>NC_080077.1:49312036-54112036 GCF_949987535.1 Balaenoptera acutorostrata | reverse complement strand
GACTGGATCCCATGCCCCAAATCTTACCCTCTTTAATTCATTTTTCACATTTAGAGTCATGCTTATCTTTCTAAAATGCAAATCTGGTCTTCTCACTCAGCTGCTCTGCTCTACTTTTAAGATAAAATCAAACTTCTGACGCTTTCAACATTCGAATGATTTCTCTCTCTGCTAACCTCTCCAGCATAATCTCTTACTCGCATTTCACATACTCCATTCTCTATCCCTTCTCTCCCACACACAGTCTCTGCTCCAACGATCCTGAATATCTGTCATCTGCTCAGACATTCTTTCAGCCATACTCTCTTTTCTGTTCCTTTACACAAACTATTTCTTCTGCCTGGCACACTCTCCTTGCCTATCTCTCAACCACCTACATGCCTACCCCCCAAAAAAATCCTCCTCAAAATTCAGATTCAGTTTTTTTTTTTTTTTTTTTTTTTTAAAGGACAGCCCTAGAGTTTTTTTTTTTTTTTTTTTTTTTTTATTTATTTATCTTTGGCTGTGTTGGGTCTTCGGTTCGTGCGAGGGCTTTCTCCAGTTGCGGCAAGCGGGGGCCACTCTTCATCGCGGTGCGGGGACCGCTCTTCATCGCGGTGCGCGGGCCTTTCTCTATCGTGGCCCCTCCCATTGCGGGGCACAGGCTCCAGACGCGCAGGCTCAGCAATTGTGGCTCACAGGCCCAGCTGCTCCGTGGCATGTGGGATCTTCCCAGACCAGGGCTCGAACCCGTGTCCCCTGCATTAGCAGGCAGATTCTCAACCACTGCGCCACCAGGGAAGCCCTCAGATTCAGTTTTGATATCACTTCCTTCAGGAGATTTCCCTTACTCCCCAAGTCTAGGTCATGTTCACAAAGTCCTTATACTTGACCCTGTAATATCACTTATATTTTATGTCACCGTACTCTTAAAGCTCCTCAAGACAGAGACCAAGACTGTTCTCAAGTCTGTGTCATCTCAATAAACTTCTAAAAATAAGTAACTTTATTGAGATATGATTTCGCATACAGCCAAATGAAGAAATTTTACGCATACAGTTAGATGAATTTTGATACTGAGTAACTGTCAGCCCAAACAAGATATAGAATATTACCATCACCTTCTAAAAAGTTCCTTGGTGCCCTGTGCAATCAGTTCCCCCATTCTGAACCTCAGCTATCACTGATCTGATTTGTATCACCAGAGATTAGGTTTGCCTATAATATAATCACATATCAACAGAATCATACAATGTGCGGTATTGTGTACTCTAGCATCTTTCACTTAGCATGTTTTTGAGATTCATTTTTGTTACTGCATGTATCCATAGTTAGTTTCTTTTTATTGCACAGTAGTGTACAACTGAATGGATATACCACCATCTGTTAATCCAAAACCCTGTTAGTAGACATTAAGATTATATGTAAATTTTGGCTATTACTAAGAAAGTTGCTATGAACATTAGTGTACAAGTCTTCTGAGAACATGTTTTCATTTTTCTTGAGTATATACCTTGAAACAGAAATGTCGTCATAAAGAAAGTTTATGTCTAACTTTATTTAAAAACTGCCAAACTATTTTCCAAGATGAAAGTACAATTTTACACTCCCTCCAGCAATGTAAGAGTTCTGGTTACTACATTCCTCAAACTTAGTACTGTCAGAATTTTTTTTTGGCTGCACCGTGTGGCTTGCGGGATCTTAGTTCCCTGACCAGAGATTGAACCCCCCCCAGGGCAGTGAAAGTGCCAAGTCCTAACCACTGGACCACCAGGGAATTCCTTTTTTTGGGGTACTGTATTTTTAATTTTAGTCATTCTACTGAGTGTGAAGCAACATCTCATTTTGGTTTTTAATACACATTTCCCTGATGACTGATGATGTTGAGCACCTTTTCATGTGCTAATTGATTATTCCCACATGAACATACATATACATAGCATACATATATTATATATCTGTTCATATATATACACATATACATGTGTGTGTGCATACATATGTCTGTTTAGATCTTTTGGATGTGTTCCAAAGTGAATGATATATTAGGGAACAATTTGAACAATGTAAATTTCATGTTTACTTTTGTAAACATTGTCCACAATAGTAGGTGAAGACAAAAAATGCACCCAGCTAAACCAAACCATATCAGAACACACAAAACACACACACACCTCAGAAATGGATCCACTACTTCAATTCATACTATGAGCTACACTCATCCACATCCTATGTTACAATTTTGTCTGATTTCAGATAACCTTCCTCCTATCACTTCATAATAACTAACAAGCTGCAATCCTTTCCAATGCTCATTTCAACAAGCAAATTTCCAGTCTTTTTCAACATAGAGTGCCATATTCATTGTAGTACTTATGTATTCCTTAAGCATTTAACATATGTAAAATTGTGCTTTTATTAGGTTCCTATCTTTTTCATTTGTCATTAATGAAGTTTTGGGGTTTCCTCTGATTTTTAACAACACAGTACTTTTTAGGAATATGTATCTTGCAGTAGAGCAAAACTATGTAGAAGTGGTGGAAGCAGACACTCTTGCCTTTTTCCTGATCTTAGGGTGAAACATTCAGTAAACCACTATTTAGCATGATTTCAGCTATAGGCTTCTCATATTTAGTCTTTGTCAAATTGAGACAATTCCCTTCTATTCCTAAGCTTGCTAAGAGTTTTGATGAAAAATGGGTACTGAGTTTTGTCAAAAGCTTTTTTTGCATCTATTCACCAAATCATTTCTCTTTTTTCTGCTAATATGCTGAATTGAATTAAATCAATTCATTGATAATGAAGTTGAAGTTACCCTTGTATTTGCGGGACAATCTCAACATGGTCATGGTGTATTGTCCTTTTTTATGTTGCTGCATTCGATTTGCTTGTATTTTCTTGAGAGTGTCTGCATCTAAGTTCATTAGAAATAACTGGTCTGCAATTTTCCTTTAATATCTTTAATAGGTTTTGGTATCAGAGTTATTCTGGCCTGTAAAACAAATTGGGAAACATTCCCTCCCCTTCTATTTCTGGAAAAAGCCTACAGATTGACATTATTTATTCCTTAAACATTTGACAGAATTCACCAATCATGAAACTAGGCAAGAAATTTTACTTTGTGAGAACTTTTTTTAAAATTACAAATCTAACTTCTACATATATTTAGGGGCTATTCATATCTGCTACTTCTTTTCATTGAATTTGTCCATTTGTCGAATTTTCTGGCATAAAGTTGTTCATGATATTTCTTACTATCCTATTAATGTTTATAAGATCTGTAGAAATATCCCATTTTTTCATTCCTGGTATCAGAAATTATGTTTTCCTACTATAGAAAGTTTTTAATTTCCTCTAAGCACTGCTTAGGGTGACTCCCACAAACTTTAATATGTTGTGTTTCATTATCATTCAGTTTGAAATACTTTTAAAATTTCCCTTGTGATTTCTTCTTTGACCCATAGCTAACTGAAGATTTAGTGGCCTCATCCTTTAGATAAGTGCGGCCACATATTTTACTTACAGACATTATTAACCCTTCCTTAAAATGATATTATTCTTGCCTTAAACTGTCATTTCTCTTTTAAAGAAGTTAAAAGAGGTAATCTTTTCTATTTATTTACCATTTCTAGTGTTCTTCATTCCTGCCTGTAGCTTCTTCCAGTGCTTTAAGATGTCATTCCATTTTCTTTTGTTCTTCAATATTTGTTTCTTTTGTTCTTCACTATTTGATGAGAAGTCACCCATCATTAACCTACTGTTCTCTTGTGTCATTTTTTTGGTGGCTGCTTTCAAGATTTTCTGTTTATAACTGGTTTTCAGCAGTTTATGACGTGCTTGGATGTGGTTTTCTACATAGTTACTTGCTTTAGATTTGCTGATCTTCTTTAACACAGACTGTTTTCTCCCCCAAATTCGGAAATTAATCATTATTTCTTTTTTTAAAAAATTGAGATTTAGTTCATATACAATTCACTTAAAATTGACCATTTTAAAGACTAGAACTCAGCAGTTTTTAGTATGCAGTTGCCCTCCATACCTGCAGCTTCTTCATCCATGTATTCAACCAACCACGGATCAAAATGCAGTTGGTTTTATCTGTGGATGCAGAACTTGTGGATACGGAGGGTTGACTATACTACACCATTTTATATAAGGGGCTTCAGCATCCAGCGGATTTTGTTATGGAGAGGGGCGTCATGGAACCAACCCCCCACAGACACCCAGGGACAACTCTATTCACAAGCTGTACAACCATTACTGCTATCTAATTACATAATATTTTCAACACTCAGAAACAAACCTCGTATCTGTAAGCAGTCACTCCCCATTCTGCCCTCCCTCCAGCTCTTGAAAACCACTACTCAACTTTCTGTCTCCATGGATTTGCATATTTTGGACGTTTCATATAATGAATCATATAAAGTGCAGCCTTTTGAGTCTGCCTCCTTTTGCTCAGGCTCAGTATGATGTTTCAAGGTTCTTCTGTGCTATAGCATGTAACAGTACTCTGTTCCTTTTCATGGCCAAACTATATTCCATTGTATGGATATACATTTTGTATATCCATTCATCAGTTGATAAGCATCTGGATTGCTTCCACTTCTTGGTTCTTATGACTAAAGCTGCTATGAACAACCATGTACAAGTTGATGGGTAGACATATGTTTTCAATTCCCTTGTGTATGTAACTATGAATGGAGTTGGTAGGTCATATGGCAGGTCTTAATCATTTGAGGGAATTGCCAGATTGTTCTCCAAAGCAGCTGCAGCATTTTACATTCACAACAGTAACATTTAACATATGAAAAGTAGCGATTAGCCCATTCTCTCCAACACCTGTTATTGTCCAACATTTTGATTATAGCTATTTTAGTGGGCATGAAGGGGTAACTCACTGAGGTATTTCTTTGCAGTTCCCTAATGACTAATTATGCTGAGGTTTTGTGGGTTTTTTTCATTTTTTATTTTTATACAATTTTTAAAGGTTACTTTCCATTTACAGTTATTACAAAATACTGGCTATATTCCCCGTGCTGCACAGTACATCCTTGAGCCTATCCAACACCCAAGAGTCTGTACCTCCCACTTCCCCCACCTCTATGTCTCCTCTCCCCCCACACTGGTAACCACTAGTTTGTTCTCTATATCTGTGAATCTCCTTCTTTTATGTCATATTCACTAGTTTGTCTTATTTTTTAGATTCCACACATAAGTGACATCATACAGTATTTATCTTCCTCTGACTTACTTCACTTAGCATAATGCCCTCCAAGTCTATCCATGTCACTGCAAATGGCAAAATTTCATTCTTTTTTATGGCTGAGTAGTATCCCATTGTATATATATATATATATATATATATATATATATATATATATATATCTCGCATCTTCCTTATCCATTCATCTGTTGATGGACACTTAGGTTTTTTCCATGTCTTGGCAACTATAAATAATTATGCTTGGTTTCTTTTCATATGCTTACTGGCCGTTTATATACCTTCTTTGGAGAAATGTCTACTCAAATCCTTTTTCCATTTTTAATTGGGTTATTTACCTTTTTATTACTAAATTCTAACAGTTCCTTATATATTCGGGACACCAGACCATATTAAATATATAATTTTGCAAATACTTTCTCCTATTCTGTGGGTTGTCTTTTCATTTCCTTTGAAGCACAGAAAGTACTGCATTCTGATGAAGTCCAATTTATCTATTATCTATCTATCTATCTATCTATCTATCTATCTTTTTCTTTGGTTGCTTGTACTTTAGTTGCTGGTACCATGTAGTTGTGTTTACTGTTGCTTTGAAACCAGGAACTGTGAGTCAAATCATATTTCTTAAAATTTTCTTTCTGACCCATGTCCTTCTTCCTTTCCTTCTAGGACTCCAATTACATGTATGTTAGACTGCTTGATATTATCCTAGAAGTCATTGGGACTCTGTCCCCGCCTCCCTCCAATTTTCTTCTCTCAGTTCTTTACATTGAATAATTTCTATGGACCGGTCAAGTTCACAGAAGCTTTCTTATGCCATCTCCAATTCACTGTTAAGTCCATCAGTGAACTTTTAATTTCAGATACTGTTTTCAGTTCTGCAATTTTGTTATCTTAAGTCACTGAGTTTTTAATAGTTGCTTTAATTCATTTTTTGCTAATTCCAAATGTGGGTTATCTCAGGGTCAATGTCTATTGACAGCATTTTTCCCCTTGATATGGTTCAAGTTTCCCTGCTTATTTGCATGTCTAGTAATAGACGATTGTATGCTAAACATTGTGAATATGGTGTAAGGATTCTAGATTATACTGTCTTTCTTGTTGAGTTTGTTCTGCCTGGAGCCTCTCCTTGATCTTAAAAAGGCTTAATTTTAGGCTTTATTAGGGCAGATCCAGAGCAATCCTTACTCTGTAAGAGGACTTAAACTTTGTCTGTAAAGAGCAAGATGGTAAATGTATTATTTGTGGGCCATATAATGTCTATAGCAAGCACTCAACTCTGCTGTTGTAGTCCAAAAGCAGTATGTAAATGAATTAACATGGCTGGCTGCATCCATCCATTATTTATGGTCACTAGAATTTATATTCCACATCATTTTCACATGACACAAAATATTATTCTTCTTTTAATTTCTTTTCAGCCACTAACAAATATAAAAACCATCCTTAGATCACAGGACATATAAAAACAGTCAGTGGGCCAGATTGGCACACAGGCCATAACTTGCCGAACCTGTCCAAAATCACAGCCTTTCAGGAATCTGAGATTAATACCCAATATATTAACTAGGTCTTTCTCCACTCTGGATGGGCTGAAATCCAACATCTCCAGGTATTATGATATTTCTCCCACTTTTAACCCCCTAACATGCACTCTCTACTAGGCCTTAAGGAACATCACCTACACGTGTACAGCCCAACCCTCAGCCAAGCACTCTTGGGGAACTCATACTTCTGTACGTACCCTCTTCTTCAACAACCTGTCTAACAAGTTCCAGCTGCTTCAGCAGCCCAGAACTCCAATCTCTGCACCCTCAGTTCAGTAGAACTTCCTTGCTCTGCTTGAGTTCCACTCCCCATGACATAGTTAGCCAATTACCCTGAAGCACAGAGATGGGCTAAATGCGGGGCTCACCTCATTTGTTCTCTTTCTCTCTACATCCAGTGCCTGAAAACAGCTCTACTTCATATACTTTGTCTGGCTTTATAGCTGCTTATGACTAGAGGAAAAATACAATCCACTTACTCCGTCAGAGGTGAAAGCAGATGTTAACCCCAATAAATATTTGATATATAATTTAATGACTAAACAAACCTTATTTCATAAAGTTTTAAGTATGTGTGACCCTCTGTGATCTCAACCTCTCGGTGCCCACACCTTTCTGTAACCCCTTCCCCTGGAGTGTAGGTAGGACCTGTGATCTGTATTAATCAAAAGAATATGGCAAAGGGACTTCCCTGGTGGCACAGTGGTTAAGAATCCGCCTGCCAATACAGGGGACACGGGTTCAATCCCTGGTCCAGGAAGATCCCACATGCCATGGAGAAACTAAGCCTGTGTGCCACAACTACTGAGCCTGCGCTCTAGAACCTGTGCGCCGCAGCTACTGAGCCCACGTGCTGCAACTACTGAAGCCTGCACGCTTACAGCCCGTGCTCCGCAACAAGAGAAGCCACTGCAATGAGAAGCCCGTGCACCACAACGAAGAGTAGCCCCCGCTCGCCGCAACTAGAGAAAGCCCACACGCAGCGACAAAGACCCAAAGCAGCCAAAAATCAATTAAAAATTAAAAAAAAAATGTGGCAGAGATTATGGATACTACTCCTGTGATTAAGTCATGTTATATAACTCTGGTCTTGCTAACAGACTAGCTCTAGAGGCTCTTTTTGTTGACTCAATGAAGTAAGCTACCATGCTGGGAAAATCCACATGGCAAGGAACTTCAAGCAGCCTGTAGGTGCTGAGTACAGCCTCTAGCTAACAGTCAACAAGAAGATCTATCCTTTAGTCCCACAATCACAAAGAAATGAACTCTGCCAGCAACCTGAGTGAACTTGGAAGCAGATTCTCAAGTCTCGAGGCAAGAATACAGGCCAGTCAATACCTTGACTACAGCCTTGTGAGACACTAAGCTGAGGATCCAGGTAAGCCTGACCCACAGAAACCGTGCGATAATAAACGTGTGCTGTTCTAAGCTGCTACATTTCTGCTGACCTGTCCCACCGTGATAGACAGATAATATAATACACTACTGATAAAATACTTCAAGACAGCCACCAATATTTAGAGCTGGGAAGTACAGGCAGCAGAAGCATAGGAGAGACCATGAAGTGCACTTAAGGGCAAGGAAAGCTACCTCAGATCTATGTCATCAACACACAGTGGAAGGAGCAGGGATGTGGTAAATTACCTTAGATAGAGACACAGTGGCTCTCGGCCTAGTAAGAAAACTTGTCCATCAGAAAAAGGGTGTGGTCAGTCCTACAGGTATAGTCAGGACCAGTGGTAGTGCCTTCCCATGCACCGTAGGAAAGATAGAGTGCCTTGATCCAAAAACCTAAGTTTGTCTGGTCACGATCATTCAGCAGTGTTTTACACAGAAACACCTACCTTAATGCTGACCCAATTCTGCCTAGCAAATGTGAGCTCTGACCCCTAATAATCACTGTCAAGATTCAAAATTTAAATTTCTGTTCTTTTCAAAACCTAAATAAATCAGTTTAGCACCATTTTATTAAGAGAAAAAGAAAAACACTGAATTATTGTTGGGTTTTTTTTACTCCATTAATTTTTTTTTTAGGATAGATATGCAATAGACTTGAGCATTTTAAAGAGCCCACTCTCTTCATTTGATGTTACTAAATTTCTGAATCACACTACTAACTTCCCTCCTTAAAAACTGCATATACTGTAAGCAACCTTTTGATTATAATGCAGCTTTGCAAGCAAAATACCTATAGGAATAATGAAATATCAAAGAAAAAAAAGAGACAGAGAAAGCAAAGGTAGCAAAATAACAATTGGCAAATCCAGGTGAAAGGTTTGTGGGTGTTCGACTCCCAATCTTTCTAATACAGGTTTGAATTTTTAAAATAAAAGCTGAGGAAAGAGAAATAAAATAATTTTCTCAGGAGGCTAATCAGATTTAGGAATCAAAAATGTCCTTGAAGCTAATTAAGAAAACCATGAAGAAGATACCTTTTTCATTCCTGTTTTGGTAAACAGAAAAAGAAAGCAAAGTAAATCTACATGTTTTAAAGTAGTTAACACTTTACAATTGCATAATATTTCTCTCTCAGAATTCAAAAAATAATATAAAAATTCCTACAAAAACAATTTTCTGAATCATCCTTTACAACCTTTTGGTTTTGTACACAACACTAACTTTTTTTAAAAATAAATTTATTTATTTATTTATTTATGGCTGCGTTGGGTCTTCGCTGCTGCGCACGGACTTTTCTCTAGTTGCGGCGAGCGGGGGCTACTCTTCGTTCTGGTGCATGGGCTTCTCATTGCGGTGGCTTCTCTTGTTGTGGAGCACAGGCTCTAGGCACGCAGGCTTCAGTAGTTGTGGCTCGCGGGCTCTAGAGTGCAGGCTCAGTAGTTGTGGCGCACGGGCTTAGCTGCTCCGCGGCATGTGGGATCTTCCTGGACCTGGGCTCGAACCCATATCCCCTGCGTTGGCAGGCGGATTCTCAACCACTGTGCCACCAGGGAAGTCCAACACTAACTTTTAAATCTGCATTGTTTTCTAAACTCTTGTTATTCAACCCATGGTCTGGTGGATCAACAGCACTGCGAACTTGTTAAAAATGCAGAACCTCTGCCCTCAACGCAAACCTATGGAATCAGAATCAAAATCTGCACTTTAACAAGACACACATGTGATTTGTACGTACATTAAATTTTGAAAAGCACTGCTCTAGACATTAAGATTCACTTACTATAAACATTATGAATCTATTCAAATGACAAGCATCAAAGTCAGTTAAAAATTAGAGAAAATACGTCCTCTCGAAAAATTTTTAACAGGTTTTCTCCCCAAGAATTCAGTGTGAACTATGAACTGACCCAAATGTGTGTGATGGAGGTGGGGGAATCTCTTGGAGACTTCAGTGTTGCACAAAATCTAATTAAAATCAATATCTTTGAAAGCAACTGTAAAAGAAAAATTCTAAGCAGTCTGGTTAAAGCACACACATCATCTGACACACTCAATACAAAATCATAAAAGATAAAATACTGATGCATCAACTGACAGAAAGTTGTTACTCAATAAATTTAACCTGTTGATGAGAAACTATTTTCTAGAAACTTAAAGAAAACCTGCTTCCTCAATCTAAAAGCATTGCTTTTCTACCTGCAAATTTAATGCTTACTCAGTTTCATTATAATCAATCAAAAGCCATAAGGCACTACAAGGGGATGTGGGCCTACATCAGTCCGTATAAGCTATCAATTAAATACCTGAGGACGACCTTTGTGGTAAACCAGGTCTTATAACCCTAAATAAAGGGAACTTAGTATAGGGAGAAAGAAATCTGGGCAATAATTTTCCTCCAACACAAGCCAGGGTCAGAAAGAGTAAGAGCAGCTGACAGAAACACGCTGGTAGTTGGAGCAAATTTAAAACGTCCTCTAACATTCTGCTTTCTATTTAATTTCTCTAATAAACTTTCCATTGGGGAAGACAATGTATGACCTACTAAGGATCCCAAAGAGCAATTCATTTTAAAATATCAAGAACAAACCCATTACCTGTCAACACAAAAACTGTATTTTTGTGAAAAATAACTATATTTTCCAGGACGACAACAACAACAACAATTTAGGGAGAAGACTGGCACTGCTGTACAGTTTTGCAAATACCTTTATAACGTCTGGCTTAATGGGAAGTAGATACAGTTATCTTATTTGCTTCCACATTCAATACTGTGCAGTTGTTTTGGTTAAAGTATGTAATTATACAGGTTTATAAAAATATGTAGCTGGAAAAAGTAGTATTTTAATAGTCTTTTCAGATTTATGGATATTCTTTTTTGATACTACATTAATTCAATAAGTATAGTTTATTATAACATTAATGTGGAATCTGAAAACACATCAATAAACATTTTGACCTCTGTTACATTAAAATTCCTGATGTTAGCCGTGCACTTTGAACAGATCTTTCACACATGCATAATAATTTCTCAACATAATGCATTGATCATTTGGAAAGTATCTGTTTACTGAGTTAAAGTAGGCCATCTCCAAACGTTTTCACATGTCACTACATAAAATTTCTTAAAAATCAATTTGTTAAAATGACCACCAATCTCATCAGAAAATTCTTTGAGAATAATAAAGCTGTCAAGCTCATGGTGACAGATACATGTTTTCCAAAATTCTAATTTTCACTTAAAAGTGCAAATCTTATCATTGGAAACAAATACTGTCAGTTGTTTTCTCTGCAATGAGAGGTCACTTTGTTTGTTTTCAAGAAACTATCTAACAAATACCCAAATGTGAATAAACCACAGTTTGTCAGTCACTCTTTCAAATAAAAAATGGTGTTTCATGAGAAAAGTGGCTCATTTAGCTCTCAAAGTAAACAAGGGCACAATGCTTTTCCTTAAGACAACCATCGTATTTGGCACACAGAAGTGCTTTATGTGTATTCCCATTTCACCACATGAGATTAAAAAGACATGTACTTAAGAGTCAAGATTAATAATAATTAATAATTTGTACCGCTTCACCCAGAACAGTCCTAAGTGTGTGGTGGTGAAGAATACAACGACCACTAGCACATTTTGGTACAGGGCCTTGCTCTGTGCTAAGGTGCCAAAAGTTTTGCCCACCATCGCTTTTGCAGATCAGTACAAATTTAAACACAGTGGAAAGGGCAAATAGCATCTTAATATTATTATGGAAATAGGAATCCCCATGGATCTGGGTCCATCAAGCACTCTGAGAACCATAACACTATACCAATCATAAGAATTCTAAGCCTTTCCTATCACTATTACAATCCATCAACTAATTCAACCAATAATTACAGAGGGCCTAGCAGGCAATGCCAACTAGGTACCCTAAACTTTGTTTGAGTATCTTTTGTATCATTCACTCATATATCCCAGGCTCCTAGAACAGTGCCTGGCTGGCACACAGAAGGCTCTCAGTATTTGTTGAATGAATAAATAAGTGGGTAGCTATGATATATTTTAACCTAGATTTCAAAGTCTTTTAGAGTGCATTCCACACACACACACACCCCACACACACACACACGCACACAATCTAAGTACTGGAAATGCTTTTCGACATAATGGGAAAGACCTGTTAGGCAATATGGAACCTCTACACTTATTATGCTTGGAGTAGTTTTACCTTCCTACCATTCTAAATTTAAATTATTATACATACAGGCAGTCCTTGCTCTTCATGGTCACTGAGACTCATGCATATTAGAACCATGTCCTCACTCTGTATGGTTCCGTGGTAACTAACATCTGTGGTAGCATGGTGCTGTGCAAAGTATATTAGTGCAAATAACAGGGAAATAAATGCAGATGCCCCACAAATTCAATTTCAGTAAAACGGAAAGGAAAGTAACTTAGGAAGACTGGGTGAGCCTTTGGGCAGTGACTTTGAATAAGCGACCCTAATGGGAAAGCAAATCAGACACCTAAATGACTTTTCAAACTCTTAGCATGTCTCCCTCCCACTATATGTCACCATTTGAGAATCACTGCCTAGTGATCAACTAATAGAGGGGGTTCAATCCTTCAGCAGTACTTGCTTGTGGGGTGGAGGATGGAGAATCAGGGTGTTCAGTGAGAAAGAGGGATGAGATTTTTATAAAATAATGAGACAAAATTAGGTTACAGTAAATCTAGCCTGGACTCAAAAACTACAGGAATTAATATTTCTCAAAACAGACTTAAATCAAGTCTTTGTATTTCTGTCTCCTAACGCTTCTTTTCATTCCATCAAAATAGCCTTAGAGTTACTCAGTGTTAGGTTGCCTCCTTCCCCATTCCCATGCCCACATGCACTCAGGATTTTGTTCTTCCTATTTGAGATTTTTTTTTTTAATGAATATAAATATTCCAAAATATTATAAATTTTAAACATAGTGTATCCAGCGCCAACAAAGAATAGGCACTTATACGTTAAATGTTTAAATGGTTCTGGCAAGAGTTAAGAAGAAATTGAAAGGCATTTTATAAACACTAATGGCAGCTTAGCAAATAAAAAGTATCATGGGAAAAGCAATAAACAACTTAACTTAAAAAAAAAAATTCTACTCTAAGTCTACTTACTAAGTAGTACCACAAGTGGGACAAATGGGAAACGCTATTTAAACTATACCTTAAAATGTACTGTGATGTTCCAAGGAAGAGCTGAACTTGATGCAAGAAGATCAAAGAGCAAACCAATTGGATAATGCCTAAAAATGAAAGAGTATATTTTGAGATAAAATAAATATTTAAACTACAACTCCAAAATAAATTTCCAGCCATGTTTCAACATCAAATATCAGGGGACTTTAACCACAAATCACAGAAAGGTAATGTTTTACACAGTTACTTGCCTGGGCTAATATGGCATAGTTTCTAGGCATCAGGTGGTTTTTTTGTTTTTTGTTTTTTTCTAACCGTACCGTTCCCCAGGGAATCCTCAATATACATAATGAAATTGTACTAAGGCACCTTTTATCAGCCATGAGCACTGTTATGTCACAGTACTGCCACATCTAATTATCATCCAAGCATTCATACTGGGCAACCAGTTTTTTCTTTAAGAACAACTTAAAATTTTAGAAAATGTTAAGAACTGAGAAGAGCACCTAAAACAGCATGCAATCACCTATTTTGTACTTATTACTATTAACATTACAGTATATAAATTTCCAGTCTTTTCTTTATGCATACATATCTAAATATAGATTAGGCTTATCCTTTACAGACTGCTATAACCTGCTTTTTTCATATAACAATATGTGAACGTTTTCCAAAGTCACTGAATATTCTTCTGCAACCTAATTCTAAAGTTTTTTTTTTTTTAATAATAAATTTGGGACTTCCTAAATGAGAGAACATTTCCTAATATAACCATTACTCACAGTGAAGCAAATTATTTAGTAACAAACAAGTTAATAATACAAACCTTGCAGATTTCAGTGGACAAACCTTATTTTTTACAACCTTTTAAAGAATCTAAAGTAGCTTAATCAGCGAATCAGAATAAATAATCCTCCCAACAAAGACAAAAAGAAGACTGCCTGGTTTTACGTGCAGTCCTGTTCTTTCCTATATAATATATTAGTGAATTACTCCTAGATTTAAGAGTGGAAAACTTTGAAAATACATCTAATTTCCTTCCAAATGAGTGACCCAAATACATTACCTGATCAAGATTCAAATATTAGCTAATACTATTTATGTTTGCTTACATCTACATAATATAATTGTGGAAAAATCATCAGTCATTAGAGGACATATATTTATTTAGAATGAATTTAAGATGAATGCCCTGCTAGCAAAATAAAACAAGTGAGTAGTTTTAGTCATATATGTGTTGTATCTCTTAATAAAACCCTCATACTTCTCTCTAATCGAAAGTCGGTATCTAACACAAATCCTTCATAACTAGGAATGAATATGAAGTAAATCTTGAATTAACTAAATTACAGAATGCTTCCTTTAGGAAATTCTCTAATCAGGAAAAACTCCAGTCTCAGTTAAAAACTGAAATAAAAATATTAATTACAGAAAACAAAAATATTGCACTATAAACAAGTTATAGATTCTATCCAATTCTGATCCTTCTCTCTGACCTCTTAAAATTGCACAGGCTCTACATAATGCCCTGCACTTTTACAAATTAGACCTTTTTCAGTCCTCGTGTCCCTCTGAGTTACGTGCAACTAGGTTAAGAATGAATATGGGTACTTAAAGTAATAGAGCATACTGCTTTCCAAACTCTATGCAGCACTGCAGATATAATTATAGAATCCCTTTAGCAAATTATGCAGTTGACCTATTGGATAGATTCACCAGTAACCCCATAAAATGACTAGCAATTCAGTGTTGTACACGTTCTCCACCATTCACAAATGGAACTATATACAAATTCTAAAGTTAAATCAAATATTATCTTCAAGTAATCTATACAGTCACATAAAATCAAGTACAACCTTAAAAATAAATAATAAGGGCTTCCCTGGTGGCGCAGTGGTTGAGAATCTGCCTGCCAATGCGGGGGACACGGGTTCGAGCCCTGGTCTGGGAAGATCCCACATGCCGCGGAGCAACTGGGCCCGTGAGCCACAACTACTGAGCCTGAGCGTCTGGAGCCTCTGCTCCGCAACAAGAGAGGCCGCGATAGTGACAGGCCCGCGCACCGCGATGAAGAGGGGCCCCCACTCGCCGCAACTGGAGAAAGCCCTCGCGCAGAAACGAAGACCCAGCACAGCCAAAAATAAACATAATAAATGAATAATAAATAAAAATTTTTAAAAATAAATAAATAAATAAATAAATAAATAATAAGTATTTGAGTTAGAATACAATTTAAACATAAAAAGACTCATGATAATCAGTTATTTTTTTACACTCAATATTAAAAAGAAAAGACCTGCAAGTGCACAGAATCTTGAACAAAGTAGCTAATAGCTGCTGAATGCATAAATCAAAGATCCACAGAATAGTTAACCCTTGGTATACCATGAAGATCCAATGGGCCCAATTTTAGGTTCTGAACTTCTTTTCTGAGCAGCTCTATTTTAAGATTAATACTTTATAACTTTTATTCTTTTTTTTAAAGATTTTTTTGATATGGACCATTTTAAAAGTCTTTATTGAATTTGTTACAATATTGCTTCTGTTTTATGTTTTTGGTTTTTTGGCCAAAAAAGGCATGTGGGCTCTTAGCTCCCCGACCAGGGATTAAACCCGCACCCCCTGCACTGGAAGGTGAAGTCTTATCCACTGGACCGCCAGGGAAGTCCCCCCTTTTATTCTTTCTTAAAAGTCTTCCAAAAATCACAGAGAAAACTCACTTAAGAATAAAGAAGAAAACAACTCTGTCTAGTAACTGCCATATGAACTCACCGGACCCTTTTACAAATCTAAGATATATTGTGGTATCTTAGCGATCTTATTTTTTTCCTCTATCTTGAAACGTTTTGCTACTTCATCATTCTAGGGATTATTTCATCATTACTTATCAATTATTCCTAACTAAAAAAAAGATTAAAATAATAAGAATTTGGAAGAATAATGTTATGCCTAGAAGAAAGATATAATAATGCATCCTTCTTCCATTTTCTTACTTTGTCACCTAAAACATTATATCATATTTCAAAAAGCATAAAATAAGGATGCAGACCCCATCTTTGGAGTCTGCTTTTATCTCTCGTTAATATAGCTGAAAATTCAAAGTGTCTTATTTTCCACCTATATTGACAGAGGAAGACGTTACATAATTAGATAAATCAAAAGATTTTTGCAAAGAGACAGATAGCAGTACTTTAGACTTTAATGACATTGGTAAAACTGATCATATAAGTGAAATCTCAGAGTATGAGTCTTTAGATGATGATATCCTAGGTACATTTTATAAAACTCAAGAACTAATGCATAAACAATGTATTTCTAAGGACATATGGCATTCTTATCCACTTAGTCATTCAAAAGAAAGGATTTCTTCATACAGTATTTCATGACTAGAACCTAGACCATTCCATTTTGCTCAAAGGATGTGTATCAGTATTCTTATCTTTAATGCCATTTGTACACTGCAATTTACTTGACAGTAAGTGGGCAAATATTAAAGCCAGATTTGTAAACAAAGATGACTGGAAGGAATTAGATGATGCAGAAATTAAAAACAACTGGACTGCTCATTCAGGATGTTTACTCATGTAATAAAGAAATTATTTTACAACAAAATCACGATCTAGGGCTTTTTAAATTTTGTAAAGCATTGCCGTTAAACTCAAGAAGAGCCAGAAGTAATGACAAGTTGGAACCTCATAGAGGTCTATTTGAATGTTTGACAACTAATGAGCAGTAACTTGCATTGAGGACATTGCCCACTTCTGGTATATATATACCTTTGAAACCAGGAAAACATGGAGTGAAAATTTGAATTTCTATATTTAAATGCTTATTAAAATTTCTATAATAAAGTTGTTATATGCCATTCCTTTATACTTCTCTAAGTTATTTATAAAGTGACTTAAATATATATATATATATATATATATATATATATATATATATATATACACACACACGCATATATATATTTTAAAGTTCATTGGTCTCAAATAGTAAATGATGATGACTTTCTCCTGATATACTAAGGGTTAGGATGGAAATTTAAGTATGATAATTTCTAAAACTTATATTTAAGATTTAAAAATATAAAAAATATTATCATAAGAGCATTCTAAGTAATACAATAACTAACAATTATCCTGTAACAATCTTTAGAAATAAAACTAAGCCAGAAAAATTTAGGAGTAAAACAACTATTTACTTCTATCTATTGTCAAAGTATATAGACCATACGTGGATCATCAATGCAGATGTTTATGTCAGAACGATTTTGATGCAAGTATTATACTAACTCCAAACAAATACACCACCTGAATTAACTGGTTCCAAGATTGCTTATTTTTGATGAATCTATTAATATGCAAGAAAATCTAAAAAACAGAACTGGCAAAAATTAAAAGTACTGACTTTCTCTTACACTATAATCTGATTTATGTCAAAGATTTCAAAAGTACTAATTTGCACAATTCCTCTAAACAGATATTCCATGTAGTTTTGTTAGGAGGCTCCTAACCCATAACACAGAAACCATGTAAGCCATAACTGTGAGGTCAAATCGTAATGTAGCCATTTGGCTGTTACATTGCTACTCCTGCCAATGTACCCTAAATTTAAAACAAAAGGAAGTGGTGAGGATTTGAACCTGTAATACCCCAGAAGAGGACCAAACTGGTAAAGGTTCAATCTACCACGCTATAAAAATTAACTGCACCAGAATATTTAGCGTTGTGTCTGCTTTCACATTTTATTCATTTTCTTTCCCTTCCTTAAATTGCTCTAGCCTTTTCTAAATTCAATTCTCTAAATGAATTAACGTTTTCTTTTTTTTTTTTGCATAAGTTGATTCTTCTTTACCCTTGCATTACTGCTAAAATACATATACATACTGGCACATGGTATGGCAGTAACAGATACGCTTTGAGGTCAGCCAAGGGTGCTCATTCTAGTCTAAACATCTGCAGTTAGATAGCAAACCAGTATCTTAATATCAGTGTTGAAAGGAATCTTCCCTACATACTAGAGAACTATTGTCCCACTCCATTTCACTGAAATAAATGCATCCTATTCGTAAGTTTGCTACGTTAGTGATTCACTGAAAACACGATTACATTCTAATGAATAAGGGTTTAACTCAAACATAAACCAAAGTAATTTAATGATTATAATCTATTTTGCGTTACTGTCTATAGTACAAACACAGACAATTACAGGCCAGTGCTGTGCTTCTCAGCTTTCTAAGCCTATTTTTATGGATGAAAAAGTATAGAAATAACCAACTAAAGGGATACTACATGTATAAAATGCTAAGTAAACCACATTTCAAAAAATCTAGTTTACAAAAAAAAAAAAATCTAGTTTACAGAATAATTTATAAAATTCTAAAAATGCACAACCTTAGAAAAATGACTGGACATAAGAGAAGAGCCTGCACAATATTTACAATTAAGATGTTAAAATTACTTTGTTAAAATTTACTTTTGAAATCACATAGGTACAGTATTATATTCTGGGTCACTCTATTATGCCTACATTTAAGATCAACATCAGTATTTGCTGCCTTTTTTTTTTTAATTCAAAAGGTAGTTTCAACAATCTATTTTCAACAATCAGTCCTAAAAATAAGTCAATTTACACAAAATAATAATATTCTTGTACAGACACTTGTTTTACAGTTGACAAAGAACCTTTTTCTAAATTTTGTACCTGGAGGCCTAAGATCTAACTAGCATTAGGGTATACTAACAAAGTATTCTTTAGAAGAGCCAAGAACTTTTCTCTTAAGACAAGCCTAATATAAAAGTAACAAATACAAATTTTGAACACTTGAGTTACGGTAACAAGAAACTTTATCCCTTAAAATGCAATGTTAGAGCACCCTCTGCTGACTAATCAGCTCAAATCACTCTTTAAAAAGAGATCCTTAATTTGAGTTAAGATCAGCACTTTCCATTTCCCATATAATTTTTAAAAGCACTAATCAGATAAGGCCTCCTTGGCATCTCTCTACAAATCAACAACATATTAAGTATTCATTATGTGCATACCACTGTTCTTAAATACTTTTCTATTCTAATATGGACAAATTAACATAAGTCATTAGAACATACAGAATCAGAGAAAACAACAACTAAGAAACAGAATATCAGCATGTATGGTAGAAAGAGCCCTCAAAATATGGTCCTACTTGCTCATTTGAGTAAGTTATTTATTTGAGCCTCAGTTTTCTCAATAAAAAGAAGAGACTTATTTAGATTCATTTTTTCATTCAACAAACATTTACTTAGCACCTCTTACGAGCTACTGCTTAAGGTACAGAGCACCTGCTCAACCATCTCACATAGATGATTAAATATTTGTAATAATAATTAATATGAATAGGAGAAAGGGTTACAGAGAGAGAAGGAATATCAATTTATGCTTTCTTCCTTCTTTTATGAATTGTCTAAACTGGTGTTTGATTTCCTTTCTCACTTGAATTTACTTAAAACTCCAAAGAATCAAGTATAAGGCAGACATTATCATCCTCAAAAGTCCAAGTCCTACAAAGCTTCAGTGGTAGCTGCTTCCCTACAACGATTATCCTATCCTATGAAGCCCACTGCTTAAATGCCAGGTAGATACTGACAGCCTATTTCCAGGAGGATAACTCTTATCACACAAGAGAAAATTGCTATTGTTGGGAGCAAAGAGAGCAAAGATCAGAACTTAGCCCAGAGGTCCTAAATTTTATTCATGCCTCGGTAAGTTAGTCATTCCTCAAATATATGGAATACCTAACAACACTAAAGGAAAAGTTGTATCAAAAGCCATTAAATACAATGAGTGTACAGCAAGACACAGTTATGAAAGTGGTATCATGCATAAAAAGCTAACACCCCAAAAACTAAAATGAATATATGTGAACACAGTTGCTTTCACATAAGCTCTCTAAAAGGAAAAATAATTTCACTCTTTAATAAAAGACTTTCAGAAGGGATGAATAATGACAAAGTAGGAAAATGTATCTTGAAGCCAAAATCATCACTCTGTCGTAACAGGGAGGAATGGGTCCAAATGTTGTTTACTGATATCATATATAGAATACAAACCTATAGAAGACAAATCATAGCAAATACAAAAATAATCACCACACGAGATAAATTAAAACGGCAGCTGAAAGATGACGACTTAATAATCATTTACTATAAAAGCTAAATTGAGGTTTCCCATCTTTTCCAGAGTTTCTTAAATGGGGGTGGCTTTGCACCCCCTGCCCCAGGACATTTAGCAACATTTTTACTATCACAACTGAAGGGCATGCAACTGGCAATAGTGGGTAGAGACCAGGGCTGCTGCTAAAAACACTACAACATACAGAGTAGCCCTCCCACAGCAAAGAATTATCTGGGTCCAAAATGTCAGTAGGGCCCTTGTTGAGAACCCATGCTTTACAATGATAAAACTGAAAAGCCCACTGTCAGTCGCATGAGTTCTTAAGGGAATCTATAACTAATACACATAAAGCAATACAATTTCAACATCCATCTATAATACAGATAGAACTGTCAAGAGCAGAGATATCCTATTGCTACTCACCCACAATCTTTCCCCCTCCTTCCTCTCCCTCTACTCTCCTGATCCTTGCTCCTCTTATACTTCTTTTAAGCCACCTTCCCATTCCAAAACCTCCAATTCTTCTGAGAAATGAAAAGAAACAGAAAACATTGACTCATCTATGCTGCCAGAGGTCTAGAACTATTCAAGAGTCATAATGAGTCTGATAATGTGATTATGAAGCTCAGTATTCTGTTTTGACTAAAAAATGAATGTTATACAAAAAAAAAAGAAAAGAAAAAAAAAGGTTAGTGATGTGACCCATAACTCAATACAAGATATCACCTTGCATGTTTCTAAATCATTAAGAGAAATCTACCCACTCTTGGAAATTCATCAGCACAAGGTGAGTTCTAAAAGTTCACTCCTTGTTTCTAAGTAATCCTTGGATTCAAGTCAGCTGCACTTATTACACACCTACTAGCTTCCTTTTATTTGCTTTAAGTCTCTTTTAAAACTCTTCATTTTTTATTATTCCCAGATTCAAAGAGCAAGTCCATTATTAAACTATTTATATTTTTCATATTTCACTTAAAGCTTGACTCAGCCTGTATCTTTCTCATTCAACTACATCTATATGGCAGCATTTCAACACCTATATCTCAGCATATCTTGAGTCACTTTTTAACATTCTTCTCCCTGTAATTTCTTCAATTTCATTAAATATTTTTGGAAGCACAATGACCAAAGCTCCCAGTAACAGAGGAAGTACAAAATTACATCATCTATACATGGATAAGCCCAGATTTATGTGTCTGAAAAAGGATATTTATTTTAAATGTTTCTGAAAAAATGGTATTCCAATATACTACCAAAATTATTTTTCACACAAAAAGGAAATCAATATAATTTAAATACTAAACCAAGGCTAAACAACATGTGCTTATAGCACAGTGGTCAACTATATGTGACAATCAGTTTGAAAGATGCCCCTTTAGGTAATCACGCGTATATAAAGTTCTGTTCATAAAGATTTTAGAGATAGAAACAAAACTGAATAGTGTCACAGAGTGACTTATTCATAAGGGAGTTTTAAATATACGTTTAAAAAAAAATTTAAAAAACCAAAAACTCCATAACCAAATTTACTATTATTATGCCATACAAAAAAATCTACTGATGAAAATATACAAATCTGTCCAGTCTCCCATGCATCCAAATAGAAGACAGAAATATTGCCAATAAAATATTCCAGCATTGGTTTAAAATTCACTGTATTATAGAGCTAGACTAGTGATTTCTTGTATAGAACTTTTAGAAAACTGCTTCAAGGCACTATACCTTCTTAAAGCTAGTATATACTCAACGCTTAACAATGCAGAAAAATTCACTCACCATTTCAGTGGTGTGCCTTCATATTCAAACCATATCTCACTAATGTCTTCTTGTCTCATAACCTTCTGAAAGTGCTTTTTCACTTTGTCAGTTACCAACGTCAAATAACTTACTCTTGGCAAAAGCAACTGAAATGAAAATTTGTAAACCATATTTATTTACTATTTTTTCAAAAAGAAATATACTAAATAGGTTTTTAAATATATTTTGAATATTCTGAAAAACAACCATTTTCTTTGCATTATTTTGCATATTCCACACAAAGTCAACTGCTTTTTATAGAAAATCAAAGGCTAAAGGCTACGATGTTTCAAAATTTCTTATGAGGTCATTACTTATGTACAGCTTATAAGATAAATGCCTAGAATAATAAATAACACAAGTCTATGTGCAATCTTTCTGTAATACTTTTTTCCAAATAAAAATACAATGCAATCATATGTCATACTATTTAGGATACTTATTAGTTCTACCAAATTTAACTTAAAAATTAATATGATTCACCTGAGTTAATTCAACTTCTGAGAAGATAATCAACTCAGTCTAATGTACACCTTGACTTATCAATCAGGACTTCTCAATTGGTCCATCACATTTTGATAAGCTACTGTGTACTGGCTTAGTTGCAGTGAAGAACACCAAGACAAGGACATGATCTATCCTTTTCTATGAGGCTAAAATAAAGTGGAGGCTAAAAACAAAACAAAACAAAAAAAACTCATAAAAAGTACTTACAAAAATACTTCATGGCAGCAATAGAAAGACCTTTGAAGGTCAAATGGAAATTTTCATTTGATAAACAGTGAAGCCCACTATGATACCATTAATGGCATGATGAAAACAGTACTTGAGGAATATTCTAGCCATTGTACATAAAAATTGCAATAAGGTAAGATTCTAGATAGGAAATCTGTTAAGGAAATATTACATGAGATGAGAAAGAAGGAATGGAAAAGTGGGGGAGGTCTGGAAGTCAGAAAAGATTTTTGTGATTACTAATGAAGGAATCTCAAGGAGAGAGGTAAGTTAGATGACTGACTTTTGAGCTACACATTTAAATATTTAAATGCAATAAAGTACAAGCTTAGAGTATAATGCTGGTGGACTGACGATCCTGCCACTGTCAATCAACTCCCTCAATCTGTCCTTATGGAGGCTGGACCTACTTGGACTCTGGAGAGAGAGCAAAGTCTGGAAAGGAACATTAAGGTTGGTAAAGCCTCAACTGGAATAGTATGAAGGCTGTCAGTGTTTTTCCCCTAGGAAAGGTACCCAGAAAGAAAACATAAGAGAGCAAGAATTTATTTAAAGAACCTACGAGTAGATAAAAGGAGGAAACTGGCAAAAATACATGTATTTTCCTCCTTTGCAGCAGACTCTCTAGCCATTTCTTGTTTTCCTAAGCTTCTGTCTTCTTTTGCTGGTAAAACTGTTCTGTTACTCTCTTTCAGCTGCTTCTGTGAGTGTAACTCTGCATCACTTTTCATGCTGCTTATTCAAGGTTATGTCTTTTGATCAGTAAATCAAGTAGAATTATGTAGCGGGCTGGGGAATATATACAAAGAGAAATATTCTGGTTAAAGGCACTCTGATACTTAATCACTGAAGATCAAGGTAACAGGCCCCAGTTAGGTAAGGGAACATGACAGTAGTCCTAGGAGCTACAGGGTACAGGGGTATGGCGGTAGTTGGCATGCTCCAGTATGGAATAAAAGGTACTAATACTAGGAACAAAGTGTTGGATAGCTGTGTGGATTCAACAGAACATAAGTTCCTCTTTTATAAAGAAACAACTAGAATGTGATTAGGGAAGAAAAAAAAAAGGAAACTAATACTTACTATGTATAAGGAAAAGCACTAGCTGTTTTACAGGAAGAATTATTATCACCTCTATTTTACATACAGCTTAAATAACTTGCCAAAACCATATTCTATTAAATAAATGGCAAAGAAATGATTCATTAGAGTCAGAAATGACAGAATCAAGTACAGAAGTATCATGGGCAGTCTCTAAGAAATTAAAATAGCATGGTAAATTAGCCATTTTTTAAAAATAAATAAGTATGGTCTATTAGTCCAATAGTTCTATGTCAGTAAGTCAAGGACTTTAATTTAAAATGTCTGTTGGGCATTGCACAACTATCTATTCCGTAGAGAATGACATTACCCTATGGAGATCATAAGAAAGAAGATATATCAGGACTAAATGAGTATGGATATCAGCTCCTGATTTTGGAAAGAGCTGTACTACATGCATAGGGTTCAACCAAATTTGCTGAAAAATTCACAAATGATTTTCATGAAACAAAAACTTATTTACAATAAGGAATGAGGAACATTAGAATGTAAGCTCCATTAAGACAGGGGTTTTCATCTGTTTTGTTCACTGCTAACTAACATTCCCAATGCCCAAAATAGTGCCTGCTTCATAGCAGGCATACAATAAATATTTGCTGAATGAATCAGAGATGCAAAAGGTTAAGTGGGACAAAAGGTCAAAAGTGATAAATTGTAAAAGAATGCTCATTCTTCAGACAGAAGGTACACTAAAATGTAGCTGGAATCCTCTGTCCTAAATTAGCCTGTGGGAGTAATACATAACTAACATAAATATCTATACGTAGTAGCACTAAGAAATAACTAGAGTAGGTATAGATACTTTATCTAGTAAATATTTAAATAGGTAAAAAGGGAAAGAAAGTAACAGCAAAAAGACATCACCCTGCCTTCTACATCCAGATTGTATCACATAAGGTTTTTCTTTGGTGTATCAAATTGGTTTACTTTGAGTTCATTTTTAAAAATTGTGGTAAAATATACCTAGTGTAAAATTTACCAGGTTAACCATTTTAAGTGTATATAGTTCAGTGGCATTAAATACATTCACACTGCTGTGCAACTATCACCACTATCCATCTCCGGAACTCTTCATCATCCCAAACTCAAACGCTGTACCTATTAAACAGTAATTCCCCCGTTCTCCTCTGCCCCCCAGCCCTTTGTAATCACTTTTTTACTTTCTGTCTCTTTGAATTAGACCATTCTAGGTACCTCATCTAAATGCAATCATAAAATATTTGTCCTTTTGTGTCTGGCTTATTTCACTTTGATTAATGTCTTCAAGGTTCTTTAAGTTCTTTTAATACAAAAAGGATTAACCCCCCTGGGGACACTGTCCACTACGAGGACTCCATCATTCCCTTATTCCTCATTCAGCACTGTCAAGTACTCAGTATGACACAAGTGATTCATTTTTTTTTTCTGTACAGCTTATAAGTCATACATGTTTTACATAGTTGTATAGATTACTTATGTTTCAGAAAAAAAGTGCCCGTAATATTATTTGTTTACACCGAATCCTATTTTGTCCAACAATTTTCAATTATAAAATTAGAGATTCGCTTATCTAGAACAAAAACAGAATTAAAATACACTAGAATTCTGTCCCATTTCAATGTGTGAGGCATCACACTAGGTGATGAGGATAGAGCCCTGAATGAGACAGAAAGAATTCTTCCTCTCATGGAGCTTACAGGCTTGAGAGGCAGACAGTAAAAACAAAATTACAAATATGATGAATGCAAAGAGGAAGTAAAGAACGTTATAGGAGCAAGTAGCAAAGAAATTTAACCCAACCTAGGAGCTTAGGGAAGCCTTGACAGGAGGTCAATTTTAAGGCAAGGGTCAAAAGGGAAACAGGAATGAACCAAACATGCGTTGGTGTGGATGTCTGGGTGTGAGCAGGGATGGGAGATACTGCTGCTCATTCCAGCAGAGGGAACTGCAAGAAGGCATGGCGTGAATACAAAAGGACAAAGACTGGCACATGAGGAATTATAAGAAGTTGAATATGACAGGACTGTAGAGATTTAGGACAGAATAGTACTGAAGAAGCAAGGGACCAGATCATGAAGAACCCTGTAAACTATATTAAGGATCCTAAAGACAATGAAAAGCCTCTAAAGGTTTCTAGCTGGCAGGTGACAATGTCAGATACATGTTTTGAAAAGATGACTCCAACTGCAGACTGGAAAATGGAAAGAGGGCAAGACTGAAACCAGGGAAATTAGTTATTATTATACAATACACTAGTTTTTTGTTGTTGTTGTTGTTTTATAAATTTATTTATTTATTTGGCTGCATTGGGTCTTCGTTGCTACGCACGGGGGCGAGAGGGGGCTACTCTTTGTTGTGGTGCGCGAGTTTCTCATTGCAGTGGCTTCTCTCATTGTGGAGCACAGGCTCTAGGCAAGCGGGCTTCAGTAGTTGTGGCATGCGGGCTCAGTAGTTGTGGCTCGTGGGCTCTAGAGTGCAGGCTCAGTAGTTGTGGCACAAGGGCTTAGTTGGTCTGCGGCATGTGGGATCTTCACAGACCAGGGCTCGAACCCGTGTCCCCTGCATTGGTAGGTGGATTCTTAACCACTGCGCCACCAGGGAAGTCCCAATACACTAGTTTTTAAATGGTGGCCTGAACTAGGCTGTATCAGTGGGTATGAAAGGAATCAGAAAAGTGTGAAATATCTGAGATGTAAAATCAGATGAACTAAGTTACGAATGAATGTCAGGGATACGGGAGAAGGAAGTATCAAAGGATGAGTCCCATGTTAATTACTGTAAGAGTAATTAATTAGCTGGATGATAAAACAGGAAGGGAAGATGGCAGATAATCAGGTTTTCCGGAGTAAAGATGATGAGTCCAGTTTCAAACACACTCAGTTTGAGTTCCTCCAAGACATCTAAGTGAGGCTATCCAGAAGAAAGACATATAGGTCTGGAGCTCAGGAGAAAAATCCTGGGGAGCTGTCAAGATAAAAATGCTCAACAAAGACATAAAAATGGAGTGAAAGCTCTAGGGGGGAAAAAACAGTGAAGTGGAAAAAGAAAAAAAAAGGCAAAGCCCCAACGAATGCCAACACTGAGCAACAAGCAAAAGAGGTCCCCTGGCAAAGGGGACCACTGAAGCAAAACCAGGAATGAGGCACTGCAGAGCAATGGAGAAAACAGCCAATGACATCAAATAGTGCTGAGAGATCAAGCAAATGAAAGTTCAAAAACATACTCTAGGTCTGGTAAAAAAAAAAAAAAAAAGATGTCTTTAGTGACAGTGACAAGAACAGTTCTGTTGGAGTAGGGTGAAATATGATTACAGTGAAGAAAGTGGTGGGAGATGGGAAGGAAACAATGAGTACAGACAATCTTTTTAATAAGTCTGGCTGTGAAGGAAAAGCAAGTAGTTGAAAGGAGGATGGGGTCAACAGAGGGTTGTTTTAGGATAGAAAGGATTTGAGACAATATAAATGTTGCAAGGAAGAAGTCAGTAAATAGAAAAGTTTGAAAGTAAAGTAAATACAGAAGCAGGAGATGGGATCCAGAACACAGATGGAAGGCTGGGCCTTGTCTACGAAGAAAGGACACCTCTTCCATTAAAACATGAGAGAGGGGCTTCCCTGGTGGCGCAGTGGTTGAGACTCTGCCTGCCAATGCAGGGGACACGGGTTCGAGCCCTGGTCTGGGAAGATCCCACATGCCGCGGAGCAACTGGGCCCGTGAGCCACAATTACTGAGCCTGTGCGTCTGGAGCCTGTGCTCTGCAACAAGAGAGGCCGCGACAGTGAGAGGCCCGCACACCGCGATGAAGAGTGGCCCTCGCTCACCACAACTGGAGAAAGCCCTCGCACAGAAACGAAGACCCAACACAGCCATAAATAAATAAATAAATAAAAATTTAAAAATGACTAATACTCTCTAAAAAAAAAAAACAAAAAAACACATTAATTTAAAAAAAAAAAAAAACATGAGAGAGAAGTAAAAGTATGTTGAGTGCAGATATGTTTTACAGACTTTGTGGCAGAAAGTTAAGGAAGGTCCTATTGTATGGTTTCTATTTCCTTTGTGAAGTAGAAAGTGAGGTCACCTGTCAAGAAAGAAGAGGTCAGCACTCAGAGAAATAGTCCTAGCGGAGAAGAACAGAGACAGCTAACTAAGGAAACATAAAAGGAATGCTGGGAAATGTTTAGGGTCCACTCAAATTGATGACCATGTATCTGTATGATTTCCTCTGGTAAGAAGTCACAAAATATAAATGCAATTTAGTATGTATATTTCATACTGGATAATCTAAATGAAAAGCAACAGTTCAAATGAATATAACAGAAACAACAAAAACTGAAAAGTTGCCTATTTTCTAACAAATTTCCTTCCTAATACTCCCTGTAAAATACGATATAATTCTCAATGATATACATACAGGATGATGGCTGAAAGATTTATACGGAGCCAACAAATAGACAGGAATATGTCTAACATTAACATGCTTTTCCAAAGGAAACAGGAAATTCCAGAAGACTCTTTGAGTAATAATTTATAAATTTGGTATGAGTGGATATTTTTAAATCTAGTTTCTAAGAAATAAGCTATAAACATTAATAAAAATAAACTACATTCCCTTTCACCCAACCTTCCTGCACCTCCACGTGAACATGAATGGACTCTTCAATCCTTGGTGACAACCCTGTTATGTTATCTCATCTGAACTTTGAGAATGTCTGGGAAAGAGGTCTACTGGCTCTCAGGCTATGATATTTTCATCTCATTTCATCCGGAATCTTTAAAACATTATCATTATTATAACTCAAAGCAATTAAAAAATACATTCAAGTTTAATTTACAACCAAGAGACAGGTGAACGAAAATCATATTGGCACTAAAATGCTCACCTATAATAATTCTAAGGGTAACCACTGCTAGTGGTTTTGTATATTGTCTTTCTTATACTTAAGTACGTATCTGTTTATTAAGTATGTATGTATTTAAAGAACAAAATCTGCATTATGCTGCATGGTTTTAAAATCCAGTTCTTTGTTTAATATTTATTATATGCCTATCACCCAATATTCTGCAAAAACATAATCACAATGACTGTGTAAGAGTTTCTTTTGGGTGAAGAATTAGGAAGAATTCAAGAAAAAAATCAATTACTATTAGACAAAACAATCCTCTTCCTCCAGCAGTTATCCCCCATTACTCTTTGCCATTTTTAATTCGATTAGAAACAGACAGAAAACAACTTACCCTCTAGTTCTCACAACGGTCTTTTCGTATTTAAACAGATTCATATATAAGGAAGGAAAAATACTATATTCTTTACTTGGATTTTTTTTTTAACTGCAGAAAGTGTGTCAAACATCATATTCTGATTTAAAAGTAAACAGTCTTAAATTATATATTTCTTAGTTTTTGCCACTTTGACCAACTGAACACATACACTCTTTTGTTTAGATACTATTAGAAAGCTACCCAAAGTTAAAAGTTTTCATTAAAATAGCAAAAGCTAGTTTGGAAACAAACATAAATGATATCCTAACCCATGCTACAGGGGGAGAAGAGGAAAAATACATCTAACAAATGAAATGTCTCTAAAAATAAGCTATGATCACACTTCATTTTTAACTGTGGAAGTTTTTCTAAAGGCAGAAAATTGTTGAGGTTTCCAAAGTTAAAATGACTCAAATTTATAAATATAATCAGCTACGACTACCTAAATACTAGTACAAAAAGACTGCCCAATTTCTCTGAAATTATCATTCAATAAGAAAACCCAGAGAATTTAAAACAAACCCCTAATATGGGTGTAGAGAGGCTTTCATGCACTGAGTATCTACCATTTGCATGACCTATGCCAGATTCGAGAATGTGCAGAGAAAAATGCAAGTTCCTCTACCCAAAAATTTAGTGAATGGGCCCCTGAAGGAGCTTCTTCCAGCAGTCTGACTTCCCACAGCTGGAGAAGGCTGTGGAATAGTGCTGCTTCTCCAACAGAGAGGAAGAAAGCCAAGCGCAAGCTTTACTGAAGTGAAACAAGAAGACTTCCCTGGTGGCGCAGTGGTTAAGATCTGCCTGCCAATGCAGGAGACACGGGTTCGAGCCCTGGTCCAGCAAGATCCCACATGCCGCGGAGCAACTAAGCCCGTGTGCCACAACTACTGAGCCTGAGCTCTAGAGCTCGCGGGCCACAACTATTGAAGCCCTCGCGCCTAGAGCCCGTGCTCTGCAACAAGAGAAGCCACTGCAATGAGAAGCCAGTGCGCCGCAATGAAGAGTAGCCCCCGCTTGCTGCAACTAGAGAAAGCCTGCATGCAGCAACGAAGACCCAATGCAGCCCAAAAAATTAATTAATTAATTAACTTTTTTTAAAAAGCACAACAAGAAATAATCCAGAACCACAAATACATTTCCACTTCTCCAGATCCTCCTGAGTAAACAATATTATGTGTACCTGAGATGAAAAAAAAAAAAAACTAAAATAACAATTGAGACTGTCTTTGCCTACTAGGGACTATTCAGTAAAAAGGCAAGATACTATTATCTCTGACTGACAGATGCTTAAGTATGGATCATATATGCAATTAGAAAAGAAAAAAAGCAGACTAAAATCAGAAGATAATTGATACTTTTTTTTTTAGAACAGACAATACACTAACTCAAACATACAAGCCTATATACAGCGATTTATGTTATAAAACAATATATTTCATATAATCTATATTTGCTCATGAACATATGAAGTCACACACACATTCATATGTTCACTCAGCTTGCAAAAAGAATTTAAATAGTTGCTTTGAACCACCTACATACAAAAGAATCAAGTCTGAACCTAGCATTTTCAAAATAGCTTCCTGTTAAAAAACCACACATAACTTATGATTCATTATCATATACTATATATGCATAAGAAAAAGAAAGTCAAGAAGGTCCCACATCAACATGTCAACAGTGTTTTTTTCCTCTGAGTAGTAGGATTAGAGGTAATTCTTATTTTCTTCTTTTTGTAGATCTGTCTCCTAATTTTTTTCCACAATAAGCACATATTAATTGTATATAAAATGTTGAAAATCAGCCTCCAGGTTCTTAGAGCTTTATTTACAAAAATGGACAAAGTTATGGTATCCCATTTGCCACCATCAACATACTTACATAATATGGTTCTGCCTCCCGTTCAGTTATCTCATCCTGATAGAGGGTGAAGCAAGTTGGAATTCGTCCAAACCACACATCTCGAAGCACATCTTTGTCATCTGTCATTCTTCCAGTGGTTAAAGCAGTACATATAGGCTGAATTCTTTTCCAGCCAAAGCCAAACTGAAAATAAAACGAAGAGTATTAGATCCTTGCAGGTATAAATGAACCTGCTCCAAAACAAAGGAAGATTATAGGAAAAAAAGAATGCATAAAGACTATTCACTTCAAAAAACTCCGTGATGGGTATTCTTTAGAATGAATGCAAAAATCAGTACAACAAATTCTAAATGTGGAGCTATTATTTATTTAAGGAGATCACGGAAGTAACCATTTCAAAATTACATATACAACTAATGAACCACAGCCAAAGTGAAACTATACTTGAATCATTCTCTCAAGCCCCAAAAGAGTCTACCGCTTATCTAAAGTGAACTCTTCACCTATAACTTCTCTGTGTCTCAGTTTTCTCATCTGTAAAATGGGAATAACAGCACTGACCACATAAGATAGATATGAAAATTAAATTAATACATGTAGAACACTTAGAACAATGCCTATAACACAGTACTATAAAGTGTATTTATCATCATAATTTATAGAACCAACCAGAGTATGTCTCAAAAAATGTTCAAAAGTCAAAGACTTTAAGAACTTAGAATAATCAAAAGCATTATTTAGTGTAAACTGGAATTATGAGAGTAAAGGAAAATAACTAAAAATTATACATTGAACATTGCTAATAACATTCAATAGAGAGTCAATAAATATTTGATCATTTGATATGCCCAGCTCTGTGGCAGGTGCTGAGGGCATACAAGATGATGATGATGATGGTGGTGATAACTTTTTTAAAACCTCAGGCATCGCCCAGAAGGTATTATTTACAAATCTGCTAAACATACCATGCACTTTCATGTCCTTTGCATGGCTTTGCTCTTGCCGGTGGTTCCTTACCCTAAAGTAGCCTTCCCCACCTCGCCTTCCAACTTACACATCATTCAGGACTCTGCTCAAAATAGCCTTTCTTCTATGCATGAATCAGGCAGAACCTGTTACCTCACTGTGCCTTTACTTTTCCTCTACTACGGCAGGATTTCCAATCTCATAATTTTTCCATCATACCATACTTATTGCCAAACATCCCTTCCAATTCCAAAATGTCCATGGTTATAACTAAATGTTACTTTGTGAGAGCTTTCATAATGCAGGAGGGGAAGAAGTTAAATATTAACAGAACCTATAGTGTTCAGGGAAGAATCTTAAAAGATACTGAACTTGAAGAATGGGTAGAATATGGACAGACAAAAAGAAGACAAATATTCCAAGCAAGGCAAAATAGCATCAGCAAAGGCAGGAAGTGGCAGGAGCAGTATGTGTACCAACTTTTTAGGAAACTTTGTGTTGGGAGGAGTAGTAGATAATGAAAGAGCTGACCGGTGACATGTTTTACTACCATACCTGATCCTAGGTATGTCACTTTACTTCACTCAGTCTAAATTTCCTTACCTGTAAAAGTCACCAGGTTGTTCTAGGAAAAAAAAAAAAATCTATGAAGTATTTGACATGGTAATGGACACAGCATGTGCTGAGAAATAAAAGCAATTATTATTCTTTTAATGTCAAATTTGTAAATATAAAATGTAACTGGATCATGAAGTACACCAAATAGAAAATTGTGGGTTTTCAATTTCATCCAACAAGCCTAGAAAGGTTTTATAATGGTGAAATAAAAACAATTATCTGGTAGCAGTGCACAAAAGGGGATCCAGAGCCAGAGAGAGGCTAGCCGGGAAGCAATTTCAGCAACTAAGGCACATAATGAGTGCCTGACCTAGACTGGTAGCAGTGGATTGATGAGAGACAGGAGGGCTTTCCAAGGAAGAATAAATAGAAGTTGGTAAAAAGACCGGCTGAGGGACAAAGAACAAGGACAGAGAAGATTTAAATGCTTACAGCAGGCTATACAGTAAGGTAGTTAAGGGGTTTTGAAATCAGACTGACATGGGTTTCAACCCTGACTTCCACATATAAGCTGTATGTCCTTAGACAACAAACCTGACATCTCTAAACCTCATATCTATAAACTGAAGATAATTCTAATTTCACAGGGTTGTTGGGTATTTAGCACCTAGTAACCAAGCACTGGAAAAATGGTAAATGTATTTAATACATGGTTTCCCTGTGCTTCCATGGCCCCTCTGCTTGAATACCCTTTGCCCCTTCTCTTGGCCAACTCTTAATCCTCTTTTAAGAGTCAGCTTAACATTAACTCCTTGGGAAGCTTTCCACTAAGCAAACTATAATCTAATTACTTCTGTTATTATATATTTATTGTTATACGGTGTAACAATGCATTGCAGCTGTGTATCTTATCTGTCTCTTGCCCCTCCCCACACTAAACTGTCAGTTCCTTGACAGCAGAAACTGAGTCATATATACCCTTGTATCCAGGACGTTAGCATAATCAGCACATAATAGGCTCTGGAATTTTTGTTAAACAACTGGAAAATATATAAATTAATAAAATGTGTAAATCCAAAAGTTATACTAGCTACTTGAGAAACTTTTCCACCTAAACTCCTTCCTAAATCTGTACAATCACACTTCATATTCAGCGAATTTCACTATTTTAGAAAAATATTTTTCCCTCTCATACATATACTACGATATCAACACCATGCATCCAACTTGAAGGCAATGTTTTGGAAGAACAGAAATCCCAACCCATGATGCAGTCTACCAGAAGTAAGCTTCCTGAGGGCAGGGACTACTTCTTGACTGCTGTATTCTCTGCATCTAATTCATGGCCTGGAAAAGAGGCAGGTGCCCAACCAACAACACTTAGCAAACAGCACAGTGAGTATGATAAAAATATTGGGTTAGCCAAAAAGTTCTTTTGGGTTTTTCCGTAACCTGTTACAGAAACCTGAATGAACTTTTTGGCCAACCCAATATAATGCACAATTAACAGTCCCTTTTACACTACAAACCAAGAAAGGCTAACCTATTACCTGAAGCTGTTTTGCTGACAAAATCCCTAACTACTCAGAAATTACTTAAAATATCAAATAACTACTAGTAGTAAATTTGTAAACATCTAAAAATATATATGCTGGCTGGTCTCCCTTTAAATTCATGAACACTGACCTCAAAAGTGGGCTCTGAGGGCTTCCCTGGTGGCGCAGTGGTTGAGAGTCTGCCTGCCAATGCAGGGGACACGGGTTCGAGCCCTGGTCTGGGAAGATTCCACATGCCGTGGAACAGCTGGGCCCGTGAGCCACAACTACTGAGCCTGCGCGTCTGGAGCCTGTGCTCCCCAACAGGAGAGGCCGCGATAGTGAGAGGCCCGCGCACCGCGATGAAGAGTGGTCCCCGCTTGCCACAGCTAGAGAAAGCCCTTGCACAGAAATGAAGACCCAACACAGCCATAAATAAAAAATTAATTAAAAAAAAAAAAGTGGGCTCTGAGTATTGCCCAGTATTCTCATACTTCCCTAGTCCATTTATTCTTCCACTGTCCTAAATCAACTCCCCCTCCTCAAATTTTCACATCTCCTTCCTCACTCTCTCTCAGCTAATGACCTGGCTTTCTATTTCCTTCTATCTGGTTACTAAGGATCACTAGCTCTGAACAGGGGTTTTAAGGAACAGCCCCACCTCCACCCTGGGGGATAGGTCATAACTCCCTCCAATCTCCAAATGCTGAAGTGCCCCACGGTCCTTGAACCCTGCATTTGGAGATCTCTCAGGGCTTTAAATATCACTTACACATTAACAATTCCCACATTTACATCTTCAGCCTAGACTTCTCTTCTGAACTCCAGTTTCATATATACTACTGTATACTGACATTTCATTTGAAAATTCAGCAAGTGCAAAACTGAAAATGATTGCAGATCTTCCTCCCTCCTCTCCCTACTACTCTGCGGTCTTCCCCAAATCACTGAGTGGTAACTCCATTCTTTAGCAGCTCAGGCCATAAATCTGGGAGTCATCCATGACCCCTCTTCACACTTGATGGCTCTAGCTTAGATATAAATCTAGAATCTGGCCATTTTTCACCACCTCCACCCTTACCACACTGATCCAAGTCACCTTGACCTTTAACCCAGATAAATGCAAATGGCCTACCAACAGAGGTCTCAACATTTCTGCCCTTGCTGCAGAGAGACAACAAAGTAATCAGAAAAATCTTTTAAAACACAAGTCAGATGAGTTCACTCCTTTACTCAAAACCCCACCATCTCATTCAAAGTAAAAACTAAAGTCTTACGAGGTGTTAGCAGGCCCTATATGACTTGACCCCACTCTGACCTGCTTATCTGCTTCTCTCCGCAACTTGCTCCCCCAGTTCCAGCCAAACTCGCTGATGTGCTCCTGCCTCAGGGACTTTGTGGTTGCTCTGATGGCCCTCTCCACTAGATCCAAGGGCACCCTTCTTTATCACTATTAGGTCTCTGCTCAAACGTCATCTTTTCTAAGGCCACCACTATAATTTCCCATGCATGCTACCAGCACTCCCCATTCCCCTTCATTACTTTATTTTTTCTCCATAGCACTTTTCACTACCTGACATATATTTTAATTAATTTTTAAATTAATGTCTCCCCCCTCAACCCTCAAAGTGAACTTCATTATGGCAGGGATTTTTTTTTTTTAATAATATAATTCCATTTATTTGAGATACCTATAGTAGTCAAATTCATAGAGATGGAAAGTAGAATGGTGACTGTCAGGGCTGGAAGGGGGAATGGGGAGTTGTTGTTTAATTGGGGGCGGAGTTTCAGTCTGGGGGATGAAAACAGTTCTGGAGATGGATGGTAGCAACAGTGGCGCAACAGTGTGAAGATACTTAATGCTAGTGAACTGTACACTTAAAAATGGCTTAAAAGGTCTATTTTATGCATATTTTACCTTAATTAAGAAAAGATCTGAGGTGTCACTTTACGGTTTCTCCTTTCCGTGTTTCTTTTTGCAAAATAAGCAGATGCACACCCAGCCAGTCCCTCCACTCCTGCCCTCCCTCCACGTCTCACGTTCACTTAAGACAGAGCTCCCCCTCGTCACCACTCTTCCTGTAGACTTTAGGCTCCTCTAGAAACGTATCCAATGTTATACAAAGACTATGGCGACCTGGGAGTTACTTCACTGTTGGGAGGAAAATTCCCAATTTCCAAGTGTTATTTCCAAATGTTCTATAAGAGTTGAAAACATAAAATAACATCCTACAATAGGACAGCAAGGTGGCCACTGAAATGAATATGACCCAGAGGTTGTTTAAAAACATTCTCAGCCGGTAACCCCTCACTCCCTTCCTACACCCTTCTTACCATTCATTTGTGGGCTGCTCCCTATTTTAGATGGAACTCTTATGTCCTCACTCAATTCCTCATCATCCCACAAATCCTACTCATTCCCCTTCCCAATGCCCATTGTCTTCCAGGAGCCAAAATGTTGTGTGCATCCCTGCTCCAGACCCCTAAGGAATGACTGGACTTTCCCTTCTGCATCAGTTTTCTCCCAGGATGCTCCTCCCAGGAATTCCTGGGAATTCCCCCAACAAATCCAAGACCAAGGCCCTTGATTCTTCATGCACCTCCTTTCTTGGGTGCAACCACTACCCTCTTAGCTTTCCCACCCCCACCCCCGGGTGCTGCCAAATTATCCTCCGAAAACGTGGCTGCAGCTCGCCATGCCTTGCCCTGCTTATCTCATCACATCCTGCATTTGCCTGGGAGCTAAGATCCTCAGACTCTTGACTCCACACGATTTCCCCTTCTCTGAGGACGGTGCTCTGGCTACTCTTGGTTCCTACTGTATGGCAGGGATTTTTATTGTCTTCCTCACTGTTTATTGTTTTGTTTACTTTTTGTTCAGTGCCTGGCACATAACTAGCACTTAGTATCTGTTAAATTAATAAAGTGAACCTACACTTGAAGCTTGTACATTATTCTAAAAACTCTTATCCATATAGTACCATTCTGTTCACTTTTCCCCAATTTTAATCGGCATACCTTGGAGGATCAAAGCACCTACTTAAATCCAATATAAAATTCTAAAATTTCCCTCCACTGCTACCCTCAGCCCAACATCTTTACTTTCAAATTCAGAATTCAACCAACAACTCCCTTTATGGAAATCACAAAATAAGTTCGTTCAGATCCAAGTACACACAGTCCCAAAGACTGAAATTTATCAAGTAAACTCTGGAAGGCCTTGGAAATTCAGTGTTGTTTGATAGCCTCTGGGTTCTGATTCTTGCTGAAAACATGCTGTGCCTCCCCATCCCTCAGAAAAATCTAGAACCAATCCACTTTCCCTAGGTTCCCCACGTTCAGGTGTGACTTGAAAATAATCCAAACTATAAAGTATGTGAAAGTGCTCTGCCAAGGGAAAATGGCTTTGTTGGCACTAAATATTATTATTAAAATGAGACAATGAATGCGTCTGAGAAGATAAATTGGGGGGAAACCCCACCGATTTCGGATAGAATCGAACTGCTTATAAAATAACTATGATCTAAATAACTAACTATTCCACGAAAAATGCAGGTCCCGAACTAAACTCTAGAGCCTGCGACGAGACCCAAGCTTCCCACCTTAGTAAGGAACGAACGTATTCCCCGAGAGACCGCGCAGGCTACACTCTCCAGCCGGCACTAGGGCTCCGAGGTCGGCTCTTGGCCAACGCCACCTCCCCGCGAGGAACCACCTTCACCCGCCACCACCGCCCGGGGGAGCGCTCCTCTCGCCCCTCCTTCTTACCACACCTACCTAGCACTTCCCCAACCCTCTTCCTCCGGGCATTTCCTCACACTGGGGTGACAGACACACACATACCCTACCAGAAGCTCAGGCTTCTCCTCCGCCTTCCTGCACCGGTGAGGACGCTCGGGTCTCGGGCTCTGGCTGGGCGGCGGCGGAGAGCGCCAGACACACTGTCCCGCAGAGATGCACCAGACTGGAGTCCCACTGGCCCGCGCAGCCGCAGAAGGCACCTGCGCGGAGGTCGGAGTCGAACCCTGCTGCACTTCCGCCCTCCCGTATCCAGCGAAGACAGCCCGCAGCGCCGCGGAGCTCTGGAAGCCCACCGCAAGTACAGTCACCCTCGGCGCCCGGAGATGACGTCACGGGGCCCCACGGGGCCCGCACTCCGCCCTCCCAGTTCGGCCCAACCCCGTGAGCAAGCTGGAGCCGCGCTTGAGCATGCGCGGACAGAGCAGAGCTGGTGACTGTTCGGTCAAACCACTGGCAAGTTCCCGGCTTCTACTCTCTTCCTAGAGTCCTGTGCTTTTGGCATAGTCATTGTTGTTTAGGGAGGTTAATGTAACAGTTCCGTGAGAGCAGAGAGTTTTACAAATACTGAGTCACTGCCTCACTAGAGCTTCATCGCAGCATCCCTGTCCTGGCTTCACACAGTAAAATTAATAAAACGTTGGTTTTCAAAGTGTTTTCATATCTATTTTATCATTTGATCTTCTCCACTTTGTCAGAGCCACAGCACGGATTAAGAGCCGCATTTAACAAAAGACTAAAATACCTGAATACTGAAGCCCAGCCATCCCTCCAATCGTACGTACCTATGTCTTCCTGTTGGTGAAAATGACAAGCAATTAGTCAAGTTACTCCTAAAGAGTGTTTGCATTAGGTCTATCCAGAAGTCTTAGCAGGCATTTAACGTTTTTCTCTTCATTACACATGGCTTTCAACATAATGCTATGCATGCCAAGTGAATACTACTGTGCTGAGACTCATGATAGGTTCCTGATAAGTGGGAAGACTAGGAAAATCCTAGTATTAGCCACAGGATTCTTTTTAAAGAAAGAATCTTCTAGGAATTCCCTGGCTGTCCAGTGGTTAGGACTCCACGCTTTCACTGTCTGAGGGCGTGGGTTCAATCCCTGGTCGGGGAACTAAGATCCCACAGGCCGTACAGCGCAGCCAAAAAAAAAAAAAAAAAAAAACCTTCTTGGAGGTTGTCTAGCCCAATGATTTTCCAGTGGTGAATCACAACTCATTGGTGGGTCATCAAATCAAGTTAGTGGGTCATGACTAGCAATTTTTAAGTTAAAAAAAAAAAAAGAAAATATTGGCATGCTTCACACATATTAAAGGTAAATATTGTTTCCTGAAGTTTTTACTTCAGTATGTACGTGGTTTACACTGTGTAGGAATGTGAAATACATTTCTTGATATGGGTAGCAGTCAAAAAAAAATTGAAAGCCACAGTCCAGTCCACTCCACTTACTTAATGCAGAAATCCTCTCTATAGCATCCCCAACAGACAGCCATTAGCCTCTGTAAAAAAGCTCGTGGGATAAAGTTGCCCCCACTTCCCAATGGTAGGCAAAACTAAATGGAATTTACTCTGAAATGTATCGAAAAACTTAGATGGATGGACGAATGGCTAGAGGGATGGATAGATGGATAAATATGTGATAATGCAAGTACAGTAAAATGTTAACGGTAGAATCTAGGTGGTGAGCATATGGGTGTTCACTGTAAAATTCTTTCAACTTTGCTGTTATGCTTGAAACTTTTCCTAATAAAATGTTTGGGGAGGGGGCAGAGAAACTATTTATGGAGAACCTTAATGGGTAGAAAGTGATTATATTGAGCTAAAATCCAGCTTCTTGTAACCTTTAAGAATTGACCCTGTTTATTTCCTTCCTCCCCTTGTCCCTCCTCTACCCCACCCCCAACCTACAATAGAAATAGCTAACCCTTGTAATAGACAGCACTTCAGCTATGAAAAGATATGCCTCATAACCCACTCAGCATAAACACTGTCAGTTCTTTCAGCCATTCTTCACATGACGTATCTCTCCTCTGGATATGGTCCAGTTGTTGTTGTACTCTTTCCCATCTCATGGTTATGCTCCTTGAGCAAAAATTTGGAAATAAGAGGAATTCTATATTTGTTCTCCGTCATTTCCATTTGTTAACATTATGTCGTCTCTCTCAGTTACCAAGAGTGACAGATATCCACTCTGTCCTTTAAAATGTTTCTTAGACTCTAAAAAAAGAAAAAAAAATGGTGACAGGTTTCAAAAATTTGGATTTCTGACTTATCCTGGAATCTGACAGCCCTGGGACCACATTCCCACATGGCAACCGAGTGCTGGAGTGGAGCTGCAGCTGCCCCCTTTTAGGCTGGGAATGCCCTCTCCAGTTTCTCGCTGTCCCCACACTATCACTTATTTAGACTTTAGATTACCTACCTGGATGCTAAAGGCTTTGGAGCGTAACACTCCTCTATAGCTCTTCGTGTTTCTAAGGCACTGCCTACCTCAGTTCTTTGCACGTAAATATTCATTTTGAACGAAAGACCAAAACAACCAGGCCAGAATGCATTATACTGAATAACACACATTTGATTGTGATTGTGATCATATTTATAGTTCTAAGTTTTTACCTTTAGGCAATTCTAAGGACACACGCTTGAAGGTCGGGAAAGTATCATTATACAGTGTTCTCTCCTGTGAGGTGAGAGAGCATTTGGAGGATTCAAATATTATTTTGAGACTTTCAATGCTGAACAATCATAGACATCCCATTTGTATCTATTTAATTGACATTCTAAAATGAATCCAGGAGCTGGATGGATAGACTCTTTTAGCTTCAGTGACAGCCTTTCAGTCACTGTGACAAGTCTTCATTCAGTCATTTAAACATTTCTTGAGTTCACATAATTAGGTGCTTGGTAAAGTGAAAATAAGTAACTCTTAAGCAACAACGAAGGAACCTCCCAAATTTCATTACATGAATATATATTTCAAAATCACAATTTGGAGCAGTTTTCTTATGACTACCATGTCAACTATATAATACCATATGTAATTCCAGCACTGCTACAGATAAAATGTGGGTTTTTGTTGAAAATATTGTGTTATAAGACTATGATTCCAGTTACTCAGTACTCTCTATCTACTTGCCTACATAGATTGTATAGGAATGAATCAAAACAATATGCCAAATATTCTTTAGAAAAAATATATACGTTCATAACTTGTATGCATTTGTGTTTTAATTTTTGATCCCCCAAATTACGATTATTCTTAAAAAAATCTTTGAATTAGATTATTTGGCTGTTCTCATAGGAATATTTTCTATAAATAGCTCCTATTAAAAACTGGGAAAAATTAGTCAAGCAGTTTTTCAATCTGTTTTCTCAATGTGTGCAGAAGAAAAATAGTCTGGGAAGTATAAAATTGAAGGGAAACTCTTAAAAAAACAAAACCAAACTTAACAGCCTGATTCTTGAAACAGCAAAATAAATCCTTGCAATAATACGTTGCTGTCACCAGGTGTCACAATCAACCTGACACAAAGCTCAGAGCTCCCCAACCAGCAAGGCCAGTCAATAGCACCCTCAGTGATGTAATAGACTGTTTCCCAATAGGAAAGTTCAAGTTATCTCAAGAGATTTTGTGAAATCCTAAAAAACTTTTCACAACAAAATTATTTTACTTTGAAAAAAAAAAAAAACCAAACACTTTCTAAACCTTGTCAGTACTGACAAAATTTCCTTCAAATCCATTCCCTTTCCTTCACCTGTGTTTGTTCTCCGATCATAAACTAGTGCAGTATAGCATAGCTGAGGACGTGCTCTTAAATCCCATATCTGACATCTATTATCTTTGTGGCCCCAGAAAAAAAAATTATTTAACCAGTACTGGCTACATAATTCCACAGGGCCAGTGCAAAATGAAAATGAGGGCCCTTTGTTAAGGAAAGGAATTTGAAGATGGCGACAGCAGAGCATTAAATCAAGCGCTGTGCATATGACAGGTCACACGCCCAAGAACCTGACTCTTATGTGACTTCTCCAAGCCTCCACTTCTCCATTTTCCTCACGGTTAAATGAGGATAATGATAGCACCTACTTCATAGACTCGTTGTGAAGGTTAGGGAAGATGATGCACATAAAACACTTACCACAGTGCTTGGTAAATGGTGAGCTCTCAATACACAGGAGCTGTTGTTTTTATGTCCTTCATCAGGCTCTGTGCCTCCCTTCCCCTGCACCAACCCATTTTACAATCTTCTGCCAGAGTAATCTTCTTTAGCACAGTTCTAATTATGTCACTGCCCTGTTTTTTACAAAAGCCAAACCCTCACTGCCTACAGAATAAAACCCAAATTTCTTGGAACTAACCTAATCCAGTTTTCCAGCTTCATCACCCATCACTTGTCTGGCTCCCTGGTCTCTCTCTGACCTCTGCCTCACATCCTGCATCTTTGCTGATGCTGTTCCTTCTGCTGGAAGTGTCCTCTCCCCAGGACTGTACGGGAAATACAAGAATAGCAGTCACAGTTCTGCCTTAGAGCTGTTTACAATATAGACTGGGAAACAATATTACACAGAGATTCAGCAAGAACGCAAGACAAGGTGAAAAGAATGGTCAAGGAAAAACATGTCTTAGAAGTTCAGAAGTAGAAGCCATGACTGAAATGGCACTTTTAAAGCATTTCATTTCATAGTTTATTAATGGTTACTATGTTATGCACAGACTCTATGTTATATGTATCAAAACACAGAGCTCCATGGATTCTTTTTCAAAAATAATTCATATCCCTCAGTTATTAAATGCTAAACTTAAAAGCAGGGGCAATATATACTTCTAATTAATTATTTTTAGAGCAGTTTTAGGTTTACAGCAAAATTGAGCAGAAAGTCCAGAGTTCCCACATGCCATCTCCACACACACGCAACTTCTTCCACTATCACATCCTGCAACAGTACGTTTGTTACAATTGATGAACCTACACTGACACATCTTTATCACGTGAAGTCCATATTTACATTATGGTTTGCTCTTGATTTAGTCAGAGAGGCTAAACATGAGTTTAGTCAAATGTATAATGACAGGTATTCACCATTATAGTATCATACAGAGTTGTTTCATCGCCTTAAAAACCCTCTGTGCTCTGTCTATTCATCCCTCCCCCCTCTGAACACTTGGCAACCACTGATCCTCTTATGTCTCCATAGTTTTGAGTTTCTGAGAATGTTGTATAGTTGAAATCATCAAGTATGAGGCCTTTTTAGATTGGTTTCTTTCAGTTAGTAATATGCAATTAAATTTTCTTCATGTCTTTTTAGGATGCAATGTTTTTTAAATAAAATTTTAAAATTTTAAATGAAAGTCACATTTAATTACACAGAGTACTAATTTTTTACTTTAAAAAGTACGTTTAGGACTTCCCTGGTGCCGCAGTGGTTAAGAATCCGCCTGCCAATGCAGGGGACACGGGTTCAAGCCCTGGTCCAGGAAGATCCCACATGCCGCAGAGCAACTAAGCCTGTGCGTCACAACTGCTGAGCCTGTGCTCTAGAGCCCGTGAGCCACAACTACGCCTAGAGCCCATGCTCCACAACAAGAGAAGCCACTGCAATGAGAAGCCCGCGCGCTGCATCGGACAGTAGCCCTGGTTCACTGCAACTAGAGAAAAGCCCGCGGGCAGCAACGAAGACCCAACGCAGCCATAAATAAATAAATAAAAATTTAAAAAAAGAAGACCCAAAACATACACATAATTTTAAAAAGTAAAAAAATAAAATGTATGTTTACCAGCAACCCTTGTGTTGGGGAACTTTCTGTGGGATAATTTGCCCACATAAAGTATCAGAATTGTCATCCCAGAAATGGTATGTTCCTAAAACCTCTGTCAATTTTAGGGACAAGCGGGATGGTTTAAAACACCGATTTTTAAAAAAATTCAGGTATTCAGTTTGCCTAAAAATAAAGTCTGCTGTGGAATAACTGCTGAATTTTTTAAAAGCCCATTGTGTAATCATTACTTTTTTCATTCACCTCCCAGATCTGATGGCACAGTCAGCCCACACCTTTCTCCTTTATCTTTCTCCTTTAGTGGTATCGCTACCACACACATGCCATGGTTTACTTTTCATGTTTTCCTAAACACTACTACTGAAACGCTCAGTAGCCATCACTCTGTTCCTAGGACCCATTTATTACCTTGGGCTTTATAGGACTGTCATGATTTAAGAGAATGAGAGAGAAGGGAAAGGTATAGGTATTTCAGGAAAGGAAAAAAGAATGATCAAAAGCAGGGATGAGGGCTTCCCTGGTGGCGCAGTGGTTGAGAATCCGCCTGCCAATGCAGGGGACACGGGTTCGAGCCCTGGTCTGGGAGGATCCCACATGCCACGGAGCAACTAGGCCCGTGAGCCACAACTACTGAGCCTGCGCGTCTGGAGCCTGTGCTCCGCAACAAGAGAGGCCGCGATAATGAGAGGTCCGCGCACCGCGATGAAGAGTGGCCCCCGCTGGCCACAACTAGAGAAAGCCCTCGCACAGAAACGAAGAGCCGACACAGCCATAAATAAAATAAATAAATAAATAAATAAAATTAAAAAAAAAAAAAAAAAAAGCAGGGATGAAACAGTCACGTTCATGCCTGGATGCTGTGAGTGTATTTTATTCTGCAAATGTAAGATACTCTAGGTCAGGAGGTTAGACAATTCATCATACACACTACTTATCTAGTTAGTTAGTTAGATAGTTAACATTTACAGAGCATACTATGTGCTGGGCGCGATTCTATAACACTTTTCTAACATTCTAACCTCATACAATTTGGGAGGTCCTCTTTGGAAAGCACACATACAAAGAAATTACAAATACAAAATTAGGTGACCCTAGAAAGGACCCATGTAAGTGAAGAGACCTGAAAATTAAGCTTCACAGTAAACTCACTTCCATTTCCCATGACGGAGAGACTGAAGTGAAGAAGTAAGCTTCAGGCAGCCCAATTCTTCATGTCTCACAGGTACCCAAGGCTGCTTCTTGTCCCATGATCTCCATTTCTCCCTAGAAGAGCTCGGTTATATTGCCATTAGAGCAAAGGGCAAAATGAAACAAGAAGCTTTCATGTTCTGCTTGCCACACATTTCTAGCCACCATTTATGCACTGATTTTATTCACTGCCTTATTCTAGGCAGATTTTCTAACATTCTTTTCATCTTTTCATCAAACCATAACATGAAATTTCTGTATTCCAGAAAGACGGATACGAATAAAGTATCCTTTTTGCCCCCTCTCCACACTTTCCCAGCGATTTATAAAATGATTAGTGTTCTCACGGAACAATGTGTTCATTCACTTAATAGGCTTTTATGTGCCAGGTACTCAGGATACTAAGATGCATCCGAAATAATTTCTTCCCTCAGGGAACTCACACTCCAGATTGGCAGAGAACTGACAAGTAAACAAATGATTGCAATAGTCCCTAACTGGCTGTAATAGGACTATGTACAACTGTTATGGGAACCTAGCTTTGAGAACCAGTAGCAATGTATAAAATAAATCTTAGAGGGTAAATAGATAACAACATGTGGACAAAGAAAGAAAGGGCTTTTAAGCCAGGGGCTTTTAACCAAGGAGTCCACGGTTCAAATTAAGGAGCTTGAAGAATTTGGATGAGAAAATGAGTACATCTTTATTTTCACTAACCTCCAGTTTGAAATTTAGCATTTTTTTCCATTATAAATATAGGTCACAAACTGGAGTAGTATTAGCAATACTTGTAACTTGTCACCAATAGAAACAGATGTATTCAACATAGATATATTCATATTGCAGTTGACTCAGATTCTTGAAACATTATTTTACACATATTGCTACTTTGAAATTACAGTAGGAATTAGACTCACTGCGAGACCTTATTATTTATTGCATACTACATAACACAGATTTGTTTTCCTAACATTCTGATAACTGTATAGGAATATACAATTATCTCTTTGTAGTAATATGTATGTCTATGTAATAATATGTATGTTTATGCATTTAAATATATTATTCTGAGAAGGGCTCCACATACTTCACCAGACTGTCTAAGAGATTCATTGTGAAAAAAGAATAAAAGTAAAGTTAAGAACCCCTGTTCCAGGCAAAGGGAACAGAAGACACAGTAAGTTTGGGACTTCCCTGGTGGCGCAGTGGTTAAGAATTCGCCTGCCAATGCCGGGGACACGGGTTCAAGCCCTATTCTGGGAAGATCCCACATGCCGTGGAGCAACTAAGCCCGTGCACTGCAACTACTGAGCCTGCACTCTAGAGCTCGCGAGCCACAACTACTGAGCCCACGTGCCACAACTACTGAAGCCTGTGCGCCTAGAGCTCAGGCTCCGCAACAAGAGAAGCCACCGCAATGAGAAGCCCTCGTGCTGCAACAAAGAGTAGCCCCCGCTCGCCACAACTAGAGAAAGCCCGCGCAGCAATGAAGACCCAACGCAGCCAAAAAAAACCCAAAAAACAAAAAAAACACAGCAAGTTTAAAGATGAGGACTTGTTCAAGAATTCAGTCACCAGTGCTGCCTTTTCTTTCTCTTGACTCTGAATTCTTCCCACTCCTCTTTCTGCCACTCCCCTAGTTTGGGATACCTGCCCATTTGGCCCTCTTCCAATCTATTTTCCACACTTCCCAGTATCGGGAATCCATATTCCCAAAGCTGATATTGTGTCACTGCTATTCTGGTTGAAGGCGATCAGGAGAGCGCAGCCTGCTTGGCCTTGATATTGCCTCTGCAGGCAGAGGCAAGATCAAGGAGCCCTTGGGTTCCCTCGGACAGATCTGGAAACCCCTGGCCTAAAAGAGCAAGTGTGACTTTCAACACCCTCCATGGGGCAATCAATACCTCTCCATCCTTATCTTCTATCATATGTCCCTGAGCTCTGTCCTCCAGGCTCACAGAAACACTTTTCACTTTTCATAAAGATCCTGCCCTCTATCACCTCCGGGGGTATACAAGCTATTTTTTCTGCTTGGGACTCTACTTCTCACCACTCCTTTTTCCTGGTTAACACCTACTTATCCGTTAGGTGTCAGTTTAGAGGTCTCTTCCTCTGGGAAGTCCTTCTACTCCCCACAAGAATGGCCCAAATATCTCTCCTATGTGTTGCCTTAACAGCCTGTATTTACCTTCTTTTTTTTTTTTCCTCTCCTTTATGTGGCATAAATATTTTGTTACACAAGGTACAAAAATACTTCCACGTTTTGGTTGCTTTCAAAGTTTGAAAAGAATGATGAGCCACAGCAGGGGTGGGGTGCGATGTGGAGAGGTGCGCAAAACCGGCAGAGAAAGGATATATATATACATTTTTTGGCTGCTTCGGGTCTTCGTTGCTGCACGTGGGCTTTCTCTGGTTGCAGCGAGCGGGGGCTACTCTTCGTTGCGGTGCGCGGGCTTCCTATTGCAGTGGCTTCTCTTGTTGCCGAGCCTGGGCTCTAGGCGGGGACTTCAGTAATTGCAGCACGCAGGCTTCAGTCGTTGTGGCACACGGGCTTAGTTGCTCCGCGGCATGCGGGATCTTCCTGGACCAGGGATCAAACCCATGTCCCCTGCATTGGCAGGGGGATTCTTAACCACTGGACCACCAGGGAAGTCCCGAGAAAGGATTTTCTTAACGGCTGTTGGCCCATCTGAGGAGGAGGAAGCAGAGGACCCCGATTTGAAATGACCAGGAAAACGCTCTGTCTTGGCTGGGTGGTCCTTCCTGTTGGGCGGAACTGGCTGCAGGGCTTGGTCCTCACTGAAGCAGGGTGGGTGCAGGGAGGGGTGTGGACAGTGGGGCTGGGAATGATGAACCATTTGTGGTCAGGACCTGTTGCTATGGTGACACAATGTGAGAACAAACGGTACACTCACATACACAGAAGTTTAAGTGTCTTAATCCATGCCAGAAAACATGCAAAATTAAACGCGTCGTTTCTTTGAGATGGAGCTACGGAAGCAAATTTGGACTGGAGGTCAGGCCTCGCTCAGTCCCAGGGAGGCCTCTGAGCTGGGTCTGGGTGTCCCAGAGAGAAAGCCCCTGAATCCTGCCGTGAGCACCTTGAAGAGGGGTTTTGGGGCAGGACAGGGCTGAGGAAGAGGAGAGAAAGGAAACAGGAAACAGTGCACTGAGTCAGGCTTAAAATTCTCAGGCTTTGGAGGGAAGCAGCAGCTCTGCACGGGCTGCCTTGGGGCAGTGGAAGCTCAGGGCGGCTTCCTCCCCAGTGGGGCGGGGTCTCGAGCTGTGGCGACAAGACTGAAGAACTAACAGAACTGACAAGACTTCCAACCTCGCTGGGTAGTATCAGAGGAAGGGTACCTGCGCACCTCTGGACATCAGTTTCTTCATCCTGAAAATGGGAGAGCACCACCTGACCTGCATCCTCTGAGCATGTAGGGCAGCGGCGGCAGCGGTAGTGGCAGCGGGGTGGGTGAGCGCAGCAGGTGAGGTGGCTGGGGTCAGCTCTGTGGTGTACAGAGGGTAGGGGGCCCAGGACTCTGGGTATGCGGGGCTCAGAGGGGCCCCCATCAGCTCTGAGTGTGCTCCTAGGGAGGGGTGAGCGTTGGTGGGATTTGGCGTAGCCGTCAGCTTGTTCTTGGCCGTCTTGGTGTTGGCATTGGCACACTCTAGCCTCAGGATCTGCGGGTTCTCAGGATCAAAGCGAATACCGTTCAATGCCTTCTGGGCGGCTTCTGCTCCTGCCCGGTTGTCAAAGATCGCAAAACCAGCAGGCTGCCTCGATGTGAGCTTGATGGGGACCCTTCATACCCCTTGAACGGCCTGAAGAGCAGGCAGAGATCTTTGGGTTGAATGGCCCCAGGGAGGCCACTGGCGAACAGGGTCCGGAGCTCCTCCTCCTTGCGAGCCGTGCGGGCGCTGCGCGCGCAGTCCGGCCTCAGGTTGCTCGCGGGGCTGGCGGTGGGGTGGTGGCGGTGGGCGGGGCAGCCAGCGGGTCCGGCTGGAGTCGCATCAGGCTTCGCGGAGGCGGGAGACGGGGAGGGAGTGCGGCGGACGTGGCACTGGGAACCCCGGCCGAGCCGTGGTGGCCGCCGCCTCCGCCTTTTCCCTGCGACCGGCGAGTCTTGTCTTCCTTTTATCACGGAATGGTAATAGACTTTTTACTGGTCTGCGCTCTTTTCTCTGGTCGGCACTGAGCCTTTAATTACCCACATAGGGCCTGGCAGTAGTGGGCGTTGGGCGGCTACTTACTGGTTAGATGGATAAATGAATGAAGCCAGAATTGTCACCTAGAGCTATAGCAGAAAAAGGCTTGGAAACCGAGGTAAGTGGTTTGAACTATATCCCCTAGACCAGGATTTTCCAAACTGTAGCTTATGACCTATTAGTGGATTGTGAGATCAATTTAGTGGTTTGCAATAATTTTTTTATGTGAAATACAATTTTATAGAACAGAAGAATAGAATAGAATAGATCAGAGTGCATCACAAGAAGCAAGGGTAAGTTTGTTTCATAAAACTTTTACTTCAGTTATGCATATCATGCATATATATGCACATCCTGAACTAGTATGTGTGCCTTGAGTTGTGATTATTTCTTCCAATAGATTAAGTCAAGAAGGTTCTAAAGCTCCTGCTGTAACCACAGGGGAGCCGTTTTGAAGGGTTTCAATTAAGGATGTGATATGATCAGATCTGTGGTTTGGGAAACTTCCTCAGACCATGGCATGAACGGTATTTTGACCAGCGATGGTGGCAGTGGGAGCATCTGAAAAGTTACTACAGTCAACTGAGACAAGAAAGATAAAGGCGTGGGATGGAAAGGAGGGGGTGGGAAGGAGAAACAGTGACTGACTGGAAGAGGGTGCTTGTGAGGGGGGTTGAGGTTTAAGATCTAGTACCATGGGCTTGATCTGGAATGCCATAATTCAGGTAATGGGAACGTCACAGCCAATGTCAATTCAGTAGGAGGAAAATCAACTATACTAACTTTTGAATTGAATTGACTGATCCATTTAGTCAGAATAATTAGCCCACATTGATATGAATTGCTCTGGATGCTAAATACAGTAGTGACTAATGGGCTAGATTGTCCCAAGTATAAATTACCCATAACTAGTGTTTGAATCTGGTTGCTTAAACATTTAAGCTACTTTTATTATGCTATCACTACAGTGTATGAAATTATCCATGTTTTTGAGTGGGGAAATCAACCTACACAGCCCATTGCTTATGAATTATCTATAGTTTACTCACCTACCTCAAATCCTTTTCTGGAACAAGACAAATATGAGGAAAAAATCCAGTAATACATAATTCATATAATTTAATAAGCATTGCATATGAGAATAAATATTATTTTTGTTTCTCTATATAATAATTATATCTTCTCTCGCAAAGTCCTCATTCATCTGGGAGAATTATATAATGTTCTCAATTTACTATGGATGGGCAATGCTTAACCTGGGTGGTATGTGGATCACCATATCTTAGTTGTAGGACCGCCTCCAAGCAATCTGAATGTAGATCAGGTATGGGTGTTGTCCTGAATAGTTATTTAGGAGCAGAGGAGTAATGGTGGACGAAGGTGCAGCCAAGGAATGAGACAAAATAAAATGTATTAGTTTTTATGCATTAGATTAGTAAGCTAATGATAAAATAATGATTAAAGGCTCACATTAGAGCGGCAACTTTTAAATTTTGACCCTTATCTTTTAATATTTAGTCTTATGTGTTAAACTAGATGTTGAATTCCTAAAGGATGTTGTGGGCCCCGCATAGCACTTAGCAGTGCCCTGAGCCATGCTTACTGACTGAATGATATATTTATTAAAAATTACAATGTTGCCCATCAACAGACAATTGGCTTGAGGAGATGTGATATATAATGGAATATTACTCAGCCATAAAAAGAATGAAATATTGCCATTTGCAGCAACATGGATAGACTTAGAAAATATTATGCTTAGTGAAATAAGTCAGAGAAAGATAAATGCTCTATGATATCACTTATATGTGGAATCTAAAAAATAACACAAATGACTCTATAAACAGAATAGAAACAGATTCACAGACATAGAAAACAAATTTATGGTTACCAAAGTGGGGGAGGAGGGACAAATTAGGAGTATGGAATTAACAGATACAAACTACTATACATAAAACAGATAAGCAACAAGGATTTACTGTATAGCACAGGGATTTATGCCCAAGATCTTGAAATAACCTATAATGGAATATAATCTGCAAAAAAAAAATCTGAGTCACTATACTGTACACCTGAAACTAATACGATATTGTAAATCAACTATACTTCAATAAAAATAAATAAAATATTTTCAAGCTCTTAAAAAAATTCCTGTGTTAACTTCCAATTACCACAATTCTTTTTATAGCTAAAATGAATTACTTGAATTAAAGCCATCTGCTTAAAGGTACAACTATAAAGTTAGGTGACTTAAAAAAAAATAATGAAATATAAATTATGTTGTTCCTCAAAGTTGAAACTCCAGAAGGCTACACACTTGTTGAACAATAATGTAATTACTCAAAATGAAACAGGAGGGAAGGAGGCAAGGCACAACCTTTGAAAGAATGACATAGCCTGAGGACATGACATAAACTGATTAGAACCAGATAGGTCCAAAATGGTGGACAAGTCGACTTCCACTAGACCTTGAGCCTCAGTATACGCCCACATCAGCAAGTTAAATGACACGCCCACATCAGCAAGCTAAATGACACACCCACAGGTGCCATGACAGTTCCATAAGGATCAAAAAGTGGGCAATGGCCCAATTCCTAGAAATCCCCTCCCCTTCCTAAAATAGCTGGAGTACTCCTCCCACTCTTTAGCCTATGAAATTACCCGCTCCTATAAAAACTGACAACGCCATATCCTGGGGCCTTTCTCTCCTTCTGAGATGGCCCACACTCTGTGGAGTGTGTTTCTCTCTAAATAAATTCACTTCTTACCTAACACTTTGTCTCTCACTGAATTCTTTTTGCAATGAGACATCAAGAACCTGACCTTCGTTAAGTCCTGAGACCAGGGTGTGATCTCAGTTGGAAGACTGTGGGTTTTACCTCGGGTTCGAGTCCCAGCTGTGTGGGTTCAAGTCCCAATCTAAGATGCATGGTTTCAAAAGCATCAGCAAGCTCTTCTGCAATTGCCTTTAAAGCCAATTTAAGAAACATACAAGAAAAACAATTCACTTTATAAATACGGCTAATTTCTGTTACCCCTCCCACTGGAAAAAAATACATATTTGGATTATTCACTTTTTTCATCATATTTGGCTTTAGATAGCTCTTGGTTGTGTTTTTAAAAAATGTCCTTGAAGAATAAATTTGTAGCCATTAAATGTACTGAAATAAACATGACATAGGATCATTGTAATATACTAAATCTCCATATTGAGAAATTTTTAAAATTTTATTGAAGTATAGTTGATTTACAATGTTTGTTAATTTCTGCTGTACAGCAAAGTGACTCAGTTATACGTATATATATATTCTTTTCCATCATGGTTTATCACAGGATATTGAATATGGTTCCCTGGGCTATACAGTAGGACCATGTTGTTTATCCATCCTATATATAATAGTTTGCATCTGCTAATCCCAAACTCCCAATCCTTCCCTCCCCTCCCCTCCCTTCCCCTTGACAACCACAAGTTTGTTCTCTATGTCTTTGAGTCTGTTTCTGTTTCATAGATAGGTTCACTTGTGTCGTATTTTAGATTCCAAATATAAGTAATATCATATGTTATTTGTCTTTCTCTTTCTGACTTACTTTGCTTAGTATTATAATCTCTAGGTTCATCCATGTTGCTGCAAATGGCATTATTTCATTCTTTCTCATGGCTGAGTAATATTCCATTGTATATGTATATCATACCTTCTTTATCCATTCATCTGTCAATGGACTTTTTTTTTTAAACATCTTTATTGGAGTATAATTGCTTTACAATGGTGTGTTAGTTTCTGCTGTATAACAAAGTGAATCAGCTATACATATACATACATCCCCATATCTCCTCCCTCTTGCATCTCCCTCCCACCCTCCCTATCCCACCCCTCTAGGTGGACACAAAGCACAGAGCTGATCTCCCTGTGCTATGCAGCTGCTTCCCACTAGCTATCTATTTTACATTTGGTAGTGTATATATGTCCATGCCACTCTCTCACTTCGTCCCAGCTTACCCTTCCCCCTCCCCGTGTCCTCAAGTCCATTCTCTACATCTGCGTCTTTATTCCTGTCCTGCCCCTAGGTTCTTCAGAACCATTATTATTATTATTATTTTTAGATTCCATATATATGTGTTAGCATATGGTATTTGTTTTTCTCTTGCTGACTTACTTCACTCTATATGACAGTCTCTAGGTCCATCTACCTCTAGGTCCATCTAGGTCTCTAGGTCCATCTACCTCACTACAAATAACTCAATTTCATTTCTTTTTATGGCTCTGTAATATTCCATTGTATATATGTGCCACATCTTCTTTATCCATTCTTCTGTCGATGGACACTTAGGTTGCTTCCATGTCTTGGCTATTGTAAATAGTGCTGCTGTGAACATAGGAGTGCATGTATGTTTTCGAATTATAGTTTTGTCTGGGCATATACCCAGGAGTGGAATTGCTGGATCATATGGCAACTGTATTTTTACTTTATTGAGGAAACTCCATACTGTTTTCCACAGTGGCTGTACCAATTTACATTCCCACCAACAGTGTAAGAGGGTTCCCTTTTCTGCACACCCTCTCCAGCATTTATTATTTGTAGATTTTTTTTTTTAATTTTTGGGTTTATTTATTTTATTTATTTATTTATTTATGGGTGTGTTGGGTCTTCATTTCTGTGCGAGGGCTTTCTCTAGTTGTGGCAAGTGGGGGCCACTCTTCATCACGGTGCGCGGGCCTCTCATTATCGCGGCCTCTCTTGTTGCGGAGCACAGGCTCCAGACGCGCAGGCTCAGTAACTGTGGCTCATGGGCCTAGTTGCTCCACGGCATGTGGGATCTTCCCAGACCAGGGCTCGAACCCGTGTCCCCTGCATTGGCAGGCAGATTCTCAACCACTGCGCCACCAGGGAAGCCCTATTATTTGTAGATTTTTTAATGACGGCCATTCTGACTGGTGTGAGGTGATACCTCATTGTAGTTTTAATTTGCATTTCTCTAATAATTAGCAATGATGAGCATCTTTTCATGTGCATAATTGGCCATCTGTATGTCTTCTTTGGAGAAATGGCTATTTAGGTCTTCTGCCCATTTTTCAATTAGGTTGTTTGTTTTATTCTTATTGAATTGTACGTGCTGTTTGTATATTTTGGAAATTAAGCCCTTATAGGTCTCATCATGTGCAAATATTTTCTCCCAGTCTGTAGGTTGTCTTTTCATTTTGTTTATGGTTGCCTTTGCTGTGCAAAAGCTTATAAGCTTGATTAGGTCCCATTTGTTTATTTTGGTTTTTATTTCTATTGCCTTGGGAGACTGACCTAAGAAAACATTTGTACGATTTATGTCAGAGAATGTTTTGCCTATGTTCTCTTCTAGGAGTTTTATGGTGTTTTGTCTTATATTTAAGTCTTTAAGCCATTATGAGTTTATTTTTGTGTATGGTGTGAGGGTGTGTTCTAACTTCATTGATTTACATGTGGCTGTCCAACTTTCCCAACACCACTTGCTGAAGAGATTGTCTTTTCTCCATTGTATATTCTTGCCTCCTTTGTCAAAGATTAGCTGTCCATAGGTGTGTGGGTTTATTTCTGGGCACTCTATTCTGTTCCATTGATCTGTATGTCTGTTTTTGTGCCACATATTGAGAAATCTTAAACCGTGTATACAGGCTGAAACTGTGTAGTGAGGATTGTCTATAATTAACCCATGAACCACTCTCTCTAGGCATTCTTTTCTTTTTTTAATTAATTAATTAATTAATTTGTTTATTTTTGGCTGCTTTGGGTGTTCGTTAATGCACGCGGGCCCTCTCTAGTTGCAGCGCGTGGGGGCTACTCCTCGTTGCGGTGTGCGGGCCTCCCATTGCAGTGGCTTCTCTTGATGCAGAGCATGGGCTCTAGGCACACAGGCTTCAGTAGTTGTGGCATGCGGGCTCAGTATTTGTGGCTCACGGCTCTAGAGCACAGGCTCGGTAGTTGTGGCGCATGGGCCTAGTTGCTCCGTGGCATGTGGGATCCTCCCGGACCAGGGCCCGAACTCGTGTCCCCTGCATTGGCAGGCTGACTCCCAACCACTGCGCCACCAGGGAAGCCCTCTCTAGGCATTCTTAAGTTTGCTCAAGCATTAATACTAATAATACACCAATAAAGGGGAGAATTTTTACTGTGCATCTCCTAGGACCCAAAGTTGGTTAATGACAACTATGTTTGTAATATTAGCATCACCAAATGCCACAGCGGTTTGGTTAAATGTAGATAGGAGAACAACTATATTTTGTGACTATAAGCAAACATCTAAGTACACTTCAACATGTCTCCTAAGTACAAGAATAATCTCCTACATAACCACAGTATAATTACCACACTCAGAAAATCCAGCATTGATACAATACCATCATCTAACATAAATCCATATTCAAATATCCCCAATTGTCCATAGGCCACATGTTTTGAATCCAAAATTGAGAATCCCTCCCACTCTACCACTAGGATTATATCTTTCACCTTCTTATCTGCCATATTCCTTGCACCACAGAAAGAAAACTCTTGGTTTGCTCTCATCTCTGCTGAATTTCAGGTCAGCTATTCTTTGTGTAATGTTTCCAAGCCAGCTATCCATTTGTATCTACTTTTGAGACATTTAATATGTATTTGGGTAATTCCTGGGTTAAAGTCCACTTCTCCCACAAGACTGTTTCACAAGGATAGTGATTGTTTCCCCCAGCCCCAAATGTGTTTCCAAGTGCAAGTCCTTGGTGCATAATAGGTTTTCAAGAAATACTTTTGGAATGAATGAATATATAAAGTGTTTAAGTTGGCAGAATGCCTGTATTGTCTTTATATCTCTCTGCATCCCATAGAGTGGGCCCTCAATGGGAGTTTAATAGACCTTTGTAAAGTGAAAATATTCAGTACCATAGCTGGAAGTATGCTTTGACTATTTCTTTTGCACTTTCCTTTGACATTTAATAACATTTAAAGAGCAGAAGAGGTATACAGGGAATGCTGAATTTGATCTCCAATTCAGTACACCAAGATGTAAGAATTTATTAACTATGGGGAGAATCATTGCTGTGACAATGGAAAAATTAATTTTTCATAATTTTGATATATTAAACTATCATTTATTATGCACTTACTAAGTGTCAAACACTGTGCTAACTACTTCACATGCACTGAAAATTTTTATTATTATATATATATATGTTTTTTTTTTTTAATAGAGAACGAAGTATCTCCCTGTCCTTCCTCTTTTTTTTTTTTAACTTTGGGTTTATTTATTTATTTATTTATTTATGGCTGTGTTGGGTCTTCGTTTCTGTGCGAGGGCCTTCTCTAGTTGCGGCAAGTGGGGGCCACTCTTCATCGCGGTGCGCGGGCCTCTCCTGCTGCGGAGCACAGGCTCCAGACACGCAGGCTCAGTAATTGTGGCTCACTAGTTGCTCTGCAGCATGTGGGATCCTCCCAGACCAGGGCTCGAACCTGTGTCCCCTGCATCAGCAGGCAGATTCTCAACCACTGCGCCACCAGGGAAGCCCTTATTATTATATTTTTAAAGATAAGTTTTACTGAGGTATACTTGACATTCAGTAAAATTCATACCTTTTGGTGTACAGTTCCATGAATTTTGACAAATGCTTTAGTCATGTAACTAACTACCATTACAATCATGATATAGAATGTGAATATTTCCATCACCCCCCAAATCCTCTCATGTTCCCTATTAACACACGTCATTTACTCTTCCTACTTTAGTATATTTTTCTCATTTTTTAAAATAAATTTGTTTATTTTATCTATTTATTTTTGGCTGCATTGGGTCTTTGTTGCTGCGCGGGCTCTCTCTAGTTGCAGCGAGCAGGTGCTACTCTTCGTTGTAGTGTGTGGGCTTCTCATTGCGGTGGCTTCTCTTGTTGAGGAGAATGGGCTCTAGGCGTGCGGGCTTCAGTAGTTGTGTCACGTGGGCTCAGTAGTTGTGGCACACGGGCTTAGTTGCTCTGCGGCATGTGGGATCTTCCCAGACCAGGGCTCGAACCCGTGTCCCCTGCATTGGCAGGCAGATTCTTAACCACTGCACCACCAGGGAAGCCCCTTTCCCATTTTTTTTGGAGAAGAAAAACTGAGGCTAAGAGCAGTTGAGTAATTTATTCAGAGTTACATAATTAGTAAGTGGCAGATCTTGGACTCCAGCCAAGGTCTGTCTGACTCTAAATCCCAAGATTTAAGTATGCCACCCTACCGTTACTACTTTGTGGTATTCCATTTGCTCAGCATTGTATTTCCCATTTTGTTACACAATGGCTACAGAGCTGTAACAACAAGAGGAAATTAAAATGAACCTTTCAAAAATACTAAGAATAGGGTAAATGAATTACAAGATAAATTTTATGTCAAACTAGAGGTATATACTCTATTGCATAAGATTAAAAGCAAGTAAATTTTTGGTTTATTGATATGGTAGTAAATATTTTAGTAGTTGTGAGTTTTAACTTTACTTCACAACTGAGGACTCCATTAGCCACTTGAATCTAGGATATCCTATGATAAAATTTGGGGGTTTGTCGCTGCCTGACATGTCAGACCCAGACAGTTCCTGTCCTCAGGTAGCTTACCACTGAATCTCACAGATAAAACGATTACCTGCATTACGGTTTTTTTTTAAAGATTTATTTTTTATTGATTAATTGATTGATTGCTATGTTGGGTCTTCGTTTCTGTGCGAGGGCTTTCTCTAGTTGTGGCAAGCGGGGGCTACTCTTCATCACGGTGCGCGGGCCTCTCACTATCGTGGCCTCTCTTGTTGCGGAGCACAGGCTCCAGACACGCAGGCTCAGTAATTGTGGCTCACGGGCCCAGCCGCTCCGCGGCATGTGGGATCCTCCCAGACCAGGGCTCGAACCCGTGTCCCCTGCATCAGCAGGCAGACTCTCAACCACTGCGCCACCAGGGAAGCCCTGCATTACGGTTTTATTTAGAGTTCTAACATGATGCATCTTAGCCTAAATCAGTTACAGAGTGTTTTGCTGAATTAGATAAATTAAAAATCTACTTTAAAATAATTTTAATAGATGGAACAGGGAATCCTCAAAGTAGCCTTAATATAATAAACATTTTGTATTTGTAGTATATTAGAAAGACAGTGTTCAATTTAACTACTAAATTTGGGGGTGGTTTGTTATGCAGCAAGAGACAATAGAAAACTGATACAGGTACTAGAGTATTGGTCTGTTCAAGTAGGAAGATCAAGTCACATTTTTGAAGTCTCCAAATTACAAATTAGCTGCATTTTGTAAGTCAGTTGTTTAAAATTTAGAATATATTGTCTCATAGAAACAGATGCATTTTCTTTTTTTATTTTTTTTATTTTTTATTTTTTTGGCCGTGCCACACGGCATGCGGGATCCTAGCTCCCCGACCAGGGATTGAACCCGTGCCCCCTGCAGTGGGAGCGCGGCGTCTTAACCACTGGACCGCCGGGGAAGGCCCAGATGCATTTTCTTACCAAGTAGTTTGGACATAATTGAATCTTTATGTGGTAGTTCAGGATTTTTCCATTGCCTACATTCATTGTACATCTCTGAGGTTAAGATACAAAAGGTGCTCACAACTGAGTTGGCTGTTTAATGACCTTGTGCCAGGTCACTGCTTTTTTTTAAGCAAATGTTTTTAGACAAAAAAACTAGTGGCTTAAAACTGCACTATTTATTTGGCTCATGAATCTGCTGGGCAGTTCTGGTCTGGGACAGGCTTAGCTGATCTCCAATGGGCTCTTTCATGTGTCAGGGATCAGTTGGTGGCTTGACTGGGCACTGGCTTGTCCCAGATAATCTCACTCATATTTCTGATGGTTCGCCATCTGTTGGTTGGGGGTAATAGGCGTGACTTAGCCACACATCTCTCATAATCCTGTAGGCTAGTTTAGGTATGTTCATATAGCAGCAAGATTCCAAGAGCAGCAAGGAACTAAGTCCCAAAGTGCAAGTTCTTTTCAAGTACTGCTTGCATCACATGTGCTAATGTTTCATTTGCCAAAATAAGTCACAGAACTCACCTAGATTTAAGGAGTGAGTAAATGGATTCTACTTCTTTATGGGAAGAGTGGAGAATTATGGGCATTTTTACAGTTTACCTCAATGTCAACTTAAATTCAGATAGAAAATATAATAGAAGGCTAAAGAAAGAAAAAAATCAGTGTAGGTTAGAGAGAGTTGGCCTCTTGACCTCATTCTCTGTTGGAGAATGAGAGGAGATGTTAAATGCACCTGAGATTGCTGGATAGAGGGAGAAGAGTGCAAAGGGCATTATAAGATGGAGGACCCAGCCTCTATCTATCTATTAAATCTTGAAGATAGGCATCACATGACCTTGCCAAAGGGATGCACTCTGCCCCAGACAACCTCCTACCTCTTTAACTGCATTGTCTGGACTCTGTCGTGTGTAGGCTCCCCCTTACCTGCAAAGCACCTAAATGTCAGCGTTACTCAGGGTTTTGTCCTTGCTCCTCCTTTATCCTTATTCTACACATTTGCCCTAGGTAATTTCATCTGATTTCATGGCATCAGCTTCCACCTATTCAGTGATGAAGTCCAAATCTACGTATGTAGCCCTGACCTGTGGCCTCCATAACCATATGTTTCAATGAATTCTTAGACATCTGTGCCTATATAGCCTCCAAGCACTTCAGCCTCAATATGTTCAAAACCAAATTTATTTTCATGCCCAGAGACCCTGATCTTTCTCCTGCGTTCCTGTTTTTAGTTAATGGTTTCACCTTCATCCATTTACCTAAGCGAGAAATCTAACCTCATTGTCATTCTTGATTACTCCTTCTTTATTTACTACAATTCCTGGTGATTCCATCTCCTACCTGATTTTGCATTCATCCCCTTCAGTCCATTTCCACCCCATCGCCTTGGTGTGGACTCTCATCACCTCTCCCCTGACCTCTTGCAGCAACCTCTTAACTGGTCTTCCTCAAATATTTTCACCTTTCTAGTTTTTCCCTACTCCATTCCATTCAGGGTACACATTGTAAGACCCAAGTTTGTTCATGTCACTCTATTTAAAAATGTAAGCTGGGGCTTCCCTGGTGGCGCAGTGGTTGGGAATCTGCCTGCCAATGCAGGGGACACGGGTTCGAGCCCTGGTCTGGGAAGATCCCACATGCCGCGGAGCAACTGGGCCCGTGAGCCACAACTACTGAGCCTGCGCGTCTGGAGCCTGTGCTCCGCAACAAGAGAGGCCGCGATAGTGAGAGGCCCGCGCACCGCGATGAAGAGTGGCCCCCGCTTGCTGCAACTGGAGAAAGCCCTCGCATAGAAACGAAGACCCAACACAGCCAAATATATAAATAAATAAATAAATAAATAAAAACCAAAAAAAAAAAAAAAAAAAATGTAAGCTGGGTCCCTATTGCCTACAAAGCTAAGTCCCAATTCCTTAAAAGCATGGCTCACCAAGTGCTTAGCAGTCTGGCCCCACCTGATCGTACCAGCATCATCTCCTGCCATCCTGCCCCACCCCATCCCCTTTTATCCAACCTCACTGAACTTCTCACTGTTCCCCACCAACACATGCCCTTGCACAATGCTGGGCTTTGGCCCATGTTGCTTACCCTTTCTGGATTCCAAGACATGCCCTTGCACAATGCTGGGCTTTGGCCCATGTTGCTTACCCTTTCTGGATTCCAACACATGCCCTTGCACAATGCTGGGCTTTGGCCCATGTTGCTTACCCTTTCTGGATTGCCAGCCCTCTCTTCTCCATCTGATAAATTCTTGTTCATCAGCCCAGCTCATCAACCTGTCACCTCCCTGCTGATGACTTCCCTGAGCCATCCAGAGTTACTCACTTCTTCTGTGCTCCCATAGCCTTTTGCCCTTTCCTTCGGCAGTGACCATCTTGCATGCTTTTGGCTGCCTAGATTCTTTTGAGTATCGGTGTTATGTTTGGCAAATTTTTAGCCACATGAATTCCATCTCTCTGAAGTAGAACCCAGAAAACTCAAATTTCCCTTGCAGCTAAGAAGCCATTAAAGGATCTGAGCTCCCTCAATCAGATGTACCTGAACAGAACTTTTTTTTTAGAAGTGAGCATTAGTGTGTAAGGGGGCAAGGTGTGGGACTGATCTTCGGTCAAGAGTGATCAGAACAAATCTTTGATTCTTGGGATGGCAGTAGCAGAGCTGCCTGTGTGTAGCCCCTACTGCGGAGAGGTGATAAGTGTGGTGTTTGCTAGCCCAGCTCTCAGGAGTGGCTGGGCATGTTTGGGCTTCAGAGTCTGGCTCTCCAGCTTTGTGGGATAGTCTGTGAGCCATCTCACATGCCATGATAAGTTAATTTATTGCTTAAACAAGCCTAAGTTTGTCTGTTTTTGCAATGACTGGAAAACAGTGAAACACTTTGGTTAGAACATATCAAGTTTTATGGTACAAGTTGTATTCTATCAAGTTGTATTTAAGTGTCTATTTCCCTCACTAGCTTAATCACAAGTACTGTATCTTAGGCCTCCTATACGTAGTTCTAATTTCTTATATCATTCAGATAAAAGATCTATATTGGGTGCCAACTCTGTGCCATGCACCGTGCTAGTCATTGGGGATATAATAGTAAAAAAGACCCATGTGACCTTTGCTCTTACAAAGTATACAGTCTACAAGATCTGTGCCTGAAACATTCTAGGTATCCAGTTATTTTAAATACCAATTCATTTGGTTAATTATTTCAGTGAATGGATATTTACATTTTGAAAATGTAAAAATAAATGAGAAATGTTCTTACGTTTCTCTCAGGCTAGTAGGAGACACATACGTAAACCAATAATGTCCGTGCAATATGGACAGTGTGATAACTGAAATATGTTCCAGATTCCCTGATGGTAGAAGGGAATAGCATGAAGAATCTGCTTGGAGGCGTCAGGAATGAAAGAATGAATTACTGAACTTGTAATATTGGAGCAAGTGTGCTTGAGAAGATGTCCTCTTTTTTCCCTTTATCCCTTTTACTTCTCTTTTCCCTCTTTCCCTCTTCCCTTTTTCTTGCTGATCCCTTTGCCCTTTAAGAGTCAACTCAAGGGGCTTCCCTAGTGGCACAGTGGTTAAGAATCCACCTGCCAATGCAGGGGACACAGGTTCGAGCCCTGGTCAGGGAAGATCCGACACACCGCGGAGCAACTAAGCCTGTGAACCACAACTACTGAGCCTGCGCTCTAGAGCCCACGAGCCACAACTACTGAAGCCCGTGCACCTATGCTCCGCAACAAGGGAAGCCACCGCAATGAGAAGCCCACGCACCGCAACGAAGAGTAGCCCCCGCTCGCCGCAACTAAAGAAAGCCCGTGTGCAGCAACAAAGAGCCAACACAGCCATAAATAAATAAATAAATAAATAAATAAATAAAAAGATTCAACTCAAGGGCTACTTTTATAATAAACCTTTACTGACCACTCCTCTTCCTCCCTCTCAAACTCCCAGGCTGGGTTAGTAATGTTTCCAAACTCCCATAAGGCCTGATACGTACCTCTACTAATTCTCTTACCCTTTGACGTATATCATCTATGTGTCTGTCAGTCACCAACCAGCCTTCCCCGCCAAGTCAAGGCCTGGCACATAATTAGTACTCAGTAAACTCAATAAATGTTTCTTGAGGAAATATAAATGAAAACTACAGTGAAATAACATTACACCTCCATCAAAATGGCTAAAACTTAAAAAATTGATATCAAGTGTTGATGAAAATATAGAAAAACTGGAAGTTTTAAACATTGCTGAAAGGAGAAAAAATTGATATAACCATTTTGGAAAATTTTTTGGCAAAATCGATTGAAGCTGAACATATGCCCACTGTGTTACCCAGAGGCTGAGCTCCTGGGTACATAGCCAAAAGAAATGGATGCTTATAGTGAAACAGGTTCACACCAGCTTTATTCATAATAGCCCCAATCTGGAAACACTTAAATGTCCATCCACAGTAGAAGAGACAAGTGAATTGTGGTATATTTATATCATGGGAGAGTACACAATAATTTTTTTAAATGAAAAACTGCTATGTGAAGCAATATGGATGATTCTCATAGACTAATATTGAGCAAAAGAAACCAGAGACAAAGAGGTACATCTTGTGATTCCACTTCAGTGAAGTTCCAGAAGAGTCAAAATTAATCTCTGGTGATATAAATTGAAATAATGGTAAACTTTTACAGAAGGGAGGGGTAAGGCAGTGCAAGGGGACAGGAGAGGGACTAAGGCAGTTTGGGAAATGTTCTATATTTTTATAATGGTATATTTAAAATCCACATACAGAAGAATTTTCCAAGGCAATGTCAACTGTCCTTTTTAAAAACATTTTATACCCACAACCACATAAATATGTAAAAATTTGAGTTATATACTTAATGGTTTGTGCTTTTTTTTTTACTATATGTAGGATTACATCGATAGAAATGTAAATATAAAAATAATTAAATAAAAATGAATGTTCCGGGCTTCCCTGGTGGCGCAGTGGTTGAGAATGTGCCTGCTAATGCAGGGGACACGGGTTCGAGCCCTGGTCTGGGAAGATCCCACATGCCACGGAGCAGCTGGGCCCGTGAGCCACAATTGCTGAGCCTGCGCGTCTGGAGCCTGTGCCCCGCGACGGGAGGGGCCGCGATAGAGAAAGGCCCGCGCACCGCGATGAAGAGCGGTCCCCGCACCGCGATGAAGAGTGGCCCCCGCTTGCCGCAACTGGAGAAAGCCCTCGCACGAACCGAAGACCCAACACAGCCAAAAATAAATAAATAAATAAATAAATAAATAAATAAGAAAATCCTTTAAAAAAAAAAATGAATGTTCCTTGAATGAATGAATGAATGAATAAGTTGGGTCTTCAAAGAGAAAAGAAAGAAGAAAGTATTACAGTGTAAGAAGGACTTGTACTGCATTGAATTTTAAAGCAGTACTTGGTTCTTGAGCACTTTATACTCCAATAATGCCCAAAGTGAATTGCTCATGGACTTCTTTTGCTTAAATATTAGTCCCCTTTGCTATTTAAGCAGGATTGTGAGGTTAAAAAAGGAAATCATTAACAGTAAAGCAGATGTCAGAGAGGCCTGTGGGACTGGCATTAATTCACAATGAGGGATCTATTAAGCCCTTGGGAACTGGGGAATATGCCTCATTCCCTTCAGTTTTTTATCCTCTCGTGCTTTATGAGGTGCAAGTACAAATTAATTTTTCAGACTCTTGAAGGGAGAGGAGAGGAGTTGGCACCCGTGATTACAAACAGGAACAGAAGCCACTCCTCACACGACATTGCCTAAGACACCTAAAGGCCAGAGTAGATTAGTTCTAATCGCCGAGCAACCCGGCCACGGGATGCGCCTCCCCCCATCCTTCTTCAGGCGGGGCTCGTGGTTAAGCATTCTTCGTGCCAGCCTTGCGCAGGCCAAGAGTGACCAGCAACTCCTCAGACGACCGATGGCACATGCGTCAGAGGTGGTGTCAATACCCGACCCGACTCTGGCTCCCACCACAGAGCAGAGGATGCAGCGTCAGGAGACGCGGTTCCCAGGCCGTCCAGTAGGTGTCGCTGTCCCGCGGCCGCCGCGCTCCTCGAGGCCCGGGCCCGGGGGCGTGTCCTCCCTACCTTGGGGCAGCCGGCGCGCGCACCTCATCTGGGCTCCCGCCCCGTGCCTTCCGCGCCGCGGTGGGGTGGGGGGGCGCGCTGTGCTGCGGCCCCGCGACCAGGGGGCGGGGTCGGACGGCGCGCTGGGAAAGGCGGGCCAGCGGGCGCCCAGGTGCGTTCTTCCTCAAGGGCCGGGCGGCGGAGACGGCAGCATCCGAGCAGCCGGAGGAGGAGGCAGACGAGAAGATGCCACTGTCGCTGCCACCTCAGGGCGACCACGGGGAGTCCAGTCCGTCCAGGACCCCCAAGAAGCACGCCTCTTTCCATATCTGGCGCTCCAAGAAGAAACAGCAGCCTCCGCGGTCTGACTGCGGGGTGTTCATTCCGCACCCGCCCCCGGCGCCCCTCGGCGAGGCCAGGTAAGCCCCTCGCCGAGCTCCCCCCTCCCCCCAACAGTCTCACCTCCTCCTGCCCCCTTTCTACTCCTGCTGCGCTGACCCTGGAGTCCTCTCCACCGTCAGCCCACTCGACCCCTCTCGGAGAAGCGGAAAGGCCCAGGGTCGTTTCCCCCGGCAGGAGCGTAACGGGCTCCAGGGGGGGAAATGTGGTGGCCGCTGCGAGTGACCGGGTTCCTCGCGGCTTCTGGCTCAGACCAAGCTCAGCGAGAGGAACTTGTGCCCACCCATGTGGCCTTTATTTTGACTGGCAAAGACTTTACACCAGAGTCTATACTATCAACTTGCTAACGAGAGCATGTGGGTTGTGAAGGGTTATTACCGTAACGAACGATGATCGGAACTCCACCTGGGGATTCTCTTAAGACTTGATAGTGGTGCCTTAATTGTGGAGATTCCCACTCTTGCAGTTGTTATATCTCCATTGTCCTCACAGGATCCGAATGGAGGAAGAAGTGGGAGGAAGGTTACCCCCATTTTATGCGAGGAGAATCTGAGACCAAAGGGTGAAGGGCTTGTCCCCATTGGAATCAGTGGCAGAACCAGGCAGCGCCTAGTTATTCAAAGTGTAACTGCCATTGTGCTTTTAAATTCTTTACCATGATTTGTGATTTTATCCTTTATGCATAATTATTCAGTTATACTATCTGAACTGATGCATTCGTTGAACAGTAATCAACTGGATGTAACAGTATATTTATGGGGTACAGGTGTGTGAAATATTTTTAATGAAGGACAGTTGGCAATATCCAGTATATCCTTCTGTATGTGTTTTTAAAACACACCTTTATGAACAATGAGAATAATGTTGTGCAAGATTTGCATTGTAGAAATATTTTTCCTTTGTTTCTAAAGTAAGTCTTAATTTGCAACATATTTTCATTCATTTAGCAAATATTTTATTAACTAAGTGCTGGGATATCAAAAACAATGGGAGTGGTCTCTGTCATCAAAGACTTTTTAGTGTCTTGAGGAGCCCAGAAAGTAAACAGTGGGATAAGTGCTATGATAGATGTTAGCATAGAGGAGGAGATCTAGGGAGGCTTCCTGGAGGAGGATGACTGAAGCGCTTTAGTCAGACAGAAAAGGGGAGGAGCAACAAGTTCCAGGCAGAGGTGCATTATGAGCATCACCAACACTTGGAAGAACATGGAACTTTCTGAGAAGTACTTCCTGAACAGGTGGTTCAGGGCAGTCTGAGTATGTGTGAGGGCATAGGGAGAAGCGTGCTAAGAGAGAAGGTATTTTATTTTTTCTCATATTTATTATTCCCAGTAGTAATTGGTTGTAATAGAACATTTTTTTATCCACATAAAGACTTACTGTGCTTAACTACTAATTGAAATTTCTAACAAAATATATTACATAATAATGGTGTATCCAACATAAAAGTATTTTTCCTATTACCTCAGTAAATATTTTAAAAACTTCCATAGTGGTGGTTCTTATCTGACTTAGTCGCATCATTTCGTATCTATCAAATGAGATAATACACAGCTGTAAACAATTTATTCAAACGCAAATACTTTTTAGATTAAAACTTAAAATAGGAGTCTTTGTTTCTCTCCTCGAGCTTCATGTATTTTAGTTCAGTCTTGAAGCATTCCATTCTTTCCTTCAGAACTATGATGAACTTTGTACTAACAAATGTCCTGAGAACTAAACTTACTGGTCTGTCTTTGGGATGTTTTTCTAGTTATATCATGTTTATAAATATTTTGTTTACTTCTGAGAGATTGTACCTGTTTCTAGTAAAGAGAGCAGCTAAAGCACACTTAGGTTTCTGGCCCACCTTTGGCCAATGTGGCTCTCTTGAGCCATCTGCCCTGTACGTTCATTTCTGTCCAGGGTTTGGAGGTGGTGGACCTCAGCTGGAATGTGCAACACTCACTTTGGCCTTTGTTTCTACATAAAGATGGGACAGTCAGGTGGCCACACTTATCTGCTGGGCATACACGATTAATATTGTGGGCTTTTAGAGCAAATGAAAGTGAATTTATGTCCTGGATGCGTGACCTTGCGCAAGTTACTTCACCTTTCTGAGTCTCAGTTTCTTCATATGGAAAATGGAGAAAAGAGTAATACTAATTTTGTAAGGCTCTCGTGAATATCACATGATAATTCATGTTATTAAATGTAAAACTCTTATCACACTTCTGGACACAAAGTAGAAACTCAGTAAATGTAAAACCATCACCACCACCACCACCACCACCACCATCGTCATTATTATAAATGCAAAGGTCTAATGGGAGAAATGGAAAAAACAGGGTTGGGGAGGGGGAAAATGCTTCTCTTCCTAAAAGAGCTTTTACCACTCCAATGATGGTTCAAAGTTTATTGATGTCAGATTTCTGTATTCTGCAAATATTTGTGACTTTCAGCGTAATGTTCTAAAACTCAGTGACCATTGCTTGCTTTCTTTACATAAAATAATTTGAACATGGCTGCCTCTCTTCCTAACATTCACCCTTAGAGGTTTTTTTCAGCTTGGTTTTGGTAAACATGTTAATATGCTATTTTCCATAGAAATAGAGCCGTCGCCCTTCTGGGTCAGCCTCATCTCCTGTCTCGTCCATTCTTCTCTTGCCATCAGAGGGACCACGCTGGTGTGTGGAGAGGGCATGGCGAGCTGTGGCCAGACTTTCCTTAGCAGCCATTAGTGGCACCATCATTTATTAGGTTTTGAATTATACTTCATATTAAAAAAAATGTTTATTTATGTATTTATTTTTGGCTGCGTTGGGTCTTTGTTGCTGTGCGCGGGCTTCCTTTAGTTGCGACGAGCGGGGCTACTCTTCGTTGCAGTGTGCGGGCTTCTCATTGTGGTGGCTTCTCTTGTTGTGGAGCACGGGCTCTAGGTGTGTGGGCTTCAGTAGTTGTGGCTTGTGGGCTCAGTGCAGGCTCAGTAGTTGTGGCACACGGGCTTAGTTGCTCCGCGGCATGTGGGATCTTCCCGGACCAGGGCTCAAACCTGTGTCCCCTGCATTGGCAGGTGGATTCTTAACCACTGAGCCAGCAGGGAAGCCATTGAATTATACTTCATTTTGTAAACAGTTTATTCAGAGTGTGGATTCTCTATCTGGGTTTAAATCCCTGTTCTACTTACTGTGACACTGAGCTGTGTCATCCTGGGCAAGTTATTATCCTTTTTGTGCTTCAGTTTCCTCATCCATAAAAGGGACATAATAAGCATTGTTATAAAAATAAGTAAGTTAATGCATGTCAAGTGCTCAGAAAAGTGACTGGAACATTGTGAGTGCTCAATAAATGGGAACTGTTTCTCCTTTTTCTTACTAGTATCTTGCCTATACTTTCTTTTTTTTTTATAAATTTATTTTATTTATCTTTGGCTGTGTTGAGTCTTTGTTGCTGCGCACGGGCTTTCTCTAGTTGCAGTGAGTGGGGGCTACTCTTCGTTGCAGTGTGTGGGCTTCTCATTGCGGTGGCTTCTCTTGTTGTGGAGCACAGGCTTTAGGCGTGCAAGCTTCAGTAGTTGTGGCACACGGGCCCAGTAGTTGTGGCTCGTGGGCTCTAGAGTGCAGGCTCAGTAGTTGTGGCACACGAGCTTAGTTGCTCAGTGGCATGTGGAATCTTCCTGGACCAGGGCTCGAACCCGTGTCCCCTGCATTGGCAGGCATATTCTTAACCACTGTGCCACCAGGGAAGCCCTATACTTTCTTTTGAGTAGTAATTTCATGTGTTTATTTTCTGCTAGAAAATAGTACTTCCTTTTTATTCTCCCTAATCGAGACATCCAGTGTTATTTTGATTAGAAATGGGCTCTTCGCTAAGGTCAGTACAGTGAATTAAAAATGATCACCCTCGAACTGAACTGAGCTCCAAACCTAGAAGCAAGCGTTAATGCTCTCTGCAGGGAAGCCAAACTCAGGTGATGGGTGGGCTCCATTATCCTCTGAAAATCAGCAGACCTGGTTTCATTTGGAGGAAAAAATGCAGCCAGCGCCAGAGAGCAGAGCATTCTCATTTCAGGGTACATGGGTTCAAGTTTTGGGACTGTCAGCAGTCCCTTAGTTTTTCTGTCCTGGCATGGACCTTTTCCTTCTTTAAAGGGAAAACAACTTACTCCCTGTTTATATCACTAGAGTGTTGTGAGGATAAACTACTGTTTCATTCCATGAGAAAAAGAACAATAAAATGTTATTTGAAAGCATTCTGGAACTGTAGAGTGTTAGTCTTCGTGACTTAATTGATTCTAGTTTTCAGTCTTTTGTGGCTGGTTTAGTGTTTAGAACTCTAAACAGGTTTAATTATTTTCTAATATAAAGGACATAGCTAGATAAGCCTAGGTTTGTTTTACCTAATATTGCATCTAAACTGATTAATACATACTGGGTTATTTCTGTTATTTAGCTTATGCCAAAGGCAAGAGTTTGAAATTTTAAGTTTATGTCGTTTCACCAGTGATAAAGCAGGAATTTAAATTTTAGCCGTCACTTACTAGCGGTGAGCTCCTGGGGAAGTTTCTTTACTGCTCTAACTTCAGTTTCATGATCTGCGACCTACCTCTTAGCATTGTTTTGGAGACTTCTAAATATATATTTACAATGACTAACACAGTACCTGGAAGATAACAGAGGCTCAATAAATAGCTCTGAGAGCACGCTGCAGTGAAAAAGGCATAGACTGTGGTGTTGGACAGACTCAGTTTCAAATTTGTCTCTGCTATTTGGATAAGTTTTGCTAAGCCTCAGCTTTCTCTGTAAAATGGAGACAATAGCACTTCACTTCTGGGGCTCTCTGACGGTTAAATACTATCTATGTAAAACACCTGGCCCAGGGCCCAACCCGGAGCAGGTGCTGGGCAGATGAAAGGTGGTGGGAGTGGGAGTGATTGTGGCAGTGATGTTGTAATTGTCGTTGTCTGCATAGTAATGGTGGTAGCATTCGTAAATCCCTTTGTACTTTGTAAGTGGAGTCAAACAACTCCAGAAGTCCAGGAGAAGTTGTAACCAGGTCTGTCAAGACTTGAAGTACCTTTGGGTATCTGGAAGTACCTTTGTAGTTGTAAAAGTGCGGGCCTTTGTGCATTCAATGACTTAAAAGTCTTAATACATCTGATTTAAGAAGCCAAAGATAAACTTTATACTTGAAGTTAGAGGCATTTCTCCTGAAGTGATTTTTTTTTGTTTTGTTTTGTTTTTTTAGATTTTTAAAAAATGTGGACCATTATTTTTTTTAAGTCTTTATTGAATTTGTTACAATATTGCTTCTGTTTTTATGTTTTGGTTTTTTGGTCACAAGGCATGTGGGATTTTAGTTCCCCAACCAGGGGTCAAACCCACACCCACTGCATTGGAAGGCAAAGTTTTAACCACTGGACCGCCAGGGAAATCCCTCTTCTGAAGTGATTTTGGAGTCTAAGTTTAGTATAGGACAATTCTTTGCCACTTATCTCTGTCATTATATTACTTTATCCACTCTATTTCTACACTTTTAGTCATAATATTCTTAGTCCGTAACCAAGTGATGTGAACACTTTTGGAGACCTTTAGTTCTTCTGGGCTTAGGTTTATTTCTTTTTTCTTCTGTAGCTTTCAATTATAAATTTTATTTTTAAGGATGAGACAGCGAATCACTGCTTTACTATTCATGCATGATTAGAGCCATGTAGCAAAGATATTCAATATTGAAATTTATTTTCTAACTGCTAATATTCATTCAAAATGCCCATCTTACTATGAACATTAAAAACACTTATCTGTCTTAACTTTTAGTTCACCTAAGGTGTTGGCTGTGTTTAGGAATGTCCATGCAGAAAAAAGTGATTTAGTTATTTTAAAAAATTGTGTCTGGTGAGATTATTTGAATCTTGAACTGTATGCTTTTCTGTTTACCTTGAAAAAGTTATCAAATGATTGTTTAATCTCCCTTTCATGTTTTAGCTACTGTATAGAAGATCTAGAGAGCCTGTTCATGAAAAGCAATGCAATCTGACCTACAGAATCATTTTTCTAGGATTAATGATACATTATTCTATGGCAGCAAATTCCTTTCTATATCTTATTGAAATGATTCTCAATCAAAATTTAAAGAGAAGTTTCTTATGTCCAACAAACACTTACTGAGCACTTATTCTGTATCAGGCACTGGGAAAAAGAACAATGAAATTAGAGATGACCTCTGCTCCTAAGATACTTGTAGTCTAGTGGAGGAGGGGCATGTGGATGAATAAAGTAGCATATCATGCATTAAGTGCAGAAATAGAAGATTTAATCAAATGCATTGAGGTCAGAAGGATTACCTTGAAGGAGCAGAAAATTTTTTCTCTCCTGAAGAAGTTTTACTCATACTGAATAATTAATGAGAATTTTTATTCTCTCATATAGAGATCATCAGAGGCTCTAAATCTTCTTCAGATTATGATCATCTTAAACTATATCCAATACTGGACATAAAGAAAAATCATGGAAACTTTTATTTTCTCAGTGACATTTAAAACAAAGAGAATCATGTATTCAGGATTATGCATAAATAATTTTCTATTTAAAATATCTAGGGCCTTAGATTATCTCAGCTATTCTATCACATTTTGGCACCTAGGAATAAAGATTGGGCTTCAGTTGTGACATATTGATTTGAAAACCTTCGCTGAAATTATAGGTAGACATGACATTAATACTCTAAAATTACAGGCTGAAAATGAGTGGTTCTTGACATTTTTTAGATAGATTTACAGATCCAAAGAGGATTGTTATTTAGGGTACACAGCTAACTTGGTGTCTACTCAACCTCCGTCAGAATGATTCTGGAGTCTCTTTCAGGAAGAGTCCAGCATTGCCTGTGTTCTAAAAGCAAGATGTTCTTCCTTAAGAGCAACCTATCTTTATTTTCATATCAAATTTCCTGGCGTATCCAACAGGTGTCTTATCATATATTCACTTTTGAAAAATGAATTCTGGACTTTTACCCAAGAGAGGATTGAAATGTGAATTCAATATCTTGTCCCAAAGTGAGTTTTCAAGATAAGGTATGTATAAATATCTGACACTTGTGGGGATTTTGGCAAGAAAGGCCAGTCAATTGTTTATAAGTCTCATTAGCTCACTTATTGCTCCCTTAAAACACAGCTGCACTGGGCCAATGCAAATGCCTCATCAAAATACCTCTGTGGGTTCAGGTTTATGAGACGCCTTCATGCTAGAAAATGAGCCCTTGCTTAGTGCTGTCTTTACAGCACTGTGTGTCTCCTGGATTGGCCTATTGAATGGGAGTGAAGCAATGACAGAGAAACTTCATAACAAGGGATCATTTTGACAAACTACCAGGAGACCCCGAGACACACAAGTGAGGCAGAGAATCCTAAGTCCGTTTGTGGTGTCCCAGTTTCTCTCATCTACAAGTTATAGACAAGACGAGGACAGGTTGAACCTGTAGCTAACACAGAAAAATGCAACACAGAATTAACAGGTGCCTTTCGTTTTTTTAACTTCCCCTGTATGGAAGTTAAATGAGTAAAAGTAAGTTACTGTTAAGCTTGGCAAAATATTGGTTTGCAGTTTGGTTCTCTAGTTGGATAGTTTTTTATCTTGAAGTTGGGGTCAAGAGGCAAAATAACATGTGCTATGAATAAGACAAGAAAATACAGGAGGCATTTGATTTATAATAACTTTAGACCATGTCTGTGAAAACATTGTTTTCCATCAAGATTTCGTTGAGGGCTTCCCTGGTGGCGCAGTGGTTGAGAATCTGCCTGCTAATGCAGGGGACACGGGTTCAAGCCCTGGTCTGGGAAGATCCCACATGCCGCGGAGCGGCTGGGCCCGTGAGCCACAATTACTGAGCCTGCGTGTCTGGAGTCTGTGCTCTGCAACAGGAGAGGCCACGATAGTGAGAGGCCCGCGCACCGTGATGAAGAGTGGCCCCCGCTTGCCACAACTAGAGAAAGCCCTAGCACAGAAACGAAGACCCAACATAGCAATCAATCAATCAATCAATCAATTAATCAATAAAAAATAAATCTTTAAAAAAAAAAAAGATTTCGTTGAAAGGTGCAGTTTATTTAACATACACTGTGTCTGTCAGACACTGTTCTAAGTACTTTACAACTATTAACTCACTACAGTTAATTCATAACATCCCTGAGAGGTAGGTAATATTATCAATATTATTCCTATTTTGAGGAAGAATGAGGCACAGAGGGGCATGGTAATTTGACCGTCAGGGAGTTCATTATGGTTGGGGCTAGGGTTCTCCAGCTGGTGGTCTTGAGTCCTGCAGTTAATCACTGCAAATTGAAAGCACTGTGGTTAATGCTACCTTCTTTGTATTCCCCCAGTGAGTGTATTTAGGCTGTAGATTTCACCTGCAGGAATTATAATATACATAGGAAAACAAGTTAAATTTTGGCACTAAACAATTTCTGTATTAATTAGTGAAGAGAAAAACTATTTAAATATATTAAAATACAATGTGTTAAATTCTTGGAAGAAAAAACAATTTTAAAGCAGAAATTCTAAAGTGTATGTTATATCCAAAAGTCTCCGTGTCTAGATCCTTAGTCTGGGGCTTCTGCCCAAGCTTCGTCAGGAAACAGCATGACCTGGAAGGGGACCTGGTTGGTACACCCTTCTTCTTCCCCCACAGTCTTGGCCCAGGCAGTAGAATGCAAAGTCAGATATAAGTGGCTAGCTAGATGGCCCTCAGAATTTACAGTTGCTGCTCAGGCTAAGTGGGGTGTCAGAATTTCTCAAGGAGTAACTCTCACTTAGGTCTCTAGAGGTCCTGCTGCTTGAATCCTTTGGTTTTACTTAATTTATCATTGAGGGTTCCCTGTTAACGAATACAAGTTTCACCTTATGTTGGCCTTACACTTCAAGGATTATAAACTACTGCTGGTATTTTATCCCTCATGAGGCTCGTAATGGCTCTGTGCAGTAAGCCCAGACCCTCATTTTATAGATGAGGAAATTGAAGTTCAAAGAATGCAATGCAAATGGGGAAGTGCAACTAAAACCATGTTTTCTGGTTTCTGCTCAGCTGTTCTTTTGGATTCTCTTGGGTTATAGACTGTACTGCTCCATTCCTGGCCTCTACACAACTCTGGCAGGAGCCCAACTGACTCATCTAACTTCCTGATGACTCTTCTCTGGGAAATCTTTGCCTAGATTCATAAACCAACAACTATGAGACTGTCTGATCCCCAGATAGAGTTATTCGTTATTCAGCTCAAATATGCACTATAGTCTGGTTACTGACATACTGAATACTTTCAGAGTTCCTGCTGTAATTAGTACTTCACCTACTACCTAAAAAACAAAAAACAAACAAAAAAACCCAAAACCCAAACAAACAAAACATACACACAAAATATCTTTTTTTTTTTTTTTTTTTTTTTTTTTTTTTTTTCCACACACACACAGTGTATTTTATTTTTACAAGAGATAAATAGACTGACACCAAGCATTGTACATGGATGACCACAACAAAAGCAACAATGATTGCAATTACCAAACATGAAACACACTTATACTATGTCATAATATTGACATTCAGTCCAGTAATCCTCCACTGTAACAGCTCCTTTACTTTGCAGTGAAAATTGATTTGTATATTCTTTTCCTCTGAGTCCTTGTGGGATTTTTTTTTTTTTAATTCAGACAGAAAGTCACAAAAATTATACTCATCCTCATCAGTTCACTCAGTCCCATGTAATTAATTTCTTTTTTTCATCTTGATCTTTTGTTAGCACTTTTATGAGTTCATCAGTTTTTCATTAGAGTTCTGAAAATGCTTATTCATTCAGTTCAGCAGTACAGTCAGTTACCAGAAACCTGTACTTGTCAGAGTCTTTTCCATGAATTTCTTGAAGATGAAACCCTTTTATAGGAACATATTTGCAAAATCATCAGAGTACACCCAGAACTGTCTGTAAATGACAAAAGACTTAAAAATGACCATGGTTAAAGATTTGATGAAAGTTCATAATAACGCAGTTGACAAGAAAATTAGTTATTTCTGAGATATACATTTTAAAGTAATAACTAGGATTATTACTTATAACATTATACCAGAACATATAAGATTTTTAGACGTTTCCTGTAATGTCTGAAACATTTATATTAACATATTTCCATACATATTTCCATACAAATACAAATATAAGATTTTTAGAAATTTCATGTAATGTCTGAAACATTTATATTAACATATTTCCATACATATTTCCATACAAATACAAATATAAGATTTTTAGAAATTTCATGTAATGTCTGAAACATTTATATTAACATATTTCCATACATATTTCCATACAACTACAAATATAAGATTTTTAGAAATTTCATGTAATGTCTGAAACATTTATATTAACATATTTCCATACATATTTCCATACAAATACAAATATAAGATTTTTAGAAATTTCATGTAATGTCTGAAACATTTATATTAACATATTTCCATACATATTTCCATACAAATACAAATATAAGATTTTTAGAAATTTCATGTAATGTCTGAAACATTTATATTAACATATTTCCATACATATTTCCATACACATATAAGATTTTTAGAAATTTCATGTAATGTCTGAAACATTTATATTAACATATTTCCATAAAAATAACCCAATGAAAGTTTAGTATTAGTTGTTTTGTTTGTTTTTTTATACTGCAGGTTCTTATTAGGCATCAGTTTTATACACATCAGTGTATACATGTCAATCCCAATCGCCCAAATCAGCACACCACCATCCCCACCTCATCGCAGTTTTCCCCCCTTGGTGTCCATATGTCCATTCTCTACATCTGTGTCTCAACTTCTGCCCTGCAAACTGGCTCATCTGTACCATTTTTCTAGGTTCCACATACATGCATTAATATACGATATTTGTTTTTCTCTTTCTGACTTACTTCACTCTGTATGACAGTCTCTAGATCCATCCACTTCTCAACAAATGACGCAATTTCGTTCCTTTTTATGGCTGAGTAATATTCCATTGTATATATGTACCACAACTTCTTTATCCATTCCTCTGTCGATGGGCATTTAGGTTGCTTCCATGACCTGGCTATTGTAAATAGTGCTGCAACGAACATTCGGGTGCACGTGTCTTTTTGAATTACGGTTTTCTCTGGGTATATGCCCAGTAGTGGGATTGCTGGGTCATATGGTAATTCTATTTTTAGTTTTTTAAGGAACCTCCATATTGTTCTCCATAGTGGCTGTATCAATTTACATTCCCACCAACAGTGCAAGAGGGTTCCCTTTTCTCCACACCCTCTCCAGCATTTGTTGTTTGTAGATTTTCTGATGATGCCCATTCTAACAGGAGTGAGGTGATACCTCATTGTAGTTTTGATTTGCATTTCTCTAATAATTAGTGATGTTGAGCATCTTTTCATGTGCTTCGTGGCTGTCTGTATGTCTTCTTTGGAGAAATGTCTATTTAGGTCTTCTGCCCATTTTTGGATTGGGGTGTTTGTTTCTTTGATATTGAGCTGAATGAGCTGTTTATATATTTTGGAGATTAATCCTTTGTCCGTTGATTCATTTGCAAATATTTTCTCCCATTCTGAGGGTTGTCTTTTCGTCTTGTTTATGGTTTCCTTTGCTGTGCAAAAGCTTTGAAGTTTCATTAGGTCCCACTTGTTTATTTTTGTTTTTATTTCCATTACTCTAGGAGGTGGATCGAAAAAGATCTTGCTGTGATTTATGTCAAAGAGTGTTCTTCCTATGTTTTCCTCTAAGAGTTTTATAGTGGCCAGTCTTATATTTAGGTCTCTAATCCATTTTGAGTTTATTTTTGTGTATGGTGTTAGGGAGTATTCTAATTTCATTCTTTTACATGTGGCTGTCCAGTTTTCCCAGCACCACTTATTGAAGAGACTGTCTTTTCTCCATTGTATATCTTTGCCTCCTTTGTCATAGATTAGTTGACCATAGGTGCGTGGGTTAATCTCTGGGCTTTCTATCTTGTTCCATTGATCTATGTTTCTGTTTTTGTGCCAGTACCATATTGTCTTGATTACTGTAGCTTTGTAGTATAGTCTGAAGTCAGGGAGTCTGATTCCTCCAGCTCCATTTTTTTGCCTCAAGACTGCTTTGGCTATTCGGGGTCTTTTGTGTCTCCATACAAATTTTAAGATGATTTGTTCTAGCTCCGTAAAAAATGCCATTGGTAATTTGATAGGGATTGCATTGAATCTGTAGATTGCTTTGGGTAGTATACTCATTTTCACAATGTTGATTCTTCCAATCCAAGAACATGGTATATCTCTCCATCTGTTGGTATCATCTTTAATTTCTTTCATCAGTGTCTTATAGTTTTCTGCATACAGGTCTTTTGTCTCCCTAGGTAGGTTTATTCCTAGGTATTTTATTCTTTTTGTTGCAATGGTAAATGGGAGTGTTTCCATAATTTCTCTTTCAGATTTTTCATCATTAGTGTATAGGAACGCAAGAGATTTCTGTGCATTAATTTTGTAACCTGCAACTTTACCATATTCATTAATCAGCTCTAGCAGTTTTCTGGTGGCAGTTTTAGGATTCTCTATGTATAGTATCATGTCATCCGCAAACAGTGACAGTTTTACTTCTTCTTTTCCAATTTGTATTCCTTTTATTTCTTTTTCTTCTCTGATTGCCGTGGCTAGGACTTCCAGAACTATGTTGAATAATAGTGGTGAAAGTGGACATCCTTGTCTCGTTCCTGATCTTAGAGGAAATGCTTTCAGTTTTTCACCATTGAGAATGATGTTTGCTGTGGGTTTGTCATATATGGCCTTTATTATGTTGAGGTAGGTTCCCTCTATGCCCACTTTCTGGAGAGTTTTTATCAGAAATGGGTGTTGAATTTTGTCAAAAGCTTTTTCTGCATCTATTGAGATGATCATATGGTTTTTCTTCTTCAATTTGTTAATATGGTGTATCACATTGATTGATTTGCGTATATTGAAGAATCCTTGCATCCCTGGGATAAATCCCACTTGATCGTGGTGTATGATCCTTTTAATGTGTTGTTGGATTCTGTTTGCTAGTATTTTGTTGAGGATTTTTGCATCTATATTCATCAGTGATATTGGTCTGTAATTTTCTTTTTTTGTAGTGTCTTTGTCTGGTTTTGGTATCAGGGTGATGGTGGCCTCATAGAATGAGTTTGGGAGAGTTCCTTCCTCTGCAATTTTTTGGAAGAGTTTGAGAAGGATGGGTGTTAGCTCTTCTCTAAATGTTTGATAGAATTCACCTGTGAAGCCATCTGGTCCTGGACTTTTGTTTGTTGGAAGATTTTTAATCACAGTTTCAATTTCATTACTTGTGATTGGTCTGTTGATATTTTCTGTTTCTTCCTGATTCAGTCTTGGAAGGTTATACCTTTCTAAGAATTTGTCCATTTCTTCCAGGTTGTCCAATTTATTGGCATAAAGTTGCTTGTAGTAGTCTCTTAGGATGTTTTGTATTTCTGCGGTGTCTGTTGTAACTTCTCCTTTTTCATTTCTGATTTTATTGATTTGAGTCCTCTCCCTCTTTTTCTTGATGAGTCTGGCTAATGGCTTATCAATTTTGTTTATCTTCTCAAAGAACCAACTTTTAGTTTTATTGATCTTTGCTATTGTTTTCTTTGTTTCTATTTCATTTATTTCTGCTCTGATCTTTATGATTTCTTTCCTTCTGCTAACTTTGGGTTTTGTTTGTTCTTCTTTCTCTAGTTTCTTTAGGTGTAATGTTAGATTGTTTACTTGAGATTTTTCTTGTTTCTTTAGGTAGGCTTGTATAGCTATAAACTTCCCTCTTAGAACCGCTTTTGCTGCATCCCATAGGTTTTGGGTCGTCGTGTTTTCATTGTCATTTGTCTCTAGGTATTTTTTTATTTCCTGTTTGATTTCTTCAGTGATCTCTTGGTTATTTAATAACGTATTGTTTAGCCTCCATGTGTTTGTCTTTTTTACGTTTTTTTCCCTGTAATTCATTTCTAATCTCATAGCGTTGTGGTCAGAAAAGATGCTTGATATGATTTCAATTTTCTTAAATTTACTGAGGCTTGATTTGTGACCCAAGATGTGATCTATCCTGGAGAATGTTCCGTGCGCACTTGAGAAGAACGTGTAATCTGCCGTTTTTGGATGGAATGTCCTATATATATCAATTAAATCAATCTGGTCTATTGTGTCATTTAAAGCTTCTGTTTCCTTATTTATTTTCATTTTGGATGATCTGTCCATTGGTGTAAGTGAGGTGTTAAAGTCCCCCACTATTATTGTGTTACTGTCGATTTCCTCTTTTATAGCTGTTAGCAGTTGCCTTATGTATTGAGGTGCTCCTATGTTGGGTGCATATATATTTATAATTGTTATGTCTTCTTCTTGGATTGATCCCTGGATCATTATGTAGTGTCCTTCCTTGTCTCTTGTAACATTCTTTATTTTAAAGTCTATTTTATCTGATATGAGTATAGCTACTCCAGCTTTCTTTTGATTTCCATTTGCATGGAATATCTTTTTCCATCCCCTCACTTTCAGTCTGTATGTGTCCCTAGGTCTGAGGTGGGTCTCTTGTAGACAGCATATATATGGGTCTTGTTTTTGTATCCATTCAGCCAGTCTATGTCTTTTGGTTGGGGCATTTAATCCATTCACGTTTAAGGTAATTATCGATATGTATGTTCCTATGACCATTTTCTTAATTGTCTTGGGTTTGTTTTTGTAGGTCCTTTTCTTCTCTTGTGTTTCCCACTTAGAGAAGTTCCTTTAGCATTTGTTGTAGAGCTGGTTTGGTGGTGCTGAATTCTCTTAGCTTTTGCTTGTCTGTAAAGCTTTTGATTTCTCCATCAAATCTAAATGAGATCCTTGCTGGGTAGAGTAATCTTGGTTGTAGGTTCTTCCCTTTCATCACTTTAAGTATTTCATGCCACTCCCTTCTGGCTTGCAGAGTTTCTGCTGAGAAATCAGCTGTTAACCTTATGGGAGTTCCCTTGTATGTTATTTGTCGTTTTTCCCTTGCTGCTTTCAGTAATTTTTCTTTGTCTTTAATTTTTGCCACTTTGATTACTATGTGTCTCGGCGTGTTTCTCCTTGGGTTTATTCTGTATGGGACTCTCTGCGCTTCCTGGACTTGGGTGGCTATTTCCTTTCCCATGTTAGGGAAGTTTTCGACTATAATCTCTTCAAATATTTTCTCTGGTCCTTTCTCTCTCTCTTCTCCTTCTGGGACCCCTATAATGCGAATGTTGTTGCGTTTAATGTTGTCCCAGAGGTCTCTTATGCTGTCTTCATTTCTTTTCATTCTTTTTTCTTTAGTCTGTTCTGCAGCAGTGAATTCCACCATTCTGTCTTCCAGGTCACTTATCCGTTCTTCTGCCTCAGTTATTCTGCTATTGATTCCTTCTAGTGTAGTTTTCATTTCAGTTATTGTATTGGTCATCTCTGTTTGTTTGTTCTTTAATTCTTCTAGGTCTTTGTTAATCATTTCTTGCATCTTCTCAATCTTTGCCTCCATTCTTATTCCGAGGTCCTGGATCATCTTCACTATCATTATTCTGAATTCTTTTTCTGGAAGGTTGCCTATCTCCACTTCATTTAGTTGTTTTTCTGGGGTTTTTTCTTGTTCCTTCATCTGGTACATAGCCCTCTGCCTTTTCATCTTCTCTGTCTTTCTGTAACTGTGGTTTTTGGTCCACAGGCTGCAGGATTGTAGTTTTTCTTGCTTCTGTTGTCTGCCCTCTGGTGGTTGAGGCTATCTAAGAGGCTTGATGGGAGGCTCTGGTGGTGGGTAGAGCTGACTGTTGCTGTGGCGGTCAGAGCTCAGTAAAACCTTAATCCACTTGACTGTTGATGGGTGGGGCTGGGTTCCCTCCCTGTTGCTGTGGCGATCAGAGCCCAGTAAAACCTTAATCCACTTGACTGTTGATGGGTGGGGCTGGGTTCCCTCCCTGTTGGTTGTTTTGCCTGAGGCAACCCAACACTGGAGCCTACCCGTGCTCTTTGGTGGGGTTAATGGCAGACTCTGGGAGGGCTCACGCCAAGGAGAACTTCCCAGGACCTCTGCTGCCAGTGTCCTTATCCCCACAGTGAAACAGAGCCACCACTCGCCTCTGCAGGAGACCCCCCAACACCAGCAAGTACGTCTGGTTCAGTCTCCCCCAGGGTCACTGCTCCTTCCCCTGGGTCCCGATGCACACATTACTTTGTGTGTGCCCTCCAAGAGTGGGGTCTCTGTTTCCCCCAGTCCTGTCACAGTCCTGCAATCAATTCCCACTAGACTTCAAAGTCTGATTCTCTAGGAATTCCTCCTCCCTTTGCCGGACCCCCAGGTTGGGAAGCCTGACGTGGGGCTCAGAACCTTCACTCCAGTGGGTGGACTTCTGTGGTATAAGTGTTCGCCAGTCTGTGAGTCACCCACCCAGCAGTTATGGGATTTGATTTTACTCTGATTGCGCCCCTCCTACCGTCTCACTGTGGCTTCTCCTCTGTCCTTGGACGTGGGGTGTCCTCCTTGGTGAAGTCCAGGGTCTTCCTGTCAATGATTGTCCAGCAGCCAGTTGTGATTCTGGTGCTCTCGCAAGAGGGAGTGAGAGCACGTCCTTCTACTCCGCCATCTTGGTTAATCTCCCCACACAAAATATCTTAATTCATGTTTTCAAAAAATGTTTAAAGTTTGTACAACTCATATTTTATAATAATAAAATGGTCTTTAAAATTATAGAGTAGGGAATTCCTGGTGGCGCTGTGGTTAAGAATCCACCTGCCAATGCAGGGGACACGGGTTCGATCCCTGGTCAGGGAAGATCCCACATGCCGCGGAGCAACTAAGCCCATGCGCCGCAACTACTGAGCCTGCGCTCTAGAGCCCGCAAGCCACAACTACTGAGCCCATGTGCCACAACTACTGAAGTCCACGCGGCTAGAGCCCGTGCTCTGCAACGAGAAGCCACTGCAATGAGAAGCCTGCGCACCGCAACGAAGAGTAGCCCCTGCTCTCCACAACTAGAGAAAGCCCGCACGCAGCAAGGAAGACCCAATGCAGCCATAAATAAATAAATAAATAAAATGAAAAAAAATTATAGAGTATATGAATGTGTCCCCCTAAAATTCATAACTGAAGCACTAAACTCCAATACCTCAGAATGTGATTGTATTTGGAGAGAGGGACTTTAAAGAGATAAAGTTAAATAATGAGGCCATTAGGGTGGGCCCCAATCAAGTCTAACTAGTGTCATAATAAGAAGAGGAGATTAGGATACACAGAGAGACACCAGGGGCATGTATGCACAGAGGAGCAACCATGTGAAGAGGCGGCAAGAGAGCAGCTGTCTGTAAGCCAAGGAGAGAGGCCTCAGGAAAATCAACCCTGCCAACACTTAGGTCTTGGACTTCTAGCCTCCAGAACTGTGAGAAAATAAATTTGTTGTTTTATCCAAAAAATAAATAAATAAAATAAAATAAAATTATAGCGTCTATCCATATTGTACCCATTCAAGAATTTCTTTTATGGGGCCTGACATAATAATGGTGCTGAGACAGGGAATATATTTTATTTATGATCTGTCATTTAAATGTTTTCATAATACTGATGAATTTCATAAATATTCTATGAAAGCACAGCTTGATTGTTTTTGCCTCTGCTATTTGAAAAAGTTGACAGTAGAACCAAACTGCTGACACTGATGTTGACATACAGTTTACACTGTATGTGTCTCCTTTATCATGAGTGCCATGTGCGAACCTAAGAACTGGCCCTTTTCAAGCCTGTGCAGGGGAGGCTGCCCCAGGCCTTGCCAGCTTTTCTTGGCTCTACTTGCAAAGGTTGGCTTGCTTCCCCACTGTTCCCCTCCTGAGAACTAAGTGGTTATTATCTGCAAGAAATATTATTTTGCTGTTATTATATGCAAAACAAAATGTAGTTGCTCCAAGGTGGGGTTACAAAACTATTCTCTTTTACTATTGACTCCCCAAAACAATTTTGTCTGGAATAGACTCAATTATCCATCAGGAATCCTTCACTGGAGGCTACTTTGGATGGAAACAAGAACATTTGTATTCCCATATGTGTCAGTAAACATGTTTAAACAAATTAGTCTAAAACTAGAATTTGGATTTTTTTTTCAAGATAAAAGCGAAGTATGACAAGTATGACTGAATATCTGGCATTGGCTCAAAGTTTTGACTTTTACCACTTTGCATATTGTGATTGTCCTAATCTCACCCTGTAAGAAGTTTCAAGTACTTTGACCTAGAAGTCATAGTAGCTAGTGCATTACTGGTGCTTAATTGTATCCTTCCTTGTTATTTCACTTTTATTTAAAGCTCTTTTTTATGCCCATAAGGGAACAATCAGTCCTAGATCTAGGTGATAACTGTTGATGCATTCAGGCTGTGTTTGCTTCATCATGTAGTTTCCCACAGAGAAGCTCCTCAGGAATTTATGCATCGACTTCCTTGCTCACTACAGGACTCCTGGTTGCTTTCTGTGTGTGTAATCATACTCTGGTTACAATTCCACGAATTTACAAAGCCAGCAGATGTTAAACAAAGGGGAGCACCAATTTTTACCTTCAGGCCACCCAAGAACTGATCAACAAAGAGCAAAAGACAGCCAGATGGGTTTGGGCTGTTTTCTGAGGAAAATGGGTATGGAGGTGGGGAATGGAGGAGGGGAAGTCTCCTCAGCCTAATAATTCCCAACCTCTCCTATAAATTAAGTAAACATAAGAAACTTTTCTCAAGAATACATAGGTGGGGACTTACCTGGGGACGCAGTGGTTGGGAGTCCGCCTACCAATGCAGGGGACACGGGTTCGATCCCTGGCCCGGGAGGATCCCACATGCCGCGGAGCAACTGAGCCCATGCGCACGGCTACTGAGCCTGTGCTCTAGAGCCCACGAGCCAAAAAGAAAAAAAAAAAAAAACATAGATGAAAGGGCACGAATTGTTGATCACCTATTATGTGACAGTTGCCTTTATATTCAGTGTATCTCATCTAATCTTCGTAATAGCTCTGCTAAGTAGGTGATTTTACCCCCATTTTTACAATTGAGAACACAGAACCTGAAAGAGGGGAAGTAGCTTGCCCAAGCTGATTTAACTGGTAAAGGACAGAACAGTATTTGAACCCAGGTCTTTCAGACTCCAGAGCTCATAATATTTTCACCACACCATGAGAAAACTAAAGCTGATTGGATGAGCAGTTGGTAGAATGTGTGAATGAGTGTGTGTGTGTGTGTGTGTGTGTGTGTGTGTGTGTGTGGTAGTTAAAGAACAGAAGCATCCAACAGAAATGTATTTATCCATTTACTCTCAGAGCAATCACCCTTTCAAAGACCAGGAAAGATGCATTTCTCCTTTTTAATTATCTGCACACTACCACGTCCTATTTAGAGAAGGAATATCCAAGAATGAAGAATTCGTGTGTGCTGGGAAGTCCATGAGGCATTCTTGTTTTCCTGGGAACATTTGACTTGAGATAATACTGCCGAGAATCAGTGACTCAGTCCCTGAAGTGTTAGCTAAACTTGTTGCACCTGATTTCCAATCTACTCTCAAAGCCACTAAGTCTTTACCTGTTGCTGAGATGATTCACAGAGTATGCAAAGGAATCTAAGGTGAAAAATGTTGAGGATTTTTCACTCTGCACAAAGATTAATCATAGCCCTAGAAGAGGAAAGAAAATGCTGGTGACCAAAACTCTGAATTTATAGGAAATACTGTTGGCTTGAAAGATGTAGATCTAGAGAGTTTGATGTAAAAGGATTATGAAAACCCTTTAAATAATCTTTGTCTTTATAGGAGCTAGCAAGTTTGTCTTTAGTGCTCATTTCTCTGAAAATTGAATTTTGACTTTTATGTGTTTGAGTTATTCTTAAAATTACATTTAAGAATGTTCATTAATTTCTATGAGTATTATTATATGCACAAAACTAACTTACAATAGGTCATAGAAGAGAGTGAATTTCTTTTTCCATTATACTAGGCTAAAACTTCTGCTCTGGTAGTTAGATTTATTGCAGTTATTTTAAAGCATAAATTACTATAGTCATTAATACTGCCTAATTTCCAGAGTACAACTGGAAATTTGCTAGTTTATCTTGAACCACACTCTCTGCTCAGTTCTGCTTATAGACTTTCTCCAATTTTAAAAACAATTATCCAGTGATAATGGTAATTGAAGCATCAGGTTTGCTTCTTTCACGTGACTCAAGCAACTGAGCAGATGTTATCTCTATCAAAAGCGGTCTTACTGTATGGTCTTTGGTGTCTGTGTCTGTCACACTCAGGAAGGTAAGTAAATGTGAGAGTGAAAGTGCACCGATGTAATTCACTTATTTAACATATGGACACCTGCTGTGTGTGAGGCCCTGGGGTATGGGCTGGCAAACCAGTTCAAGCTCTATTGTTGGGAAACTGAGTCTCATTCTCCTGTCTCTGAAGACTGTGCAATACTCACCATTAAAATGAAAAGTTGCCCATTTGCCATTATAATAAGGTAGAAGAATAAATGTTCAAACATGCACAAGACAGAGGCTGAGAGATACAGGAACTTAAGACTCACAGGGGATGAAGGATTTATGATGTTTGAGAGGTCTCAACATTGATACTGCTAAAGGAATTCCAAAGACCACTTGATAATGTTCTATCCATCTATTCTATGGACATATATATGTGTAAAGTACTTAGTGCTGGCATGTATGTGTGTGTATATATACACACACTCAGTGTGTGTCTTTATATGCACACACATATATGTACTTATATGTACTCAGTGTGCATGTATGCATGCATGTATGTGTGTATACACACATATGTACTCATATCTGTGCTCAGTGCTAGATTACTTACTTGGTAAATTAAGCATGTGCTTACAATATTAGCAAAGCAGGGAGGGATGAGAAAGAGAAAAAATTCAGAATATGCCTGGAAGTTTTATGTTATTTCAGAATATTAAAATTTTGTTTTAGAGTTTAGAATTGTTTTTATTTTGAAGGACATATTGGTTGAGGGAGGCATAATCTTTTTAGTGGTTCAAGTGATCATTATACAGACTTCTCTATATTCCTTGTTTAAAGAGCTGCCAGTTGGGGTTGGGGAGGTGGAGGAAAATATGATATGAACTATGGAAAGTAAGAGAGAAATGTGCCCAGTTTATTCTCATGTTCTTCACATGAGTTGGATTCCAGACCCCAAAAGTATCATTTTATCTTCCCTGAAAAGACTTGATTGGTTGATACCACTTTTCAAATGCCCTGTCCAGTTCTATGGAAGTGGTAAGAGTAGTGAACCTTCGAAGGGACTGTTCTTTTATGATTGAGACTCTCATTTTATTTGTTGATGTAGACTACATTTGCTTTGGCTATTTTGGCAGCTTTAATAACTATGAATAACACTTTCTGTTCTTTTTCTGTGCATATTTTCATATAATTTGGCACTAAAGATGAAATTTCAAAGGCAGCATTAGATGCCTTTTGTGTCCTGTTTTATTTTCACTTAGCGTTATAACATAAGCATATTCTCATGTCATTAAAATATGTAAAATAATTTTCTTACTCATTCCCCTATTGCTGGACACTTAGGTTCTTTCTGATTTTTCATTATTAGTAGTAATGCTACAGTGAACATCTCTGTGTGAAACCTCAGTCTCTGGATATTCTCTGTTTGCCCTTCCAGATCCACTCTCCACCCTCCTCTGTGCTCCTGAGAGCTTATTTATAGACTGTGTGGACCAAGCTCTCCTGCCCTCTGGTTTCTAGCTGGGTTCAGCCAATGGGAGGCTTTGGAGGAGAGGGCAGGAGTAGGAGGTGACACTGGAGTGTGGTAGTGGTTTTGTTACTCTGCTGAAAGCTACAGCCTCTTCTACAGCTCAGATCTTGCCAGTTCCAGTACTCACGCCCTCCCCTTGCCTATCTGTCTAGAGGTAGTAATGATTTCCTGCTGTTAGGAGCCCTGGGCTGCTCCACTGCCCTTTATTGATTTTCCTTCACCTTCCCACATCTTGTAAATAGTTCTTTAAACACTCTTCAGTCATCTCTTCTGTGTGTGCCATCTGTTCCCTGCTGGGATCCTGTCTGACATCATCTAAATCTGAGTGGTATGTTCTTTTTATTATATTTTAAGTTAGGGTCTTTGCACTGCAGAAAGGTAAAAGACCATTCAGAATAGGGTAGGGAAGTTCAATTAGATCAGGACCAAGCTGGTGCTAGATTGAATTAAATTACTCTCATAGAGATATAAGCAAATTGCTTTTGGAACAGAGAGAATGGGGCAATAAAGTCTTCCATGCCCTGTGTTGAAAATGCCTGTACTTAAAAGATAAGGAGGATATCTTAGCTGCCAAATGTTTCCAGTTCTCATGTTGCATTTGGATATTATTGGCTCGGTTGATTCATTTTCATTCTGGGATTTTGTGGCTCACCCCTTATATTTTTCCTCCTGTTCTTGGCAGTTTGCATATTCATATATACAGCCTTCTATATCCACTTACACTGTGTTGGCCAAAAAGTTTGTTCGGGTTTTTCCGTAAGATGTTATGGAACTTTTTGGCCAACCCAATATATTCCTTCTTCATCTACATGTTTCTTATGACCTCTTCCTTATAGAAAGCACACTTAGGATTTTGTGAGCTGAGTAGATGCCATGCGTTTGGAATTCCTCCATATATGAGTGATAACTTTCTTAGTCTTTAAATAAAAAGCAAAGCACCTAGCAAACGGTTAATTTCATTCACTTTTGCTTCATTTCGAAATCTTAGAGTCTATAATTTTCCAGAACAAATGCCAAAGTGTTCATCACACTTACTAGGGGCTGTTATTAGTTCACAAATCTTTTCAGTCGAATGATAACGTCATCCATGGCTAATGGGTCATCACTGACCAGACCCCTGACTGACATGGAGTATTGAGGCTTATCCAAGGACTCACCTGGTTGCTCAAAAGTCTAGTCCCTTTTAAAAAATAAATTTTATGTATTTTAGGAAATGTCTTTGTTGATTTGATATTCACATTATATTTCATGCTCTTAGAAATGTGAATTGCTATGAATATATTCTACCCCAGGTATAGAGTAAGGATAATTCACTTACAATTCAATGTATAAAATTCTCACCATTTAGTAATGACCAGTGATGGCAGAAAAGAAAAAAACAAAACCAAAAACCCGGCAGTAGAGGAATGAGAGGGCTTTGATCTTAATCCCATATTTCTCAGTTCCAAATTAGAAAACTTTGGGCAAATCATCTAAACTCTTTGAGCCTCAGGGTATTCATCAGTAAAATGGGAATGATACCAGCCTGCCTAGCTCCCCACCAGGCTGTTGAGAGGCTCCTTAGAAGCAGTGTGTGAAAAGTGTGGTGAGAACTGTGAGGTTTTCTGTAAACCCCATCACCCCTTGACTCATCCCTTGGCTCTCCCCACTTCTTTTCTTGAAGACTTGTAAATTATTTTCCCTTTTCCTTTGGTCTTTTCAAAACTGAGTTGATACATGGCAGTATTCGCTTTTCCCTATCTTTTCTCCATCCTAATCTCCTTGGTGTCCATTCCTCCCCATCTCGGAATTCTGGTCTGAAGCTGGTACGGGGCACTCCCATCCATGTCCCTGTGCAAAGTGACGAGGTGAAAGTGGGGACTCTGGATCCTGGTGCTGCTTTGCATGGCCCCTCCTTCTCGGCTTTCTTCCCCTATCCCTTCAGTCTGTGCCACCTAAATGCCTGTGGGAATTGTGGTAGCTGGATGGACACACCCGTATTTCCTCCTCAGCCACTGCCAACCGGTTGCCTTTTTCTTACAGATGCAACGTATTTCACAGAGGAAGCTCATATGGGATTCCCACATAATTCTAAGTAGTTAGGTCTGGTTGTCTCCATTTAACAGATTAAGCAATGGAGGCATGAAGTTTTTTAATGAAAGTGAGCACTATATCCCAGGACTCCAGAATTGTAGCCAGTGCTCTTTCTACTCTAGCGTCACAGATATCCCAGCAGGGTAGATAGAGAAAAAAATGTTTGCAGCTTTATTGGTTTTTGTGATGTGCTTTCTTTTTCTTCCCTTTTTTAATTTAACATGGTCAAGTTAATGGAATAAAATGATATTTAAGTAGAAGAGGAAATTGAAAAATATTTATTTGTTTAGTGGAGTAAGACAGTATCCTTACATTCTACTTAAAGGTTGCACTTTTTTTAAAAAAAATAAATTTATTTATTTATTTATTTATGTTTGGCTGCGTTGGGTCTTCGGTGCTGCGCGTGGGCTTTCTCTAGTTGCGGCGAGCGGGGGCTGCTCTTCCTTGCGGTGCACAGGCTCCTCATAGAAGTGGCTTCTCTTGTTGCGGAGCACGGGCTCTAGGGCACGTGGGCTTCAGTAGTTGCGGCACACGGGCTCAGTAGTTGTGGCTTGCAGGCTCTAGAGCACAGGCTCAGTAGTTCTGGTGCATGGGCTTCGTTGCTCCGCGGCATGTGGGATCTTCCCAGACCAGGGCTCAAACCCCTGTCTCCTGTATTGGCAGGCGGATTCTTAATCACTGCACCACCAGGGAAGCCCAAGATTACACCATTATAAATATTAAATTTCTAAGATAACATTTCTAAGAAAATTCTATATGTAGAAAATAATGGATTTTTGTTAGGCACACAAATGGATGGCTGTTGAATCGTCAAGTTTGACTCTTACCTGTTGTATGCTCTTTTGAAAGACAGTTGTCTCTAGGGCCTTTTCAGTGTTTGGAGTTGGATAACCAAAGACACTGTCCTGACTTGTGCAACTTCAGTGGAGCAAAATCTCAGAAGTTATTACTCCACCAGACACCTCTCCCATCAGAGCTACTCATGTTCAAGTCCGAACACACACCTTCAGTTGTGTTTTTTCCCTAAGTGGAAATTTGAGTATCATTGAACACAATGTATTTAGGAAATTCAAATATTTTACAAATAAAAATATCCCTAGGGTAATTTCATTTGGGAACTCGCGATGTGAATTATCAAGAGGTTCTGTAGCCCCAAAGCCAAGGCTTGGGCATGGACAGGAACCCAGAGTAGCTGCAGTCAACTTCCCTGAGCATTGAAGCCTGGTGGTGGATCAGAGGGCCGACGGACTAGCCACTTAAAGGAGTCTGATGGTTTATTAGCACAGAGAGGAGAATGTAGCTGTTTCTATCACAATCTTTGTATTTTTGTACCAGTCATGTAGATGAATTTTTTAAAAAAAGGAGATTAATAACAATTTGGGGAAAGAGCCAAAGCAGAAATCTGAAGACTTGGATCTCTACTTATTGGCTATGTTAATTCAGTAAAATCAGTTTTCTTTCCTGGAGCTTAGGTTCCTCATTTATAGTAGGAGGGGGTGAATTTGGTCTTCCATCATAAGGTTTGTTCTTGTCTAAGTCCTCTGACTTATGTATTTGAGTTGATCATTTTCCAGGAAAGTTGGTCAAGGTTTAAGTACAGTAAACAGCAGTGTGTAAGGCATACAGAAACTGAGTTGGTTCTAATGATAAGTAGTTATTTCTACCCTTTTCAGTGAGAGTGTACCTTGATGAAAAGTAGAGAGCCATCAAAGTCATGAGGTAGGTTGGTAAGGTTAGAGTTTCTATACCTCTTATGAGTAGGAAGCTTGTACATCTTGCACAGCTGCAAAAGGGAAAAGAAGGAAACTTTAAGAGTTATGCGTTTAACTTAGACATATAACATGAAGGGTGAATCATATAAATGCTGTTTTGAGGAGTCTCTTAAGATGTATACATCTGTGTCTTAATGTTTGATCGTCATTTCACTAATGCAGCATAGGATCATAAAATTCAACTGAGGAATGTGCAGACAGTCCTATTTGCAGCCTAGAAGCCTTTACTAACAACAAAAATTTGGGGGAAAAATGTAGAAAATTTCTGTGTCTGGCTTCTACGTAGTCATAAAGTATCTTTTGACTTCATAAAATAGCATACTACTTTCTTTACAGGTTTGAGGCATAGTGTCTTCAGCCCTGAACTTGTGGCCAAAATATCTAAATTCTGCTCCTGGTTCAGCCATTTCTGATTGTGTTGCCTTAGACAAATCATTTCACCTCTTTGGAGCTCAGTTCCCTCAAATATGAAAAATGAACCAGTGGGATGATGAAGGGATTTTAATCAGCCTCTTTCCAGATTATATATTCTGTTTGTCTACAGATTCCAGCTTGCTATTGGGGAAGTTGAAGGACATAAACAAATACAAATGTTATCTCCAACATTTACACACCAGCCAATCCCAAATGTTAAAAACCATATCCAGGGAAAGCTAGTTTAACTGAGGGATGGTTCCTAGGAGATGGTTCTCCCAGAAGCAGATACTATGACAAGGATTCAAGTACAGATAGAATTCAGGAAATACTCGTAGGGAGTGAGAAAGTGAGCAGGGAAGGGAAGCCAGCCAGTAAAGGGGGAATGATCACTCCTGTTTCCACTGTGGGTAAATGGAGGTTAGTCCCCTCAGGGACTCCTGAATGTCACTGTAAAAAGTCAGAGCTGTGCTATCCCTGGGGCAGGGGAATTGGAGTATTAGAACAGCAGGTTCTGCAAGTCACTGGTTGAGAGCTGCCCCTGCAGGGCATTGTTTCTCTGGCATTTCCTGCCTCAGGCAATGTGGACTGCTGCAGGCCAGAAAGCCCCCTGGTGGTTGGGAGTGCAGGGTCCCAGGCCACAGTGTCCTGAGGGGATTACAGTGCCTGCCATAATCTGGTTACAGCGGTACGCCAGAGCAGTACAGCGAAACTACTGCCCTGTGGTGCACCAGCTGAAGGTAGGTATGCATCCACGTTTAGAAGGACGCACCACTAAGGGACACTGACGCAGTTCACCAGGAAGTGATGAGCAGCCCTCCCAGCTGCAGAGATTTCCTGTCTAACAATGTTTTCCTAAACACAGTGGCACGTAGCAGCCAGGGAGGGGCAGGCTCCTGAGTGCCTGTTAACCGTAGATCTGGGAGGCAGGCCATGGACACTGCAAAAAGACGTGTTGACAATACACGTGCCATGAATGTAGTCAAAATTGCAGGGCCTAATTGCTGGCTGACTCTATCTGGGACACTTTAAAGGGAGTAGCATCCATGAGAACTTTGTGATGCAAAGGGTGAAACACAAGAAATATGTTTTTATTTTGTAGAAACTCTCCTTTTGATAGAGAAAGCACATTCTCTGAGGTGTTATAAAAGCGTGTTAGGAGATACAGAATTTTTTTCTGTCAGGTTCTATGGAGAATCAAACCAGCTGTCAGCAACATCCTTGACTGATTTTGAAACATCTGGGTTTTAAAATAGAATGTTTGGCACGAGCATTAAATTTTTGTTCCTTCAGCATCACCCAAAGTTTTGTGAAAACTCTATTGCTTTCTAGGTGAAGTTGGCTTTTAAAAATCAATCTTTTTTTCTATGTTTTGCTATTTATACAGTGGAAAAATGTGTTTTCGAAATATAACTATATTTCTGTTAGAAATGTAACTGTGTTTCATATTTCTGTAATAATTAAAATTAATTTAAATATTTAGGCCAGAATTAAAAGCTAAGTGTTTAAAAATGGTTTCTGTACTACTGGTATGGAGAAGCTAGCAGAAGACCTTTGATAATCGGTGTACTTACAATTATTATAAAAAAGGTGTTATTAACAATAATATGCCCCAGTGTATAATTGTCCTTGATTTAGTCACATTGCAAAAGAAAATGATAGTGAAGGCATCATGACTATATTGCTATTAGGTAATCTGCTTACTACAAGATTATTGATATCCAGGTAGGACTAATGGGAAATCCTGCAATCGTTTTCTCATGTCTCCATGTCCATGAAAGGCAGATAAGAAATCAAGAGGGCAGATGGACTCTTTAGGTAAGATCTTTGGGGAAAGGATGTTGAAAAGTGAACTTGAGCTAATCATGAAGCAGAATTTTATGGATTTTTAAAAAGTATGTAAGGAGCTCTTCTAGTCTAGTGTTTCTCAAAATGTGTTTCTTAAATATCCAAATCAGAATCACCTGGAGAAAAAAGCAGATTCCTGTCCCAACGTCCAGGAATTAAAATTTGGTAGGTTTGGAGTAGAGCCTAGGAATCTGCATTTTAACCCACCTGTCAATGTTTGAGAAGCACAGATCTAGCCCAATGGGCATTAGGATATAAAAATCTCAAGAGGGTCTTCCCAAGGTTACCCAGCTGCCTGGTGGCAGAGCTGGGGCCAAAACCAGGTCTCCTGAGTTTAAAGTTCGTTTCTTTACTTTATAATTTTTATAAATATTTGAACCCATATTCCAAACTTATCCTTTGCATAAGTAATGATAAGTAATTATTGACTACAGAACCAAATACAGCAGATGTGTAAAGTCTCAACCCTCTTATATATATAAATATGTAAATGAAATGTATGCAGACTGGAATAATAGGAACAGTTTTGGAAGGCTGGGGTTTACATCCTAAAAAAAAATACAAAACACAACAAATGAAAAGTTCTGGTATGAATGGATTTCCAAAAAGGCTCTGATACGAATGTATCATGATTTGTCACACATATTTTTCCTCTGATCACTTCTTCACTTCCACATCTATTGTTCATATTTGGCAAGTTTGCCACAGATAACTTCCTCCTGCAGTTTTTCATATTCAATCTCCTACGTGTTCCAACCAGCAAATAAACTGCTCAGAGCCAGGTAGTTGATGACTGTCTGGGCTGGTGAGTTTGTGTGATTAGTACTTGGGGCTAGGGAAGCTGTAATTGTGGTTCTCATTCCTGTATGTGACCAGTCAGCTTTGCTCTAAGAGAAAAAATGCTTCCTTGTTCATAAACTACATTTGTCACAAGGCAAGTCTTCCTGAAGAAGTGCAGTGTTGGCCGCGCAGGTGCCAGGTGAGAGCAAGTGTACAGCTCAGCTCAGCACATCGCCTCTGGGAGGAGGGCAACTTGCAGGGCACTTCCTGCTGATGGTGGGTGGTTAGTGTCACCTTTGTTGAGGATGGGAAATTCCATGAGTTTAAACAAGGCTGTGGAGAATCTTCTGTGACCCTCTGACCCTCCAGGAGCCTCTCACAGGCACCTGGGTCCTCTAATTTAGAGGAGACAGAGTCGAGACAAGTTGATTTTGAACCAGGGTTGATTTTGACATCGATTAAAGCAAAAATAGAATTGGGAGACAATTGCTCTACTTTGTCTCCTCTCTTCCCCTTCCTTCTTGTTCTTGTAACTGTATCTTTTTTTTTTTTTTTTTTTTGTGGTTACAAGTGTCTTTATTTTATTTTTATTTTTTAAGAGGAATTTTCCCATTCACTTTTTTTTTTAAAATTATTTTTATTTATTTATTTATTTATTTATTTATTTATGGCTGTGCTGGGTCTTCGTTTCTGTGCGAGGGCTTTCTCCAGTTGCGGCAAGTGGGGTCCACTCTTCATCGCGATGCGCAGGCCTCTCACTATCACGGCCTCTCTTGCTGCGGAGCACAGGCTCCAGACGCGCAGGCTCAGCAATTGTGGCTCACGGGCCTAGTTGCTCCGCGGCATGCGGGATCCTCCCAGACCAGGGCTCGAACCCGTGTCCCCTGCACTGGCAGGCAGATCCTCAACCACTGCGCCACCAGGGAAGCCCTTGTAACTGTATCTTAATCCAGTAAGGATTTCAAGCGTTTACCAGGGGGCATAAAATATAACAAAGTAGCATAATTTACAAATATAGTAAAACAACAAGGAAAAAACAAAGGTGGGACCCAAGTTAATTAAGACTAAATTTGCTGATCATAATGACCTACCCACTAGTATGACTGGGCCTCAAAGTTGGTGCTGAGTTTTCTAACACTCTCAGTAAAACAAGAAATGGTTTAAGTTACACAGTTCAGTCCTTAATTTAGAAGAGACCCATAAAGAGAATTACAACACTTCTTTTTATTCAGATCAGAATTGTCTCGGGGGCATCCTTATAAAGAGAATTCTAAGATCTAAGGAACAATGTTATTGACAATTTCTTAAACTAGACTAAACAACAAATTTCCTGGGGTGAGGGGTGTTTCTTAAAACCCCTAATGTTGACTTGGAATATAATTTAGTTAAGGCAATTCTGCAGGAGGCCAATACAAAGCAATCTAGGAATTGATATGCGAATTAATAAAACGACAATATGAAGTTGTAGGGATTTAAAGAATGTGTTGAACTATTAGAATTTCCACCAACACTGAGAATAATTATCACTGGAATTGCAAAAATGCTTTGAACTCTACTTGGAAAGAAACATCTTGACAAATACAAGGAGAGGTGAGGAAGAAAAAAGAAGCTGAGGAAGATAAACTCGTAACCTGCCTTCATGTGCAGGAGAGACAGAAGTTTCCAAGTTTCCTCATGGGGCCTGAAGCATGGGGCAACTGTCCCTTCCTCTGTACTCACAGCCGACCCCTCCAGAGGCCCTCCCTCCTCTCCCCTGCCTGGCACTCTTATTACCAGCATCCCCTTGTACTCTTGAAAAGATCCTTGTTTGAACGATAAGTTATAAGGTCACCCCACCATGCACTAACTACACTGCCTTTTCTAAGCTTAAACTTAAGGCCCTGCTGCCACATTGGGAGACTGGTGAATTACATGCACTTCTTTTCTGTGTATGTTGAAAAGCTTCCCCAGAGGTCTGAAAATCACTTCATGCGTATTTTTGCTACCTACATCTTTGCACCTCCAACTATTTCTGGGCCCTGAACTACCCTGGGGCTCATGCAAGAGCTAATGCACTGCAGTTAAATGTGAAGAAGGGAGGGGAGATTTGATCCCCTTTTCCACCCTGTCCCTCTCCTCCATCCTGGCCCAGGAACTAAGTATTCTTCATAAATTGTTGGCAGTTGTTTAATTGAACTACTTCCTTCTAGCTCTATTATTAGCGATTTCAGAGCAAACTCTCTTATGGTTCAAAGATATCTTGAATATATAATTTTATGTGTATTAAGACATTTCATTTTCAGCAGAAGCCTCATAAAAAGGGGAATACACTTCAATTCAGAGTAGAACAGTAACTTCTGGCATCAACCATCAATCCGTGTGCAGAGAAAAATACCATCTGATGTACGGCCTTGTGAATTACATTAAACTTTTCACTTTATAGGTTCAGATTGGCAAGTTTATTTCTCAAGCCCTTTCTATTTATGTCCTCTCCTAATAATTAGTAAGATGCCACCATACAAGAAACAGTATTTGGGTTATAGCCATCTTGTGAAAACCCTAGCTTTATACCACAGAGGTGTCTAGCTAAGAGAAAAATCAGTGTCTTTCACAGTTTTATCCAACTTAAAATAAAAATAGAATTCTTTACTAGGATACCTAGGAATATTTAGTACTTCTAAACTTTTAAAAAAGGAAATACCTAAGCAGAAAAATAAACACTGGCATAACGCTGGTACCGATTTCACCAATTTCTAAATTGCCCAGAGTTTAGTTTATATTTTTGCTCACCTGTTTATCCTCAGCTCAGTACTAAGGTTGCACTTTGAATTAAAATTCCTTTCCCCAAAACTTCCTTCATAGTTTCATCTGTCTTTCATAATTTTAAAAATCTTTCTTTTTTTTAGGTTAAAAATTGCCTTTTGTTGATGTATGATTTGTATTTATTTGATTACTAGGGAAGTAGAAATTGCCTCATATGCTTATTGGCTACTTATTTGTATTTCTTCTTTTGTGGAATGTCCTTTGCCAATTTTAATATTAGTGTGTTTGTATTTTCTTACTGATTTGTAAGAGTTTAGGAGTAAAATTAAAGTGGGCAGAGGACGTTTATTGGCAATATGCTTTTTCTTTTTTTTTTTTCTTTAATGAATAGCCCAGTTTGCTTTTTTTTTTTTTTTAAAGAAATTCACGTTCTTTTTATTTATTTATTTATTTATTTATTTATTTATTTATTTATTTATTTATGGCTGTGTTGGGTCCTCGTTTCTGTGCGAGGGCTTTCTCTAGTTGCGGCAAGTGGGGGCCACTCTTCATCGCGGTACGCGGGCCTCTCACTATCGCGGCCTCTCTTGTTGCGGAGCACAGGCTCCAGTCGCGCAGGCTCAGTAGTTGTGGCTCACGGGCCCAGTTGCTCCGCGGCATGTGGGATCTTCCCAGACCAGGGCTCGAACCCGTGTCCCCTGCATTAGCAGGCAGATTCTCAACCACTGCGCCACCAGGGAAGCCCTGCTTTTTCTTAACATGGTGAATGGAACCACTTTTCTTTTACAAAATTCAAGTCTATATGTCCAATTAAAAATTTTTTATGAACCATAGTAGTGTTCCAAATTTTGTCAAAATTAATTCTTTGAAAAAAATACTATGAAATAAACCAATCAATTGCTTCAAAATTCAAGGCATCCTGGTAAGACAGAGATCACATATTTTTTTTTTAGTTTGTCGTCTTAAGTTATATTTTAGAAAAATAGTAATTATTTACCTCTTTATATACTAGAAGTGTGAGTTTTCTTTCTTGAGCAGGAATTGGAAGTAATTTATACAACATATGTTAGCTGGATATTTTTGTGTGTGAGAGAGATGGTTGAGTCCTTTTTGACATTTACTTTTATGAATTATATATATATATGAATATTTTATCACTTTTTATTTTTTGCATAATTTTCTAGTCTAATTGAATCCTATAATGAGAGGTTGTATTGTATTTCTGTTGTATTGTGATTTTTGGCTTTTTTCAGCTGCCATAACTTGTCATTAATGTTGAAATCAACTTTATTTCATAATTACTGTTAAAGTAATTTAAGTGCTCACTCTTTTGGCAGAAGAAATTATTATTTTTTATGTCTGTAATTGATTTTAATTGAAAATAATCCATAGATTTAGATAAATAGTTTAATTAATTTTATCCCTGAAGCCTGTTGTTGTTCAAGGACAAATAGCATTAAGATGAATCATTTGTAAGATGGACCTATAAAGAAAACTGTATTCTGATTAGACCTACCAAAGAACAAATATTCTACTGTTTGGAGATGCTGGGTTTTAAGGGCTTGGTAACAAAGCAGAAAGTATTATTATAGAAATTACCACAGGTTCCTTGGTGCTTCCTTATTAAATCACAGCGTCTGAGGCAGCGGCATGGTGTAATAGCTCTCATGTCCCCACCCCCCACCCCCCCACCCCCGCCCCCGCTTCCTATCCTCTCTCTTTCTTCACTTTCCTTTCCTCTTCCCTTCTTTCATTTCTAATTGTGGTATAGCTTACACAGAGCAAAGTACCAAAATATTAAGTACAGCTATTACTTATTATCAGTACAGCTAGTTTATTTTTTATGTATTTTTGTACCTATGTAATCACAACTCAGATAAAAATGCAGAACAATGCCATCACCCCAGAAGGCTTTCTTGTGTAATGCCCCCTTCCTCCACCAATGTGAAAATAACTGCTATTCTGGCCTCTGTTCACCATGAATTAACTTTACTGTTTTTATCTTTATATCATTGGAAGCATATGGTATGTGTCTGGCTCTCACTCAATATTACATTTATAAGAGTCATCCATATTTTGCATAAAAATAGTTATTGCTGTGTAGTATTCTATTATATGACTGTGTCATAGTTTATTTTATACATTCTATTGTCACTGGACCTTCGGGTTGTTTCCAGTTTTTCACTATTATGTATAAAGCTCCTATGAGCATTCTTGTATGTGTCATTTGACAAACATAAATATCTGTACTCATATCTGTTGGGTGTACTCAATATTTGAATGGCTGGGACGTAAGGCAAACATATGCTTAGCGTAGTAGATACTTCCAAACTATTTTCCAAAGTGATTGTACCAACTTACATTCCCACCAATAGTGTATTAGCATCCTGGTTGCTTGTCAGTCCTTTTAATTTTGGCCATTCTGGTGTGCACTGGTGGTTGATAGTGTATCTTGTTGTGTTTTTTTTTTTTTTTTTGATGTGCACCGTTTTTAAAGTCTTTATCGAATTTGTTACAATATTGCTTCTGTTTTATGTTTTGTGTTTTTGGCCGTGAGGCATGTGGGATCTTAGTTCCTTGACCGGGGATCGAACCCGCACCCCCTGCATTGGAAGGCGAAGTCTCAACCACTGAACTGCCAGGGAAGTCCCTCGTTGTGGTTTTAATTTATCTCTTTTCCCTGATGACTAATGATCTTGAAAACCTTTTCATAAACTTACTGGCCATTTGATATCCTTTTTTTGTGAAGTGACTATTAAATATTTTACCCATTTCAGAAAATGGATTGTTTTCTTTTTTCTTTTTTAAAATTTTATTGGAGTATAGTTGATTTACAATGTTGTGTTAGTTTCAGGTGTACAGCAAAGTGAATCAGTTATACATATATCCACTCTTTTTTAGATTCTTTTCCCATAAAGGCCATTACAGAGTATTGAGTAGAGAGTTCCCTGTGCTATACAGTAGGTCCTTGTTAGTTATCTGTTTTATATATAGTAGTGTGTATATGTCAATCCCAATATCCCAGTTTATCCCTCCTCTCCCTTACCCCTGGTAACCATAAGTTTGTTTTCTACATCTGTGACTCTATTTCTGTTTTGTAGTTAAGTTCATTTGTACCCTTTTTTTAGATTCCACATATAAGAGATATCATATGATATCTGTCTTTCTCTGTCTGATTTACTTCATTCAGTATAACAATCTCTAGGTCCATCCATGTTGCTGCAAATGGCATTATTTCATTCTTTTTTGTGGCTGATTAATATTCTGGACTGTTTTAAAATTATTGATTTATATGCATTCTTTTATATCTTTTATATATACCAAGAACGTATATGCATATATACAAGTATGACATTAATTTATCAATCTTTTCTTTCATAATTCTTTTATGTTTACTGTTTTGGAAATCTTTGCCCACCAAATAATAGACATGTAGTAAATATTTAATAGATGAATGAGCTATGGGAACAAGTATATTTTCCACATCTTATAAGTAGTATTTCACAGCACCAGTTACTTCTATTTGAGGTGTTGTATCTATATTATTTATATTTTCTCTCCAGTCTTATTTCATGGAAATAAACTAAGTTTTATAATGTATTGATGGCTGTTTCCCACAAACTCTGTGTCCCTGCTGTATGGGAATGTCTCCTGCCTCCATCAGGAGGTTGGGAAACACCTGTTAAGGACAGCTGACAAGTCTGGGTGAGGTGCTGTATGTCATGTGTAGCTGAAGATAAGCAAGTGTTTCTTTATTCACTAGTGATGAATCACCCAAGTTTGCCTGGCTCTGACTGAGCAGCCAGTGCCCTCCACATGTACACGCTCCATACTTAGGTGTCTTCTGCAAACGACATCTTTCTTCTCTGCTTTTTTGGTCCACTCTTTCTAGAAGCACCTTTACTATGAACTTGTACACTTTACACTTGATTCAGCTTCCCTGGCACCATATTTCTTTGGCATCTCTGAACACTGCTTGCTAATAATTGTCTCTAACATTGTTTATCCTTCGCTTTGTCCTGTTTACCCTTATGTTTTCCAAAGGTTCCATGTCTGCTATCTTTCTTAGAAGTACAAAACAGCATCTTACACTCATGAGTGTTCACTACTCATTGTTTACTAAATATTTATATTTTCTGTGTCATGCCCATTTCCATTTATCACAGACAATTGAGTAAACATTTTTACTCAACTGGTAAACATATTGGTAAACATTTTTTTTCTTTCAAACCTCCAAGCTTCTCTTATGTTCTTATAAGATTATCTTAAAGTTGTTACCAAGGGATTGTTTTAAGCGGCCGAATTCTAGAAAGCTGGGCATCAAAACACCTTGATTTTCATTCCTGGCATCATTAAGCACCCTATCTGGTAAAGAAAAAATAAAGTGATTTTAAGTTATTTCCGAAATATAAGCTTGTTTTCTAAAGTAAAGCAGTTTCTAAACAAGTAATTTGTTTATTTCATAATAGTGCATTCAAGTTAAATGAACCATGTAATTTCTGCTTATGGATGTTAAGTTAAAAAGCAAACATTTTAAAGAAACTTGACAAGCTTAATCTTTCAAAGAAGAAAAAAAAGAGTATTTCTTATTTGGTAGTGCAATGCCTTAGGGAGGTTATAGTGATAGTGTGTTAAATGCACACAGCAGGAATTGATACTAATCACATTTTTTTTTTTTTAATTTTTATTTATTTATTTATTTATTTTTGGCTGTGCTGGGTCTTTGGTTCGTGCGAGGGCTTTCTCCAGTTGCGGCAAGTGGGGGCCACTCTTCATCGCGGTGCGGGGACCGCTCTTCATCGCGGTGCGCGGGCCTTTCACTATCGCGGCCCCTCCCGTCGCGGGGCACAGGCTCCAGAAGCGCAGGCTCAGCAGCCGTGGCTCACGGGCCCAGCCGCTCCGCGGCATGTGGGATCCTCCCAGACCAGGGCTCGAACCCGTGTCTCCTGCATTAGCAGGCAGATTCTCAACCACTGCGCCACCAGGGAAGCCCACTAATCACATTTTAAAGGGCTCTTTCTAAAAATACTTAGACTTCAAAGGAAAAGTGCAGAAACATTGGAGATCTTACTAGAACCTTAAATATAGCTCAGTATATACTTGATGATTTGTAAAGAACAATTTAAGGGAAAAGGAATCACCTATATCAACTTCTGAAAGTAGAAACCTAAAAAGTTTATTTCCTTGAGTTATTCTTGCTACAGAGATTAAAAATATTATACATTATTATTATATCATAGTTTTTTTTTTAGTAATCTTTTATTTATTTATTTATTTATTTATTTTTATATTTAGTTTTGGCTGTGTTGGGTCCTCGTTTCTGTGCGAGGGCTTTCTCTAGTTGCGGCAAACGGGGGCCACTCTTCATCACGGTGCGCGGGCCTCTCACTATCGCGGCCTCTCCCGTTGCGGAGCACAGGCTCCAGACGCGCAGGCTCAGTAGTTGTGGCTCACGGGCCTAGTTGCTCCGCGGCATGTGGGATCGTCCCAGACCAGGGCTCGAACCCGTGTCCCCTGCATTAGCAGGCAGATTCTAAACCACTGTGCCACCAGGGAAGCCCCCTATATCATTGTTTTAAGAGTGTTTTAAATATTGAATCTCCTTTGAAATTATGGATATATTGTAGTTCCAAAGAGTGATAATACCCATCTATGTCTTTCTTGAAAAATTTTTTTGTTTTAAATTGTTCAAAATGCATTTCATGAACAAAAAATAGGTTGTTTTTTTTTTAACAAACTTTATAATTGTTAACAATTTGCCATATCTCTTTTTTTTTTTTAAGAAAAAAACTTACAGATGTATTTTAAGGCTGTCCCTATTCATTCCATTTTCCTCCCTTTCTCTAGTTGTTATTTTTAACTGAAATTGGTGGGTATCCTTCCCACTCATGTTTTAATACTTCTGTTGCATGTGCGTGTGCCCATAAGTGATATATATTATTGTTTTAAATATTTTAAGTTTACACAAATAGTATTGTATTGCTTTAACCTATCCTTTTACGATACGCTTTTTAAAATACTCTATGTTTTTTGAGATTTATATATGATGGTATAAGTAGATCTAGGATTTTTTTAACTGCTATAGAAAGTTACATATTTTTTGCAATACCGTAATTTATTTATATCCAATCTCTTCTGATGGATATTTAGGTTTTCCTGATTTTTCTAATTTTTCATCATGTGAAAACACCATCCCATTTGAGTATGAACACTGAATGAACTACCAATTCAGTGGGAAGCAAAGAGCACATGACAATTCTTCCATATTTAAACATCAAATAATTATAGTATTAGCATCTGTATGTATGACTTCACCAACCTCTAGCAAAGGAGAATTCTACCACTTTTGCCAGAGTATGTAATTTCATTTCTAGCATTTCAGGAATGACCCATTTTTCCTCATTGACAGCTTTAGCACCAGAGTCAGGAAAACCAGCACCTAAAATCTCTGGCATGCCATTCTTAGCATGGGTCAGTGGAAAGGCCAAGTCTAATGATATTGCCTTCTGACCAAATATGCAAACGATGTGGCAGTGAGCACCCTTGTCTATCTCTCTTTATAGCACATGTATAAAAGTTTCTCTAGGGTTTTTACCTAGAAGTAGACTTGCTGGGTAATAGGATATGTGCATCTGAAACCTTACTAGAAAGTCAGAAATTCTTTTCCAATGTGGATTTATCAAAATGTGTGAGTTCGCATTTCCCACATCCTCACCAACATTTGGTATTATCCAACTCTTAAATTTTTGCCAATCTAATGGGTGTAAAATGGTATCTGTGTGTTGGGTTTTTAAGAAAATTTTAATTTGGAAACATTTTCAAGCTTACAGAAATGTGGGAAAAATAGTACAAAGAACTCTCATATACCCTTTACCCAGATTCACCAATTGTTAATTGTTAACATTTGGCCTTATCTGCTTTTTCATTCTCTCTGTATATGCATATTTTTCTGAGTCACTTCAGATTAAGCTGTTTGCATTATGCCCCCTTACACCTAAATGTTTCAATGTATATTTCCCAAGAATAAGAACATCTCTTATATTATCCCAGTACAATGATCAGCTTCAGGAAAATTAACCTAACATATAATACTTTTATCCAATCTACCACTCATAATTTTGTCCATTGACTAATAATGTCCTTTATAGCAATTTTCTCCCTTGTTCAAAATCAGGTATAGTATTTGATTGTCACAAATCTTTGATCTTTAATCTGGATCAGATCCTCAGCCTTTCTTTGTTTTAAAGAATATAGACTATTTGAAGAATATAAGTGTATAGTCCTAGTGTATTAATAGAATGTTCTTCATTTTGAGTTTTAATGTAGTTTAATCTACATTTTCCTGTTGTTTTTTATATGTGTATTGGTTATTTAAATTTCCTCTTCTGTGAATTAATATGTGTATGTTTTGCCCATTTTTCTGTTGAGTTGTCCTTCTTGAGTTCTTTCTATATTCTGAATACTAATCCTTTGCTTCTTATATGTATTGTGCATAGCTCCTCTCAGCCTATGGCGTTTTTGTTGTTATTGTTTAACTTTAATGGTTTCTTGTGTAATATAGAAGTTTAAATTTTTTTAATGTAATAACATTTATCAATATCTCCCTGAAAGATTTCTTCTTAGTCTTCCTCAAAATTGCCTTGGCTATTTTTGGCCTTTTGCTCTTCCATTATAAATTTAGGATCATCTTGGTAAGTTTGTTGAAAAGATCTCATGGCATTTCTATTAGAAAAGCAGTGGGTTTGTAGGATAATTGGAAGGAAAATTGACATCTTTGTGATGTGAATTATTCTTATCCATAATTATATCTCTCTATTTAGATCTTTATTCATGTCCTTTAGGAAAGATTATAATTTTATTCCTGAAAGCCTGGACTGTTTTTTTGAATGCCTAGATACCTTTAGTTTTTGTTGTTGTGGACAGGATTTAAACAATTTTTTTTACATTCTCTAATTATAGTTTTTGGTGTATAGAAACATAACTGATTTTTATACATCTATCTTAAACGTAACAACCTTGTTAAACTCTCTTGTTACTTTTAATACTTTGTAGATTGCCTTGGATTTTCTTAGATAATCATTTAATCCGTGAATAATAACAATTTTGTTTCTTTTATTCTAATCTTTATACTATATTTCTTTTTCTTATCTTTTGCACTGACTAGAAACTCCAGTTCAGTGATGAATAGACATGGTGATAGAGGCATCATGGTCTTAATCTTGGCTTTAAAGAGACTGTTTCTAACATTTCACTGTTGTATGATGCTTGCTGTATGCTTTTTGTAGATATCCTTTGTCAGGGAAGAACTCCAACCTCTGTTGAGAATTACAGAAAGTAACAAGACTCCAAAAGAGACACAAGGCATCAGGTTGTCTTGCCATAACTCCATAGATGCCTAAAGTAGATAATGAGACTCAGTGGGTCAGAGCATGACAGTTTATTATTCACACACAGCAAACAGCTTGAGCATCAGCATGGCATGCCAGTTCTCCTGACCCCCAAGGACCTTGGTGTGATGTGACGGCCCAGTGTGCCAAGCTGCGAAAGCCAGGGCTAAGAGCTCAGGACCTTTTATATCAAGCAGTAACCAAGCCAGTCCTCCCCCACAGAATGAGTAGGTGTGCCGTAGTCATGTCACGGTTGCCTTGATCTATTTAGTTGGCTGCAGAAATGGCTCAAGGATGGGCTGGTTAAGGCCTTGAGATTTGGCATACTCAGAAAGGCCCTGTAAGGATGTTTGGAAGTGATAGCAGATTGCATCTCACAACAAGAATTTCTTTATTTAGTTTGCTAGGGGATTTTTTTTTTTTTTTAATTTTTTAGCTGCGTTGGGTCTTCGCTTCGTTGTGGCGTGCAGGCTCCAGAGCGTGCAGGCTCAGTAGTTGTGGCACTTGGGCTCTCTAGTTGTGATGCGCAGGCTCTCTAGTTGTGACACGCGGGCTCTTCTAGTTGTGGTATGTGGGCTTCTCTAGTTGTGCTGTGTGTGGGCTCCAGAGCACACAGGCTCAGTAGTTGCAGTGCGCGGACTCTCTAGTTGCGGCACGTGGGCTTAGTTGCCCCGTGGCATGTGACATCTTAGTTCCTGGACCAGGGATCGAACCCACGTCCCCTGCATTGGAAGGTGGATTCTTAACCACTGGACCACCAGGTAAGTCCCTGCTAGGGGATTTTGACATGAATTTTATCATGAGATTTTACTGTGTATATTGAGAAAACCATATAATTTTTCTCCTTTAATCTGTTACTCTCATTTGTTATATTAGTAGTAACATTAATTGTCTAATGTTAAATCAGGCTGGAATTTGTGGGGTAAATTCTTCTTGGTGAAGATACATTGTATTTTTATACATTGATTGATTCATTTTGCCAATATTTTATTTAGCATTTTTATGACTATGCCTGTAATTGAGATTGGCCCACAGTTTTCTTTCTTTTATAACCCATATCTGTTTGGATATCAAGTATACATGAGCCTCAAAAAATTAATTGCTGAGCTTTTCTTCTTTCTGTATTCTCTGTAACAGTTTACATAAGAGAGGTTATAAGATAAATGTTACCAGAAGTTTTAGTAAAGGTTACTGTAAAAATATCAGGGCCAGTGAGTTTTTGGTAATTTTTGGAATACTGTTTCAATTTCCTTAACTTAATAGGACTTTAATCAGTGTGTCTATTTCATCTTGAGTCAATTTTGGTAATTTATATACTTTTAGAAAAGTTTCTATTCTCTTTAAATTTTCAAATATATTGGCAAAATATTTCATGATTTAGAAAACCATTTCTGTTTCTGCAGTTAGGTTTCTGTCATTATTCCTAATGTTTTTAGTTTTCTTTTTCCTCTCAAGTATTTGTTTCCTATTTCATTAATTTCTGATCTTATCTTTATATTCCTTCTCATTTGTATAAACTGTATAAACTGTTCTTTTTCTAACTTATTAGGTGAATGCTCAGTTCATTAATTTTTGATCTTTTTTCTTATATATATATTTAAAGCTCTAAATTATTTTCCAAGTACTGATTTACCCAAATACCTTTAATTTGTTATACAGTACAGTATTTTCATTGTTATTCAGTTCTGTTTTACAATTCTAATTATGATGTCTCCTTGGACCCATGAATAATTTAGATGTGAGATTATAAATTTTCAAAGATATAGGATTTTGTTTATTTTCTTTAAGTGGTGGTTTTGCTTCTGCCCTACCTGCAGAAGTCTCATCTGTTCAAGACTAGTTTTTATATTAATTCCTCAGCTGTGATTACTACATTACAAGGGTACTATAAATTCAGACCTTGGCATTTTGTTTTTCATGGGAGACTTTTTTCCCTATCCTGAGCCCTGGGCACATGGCAAGCTTCCTTATTCTTTCCCTGGGCCATTGTAGGGTGTTTCTGCTTCCATTTTCATGGAAGAGGTATCCCACCCATGGATCCAACCTTATGACTGGGTCTTATTTCCAGCTCTCTGCCTTGCATGATCCTAGGGCTATGTGTCTTGTCTCCTCAGGATCATTAAAGCCCTAATCTCTAGATACTAGAGCTTATTTCTGGATCTGCTATCTGCATCAGGATGTCAGAGTGCCAGCTTGTGCACTTATTGCTTTTGCTTTGGGTTTTTTATTTATTTCTGATGCCAGGATATTTGTTTTTCTTTCTTTCTCTCTCTCTCACTCTTTAGCTCAGCTATGAATTTTAATTTAGTAAATTTTATCTCACATTTCTGTGTTTATAGTGAAAGGATGTCAACCTTTGATTAGCCTCTCAGTGATCTTTCTAGGCAGAATTGTGACCCCTGTTTCAGAGTGGACAGCAAATGAACTCATAAATTCAGTGGGAAGTAAAGAGCACATCACAGTTCTTCTATAGTTTACATCAAGTAATTTTAGTATTGGCATCTGTGTGTGTGACTTCACCAACCTCTAGCAAAGGAGAATTCTACCACTTTTGACAGAATATGTAATTTCATTTCTAGCATTTCAAGAAGGACCCATTTTTCCTCATTGACAACTTTAGCACCAGAGTCAGAAAAACAAGTACCTAAAATCTCAGGCATTCCACTCTTAGCATGGGTAGGTAGAAAGGTCAAGTTTAATAATATTGTCTTTTGACCAAATGTGCAGACTGTGGACTTGCTGGTGCCCTGTTCTGCCAGAAAAACAAGACCTCAGGGCAACACCCACTGCCTGAATTTTGATTGATTACATCATGGTATGCAAAGACACCCAAACTGAAGTTGCTGTGGTATTACATGAAGTCATAGTACTTAAGAACTATATTTTTCCAAATGGCTTTTATCCTGATTCACTTTACTTTTAATATGTATGTGACTGTAGAGTCAAAGAGGGCTTGAAATCATTGTTTCAGAAATTGGCTCAAATAAGAGAAACATCAGGGTAGAGTTTAGGAGCTGAAAGGGTTAGATACTTTTAATGAGCTCCATTCAGTTCATGGCCTATGACATAATCCTTCTATAATCCTCGGCTTTAGGCCCCTCATCTCTGATAAAGGAGAGGGTGTGATCAAGGAACACAGAGTGCAGAAGTCAGCTTTGTGCCCAGAATGAGGTGGTTTGGGATCAGTGGAAGGCTATTTTCATACCTGCCTCTATGAAAACAGTGGGGCATATCACCACCCACTCCCTGACCACTGAGTGATAATCTTCACATTTGAAATATTTCTAATGAAGGATTAACTAGGGATAAATTGTAATACTCACCCACTCCCTGTATAATTCCAGGAAATCCTATGTTTTTACCCTTTGCTAGTATAAATGCAGGAATTTGAGCTGCTGTATCTCTGCATCAATGGAGCCTTTGGTTATTGACTGTCTCTAAATCAAATTTATAGGGCCCTACATTCTCTAGCAATTAATGTCATCATGAAATGTACCCTAGTTTATCAGTAAGTGCCAAAAATACCAAGTCTCATTGCGCTGTCATACAAATTATCTTTCATTTTTTTCCTCAGGAAGTTATGAAGTACAATATATATATTGAACCCTTGCCCATCTTCCCTACTTTCAAGGGTCTCAGGTCTAGTAGACATGAGTGTACTAAGCAGAGGGAACAGAACAATAACAACAAAAAGTCAACAAACAACAACCAGTGAATTCAGAAGCCATTTCAGCAATCGATGGCAAACAATCTATCTCCTATAAAATATACAGGAAGTGTGTTCTTTTTTTTATTGAAGTGTAGTTGATTTACAATATTGTGTTAGTTTCAGGTACACAGCTTATTGATTCAGTTACTATTTTTTCTGATTATATTCCATTATAGATTATTATAAGATACTGAATATAATTCCTTGTTGCTGTACAGTAAATCCTTGTTGCTTATTTATGTATAGTAGTTTGTATCTATTAATTTTATACTCCTAATTTGCCCCTCCCCTTCTTTGGTAACCACAACTTGTTTTCTGTGTCTGTGAGTCTGTTTCTGTTTTGTGTATAGATGAATTTGCATTATTTTTTAGATTCCACATATAGATGATATCATACAGTATGTCTTTCTCCGTCTGACTTACTTCACTAAGTATAATATTCTCTAGGTCCATCCATGTTGCTGCAAATGACAATACTTCATTCTTTTCTATGTCTGAGTAATATTCCATTTTGTGTGTGTGTGTGTGTATATGTATGTGTATGTATGTATGTATATATATATATCTATCTCACAACTTCTTAAGCCAATCATCTGTAGATGGGCACTTGGGTTGTTTCCATACCTTGGCTACTGTAAATAATGCTACTATGAACATTGGGGTGCATGTATCTTTTCAAATTAGTGTTTTCATTTTTTCTGGATATATACCCAGGAGTGGGATTGCTGGATCATATGGTAGTTCTATTTTTAGTTTTTTAAGGAACCTCCATACTGTTTTCCATAGTGATCGTGCTAATTTACATCCCTACCAGCAGTGTACAAGGGTTCCCTTTTCTCCACACCCTCTCCAGTCTTTATTATTTGTAGACTTCTTGGTGATAGCCATTCTGACAGGTGTGAGGTGATACCTCATTGTGGTTTTGATTTACATTTCTCTAATAATTTGTGATGCTGAGCATCTTTTCACGTGCCTATTGGCCATCTGTATGTCTTCTTTGGAAAAATTTCTATTTAGGTCTTCTGCCCATTTTTTGATTGGGTTATTTGTTTTTCAATATTGAGTTGTATGAGTTGTTTGTGTATTTTGAATATTAACCCCTTGTTGGTTGTATCATTTGCAAATATTTTCTCCCAGTCCATAGGTTGTCTTTTCATTTTCTTTATGGTTTCCTTTGCTGTGCAAAAGCTTTTAAGTTTGATTAGGTCGATTTGTTTATTTTTACTTTTATTTCTTTTGGATCAGGAGGCTAATCTAAGAAAACATTGCTATGATTTATGTCTGAGAATGTTTTGCCTAGGTTCTCTTCTAGGGGTTTTATGGTATCATGTTTTACATTTAGGTCTTTAAACCATTTTATTTTTGTATATGGTATGAGGAAATGTTCTGATTTCATTGATTTACATGTAGCTGTCCAGCTTTCCCAGCACCACTTGTTGAAGAGACTGTCTTTTCTTCATTGTACATTCTTGCCTCTTTTGTCATAGATTAATTGACCATAGGTGGGTGAGTTTATTTCTGTGTTCTCTATTCTGTTCCATTGATCTATATGTCTGTTTGTGTGCCAGGATCACACTGTTTTGATTACTGTAGCTTTGTAGTATAGTCTGGAAGGATTGCTTTGACAATTCTGGGTCTTTTGTGATTCTGTATAAATTTGAGGATTATTCTAGTTCTGTGAAAAGTGTCGTGGGTATTTTGATAGGGCTTGCATTAAATTTGTAGATTGCTTTGAGTAGTATGGCCATTTTAATAACATTAATTCTTCCAATCCAAGATTATGGAATATCTTTCCGTCTCTTTGAACCATCTTTAATTTCCTTCATCAGTTTCATAGTTTTCTGAGTATAGGTCTTTTACCTCCTTAGTTAAATTTATTCCTAGGTATTTTATTCTTTTTGATGCAGTTGTAAATGGGGTTGTTTTCTTCATTTCTCTTTCTGATAGTTCATTGTTAGTGTATAGAAATGCAACAGGTTTCTTTATACTAATTTTGTATCCTGCAACCTTGCTGGATTCATTTATTAGTTGTAATAGTTTTTGAATGGAGACTTTAGGGTTCCCTATATAGAGTATCATGTCATCTGCAAACAGTGACAGTTTTACCTCTTCCCTTACAATCTGCATACCTTTTATTTCTTTATCTTGTCTGATTGCTGTGGCTAGGACTTCCAATACTATGTTAAATAGAGCAGTGAGGGTGGGCACCCATGTCTTGTTCCTGAATTTAGCAGGAAGGCTTTCATCTTTCCACCACTGAGTGTGATGTTGGCTGTGGGTTTGTCATAAATGGTCTTTATTATGTTGAGCTATGTTCTTTCTATACCCACTTTGGTGAGAGTTTTTATCATTAATGAATGTTGAATTTTGTCAGATGCTTTTTCTGTGTCTATTGAGATGGTCATGTGATTTTTGTCTTTTCTTTTGTTAATGTGGTCTATCACATTGATGATTTGCATATGTTGAACCATCCCTGTGATCCTGGAATGAATCCAACTTGATCATGGTGTATGATCCTTTTTATGTATTGTTGGATTTGGTTTGCTAATATTCTGTTGAGGATTTTTCCATCTATATTCATCAAAGATATGAGCCTGTGATTTTATTTTTTTGTAGTGTCTTTCTCTGGTTCTGGTATCAGGGTGATGGTGGCCTCATAGAATGAATTTGGGAATATTCCCTCCTATTCAGTCTTTTGGAATAGTTTGAGAAGGATAGGTATTAGCTCTTCTTTGTATGTTTCGTAGAATTCCCCAGTGAAGCCGTCTGGTCCTGGACTTTTTTTGCAGGGAGTTTTTTTTTTTTTTTTTTTTTTTTTTAAACTACAGATTTTCTCTATGAGTGATCAGTCTGTTAAAATTATCTGTTTCTTCTTGACTTGGTTTTGGCAGGCTGCATGTTTCTGGAAACTTGTCCATTTCTTCTAGGTTGTGCAATTTGTTGGCGTATAACTGTTCATAGTTATTCTCTTATGATTTTTTGTGTTTCTGTGGTATTGGTTGTTATTTCTCCTCTTTCATTCTTATTTTGTTTATTTGGGTCCTCTCTCTTTTATTCCTGGTGAGCCTGGCTAGAAGTTTGTTGATTTTGTTTATCTTTTAAAAAAATCAGCTCTTGGTCTCATTGATCTTTTGTATTCTTTAATCTCTATTTTATTTATTTCCTCTCTGATCTTTATTATTTCCTTTGGAAGTGTGTTCTTTTGAACACTAAAATATTCAAAGTCTCTCTTGGGTGACCTTTTTTCTGACCTTTAAGCTATCCTCAAGTCTTATTTATTCATTTTCTTATCCTACTTCTCAGTTGCTCGAATGTTATTTCAGAGTGCTACTTCTTCTATGAAATCTTCTTGGTTTCCTTCAAGCAAAATTGACCCTCTTCCTTCTTTTTGTCATATCTTCTAAATCCCTCTGTCACAATGCTTTCTTGCATTTGTTTGTTTGTTTACATGCCTGTTTCTCTCCACCAGAACATCAGCTTCTTAAAGGCTAGTGCCATCCTTTGTCCCTAGTGTCTAGCATGATATGTGGCACATAATACATCTCCCATAGAGATTTGTTGAGTGAATAAATGAAGACTAGATTAGTCTTAGTGTTTTTTACCTAGATTCTATCAAGAACGATAGTGCACCTTTCTATTAAACCTTTCCAGTGAGGAAGTTTGCCCAGAGAGCCAGTTTATTTTCCATAGTAGAAGCACTGACAAATTTATAGAATACTTTAAATACTTTAAAATACCAAATTTAATTCCAACTTAAGTCTGTGCATTTAAAAAATAACTGAAGAAGCCTGGTGAGTCACCTTGCCACTTCTCGTCAAAGCCTCTTCACCTCAGAAAAACCTTTTGGTCAGCACTTTGATAATTCAGTATGTAGAAAATCCTGACATGAGTCAATAGATCAAACACTGTAGACAGTTTTCACAATATGCTTAAAAGGAATTTGTTTTTCACCCTTTGTCTAAATTATAATTTGTCTCATACTTTAGTTCACCCTTCTAACTTTCTAGACCAAAAAATAACTCACTACTATCTTACAACTTACTTGGTGCCCTTGTTGCACTTCAGTCATTAACTATCAAGAACTTAAAAAGTTACATTCATGTTTCTGTTAGACAGTTCTGAACTTGTTGAGAGCAGCCATTTGAACAACTTATTGGATGTGTAATATAGAGATGGTAAAACCTTTAAAAACTCTGTGGACTCAGGGAAGTAAGCTTTAAATATTCTCTTATGGTTTGGAAAGAAATTTTTCTGTGTGATAACTTTAGTTTGGGTTTTCCAGATCTATTCTTTAAGATGCAATATTAAACATATTGCCTGCACATATAAAAACAGACATTGCCAAATCTTACTTGAGGCAGTGCCCTTTTTCTTTCATTTTTTATATTAGTGAAATTATGTTTGTGTTTTCTCCATCTCTTATTTCACTTTATTGGACCCTAGAAATGGATGGAAAAAATATTCCAGAAGGATAGGAATAAAAACAAGTGCAACAGGAGGAGCAGTTTGATCACAAGTGAGGGCAGAATATTTTCAGGTAATCATGAAAAGATTTGCCTTGGTGTTGGAAAAACTGAATGATTTATCAGAGCCCTTTAAGAGTAGACTCTTAAATATTTATTGGATACTTACAGAACACAGAACGAACCCTGGTAAGTGCTAGCCGCTGTGCAAAGAATGAGCATAGAAATAGAAAGATGAATGTGATACAATTCCTGCCTACATGGACCTCATAATCTAGTGGTATAGACAGACAGTGACCAACTATCTATAATGTCATATGAAAATTACGACACCCACAGTGTTTATGAGGACATAGAGGAGGGTGATCAGTTCTTTGAGGGAAAGTCAAAGGTTTCACAAAGGAGGCACGTGAGCTAAATCTTAAAGTAGGAGCTAGGTAGAGGAGGGCTAGGGGAAGAGCATTTTAAGCAAAGAGAAGGTGAGTAGAACTACGAAAGTGCCTGGTGCTTCAGGGAACTGTCTTGCTAGCTAGTTGAGGTATTGATCAGTGACCCAGTGCTGTGCTCTCACTGAGGCAGTGCCTGCAAGCACTACCTTTTCTTCTCCAAGCTCCTAGATTATCTAATGATCTTCTGGTCATAACTGAGTTTTCAGGTAAAAAGAGGTATGAAGGATTTTTTTCTTGCTATTAACTCTAAAATTGTGAAGATTCTCTGAACCTCTTTTCAACATGCAGAGCAAATAATAGAGTTGGATTCATTTGTAACAAATAACTCTTAAGAAAGAACTGGTGAATGCTTTGGACGTTACTTGTATTTTGTGTGTGTTATCTACCACGGAGAGAGTTTTAGCTTCATTTTGCTTTTTTTTATTTTTATTTTTTTTAATTAAAAAATTTTTTTTTCATTCTGCTTTTTTTAAAATAGGAAATTAGATTCTGAGAATTTTTCAGTCATATTTTCTATTACTAGTAATATCATTCTCTTGTGAATGAGTCTTTGACACTCGCTCAGGATCATTCGGTGAATGATGGGGACATGTCAGGGGAAGTGACCATGAGGAAATGACACCTGAGCCCTTTGTCTGTGGCCTGAAAAAGGAAGGAGCATTAGATCGTTAGCTCAACGGTATGTGGGCTGGGGGTGCTGGGCCAGGGGTAGAGAGTGAGGGCGGTGTACTGAGCAGGCCCACCGGTGGCGAGGAGCATGCCGCATGCAGACTTGCACTGCAAGCTCTGTGGGGGCAGGGAGCTGGTCCAGGCTAGCTCGTGCACCTCCAACATCGTCTGACATGTGGCAGGTTCCTAACCAAACAACCTGCTGAAGGAGGAATTGAAAAGATCCCTTTGTGGCTGGGACACAGAGCACAAGGGGTTGCATGGAATAATGTGATTCTGAGAGAAAGAGCTATACAAGGCCTTGTGTCCATGGTAAATATAAGGGGCTTTGTCCTTGGCAGTGGAACACCAGTAAAGGATCTTAAGCATGACTGGATTTGCTCTGCAGTATAAAGCCAGTGCTTTCCAACTCAAAGTGACCAACTCTGTTGGTCACTTTGGGTGACCAACAGTGAGAAACACATTTTACATTAAAACCCGCTAAAACACACATACACACACATAACTGAAATAATTTTTATGAACAATGCTTATCCTTACTAAGTGTGATGTGCTCCATTATTTTCTGTTCTATTTGGTATTTTTAAAAAGTAGTGGTAAAAACCAGTATGACTCATGGGTCATAAGTACACTTTGAAATGGATTTGATTCTGTGGGGAATAAAATCTCTACTGATGGAGGCTCTCTGCATAAAATTATAGGCACCATCAACTTTAGGTGATCTAAGAAAGGCCAAAACATGATAGCTTAAAAACAATATGCAAAGCAGAAATCTGGAGAGATGCTAGTTCCAGGGGAATGTATAACAGCTGTCAAGCGTGGGGAGGATTTTAGGAGTTATAGAATCCAGATGGAAAGTCTGCCATAGAGAAAACCTGCTTCAGGGCACAGGGAAGTACTATCAGAGGGGACTAATGCCCAGATTTCTCCCATATCTGTGATCTTTCCATGATTCCCTTCAGCCTTGCCTGTCAGTGCTTTTCACAATGATCTGAGGCGTGGAGGCTTGCTGATCTTATCACCATTTTATACGTCTGGATGCTGAAGCCTAGGGAGGTCATGTGACTTGCTGCAAGGCTACAAGGCCAAATGGCTACGGATAGCATAGAGCAGAGCTGGGTTCCAGGCCTCCTTATCACTGGTCTGGCGATCTTTGCATCATACTGCACCGTTTCATACATATGTGTGAAAAAAGAACTAGGCTTACAAAGTGACGGTGCTACATTTTGACAGGTCTACATTTCTGTGCTAGAACTATGAGTTCTGCTGCTAATACTATTTAATAAATTTGGTATTAAAAATTAAGATTGAGGTGTATGAACTGCTTCAGAAATCTAGGAACATAATCGTTAATCTGTGTCATATAAAGAATGATTATATCTGAACACCCAAATCTCAGTCACATAATATCTTCATTGATATTTTGGCAGAAAGAGTGGGAGAGTAGGGCTTCCCTGGTGGCGCAGTGGTTGAGAGTCTGCCTGCCAATGTAGGGGACACGGGTTTGAGCCCTGGTCTGGGAGGATCCCACATGCCGCGGAGCAACTGGGCCCGTGAGCCACAGCTACTGAGCCTGCGCATCTGGAGCCTGTGCTCTGCAACAAGAAAGGCCATGATAGTGAGAGGCCCGCGCACCGCGATGAAGAGTGGCCCCCGCTCGCCGCAACTGGAGAAAGCCGTCGCACAGAAACGAAGACCCAACACACCCAAAAATAAATAAATTAATAAATAAATTTATTTTAAAAAAAAGAGTGGGAGAGTAAATCAAGAAATGTATTCATCATAAAAATGCTAATTGTTGAAAACCCCTGGGAGATTGATATTAATCTTAAGAACTGGGTGAAAAGATGAAAGGTAAAATGTGGTTAATAAGTAATGTATATAAATTAGAAAGCATTTGTGATGTTGACTTGCGGTAGTAAAATCAGTTTGAAATACATTTTCTGCTGAGCTTCTAGAGGAAATTGGCTTTTTGAACTATCACAGGGCACTTTGGGCCATAAAATGTTCTGAAAAAAAATTTTGTAACCATGTATGGTGACAGGATGTTAACTAGACTTCTTGTGGTGATCATTTAGCAATATGTACAAGTATCAAATCATTACATTTTATATTTGAAACTAATACAGTGCTGTACATAAATTATACCTCAATTTAAAAAAGGAAAAGAAAAATCATGTACACAGCAAAAAAAAAAAACAAAAAAATCCAACTTGTATTGACCTCCTTTTGACTGGGAAACGTTTCTGAGATGAGCTTGTCTGTAGCAGGGTTGATTTCTGTGGGCACCCCATGTGTGCCCTGGCCTGTGGGGATACACCCAGGAGGCAGCCTAGCATCTGCCTACTGGTTTCACCAGGACTCAACAGTTTTAACGTTAGTTTAGTTTCTTGTCTGAGAGCTTCTGTCACCATATATTTGTATCTACATAGGCTTAAGGTCTTGGGTATAAATTGTTTTTGAGTGATTTTCTTTACCCAAAGTTCTCTTTGCATCTTATTGCCGGGACTGCAGGTGAAATTCTTCTAGTCCTTCTTACAATTTCACCTTCCTCACCATGAGGCATGAGGCCCCCATGCCCGTCCTGGTACTGGCATTAAAGACCCAGCTCTAGGGAGTAGATTTTTGGCCCAAGTATGCCCCCTCCCCCTATGCCAGGCAGCTTCACACTGCTTTGCTGATGGTTTGAGTCTCCTCTTCTTTTTGGCACCATAAAATTCTCTTTCTTGCTTTTGAGTGTAAATTACATATTTTAACTATTTTATTACGTATCCAGATTTTCTTTGTGTTTGGAATGGGAGGAGAGTGGCTTCTCGTAGCTCCTCATGCCATCACCTGAAGTCCTTCCTATTACTTTAAAGCTTGACTTTGTTAGAAAAAAAAGGTATCAATATGTTATTACAATATTGTTTTATCGCACACACGTGCAGTGTGGCACGGACTGTAGTGGATTGTTACTGTGGTTGTGTGGCCACCACTGCTAGGTGAGCCTCGCCCTCATGATTAGGGAAATTGGTCTTTGTTTACTTTGTCCTAACAGAAGTTGGGCAGTATTAAAGCAGAGAAAATAAGACAAAGCTTATTCTCTCTTATTTTCACCTTCAACTCTGAACCTGAGGAGGCTCCGGATTTCAGTGCTTTTTGTTCTCACCAGTGAACTTCGCCAAGCTTCTGGAGAAATTGGCAATTTTCTCTTTCCTTGTGGCATCCAACTGAATGAAATTGCTGACACCTCGTGGTACGATCAGCTCCTGGTTTTGCTCCATCCTGTGTGTGCTCTTTCATCTGATAAGACTTTCTGGTTTGTGAGCCTCTTTCGGATACTACAAAGACTTCCATTGCCTTTGAAATAGCCAGAAAGTTTCAAAAATTACTTTTTTAAACAACACTTCAAATGGAAGTGAATCTTGACCTTCTGTGCTCTGGTGGGATTCCTTTGATGCATAGCAACACACTTAAGTTTGCTCCTTTGGTGAAGAAGAAACTCCACAAGCTGTGCTGGCTCGCTGACCATCTGCACAGGCATGGATTGCCACCGTGGGCCTGGCCAAAGAAAGGCTTGTCTGCTGCTGACTACTCCTCCAGAGCCAGAGCCTGGAATTTCTTCCCCTTTGAGAAGTTTTTACCAAGAACTGGAGCAGCATATCAAGTTTTTCTCTGTTCCACAGAGGGCCATTGGTTCTGGAAGACAAGTTGGAAGTACGTAATTGACCTTCTTCAAAAGTTTCACTTTCTTTTGACAGAGAGATAAGGAAAGCCCACTCTCGGAGCAAGTTTACAGGGAGCCGTAAATGTTTGTTTTGGCTTCACTTATACATTTTTAGCTTTATCAGTCATGTGAACCTTGATATTCACAGCCTTGCAGGCACTGTTAAGGATACTGCTACTAGAGCAGAGGGAAACATGGGGAGATTAGCTGTGAGTTCCAAGCTATCCCTCTGGAAGAAGAGTTCGGAGGCACACAATTATGTGGACTTTTCAGGACTAGAAGCAGGGTTGAGGCAGGCTTTCATCACTTTCTTTGTAGGCAAAGATCACCTGGAAACACTATCAAGTACTTTTCAAGAGTACTTTTTAGCCCACGTGACTTAAAAATTGGGAGTGGATTTATAATCTCTTCCTTTCTCATAGAACCAACATCAGCCACATAGCCCCGGCTGAAGATGATCTCACTGACTTGAGGACAAAAGAAAGAATGCAAATGAATTCCACTGGCAGAATTTTGAAGAAATCCTGATCTTTTTTTACATAAATTTGACTTTAACCTGGCAAAGTGAGAGATGAGAGTTTTTTCTTTCCAGTTTTATTGAGATGTGATCGACATACAATGAAAGCTCTGAGTCCACCTGGTTCTACAGCCTTTATGAGTACGGGTTTTCAGCTGTGATTGCCCTTAATATGCAAAGTTAAAATTGGTAGAATGTCAAAGACCATCTCATGATTTTAGCTTCTTACTCAGGTTAAATAACATTAAGTATCTCATTAGGATGTTTCTTTATATTTTTTATATATAGTTAATTGTTCTTGGGAAATAGATATTACTTTTTTTCATAAAAAATAGTAGGTGACATAATTCTGCATTAAAAATGCTTTTTGAAAAATCTGTTTATATAAAAGTAATCCCCTTGGGCTTCCCTGGTGGCACAGTGGTTGAGAATCTGCCTGCCAGTGCAGGGGACGCGGGTTCGGGCCCTGGTCTGGGAGGGTCCCACGTGCCGTGGAGCGACTGGGCCCGTGAGCCACAGTTGCTGGGCCTGCGCGTCTGGAGCCTGTGCTCCCCAACGGGAGAGGCCGTGGTGGTGAGAGGCCCGCGCACCGCGATGAGGAGTGGACCCCACTTGCCGCGGCTGGAGGAAGCCCTCGCACAGAAGCGAAGACCCAACACAACCATAAATTAATTAATTAATTAATTTAAAAAAAAAAAGAATAAAGAGACTTTATTAAAAAAAAATACTAGCTCCCTCCTTCTAAAAAAAAATATATATATATATGAAGTGCTGCCTTCTAAAAAAAAAAAAAAAAAAAAAAGTAATCCCCAGTGCTCTTTCTCCAGCTCTACTTTTAAGACTGGGCAGGGGAAGGAGTGATTGGGGGAAGAGGGGCAAAAATCTTCCACTTGGCTGGTAAAATTTGACTCTCCTCTTTTGGCTCTGCATATGGCAGGTATTCAAATGTTGGCTGTTTCTCTCTTGGTTCACTTTTTTTTTTTTTTTTTTAACTTTTTGGGTTTATTTATTTATTTATTTATGGCTGTGTTGGGTCTTCGTTTCTGTGCAAGGGCTTTCTCTAGTTGCGGCAAGTGGGGGCCACTCTTCATCGCGGTGCGCGGGCCTCTCATTATCGCAGCCTCTCTTGTTGCGGAGCACAGGCTCCAGACGCGCAGGCTCAGTAAATTGTGGCTCACGGGCCTAGTTGCTCCGTGGCATGTGGGATCTTCCCAGACCAGGGCTCGGACCCGTGTCTCCTGCATTGGCAGGCAGATTCTCAACCACTGTGCCACCAGGGAAGCCCTCTTGGTTCACTCTTGTAGTGCCTTTATGGATTCCTTGGAGGCTTCAACAGGTGATTAGACCCTGCAGCATTCCCTGATACGGGCAGTGATGTGACTCTCCTCGTAGCCTCCCTTTTCTGACCTCTGCCCTGGAGTCCACCCCACAGCCTCTCATTGTCGAGTTCCCTTTGCCAGAGCAGCAGGCCTCTTGGAGGGCCCGATTAAGACGACGCAAGTCTGGCAACTTTGCAGCACCGATCTCTTCCAAGAAAAACTCCTGCAAACTTACTGGAGACTCTTCCCTCTGCTGCCCCCTTTCTTGGTCTCACAGTTGAGAGTGACTCTAGTCCCTCAGCCTTCAAACTTCTCCTGGTAAGAAGCCAACACTGCCCTCTGTCCGTGTATGTCCCCAGACTCCAGGGCATACTGGTCAGACTCTCCCAAGAATGCTTCTACCGTGGACCCATGGCACCTCCAGGGCCAAATTCCATAGTGCAATAAACAGTATTGGGGGAAGTGCTGTCTTTCCTTCTTGCAGGCATTTCTAATTTCTATTTTTGATTTTCTTGGGGCTTCCCTCACTTGGTTTGCTGCAGTGGGGAGAAAAGTACTGTCTCTTCCCACCGTGAAGGAAGGGAAGGACACCCAGGTGTAAGCTTTACTTTGATGGCGCTCTTAGGTCTCCCCTCAGATTTCTAGTCTTGTTTTATTTTAGCCTAAGGTAAAAGGCGGGGGTTGATAGTTGCTAGACTGGTTCTGCTGTAGTTTAGTCAGTCTGGCACAGGGTTTTCTGATACCTTTCTTCAGAATGTGTTGCCCATTGTTCTCAAATGTGGAGCTTCAGCTGAAATTTTGAGAACAAAAAGGAAAGTTGTAAATATTTGAATGAATGAATGTTTATCTCAGAGTGATTTAGAAAAGCAAAAAAACTGGAACCATCCTAAAAGTCCTTCAATCAAGGATTTAGTAAAAAAAAAAAAAAATTACGGTATTTGTTAAACACATTGTGTGTGTATGTTTTTGGACATAGAAGCTACTCATGTTACACTGTTAAGTAAATAAAATAAGAACAATATGTATAGTCTAATCTCATTTTTGTTGAAAAAGATGTGTGTGCATGTGTGCATGTGCATATGCAGTGAATAATCTTTATAATGGTTATCTCTGGCTGTGGCATTATGGGGATTTTAATTTCCAACTTGCTTCTGTGGTTTTTTTCTTCCAGTTTTACTGAGATATAATTGACATACAACACTATATAAGTTTAAGGTGTACAGCATAATTACTAGACTTAAATATATTGCAAAATGATTACCACAATAAGTTTAGTTAACATCTATCATCTCATATAGAGAAAAAAAAAAGAAGAAAAAAAAATGTATTTTTCTTTGTGATGAGAACTTTTAGGATTTACTCTCTTAGCAACTTTCCTACATGCCATACAGCAGTGCTAACTGCGGTCATCATGCTGTACATGACAGCCCTAGTACTTACTTATCCTGTGACTGGAAGTTTGTACCTTTTGACCACCTTCATTCAGTTCCCCCACCCCCTACACCCCAGCTTCTGGAAACCACAAATCTGATCTCTTCTTCTATGAGTTTTTTTTTTTTTTTTAATAAATTTGAGTTACTTTTTGATTTACACAATACTCCTTTTTTAAAAAAATTATTTATTTATCTTTGGCTGCGTTGGGTCTTTGTTGCTCTGTGCGGACTTTCTCTAGTTGCGGCGAGCGGGGGCTACTCTTCGTTGTGGTGCGTGGGCTTCTCGCTGCGGTGGCTTCTCTTGTTGCGGAGCATGGGCTGTAGGCGCGCGGGCTTCAGTAGTTGTGGCTCATGGGCTCTAGAGCGCAGGCTCAGTAGTTGTGGCACATGGGCTTAGCCGCTCTGCGGCATGTGGGATCTTCCCGGACCAGGGCTCGAACCCTTGTCCCCTGCATTGGCAGGAGGATTCTTAACCACTGCGCCATCAGGGAAGCCCCTTTGAGTTTTTATTTATTTATTTATTTTTAAGATTCCACTTATACTGTGTTTCTTGAATTGTTTTCCTTTAAGCACGTTTTACTTTAACAAACAGAAGAAAGCCATAGTGGAATTTACATTTTTTTAAACTTGATTTTTTTAATTTTTAAAAAATATATTTTAAAAGGAGGGCTAGAAATTGGCAGCTGAGATGAAGAGTAAGGAAGAGAAAGTGGCAGCAGAGCTGAGACTAGGGTGAGTCAAGAGAGGCATCTAGGGTTTAAAACATAAAGAGACGCTCGATCTCAGGGTCGAGCAAGTGGCCTGAGAGTGGGCACTTCTTTAGAGTTCGCACCATAGATGCCTCTCTTGCTCACCCTAGTCCTAGCCCTGTGTGTCAGAAAGAAACCCAGGGAGCAAAATGTGGAAGGTATTGCTCTGTTTGACCCTCAGACCACCACCCTAGACACAGGGCATGTATGTCTCCCAAAGTCTGAATCCTGTAAAGATAATCAAATGCTCTTACCTTTTTCTGCTGCTTTATCTTCCATCATTGGTATCTTCCATCAATGGAAGGTGATACATTATCCGTTCTTTACAGTTTACAACTCAAATTTAATTCTAAATCCCTTTTCCAAACTCCACTTTTGTTTCAGCCTGAACAGTCTCACCATCAACTCACAGCTGTTTTCCAACCTGTTAACTGCCACCATGACAAGAGTTTGGCAATGACTTGGCTTCATAATTATGGAGTCAGTAGACATGACTCATCTACATTAAGCATAGTAGCATGAGAAAGATAAGGAAATATAAGAATTAACATTAGCCCTTCCAAGTTTTAAAGTGACAAGCTAGTCATCCTGGGAAAGTTTAGCACAGAAATGTTACTCCACTAATTCAAAAGAGCCTCCAGCAAGCTCAACTCTGATTTATGATCAAAAATCCCAAGGCAGGAAAAAAATCCTCTGAGTTGCAAATATAGTTGTTTTGAAATTTTTATTCCTTTCTGAATAGAGATTGAAGCTGTCCCTAAGGCCAGACCATACTGATTTAGATTTGTATCTATAAAGCCACTGATCTAATAAACTTTACTCTCTGATTTCCTCTGCAGTTCATCCTAAGTCTAGCAGATCAGAAACATGTGCTTTTTTTTTTTTAATTTTTTATTTTATTTATTTTTATTTATGTCTTTTGTTGGGTCTTCGTTTCTGTGCGAGGGCTTTCTCTAGTTGCGGCAAGTGGGGGCCACTCTTCATCGTGGTGCGCGGGCCTCTCACTATCGCGGCCTCTCTTGTTGCGGAGCACAGGCTCCAGACGCGCAGGCTCAGTAGTTGTGGCTCACGGGCCTAGCTGCTCCGCGGCACGTGGGATCTTCCCAGACCGGGGCTCGAACCCGTGTCCCCTGCATTGGCAGGCAGATTCTCAACCACTGCGCCACCAGGGAAGCCCCAGAAACATGTGCTTTTAACATGTGTTTACAACAGGAGATGGGACCATATAGAAGTCCTCTCAGCCAGCTCAGACAGTACGCTGTAGTAATTTTGTACACTTCAGTATGATCCCAAATATTAAAGGAAAGGTACGTTACATTCCGTGTACTCTGGGGGCAGAGAATCACATACTTTGGCACAAATTGCTGTCAAAAATGGTTACGTTTTTGGTAAAGTTAAACGTTTTCGGTAAGCTTCCATTTTCTAGTATATTCACTTATGGGGAAAGCCTCATTTGCTGATAATGCCAAGTACCGGAGAGGTGAGGGTAAGAGTAGGGTATGCCAGTGAGGAGAGTGAGAACGTGGACATGTGCCAAAAGGAGAGATCTCCAAGGAGGCTTCCTGGCCTTGTGGGCAGGCTTCAGAGGGGCTGGGGCTGTGCTCGAATGGAGGCGGAAAGCCCTCCCACCCGGGAAAACTGAGGGAGTCAACACATCCAGGAGAGAAGCAGTGATGGGGACAGAGGCCAGGGAAGGCGAGCAGGAGAGGCGGATTTGGGAGGCTACAGTGGCAATGGAAAATAAGTCATATATCAGCATAATAATGCAGGGAGACTCATTACAGGTTAGCTGCTGACCAGAGATGGGTAATGGGAGTGTAGAGGAGTAGAGAATGATTTCAAAATTTCAAGTTTGGAAAAAAAAAAAAATTTCAAGTTTGGGCAATGAAGTTTCCCTTACCACATCCTGAACGGAACTTGATGTAAAGTCATTTTTGGCTGCAGGGCAGATGGGGTGGTGGAAACCATGCTTTTTTAAATTGAAGTGTAATTGAATTGCAATTTTATGTTATTTTTAGGTGTAAAACATAGTGGCTTGATATTTTTATACGTTATGAAATGATCATCTTGATAGGTCTAGTTGCCATCTGTCACCATACAAAGTTACTACAATAGTCCCTGTGCTGTACCTTACATCCCCATGACTTATTTATTTTATAACTGAAGTTTGTACCTCTTAATCCCCTTCACCTATTTCACTCATCCCCCCACGCCCCCTCCCTGGCAACCACTAGTTTATTCTCTGTATCTACCATACTTTTCTACATGTAATCAGTTTCAGATGGTAGACGCCCATACGTGTGGATGTGTTTCTTGGGAGTTTGGGTCCTGACTGCCTTTAGGACCACTGGAGCTAAGCCTTAGAGGGTAGTAGGGCCTCTAGCCTCCATGAGAGGCCCTCCAAAGCAGAGGGCTATGCGTGGGGTGTCATTTGGACCCCACCTTAGATATGACTCGGTGTCTTGTCCTGTTAGTCTACGGACTAGGATCTCAAATTTCTCTTGGTTTCAGCTTCCTCTCTTACCTTCCTCCACCCCAGATGCAGCTTTCTTTCAGTGTTTTGGGCCTTGAGGTCAGCTTGCGGTCTTCTCTGAGCTCTTCTCATTAGAGTTGGTGACCCCTTCCTGGATCCTACTGTGGCCTATATATACGTACTTCCTTTATGGCCCGACAACCCTTTTTGCACACAGTCTTTACATGTTTGTCTCCTCAGTAGTTGGTAAACTCTTAACAGCAGAAAACATGGCTTTGAAGCTCTAGTGCCTAGTGATTTCCTGGCACCAAAGAATCTCAGTAAATGCTAGTTCGTGTGTGTGTGTGTGTGTGTGTGTGTGTGTGTGTGTGTGTTGGGTTGGCCAAAAAATTCATTCAGGTTTTTCCATAACATCATATATATATACCCTTCGTTTATCCCTTAAAATATGTTATGATTCCTTGAGAATGAATTCACCAGAATCTGGGATAACCCCTTATATTTCCCCATGATGTCTGATGTTTTTGATTTGGGGCAGGAAGGATCACTTTAGGATAGGAGTTATTCTTTGTTTCTCTGGTACTGAACAGTCTGCTTTCTTCTCTCTGCTATTAGCTCATTTGTTAGAATATATAAGGTATTCAAATTAGAATAATAGCTTACATTCATACATCACTCTATTTATTAAGCAATTTCATAAACATTATTAGACTAATCAAATAACAAGGGCTTCCCTGGTGGCACAGTGGTTAAGAATCCGCCTGCCAACGCAGGGAACATGGGTTTGAGCCCTGGTCTGGGAAGATCCCACGTGCCGCGGAGCAACTAAGCCTGTGCACTACAACTACTGAGCCTGTGCTCTAGAGCCCGTGAGCCACTGAGCTCGCGTGCCACAACTACTGAAGCCTGCGCGCCTAGAGCCCCTGCTCCGCAACAAGAGAAACCACTGCAATGAGAAGCCTGCGCACCGCAATGAAGAGTAGCCCCGGCTCGCTGCAACTAGAGAAAGCCCACGCTCAGCAACAAAGACCCAACGCAGCCAAAAATAAATAAATTAAATAAATAAATTAAAAAAAAAAAAAACGAGGGGCTTCCCTGGTGGCGCAGTGGTTGAGAATCTGCCTGCTAATGCAGGGGACACGGGTTCGAGCCCTGGTCTGGGAAGATCCCACATGCCACGGAGCAGCTGGGCCCGTGAGCCACAATTGCTGAGCCTGCGCGTCTGGAGCCTGTGCCCCGCGACGGGAGGGGCCGCGATAGAGAAAGGCCCGCGCACCGCGATGAAGAGCGGTCCCCGCACCGCGATGAAGAGTGGCCCCCGCTTGCCGCAACTGGAGAAAGCCCTCGCACGAACCGAAGACCCAACACAGCCAAAAATAAATAAATAAATAAATAAATAAATAAGAAAATCCTTTAAAAAAAAAAAAAAAAAAAACGAATCAGCCAAATGAATGCCTTAAATTAACAAATGGACAATTAAAAAAAAGATAAACTGGGCTTCCCTGGTGGCACAGTGGTTAAGAATCCGCCTGCCAGTGCAGGGAACATGGGTTCGAGCCCTGGTCCGGGAAGATCCCACATATCGCGGAGCAGCTAAGCCCATGCGCCACAACGACTGAGCCAGCGCTCTAGAGCCCACGAGCCACTACTGAAGCCTGTGCGCCTAGAGCCTGTGCTCCACAACAAGAGAAGCCACTGCAACGAGAAGCCCGCACACCGCAACTAAGAGTAGCCCCTGCTCACCGCGACTAGAGAAAGCCCGCGCGCAGCAACAAAGACGCAATGCAGCCAAAAATAAATAAAATAAATAAATTTTTTAAAAAAATAGATAAACTTCTGGACAATTAAACTACATACATGTATTGTAATTTTCCATGTGATTAGTTATTTCTCAAAAAAAAAAAAAGGTTAATGGGTGCAAATTATTCCATTGTGTCCAGAACTGATATATGGCAGATGCCCACCAGTAAAATATCCTAGTCAACTTCCATTTAGATTGATTGGGTGTCTGTTTTAATTAGTTGGCATCTATCTGGTTCTTAAATATTTTGAATATCATCCCTGATTGTATGAGTAGATTATGTCTACTTCGAGACTATGAAATTCATTATAATATCTAAATCCAAATTCAAAAAAAACTATTTAAGACTTTTCTTATTTCAGTATAATACCCATTTCTTCTGTATCCAGGTATGGTATCACTGTTTTTATGACTTGAGAAAATTGATATCTCATATTTAATATTTTTAAGAAGCAATTTGGTAGATTTTGTATTAATGTTTTCATGGTTTGGCCCTTAGTTAGCTATCCTGTCAACATTATTCTTATTAGTGTTTCAAACTGTATTTTTATGAATTCAAAATTGTAGTGCCCCTTTAAAAATAATTTTTTTTCCAAATAATCATACTCTTTTTGTCTTGCTACCCTGACTTATTTCATTTCTCCTCCATCCCACTCTCTCTCTCTCTCTTTTTTTTTTTTAAATACTATGGAAACTTGGAATTCCATAGAGGAATCAATTCCTTGTTAAAAGAGCATGTTAAGTATTATTTGGGAAGTACTGGCAAATAAAACTCTTCAGGTGGTAGCATTGTCAAGAATCTAGTAGATAGATTTTTGTTTTGTTTTTTCAGGAATAAAAAGCACACATTTCAGTCCTTCTTCTGCAGTCTAACTTGGGACAATACATAAATGTTCTCATTTGCTACTTATTCCGTAATGTTTTTTATATAGACTACTGGGGATGATGAAAGATGGTCCCTTCCCTCAAGGAGTTCTTTTCAAGTAAATGGACATAATCAACAGCTAGATAAGGATGTGGTAATGCTATCAACAATCGTGGAGATTAGGTGCCTAAAACCAGTGTGACTCACATTATCACCTTTTTCAGGAGCTTCATTTTAGAATATTGATGTTGCTGTGGTAAAGTAGGAGAAGAGCAGGTACTTTTTAAAGTCCTTCAAAGGTGGATGGTGACGAGCATACTCTAAAGTGAATTGTCCTGTTGATAAATTCAACAGACTCTTGGAAGCTACCAGGACACCATTTGGTCACTTGCTGCCCTGATGTAGTTCTTGGTGTGTGGAAAGAACGCATTTACTTTTTAATGAACTCTTGATCTTTGGAAAATAATGAATTGATCTCAGAGAATCACAGTCTGGGTTGAATTAATTGAGGAACTGATATCACCTGCAGACTAAAGGAAGCTTGACTCATCAAAGTAATGCTGGAGTTAATTGTTTTTATGAGCAAGACTTTTTCATAGCAAGTACATTTTGCTAAGGTACCTCCCAGCCACAGTTCAGTCATTCAGCTTCTTCTTTATCTTTTTTGAATTAAATTCAGTAGGAAAAAAAACTTGATCTGTCGAGCAGTTTTCATGTAAAACTCTGCAGCAGAAACATTTTTATTTGTGTTATAAATATAGACACAAGCATAACATTCGGGCCTATTTACGTTAATACAAGAGGTGTATTGAAGCACATTCCAGTTGAACTATTGGGGTACTGTTTTAAAATACTGGAAGATTTAATTTGCTTTAACTTGCTTTTCTCCCTTTCTCCTCCTCCTCCTCCTTCCTCTTCCTCCTTCACCGCTCTCCTTTAAATGTTGTGATTTAAGGTAACCTAATATACAAAAAGCAAAATTACGTAAATAAGCAAGCCAGAACCATTTGTACTGCAAAGGATTCTCCACTTAGCAAAATAACTTCTTTTACCTCGCAAGCTATAGATAATATTTGGTTTATAAAATTCCATGTCCAAACAACTTTTCTAGGAACACATAGTACAAAGCACAATAACAGGTGTTTTTTTTTTCCTACTATTTGGTGCTCTCTTTGAAGGGTAATTAATCAGCCAACTGGCTTTTCCTCAGCTTCCAAATAAAACTACAAAAGTTATTAACAATGTAAATTTTAATAACAATCTAATGATGACACAGGACTCACAGGACTCTCTTACTGCAGTGAAAAGCCAGAATTGTTTCTGTTGATTCACTCCTTCACCACACGTGTGAGGAGGGCGTGGAGGCCCAGAGAGCTCCCTGAGCACCACCTTCTCCTCCTCCAGCCCAGCTGCATGTGGCCCTGAGAACCAGCCCCAAAAGGAGGCTCTAGTGAGAACCGATTATTCGGAGGCCATCAGGACCAACCTGCCACGGCCTGCGTGCTGTCGGCCTCAGTCATTACCAGAAGTCTGTTCACTCTAGTCACTCTTTGTCATTGGGCTTTTCTCTCCAGACTCTCTGAACTTCTCCCCAAGTCCTTCCACTGTGTCCTCTGAAATCTGGGGTGCATCATCAGGAAAATCTCCCCAGACTCCCTCTGGGTACGCTTCAGAGCAAATACTTGATACCCCTCCCAGGATATTACCTTTCCCGCGTCCCTCTCCCATAGTGGATGCCTGCTTTCTCACAGTTCTACCTCTCACCAGTGGGGGAGGGGTTTTCCTTCCTCCTGTTGCTCTTTCTAGGCCATTGTTCTGCCTGCCTTTTCAGCCCCACGGAGGCATGTGCCATCCTTGCCAGTCCTGCTCACCCCCCTCTCATTCAGTGAAGATTTAGCACTGGGATCACCTTCTCTCTGGCTGGCACTGTTCCTGGTCTGGCTCTTGGCAATTTCAATATCCGTGTAGATGACCCAGCCTTGATTCTCAGTTTGCTGTCCTCACCTCCGCCATGCCCACTGTTATGCCCTAGGCCTTGTCATTACCAGCATTTTCACTATCTCCAGAAACCTCAGTTCATCCCATGCCTTGACCTTCACCTTTTATACCTTCTATCATTCCACCTAACTCCCTCCAGTGTAGATTTTTGGTCCATTACCATCACTCCTTTGCACACAACCTCAGCTTCCTTGCCTCCGTTCCATTATATTCACCTGGGAAAACCCCAATACTGACAAAATACAGTTGCCTAACCAAATAAATTTTCTAACTGAAAGTGACTGGAGAAAAATTCACAACTGTGCTGACTGGTTTCACTTTACAATCATGACCGCATAGGCTGGATGGGTCCTAGGTGCTGACCCGCAAGCCTATGGTATTTCCTTAAGTCCTTCATTCTCCCACATCATCGCCTGTCCCCAGATCTTCAACCACACACCCCCATCTCAGCGGATGACGTTGCTTCTCATTTGGAGAAAAATCAGCCACCACTAATTTACCTTCATTTGTACTTATACCCTGACTTTTCTCCTATTACCATGGATGTCCATGCTCCTATGTAAAGCCAAGCCTTCCACTTGTGCACTTGATCCCATCCCTTTTCACCTACTCAGGGATCTTTGCTCCATGAGTAAGCTCTCTCCCGCTTCGTTATTCCTCCCACTCTCTGTTGGGTCATTCCTATCAGCAAACTAGCACTATAATACTGTCTATCTTAAAACACATATGGCTGCCTTGGCCCCATGTCCCCCTCTTCATTTCTCTGATGCCCTTTAGCAGAAAACCTCACATATGCGTTGTTTATACTTGCTGTCTCCATATTTTTTCTCTTCACGTTTTTTCCTTTGAAGCTTACTCCAACCAGTCTCCTCTGACACAGTGAGGCTCTGGAAGTCTCCACGGGCTGCCTAATTAATAGCACTCATTTTCTTGCCTGGGTTCTGTACAGATTATATCTCAGGCTCCCCGACCTGGGCAGAGATCCTGCCCCCGGAGAAGCAGAGAATACCTGCTCCCTGCAAGCAACCAGCTCCCAAGAGGAGAGATGAACCAAGCATGCCCAGTTAATTCTGCCCTGATTTACCGCCTGGAGAAGTCACTGTCTCTACAGAGGCAGAGTGAGGATAGGTGTGGACAGGGGCCAAGAGTCACTCTAAATGAATTCCTTCCATGTGGAAGGAAACGGCAGGTTTAAGGGCTACCAGCCTGCAAAATTCAACAGTCAGTTTGTAGACCTTATTTAACTCAAATTATCAGCATCGTTTTGCACACCTCCAGGCTTCCTTCTTTCATTGTGTTCGCTTGACACTAATACGTCTTCATTTTTCTCCTGTCTCCGTAGAGTCTCTTTTTGCCTCCTTGGCTGTTTATTCCTCCTCTTCCCAGTCTTGGAGGTAACTCTTTCTCTTCTAAATGTTGGAAGGCCTCAGGGCTCAACCCTTGGACCCCTTTTCTTTTTCTGCATTTACTTTCTAGGTGAGCTGTCTAGTCCCACACATTTAATCATGCATATGCTGATGACTCTCATATTTATATCTCCAGTGTCAACCTCTCTCCCACATCCCAGACTCATATATCCAGTAGCCTTCTGACATCACTACGTAAATGTCTAATGTGCCATTCTAGCATAACAGGTCCAAAACCCACCTCTTCCCCAGTGTTCCCCATCTAGCAAACCTAATAACCCAGTAATTCAGACCAAAAAAAATCCTGTAATCATCTTGAAAACCTTTCTTTTTCTCATACCCCAACTTCATTTTATCAGTAAATTCTGTTGGCCATAGCTTTAAAGTACGTCTAGAATCTGACCACTTCTTAGCACATACTCTGCTACTTTCATCCTGGTGCATACTTGTACCATATCTAGCTTGGATTATTCCAGTGGCTTCTGGTCTGGTTTTTCTCTTTTCACTCTTACTCTCCCTACAGTCTGTTCCCTACATATCAGCCAGGGGGATTCTTGAAAAACCTGTCATATGGTATTATTCCCCTGTTCCAGTTCTCCCCATTGCAATAAGAATAAAATTCCAAGCAACACAGCCCATTACCTAGTCCCTAACTGCATCACCTGCTACCACTGTCTGCCTTATTCAGCCCTTCCATACATACTAGCCTTTTTGACTTTCTTGGACCACATCAAGCTCAAGTCTTTGTGTTTGCTGTTCCTTCTGCATAGTAATGCTCTTCCCCCAGATGTGGGCTTATTTTACATATATGTGTGTGTGTGTGTGTGTGTATATATATATATGAAATATATATATATAAATTAAATATCTCCGCTCTTCTGGTTTTTGATGTGTCTGATTTAAACAATCAATATGATGTATAATAGAATTATAGTATTTTTTTTTTGAAAGTTAAGAGTAGTACACTCATGTAATATATAGTAAAATGTTCCTATAAGGTAGGAGACCTTATAATAATTAAAACTTGTAATGAGCTTTGCAGTTTACAAAGTGCTTTCACAAGTACCATCTCATTTAAATCTTACAACAACTCTGTGCCATGTCCTATCATCATCCTTATTTTACAGGTGAAGAATCTGAAAATCAGACAGATTAAGTGTCTTGCCCAAAGTGATACAGTTAGATGTGGCAGAGATGGTATTTTAGGTGAGGTCCTCTGATACCAAATCAGATTCTCCTTTTACTCTAAGGATGCAAGTACACACAAACGTTTGTCCTAAAACAAGCATATCAATCCTTTAGTTCATTGTCCTTTGCACATATCAAAGCATCATCCTAAATTCTAGTGCAATTTGGTAAAGCTGAGAGGCTATGAAGGCTCTTTGTGGAAGTAACAGATCAGGTGTTCTGAGGTATGGTAGCTTCTCCTCCAACTTTTTATCAGATAAACAAGAGTGTCCTTTCCCTTGATCTTTTGTGAAAGCAAGTTGCTGATTAAGGTTCTAGAAGCAACCAAAACTAGCCATTCACTTGGTCTTAGAACAACACTTTTTTGGGGATTTTTACAATGTGTTTAAACTCTTTGAAACAGAAAACTATTTTGTAGGGCTGGCAGAGTTGATAACCTGGAAATTTTACCCTTTGACAAAATTATGTTCCTTTCATTTCCTTCTGTTTTCTGGCTCTGTGTGGACTATATTGCTATCTGCAGCCTTGCTAATCAGGGTTATTCAGTATGAGCCCCCTCAATAATGAAAGGATAGCAAGTACTTGTGTGAGGGAGAGTGTGTGTTTTTTTTTTTTTTTTTTTAATTTATTTATTTATTTTATTTTTTTTTGGCTGTGTTGGGTCTTCATTTCTGTGCGAGGGCTTTCTCTAGTTGTGGCAAGTGGGGGCCACTCTTCATCGCGATGCGCGGGCCTCTCACTGTCGCGGCCTCTCTTGTTGCGGAGCACAGGCTCCAGACGCGCAGGCTCAGCAGTTGTGGCTCACGGGCCTAGTTGCTCCGCGGCATGTGGGATCTTCCCAGACCAGGGCTCGAACCTGTGTCCCCTGCATTAGCAGGCAGATTCTCAACCACTGCGCCACCAGGGAAGCCCCAGAGTGTGTGTTTTTGAAAGAAAGGAAAAATAGGTGAGATGGGCAGGGCCAGCCAAAGTAGAGAGCAAATCAAATGATACGGTTCACAGGAGGACTGGTCAGGATAAATCCTCAGAATCAGATGGTGATGCCTCAGTTCTACCTTTTGTATAACAAATAATCTTCTAGGAAGTATAAAACAAACTAGCAAAAGGACAGATGTCCATACTGTATATGAGAAATTTTCCTATAGCTTCCAAGAATTATATAGCATGAATCTGACAGAATACTGTAGTAATGCAAAAGGATGCCAAATTGCATGCAAAATACTTACTTAAGACCAAAATATGGCTTTATTTTCACTATTATTACTGTGGGACACATTCTACTCTGAACATAAAAGTACCCAAATAATGAAACTATTTTACTGTTAAAACTGCAGACTGTATTGTACATTAAGTAGTTAAAAGGCTTTCATGTTGGGCTGGCCAAGTTCAAATCCCAGCTCCACAACTTCCTAGCTGGGTGATTTTAGGCCAATTGCTTAATCTCTTTGAGCCTCAGTTTCCTCATCTATATAAAATGCAGATAATAACAGCTATCTCACAGTTTTGTTGTAAGGATTAAATGAGATAATAGCTGTAAAGCACTTAGCACAGTGCTTGGGATATAGCAATCACCCCATAAATGGTAGTTATTACTACTACACTACAATTATCTTAGGTGCTTAGTACTGCTGAGTTGATTCTCTATTTGTCCTCCCCTACTGCTCTCTATTCATTTAAAATAAGATAAAATTACAAAACATATATATATATTTTAAAATAAAAACCGGGATTCCCTGAATCTTTCTATCCTTTCTAGAGTATATCTATTCAGATTCCAGGTTCTACCTAATAAATTCTTAGTACAACTGGGTTTTCTGTGGATGATTTCTGTACGAAATAACCAAGTGTGGCGTTTTTAAAAAAAAGGATTTTAGCAGAAAGCTATTTGACATTAGCTTGTTTCAGTTATCTGTTGCTGTATAACATCTATCCCAAAAGTTGGTGACCTAAAATAACAACCACTTTATTGCTTCTGATGATTGGAATTTGAGCAAGGCACATGGGATCAGCTTGTCTCTGCTCTACGTGATGTCTGCTGAGGCTGGAACTTCTCAGATTGCTCCCTTAGTCACATGCCTGACAACTCAGCTAAACAGCTGGGAGCTGGTGGGGACTGTCCTACTGGGACTGTATGTCCAGGGCCTCAGTTCTTGCTTTTGGTTGAGTCCCAAGGTTCTCCCTCGTATCCTCCCTCCATGTGGCCTCTCCCCCAGGGTAGCTGCACCTCTTACAGGGCAGCTCAAAAGGGGAAAATAACTCCACCATTCAACGTGAGGATCAGCAAGCAGAACCGAGAGAGGGCAGACTGTTGGGGCCGCCTCTGGAGACCACAGCCTCCTAAAAATGTGTCCATCCAGCCCTCTACCATTTAGGCTCCTAATCCCTACTTTGTAATAAACCTCTCTAAATAGCCTATAACCTTCCTAAGTGATTTACACATACATTCTTAGGTGGACACTTTAATATTTCATTCAGTCCAGATACTTTCTTCACACAGTCTTTTCGAAACTTAAACATTCAGATTCCAAACCATCTTGGAAATTATGTCTGAAGTGGAGTTTAAGACAAGGGGATTATAGACCCAGATGGGCAAACAAACTGCCTATTTTGGTTAAACAAACACACCAAACTGAAAAAGCAGCATTGGGTTCTATTTCATTGACTTAATCTTTCTACCTGTAGGTAGGACGATTACACCAGGGTGGGGGGAAGATACATGCAGAAATAGCCACATTGCTTTGTGGTTTGTTGTATTTTTTGTTTTGAGCACTTTAAATATTTTGTCAGAGCTTGTCCTGTGGAGGTGCCCAGGTGTCCTTGGAATGTTTCTATAGCCTGTAGCACCCACTGTACCGAGGCTTGGCTGGCTCCCTGGGAGTCTGTCAGGGCCAAGAGCTGATGTGGGTCCACTCTGGACTCTCAGAACCAGATGTTATCAGTGGGTACAAATGACATGATGAATGTGCCACCCACAAGGTTGTGTTTACATGGAGGGGTTTCTTTACATTGTTCGCTGAGTCATCAATTTGTTTACAGGTGCTTGTGGGCAGGGCCCTTGGTAACACTGCTATAAATAAGATTATGTTCTTAAGGGAACAGAATACTAATTTCAGCATGACAAAAATCATTGCTGTCTTCTGCATGCCTCTTGTCTCTTGAAGCTCTTTGAGAGTGAAATATTCCAATAAACATAGTCTCTTAATTGTGCCTCATAACCTAGATTTCTTAGAAGATGAGTCACTGTTAATTCAAAGAGGAGTTTTCTCCCCTCCTTTGTACTTCCATTAATGTTTTCTGCCTGATTTTTGTCCACTTCAGAAATTTTAAATAGAAGGAAGTCCAGAGAGAGAAATTATACACCTTTGTTTAAAATACTTTGTAATACAGTGGGTTTTATAGGTTGAAGAAGACAATTATATTATTCGTCACATCCCTTCTTTACTTCCTTCCTCTTTTCCACTCTCCTTTCCTTTCTCACACATTTATTGAGGACCTTCCATGTGAATTCACTGTACTACAAGCTGCTGGGGGGTACAAAGATGAGTACCTGCCCTCCAGGAGTTAAGTATGTTATCAGGGTAACAAAGGTTCTTGGAGGGCTTGAACAGTTGAGGGTCAAGGGTGTGATTCTCTAATCCAAACATAGAAGTTATTCTGGAGAGTGTGCCCTGGGTAGTGAACCTGAGAAAAAAATGGGGTTCTCTGGTAGAATCCTGGTAATGGGGTGCCACAAGGGCGACCTCAGCCTGTCCCCACTTGACCCCCTGATTTGTCCTCTGAGGCCCCTCCATTAAACTTCTGGGCTTTACACATTCTGTGCAAAACATCCTAATACTTCACAGAAATAATCAGATGCTATTTTCTATTCTCATACTAATATTCTCTGTCTTAAATATTAATCTCTCAATGTTCTCTCTCATCTCATCTTAAAGTAAGATGACTCCTTTTTATTGAAGTATAGTTGAGTTACAATATTATATTAGTTTCAGGTGTACAACATTAGTGATTCAATATTTTTATAGATTATACTCTAAAGTTATTACAAAATAATGGCTATACATCCCTGTGCTGTACAATATTAAAGTAAGATAACACTTTAAACCTACAAGTCAGGGTTGCTGTGAGGATTAAAGGTAGAATATTACATAAAGTCATTTCTTTTCTATTGACAAAGTGCTACAGAAATGTGAATATTTTTGGTATCGTTCACCTCTTCTGGTAGAAGTACAAACAAGGCTGAAAGCTGTTTGGAAGCCTAAACTGGTCTGAGAAGTTTGAGCTCAGGTTCCCACGACACTTTGGGGGTTTGTTTGCTATGTTCTGGTGGGTTTTAGTCCTCCTGGTGTGAACATGGTGTTGTTTCTAGGTCCCCCATGTTACCTCAGTCATTTCAGTCTTTAGTATCTTTGTAGCAGTAGAGAGGAATAATTAAGAGCTGCTTTAATGGCTGACGTAAACCTGGAGTTTTTATAGTACAGAGGAAAGTTTCCGATTGGTCTGAAGCCCGTGACATTTATATTGTGACCTGAGCTAGGTCCAATTCATGATCCATTTCAAGGACCATGTCTTATGTCTGACAGTCCTGTGCAGAAAGCTTTCCAAAGCTAGAAACTGGGATATGTAAGTGGAGGCAGAGGAAAATGTGTTCATTACCTGTTGCTGTGTAAACAAATTACCCCCAAATTAAGGGGTTTAAAAAAACAAACATTTATCATCTGACAGTCTGAGCAAACATTTATCATCTGACAGTCTCAGGAATTTGGGAGCAGCTTAGCTGGGTGGTTGCAGCACAGGTTCTCTCTTAGGTAACAATCAAGCTGTCAGCCAGGGCTGCAGTCGTATGGAAGATTGACGGGGGCTGTTACTCATATGGCTGTTTTGAGGAGCCCTCAGTTGCTCACTGGCTGTTAGTTGGAGGTCCCAGTTCCTTGTCATGTGGGCCTCTCCATGGGATGACAGGAGTAGGTGATGAGAGACAGAGAGATAGAGACAGAGGGAGAGAAAAGTTACAATGTTATGAGCCTTAGAAGTGAGATACCATCACATGTGTGAGTGTGAACTAACCAAAGGCATAAATACCAGGTGGAGCAGATCACGGGGGACATCTTGGAGGACAGCTGCAACAGGAGTCAAGAAAACTAAGTAAATCAAAGAATTATGCAGATTTGGACCTACCTCTAGGATTGTGGGTGAATTTTTCCTGTCTCTGAATTTATCCAAACTTGGGTAAACTTGGGCCTATGTTGTATGGTAACTACCTAATAATATTTATTAGAGTTTTAGGAGTACTTATTCCTCTTCAATGAAGGTTATAAAGGTGCAAAAAGAAGACCCTCTGCCAAGCAAGCCTGTAGGAGCTTATGATCTAAAAGAGGGATCAGCAAATAAAGGGCCAAAGAGTGAATATTTTAGACACCGTCGACCATCTAGTCTCTGCCATTGTAGCACTAAAGCAGCCATAGATACTTCTGGGTTACAACTACTATATGGTTGTTCCAAGAAAACTTTAGTTACAAAAGTAGGCGGTGGGCCAGATGAGGCCTCCAGACCATAGTTTGCCAATCCGTGATGTAAAAGAAAACTACAGAATAATAAATCAGAAGATTTTATCCAGGATCAGTGTGAAAGCAGATCTCCACCAGTTTCATTTTACGGATTTACTGATTTATTCTATTAAATGTATATAAATAATAAAAAAGAGCTACAGGAGGAATAAAAAGATACAGAGCCCTGGAAAATGAAACAATAAGGGAAATCAGGATACTCATTGGTTATTTGCACCATGTCCCCTTTGAAGTAGAATAAATGATTTTGGAATTACACACAGTAAGAAACAAAATCATCCTCTTGTCAGTTTCTATGCTCTCCTGTCCCTCACCTCAATCTAGCTGCCACCACTGCGGACCTACCTTTCAATCAAGATCTGTTTTGACAAACTCAAAACAGATCTTGATTGCCTCAAACAGGGTGAGGTTCCCTGAAAGTACTCTTTTTCCTTGCAAATTTTAAAAACAAATGGTGTCTTGGAAACTACCCAAGAAAAAATTTGTGACTCTCATGAGATAATTGACAATAACTTGGGGTATTCCAAAATCTAGGTTGGGAATTATTGATATTAGCCTAAGAAATTGGCAAAAAGAAATTGAGACTGGCAGGTAAAAATCTGTGCATTAATATTTTATTAGATTATATTAAAAGGTCTGTCTCATCGTTTAGGTTTTACCTTCTGCTACTGCCACTCAAAATCATTATTTAAACTTCCCTGAGGAGGCTATTAGGAGTTTTTAAACTTTTTAAATTAAATATTTTTCTTTTTGGAAGAGACTGTATGACAATGTGGAAAATACTGATAAGAGCATAAATTACTCATAATCCAACTAGCCAGAGATGACCACTGTTAAGATTTTAGCATATGTCCTTTCCATGTGTTCTTGGATATTTAACATAGTTGATATATACAATTTTTTATTCCACTTTTCAACTTACCATGATATCACAAGCCTTACCCCGTGCCTTAAAGGATTAATGGTATTCTATAATATGGATGTTCCAAAACTTACTTAATCATTACCCAAATTGGTTGAGTTGTTTACAAATTTTATTATAGATAACACTGCCATAACATCTTGGTAAAAAAACTTTGAATACTTCTTTTTTTTTTTTTAAATTTTTTATTTATTTGTTTGTTTATTTATTTATTTATTTTTGGCTGCGTTGGGTCCTCGTTTCTTTGCGAGGGCTTTCTCCAGTTGCGGCAAGCGGGAGCCACTCTTCATCGCGGTGCGCGGGCCTCTCACTGTCGTGGCCTCTCTTGTTGCGGAGCATAGGCTCCAGACGCGCAGGCTCAGTAGTTGTGGCTCACGGGCCCAGCCGCTCCGCGGCATGTGGGATCTTCCCAGACCAGGGCTTGAACCCGTGTCCCCTGCATTGGCAGGCAGATTCTCAACCACTGCGCCACCAGGGAAGCCCCGAATACTTCTATATTTCCTTATAAACCTTTCCTAGAAGTATAATCACAGGGTACAGGTATATTAACATTTTAAAGTCTCTTGATAAATACTAATAAATTGCTTACTAAATGGCTGTGGCAATTGATATACCTGCCCCCAGTAGTATGTAAAAGCATTGAACATTGTTAATTTTAAAATTGTTTCTATTGTTACTTTAATTTGCATATTTTAAATACTAGTGAATTTGGGCAAGTATCGTCATTAAACATTTCTTTCTTCCTTTGAAAATTATTTATTTCCTTTACCCATTTTACCAGGTTTGTTAATATTTTTCTTATATATTTGTATGATATCTTAATCAGTTGTTGGATGTTTGTGTTGAAAATATTTTCTTGGCTTGTTATTGCCTTTCATTTTTAAAAAAATGTATAAAAATTTAAACTTTTTGCACAGTAAAATTACCAATATTTTTCTTTTTATTTTTTCTATTGCTTTTAATCTTAGGAAATTGTTTCCCATCCTGTATTATCTTCTAACATGCCATATAGTGACCTTCTAATCTTCTTTGTCATTTCATGTTTTTATATTTAATTCTTTCAGCCACCTAGCATTAACGTTGCTATATGTTGTAACTTTGCTAGGATATAAAGGAGCGGGTGGTATAGAGATACACAGCGCTGTTTGTTAGAGATTCTCTCTTAGTACTCCTGTGGTTCTTGATTTTATTTCAGGGTTTCTGGTTACCCGAAGCAGCATTTTTTCACCTCAGGACTTTTGGTGTCTTTTGAGTGCCCTGGATGGCAAAGTGCATTCGTCCTTTTCATTTCTCTTTCTTCCCTCCCTAAGGCTTAGTAAAATGCTCCACTCAAACTAGCCCAGACGCACGTCTCCATGGAGGAGGCTGCTACACGCCAAGCTTTATTTAAAAGGAACTCAGAAGGCCCACGTCCCTAAAAATGTCTCCTCCTCTAAGTTATTTTTCATGCTGCAAACACCTGTTATTTCATCTCTTTGCATTAAAGATCGCCCTCTTCCAGAAATCTTCTTAAAAACGCACATTCACCTCAGCAGAGTAGCACAGTGTTTTAGTTTCTTCTGGCAGCCATGACAAATTACCACAAACTTGGTGGTTTAGAACAACAGAAATTTATTCTCTCACAGTTCTGGAGGCTAGAAGTCTGAAAACAAGGTGTCGGCAGGGCCATCCTCCCTCAAAGGCTCCAGGGAAGCTCCTTCCTTGCCTCTTCCCAGCTTCTGGTCATTTCAAGAAATCCTTGGTGTCCTCGGCTAGCATCACTCCAGTCTCTGTCTCCAGCATCACATGGTTTTCTTCCCTCTGGGTCTGGGTTTGTGTTTGTGTGTCCGGATTTCCCTCTCCTTGTAAGTTCACCAGTCATTGGATTAGGGTCCAACCAAATCCAGTATGACTTCATCTTAATTTAATTAATTACACCTGAAAAGACCCTGTGTCAGATAAGGTCATGTTCTGAGGTTCTAGATGAACATGAATTTGGGGGGATACTATTCATCCCAGTACACACAGTGAGTGAATAGTTCTTTCACATTATTTAGTTTTATTAGATCACCTTTCTGTTTAACAGCTGACATGGAACCAGAGGAAGATCCAGGGATCTGTAGTGAGGAAGCAAAGGGAGAAAATGCAGGGAGAACTGAGGGGGAGGGGAAAGGGGCCAATGTCAGATTCCACCCCTTTGTCCATGGCTGGTCCTATAACCAGATAAATGGTAAACCCGCATCTGTTTTGCTTTCTCAGTAACTTGCTTGCATTTTTTTTAAAATTAATTAATTAATTAATTTTATTTTTGGCTGTGTTGGGTCTTCGTTTCTGTGAGAGGGCTTTCTCCAGTTGCGGAGAGCGGGGGCCACTCCTCATCGCAGTGCACGGGCCTCTCACTATCGCGGCCTCTCTTGTTGCGGAGCACAGGCTCCAGATGCGCAGGCTCAGTAGTTGTGGCTCACGGGCCCAGTTGCCCCGCGGCATGTGGGATCCTCCCGAACCGGGGCACGAACCTGTGTCTCCTGCATTGGCAGGCTGATTCCCAACCACTGCGCCACCAGCGAAGCCCAACTTGCTTGCATTTTAAGTGGGGAGTCCAAGTGTTTAGTTAGGTTGACCAATATCTTCCTTTTCTGTTAGTAACATATATAAACTGTTTGATGGGGAAGTAAAAGAATAAAATGAGTAATCCTTTGGAATGATTCAAAAGATTCATGTCAAATCTTTTCTGTTTTCAAAAAAATATATTACATAAACTAATAGTAACTGAAATCATTGGATTTTTTCATATTTGATGTCTAGTAACATGAGTTGTAACTACTAAATTCAATAACAGAAAAAAATACTTCAACTCTTTCCTAAATAGGGGGAACCCTAAGATTCTGTTAATTTAAAGGGAAAAAAGAATGACAGATTGGAAATTAATTTTGCTAATAATATTATTTTGATTCTTTTTAGTAAAAAGCAATTGCTAAGGCTGGGGAAATGCCCATAGCCCTTTTCATCCATTTAAAACAATATGCCAAATGAAAATTTTTAATAAAATTTGGATATCTACTATTTGATTTTATAAATTGCTCATTTTTTAGAAGCATTTTAAGTCCCACCATTACCTGGTTTATGCAAAACAAGTTTATTTCCTTTTTGAAGTATTGGCCATATTTAAACATTTTTATTACAGAAACAGTATGAAGATATTTTTAAGCGAAGAAAGTGAAGATAGCTCTTCCCTTCTGTTAGCTTGTGGCTGATTTCACAGCCAAACAGTGAGAAAGTCCCTTCCTTCATCTTGAGTACAGAAGTAAAGCTCTCCTGTGTACACAGAGCTTGTTGACTCACAAGTCCTCATTATACTGATGAGATAACACTGCCTAATTTAAAATCCTATTAGACAAAATAAATATTTTCTTAGGGCAGAAGGCTTTGTGGTTTAGTGACTCAACTCTCTCTCAGTGCTGGAAACTGGGTTCTCAGTCAGTGCCACAAGAAAAAATTTGTTTTAAATCGTCCCTGTCTTAAAAAAAAAAAAGCATTTATTTTATACCTACTGAGTTCAGGTTATAGGGAAAGAAGAAGATATGATTCTTAACTCCCCAAAACCCATAATTGAATTAAAAAATGATATATGTTCACAGAAAACCTAATTGAACACCTAACAAATAATACTAGGTTGAACCATATGAAATTGCAATATTTGACTGGTTTTGACCTACACAAATGACACTTAAAAATATTCAACCTAGGGCTTCTCTGGTGGCACAGTGGTTGAGAGTCTGCCTGCCAATGCAGCGGACATGGGTTCGGGCCCTGGTCTGGGAAGATCCCATATGCCGCAGAGCGGCTGGGCCTGTGAGCCACAATTACTGAGCCTGTGCGTCTGGAGCCTGTGCTCCGCAACAAGAGAGGCCGAAATAGTGAGAGGCCCGCGCACCGCGATGAAGAGTGGCCCCCGCTCGCCACAACTAGAGAAAGCCCTTGCACAGAAACGAAGACCCAACACAGACAAAAATAAATGAATAAATAAATAATAAAAATAAAGGAATTCCTTTAAAAAAAATTCAACCTAAAAGTTCAAAACCAGTTACTGTCACTCACCTGAATTTTGCACATCCTTTAGTCCTTTGTGTATAAAAAACTGTTGTGCACTACATCCTGTCCTGAGCCTTGTACCTCAACGCTCAGCCTAGGGGACGGGGGGCCTGTGGGTTTTCCCTCTGAGAACTGTGCACAGGCCATGCTGCCTCTTTTCTTCTGCCCTCGGCTGTCCCTCCCCAGCTCCATTATTTCCACATGTGAGGATTTTCTTTCCTCCTAAGCATAGCCTCACCTTGTTTTGAATACTTCCTCTCTTCCTGTTTCTTTCTAGTTTTCGCCAAGGAAATTCTCTCCCCATCCCTCTCCTCCCTTCCTCTTCCTCTTTTTTTTTTTAAATTTTTTAATTTAATTTAATTTTTTTTTTTATACAGCAGGTTCTTATTAGTCATCAATTTTATACACATCAGTGTATACATGTCAATCCCAATCTCCCAATTCATCACACCACCACCACCACCACCACCACCCTGCGGCTTTCCCCCCTTGGTGTCCATACGTTTGTTCTCTACATCTATGTCTCAATTTCTGCCCTGCAAACCAGTTCATCTGTACCATTTTTCTAGGTTCCACATGTATGCGTTAATATACGATATTTGTTTTTCTCTTTCTGACTTACTTCACTCTGTATGACAGTCTCTAGATCCATCCACATCTCAACAAATGACCCAATTTTGTTCCTTTTTATGGCTGAGTAATATTCCATTGTATATATGTACCACATCTTCTTTACCCATTCGTCTGTCAATGGGCATTTAGGTTGCTTCCATGACTGGCTATTGTAAATAGTGCTGCAATGAACATTGGGGTACATGTGTCTTTTTGAACTGTGGTTTTCTCTGGGTATATGCCCAGTAGTGGGATTGCTGGATCATATGGTAATTCTATTTTTAGTTTTTTAGGAACCTCCATACTGTTCCCCATAGTGGCTGTATCAGTTTACATTCCCACCAACAGTGCAAGAGGGTTCCCTTTTCTCCACACTCTCTCCAGCATTTGTTGTTTGTAGATTTTCTGATGAAGCCCATTCTAACTGGTGTGAGGTGATACCTTATTGTAGTTTTGATTTGCATTTCTCTAATAATTAGTGATGTTGAGCAGCTTTTCATGTGCTTCTTGGCCATCTGTATGTCTTCTTTGGAGAAATGTCTATTTAGGTCTTCTGCCCATTTTTGGATTGGGTTGTTTGTTTTTTTAATATTGAGCTGCATGAGCTGTTTATATATTTTGGAGAGTAATCCTTTGTCCGTTGATTCATTTGCAAATATTTTCTCCCATTCTGAGGGTTGTCTTTTCGTCTTGTTTATGGTTTCCTTTGCTGTGCAAAAGCTTTTAAGTTTCATTAGGTCCCATTTGTTTATTTTTGTTTTGTTTTTTTTTAATTTATTTATTTATTTTTGGCTGTGTTCGGTCCTTGTTTCTGTGCGAGGGGGCCTTCTCCAGCTGCGGAGAGCGGGGGCCACTCTTCATCGCGGTGCGCGGGCCTCTCACTGTCGTGGCCTCTCCCGTTGCGGGGCACAGGCTCCAGACGCGCAGGCTCAGTAGTTGTGGCTCATGGGCCTAGCCGCTCCGCGGCATGTGGGATTCTCCTGGACCGGGGCATGAACCCGTGTCCCCTGCATTGGCAGGTGGACGCCCAACCACTGCACCACCAGGGAAGCCCTATTTTTGTTTTTATTTCCATTACTCTAGGAGGTGGATCAAAAAAGATCTTGCTGTGATTTATGTCAAAGAGTGTTCTCCCTATGTTTTCCTCTAAGAGTTTTACAGTGTCCGGTCTTACATTTAGGTCTTGAATCCATTCTGAGTTTATTTTTGTGTATGGTGTTAGGGAGTGTTCTAATTTCATTCTTTTACATGTAGCTGTCCAGTTTTCTCAGCACCACTTGTTGAAGAGACTGTCTTTTCTCCACTGTATATCCTTGCCTCCTTTGTCATAGATTAGTTGACCAAAGGTGCGTGGGTTTACCTCTGGGCTTTCTATCTTGTTCCATTGATCTATGTTTCTGTTTCTGTGCCAGTACCATATTGTCTTGATTACTGTAGCTTTGTAGTATAGTCTGAAGTCAGGGAGTTTGATTCCTCCAGCTCTGTTTTTTTCCCTCAAGACTGCTTTGGCTATTCGAGGTCTTTTGTATCTCCATACAAATTTTAAGATTTTTTGTTCTAGTTCCGTAAAAAATGCCATTGGTCATTTGATAGGGATTGCATTGAATCTGTAGATTGCTTTGGGTAGTATAGTCATTTTCACAATATTGATTCTTCCAATCCAAGAACATGGTATATCTCTCCATCTGTTGGTATCATCTTTCATTTCTTTCATCAGTGTCTTATAGTTTTCTGCATACAGGTCTTTTGTCTCCCTAGGAAGGTTTATTCCTAGGTATTTTATTCTTTTTGTTACAGTCGTAAATGGGAGTGTTTCCATAATTTCTCTTTCAGATTTTTCATCATTAATGTATAGGAATGCAAGAGATTTCTGTGCATTAATTTTGTATCCTGCAACTTTACCAAATTCATTGATTAGCTCTAGTAGTTTTCTGGTGGCATCTTTAGGATTCTCTTTGTATAGTATCATGTCATCTGCAAACAGTGACAGTTTTACTTCTTTTCCAATTTGTATTGCTCTTATTTCTTTTTCTTCTCTGATTGCTGTGGCTAGGACTTCCAAAACTATGTTGAATAGTAGTGGTGAGAGTGGATATCCTTGTCTTGTTCCTGATCTTAGAGGAAATGCTTTCAGTTTTTCACCATTGAGAAGGATGTTTGCTGTGGGTTTGTCATATATGGCCTTTATTATGTTGAGGTAGGTTCCCTCTATGCCCACTTTCTGGAGAGTTTTTATCATAAATGGGTGTTGAATTTTGTCAAAAGCTTCTTCTGCATCTATTGAGATGATCATATGGTTTTTATTCTTCAATTTGTTAATATGGTGCATCACATTGATTGATTTGCGTATATTGAAGAATCCTTGCATCCCTGGGATAAATCCCACTTGATCATGGTGTATGATCCTTTTAATATGTTGTTGGATTCTGTTTGCTAGTATTTTGTTGAGGATTTTTGCATCTATATTCATCAGTGATATTGGTCTGTAATTTTCTTTTTTTTGTAGGATCTTTGTCTGGTTTTGGTATCAGGGTGATGGTGGCCTCATAGAATGAGTTTGGGAGTGTTCCTTCCTCTGCAATTTTTTGGAAGAGTTTGAGAAGGATGGGTGTTAGCTCTTCTCCAAATGTTTGATAGAATTCACCTGTGAAGCCATCTGGTCCTGGACTTTTGTTTGTTGGAAGATTCTTAATCACTGTTTCAATTTCATTACTTGTGATTGGTCTGTTCATATTTTCTGTTTCTTCCTGGTTCAGTCTTGGAAGGTTATGCCTTTCTAAGAATTTGTCCATTTCTTCCAGGTTGTCCATTTTATTGGCATAGAGTTGCTTGTAGTAGTCTCTTAGGATGCTTTGTATTTCTGCGGTGTCTGTTGTAATTTCTCCTTTTTCATTTCTGATTTTATTGATTTGAGTCCTCTCCCTCTTTTTCTTGGTGAGTCTTGCTAATGGTTTATCAATTTTGTTTATCTTCTCAAAGAACCAGCTTTTAGTTTTATTGATCTTTGCTATTGTTTTCTTTGTTTCTATTTCATTTATTTCTGTTCTGATCATTATGATTTCTTTCCTTCTGCTAACTTTGGGTTTTGTTTGTTCTTCTTTCTCAAGTTCCTTTAGGTGTAAGGTTAGATTGTTTATTTGAGGTTTTTCTTGTTTCTTGAGGTAGGCTTCTACAGCTATAAACTTCCCTCTTAGAACTGCTTTTGCTGCATCCCATAGGTTTTGGATTGTCGTGTTTTCATTGTCATTTGTCTCTAGGTATTTTTTGATTTCCTCTTTGATTTCTTCAGTGATCTCTTGGTTATTTAGTAACACATTGTTTAGCCTCCCTGTGTTTGTGTTTTTTACATTTTTTCCCCCTGTAATTGATTTCTAATCTCATGGCATTGTGGTCAGAAAAGATGCTTGATATGATTTCAATTTTCTTAAATTTACTGAGGCTTGATTTGTGACCCAAGATGTGATCTATCCTGGAGAATGTTCCATGTGCACTTGAGAAGAAAGTGTAATCTGCCGTTTTTGGATGGAATGTCCTATAAATATCAATTAACTCTGGTCTATTGTGTCATTTAAAGCTCTGTTTCCTTATTTATTTTCATTTTGGATGATCTGTCCATTGGTGTAAGTGAGGTGTTAAAGTCCCCCAGTATTATTGTGTTACTGTCGATTTCCTCTTTTACAGCTGTTAGCAGTTGCCTTATGTATTGAGGTGCTACTATGTTGGGTCCATAGATATTTATAATTGTTACATCTTCTTCTTGGATTGATCCCTTGATCATTATGTAGTGTCCTTCCTTGTCTCTTGTAACATTCTTTATTTTAAAGTCTATTTTATCTGATATGAGTATTGGTACTCCAGCTTTCTTTCTTTTTTTAAAAAATAAATTTATTATTTATTTATTTATGGCTGCATTTGGTCTCCATTGCTGCACACGGGCTTTCTCTAGTTGTGGCCAGCGGGGGCTACTCTTCATTGTGGAGCACCGGCTTCTCACCGTGGTGGCTTCTCTTGTTGTGGAGCACGGGCTCTAGGCTCGGGCTTCAGTAGCTGTGGCTCACAGGCTCTAGAGCGCAGGCTCAGTAGTTGTGGCACACGGGCATAGTTGCCCCACGGCATGTGGGAATCTTCCCAGACCAGGGCTCGAACCCGTGTCCCCTGCATTGGCAGGTGGATTCTTAACCACTGCACCACCAGGGAAGCCCTCCAGCTTTCTTTTGATTTCCATTTGCATGGAATATCTTTTTCCATCCCCTCACTTTCAGTCTGTATATGTCCCTAGGTCTGAAGTGGGTCTCTTGTAGACAGCATATATATGGGTGCTTGTGTTTGTATCCATTCAGCAAGCCTGTGTCTTTTGGTTGGAGCATTTAATCCATTCACATTTAAGGTAATTATCGAAATGTATGTTCCTATGACCATCTTCTTAGTTGTTTGGGGTTTGTTTTTGTAGGTCCTTTTCTTCTCTTGTGTTTCCCACTTAGAGAAGTTCCTTTAGCATTTGTTGTAGAGCTGGTTTGGTGGTGCTGAATTCTCTTAGCTTTTGCTTGTCTGTAAAGGTTTTGATTTCTCCATCAAATCTGAATGAGATCCTTGCTGGGTAGAGTAATCTTGGTTGTAGGTTCTTCCCTTTCATGACTTTAAGTATATCATGCCACTCCCTTCTGGCTTGTAGAGTTTCTGCTGAGAAATCAGCTGTTAACCTTATGGGAGTTCCCTTGTATGTTTTTTTTTTTTTTTTTTTTTTTCTGTTTTTGTTTGTTTTTTTTTTTTTTTTTTTTTTTTTTTAATGAGGATCTTGAATCAGATGCGTATGTTTGATTGATTGATTGATTGATTGATTTTGGCTGTGTTGGGTCTTCGTTTCTGTGCGAGGGCTTTCTCCAGTTGTGGCAAGCGGGGGCCACTCTTCATCGCGATGCGCGGGCCTCTCTCGTTGCGGAGCACAGGCTCCAGAAGCGCAGGCTCAGCAGTTGTGGCTCACGGGCCCAGCCGCTCTGCGGCATGTGGGATCTTCCCAGGCCAGGGCTCGAACCCGTGTCCCCTGCATTAGCAGGCAGATTCTCAACCACTGCGCCACCAGGGAAGCCCCCTTGTATGTTATTTGTCGTTTTTCCCTTGCTGCTTTCAATAATTTTTCTTTGTCTTTAATTTTTGCCAATTTGATTACTATGTGTCTTGGTGTGTTTCTCCTTGGGTTTATCCTATATGGGACTCGCTGCGCTTCCTCGACATGGGTGGCTATTTCCTTTCTCATGTTAGGGAAGTTTTCGACTATAATCTCCTCAAATATTTTCTCTGGTCCTTTCTCTCTCTCTTCTCCTTCTGGGACCCCTATAATGCGAATGTTGTTGCATTTAATGTTGTCCCAGAGGTCTCTTAGGCTGTCTTCATTTCTTTTCATTCTTTTTTCTTTATTCTGTTCTGCAGCAGTGTGAATTCCACCATTCTGTCTTCCAGGTCACTTATCTGTTTTTCTGCCTCAGTTATTCTGCTATTGATTCCTTCTAGTGTAGTTTTCATTTCAGTTATTGTATTGTTCATCTCTGTTTGTTTGTTCTTTAATTATTTTAGGTCTTTGTTAAACATTTCTTGCATCTCCTTGATCTTTGCCTCCATTCTTTTTCCAAGGTCCTGGATCATCTTCACTATCATTATTCTGAATTCTTTTTCTGGAAGGTTGCCTATCTCCACTTCATTTAGTTGTTTTTCTGGGGTTTTATCTTGTTCCTTCATCTGGTACGTAACCCTCTGCCTTTTCATCTTGTCTATCTTTCTGTGAATGTGGTTTTTGTTCCACAGGCTGCAGGATTGTCCTCTTCCTCTTTTTCTTTCCTTCTTTGTGTCTTCTTTCATTCCACTATGAATCGTGATCACACGGTCAATGGCTGTAAAGCCCAAGAGTAAAGCTAGTGATACATTTGTGTGAAGGAAAGGGAAAACCATGAGTTCTGATGTGAAATAATAACAGTCTAGATCTGGTAATCACAAAAGCTCTGTAAAGTCACTTTATAATCTCTGAAAAAATCTCTAACCATTATCACTTTTCAACTGAACCTGCTTTTTCTCAGTAATCCTTATCTCAGAAAGAGAATAATCTGCCCTTGGGAAAAAGAAAGACTATTTCTCAGACTGTTTTATTGCTTTCTTGTTTTTTTGTTTTGTTTTGTTTTTACCAATACTGAAACAGTTCTGTCTTTCATATTGGCTTTCTTTTTTTCTTCTTTGCTATGCCGTACTATTTCAGCTACATGAAATTGACTTTTAGGGCTTATTTGGGAATCAAACCACCACTTATAACATTGTATTGACAGAATGATAAATCAGTTATTTAAAAAAAAAAAAAAGTTTGGAACACAACCCTTTGGTAAATTAGGATTTCCTTTAGTATAAACCAGATATCTAAGGGGTAAGGAAACACAAGATTCATTACAATCAGTGATATTCCAGGGTAAATGACTTTTATAATTTGATTTAATAGAATCTGACAGCCAAAGATTGCAAAGAGAAAAGGGAAAAGAATTAATAGGCAGCCCAAGCAAAGACATATAAATAATAAAGCAAGGTGTACATAAGGGAAGTGCAAACAGATTTCTCTGACCATGACTGAAAGGCTGAGTTCAGAGAGAGGAGAGGGGGGTTAGAGTGGTGTTGGAGAACCCCTCAGGGTGGGGAATTTGGAGATTGTTGCTAGCAGCTCTGTAAGGACAACTTTATTAAGCTAGATGGTGAGTAGGGACACAGTGATAATCTCTTGTTGCCTCATACACCTGAGAGATTTCAGTTCATGAGAGCCGAGACGATAAATATCAGTCTATTCTCAGATCCAGCTTCCCACCATCTTCAGTCAGCAACCTGGATTCCTGATATGTCGGCAAGATGTTTTACATTATTACTTCTTGTTAGAGATGTTTTTTTTTTTTAATAAATTTATTTGTTTATTTATTTTGGTCACGTTGGGTCTTTGTTGCTGCACACGGGCTTTCTTTAGTTGCGTTGAGCGGGGGCTACTCTTCATTGGGTGCGTGAGCTTCTCATTGCAGTGGCTTCTCTTGTTGCGGAGCACAGGCTCTAGGCGCGTGGGCTTCAGTAGTTGTGGCACGTGGGCTCAGTAGTTGTGGCTCACGGGCTTTAGAACGCAGGCTCAGTAATTGTGGCGCATAGGCTCAGCAATTGTGGCTCGTGGGCTCTAGAGTGCAGGCTCAGTAGCTGTGGCGTACGGGCTTACTTGCTCCGTGGCATGTGGGATCTTCCCGGACCAGGGCTGGAACCCGTGTCCCCTGCATTGGCAGGTGGATTCTTAACCACTGCGCCACCAGGAAAGTCCTAGAGATGATTTTTAATTAGAGTTTTCTTTTGTAACATTATCACCAGTTAAAGGCACTAATTGAACTCATTCATTAAGTAAATGATAACAGTTCTAGTCACTACCATAGGATGTATCTAGGAGGCCCTTGTGGCGTTTACCCACCTGGTGCAGGTGGATAGGGGAAGCCAAAGATGTAATTCAGGCAGTTTTGTACTAATTACTGTGCATGTTACATTAATCATCAAAAAACTGCCCGGTATTTGGAAATCCAGTAAGTCAAACATGGTGAAATTGACAGTTACGAAAATTAATGTAAAAGCTAACCTCCATAAGAATTATCTTGAAAAGTAAAAAAAAGAGATAAAGAGACTCATCCTCATATTTTAAAATAGTTTTTTTGGTTTCACATTATCATCAAAGGACATTTACTATAAGCACCGGATTGTGTGTGGGAATGTTTTAATGTCTTACAAGTAACATTTAAAGACTCAATTCTCACTTTTAGGTTTATGAGAATTACGGACCATCATATAGTAAAAACATATTGATTAGAGCCTTTAAATCTCTGAATTATAACTGTGAGAATTTTGAGAGTATAGGATTTGTAGGAAAAATAAGTATTTGTAAGTTCAGGAAATGCTGTAAATACTAAACATTATTGGTATGAGGAACAAATTACACAATTTCTCTTGAAACTTTATTGCTTCTAGAAATGCTACAAAGTAATAATGTTTACAGCAACGCAAGTGTTATCAAAGCTCTGGATTGAGGAAGATAATTCTTTGAGTGCCTGGAAGGACTAACTAAGGCAGAAGAGTTCATTGCCAGGTTATTTAGGGACCCCAGAGTTTCATAAACTCCTAATTGTCATGGCACCGGAGTCGTTTTGGACTAGTGAGGTAGGTGGGGCAAAGGTAAACAAAGGAAGCGGATGGTGCATAGTAAAGGTGCTGTAAAGTCAACTTCAAAGTATGTGACATCACCATAGACTTGTGGAAAATAACAACAGACACACCAGCCTAGCATGCAGCTGTCGTGGTTAGGAAGAGGTGCTTTTGAACTAAAGCTTTATGTTGACATTATTTGAAACAGTCGTAAACAGCAGCAGGCTCTGCAAGCTGCTACTTATGAGTAGTTATAAGCTACTAGTTATGAGTCAAACCATCTGTGCAAAAGGGGCTTTGTATTCTCTCACCCAGGAAGTCCTTACTGAATTGTCTGTGATGTGACAGATGTGGTCAGATGCCGTGTCAGAAACAGAGGGAATTATATACACAAAGGAACTTCCTCTCTAGGATGAGAGAAAGAACCATCCATGATTATGATAAAGCTAAATTATAGTAAAATTGCCTGTGACATAGGGCGTGTAGGAAAGCTATGTTTGGAAAGGTAAATTGGGTCCAGAAGGTAAAAGAGCTTGAATACTAAACTATGGAGTTAAGACTCTTCTGCACACAGTGCTGAACCATCTAATGGTTTTCAAACACCAGTATACACCAGGAAGATCAATCTATTCATAACTTTAGAATGGGTTAGAGGATGCAGGAGAGACCAGATAGCAGAGAATAGCTGGAAAAATGCTGTAAATTGAAGAGATAGTGAAGTTAGGAAGTAGGATAATGGTAGTTGGAATGGACAAGGGTAGATGGACATCATACTGGCAAGGTGAAAGCATGTTCCATGTATTTATAACTTCCACCCCATCGCTTCCTCCTCTAAAGACTTACAGTTTATCTTGAATTAACAATGTAAATAAGTGAAGATAAGAAAACTAAAGGAATAGTAGTGTGATAAGGCCAGAGAGACAATTACTTTACAGAATGTATATGATTCTGTATAATTATTAACATTTTTTCATGGTCAGGTACACAGTCCACATTGTCTGAAAGACAACTGGTGAGGAAAAGAAAAGGTTTATTTGGCACTTAAGAAAGAGAGAAATTTCTCCTTGCAGTCCCTACAGAGAGAATATTAAATAAGATGGTGGCTTACACCCTTCTCAGGTTCCCTGCAGTATGTTCAGCAAAGAGGTCTATGTGGCTGCATTTTTAGTGGCTCTCAAAGCAAGCTCAGGTGTGATGACAAAGAGCCCCTGACCGGTGATCGGAGGTGGGGTGCTGGGAGCAGGAGAGCTCAGGGATAACTCCCCAGAGTTGCCTCTGGTGATTCGGGGTTGGTTTTCTACCCTTGTACGTATAACTATATTCTGCCAAGTTTCCTGCTCCTTGCCTGCTCCATGGTTATATAATCACCATTAGCTTTGTTTTGTGTTGCAAAAGACAGCAATTTAAAATACTCTCTCTTGCATTATTTATTTGTTATTTATGAGCTTAGTAAAGTCATTAGTCTTTCTTTGGGGGTTATATATGTCATCAAAAGAAGAGCTACATTTTCTCTGCTATTAGGTTATAGAAATTTGAGTAACCTTAAAAGGAAAATACCAGCAATCAAGAAAACTTTTTATATTTTGACAACTAAAAACTAAACTTGTCCAACTGGAATATTGTAAAGAAAAGTTGAAAAAAAATGCCAGAATCTTCAGCAGCTCTAAGTGAGAGCAGATGCAGTCATGCATGAAACACAAGACTCCTGATAAACCTAAGCCATTCCTTGAGATACAGACCACAGGTCCTCAGTTCTCTGGGGGTTTGGGGCAATGATTCCCCAGGTGGTTTTGTCCCTGGTGCTCTTTGCTCTTGCTCAGATTGAGATCCTTCTTTCCTCTGGGACCAACACTAATAAAGCCAAACCTTGTTGAGCCCAGCCTGGTTCTGGGGGGGCTTCATAGTTTGTTAATCATGGGAAGTGATCCCAAATGACCAAAATTTATGTATTATTATTGGTCCTGAGATAGCTTAGTTAAATTTCACACACTCTGTAGCACCCAAAGCCTAGATTTCACTACATGGAACTACTAGGGCAAAACCCAGCCTTTGTAGGAGAGAAGATGATCTGCATTCCCAGCGGTCAGATATGAGGGGAAATTGGACAGACATGAGGGGAATTCTGTCCCACCCAGCACATTGGGAGATGGTTCCCAGCTTTCGAGCTGCCATTTAAAGCATCAAGTTTAGTGACACACACTGCACTGGGGTTTGATGACCACTGTATTTTTTGGTCATTTATAGTTGGGTTTATATTCTATTTCAGAAATGATAACTGAAAAATAGTTTGTTTTTATGGAAATAATGAGCCATAGAAGAATGTTTTATCATTTGTTAGTGGCATCTGCCAGTTTCCTTGGCAGTGCATAACAATAAATATCTTTCTTGCTTTAAAAAAAAAAAAAAAAAAAATCAAGGGGCCCAGAAAGATGGAAGCAGTTGGGAGCAATAGAGGCCAACCAATCCAGGGTGTGTTACTGTTTACAAAAACACTGCTAAAAAGGATGAAAAGATTGATGCTCTAGTGCAACCACTAGATGGCAGCCTTTCTGCATTAAAAGCTATCACCGTTTGCTAACAGCAAATACTGGTATTAATGGTTAAGTATTCTTTATATGGCTAAAACTATGAGGATGTTTTGGATTTTCAAAACTTGAATGAGCATAGAGAATTTATTCATTTCTCCATCCAGCTAGGGATTTTGTGATCATACACCTCATCTACAGAGAATTTGAAATCAGTCTCTAAACTAGGAGTCAGATGGGTTCTCTACCCTCCACTCTGCCAATAATTAGCCCTGTGACCATGAACGATGAATGTCTCTGGTCCTCAATGAGGTCAACTGCAAAATGCGATGACTGGGTCACTAGATTATCTCTGAGATATCTTCCAGCTCAGATATTCTCATTTCTATATCATTTCGTAGTTGAGCCTGATGGATATGCTAGCTCAAAATACAATCCACATGATGCCTAGTAAATTACTGTATTATTCAGCAAATGTCAACTGATATTCATGGGCATAATTAACATAGCTGATACTTATTGAGCACCTACTATGTGGCAATACTAGGCTAAGTGTTTCATGAGCATTACCTAATTTAAGTCTCATGACAGTCTGATTCTAATCCCCATTTTGCAGATGAGGAAACTGAGGCTGAGAGAAGTTAAGTAACTAGCCCAAGATCACATGGCTAATGGCTAGGCTGGTATGACTCTGAAACAGTGTGTATACCATTGCTATATTTCCTCTCTAATTCAGGTGAGAAAAATACAAATTTGAATACATCATTGCTTCTGAAAGAAAAACTCATTCTGTAAATCCAAAATCCTTGGTTTTCCAAGGGAAATACATTAGGGTTTTGTTTGTTTGTTTTTTGGTTTTTTGGGTTTTTTTCCTGGAGATAGGACAGATTTACTTGGCTGTATTGTCACACTGTCATTAGATGCCTCTTTGTGAGCCTTGGCAGAAAAGCCTAACATCCAGTTTCATGCACATGGGTAACCAGCCGGCCCAGGGCCCTGTCAGCCTTGTGGTTTCTCAGAGCCAGTGTCTCTTTAAATGTGCAATGAGGGACTGCACCAGGTAATCACTAGGGACCTTTCCAGGTCTAGAATTATCTGATGGTGTGTCCATAATCTGATACAGGGTCTAATATTAGCAGGATAGAAGTTGCTCAGGATATGGTAGCTCCCTACCATTTAGCAGTTGCAGCAAGGAAATACTACACTTACTATTTAGTGCTGTTTGTTAGTAAATTAAAAGTTTCCTCCCTTTCTTTGTGGCCAGCACACTTACGTAGCCTTACAACCACTGCCTTAATTCAGAAGAGTGGTTCTAATATCTGGTGTTTTCAGCTCTCTTGGAGACGCCTTTTGGTAACTTTCAAGTCACAACTCCAAGGTTTAGTAGAACATACTATGAATTCTTTGAGTAGCCACTAGATGGCAGTAGAGCATCAATTTATACCCTAGAGTTAATCCCAAACCTTCAGTTTTCTGTCTCATTTTATTTTACATGTACATTATCTCTGAAGCAAGAATTATTAGATAGAGAAACTCATAACTTGCTTTATATTGGGCTATGCATATTAAAATGCTCGAGGAACAGCTTGATGGAGCAGACCAGATCAGGAAAACCTGAGGTGGATTTATAGGAAGTAAACAAAGCTGAAGTTTCGTGGGCAACTCCAATGCCTTAGGAGGGGCCCTAGTGCTATAAATTTTGAAAAAGTAAGATATTTTGTTTTCTTTTTCTTAAAGAGGGCTCCAAAATTATATAAGCTTCAAGCCTCACAAAGCTTCGATTTGTCTGGAAATAGCCATGTGGCTCTTTTAATTTAGGAAAGGGTAAACAATCTTGCCGTTATTAATTTTCTACCTACTTAATCTCCAAGGACAAGGGCAATCTGGTTTTTAAAAGCAAGCCAAATAAAAAGGAAACAGGAAATAATGTAATGAGTGGGCCAATATTCCACTTGTTTATGAGTCTGAGTAAAATAAAATACTTAACACTGAAACTCTTTCACTTCTGGCAGCATAATACCTGTACTAAAAAAAGGAAAGTACAGATTATAAATTAGCAAATTAGTAAATTATCCTCTGCTAAAACTCCAGACCGGTATGGCAGTGTTTGAGGATTTGATTTTATTCTGTCTTATTTTTTAACCCCAGAAGTGTTGTGCTTAATAAGAGATAACTAGTGACTATTCAGAAAGGAAACTCTACTTCCATTTATAAATCTTAAATTTCTCACCAGGGGGCTATGCTTAGTCTTAAGACTACCAACAGCCTACTACTCATCAGGAGTTAAACTGAACTGTACCCTTCGGAAAAGAAAAATGAACTTTCCAATTGGTCTTTCCTGTTTCAAACACTAAGATTTTCTTTTAAGCTAGGGGGACTTATCTATGTCTAGCTCCATCTGTAACTATTATTCACAATTAAAATATTTTGTCCACGCGATGAGCTCCTATGTCTACTAGACCTTGATATCCTGAGGTTTTGGAGTGGGTTTCTTCACCTTTGTGTCCTTGGATATATGACACATGGCAGGAAATCTAAAAATGCTTGCTGAAAGAATGAAAGCTAGATATTATTTCAAAGTTAATGTAGGGCCTGGGGGGGTCCCTCCAGCATGATTCTAGGTGTATTATATCTGTGTCATGTTTCACAAAGGTTGTGTTTCAGGAGACACACTTGTGTAATACGTTTGCCATGAGTAGACGTTCTGTGTCTGACATTAGAGAGGAACGAGAAAATGCTCACGGGGTGGCCTGAGCATCTGGGGGGAGAAGCTCCTAAAGCTGAACTTGGCTTGCGAAGCCGTCTCAGCCCACACATCCCGTGGCCTTTCTTCACCTCCCAACCGAGTGCTGGAGCCAACTTTAAAATAATGACACCTGTGACCAGGTGCTCAGCAGGACTGCTTGGATCTGGATCTGGAAGAAAAGGAATTCAGCCAACCCCTCATCCCCCTCCCTTCCAAGGGAGGTCAGAGGTCACATTGGCTGTAGCACAGACTCCGCAATTCCTGGCTTGGGAATTGCAGATGAAGCAAGGACCTTGCCTGGACTACCTGTGAGGGTCATCCCCTTCCTCTGACCACTGAGAAGCTAAATCTGCCTTCTGAGATCATGACCCGAAGCATATAGAATTGACCTTTGGATAGCAGGCTAAGTCTTGTTAGTTTATCCCCAAATCAGGAAGGCAGGTATACTGCCTGGGTTCAACATGCAATGAGGCCAGAGTCATGAACGTTTCTGCTTTGGTAACTCAAATTCAACCGTGAGTATATATCGACTCCACGTCTACCAACAGTGTAGTAAGTGTGGGGAACGTGTTGTAAGACAGGGAGGTGAGGTGACACACACCAATATCCATGTCCACTCCCCCCCCTACTCCTCTCTTCCTAATAGAACACCAGCTTGTTCTGGTGCCCACTCTGCATGGTGATGCCCTTCAGGCCCCAGCCTCAAGGGGGTAGGTCCAGTGGTTGTTTTGGTGTAGGCATGAGACACGCAGAGAAGTCTGCTAGGTGGTTTCTAGGGAAGACTTCCTTCTTTATATACACACACACACACACACACACACACACACTCACACAGACACGTATATATTTTTTATATTGGAGTATAGCCGATTAACAATGTTGTGATAGTTTCAGGTGCACAGCAAAGTGACTCAGCCATACATATACAGGTATCCATTCTCTCCCAGACTCCCCTTCCATCCAGGCTGCCACATAACATTGAGCAGAGTTCCCTGTGCTATACAGTAGGTCCTTGTTGGTTATCCTTTTTAAATATAGCAATGTGTACATGTCAATCCCAAACTCCCAAGACTTCCTTACTTCTGAGAGAGATACACAGGAGAAGATAGTCTTTTCATCCCCTGGAATTATCGTATCTATCATATCTATATGTAATGACCAGAACTGTAGCAGCCACTCAATTCAGCAGCAACTGAATAAACTGATTAAACCGACTCAGTCCACCCTTCTCGTTTATATGCAGTAATAAACTTCGTGTTTGATTAAGCTTCTGTGAGTTGGAATTTCTGTTACTTGCAGGCAAAAGAATCCTGTACTATAAGCAGGGATTGGATCACAAGAAAAATTTAGAAAAAAGAGCACCCTTGCTAGCTTTTCATCACACAATACATAAGTATCTAGCAGGAAGGGAGAACTCCGTTTTGGAACTCTGCCCACCTCCAACAATATAAAGCTTAGGAAGCACATGTAGTTCAAGTTTATCACTGCATCTCTAGATCCATTCAATGGCATATATTTTTTTTCTTCAAAAAGAAAAAAATATTAAAAGTGGCAGACTTTCTGTACCTTTCTTGTTACTTTTACAATTTATAAAACTGCAGTGGTTGGAATCCATTTTCTGTCCTGTTACTGAGTCCAAGCTCGTACTGCTCACCTCACAATACGCCAATAAATCGAGAAATGAGGTGTTGACGCAAGGAATACGATTTTATTTGGAAAAGCAGCAGATGGAGAAGATGGCGGACTAAGGTCCCAAAGAACCATCTTGCCTGGGTTTGGATGCTAGTTTCTTTTATAGAACAAAGAGTGGGAGGAGAGGAGGTAAAGTTAAAAAGGTGATAAGCTGTTGCAAATATTTCCTGATTCCAGCCAGACTCTGGAGGGGGTGTGTTAATTTCTTCTTTCCTGCGGCCATTTACAGGTGGGCCTGGTGAGGATGTTTCCTGTGAACTTAAACAAAGGTATTTTAGCTTACACCTCAGGCTTGGGAGGCAGGGTTCCCAGATATGGGCCATTATGTATACTTTAAACTATAGGCAATGTCTCTTTAGTATGAACTTGTAACAAAAGCAATAGAATACGAAAGTTAAAGTAAAAGAAATAGATCCAATATGGAGTCAGATTTGTTTTTCCCCATTATAGTCCTAGTGGTCTTCACTTGCTTGCTGCTCTTCTTGGCTTATTTGTGAGCAGAAGAAGGCCAAGGAATGTAGTTTAGGGTCAGTGGACCAATTAGTAAAAATAAGTCGATGCAGACATACAAGCGTGGTTAAGCCTTCTCACCTCTAAGATAGTTTTCAGTTGTTATGTGATTCCCCGGAGCTAGGTGTGTTTTTCTATCCCTTTATACATGCCATCTGTAATTCCTAAGGAGAGATTTTCCTCAAAGGTGAACTTCAGTGCTTTCTTTCAGAGGGTAGAAATGTTTTTTTCCTAAGTCCTTATATATGGCGTAAATGTTGCAGGAAGGAAACAGTTCAGAGTGGTTACTTATGCAGAGAGAAATTGTGACTGGGCTAAAGAAATTATTTTTTTATTTCAGTTCCCATGGAGAAGACAAAAAGAAATTGTTGCTGATAATACATCTTCACATTTTCTATAACACAAAGAATAATGTTTTCTGAAACAAAGAGGTGCAAGATGAATTTCTTCAGAGTACTCCCATACAGCCTTAATTTCTCAGCCTTAATTATATGCTTAAGAAATATATCAACCTGGACTTCCCTGGTGGCTCAGTGGTTAAGAATCTGCCTGCCAATGCAAGGAACTTGGGTTCGATCCCTGGTCCGGGAAGATCCCACATGTCACGGAGCAACTAAGCCCGTGCGCCATAACTACTGAGCCTGTGCTCTAGAGCCTGCATGCAACAACTACTGAAGCCTGCAGACCTAGAGCCCGTGCTCCACAATAAGAGAAGCCACTGCAATGAGAAACCCACTCACTACAACGCAGAGTAGCCCCCGCTCGCCACAACTAGAGAAGCCCACGCACAGCAACAAAGACCCAATGCAGCCAAAAATAAATAAAATAAATAATTTTTTTTAAAACGAAGAAGAAATATATCAACCCTTGTATCAGTTATAATGCTGCTCAACTACAGATAATAGAGAACATGTGACTCAAAGTGGCTTAAAGAGTAGGACATTTATTATGCAACATAACAAGAACTCTAGAGCTAGGGCAGGTCTAGGGTTGGTTAATTCAGCTACTCAACAATGTATTTGAAGACTCAAGTTGCTCTCATATTTCTGCCCTGCTTTCTCCTCCATCTATTCTCCGTAGGCTAATGCCACTTCTGGTCCTAGGATGGCTGTCACATTTCATCACATGCGGTCATGACACTGGCCTTCAGGGAAGAACTGTTGCTTTCTGTAAACCTTCTTTTAAGAGAAAGACCTTCTACTGATTCCTTCAGCAGATGTGTCTCTCATATCAGTGGCCAGAGTTGCATCAGATAAGTAGGGCAAAGTACAAACACTTTAAGGGTCAGGTAGACCTAAATCAGTGTGGTGATATCAGCAAGACAGATATGTATGGGCATATGTCTGAGTCAGTTACTGGCAAGGGGAATGGGACACCAGGATTAGACCAATCGTGATTGATTATCAGGGCAGGAAGCAGCTTCCTCTGGAGCACATGGATATCTGAACAAAATCAGGGCTATTAGCAAAGAAAATGTGTGTTAGGGGTGTGGCAGTTAGGCTGGGGGTTTAGATAAAGGAAATGGTTTTGGTCTAGGCAACCACCAATGTCTGCTAAAACTCTCTGCCTTTGTTGGTTTGCATTCCTTTTAAATCTAATAAATATTATAATCCGGGGAACAGTTTCCTTTGCCTGGCATAGCCTAGATTCCTCCCCTAACTGGGAGTCAGTTTCCACTTTATTTCCAATGTGCAGGAAACATACAAATGTCTTTTTTTTTTTTCTCTTAAGAACAATGACAGCAGAGCAACCAAACAAATATAAAATGAAATTGTATTGCTTTCATGTCAAAATCTAACCATCTAGCAATTTACCTATTTACCTATCTATCTCAATTTGTTTTCTGCACAGGGTTTAAAAGAATTCTGTTTATAAATGTGTTATGAGAGTACCAAGTTATCTACAATCCTGTGTAGGTTTTGAAGAATGATTCATTATTTTGGTTGATTGGAAATATACACAGGGAAGTGTGCCTTTGGGCTTCTTGATTTTCCAGCATCCTTGATAAGTTGTTGTTTCCACTCTTTACAGAGCTTTGGAGGTAGTGGATGGAGGCCGTGTGGCTGGAGAGTGCCAAGAATTTACATTGCACTTTGGGGAGTCCCGGTTCTTTCACACCACCTGTGAGGTGCCTGGTCCTTCACATACAGAGTCTGGAATGTTTAAAAAGGTAATGCTTCATTTCCAGTATTTGGCTCCCAGGACTAAACACTTTAATGAATTAAAAAGTGAAAAATAACCCCTGTCTGATTGAAAAACACATAGTTGAAAAGAACGTAGATGGTAAAAAGGTCATTATATATCAATGCACCAAGATAATAAATAAGAATCAAGGGATAAGTTTGAATCTTTGCTCTTTGCTGCCTTCAAATGTTCTACCTCGTTGTCCTGGGTGCCTTTTGCCTGCCCTTTTCCCTTTGTATACCTTTAACTCAAAGATACACAAAATAAAATGACATCAATATTTGGAAATAGTGATTCTTTCCCATAAAAGGCATTTTTACTACTTCCTACTGTAAGGCATTTAGAGTTGTTACCATTCTATCGGTAGTTACATCTTAATATCTAGATGTTTGCACAGAAAGTTCTGACTTAACTATATTGCCTTAAAAGAAAAGTTTTCCCCAAAGTGGGAGATAATGTGTATGCATGTTAACTGCATCCTTTCACCCATGAAAAGACATGGCTTCTGTCCTTGCCTGCAGGCAACAAAGTAGAATAAAGTCTTGAGTCACAGTGTGAGAGCTGGTTTAGCTGCCAGACTTTGAAGGTTGTATAATGCATTTCTTTTTTTTTTTTTTTAAATAAATTTATTTATTTATTTATTTATGGCTGCGTTGGGTCTTTGTTGCCGTGCGCAGGTTCTCATTGCGGTGGCTTCTGTTGTTGCAGAGCACGGGCTCTAGGCGCGCGGGCTTCAGTAGCTGTGGCTCGAAGGCTCTAGAGCGCAGGCTCAGTAGTTGCGGCGCACAGGCCCAGCCGCTCCGCGGCATGTGGGATCTTCCCGGACCAGGGATCAAACCCGTGTCTCCTGCATTGGCAGGCGGATTCTTAACCACTGTGCCACAAGGGAAGCCCAAAGGTTGTATAATACATTTCTTGTTACAACTTCTTATAAGATCATTGATGGTTAGTAATGAAAGATATTTTGTCATGAAAGAAATCCCCCTCCCAAAGGAATTTGCTTTAGTAATGCTATATATTAAAAGTGAAAAAATTACTTAGTGTAAGATGAAAAATTTTAGGGATTGGATGCACAACAATGTGAATGTATTTAGGACTACTGAGCTATATACTTAAAATGGTTAAGATGGTAAATTGTATGTTATGTGTATTCTACCACAATTAAAAGTTAAAATGAAAAAATATCTTACTGGTGGAAAGCAGTAAGAAAAAAGGACATGATGCGATTATAAACTCATATTTTATATTTTATTAGAAAATGACAAAAGTAGGTAGGGAAATTCAACAGAAAATGCTTTCTAACTCAAAGTAGCATAATATCAATCAGAGTACCAGAAATATAAAATTAAATTTTATAAAATGTTGAAATTAAAAAATCAAATTTAAACTAAAAAATTAAATAACCTGGCTTCCTATAATTTATACTCACTTTCAAATTGGTTTTGCATTTTGTTCTTCTTTCTCTATAAGAAATAGTTTATAACTGGAAACAAAACCTGATAAATCCAGTCGCTGGCCCTGAGTTTCGAGTTGTTTTCTACATTTTTCCTTTAATAACTTAAAATAAAAATAATTCTGCAAGTATCATGCCATTAACTATCCTATGATGTTTACTGAAGTCCAGGAAACAATTGGTGGCAGCATTCAAAGTTGGGGCAAAAAGTAAATTCCCTGAGAAGGATGGCAGTGAAGGGTCTGCAGTGCCCCCTCCCTTGGTCTGCAGTTCAGCAATAGCCGTGTCTTCTTCACAGTACCCTTATCCCATCTAGACATGCTCTCTCAACCCTTGCTTGCTGTCCCAGGCTGCAGTCAAGGAGCCCTGAGCACCAGGCAGCTCATGGGAGAGGCCCCAAGGCCAAGCCAGAGAGCTCAGTTCCATGAAGGCTGGCAGGGAGAAAGAGGCCAGTCGGTACACCTGGGGAAGGCAGAGGCTTGGGACCAGAAACGGATGAACTGGGAACCCAGTGTAGGAAGGGAGCCAGGGCAGATAGAAGCAGGGTAGGAACTGGACGAAAGGAACAAGCAGAGGCAAAATGTCATTCTGGCTACACTGTCTCCACGTGTCGCCTGAAATGGGGTCAACCAGGCACCGCCTGTACTCTCTACCTGTACCACACCCTCCTGCTCAGAGATGGTCAAATGCCCACATCAGGAAGAACTGGCTCCCGGGTCCACTTCTGGATCTGCCTGTTTCTCCCTCTCCCCGCCTCCATCATCCCTCTTTCTTCCTCCTGCTTGCTCTGGGCTCTAGCTCTCTGGATCTTTCTCATCTGCATATTCTACTACGGCTGGGAGAAAGGAAGAGGCATGGAACAGGCGTTCTCTTGCCTACTGATGTGTTCTCAGCTTTATGTCTCTTGAGATCATGGCTGAGAGGAGTAACCAGACCATTCTCAGAAGTGCAGGACAGCCCCACACCACCAGCCTGGCCAGTAGCACCGGGAAACAGAAGCTAACTCCATGTAAATTCTGGGTAGTTCGTACCTACTGTGAGTGCCAGCATGCCAGGGCACCTCCCATACCTTCCAAAGGACTCTTCTCTTAATCCACTCTCTGCAGCAAGCCTGGTCATTTCCTGCAGGATTCAGCAGATTTACTAGGAAGTTGTATCAGGGCCACCCTTGGCGTCTTTCCCAGGCAGAAGGCCATCAGTTCTTCTTAAGATACCTGACTTGATCTAGCCCTCTAAGTTATATCTATTTACTCAGATGAATGTTTAAATTTTTTATTTTCATTGAAGTGAAGCCATGTGCCTTCCCCCAAACAACCAAGATTTATTCATTTTCTATATTTGTTCCATACACTCTGTGTTACTGTGTTTGTTTACTTATTTAACATGCTGTTAACATTCCTTAGACATTCTTTAGAGCTGCAATACTGTACTGAATCCTTCAATTAAAAGAAGACATTGTTCTTCCAGCTTGTATAAACGGAAATAGGGATTTATAATTATAAAGCTGGTATTGCCTCTCAAATGCATGTATACGTCAACTAGGAAAAAAAGCGCAACTACAAATCAAAGGAGAATATTACTAGAATTTAAATCTTAGAAAAATCATCAGGGATTTTATTTATTTATACCAAACAATTTTTCCTTTAAACGACTGCGTAAAACCTTTAGTCAGCTTTAGAGTAGAAGATATATTTATGTAAATATTTATATTTGTTACAAATACTTTTATATATATATATATTTTTAATCATGAATATAGAAATGCACTCTTTTATTTATTTATTTATTTATTTATTTATGGCTGTGTTGGGTCTTCGTTTCTGTGTGAGGGCTTTCTCCAGTTGCGGCGAGCGGGGGCCACTCTTCATCGCGGTGCGTGGGTCTCTCACTGTTGCGGCCTCTCCTGTTGCGGAGCACAGGCTCCAGATGCACAGGCTCAGCAATTGTGGCTCACGGGCCTAGTTGCTCCGTGGCATGTGGGATCTTCCCAGACCAGGGCTCAAACCCATGTCCCCTGCATTGGCAGGCAGATTCTCAACCACTGCGCCACCAGGGAAGCCCATAGATATTTATATTTGTAACAGACTTTTAATATGAGAGAAAAGCATAAGGAAGTGGTATCATTGAGTGAAAACATATATCATACGTGATAATTATATTGAATAATTCTTTCTTTGCATGTAAGAAAGGATTAACATTGTAGATTAATATATGGTTTGCTGTATTATATACTTACTATATTTACTACTTAATTCATTTTTTAAATGAAAATGTCTTAATTCCACTACACAGAGATATTTCCAGGACATGAAGTAACACCCTTTATTAATTAAAGCATTTCTTTAAAAAAAAGAATAAGAATACTGAGCAAAATATTGTTAATTAAAATTAGCGTCTTCAAAGAGAGTAATTACCTTAATGAGAATTTCAGTGATTTCTAGTATGAAAATCTTTTAATTTCCCTTCAATTCTAATCACTTATTTTGATCTAGAAAATTGTATCTGACAATAGTGATAAGTAAAATTGTCACATTTTCAATCATTCTGGAGCCAAGTTCAAACAAGTAAAAGGAATAAGTGGGCACAGCAATTGTTTGATTAATTCAAGCAAAAGAAAAGAATTATTTTTGCTTTAACCGTTCGGATTTTTTCATTCTTGACTTGGATAAAGCCTCTATTTCCCATTGCCTGTGAGTGTGTTTGCATGTGCATGTGTAGAAGTGTGTGTATGTGTACTTTTTAAAAGAAAAAATAAGCCCCACACCCCCAAACCAAAGTTACTATAATCTATAGAGGAGAAAGAATTTTGCCAACTCAGTGCTGCTCCTTCAGAAGTCATGTGTACAGATTCTGATTCTTGTTAATGCTTCTCTGCCTCATCATTCAGGAGATATCTGTGAAGCTCTCATCCCACTCTTGAGATTGGGATGCTCCCACATCATCCAAGACAGGTATCTGCTTTAGTCTCAAGTATCTCAGAGATGGTTCTACCACAGTTGCTTTTGACAGCTTTTTCATCGCCCAGTTAATCTTGTAATTGTCAAGGTGGAGTGTTGTCCAGCTTCCAGCCTGGTTATTCTAGTTCAGTCAATAAGGATAACAATTCAGTTCAACAAGGATTTGTCGAGGTAGCAGAGAGGACAAAACATTTCCTAACATGTTCATTTCCATGTTTCTCAGGTGGTTGAACACTCTGAGAGGTGACATCCCATTTCTCTTCCCAACCCTATCACTTCTCCTTTCTCTCTCTCTAGCTGCTCCACATGCACCCACTGATTTTCCTCTGGATGCCCAGTCCCCAGGCTTACCTCATTTCTTAGGTTGGACTAAGTTCAAAATATGAAGTACTTAAGAGGGCTCAGACTTGTCCACCTGCGCTGCCGCATCCCATGCAGCCCAGTGTTGGGTCTTCTCTTCTGTTGGGTTGGCCTAGGACACAGTACATGAACATTGGTTGCTGGGCTCCTACATATTGTCTCAGATCACCCATGTTGCTAATCTCACCAAGGACTCTTCTGAAATTATCCTGCAAGTAGTAAGACCTTCGAAATCCAAGTTCCGACCCCCAAGCCCCAATCCTGAGACAGAGGCATTTAATTACTAAGGTTAGTCCTTCCCAATAGTGACTTCCTTGAAGGACTTAAGAGTATAATCCATCTGTTCCAACTCTGCATTCCACACTCCTGTTGACACTTTGTCTTACACTTGCATATGTCATCTGGTGTGTGATTAGGGACTGCTGGCCCCTTAGACCTACCTTGTCCCAAATCTTTGCTTTCATCGTCCTTCAGATCTTGACATCATTTTACCCACCCCACCCTGGGACCTGTCCTAGCCACACAGGTAGGCCTAGTGCCCAATTTCAATCTCTCATCCCTTTCCCTACTGGCTGCATGGCAGGAATCTCTCTGTGCTCTGTAAGTACTGATCTAAAAGGCTAAATATACTGTTAGGAAAAATAATTCAACATAGAGAGCAATGTGTACAGCATGTTACATTTTGTGTAAAAGGGGGATTAGAATAGATAGATATAGATATATCTTTGTAGATTCATTAAGAAATTATGGAAGGATACATGAAAAGCTAGTAATAATTACTTGTGATAGAGGTGGGGGAAAAGAGTAGATAGGGGATGCAGGTGGGAGAGAGACTTTACTGTGCATCTTTTCATATTTTGAATTTTGAACTATTTGAAAGTATTGCCTATTCAAAATTTTTTTGAAGATGGAGGAATGAATAGATATGATTTAAGTTATATTGTGATTAAAGTCACATTGAAATGGTTTAGGTATGCACGTGTGATTTCTTTATGATTCTCTGATTTGCTGTAAACTCTACCAGTCCTGACTGCATTTCCTGAGGATGTTACTGTTGTTTCCAGATTTCTTATTGCCCCATTCTACTGCCTTTGCCCATATTCTTTCCCATGCCTAGAAAGTCTTTCCACTTGTCTACCTGCAAAATTCTACTCATCCTTTAAGATCCTGCTGAAACAGCTCTTTCTTTGTGATCCCTGCCCTCAAAAACTTGTTTATTTACCTTGGATGTATCATGAACTCAACACTTACCATATTGATTTGCAAGTCTCCTTCCTTACCAGACTAGGAGGCCCTAAGGGTCAGACTGCATTTGTATGGCTGGAACATTATAAATTTTGCATGAATGAAATGCTGTCTATTTGCAGTAAAAAGTAGTAGAAGACAATGCTATTGCAAATGTGCAGCATTTCAGCTCCATATGAGTTGAATTTTTATTTACATTTTAGAAGGTAGAGAAGGAAAGCTCACCAAATGCATATACACATAAGTAAGCCATGTGTGGGCAGCAGAAAGAGAATGTGGCTGTTTCCGGAGCATGACTCCACCCTCCTTCTCCAGCACTTGGGCTGTGGGGTCGCGAAGATCAAGGTAGAGCATAGTGGCCTAGGAAGCACTTTTCCTCTGAAAAAGCCTGGTATTATTGGATGCAGCAAGAGGTGCTTTTCCTACATTGGAAGTTTCACATGTTGGGCATTCTATGGGCTGGAGAATGTTGCTTTAATATCCCAAGAGTGGCATTACAAAAGCAGGATATGGTATACCAGTTCTTTTTCTCATTAAAGCTAAATGTCTGGCCTTATAAGAAAAAGATTGATTGCCTATGCATAGCTGGCTTTGGGAAAATCAAGCCTATGGATATAACTATCTGTGATATTGTACATTTGAAGGTACCATGGTCACAAGGAAGTAGCAGGAGATCAATGAGTGATTTGTTGTTTGTTTTTTTTTTTACACCCCAAGTACATGTGTTGTCTTCCTTTGAGGTAGTGACTATGGGTGCTGTTTATTCACATATGTATAAATAAATATATAAGTATATATTAGCCAGTCCATTTCCCTATAACCCAAACTGGAAAGCTTTGTCTGTGGTAGGGTTTTGAGGTCTATTTGTTTTTTAAATGTGGTAATATATTTATTATTTTTCTTCTAAATATTATATTTGTTTGTTGCAAAAAATTTCCAAGAGTGTGAAACATACAAAATGAAGACTTAAATTCTCCCATTACACTTGAAGGTAACTAGTTTGGTGTGTATACTTTCAGAGTTTTTTGTTATGTATTTATGTAAACAGAGTTAGTGTATTTGTGCTTTTCCAACCAAAAGATATCATACAATGCATACAATTCTCTAATTTGTTTCTTTTTACTAAGCAATCTTTGTGATCATCTTTCCAAGTCAGTATCTATAAATACGCCTCTTTTGAACTACTACGTGATAGTATTCCATATGTATATTACGATGGCTGTACTATTCTATAGTTAACCAATCTTTATTTATGAACATTTAAGTTATTTCCACTTTTTTTTTCTTTTATAAACATTGCCCTCTCTCTGGGTGTTTTTTTGTCAGTATTTCTATGGGATAAATTCTCTAGAAATGGAATTACTGAATCAAGAGCACACTTATTTTTAGATGTTATAGATATTGTCAAATTGCCCATAAAAAGGTTTCATCAACCTACGTTCCCAACCAAAGTGAATGAATGTGCCTATTTTCCTACCACTTCATAAATGTTGTATGTAATTGATTTTTTTTCGTTTTGTCATTCTGTTGGTATCTCATTGTTTAAAGTTATAGTTCTTCAATTAAGAATGAGGTTGGGGGCTTCCCTGGTGGCTCAGTGGTTAAGCATCCACCTGCCAATGCAGGGGACATGGGTTCAAGCCCTGGTCCAGGAGGATCCCACATGCTGCGGAGCAACTAAGCCCGTGTGCCACAACTACTGAGCCTGCGCTCTAGAGCCTGCGAGCCACAACTACTGAGCCCACACACCGCAACTACTGAAGCCTGCACGCCTAGAGCCCGTGCTCCACAACAAGAGAAGCCACTGCAATGAGAAGCCCCCACTCACCACAACTAGAGAAAGCCCCGCGCGCAGCAACGGAGACCCAACGCAGACAGAAACAATAAATAAATTAAATAAAATAATAAAATAAATAAATTTAAAAGAAAAAAGAATGAGGTTGGGCTCTTTTTTATGTTTACTGGCCATTTGTATTTCTTCAGTGAATTATCTTTTCATGTTTTTTGCTCATTTATGTGTTGGGTTTATCTTGCTTAAGATATTGTGACAGTGATAATCATTGGTATTCAAACTGGTTAAAAATTGTGTTTTTACAGGGGACATTTTAACCTTTTTGTATTCTTTTTCTTTTAAAAAGTTATTTTAAGTTATTTAAAATAACTTAGTGTTCGGTTATCCAATTAAGGTTTAAATTTGTTGTGTGCTTGTAGGGGCGGGAGTTTTGTGTGGCTGGAACTGTTAGGTAGTGAAAACCGGAAATGCTTCTCTGCTCTAACTAGAGAGTGGGTATCAGAGGAGATGGGAGTGGGAATGGGACTTATGAAATAGTATTTTTTGGTCACTCATGCAATGGAACTAAACGACAGTCTCAGAAGAGTCACTGAAGTGTTTTTCCCTCTCATTCACTGCAGTCCTGCTCCTGTATGTCTTTCAGTCCCTTTGTTCAAATGAATTTCTTTCACTTATTATAAAAAATATTTACAACAGTCTTAGACTCAAAGTATCAAGGGCTGAAAATATTTAAGTTAAAGTCCTTCAGGATTCTGTGTCTTGCTCTAGTCAAGACAGATCCATTTCCATCAGGAATCCCTGGCTGGTGATCATCCTGACCAGCATGCCTGTCTTCTTGTAAGGATCATTAGTGATTGTAAAGCCCAGAGCATATACAAAGCTCTCTATAAGTAGTAATTATTGTTATTGTTCTCTGACATCCTTAAATTTCAAACTGAATTCCTACCAGCCAATGTAGTACAGGAGAAAATTAAAGTTCTTGTGACATCATTCCCAAAATAAAGAGGAGTCGCTGGCCAGTGATGCTCATTTGTTTTCCTGAAGACATCGAGAGAGGATCACATCGTCATTTTGGCCAGAAAGAAGACAATCTGGGGGGGGGGTCTTCTTTTGAATATTCTAATCATAGAATATTTGTTTAGGTCAGGAATCCCTCATTGGGGATCCCTTCTTTAGCCAAGAACAAAGCCCTCTGGCTACACTCGACGACATTTGGGCCAATTGGAACCAGATCTGTTTGCTTATGTAGCTCTGGACACTGGACTTCTTCTGCAATACTCACTTCTGCTGAGGAAAATCTGAAGACTGGCCTAATCCAGAGCCTCAATGGGGAGTCGAACCTGCCGTGGTTCTGGCTGTGGCAGGTGTAGCGGGTGTGCCGACAGTAGCAGCGGGAGGGCAGACTCTCGGAATAGGTTCCCCGACTCCCGGAATAGATATAAAAATTCCAGAAACAGGTATTGTAACCGGGATCTAGAGGTGAGTCCTGCTGAGGGAATCTTTCTGAATATTGATTTGTCCAATGTCTCTTTAATAACAATTGAGTACGAGGTACATGATTGTGAATCAGTATGTGTTACTGTTTCACAGGGCTAATGCCATGGTAGTCTTATATATTTGAAAGTATCCTGGGCACTATTTATTGACATACTCCCTTACTTTTTTTCTGAGTGTTAAACAATTTTTTTTTTTTTGCAGTTGGTTAGAGCTTAACTGGGGAAGTCAATGCCGGTGAAGGTAGCTACTGCTGGGTACTGTTCCCTGAGACTTAGTCTTCTCTGCTTTAGGCTTTTGAGAACTTCGAATGCTGGGAGAGAACCATGCTACCTACATTCTCTCAAAAGCTACTTTCCTTTGAGCTGAGCTTATTTGCAGTTTACCAAGTTCTTAATTGAATCAGATATTAAATCACATAAAGGTGCTTTGAACAGTGGAATGATTCATTTAAGATTCTGAATCAACAGCTCAGAATTGCTTTTTGTGGACCTAATTTGACAGGAGCTGTTGTCTTTTATATATATATATAAATTTATTTATTTATTTTTGGCTGTGTTGGGTGTTCGTTGCTGCACGCGGGCTTTCTCTAGTTGCGACGAGCGGGGGCTACTCTTCGTTGTGGTGCGCAGGCTTCTCATTGCAGTGACTTCTCTTGTTGCGGAGCACAGGCTCTAGGCACGTGGGATTCAGTAGTTGTGGCACGCAGGCTCAGTAGTTGTGGTACTCGGGCTTAGTTGCTCTGCGGCATGTGGGATCTTCCCGGACCAGGGCTCGAACCCATGTCCCCTGCATTGGCAGGCGGATTCTTAACCACTGTGTCACCAGGGAAGTCCCAGGAGATGTTGTCTTAAGATTGAGAGGTGACTCAAGGTCTCAACACCAGTGGTCACTCATTATCCCCAGTCCCTGTTTGTTAAAGCCAGTGTTTTGTTTTAGTAGTAGATCGTCTGTGCTACTTTGTAACATGTGGGGTGGCCAGCACCACCAGCCTGAGCTTGCCTTTGATGCTTATTCATCGCCCTCTTCTCCACCTGTAATATTATACATCTGCTTTGTTTTGCACATGATAGCTTTGAAGCTACTGGAATGGAATGTGTAGAATGTGTATGTCAGACTAGTTTTGTAATGTGCTTTAGAAAAAGCAAGCTGTATGTACTTCTGACCTACAGTTTTCCTCAGGGTACTGATTAGAATGTAACCCATAACTTAATGAAATTGGTAATAGATTTAAATATATATGTGTGTTTGTATGTGTGTATATATATGTATATACATATATATTTATGTTTGTGTGTTACACGCATACACACACACACACACACTTTTGAAGAACATCTAAATGCTGAAGTGACAATTGAAGGTGGAATTAAACATTTGAAGTTAGTACTTTGCAGACCACATTGGTCAGATGGACCCCTCTTAGCTGTTTCTTGTATTCAAGTCTTCAGACTTCATGATGAATGCAATATTTCAGAGGTAGTGGCATTGATATTCCTGGTGTGATGGAAGGGCAGGGTTGAGGGATATAAAAAGCTGTGAACAGAGATGGGGACTGGGATCTCAGAAACTGCCCAAGAGCCTATTAAAACAGTATGGGCTTGGGGCTTCCCTGGTGGCACAGTGGTTCAGAATCTGCCTGCCAATGCAGGGGACACGGGTTCAATCCCTGGTCCGGGAAGATCTCACATGCCACAGAGCAACTAAGCCCGTGCACCACAACTACTGAGCCTGTGCTCTAGAGCCCGCGAGCCATAACTACTGAGCCTGTGTGCTACAACTACTGAAGCCCAAGCGCCTAGAGCCTGTGCTCTGCAACAAGAGAAGCCACTGCAATGAGAAACCCGTGCACCGCAACAAGGAGTAGCCCCCGCTCGCCGCAACTAGAGAAAGCCCGCGCGCAGCAACGAAGACCTGATGCAGCCAAAAAAAAAAAAAAAACAGTATGGGCTTGTATAAGGTAGAGGCTGTTGAATGGGTGAAGTCAAGAGATCTGGTGATGCATTACATGTAGGAGCGAAAGTGAATAGAATGAAAGATTTTAAGGTTTTTAATTTGGGAGGCTAGAAAAAATGGTGTTCCTGGTGACAAATGAAATCCTTTAGAAAGGAAGACTGCTTGCAAGGAAAAATTGATTTGTTTTTTTTAGAAAATGTTGACTTTGAAGTAGGAACTTGAAAACCAGGTAGAAAGTTTTAGAATAAAAGAGAGAGCAGTATGGAGAAATAGATTTGTGCTATCATCAGAGCAAATGAGAAGTGGAAAATTTTCAGCTGTTTTACTTTTCTTTCTTTCTCTCTCTCTTTCATTTTTTTGTTTGTTTGGTTTTGGTTTTTTTGTAAATTGACATTGAAACTCATTTGGCGGCAAAATTTGACCTGAACGCTTATGAGGCAATTTATTATCTTTAATTATCCCATTTACAGTGAATTGTCATACATTTTTGCTACAGAAATATTAATGTGTTATAGTACGTACACATATTACCTTTCCAAAATCTGAAGATTCTTACTTTTAAAATACTTCTGACCCCAATGGGATTTGCATCAGGGATTGTAAGTTTGAAGAAAGAATGCCAGTGATGGGGTAAGACAGAATCATCCATAACTGGGAGTTGTCTGTAAGGTTGAATAGATGACAAGAGAATGAATGATTAAACTTAAAAAGAAAAACATTATAGTTCACACAAGTAGAAAGTAAAATTGAAAGAGGGAATTCAAGAAATAAGCAAGTTGAAGGGGATAATGGATTTGGCAAAAAGAAGGATATAGCTGAATTCATACAGTTCTTAAAGGTTATGGGAGTAGAGGAAAATGGGCACTGGCAGCTGGAGAGAGAGCCTGAGGTTTATATACAGGTTAAAGGAGAGCAAAGACTGGACGGGGAAGATTTGGGAGAGACTGTCAAAGGGGTAGCAGCGCCGAGGGAAGGGCTGCTTGTGAAGATAGGACAAGGCAGTTTTAGAAGCTGAAAAGAGGAAAAAGGAGAAGGGACTATAGTAAAAATGCTTCAGAATGAGGGCATCATTTGGGAGGTGCATATTGTGTGCAAGACAGACCTTGAGCTCAGGTGGTCCGTAGTTTTGGAGAAGAGAGACATCTTCTCAAACTAAGAGGAAGCTATCAGAATGTGAAGATGACACAAGAAGGAATTCCTGCTGAAGAGTTTCACTTTTCTTTGTAGAGAAAGAAATTCACTACCCCAAAAAATGGGTCTGGGGGGGAATTGATGATTGAGTGTGGTTTTGGTGTAACCACTGACAAAAGTATGGTAGGAAGTCAACAGGAAACCGAGGGTGTCAAATGGGCCAGGATGAGTAAAAACACCATCAATCTACAATTCAGATGTACACAGAGTACCATTTGGCCATGACTGTCTTGTTATTTAATGCGATCTAAAATTTCCCAGTCCACAAAAGTGGGATAGCTGTATGTCCCAGCAGACATGTAGATGTGACATGTGAAGTGATGCACACAAAATGATCATTTGTCATTTGCTGTCCCAACAATGAGCAAGTAGTTATCCCGGGACTAAGGACGTAAGTGCCACACTGCAGTTGTCTCCTCGCTGGTCTCTCTGCCCCCCTTCTTACCCCCACCATTATTTCTGCATAGGGCAGCAGAGTCATCTTTTCAAGGCATAAATCAATTCCTACTATTTCTCTGCTTGTAACTCTCCAAGGGCTTCCTATCACACATAGAAGAGAAAACTGGGTTTTTGGGTTTTTTTTATTTTATTGGAGTATAGTTGTTCAGTTATACATATACATATTTTCAGTCTTTTTTAGATTCTTTTGCCATATAGGTTATCACAGAATATTGAGTAGAGTTCCCTGTGCTATGTAGGTCCTTGTCAGTTATCTGACTTATATATGGTAGTGTGTGTATGTTCATTCCAAGCTCCTGATTTATCCCTCCCCCTGCCCCATGTTTCCCCTTTGGTAACCATAAGTTTGTTTTCGATATCTGCAAGTCTGTTTCTGTTTTGTAAATAAGTTCATTTGTATCATATTTTAAAATTAGATTCCACATATGAATGATATCATATGATATTTGTCTTTGCCTGTCTGACTTACTTCACCTAGTATGGTAATCTCTAGGTCCATCCATGTTGCTGCAAATGGTGTTATTTTCATTCTTTTTTATGGCTGAGTAATATTCCATTGTATACATGGACCACATCTTCTTCATCCATTCCTCTGTTGATGGACATTTAGGTTGTTTCCGTGACTTGGCTATTGTAAATACTGCTGCAATGAACATTGGGGTGCATGTCTCTTTTTGGATTATGGTTTTCTCTGGATATATGCCCAGGAGTGGGATTGCTGCATCATATGGTAGTTCTATTTTTAGTTTTTTGAGGAACCTCCATAGTGGCTGTACCAATTTACATTCCCACCAACAGTGTAGGAGGGTTCCCTCTCCAGCATTTATTGTTTGTGGGCTTTTTGATGATGGCCATTCTGACTGGTGTGAGGTGATAACTCATTGTAGTTTTGATTTGTGTTTCTCTGATAATTAGTGATGTTGAGCATTTTTTCATGTGCTTTTTGGCCATCTGTATGTCTTCTTTGGAGAAATGTCTATTTAGATCTTCTGCCCATTTTTTGATTAGGTTGTTTGTTTTTTTGATATAGAGCTGCATGAGTTGTTTGTATATTTTGAAGATAATTCCTTGTCAGTTGCCTTTTTTTTATTTTATTTTATTTTTTAATTAATTAATTTATTTATTTATTTTTTGGCTGTGTTGGGTCTTCGTTTCTGTGCGAGGGCTTTCTCTAGTTGTGGCGAGCGGGGGCCACTCTTCATTGCGGTGCGCAGGCCTCTCACTATCGCGGCCTCTCTTGTTGCGGAGCACAGGCTCCAGACGCGCAGGCTCAGTAGCTGTGGCTCACGGGCCTAGTTGCTCCGCGGCATGTGGGATCTTCCCAGACCAGGGCTCGAACCCATGTCCCCTGCATTGGCAGGCGGATTCTCAACCACTGCGCCACCAGGGAAGCCCGTCAGTTGCCTTTTTTGCAGATATTTTCTCCTGAGAAAACTCAGGTCTTTATACGTGTTTACAGGCCTTTTGTGAACTGGCCCCTTCCCCTGCCCAGCTCAAACTCCCCCCAGCTCTGCCCCAGACACACTGGAGCAGTTACTTGATGTGCTGAACCCTTTGTTTGTCTTGAGAACTGGACCCTACCTGTTTGCCTGGCCTGGAACACACTCCCCCAGTCCTCACAGGACTGATTCCTTCTCATCCTTCACAGCTTAAGTGTCATCTGTGCAGAAAGGTCAGTCACCGTCACCTCAACCTGCATGAATTATCTGCACAATATGGATTGCTATATATTTTCTTGCTTATTTGTTTGCTTGTTATTTTCTGTCTTTCTCCCCTACAATATAAACTCTGTAAAGCAGAGATTTTTGTCTCTTGTTCACTGCTGTACCCCCTTTCCTAACACAATGTCTGGCACACACTAGGTGCTCAATAAATGTTTGTTGAATGAATGAATAAATGTTTCTCTGTACCTTCTCCTTTTGACTTAATTTCCTTAACTATTTTATTTTTAAATGACTACTTAGTAGGTATTCAGCACTTTGTTCAATTTTCTTAATTTGATTTGATTTATTAATTTCAATTTGATACTGTAAGTACAGTGCTTCTCTTTTCTACAGTTTTGTAACTGTTGGGACTAACCATCCCTGCAGTGTTTCCTAGGCAGTCGAGTCTGAAACCTGTTTTGTTCCCTTGTGCCACAACCTTCCCATCCTCTAACCCAATTAATGGCATAAAAAGGACCTTGCAGCTATCTTACATAACAAAAAGTCAGTATTTTTGGTCAGGAACCAGTTTTGTAACAAACAGCTTTGACAACTCTGCCCCAAGGCCCATGGAGCCTACACATACAGAGATAGTAAGCTGTCACATGTGCTGCTGGGGGTGGTGGTATAGCACTCAGGCTGCCAGGCCAAGTCCTGGACATGGAGCTTCCCTTTGTCCCCAGCTTGTTAGTGTAGTCACTCCCGTCCAGTCTGTCCAGCGGAAGCCTGGTAAACACAATGCTCTGAAGTGACTGAAAGCCAGCCATAAGTAAGGAGTTAAGTAAGAAATATAAATACAATAATTCTGCACCATGAAAAGGATGAATCTAAAATAGGAAACCAGGGACTTCCCCGGTGGTCCAGTGGTAAAGAATCTTCCTTCCAATGCAGGGGACGCGGATTTGATCCCTGGTTGGGGAACTAAGATCCCACATGTCGCAGGGCACCTAAGCCCATATGCCACAACTACTGAGCTCATGCACCTCAACTAGAGAGACCGCATGCTACAAACTACAGAGCCCACGTGCCCTGGAACCCGCGCGGTACAACTAGAGAGAAGCCTGAGCGCCGCAATGAAAGAGCCCAAGCACTACAATGAAAAAGATCCTACGTGCCTCAACTAAGACCTGACACAGCCAAAAATAATAATAATAATAAAGAAAATAAATAAATAAAATAGGAGGGGCTTCCCTGGTGACGCAATGGTTGAGAATCTGCCTGCCAGTGCAGAGGACACGGGTTCGAGCCCTGGTCTGGGAAGATCCCACATGCCGCAGAGCAACTAGGCCCGTGAGCCACAACTACTGAGCCTGCGCGTCTGGAGCCTGTGCTCCGCAACAAGAGAGGCCGCCATAGTGAGAGGCCCACGCACCGCGATGAAGAGTGGCCCCCGCTTGCCGCAACTAGAGAAAGCCCTCGCACAGAAACGAAGACCCAACACAACCAAAAAAATTAAAAATATATATATATAAATAAATAAATTTTTTAAAAAAATAAAAAATAACAAAATAAAAATAAAATAAGAAACCAAAAAACAAGTAAATAATCATAAAGAAATGAGGTGGGTCTACTAAGACCACCTTCCTCAGTGATTGACACAGCTTTAGTGGGCTCTCACACAGTGTAGTTACCATGTGTTACTCCTAAAGGGACATATTACCTGCCTGTACCATGAAGCCTCTTTATATTTAGCCCTGTGCAATCATTAATTAGCTCATACATGAGCCCCTGAGTTGGTATCATTATCTCTCCTTTGCAAACAAGAAAAAGCAAGGGTGTTGGTGCCTAGACTCCAAGCAGTGTGCTGCTGGGCTCAATAAAGAATCCTGGAATTCCTGAACTTGGGTTTCCTGCACTGTAGAGTCAACGTATCACATTGTCAAACACAGTCAAATGGATGACCCAAATACCTGTTGGTCTTGCAGTGTTTTGGCCCCGCCCTTGTGGTCTTCTACCTGAAGGGAGGCTGCTCTCTGCCTGGCACAGTTGGGGCTGGAGGAGAGGGACCGGAGAGGAGGGGCATGGCATGGGGAAGTGGAAGTGACGTGCATCATGTGATTTCTAGTCTTTAGAGAGAAGTTACTTGAACTAAGCTTTTTGAGGATGTCTCTTAGGTCTGAAAGTTATGTTGGTCTCCATGGAGCAGGGCTGAACATGCAACGTGGCCTCCCCTTCCAGAATGTTTCTGATAAATCCTATAAGCAAAAAGCAGACAAATTTTGGGGCTTCCCTGGTGGCGCAGTGGTTGAGAATCTGCCTGCCGATGCAGGGGACACGGGTTCGAGCCCTGGTCTGGGAAGATCCCACATGCCGCGGAGCAACTAGGCCTGTGAGCCACAGCTACTGAGCCTGCGCGTCTGGAGCCTGTGCTCCACAACAAGAGAGGCCGCGACAGTGAGAGGCCTGCACACCACGATGAAGAGTGGCCCCCGCTCGCCACAACTAGAGAAAGCCCTCGCACGGAAACGAAGACCCAACACAGCCAAAAATAAATAAATTAAAAAAAAAAAAAAAAAAAAAAAGCAGTCAAATCTTGACTAAAGGCAATATCCCGGCACCAGGAATGGCAGAACAATGAGCTATGAAAACAGAGGGAACATGTGTATATCAATGAGCGGGTCTTCTCTGCAGGCATTTCAGAGGTACCTGCCTGGTCTGCTGAGAGGTAATGCTGACCTGGTGTCACTATTCATATTTCCACAGGATCATCTCTATTTTAATCGTCTCTATAAATTATTCAAATGAGCTCAGAAGGCTTTCTGTACCAGATAGGTAAAAAGTACCTGGGGATTAATTTCTGGAACATCATACCCCAAGAAGAGTCCTCTTAAGGGAGTGCTTGGCACAATCTCTTGAATGCAAGTTACTCTCCAAGGAGGCGACAGCACTACCAGCCAGGTGACAAGTGGGATGCGGGTTAGGAGTGAGCAGGCGCCTCTGAGCTGTTTCAGTTTTCCAAGCCTCTTGCCTTCCCAAGCATGTTTTAGCCTTATTAAGCTCTCTTTATGCCAGGCACTCAAAAAAGAAAGAGTCCTCTTTATTGGCATGCCATAGACAAAAAGGATAGAATAAGTAAAAACAGATAATAGCTAACAGAATAGACAAAAACAGAGAATCTTTCACCCTCTATCTCTTATCTTTGGTCTGATTTAAGAGAGAAGTTTAATAGTAACTGTCGAAACATTTCTTTCAACAGAATGGGCTGGCCAATAAATTGCTCACTGATTCAGGGTATTTTTAAGCAAAAGATACTTACTCTCTGACACTAGGCATATCGTTATGGCTTTAGCTTCTCCTTTGCAGGGAGAGAAGAAGATCACAGTATTCTATGAAAAACTTTGCAAACATAAGATGATATCTGCTTTATATCTTTAATCAGAAGTGGAATTTGAAAAAAAGCCAAATAGTATTTTTCCTTCAAAGAGTTATTAGAGTGGGAACTGATTTTGTTGAATTATTTTTTTTTCTTTTTAAGGTAAATTTGAGACTGCCATGAACACTAAATGTGTTTCTGTGGAAATATAAATTACTTAGATATTTTGGAGAACCGGGTGTTTATGCCTGAATTGTGGTACTTGGCTGTCTGGAACTTTGGGAAGTGAGTTTTTCTAAACAGCTGAGTTTTATAGATGATTTAGTGTCTATCCTTGTAGGTTGGAAACTTTTAAAGTTTTACTGTTCTGAATAAAAACTATCTGAAGATATGTTTACTTATTTTTTCTTTTTTAAAACAGAATATGCTAAAATTATTTAGCTTTTTCTTGATGAAGCATGATTATTATGGATAATAGCTTTTTTATGGAAATACAGTAATGTTCTGAGAGCCTATTGAAGTGTATTGTTCTGTCTGCTATTGCAGCAAATTATTTATGTATTATTCTTTTTTTTCTAGAAGTTTCCTTCTTATTACCTGTCATTTCTTACTTTTGTCACTATACTTTAAAAAATTCTTTTAAAATGTTTAAAGTGTTTCGATTAGTTACATGTTTGGAAATTAGCTAACAATGCTCTTTAGAATCTTGTATGAGGGAAGAGTAAATGAGCTTGGAGTGAGGCCAAAACTACCTTCTCTAACTGTTCTTATTTAAAAAAAATTTTTTTTATTATGTATAAAAAATTTTTTGTGTGTGTATTATTATCTCTACATAAAAGTAGAGAGAATAGCATAATGGACCACCACACCATTCAACAATTGCCAACTTCTGGGCAGTCTTGTTTTCTCTACACCTCCCCTACTTTCCCACCTTACAGCTGGATTAAAAACTGCTTTCAACATTAGTATGAACTCATATTTAGCTTAATATAGATACAGGTGGTTACATATGGAAACATTTAGATATATTTGTATATACACCAGTTAGTATACACACACATATTTCCTTGCTCTGTCAGCTGAGCGGGTCTAGAAGCAATGACACCACAGTAGCAACAAGCACACCTAGAACCCAGATCTTGGTTTCTGATACCATTCTCCAGTAAAATAAACCAGGGCTTCTTGAAAAAAATGGCTGATTTTAGGACTGGAGCACAAAATATACAAGATGAGCCTGGAATGTCTTATAGTGCCAGAAAGTAAAAATGTGCCACACACACACACACACACACACACGAATATGCAATAATAGAGATATGTCAAAAGGTCCTAGAAGCTAACTGAAATAGTTCCCAATGGTCAAAACTGGAACAATTTGAGCAATAAAATAAAGAAAGCAGCACTGTATTATAACTCAAAGTATAAAATAAGTATTGTTGAGTCCGTACTGATAGAAATAAGTGAGTAAATAAATAAATAAATAGAGGAGAAGAGACAAAGCTCCAGTGCAGAATTTCAAATAATTTATGTAAATACTGCACCTTTAAGGAGGGGGAACATAATAGCCCCACTCCGTAAGTGTGAGCGCCACATAGTGACTTCCTTCCAAAGAGTACGCTGTAGAAGGGGGATAAAAGAGTAACTTCACAGTGGAGAAACTTGGCAAACATTACCAAAGTCAACATCAGTAGCCACAAATCATGTTGATAGTATGTACCCTTGATATAATACGGTGAAAATCACATTGACCTCTGTACTCTTCTTCACCAAAACCCATAACCCCAGTCTAATCATGAGAAAAACACCAGACAAATTCCAATAGAGGCTCATTCTACAAAAGGTCAGACCCGTACTCCTCAAAACTGTCAAGGTCATCAAAACCAATGGGAGTCACTCATGACCAAGAGGCGTCTAAGGAGACATGACAACTAACTAGTCAGCTAGTGTCATAATTGTCTGTGCTGTGATTGCATCTCTGCAAAAATTATATTAAGGGAATATAAAAAATGAAAAACATCAGTTTATTAGGCTTATATGACACTGGTAAAGTTTTAATCTTTAAAAGTGTATATTCAGGGCTTCCCTGGTGGCACAGTGGTTGAGAATCCGCCTACCAATGCAGGGCCCATGGGTTCAAGCCCTGGTCTGGGAAGATCCCACATGCCCTGGAGCAACTAGGCCCGTGAGCCACAACTACTGAGCCTGCGTGTCTGGAGCCTGTGCTCTGCAACAAGAGAGGCCACGATAGTTAGAGGCCCGTGCACCGTGATGAAGAGTGGCCCCCGCTTGCCACAACTAGAGAAAGCCCTCGCACAGAAAAGAAGACTCAACACAGCCATAAATAAATAAATAAATAAATAAATAAATAAATAATTTTTAAAAAAGAAGTGTATATTCATAATGTTAAGAAAGTCAATTCCAGAAGAGGGAAATAGCAGGAAGAGGATTACATTTCCAGCAAGGGTGACTATCACTGGAAGATTTAAGGCACAAACAAAAGAGAAGAGAGAACCAGGTAATGGATGCAGCAGAAGTGAATAAAGAAAGAAGAGGGGACAACAGGAAAAAGAGAAGAGAGAGAGAGAGATACATACAGTGAAGAGAATGTCAATAATAGTCTGTGCTCCAGTAATAATAACTGCTGACCTAAACAATCTCTGTTTTGCCATCCCTTTTTTGGATTCTTTATTTACTATGAATACTAACTAAAAATTATCAGAATAAGATTGAGTCCTCTTTCTTGACTTTTCTTTTTCTTCTGTGGTACATAAGATAATTTTCTGGACATGTAATTTCAAAACATGTTTTGGTCTGTTGTCATCTTCTGAACTAACCATGAAAGATAGACTTGTCTTGCATAAACTGAGACAAACATGTACTTACGTATTCAGTGAGGGATCTAATTCATGGGGAGTTGACTTATGATTATATCTTTATAAGAAGAGCACTGCTTGCTTAGAAAAGATGGCGACTATGATTACATTTGCCAAACTACTCCATGACTCAGAAGCTGATCTGTAGAAGGATTGAAAAAAATAACAATGCAAAAGAAGCTGTGTCTTGCTGTTCATTAAGTTATATAGCTGTGGTCCTTTTTTAAGTTATATGTTCAGATATTGTCAGTTGTGACCGTGACACCTTTGCCAACGCGTTTTTAATATTAACCGTCTTGCTGTTCACACACTATGTTACTAGCAATAGTTATAGTGTGTAGTAACTTGCAAATATTTATAATTGTACTATATATTTCTCTTTTTAAAGTGCTTTTACATTTAAGAAGATGAAACTTAATTTAACTGATTTTTTTAAAGTCATAAAGCTTTTACATTTATTTGGTATTTTGAATGCAGCTATAAATTCTGAATGAATTTAGGTTAAGAAGTAAAAAAGAACAGATTCAATATCTCCCCTAGACCTGGGCAAGAATGGCCCCACGTTAAAAAGAACTCTTCTTTGCCTTCCTCCCTGAGGGCAGGCCCTGCTACCACGGTGTGTAGCCCCAGGCCTGAGAGGTGGCAGGGATGGAGAAGCAATCTGTAATATCCACTTGCGAACGTGGGAGGCCACTTGTAGTGCAGAATGGAGACAGGGGAGGGAAGAGAAGGAGGCAAAGCTGGGCTTGAGGTCATTTTTTTTAAAAAATTATTTATTTATTTATTTATGGCTGTGTTGGGTCTTCTTTTCTGTGCGAGGGCTTTCTCTAGTTGCGGCAAGCGGGGGCCACTCTTCATCGCAGTGCGCGGGCCTCTCACTATCGCGGCCTCTCTCGTTGCGGGAGCACAGGCTCCAGACGCGCAGGCTCAGTAGTTGTGGCTCACGGGCCTAGTTGCTCCGCGGCATGTGGGATCCTCCCAGACCAGGGCTCAAACCCGTGTCCCCTGCATTAGCAGGCAGACTCTCAACCACTGCATCACCGGGGAAGCCCTTGAGGTCATTTTGAAGGTGTATTTTTAAAGGCAAGAAATTAGAACATACTTTAATAGTTTGTTAGCTTCATTTATAACTTTGAAATATTTAAACATATAGTAAGTGAGCCTCAATTTATATTCTTATTCCCCTTTAGCCACCAATGTTGGGGCAAATTTGGGTAGATTTTTAAAACAAAACAAAAACAAATTAAGCTCATCTGTTCCTATTTTCTTAATTTTCTTAACCTATTAATAAGTACTCTAACAGGTGATCTTTGAATTTAATCATGAATTATAGGTAAAAGGCTCTTACTTAAAGATATATCCTATAAGCTTTTCAGTGTTTAGAATAAGTGTATAAAATCATCCCAAATGTTTTCAATGCCAGCTCTTCAAGGAGAATATTGGGGGAGGAGGAAGAAAATGGAAAAGAAATTAAATAACCAGCTATTGATACTTAGTTCTTTACGTGTTTAATGCAGAGGAAATATTTTTAGTCTTAAAGAAGGTATCCTGCTCTAAAGGATAAACTGGATGGGAAGGCAAGAGAAATGCACATGGAAGAATTAAAGTAAGACTGCAAATATGAAATCAGTGTTACTAGTAATAAATGCGTTCAGAAAAGGAATTCAGGAAGTTTGGGTTGTCAGGGAGGCCTGCAGGCTGGGCCTTGCAGTGTAATCAGAATGGGGTTGGCACATCTATTTACAAGAGCCAGGACAGGGAAGCAACCTACGTGTCCGTCGACAGGTGAATGGATGAAGAAGAGGTGGCACATATATACAATGGAATATTACTCAGCCATAAAAAGAAACGAAACTGAGTTATTTGTAGTGAGGTGGATGGACCTAGAGTCTGTCATACAGAGTGAAGTAAGTCAGAAAGAGAAAAACAAACACCGTATGCTAACACATATATATGGAATCTAAAAAAAAAAAAAAATGGTTCTGAAGAACCTAGGGGCAGGACAGGTATAAAGACGCAGACGTAGAGAATGGACTTGAGGATATGGGGAGGGGGAAGGGTAAGCTGGGATGAAGTGAGAGAGTGGCATGGACATATATACACTACCAAATGTAAAATAGATAGCTAGTGGGAAGCAGTCACATAGCACAGGGAGATCAGCTCGGTGCTTTGTGACCACCTAGAGGGGTGGGATAGGGAGGGTGGGAGGGAGGGAGATGCAAGAGGGAGGAGATATGGGGATATATGTATATGTAGAGCTGATTCACTTTGTTATAAAGCAGAAACTAACATACCACTGTAAAGCAATTATACTCCAATAAAGATGTTAAAAAAAAAAAAAAGAATGGGATTGGCACAGACAGATGAGGTGATATCCTGGGAGGGAAAAGCCACATGGGCTAAGATACCATGAGACAGGTAAGCACTACGTGTGTTTGGGGGAACTGGAGACTTACTAATTTGGCAGGAGAGGACAGTTTGTATCATACACAAAGGCAGATGGACTTGAAAGATATAGTACTGTCTGTTTAGGGTTCTGAAAGTTTGGGCTTTACCCTGTAGACAGTGGATAGTTGCTGAAGGTTTTTGAGATACAGATGATAGTATGAAATCTGTTACTTGGAAGGAACGAACAAATGGCTGTGTTCAGACGCACTGGCAGAGAGAGATGAGAGGCAGGCAGACCATCTGGCAGGAGGTCCTGAGCTCCTGGACCAGAGAACAGGCCAGGGATCAGACATTTTGAAAAAGAGACATTTTCTCTTTCACAGAATGTAAAACATTTCCTGATGGTTTTCAGAAATATCAGCAACGATTTCCACCAGGAACAAATGGTGATGAAATATAATGGAATAATAGAAAATAAAAGTAATATACATTTTCCACTTAGCACACTCATATTCCATGTCCTAGTGTTTTGTATTTACCTGTTTTACCTGCTTCTCTAAATGAAGAAAGGTAAGCACCACCTAACTCATATTTGAAGCAGTTCAAGTATATTTACAAAATTCAACTGGTGGAATATAATTATGTTAACCTTGTCTGTACAGAGCATAGGAAAGTGTCTTTAGCCCCAGGTAATGAGAACATGTCACTCCTTTATATAAAAATGTCACATCGGGTGAGGCAAGCAATATGGTAAAGAGGAAAAAGACATTGGAACCTAGGGGTCTGTGAGGTTGTTCTGGTGATGGTCCTTCCACCGAATGGCTCTTAAGACTTGGGGCAACTCCTTTATCCTTCTGGGACAGCCTCCCTTAAGGAGATTAAATTCTAAAAACTCCAAGGCCCTTTTCAGCTCTAACATTCTATAATTATGGAGTTAGATCTAACACCAAAAGAGCATTTCATAAAATGGATTTCTAATATACTTTGAGTCAGACTCTCTGGTTAGGTTTCCTGGCGGCTGAGAATAATGCAAGTATGGATTTATCTACAGTTAATTTGAGGGAAACTTGAGGTAGAGTTTTTGTTTGTTTGTTTTGTTTTTGTTTATTTAATGCTGGATGTATATCAAGGTTATTAGGTCATTCCGTATGTGAAATGGTATTTCCCCTTCCCCATGAATCACCGTTAAAAATGGGTTAGCGTGTAGATGTAACTTAATGGACGATATTCCTTCTGTGAAATTTTTAGGGACTGCCCACGAGGGACAGGAAGTGTGGCCAGTTCCCTGTAGACAGTGCGGTAAATTGGTTAAAAGCATACATTCTGGAGTCACATCAACTCAGGTTCAAATCTGAGTTCTGCCACTTGTTAGCTGTGTGACCTTGGGATAGTTACTAAACCTTTCTGTGCTTCTGTTTACTCATCTGCCTCATTGGGTTGCTTCGGGGATTAAGTGAGTTTATTATGAGTAAAGCACTGGAACACCACCCACCACAAGGATTTGGTAAGATGTTATTATTATTAGACAAGGCAAGAATAAAGCTATTTATCTAGGAAGGCACCCTGGCATGGAGAGCTGGAGACATAATTATGTGGACCAACCTATCTCCTTCAAGATCAGTTCAGCCACTTTTGCAATGATTTTTTGTATTGGTCGGATTGTAACTCCAAAGCCACAAAAAATGACTGTTCTCATCATTGTTTCATCCTATTTGCGGTTTGCTAAAGGTGAATGTATTTTTTTCTGTATGCTTACTTTCAGGAAGGAATGTTCTGCAGTGAACATTCAGGAAGAAGAGGTTTAGAGGCAGAAAGAAGGAAGTGGATCTTATGTTAGCATTGTGCTTCCAGTGGATAGTGAATATTCTTTAAAAGGTGTTTTCTGGGGGAAAATTCTGCTATAGGTCGAGGAACTAAAATTTCAAGTTCAGCTGAAGCAGTGAGTCAGGGGGGGGGGGGGGGGGGGGGGGGGGGGGGGGGGGGGGGGGGGGGGGGGGGTTTCTAAGACCAGCCCCATCCAGGCTACTTCATCTTAGATACAAACTGAGGTTGGTTTTCAACTCATAGCTAATGGATTACCTCAGATTACCTCAAATTAAGCTTCATTTATTTGGGTTTTAGAAAACTCCTAGCAAAACATCTCACTTTCAATCATCCCTGGTGATCCGAGCTCTGACCAAATAGCCAGAAAAGAAATAAAGAGAGAGGGAGGTGGACAATGGGCCTTCTTGTAGCCCCACCCTTCCTTCAGACCTTTGCCCTACTGGAGAGCAACTTTCTGCTGAGGTTTTCCTGAAGTCTCTCTCTGTTCCTTAGCTGAGAGGGAACCATGTTTATGGGGCTCATCAGAAGAGGGTGTGAAGGCTTTCTTCCTGTCTGAAGGATCTCAAGCCATGAAAAGGTCTTTTCATTCTCCGTTTGGTGGGGCCAGAGCAGGGCACTGGGCCATTTGGGGGAGGTGTGCCAAGGCACCAGTTCCTTCCCTTAGGGCAGGGGAGGCTCTGTAGGAGTTCCTGTCCCTCCACAAAGGAGGAGGGCACACTGTGCTCCCTGGCGGGGAGCCTGACAGCAGCTCAAGTGCAGAACTGTGCCTCCTGAGCTGGGATGTGGCCGTCCACAGTGTGAGACAAAGTGAGGAGGGACGGCGATGGTTTCCACGACTGCCCCCTAGGTTTAGAAGATGCCAGGAGAACCCTTCATACGCTGCCCTCCGAGGCTAGATCTGCACGCTGTGGAAGAGCTGCTCTGTAACGAGGGTGCAGGAAAATGAAAAAGGAAATGAGTGTGTGTGTGTGTTTATTTATGTTAAGAAGATTAGCTCTATCTTATCTCTCCTTCTAAACCTTTAATTCCAATTATGTTTGTAACCAGACAAAGCCAGTTAAACTGTGGTTTGGGCTGAGGCTGATGACAGCTACAATCTAGAAACTGATTGATGCACAGGCTGAATTGCAAAATCTTGTGCTGAAAGTAATTGCCACGTGGGACAATGCCTGAAGGATTGGGCTGTGCCTCTCACACGTCTGCTAAGTGGGACAGGGCTGTGCCTCTCACACGTCTGCTAAGGACAGGTCGACATTTGACAGAGCACAAATCAATGGAAAGGATGCTCATGTCAAGTGTATTTTGCAGGCATACTTTGAATACCGACCCCAGCTTTACTTTTGAACCCTTTGAGGCTGAGGAGACCATGCCTTTCCCAGGCCTTTTCTAATCAGTGTGCACCTCTGATTAGACATAAACACAGGACAAGAGAAACCTTGCTGGGGTAATAGTTGATGCTCAATGAATGTGTGAAGGAATGAATGAATGAATGAACCCAGTTTCTCATGGGCTTTGACACCAAGAGCTTATACTTTAATCGAAAATCATTTCCACCAGTGAAACATCTGTATCCTTCCTGGTGTTTTACATGTATTCTGTGATTGCATGTTCACTCTCCTTATAGCAGTAGCTACAACATGTTATACAGATTTCACCTTGTTCTATTTGAATCTCATATTCCCCTCCCCTTATAATCTAGAAGGTGCGTATTTTATCATTTGTGCATTTCTCATGTCCAGGTCACCCCCTCCACCTGGACCCGCAACTCAGCCCTGCTTTCAGAATTGTGAGGAGGGCTACTCATCTGAGTGGCATTACTTTGATTGGGTGGGGCTCAGTATGTGAAAGCAGAAACAATCAAGATTATTCCGTGTCAGCACTGTCTTTTCAGAAAAGTCCTATGGACTGCTTCCTTTCCACGCCCTGGATTTATCACTCCCTCTTAGAAAGTATAAATCTTTAATTTCAGTGATTTAAATGTCTGGCCCAATGTAGTAGTTAAAATTCTAAATGTCATCCAAATGGTCATTCTCCCTTTGCCCAGCTAGGGTGGGTTTTGGGTGGGGCCCCCTGCAGGGAGGGGGTGGAGTAGCCGGCTTCTCCTCTGTTCCTCCCGCTCCCCGATTTTACCCCTTTACTATTCAGTCCCAGCTCACACTCATTCTCTGTGGGTTAGGCCCAGACGGAGTGGGGATTTGGGTGGAAAAAGGGCACTGTCTTATGTTGAAGGTGTTGTCTGGCTTAAGTGGATATTTATAGCTGCTTCTTTCTCTCCAGGGGCTTTTGTGGTTTTCTCTAGGGCTCTTGTTTAGCCCTCAGGCGTTGAGTCCACCCCACACTGACCCTGCTAGAGTCCCGATCCACAACCTCCCCCTTCTCGGGCAGAGTCTCCGTGAAGACTGCTCCAGGCTGGCTCTCTCCTGCAGGGTCCACATCTGTTCCATGGAAAACTTCCCTCACCATCAGTCCAAATACCAGTGCCTCCTTCTTTCTCTCCAATAATCTCAGCCCCTTAACTTTAGATCTCTCAAATGTGAGGCAGACACTTGTCTTCTGTGTCTCCCAACCTCCAAGAGACACACATGAAACTCTCCATTTGTCCCCCTGAATTTCTCTCACTAGGCTTGAGGGAGGGGAAGCACCTGTGTTCTCTCTTCCATGGGGGAAGTGAGAGAGGGAAGAAAAATTCCACCCTGCAGCAGCCTTCTCCAAATGCAATCTCTTTCACAGCTTCTTTGACTTCAAAATTTCTTATACTGGCTCTGAGACATCACCTCTGCAAGTCCTGGTATAGGCAGTCGATGCACCTCACTTTGGAATGTGCAGGTACCTGGCACTACGGGTTTGTTCTCAGATTTGAGGTTTACCTGAAACTGAGCAAAAAGCATTCCATTTCAACATCCTGTTGCATATGTATATAGAGGATAAGTATTTTTACAACCCCTGCTCATTGTACTGTGTTGACATGGAGAAATTGTATAAAACAATAATAGCAGATTCTTACATAGCACAGCATTTATTGTATGCCAGGCACTGTTCTAATCCTGGCATTGTTTAGTGTTTTTGTTTTTATAACAGTATTCACATATTTATTGAGAGGTATAAAATACATGTGGCCAATGTTGTTATTTTCATTTGCAAATGGAAGTGTCGGAAAGGATAAAAACCTGTACTTAACTTTCTGTCAAGGTTATCTGCCGTCAAACTACTCTCATTGAGGCTTCTGCAGGTCTGGAATTCTCTTTCCACTGGATAAGAGTATGTAGTGGGAATCCCAGTTGATGATAACTTATTTATTAAAAAAAAAAAAATCAGCACAGTCAAGTTTCTTAGTCGTAAGGATTTTTGGATTTTGTCCTTGAAAGAGGTCAGGATCTTCCTGAGTGCTGGGTCCTTGAATGTTCTTTCAGTCATCAAAAGTGGAGTCCTTTATTTTCTCATACTCTGATTCCAATGACAATTCATTCATTTTTAGGTTTTTTTTTTTTTCCAATTTAAGATCAATTAGATTACCAGTTTATTATAAAAGGGTACAACTCAGGAACAGCCAGATGGAAGAGATGAACAGGGCAAGGTATGGAGAAGGGACCACAGAGCTTCCACGCCCTCTCCAAGCACACCACTCTCCCAGCACCTCCACATGTTCACAACCCAGAAGCTCCATTTAATCCTTATAACAACTCTATGAGGTAGATACAATTATTACTCCTATTTCTCCAGATGAGAACCCTGAGGAATAGAGGTCTCTCGACTTCCCCAAGGTCACTCAGTAGTAAGTGTCGGAGCTGGGATTTGAACCTGTGTAACAAAGCTATATGTGTGCTCCTGACCACTGCATTATGCTGCCTCACGTGCTCTTGTAGAAGGAGGGGCATCTTCTCTGGAGTCAGGCAGACCTGGGATGAATTCCATCCAGCTCTACTTGCCATGTGACTTTGGAAAAGTTACTCTTACCTCTAGTTTCTTCCTCCGGAAAATGAGGATAATGCATCTGGCCTTTTGCATTCATGTGGCATGCGTCCGGTGGGATTGGGCCCTTCCCACTCCTTCTCTACTCTCCTCCCACCATGCTAGCTGAAGAAGAGTCTCTTTACATCAGGTGCTCCGAATATGCTCCAGCATGGCGATATTAAGCCCTGCTCTTCGCTTAGCAAGCAACCGGAGATGCCATTTCTGCTCTATTTAATGTGTGGTCCTCTCTTTAAGGAAGTAGGGAAGGTCCTGCAAAGATATTTCTCTATTTCTGGTCAAATGCAGGCCTGGAGTTAAGTTTCTCAGTTGTGTGTCCTTCTTCCAAGTAGTCCTGAAACATTTTCAGGAGCAGCAGAGCTTTGCGGAAGGGTTCTAGCAGGATGTGAGTAGTTCCTCCGGCAGCCTGGCTGTGAGCAAGACTGTACACAAGGGCACCATGTGGTCCCGGGGACCTTGGCAGAGGGGGTGCTCTGGTGCATTTAAGTGGAGAAAAACCTACATTTTCACCCTTCATCTTCTTTAACGTGTGAAAGTGGCACCATGAGTTCTGGTATCAAACAGACCTGGATTCAAACCCCAGTCACATGACTTTGCAAGACAGGTCAATTAATTTAGTCTTACTGAACCTCAGTTTTCTCACTTATGAAATGGGACCATAATATTTACCTCTTGGGGTGGCTGTGGGGCTTAAATATGATCAGGGCTCCTCAGAAATTAAGAGAGGCTGAGGGGGCTTCCCTGGTGGCACAGTGGTTAAGAATCCGCCTGCCAATGCAGGGGACACGGGTTCGAGCCCTGGTCCGGGAAGATCCCACATGCCGCGGAGCAACTAAGCCCGTGAGCCACAACTACTGAGCCTGCGCGTCTGGAGCCTGTGCTCCGCGACAGTGAGAGGCCCACGCACCGCGATGAAGAGAGGCCCCCGCTCTCCGCAACTGGAGAAAGCCCTCGCACAGAAACGAAGACCCAACACAGCCAAAAATAAAGAAATTAATTTAAAAAAAAAAAGAGAGGCTGAGCTCACTCCCATTTTAGAAACTTCTACAACAACCAAAAGTCAAATGTCAAAATGTCAAAAATAGGGTTATGAAAATACTGATTTGTTCTAAATTTTTACTTTTTAAAAATTAATATTCTTAGCATACACAAATATAATTATGTATTTGCAAGATAAGGATATGCTAAAAAATGTTAGTTTATATTTCGTGAGATGTTGTTTTGTAAGGGACCAAAATTCCTGTTATTGTCTCCATGTACTTGAGTCTTTTATGTCATTTACAAATACAAGTTTGTATCTGAGGCCCTTCATGTATGTGAGCCCTGGGCTGACTGCTGCGCTCCTGCCCCTTGTTAGGGACCTCAGGCTTTGCCGAAGTCCCTGGCTCATAGGAGGCACTCCTGGACCTTAATTCCCATCCTCCCTTCTTTCCATTTCCCTTTCTGCAGCTGCCACTAGAACACAGTGAGAAGGCCTTCCATAGCACTTTCATAGATTTGGCCTTAGCTTTGTTCCAGGGCCCCATAACTTTTTTCTTGCAACTTGAGATTTTATTTTACTTTCGTTAGTTTCCTTGCACTGGGGCAATAAGGACACTGGAAATAGTCTCACTTCATTATTGTTTATCATCCATTTTTTAAAATTGAGAAATGATCCACATACCATAAAATTTGTCCTTTTAAAGTATACAGTGCGTGGTTCAGTGGTTTTTATTTCCAAGGTTGTACAGCCATCACCACTACCTAATCCCAGAACATCTTCAGCACTCCAAAGAGAAACCCATCCATAGTCCCTCCCCACTCCCTCTCCTCCCCCTGCCCCCCCCCCACCCCCGCCCCATCCTTGGCAACCGTTAATCCATTTTCTGTCTCTATGGATTTGCCCACTCTGGATATATGATAAAAGTGGAATTATACAATATGTGGTCTTTTGTGTCTGGCTTTTTTCACTTAGCATCATGGTCTCAAGGTTCTTCCAGTATGTAGTATGTATTGCAATGTAATATTCTCTTGCATGGATATGCCAGATTTTGTTTATTCATTCATCAGTCAATGAACTTTTGGGCTGTTTCCATTTATTCGCTATTATGAATAATATTACTGTGAACATTCATGTTCAAGTTTTTTTTGTGAACATATGTTTTCAATTCTCTTAGTATATACCTAACAGTGAAGTCGCTGGGTCATATGGTACTTTTATGTACCAAAACTGGTACTACCAAACTGTTTTCCAAATTGGCTGCACTTTTACAATATTTAAGAGTTCTAATTTATCCATATCCTCGCCAAAATTTGTCATTGTTTTGATTTTATCTATCCTAGTGGGTGTGAAGTGGTATCTTATTATGCTTTTGATTTGTGTTTGCCTAATGACTAATGATGTTGAGCATTTTTCATGTGCTTACTGTCCATTTGTATATCTTCTCTGGAGAAATGTCTATTCAAGTCCTTCGCCCATTTTAAAATTGGGTTATTTGTATTTTTGTTGTTGAATTGTAAGAGTTCTGGATACTAAACCCGCATATGTGGTTTGATGTTTGATTTACAAGATATGTGACTTGCAGATATTTCCTCCCATTCTGTGGGCTGTCTTTTCACTTTCTTGCTAGTATTCTTAGAAGCACAAAAGTTTTTATTTTTGATGAAGTCCAATTTATCTGTATATATTTTTGGTGCTTTACATAGTATAAGAAACCATTGCCAAATTTAAAGTCACAAAGATTTACACCTATGTTTTCTCTTAAGAGTTTTGTAGTTTTAGCTTACATTTAGGTCTTTGATCAGTTTTGAGTTATTTTTTATATATGGGGTGAGATAGGGGTCATCATCCAGTTTTTTTGCTAGAATTATAGTATATTTTCTCAGTGGCATGATGTCAGGGAAGACATAATTGCAGAAATGATTGCCAGGACTTAAGGGAAGTATAAAGCTCATAAGGTCTGAGGTCCAGTGATTCTGATTAGGTCCAGTATGGCCGGCAAAGATGGTGTGGGCCACAGGAGGGCCTGGTTGACCCTGTGACCAAGCTAGGATTGCTCAATGCAGCCTAGCATTTATCAAGAGGATCTGAGTATTAAGGGAAACTTGGCTGCTACAATGGAGATGAAAGTTCAGCTTAGAAGAATTCTGTCACTCTGACAAAGTAAATTTAGGAAGAGAATAATTACAAACCCATACCAGCTGGTGATTCTTATCAGCCAGTAGAATTAGACCATGACACATTTGTCTGCAGTACTCCATGCTAGTCTTTATGATGATGAGGCCTCCAGCTCTTCCTTTCCCTAATCTCAGCTGCATCTCCTTCAGAAACAGCAAGAGGGAGAGGCGAGGCTTACTCTTGCCCCAGAGATTCCTTTGCCTTCTCAGGTGGAGACCCTCCATTGGGCCCTCTGGGTTCCTCTCCACCCTTCTCCAGGTCTGGCTTTGGCCTCTAGCTTCCTGATGAGCTCAGTCAAAGGGAGTCACACCAGGAGATCAGAGGGAGGGAGGGGAGATGAGGCATCTACCCACCCTGATCCCCTCCCTCCGGGGTGGCTGCAGGCTGCTCTCAGTGTCCTACTCAGCACAGCCCTCTGCTCTGCCTGTCCTGGTATCTGCTCCCTCCTTGCCCTTCACACCGGTTAGCAGCCTTGGAGCAGGACATAAGCTTCTTCGCGCCCTGCCCACACCTTTGCCCTGTTGTCAGACTCTCATCAAATTCTCCCACTCTTCCTGTACTTACTTACACCTGGCTGATACACCTTCTCTCCCAGTCAGGCATGTATGTGCAGACCAGACCTGAATCAAGCCTTTCACTATCTGTGAGTGCCTTTATTCATTTAGCAGATGTCTTTCAAGTACCTATTATGTATGTGAGATGCCTCTTATGAGCCAGCTCTTTTAGGCAACTGGGGGTTTGGGGTGAGTGAAATAGGGAAAAGTCCCTGCTCTCCAGGCGCCTGCATTCTGACAGAAGACAATCAAGTAGATACATTGTATCGTTAGCTAGTGGTAGGTGCTGGGGGAAACAGCACAGGCAGAGGGAGCAGAAATGATGGCAGGGAGTGCTATTTTAGATAGCAACAGCAGTCACAGAAGGCCTCCCTGAAGGGACTTGAGTTAAGTGAAGAATGCCCGTGCGGCTCCCTGGGAGAAGGGCATTCCAGAAGAAAGAACAGCACACACAAAGGCCCTTGGCTCGGTTAAGGAGTGGTAACAAGAGCACAGGGGCAGGAGGGGAGCAAATGGGGTAGGCAGGGGCCAGATCACGCAGGGGCTTGATGGCCATTGTCAGAGCTTTGAATTTCTTTCTGAACATCATGGAAGCCATTGGAGGATTTTAAGCAGGGGAGTGTCAGACATGATCTGACTTGTGGTTTTAAAAGGATCACCATTCAGCGTGACCAGGGAAAAAGGGTCCCTAGGTAGCACTGTCAAATGACAAAAATAATACAATTTAGTAACAAGTTTGATGTCCTTTATTCAAGGGAAAGGACTGGACTGGGGAAGTACAGTGCCTCACAAGCGGTGGAGCTCTCTTCCTGAGGGATTTTGGGCAAGAGCGAGATTTATGCAGCATTAGAAGTGGCAACAAGGAAACAGGATGTGATTGGCTAGGAGGTGGTGATTTCCATATAAGGCTAGCAGGTGCTAGTTTCTAGGGTAAGGTGAGCTAAAGCTGAGTTGGAGAATTGTGATTGGTATGTGTCAGGTTTCCTTGACAGGTGTTTCCTGTAAGAGCAGGATGACTTAGATTTGTGACGTGGGCTAGGCTGCTGGGGCGGTCTCCATTTTATGGGCCCCAATATACGAATTACCTTTATCAGCAACTAGCCTTGCCTCTTCCTGTGTGGCCTCAGCCACATTCCCTAACCCATCCCAGGAGGCTGAGTGTCTATCCAATGAACGTGACACGGTCGGTATCTATGGTGCGGGAACGTACCAAGAGAGACGCCCCCAGAAGATGGCTGAATGCTCCCAAGAGACAGCAGAAATTACATTTGAGGTGGAGGGGGTATTAAAAAGGAAATTGATGAAGAGGGAGACAAGCAGGAGGGTTGTGAGGGAAGACAAGGGGGAACCAGAGAAAGAGAGTGGTTCCTGGTAGAGCAGTGTGGTGAAAGCTGGTGTAGAGAGCGGAGGGTAAGAACATGGGATTCAGAGCCCAGCAGCACTGGGTTTGAATCTGGACACTGTTGATTCGTTCTCTGCCCTTGGACAAGTTACTTACCTTCTCTGAACTTGCTTCCTCATTTGAAAATGGGGACAGTAACAAGTACCTCTTCAGAGTCAATGAGATTATGTATATAAAGCACTTAGCAACGTGTTTGGGACATAGTTAACCCTTATGGTTGAAATTTATAAAAATATAATACAAATATCTGCTATTTGGTGTCCCCCAAGACTTCCAGCCATAGGAGGACACCTGTCCTTCAGTGCTCAAATAAAAAGAGGGAAGCCCCCTTCCACATGCTAGGCAAAGCCAGAGGCCTCCCTGCCCTCCCCCACCTCTGGCTCTGACCCTTCTCAGAGTGTCCACTCCCTCTCTCACCTCTCCTCCCATGTTTCCTTTGGCCACACGTCAGCCTGTACATGGACCTCAGTCCCCTTCTTGATTCCCCAGAAGCACCACTACCCTCACAGTCGCATACAGAAAACTCTTACTGAGGGTGTGGCACAGTATGGCCAGCAATTGAAAATCATAAACTGATCACTACTGTTGATAAAATTTCCTCAGCCATTCTCCACACTGGGAATGACTCACTGACCTTTTTTCGAAGTCTCAACCTTTATTCTATTTTTAGAGGCCAGTCGTCAATCCCCCAAATTCCTTTTTTTTCCCCCCATGAAGATCTATGCTTCCTATTCTGATCTGTCCTATTTTTCAATATATAAATCTTTTTTTTTTTAATTAATTATTTATTTTTGGCTGTGTTGGGTCTTCGTTTCTGTGCAAGGGCTTTCTCTAGTTGCGGCAAGCGGGGGCCACTCTTCATCGCGGTGCGCTGGCCTCTCACTATCGCGGGCTCTCTTGTTGCGGAGCACAGGCTCCAGACGCGCAGGCTCAGTAGTTGTGGCTCACGGGCCCAGTCGCTCCACGGCATGTGGGATCTTCCCAGACCAGGGCTCGAACCCATGTCCCCTGCACTGGCAGGCAGATTCTCAACCACTGCGCCACCAGGGAAGCCCCCAATATATAAATCTTTTAAAAATTTCTCTAAACCAAGGGCCATCTTATTTGAGATATCTATCCACTAAAATGCACAGATTTTGAAATGATTATCTTCTTTTCCACATAATTTGGTTATTGTTAGATATGAGTCTCTTAAATGGAGGAGAGCATGTAGACTGAGCTTGCTGCTGCGTGCCCTTCCTCCACCTCCTGATGAAATGGATCCAGTAAGTGTTTTGTTGCAGAGATCGGAAATCTCCTTTCTGTTAGTAAACAAGATATTTGATATCATAGAGGAAAGAAGCCCCTTAGCGTTTACTGCATAGTGAGAATCAGGAAGCAGGGGAGATAACAGTATCAACATCTGAAAAGCCGGGAGAGAGCAAAGGATCTCCCTTATCTTCTGAACCAAGAAAACAGTCAACCTTTCCACTTAGATGGAGAGCCAAACATTTGCTACCCTTGTTAACACACAAAATGTGCCTCTCTTGCCTTCAAAGGCTGCCTGTTGATCACCAGTAAAGTCCCAAACAACCCCTACGGGAACTCTATGTCTCAGCCAGAGTGTTTCATTGGCTCCTCCCTAAATAGACATTGCACTTTTCCATCTCTGCTTTGCTCACTCTCTTCCTTTGTCCTGGGATGCTGATCTACCCCATTTCTACCTAACACAACTATTCAAACTCCAGCTTGTGCCACCGCTTTCACAAAGCCTTCCCTGATTGCTCTCCTCCTTCACATTCCTAGTTTAAGAATTCCTACAACTTATCAGATACATGCTGCTTTATTTTGTCCCCACAGAGTTGCCTATATTATGGACCCCAGTAGATTAAAGTTTCTCAAATACATGGATTAATCCTTACACTTTAAAAAAATCTATTGCAAAATGTAGCCCAGCGAAAAGTGGCCAATAAATGTTTATTGATATTGAATTAGTTTTCTATTGCTGCATAACATTATCATAAATTTAGCAGCTGAAAACAACATGGATTTAATTGTCTCAGATTCCATGGGTCAGGAGTCTGAACAAGGCTTAACTGGATTCTCCACTCAGGGTCTCACAACCTGCAATCATGGTGTCAGCTGGGGCTGCAGTTTCATCTGAGGCTAGGAGTCCTCTTCCAAGCTCCTGTGGTTGTTGGCAAGATTCCACTTCCTTGCTGTAGAACTCATAGCAGCTTGCTTTTCAAAAGTCATCAGGGGAGAGCCTTTGATGCTTCAAGTTTCTGACCTCTGGGCTGTCTTTTAAAGGGCTCACCTGACTGGGTCAGGTCTACCTAGGATAATCTCCCTTTTGAGTAACTCAAAGTCAACTCATTAGGGAACTTAATTACATCTGCAAAATCCCTTCACCTTTGCCTCATAATGTACCTAATCACAGAAGTGACATCCATCATATTGATAGGACCTGCCCACACTCAAAGGGAGGGGATTACACAGGGTGCGTGTACTGAGGGTGGGAATTTGGGGAATCATCTTAGAATTCTTCCTACCACAAATACTTTTTGATCAACAGTCTTAATAGAGTGTTTTTTATTTGATTGTGTCACAGATCCCAAATTACTTCAAAATAATAGGAAAAATTTCAAATTAATTACTATTTTGAGAGATTGAAAAGGAAAACAGTAATTATTTTGAATCATTTTAGTTTGGTTGTAGTTTATGTTGTTTAGAGTTAGTTTCAGTTCATTTTATTCAGTCTGTACACAAGAACACAAAATTATCCTGTGTAAGTGACAGAGTTGAGTTTGTTAATTAATAGTGAGGAAACACTAAATGTCTAAAAAGTGCATAGATTGAGGAACAGGTAAAGAACTATGGGAAGATTTTGTCTGGAATGGAGAGACTAATTTCTCTAGCAGGGCATGAAAATTCAACCAGAGGGGAGTCCTTAGTCTAATGAGCTCACATTACAGTGTTGTTTCCCTCTCAGAATCCCACCCAGCTTTTTATTCAAATATATCCACAAAAAAGAAACAAAATTGAGTTATTTGTAGTGAGGTGGATGGACCTAGAGTCTGTCATACAGAGTGAAGTAAGTCAGAAAGAGAAAAACAAATACCGTATGCTAACACATATATATGGAATCTAAAAAAAAAAAAAAAAGAAAATGGTCATGAAGAACCTAGGGGCAAGACGGGAATAAAGACACAGACCTACTAGAGAATGGACTTGAGGATATGGGGAGGGGGAAGGGTAAGCTGGGACAAAGTGAGAGAGTGGCATGGACATATATACACTACCAAACGTAAAATAGATAGCTAGTGGGAAGCAGCCGCATAGCACAGGGAGATCAGCTTGGTGCTTTGTGACCTCCTAGAGGGGTGGGATAGGGAGGGTGGGAGGGAGGGAGACACAAGAGGGAAGAGATATGGGGACATATGTATACGTATAACTGATTCACTCTGTTATAAAGCAGAAACTAACACACCATTGTAAAGCAATTATACTCTAATAAAGATGTTAAAAACAAAAAACAAAAACAAATATATCCGCAGAGATGGGGTGGTGTAATGCTGCCAGTTTCTTCATACAGCTAGGAGAATCCCTAGTTCATGCTGGTGTGAATGGAGGCACTTTCCCCTAGAAGAGTGTGAGCTTTGGGGAATCAACAGCGATGGCATAACCATCTTTAAATCAGATTTGTGACTGGTCTGATGGTTCCTAAAGGAATAAGCACAGAAAGAAAACTCTACAATTCAGTTAATGAGGGGGACATCTCACCAGGAGGATTATGAAAGAGGAATTAGTCAGAACCTAAAGCAATAGATTGAGTAGATTAAAAAAAACAGAGGGTGGCAATTTAAAGATGAATTTCTTTTTTTTTGAAATAAATTTATTTATTTTATTATTTATTTATTATTTTTGGCTGTGTTGGGTCTTTGTTGCTGTGCCCAGGCTTTCTCTAGTTGTGGCAAACGGGGGCTGCTCTTCGTTGCGGTGCGCCAGCTTCTCATTGCAGTGGCTTCTCTTGTTGTGGAGCACGGGCTCTAGGTGCACGGGCTTCAGTAGTTGTGGCACGCAGGCTCAGTAGTTGTGGCTCATGGCCTCTACAGCGCAGGCTCAGTAGTTGTGGTGCACTGGCTTAGTTGCTCCACAGCATGTGGGATCTTCCCGGACCAGGGCTGGAACCCATGTCCCCTGCATTGGCAGGCGGATTCTTAACCACTGCACCACCAGGGAAGCCCCTAAAGATGAATTTCTTTTGCAAAATTTTAAAGTTTACATATTGAATTTTTGCACTAGGAAGATTCATTGGGCCTTGTGAACACATGCTCTGCATTTATTCATATGCCTATTCTGTGACTAGTAGCTGAAATATGTTGATGTGAATATTTTCCAGTGTGATACAGAAGGGCAGGGCCAATGAATGTGGGAGGAAAGTCAGGCATTGGCAGTTTTGCTCTCTTTTGCATTTAGCCCCTGCTCTGTGCTCTTCAGAGACCCAGCCATAGAGTCAGGGGCAGGAATTTTTCATATTCCTATTCCTGCCTTCCTGCTCCAGAATACAGACTCCCACAGGTAGAGAGAGAATGAGTGGGTGAGGAAAGGCCCTGAAGCTGGAATGACCCCTGGGGAACTGGGGAACTTGGCTGAGGGGGCAGGAGGGAGGCCTGCCAGATTCTCGGGCCTTTCCCCACGCCCTGTGAGGAGTCCTGTTGCTGGCTCTGAGCGTCTATTTTTCAAGTTGCACTTAAAAAAAATGTACAGTAGTGAAACAGTACAGCACCTCCAGTGAGGCTGGAAAGTAAATGAAACTGGCAGCTCTTCCTCTCATCTCTGTGTGATGTTAATTTAATGAAGTCTCCTCTCACAAGAGGATTTTCATTGGTTTCAAAACAAAACTACACGCTTGCTGTTTTTACTTCATTCATTATGATAACCACAAAGCATGACCTTTTTTCAAACACTTTATTTAAACAAAATGATGTCATGTGAGAGTGGTTATTACTTACGTTTATTAATGCACTTCTCACTACAAAGGTGGCTCAGCAGGGGCCATGGGTGGATGAGGCACATTTGGAGAGACTGAGTCCTGACCCAGATTGGTAAAGCGCCGATGGCAGCTGAGGACAGACACAGGTGTCTTTCATCTCTTTTACAGGGAGTAAGAGCACGTCTGGCCCTTCATAGAGCCAGTGACGCCAGTTACAAACTGTCACTTATACCTTTCCTACCAAATTGTGATCTGGTATGTGACTGATTGAGGCTTCAGGTACAGTGTAGATATGTAGCTTTGAAAATGCAAATGGGTTCCAGTTCTATTCCAGATGGTTTGTGGACATTTCCATGTGGAAATATTTACTGTGCTCTGAGTTCAACATGACTCACGCCAGACTCCTGAGCTCCGATGGAGCTCCCAGGGTTCTCCGAGGCGTCACGGAGTTCTTTGGAGTCATCTCTCTCTCTCAGTGTCTGCTTTCCTGCAGTCCTTTCTTTTCTTCCCTCTGTTTCCACAGTCGGTGGTCACTTCAGGCTACTCAGCCCTTCATGTCTCAACTGCTGACTCCAGGTCCCCGTCCAGTTCGGCCCACCGCAGCCTGCCATGCTTGTCTTCCTCCAACACTGCTTTGAATCATGTCACTTCCCTGCTCAGAAACCTGCAAAGAGCTCATATTTCTCATGACATCACACCTAGGCTTCTTGACTGGCCTTTCAAGGCCCTCACCAAACTAAATTATTCTTACTTATTCAGCCTCCTACTTACTTATCCCACTGACCTTCATTATGCGCCGTCACTCAAGCGAACCCCTATGCCTGTTGTCACTTCATTGCCTTTATTCTGGCTGTTCCCCTCACCTGGAATGCTGTTCCTCCACCCTTGCCTCATTAAATCTATCCTTCCAGGCAGTCCTAGGTCCTTCCTGCAATCTTCTGGCACATTCGCACTCCTCTCTTCCTCTTTGAATTCTTGAAGCGTTACAAATGTCTCCTCTACACATTTTAGCACTTAATTATATGCCTTTCTGCACACTGGTGGTTGTTTTATAGACAACTCTATAAGCTTCTAGAAGTCAAAATAAGCCTTATGTTCTCTACCTCTCACCGAGTGAGTACACGGTAGGTACTTATAGAAGATAGTAATTGTTTCATGGCTTTTCTGTGCAGGTTGAGTCAGTAGAAGAATTCTTATTTTCATATTTTATATATATATATATATATCTCCATATCACCAGGTAAATATTTTTAATATAAATGATTTATATTAAACTGCAGAATTAATATTAGATTATAAGGGTTTTATCTGTTACCAACCACAGTACCATAACTAGGATACATGCATTTTAAGTATCAATTCAAATGCCACCCCTTCTAGAAAGCACTACTTTTTCTACACAGGCCATCCATTAATGGTAGCTATCATCAGATGCCCACTGCATCCTATACACACCTCTAAACAATAACATTGCTTTGCTCTGTCTTTGCACACATCTGCCCTATTTCCTTCCCTTTTACCCCAAACTGTGAGTTCCTTGATGGCAGAGACTGTCTTTTAATTCCTGAATCTGCAGAAACTGACAGAGTTGGCAACCAATAACTGCTTGTTGAATGAATAAGTGAACTGTAAGAGCCCTCATGTAATCATGAGTGTGACAGTCTATAAATACAGTTACGGTTGGCAAATGACCATTGAGTCTTTTTATAAATAAACCTTTTAATACTTTTTAAGTAGTTATTTAAGATAATTTTTTTTTTTTTTTTTTTTTTTTACTTTTTGGAGAGTTTAACTTTCAATCTATTCAAAATTTATCTTTTTACATAGATGATTACAGAGGAAATTACAGCTGAGTTTGCCAAGCCTAGAGAAATTTATAATATATATTTTAAATAAGTATAGCCATCTACTTCTTATAGCTTTTCTTTAGAATAGCACTCTCACTCAAAAACAAAACAAAACAAAAAACAAATAATCACCACTTCATCATTAGGAAGACCACTACCAAAAAACCAAAAAATAACAAGTGTTGGTGAAGATGTGGAGAAATTGGAACACTTGTGCCCTGTTGGTGGGAAAGTAAAATGGTACAGCTGCTAGGGAAAACAGTATGATGGTTACTAAAAAAATTAAAAATAAATTACCATATGATCCACTTCTGGGTATATATCCTAAAGAATTGAATGCAGGATCTTGAAGAGATACTTGCACACCCATGTTCATTGCAGCATTATTCACAAAAGCCAAGAGGTGGAAGTAACCCAAATGTCCATTAACAGATGAATGGATAAAGAAAATGTGATCCATTCATACAATGGAATATTATTCAACCTTAAAAGAAGAGGAAATCCTGTCTTATGCTACAACATAGACAAATCGTGAGGACATTATGCCAAATGAAATAAGATAGTCACAAAAAGACAAGTACTGTACGTTTCCACTTTATGCGGTACCTAAATAGTCCAGCTCATAGAGACAGAAAGGAGAATAGTGGTTTCCAGGGGCTGCAGGGTTGGCAAAATGGGGAGTTGTTGTTCAATAGGTATGAAGCTTCAGTTGTTCAAGATGAAAAAGTTCTAGAGATCTGTGCACAACAGTGTGAATATAGTGAGCACTACTAACCTGTACACTTGAAAATGGTTAAGATGTAAATTTTGTTGTGTGCTTTTTACCATAATTTAAAAGAAAATTTAAAATATACAAAAGAGTAATAGTACCTCACATACACACGCTCCATCATCAGTGCAAACTTGCACATTGAAATGAGCCAGTAGATGCTCAATAAATGTTTCTAATACTGATGCTCATGATGAAAAAATTAGGAGAGCACTTTTTTATGATTGATGTCACCTAATAACAAAGACTTAAGAAATATTGGTCTAATAGTAGTGTGACTATTTCGTTGAAGAATAAACTTGTTACCAAATACTGAAAACTTCTGATCAGACATATGAACTAGAAACTTTTGGAACAAATGTCATGGTAATCTGCAATTATTGAATTCTACTTATTGATGAAAATAGGTATCAATTATTTGGGTTTTAATGAGGTGGACATAATTTTTACATTTTCTGTTATCATGCTGCATGCTTTCATTTTTGGTAATGTTACATGGTATGTGGCTTATGGGATATAATTTATATCTTTTTAAGAAAGCATAAGTAAATAGAAGGTGGAATTAAAACGAGACATAACAAAAACTCGGCATTAAAGAAAGCTGACCTCGTTCACCAGAGAAAGAAAATCAAAGCTAAGAGATCCTTCTCACTCTACTTCCTATCAGGGTTTCCAATTTAATGTATTCAGGGCAACTTTCCCCAAACTGCCTACTACTTCCTCTGTTGTCTTTTCAGCACTTTTGGGTCAGTGTCACACCCAAAAAAGGGCGCACCTCTTTAACCCTTGCAACTTTTGAATCAAACACGCCTTTGTTAAATGTGCTCTTCGCATAAACAGTCAGTATCTGTCATTCAGCTCGGGCTCTGGGAGAGAGAAGCACTGCCAGGAAGGTGAGCTGGTGAGAGTTAAACACAGTCATCTGGAAGGAGGAGGATAGACAAGGCTATTCTGAGAAGTAGCAAGGTTGATCTTGGTAATGCCTGTGGAGCTACATTGTACTTCTCATATTCTCTTGGTGTGTCTATAGAAAGGAAAAAAGAAGTCACATCATGGTAAGAAACTAAGTGAAGTTTTGTTATCTCTTCACTGACCGAGACTTTTTATTTTTAAGTAATTAATTAATTAATTTTTATCTTTGGCTGTTTAGGGTCTTTGTTGCTGCGCACGGGCTTTCTCTAGTTGCGGCGAGCGGGAGCTACTCTTCGTTGCGGTGCGCGGGCTTCTCATTGCGGTGGCTTCTCCTGTTGCGGAGCACCGGCTCTAGGCGCGCGGGCTTCAGTAGTTGTGGCACATGGGCTCAGTAGCTGTGGCTCGCGGGCTCTAGAGCTCAGGCTCAGTAGCTGTGGCACACGGGCTTAGTTGCTCCACGGCATGTGGGATCTTCCTGGACCAGGGCTCGAACCCATGTCCCCTGCATTGGCAGGCGGATTCTTAACCACTGTGCCAACAGGGAAGCCCACTGACCAAGACTTTGTTTCGAATTTATGTAGTATTATTAATGACATCAGTTAACTTCACAGTGTGTTTATTGTCTAGAGCTGGTAAATTCTCTGGGCTTAAAAATCGTGAGCAATTGTGAGTAGAAGGAATATAGTAGGAGGCTGAGGAGTAGAGTGGGGGCTACGTAGCCTTGGAGACTTTGAAATAGAAATGAAAACACTAGTATGTGATCTCTGTGTCTGCCCTTCTCGAGGTTCTTTAAATTATTGCAGGTAATCATTGACAAACTGCCTTTGCTGACTGTATTTGAGTTAGTTCCATCAGCCATTCTAACATCAATTTTATAGACCTGTTGCTGAGTGTGCTGCAAAGAACTTAGTTAATCCTTTTTTTCTCCCCTGAGTTGAAAAGAATCTTTTCCCCACCCCTTTTCCAAATATCAAAGGCAAACTGACATCTAGCCCCTTGGAAGAAACTAGTTGGGAAACATTGTGTCAAGTGCTAAGGATTGATTTTTATTTTTCATCATGGTAGGGAAAGGTAGATCTCTACTACACTTTCTTTTAAAATGTAGGTTATCTTTCAAATACGTTCTCCACTGGGTGTCGGCTGTTGCTGCTCACGCGGGCCTGTCCCCATAACACGTTATTATGTGTTGCACATACTTTCCCCAAATGAGATTTTATTAGGACACAGAAATTTATAGGAGCGACTCGGCTTCTTACAACCCTATCATTCTAGAAGTGCCATGGCTTAAAGTAAGTTATGAGAAAAAAGCAATCTTGTAAACTTTTCAGAAAAAGGAGTTTATGTAAGAGTCTATTGAAGTTTGCTTCACTACTTTGCTCAAAGAGGCATAAATATAAAGCGCCAAATAAGTGTTGGGCATTGTTGCCATCATTTTCTCTGTTAATTCTTATCACTTTCCCTTATCCTTTGATATTTTAGACACAGTGGCTTAATAACTACATGGACAAATAGTCTTTACACTTAGGATATGAACTCCTAATCCTCCCCTAGAAACCTTAACAGAATTAATACCTTGTGTTTTACAAGAAATGCCTTTTTTAAAGTGAATTTGCCAAATTAAAAAAAAATAATAAACATCTAGGTTTAAGAGCATTATGACTATAAACCTTCAGAAAACATTTTAAGTTTAATAAGTAAAATCTCTGATGTTTTGGTCAACCATCTTATTAAGGCCTAATTGTAAATATCTAAAAATGCACTAAGCAGATTAACGTAACTGTAGCCTGTGCACCTTGGTAAGTAAGCTTGGGGTGGGGTGGGGAGGACAGTGGGGGGAGGTATAGTGGCCAGGCTGGTAGTTTTGAAGGTTGCTTTTCCCTTGAGTTTCTCTGTGATATGAGATAAAGGTACGTGGAAGGCACTGTGGGTGCTAAGAGCATGGTGGCTAGTGAGCCAACATTCTCATTTTAATTCAGATGTTGAAATGGGCAGGAACCTGCTGTCTGTGTCTCCAGGCATAATTAGGACTAGGGCAGTGCTCAACCTGGGTGCACAGGCTTGTCCGCCTCAAGCCTGTACAGGAGCAGTGTTTGCAAAACACACTCCAGACCTGCAAGCTGAGGCAGAGAGTGGCATCCAAGGCTCCTGCCGCGCGCCAGGAACAGAGTGGTGAGAGGTGATGAAATGCTTCTCTTTTCAAAATTGAATGAGCAGCAACTTTGTCACCGTCTTCCTACTCCCAATCCCCCATGACAGAGTCTAGTGGAGCCAGTGAGGAATAAGGCTAAATTCCTTGGGAGGGTAAAAAGGAAGCGAGAGGAAGGGTCAGAGACCCAGAAAGTGGAAAAAAATATTCATTTGACGCTGCATGAAAACCCATAATTGTATAGGCCCCAGCGAGCTAAAGTGTGAATTCCCCCCACCCCCTCCAGTTTGTTGGTTCAGTGCTGTTCTCTGGACTCCCCTGGAGCTGCCCCTCCCAGCCATTTCCTGTCCTCACAGGGCCCCTCCTCCCCACCTTCCTTAGCAGCACGCTTTACTTCTCGGCTTTTTCTGTGTCTGGGGTGACCTCCCTCATCTCTGTTCATATTTAAGTATGTGTGTGGGGGTGTGTGTGGGTGTGTGTGTGTGTGTGTGTGTGTGTGTGTGTGTAACCAATGTAACCCAAAGGAACAGAGCAGGAAAGAGAAGGAGAGAAATAGCACAAACATCGCAATGCATCTTCTGGTGCCACCAGCTGTGCATGACCTTGGGCAAATCACTTTTCACATTGCAGTTTTCTCAAACGTAAAATGAGGATGATAGTTATCACCTCACAGGACTGTTAAGAGGTAGCTGGCACATGGTAGGTTCTTAAATGTTAGCTGAAATAAATCACAAAAGAGGAAAGATAAAAGGCCAATAAGGATATAAAACATGTTCAATCCCATTGGAAAGCAAAGAAATGAAGTTTACCTAGTCATTGTAAAATACAGCATGCATCAGAAAAGTGTATAAAATATACATGTAAGGTATAATGAATAATTATAAAGCAAGCACCTCTAATAACTAGGTGCAGGTCAAGAAATAGCATATTGCTACCACCTCTTAAGTCTCCTGTGGGTCTCTTTCTGATCACACCCCCTCCCCTCCTTCACCATCAGGGCCAGTAGTAGGGTGAGGGGAGTGGGGCTCTTGCCTCAGGAGCAAAGTTTAAGCGGGTGCCAAAAAACTTGGTAATCAAGATAAATAATATTTCAATTCAGTCTTTTATTGCAATATTTTTAAAAACCAAAGTTAATGCAAAAAATCCATGTGAACAAAATATCAAATTTTTAAATAAAGAGAGGATCTGTACCACAAGAGGTGACTACTCTCTTTACTGTTATAATCATCATATCTCTTCTTTTCTTTATAATTTTACCACCTATGAATGTATCCCAAGACAGTGCAAATTAATTTACCTGTTCTTGAATTTCATATAAATGGAATTATATCCTAAGTTCTCATTCGGGTCCGGATTCTTTCAATCAACTTTATGTTTATAAAATTCATTCACGGATTGTGCTGCCGAAGTTCATTCATTTCTGTTGCTGTAGAGTATTCTGTTTTATGAATGAACCACAATGAACTTATTCATCTTGCTGTGGATGGGATCTGGGTCGGTTTCTTATTGGGGGCTTGTACCAGCAACGCTGCTGGGAACATCCTTGTGCTCATGTCCTTGAACAATGTGCATGAGCCTCTCGAGGGCAGCAGTTCTCAAAGTGAGGTCTGGGGACACTTGGGGGTTCCCCAGATGTTCCAGGGGAGTCCGTAATGTCAAAACTATTTTCATAAAAATGCTAAGATGTTATTTGCCTTTCACTTTCATCCTATCACAAGGGTACAGTGAAGATCCAGAGGCAACGTGATATGCGATAACGTCTTGCTCTGATGACTAATAGAATGTGTCCTGAGTATTGTTGAACTTTAAAAACAGCTCAGTTTTTTTTTTTTGGAGTTTGAAGCTGTTTTCCTCATTTAGACTTTTTTTTTTTTAACATCTTTATTGGAGTATAATTGCTTTACAATGGTGTGTTAGTTTCTGCTTTATAACAAAGTGAATCAGTTATACATATACATATGTTCCCATATCTCTTCCCTCTTGCATCTCCCTCCCTCCCACCCGTCCTATCCCACCCCTCTAGGTGGTCACAAAGCACAGAGCTAATCTCCCTGTGCTATGCGGTTGCTTCCCACTGGCTATCTATTTTACTTTTGGTAGTGTATATATGTCCACGCCACTCTCTCACTTTGTCACATCTTACCCTTCCCCCTCCCCATATCCTCAAGTCCATTCTCTAGTAGGTCTGTGTCTTTATTCCCGTCTTGCCACTAGGTTCTTCATGACCTTTCTTTTTTTTTTTTTTTCCTTAGATTCCATATATATGTGTTAGCATACTGTATTTGTTCATTGCAGCTCTATTTACAATAGCCAGGACATGGAAGCAACCTAAGTGTCCATCATCGGATGAATGGATAAAGTAGATGTGGCACATATATACAATGGAATATTACTCCGCCATAAAAAGAAACAAAATTGAGTTATTTGTAGTGAGGTGGATGGAGTTAGAGTCTGTCATACAGAGTGAAGTAAGTCAGAAAGAGAAAAACAAATACAGTATGCTAACACAGCTCAGTTTTAATTTCTAAGCTGAGAAGTGTAGATCGATATAACCCATACAAACAAAGGCTCTTGGGGGCCTTAGTTTTTTAAGAGGGTCAAGGACTTCTGAAACCAGAATTTTGAGGACTGCTGCTCTAGGGAATATACTGCTATGCTCATAGGGTGTGCATATCTTCTGTTCTATTCAGTAATGCCAAAGTGTTTTCCAAAGTAGTGGTTCCAATTTACACTCCCATCACCAGTGTATGAGCGTTCCTATTGCTCCACAGCCTTATATTTGGAATCATTGCTCTTTTTAATTATTTTCCAATCTGATGGATTTGTAAAGATATCTCATTGTGGTTTTCCTTTTCATTCCCTTCACTACTAATTAGGAACATATCCTGTGGGAATAATTAAGGATGTGTGTAGAGATAAGGTACAAATATAGTTTCTGCAGTCTGCAATGCATTGAAAATAACATAAACTGTAGGCATTGTGGTACACTGACATGGTAGAATTTAATGCAACCATTAAAATATTGTTATAGAAATATATTTATTGGCATGAATTCAGTGAAAGAATAATATACCAAAAAGCAGGTACAAAATGCTGTTATACAATGCCCTGACAAAAAGCCAGAAAGAAAAAATAGTAATAGTGGTATTTGGGGATAGAAAAGATAAAGGATAATTTATATTTTCTTCATTGTACTTGTTTATATAGTCTGACTTTCAAATATGAATATGCATATATATATTTTAAGGTTTCCTTTCCCATTCCCTTTCTCTTCCCCAGAGACTGTGCTAGGTGTTTCACAGACATCTCATTTGATCCTCAAACAATCCAGAGGATGAGCATTTCAGAAACTGGATTTTAAGGGAATCATTTGAGAAGGGGGCCAAGGCTAGAGACAGGCCTTTGTTCCTGTCTGAGAATGTTCACTGAGGGCCTCAGTAATAATTCATTGCCCCCAAACTACTGGCTGTACCATTACACAATGTTGTCTGGCTCTTGTCTGTGGGAGACTGAGAGATTTCTGGAAAATATGGTTGATGTGTTCTTTTGATAAATATTTATTCAGTGCCTATTGGTACCACACATTGAGGAAGGAATAGGGACATAGTGGTGAACAAAACTACATTCTTATTCTCATGAAGTTTACATTCTATGAGGAACGACAGACAACAAAGTATACAAATAAATATTAAGTACTTTCAGTTCAGGTAATAATAAGTGCTATGAAGAAAAATAAAGGAGCATAAGGTTATAGAAAGTGAGGTGCTTTTTCTACATAGGGTGATCCAGAGGTGTTCATTCTACCTAGTTGCATATCTTCTATACATTATGATCTGGAAAAGATAATGTTTACAAGGAAGGGTAGACTTCAGTTTTTCTTTATTCTAGTCATGACACATTGAAGATGAGTGCTCATGAGCAGCGATATGCCAAGTTCTGCATGTCTATCATATTCTATGTTCATCTCCATCTCACCAAGAATCATAAATTAATCCTGTTATTTAGTCAGCTTCAACTTGGGTTATGAAACATCAGCAGAATATCAGACTATGAATTATGCCAGCCATCACCGTCTTAGGCACTTTGTGCTTTTCAAAGCATATTCACATATATCATTTCACGTGAATTTCTCAATACCCTCGATGATAGAAGAGGAATTTTTGAGAAAAATTATTTGATCCCTATTCAGTAGTATTCCTGAGTTCTCTCCATGAAAGCATGCATTTTCCTTCTTAATTTGAAATGAATTGCCAGGAAGTCAATAATTCTCACTAGAAATTGCAGAAAACGGAGATATTTCTGGGAAGTATATATTAATTGGAAAGATAAAGAAATTTATTTTCTAGGAAAAAACCCACTATTTTCTGCAATACTTTTAAATGTGGTTAAACTAACCTCAAGTTATGAGGTCTCAAGGTCACTAGAAGTCTCAGAGGGAGCCTGGAGTTGACAGCGCTGTGTTGCAGAGGCTTCTTCATTCTTTACAGAGCTGCTACCTCCGAGTTCCTTCTCTCATCCTGGTCCCCTTAGTGGACTTGGTTGCCAGCTGGGCCTGGTGGAGACAGGCATGCTGTGTCAGTCTCTCTTGGGCTGCTTCACCCTCATCTCCCCAGTATCCCTATCCCTCTCATCACATCATCTACATATGGATGACCTAACTGGAAGTTAATCCTTGGGACTTGAGCGCTTGGATTCGGCAATGCACTGATGGTTTTCTAGTGTTTTAAAGTACTTATTCTTGATCTTTGGCCTGAGTTATTGTACAAGTCATTCTTTTTTAAAATATATAAAGGACATGCTTTTTTGGTTCTGAGTCAATAAAAAAGGAACTAATTTGACAATGAGCACATTTCCATTTTCCAGTTTGGCTAAGCTTCTTTACTCCAACTAGGAACTAGCTAGCCAGTAATTTGATTATATACTAATCAAAATATGCCCACAATCCAGGAGGTAGTAAGAAATATTTGCTATCCATGTCAAATTCCCATATCTCCTGTAATTTACACATTATACATGGGAAAAAAATATTCACCAAATTAAGATTATATTTACATCTCTACTGTAAAGCAAATTAATTCAGTGTGATAGAGAAAAAAAAATGTTGGGGGAAACTGTTCAGTTTACACAGAGAGAAACATTGTGAGTTATCTGTTACCCATGATTGAGCACATAGTAAATATTAGTCAGGATCCCAGCATGGGAAAGGGCACAGTCAACTTGGATGATTGAGTTAAGTAAGAGGGGCTATGTACAAAGCATGGGCAAAGTTTTAAGGAAACCACAAGAGGCAAAAGAAGCTTAAGCTTCACAATTTCTTCCTTCACAAGGCCTCTTCCAAGGCTCTGTCCCTAAATCTGTAATCTAATATTATGTCGTCGTCTTCTTAAAGAAAGCTCTCAAAATTATATATGCTTCATGCCCCACAAAACCTGGTTCCAGGGGCTTCCCAGGTAGCGCAGTGGTTAAGAATCCACCTGCCAATGCAGGCGACATGGGTTCGAGCCCTGGTCTGGGAAGATCCCACATGCTGTGGAGCAACTAAGCCTGTGTGCCACAACTACTGAGCCTGCGCTCTAGAGCCCGCAAGCCACAACTACTGAGCCTGCGTGCCACAACTACTGAAGCCTGCGCGCCTAGAGCCCATGCTCCACAACAAGAGAAGCCACTGCAATGAGAAGCCCGCGTGCCACAACGAAGAGTAGCCCCCGCTCGCTGCAACTCGAGAAAGCCCGCACACAGCAACCAAGACCCGAGGCAGCCAAAAATAAAGAAACAAAAAAACCTGGTTCCACCCCACGCAAAGGATAGTGAAGCACTGCCAGGCCATCACCACTGAGACCCTTTCCATCCCAGGCCTGGAGGAGTGAGAGAAGGAAGCAATTCCTGGGACCTGGCGACAGAAGTGTAGCTGCAAGGGTGGCTGCCTGACCGATGCCATGGTCATGCTGGACCACACCCAACCCAGAGCCTGACAAGGAGAGAGAGGGGTGGGAAGGAATTACCTTGACCTCACTCTAGTCCCTCCCTTTGGTTTCCTGTCAGTGTCTTTTACTGGTTGAACCTATCAAAGCCAAAGGGTAAGGGAGTCTGTTTGTATATTCCTCATGGTCAAGGGCCTGGGGCACAGAGAAGGGTGACAAAGGGTGAGCAAACAGAAGTGCCCACTGTTTACAGAGTTACCTGATTCTACAGCCAGCACTCCATCATAAGTGAGAGCTCAATCCCGGCCATTATTATGTTGCAAGGCTCAGGAGGAAGCATGCCACACAGGTGTAACATACTCTATATGGTCAGTACGTACATAAAAGTGGTACAAAAGTCATATTCTAGTAAATAAAATCTTATTTTCCTAATGATATACTATAAATTCAAATGGGAAAAGTTACTGAGCTAACTTTTAGAAAGGCCGACTTGTGTCTTAGGAAAATTATCTGATGCTTTGGGCCACAGTTTGCTTCTTTAAGGTAAGAAGAAAATCTGACACAAAGCACACTCTCAATAATTATTAGCGGAATGAATGAGTAAATGACCCTACAATTCAAACATTCTATGATCTTACCTTCCTTTCTAATTGATCAAGTGTCAGTGGCTTTAAACAATTAGCTTTCACTCTGCTTCTGTCAAACAGTAAATGACCTAAAGACAGTCCTTAGCTGGAACTGGGAGTCTACTTTTTAAAAGAAACTCTTTACTTCTTCAAACCCTCTGAAAGGGTGGGGAATACTTTTGGAATAATGAACATACAACTATTTCCTAAATTATGGCTTTCATATTCAATAACACCTCTTTTTCAGGATGCTGTTAAACCTGACAGTGGGAAAAAAAAAAGTCTGCTCCTATTCTTTTACATAATAGTATACCTATAATTCTATACAACAGGATATGATTGCCATTTGGTTTGAAGTGACAGCATTAGAAAAAAAAAACAAACATTGAGGTTGTAAGTAGAGAAGTATGTGTCACATGAAATGGAAAGGACAGAGATTTAAAAAAAAGAGAGAACAATGGTGAGCAGCAGAGATGGGGTGGGCAGTGGGATGCTGACAGATATTGAAAACAGCACAGGGGCAAGCATCCCACCCCGAGAGACGGGGGAGCAGTGAGAGTGGAGAGAGGCTCTGAAGGTCTGATGCAACGTACTATTGGTTGCACCATATGAAATTATACATAGATCAAAACTGGTTGAATGCAGTAATTTCCTGTGCCTCTTTGTAAGAGGTCTGCTTATGATTAAACAGTATTATAGTCTGTGGGTCATTTAGTGCAAACCTTAGTCTATACTCATTGTAACAGCCATGGAAGAAATCATTATTATAGCACAAATGTAAATAGTTCTGTCTCCAGAATCATTAAGCCATAGCTAAATTATATTTAGTATACTCTGAGGGAGGGAACTTGATAACATATGAAAAAAAATATTTAAAAAGTTAAAATGAAAAGTTTCAGTGTTTAATAGGTCAAGGTGTACTTATGTGAACATTTCTTCTTTTGCATTTTGTGTGCGTGTGTGTTGTATTATTTAGAGTGGGCCATATATATATTAGCACAAGCAATACCAAAAAGATAGAGTGATGAAGAGGACAGCAGATCATTTTAAATGCCTATTTAAAATCTCAGTCCATAGTGAGCTCACAGGGAATCACAAGTGTTTAAAAAAAAAGAAAGGGGCTTCCCTGGTGGCACAGTGGTTGGGAATTTGCCTGCCAATGCAGGGGACACGGGTTCGATCCCTGGTCCGGGAGGATCCCACATGCCGCGGAGCAACTAAGCCCGTGTGCCACAACTACTGAGCCTGCGCTCTAGAGCCCACGAGCCACAACTACTGAGCCCGTGTGCCACAGCTACTGAAGCCCACGTGCCTAGAGCCCGTGCTCTGCAACAAGAGAAGCCACCACAATGAGAAGCCCACATGCAGCAACGAAGACCCAATGCAGCCAAAAATAAATAAATAAATTTATTTAAAAAAAAAAAAAAAGAAAGAGTTACTTTTGTACATCACTGACCACATGTTAGCAGGAGGCACATGTGAATACATGTAAAAGATCTTGATCTGCTTTCTCAAGTCAGACTCAGGCTGGGAGCCAGCAGTAAACCTGAAGAAATCCAAGTTTGTGTGCCAGCAGCTGCATCGCCATGCAGAATCCTTACATGGGCAGAACAGAGCTGCAAATTCTTGACCACACTAAGTCTTTTTTTTTTTTTTAATAGATCTTTATTGGAGTATAATTGCTTCACAATACTGTGTTAGTTTCTGTTGCACAACAAAGTGAATCAGCCATATGCATACACATGTCCCCTTATCCCCTCCCTCTTGAGCCTCCCTCCCACCCCTCTAGGTCATGGCAAAGCACCAAGCTGATCTCCCTGTGCTATGTTGCTGCTTCCCACCAGCCAATTATTTTACATTCTATAGTGTATATATGTCATGCTACTCTCACTTTGCCCCAGCTTCACCCTCCCACCCCATGTCATCAAGTCCATTCTCTGTCTACCTCTTTATTCCTGCCCTGCAACTAGGTTCATCAGTACCATTTTTTTTTTTTTTTTTTAGATTCCATATATATGTGTTAGCATACGGTATTTGTTTTTCTCTTTCTGACTTACTTCACTCTGTATGACAGACTCTAGGTCCATCCACCTCACTACAAATAACTCAATTTCGTTTCTTTTTATGGCTGAGTAATATTCTATTGTATATATGTGCCACATCTTCTTTATCCATTCGTCTGTCAGTGGACATTTAGGTTGGTTCCATGTCCTGGCTATTGTAAATAGAGCTGCAATGAACATTGTGGTACATGACTCTTTTTGAATTATGGTTTTCTCAGGGTATATGCCCAGTAGTGGGGTTGCTGGGTTATATGGTAGTTCTATTTTTAGTTTTTTAAGGAACCTCCATACTGTTTTCCATAGTGGTTGTATCAGTTTACATTCCCACCAGCAGTGCAGGAGGGTTCCCTTTTCACCACACCCTTTCCAGCATTTATTGTTTCTAGATTTTTGATAATGGCCATTCTGACCAGCGTGAGGTGATACCTCATTGTAGTTTTGATTTGCATTTCTCTAATAATTAGTGATGTTGAGCATCTTTTCATGTGCCTCTTGGTCATCTGTATGTCTTCCTTGGTGAAATGTCTATTTAGGTCTTCTGCCCATATTTTAACTGGATTGTTTGTTTTCTTGATATTGAGCTCCCTGAGCTGTTTGTATATTTTGGAGATTAATCCTTTGTCTGTTGTTTCATTTGCAAATATTTTCTCCCATTCTGAGGGTTATCTTTTTGTCTTGTTTATGGTTTCCTTTGCTGTGCAAAAGCTTTTAAGTTTAATAAGTCCCATTTGTTTATTTTTGTTTTTACTTCTGTTACTCTAGGAGACGGGTCAGAAAAGATCTTGATGTGGTTTATGTCAAAGTGTGTTTTTCCTATGTTTTCCTCTAAGAGTTTTATAGTGTCTGGTCTTACATTTAAGTCTTTAATCCATTTGGAGTTTATTTTTGTGTATGGTGTTAGGGAGTGTTCTAATTTCATTCTTTTACATGTAGCTGTCCTGTTTTCCCAGCACCACTTATTGAAGAGGCTATCTTTTCTCCATTGTATGTTCTTTCCTCCTTTGTCATAAATTAGGTGCCCATATGTGTGTGGGTTTATCTCTGGGCGTTCTATCCTGTATTGTTGATCTGTATTTCTGTTTTTGTGCCAGTACCATACTGTCTTGATTACTGTAGCTTTGTGGTATAGTTTGAAGTCAGGGAGACTGATTCCTCCAGCTCTGTTTTTCTTTCTCAAGATTGCTTTGGCTATTCGGGGTCTTTTGTGTTTCCATACGAATTGTAAAATTTTTTGTTCTAATTCTGTGAAGAATGCCATTGGTAGTTTGATAGGGATTGCATTGAATCTGTTGATTGCTTTGGGTAGTATAGTCATTTTCGCAATACTGATTCTTCTAATCCAAGAACATGGTATATTTGTCCATCTGTTTATGTCATCTTTGATTTTTTTCACCAGTGTTGTATAGTTTTCTGAGTACAGGTCTTTCGCCTCCTTGGGCAGGTATATTCCTAGGTATTTTATTCTTTTTGTTGCAGTGGTAAATGGGAGTGTTTCCTTAATTTCTCTTACTGATTTTTTGTTGTTGGTATATAGGATGCCAGAGATTTCTGTACATTAATTTTGTATCCTGCAACCTTACCAAATTCATTGATTAGTTCTAGTAGTTTTCTGGTGGCATCTTTAGGATTTTCTATGTATAGTATCATTTCATCGGCAAACAGTGACAGTTTTACTTCTTCTTTTCCAATTTGTGTTCCTTTTATTTCTTTTTCTTCTGTGATTGCCGTGGCTAGGACTTCCAAAACTATGTTGAATAAGAGTGGCAATAGTGGACATTCTTGTCTTGTTCCTGATCTTAGTGGAAATGCTTTCAGTTTTTCACCATTGAGTATGATGCTCGCAACCACACTAAGTCTTGTGCAGAAAAGATTTCCATTCTGTTTTTGTTTTGTTTAGAACTAACCATGTTTATAGTTGTCTGCAAGAGTGCTGATGACTCCTTTTTGGAAGGGAGTGGGGATGTTACTAATTCTTTAGTAGGATCAAATAATTTATGTCCATGTCTACTGTAAGTCCCTGTGCTAGGTGTTGGGAATACGGATAGGTCAATTTTCTTGCTCTTAAGGGGCTTATATTCCACTGTGCAAGGAAAAGATGGGAAATATATGAAAGACTTATTTTTAAACAATTTGTTCGTTACATTTTCAAATAATATGCTCAACGTATTTTCCTTCAACCTCCAAACATGATTTCAGGTGAAGCACTTCTAAATTTAAAGCAACGACTTCAAGGTAATCTTTAAAAAGCAATAGACTATTTTGCCTGTATATCCAAACATTTTGGTATATTAACAATTTATCCTGTATTTCCTGACCTTTTGTACCCCACCAGTGAGCAGATAGAAGAGATCTCTTAAATTATTTTTAACAGTACAAGGTAGCTTTTATTTAGTGGCAGCTGCTGATAGTAGGTGCTGCCATACCAAGAAGGTTGAGAATCAGAGAACAGCACTGCAGCCAGTACTGCCTGGGCCTCTACACACTGCTGGGCTGTGGTCTTGTTATAGATACTTGCACATGGCCCCTAATGAGCCACATGTAATGTTTGCCAACAAGAACACTAAAACGAATCCCAGCACACAACCCATGGACCATTTCTAACATTGTCCTATTGTGGATTATGCTTATCTCAGTAGGGCATGGGTGACAGGAGGATTCCAGGTGCAGGTTTCTGCACAGCGAGGTGGGCAGAAAGGACAGGGTAAAAAATTAACTACAAAGGAGGTCCCAGGTTTGCATGGCTGTGCTATAGTCCGAGAACACCCAGCCTGAGAACTCTCAGGACCCTGACCACACCAGGAGGAAAGCCTGGGGAGTAGCCTGGGGGAGCAGGAAGAGGACTGATGGGCCCCCATGGCCTCTATGCAAAACACTCCCCTTCCATGGGGGCTTCCCAGGTGGCACAGTGGTTGAGAGTCTGCCTGCCAATGCAGGGGACACGGGTTCGAGCCCTGGTCTGGGAAGATCCCACATGCCACGGAGCAACTGGGCCCGTGAGCCACAATTACTGAGCCTGCGCGTCTGGAGCTTGTGCTCCGCAGCAGGAGAGGCCGCGATAGTGAGAGGCCCGCGCACCGCGATGAAGATGAAGAGTGGCCCCCACTTGCCGTAACTGGAGAAAGCCCTCGCACAGAAACAAAGACCCAACACAGCCATAAATAAATAAATTAAAAATTAAAAAAAAAAACACTCCCCTTCCTAACAGATGATCATTAAGGTCGAGGGGGAAGGTGCTGGGTCTTTGGCCTCCCATTCTAGGTTTAGGACTCTAGGTGCAAAGGCTCCTACTTAAGGAGGTGCCTACTCTCTAGACAACTCCCAGGCCATCTCATTTTTGTTTTCCATCTACTATATTCATCCTTCCTCCATGAACACTGTAATGAAATAATCCCTGGCTGAAAAGAAACGTGTCCTGTTTTAAGAAGGGGTGTTCCTCAAAGATGTGACTGTGAACTTTACTCAGGAGGAATGGTGCACTGTGAACTCTGAACTCTCAGAGATCCTACACAGAGATCTGATGCTGGAGATGCAGGGCCCCGACCCCTCGGGGGAAGACTGCATTCCCCTGTAAATGAGAAAGTAGCCTTTGAAACAACTTGAGGCCCCCGTTGACTAAGAACTACGAAATGGGCAGCTGAGCCAGATGGATTGTGTTTCTGCTCTTTACTTCCCAGGGAAAAAGCTTTATTTTTAAATCAACTTTATTAAGATAATTTACATATAAAAATTGTCCCCATTTTAAGTGTACAGTTTGATGAGTTTTGAAAGATATGTACACATGTGTCACCATCACCACAATCAAGATATGGAACACTGCCCTTATCCCCCAAAGTTCCTTTGTGCCTGTTTCCGGTCACACCTCCTTGCCCACCCCACCCTCAGGCAACCTTTGATTTACTTTCTACGATTACAGATTGGATTTGCATCGCCTAGAATGTCATATAAATGGAACCATGCAGTACCTTTTGAGTCTGGCTTCTTCCAGTTAGCATAATGCTTGTGAGATTCATCCATGTCATTACATGTTTTAGAAGTTTGGTCCTTTTTATTGCTGAGTAGCATTCTGTTGTATGGGTGTACCACTACTCCCCAGGCTCTCCTCCCGGTGTGGTCAGGGTCCTGAGAGTTCTCAGGCTGGGTGTTCTCGAACTATAGCACAGCCATGCAAACCCGGGACCTCCTTTGTAGTTAGTTTTTACCCTGTCCTTTCTGCCCACCTCGCTGTACCATGGTTGGATCCGTTCACCAGCTGATGGGACATTTAAGTTGTTTCCAGTTTTTTTTTGTTTGTTTTTTATTACTACTACTACTACCACTACTACACATGTCAACTTGATCTAAGTGATTCTTTTTTCTTTTTTTAATTTTTATTTATTTATTTATTTATGGCTGTGTTGGGTCTTCGTTTCTGTGCGAGGGCTTTTCTCTAGTTGCGGCAAGTGGGGGCCACTCTTCATCGTGGTGCGTGGGCCTCTCACTATCACGGCCTCTCTTGTTGCGGAGCACAAGACGTGCAGGCTCAGCAATTGTGGCTCACGGGCCCAGTTGCTCTGAGGCATGTGGGATCTTCCCAGACCAGCGCTCGAACCCACGTCCCCTGCATTGGCAGGCAGACTCTCAACCACTGCGCCACCAGGGAAGCCCCTGTTTCCAGTTTTTGATTATTATGAATGAAGCTGCTGTGAACATTCACATCTAAACAAAAGTCTGGAATTCTAGTAAGTTCAAGAGACAGAGCAGCTTGGCAGGTGACAAACTGGCTGCCCCTCTGGGGGGAGAAGGAGTCAAGTAGTTGATGAGGTCAAACTACAAAGAACAACAGGTTCTGTAAAAAGCAGCTATAGCCAAAAATGAAAACCAAAACAAAACAAAAACCTGTACTGAGCAGAGAAGACTGCTGATCAGATGCCTTTCAACCGCATGGGAAAAGTGGATTGCAACATCATTGGCAGGACAGGATAACATGTACACTAGTTTTCTATGGACATGGGCTAGAATTGAGCCAATAAGACTCAAACCTATTCCTGGCTACTTCTTTAGGATATGTTTGAAGGCCTGTCCAGGCAGCAGAGACAAAGAGCTCCATTTCCAGAGTTAGAAAGACTACTGGCTGTGGGACCTTGAGCAGGGATAAGGAACCTTGGCAAATGAGCATAAAAACACTACCTATCTTCAGGGCTGTCTCTGATGAGAATCTATGTAAATCACTTAGTAAGTCTAGTGCATAAGGAATTATTACATTTAAAAACCATATAATAACCTTTGACTCATAGTGAAAGAGTCCAAATATATTCCTTAGGAGACTGGAATATTTTAATGTATTTTTTCTTAAATTACACAGTGAATTCTTCCTATATTATTTACATAACCACTGCGTAATTATTAATCAAAATCTGGTTAGATTTTAGAAGCGTATCAACTCAGTCACAAAAGCTCCCCGTGGCTGCAACATTCGATTGTCCCTCTCCTCATGCAGCAGCTGTCTAGTTCCAAAGCTCCCACCAGGGGCTTCTCAAGCACAAAGAATCACCTCTGGAATTTGTCAGTAAATCTGATTCAGGAGCATTTCCTCAGGAGCCGATTCTGGGGGAAGTGTGGCCTGCAGTCTACTCCTCTGGGCTGACTCTGGCGCAGGGGTGCCCACTGCACTGCCATGTCCTCTGTGGAGAGTTGGGGGTGCTCGGGCTGGAAGCTGAGGACCTGGGTTTGGATCCTGACTTTATTGCCCCCATCCCTAACACACCTTAAGTCTCTGCTCTGAGCTTTGCTTTCCTTATTTCTGCTGTGGGGTAACAAGCACCTCACGTGGCTGTTGCAGAATGACATGATGTTACAGTGCCAGGACTGTCTCAGTAAATGCTTGTGGACCCTGCTACTTCCATGCTTTATCTTACAGTCTTTCCTATTTCCCACCATCTCCCACGTCCACTGGCTGCATATAATTCAAATGAAATGGAGTAGCTTTAAAGAGTGATTCAGAAACTCCTCTGTAAACAGTCAATATTGTAAAAACTGCCCTGAGTCTTCACCTTCCGAGAAAGGTGAGGACCAAGCTAGCTCCTGGGTTTTAGGTGGAAGAGGTAATTCTTAAGTTATTGTAGCCACACGTGTGGTCTGGGTTGCCGTGGGCTCGTTACCGGGAATAGGCTTCCCTCCGCTAGGAGCTTGGCTGGGCTCGCCGCTCGCGCTCCCTCCCTGCCGCAGGCGGGCCTCCTCCTCTTCCTGCCCGCCCGGGCACCTCACTTACCGGCTCCCGGCGCGCCGCGGCGCCCATTGGCCGATTTGCTTTAATTGATTTGTTCTGAGCGCCCTCCTGGTTTCCCGCGCGGGCGCCAGGTGCCGGCCGTTTTGCCCCAGGCTTTGTAACAGGCGCAGGTTTTTCCCCTTACCGGCACCCGGGCTGCTCATCGCTGGCGCCCAGGGCCCCTCCCATGGGTGGGTCGGCCCCTGGGGTCCCTCCCCCCCCCGGTGCGCACCCGGAGCCCAGCGGGGTGGTGAGGGACCGACCCCCGGCCGAGGTGGGCGTGGGAGAGCCCCGCGCGCTTCCGTCAGCCCCGGCCAGATCGGGGTGGGGTCGGGGGGTGGGGATCTGCGAAGGCGGTCGCCCAGCACCTTCGCCCTCCCTCGCGCACGTGCTCGCCGTATTGACACTCCCCGGAACTCCCCGCGGAGAAGACCGTCTCGGGTGAGCTAGGCAGGGGTCAGCTGTGTTCCATGAGGACCAGCGGGCGTTTGATGCCCACGTGCTTCTCCCATTGGACGAGCGGTGCCTGGCGCGCCGAGAACCCCGGGCTTGGCCAAAGGCACGCCCAGGGGCTCGAATGCTCGTTTTCTCAAGGTTTTTCGTTTGCAGTCATGTTGAACCCAAGTGGTTTCCTTAAGTTCTGGAGAAGACTGTTTTTCCCCGTACTCCTTTCCGCCTACAAAAAGAAAAGGCGGCATTTCAGAAAAAATTCCGCCTTTAGTATGTTTACTGCTGCCCTGTAGTCACGCATGGCTGTTTTGCAATTGCATCTTTACGGAGGAAGGAGATAAAAAGCAAAACGTAGAAAGACCTGGGAGTTTTTTTTTTGCTTGAGTGATTTTTTGGACCTTCCGAATTTTCTTTCATAATTTTCTTTTTATAGTTAATGTTACTCTTCAGTAGCGCCAAGCACAGATGGTGTTTGAGAAAAATTCAAAAGGTAAAATAAGAGTTTATTTTGTTGGAATGAATTCCCAAACAAATCTCGTTTTCAGTTAGAAACTCTGGCCTATTATTTTGGCTTGTAGTTCCATAATATACTTAATTACTAAAGGGAAAAAAACGGATTCTCAGGTTCTCTCTTTCCCATCCCCTTTTATTTTTCAGTCCAGCGCACAACCACCAGAAGAGAATAAAAGGAAACCAGTTTTGGGAAAACTCGGCACTCTGTTCACGGTAGGAAGGAGAAGGAACACCAAAAACGGGTTAGAAAGTCCCACCAGCTCAAATGCCAAATCAGTCTCTCCCAAAGAAGTAACCTTTTCCAAACTCCCCGAAACAGAGACTGAGAAGAGTCAACTTCGGGGCAGCCAACGAAAGCAGACAGACACGTGCGAGGAGGGCTCACCCAAGGAGAAGTGCCAGGAGCCGAAGGGCCAGCGCCCCGAGGGCTGCGTCCAGGCGGCCCACCCGGACGCCGAGAGGTCACCTGGCTCGGGCAGCCGTGCCAAGGAGGCGGCTGTGCAGCAGGGCCATGAAAGTGATTCACCCCAATTAGAACTAATGGAGGCAGAGGGAGAGACTTTCCCAGCTGCCAGCACCGCTGCCAAGCAGCTTCATTCCTCACTAGAGAATTCCTCCGGGCAGGAGAACGCAGAGACGCTCGCCCGTACTCCGGGGGAGGACGCTTCGCCCGGCGCTGGCCGCGAGCAGGAGCCAGCTCGGGGAGCGAGGGGCGTGCCGGGCTCGCCCGCCGGGGCCGCCCGCGTGTGTGCCCAAGGAGGCTCTCCGGAACACCAAGACGCGCCGAGCCAGCCCCCCGAGGACGCATCGGCTCCTGCAGGCCACCGTCCCGCTGAGGGCGCAGAGAACCAGGCGGGTTCGGCGCCTGCAAACAGCAAAGCCGACCCCCCGGGGCGAGACTATCGGCCCCACGAGCGCGCCCACCCCGCCAAATTGTTGACTTTGGACATCTACTTGAGTAAGGCTGAGGTGGCGCGGGTGGACAAGCCGGTCGTGATCAGTCCCGGGGCTGAAGATTCCGGCGATTGCGAAGATATGGAGAAGAGGTCGAGCGGCCGAAAGTTGGGGAGGCGGCGGAGGTCGCAGAAATCCACCGACTCCCCCGGTGCTGACCCGCCGCTGCCCGACTGCGCGCCCCGGAACGACGCGGTCTTCGACAACGAGGTGGCGCCAAACGCGGCCGCCGGGAACGGCTCTGCTGAAAAGAAAGTGAAATCTCCGCGGGCGGCCCCCGACGGGGGCGTTGCCTCTGTTTCCGGCCTAGAGTCCCAGCCCAGCCCCGACCCCAAAGGGCAGCCGCTAGCGGAGTCGGAGCGGAGCAAACAGCCGGCGCCCGCCTCGTCCCCCACCAAGAGGAGGGGCCGAAGCCGCGTTCCGGAGGCCGTGCCCACCTCACCCGCCGGCGGCGCGCGGGCTCCGGCCAAGGACTCCACTCCCAGGAGGGCGTCCGGCCCCGGCCCCGGCCCGGCCGCCAAGGAGAGAGGGGAGGAGGCGGCCCGGGTTATCTGCCGCAAGCTTATGGTGAAGAGCAGCTCGCTGCTGCCCGAGATCAAGCCCGAGCCCAAGAGCGGGCCGCTCCCCAACCTCTTCGACGGCCGGGGAGAGGGAAGTCGAAGCAAAGAGCTGGGCAAATCGGTCGGAGGTTCTGACGCCGACGGCTTGAAGCCCAGGAACCATTTCGGTGTGGGCAGATGGACAGTGACCACTAAAGTGACCATGTAAGTAACTGCGGGGTTGGGCCGGCGAGCCGCGGTGGCCGCACACGGGCTGGGCGGCCTCTCTGAGCGGCGCAGGTTCTTTGCATTTGTGGAAGAACTGTATGTGCGTTGGGTTTTCTCCTCGGTGGTGAAATTAAGATAGTGAAGGGCTAGTTAGCACAGTTAAGGTTTAAGAAAATGACCCATTCGGGGCCTTAGTTGGATGTTAATTCCTGTTAATATAAGCCTTTTAAGTTCAATGAATGTGAAAGTGAGATAACTCTGGAGGTTCAGTGTTTACATAAATAATAGAAGACTAAAAAAAATAATAATAATAGAAGACTGCATGGCTTGACGAGCTAATTCTATTCTTCATTCAGAATATGCACCAGCATTCCTGGGTGGGGCGTTCTTAAAACACAAATGAATTTGAAAACAGGGAGCAAACACTAGTATGTACTGTATACCCAGTAGCTTTGATGCGTCTGAGTTTAAGAGAATTCACAGAACCTTTTATGGAACTTGGTGCATTATTGGCCTAAAGCTTTACCAAAAAATCTCTAATACAAGTATCTTGGTTCCCCTTTATAATGTTAGGTAGTTTTGTGATATTTTTGCCACCAGGTCGAAAAGTAATTTTCAATTATTGAAATGAAGAGAGATGAGTGTTTTTACCGGGAGACTATTTGATAAATGAAAGGACACGTTAGAAGGATCAAGCTCAACGGCAGATTGTGACCACTTGCTGTTAAGTTTATTGATTTCTCAAATGTTTATTGAGTACCTTCTGTGCATGGTAGTGTGCTAGGAACTATGGGGAAAAAGCCACAACTGTGCTTCAGTGTATATTGCCTTTGAAAAGTTTATGGTACATTCTGGCACCCAAGATGCTGACAAATCAAATAACTATAAGAGGTGATAAATCTGATTAAACTGCCAAATGGCTGTTACCATCCCCAAGGCTGGGGGTGTGCACAGGAGGAAGAAATCACTGTTGGTGTTTTGGAGGAAATGGGATTGTGCCTTGATGGTGAGTGTGATCTGTATAGGTAGACAGGACAGAGAGGGCACCCTAGAAAACTCTTAAGACCCTCCCCCTTCCCACACTCATCCTCCTCCGTCTCTCAGCACATGTGGAAAGTGAGTATCTAAACTTTTTCCTACATTCACACATTTATTAAAAGAGCTGAGATTTTCACAGTGTTATCATTCTTTTTATATATATATAAATTTATTTATTTTATTTCTGGCTGCATTGGGTCTTCGTTGCTGTGCGTGGGCTCTCTCCAGTTGTGGAGAGCGGGGGCCTCCCACTGCAGTGGCCTCCCCCGTTGCAGAGCACGGCTCCAGGCACGCGGGCTTCAGTAGCTGTGGCACGTGGGCTCAGCAGTTGTGGCGCACGGGCCCAGTTGCTCTGCGGCATGTGGGATCCTCCCGAATCAGGGCTGGAACCCGTGTCCCCTGCATTGGCAGGTGGATTCTCAACCACTGCGCCACCAGGGAAGTCCACAGCATTATCATTCTTAAACTGAATGGATTCATTCTATTTGAATTCTTTGATAAGTAAGCTTAAGAGTAGGCAGTCCTCTTGGTAAACACTGGGGAGGAAATCCTGCTTAATGAATAACTAGAGTACCTCACCAGCTGCCAACCTGGAGAACTTGGATAGAGTCAGCAATTTATTCTGCAACAGCAGCATCGGAGAAATAACCTGAGTGAATGATGCCCATTATTCGTAGAAGGCCAGTGTGACTGAACATTCAGACCTCCTAAGTGTGAGCCTTAGAGAAACTATGCTGTGTACCTGATTAAGGGTGCTTCCCCTGTCTTCCAGTCAGACTACACCAGTGGAAAAACCGGAAATGTTACACTGTTAAGGGATAGGGTAAACAAACCAAGCAATCTTGCAATGAAACTCTTCTTCATGTGCTGTTTCCTGTGACAGAACTAAACCAAATATCTTTTTCTAAGGAGTGATTATTTCCTACATAAAATTTTCCTTTGCCAGAGGCTCAGTTTAATTCTGTTTTGCGCACGGCCTTGCACTTGGTGAATCGGCAAACTATTGGAATGGAGAATTAATAATTCTTTCTCATCCTTTGACCCATTTATGTTTGACTGATGGATTTTTTTCAGACCCTTTAGTTTTTCCTCTGATTGTATTTCAACTGGAGATGTTACACGGATTATTTCTAAAAACAACTTGAATCTAAAATTTTATAGTTAAAACCATTTTATATTCCCCGAAAAATAATCACTGTGAAGCAGCATGTTTCTTGATGCTGTTAGAGAAATTATGTCTTCAGTTCTACCAAGTATTGAATGTTGAGATTCTTAAAATGGTATGTTTAGAATAAGGAGAATTTTCTTCTCATATTATAGCCATGGCTTCTTAGACTCCAGGATATTTTCCCTTCTCACATCTTAATGAAGGCATTACAACGTGAATTATAGGAGTCTTCCTTTTAATCAGTTTGAACCAGGTTAATTGTAGTGACTCTCTGTAGCAGAAGTTAATAGCACAGAAAGTTTGGTTGTAAAATGTATTTGGATCTTGGTGTAAATCTTTAATGTGCAGATGTGTGTGTCCTGTCCTTAACGTAGCTTATTGGCTAACCTGGAGCATTTTCCATTTACATCATAAGATCTACTTTGATATTTGACTGTTCCTTGAGCTGATTAGTGAGAAATTTTTAAATGTATATTCCCTGCTATGTGAACATCCCTCATTAACTGATAGCATTTGTAAGTTCTCTTATTTCTAATCCTCTCACTGGTTTTAGAATTTAATCTTTAAGGAAGTGCTCGTAAGTTAATTTTGCTTTTAAATTTCAGATAAGGGCCCACCGTGAGGGAGCTTAGATATCTTAAGGAGATATTGGGGAAAGCAATGCCGAGGAGAAATTCATGAGAATATATCAAGTTTAGTATTTAAATAAAAAATTTAAAAATGAACATCTAATTCTTAATGCTGTATTTGGGAAGGATATCTCAAGTCTTCTCAGTCTAATCATTTTCTCCAGAAGGATAAAGTGTCTTCGTCCAAGGTCCTACTGCCTGTTCCTTCAAAAGGCTCCTCAGGCCCAGCCTTCTTGAAGGCCAGTGAGTCCATGCAGGAGACAGTGTGAGATGTTAATGCTTCCCTACTTTGTGTTCTCATTATCGAGGTGGCCTCTAAAGTATTATTATCTTATAGCTCTCTTGATAATTTATTGACTCCTTGGATCATAAAGCTGGAAAGAACCAGAGGCGGTCATTGAGGCGAATCTAGTCTGATCCTATCTGGGGAAGCAGAATAGTAGAGTTGTTGGGAGCATGGCATCTGAAACCAGAACACCTGGCTTCTGTCACTTACTAGCTGTGTGACTTCAGGCAAAGAACTTACCTTCTCTAGACCCCAACTTCCTCATCTTAAAAGAGAATGTGTAAAATTGTACATGAGGCAAGCCATAGAAAGTGCTTGACGATCAGTGAACGTTAGTGGATGTTATCTCTTACATTTTATAAACCACTAGACTAATGATTTAGACATTTTTGTTTTTAGCTTTGGAGTCTGTTCTTCTTGGAAAGCTTATATAAAAGTGATATATAAAACAGATAAGTAGGAGTGATTCTGGTTGAAAGGAGGGTGGTTGGCCAACAGTTCCATCCCCCAGTTTCTACTGTCCCCTGTTGCAGCCCTTGAAGAGAACCACAGGATATCTTCAATGATAACATGTATGTGTGTGAACCAGTACACACACATGTTCTAAACTATCTAGTTTTTTGTTTATTTTTACAGGTAGAGAAAGTAGAGTTCAGAGAGTTAAGGTAGCTTGACCAAGTTCACACAGATAATTGGTATAAGAGCCAGGACCAGAGCCAGAGGACATTTTTTCCCTCAGAAAACAGTGTGTACATTCAAAGACTTAAAATTTCCATTAGGGGGTAATTACACCCAAGAAACGTGAGAAAGAAGGGAGACTCTCTTTGCCCCCAGAATGGTGGCAAAACCAACAACTGAGTAATTGATAAGTAAATTATGGTACATCTATATGATGTATTTTTATGCAGACATTATGAAGACTTTTCACATTTTCTGGTAACTTGAAAAATGTTAAAAATGTTAAATATAAGGTTAAATCTCTCTTTTTTTTTTAGGGCAAGATACCAAACTCTATGAACAGACTAATCTCAATTCTATTGAAAATATTTCCCTATTCATACAAAAAAGACGGGAAGTATACTAGAATGTTGACAGGGATAGTGTTTGAGTGGTAGGATTATGAGTGGTTTTTTGTCTTTATATTTTCTAAATGTTCTATAGTGAACACACTTGTGTAGTCAGAGAAAAATTTTATGGGGGAAGGATGAAGGGAATAAACTATCCAAAGAGGTAAATAATAGATAAATATTTTTTATAATCTCGCTTTTGAGATAATGTAAAAAAAAGTTATGATAAAAAATACACAATTGGACTTCCCTGGTGGTGCAGTGGTTAGGAATCTGCCTACCAATGCAGGAGACACGGGTTCGAGCCCTGGTCTGGGAAGATCCCACATGCTGCGGAGCAGCTAAGCCCATGTGCCACAACTACTGAGCCCATGTGCCACAACTACTGAAGCCCGCGTGCCTAGAGCCCGTGCTCCACAACAAGAGAAGCCACCGCAATGAGAAGCCCACACACTGCAACGAAGAGTAGCCCCCGCTCGCCGCAACTAGAGAAAGCCCGTGCGCAGCAACAAAGACCCAACGCAGCCAAAAATAAAAATAAATTAATTTAAAAAAAAATACACAATTGATTTTTGGGGAAATCATTTACATATTTAAAGTATGGGAGTGCATGAAGTATTTAAATTTGTTCTAATGTTCTTCAGTCCCAACTCTAGTGCCAAGCACTGTACTTATCTACTAGGTACACGATAAACTTATTAGAAAACTTGTTACCCTCTCACCTCTAGCCTTTCTTAGCTATATAATTTTTCATCCCTCATACGGAAGCGAAACATCCATTAAAGGTAATTGATAGTATATTTAGAATTGTTTAAAAATAGTTTCATGAAAAAATGTTACCTTTCAGAAAGATATTGGCTTTTCACAGTTTTGTAATAAATTGGTATGTTCACTTTAAAACCAAGGTTAATAACTTTATCTTGCTGCTTTATTCTTGCAGCCCTGCCAAGCCCAAACATGTGGAACTAAATCTTAAAACCCCTAAGAATCTTGGCAGTTTGGGAAACAGGCATAATCCATTTAGCCAGCCAGTTCACAAAGGAAACACTGCCACCAAAATCTCCTTATTTGAAAACAAGCGGCCAAACAACAGCCCAAGACACACTGACATTCGAGGTGCGAGGAACACTCCTGCCTCTAATAAAACATTTGTCGAGAGGGCACAGCTGAATTTAGTCAAAAAAGCCAAGGAAATGGAGCAGCCTGAAAAGAAGGGGATGCCAGATAGTCACCAGAATGGTGTGCTGGGGAAGGAAACCTGTGCAGAAGCCAAAGTTACTGTTCCTGAAGAGGAGACTCCTGGTTCCCAGCTTAACCAAGGTGATAAGGTAGATGGGCAAACAGATGCTGGCTGCCCTTCTGAACCAGTGGTTACTGCTCTGATTCCTGTTAAGGACCACGAGCTGTTAGGAGAGGACGACTCAAAGGCTGCTGACAGCAAAAGACTTGAACGTGAAAATATGACTGATACAGCACAAGACAGCCCTGCCATTCTTGAGGCCAAAGATTCACCTCCAACAGCCATACCAAAGCCACAGGATGGATTTTCTGACTCACAGCACCCAGCTGGGTCATCTAATGGGCCTTCTCTTTCACTGGCTGCCCCCATTCCTGTGGATGATCCCAAAGACACATGTGCTCAAGCTCCTGTAAGCAGTTTTCCGTGCACTGATCTAAAAGTGTCAGAAAACCATAATGGATGTACTCTGCCCGTGTCTCATCAGAATAATGAGATGTCCCCCTCTAGACTTGCAGGAGGAGGAGGGGGAGAAAGAAGCCCTCCTTTGTCCTCAGAGCACAGCCTGGCAGCTATGGGAAATGAGTGTTCATCCAAGGTCCTTGTCCAGGTCAGGTCCTTCGTGCTCCCTGTGGAGAACACCAAGGATGTCCACTCTCGGATCATCTCAGATAGCTCTGAAGTTAGAGAAGCACAGTTGCCAAGCTGTCACAATAATGAACTTGAAGTGGTTTCTGTTGCAAGTTGTACTCCCCAGAAAGAGGAAGTACAGGGCAATAAGAGCACATCACCCAAACACATTCATTGCACAGAGGAACATGTAGCAAAATCTGGCCCACAAGTCATGCCACCCGAATCAGAAAAAACTGTGCCTATTCAGGGCAACGGAAAACCCCTGAAGACTGAATCCAGCACCACCAGCTACCCTGGCAACAGAAATCATTTAGAAACCCCTCAAAGACCCGATCAAAATGTTGTAAATGGCCAGGACAGTCCTGCCAGCCTTTTGAACATTTCTGCTGGTAGTGATGATAGTGTTTTCGATTCTTCTTCTGATATGGAAAAATTCACTGAGATTATAAAAAAGATGGACAGCGCAGTTTGTGTGCCCCAGAAGAAAAAGAAGGCCAGGATGCCAAACTCCCCTGCCCCTCACTTCGCCATGCCTCCTATTCATGAGGACAATTTAGAAAAGGTGTTTGATCCCAATGTGTTTACCTTTGGTTTGGGTAAGAAAAAGGAAGGCCAGCAAGAAGTGTCACCGGCTTTACATTTGATGCAGAATCTTGACACAAAATCCAAACTGAGACCCAAACGTTCATCCACCGAACAGTGTGTCCTTTTCAAGTCCTTGCAAACTCACACTAATGGGAAAGGCGAGCCTCTGGCAGCTCCAGAAGTAAATGACAAGGAGAACAGGGATGTCACAAACGGTGGAGTCAAGAGATCGAGGCTAGAAAAAAGTGCACTTTTCTCAAGCATGTTATCTTCTTTACCACAAGACAAAATCTTTTCTCCCTCTGTAACATCAGTCAATACCATGACCACATCTTTCGACACCGCTCACAACAGTTCTCTTTATCGGCCTTCCGTGTTACAGCCCGTGGCTGAGGGTGCCCCACCCTGTGGTTCAGAGAAAGAACAGCCAAGTCTGCCACCCAGCAACATAATGGTCTTCAATTTCAACTCGTCAGATACGTCTCATTCGGGATTGGAAAGTCTGAGCTCTGTGGAAAAGTACCTGCAAAAAGAGGAAACCAGAAAAGATCTGGATTCACGAAGCAACCTACCCATGCCAAAAACTACATTTTCTGAATTTTCAAAACTGAAGAACAATGGTGATATGGAAAAGGCTAATCATATTGAAAGTGTTCTTAAATCGAACTTGCCGAGCTATGGAAGCAGTGACACAGACTTCCCCGGTCTTTTCAAATCCACCCGGTTTGACCCAAGCATTTCTTTTTCTGGAATGTCATTATCAGATACAACAGTAAGTAGCAACATAGTATTATTTATGTGGGGTATTTTTAAGTCAGAGGAGAAGGGGAGGATGGGCAATTCATGTTATTTGTTTAAAAATAGTTATGCTCGTGTCTGATAGTTTTTTATTCATTCATCACATATTTGAAAACCTACTATGTACAAGGGATTTTAGAGTCCAAGAGAAAAGGTACTTAGATTCTGTTCTCAAGGCATTTGTAGTCTAGCAAGGAAAGTAAGCTACAAATATTTTAGGGCACTTGTGGATTTATGTGTTGTACTGTGAAAGGTGTAGATAAGGTACCTTGAGAGCTCAGAGACAGACAAGGTGTTTTTTCTTCCCTAGTTCTGTGTAAACATGCTCAATACTATACCTAGAATTTTGAACATTTATGAAGCAGCTTCCTTTATCTGGAAAAGCCTCCACCGAGGAATCTTGTTCCTAACCCTTTCTCTTGTACTTTGAGATTCACTCTTTCTTCCCCTTAGTAGCAATAAATGTTTATCCCACATGGTTGATAAAGTATTTTCTCTTTATCTGGAATTAGTTTTCATTAGGGAAATATTATTTTCTTGCAAAGCTGTTGGGGAGTAAAGAATTTGGTCTCCATTGGCACGTTCCTGTAACAGAGTAGAAAGGATGGCAAAATACCATTTTGAGAAACAGTTAAGATTTCTCCATCTTCTTTTATCTGACTGCTAGAAGTTGTTTTCTTTACTCAGTTTTTGATGTGAATTTGTGGCTTTCCGTTACCAAGCTTGATACTCAAGTTGAAAGAGGGAGGCAGATAAGGTTTAGAGCTCAGCTCTGCTAAGCCCAGAAACAGGAGTGGGCCTCTGTATTCCTGTTGCCCACCCCGTGAACCAGGCTACCTGGCAAGTGTAGATCAACATCCAACACAGTTTATCCAGGCAGAAAATATCTTGCCCCCTTCCTCATTTGTACAGGGCACTGCCCCCTGTTTGAATTTGTTGTGTTAGCTTTTGCTACAAGCCTATCATGGAATACAATTCTGGAAGCTCTTTCAAAATGTACAGTTGGATTTCCAGCAGCGGCTCAGATCCCTCTTCTCAAAAGTTTTCAAATTTTTTACTCTTAGGATGCCATACACACACACACAGATGTAGATATAAAGTAAAAATTATTAAGGACCCCAAAGAGTTTTGTTGATATGGGTTATGCCTATTGGCATCTATTATATTAGAAATTAATACTGAGAAAAATGAGAACATACAAATGTACATTCCTGTAGCCGTCAGAGCAATGATGTAATCACATGTCATGGACCCTCTGGAAAATTCCGCACTACACCTGTGAGAGAAAGAAAGTGAAAAAGACAAATAACCTCTTCTTATTATGAAAATGGTTTTGACCTGATGGACTCCCTGCAGGATTACTGGGGACCCTCCAAGGACCCCTGGATTTCACTTTGAGAACCACTGCTGTAAACAGATAAAACTGAATCAGCCTATAGCACTTAGAAATCCTAAGATTTTTGAGTATTTCTCTGAAGCACAAAATTGCCACTGGTCTACTTCCCATTCATTACAGCAGCATTCTCTCTTTTTAATCACTCTTAGATCACCTCTCTTATTTGACAACGAGTCTGACAACAGAATATACAGTTTCCCTATGGAGTCCCTTGAAAAACCCAATCAAATGGAGTAAAAAGGAGAAACAAAGTACTTTATACTTTCTCTAGGCCTTTTTATGATTAAAAAAAAAATTTTTTTTTTTGTTTTTCTTTACGCCTTGGGCTTTGTTGACTATATAACTATTCTCCCTTTAATGTCTTACCTGAATTTTATTTAAATATCAGGCTTTTTCTTTAGCTTGTCTTCTTGAAATGTGCATATATAAATAAGCATGTGGCATTTTAATCTGTAATAATGCTCTACTGAGGCCCTTCCTGTGGTCTTTCAGGCATATTCCACCCTGGTGTGATGCAAGAGCGATCAGATCAAAGGCAATCCTTAGAATAGGCATCCTGTTCAGCAGTGAAAGTAGTCCATGTTTTATAATATTTTAATTTTATTTTTATTATCTTAGGCATTTCTGGTTTTACTGGTCTTGTCAGATGGTCTTGAAAATGATTAATTTTGGAGCCATATAAAAATATATTTTGTTCATCAAAAAGGAGGGATTAAAGTAACCATGTGCAATGTACATTGTGAAATATACCATAAACACTTTATTTAGACTAGTTATGTGATGAAAAAACGGTAATTATAGATTCAGATAAGATGTGTATATGAACACATAAAATGGATTCAGCTCATTCTAGATAAGTGATTAATCCATTAGAATTTCTCTATTTATTTGAAATTATACTGAGATTGTTTGAATTACAATCTCTTAGCTGAGTTCTTGTTCTGTGAACTGATGTAAAACATAGGTCTGACTCTTATACCCTGAACTTGCCAGATTGGTGGAAGTATCCTAGGCATTTAAATGAGCAGAAATTGAAATGTCAAATACAATTAGAGGGGGAAAAAAAGCCCTTATTTTAATAGAGTCAAAGAGAGTTTGTTTTTTTTTTGTTCATTTTTATTTATTTTTATTTTTGGCTGCCTTGGGTCTTTGTTGCTGTGCGCAGGCTATTCTTCGTTGCGGTTCCTGGGCTTCTCATTGCGGTGGCTTCTCTTGTTGCAGAGCATGGGCTCTAGGTGCGCAGGCTTCAGTAGTTGTGGCACTCGGGCTCAGTAGTTGTGGCTCGCGGGCTCTAGAGCGCAGGCTCAGTAGTTGTGGCGCACGGGCTTAGTTGCTCCACGGCATGTGGGATCTTCCAGGACCAGGGCTCGAACCCGTGTCCCCTGCACTGGCAGGTGGATTCTTAACCACTGTGCCACCAGCGAAGTCCCGTCAAAGAGAGTTTTAAGGCAACTTTGGCATAGATCAAGGTAGACATGTTTCCAAATTGACAAATATGAGGCAAATACGATCTTAAAGGATCACGGGAGGAGAAAAGAGGACTTTACATAAAGTTTAATTATTTGTTGTGTTTTTGTTCATCTGATTACAGCCACTTAAAGGAAGTGTCCAGAATAAAATCAATCCCCGACCTGGAAAGGTAAGATTATTTTCTATTCCTAGTCTAGATTTCATTTTGATCTGTTAAAGTGCAGTAAAACGTGCTACCACTCTCACTTTCTTTAGGTGGTGATATATGGTGAACCCGACGTCTCAGAGGAGTGCATTGAAGTGTTCAGTGACATTGAGGATTGCAGCTCTTGGAGCCTCTCTCCTGTGATACTGGTAAAAGCTGTTAGAGGATGGTAAGAGTGACACTTTGTGTTTCTGACTTGGAGGGTGTGTGTTTCACATTTTTAATTACCCTTTTGGTCATTAGTACTTATTTTAAATTATGCCCTTAGCAATGTAAAGGGCAGACAATACTAGTCATAGTGAATACTAAAAGAAATTCATGTCTAAGAAATATAGTTTATAATGTTATTTCTGATTATAGGAATGATGCATGTTGTTGTTAGAAAAATCAGAAAAGTGCAGCAGTATAAGTTTCTTTTTCCCACATAATGTTGGTTTGGACTAATGAGCACCAGAGTCCATAATATACTTTTGGTTTTTGAATTTTCAATGAGGTTGATAAGAATTGCACTACTCATGTTGATAGGTCATAGTCATGTTGATAGAATTTTTAAAATTCTATAAGAAAAAACATCTTTGCTAACTTTTTAAATGACAGTTCAGTGAAGGACTAATCTAAATTTTATTTTCTAACTTTTTGACAGCAGATAGTTTTTATTAAGTAAAGAAACCGGTGAAAACAATTATATTACCAGCTTAATTGCTTTGAGGAAATACACAGGAAATTGAATAAAGAAAAGAGGTTTTAAAAAAAAATCACTTACCTGGCATAAATACTTATCTTTAGTACCTATTTATAAACTTGTTTAAAAGAAAGAGTGTAGGACTCTAGACATTTATGGTTTAAAAAATTATTAAGCTTTTCTTTAGGTCTCCATTTGATTAAATATGCAGCATCTTTCCTCTTAGGTTTTAGATATTTTAATATATTTTTCTGTATAGTCAACATATTCATTAGAAAAATACAATTAGCTTTTGTTCTTAAATTTGAAAACTGAAAGTTACAATTTTGTTTTTAATGAATAGTGATTCTTCAACTTTTGTTGACTTCTCTCTTAAGACCAGCACTGTCATATACTGTCATGAGGTTTTTCTTTAGTGTTTGGATGTTGTTGGGAAGAATACTTTAAAAATGCTTTCTGGGTCGCTAAAGTTGAAGTATTACATAGTATATCTGAAAGTTGCTAAGAGAGTAGATCTTAAAAGTTCTCATCAATAGAAAAAAAATTGTAACTGTGAGGTGGTAGATGTTAACTAAACTTATTATGGTGATCATTTTGTAATATACACAGATATCAAATCATCATGTTGTACAACTAAAACTAATACAATGTTATATGTCAATTAGATCTCAATAAAACTGGAAAAAATGCTTTCCATTAACATGCATGTAGTAGTCCTTTGTATCGATATATCCATTGATATGGTTCTAATATATAAGTTAAAATCCCTCAAGAGAAGTGTTTTTTACATACATAAAAAGAAAAAAATTACAATAAACGTCCATTTATCTGACACATTACTAAGTCTCCACCAACTGGCAATTCTATAAAACTTTAGTAGCTCTATAATGTTCATATTGATAGTCAAAAGTTCTCTAAAATCCTGATAAAATTCTTCAGTTATCAAAGGTTAATTATGCCCACTGAAGTTTTAGTTTTAGGGAGAGTTTTTGCTGTTTTAATTGCTAGAGAATTGGCCACTAATATATGGTATATATATAGTGGCTATTGGCCAGAATATTTGCGTATTCAAAATCTCTCTAACCAAGACTGGCTAATAGTTTTGCTATGTTTTATTCTTAGCTGGATTTTGTATGAGAAACCAAATTTTGAAGGACACTCCATCCCCTTAGAAGAGGGAGAATTGGAACTGTCTGGTCTCTGGGATATAGAAGATGTTTTGGAAAGAAGCGATGACGAGGCAGAGTCGGCTAAGCCTGTGGTGATTGGTTCAATCAGACTTGTGGTCCAGGTAGGTAAAATTAGTAAGCTTTTAATAAAGGCAAACTGGATTTCATCTGTTCTTTCAGCAAATATTTATTGAATGCTGGGTATGATTCTTTTGAGAGAGAGTTTCATTTTATGATAAAAGTGGGACAAATATTTGGTGTTTTATGGATGTATTTTCTGTATTTTAAACATTTGTACATATTAAATGAATTAGAACTAAGAAACATTCTAATTGGTTAGTCATCTTTTTTTTTTTTTAATAAATTTATTTATTTATTTATTTTAGCTGTGTTGGGTCTTCATTTCTGTGCGAGGGCTTTCTCTAGTTGCGGCAAGCGGGGGTCACTCTTCATTGCGGTGCGCGGGCCTCTCACTATCGCGGCCTCTCCTGTTGCGGAGCACAGGCTCCAGACGCGCAGGCTCAGTAGTTGTGGCTCACGGGCCCAGTTGCTCCCTGGCATGTGGGATCTTCCCAGACCAGGGCTCGAACCCGTGTCCCCTGCATTGGCAGGCAGATTCTCAACCACTGCGCCACTAGGGAAGCCCAGTTAGTCATCTTTTTCACAATAAATCCTGAAGGTAAATTTCTCATTCCGGCCCCCCATTCCCATCTGCAAATGTATTTTACTTAATAACCTAGTTTTGATGAGTTCTGTATGAACAGATTTTTCTTTTTTTTAAAATAAATTTATTTATTTATTTTTGGCTGCATTGGGTCTTCATTGATGCGCATGGTCTTTCTCTAGTTGCGGAGAGCGGGGGCTACTCTTTGTTGTGGTGCGCGGGCTTCTCATTGCGGTGGCTTCTCGTGTTGCGGAGCACAGGCCAGATTTTTCTTTTACTTAGTTTTTTGGTTGCTGTGCGAGTTCTTATTACCTTGAATGGCTTACAGGAGTTCTGTTTTGGAAAAATAAATAATCCAAAGATAATTCAGTTGATCAACTCTGGTGTTTCATGTGGGTTTTTAGAAAAATAGGTATTTAAGGCCACTTTATGGATTGGGTAAAAATTTCTTGGTCCCTTATTCGTTGTTGAGGAACTTGTATCAGTTCTTCATGGTTCTTGGGATTTGATGATTCTTTACCTTTTAAAAACGTAAAAGGTATCTTCCAAGTGAAAAAACTCCACTTGTGTACTAGACATGGGTGTTGGGGTGCAATAGGGAAAAAAGCCATGTTCCAAAATGAGAATGAGTAAGAATGACTAACAGCTTTTGACGGAGGAAAATATCACCTGTTTCCTGGGTCAACATTTCTGAGCGACTTAGATGGTAATATTGGTATCCTAAACGATTTATCTCGTACTAGTTTTAAGTACATAATGTGATGAACCTTATGTAAGACATGAGAAACACCATTTTAAAATGTCATAGTGGGATAATTTTCCTGCAGTTTTTATTTATTACTCAAATAATATTGGTAATAAAACAATATTTTAAACTATCATCCAAAATCCCATCTCTCATGAAGTGTCCTCCCTTCATTTTTCTGAATTCTCTACTCTTTCTTGGCCATGTTATAATCTGCTTTTTCTATAGTTGTAATCATAATACAGGTACAGTGTTGTTTTCCTTTAGAACTGTGATTCTCAATCCTTTTTTTCTCTCTTCATACTACTTTCCTGAAGGTTACACTCCCATTTGTAACATCTCTCAATGATTTGCAACTGGGGGAGATACTAGGATCTGGTGGGGTGGGGATTTAGGGATCCAGGAAGGTGGGCTAAGGGAAATGAAGCACATTGGTAAAGAGGCCTCCTGTTTCCCCTGATAATAGCAGACGTAAGGTGAATTAATGCTTTTCATGTTATTACATGGTTTGGGGTTTAACTGAGCATCATATTCCATTGATACGATACGCTATCATTTATTTTACCTTTCTTCTTACTGTGGGACTTAGGGAAAAACTTACCTTAAATAATACTGCATGAACGTTTTTGTGCATTTAATAATGTATACATTTTCTGATTTATTTCCTTGGGGTAAGTTTTTCTGAATGGTGTCATGTTAAAGAGAAGGAATACTTTTATGGCTCCTAATATGTGATGAATTGTAACTTTTTACAGATTGTGTTTATGGTTTCTTGACACATAAACATAAGTCACGACGTATATTCAAGGGGGTCACCTTTTCAGTTCACTAAATTTGTTCCTTTTGTTAATGTTTGAAAGAGCTGCCCCTAAACTGACCCAAGTGTTACCATTTTTTCTGTACCTCAGTTCACCTCGCTCTGCAACACAGAAGAGGTTCAAAAAACATTCGATCAGGGCTCAGGCACTCAGCCAAGGGAGGCCTTTTGTAGAGTGTTTGATGGACATGCAGTGCATGGAATAGTGACCAAAGTGTAGAGATTTAAATCACCATAAACGTGTGCCTTTGCCTTTATGACTTAGACCAAGCCGACATCATAGTCAAGGAGAGTTACCGCAGGGGGCTTATGGGCACAAAACAGCTGAGGAAGATTCCAAGTGCAACCACTCTATAAACCAGTATCTCTGGACGTGGACGGTCACAGGAGAGCAAAGGAACTAAAACTCATGTTACCAAGGAAAGCGAAGCAGTTTTTTTTTTTTTTTTTTCTGTGAGGATGAGAGAAATAACTATGTTCCAAAACTCTAAAATACACTTCTGGTGATCTTTACTTGAATGTAACACTGAGATATATGACTAAACCAATGTGTCTGCCGTGAAAGATCATATATTATTAAGTCATGGGTGAAAACAGGAAAGGGATAAAGTGGCAGGTGATCTGTGCAATCTATGTGTATGTTTAAAGCTTCTTTCAATTATTTGAAAAGAAGAATAATGAGCTTACTGTAGAGTTTAATACATGGTGTACTATTATACATGTATACGTGTTTTCATTTTTCTTTTTTTTTTTTAGGATTACAGAGTTAGTCAGATTGACTTATTTACTGAACCAGAAGGGTTAGGACTTCTAAATTCCTACTTTGATGATACTGAAGAAATGCAGGGGTTTGGTATGATGCAGAAGACTTGTTCCATTAAAGTACATTGGGGCACGTGAGTATTTTATTCCCAATACAATTTTAATGAAGCCCTTTTTTGAGTGTAAAAAGAGGACTTAAGATACTCTGTGTCTGATTTGTTGTCCTGTTAAGTAATTATTGACTACGAGGTTTTATTATTTTTTTGATAAGGCACATAAAAATCTGATATTTTTGGTTACTGTGTAACCTGTGTTCTTATGATTCAGCTCTCTTATAAACAATGATGATTTCTTGGAGGAAGTGCAGCGAGAAAACTGCATTTTTGAAAATAATTAATTTATTTTTGGCTGCATTTGGGTCTTCGTTGCTGCGCATGGGCTTTCTCTAGTTGCAGTGAGTAGGGGCTACTCTTTGTTGTGGTGTTCAGGCTTCTCGTTGTGGTGGCTTGTCTTGTTACGGAGCATGGGCTGTAGGCACGTGGGCTCAGTAGTTGTGGCTCATGGGCTCTAGAGCGCAGGCTCAGTAGTTGTGGCGCACGGGCTTTGTTGCTCTGTGGCATGTGGGATCTTCCCGGACCAGGGATCAAACCCATGTCCCCTGCATTGGCAGGCGGATTCTTAACTACTGCACCACCAGGGAAGTCCAAAAACTGCATTTTTAATGTGGGGATTTCCTTATTGCAAAGGAACCTGATTCATTCAAAGCTGAGTTGCAGATTATACCTTCAGGGTAATTCAAAGGAGGTAATTAAAGCATGTGTGCCCCTGATACTTCAGGTGGGATGGAGGCCAACATGCATGCTACTTCCTCTAACATTTTCACACAATGCTTTCCAAAGCGCCCAGAATGTTGGTTTCAAAAATCACAGGAAATTGCAAGGGTATTTTGAAGGAAATGGGAATATCTCAGAGGAGAAATTAGGCTAGAAAGTGCAGGTTGCAGAACTGAAGCTTGTGGCTTCTGCAGTGGAGTGCACAGCCCAGGGCATGTGACAGACATCCCCTGAGATGCAGGAAAAAACACCAAAGCTTCTTTATATATTATTTAAAATCTTCTTTTCAAATTTTCTCTTTGTGTATATTTTCTAATCAATTCATAATATATTCAGTGGTTATATATATAATTTATAAATATTATATATTCAGAGACTGCTCCAGAGATTTTATTAATGGAATATGCGTAAGATAATACATATGTAATGAGTCCGAAGGTAAATACTACAAGAAACATAAATTATGGAGAGGGACAGTGGAAGTGCTACTTTAGAGAGTGGTCGGGAAGGTCCCTGGTGACCTTTAAGCAGAGACCTGAGGAAGTGAGGGAGTCAGCTGTGGGACATCTGAGGGAGGCTGAGCAGGGGAGTGTCCTAGGCAGGAAGCCCAGCATTTGCAAAGCCCTCCAGGGGATGTTTGGGCAACAGGTCGGAGGTCTGGCTGCAGTGGAGTGAGCTAGGAGGACCAGTGATGGGAGAGAGGCCTCGTGTCCTGTCAGACCCTGAAGGACTTGGGAGGGATTTTAGGTGGCTCCAAGTGACGTGAGAACTCATTGGAGGATTTTGATCTAACTTGTGTTTTAGGAGGATCACTCTAGCTGCTGTGTAAAAATAGATTGTAAAGAGGTAAGAATGGAAGCAAAGAAACCAGTTAGGAGGTCACTGCATTTACATAGGCAAGAGGTTTTGGTGACTTGGCATGATAGTAGTGGTGAAAAATGGTCAGATTCTGGATACATTTTGAAGACAGAACCAACATGTGCTGACAGATTTTATGTGGGGTGTGAGGGACTGAGGAATGTACAGGGTTTGGGACCCCAGCATTTACCGGAATGGAGAAAACTAGGAGGGAGAATGAAATCCAGGAGTTCAGTTTGTGAGGTTAAGTTGGAGATGCCAACTGCACATTCAGGTAAGAGGTCAGGAAGGTGACTGAATGCATGACACTGGAACTTGGGGTTGGGGTGAGGCTGGAGATAAAATCAGGAGTCATCAGCACGGAACCCGGTGCTAGACAGGATCTCACGGGGAGTGGGTGTAAAGAGCAGAAAAGGCATCTGAGCTTCGGGCACTTTTGTATCTAGTGATTGGTAAGAAAAGGAGGAATCTAAACAAAACAAGTGTCTTCATCTCTTGCTGCCTTTTACTTTTTTCACATCAGAGATCTCTACATCTTTTTTCTCAAAGCATTTAATGTTGAGAAATATCACTTTCCTTAGAAGAATGAAATAGGCGTCTGCCATAATATTTTAATCTCCATTTCTGGAAGGTTTCATGACTCAGGCTTGGGCTATGTGGAAGCATAATGAGCTACACTTAAAGTTTCTTAACCTTGACAGTAAGTTTAACCTAGTTTTATAGGTGGTAGTTACAAACCAGTAATGTTTTACAAGTTTTGATGGGCTTGCATGGCAGTAGACTTTTTTTTTTTTTTTCCCCTGGTTCTTTATTTCCATTAGGATAATAGAAAGCTGCCTTGGATGTCAGCTCAGAGTTTGGGGTCATTGAACTTGGTCTTCTTGGGACCAAGTCAGTAGTACTTTTACAGACCTCCAAGGAGAATCTCAGTGGGTTGGGAGAATTCAGCTGATAACAGGTATACCCAAGCTCATGTTGCTTCTGTTGGTGCAGCAGTCCCCTGAACTGGTGTAAGAGAAGACTTTGCTGGGGGTGGTGTAGGGGGGCACAGCACTTGTTTAGATTCCATTAGGAGATTTATTTCAGGGCCTGTTCACTCTGGATTAGGTTTTGCTACGCATACACAAATTAAGAGTACTACTCGTCAGTTTCTTATTTGGGAAAGTGAGACATTTCTAACTCACTTTTCCTTTCAGATTCTGTTGTGTGTGATTTGTTTTTAAACCTTTGTTTAAAGCAGCTGGCTAATCCTAGTACCCATCCTTGTAGAGGTGAGGGTGCATCTTTTTTTGAGTATATTTCTAATAAACAAAGCTAAGGAATTTTAGAACTTCAAAGGGAGCATTATGAGCATCTGTTCCAACACCATCATTTAACCAAGGAAGACAGGTTTTGGTCACTTTCTCAAGTTGGATTAGTTGTTAGGATTAGTCATCAGCAGAACAGGTACTGGAATGCAGGTGTTCTGAAGTCAAGGGACATTTTTTAATAGCCACATATTCTTTGATCAGTGCTGTTATGAAATATTTGATATATAAGAATATATGTATATGTGAATTACAAAGCCTAGTAATCAAGCCCCCACGTGCCCATCACCCAACTGAGAACCTCACCGTTACCAATGCTGCCGCAGGACCTGGCATAGCCCACCTGCTCCCATCCCCCTGACTTCTCTACGTGTGTGACCCTCTCTAAAATTTTGTGTTTTTCTCATTCCCTTATTTTATAGTTTCATCCTATAGTATCTGTCCCTGCACTGTTTTAGTTGTGCTTGCTTTTGAACTTTATAAATATGTTATCAAACTTCCGTGTGGCTTGTTCCTTTTTCTCTACATTGTTTCTAAGATTACCCATATTGATGAGTATATCTGTACTTACTCTTTTTGTTTGTTTTAAATTTATTTTTTGGCTGCATTGGGTCTTTTTTTTTTTTTTAAATAGGACTTTATTCACAGGACTCTTAGCCTCTAGAAATGTTTTGCATTGAAAGAAAGCTATAAAGAATTGATCTTTTCTTTAGAATTGTTTAAAAGTTTTATATGTTCTATAACCACACGTAAAAATTATGACTAATGAATTCAGTCAAGCTCCGAATATTAATCCTCTGAAAGTAGCTTTTAGGTTAACATTTTAGGTGTGGCTCAATTTTGTACCTTCAGTTGACTTGTCATCTATTGAAAGAAGGCCCACTTGGATGGGAGCCCCATCTTCCTCTCTGCCTTGACCCAGGTGGACCTGTGCTCATATACATCCCTACTTGTAGACATGACCTTTTCTTAGATTTCAGCTCTCTGATGGGTTCAAGAAATTTTGTAATCTTCTGCTTTATCCAGCTTTTTCTTCTTGTTAGGATAACACTCTTCTCAGCTTTCTCCATCTTAAGTGGAAACTAGCATCCCCATTGTGATAATTTTTTTAAATTAATTAATTAATTTTTTTATACAGCAGGTTCTTATTAGTCATCCATTTTATACACATCAGTGTACACATGTCAATCCCAATCTCCCAATTCATCCCACCACCACCCCCTGCCACTTTCCCCCCTTGGTGTCCATACGTTTGTTCTCTACATCTCTGTCTCTATTTCTGCCCTGCAAACCAGTTCATCTGTACCATTTTTCTAGGTTCCCCATATATGTGTTAATATACAATATTTGTTTTTCTCTTTCTGACTTACTTCACTCTGTATGACAGTCTCTAGATCCATCCACATCTCTACAAATGACCCAATTTCGTTCCTTTTCATGGCTGAGTAATACTCCATTGTATATATGTACCACATCTTCTTTATCCATTTGTCTGTCGATGGGCATTTAGGTTGCTTCCATGTCCTGGCTATTGTAAATAGTGCTGCAATGAACATTGGGGTGCATGTGTCTTTTTGAATTGTGGTTTTCTCTGGGTATATGCCCAGTAGTGGGATTGCTGGGTCATATGGTAATTCTATTTTTTTTTTAATATATTTTTTTAAACCATATTTGCTTATTTATTTATTTATTTATTTTTATTTTATGGCTGTGTTGGGTCTTCGTTTCTGTGTGAGGGCTTTCTCTAGTTGCGGCAAGTGGGAGCCACTCTTCATCGCGGTGCACGGGCCTCTCACTATCGCAGCCTCTCTTGTTGCGGAGCACAGGCTCCAGACGCGCAGGCTCAGCAATTGTGGCTCACGGGCCTAGTTGCTCCGCAGCATGTGGGATCTTCCCAGACCAGGGCTCGAACCCATGTCCCCTGCATTGGCAGGCAGATTCTCAACCACTGCGCCACCAGGGAAGCCCTTCATTGTAGTTTTGATTTGCATTTCTCTAATGATTAGTGATATTGAGCAGCTTTTCATGTGCTTCTTGGCCATCTGTATGTCTTCTTTGGAGAAATGTCTATTTAGGTCTTCTGCCCATTTTTGGATTGGGTTGTTTGTTTTTTTTTAATATTGAGCTGCATGAGCTGTTTATATATTTTGGAGATTAATCCTTTGTCCATTGATTCGTTTGCAAATATTTTCTCCCATTCTGAGGGTTGTCTTTTCGTCTTGTTTATGGTTTCCTTTGCTGTGCAAAAGCTTTTAAGTTTTATTAGGTCCCATTTGTTTATTTTTGTTTTTATTTCCATTACTCTAGGAGGTGGATCAAAAAAGATCTTGCTGTGATTTATGTCAAAGAGTGTTCTTCCTATATTTTCCTCTAAGAGTTTTATAGTGTCCGGTCTTATATTTAGGTCTCTAATCCATTTTGAATTTATTTTTGTGTATGGTGTTAGGGAGTGTTCTAATTTCATTCCTTTACATGTAGCTGTCCAGTTTTCCCAGCACCACTTATTGAAGAGACTGTCTTTTCTCCATTGTATATCCTTGCCTCCTTTGTCATAGATTAGTTGACCATAGGTGCGTGGGTTTATCTCTGGGCTTTCTGTCTTGTTGCATTGATCTATATTTCTGTTTCTGTGCCAGTACCATATTTTCTTGAGTACTGTAGCTTTGTATTATAGTCTGAAGTCAGGGAGTCTGATTCCTCCAGCTCCGTTTTTTTCCCTCAAGACTGCTTTGGCTATTCGGGGTCTTTTGTGTCTCCATACAAATTTTAAGATTTTTTGTTCTCATTCTGTAAAAAATGCCATTGGTAATTTGATATGGATTGCATCGAATCTGTAGATTGCTTTGGGTAGTATAATCATTTTCACAATATTGATTCTTCCAATCCAAAAACATGGTATATCTCTCCATCTGCTGGTATCATCTTTAAATTTTTTCATCAGTGTCTTATAGTTTTCTGCATACAGGTCTTTTGTCTCCCTAGGTAGGTTTATTCCTAGGTATTTTATTCTTTTTGTTGCAGTGGTAAATGGGAGTGTTTCCTTAATTTCTCTTTCAGATTTTTCATCATTAGTGTATAGGAATGCAAGAGATTTCTGTGCATTAATTTTGTATCCTGCAACTTTACCAAATTCATTGATTAGCTCTAGTAGTTTTCTGGTGGCATCTTTAGGATTCTCTATGTATAGTATCCTTTCATCTGCAAACAGTGACAGTTTTACTACTTCTTTTCCAATTTGTATTCCTTTTATTTTTTTTCTCTGATTCCCATGGCTAGGACTTCCAAAACTACGTTGAATAATAGTGGTGAGAGTGGATATCCTTGTCTTGTTCCTGATCTTAGAGGAAATGCTTTCAGTTTTTCACCATTGAGAATGATGTTTGCTGTGGGTTTGTCATATATGGCCTTTATTATGTTGAGGTAGGTTCCCTCTATGCCCACTTTCTGGAGAGTTTTTATTATAAATGGGTGTTGAATTTTGTCAAAAGCTTCTTCTGCATCTATTGAGATGATCATATGGTTTTTATTCTTCAATTTGTTAATATGGTGTAGCACATTGATTAATTTGCATATATTGAAGAATCCTTGCATCCCTGGGATAAATCCCACTTGATCATGGTGTATGATCCTTTTAATGTGTTGTTGGATTTTGTTGATGATTTTTGCATCTATATTCATCAGTGATATTGGTCTGTAATTTTCTTTTTTTGTAGTAGCTTTGTCTGGTTTTGGTATCAGGGTGATGGTGGCCTCATAGAATGAGTTTGGGAGTGTTCCTTCCTCTGCATTTTTTGGAAGAGGTTGAGAAGGATGGGTGTTAGCTCTTCTCTAAATGTTTGATAGAATTCACCCGTGAAGCCATCTGGTCCTGGACTTTTGTTTGTTGGAAGATTTTTAATCAATTTCAATTTCATTACTTGTGATTGGTTTGTTCACATTTTCTATTTCTTCCTGGTTCAGTCTTGGAAGGTTATACCTCTCTAAGAATTTGTCCATTTCTTCCAGGTTGTCCATTTTATCGGCATAGAGTTGCTTGCAGTAGTCTCTTAGGATGCTTTGTATTTCTGCGGTGTCTGTTGTAACTTCTCCTTTTTCATTTCTAATTTTATTGATTTGAGCCCTCTCCCTCTTTTTCTTGGTGAGTCTTGCTAATGGTTTATCAATTTTGTTTATCTTCTCAAAGAATCAGCTTTTAGTTTTATTGATCTTTGCTATTGTTTTCCTTGTTTCTATTTCATTTATTTCTGCTCTGATCTTTATGATTTCTTTCCTTCTGCTAACTTTGGGTTTTGTTTGTTCTTCTTCCTCTATTTCCTTTAGGTGTAAGGTTAGGTTGTTTATTTGAGATTTTTCTTGTTTCTTGAGGTAGGCTTGTACAGCTATAAACTTCCCTCTTAGAACTGCTTTTGCTGCATCCCATAGGTTTTGGATTGTCGTGTTTTCATTGTCATTTGTCTCTAGGTATTTTTTATTTCCTCTTTAATTTCTTCAGTGATCTCTTGGTTATTTAGTAACACATTGTTTAGCCTCCCTGTGTTTGTGTTTTTTACATTTTTTTCCCCTGTAATTGATTTCTAATCTCATAGCATTGTGGTAAGAAAAGATGCTTGATATGATTTCAGTTTTCTTAAATTTACTGAGGCTTGATCTGTGGCCCAAGATGTGATCTATCCTGAAGAATGTTCCATGTGCACTTGAGAAGAAAGTGTAATCTGCTGTTTTTGGATGGAATGTCCTATATCAGTTAAATCTATCTGGTCTATTGTGTCATTTAAAGCTTGTGTTTCCTTATTAATTTTCTGTTTGAATGATCTGTCCATTGGTGTAAGTGAGGTGTTAAAGTCCCCCACTATTATTGTGTTACTGTCGATTTTCTCTTTTATAGCTGTTAGCAGTTGCCTTATGTATTGAGCTGCTCCTATGTTGGGTGCATATATATTTATAATTGTTATATCTTCTTCTTGGATTGATCCCTTGATCATTATATAGTGTCCTTCCTTGTCTCTTTTAACATCCTTTATTTTAGTCTATTTTATTTAATATGAGTACTGTTACTCCAGCTTTCTTTTGATTTCCATTTGCATGGAATATCTTTTTCCATCCCCTCACTTTCAGTCTGAATGTGTCCCTGGGTCTGAAGTGGGTCTCTTGTAGACAGCATATATATGGGTCTTGTTTTTGTATCCATTCAGCAAGCCTGTGTCTTTTGGTTGGAGCATTTAATCCATTCACATTTAAGGTAATTATCAATATGTATGTTCCTGTGACCATTTTCTTAATTGTTTTGGGTTTGTTTTTGTAGGTCCTTTTCTTCTCTTGTGTTTCCCACTTAGAGAAGTTCCTTTAGCATCTGTTGTAGAGCTGGTTTGGTGGTGCTGAATTCTCTTAGCTTTTGCTTGTCTGTAAAGGTTTTGATTTCTCCGTCAAATATGAATGAGATCCTTGCTGGGTAGAGTCATCTTGGTTGTAGGTTCTTCCCTTTCATCACTTTAAGTATATCATGCCACTCCCTTCTGGCTTGTAGAGTTTCTGCTGAGAAATCAGCTGTTAATCTTATGGGAGTTCCCTTGTGTGTTATTTGTTGTTTTTCCCTTGCTGCTTTCAATAATTTTTTCTTGTCTTTCATTTTTGCCAGTTTGATTACTGTGTGTCTCAGCATGTTTCGGTTTATCCTGTATGGGACTCTCTGCGCTTCCTTGACTTGGGTGGCTATTTCCTTTCCCATGTTAGGCAAGTTTTCGACTATAATCTCTTCAAATATTTTCTCTGGTCCTTTCTCTCTCTCTTCTCCTTCTGGGACCCCTATAATGTGAATGTTCGTTGCATTTAATGTTGTCCCAGAGGTCTCTTAGGCTGTCTTCATTTCTTTTCATTCTTTTTTCTTTCTTCTGTTCTGCAACAGTGAATTCCACCATTCTGTCTTCAGGTCACTTATCCGTTCTTCTGCCTCAGTTATTCTGCTATTGATTCCTTCTAGTGTATTTTTCATTTCAGTCATTGTATTGTTCATCTCTGTTTGTTTGTTCTTTAATTCTTCTAGATCTTTGTGAAACATTTCTTGCATCTTCTCGATCTTTGCCTCCCTTCTTTTTCCAAGGTCCTGCATCATCTTCACTATCATTATTCTGAATTCTTTTTCTGGAAGGTTGCCTATCTCCACTTCATTTAGTTGTTTTTCTGGGGTTTTATCTTGTTCCTTCATCTGGTACATAGCCCTCTGCCTTTTCATCTTGTCTGTCTTTCTGTGAATGTGGTTTTTGTTCCACAGGCTGCAGGATTGTAGTTCTTCTTGCTTCTGTTGTCTGCCCTCTGGTGGATGAGGCTGTCTAAGAGGCTAGTGCAAGTTTCCTGATGGGAGGGACTGGTGATGGGTACAGCTGGCTGTTGCTCTGGTGGGCAGAGCTCAGTAAAACTTTAATTCGCTTGACTGCTGATGCGTGGGGCTGCGTTCCCTCCCTGTTGGTTGTTTGGCCTGAAGCGACCCAACACTGGAGCCTACCCGGGCTCTTTGATGGGGCTAATGGTGGACTCTGGGAGGGCTGACGCCAAGGAGTACTTCCCAGAACTTCTGCTGCCAGTGTCCTTGTCCCTTGCTGAGCCACAGCTGCCCCCTACCTCTGCAGGAGACCCTCCAACACTACCAGGTAGGTCTGTTTCAGTCTCCTATGGGGTCACTGACCCTTCCCCTGGGTCCCGATGCACACACTACTCTGTGTGTGCCCTCCAAGAGTGGAGTCTCTGTTTCCCCCAGTCCTGCCGAAGTCCTGCAGTCATATCCTGCTAGCCTTCAAAGTCTGATTCTCTAGGAATTCCTCCTCCCGTTGCCAGACGCCCAGGTTTGGAAGCCTGACGTGGGGCTCAGAACCTTCACTCCAGTGGGTGGACTTCTGTGGTATAAGTGTTCGCCAGTCTGTCAGTCACCCACCCAGCAGTTATGGGATTTGATTTTGCTGTGATTGTGCCCCTCCTACCATCTCACTGTGGCTTCTCCTTTGTCTTTGGATGTGGAGTATCTTTTTTGGGTGAGTTCCAGTGTCTTCCTGTCAATGATTGTTCAGCAGTTAGTTGTGATTCTGGTGTTCATGCAAGAGGGAGTGAGAGCACGTCCTTCTACTCCGCCATCTTGAACCAATCTCCTGCGTTGGGTCTTTGTTGCTGTGTGCAGGCTTTCTCCGGTTGCGGTGAGTGGGGGCTACTCTTCCTTGCGGTGAGCGGGCTTCTCATTGCGGTGGGTTCTCTTGTTGCGGAGCATGGGCTCTAGGCGCGCGGGCTTCAGTAGGTGCAGCACTCAGGCTCAGTAGTTGTAGCATGTGGGCTTCAGTAGATGTGGCTCACGGGCTCAGTAGTTGTGGCTCGCAGGCTCTAGAGCACAGGCTCAGTAGTTGTGGCGCATGGGCCTAGTTGCTCCGCTGCATGTGGGATCTTCCCGGACCAGGGATCAAACCCGTGTCCCCTGCATTGGCAGGAGGATTCTTAACCACTGCGCCACCAGGGAAGTCCCAGCCACTGACTTTTTGAAGAATTTAGATCAGCTGCTTAGAGAATGTGCTACATTCTGGATTTTCTGAGTGTTTCCTCATGTTATCATTTAACTCGTTCTTCTGTCACCTGAATTTTCTGTATACAGGTGGTTAGGTCTGCAGGTATGATCAGATGCAGATTGAAGAGTTTTGACAAGGTTGCTACTTCCTATAGGTAGTGATGTATATTCATGCTGTATCACAACTTGTGGTACACGCCAGCCTGCTTCTCATTAATGATCCCAAGTTTGGTTGCTTGGTTAAATTGGTGCTTCCCACATCTCCCCATTGTGAAGGCATATTTCCCCGCTTGAGATTCAGAGCTCACCCTCCTTTGAATAACGTCAAAGTTGGCACGTTCATACTTAATCTTTTGAGTACCCCGTTGGTTTCTGTACGTAGCCAACATTCATGTGCAGCCATGTCTGGAGAATAAGACTTAGGATCCAGCCAGAAATACTGTTTTTTTGTTTGTTTAAGAACAGTGAACAAGATAAGACCAATTTTTCTTGTCTGACTCAAAGGGTATTTCTGAAAGTAATTATGCAAATGTTTTTAATGAATGGATGGCCATTGTTATTAGTTCAGCAATATTCATTTGTATGTATACTTTTGTTATTTTTTAAAAAGTTCTTTATAGTCATACTGTTTATTCATAATATAGGCAAAAGCTCGTTACCTGAGTACATGGGAAAATAAAAGAATACCTTTAGAAAATGAAATAACACTGCCTGAAGGTAGTTTCCTCCTCTCTTGAGCACCTCGTGAATAATGTATCTTGTTGGAATAGAATTTAGGGGAAAAGGATCACACTCTGTATATGAGTTTTCAAATTCCAAAGTCCACCCAACATTCATAAATGTCTGTTTCAGTTACCCAGGAGGCCCTTAGCACTCACTGACTGAGGAGGGATCCTCAGAACAGCAGTCTTTTCAAGTGTGCCAGTTTATGTGTTCAGTTTTTTGATAAATTACCCTTTGCCCCAAATTACCTTCCTTCTATGAATGTTATTGTGACTAAACCATGTGCTTCAAGGAAAGTGAGGTATTTAGTATCAGATGAATACATACCCTCGGAACTCAAACTAAAGACTTAATGAAAGGGTACTTCAGTAAGCATCATGTCAGAGTCTCAGAGAATCACTGGTTTATGAGCTGTCCATTGTGTTTGTGAAAAATTCATCCTGTTTACTTGTGAAGAGTCAGACTTCAAGGCCCTTGGCTAGTTAGCCAAATACCACAATTCATGACAAGCTGCCATTATTTAGCTCGGGCATCAGTGTGTGGTGTGCCTGTGAGAGCTTTGAGCTCCAAAAAAGATGTAATGCATCCTTAACTGTCACGCTTTAAACAAAAGGAGGTTTAGAGGACCCCACTTTTAGCTTCTGCTTTCTTGTGGTTTAGGGATATTGCAGTGATATTTAAAAGATGTCTCTTTTTTCCCTTAATTTTTTATTGAAGTATATATAACATTTGTATTAAAAGGTACACAACAAATCATACATGTGTAAACTGAGTGAATTTTCAAAGTGTAACCATCATTCAGATCAAGAAATAGTACATAACCAGCATCTTAGAAGCTCCCCCTCATTCCTGCCTTCTCCTGGTTGTCCTTGTAACTATTATCCTGACTTCTAACCCTGTGGATTAGTCTTGATCCCGCACCCATACACCACACACAGCCTCTCAGCATTCGTGTGTGTGTGTGTGTGTGTGTGCGTGTGTGTATGTTGACAGGTCTTCAGTGGGATTTTGATTATAAAACTGTATAATTAGTCGAACGAAGTTACTGATTTATCCAGGGGAATCTTTAACAAAAACCATCACCAAAAATATGCCCTTGGGCCAGAATTGTGAACAAGAGAAAAACAAAGAGGGGAGACTCAGAATCATTTTGCTGGTAAAAGATTGCCTTTACAGCCATCCTCTTCTTGGTTCAGTATTCTGGGAAACATGGTCACATTACCCCAACTAGGATGCTTTAGCAAGACTAATAAAGAATTGTCGAGTGTAAGTGATCACCAAGAATTCCTTATTTGTTTACAAAGAGGAGGGTGAGGCTTCTGATTTCCTGACCACAGCAGAAGTGACAGCTGACAAGTCTGATAGAAGGGTGTGCTATTGAAAAGCCATAAAAATCGCGTCCAAGAACTCAAAAAGCTTTGGGCCTGGGAACAGGCAGCCTTAGACTTTCAAAAGCCCCACAGACATCACCGTGCATTGAGTCATGCTCACAGCGATGACCTTGAGTCATTGTGAAATTACATTCAGTGCACTCTGGAAAGAGAAGCATTGCTGTCAAAGAATGATTGAGAGCTTGGCTTCGGAGTCAGCTAGGATCAGCCCTGCATTTGGTACTTGTAGCTGTGTGACCCTGGGCAATTTACTTAACCTCACCTGTAAAATGGGGACAATAGTATTTTTTCCCAATAGCATTGTTGTGAGGATTACGTAGAATTCTGAGTGGCATTCCTTGTAAGCTCTTTTGCTAGATGTTATTAATTTTTGACTGTGAAAAATGATTAGGTGGAACATCCTATTCTTTGGTTACAAATGAGATGTAACCTTTTAAAACATTTGAGATCTCCTGGGTAGAGCCTCTCTAAACACACATAGTGCAAAAGATAACTACTTTTATTACTTGGAAGTAATAGAGACATTTACACTTTGAAGCAGTTCATAGTAGAAAGTAAAATAAGTGGACAAAGACAGCCAAGCCAAGGAGACTAGTAAAAGCTCAAGAAGAGGTGCATATAATGTCTTATTCCTCCTTGAGTTTAATGTTGCTCTGTTACCTAAGTGTAACTGTACATCATCCAGATCTACATCCTCTCCTGTTCTGTTCCTCTCTCATCAGTGGGGTGTTGTGTCCCACTGACAGAAATGATGAATTGTCTCTGTTTCTTCCTTCCTTGGTACTTATTTAGATGGCTGATTTACGAAGAGCCTGGATTTCAGGGTGTCCCTTTTATCCTGGAACCTGGTGAATACCCTGACTTATCCTTCTGGGACACAGAGGAGGCGTACATTGGATCCATGCGGCCTCTGAAAATGGTAAAGATGGAATCCAACGATGTGTTCTTAGAATCAGTAATTCTTTGCTTAACTTTGATAATTCATGGGATGTGACTTTAAAGCAATAGACTTTTTAAAAACAAATATGTAGAAGATGGGACCTATTGCTAGATAGAAATAATAGAAAGGTTAACTTGCTAGATGCTACAGATGAAAAAATGTGGATAAGCCCATGGCCTTGGCCTTCAAGGTGTTTTCGGCCTTGCAGAGCCGCTGATGTGTGTGCAAAGCTCAGCCCAGAGCAGAAATGAGAAAGTGAAGAATTAAACCTTTGTGGAAAAACAGGAGGATGGACAGATAAAGTCCAACTTGTAGGTGTGTAGAAAAGAGAAGGGGGATAATTGGGAGAGCTTCACGATAATTCAAGAGGGTCTTATAAACGAAGCAGGATTAATTTAGATGGAAATGTCAGTACACTGCATGATCCAGGGCGGAGCTGGGCAAGGACGGGGCTTGCTGCGGACCAGCCAGTTGTAGTGACAGGAGGCCAGGCTGGGCGGCAGCTTTGGGGGCCCTGGAGCTGGATGTCGGAATGAGTGTTGTTCTCCAAAGCTTTTGCCTTAGAAAGGGCCTGTGCTTCCTTCCCCTGTATTTTGCCTTGTTCTTTGTCTGTTTCATCTGCAAGACTCTAAGCCTTGGGAGGATCCAGGCTGCACCTGTTTTTGACCCCATGTTGAGCTGCATTGTAGTAGGTGCTCACTAAAAACCTACCGCATGAGTGAGGCTCCTGTTACAGACGTGTTCTCGAAATTCCACTTTGTGATTGTCTTCTGAGGCAGTTTGAGACAAATTAGAAAGGCAGGAAGATAATTTTTTTATCTTAATTTTACCCCTCCTGCCAAAGCTTGTCGTTTAATTACCTAGATGTCTGCTGGTCTTCATGCAAATAATGTTGGGCTTTTTTCTAAAGTTAAATCCATTTTCAAAGAACAGAGTTTTGTTAGTTTTATGAATGTATGAAAGAATCGCCTCAGGTTTTGAAGACAGTTTTTTTTTAATACATCTTTATTGGAGTATAATTGCTTCACAACGTTGTGTTAGTTTCTGCCATACAACAAAATGAATCAGCTGTATGCACACACATATCCCCATATCCCCTCCCTCTTGCGTCTCCCTCCCACCGTCCCTATCCCACCCCTCTAGGTGGTCACAAAGCACCGAGCTGATCTCCCCGTGCTATGCAGCAGCTTCCCACCAGCCATCCATTTTACATTTGGTAGTGTATATATATGTCAGTGCTACTGTCTAAGTTGGTCCCAATTTACCCTTCCCCGCTGTGTCCTCAAGTCCATTCTCAATGTCTGCATCTTTATTCCTGCCCTACCACTAGGTTCATCAGTACCATTTTTCTAGATTCCATATATATGCATTAGCATACGGTATTTGTTTTTCTCTTTCTGACTTACTTCACTCTGTATGACAGACTCTAGGTCCATCCACCTCACTACACATATCTCAGTTTCATTCCTTTTTATGGCTGAGTAATATTCCATTGTACATATGTGCCACATCTTCTTTATCCATTTGTCTGTCGACGGACATTTAGGTTGTTTCCATGTCCTGGCTATTGTAAATAGTGCTGCAGTGAACATTTGTGGTACATGTATCTTTTTTTTTTTTTTTTTTTTTTTTTTTACGTAAGTAAATTTTATTTTTTTTGTACAGCAGGTTCTTATTAGTTATCTATTTTATACAAATTAGTGTATATATGTCAATCCCAATCTCCCAATTCATCCCACCACCACCACCCCATACTACATGTATCTTTCTGAGTTATGGTTTTCTCAGGGTACATGCTCAGTAGTGGGTTGAAGGCAGTTTTTAATGATAAACAGCAGAACTGTGAAGTTCACAGCATTCAAAAAGGATTACTTTTGAAAAGCGTACTTACTTGCCTGTATGAGCCCTGGTTTGTTGATAAAATCAGCCACATTCCTTTATAATTACAGGTCATTTGCTGTATTTGAGCATCTTTGGCTGTACTCTTTTTAAGGCTTTTAAACATATAGGTGAAAAATATCCTTCTTAATTTCCCATTGCTGATTTTAACTTTTACCCTATTTAATATTTGTATGAGATACCTCTTCTATGGTTTATTTTTAGTAAGATTTTTAGATTAAAAAAACATTTTTATTATAAAAGTATAGCAACCCCCATAGACCCATCCTTTGGGATGTTTTAAATTTATCTAACAGTTTACCTGGTTATTTCAAAAGTCCTTCAGATCATATTGTGAACTTGAGGGAACTTCAACAGTTTTGTAAGCCAGCGGTTGCAAAATCAAATGCCTCCGGGGCCAGGCAGCAAATAGGCGTGAGTAGGCTGGCAGGGAGTTGAACTGCGGAAGAGGTGGAGACAGGCAAACTGGAGCCTGTATCCTGGCTGGAGGGTGAGCCCAATTAATAAGTGCAGAAGGTGAAGGTTGCTGCCTGTGAGAGTTTGGGTCCAGAGATGTCAGATCTTAGGACTGCTTTTTAAGGTAAGTGAGAAATATGCATTTTTTTTTGAGAAGTTTACTGAGTTAAACAAACAAAAAAACCCCTAACACTTATTTGGTTAAAAAGCACAGCTACCGTACAGATTCAGCTTATAGACCGCCTCTGTGAGACTCTGCTTTAGACAGTCTTCCTCATATCTTCCCTGCATTTTTGGTAATTTTAGAACTGTCTCAACATTGATTAAACAAACAGGAATGTGGTTGCTCTGCAGTTCCATGGCTTACCGCAGGCTGCTGTGGGTAATAGAAAATGGTAACGTTATCAGTGACAAACCGCTTTTCTTATTATGTTATTTTTCTTTTCAGGGTGGCCGTAAAGTTGAATTCCCTATAGATCCAAAGGTAATCTATATATTTAAAAATTTTTATTCCCGTTCCATCTCCATGAAGGTAATACTTGTGTGATTTTACATATCAGCTTCCATAAAACATAATTGCAGCCAAAGGAAGTTGTCCAGCTTACACGGCATCCTTCAGGCTGGAAGGTGATGCTAACGGCACCAGTTATCACTAACAGTATGCGTAGCCGTGGCTCAAAGGGTTCGTTGTATTAAGTTTGTAGTTTGTGGTTGTATTTACTAACTGCAGGACCTGTTGCTACTTGCCAGTCAGCAAGGAAAAACCTCACTTTTCAAGACAAGTTCTCCCTACTCCCAAATGCTCTTTCTGTTAGTTCTACTTCACACATCTATGATACATAGTTTGATCTATAGTTTGTTTCATTTTTAAAGCAACTTAGAATACTTTGATTCCTTAGTTTGGCCTGAGCAAAATTCTACATATCAGTTCTAGACATTGAACAAAAACCAATTATGCATAAACTGTCTTTTGAACCTTGACTTCAGGTTACACCGCAGCAGAAAAAAAATTCTGATTTTTTAAAAAAAATTATTTATTTTATTTATTTTTGGCTGCACTGGGTCTTCGTTGATGCGCGCAGCTTTGTCCAGTTGTGGCGAGTGGGGGCCACTCCTCGTTGCTGTGCGCGGGCTTCTCACTGTGGTATCCTCTCCTGCTTCAGAGCGCGGGCTATAGGCGTGCGGGCTTCAGCAGCTGTGGGGAGTGGGCCCAGTAGTTGTGGCCTGCGGGCTCCAGAGCACAGGCTCAGTAGCTGTGGCGCACAGGCCTAGCTGCTCCAAGGCATGTGGGGTCTTCCCAGACCAGGGATCGAACCCGTGTCCCCTGCCTTGGCAGGCAGACTCTCAACCACTGCGCCACCAGGGAAGCCCTCTGATTTTTAAAATTACATTTCATGGGGCTTCCCTGGTGGCGCAGTGGTTAAGAATCCGCCTGCCAAGGCAGGGGACACGGGTTCGAGCCCTGGTCCGGGAAGATCCCACATGCCACGGAGCAACTAAGCCCGTGTGCCACAACTACTGAAGCCCGTGCGCCTAGAGCCCATGCTCCACAACAAGAGAAGCCACCGCAATGAGAAGCCTGTGCACCACAACAAAGAGTAGCCCCTGCTTGCTGCAACTAAAGAAAGCCTGCACACAGCAACGAAGACCCAATGCAGCCAAAAATAAATGAATAAATTTATTAAAAAATTACAAGATACTGTTATTTAGTTAATTTAAAAAATATGATTAGAAAATTTTAATTTGTGTTCCAGGACTTAGTGATATTAAGTGACTAATTTAATGTTTGGCTATTAAGATATTTAACTTTTAACAAATTACTAGCATATCTCATTTATGTTATAGGTAGTTATTTATGAAAAGCCTTTCTTTGAAGGAAAATGTATGGAACTAGAAAAAGAGGTGTGTAATTTTATCATGGAAGGAGGTGAAACAACTGGAGATGAACATTTGCCCCTTACATCAGTGGGATCTATGAAAGTTCTAAGAGGCATGTAAGTAGACAGGAGTGACCTGTAAGGATTTCTTTTTATTCCCTTTAATAAAGTAAAAAAAACATGTTCTCTCTCTCCCAAAGATAGTATTCCAGATTGTATGTTAGAGTGACTTTCAAACATGTTTTCTTCAGCTAGTTGTGACCTGGATCTGACACAGCAGTTTGCTGGGCTGGTTTGGGGTCATTCAGCTGAGCAAGGCTGATAAATTGGCCCATCCAGATTGATCAAATCTACAATCTTGTTTATTAATATTATGCTCCAAGCTATTGAACTGTTAGTTTGCTTTCTATTTTGTAGGATCATATTTTGCACTTTATAGATCTTAACATATTTCCTTTAGAATTGTACACTGAAAATGGCTTGTAAATAGCCCAAAATATACAATATTTTAATTACTATTTGAAGAAAGTTCATTCAGTTTTATTTGCTGAAGTTCTTTTGAGTCAGTTCTTAAACATACATGTTCAGACACACACGTATGCATGCACACTGACCCCACCATACTCCTTTTCGGAACGTTGGTGTATGCTTCTTAGGTTGATTTCTTGGGGCCATTCTGTTAGTCTCTTAAATGCTAGGGAAGCATTCCAATAGTCATAATGCATGAGTCCATGTCTAGCTTTATAGCTATTTATATTTGTCAATGAAACTGATACTTTAACACTACTGAAAATTTCTACTCCTTCGTGTTCTTTTTGTTGTAGTTGGGTTGCTTATGAGAAGCCTGGCTTTACTGGTCATCAGTATTTGCTTGAAGAAGGAGAATATAAGGACTGGAATGCCTGGGGAGGCTACAGTGGAGAACTTCAGTCTTTACGACCTATATTAGGTGTAAGTTAAAGAAAAGCTAATGGCTAATACTTGGGCGTTTTGGGATAATAAACGGCTAGCTTTTGAATTTTGAATTTTTTTTTCTCAATAGGATTTTTCAAATGCTCACATGATAATGTACAGTGAAAAAAACTTTGGATCTAAAGGTTCCAGTATTGATGTATTAGGAATTGTTGCTAATTTAAAGGAGACTGGATACGGAGTGAAGACACAGTCTGTTAATGTACTGAGTGGAGTGTAAGTGCAATAACCCAATTGGGATTTTAAATATGGGTTTCACTTTGGTTTGTTTTAAAGTAATGGAGTCTCTGACCCAGAGTAGCACTCAATAAGTACATATCTCAAAAACTAAACATTAAGTCAGCCATTTAATACTTACTGCCACTATATTTTTATAGCTGCTTTTTAAAATCTTTCTCATATAGTATTTTTTTTATGTGTAATATAACATTGGAGCAGGCTTTTGAGTTTCATGATAGAAATCTACAGATCCACTTCCCTTGTCATTCTTCATGGAAAGAACTCATGAATTACTTATGATGGGAAACAAATAATAATAGTGATCTAACATTAGAAACCTGAGGTTGGGACAAAGTCCCATTTGATTTTCCTATGATCCTACACCTGCTCCATTATATTTCCTCACTTTCATGTATAATGTACAGCAGAGTTAATTATATTAATCATATTCTAGATTATATCCCCAGTATTTATCTTATAACTGGAAGTTTGTACTTTTTGACCATCTTCATCCAACTCCCCCACCCCTCCGACTCCCCACCTCTGGCAACCCCAAATTTGATCTCTTTTTCTATGAGTTTGCTTTTTAAGTATAATTGGACTTTCAACAGCATGTTAGTTTGTGGTGTACAACATAGTGATTCAGTATTTCTATGCATTTCAAAATGATCACCATGATAAGTCTAGTTACCTTCTGTCACCATACAAAGATATAACATAATTATTGATAATATTCCTCACGCTGTACATTTCACTCCCGTGACTCATTTATTTTGTAACTGGAAGCTTGTACCTCTTAATTTCCCTCACCTATTTTACTAAGCCTCCCCCGCCCCTCCACTCTGGCAACCACCTGTTCTCTGTATCTGTGACTGTTTCCTGTTTTGTTATGTTTGTTCATTTGTTTTGTTTTTTAGATTCCACATATAAATGAAATCGTATGGTGTTTGTCTTTGTCTGACTCATTTCACTTAGCATAATACTCTCTAGGTCCACCCATGTTGTCGCAAATGGCAAAATTTCATTCTTTTTCATGGCTAATATAATTTATTTATATATATATATAGACACACACCACATCTGTCTATCCATGTAGATAAATAGGTTGCTTCCATATCTTGGCTATTGTGAATAATGCTGCAATGAACATAGAGGTGCACATATCCTTTTGAATTAGTATTTTTGTTTATTGGTGTTTTTTTTTTTTTTGGAAAAATACCCAGAAGTGAAATTGCTGGATTGTATAGTAGTTCTATTTTTAACGTTTTGAGGAACCTCCATACTGTTTTCCACATTGTGTGCACCAATTCACATTCCCACCCAGTTCACAAGGATTACCTTTTCTCTACATCCTCACCAACAATTGTTATTTGTTGCCTTTTTGATAATAGCCATTCTGACAGGTGTGAGGCAATATCTCATTGTGGTTTTGATTTGCATTTTCCTGATGATTAGTTATATTGAGCATCTTTTCATGTGCCTCTTGGCCATATGTAGGTCTTTCTTGGAAAAATGTCTCTTTAGGTCCTCTGCCCATTTTGTAATTGGGTTGCTTGCTTTTTTGATGTTGGGTTGTATGAGTCCTTTGTATATGTGGGATATTAACCCCTTACCAGATACATTGTTTGCACATATCTTCTCCCATTCAGTAGGCAGCCTTTTCATTTGGTTGATAGTTTTCTTTGTTGTGCAGTAGCTTTGTAGTTTGATGTGGTCCCTTTTGTTTATTTTTGTTCTTATTTCCCTTGCCTGAGGAGACACATCCAAAAAAATATTGCTAAGACTGATGTTAAAGAGCCTACTGCCTGTGTTTTCTTCTAGGAGTTTTATGGTTTCAGGTCTTACCTGTAAGTCTTTAATGCATTTTCGGTTTATTTTTTTATATGGTGTGAGAAAGTAGTCCAATTTGATTCTTTTGCATGTAGCTGTTGAGTTTTCCCAACATGATTTATTGAAGACTCTGTCTTCCCCTTTGTATATTCTTGCCTCCTCTGTCGTAGATTAATTGACCATGTTAGGTGGGTTCATTCATTTCTGGGCTCTGTGCTATTTTAATATAAAAATAATTGTTTCAGTGTACCTGGAATTAGCAGTTGAATGTTTTACTAATGCTAAAGTAAGTTTTTATTGAAAGATGATTAGTCAAGACTCTTTGGGATGCAAGTGACTGCAGGTCAGTCTAAACTGGCATAAATGATAAAAATGTAATATATTGACGTGCATAACTGAAAAGTCCTGGGAAAGATTTTGCTTCCGTCACGGCTAATGCAGGGATTCAGACTCTGTCATTAGGACTTGATCTCCCTCTGTCTCTTGACTGCGCTTTTGCTATGCTGGCTTCACTGTAGGCAGGTACTTTTTGTTACCGAGTTGAAGCTCCTACTGCTCGCCGCACAACAGGCCAATAAATCGAGAGATGAGGTCTTGGGACAAGGAATAGCAACTTTATTTGGAAAGCCAGGAGACTGAGAAGATGGCAGACCAATGTCCAAAAGAGCCATCTTGCTGGGCTTTGGATGCTAGTTTCTTTTATAGAACAAACAGGGGGAGGTGAGGAGGTAAAGTAAAAAAGCTGATAAGTTGTTGCAAATACTTCTTGGTTCTGACCAGCCTCCCCAAGGGATGTGCTAATTTCTTCTTTTCTGCAGCCAGGTGGACCTGGTGGGGATGTTTCCTGTGAACTCAAACAAAAGTATTTTAGCTTAACACTTGGGCATGGGAGGCAGGGTTCCCAGAGGTGGGCTATTTTGTTTACTTTAAGCTATGGCAACATCCCTTTAGGGATTAACTTGTAGCAAAAGCAATAAGGTTAAAGTAAAGAAAAGGATCCAATATGGAGTCAGATTTGTTCTTCCCTATTATACTTTCTATCTGGGACCTGTGGCAGCACCATCTTGCTTTGTTCTCAGATCTCACTGCTTCTAGTGGAAAGCTTCTCTTTCCCACAGAAGTTCCAGGTTTGACTTTGATTCTGTATGCTTAAGTCATGTGCACCTGTCTGAACCAATTACTGTAGCCAAGGAGATGGCTGTGCCTGTGTTACATGCCCAGCCCTGCAGCTGAGATATAGGGTCAGTCCCATGGGGACTACTAGTGTATAATAGGGCTGAGGAGTTCCCCAGGAACATCAGAAAGAGTGGGTACAGATACTGGATTGGCAAAAGCAGATGTCTGTTAAAGTGAGTTACACAATTATTTTTATGGTCCAGGCTGATGTCAGTTATAATTTGTTATAAGTGAGAGTATTCTTAAACGGTCATATGAAATCATTTGACACTGATTCTGTTGAAAACGTTTGGCGTTAGGCTCTTATGCTATGAGTAACATAGACTATGAGTCATTCTAACCTCAACTCTACTGTATTTCAAGGGGCTTCCCACAATAGCCCTGGATATTTGAGATGTGTCTACAATGTAATATTGTTTTAGTGTTAGTCATGTTCACTAAATTCTTGTGTTGGTTGCACCATCTTGACAGAATGACTTCAGTGACTTCTGGGGCTTTCACTCTTAGCAGGAAATGCCTTCTCCTGGGTCCTGTTCTGGAACCCTAACATGTTAGAATCTGCCATAGAAAAAAGGTATGATACGGCATTCAGAAGTTATCTGAAATATTGCTGTGGCTCTATAGTATTTTTGATTGCCTTTAAAGTGAATTATTTAGAGGGAAAATACAATGACCAACTCAATGTGGGGAAACAGTTGCACATTTTCATACTCACCAGGTGTGTTGGTTTCATTAGTCAGAGCCCAGTTACGTACCCTAGCAGAGGAAGCAAAAGGATGCTGGGTGGAATTCCCTTAGGGCATTTATGTGGATTATGCTGTTAGCACCTGTAGAATTATTGTGCCTGGAGCCAGTCTCTCTTTTTTAACCAGCCCTTATTTACTTAAAATCCGTTTCCTTTATAAAATGTTGGTTTTATATGTTTCTATTTTTAGTCATTTCTAGTTACATTTCCTGGCTTAGGCTTGCTTTTTTTTTTTTTTTTTTTTTTGGTTGTAGCAGTTGAGTTTTGTTGTTGGGAGGAAATTGAAAGGAGGCATGCATGTGTGCACGCACACACACACAACTTCCTTTTAAATTCTGTGGTTGTAGAAGCGCTTCTGTACTTACCAGGGCCAGCTGCTTCCTCGTATTTTATTCAGTCAGTCGTTTGATAAATATTTATTGAGGTCTATTACGTGCAAAGCATTGTATTATATCCTCAAAGAAGTTACAGTATTTATATGAAACCTAATTATTGCTACAAAATACGCGAAGATTAAGTGCTTTGGGGATCCACGGCAGAGAGAGATTAATTTCCAGTTTGGACACAGGGAAGACTTTGGAGGAGGTAGCATTGGAGTTGAGCCCTGCAGGATAGGAAGGTTGAGATGTACCACTATCACATGCGTAATAAATTCCCTGGGTGGTAAACTCATTATTAGCTCTGAAACCGACAACAGGCTTCAGGAAGGATCCTCACAAATCCAGCAAATGAGGATTTAGGAACCGCATTTTGTTTCTTGTTGAAACATCAAAAGAGATGCCTTTACACATCCCTCCTAATCATTTTCTAGTTCTGTGCTGTCCTCTTGTTCAAATAGTGGAAACTGGGCTAATTTTTTTAAAACTCAACAGCAAAATGAAATATTTCTAGAGTCCAGATTTTTTTAAAAAGTGTTGGGTTTGAGTTTTTTTCCTTTTCCCTCCACAGAAGGGCAGGTTTGCCCTGCTGCCCTTAAATTCTGAGCAGTGATCCCAGCAGGCTGAGACCTGTTTGAACTTATACTTGGCAATCTTATAGATAGAGAAGTGTTGATTCACATATACAGAATATGCTTAAACAAGGACAGGAAGGAGTTTTTTTCTTAAGAGTTTCAGGTATAAGTTATAAGTAGACTCTAGATCGTAGATATACCAGAGAATCTCAGAAATGAATTTTGGATTTGGGGCTGCATCTTGGAAGGAAAACAACACTATTGCCAATTCAAGTGACATTTTAATAAATGGTTTTCCTTTTTCAACTTCAGCGGGTTAGATAGGCATACTTGGGTGTTGGGTATTTTCTTACAGGTAACTTATTTTAGTTTTATAGGGAAATACAGTACTCACACTTGTTTAAAAAAAAAAAAAGCACTGGCTAAAGTGTCATCCAAGGTTTGCTCAGTTGTCACCTTCTCTCCTGCGTATTCAGTCTTTCCCTCCTCACTGGCTGTTTTCCCTCCAAACCTTGAAGTCAAACAATCAAGCAAAAAGGACTTTACCCCCTCTGTTTCCCTCTAACTTGCTACAGACCCAGAGCCTTGCCAGGAATACTTTTTTGTCATATGTCTTATCCTCTTTAATTTTTTTTTTTAGGTCTTGGCTTTTGTAAAGTAGATTTACTTGCTCTGCAGAAATTCCTCCCCACATAGCAGTGTTCCGGGCTCCCGCTTTGTTGTCATTTCTCTTCATGACTCGTGATAAGCCAAAGGCTGTGTGAACAGAGGCCACACACAGAGGCACCTGTGAGCTGTACAGCCTCCTGCCCTGTCAACACTGGGATCTTGGTGAATGCCCTTACTTAAAAATGAAAATACGGACTGTCACAAAGGTTAAATGACCTCTTTAAAGTTATCTGAACGTTAATGTCATGACCACACCTAGAACCAGGCCTCCTACCTAATTCCTCACTTCACAGTGTTGAAGAATAGGATTTTAAAGTTGCTTATGAGGTTCTGAAGTGGGAAAGCGGTATTTTCTGAAATAGACTGTGATTGGTGCTTATAGCAGTTTCTCCATTCAGCTGGCCAGAAATGAGTCCACAGATGTTAGCTGTCATAGCAAATTATCACTTGAGATTTTTACAGTGTTCTTCTTGATGGCTGCTCATTTCCAAGTAATAACTGCACTTGAGTTTTTAAGTCAAGCCCTTTAGATAGTAAAATTGTGATCTGTTCTAATTGTGAAGCATGTGGGCTGTTTTAGGTATGGCTTAATGGAAAGGTAAATGAAAAAACTACAAGGGTAGGTGGCAGTTGGGGTCACGAGGTGAAGAGACTTGGTGAGCCTCAGGAGACTCGGTCAAGGGTTCATTCATCCCTGGCCACTGACTGACAGGTCACTTCCCATTCAGAGCAAACACCAACAAATAATACCACGTGATGCTTCTTACCCATCTCTGAACTTTCGAGGGCAAGGATTTTGTCTTTTTTTCATCTTGCATTCCCAGTGCCAGTCTAGTTCCCAGCACATGGTAAATGGCCAGTCAGTTTGTTGAATGAATACATGAATTACTTTTTCTGTGTCTTTAGGTTTTCTTTTCAGTAAAATGTGAAAACCAGTACCTCCCTGTTACCGAGTCAAAGCTCGTACTGCTCGCCGCGCAACAGGCTAGTAAATTGAGAGACGAGGTGTTGGGGCAAGAGGAATAGTGACTTTATTTAGAAAGCCAGCAGACGGAGAAGATGGTGGGCTAGTGGCCCAAAGAACCATCCTCCCCGACTTAGAATTCAGGCTTCTTTTATACTAAAAGGCGAGGGGCTGTGGTAGGTTGTTGCCAACTTCTTGGTGCTGGAATCCTTTGTTCTTGCAGCTGTCCACGTGGGTCTGGTCACAGTGTTCCTAGAAACCTCCACAAGACAGTTGTTATTTTCTGTTCTGCAACTTGATTTATCTCTATGTGAATGGAAAAGTTTTACACTAAAGCTTTAAAGGTCAGAGCCTTGAGAATGGACCATCATGTATATTTCAGGCAACAGGCAGCATTCCTTTACAAAGCTGCAGAGCCAGCATGACTAAGCACAGGCAACAGAGCACAAAGGTTAGAGCTAAAGGACTAGATCTAATACGGAGTCAGGTTTGTTATTCTGTGTTATATCCCTAAAAGATTAAATGTGATAATAGATGTGAATACATTTTGGAAAGTTCTGAGCATATATATGGGCATAAAGGTATTATTCCTTTAAGCTGTGACAGGATCAATATAGGGCAATGAATTAACTGAGGAGGAAACACTGAGTATCTCTTGAATATAACAGAATTGAAAAACTCTTTTCCCTTCTAATACTTTATCTTTGGATAAGAAATAGCACCAATAAGTTGGTTTTGTTGATTTTCCTCTCTGAGTGTGGATCATTTAAAAGATAACAATTATGAAAACATTCCAAAAGAGATTCATTCTTAGTATTCTCAAGAGTTTGTTCAATTTTGCTTATTACATAGTTGTGTCATGTTGGAAATCCTGATTGAAACAAAATTTTCATTATTTAGCTGTTTTATGATTTTTTTTTTAAGCATTTTTTTATGTCAGCTTTTTTTTTCCAGTGTGGTTTGTTGTGTAATAGAGACATAGCTTCCTGTAGTATCTTTCTGGAAAAATACTTTAATGTTGATAACAAAAAGAATTCTTACTTGCTTATTAAAAGAACTTTCACAGCTACTTCTTGAAAGTCCAAATTGTTTCCTTAGAATAGAATTAGAAAGAAATATAGAGAAATAAATAGCCTTACTGGAGTTTTCTCAGGGAATAAGATTTGACAAGCGGGAACACCAAAAGGTTCATGTAAAGATACTCTTTCACTTGCCACTTTGATTTGTCCTACAGACAAATCTATCTGCTCCTAAAAGATTAATGGAGAACCAGAAAAATTATTCAGATTACTTATTAGTAAAACAAATGAAAGTTGCTATACAATGTATATTTATCCAAATGGGTGTGATAGTTTTATTGTAAATGTAAACTATGAACTATAACGAGTCAGTGTTTTTTGTTTCTTTAGATGGGTAGCCTATGAAAATCCTGACTTCACAGGAGAACAGTATATACTGGATAAAGGCTCTTATACCAGCTTTGAGGACTGGGGAGGCAAAAATTGTAAGATCTCTTCTGTTCAACCCATATGTTTGGTAAGGAGTTACATTTTTCTCTGAGAATATTTAACTGAATTTTGGATTCCCTTAATGTGTGCTTCTGGTTCATGTAATAACTATAGAAACTATCCTGAGATTATTTATTTTTAATGGGAATTGTTAATGATCCACACAAGAAATTTTCAAGATGTCTGCCCTACTCATTTCCTTTTCTCTTCCCTTTAAAAATTCTTAGGATTCTTTCACCAGCCCAGGGAGACGAAATCAGGTAACTTAACAAACATTCTATCTTTCATAATTAAAAACCTTCTGTTAAAAAGCTGAATTTATGTGTAAAACATCATACACTTGGGAACATATTGTTAGTTTTACCCATTTTTGTGCCTGAAAGCATAACTGTATTTTAAAATTAGATTTAAGTTTACAGTAAGGCTTAATTTAGAGCACTGACCCATATCTAAATATTTCTTATAAAAAGTTAAATTTTTATATCATTACAGTGGATCAGAGTTTAATACACTAGGATTAGTATTTCAAACAATAGCATATAGTTATTGTGGAAAACAGCAAAATGAATGTTCATATTTGCTGTGTCTGCATTAGGCTTTTTCTAGTGTCTTTTATATGGTGTCTCACTTAAGCCTTTTGAATGCTGACTCTCTGTATCAACTGAAGTGTTAAATTTGTTAAAGACTATTTAATGAAAGTGTTCAGAGAGCCATAATTACAGAGGCACAAACACCACTGTAGCCTCCTTTATTGGCATACAAAAGAGTCTAATAAGTCAGCAGGTAGCTTCCATCCAGAGGGAGGAAAACTGCACTACATGTTTCCAAAATATAGTTTCTTGTAAATGTTAGAACTGTTAACAATTACTTTTGGCCACAATAAAGCTTTAAAATGCCTCACAGCTTGTTACAAGAGGGTGTTCTGTAGAAAGCTGCCTCTATTGTTGGACTACCCTTTGATGTCTCTGAATGAAATTAAACAATCACAAATGGTGCAAAGTATTTCTAATTGATCATTAATGTAGAAGTAAAAAATTAAAGGACTTATAAAATTCATACCAGTTTACGATAACAAAAGTTAACAGGTCATGTTTGGTTATCATTTCAGAGGCTGAATGAGTGCATGTGTTTAGGAAAAGAATTTTATGTATTTCCGTTTACTTTTTCAAAGGTTCACTTGTTTTCGGAACCACAGTTTCAAGGTCGCAGTCAGTGTTTTGAAGAAACAACAAGTCAAATTGATGAGTCATTTTCTGCCAAGTCTTGCAGAGTTTTAGGAGGCAGGTAAGCAAAACAGTGGACTGGCAGAGCCCAACCAGTGGGGGAAAACAGGATCCACATATCAGCAAGTAAATACACTTGTAGGAGCTTGGTACCGTATGAGACCACCGCATAGTACAAGACCATGCGAGTACTGAAGTGGACTTCAGAGCACTGAGTGCTGGGCGTCAGAGGACGTGGACATCAGTGTGGGTGGGAGAAGTTGAAGATCACCACCTCGTTGTGCAATGGGACTCAGACCAGGTTCTCTGCTCTCTAGGCCTCTCCCGTCATCTGTAAGGGACTTTAGATCATCTCTAAGGCACCTCCCAAGATAGATTTTTTTTTTTTTTTTTTACAGGTGGTAGGAGTAGGGTAGGCATTCTGCATGATAGGCAAGTGCATGGCTGGAGTGGAGATGCTGATGAGGGGCACACCGCCCTCTCTAGCTGGGAGGTCTTTGTACTGGGGGGAGGGGAAGTGAGTTAGGACAGGGAGGGTGGGCTCAGGCGATGAGTCTCCTGAGCATATGAATGTAGATGGATGCCAAAGGAAAACACAAGATGGGCAAGGCAAGGAGCTCCAAGTCAGGGAAACGCATCAGGAAACCCTTGGAGCAATCTGTGCAAAAGGTGATGAATTAAGTTGAATAATAATAATAATAATAGTAGTAGTAGCAGTAGTAGTAGTAATGCCTTTAATCATAGAGTTCTTCATGGTCTGAACAGCAGCATCATGCCATTTGGCAATGCAAAGTGGAAAGAGCACCGGCTTTGCATTCAAATGCATAGATTTATATGAAGCTTCACTGTTTATTAGCACATACCTGCACCTCTGTCCTAGTTTCCCTTTGTCCCATATGCTGCTTCATTTATTACTACCAGACATGTACTTTTTTTGTTACTCATTTATTGTCCGTCTCAGCTCACTAGGGTGTAAACTTCAAGATACCAGGGACTTTGTCTTGTTATATCCCCAGCAATGGAAAAATACCTGACACACGATGATTCCTCGATAAGTATGTGTCGGGTTAAACAAAAACAAAAACAAAAAGACCCCCAACTCCTCTAGGGAAGCATGATAAATCACCATTTTATCAATAATGCTGAGCGCTAGAGAGACTAAGTGACTTGTCTAAGTCACTGTGGTATTTTGACTCCTGGCCCAGTGCAGAGGTGTTGGAAATGAGGATAAAGGGGTGAGGGAGAAATCTGGGGAGGAAACAGTAGACCCAGGTGACTGACTAGCTATGAAGACTGAAGGAGTATCCAGAAAAGACTCGAAGGCTCAAGGGCTTGACAGGACCACCTGGGCTGGGAGAATGGTGGCACCATGAGAGGTGCAGGGAATGCTGGTAGGTGGAGAGGTGAAAGCATTAATAATTTCATGGAGAAAAAAAGCTTTATTTCCCAAATGACTTATTATGAATATCAAGTTGCCACAAGATGAAACGCGGTACATATATCCAGACATTTTTTGCAGAGAGAACACTGTTAGCCATAAGCATTGTGTTTATTGTATGGCAGCTACCTCTAAAAATCAGACTTCTTGACTAGGAAGACTCAAATTACATTTTATACGTGTGTGTGTGGTTTTTCCTCTATAGCTGGGTTGCATATGACGGAGAAAATTTCTCGGGTAATCAGTACGTGTTGGAGGAAGGCCACTATCCTTCGCTGTCTGCAATGGGATGCCTGCCTGAAGCAACTTTCAAGTCTGTTCGTTTTATAGATTTCGTAAGTATGTCAGGGTGAATATAGCGTTACAGAGATGTATGGTCACACAGCTGACAGACAGAGCAAGGGAACCAGCAGGTAGGCTTACTCAGGACAAAGTTGGAGGCAGAAAAAAATAGTCGCGTGGACAACTTTCTACCCTGGTCTCTTTCCAGATCTTTAAAATGTAAACTGTTTGCTGTTTTCTAAGACGTCAGGGGCAGTGTTGGGTCAGTCATGGTGCACAGTGCACAATCATGGGCTAGTTCAAGGCCCTTCCGTCTTGTTTTTTTCCATTTCACACCTGAGCCCTATTTCTTTTTCTTTAAGATTTATTTATTTACTATTAATTAATTAATTTATTTATTTATGGCTGCATCGGGTCTTAGTTGCAGGATCTTTGTTAAGGCATGCGGGATCTTTTGTTGTGGCGTGCAGGCTCCAGGGCGCGTGGGCTCTGTAGTTCGCGGCACTTGGGCTCTCTCATTGAGGTGCCCAAGCTCAGTAGTTGCAGGGCGCTGGCTTAGCTGCCCCGCGGCATGTGGGATCTTAGTTCCCCGACCAGGGATTGAACCCGTGTCCCCTGCATTGTAAGGCAGATTCTTTACCACTGGACCACCAGGGAAGTCCCCCTGAGCCCTATTTCTATACCTCTACTTTTAGAGGTACCCATTCTAATGTGTTTGGAGTACAACTTGGATATTCCTATAAAATATATGTTTTTAAAAAATATGTATACAGGCTTTTAATTTATATACAGTATTATGCTATAGTTCTCATCATGTTATAAAAACTCTCCTTACATTAAATTTTTTGAGAGCCATCCATTATGCTGTATGTACATCTAGTTATTGATTCTAATGGTGGGTGCACATGATGTGATATGTATATACAATATATAATCATTAACTAGATGTATATACAGCATAATGGATTACCCTGGGATCTTTTGTGGATATATATTAAAGAGTGGATTGGGACTTCCCTGGTGGTGCAGTGGTTAATAATCTGCCTGCCAGTGCAGGGGACATGGGTTAGAGCCCTGGTCCGGGAAGATCCCACATGCCACGGAGCAACTAAGCCCACGCGCCACAACTACTAAGCCTGCGCTCTAGAGCCCACGAGCCGCAACTGCTGAAGCCCGCGCGCCTAGAGCCCGTGCTCCACAACAAGACACCACGATGAGAAACCCGCGCACCACAATGAAGAGTGGCCCCCCGCTCGCTGCAACTAGAGAAAGCCTGTGGGTAGCAACGAAGACCCAATGCAGCCAAAAACAAACAGAAAAAGAGTGGATTTACTGGATCTCACATGCATGAATGTGCAACCTTCAGTAAGTACCACCGAATTCCACCACTTTACACTGTTGCTGGCAGTGCATGTGGATTCCAGCTTTCAGCATCATGGCCACTACTGAGTATTCTCTGACATTCTAACTTTTGTCAGTTTGAAAGAATGGCGTAGTCGCTGACATTCTAACTTTTGTCAGTTTGAAAGAATGGCGTAGTCTCTGACATTCTAACTTTTGTCAGTTTGAAAGAATGGGGTAGAAGTTGTGTTAGTTTGCATTTCACTGTTGGTGAGATCTCATATACTTACTAGTCATTTGGGTTTTCTGTTCAGTGAATTGCCTATTTATATCCTTTGCCCAGCTCTTTAGTTTCCCGTCATTGTTGTTATTGATTTGCAGAAATTCCTTATAGTTTTAAAATCTATTCCTCTGTTGTTTTAGAGATTTGCAATGAAATGACTTTTGTCCGTTTCTCATGTATGTGCCAATCCAGATTATAGTGCTCCTTTTTGACGAGAAATCTTTAATTTTTTTTTTTTTTTTAAAGATCTTATGTGGCCAATTTACTAGTTTTTATTTTTATTTATTTATTTATTTTTGGCTGTGTTGGGTCTTCGTTTCTGTACGAGGGCTTTCTCCAGTTGCGGCAAGTGGGGGCCACTCTTCGTCGCAGTGCGCGGGCCTCTCACTATCGCGGCCTCTCTTGTTGCGGAGCACAGGCTCCAGATGCGCAGGCTCAGTAATTGTGGCTCACGGGCTCAGTTGCTCCGCGGCATGTGGGATCTTCCCAGACCAGGGCTCGAACCCGTGTCCCCTGCATTGGCAGGCAGATTCTCAACCACTGCGCCACCAGGGAAGCCCCGAAATCTTTAATTTTAATGCAGACAAAGCAATATTCAATAGAACAGTACTGCAAGATAATGTTCAGATGTTAATGTCTGGGTGTATCTGACAGTTTGGGAAGTATTTGTTAGTTTTTGGTAGCTGATATCTCATAAAAAGCTTTAAACATATGTAGTGGGTGATTTTAGCTTTAAAGGTAGAAGGAACATATGTGAGTTGGCTTTTTCTCATCCCCTCCTGCCCGTTCAAATAACAAAAATGTTGACCTTCCTTGAGATGTGAAAATAGTAGCAGTGAAACATAAAATGATGTGGTAAGATTCATTAACTGACAAATAATAAAATATCTAAAAATTTGATATTTAACCTGCTTGGAATTCTAAAAGCAACCTACAAGTATTTAAAAAAAAAAAACAAACCCACTTTAGATTTAAAGCTTTCAAATGCCTTCCTTCAAGCAGAACTTAGCATGTATGCTCACGTCACTTTTGACATTTACAGATGATGTTCTTTTAAGTTTCGATTATGATGAAATGAATACTTTACCCATATTAAGAATGTATATTTTAATTGTGACTTAGTACTTCAAAATCGTCTGGTGGTTGTCGCTAGATTAGAGTGCTTGGAACGTTTTGGCACGCCACCTCAGAGAAAAGTGCAGCGAAAGTGCAGAGTAATGATACTATTACAGTTTCTGTCATTTCCTTCTTATATGGTTTATACAACCTAATTTCTAGACCATATAGACCCCCTCTACACACTGATCTGCTCTGTTCACTGGTCAAGATCTTTCTACACATCAGAGCACATCCACGTAAATGAAGCAGTACAGTGCCACACCGTTGCCACAGAACTTCAAGCAAGTTAGGGAATTTTTCATGTATCATTTAAGATTTTAGGATTATTATCATTAGAGCTTAGTCTAGGGTCATAAGGGTCTGTAGTTTGAAAAACAAGCATAAGCTGCCAACTTTTCATTTTTCTGAAAATCAGTGGACTTGAACTTGGGGCTTCCATCCTGTTTTTTCTCTCCTAACAATTATTCCTACAGGAAAATTTGGGAATACACAGAATCATTGTCTTATTGACAGTTAAAAACAACAACAAAAAGACATCTGAAAATGCATACAAGGGAAAGGTTCCTTTATTAGGCAGATTACCACTAGACTCCCCAAAGATCACCACAGCCCCCGACCCTCGCCATTTATGTCCTTGGCTTTCCAGCCCCTTCTTATCTCAATAGAAAACAGAAAAATTGAAAATAAATTCCATTAGAATTGATATTCCAGGCATATATACCTGTTCCTTTATGCCTGGGATATTTTCCCTGTTTTATAATACTTTACATTTACCTGCCTTTCTATGTAAGGGAAAAACTTTCTGCCCTCCATCCTTCCTCGCTTTAGCTTTGAAGTGTATAACCACCCAGACTTTCTGGAAAACGGAGTTTATGAGCAGGCCAAATCCGGCCAGATCTTGTGCTTTGTCCTTGTAACAAGATGGTTTTCACGTTAAGTTCGAATTACTATCAAGGATGAGTAACAGAACATTATTTTTGTTCCTAAACAGGAATTTTCTGAACCAACAATTATTCTTTTTGAAAGAGAAGACTTCAAAGGAAAAAAGATTGAATTTAGTACAGAAATAGTTAATCTCCGATCCCTAGGATTCAACACGCACATACGCTCTGTTCAGGTGATTGGTGGCATGTAAGTGAGTTACCTACTTGTTTATTCAGTAAAATAGATTTTAAAAATTAAGTTTGATCATATTTCTCTTCTATGTTACCTTAACCAAATTGACGTATAACCCCTTTTTTTTCTGTAAGGGTTAATATTTATGTTCCCTCTTAGTATTTTTCTGTAAGGGTTAATATTTATGTTCCCTCTTAGTATTTTTCTGTAAGGGTTAATATTTATGTTCCCTCATAGTATACTTTTCCTATTGGGAAAAGCCATGTGTGGGACATCATCTCTTCATCCAGATTTTTAGTTTACTTAAGATAAGGACTCTCAAAGTTCCTAGGCGAATGCTTTGCAATAAATTTATTGAGCACTTCCTTAGCAAGTAGGAAAGAGAACTGATTTTGCTTATCCTTTTGAAAGACCAAGTCCTTTGATTTTGGAGTAATGGTTGGGATTTTCCTTCAGCTAGGAGTGACTAGCAGATGTTATAGGCAAAATGATTTAATGTCAACATGGGAAGATTTTTCTCAACTTTGAATAATTTTGAAATTAAGATGTAAAAATGAATAAGGACTATCAATGTAATGTGTTTTTACAAAAGTATTTTTCTTTCACTCACAAAAACAATAGGTATAGTTTGAAGGCATCAAATGTTGGAGAGGACTATAGCTATTTAAAAAACAAATTCGGATTATTTGGGTGATAGAATTTTATGCATGACTTTTTTTTCCAACAGGTTTAAACTAGTATTTTGTTTTCATGATAAAATGACTACGATGATAACATTTTAGAATTCCAGGGTTAAAAACAGAGAACATTCTTCCTTGATGTAATACATCAACCAGAGAGAAAGATTGCTGTGTTGCTTGCATGCTGGTCTGCGCTGGAACCCAGACTTCAGGTGTGGGTACCAGCATCTCTGTGTGGAAGAGACCTGAGTATCTTTAGTAGTTTTCTGGATTGAGGAAGATTACTCTCATTTTAAACAAAACTTTATTATTTATTTTTATCTAACCCTTATATAGCACTTAGCCTGTGTAAGAACTTTACAAGTATTAACCATTTAAATAAAGGTCCATTATTACAACTGAAGATGTTTTATGTAAAGTTCACAGGAAGTACTGGGCTGTCCTGCTAAAAGACTATCTCTAGTTCATTGCCTTATTGAAGAAAAAACTTACCTATTTCTCTTCAAGAGTGGAACTTTTGGGCATAAATACTCATGTACCATGAATTTGCTATTTGTCAAGACACGGGTGCTATAGCTGTTTTTGATAATAAGGTAGTTTCCTTTTTTTAATCCTCCAACATATATTTAAAGTATAAAAAGCTCAGTCTAGGGACTTCCCTGGTGGTGCAGTGGTTAAGAATCCGCCTGCCAATGCAGGGGACACGGGTTCAATCCCTGGTCCAGGAAGATCCCACGTGCCACGGAGCAACTAAGCCCGTGCGCCACAACTACTGAGCCTGCACTCTAGAGCCCATGAGCCACAACTACTGAAGCCCGCGTGCCACAACTACTGAGCCCACATGCTGCAACTACTGAAACCTGCACGCTCTAGGGCCTGCCTGCTGCAACAAGAGAAGCCACCGCAATGAGTAGCCCCCGCTCACCACTAGAGAAAGCCCAAGTACAGCAATGAAGACCCAATGTAGCCAAAAATAAATTTAAAATAAATAAATGAAAAGCTCAGTCTAAAAATCAAAGTGTTCTGAAAATATAATTGGTGCCCACTGTGAAATGGATATTGGTACTTACTGTGGTTATCTCCTTTTGTTTTCCAGATGGGTTACTTATGAATATGGCAATTACAGGGGTCGACAGTTCCTATTGTCACCAGCAGAAGTACCTAATTGGTATGAATTCAGTGGCTGTCACCAAATAGGTTCTCTACGACCTTTTGTTCAGGTATTTTCTTCTTCTACATGCTCTGAATAGACTCTTCTCTGAAATCATTTTTTGTAAATGTAATTAACTTTTTAGTTTCAATTTTAAGTGTGAAATTGGCCTCTCCCCCACCCACCCACCGCCCCCCACCCCCCGAGAATTTCTGAATTTCGGCTGTGTTTCTGGTGCCAAAAGGTTGTGACTGCTTTCAGAAATGTTATTACACCTGACATCAAAACGTGGTATGCCCCAAGCCCTGGGTTGTTCATAGGCAGGCTCCCAGCCCCAGGCACTTTGAAATTCTGTCAACCTCTCCTCATTGAGAAAATCCTAAAGCCTCTGAAACTCTCAGATATAGCAGTTTTCCCTTATCCAGCCTCATTTGGGATTCTGCCCCTACTACTGATGCTTGTTCAGTGCTTCTAAAGTACAGCTTGTATATGACTATTGCTGGGGTTTTGTCTTCTAGAAACGAATTTATTTCAGACTTCGAAACAAAGCCACAGGGTTATTCATGTCAACCAATGGAAACTTAGAGGATCTGAAGCTTCTCAGAATACAGGTCCTGGAGGATGTCGGTGCTGAGGATCAGATTTGGATTTACCAAGAAGGATGCATCAAATGCAGGGTGAGCTTTTTGGATTAGACAAGGGTCTATGATAGTATCTTTCTTCAAGTAGATGCTACTTCACGATTCCTGGAGCATTTTCAGAACTAAGTTGGAAGGTTTTTCATGAAACTATTTCTTAGTTCTGATAGAACCTGTCTAGGAACCTAAATGGGAGGTAAGTCTAGCACTGATCCAAGATAGAATCTTTATATCTATACTTGATTTTTATACAGTAATAGAAAAAGGAAGTGTCTGTGTTACCCTCCCCCTTTTCCTTAACCTACTTGTTAATAGAAATAAATTTATAAGCCCCATCATTATCAACACAGATCACTCTTGGTTTGTTTCCATTTTGGAGGACCCCACAGACGAGGTTGAAGGGTGAAGAGATACCACCCTGTGTACAACACAATCCATTTCCCAATTGTCACACCTTGTGAAATGGAAAATTGCCCATCTCCCTCCTATCACTCCCACCACAATGCACATTTAAAAGCTGAGTGTTGTAAGATTTCATGAGAGACACTCACACTTCTATTGTACATATTCTTTTTAACTCCTTGATTTTATGGGCTTGACTGTTTGCTCCTGATTTTTTTTAATCCTGGTGCCCCATGCGTCAGCAGAAGGCATTACGGCCTGCTGAAAGAAGTACAACTTGTTAATTGGGTCTGTTGTGCTTGAGGGAGAATCATCCTTTCAGTAAACAGAAGTACTATTTAGACATGCATAGAAGAAATAGCATGAGAAACAGAAGTAACTAATATAGAGGCATAGAAAAAGCAAACTTCTGCCTTTGAATTATCTTAATTCAAGAAAATGGCATCTTTCCGCAATTTATTTCTAATGAACATTACAGTGATACTATTTTAACAGCTTTGAATTTGGTAGGTCAATGAGAAAAAGGAGAGTGTCCTAGATTATCACAATCCTTTTATCTCAATATATTGTAGACTAGTACGCTTTTCATAAGCATTTTCTATAGCAATATGTGTAAATGCCATATGAACATGACTACCATACCTTATTTATATTATATTAAGGGTAGATTCAGTTCATAGAAGGACCCATAAGATCTTTGCATTAGAACACACTCTACTGCATTTGTGTTTTCTCTTTTTATACTTGGATAGCATGCCTTTTTAGAAAATTTTAGACATTTCTCATGAAGGAAGACAAGAGAAATTAGTAAATGGAATTCCAAGTTTTAAAATGATAAAATGCCCTTTTAGCAACTTCAGTGCCACAGCAGCCTTCAAAATTAGAGATGCAGTCGTATTCCGGAAGGGTCAGGCTGAGTGGAGTGGATACGTCGGGGAGATTAGCTACAGACCCAGCCTCAGATCATGGTGATTTCTGGGGGGAGATATCATGATGGGCAGTTTTAGTGTTCTAAGGCTTCCCTTACTTATAAGACAGAGGGCCTCACAAAGGGCATAAATCTCTTAACAATGGACAAGAATTGAGAACTTTCTATCACTTATGTCATCTGAGATGAAGGGCATAAATATTTGTTTGATCCCAGTTACCATGGCTAAAAGCTGAAATTCCTCATGTGGGCTAAGATAACTTTAAAAATCAGCTCACACAGGAAATTGCTTACAATGGTACCTGAATGTATATCCACCCATGTCTAAGGTACCTTGTCTTTTCCACTGAGCAGATAGCAGAAGACTGCTGCCTGACCATCGCGGGGAGCCTAGTAACCTCTGGCTCTAAACTGGGCCTGGCGCTCGAACAGAGCGCCGACAGTCAGTTCTGGAGCATGAAGTCTGACGGCAGGATCTATAGCAAGCTGAAGCCAAATTTAGTTTTAGATATCAAAGGTAAGGATCATTTCCTTTATTTTCTTTGTTGTGTCTTTCTTCAGTTAACTAAAAAGCTCTTCTTTACTTTTGAAAATGATGCGTGTACTATTATTAATAGTAAGTGATCCCTTACCATGTGCCAGCCTCAGTGCTATACACTGTACGTACGTTCTCTCTCTCACGTGATTGTCATAGCAGCCCCAAGAGGCCTGTGCTATCCCTCCTCCCCCCACTTCACAGCCCCCAAACTGAGGCTCAGAGGAGTTAATCAGTTTGGCCACAATCTCACACCCATTAAGTGCTGAGGTGGAATCCGGACATGGGCCAACTTTAAACCATTTATTATAACAATGTTAGACTAAAATTCACAAGTTAAAAGGCTATGATCTCAGTCTGTATAGTTGATGATTCTCATGTACACGCATGTAAACTTCCATTGTAAAGATCTAAGACTGAAAAGGAATTAAAACAAACAACATAGCCAAAAAGATTTCAACTTAACATTTGTTCAGTGAAGTTAATCCAGAGCAAACCGATTGATGGTGCTTGGGGAAGAGCAAATAAATTTAGGCCAGGGGTTTCCAAACTTTATCTGCATCAGAATCCCCTGGAGGGCTTGTTAAAAAACACAGATTGCTGGGTTCCACCCTCAGAGGTTCTGATTCAGTAGGTCTGGGGTAGGGCCCAAGAATCTGCATGTCTAACAAGTTCCCAGGTAATGCCCATGCTGCCTGTCTACGAGAACTACTGATGATAATTTTAAAACAACATAAAGCAAAAAAACTGACCTCAAGTAGACATGGGAATTCAGTGAACCTCCGTTGCTATAGACAAGCAAATGATGATAGTGTGTTTTATTCATGTCATATGGGGTAATTTTGCTTTAAATTATTAATGGAGACTTTCTATCCCCTATCAGGAAACCAGTGTGGTTATGTTCATCAATTTAGTGGAACCATACTATTACCGCACACCACTTTAAATCATGGCTAGAAAGTTGGCTCAATTTTATCTGAGTCAGGGTTCTGAGCCAAAGCTGTCATTAAAAATTAAGATATAGTGGTAAAGAAACAGCTGCAACCTGGTTTTAAACTAACTTTTGTGGAAGATGGAGAATAAGCCTGAACATTTCCATCAGGGGCTTTGGTGACTGCCCCTGGAGAAAAGTGGCTGTCACTTCGGATCTGCAGGTGGGGAGAGTGGCCCAGCCACCTAACAATGGGATTAGAATTCACAAAGAATCTGAGGAACAGAAAGGTATCCAGAGGCAAACTAAGTTTAATGAGGCAAAGGCAGGGCACTACATTTAGGGAGCACCACTAAGCAATATCTAACTCCAGGCTGGATGGGGCCCAAAGTCGTACATTGTATAAAATGCAAGCAGGAGACAAATGCATTGTAGGCTGGCATGACCGATCTGTCAGTATGTACACAAGTAAGATACCCATTTTATAGATGGTCAACCTGAGGTTCAAACTGTTAAGAGTCACTGTCTTTATTCTTATTTTGAACAACTTGTTAAACTGGAGCTCCTCAGTCTATACAAGATAGAGTTTCAAAACCTCCAGAGAAGCCAAAGAAACGTGACTAGACTGAATTGGAAACATGGATTTTGGGGAAAATACGGACTCATGTTTCTTACAGATGTTATCAGCTTCCAATGTCCAGGGTTAAGGTCATTGTAATCTTTATGAGCTAGTCTCTTAGAGCATTCCTTTTATTCTTTCAACATGTATTTATTGGGTACCCACTATGTGACAGGCTCTGTGCCACACACTGGGGGTATCAAAGTGAAAGGAAAAAAAAAAAAAGGACAGTACCTTGGCTTCAGAGCGCTTACATTCTGGAAGCGCCAAGGATATGGGATTTTCCCCCACTTGCTACCCTGGCAGTTGACCAGGAGTAAGGATACCTGGCTTTCTAGTCTTCGACTCTGAAAAGGACTGTGGGACTCCAGGAGCTTCCTCCTTAGTGCTTCGCTTTAAAGCTCCAAGGTCACTTCCTAAAATGCAATATAAATTAGTCCAGTGCCTTTGGAATAAGGATACTGTTCTGTATGTTTGTGAACTCTCAGTATATCGAGTATGGTAGCTACAATAATCACTTGTTAAACTGGTTTAAACGTCTCAGAATGTGGGAGAATGATGCCATCTTGTGGACAAGAGAGAGTAGGGCCACACATCCCACATACTGTGCAAGGGAGATAGAAATACATCTCTCTCTTAGGGGCACTTAATAGGAGACTGTGACTTTCACTGGCTACAACTGTTGACCATTTGTTACCTACTAATATTACCGTAAGATTTATTTCTTTTAACCTATCTCCTGGTGTTTTGGTAGACATCCGTGTATTATTCCAGACCAAAGACACTATAACAACAGTGTAAGAGATACCAGCATATTCACACTCACTTTAAAAAAGTCTGGGAGGATTTTAATCCTCCCCAAAAGCAAAGAATGAATCAGATTATTTCTCAAGAACTTTCTAGTCGTCATGACTCTAATTAGAATTATGATGTAATATACACAGAAAGTATGTTTAAGATACTATAATCTTGAAGAATGAAAAAGACATTGTGACCTTAAGATTATACTCCACTGAGATTTCAGCAAGTATTGTGTGTTGTGCCTCAGTGGAGACGGTGGGGTCTGTGGTGGTGGTGACTTTTTTCCCCAAACTTAAGCATAAAATGCCCAGGGCACCTTGCCTTTGTGTTCTGTCCTATACCTAGCTGTGCAGAGGCTCTTAGTTATCATGATGATAAACCAATTTCTTAGAAGAGGGGCATGCATAAGAGATGATTTCTTCCCTATCAAAATCTATTGTGTAAGTTTTCAGACCTTTTGGATGTTTTGTAAATGCTTTAAAAGAGAACGTTTAATTTCTCTTGGCCTGAGGCTGCAGTATGATTTCAATACCAGTCGCACTTACCCTGCAGCGAGATGAACAGATTTTAATTTTGATGGAGTCCTTGGTGCTATAACGTTGGTACAGAGGCTTATGCTGAAAAGGATCAGGTATCTGAAAGGATGTTTACTCCACACTGGAAAAAAATCACATGGCCCTTTCTTTTGTTAATGATACTTCTCCACTGAAAGAAGAGGCCATGAGGCTGAAGAATCTGAAATATCTAGTAGGCACCCTTGGAAAAAAATATTCTGGTGAAAGGGAAACCATACTAGTTTTACAGTCTAATGGAACTCAGCATGTTAAATGCAATGAATTTTTATACAACACAGCCTGTGGGTTCCCAGAAGTGGGAGTGCTGCCCTGCCTATACTTCTGGGTATCATTCAAACCTCCCCTGTGACCTAATACAACTATTTTTCATTGTTCATGCAAAATTTGTTCCGATGACCGTTCTACTCAGGCCCGCCTGCTTTTTTTGCTGGTATCTCAAATCCACAGTCCCACCACTGAATATTTGTCACAATCTCTTTACTCCTTTTCCCATTTCTAGATTCTGCCCCCCCCACCTGGTGCCGTATGATGGGGCTTTAACACATCACCCCCCCGAGGCTGGAACCTCTCGGCCCTCAGTGTGTTTCTGGGCTTTCCTCCCTGCTTTGTCTCCTCGAGGCACATAGTTTTACACCTTGCCTTACTCTTGTTACATTGGTGTTGTGATGATAAACTGTGTCTGCTACAGCCCCTTCATGTGGGCATGTTTCCCTCTATCATTTTCCTCTTCTGTCTTTCAGGGGGTACACAGTATGATCACAATCACCTTATCCTCAACAGTGTCAGCAAAGAGAAGCTAACACAAGTGTGGGAAGCCATGGTCCTATAGACCTGAATTAAAGAATGCAGGAGGAATATTTCTGGAGGTCTTTCGGCTACCTTATTTAAACAAAAAAAAAAAAGAAAGAAAAAACAAGGACTGCAGACAGAAGCACCAAGAAGAAAGTGGACCTGCTCCTTCAACAACTCTAAATTCTCTCTTGAATCACAGCACCGTGACCAGGACAACCACTCATCTTCTCAAAAGACTGGAATCGTTTTAAACCAGTCATTTATTCTCCTCTTGTTTCATCCCTTTCATTTCTTTTCAGTAGCTGTTTAAACAGGTTGCCTCATTAGCAGCAAGACTATGTACATTTTAAATTATTTCCAAAGATAGAGAACAAGAACAAACTTACCGACCTTGCAGACCTACAAGTCCTGTACTTTAAAGGGAAGGACAGAAGCTTAAGTTTGTAAGGTAGGAGACTGTTCAGCATCTGAGAAGAAATCATTTATTAGGCCTGTAATTTTGGTCCTTGATCTTCTGATTTCTGGACTTATTAATTATGCCGTATAGCAAAGTGGGGAAAGCCTTATCTAGTCAGACCTACCTTAAGCAACTAAGTATAAACAAAATGTTTCTGTTAATATTAAAAATTAGGGGACTTCCCTGGGGGTACAGTGGTTAAGAATTTGCCCGCCAATGCAGGGGGCACGGGTTCAAGCCCTGGTCCAGGAAGATCCCACATGATGCAGAGTGGCTGGGCCCGTGAGCCACAACTACTGAAGCCCGTGTGCCTAGAGCCCATGCTCCGCAACAAGAGAAGCCACTGCAATGAGAAGACCGCGCACCACAACGAAGAGTAGCCCCTGCTCGCCGCAACTAGAGAAAGCCTATGCATAGCAGCAAAGACCCAATGCAGCCAAAAATAAATATATAAAAAAAAAATTAGTATATTTACAAAGATAGCATGTCCATGTCTGCTAACATTTATTAGCAGGACCTGGATTATTTTAAGCCACTCTAGAATGTCACATGTGAGTGAGTAGTGCTTTTCTTGCAGATGCTACTGAAACAGTATTACCATGACCTAATTTATGAGCCCGTCCTCACTCATCTACAGGTAGTTCTGAAGCAGCGTTACGCAGGCCTTTGCTAAACTCAGGTCTTTTAGCCCAGTTTCCTGCCCTCCTGTCCAGCTGCACTGGCACGAGGCCTGCACGGGGCTGCCTTCCCTGTGAGGCTCCAGGGCCCCGCACCTGCTATGACTGCTGGGGGACAGCCTCAGGTCATGTACTTCTGGGAGCAGAAACGAGAGGTGTGGAAGGCTCAAGAGGATGACCAGCAATTCTCTCCAGAAAGCGAAAGAAAGGAGACTGAAGCAATCCTAGCTGGCCAAATCTCAGAACCCTAAGACGCAGCAAGCATTTCAGTGGAAATTGAAAATGATTAGCTGCTGATTGTACACTCCCTGGCCCAGTCAGTCAGTGCTGTTCAAACAAACAGTGATTCTAGTTTGAACAAAACTGCTAAACATTCCTTGAATACACGCTTCCTCTTTTTTGTCCTCATGTCGTTGTCCTCATGGAAGAACAAACCTTGTTTCCTTTTTAGCTACTCAGTATGTTTCCAGTTGTAAAATGCTGACCCTTTGGAGCCTGTGGGGGGCAGTGGCGGCCATCAGAGTAGCTTACCTTCAGTTTTAAGATGTTCGCACACGTCCAGCAGCAGCTGCCACGCGTCTTGTTCTTAGGTGCACAGCTCTGGCCTCGGGCCTTTGTGTGTCTCACTACAGTAAGGTGGGGTAAGACTGTCTAGTCTGTGTTGAATTTATCTCTTGAATAAACTTGTTTCTGGTTAACTGTATTGATGAAATCTGAGAGAATCCATTCTAGCCCTCGTAACAACACTTCAAAGAGGGTCAGCAGGCAGATTAGAAACAAATGTCTGATCTGGACAAGGTGGGTTTCAGAGCTGCTAGAATAACAGCAGGGGGAGATCTTTGACTACCCTCTTTCCAGACTCAGTGGTGAAGGGGCACACTCCACTCTTCTGAGTGGACATGAGGGTAAGGAGAGGTGCCCCTCACTACCACTGGGAGGCCTCAAAGAGAAAGAGCTGAGGTTGAATTCAGAAAAGTCAAAAGTGGCTCATTCACACCTGGAAAAACATCTTGCTTTTGAGGTAAATTTGTACTGGTGAGAACAGCAATTCTAGAGAAAAACCCTCATGCAACACTACAAACGAGTGTCTAGCAGGAAGAAACCAAGTAGAAGGCTACTCAGACAGGTCTACATCAGAAGCCAAACGCTAGCAGCTGAGCTGCAGTAATGAGGGGATCGTGGCGGGAACTGGACACTTACCGTCAGTGATCAGAGGGCACAGACTAGAGACTCAAAAGCCGCAACGGGTTTATTGGCGAGGTACCTAAACGCAAGCATTTCAGGTCAAACTGGAGAACTTTGGTCCCCAATGGAATGGTGGTAATTTCCATGGAAAAGTCCCCAGAGAAGCACGTTTCAGTTGCTGAAAGAGGACTAGCCTTATGCAAAAAAGTAAGGGTTTTAAAAAGTTAACAAACTTTACATCACCTTTCATTTTCTAAAAGTATAAACAACCAAATCGCTGGCGAGATTTTTACACATGACCCTAAGAGATTCAGAACTCTAAGGGCTGTTATGACCGCACACTGGAGCAGATGGAATAAAAATCAAAGGCAACTTTGGCCAGTGGGAAAAGTGCTCACCATGACCCTAAGAAGGAATTAGCTTCAAGTAAGCTCTTCATGCTGCCATCCCTCCACATGCTGAAAGTTCTCATCTCTCACAATCATTAAGATGATAAAACAGAGTTTGAGCTACTAGAACAGAAGGTGCTGCCACAGTTTGCAAATCTGCTGTGAAAGAACAGCTTGAAAAACACAATAGGCACTTTTCAGCAACTTTATAGACAAGTCCAAGGGCAGAGATGTTCACGTCGTGTCCCTGCTTACGTGTGTATCCCCTGCGCTTGGCACGGAGGAGCTCGGCGGGCAGGTGACACGAGAACGCTCTGGGCAGAGCAGGGTGATGACAGGGTGGGGCTGTGGCTATAAAATCCGTCTCTGGTCAACTCAGAAGACAGGAAATGACTGGCAGAAACGTGTGTGTGTGCTAAATGTACTTCATGAAACTTCTAGTCTAAGCTGGAAAGGGATGGCTAGAAGAGAGCTGGGGCCTACAGGCACTCACCAAATAAGAGCCCACAAGGCACCAAACTGAGTGTTTATTTAAACGACACCGACGACGGTCTTTCCTCGTGCGTGTCCTCTTTCTACCTTCAGGAAGGCTTCTGGAACTTTAGAAAATGGAAAGGTTTTCTCAATAACTGGCTGAATCTGTAAAACACAAGAAAGGTTGACGAGCAGGTGAGAACAGACGCGTGGGTCAAGTCGGGTGACGTCGGTAGTCGGTTGCGTCGCGTGCCCAGCCCGGGCGGGCCTCTCTCCGGTCTGCGTGGTGCCCCCGGGTCAGGAACTCAAGGCGGGCCGGCACGACGCCTGCCCCCCTGCTTCTCCTGCCTCTCCGCGTCTCCTGTGTAAGGGAGCCCAGCCCGACCAGTAACCTACTCCAGCTCCACGCTGGGCGCCTCGCTCTCCTGCTCAGAGCCCTTCCACGGCGCCCGAGGCCAGCATCCAGAGGCCACTACCGTTCCAACCTCCGCCCTCCGTGGACCCCGCGTTACCAAGATGGGCTTAGCTGCCATTGTCTGAGCGTGGGGTGTGTGCCCCAACCCGAGCCTGCGGCGCGTCCTCTCCTTGAACCGCCGCAGGGCCTGTGTGGCCCTCCTCACAGACGGCCTGCTACAGCCCAGTGCCTGTCTCGGCCACGCCGTCCTGCGTGGTAAATGCCAAAGAAGGCGTCCCAAGGTTCTCGCTGCGTGTGTCCCCGTGGCCCCTCACAGGCAGTGCACAGAAGAGGGACGGATTGTTTCAGTTTGTTGAATGTCTGGCCTGTCTACTCAGTCAAAGCTTAGCGCACCTGTGGGCTAGTCACCTCTTTTGTATCCACCCCCCAACACCCAGCACAACGCTAGGCACACAGCAGGAGCATAATAAGTGTCAGGTGAAAACCAGTAAGATAACTGGGAAGCGAGAGTCCTGTGTGGGCTCTGTGGCCTTTCCCTGGCTGCCGCTGCCCTGGGGGCTTTGCTAAGCCACAGAGCAGCTAGCTGGAATTTACAGGAACGCCAGCTCAGCCAGCGCATAAAGGCTTGAGTGCTGCTGGTTCTTTCTACTGTATCGTTAGTACTGCCAGCAACCTCCTTTGAAACTAGGACCAGTTAGCGCCCTCTCCCTATGCACGAATCCAACTGAACTCATCCTTTTCAAAACTTCAAGCAAAAATCATTAACTATCCACTGGCGCTTTCAGTGAACTACCTGCCACTGCTCCACAGGCAGGTATAAGCTGTCAGAAGGCATAAGCCTACATCTCGCAACCCTTTTCCTTTTACAAGAGGAAGAAGTAAGTGCTCTTGTGGTGTTCAGATGCACCCGACGGACCTTCCTCTTGTGTGAATTTCACAGCCCTGCCACCAGAGAGCGTCTCAGACTCCAAAAGTTCCCTTCTCCAGAGTTGAAAATTCTTTTGTACCCATAAACCACAATAAGCTCATAAAAGTCACAGCTAGCACATACTGTCCTATGTGCCAGGCACTCTTCTAAGTGCTGTGTATATTTTACCTCGTTTAATCCCTACAACCACCTTATGAGGTAGGTACTATTATTATTCCCATTTTACAGATGAATAAATTAAGGCGCAGAGTTAAATAAGTTGCCCAACGTCCCATAACTGCTAAGTGGTAAAGCAGGATTCAAGCTGGTGCTAGAGCCTGTGCTCTCTCCACTACGCACTAAGCCTTTCATATGTCAGCAGCTGCTTTCTGCATCTACTCCTAAAATCTTAAGGGGAGGGAAAGGTAGCCAAGGATTATAATGATTCATCACAGCCTGCATCTTGGCTGGCCTGCCTCATGCTAACAGACTGCGCCACCTGAGGATCCAGTCTCCAGGCCACCAAGATAGCAGATGCATGGTCCATAGGCCACCACTCCCATCTGCACCTGTGGAGGACACCACTGATGAATAATCGTGGCCCTCTCCAGCAAGCTGAGGGTGACCTCAACCTCCCCCAGCATGGCGGCCACTGTGAACAGAACAGATCTGAGCTGCCTTCTTAGAGGAAACCTGCTTGCCTTGTCTGGTAAAAGAGTGGAATGCATCCAAGTTGTTCTCTGCATGTCCCACCCAAAACCTCCCGAACCCGTCCCTCTCCTTCAAGCTGCTGGGACGGTGCTTTTTGGATGCTGATTACTTGAAAAGGAATCACCTGAATGCATGCTTAAAATGCAGAGTCCTTGGCCTCCTGTTAGAACAACTAAATCAGAATCTCTAGGGGTAGAGGTGAGTTTTCTGCACATCAGGGAGGGAATCACTGCAGCCTTTTGCCTTATGCTTAGGGTTCCTGACTTGTATCATGCACATTCACCCACTCCACAAAGGCTAAATGTCTGCCTTCTGAGTGCCAGGCACTGACGCAGAGCAGGCACACAAAGCAGGCACCGGAGAGAGGCATCAAGAAAGGAAAGGAGGCAATAACACCCATTCGTTGTCACTGAGCACCGGACACCAGCAGCGGCGTTACGAGAGGTCACAAAGGAACGGGAATCCACCTGCTCCACTCCAGGATGAGCGGCCTGCCCACCTAGCTCCGTCCACTTTAGAACCTGACCGGAGAGACAGACCCTGAACTGATGACCCAGGCAGCCCGCAGCGACGGCACACTTTAATCTGGCTGGTCAGGCCTATTGTGGCGGATAATCCCACAGGGCTGACTGTAGCATAACGGGCATTCAGTTCTTCCCGTAAGTGACGATGAAAAAGAGGCTTTCAATTAACAGGCAGGCAAATGCCACTGTTGGCTGAATATATGACAGCAAACAGAGATTAATGGGATAATGAGGCAGTGTCTACACACAGCCTCACATCAGACCTGGAATGCTTGTTTGCTGTGGACAAAGGGATCAGAGCAAAAACCCAGAGAGGGGAAAGAAAGGTTACTCACGGTGAGGTGGGGACATTTATGTGATGACACTGCTGTAGTCTGGCCGGCTCAGGGAGCCCTGGTATAAAGCGGCGGGCTTGATACCACACTCGAGGGCGACGCGGACGCGCGGGGCACACAGCTGACCGGGAGCCCACGGCTGCGGCATTCATTCCCAGTCTCAGACCCAAATTCAGGCTCTCCTGATTGCCCTTTCCCTTCCTAAACAAAGGCTGCACAAAACCAGGCCCCGGGGTTTGGCACCCGCTGCCTGACGTCCCTTCCATGAGAATAGGGACCATGGGAACCTCAGCCTCCCTGGTGTGGCCTCAGAACACTGTTGCTCTTCAGCCACTGGGCAAGCCTCCCTGCCTCTCAGGCAGAAACCCTCTCAGCACAGGAGCTTCGGGGAGCTGGCGGAGAGAGGATGGCACCCAGGCAGGCACGGTGGCCTGCAGAGAGGCTCTCCCTCGATCCCCACTTCCCTGCGCAAATCACAGAACAGTAGAGCTTAAAGCGGGGGAGCCTCTGAGCCAGCCTGTTGGATAGATTAGGAAACGGAAGCGCAGGTGGTTACGTGCTAAGTGCAAGGTCAGAGCTCTTAGCAGAGGAGTAGACTGAGGGTCCCAGACAGCCGATGTCATCACTGCATGGCATGGGGGTGTTTTGGGGAGGGAAGCCCGAGTCTGTCACCTCTTCCCCAGACCCTCGGCCGCAGCCTCCACGGGGCACAGAAACTGATCTCAGAGGGTGGGGAGTGTGAGGAGACAGAGACCCAGGGAGACCTAAAGGCCCCTGGCGATCCCTGTCCACACACCTGTGGACGGGCCCCAGCGCTGGGCGGCAGGACACAGCTCCAGCACCACCCCTCGGACAGGCATGGCCCCGAGCTCTGCCACAGGATCAGTATTTCCTGGGTCGGGATAAAGGGGAAGAAGGGGGCTTAAACTAAGCAGATATGAAGAAGAAAAAGGTGGGCTTTGCTCGGACTTGGCTATTTCTGAACTTCCTGGCCCCAGATGGAAAACTCAAGGCTGGAAGATAGGAGGTGAGATTGGGCGGGCGGGGTACTCTCCAAGGCAGTAAATGTGCCTCCCAGGACTCGTCCCTAGGCCCCCCTGAAAATAGGCACTCCTTCTAGCCAGAAGGTGAGGGGAGAAACTCGGCCTATGTTTCCCCACAGAAACAATTTCAGTAGCATCTGAAAACTTCAGTAGCATCAAGGCTGTGAGGTACCTACCACATCTGGCAAGATAACGCGCTCGTAGTGGTCCCAGGGACTCAGTCCCTAGCTCTTACATTCTTTCTATGGGAGAAAAAATCCAGCTGCAAATAAGGAGTTCAAAGTTTGGAATACAGTTCATTGCAAAACTAGGGCCTGGCCATCCCAAGGCGGGTCTGGGAAATCATTTGCCTCAGAACTTATTACACTGTCTCTAAAGCTGCACTGTCCAAAATGGTTAACCTCCAGCTACATGTGGCTACTTAAATTTAAATTAATCAAAAGTAAATAAAATGAAAAATTTAGTCCCTCAGTTGCACTAGCCACATTTCAAGTGTTCAACAGCCACCTACGGCTAGTGGCTACCACGCTAGACAATGCAGACAGAGAACATTTCCATCACTGCAGAAAGTTCTGGTGGCCAGCACTGCTCAGGATGTAATTCAGCGTGACCAATGCACCTCTCCACACCCTACTGGGCAAAGCAAAGTGCCCACTAGCCCTCAGTAACTGTTTTGAATTAAATTCAAATAAGTTCCACTGGAACTATTCTGATGCTGGCTAAAATAAATAAACCGAGATACTCACATCATCGCTCAACCAAGAAGCTTGGCTGGTCACCTAGGAGCTTGAATGGACCTGTGGACTCCAATGGCCTTAATAAGTACAGGAACACACATGTGCGTACACATACTCAAAAAGATGCAAGGGTATGAAGGATCATCTCCCTCCCATACTTGATCCCCAGCCATCTAGTTCCCCTCAGGTGCAGCAACCAGTATTTCAAGTTTCTTTCATGTTTTGTTTTGTTTTTTTAAGTGTTTTTTTTTAATAGAACTTTATTGGAGTATAATTGCTTCACAATACCGTGTTAGTTTCTGTTGCACAACAAAGCAAATCAGCCATATGCATACACATGTCCCCATATCCCTTCCCTCTTGAGCCTTCCTCCCATCCTCCCTATCCCACCCCTCTAGATCTTCGCAAAGCACCGATCTCCCTGTGCTATGCTGCTGCTTTCCACCAGCCAACTATTTTACATTCAGTAGTGTATATATGTCATGCTACTCTCACTTCACCCCAGCTTCGCCCTCCCACCCCATGTCCTCAAGTCCGTTCTCTATGTCTACCTCTTTATTCCTGCCCTGCAACTAGGTTCATCAGTACCTTTTTTTTTTTTTTTTTTAGATTCCATATATATGCGTTTGCATATGGTATTTCTTTTTCTCTCTTCACTCTGTATGACAGACTCTAGGTCCATCCCCCTCGCTACAAATAACTCAATTTCATTTCTTTTTATGGCTGAGTAATATTCCATTGTATATGTGTGCCCCATGCATTGTGGTAGGCACCCCACCGAAAACAGTTTGCTAAATAGTATAAAAACAGGAAATGTTTATTGTGCTTAGGTGAAAATGCCAATAAACTTCAGGCATAAGGCACAGTTTCAGTAGCAGACCATTAAACTCATTGTGCTAATTATAAATCATTTTTTTGTTTCACCCTACTGAATCACGAAACATCTTTGGAATGCCCAAAAAACTGGTAATGTTGGGGCCCTGACAAGGAGAATCTCCATGACTGAGGAACAGGAGTCAAAGGAAGAGTCTATGAAATAATTTTTCCTACCTTTTGGATTTTGAATATTACAAATGTATTATTCATTCCAAAGCTTAAAGTATTTTAAAAGAGTAGCCTCTTTTGGTTCATGGCCTCACACTGTCAAAAAACAACTCCAGCTCCTGTATCGGATACCTGCTAATTAGATTCATTAAGCACTCAGCCAAAGCTTGGAAGGATTTCAGTGTCCTCATCCAACTTAACAGTCTTTACTAACCACACAATGTGTAAGCAGATCTGTTCTGTTATCCTTTCCAACTTTCCAGTGTAGACAGGCAACAACCTCTCACACCCACAAAGAAGCAGGATGCACAGCACAACTGACCTCTCCGTGGATCCAGTGTCACATATCAACCGCCATAGTCCCAGAGCCCTTCACTGTCAGAAATGACTCCTGAGCCCAAATAACCCTGGTGAGAAGAGAATCAAAGGCCAAAGGAACATCTCCTCACTCACCCTTGGAGGAGGACACTTGAAGGGCATCATTGTTTCTACCATGTCCTCTTTTAGCCATTCCACCAGTTATCTACCAAATTCAATAGGGACATGTACACAAACACCTCTCTTCTCTGTTGCATAAATAGTAATTTCTAGGTAGAGAGAGCGTCACAATATTTTGAACACAAAAGAGCAATGATAAGCATGTGGACAGTCTGGAGCAGACGTCAGGACAAGTGTGGGGACTTCTGGAGGACAGGGGCCTCTCTAATGACGAGGCTGCATCCCCATTCAGCACTATGCAGAACTATGGGCCATATCATCTGATGATGGCTCATTTCCTTCTTCCTAGAAATAAAATAAGCATCCCTGTGGGATATGGGGAGATCCCTACAGAGAGGCACATTGCAGTCACAGCAAGGCTGAGCTCCTGTCTACCCAGTACACATCAAGACTTAGAAGTCTGAGAAGAGTCAAGCAAACTTGGAACCAAAATATTTGGGAAACAGTAGTGGGCCATTTTCTATCATAAGTTCCTTGGCTGAAATAGAATAAAAAAACTAAATGCACAAAAAGCAGCCAGCAGTTCCTAAAAACATTTTTTTTCCCGAACCAAAATGGAAAGATGAGATGGGCCAGCAAGGGTCAGGTGCCAGCACAAGAAAACCCATTTCAAGGGGCTCTTTCCATATGGCTTAGCAAGGATCACGTGGTGTGACGCTGGACTTGCTCCAGACCCTTTCCCTGCCCAGTGTAAAATGACAAGGACAAGTCAATTTAAGCTAAAGTCCTAGATCAGCTTCAAGCACGAAGAATGCAGCTTAATGGTGAGGAGGGAAAAGCACAGGACTGGGGTCAGAGGTATGAGTTCTGGTCCCACGTCTACAAATTTGAGCATGTCCCTTTATCCCTTTGAGCCAGTTTTCTCATCTATAAAATGAGAATCATTTCATCTATGACTTCATGCAACCCTCTAGGGTGCATAAGCCTCTCCAATCATTTGTTCATTATTTATTTATTTATTTATTTTACTTTTGGCTGAGTTGGGTCTTCGTTGCTGCCCGCGGGCTTTCTCTAGTTGCGATGAGCAGGGACTACTCTTTGCTGTGGTGTGCGGGCTTCTCATGGTGGTGACTTCTGTTGCGGAGCACAGGCTCTGGGCGCGTGGGCTCAGTAGTTGTGGCTCACGGGCTCTAGAGCCTAGGCTCAGTAGTTGTGGCGCACGGACTTAGTTGCTCCGCGGCATGTGGGATCTTCCCGGACCAGGGCTCGAACCCGTGTCCCCTGCATTGGCAGGCGGATTCTTAACCACTGCGCCACCAGGGAAGCCCTCCCTTCATTTATAATTCCATATAATTTCTCAATAAAATCACGAATATCAGTGCCAGAATATGAGTTTGCCTTCAGGGTTATACTTCCAGAGATGGCATGTCTGAGCCGTTAAAACCACGCAAGAAGTTAAATAGGCAGGTGGTAGCTAAGGAGTCTTTCAACTGCCATCAGCCCTAAGAGGCCTTTCGACACCCAAAAAGGGCTGACCAGGCTCCAAGCAGTAGTCGCTCCCCACCAAGTCCGCTGCAGGACAGACTCGAATAGACAGAAACACCAACCAGCTGTCTCTACCAAAATCGCCATCAGTCCTGAATCACATCCTGCCCACTGACTCTCTCAGACGTACCATTTATTTGCCGATTTTATTACACTGGCCTGGGAACAGGAGACCCAGGGACCTAACTTCTAGTCCAGTTCTGTTTAGATTCCACAGTGTTTGATCTCCTTGCTCATCTGGAAATCTGCTTGCCTCCAAAGCAGCCTCACCCTCGGACTAAAGAAGCTCAAGAAGCAACTCAATTGTAAACTCACAAGTGTATCCCCACCTTTGTGCAACAATTGCTTTCATGGTGCCTTCTTTTCAGGACCATTATCAAAATATCAGCAGCCCAGCTGTAGATCCCAGCTCTGCTACCATCTAACCAAGTGTCTCTGGGAAAATCACATAAGCCCCCTGGGCCTGCCTCTCATCTACAAACCAAAGGGGCTGCACTAGATGGTGTACGCTCTGTCTCACATGCAGCAGTCTATGGCTATGATTCCCCTGGAGACAGAACCCAAAACACAGCCCTTAAACTCGGCGTGTAAGGCAGCGTGGACATTGGCCGAGCCTACCTCTGCAGAGTTCCCATTGACTAGGCTTGCTGGGCAGGTCACCAAGATGACGAGGGACGCCCTGGCAACACACTTACCTTTCCTGCATCCACCAGTTCTGCAATGTCATCTAGATATGGACCACTGGCCATGAAAAAAGCCCAGCGATAATGGACTCCTTGCCAGAAATGCTAAAAAGAAAACAAAACGTGTCAAATATAGGAAAGGATGAAATGTGACTAAATGCAAATTTAGGGAAAAGTATTGCCTGGATGACTAAGACAGACAAACTGCTTTCCCATCTCCTGCTGCCACAATGAGCTGTACACCCAGCACCTCAGCACAGTGACTGACAGACAGTTGGTGCTCCATAAATGTTTCATAAATAAGTGAACGAACAGAGATGTACCCATGTGAACTCGGGCTTCTCCCCCAAGTTGTGACTGACGAGCAAGTAAGCACAGCAAAGCTCTCCTTAAAATGACAGTCTAATCTTACACACTCAATTTCTTCCCTAGGACATCTGAGGGGCTGAGACCTCTAGACTTTCCCTACCAAGGTTTGAATAAAGCCCTGAGGCACCAGAAAAGAGCTTTTACCTAATTCAAGAATGCTTTAAGGGCAAAAAGGCACCAAAATATGATCTTAAACAAGAAATCCAATCACAAAAATTTTTTTCTGGCTCTGAGAGGAATTAAGACAGCTTTAAAGGCAAAACAAAGCATAAAGTTCCTCATGCGTCATGGCTGGATCTTCCCCTATAGTTATAGCAAGTCCCAAGCCACCTAATCTACTATGGGGCAAATGCCCCCTGGTGAAGCTAGGCAAAAATCTTACACCAAGAGGGTTCATGACCGCTCTACTGCCATAGCCACTTTGATTATTATTCTTTATGTCGGAGGTAGGGTAGGCCATTATCAAAACAGCAAGTGAGCTGAGGTTCTCAGTGATACCTCAACGACCTGCCAACTAAACTTCATCAGACGGGACGACCCAGAGGCAGGAGGGGGCCAGCCAGTACCTCCCCGCCGCCTCCCTCCCTGCACCTGCCCCAGCTGCTGGGCGAGCTCAGACTTTCTCCACTGAGCTCACCGCACGATCTCAGCATGATGATCAGCTACCATCACGGCATGAAGCCGGCAGGTGCAGTGGAACTCCCCTGCTACTCTACCTCAGGCCTTGATAGTTGTGTTATTTAGGTCAAGCTACCACTTTCAGCCTGTTTCCCGGCCTGTAGAATGGAGGTACCACCACCTAGCTGACAAGGGGGCTGGAGGGACTAAATGAGAATGTATGTAAGGTGCCTGACACATCGAAAATATTTGATAAATATTTACCTAGTGCTGAAAGTAAAGCTTACTGAGGAAAGACTGGGGCAATGCAAATAGAGTTTAAGATTGTGGAGAGACAGACAAACCCAAGCTGTAGTCTAGGCAGAGCTTCGCAATGAGTGTGCCAGGAACAGCTTACTGGTTTGGCTGAGTGACCCTTATTGTCTAACCTGGAACACCTGTAAGAGTTAAAGAGGTCACCATTGATCATTATCTCAGGACCACAGATGTAAATAGAGCCAAGCTCACTCTAGAATAGGTATGACAAGCCCTCGGAGTAGCAAGGCAGAGCCTGGGCTAACGCAAGTCTCCAGGTAGTTTGCTCTTGGCCCAGAATGGTCTCGATACGCTATTCAAATACTATCATTTTCTCTGTGTGTCAGAGCGTGAAAGAGGTCAGGAAGCACTGGTCTAGACAACTAACTTAAAAACAAACAAACAAACAAACAAAAACACATCTGAAGGCTTAGGTGGCTAGACACCAGAGGCACTGGGACTGTCCCAAGCTGAGAGCAGGTCCCGTTAATTACAATCACAGAAGACCTGCTCATGTACTTCTCCATAGGACTGGTTTTATAGACTATAATTAAAACCTTCTGATCATTGTTTAGAGTTTTAAAGAGGAACAGTGGTGGTCATAACTGCCATATCTATAATTCTTTACAGCAGGTTGCCCTGTGAAGTGAAACATTTGGTCTGCAACAGCAGAATTTTTATATTCTGCTCTAAGAGGTCTGTGTAGGTTTTCCAGGCCATTACAGGAGAGAGTAAACCAAAGCAGGCAGGCATTACAATGAGGCTTTAACTGTGCACATTCTCAGAAAGACATCAGAAACTACTTAGAAGGTTTTCACGTGAGAGTACCACTATCATCTTTCAAGACGGGGGAAAGGGAAACGAAGAGAGCTATGCCTGTCTTACTCTCAGAGGATAGCTCTGAAGCTTAACTTGTAAGAGGTCTCACTGCAATTCAAACTGTGAAATTTTATGGAAAACTTAAACTTATATCTTAAAGCAGTTGGGAAGCCCGAGTTTCATGAAAAGAGAAAGAAGAGACAAAGGACAGCTAAGATTCCTCCCTCCACCACAAAGCGCCCCGTGGACACTGCTTCTGGCTGCCGTCTGAACCAAGTGAAACTAAAGAACCCGGAGCACAGCGCCCGGTTTGTTCACTCCTGTCACCCAGACCCAGCTCCTAAGGACTGAGCAGCAGTCTCCTCCATCACAGCTCTTCTTCACCACCTCTAGGGACTTAGTACACAGCATTCAAGACACCAAAGTCCTAAACTTCACCCCCAAACGGTTCCAAATTAATTTCGAGAATCAAGAAGAGCTAAAGATAATTATTCAAGCCAGTCATCTTGCAAATACATGGCAGCACTGGCTAGGTCGACATGACTCACAACCTTTTCACCCTTGAGGAACCTTCTACTGCCTTTTTCCTGAGCCTGAAGTATTTTGTCTAATTAAAAAAAACAATGTATATTTTCTTGTCACTTATTCCATTTCAACACTAATTCAGATTTTAAACCAATAAGCTATAATTACCAACAGTGCATAACATGAAATTATAAGCCTCTGTCACCACTGTCATGTCGGGTAGAGAGCACACTCTGAAGCTCTGCTATCAGTCCTGTACTAGGGCTGATCTGCACTAGTCTTCAAGGCCCACCATGCACGGGATGTGTGAATTCAGTTGGGTGACATAGCTCCTTACAGCCCTGTTAACAAAATCAAATCTTTGAAACCCCCAGAATGCCATCAATAGTTAGAATTTCTGATTCACATGGGACATGTACTGTCAAGACAAGTTGATACAATTCCAGAAGAAGCATGATGGTTCCATTAGTCTTTGTAGCCTCAGTGACGGAAGAATACAATTTCCTTCAGGTTTTTATTTATTTATTTATTTATTTATTGGCTGAGTTGGGTCTTTGTTGTTGCACGTGGGCTTTCTCTAGTTGCGGCGAGCGGGGGCTACTCTTCCTTGCGGTGTGCGGGCTTCTCATTGCGGTGGCTTCTCTTGTTGCGGAGCACGGGCTCTAGGCGCGCAGGCTTCAGTAGTTGTGGCGCACAGGTTTAGTTGCTCCGTGGCATGTGGAATCTTCCCGGACCAGGGCTCGAACCCGTGTCCCCTGCATTGGCAGGTGGATTCTTAACCACTGCGCCACCAGGGAAGCCCCTTCCTTCAGGCTTTTGAAATTCAAAAAAATTCCCATGGACCTCTAAAGGTCCGAAAGCCCCAGTCTGGGAGTCACTGGCATATCCCAGTGTTACTACCATGAAAACAGCCAGCTCTACGCTGTCTTAATGACGCTTCTGCCTTCATATACAAGAGACTGTATGTATTAAGACAGTGAAACAGAGAGCCATCAGGTGCAGACAAGAAAAAAGCAGAAGGTGTATCAGATGGAATCAGGAGCGGTAATAATAGCTAATAATAAAGGCTAACATTTAACGGGACTTCCCTGGTGGTGCAGTAGTTAAGAATCCACCTGCCAATGCAGGGGACACGGGTTGGAGCCCTGGTCTGGGAAGATCCCACATGCCGCGGAGCAACTAGGCCCATGCACCACAACTACTGAGCCCGCGCACCTAGAGCCCGTGAGCCACAACAAGAGAAGCCACCGCAATGAGCAGCCCATGCGCCGCAATGAAGAGTAGCCCCCACTCGCCGCAACTAGAGAAAGCCCTCACGCGGCAAAGACCCAACGCACCAAAAATAAATAAATAAATAAATTTTAAAAATAAATAAATAAAGGCTAACATTTAATAAGAGCGTCATGGGTACCAGGCATTGTGCCAAGTTCTTCACATGGGTGGATTATCTCATTTAATCCTTATAACATACAGTAAGGGAGATACACCATTAGCCTCATTTCTCAGGTGAAGATGTTGAGGCTTAGTGATGCTAAGTAACTTACACGGGGCTACACAGCTACCAAGTGGAGGCCAGAATTTGTACCCCGTCAGTACGTGACTCCAGAGCCCTGCTTGCAGCCACTGTGCTGTGCTGGCTCCACGAGAAAAGAAACTGGCTAGGAGGAAACCAAATTCCAGAAGCCCCAGGGGCCTGCTTGCTCTCACCAACCAAGACTCTCCCCCTACCTTCAACGTCTTAGAGCCCACGGTGACGCCTGTCTGCAACATGCCATCCGCTATGCCCAACCGGTCCATGTTCAGGAGGAAAGGAATCACCAAAGTCACATACGTGGCTCCTGACCACTTCTTGAGACAATTTAGAGCCCATGTTTCGGTGGATCCACCAACACTGTCGAGGATAAAATCAAACCTGGAGAGGAAGAATCAAATCAAAACATCCTGGTCAGCCTTTATCCAAGCTGCCTTCACTCCCAGCGCCAGTTAGCTACAGCGTTTGTTTCCGTGACAGCTCGCAGACAGCAGCGGGTGGATGCCCGGACAAAGGAGAAAAGGGCACACCCACTTACTGGATCTCGGGGATTTCTCCACCGTAAGTCAATGCCATCTTTTTAAATCATAAAATCATATTATTTTCAAATACTTTAAGAATGACTTAAACAAGTGGTTTTCAACCAAGGGTGATTTTGGCCCCCAGGAGACATATAAGGCAATGTCTACAGACATTTTTAGTTGTGACAATTGGGGGAGGCGGTGGGAAGGGGGTACTGGCATCTAGAGGCCAGGGATGATGATAAACATCCTACAATGCACCGAACAGCCCCTCACAACAAGAAATTATCCAGCCCACAGTGTCAGTAGTTGAGAAACTGAGGTTGCCAAGGCTGAGAAACCCTGACTCAAGCTTTATAGAAAACTGCAAAGCTATCCATCCAATGTAAGTCAAAGTACTCTTTCGTTCACATGAATACTTGAGAGAAAAGTGTATTAGGTTTTGACCCACACAAGTCATTTGCTTGTATTCCCTCCACAATCAGAACTGCTTGTAGAAGCATCCTCTTCACCTTATGGAATTTTCTTCTTTTGGTTTCATGCACGTCAGCACAATGCAAAAGACAAATCAACAGCCTGCTCTCAATCTTCAGTTCTGCTCCAACATGCCAAAAAAATCCAGTCATAATGGAATCCACAGGAACTGACAGATATTCAACTCCTTAAATCTAATCTAAAATTGCTATAATCGCTACATTCTACTTAAAGGGGATAAAACCCAATGAAGCCTTAAAATACTTTAGAAAACAAAGATCTATTTAGAGAATGCATGCTTATATATTAAGCAAATTAATAGAGGAATTCCTTTTTGGTAAATCCTTTTTCCCTCCTAAATCCATCTGGATGAAGTCAAACATCAAAGCTTCTAAAACCAGCTTTGGCCAACTTTGTGGCTCTTGAGTTTTTCATGGGACTAAACTAAAGAAGGGCAAATAAAAATTAAAAGATATGAAGTGCAGGAGAATGACCTTACTAGATGACTATCCTCATTAGAAAAGAACAGAAAAATTCTTTTTTATGAGTTTAAGTTTCTGCTTAAGTTTCTACTTTTAAGTTCCTATTTCATTCCCAAATTTTGGATAAACAAACATGATGACACTTCATTTAGATAAAACTTAAGGGCAGCCTGGTATTATAGAACTGGCACTGCCTGCAAAAAGAAGTCCAGAGACCAGGCTGTAGACCCAGCTCTCCCACTAATGATTAAGTGGCATGACCCTGAGTATGAAAAAAACTCCTAAATCCTCTGCCCCTTATTTTCTCGACTATAACGCCATAGAGTAGGACTGAAGGATTTCAAAGCCCTTTCCTGCTGTAAAACCCTAGGATTCAAATCTAAAAGGCTGCTATTTGGAAGGAGGAACAAATTTATTCTAGGTGGATTCTAGGTGGCCAACCTCCAGGCAGAAGTTACAAAGGTCAATTTTAACTACAGCGATCATTAAAAAAATAACAGCCTGCATTTGCGAGCTGGTGAGGACTCCTGACTGGGCAAGAGCAAGCAGAAGGGGCAGGGCCTCTGGGCGAGACGCGGAGGAAGAGCGGGAGGCGCTGGGCGGGAGGCTAGCCTGGGGGGAGGCTAGCCTGGGGGCACTCTCGCCTTCACCTGTCAGGGCCTCTCTTCTCTGGCAAAAGATTCCAGACGTGCAAAACACTCAAGGTGGATGGGGGGAAAGGGTGGGCCTTGGCCTGTCTCTGCTGCTACTCCTAGAGGCAGCAGGAGAGGTGATTGACCGAAACTACCACTATCTGGAAGCCTAGGTCCTGCCACACAGGCAGAATCTCCGCAAGGGACAGTGTTAGTCCTCGAATGTGCCGTAGGGCGTGTTCCTGCCGCGGGGGCTTTACATTTGGTGTTATCTCCACCTAGAACAAGTGCTCCTCTCCTAGATCCCCTCCACAAGTCATTAAACAAATATCGATTGTAGGTCACTACACCATCCCGGGGTCGGGGGGGATACAGCAGGGAACAAGACCCCTGCCCCCAACAAAAAAAAGTCCTATCCTCCTGGCTCGCTCCCCGAAGCCTCTGCCCAAATGCCTCACTTAGAGGCACTCTTCAACCACCCCATCGCAAACAGCCTCTTCCCTCCAAAACAGCCTTTCTTTTCCCCTTTCGCTGCATCAGTGTTCTTGAGGGCACTAACCACTAGAATACAAGCCCACGAAAGGGGGCAACGTGTCTTGTTCGCCACTGTGTCTTAGCCTGTGCTTAGAACACTGCCGAGCAGGAAGGGACATGCCATCAACAGCTCCAGGATGACAAGTGGCCGGCTGCTCCTGGCTGCACAGCCGAACATCTACTGTTGCGAGTTGCGGTGCTGGCTGAGAGGCTGGGCTGCGTCAGATAGGGGCTCCCTCTGTCTCCTTTTTTTTTAAACCCATGAAAATATACTTCTACCTAAAGTGGGCAAGAATAATTAGCTTCTGAAAACTAATTTAAAAAAGGAAAAATCTTTGAAATAGAAGCAGTAAAACAGCTTTCCAAATACTCCTCAGGCACGCTCTCCACTGCAGCTTTGCCTGGGCTGGGTGAAGACCAGATTCCTAAGCACCCCCGGCTCTGCCCGAGCCACAGTCAGGATGGACAGGGCCTGAGAGAGTTCCTGAATCCGCTCTCACTTGGTACACTCCGTCAAACCACAGCCTGGCATTCAGACGCAGCGAGAACCTCCACAGACTCGCATTACTGATATCTATACTGCCTTTGCTTCTCTGAAACCCTCATTATGAAGCCAAAACACTAATCGTGTATTTCACGTACTGCTCTATGTTCTTCTTGTGGTGTCAAATGCCCCTGGAGGGAATCCACTTCCAATTTTGCCTTCAGACCTGTTACACACCAGCAATAAAAGGAAGTTAACTTAAAAATTAGCAGAAGTCTAGGTAAGCAAAATATCTTCCTCAGTACAAATTACATTACATGATCATGCTGTATTAACATCTGGAGTTAAAACATAAACCAACCTAAATAACCTCTAGTGATGTGGAATGTTTTCGTAGATTCTTGTCTAAGATTCCAACATGACTGTAAGGCCACCCAACCATCTCAGGCTTGCATTATCAGCTGTCTTTGTTCCCACCTTCCCAATATGAACATTGTTTGAATACATACGGCTTTAAAGATTTCAACTGCTCTTCCATATTTCCAGATTTGTAATCAATTACATCATCTGCCCCAAGCTTCCTTACAAGTTCACTGGCATCCTGAGAGCAAACTGCTGTCACATGAGCATCCCACGCCTTCACTACCTGCCCAAAAAAGGAAAAAAAGGGGAGAGGGGAGTAGAAAAACTGAATTAAATAAAAAATAGTTTGCACCATGTATACATATATCAGGTTAATCTGTAGACAATTCTAAGTGCTCTGTCTTAACAAGAGTTACAGGAAGCTATCTGCCACAGACTAGTAAAATGATTAAACTTTTGTTCACTAAGAAAAATCCAAGAAATAGATCTCGTTTTCCCTGGACGAGACAGTTAGTCGCCTTGCTGTCATGAAGTTATAACCAATCCAATTCCAGAAGGGCTCAGTGCCTCACCAGCATCAGAAAAGACAGGAGTTGATGGCCTTAAGCTCAGCATTTTCAATGATGGCAAAAGTAAATGGGAAAAAAAAAAAATCATGTCCTCAGAAAATGAATATTTAAAATGCGCCCAGAACATAAAGACGCAACATCTCTTCATTTGCATCTCCAGTAAGTGTTAGTATAATCTTGAGTCAGACAACTGGGTAATCAGGTACTGGGTAATAAATGAAAGGTGCTCTTAAAAAGAGGGGAAGAAGGGACTTCCCTGGTGGTCCAGTGGTAAAGAATCCATCTTGCAATGCAGGGGACACGGGTTTGATCCCTGGTCGGAGAACTAGCAATCCATGTGCCGCGGGGCAACTAGGCCCGCGCACCACAACTGCTGAGTTCGCGCACCTCAACAAGAGAGCCCGTGAGCCGCAAACTGCAGAACGCACGTGCCACAACTAGAGAGAGAAAACCCACAAGCCACAACTAGAGAGAGGCCCACAAGCCACAACTAGAGAGAAGCCAGCACTCTGCAACTATGACCCACCACAGCCAAAAAAAAAAGAGGGGAAGAAAACATGGCCATTTTACTTTCAAAACATGCATCAGGTCCTCTCCTTTGGAGTAAAAAGACCTAAATAAATGATTTGGTGGATTTAAAATGCAGATACCTTATATTTTAAAAATAATATATTTAAAAATAACTATACTTAAAAAAAAAGGATTCAGGATTAAGTATCCAGAAAGCATCCTGCTCCAAAATTACTACAGTTCCTTTCTATAATGACAATTTCATAGAATTAAAAGGGAGCCATCATCAGCAAAACTTGAGAACAGTTACTTGAAGTTCACTGAGAAATTTTCAAATGGGCAGTTATAGGCCATAACAAATCAGCTGTTTTCTCACTCCTGTCCTCAATATCAATTTCGTGAACTTCCTTAATATAAGTTGCAGAGGTTCACTAGAATATACGAGATCTGTGTTTGTTCTGTTCACTACTGAATCCCCATTCTGTGGTACACACAGATGCTGGAAATCTGTTAAATACAAAAAACAATAAAGGATTTAAAAACTACTCACAATCTTATCTAATTTCTCACTTTTAAAAAGTAATACTGACCAAGGAATATGCCCTGGAAATCTGAGGGGAATTAAAACATTTAGGACTGACATGATATATGATAGTTTATGTTTATGGGCCACAAACAGAGACACTTGAGTATAACGACATGTTGCTTTCAACAGCAAGTCCCAAACTAAATTCAAATATGTGAAGAATACAATCCAAGATGAATATCCAGTATCTGTATAAAAAAAGAAACTGTCAAGGAAAAAGGAAATTGTGTTCTAAGCGCCTACATTTAATTTGTGTTTTCCTTAAACAGTATTAAATCCTCAGGAAGAATCTGTCATATCTTGAAACAGTTCAATGAATTTTTTCCCAAATTTCTAGATTTTCCTCTCCCACTTTGAACTATCTAATATCTTTGCACACTATTAAAAGGTTTTAAAACAGCTTTAGTTGTTTTACTATTTTATGTAAATTAAAATACAAGTACAAGAGACGTCTGTAAGGCAGACACCACTCAAGACAGAGACAGCAAGCTGCCTGCCACTCCAAAAGCTCTTCCCTGTGCCCGGTCCCCGCACCAGACCCTCTCTCCCAAAAGTCATCGTCACCCTGATATTTATAGTAATCACCTCCTTGCATTTAAAAAAAAAAAAGGTTTTATCACCCATATATGCATTCCCTAGATACCATAGTTTAGTCTTACCTACCTACCTATCTATCGATTTATTTCACTCTGCTGGGTCTTAATTGCAGCACTCAGGATCTTCGTTGCAACATGTGGGTTCTAGTTCCCTGACCAGGGATCGAACCGGGCCCCCTGCATTGGGAGTGCGGAGTCTTAGCCACTGGACCACCAGGGAAGTCCCTATCCCTTTCACTTTCTTAAAATTTATCTGTGAAAGAATCTAGGCCATGTGACCTGCAGAGTTTTTCCCACTGGAAACTCTGGAATTTCTGATTGCACACCTGGGACAGTTCTACCTGTTACTCTGTCCTCTGTATCTTCTGTTTCAATCCATTTAGCACGACTATGAATAGTGTCTGGCAAAATTATAGGATGCATAGCATATCTGGTTGTTGCCCTTTTTATTATCTCAGTGGCTGTCTACTGGTGGTTGCAAAACGGTGATATTCTCTCTCCTTTTTTCATTTAGTAGTTGGAATACTTTTTTTTTTAAAATTATTTATTTATTTATGGCTGTGTTGGGTCTTCGTTTCTGTGCGAGGGCTTTCTCTAGTTGTGGCAAGTGGGGGCCACTCTTCATTGCGGTGCGCAGGCCTCTCACTATCGCGGCCTCTCTCGTTGCGGGAGCACAGGCTCCAGACGCGCAGGCTCAGTAATTGTGGCTCACGGGCCTAGTTGCTCCGCGGCATGTGGGATCTTCCCAGACCAGGGCTCGAACCTGTGTCCCCTGCATTGGCAGGCAGATTCTCAACCACTGCGCCACCAAGGAAGCCCTGGAATATTTTTATAAAGAAACACCTCTCCTCATATATTAGTTTACTCATGTGTACAGTTCGTATAGAAAAGGCAAATAATTTTTTCCTTTTTTCAGTTTATAAAATAACAAATTGGTTTCCTATCATCTTCCAAAAGTGACCACTTTTTTAAAAATATCATCATGAACTCATGGATTTAAATACAGTTGAAGGATTTCAGTCCACTGTAATTATCATTATGATTACTGAAGCTCAAATTGTCTTCTTTGACAATCTTTGGGAGTTTCTTCAAGTTGGCTACTGAGTCTTTTTGACATGGCTCAACTAGTCTTTACTAACTTCCTTGCTATTAATATATTCTAGGCTCATTCTTGTACATTTTGCGCCCTAGATCTGGAATCTGCCATTTCTCCAAGGCGCTGCACTTTTTTCTGTGTGTAAGCAATGATATTTCAAGAGACAGCTTTACATACATACATATACAAAATATCTCTTGAGTTCATATTGATACTTCCAATTCAAATTCCAGACTGTCAAGCTTTTACTTAACCTCTTTTCTGTTACATCTGTATCTCCTTTCCTCCACTCCTAAAATCCTGGTTGTCAAAGACAAAGGGGATGACAGAATTAAAATATGCCATAAATACCCAACTGTTCCATTGTATATTACAACATAACAGTCTCTGAATAATAGTACTAATATCACTACCAATATGATTAATGAAAGGATTAAAATAATTTTAATATATGCTCTCTGTTCCTCCGCTTTTTAAAAACAGCTGTACTGTTTACCTTGTCAGAGCATATGGCTGTTACACACTATACTCTCTTTTTCTAAGCCCTCATTTAGTTTTAGTTCTACAGATAACTTATATTGAACATTTACCACCAGTCCTTGGTTCGATGTCTCTCTAGCCATTTTAGTTTTCAGAAGCTCATTTTCTAGTAGATTTCTCAGAAAGGGATCAGAAGAACATATTCCCCAAGTTCTTGCATGTTATTAACAGTTCGTATGTGCCCTTTAGTGTATGGAGCCCAGTTTTGCTGTATATAAAATTCTTAGCATATTCCTTCTCAAGTGTCTTAAATATGTTACTCTGTCCCTGCTCCCTCCACTAGCATTAAAGCACTGTTGTCAAAAAGTCTGCTGATAACTGAATTTTACTTACATGTCACATGCTCTTTTTTTAATAAAAAATAACGCTGATTTTTTTTTCTTAAAAAAAAAAAACCTGGTGTATAAAGCAGAAACTAACACACCATTGTAAAGCAATTATACTCCAATAAAGATGTTTAAAAAAAAAAAAAAAAAAGAATCGTTCCCAAAAGGGAAATGTGAAGGCAGTGCTATGGAGAAACTTCCTCTACTTAACCACTTGACTCAGTTCTAGATCATAAAGACCAAGTTTGACTTTAATTATCTTTCTTTCCAAGTCCCTTTCATTATATCCTCTGTCAGCCGTGGTTTCCTCATTTGTGAAATAAGAATAGTAATGCCCACCTTATAGTTTTGTCAGAGGATTAGACATTAAAATAATTAAATGCACCAGGATATTGTATCTAGCATCTAGTATGTACTCAATAAACCTACTTTCCTTCCCTTGTAAAACAAACAAACAAACAAAAAACCTGGTGGTGCAGCAGTTAAGAATCTGCCTGCCAATGCAGGGGACACGGGTTCGAGCCCTGGTCTGGGAAGATCCCACATGCCGCGGAGCAACTAAGCCCGCGAGCCACAACTACTGAGCCCACACACCACAATTACTGAAGCCCACGCACCCTAGAGCCTGTGCTCTGCAACGAGAAGCCACCGCAATGAGAAGCCCGTGCACTGCAACGAAGAGTAGCCCCAGCTCGCCACAACTAGAGAAGGCCCGCGTGCAGCAATGAAGACCCAACACAGCCAAAAAAAAAAAAAAAAAAATGTCCCAAGGGTGTTTTTGTTTTTCCTTTTTCTTTAAGTGCCAGTAATTTTACTAGAGTTCCCCTGGATATTGCTCATTCTGGGTCCATGTACTTAGATAAGTGCTTTGGTTATTTAATATGTAGTTTCAAATCATTTAACTTCAGGAAAGCAGGGAAGTTTCTTGAATTACTGATTTTAGTATTTGTTCTATCCCCTTGTTTTGGTTTTCTTCTTCAGAAACTCCTATTACCCATATAGCAATCTTCGTTTCTGTCTTCAGTATTTGACGCTTTCTCTGAATCTGTTTTTACCTCTTCCTTTCTTTCGTAATTTACAATTTTTCCTGTTTACACATTCTATTTCTATCAGGCCAGCATTATGTGTTGTGTTTGTTATTGAGTTCCTTCTAGTTTAGTCTTCATTGCTAAATAATTTTTTTTTTTTACTTTTTTTCTGAGTTTTGCAATTATGATTTATTTCGTTCTTTCACGCTCTCTATCGTATTTTTTTAAGATATATTGTTTATTTTTAATTAATAAATTAATTTATTTTTGGCTGCATTGGGTCTTTGTTGCTGCGCAGGCTTTCTCTAGTTGCGACGAGCGGGGGCTACTCTTCATTGCCGTGCACAGGCTTCTCATTGCGGTGGCTTCTCTTGCTGTGGAGCACGGGATCTAGGCATGCAGGCTTCAGTAGTTGTGGCGCACGGACTCAGTAGTTGTGGCTCACGGGCTCTAGAGCGCAGGCTCAGTAGTTGTGGCGCACAGGCTTAGTTGCTCCGTGGCATATGGGATCTTCCTGGACCAGGGCTTGAAACTTTTTTTTTTTTTTAATTAATTTATTTATTTATTTATGGCTGTGTTGGGTCTTCGCCTCTGTGCGAGGGCCCCCTCCAGCTGGGGCAAGTAGGGGCCACTCTTCATCGCGGTGCGCGGGCCTCTCATTATCGCGGCCTCTCTTGTTGCGGAGCACAGGCTCCAGACACACAGGCTCAGTAATTGTGGCTCACGGGCCTAGCCGCTCCGCGGCATGTGGGATCCTCCCAGACCAGGGCTCGAACCCGTGTCCCCTGCATTGGCAGGCAGACTCCCAACCACTGCGCCACCAGGGAAGCCCTCTATCGTATTTTTAACCTTTTTTTTAGCTTGTTTTTGAAATTGCCGGTTTCATTTTGATGTTTTCCAATGTGTTTTCATTGTCCGTAGATATGTTATTCTACCTTGATATTTATCTATTACTCAACCGTTTAATCTTATTAAAATATGTTCATTGTGAAACATAACACACAGAGAAAAGTGCATGGAATATAAATGTACAGTTTAACAAATTATTATAAAGCAAACACTATCTTAAGCATCACTCAAGATTAAGAACTAGAACATCTCCTCACTTCCCCCTCCCAGTCAAAACCCCCCTCACTCCCTTAGAAGTAATAACAACCATCAGGACTTTTACATGAGCCTCCCCAACCCCCCCACCCCGCCCCCGCCTTTTTGTAAAGAGATTTACTATCTAGATAAGCAGCCTTAAACACTATTGTATAGTTTCACCTGTTCCTGAGTGTCATTAAATGGAACCATATAAGGTGTTCTCTTGTTTCTGACTTCTTCCTACTTGTAAGATTCATCTACTTCATTGCACACAACTATAGTTTGTTTCCATGGCTGTGTAATGTTCCAGTGTAAGAATACACTGCAATGTACTTCCCCATTTTACTGTTGAGGGCCATTTGAGTTGTTTCCAGTTGGGGGATAATACATGTAATTCTGGTACATATCTTTTGGTGAACATGCATGTACAGTTGACCCTCTGTATCCAAGAACTCCACATGGTTGAATTCAACCAACCAACCAGGGATTGAAAATATTTGGGAAAAAAATTTGAGAAAGTTCCGAAAAGCAAAACCTGAATTAACAGTATACTTGCAACTACTTACAAAGCATTTACATTGTGTTTAGGTATTACAAGTAATTTAAAGAATATTTAAATTATACAGGAGGATGTGTGTAGGTTATATACAGATACTATGCCATTTTATATAAGGGACTTGAGCACCCGTGGATTTTGGTATCCAAGGGGATCCTGGAACCAATCTGAGGTTGGTTCTGAGGTTGGTATACTGAGGCATGACCATATGCCTATCTACAGAGTACATTCGTAAAACTGTTAGGTTTTCATAGAGCAATTTATATTCAGAGTTACTATATGGTGCCAAATTATTTTCCAAACTGGTTGTACCAATTACACTCTAATCAGCAGGGTATGATATTTCTCTTTTCCTCCCTCCCTTCCTCCCTCTTTTCCTTTCTTCCATTTACTTATTCATTAACCCACATTTACTGACCACCTGTGGATTAGGCCCTGGGTATCTGTCTTAGTCCATTTGGGCTGCTATAACAACATACCACGGACTGGGTACTTTATAAACAACAGGAACGTATTTCTCACAGTTCTGGAGGCTGGAAGTCCGAGATCAAGGTGTCAACACCTTGATGTGTTCAGAGCCCTCCTCCTGCTTCATAACCAGTGCCTTCTCTGTGTCCTCACATGGTAGAAGGGCTAAGAAGCTCTGCTGGGCCTCTTTCATAAGGGCATTAATCTCATTCACGAATGCTCCGCCCTCATGACCTAATCACTTCCCAAAGGCCCCAATACCATCACTTTGGGCATCAGGACTTCAACATATGAATTTTGGAGGGACACAAACATTCAGACCATAGCAGTATCTAATGGTGAATTAGAAAGAAGTCAAGGTGTGCATCTCCTGGGAGTCCTTTCCCCTCTCTCCCAATTCAGTGAGCAGTGGATGAGAAACGCCAGCACTATCCTGGTCCTCAAAAGGTCTGAGGCGGGGTCTGGGGAGGAGGATAGCACCCAAATTCTCCCTCCTGTAAAGCCATGTGGCAGAGCCTCTGAGTGCGCTCACTAGCCCCTATTGCGGAAAGGGCCTCTCCCCTCATCCTGAGGGGGGCTTAATCAAGCCTGCTCTCCCAGCAGCCGGCCAGTTAAGCACGTGACCACAATGGGAGCAGCCACTAGGCGCCATCCCGTTCCTAGAGGCTTGGGGCACTTTGCTTTGTTTGCGGTAAAATTTACACAAAATTCATAATTTTAACAATTTTAAAGTGTATAATTCAGTGGCTTTTAGTACAATGTTGTGCAACCATCACCACTATCTAATTCCAGAACATTTTCCTTACCCCAAACATAAACCCACACCCATCAAGCAATCATTCCCCATTCCCTCTTCCCCCCAGCCCCTGGCAACCACTAATCTGCTTTCTGTCTCTATGGATTTGCCTCTTCTGGACATGACATAAATGGAATCATACAAAAATGTGACCTTTTGTGTCTGAATTCTTTCACTTAGCATAATGTTTTGAAGGCTTATCCATGTTGTATTATGTAGCAGAATTTCACTCCTTTTGATGGCTAAATAACATTCCATTGTGTATATATACCACATTTTGTTTTTCTATTCATCAGTTGATAGACATTAGGGTTGCTGCCATTTCTTTGTCCATTATGAATATTGATGCTGCTATGAACATTTGTATACAAGTTTTTGTTTGAACATAGGTTTTCATTTCTCTCGGGTATATACCTAGAAATGGAATTGCTGGGTCATAGGGTAATTCTATGTTCAACATAAAATTAACAATTTTAAGAAACTGCCAAATTTTTTCCCACTGTAGCTGCACCATTTTACATTCCCACTAGCAATATATGAGGGTTTCAATTTCTCTACATCCTTGCCAACACTGTTATTTTCCATTTTTTTAATAGCCATCCTAGTAGGTGTGAAGTGATATCTCATTGTGGTTTTTTTTTTAATTGAAGTGTAGTTGATTTACAATATTGTGTTAATTTCAGGTATTCAGGGGTTTTTTTGCATATTATATTCCATTATAAGTTATTAGAAGATATTGGGTATAATTCCCTGTGCTACACAGTAAACCCTTGTTGCTTATCTATTTTATGGATAGTAGTTTGTATCTATTAATCCCATACTCCTAATTTGTCCCTTCCCCCTCTCCCCTTTGGTAACCATATGTTTATTTTCTATGTCTGTTTCTGTTTTGTATATAGATTCATTTGTATTACTTTTTTTTAGATTCTACATATAAGTGATATCATACAGTATTTATCTTTCTCTGACTTATTTCACTAAGCATAATATTCTCTAGGTCCATCCATGTTGCTACAAATGGCAATATTTCATATTTTATGGCTGAGTAATATTGCATTGTGTATACACACACACACACACACACAATCTCCTTAAGCCAATCATTCAATTGCAGCTTTGATTTGCATTTCCCTAATAACTAATGATGTTGAACATCTTTCCATCAACTTACTGCCCATTTTTATATCTTCTTTTAAGAAATGTCTGTTCAAGTCCTTTGTTGATTTTTTAACTGGATTGTCTTTTTGTTGTTGAGTTGTGAGAGTTCTTTACATATTCTGGATACCATACCTTTATTAGATACATGATTTGTAAATATCTGCTCCCATTCTGTGTGTTGTCTTTTTACTTTCTTGATAGTATCCTTTGATGCACAAAAGTTTTGAATTTAATGAAGTCCAATTCATCTAATTTTTCCTTCCTTTGCTTGTGCTTTTGGTGTCACCTCTAAGAATCTATTGCCAAATCCAATGTACGAAGATTTATTCCTATGTTTCCTTCTAAGAGTTTTATGGTTTTAGCTTTTACATTTAGGTCTTTAATCCAGTTTGAATTAGTTTTCACATATGACGTGAGGTAGAGGTCCAACTTCATCCTTTTGCATGTGCATCTAGTTGCTCCAATACCATTCACTGAAAAGACTATTCTTTCCCCTGTTTAATGGTCTTGCCACCCAGGTCAAAAATCAATTGGCCACTGGGACTTCCCTGGTGGTGCAGTGGTTAAGAATCTGTGCTTCCACTGCAGGGGGGCACAGGTTGGATCCCTGGTTAGGGAACTAAGATCCTACATGCTCTGTGGTGTGGCCAAAAATAAAATAAAATAAACCTTTAAAAAATAAATCAACTGACCATAGGTTTATTTCTGGATGCTCTATTCTGTTCCATTGATCTATATATCTATCTTTATGCCAGTACCACTGTTTTGATTACTGTAGTTTTGTAATAAGTTTTAAATTAGAGAAGTGTGAGTCCTCCAATTTTGTTCTTTTTCAAGATTGTTTGGCAATTTGGGGTCCCTTGCAATTCCATATGCATTTTAGGTTCAGCTTGGCCATTTATGCAAAAAATAGGCAGCTGCCATTTTGATAAGACTGCACTGAATCTGTAGATCACTTTGGGGGAGTACTGTCATTTTTATACAGCATTTTGGCTATTGCATTTCTATATATATTTTAGAACCAGCTTATCAATTTCTACAGAATTGCCAACTTCCATCCACTTTCACTGCCCATGGTCTTCTTCCTTAAAAGCTTTCCTACATTTGTTATATAGGACAGCCACAAACTCACTCATACATTAAACCACTGGAAAGGTTAACACTTCCTTCTACATTAGAAAATTTCCTTCTTAGAAGAGCAAGCTGAAATCACAATGAATGTAATTTCTCTCACCTTTCAAGGAAAAATAGTTCACAATATATAAATTTATAAATTCATGAAAATAATAATCTTCCTATTCACAAGATAAAGAAACTGTCTTACCTGTATAGCAAAAGTACCAACTCCTCCTGAAGCACCCAAGATTAAAACACTGCAATGCAAAAAAACTATAACTAATGAAAATATTAAGCCAACATAACTGGATAAACAAACAAGACATTTTCAACATGTAACTGGCTCAGATAATCCCCAAAGCAAACAAAATCATTCAGCTTCCCAAGATTCTACTACACAAGGATTTTTTAGGTTCACCAAGAACCTATAAGTGCTTAAAGTTAGACATACTATGAACTCTTTGCCAAGAATACAATATACCAAAAATACCAATGATTTGTATTTTTTAAAGTAGCTCAGATGCTTCTTGGTAACATCTGTCTTACAGTTTTTCTAGGCTTAAATTACCATAGCTTTCTCTATAAGAGGGAGCTTTGGGATCCTTTTTAGTGTGTTACAGTATATTCAGTTGCTCTCTAAGAAAAATCACATTCCTGACCACATTCTTGCCAAAGTGGAATAAACGTCTTTTGTTCAGGCACGTCCCACCACGCTCACCAGCTTTCATAAATGGAAACCAATCTTATCTTCAATTTGGCTTCTTGTTAAGCAGATGAATCTGTTGTATCAGCACAAACATGCTTGTGCTCCAGGTTTTTACCATGTTTCCTTACTGCATGTAGTCTTCCTGCCACTCTAGACCAAGGATGTGCAGCCTGGAGTTTGTGGATGAGTGCTGGTGAGAACTGTGTGAGGGTGTGAACCCTGTGAAATTGTGAACTGACTGAAATAACATGCAAAATTTGGTGAGATCATGCATATGTGCGTTGGGGAGAAGGATCCAGGCTTATCATCAATTTCCCAAAGAAGGCATGATTCAAAAGAAAATCACTAGTCAAGAATCTCTGCTTTACATATTCTCACATTTTATTCTGAATTAAGCTAGAGCTCCAGTGAACTGCCTTCCCTAGGCTGCAGAGATTCAGGTCCTCAGAAAATTGTTTGTACTGAACTGCACTTTGGTGTTCTGTTACCAGTCTAGGCTGAGAGACATTATAAAAAGTGTCCGTTTGATATTTGACACTACATTAGCTAAGGAGATACTGTTGAGAGAATTCTCCCTGAGAATTCTCTTTATGAGTGCCCACAGGAAAAAAACATTTTTCTGAAGGCTAAGTTGGTGGCAGTAGCTATGCTTCTATTTATCTGTCACTGCAAATTGTGTAACTGCAGGTTGTGGGTCCCTCTTTGACTTGGCTGCTGGAAAGTGCAGGGAATTTTGTCACCTATCTCAATCAGGTACACCTGGAACATACATTCTGTCTACAATCTTAACCCTAGTTTCATTTTATTTTTTTTTCCCTCTTACCCAAATCACAGAAGGCTGGTTGTCACCCTTTAGATCTTAGAAGTTATTAGTAATATTTGTAAGCCAGCTATTCCCTTTGAAATTACCACCAAATTACCAGCAAATGTAATTAAGACAAGTCTTTTTGAAAATGATGTTCCTTTTAGAAGAGTGACTTTTAATTTCATGGAATTATAAATTGTGAAGAATAAAAGAAACTTTAAAGATCAACTCCTCCAAAATCCTTCAATTCACACATTTAATAGCTTTAATGCTTCCTAAATGGGGGCACGGTGGGGGAGGGGAGAAGCACTAAGACTGCTTCACAGATACATCCCAAAATTAGTTCATCCATGGGATATTTTACCCTCTTATTTTGGCACATTCTTATAGAAATGTAACTAGTCAAACTCTCATTTAAGTTCTTCACAATCTAATCTTTTTTGCAACTCCGACTTCCTCTATTTCTGGAACAGAACTCTCCACCTGAGCCTCCCCAGTCCCCTCACTTGGAACCCCAAGTCCCATGCATGCTGGCCCATGCCTCAGGCTCTCAAATGCCTTTCACTGCCTGCTGAGGTCTCCCTTCCCTCAAAGGCTCAAATCCCAGTTTGCCTGCGCAATACCCTAGAGATAGCCCTGATCCTGACATCCCTGCCCGCATTTGGTGTTGGACACGTTGTTAACTTTCATTCACATGCTTGCTGCCCAGGCCATTCTGCAAGACTCTGAGGACAGAGACCTCATATTACGCCCAGCACCAGCCATACTATCCTGGGTGTAGCAGATGCCTGATCAATGTTGCTTGACTTTAAAAATCATCTAGGGACTTCCCTGGTGGCGCAGGGGTTGAGAATCCCCCTGCCAATGCAGAGGACACGGGTTCGATCCCTGGTCCGGGAAGATCCCCCATGCCACAGAGCAACTAAGCCCATGCGCCACAACTACTGAGCCTGTGCTCTAGAGCCCGCAAGCCACAACCACTGAGCCCGAGCACTGCAACTACTGAAGCCCACACACCTAGAGCCCGTGCTCCGCCACAAAGAGAAGCCACCGCAATGAGAAGCCTGCGCACCGCAACAAAAGAGTAGCCCCCGCTCGCCGCAACTAGAGAAAGCCCGTGCACAGCAACGAAGACCCAATGCAGCCAAAAAAAAAAATTAATAAATAAAAATAATCTAAATCAGCATTATATCCTACAATTAACAACAATTGCTACTACCCCAAATGAGGGAATCACCTGGCTATTTGAAAGACTGCATTAAAATTTCTTCCAATAAAGAAAAGCTTGAAATGAATTTCTAATTCTCACCCTGAGAATTAAGAGGATACCAAATACAATGGCTGCTTAAGGATCCAATGGCCAGACACATCTCCAACTCATTATTGTCAGTTCATGGCTTCCCTGTAACTCTTGATTCAAAGCAGTCTCACTCCTCCATATGAAAAAGCAAAAATGTGTTTCTTAGCAGCGCTTGGTGGAAGAGGGAGTGGTTCTGCATTAGCACCTTCAGTTCCTGACGGTGCCACTTGACGGCGCCCGCGAGCGCAAAACAGGCAAGGAGCAAGCCCAAAGAAGCGCTACAGAAGCAGGTCAGTTTGTGGAGCAGCCCTGGGGGCACACCATTCATTCTCCGGTCATGCAAACTCCATGTTTTGTGCAGGTTCAACCAGGGCCTGTACGTTTCTTTAAACAAAGAAAGTCCCCAAAACGGACAGCAGGCAAATATATTTTTCAAGCCAGCAATAAGTCAGCTGGTCCTCCATGGTTTGAAGCCCTATGGCTGAAGGAACTATTCTTGTACTCTTCAAAGCACTTTCAATACAAAGGGAAAATACTGCTGTTGCTTAACCCCTGTGGCCCTTCACTTCAGTGCTATATAGTGGGAATACTTTCTACCCAGCTTGCTATAATGGTCGTGAAATATATTCAAACTTCACCGAAGTAGTAGCCTATTTGTAGAGTGAAGAAAGGTGTACTGCTGTATCTTCTACGTATTGCTTATCGGTTTATAAAGAGTAAGGGCCCAGGAAATACTGTCTTTACAAAAAGCACTATAATTCAAAATTGCCAAGAATTTTAGTCACATTCTTCTCTTACTTCCTAAGTCCCCACGCAAAGCTTCTTTGGCAGTCAGTGGGAACTGCATTGTGGCTGATGTAAAAATATGAGAGAGGGCTTTCCTGGTGGTGCAGTGGTTAAGAATCTACTTGCCAATGCGGGGGACATGGGTTCGAGCCCTGGTCCGGGAAGATCCCACATGCTGCGGAGCAACTAGTTTCCTTCCCATGACTGAGTCACTTTGTATTTAGCATCTGGGCACCTAAGTCCTCTACAATCACATTTTTCAGTATCACAATCTTACGAGACAAGGCATCAACACCCTAATTGCCTTACACATAAAAAATATATGAAACATACTACAAAACAGCAGGCGATCCAGAAGTAGGGAATTGCCTTTCAAATTTCTACATTCTGGCTAAGCCCCAGAAATCTCTGAATGCCAGGGCCAGATATCCAGAGACCTGGGATCTAGTCCCAACTCTCTCATTAACTGAATCTCTAGGCCTCAGATTCATCAGCTATGAAATGATAATCACAGAGGTGTACTCTAGGTGTTAGTGAATGCGAATTGGCATTTTCAATCTAATTTAAGCTTATATTTAGTTTCTCCACCTTTCTAACGTAGAAGTATATGACCTTCACGATTCCCCCCAGACCACATACTTGTAATGGGAAAAAAAAAGTCACAAGAGTAGAGTGCCCTTCATTAAGTCCTAATGGCTCCGAAACAAAGCTGATTTAAATACGGCTAAATCTTCCATCAGTAGAAATAAATGGTCTTTAAAAGATAAGGATGATGCTGAAAATGTATAAACTCATCTTTTTTAGTTTCACACACTACTTTTAAATCTGGAGGAAAAATGGGTGAAAGATAGCAAAGCATATCATAATATGCTAAATTTATTCCCTTAAGTGAGAAACTTAATCTGAATAAGGGGAACAGAATTACAAAATAAATCAACCAAACATGACTAAGACAGCCTGGGTTTGTGGGTCCCCTTCTACTCCTCCATAATTCATGCAGACATTCCCCAATTTACAGAAGAGTTCATGTGTAAATTAGTTGTTTGGAACTTTAAACATATTCTCCCATTAAAACAAAGCTATTTATACATCTTGGCAAGATGCCCAGGGTAGCCCTTTAAAAAGGTTTGATTAACCCATAATGGACCAAGAACCTCATACACAGTATAACGATGGTTCTGGGGGACATGTACTCAGAATTTCAACCTGGGGTACTGGGAACACATCTCCCCAAATGGGACAGGCAGTGGGAACCATCCCAAGACACTGGTTCCTTCCATCTGGTGCAAAGCAGAGGAAGGAAGACAGAGGGAAGGCTCATTTATGATGGCAACACGAGAATGGATGAGAGAAGTAGCATGGTCAGAGGAGGTTTACCATGGAAGTGACAGGATTCAGGAAGTGCCACCCGAACATACGGCACCTTAGCAGACTGAATATTTTAAGCTGAAGGAATTTGAGAAACAGCATGTGAGGGAAGGACTCTCTGATCTTCTCCCATGAAGCTGGTCATAAGACCCTCGTGTGAGAGGTGTGCGCCCTATACCTGGAGGAAAAGAGCACCTTATCTCCAAGATGGGACACAGTGAGGACTCAGAACAGGCCTTGCTAAGTTTTCTCAGTGTACTACACTTGGCGCATATGTTTGTCCTATCACGTTTTTTTTCACGACTCTCCACTCTTCATCAAAGCTGGCATAAAAATGTTCGGGTTTAAAAATGGAAACAGGGGGGACTTCCCTGGTGGTGCAGTGGTTAAGAATCCGCCTGCCAATGCAGGGGACACGGGTTCGAGCCCTGGTCTGGGAAGATCCCACGTGCTGCGGAGCGGCTAGGCCCGTGTGCCACAACTGCTGAAGCCCGCACGCCTAGAGTCTGTGCTCCGCGGCAAGAGAGGCCACCGCAATGAGAGGCCCACGCACCGCAGCGAAGAGTAGCCCCCGCTCAATGCAACTGGAAAAAGCCCACGCGCAGCGACGAAGACCCAATGCAGCCAAAAAATAAAATAAATAAATAAATAAATTTATAAACAAACAAAAAAAATGGAAACAGGGACTTCCCTGGCGGTCCAGTGGTTAAGACTCTGTGCTTCCAGTGCAGGGGGCACGGGTTCGATCCCTGGTTGGAGAAGTAGGATCGCACACGCCGCGCGGCCAAAAAATTTAAAAAAAAAAAGGAAACAGACTTACAGATACAGAGAGCAAATAGGTGGTTGTCAGAAGGGAAGGAGACTTGGGCAAAATAGGTGAAGGGGATTAAGAGATAAAAACTTACAGTGATAAAATAAGTAAGTCATGGGGATGTAATATACAGCATAAAGAATACAGTCGATAATACTGTAATAATTTTGTATGGTGAAAGATGGTTACTGGACTTGTGGTGACCGTTTTGTAATACATTTGATTGTCGGATCATGTGTCGTACACCTGAAACTAACATAATACTGTATGTCAACTGTACTTCAATTTAAAAAAAAAAAAAATGCTCAGGTTTAACCACTTCTTTGGGTCTTCATTTCCTTATAAGGGCTCCCATGTTGCATAAAACTTACAAACAAATAAATGTGTATGCTTTTCTCTGTTAATTTATCTGCCTTTTGTTACGGGGGCCCCAGCCAAGACTTAAAAGAGCAGAGGAAAGAGATATTTTTCCTCCCCTACAGAGCCAGTGAAGCTTAAGCTTCAGTCCCTCCCACTTACACAAGGCCTGGAGAAGAGCCCCATCAATGTATCTGAATGGACATGTAAGCAGATAGGGTAGGGGATCCCCAGAGAAAGAGAACCAGGCTGGACTTTCTTGACAGAAGAGATGCCATTTTTTGGCCTAAACCATTTTGTGATATAAGCCTGGCCACAATGCTTGCCCTTGAACAGGTCTCAGTAATTAACGGTCTTAAGGGAACAAAAGAATGCAGAAATAACTCTTATCAGGCAAGAAAAGTAACAATAGCAAAGATAATATGTCAGTTGTAATGACTCCCAGTTCTGTCAATGATAAAGATTAGCCTGAAGTGCTCAACCACCAGATGAACTGGAACCTAAGGGATGATGTTGCCCTTTTCTGACCCTTGTGACTTCTGACTTCTGACCCTTCTGACCCTTGTGACTTCAATCAACTAAAGGCCAAGCCCCTTCATGAATATTCATGTTCTCTTAGCTTAAAACTTACCCAATTTTGCTGTTTGGAGAGAGACTGCTTTGGGAAAGAGCCCCCGCGTTCTCCTTACTTGCTGCAAGTGATAATATTACAAGTGCTTCCTTCTCCTTATCTTTGGCGTGGTTGTGTCTTTTGGCTTGACACCCGCCAAGAGGCGAACCGAGTTTTAGGGTAACAGACATATGCTTTGGTAAAACTTGCAGAAGTAAGATATGCTAGTGAAGGGCAGAAGAATATAGCACCCCAAAATATACCACTGAGGCATAAGATTATTCAGAGCCGAAGGCAACTGAGAAGAAGTAGATGTAAGAAATCTCTGTACTCCCCCTATCTGCCTAAAAGCAAAGGTGCTTGCTTTACTCTTTACCAAGAAGGACAAAGGTTAATCCCTGGAGATAACTGTAGACCCTTATCAATGGAGAAGGCACCAATTTAAATTTGCATAACTAACTTTATTCTTGCTTTTCCTGGTAAACTTTCCACAACTGGCCTTCCCTACACTCCTCTATCTTTTGTCTTGAACTAAAGATGGCATTTTGGCCTGAATTCTAAGCTAACTCTTTGAGTTACTCATTTTTCCTGGGTATCTCTCGTGTATACGTGAGGTGCACATGTTAATAAACTTCCGTTTGTTTTTCTCTTGTTTCCCTGTCTTCTGTTACAGAGGTCTCGGCAGAGAACTCCGAAGCGTAGACGGAAAATTATCTTTCCTCCCTACTAACCACAATCAGTAAAACTGCTGCCTCTTTCCACTCCTACTCTCCTCTCCATTATACTTCCTCTCTTGTCAGGTGACACTAGATTTGATTTGGAAATACATCTGCTTTGGGCTTAGTGGGAAATACCGATGTGGTTCATAGTAATTTCTGAGTACAGTTAAGTTATTACAGGTTGTCCTGGTTTAAGAATGCCTTCCAGGAATATTCCTATTTCCTACTAAGTCAACACAACAAGGTATAACATTTTATTACGATAAGACTGAATATCATGGTACCTAGCATTGGATTATATGAGCAGCGAAAGAGAAGCGAAGTCTGAAATGTACAGAACCAGAAGCTGGTCTGTAGAAAATTCTTCCAATTAAAAGATATGTAAAAACTTACAACACATCACTGATAAAGTTAATTTGTGATTCAGGACCCATAAAATGGAGGCCACCCCAGTGGCCCAGCCCATGTCACAGCCTGCCTCACAGCCAAGGAAACCTAGCACTAATCACCATCCTCCAACTCAGCTTTAGCTCACCTCACCCTAGAAACTAGGGCCTGCTAGCCTTATAGGGAAATCAGACCTCCCAGCCAATCACGCCTTGTTTCTGTGTTGCCACTTCTAAAGCTGCATAAAACACAGTCCTGCCCAAAATCCCTTGGGAAGAGAGCTCCGCCGCTTGTGGACGGTTTTCCGTTGAATAAAGGATATTAAACTGGTTATTAAATTGTATTATTTTTGTCATTTGACACCACTACAGGGAAGATATCAACAACAAGCTAGTTAATGAAGGTTGTCAATTAAAATGCAAAAGTATTTTGGGCTTATTCACAGCACAAGGAAACGTGAGGTGCCCTGGAATCTTGCAACTCGTAAAGAAACTTGGAAGACATTTTTCCAAATCTGACAACAATCCTAAATTTTACATGACATGGACAATAATGAGTTGCACAGCAGAAGGGGAGGGAGCAGGGTTTGGGAACAATACCACATCTTGGCTTATGGAAAATCACAGTTAACTGACAGTAGGAATACAGAGGAAGCGTCAGGGTGGTCGTCGGTAAGTCTTGTTTTGCACAAGTTGAGTTTCAGCTGCAAAGGGGACACCTAACTGGATGGAACTGAGTAGAGAGGATGGGGTCAGAAATAGGATCTGCAAGTTACCAAAATATAAAAAGAAACTGGGAGCAGATGAGATAACCCTGGGAGACAGGAAAGATGGAGGGAGACAATGGGAAAGCAGGTACAGTTCAAGGGCTGGGGGAAGAAAGGGAGCCTTTAAAAATGATAAGAATTGGTCCAAAAGGCAAGAAGAAAACTAAAGGAGTTTAGTGTCCCTGAAACCACAGAAAAAGTGAGCATGACAAAAGTGGGCAACAGCGCCAGAGACTTCAGAGGTCAAATTGTAAGAACTGAAAAGTATTGTTGGGTTGGCAACTCGGTCAGCTATGACCCCGGTGAGAACACCTGCAGCTGATCGGCAAAGCCGGAAGTGAGGTTACGGTGCACTGAAGAGTGAACGACTCCTACACGTCACAAGATAGTTTTCTAGGTGACAGGGGCAACTATCTGTAAAACACAAATGGCCCAGAAAGAGTTTGCTACTAATTCCTCTAACGGAGCCGTCCCAGAGCTCCCTGGAAAACAGGCCTGGGGTGGAGGCGATTCATGTGCAGCACATAGCCAGGCCAGAGCCAGCACCCTTCCTCCCAACCCCAGGATTTCTCCAAGCAACTAGGCCACAGGGGTTTCTTTCTCCTTCCCCTTTCCCCTCTCCCTGTACAACCTAGTCAAAGTGCAAATGAAAACCCAAAGTCCCCAGGGGTGGTGGGAGTGGAGAGGGCGGAGGAACAGGTGAGTCGGGTAGGGGAAGGACAGGCAGGTGAAGGCCGCTGAAAAGAAGGAAGCTGTTGTAATTACCGGGATAAGCATAAGCATATGGGGGGGGGGGGCGGGGGGCGGGGGGGGGGGGGGCGGGTGGATCCAATGGTTTATGTTTGAGCCTGTCTAATTCTATAAACAGAATTCATCAGACACCTAATTTACAATTACATGACAAAGTGTTATTGTCGTAAAGCCTAATCTCAAAAAAGAAAGAGGGAAAAGCATTCCTAAATCCACTTCATTGAGTTTCAAGTATACACAATTTAAAAGTGAAATTTATTCTGCGGGGGAGGAATGGTTCAATTTCTAACACTTTCTAATACTTCTGGCAAACAGTGAAGTACAACTTGCCAGCAAGAGATGAATTTCAGGCAGACCATGACACTACCAATAAATATAACCATCGAATAGAACCCTTTTCAAAAAATATCTGGTGTAACCACTTTTTTAAAAAGTTCTATTCATCTTGAGAACCCTGAGTTATCTATGTGTTCCTACGGAATAAATCATGAAGAAACTATGGATGAGCTGATAACAGGGAAATCATTTTGTTTGACTTTTCTAGTGATACCAAAGCGTGGGCAAAAAAGACACATGATGTCAATATTAAATTATCCCCTTGACTTTTCTAGTGATACCAAAGCGTGGGCAAAAAAGACACATGATGTCAATATTAAATTATCCCCTTGGTTAACTGATGCTCAGTTGTTACAGAAATATAATTATAGAACAAAGAAGGAAAAGCAAAACACCATGGAGGCCTTAGAAAGCTTTGTCTTAATTTCAAAAAGCTGTTTGTTACAAAGAAATCCTGTAAATTCTTTCAAGGTGGGTGTTTTTGTCATTGTTAGTTTTAGGTTTTTTAATTAACTGGCTAGAAAAACACTGTTGGTCCTTGATGACAAACACTGATTTGCTTTGTGCAGACTAAAGACTGCCTTAATGCCAATAGCTAACAGTAAAAGAATAATTATTGCTTAGAGAAGCCAAAATATGCTCCACCAATCACAAAGGATAGTCAAACTGAAAAAAAGCTACTTTGGACACCGGAACCTCTGCATTTAAGTTAGTAAAATCCCCCTATAATAGTAATTTCTTCATGTAAAAGTATTTTTACAGTATTTTAAGGTGCTCACATCTCTCATGTGATTCTCACAAATAAGGAGTTGGAGGGACTTCCCTGGTGGTGCAGTGGTTAGGAATACGCCTGCCAATGCAGGGGACACGGGTTCGAGCCCTGGTCTGGGAAGATCCCACATGCCGTGGAGCAACTAAGCCCGTGTGCCACAACTACCGAGCCTGTGCTCTAGAGCCCGTGAGCCACAACTACTGAAGCCCGCGCGCCTAGAGCCCGTGCTCTGCAACAAGAGAAGCCACTGCAATGAGAAGCCCGCGCACCGCAACAAAGAGTAGCCCCCTCTCGCCGCAACTAGAGAAAGCCTGCACACAGCAACAAAGACCCAATGCAGCCAAAACAAAAAAATTAATTAATTAAAATTTCTAAAAAAAAATAAAAATAAGGAGTTGGAGAGGAAGGCCATTATTACTACCCATGTGTAATAATTTCAGTAAACAAATTTCCTAGAGCACCAAGGGCCAAGCTCTCACTGCCACTCGGAACAAAGGCATCCTCTGAGTCACCACACATGTGGGAATGTGACACAAGTCCATGATGTGAGCCAGTGAGGCTCTTTACAGTGGATTTAATTCCAGTGTGGTTAACAAGTGGCTAAATCAATGAATTGACCCAACTCAATATAACATATAAATCACTTTTATAAGTATAAAACTTTCCACTTCTCAAAGCTTGCCTAACAACCTACATTGTCCTACACTCAGTACCTTGGTGGAAACAGCAAGGAGACCATAAAAAGCATGCATGTGGTCAGCTGATTAGTTAGTAGCAGTGTAGAGAGAGGAACCCAGGTCTCTACTTCCCCAGCTCCAAGCCATTACTGCTTAAACAGAAGATAACATAGTACCTACAAAGCCAACGATAAACTGGGAAGACAAGAGATAGTTAGATCTGTTTTTAACTCATTTTCTACAGAATACTAAGAAAAGTATGCCTGGAGGGCCTGAACCAGCAAAAGGAATGAGAGCTCTCTATCTGGAGTGGTCATGGGGGCACAGAAAGCTGAATGCTCTTAGGGAAAAACAAAACAAAGCATCAATGTCACTGCAGAGCCTACAATAATAATAAGCGTCTAAAAATCCTGAACACGATTTTTGCAAGGTTATTAACTATGACAAACCATTAGAAAAATCTACATGATCAAACTGATTTAATTTAAACAAAGTGTTGGACCAAAATGGCAACTTCAAGAATGATAAGGCCCAAAAGCTTAAAAAATAAACAGCGTTGACCTTTAGAATATTTACCTTGAATTCTACGATGAAGGGTAGCACCTCGTTAGATGAATAGCCTTTATACTGCTTTCAGAAATACAGCTATTAAGCGTTCACTGAATTCAATGTCTATAATCCAACACATTAAAGGTAAAGTGCAATGTTTCATAACAACAGGAGTACAGAATGACACAGACGTGTTGTTTTTCCGGCACAATCTTTAGCAACCAGAAAACAAAATTTGACCTACAGCTCTCTCCTTCATCACCATCACTGAATGGTTCTGAGGGCCTAGTTTTCTCACCAAATAATAAAATCATCCGTTTTCTCTATGATGCCAACTTTCTGAAACACAAAGAATACAGTAGTTGCATCGCTAAGAGCGGTAGCCGCCACGTACTGAGTGCCTTCTGCCTGCCACAACCTGTACCACTGATTTTATACGCGTCATCTCATTTCACCCCTAAAACAAAACTCACACAAGAGAAGTGTCCAAGCGGGCCACCCAGCTAGAAAGCAGCAGAATCTGAATATGAACTCAAAAACATCCAACACTCACTGTGTTTCTGCAAACTCAGCAAGCACACCTGCAAGTCCTGGAAGCACCAGAACTGCCTAAAGAAGCCTGAGAGAGCACAGAGCCTAAGAGAACTCAACAATATTCAAACCCTTTATATCTGTTTTTCATAGAAACCTTCAAGTGTGAGAGCAACTCCATCATTCTTTAAAATCTGTAAGGAAGTCATTCTTAACCTTTTTAGGAATCTGATGAAAGCTATGGATCTTCTTCCCAGAGACTGACAAACAAAAATTTTGCATCATTTTAGAAGGTTCAGACTCCTAACATCCATCTACATATTTTTACAATTCTCAATGGATTGAGCTAAGAATCAACAGAATGAGATTAAAAAAGTACAAACTGGCACAAGAGTTCTTTGGAAATTGTTTTAACTGTTAGCACAACTCTGCTCATGTAAGTGAGCCTAGTTTTAATGCTTCTGACAAATCTCCTGCAAAGAGACGTCACCAAAGGAAAGAAGGGAGTTTTAGATGCCACCACTGATACTCACCGTTTTCCTGTGCAATTCTTATCATTCAGGCCACCAATCTTGTTTATGGCAGACCAGGCTGTGAGGGCCACATATGGCAGAGAGGCAGCTTGAGTATGAGTGAGTGATTTGGGCTTGTGAGAGACCTAGATTTGAAGATAACAGTCAAAAATAAGCAATGACTTGCAAACCTATGAACACAATTAAGTACATCTCTCTTCACAGGAATCCAACTATTTTCAGAGATATAACACTCGGCCAGGTTCAGTGGTTATTGCAAACCCTACTCCAAGATTATCCCTAAGGAATTTCTCCAAATGACTCAACCTGCCTCGCAGAGGTTCAGTAAGGTTTTATAGGTTACATTATCAGATACTGCTGCTTAATGCTTCATAAAAAGACCACATTCAACAATACCATTAGTCCTAACTATACCCAGAAATAAACCCAAATAAACCTTGAGCCCTCATAAATACATTCTAGTTTGTTTTTGTGATCAGCTGTTTCCTTTATCCCCATTTACTGGAAGGTAATCTTTCCAGACTTTTTCTAATCTTATCTTTTTTCTAATCCTTTTTCCCTTCCTGCCCTCCCTTCTGTAGGCAATTTCCTTAATATTAACCCCCTTCTTTCTAATTAAATTGTTAGCCCTCCTGACTGGATTTGATTAGACTCCTGTTTTGAAAGTTATCTGAAACAGCTTGATACTTCCATGCTTCTGTTTATGATGAATCGGTATGCTCCACTTGGTATATTTGGTTTCAACTATTTATACTGGATAAAACCAAGAAACACAGCAGCGTTTCTAGATCTTGCTCCAAATCCCTGTTCCACAAGACAAAGATAAACGCTTTGGCAGCCAGTGTTATTTAAACGACATCCAATACTTTTTTAGATCTTTTAAAAATTCCTATTCTCTATCTCGGTTCTTTCGAAACTACCCATAAAACTTGAACCTGATCTCAAAAAAAAAAACTCCAATTATTTCAGAGATATTTGTCAGTCTTTGTTTCTACTTTCCAGTGGCATTTCAGCACAGAACTGGTGAGTTACCTCATTCCCACTGACTACAACAAACTCTGAGAGAGTGCCTTGTTTCCAGGGAGGAACTGCAGCCCAGACCTGAAACACACACAACTTCGTTAGAAACAGATCTTTTTAAGCCAAAGCTAAGCATGAGAGTGTTCCCCAATACATACCCCACCCTGTGAAAAAAAGCACAAGTCAGCAATCCAGCAAATAATAGAGTTATTTTCACATGATATCAATGTATTATTTAGTATGATTCTAGATTTACCAAGTCAAACCACTTTGGAGGTAGATACCAGTAAATCCTGCTGTATTTACTGGCTACTTAGAGTACCAGTAAGAACACAGTCTCTGGGGCCTGAATCCTGGCTCTACCACTTATTAGCTGTGGGACCTCTTTATAGCTTGACTTCCTCACCTGTAAACTGGGCCTAACTGTACTTACTTCATAGGGATTAAATGAGTTATTTTATGAAAAACAACTAGAACAGTGCTAGCTATTATTATAAGCTGACTTTAATTTCTTGGTATAAAAGTTCAAAGTGACAAGGGACAGGTGATTATATCAACCTTCAGCTATTTTAAAAGCATCTAACCCAACCCATAAGGTAGAAATTGTCATTTGAAGACTTAAAAAGTCCCAATCATATATATCTTAAAGTCTTGCAATTCTTAAGCACTAGATTTAGAAAAGTTCAAGCACAGCAAGCTATTGTGACAGAACTAGAAACAACAGAAAGAAGAACTGAACCAAGAAAATGAGGGCTCCAGCCAAAGCTCAGTATATTTGTTGAAAAGAAGAAAAAAAGGTCAACGATATGGAATATATTTCCAAAAGCAGCAGAATTAAATCTGCAAATTTTGAGAAGGAATAGTGCAATGTGATAACTCACCTCATCGCCAGGCTTGAAGTACCTCACATCAAGTCCACACTCCATCACCACACCAGACACATCCCGGCCCAGAGTCAGGGGAAATTCTTCTCCTTTGATTTTAATATGTAAAGGGTCACGTTTCATATTTAAAGCTGTAGCTCCATAGCCACCTATAAAATACAATTTATTTGTTTCTTCCAAAAGAATGGGATGATTTCAAAACTACTGCAGGGTTACAGGCCAGGTACAATTCTAGATCTTCAAGATGCAGATTATAAAGTAATCAACCTTATAAATTTTTTACCATCACACAAGAAAGCATAAAAACAATGAATGTTGCTCCTTTCAAAGAAAATTATTTGGAAAGTCGTAATCACTGTTTTTAATTTTTATTTTATACTGGAGTATAGTTGATTAACAATCACTGTTTTTGAAATTCCAATTTTGAAACTGTCTTCAGAACTTTCAGTATTTTCTTTTATAGGTTTTACTTTGTTCTTTGAAGATGGTTTCTTTGTTAATTTATTCATTCATAGACTTTTTAAACAACAAAGTCATCTGAAGCCAAGTCTGGTGAAGAAGATAATGTTAAAGCTGTCTGGTTAATAAACAAATAAATAAGGCATGGGTATAGTATTTGACACTGACACTGGTCTATGAGTAATTGTCCCTGCCTCACAAAAAATGTTTCCAGAACATCTCTGGGTTAAGTGCAAGGTTCCCAAATGGAAAAGAACCACTTGGCTGCATCAGTTCTGATATGTTAAATCAGGTTGACTGCTTTATTATACATCATTTTATTTTTAAAAACGTTTACATAAATATCAGCTAAACAGAGCTGAAAAGATTCCTCTGATCAGTATTTTTTTGGTTCAAATAAATTGGCTATAATATCTATAATAATCCAAAGTAGTTTATTACACAGCTTCAACATATAAAATGGCTTTTCTAAGACACAATAGTACTGTTGTCATCTCTTCTGCTCGACATCCTTCTGAGAACATTTCTGCTATGTAAGGCTCTCCAAGATAAGCAACCTGCTTACCTTTCTAGTGCCATGTACCACAATCTATGCTCCAAAATCACTAAACCACTCAGTAAGTCTCCCCTTTTCTCCCACTCATCCTCATTAAATCCTAAGGATGAGGAGAAACCAGCAAAGGAGCCCGAGAAGGCTTGGTCAGTGAAAAGGTGTTCAGAAAGCCAAGTGAAGAGGGTCATCTAAAGAAGTCAAATGCTGCTGATGGGGAAGATAGTTTTTCAAATAAGCTTTCAAAAGCTGCCAATAGGCTTTTAAAAAACAAAAACCCCCAAACAAACAAACAAAACAAAATACTGGATCCAACAACACAGCGGTCTTTCGTGACCTTCATAGGAGCGGTTGCTGTGGCATGGGGTGACAGAGAGAATGGGAGTGAGGAATTGGACACCATGAGAACATTCAACTCTTTCAAATAGTTTTGCTTACAGGAGAGCAGAGAAGTGGGGCAGTGGCTGGAGGGGGACCAGTGCGATAGAGGAAGGATTTTTAAGTGTTTTTTTTTCCCTCTTTAAGAATGGAGAAATTAACAGCAAGTTTGTATGCCAAATGGGAATGATCCAGTGGAAAGGAAAAGACTGAAGATGCAGGAGAGAACTGCTGAAACAATGCTCCTGCGTGGGTGAGAGGGCATGGGGTCTAGAACCCAGGTGGAGAGCTGGGCTTAGATGAGAGCAATGACAGTTAATCCACGCAGCAGGAGGTAGAGGATACAGGGAGAGAGGCTGACAGGAGGGTAGCTTGCAGAAGTTGTTTTTAATAAAAATCAAGACACATGGAAGAAAGTGTTTGAAAGTTGGGAAAGTCCCAGAAAATCTAAGCTGATGGCCACCATGCCAATATTACATACTTGCCAGCTGGCTGGTTACGAGTGCTTTCTATCAGGGGAAAAAAAAAACTTCACATGTAATACTCACAAAAGTCACATTTTACTTTCCTGTCTTACATTCCTTTTCCACTCTCAAACACAATTAAACAATTATTCACTGAAATTCCTATGTGGTTTGATCAACAGAAGCGGGCATTTAGCCATGTCAAATTTTAGCTGCTGTTTCAGAGCTGCAAAAAAAAAAAAAAAAATCTTCAGTCCTCTCTAAGCTACACAGCCTGCAGGGCAAGGTTGTTTTCTTGGTCACCTCGATATCACCTGAGTAACTCTGGCTCGTTGGTACCAGCTAAACTAGCCCCAAATCCAGAAACAGCTGGTAGTTAGGAACTGAGAACCTGCCTGGTGACACAATGAACGGGAACCCTTAGGAGCTCTGTCCCATTCTTAGAGGTGACCATTTTGGTTCAGAGTTGGAATGGTTTGGAAAATCCTAAATCTGCCATCAGTTTCAAAAGTTTCAATTCCGTCTAAAGAAACCAAACTTTGTTGGTATGATGCTGTTGGCTGTATTTTTTTTCTGTTTTAAGATTATTCATCATTCATTAGCCATTTATATGATCTATGATTTTATGTCCAACAATAGTGGACATCTCCAGAAAAACAGCTGGCTTTCATCTTTCAAAACAGACATGTCCTTGCTTTCTTGTCAAGGGAAATAACTGCTCCCTACAGCTTACGATCTTATACTCATTATTTATTTCCCCATATTTCAGGTATCTTCTGCAACGATAATCGCACATTCTCCAAAAAGAATTCATGAGCAGGAAATAAAGAGGATAACTTGCAAATAATATTACCCAGTCAAGTCATAAAAAACTAAGATGCCTCAAGAATACTATATAAAAGTAAAATGTGTTATAATATTACATTAAATAGCAGCCAAGAAAGTCCAGATCCAGCCAATCTACTGAAGTTAAAATGTACACAATACAAATCGTGCATGTGCATTCAAAGAAGTGAAAAGTTAACAGATCGAAATGAAGACAAAACCCACTTATTTTAGTTTGTAACCTTAAATTAGAATGAAAATATAAAATGACTTTAAAAATAATGACTGAATGACAACTACACATGTGAAGCACAGAACAGGCTACAGTTGACAGGGCATGGGATCTACCTTCAAAGAGCTTATAATCAAGGAAATGAAAAAAACATAATGGTCACTGGGTATAAATCTACCACTTAAAGATAATTCCGATAAAAACTAAATTATCTTCATGCCCAATGTAAATGGAATAAACTGAAACAACATGCCCAACTAGTAATAGCAATTATTACTTTAAAGCGAACAAAAAGAATACAAATGTGTATTTCATGAGGCAATCATCATAAAGTCATTTCAATTAATTCTTAATAGAGCTTTCCAGCTACATTTTGAGTCCAAGTCTTTCCCCAAACTCCCTCCCCACAAAGAAATATGTAACAATTATTCTTCACATGTCTAGATCAGCACTGTCCAATAGAGATATAATGCAAGCCACATATCTAACTTAAAATTTTCTAGTAGCCACTATAAAAAGAAAGAAGTGAAATTAATGTTAATAATATTTTACTTAATATATCCAAAATATTATCAGGTTAATATGTAATGAACATAAAATTATTAATAAGATATTTTACATTCATTTTTTTCTTACTAAGCCTTTGAAATCTAGTGTATATTTTACACTAACTGTACATCCCAGACTAGCCACATTTCAATTGCTCATTTTTTGTCATTATTTTCCAAAGTTAAAGTAATTCACAAATAGTAATCAATCTTTTCAGCACTATAATAATTGCATAAGGAATATAGTACTCTCCAAGCTTTGTCAATATTCACCAGCAGAAATTAAGATAACATTATTCCCATTGAGGATGGCACATAACAGAAAAGTGTATTTTAACTTTGCAGAATGCAACAGCAAAAATGAGGAAAGGGGCTTCCCTGGTGGCGCAGTGGTTGAGAATCTGCCTGCTAATGCAGGGGACACGGGTTCGAGCCCTGGTCTCGGAAGATCCCACATGCCACGGAGCGGCTGGGCCCGTGAGCCACAACTACTGAGCGTGCGCGTCTGGAGCCTGTGCTCCGCAACAAGAGAGGCCGCGACGGTGAGAGGCCCGCGCACCGCGATGAAGAGCGGTCCCCGCACCGCGATGAAGAGTGGCCCCCACTTGCCGTAACCAGAGAAAGCCCTCGCACGAACCGAAGACCCAACACAGCCAAAAATAAATAAATAAATAAATAAATAAAGTAGCTATAAAAAGTCTTCTAAAAAAAAAAAAAAAAAAAATGAGGAAAGTACTGTGTCCATATCTTGGCATTCTGTTTTGCTGCTTTGTCCACTGGACCATTAAACAAAGCTGTGATTAGTGGGAGGGAAATAAAAATTACTATGAAAATGCAAATTCTGAACTGATATGAAAACATAAGCATACCTCTAAAACCTGTGACGGACCTCAGAATATCACAAAGTTCCCAGGAGAGTGTACCAGAAAGTTAGCTATGGATACAATTCTCAAGTCCCAATTTACATTTTTAGGTAGTATTGGAAGCAATTCAAACTTATATTTCGTGAAAGATTAAAGCATACCGTGGACATTGCAATTTCAAAAATTTTGAAAATAATATCTACTGAGATACTGTCAAAACCCTAAACAATTCCTTTGTGTTAACCCAAAAAGTGTAGTCAATAACAACTGACCTTTTAAAACTAATCCCTGATGAGATTGAAGAAAAAAAAAAGGTAATTGAGTAATGTCTTTTGAAACTTACTTCTCATATTAACATCTATAGGATTTATACTTGCAGCGTGAACTTTGATAATAACTTCATTTGGATAGTGTATCATTGGTATCATCATGTTCTGAGTAAATCGAAGCACTTCATTACTCCCATATTTATCTATCACCCAAGCGGGCATGACAGTGCTCCTTGGAGAGGTAGTACTAATCTTTCTAACCGAAGGCTTCTGTACAACTTGTCTTCTCCAGAAGCAAACCGCAGTGCATGCATTTCTTCTAAGTACACAGGTCTTCAGAAATCCCATCGTAAACAGTGGTTGAATTGCGTGCCCTAATTAAAAGGCACTTATACTGGATCAAACCCTCACACCTGAATTCGGTCAAATTCTGCCAAACACTCTGGCCTGTCTCAAAGTTGAGAATTCAAAAATTAAGTTACACTGATGGAGCAACTGAAGAAAGAAGAGTATGGAACTACTCTACTCTTCACATCTGAAATGCTCCAATTAACGTTCCAGTCAGTATTCTGTCCATTCTCCTCCTCCCTTACCCCCCCCCCTTAAAAACAAAAACAAAACCGCTAGAATCCTGCCCTGTCCCGGGAGCCTTCTGCGGGACAAACCGACTCCGCTCGCGATCAGGATGTCAGAGAAATTCACACACTTCAGGCTCCCGCCGCGACCCCCGGAGTCTCCTTGCCACCAGCTCTACTTCCCCGCAGGACTTCCTTAGCGGCGCCAGCCAATCGCGTGCACAGATCATTTTCCTCGGGCTGCAATTCGACCAATCTGAGCACTCGGTGCTGACAGGGTCGCTGGCAAATGGCTGCGCCCATGTAATACCAGCAGCGGCAGCTGACCTTTCTTTTTCCTCCTTGTCACCAGGCTCCTGTGGTGGCGGGTGGGACACCAGGACCATGTTGGGCCGGACCCTCCGAGAAGTGAGTGGAATTGCCTGCTGAGGGCCCAGGGAGGTCGGGAAGATTCGCGGAGTCCTTGTTCACTTGGACGTGGCGTTCCCCGGCCGGCGCGCATCTTGGTCAGCCTCGCCGCCTCCTTCCCTGGAACTTGGTGGGGGATTCGGACCTCCGGGTCCTTAGGCTGTGCTTCTCATATCCGTTCAGGAGTTAGGATCTCAGCGGGGGAGGCTTCTGCACCGCCGCGCTGTGGGGTGGAAGGAAACAGTGGCTTCTCTCGATTATTCGTTCGCTCTGGCTGCGTGGGGCCCTGGCCGGTCTCAAAGTGGGCTCTGCCAGATAAGGGGGATTTGGCTGGTCCACGTCAGTCTCTCTTGTTCGCTACACACATCTGATGCAGTCCTCACTAAGAAGCCCGCAAATCTGTCCCTTGCAAAAGCCAAACTAGTGATTCTTAGCTTTTCTCCCCCGGATATATTCATTCTCCAAGCTTCAACTACCACCAAGATACCAATGATTCTCTTACCCGTGTCTCCATTTCCGGGACATCATTTTTGAACTCTGGGCTATATTTGTGAATGTCTAATGGACATCTCTTCCAAAACTCCCACAAGAGTTTGATCAATTTAACCAAGTTGACTTCATCCTTGTAACAGAACCACCTATTGCGTCTCAACCGCCATCATAAAAAACACAAAAACCTAATTACGGAATTCTTAATATTCTGTTTTTAGCGGCACAACTGTTATCCGAGTTGCCCTTAGATTCTTCTTCATATGTCATATATCCAGTAAGTCACTAAACCGTGTTAGTTCTCTTTTGAAATTACGTTGGGAACGTGTTCTCTCACTTTATCCCTGCTGTTAGGGCTTTAGTTCAGATCTCCTGGCTTTCTGATCTCTCAACCTGCAGAGCTGTCTGCAGGCCCACTGCTATCAAGATCACCTCGGCCCGCCTTAAAGCTACAGCTGTGTCCCACTCAGGAAGGTCAGTATGGTAAGGCCCAGAGTGTATGGTTTAACCTGGGTTCCAGGTGATTCTGCTGATAAGTAGCAATTGAGGACCTACCCCGCCTTCCATCTTCCATTTGTATCTTCACCTGGGAAGTGTTTTTTTTTTTTCTTTTTCCAGCTGGCAGCCTTTTAGAAAGCTGTAAATTATGAGAACTTTAAATCCACAGGTTTTAAATAATAAATAGTTATTCCCCTAAATACATTTTTGTTTTACCATCCTAAATTGTATCTTGCCTATACCATCAGTGAAGAATACAATTTGTTTTTAAAAATTAAAAAAATTTTAACTTCAAACTTGTTTTAAAATGAAATATAACCTAAAAAATATGGTATTTTCTTTTTCTGCCCTTTCCCCCAGCACTACCTTTTTTGTGCCACCCCTTCCTAATGTCCAGTGAGCCATTGTCAGAAACAACTTTTACCTCAAGGGGGAAAAGGGAAGCTGACCCAAGGGTAGTCAGGAAATTGCCTTGGCATGATTACTTTCACTTAATCACTCCTTTAACAAATATTTATTGATGCCTATTGTGTGGAAAACATTTGCTTATTTTCCCAGCCCATAATATATCTTCTGTCCACTCTGTTTTTTCCACATCATTGTACCAATGCCCCAAATTCTACCAATTAGAGATTAATTAATTTAGTACACATTCTATTTTAAATATGTAAAGATGCCTGGGAAGGTTGAATGATTTATTTATCCATTGTTGTGAATTATAATAGTTCAATCATATTTCTCTCCATCACACCCTGGCTGAGATAATCAATTAAAGAAAGGGGAAATTTTGCGGGGGAGGGGATTGAGGGAGGGGCTGGAAACGATGGCATTTTGAGACAATTTGTGGGCCTAAGTGGAGGCTTAGGGCTGTAGAGGAGCCCTAGGAGGAAGCACTAAAAGGAGGTAAAATGCCAAATAGGAGGTAAAACTGCTACTTGTAAATTTTACCCAGGTACACTCAGTAAGGGGGAAGAGTCTTACTTTCACCTTCCTTTTTTGTGGCATGATCTCAGTGTTTCTGGGAACCAGATGCTAGGCTAATATTATTAACCCTAAAGTTATATTAATTGATTATTGTTATATTAAAGAAAGTTAATTATATATCCAGTAGGCTTCTTGGGGGTCTAGCCTAAGAACATTTAATTACTGTTCTATGGGAAAGTAGACTCCAAATTTTAAACAACTCAGTAATTCATTCATTCAGTTAACATTTATTGAGCACCTCTGTGTTCCAGACACTGGGGATTAGCATTGAAGACAGAAGTTCCTGCCCTAGAAGACCAGATACTGCCTTTAATGTGCAGGTTGTACACTGCATAATTCTAGAGGGTGCTAATCTGTGAAAGGTGCCCCCAGATTTGTACAGAAATGGCATACAAACTGCATGGCCAATGTAGAGACTCTGAATGAGAATTAAAAGTATGCTTTGGTTTTAGCAAAGAGGAAATCATTGGTCAATGTTCATTGTAGCTGTGAGTCCTAACCACCGAAGTGACTGTATCTGGAGATAGGTCTTTAGGAGGTTTCTAAGGTTAAATCAGGTTATAAGGATGGGGCCTTAATCCAGTAAGAAGAAGAGAGAGAGAAATCTCTTTTCTCTCTAATAAGAATAAGAAGAGAGAGATCTCTTTCTCTCTCTACCATGTGAGGATACAGCAAGAAGGCAGCTATCTGCAAATTAAGAGGCGAGCTCTCACCAGTACCTGAACATGCTGGCACTTTGATCATAGGCTTTCAGCCTCCAAGATTGTGAAGAATAAATGTCTGTTGTCTAAGCCACCCAGTCTGTAGTATTTTGTTATGCCAGCTAAGATCAACTAAGATATGACAGGCACTGGAAATTCAATGAAGAGCAGAAGAGAAGTGTTCTGTCCTTGTGAAACTTTCAGGATAGTGTTCAATCATAAATATTAAATTATTAGCTGTGTAAGTGGAAAAAAAGGAAATGTATAAGGAGCCATAAAGATAGGACATAGACATAGGATTGTTGTTGTAAGCGGGAGGCTTTTCTGAGGAAACGACTTGTGTAGAGACACGGTGGATGAGTAGCCAGGACAGTACAAGACAGAGGACCTTCCAAGCTTTGGGACCAGCATATTCAAAGGCCCTGTGGTGGAAAGAATGTGATGTATCTCCATGGAACTAGAAGATTTCTATGATTGGAGGGCAGAGATCGAGAGAGAGTTTGGCCAGATTTGAGGCTAGAAAGATGGGTGTTGGTTAGATCATTTATGGTCTTGCAAGACAAATTGAGGACTTTGATCTTTTTCCTAAAAGCTGGAAAGTCAGTGAAAAGGAGTGACATGACCATTGAAATTTTTAAAAATTATTTTGGCAATTTTGAAAGCATGAAATTAGAAAGGTAGCAAGAATAGATGCAGGGAATGGTCTGCCTTTAAATGAGGCTTTCAGTTTCTCTTTTATTCATTCTGACTTTTGAGTGAAAAAAGTTGTCACCCTTGAAGTATGTTCTCAACCTGCAAATAGTAAAACCAGGCAGTCCAATAGGATTTGGTTCGTTTATATTTATAACCCTTTAAACATTTAATTAATAATGTTAATCTAAATGACACTTTTATTACCTGATCTTTTTCGCTGTAGTGTTTATAGCTGATAGCTGCAAATATTTAAATAAACTATATTACTTAAATAATATAGTTGGCTAACTTTTAATGTGTTAGCTAAGGGAATGTTATTACTAACATTGGAAATGTGTTAGTGTTGAACATTTTTCAAAAATTATATAATAATATTATGTCACCTTTTTACATTTAACCTGTCCTGTTCAATTAAAACTCTTAACAATCATTAAATGATAAGAAGATAATGCATACAGTTTGTAATTTTAAAATTAAAGAAGTTCTCTTTGTACACAGTAAAAAAAAAAAAAAAAAAAGAAGTTCCTGCCCTCATGAAGCCTACATTTTTGTGGGGAAGCAGGCATTAAATAAGTTTCTTTGTTTAAGTAAATAACAGAATTTCAGGTAGTGTAGGTGCTATGAAGAAAGATTAAGCAGGCTATAGTGTGCGAATTAGTTGGGGAGATGGGTGTTTTAGATAGAGTGGTCAGGGAAGGTTTTGCTCACTGAGTGGGTGATATTTAGTAGACCTGAAGGATGAGAAGGGTGAGCCCTGGGAAGATCTGGGAGAAGGGTGTTCCAGGCAGAGGAAAGAATAAAAGTGCAATGTCTCTGAAGCAAGAGCAAACTTGATGTGGTCAAGGAATAGCAGGAAGGCCAGCAGACCCAAGAGAACTGAACGAGAAGAGTAGTGGGAGATGAGGTTATAGATAAGCAGGAGCCAGATTACCTTTCAGACCATGTTAAGGAGTGTGGATTTTATTCTACATGTAATGCAAATCCTCTGGGAAGTTTTGAGTCTTTGGACATGATTTGATTTAAAAATTAAAAAGCTCCTTCGTGTTATTCAGGATTATGGTTTATAGGAAAGCAAGTAGGGAAGCAGGAAGACCAGTTAGAAGGTCATTGCATTGTCAAGAGCTGATGGCAGCATGGATAGGGTGATGGGAGGAGAGGTAATGCAAAGTGGGTGTTAGTTTTTTGTTGTTGTTGTTTTTGGGTTTTAAAAATTTATTTATTTTTGGCTGGGTTGGGTCTTCGTTGCTGTGCGCGGGTTTTCTCTAGTTGCAGCGAGCAGGGGCTACTCTTCGTTGCGGTGTGCGGGCTTCTCATTGCAGTGGCTTCTCTTGTTGTGGAGCACGGGCTCTAGGCACACGGGCTTCAGTAGTTGTGGCATGCAGGATCTATAGTTGTGGCTCGTGGGCTCAGTAGTTGTGGCTCGCGGGCTCTAGAGCGCAGGCTCAGTAGTTGTGGCGCACAGGCTTAGTTGCTCTGTGGCATGTGGGATCTTCCTGGACCAGGGCTCGAACCCGTGTCCTCTGCATTGGCAGGCGGATTCTTAACCACTGCACCACCAGGGAAACCCGGGTGTTAGTTTTTTAAGGTATGGCTTTCTGATGGATTGGATATGGGATTTGAGGGAAAGAGATGAATCAAGGAGGATGCTTAGTTTTGGGGCCTGGGCAATTGTAGAAATGGTAACATTTATCAAGATGGGAAAGACTCTACAGGGAGCATGTTGTGAGGAGAAAGTTATCAAGACATGTTAATTTTGAGATGCTTCTAAAGATATCCAAGTGAAGATGTCAGTTAAGCAGGTAGATATAGGAATGTGGAGATCAAGAAAGAAGCTAGGTATGAGGATATAAATTGTCCAGAGTAGAGGACATAATTGAAGTTATATGGTCAGATTACATCTGAGTGTAAATATAGAACAAGGCCTAAAACTTTCCAACATTCAGGGGTCAGCAGTAGGAAGCAGAGCCAGCAAAAGAGACTTGAAGGAGTGGCCAGTAAGGCAAGAGGAATACCAGGATGGCTTGGTGTCCTGAAATACAAGTGAAAAAGAAGTGCTTCAAGGAGGGAGTGATGTCTTGTGTTGAATGCTGAGTGCTGCTGGACTGGGCCATGACTGCTGGATTTAGGAATGTGGAGGCTACTGGTGATCTTGATGTGCTGTTTCTTGGAACAATGGAGACAAAAAGCATGAATGTTAAATGAGTGTGTTAAAGAGAGTACCAGTCAACCAGACACTCAGCTTTCAAGGGCTCTTCTATACCTTCAGCATTTATCAAGACAGTTTTTCATTTGAAAGACAGTTCTTTTCCTAAGTGAAGCTTTGATGTTATGTGTAAAGTTAACAAAATGTTCTCTATTTGCTACAGAGGAGTAAATGCTGTAACAGCCTGCATAGAGAAGTAGTAGAGTATAGTGGACCAGAGCATGGGCTTTGGAAACAAGATAAGGCCTTGGTTGAATCCCAGCTCTGCTACTTTCTAGCTATGTGATTTTAAGCAGGAACTTCAGTAATTTATCTGTAAAATGGAAATACTGTCAGCCTCTTAGTGTGGATATGAAGATTAAATGAAATATAAAACATCTAGGGGACTTCCCTGGTGGTGCAGTAGTTGAGAATCCGCCTGCTAATGCAGGGGACACGGGTTCAATCCCTGGTCCAGGAAGATCGCACATGCCGCGGAGCAACTAAGTCCGTGCGCCACAACTACTGAGCCTGTGCTCTAGAGTCTGTGAGCCACAACTACTGAGCCTGTGTGCTGCAGCTACTAAAGCCCATGCACCTAGAGCCCATGCTCCACAACGAGAGAAGCCCGCGCACTGCAACGAACAGTGGCCCCTGCTCGCTACAACTAGAGAAAGCCCACGCGCAGCAACGAAGACCCAACATAGCCAAAAATAAATAAAATAAATAAATAAATAAATAAAAACCTATCAGTGGGGGGGGGGGGGAAACATCTAGGATAATGCCTAGAACCAAGTGCCATTATTAACACTAATTTTGTTACAGTGACAAAATTACTAGATTATATGTATTTACAGTTTTCTCTTCCCCTGTTTTCTAAGAAGAATGGTTCCTGAGGAAGATTTCTTAATTTTTCTAAGAAGGTATATTACTTTTCTACTGCTGTGTAACAAATTAGTATAAACTTTTCAGCTTAAAATAACACAGTCTTAAAACACACACGCAATCTTATCATCTTACGGTTTTATGGGTCAGGAATCCAGGAATGGAGTAGCTGGGTTCTCTACTCAGAGTCTCACAAGGCTGAAATCAAGGTGTCAGCCAGAGCCGCAGTCTCTTTGGATGCCTTGGGATCCTCTTTCCACCTCACTGGTTGGCAGAATACATTTCTTTGTGGTTGTAGGACTGAGGTCCCTGTATTCTTTCTTTCTTTTTTTAAAAAATATTTTTTTATTTTTTTATTTTTATTTTTATTTTTGGCTGTGTTGGGTCTTCGTTGCTGCACGTGGGCTTTTCCCTAGTTGCGGTGAGCAGGGGCTACTCTTTGTTGGAGCACGAGGGCTTCTCATTGTGGTGGCTTCTCTTGTTGCAGAGCATGGGTTCTAGGTGCATGGGCTTCAGTAGTTGTGGTACATGGGCTCAGTAGTTGTGGCTCGCAGGCTCTAGAGTACAGGCTCAGTAGTTGTGGCTCACGGGCTTGGTTGCTCCGCGGCATGTGGGATCTTCCCGGACCAGGGATCAAACCCATGTCCCCTGCATTGGCAGGCGGATTCTTAACCACTGCACCACCAGGGAAGTCCCTGTTCCCCGTTTTCTTGCTGACCATGTGGGTAGTAGAGTAAATGAGCTCAGGGGACAAGAGATGTGGGATAATTAGAACTGAGGTTTGGGAGATGATACAGATGTTGGTAATGATATAGTCTGGGCTAATGACCATGTGAGCTGGTAACTGGGGTGAGGTGAAGGAAGAGTTTGTGTGAAGTGAGGTCAGGAACTGAGAGGCCAGGTGTCCATGTACCTGACTTGAAGTTTGAAGTCAACAAAAAGAGCAACAGGAGCCATAGAAAAGAAGATTAGGGACTTCCCTGGTGGTGCAGTGGTTAAGAATCCGCCTGCCAATGCAGGGGACACAGGTTTGAGCCCTGGTCCGGGAATATCCTACATGCCACAGAGCAGCTAAGCCCGTGTGCCACAACTACTGAGCCTGCGCTCTAGGCCCCGCGAGCCACAACTACTGAGCCCACGTGCTACAACTACTGAAGCCTGAGCGCCTAGAGCCCGTGCTCCACAACAAGAGAAGCCACCGCAACGAGAAGCCCTCACACCATAACGAAGAGTAGCCCCTGCTCGCTGCAACTAGAGAAAGCCCGCACACAGCAACTAAGACCCAACACAGCCATAAATAAATAAATAATTGGTTAAAAAAAAAAAAAAGAAAAAAGAAGATTACAGCAAACCAGCTGCTAAAAACTTCAGTGAATGAAAAGGAGTATCAGGGAGACTGTAGATTAACACACAGGGAGAGTAATATAATCTCCTCCAAGGCCTGTGCTTCATATGAGCTGGGGTTTTGAGAAAAGAGGGAAGAGAAAACTTTTCTAGTTGATTTCATCTTATATTCAGATATGATACCTTTAGTTTTGCTCCAGGAGAGCTATACTATTTATATGTCATAATCCTTAACATGTAATCCATTCTATCTAATTAGCATCTTTGTTTTCATTTCTCTTTTCCAATACCCTTATTGAGTTTCTCAAATCTAAATTTCCTAAAAATGGTCCTAACAAAGATTACCATTTAAAATGAGTACTCCCAAGGACTTCCCTGGTGGTCCATGGTAAAGAATCCACCTTCCTTTGGGCTTCCCTGGTGGCGCAGTGGTTGAGAATCTGCCTGCTAATGCAGGGGACACGGGTTCGAGCCCTGGTCTGGGAAGATCCCACATGCCGCGGAGCGGCTGGGCCCGTGAGCCACAATTGCTGAGCCTGCGCGTCTGGAGCCTGTGCCCCGCGACGGGAGGGGCCGCGATAGAGAGGGGCCCGCGCACCGCGATGAAGAGCGGTCCCCGCACCGCGATGAAGAGTGGCCCCCGCTTGCCGCAACTGGAGAAAGCCCTCGCACGAACCGAAGACCCAACACAGCCAAAAATAAATAAATAAATAAATAAATAAATAAATAAGAAAATCCTTAAAAAAAAAAAAAAAAAAAAAAAAAAAGAATCCACCTTCCAATGCAGGGGATGCAGGTTCCGTCCCTGGTCGGGGAACTAAGATCCCACATGCCACGGGGCAACTAAGCCCACGTGCCACAACTACTGAGCTCGCGTGCCCCAACGAGAGAGTCTGCCTGCCACAAACTACAGAGCCCACGTGCTCTGGACCCCGTGCATGTCACAACTAGAGAGAAGCCCGCGCACCACAACTAGAGAGAAACATGCGCACCACAACGAAGAGCCCGCGCTGCAACGAAATCCTGCACGCCTCAACAAAGACCCAGCGTGCTGCAACTAAGATCCAACACAGCAAAAAAAAAAAAATAAAGAAAATAAATCAATAAAATTTTTAAAAAATAAATAAATAAAAAATAAAATGAGTACTCCCAGAACAGTATGGCACTTCCTTAAAAAACTAAAAGTAGAGCTACCATATGATCTGCAGTCCCACTCCTGGGCATATATCTGGAGAAAACCATAATTCGAAAATATACACGCCCCCCCCCAATGTTCATTGCAGCACTATTTACAATAGCCAAGACATGGAAGCAAACTAAATGTCCATCAACAGATGAAAGGATAAAGAACATGTGGTACATATATACAGTGGAATATTACTCAGCCATAAAAAATGAAATAATGCCATTTGCAGCAACATGGATGGACGTAGATATTATCATACTAAGTGAAGTAAGCCAGACGGAGAAAGGCAAATATATGATATTGCTTATATGTAGAAACTAAAAAAAAAAAAAATTATACAAATGAACTTATATACAAAACAGAAATAGACCCACAGACAAAGAAAACAAATTTATGGTTACCAAAGGGGAAGGGCGTGGGGGAGATGGGTAAATTAGGAGCCTGAGATTAACATATACACACTACTATATATAAAATAGGTAACCACAAGACCTACTTTATAGCACAGGGAACTATACTCAATACTATGTCATAACCTCTAAGGGAAAAGAATCTGGAAAAAATGATATATTTGTATGTATCACTGAATCACTGTGCTGTACACCTGAAACCAACACAACATTATAAATCAACTATATTTCAATAAATAAAAAGAATGCTCCCAGACAGTCTAATTTCTTGTAACCATAACTGCAGTTCCTTACCTCTTATTCTCATATCACTTGGCAAGTCAGAAGGCAACTTGAAGATAATGGGCATTAGGGGACTTGAAGGGAGGCAAAGAAGAAGAGAAAATGGCAGGCATAATTTTCCTCATTTTTATAATTTCGCTCTGGAGTAGGCCTGTTTATATACCTCTCTGTGTCTCCAGCTTTCTGTTTTTGCTAGTTCTGACGCTTGCACTCAGCCTATTTACATAAGCCCACTCCATGTTTACAATATTACAATACATTGCTGTCTTTTCTTTTTCTCCAGTTTCCCTCTTCTAAAGAGTTTACATCTCATACAAACCATTCAACAGAAATATCTCTTCTTGTTGCTAGGTTACCTCCTTTAAGTTGAGCCCAGCTACCCCTCCCCATCCTGAACCCCTCCCTCAGCATCCCCATGGCAGCCCTTTCCTCCTCTTGTGCATCAGCATTAGGGGTCCTCTCAATGGCCTATTCGCACTGCTTTTCTGGCTTAAAACCCTCAGGCCTAAGAATACCACCACTTTGATGATTTATTCAACAGCCTAGAGCAGATCATTTGCAGATTTTCCCCTAAATGCAAATTCCTATTGCTTGATGTATATAGGACACGTGGAAATACAGTCAGCATACAGGACGAGCTAAGCTTCCACTGGTGCAGAGAGAAATGGTGAAGGAGCAGTTACCTGTTAACTTTTACTATTACTACCTGTTAAGTTACCCTTTACTATTTCTGTGACTTTGGACAAATCACTTAACCTCTCTTAGCTTCAGTTTATCTATAAAATGAGGTTAATAATACCTAACAAGTGGTTGGGTTTTTTTTGTTTTTTTAAATAAATTTATTTACTTATTTACTTTTTGGCTGCATTGAGTCTTCGTTGCTGTGTGCGGGCTTTCTCTAGTTGCAGCGAGCGGGGGCTACTCTTTGTTGCAGTGTGTTGGCTTCTCATTGCGGTGGCTTCTGTTGTTGCAGAGCACGGGCTCTAGGTGCACGGGCTTCACTAGTTGTGGCATACGGACCCAGTGGTTGTGGCACACGGGCTTAGTTGCTCCATGGCATGTGGGATCTTCCCAGACCAGGGCTCGAACCCGTGTCCCCTGCATTGGCAGGCGGATTCTTAACCACTGCGCCACCAGGGAAGCCCTAAGTGGTTGTTTTAAGGGCTAAATAAAGTAATAATGAATCTAAAGCAACAACAGTGCCTGGCTCTTGGTAAATACTCAGCAAGTGTTACTTTTCCCCATCCCCCTTGTCTGAGCTACCATCTTACCCAACTCTTCAGATGATCTCTAAAGACTTGGTATCATCTTTGCCTTCTTGTTATTCATGCCTTTTATTCAATTAGTAAGTATTTATTATTACTTCCTACAGGAAGTATTACAAGTCAGCACTTCACCTTAGGCTTTACTGACTGTCAATATACAGGTTCTGGTCACTTGAAGTGCAGTTTATTTTAACACGTTCTTTACTAGCCTTCCTAATGCATCAAAGACAGGGTTTTAGAAAAGCTTGTTTTTAGTTGGCTTTTTTTTTTTAATTTATTTATTTATTATTTTTATTTATGGCTGTATTGGGTCTTCGTCTCCGTGCGAGGGCTCCCTCTAGTTGCAGCAAGTGGGGGCCTCTCACTATCTCGGCCTCTTCCGTGGCAGAGCACAGGCTCCAGACGCGCAGGCTCAGCAACTGTGGCTCACGGGCCCAGCCGCTCCGCAGCATGCGGGATCCTCCCAGACCAGGGCCCGAACCCATGTCCCCTGCACCGGCAGGCAGACTCCCAACCACCGCGCCACCAGGGAAGCCCTTAGTTGGCTTTTGAACCCATATTTTACAAGCATTTCTCTCAATTTGTAGTGGCTCTTGCTTGAATTCTCCAATAGATAAAAAGGTCTGTTTAATAAAGATCACTTATTTGGGGCCATAAAGTCCTGTAATGCCTTGTCTAGTTCATTCTGGTTTTTGCATTGTGGATGGCCTGTGTTGCAGCTAAGCTTTTCTCTGTACACAATCTACCCTAACCCATGATTCACCCACACTGGGCCTCTACTTCTCCTAGACAGGACGGCTTACCTAAACCAGTGATCTTGTTTGTTCAAGCCTGATGTAGAGTTCCTCAGCTAGGGCTATGACTGTGGTGTCCTCCAACCCATCTTTCAGCTGACCAATGTGTTACCCTTATTCACCATCCTAAGTAAGTGTAGACTTGATAGGTTCTCTTGGTTTTGAATCCAAGCCTCACTTCAAATTTATATACTTAACCACTCTATCTGCCCGCCTCAGTGTAACATCTGAAACTTCTGCAGACTTGGCAAAGGGTTTTTGAATTGTGTATACTCTAGGTTTCTGCGGCACTGAAACAAGGCCAAGTTACTCCAACTGAGCTCTGTCAAAGATGTCTCTCCCTTATCAAGAAGACCAAGTTTCTAAATGCTTACATTACTGTATCAGAAGAGGTGGCCTTAAAGCAAGCTGAAGAATCAGAGAAAAGATATAAGAAAGGTAAATTACTTTGAATTATACTTAATTGTGACATCCCGAGAGAAAGAGTTTAATTGGTTATAGCAGTCTCCATTTGGCAAGTGGAGCTTTAAACATAAAAAATTCCCTTATTTAAAGAACTGGGGAATTCCCTGGTGGTCCAGTGGTTAGGACTCTGAGCTTTCACTGCTGGCGGCCCAGGTTCAGACCCTGGTTGGGGAGCTAAGATCCCACAAGCCAGCTGGCATGGCCAAAAATTTTAAAATATAAATAAATAAATATATATATATATACACATACATAAATTTTTTTTTAAAAAAAGAACTGGCCATGAGGTATAATAAAAATGAGGCTAACGGGTATAATGTCCAACTATAATAATTTCTAACACAAATTTGATTTCTGAAGACGTATCTTTAGCAAAAACTAGTAGTTAATAACTAGTATTAATGTCTGTATTTTGAACTAGATATTGGGTTGGCCAAAAAGTTCATTTGGCTTTTCCCATAAGATGCTATGAAAAAACCCAAACAAACTTTTTGGCCAACCCAATATTTCTTCTATTCTTTTGGCTTTTTAATGCAGGTCTCTCACTCGGGGATTTAGATGGAATTCCTGTTGCGGTAAAAGACAACTTTAGCACGGCCGGCATTGAGACAACATGTGCATCAAACATGCTGAAAGGTAAAGTTTAACTGACCGGAGCATTGTTTTATAAAAATAGGTATTTTTCAGTTTAAATTAAAGATAAGATACTAAAGCACCAAGATATTCTCAGACTGATTATATCTGCAAAGGAAATAACTTAGGGTAGAATATTACCTTTTTACTATTTGCTCTTTCAGAATGCAAAATTATTCTTCAGGGGTAGGCCTGCTTAATGGATGAATCCTACTTGGAAAGACTTGATAACTGATCACAAACATGCTAAGTGACCTCTAACACCCACTCGTTGGTAACATAGAAATAAGTATAAAGTGGCTGTCATTCCCCCTCTTTTGCAGATGGTATGAGGATTTATTAGCATCTACTGTCTGGTTATTTTTATCTCCTGACTCCTCCATCTATCACTATACTTAGTAGAGTGAAGCTTAGTTTTATCTTTTAAAGTTTAGTAGGTCAAAAAGGAATCATATTTATCAAGATATTTGGATCCAAGGAGGAAAAAGAAATGGAAAAAGCATATTTAGGGTACTACGCACTAAAACTAACATTCTATGAGGTGTATGCCCCAAGTTCCTGTGATAGGTAGACTTGTTAATTGTCTGGGAATATACACTAGAGAGAGGAAATTTTAATTGACAACGAAGATCTATTCCTGCTGGAAATAGATAAAAATTACCATGGTATTGCACATCTGAGAAGAGAAAGTCAAGTACAATGAGCAAAATCATGATTTGTGATTAGTTTCAAATGAATTGGGTACATCTCATTCAATACTTTGTAGTACTGACTGTTAAAGTCAATAGTTTTAGGATGTAAAGACAGAATATATAGACTTTCTTTGGAAAACATGTAGCAATTAGCAGTAGAAAAAGTTAACTTTCAGAAGAAAGTACAACCTACTACTTAAATTAGGAATAATTAACATGTCAATACGAATTGCTTAATTGCAGTTTAAAATTTTGTTTCTTGTATATGATTACATGTTCACTGTTTTCTTTCCTTTTTAAGAGGACAGGGGCAAGGTAGGGGAGGGGATTAAGAGGTACAAACTACTATGTATAAAATAAATAAGGTACAAGAATATATTATACAGCACAGGGAATTTTATAATAAAATTCCAACATTTTATAATAACTTTAAATGGAATATAATCTATAAAATTTTTGAATTACTATGTTGTACACCTGTAATATAACATTGTAAATCAATTATACCTCAATTTTTTTAAAAAAGAAGAAAATAACTGAATTTTTTTCAGGTTATGTACCACCGTATAATGCTACAGTAGTTCAGAAGTTGTTGGATCAGGGAGCTCTACTAATGGGAAAAACAAACTTAGATGAGTTTGCTATGGGGTAAGTAAAATTGAAATTTTCTCTTCTTGTATTTCTTTCATCTGTGTCTTTAATTTCATTAAGTGTAGGTACCTAAAAGTAGTGAGGTGATTTCTTGAGGACTCTAATGCCAGTTTCTCAGACCCTCCATGAGATTATATTCTGCTAATAGGTCATATCTCATTTTAGTTTTTTTTTTTTTTTAATTTTTATTTATTTATTTATTTATTTATGGCTGTGTTGGGTCTTCGTTTCTGTGCGAGGGCTCTCTCTAGTTGTGGCAAGCGGGGGCCACTCTTCATCGCGGTGCGCGGGCCTCTCACCATCGCGGCCTCTCCCGCTGCGGAGCACAGGCTCCAGACGCGCAGGCTCAGCAATTGTGGCTCACGGGCCCAGTTGCTCCGCGGCACGCGGGATCCTCCCAGACCAGGGCTCGAACCCGTATCCCCTGCATTGGCAGGCAGATTCCCAACCACTGCGCCACCCGGGAAGCCCCTCATTTTAGTTTTAATTTGCATTTCCCTGATGACTAGCGATGTTAAACACCATGTGTTTATTTTGCTACTCATATATCTTCAGTGAAGTATCTATTCAAATCTTTTGCCCTTTTTTAAAAGTTGGGTTGTCTTCTTACTGAGTTATAATAGTTTTTTCCATATATTCTGGATTCAGGTCCATTATCAGATAGGTGATTTGCAAATATGTTCTCTGAGTGTCTGGCTTGTCTTTGCATTCTGTGAACATGCCTTTCAAAGAGTGAAAGTTTCTAATTTTGATGAAGTCCAGTTCATCATTTTCTTTAATGACTCATGTTTTTGTCTTTTCAAAGAAATCGTTACCTTTCCCAAGGTCATAAAGGTTTTTTTCCTATGTTTTCTCCTAGAGGTTTTATAGTTTCAGTTCTTAAATTTAAACTTGTGATCCAGTTGAGTTAATTTTTTTGTACATGATATGAAGAAAGCCAGAGTGCATTTTTTTTTTTTTTTTTTTACATATTCTGTCCTGTAGATATGGGACTATTTGTATAAGAATTCAAATTAAATTACTTTGATTCCTTTGTCAAAAATCAGTTGTATATTAAAACCACAATGGGGCTTCCCTGGTGGCGCAGTGGTTAAGAATCCGCCTGCCAATGCAGCGGTCCTGGGTTTGAGCCCTGGTCCGGGAAGATCCCACGTGCCCCGGAGCAGCTAAGCCTGTGCGCCAGAACTACTGAGCCTGCGCTCTAGAGTGTGCAAGCCACAACTACTGAGCCCACGAGCCACAGCTACTGAAGCCTGCGTGCCTAGAGCCTGTGCTCCCCAACAAGAAAAGCCACCGGAATGAGAAGCCCTCTCACAGCAACGAAAAGTAGCCCCCGCTCGCTGCAACTAGAGAAAGCCCGTGTGCAACAACAAAGACCCAACGTAGCCAAAAATAAATTAATTAATTAAAAAAGAAAAATCAGTTGAACACATGTATAGGTTCATTTCTGGATTCTGTTGTTGATCTGTATATCCAGTATCACGCTATCTTGATTATTGTAGCTTTATAGTAAGCCTTGAAATTAGGTAATAAGAGTTCTTCAACTTTGTTGTTCCTCTTCAAAATTATTTTACGTATGCTAGATCCTTTGCGTTTCCATAGAAGGTTTAGAATTGGCTTACTAATTTCTACAGAGAAGCTTGATAGGATTTTGATTGTGGTGGTATTGAATTTATAGATCAAGTTGTAGAAAATTGACATCTTAATATGTGCCTTCTGACCTATGAATTCTGTATATCTTTCCATTTATTTAGAGTTTAATTTTTCTCAGCAATATTTTTATGATTTTCTGTATATAAATCTTGCACATTTGATCTTATCTCCAAGTATTTCATATTTTTTTAATGTTATAGAAAATGGTGTTTTCTTTTCAATTTCTAATTGTTTAACATTGTTCATATATAGAAATGTAATTGACTTTTTTATTCTATTTTTATTTTTAAAAAATTGTTTTGGCTTCCCCATGCGGCATGTGGGATCCTAGTTCCCCGACCAGGGGTGGAACCCTTGCCCCTTGCAGTGGAAGTGCAGAGTCCTAACCACTGGACCACTGGGGAATTCGCCTCTTAAAACTTCTGATTAACAGAGGAATTCCTTCAAAAGACTACTTGTTAACTGTTTGGATGTTTTGTGACACTCTTCAACTGGAAGACCTTAATTTACGAAGGAAATCATCCTAAGCTGAATTAGATGATCAATTGGGATAAAAATTTTCTTTTCTTAGCAGACTAGTTTTTTCCTACTTTCTACCACAAATGCTGTTACTTCCCATCCTTCACCTCCTCAACTGTCTAATTAAAGAAAGGTACATCTAAGCAGGCTTCCTACCTTTTCTAATTCAAGTTATAGTGGATTATACAGTGTCAGAAGCAAATAATACAATCAGGAGATGAAAATTTTACATAAAATGAATTGTATTAAGATATCTTGCTTCACTTCTTCATCTCAGATCTGGAAGCACAGATGGCATATTTGGACCGGTTAAAAACCCTTGGAGTTATTCAAAACAATATAGAGAAAAGAGGAAGCAGAAGTCTCATGGTGAGAATGAGGATTCAGATTGGCTGATAACTGGAGGAAGCTCAGGAGGGAGCGCGGCGGCTGTGTCAGCGTTCACGTGCTTTGCGTAAGATGTTTTTTTCTATCTGTACTTTAAAAACCCAACCTAACCTAATACAAATAGTCATAAACCACACACAAAATTCAACAATAGAGTCGTTCATACCTTGGTATTTTTATTTCCCTTTATTGAGCTATTTGTGCTCAATGGTGTATCAAAATTATATCTTAAATACACTCAGCTTTATGGTACACTTATGTGTATTCTATACATTTAACTTCAATTTAAGACAGCATTTAAACTCTTCCTCTACAGTATATGGTCCTCTTAAAAACATGATTTTACAGAATAAAGCAGTTAGCTTAAATAGACTTCATTGAATTTCATTTTTAAATAATTTATCTGGGTATCTGCTCACTGATTGTACAGATATTTAGAGACTAACATACCTTGGCTTTAGTCGAGTGCTACTGAACTAAATTGTTAGCTATGGTTTATCCTTCAGCTAAATCTGACTTTAAAAAAAAAGGAAGGAAAGAAAGAAGAGAGGGAGGGAGGGAGGAAGAAAATGCTCCTAATATGTATCAATAGAATACATTAAATAGTGTTTTTCTAAACCTACAACTAAAAATGTATATTAGTACATAAAGTTTTTTCAAATTTGTAGGGAGGTGGTTTGTTCAACTGTCATACTTTGTATTTGGAAAGAATCCATCAATCATGCTTTGTCTTAAGTCCCATTTGTAAAGCATTTCTTAACCATCTAAAGAAGAGTAAATAAATATTGCTGTTATTATACTTATTTTATTGGTCTCAATTTAACCAAATAGAATGTTTTCTTTAGCAGTACTATATGTATTTTATCTTTCCTTAATTATCCACTGAAAAACTAAGCTCTTTCTGAGGCATTGCAATCAATAAATTATTTATATTTTTTAGAGCTATGGAGATTTAGATTCTACAGGTTTTTAAGTTTCCCTGAAATCTTGTTAACAAGTAAAACCATTTCATTTTATCTCTGTGGAATTTTATAGCACCACATTAATATTAATGAGAGTTCTGACAAGCAAGGATTGCAAGATTAGGGGCTTTTTTCTATCCTCCTCACCCCACTTAGTGTTCATCTTTCTGAATGTGCTTTGAGAAGATGGCATTTTGACACATAATTCCTATGGAAATGTCGGTTTTACTTTTACCCAGCCATCAAGGAATCCTAATAAGAAAATGTGTCCTTTTAGAAATTGTGAAAGCAGCAGTCTGATTTTGTGGCTCAAGTGGACTTGGTAAGAAAGACAATCTAATTTGCATTTTCTGTAGAGCACAAGGGCCATGTGACACATAGAAGCCTTGTTCAGTCCAAAGCTTCACTCTGGGTGTACTCAAGAGAGGCACAGACCCAAAGTAACTCCAGGTTGAATGGGTCCCAAACCGTCAGGTGTTCTGATTTGTTTTCCCCCCTATTGATTTGTTTCTTTTATAATAGTTTTTAAAACAGGAAGATTCTAGGAGTATTGATACTATGCAACCACTAAAAAGAATGATTTAGAGCGCTATGTGGTGACATGGGAAGAAATACAAAATACACTGTTAAGTGGAAAACAAGTTGCAGAACAGTATGTATAGTATGACCTTATTTCTGTTAAAAGTAATAATTACACATAACAAGTTGCAGAACAGTATGTATAGTATGCCTTATTTCTGTTAAAAATAATAATTACATATGTATATATGTTAGTTGCATGGAAGTGTCTGGATAAATATATATAAAAAGTGATAACAGGATTATTATGGGGGCAGTGATTTTAAGAGAAATCTCACTTTATAGATCATATAGTTATAAAATACTTTAATTTTTACAGTAGACATTACACTTTTCTAATCAGAAAAACCTTTTTTCCTGAAATAGTTAAAATTTTTAAATTTTTAATTGTGGTAAAATATACATAACAAAATTTCTCATCTTAACTATTTTTAAGTGTACAATTCTGTAGTGTTAAGTACATCCACATTATCACACAGCCAGTCTCCAGAACTGGTTTCATTTGCAAAACTTAAACTCTGTACCACTTAAACAATAGCCTCCCATTTGCCCTCCCCCCACCTCTCCAGCCCCTGGCCACCCCTCTTTTACTTTCTGTCTCTGTGAATTTGACCACTCTAGGTACCTCATATAAGTGAAATTGTGCAGTATTTGTGCTTTTATGACTCATTTATTTCACTTAGCATAATGTCCTCAAGGTTTCTTTTTTAATAAGAAAAACATAGACTATATAGATAACTAAGCAAAGAAATGAACAGACACTTCATAGTTGGGTAATGCAAATACAAATAGATGTGAAGAATTATTCAAAAATGCACATTAGCAAAGCTTTTGGTTATCAAATTAACCAAATTTTAAGAGCTGCTAGTATTCAGTGATGATAATGAAACATAAAAAAATCCGATTCACTACAATTGGGAATATAAATTGGCATAACCTTTCTGACAAGTAATTTGACAGAATATATTAAGAACTTATAATGACAGGTAGACCTTTTGTCCCATTAACTCTACTTCTTGGAAGCTAGCCTAAAATTTAATCAGATATATGGGCAAAGATTTATGTTTAAAGGTGTTTATTACAAAGTACTTGATTGATTGATTGATTGCTGCACTGCATGGCTTGTGGGATCCCCAACCAGGGATCAAACCGAGGCCCTCGGCAGTGAAAGCACAAAGTCCTAACTACTGGACCACCAGGGAATTCCCTACAAGTACTTTATTATGCAGTTATTCTAGTTGGCAACAACATAAGTTGTCATAAATAACTTAAAATACATTTCTAGCCATGATCCTAAATAGGGTAGTAGAATGGCTGTATCTGAATTTCTGGGAGGGGTGTGTTTAGTTTGTAAAAGCATATTATAAAATTGCCATTAAAAGAAGGTATAAGATTTGTATGTGTATAAATTGTACCAATGTTTTCTTAGGTCAGTCTCCCAAGGCAATAGAAATAAAAACAAAAATAAACAAATGGGACCTAATCAAACTTACAAACTTTTGCACAGCAAAGGAAACCATAAAACAAAAAGGCAACCTATGGAATAGGAGAAAATATTTGCAAACAATGCAACCAACAGGGGCTTCATATCCAAAATATATAAACAGCTCATACAGCTCTATATCAAAAAAACAAAAAAACAAACAAACAAAACAAACAAACAAACAAACAACCCAATCAAAAAGTGGGCAGGAGACCTAAACAGACATTTCTCTAAAGAAGACATACAGGTGGCCAATAGGCACATGAAAAGATACTCGACATCACTAATTATTAGAGAAACACAAATCAAAACTACAATGAGGTACCACACCACCTCACACTGGTCAGAATGGCCATCATTAAAAAGTCTACAAATAACAAATGCTGGAGAGGGTGTGGAGAAAAGGGAACCCTCCTACACTGTTGGTAGGAATGTAAGTTGGTGCAGCCACTGTGGAAAACAGTATGGAAGTTTCTCAGAAAACTAAAAATAGAATTACCATAGGATCCAGCAATCCCACTCCTGGGCATATATCCAGACAAAACTATAATTCCAAAAGTTACATGCACCCCTGTGTTCATTGCAACACTATTCACAATAGCCAAGACATGGAAACAACCTAAATGTCCATCAACAGATGAATGGATAAAGAAAATGTGGTACGTGTATACAATGGAATACTACTCAGCCATAAAAAAGAACGAAGTAATGCCATTTGTAGCAACATGGATACAACTAGAGATTATCATACTAAGTGAAGTAAGTCCGAAAGAGAAAGAGAAAGACAAATACCACATGATATCACTTATATGTGGAATCTAAAATATGGCACAAATGAACCTAACTACGAAACAGAAAGACTCACAGACATAGAGAGCAGACTTATGGTTGCCAAGGGGAAGGTGGGGAGGGGAAGGGATCGACTGGGAGTTTGGGGTTAGTAGATGCAAACTATTACATATAGAAAGGATAAACAACAAGGTCCTACTGTAGAGCACAGGGAACTATATCCAATATCCTGGAATAAACCATAATGGAAAAGAATGTAAAAAATAATGTATATATGTGTATAATTGAGTCATTTTGCTGTACAGCAGAAATTAACACAATGTTGTAAATCAACTATACTTCAATTAAAAAAATAAAGAACTTAGAAGAAAGATTTGTATGTATATTGATAGGAGAATGGACTTTAAAATTGGGAATCAGTTGGGAATTGCCAATTGATATGATAGAGTATTATACATATTTAAAATTTTCAGTAATTTTAATGACATAGTAAAAGGCTCATGATAAGCAAAAGAAAGAGATGGAAACTTACGATTACAGAATGACCTGAACGAAAGAAAAATTCATTTAAAAAAAGACTTGAAGGTACTATGCTAAAATGTTAACAGTGTTTGCCTCAGGGTGGTGGAATATTTTGTTACATCTTTACGCTTTTCTGTAAAGAATTCTCTGAGATGAGCACGTTTTATTTTTTGTAAAATCAGGAGGAAATAACATTTTTTAAATATACATTTAAAGGGATAGATTTCAAATATAATGAGAGATATATGATCCTGCTAAAGAGAATTTCATTTAAATTTCAGGGCTTTAGGATCCGATACAGGAGGATCAACCAGAAATCCAGCTGCCCACTGTGGGGTTGTTGGTTTGAAGCCTAGCTATGGCTTAGTTTCTCGTCATGGCCTCATTCCCCTGGTGAACTCCATGGATGTGCCAGGAACCCTAACCAGATGTGTGGATGATGCAGCCACTGTGTTGGGTATTTATGCAATTCCATGGAGTTTCAGAACATTACCATTCCACTTCAGCACTGTGTCTGTCACTCATAAATATTTCTACTTAACAGGTATACTAGCTGGGCATGATCCCAAAGATTCTACCACAATTCAAGATCCTGTTAAGCCATTTACGCTTCCCAGTTTGACAGATGTGAGCAAACTGTGTATAGGAATTCCGAAGGTAACTCTGTCTTTACAAAAGTACTGTCAAGTCAAATACAGAGCACAGACTTGGGAAACAGACTGGTTGGGTTTGAATCCCTGCTCTGCCACTTGTATTAGCTATGTGACCTGAGCACATGAAAACAGATATGTTAAATTACTAACCTTTTAAAATTTTTAACTTTGAGCTTAGCAATAATTTTTTGTTCTGGGAGACTGTGCTGTGCGTTGTGAGATGTTCAGCAGCATCGCTGGCCTCTAACCCTAGAGGTAGCACCCCCCCCCCCCCACCACCACCACTGCCCCACCAGCAAGACTGTCTGCAGATGCTATCGGATATCCCCTGGTTGAGAGGAAGAGGAGAGGAAACTGCCCCCAGTTGAGACCACCGCTGTAGAGAAATACTGTAAAATCTTTAAAATCTTCAGTTAAGGTAACAGGTGTGCCTACTTTTAAGGATTTAGAGAGAAACAGACCTAGTTGAGAATCCTGGATCCTCTACTTACCTGCTATGTAACATTAGGACAGTTAGTTAACTTCTCTAGTCTCAATATTTTTCATTAATAAAAAGAAGGATGATAATATCTACATCGTAAGACTGTTAAAAGCATTAAATGAGAGAACCTTTGGAAAGTATCTAGCAGAGTGCCTGGTATATAATGAACATTTAACAAATATAAGTTCTCCAACCAGATCGCCAATCTTTAATATTATATCGAGCTCACAGTATCTAGTACTGTGCTTGTCATGCCATAAACAGTCTTAAATTAGTTCAATCTTTCTAGCTACCTGCTAGCAATTTAATCAGATGTTCTAACGTATTGCCAAAGTTTCTGGAGTACAAATTTTTATAACACCATCTACACAGATATTCTAATTTCTGCATTTTGACTTTTTCCATTAAGGAATATCTTACACCAGCATTGTCGAGTGAAGTACGATCTCTTTGGTCCAAAGCTGCTAATCTCTTTGAGTCTGAGGGGGCCAAAGTAATTGAAGTGTCCCTGCCCCACACCAGTTACTCAATTGTCTGCTACCACGTATTGTGTACATCGGAAGTGGCATCGAATATGGCAAGATTTGATGGGCTAGAGTATGGTAAGTTGCCTGTATTTTGGATTTTTAAGGAAGTTGTCTCAAACATTTGAAAGGTTCGTTTATTAGTAACAAAAAATATTATTGCCAGGGATAATGTTAAGATTTATGGAAGTAGATCAGTGAATCCCTTTACCTTTGTCATTTTAGCATTCACACTATTCATCATAATATCTCTGTATCTTCAGCTCACCCTCTGGACTGTATCTTGAAGGTAGAGTATTTTAGCTCTGTATTCTCAGTCCATACAGTGTGGTACCTGGCACAGGGCAGGAGCTCAGTAAACATCTGAATAAAATGAATGAATGAATGAGGGAGTGAACAACTGAAGTTTCCCTCTTCATTATCGTCTTTTCTCTCCTTGATTCCTGACAAGTCAGTCAGTCCAAAGGCAGATAAAAAAGAGAAACCATTAAGGTCAATCTCATGAAATTTTAGTATTGGTCACAAATGTGAATCTAGACCTGCTTTTCAGCCAAAACTTTACTTCCTTTTCAATTAATGTTTTGTGGGTGTTTGTGTGTGTGTTTTTGTTTTTTGTTATCAGGTCACAGATGTGACACTGATGTGTCTACTGAAGCCATGTATGCTGCAACCAGACGAGAAGGGTTCAATGACGTGGTGAGAGAAAGAATCCTCTCAGGAAACTTTTTCTTATTAAAAGAGTAAGATAATCAGCTTAGGAATTTCCCCCATTCTTGAAAACTCCATAGTAAAGTAGCAGCATGTCTGTCAAGTCTTATAAGTTGAGATATTTGCTAAGGAAGCAAAATCCTTATGATTTAGATTAGAAATCATAATTAAAGGCCCATTTATGGTACTTTTGGCTCCTGGTTATTCAAAAACAAACAAAATCATTGATGCTCTAGCTAAATGATTAGTACAAGCTAAGTAGGAAGCCCTGAAGGATTTTAGCCTCATTAAATGTCCCCTATTATTGCCACATTGACTGCCCTGAGAGCCTTAAGCAGGAAGTTACATTGGTGTCTCTTAAAAAACGTAGTGAATCAACTTAGTTTTCCCTTGCATCGTGTATCCGTTCACTCTAAAAAAGAATTTTAGATTACTATGACTTTGGTATAAGTTTGTTCACCATCTTGTGAATAGGATTCATCTTACATACTACCAGGTCTGTCTAAGAGGATGTGAGAAGTGTGAAAAAGCAAGAGTGGTTGTACCGAATAGCTTCATGGGGTTTTGCTCTATGTCCCATAGATACATAGATACATAGATAGATACATACATGCATGCATACATACATACATACATAGCAAGCATTTTATTCATCTGTGCGTCTCCTCAGGGCCAATAGTTAGGATTACTTTTTCCAAAGATACTATTTGAACAGCTACTATGAAAAACAGTATGGAGATTCCCCCCAAAATTAAAGATAGAATTACCATATGATCCAGAAATCCCACTTCTGGGTATGTATCTGAAGGAAAGAAATCACTGCCTCAAAGTATTATTCACAGTAGCCAAGACATGGAAACAACCTAAGTGTCCATCAACAGATGAATGGACAAAGAAAATATAGTGTGTGTGTGTGTATATATAGATATATAATAATGAATAATATTCCATTGTATGTATGTATGTGTGTGTGCGTGTGTGTGTGTGTGTATATATATATATATATATATATATATATATACACACACACACGCACACACAGCAATTTTATAGTCAATTATATCAATAAAGCTGGAAAACAAAAACAAATTATTATTTGATTAATGGGGAAATCAAAGGGCTTTGTTCATTCGCTTTCCTTCTAATGTTGTCTAATGTCTGAAAATGGTTGTTTCATTTTGTCTAGTTTTCGGTTGTTTAAAATGGCAGAGTAAATCCATCCCTAATATTCCCATCATTGATGGAAGCAGAAGTTGGGCTTTTGAACCATATTTAAAGTAGGAAGAAGTTTAATAGAAGTATTTGTTCTTTTATAAAAAGATGTTGTTAGTACATGATTTAAGCCATCAACTGTTGGGTAAATTATACGTGATGCCTGCATTCATCTCTCTGTAGATCCTGTGGTCAAATGATAATAAGGACATCTGATATTTCTATAGCATTCTTTCAGGATAAAAAAGATTTCACATTTTTATCTCATTGTATTTGGTCCTCAGAAAGATTGGAGTTGTTATATCCATTTTTCAGGTGAGGAAACTGAAGTTAGAATAGTTAATACTTTTGCCAGCCTTCATTAACAGCTTCAGGAGGATCTAAGGAGTATTTTCTTTTTCCCTTTCTTTGCATCATTGACTTACAGTCACGCCTATGTCTGGCTAATTCCTTAATCTTTTCAGTAAAGTAAGCGTTTTTTCTTTTGGGGGGCGGGTGGGGAGTAACCATATCCTTTATTATTTTTTTTTATTACCACAATTAGTTTCGTGAACATCTGTCATCTCATATAGACACACCATTAAAGAAATAGGAAGAAAAGTTTTTTTTCTTATGATGAGAACTCTTAGGATTTACTCTCTTATCAACGTTCGTGGATAACATACACAGTGTTAATTATATTTATCATGTTGTGCATTACATCCCTAGTACTTATTTATTTTATAACTGGAAGTTTGTACCTTTTGACCACCTTCATCCAATTCCCCCTCCCTCCACACCCCGCCTCTGGTAACAACAAATCTGATCTCTTTTTCTGTGAGTTTGTTTTTGAAGTACAATTGACCTACAACACTGTGTTAGTTCCTGGTGCACAACATAGTGATTTGATATTTTTCTGCATTTCAAAATGATCACCATGATAAATCTAGTTGTCATCTGTCACCATACAAAGATATTACATAATTACTGACTATAATCCCCAAACTGTACATTTCATACCTGAAAGTTTATAACTCTTAATCTCCTTCACCTGTTTCTCTCCTTGCCCCTCACCCCCCTCTTCTCTGGCAACCACCTGTTTGTTTATCTGTGACTCTGTTTCTGTTAGTTATGTTTGTTCATTTGTTTTTTGGATTCCACAGATAAGTGAAATCATACAGTATCTTTCTCTGACTTATTTCACTTAGCATAATACCCTCTAGGTCTATCCATGTTGTCGCAGATGGCAAGATTTCATTCTTTTTTATGGCTAATTTTCCATTTTGTATATGTATTGATACTACATCTTTATCCATTCATCTACTGATGGACACTTAGGTGGTTTCCAAATCTTGACTATTGTAAATAATGCTGCAATGAACATAAGGGTGCATATATCTTTTCAAATTAGTGTTTCGGTTTTCTTTGGATAAATACCCAGGAATGGAATCGCTGCATTGTGTGGTAATTCTGTTTTTAATTTTTTGAGGAATCGCCATACCTTTTTCCATAGTGGCTGCACCACTTTACATTCCCACCAACAGTGCAAGAAGGTTCCCTTTCTCCTACATCCTTGCAAGTATTTGTTATTTGTTGTCTTTGATAATAGCCATTCTGAAAGGTGTGAGGTGGTATTTCCTTGTAGTTTTGAATTGCATTTCTCTGACGGTTAGTGAGGTTGAGCAGCTTTTCATGTGCCTGTTGGCACATCTGTATGTCTTCTTTGGAAAAATGTCTGTTCTGGGCCTCTGCCCATTTTTTAATTGGTTGTTTATTTTTTTTTGATGTTGAGTTGTATGAGTTCTTTGCATATTTTGGACATTAACCCCTTATCAGATATAGCATTTGCAAATATCTTCTCGCATTCAGCAGGCAGGCCTGAAGCATCTTTTCATGAATTTCACATTTCCATTCCTGGGCTATACCTGTCTGTAAAGTACAAAATTGCAAACACTGCATACTTTCCCCAGTTACTGTTTCCAGAGCCTGCTTTCTAGTGTCTAATTCTGATGGCATGTTAGAATTTTCCAAAACTTCAGAGTCCTTATAATAATTATAACTATAGGGCTTCCCTGGTTGGCGCAGTGGTTGGGAACCCGCCTGCTAGTGCGGGGGACGCGGGTTCGAGCCCTGGTCCGGGAGGATCCCACATGCCGCGGAGCTGCTGAGCCCGCGTGCTACAACTACTGAAGCCCACACACCTAGGCCCGTGCTCCGCAACAACAGAAGCCACCACAATGACAAGCCTGCACACCACAACGAGGAGTGGCCCCCACTCGCCGCAACTAGAGAAAGCCTGTGTGCAGCAACGAAGACCCAACACAGCCAAAAATAGATAAATAAATAAATTTATTAAAAAATAAAAATAAAAAATAATTATAACTATAGATGAAATAGAACATTATAATAATAGAAAGAGGATTGGAATGAGCCTCCAGAGACCTAAGTTCTAGTCCTTCCTCTACCCCTGTCAATCTTTGCAGCCTTTGGAGAGTCATTTAGTTGCTATGCACTTGATTTTCCTCACCTGAAAATGAATGTTCTGGTTTAATGATGTCCCTGGAAGTGTTAATATTTTGTGATTATATGTGCAGAATTGCATCTACTGGTGATTTTTAATTAATTCCAGATATACAAACTTTTAGAGTAACAGCGCGGTTGAACAAAATTCATTTTTATGTGTTGTTAGGAATCTTACTGGTGCCTGCTCCAACAGGCCAAGAATCCAGTGATTCTTTAACAAGCCTTATGCATGAGAATTGATTCAAAGAAATAACAGAAAGCCCTTAAAGTGTCATCTATTTTTTTAACAAGGCTTATGCATGAGAATTGATTCAAAGAAATAACAAAAAGCCCTTAAAGTGTTGTCTACTTTTTTCCACAGAAACTATGAGAATTATTTTGTCAAAGCACAGAAGGTGAGACGACTCATTGCTCGTGATTTTGTGAATGTTTTCAACTCTGGAGTGGATGTCTTGCTAACTCCTACCACCTTAAGTGAGGCAGTGCCACACACGGAGTTCATCAGAGAAGACAATAGAACACGAAGTGCTCAGAATGATATTTTTACACAGGCTGTAAATATGGCAGGTGAGGATCCCTCAAGAACATTCTGGTTTTCTTCAAATTTTTAGGTAGACACCCTGGTCTTCTACTTAGGTTCTAGCTAGATTGTTCCCTAAACGCAATAGCTTGTCCTTCTGGAATGCTTAGGAATGTGTGTTTGTGTGTGCATGTGTGTATTTATAGGCATGCACATGCTTGCACTTACCACACACACATAAATTTTCAAACCTAGAAAAGTTGAAGAAGTCGTATACTGAATACCCATATGTCCTTTGCTTGGATTCATCCTTGTTAACATCTTGCCTCACTTGCTTTCTCCTTCCTCTCTTTCTCTCTCTTTCACACACACAAACGCACACACACTCTTAGCTTTTATTTGAATAATTTGAAAGTTTCAACATCATGTTACTTCACCCCTAAATACTTTAGCATGAATCGTCTAAGAATAAAGACATCCTCCTACATAACCACAATTCCATCATCACACCTAAGAAACCTAACACAAATACAATAATATTCCAAATACAGTTCATATTTAACTTTACTCAGTTGTACCAAAAATGCCTTTTATAGGGTGTTTTTTCCCCGATATATATTTGTTTATAATATCTCTTAAAGTCTAGAACAGTTCCCCAGTTCTCTATGTTTTATAACAGTCTGAACCACATCAGACTGTTATAATTTTTGTTTTAATCATCAAACATAATGTAGGAAACTCAAGGACAGAGGGAAAAGTCTGTTGTATTTATCTATACTTTTATTTACTGTGTTCATTTCTCCCTGATGTATCAGATCCTTTGTTTTACCATATCCTTTCTGTTTGGAGAACAGTTAGCCATTCTTTTAGGGTAGGTCTGCTGGCAACCAGTTCTCTTAGCTTTCTTCTGAGAATGTCTTGATTTTCCTTTCATTTTTAAAGGTTATTTTTGCCGGATATATGATTCTGATTTGACAGTTCTTTTCTTTAGCACTTAAAAAATGCCCTGCTACTTTCTTTTGGCCTGCATAGTTACTGATAAGAAATCCCCCACCTTTTAAAATTTTTGTTTTAAGTGACATTGACTCTCTTGAGGAGTCTAGTCCTCTTGACCTGTAGGATATCCCATCTGTAATTTGAATTTGTCGTATTGCTTCCTCATGATTGGGTTGAGTTAAAAATTTTTGGCACAAATACTACATATGCTTCATGTCAAGAAACAGTTAAGTATCAGTTTGTCCCACTTTTGGAAGCTAAGTTAATCCCTTGGTTAAGGAAGTAACTACCATATATTTTCCTTATAAAGGCACATTTTCCTTTTGTAAGTTGTAAGCAAGTGGTGATGTGATACTTTGAGACAGTGTTTCCCAATAAACTTGAACCCACTTTTAGCATCTATTGATGATCCTTGCCTGAATTAAATATTACTTAGAGAATTACAAAATGCTGACTTTTCTAATTCTATCATTCCTTCTACATATGTTAGCTAGCAGCCTTCTCTAAAGAACAGCTTTCCTGGGTCTTCCCTGGTGGCGCAGTGGTTAAGAATCCACCTGCCAATGCAGGAGACATGGGTTCGAGCCCTGGTCCAGGAAGATCCCACATGCCACGGAGCAACTAAGCCCGTGCATCACAACAACTGGGCCTGCGCTCTAGAGCCCGCAAGCCACAACTACTGAGCCCGTGTGCCACAACTACTGAGCCCATGTGCCACAACTACTGAAGTCCACGCGGCTAGAGCCCGTGCTCTGCAACAAGAGAAGCCACCGCAATGAGAAGTCTGTGTACCACAACAAAGAGTAGTCCCCGCTCGCCGCAACTAGAGAAAGCCCACACGCAGCAACGAAGACCCAACGCAGCCAAAAAATACATAAATTAATTTAAAAAAAGAAAAAATAATTTTTAAAAAAAGCTTTCCTTTTTTAAAAAAATTCAATGTATTATAAGTAATTAACTGTCATTATTTTTGATGCTCAAATTTAACCAACAGTTGTGTATCCTTTAGACCAGCCCCCATTCATTTTTGAAAACTTTCTTATTTTATGGCATAACAAGATGTCCCAGGCTCTCCTACTTTCTCTGCCCCAAAACTAAAATTAAAACTACCCTGAATTACTATTTTTCATCTAACAAATTGGCAAAAATTCAAAAACTCAACAACACACTCTATAGGTGAGGCTGTAGGAAAACACTCATTTTGCTGATAGGAGTTGAAAAGGTACAACTTTTTTGGAGGGAAAGTTGGCAAAATATCTAATTACATATGCATTTATCTTTTGATGAAACAGTTCCTCTTCAGCTGAGAAACGTTCAGGAATACCAAAAAAATACACAAGGTAATTCACTGGGACTTGGCATGAAATAGCTAAATACCGAAAACAACCAAAATCTCCAACCACAGAAGAATGGTTGAATAAATTATGGTAAAACCACATGATGGAATACTATGCAACTATAAAAAAGGAATGAAGAAGGTCTATGTGAACAGATATACAGTGATTTCTAAGATATATTAAGTGAACAAAGGAAGATACAGAAGCATACATATAATTTTTGTGATTCTTTTTTATTACCTTATCCTGTCTTGTACCTACTGGCACTGGAAAGTGGAAGAGGTCTCTGCATCTTAGGGTGGAGAATTAATCAGCATTTAATGGGTCTCTTTCTTTTCCTCAGGGTTGCCAGCAGTGAGTGTCCCTATGGCCCTCTCAAGCCAAGGGTTGCCAATCGGACTACAGTTTATTGGACGTGCATTTTGTGACCAGCAGCTTCTTACAGTTGCCAAATGGTTTGAAAAACGAGTACAGTTTCCTGTTATTCAGCTTCAGGAACTAATGGATGATTGTTCATCAATCTTTGAAAATGAAAAGTTAGCTTCTGTTTCTCTAAAATAATAGTGATAACTATCATGCAAATTATAATGACTTTTAAAGATTTTATATTCTAGAAAAGTCAAGTGATCTTGTAATTTGGTTCATTGTCAACACAGTCATTCCTTGGAATCGCTTTTTAAAATTCTTGTGATATAGTTAATTACTTATGAATAATCTGTCAGCATTTATTAAGCATCCACTAAGTATAAACAAAGTGCAGGATTTCTATTATAATACATGTTCCTGAAAAATGATGCATTCTGTAAAAATGTTCATTAAAAACAACATTGCTTACAGTACTAGTGCTGTACTGTGCTGTAAGCAATCTAAGTACTAGTAAACCTCTCAAAACTTGTACATCTTTGTAACCAAAGCACTAACAAAAACAGTCAGTGGTACCTCCAGAGATAACCTGGACAGCCCAGCCGACAGGCAGCTCAACATGCGGTGGAGGCCACCTCAGCGGATGTTAAAAATGCACAAAAACAATAAAATGGGAATATCCACTTCTAAGTCTGAGCAGAGCAGGTAGAAGAAGAGCTCTGAGCACAGGAGGAAGTGCAACCTTCTGGGGCCCAGAGTCCTGCAAGACGGGGGTGTGCCTCTCTCTCTGGGGAGAGCCCCAGGTGTGGACTCTCCTCTAAGAATAGAGCTGCAATGACTGAGAACTTTTTTCCTTTCCTGCTAACAGTTAAAATGTTACTTCTGCCATTCCAGAGCCCCATGCCACGGAACCAGAGTAACTCCATGTTACACTGAGTTCACTCTAGTTCCATCACAAACAAGCTCAGTGATGCCATAGAGACATTTGTTGTGACCTAACAGACCACACTGGACTCGAAACTTGGTAGCTAGTGGAGCATGGTTTTAGTGAGAAAGTTTCAAGATACACAAGTAAGAGCCCATATGAAAAACTTGTGTATAATTTGGTGAGGATGCCAAAGAGAAGAAGCCCATGGACCTCCTCCCTTACCCCAGATTCTCTATTCCTTATGGTTTTCTTACCCTCTTGACTTTCTTTACAAGTGCTCTCTCTTTGGGCTCCTTGAGCACAAAGAGACATTAACGGGAATATGTATTCAGAATCTGAAAAAAAAAAATCTGATGAAAATCATATGTTTACCCACTATAAAATTTCATCGTTGGATTTGTCTTTGCCAGAACACCACTGTCATGTTTACATGTGTTCTAATTTGACACTTGTTTATTGTTGATAAGTATAAGTGGGGAGCTGAATTATTATTTAACAGATTCACTTTGTTTAGTAAGAAAAAAGTCCTTTCTAAATATGAAAGACATGAAGGAAAAACATAGGCAGAACCTTCCCGAACCACTAGGATGTTGAGTGGTGAGAGTTTAACCTGCCTGGTACTTTTCATTAATAATTTTCTCTCCCCCTGGGATCCTCCCACTCCCAAATACTCTATCTGATAAACTTTACATAAAAGTTTTCTGTGCCAGGCCCATAGGCCCACTAGGATTCTTAAATATTTTGACATGAGTCCCTGAAAAAGGAAGAAATTCATGACAGAGAATTGCTTTACTTTATAACACGAGAAAACTCTTAGTTGGGGGAGGTAGTATGATGCAAATGGCAAGCAGATGAATCTTTGCCCGTCTTTTTTTTATGTGTGTATAATTCAAAATAAAAATTTTTCAAAGAAGATTTATGTAATTTCTCTTATTCCTATATCTCTGCTTGAGTTGCACTAGATTGGAACTGGAAATAACGAAGTGAAACATTTACTGTTCTCACGTAGTAACACCCAACTAGCGTGAAATGATACCTAATCTGCTCTTTCTTTTCCATCTTTACCCTAAATCTAGTAGATCTCATTTTGCCAAATCACTGTCTGGGAGTTTAAGGGGAAAATGGTTTCTGTGTCTCAGCTGATTAAACCCTGAAATTGTTAGCAGCAGGGCTGCCACAGCAGAGCACGTCAGAAAGGTGAAGGTGGCTGCGAGTGTAAGATGAGTGCCTTGATAAGACAGCGAAACAAAGCATTGCTAGAGTGAAAAAATGTGATGCGTTCACAAAACTTCGCACCCTGACGGCACACAGAGCCAAATCCAAGCCAGGTCCGTGTTGACCAACACTTAGCGTTACCAAGAAAATCGCTTGGAACCAGGGAGGCAGAATGTTCTATTTGAATGGCTATTTGACACCAGGTGGTTGGGAACACAGGACAGTGGGCCATCTAGAAAAGACAGCATGGTACAGAAGAGGAGCTTCTAAAAATGACGAAGAATGGTGATTCCTATGAGGAAATCACCTGCACCTTCTACAGCGGACAAGATATATCTTTAGGATTTTAGAACAGGATCTGAAGAACAGTGAAAAGAGATCTGGTTACAGGGCACCAAAAAGTAGACCTCGGGGATTCTGTAAACTGTGTCATACCCTGTTCCAGTTTAAGTAAGGGAGCAAACTAATGGGGTTTTCACAATAGTTTCTATTATGAACTTTGATTTATTAACTACTTTTACTCTCCCTCCCTTTCCTCAAATATCTGATTATGCTGAGGCTAAATATGTGTTGCCTGTGCAAGCCTGGGGTAAAATTTATTCATTGCGTTTAGAAGCACCAGAGGACAGTTTAAAGTAGAAGGCTTTCCTCAGTTATTTCATAACTTTAGCAGTGTGTACACTAGAACAAAAACCTGAAAATTTAATGAAAGCAAATAACACGAGAAAACCCCAGCCAACATTAAATAAAAGTAATTACGGGATTTCAGAGGGGCTTTCATTTCTTTTTCTTTGTACCTCAATGGAATATAAATCCAAAAGGACTTTAGGAACTTTATTAAAAATTTATTATTACAATGTTGTAAAAGTAAATAGTTGAGGAAATCACTGAATTGATAAAAATAGGGGAAAAGGTTAAAACCAGGAATAAGATTACAAGTTAACAATGCTTGTCAAGGTATTTATACAGATGCTAAGGCTGTACAGTGTGATATGGTGGGAAATTTCCCAATTGCTTTCCTAGTGGGTAAGGCCACCAGATTTAAAAATCAGATATACCTGGGTTTGAATCCTATTACTGCCATTTACGAGCTGTGTAACCTGTCTGAGCTTCAGTATCCTGACCTGTAAAATGGAGGTAATATTTACTCCAAGGGAGGGTTGGGAGGATTAAATTTAAATGATGCACTTAAAGCACCCAGCATAACAACACAGAATAAGTATTCAAAAGTTTGGAGCTATAAATACATGCATACAATCATGAAATTATCATTTTCCCATGGACGCTAAAGATACACATTAAACTAATACGGCCAAATTGCAATTTACTGAAAACTTATGCTAGAGACCAGCTATATAGCTCTCTGATGATCTGGCTTCCTCTGCAGATAAAGTTTAAAATATCTGGAAGAACTGATGGACTGTGCGTTTTTAAAGCAATTTCCATGAGCCTATAATAAAGAATTGGCTAACACAGGGTTCAAAGTCCTGGAGGTCTTTTTTTGTTTTTTTAACATCTTTATTGGAGTATAATTGCTTTACAATGGTGTGTTAGTTTCTGCTTTATAACAAAGTGAATCAGCTCTGCATATACATATATCCCCATATCCCCTCCCTTTTGTGTCTCCCTCCCACCCTCCCTATCCCACCCCTCTAGGTGGTCACAAAGCACCGAGCTGATCTCCCTGTGCTATGCGGCTGCTTCCCACTAGCTATCTATTTTACATTTGGTAGTGTGTATATGTCAATGCCACTCTCTCACTTCATCCCAGCTTACCCTTCCCCATCCCTGTGTCCTCAAGTCCATTCTCTGCATCTTTATTCCTGTCCCACCCCTAGGTTCTTTAGAACCTTTTTTTTTTTTTAGATTCCATACATATGTGTTAGCATATGGTATTTGTTTTTCTCTTTCTGACTTACTTCACTCTGTATGACAGACTCTAGGTCCATCCACCTCACTACAAATAACTCAATTTCGTTTCTTTTTATGGCTGAGTAATATTTCATTGTATATATGTGCCACATCTTTTTTATCCATTCATCTGCCTGGAGGTTTTTTAAAAGGCCCCTGTGCTCTGCCAACCAAGTGAAAGCAGGACTGACATGTTAAGAATGAAGCCTCCCAGGGCTTCCCTGGTGGCGCAGTGGTTGAGAATCTGCCTGCTAATGTAGGGGACACGGGTTCGAGCCCTGGTCTGGGAAGATCCCACATGCCGCGGAGCAACTAGGCCCGTGAGCCACAACTACTGAGCCTGCACGTCTGGAGCCTGTGCTCCGCAACAAGAGAGGCCACGATAGTGAGAGGCCTGCGCACCGCGATGAAGAGTGGCCCCCACTTGCCGCAACTAGAGAAAGCCCTCGCACAGAAACGAAGACCCAACACAGCCAATAAATAAAAATTAAAAATAAAAATAAAAAAAAAAAGAATGAAGCCTCCCAAAATGTGGCTATCCCATATCCTGTGGGGAAAATGCTTTCGACAGAGCCAAGTTCTTCCTCATAAAACCTAGTTCCATTCCAACACATAGATACATAGATCGTTGGGGCCCCGAAATACTACATCTTAGCTCCAATTATTTTAACATGGGAAAAATTTAGGGTTGATGTTCCCTACAGCCAGCTAGTCTAGCCATAAAGGGGGAAAAGTTAATGAAGTACCCCTAGAGCATCTGTTGGTTAAACAATTTCACTCCTTGGTGAATCTTCCAAGAGAAATTAGTTGTAAAATGGACCTTCAGAATAATATGATAGAATTGGCATCAGGTATCTGCCAAGGTGAAAACTGACAACTTTAGCATAGTTCATATAGCAGGACCAGTTGTCTTCAGAGGCCAATCATAGTATAGAATTCTTATCTTTCTGTTCTCTGTGACAAGAGTGTATGCATCTAAATCACTAACATACAAATCACTAACATACAAACTAAAAGGATGCAAGGCCGGAATTCAGAGTTTTAAGGCTTATAATAACCAAATAAATTCTAATACAGTATACTATTTGAACAATTCTATCACAAGCATGTAAAAAGACATGGAGCAAGTTACATATGAATTATTTTCTTAGCTATCCCACTTTAGTCCTCCATGGAAATGGCCACTAGAATGCAGGTAATTGGTGCAGAATTAAGGTAGTGTTAATGGGAAAGAGAGAGAGATATTATAAAGTGAAAATCAGAAGAATTTAGAGCTCAATTGGATTCGAGGGTATGGGAGAAAGGAGGGAAAGAAACATGATTTTTATACTGAGAAGTGCTCTCAACTAGAAAAATGATGTTAAGCTTAATAAAAACAAGGAAAGCAGGAATGATCTGTAGGGGCTGAAGATGAATTCCACAATCAAGGAGAAGTACCTAACAGGTAGTGGGAAAAGAGGCAAGTTAGATGGAGCTTGGGGAGTCAGAACAGACAGCGAAGTCTATCCCTGCTCCCCCCATGTTTAGTTATGAAAATTTTCAAATACAAAGCACTGAACACTCACATACCCACCAGCTATATTCTACCATTGACATTTTACTGTATTTATTTTATCACATATCTATCCTCTATTATCCCTATTCATCCATTAATCCACCTTATTTTAAAAATATATATCTCAAAGTACAGTTTACCCTAAATACTTAAGCATACCTATCATTAACTTGAGTTCAATATTTGTTTATGGGTTTTAAGTAAAACTTATATACAACAAAATGCACAAGTCTTAAGTGTACGTTCCCTGAGTTTTGACAAGTGCATGCTCTTGTGTAACATAAACCCCTGTCAACATATAGACCATTACTGTAATTTCTGTCACCCCAGAAAATTTCCTTATGCCCCTTCCTAGTTAATTCCTGCTCTCACCCCTCCAGAGGCAACCATTCTTCTGGTTTTTTCCCCCAACACAATTTAGTTTTGCTTATTCTAGAATTTCATATGAATGTAATCTGCACTGGGTCACCTAAAATGTTATTCAGGAAATGCAAGATCTCAGTTTTTGAATTTGATTCGAATTGATTTTAAGAGGTTTGTTTTCTCTAGTTACAAAGGTAATGCTTGTCCCCTGGTGGGAGACAACAGAAAAGCACATGCACAAAAAAATAAAAATCACTTACTATCTCACCATCTAGATGTATGTATATGTATATACATATCTATTTTTATTAATAAAAATGGTGTCATACTTCACATAGTTGTGCAACCATTACCACAAGATTCCAGAACGTTTTTATTATCCCACAAAGAAACCCCACACCCATTAGCAGTCACTTCCCGTTCCACTCTACTCCCAGCCCCTGGCAACCACGAATTTACTTTCTGTCTCTATGGATTTGCCTCTCCTGGACATGACATATAAATGGAATCATACAGCATGTGACCTTTTGTGTCTAGCTTCTTTCATTTAATATGTTTTCAAGATTCATCCATGTTGAAGCATGTATCAATATCTCATTGTTTTTATGGTTGAATAATTTTCCAATTTGTAGACATATCACATGTCAATTTATTCATCAGTTGATGGACATTTGGATTGTTTCCATTTTGGTAATGAATAATGCTGCTATGAATATTCATGTACAAATGTACACATTCATGTACATGTGTTTTTATTTTGCTTGTATATATACCTAGGTGTGGAATTGCTGAGTAATATGGTAACTGTGTTTAACTATTTTTTTTAAACATCTTTATTGAAGTATAATTGCTTTACAATGGTGTATTAGTTTCTGCTGTATCACAAAGTGAATCAGCTATACATATACATATATCCCCATATCTCTTCCCTCTTGCGACTCCCTCCCATCCTCCCTGTCCCACCCCTCTAGGTGGTCACAAAGCACCGAGCTGATCTCCCTGTGCTATGCGGCTGCTTCCCACTAGCTATCTATTTTACATTTGGTAGTGTATATATGTCCATGCCACTCTCTCACTTTGTCCCAGCTTACCCTTCCCCCTCCCCGTATCCTCAACTGTGTTTAACTTTTTGAGGAACGGCCAAACTTTTCCAAAGTGGCTGCACCGTTTTACATTCCCACCAGCAATATATGAGGGTTCCAATTTCTCCATATTCTTGCTAACCCTTGTTATTGTCTGTCTTTTTTATTTTAGCAATCCCAGTGAGAGTGAAGTGATATCTCACTGTGGTTTTGATTTGCATTTTTCTAATAACTAATGATATTGAGTATCTTTTCATGTGCTGACTGGACAATTATATATATATATATATATATATATATATATATATATATATATATATATATACACACACACACACACACACACACACACACACACATATATATTTTGGTGGGGGGAAGAAATGTGTATTTAAATCCTCTGCTCATTTTAAAATTGGTTTGTCTTTTTATCATTGAGTTTAAGAGGTTTTTTAAAAGATATATTTTGGACACAAGTCCCTTATCAGATATGTGATTTGCAAATATTTTCTCCCATTCTGTGAATTGTCTTTTCATGTTCTTGATGGTTTTCTTAAAAGCAGTAAAGTTTTTTATTTTATCCAAGGTTAATGTATCTATTTTTGCTTTTGTGGCTTTTGCCTTTGGTGTCACATATCAAATGTACCTGTAATGAGGCGGAGTCAAGATGGCAGGTGGGAAGACACAGAGTTAGCGTCTCCCCACAACTAGGGGGCCTAACGGCTGCTGGTGGGGGACTCTGATGCCCAAGGAGATGGGAGGAACCCCAAAGTGAACCGGTAGGACACAGTGGGACTGAGGGGGGAGGAGAAGTGGAGGCCAGACAGGATTGGCGCCTCTGAGGCCAGGGAGATCAGGAGAGGCAGGCAGGAGGGACTCTCTGGGAAGAGCGGGAGAGGAGCAGAGGGTGATTGCCTGGCTCACTGGGGCCGGGGAGACTGCTGAGCTCCCAGGCTGATCCCCTGCCCTCAGAGCCCCCTCCATGCCACGTAGGTCCTTGGGGGCATAGGAGGGAGGCCAGGGGGATCAGGAGAGGCAGGCGGGAGAGGCTCTCCCAGACTGGAGGAAGAGGAGAGGAGAGGAGGGTGTTTGCCCTGCCCACTCGAGCCCAGGAAGCCTGCTGGGCTCCCAGGTGAGGTCCTCTGCCCTCTGAGACTAGGGGTGGGGGGCACGCCTGGGCCCCTTCTGTTCCTTGAGCCTAAGCCCCACCCCCTACAGCCCTCAGGGCCTTTTCCAGCCCTGTGGGTCCTGAGCATTGGCCCCGTCCACCACCCAAACCCCACCCTTGCTTAGGCCCCGCCCTGCACAGCCAAGGCCTTCCCCCCCACCTTTTTTTTTTCTTTTCCCTCCTCCTCTTTTTTTACTATTGTGGTACTGATGTACCTTCATTCATCTATATTTTAATTTAAAATTCTTCCTAACATATCTGTTAGTTTCCTAGTCTAATTTTATTTTTTACTTCGTTATTGTTCTCTTTTTTTTCCCGCCCCAGGCAGATTGCGGGATCTTGGTTCATGAACCCAGGGTCGGGCTCCTGTGGTGGGAGCTCCGAGTCCGAACCACTGGACCAACAGAGAACCTCAGACCCCAGGGAATATTCATTGGAGTGAGGTCTCACGGAGTTCCTTATCTCAGCACCAAGACACAGCTCTACCCAAGAGCCTACAAACTCCAGTGTTGGAAGCCTCAGGCCAAACAACCAGTAGAAAAGGAAAACAATCCCACTCATTTAAAAAAAAAATGAGATGGCAAAAAAATGTCACAGATGAAGGAGCAAGGTAAAAACCTACAAGACCAAATAAATGAAGAGGAAATAGGCAATCTACCTGAAAAAGAATTCAGAATAATGACAGTAATGATGATCCAGAATCTTGGAAATAGAATGGAGGTACGGATTGAGAAAATACAAGAAATGCTTAACAAAGATCTAGAAGAACTAAAGAACAAACAAACAGAGGTGAACAACACAATAACTAAATGAAAAATACACTAGAAGGAATCTATATCAATAGCAGAATAACTGAGGCAGAAGAACGAATAAGTGAGCTAGAAGATAAAATGGTGGAAATAACTGCTGAGGCGCAGAATAAAGAAGAAAGAATGAAAAGAATTGAAGACAATCTCAGAGACCTCTGGGACAATACTAAATGCACCAACATTTGAATTATAGGGGTCCCAGAAGAAGAAGAGAAAAAGAAAGGGTCTGAAAAATATTTGAAGAGATTATACAGTCAAAAACTTCCCTAACATGGGAAAGGAAATAGTCACCCAAGTCCAGGAAGCACAGAGAATCCCATACAGGATAAACCCTAGGAAAAACACACCGAGACACATATTAATCAAAGTAACAAAAATTAAATTCAAAGAAAAAATATTAAAAGCAGCAAGGGAAAAACAAAAAATAGCATACATAAGGAATCCCCATAAAGTGATCAGCTGATTTTTCAGCGGACACTCTTCAGGCCAGAAGGGAGTGGCAGGATATACTTAAAGTGATGAAAGAGAAAAACCTACAACCAAGATTACTCTACCCAGTAAGGATCTCATTCAGATTCGATGGAGAACTCAAAAGCTTTTCAGACAAGCAAAAGCTAAGAGAATTCAGCACCAACAAACCAACTTTACAACAAATGCTAAAGAAACTTCTCTAAGCAGGAAACACAAGAGAAGAAAAAGACCCACAAAAAACAAACCCAAAACAATTAAGAAAATGGTAATAGGAACATACATATCGATAATAACCTTTAATGTAAATGGATTAAATGCCCCAGCCAAAAGACACAGACTGGCTGAACGGATACAAAAACAAGACCCATATATATGCTGTCTACAAGAGACCCACTTCAGACCTAGGGACCCATACAGACTGAAAGTGAAGGGATGGGAAAAGATATTCCATGCAAATGGAAATCAAAAGAAAGCTGGAGTAGCAATACTCGTATCAGATGAAATAGACTTTAAAATAGACTCTTACAAGGGACAGGAGGGACACTACATAATGATCAAAAGATCAATCCAAGAAGAAGATAGAACACTTATAAATGTATATGCACCCAACATAGGAGCACCTCAATACATAAGGCAAATGCTAACAACCATGAAAGGAGAAATTGACAGTAACACAATAATAGTAGGGGACTTTAACACCCCACTTTCACCAATGGGCAGATCATACAAAATGAAAATAAATAAGGAAACACAAGCTTTAAATGACACAATAGACCAGATAGATCTAATTGATATTTATAGAACATTCCATCCAAAAGTGGCAGAATACACTTTCTTCTCAAGTGCACATGGAACATTCTCCAGGATAGATCACATCCTGGATCACAAATCAAGCCTCGGAAAATTTAAGAAAACTGAAATCATATCAAGCATCTTTTCTGACCACAACGCTATGAGATTGGAAATCAATTGCAGGAAAAAACTAAAAAACACAAATACATGGAGACTAAACAGTGCGCTACTAAATAACCAAGAGATGACTGAAGAAATCAAAGAAGAAATTTAAAAATACATAGAAACAAATGACAATGAAAACACGACGACCCAAAACCTATGGGATGCAGCAAAAGCAGTTCTAAGAGGGAAGTTTATAGCAGTACAATCTCACCTCAAGAAACAAGAAAAATCTCAAATAAACAATCCAACCCTACACTTAAAACAACTAGAGAAAGATGAACAAAGAAAACCCAAAGTTAGTAGAAGGAAAGAAATCATAAAGATCAGAGCAGAAATAAATGAAATAGAAACGAAGCAAACAATAGCAAAGATCAATAAAACTAAAAGCTGGTTCTTTGAGAAGATAAACAAAATTGATAAGCCATTAGCCAGACTCATCAAGAAAAAAAGAGAGGACTCAAATCAATAAAATTAGGAATGAAAAAGGAGAAATTACAACTGACAATGCAGAAATACAAAGGATTATAAGAGACTACTACAAACAACTATATGCCAAAAAAATGGACAACCACAAAGAAATGGACAAATTCTTGGAAAGGTACAGTTTTCCAAGACTGAACCAGGAAGAATTAGAAAATATAAACAGACCTATCACAAGTAATGAAATTGAAACGGTGATTAAAAATCTTCCAACAAACAAAAGCCCAGGACCAGATAGCTTCACAGGCGAATTCTATTAAACATTTAGAGAAGAGCTAACACCCATCCTTCTCAAACTCTTCTAAAAAATTGCAGATGGAGAAACACTCCCAAACTCATTCTATGAGGCCACCATCACCCTGATACCAAAATCAGAAAAAGATATCACAAAAAAAGAAAATTATAGACCAATATCACTGATGAACATAGATGCAAAAATCCTGAACAAAATACTAGCAAACAGAATCCAACAGCACATTAAAAGGATCATACACCATGATCAAGTGGGATTTATCCCAGGGATGCAAGGATTCTTCAATATATGCAAATCAATCAATGTGATACACCACATTAACAAATTAAGGAATAAAAGCCATATGATCATCTCAATAGATGAAGAAAAAACTTTTGACAAAATTCAACACCCATTTATGATAAAAACTCTCCAGAAAATGGGCATAGAGGGAACTTACCTCAACATAATAAAGGCCATATATGACAAACCCACAGCAAGCATCATACTCAATGGTGAAAAACTGAAAGCATTTCCAGTAAGATCAGGAACAAGACAAGGATGTCCACTCTCACCACTCTTATTCAACATAGTTTTGGAAGTCCTAGTCACAGCAATCAAAGAAGAAAAAGAAATAAAAGGAATACAAATTGGAAAAGAAGAAGTAAAACTGTCACTGTTTGCAGATGAAATGACACTATACATAGAGAATCCTAAAGATGCCACCAGAAAACTACTAGAGCTAATCAATGAATTTGGTAAGGTTGCAGGATACAAAATTAATGTTCAGAAATAAGTAATCTTTCTATATACAAATAAGAATCTGTTAGAATCGCTTTGTCCAACACAGCAGCCACTAGCCACACGTAACTATTTAAATTTTAATAACAAAGAAAATTTTAAATTCGGTTGATTAGTAACATTAGTCATATCCCAAGTCGTCAGTAGTCACTTGAAATTTGGAGGGAAAGAGCCAATTTGGAATTATTTTCCATAGGCCCTATGAAAAAATAAACAAGCAATAAAGGCCAGGAAAATTCTGAGAAAGAATAGTAATAAGGGGAACAGTTCTATAAGATATTAAAACACATTACAAGGCTATAATAATTCAAGTGTTTGAATAGACTGCTATATAATAAATAAAACAGAATAGGAATTCTAGAAACTTACTCCTACACCTATAAAAATTTTGCATGTGATAAAGGAGGCATTTCAAATCAGTGGTGAAGAGGAATTATTCAATAAATCATGTTAGGACTAGACTTCTAGAAAAAAAACTGTATTCCCTACTTCACCTCTTACTCCAAAATAAATTCCAAATGTAGCAAAGATGTAAACATAAAAGAAAGCCCTATTACAGGTTTGCTTATAGTAGCAAAGGATTGGAAACAACCTGAAGGCCCTTTAATGATTAAATAATCATGGTATATACATTCAATTTAATACTATTTAGTTAATGGGAAAGAACATTTGTATTATGTTCAGATAATATAAGTGGGCCACATAAGTGGCCCATTATCATTCCTTGTTAACAAAGAGGCAACCAATCCCTTCTAAATATATCAGATTTGTTTAATTCTTTTTGTCTTCACCTGCACTAAGGTTGCCAAGTGTCCAGCACTGAATTGTGGTTTAGCTTTCTGTCCAGCAAAAGGAAAATTTTAAAGATGCCTTTATCATTAAAAAATTACTGGAGGGCTTCCCTGGTGGCACAGTGGTTAAGAATCCGCCTGCCAATGCAGGGGACATGGGTTCGAGCCCTGGTCCAGGAAGATCCCACATGCCACGGAGCAACTAAGCCCGTGCGCCACAACTACTGAGCCTGTGCTCTAGAGCCTGCGAGCCACAACTACCGAGCCTGTGTGCCGTAACTACTGAAGCCCATACACCTAGGGCCTGTGCTCTGCAACAAGAGAAGCCACCGCAATGGGAAGCCCACACACCGCAACGAAGAGTAGCCCCCGCTTGCCGCAGCTAGAGAAAGCCGGCGTGCAGCAACGAAGACCCAACACAGCCAAAAATAAAAATAAAATAAAATAAATAAATTTATTTAAAAAAAAATTACTGGAAAAATTTTTTAGAAATAACATTATCCTGGTGGGTAGACAAAGCAGTGTTTGTAATAAGGGGAAAAGAGGAATACCTGAATAAGTGACACCATTTGTGGAGTCTCTGTCATAACAGATTTTTTTGTTTTAATTTTTAATTTTTTAATTTTTTAATTTCTCTTTCTTTCTTTCTTTCTTTATGGCTGTGTTGGGTCTTCATTTCTGTGCGAGGGCTTTCTCTAGTTGTGGCAAGCGGGGGCCACTCTTCATCACGGTGCGTGGGCCTCTCACTATCGCGGCCTCTCGTTGTTTTAATTTTTTAAACAAAATTTGAGATCTAATCTATTGGCTTCCTATCATATAAAGGGAGGTTTTTAAATTTACAGTCCTCAACCTCATACACACACACAAAACACACACGTTCCTTCTTTCAATTACAGCATAATTTTTGGTTAGATAAAAACTTAGCAATTACATTATTACAAGTAAGCTGCAGTGGATGCTGTGATGAGCCACCCAGCTCCCTCCTTAGTACAGAATATATCCCCCAGCTGCTGGAGGCACTGCTGGCAGACGCCTCTCCACCAGCAGCCTTGGAATTAGCTTCTGAGAGTCGGCTCATAGATGTCAAGACCCCTTCCCAGACATGGTGAGTGGCTGTCATTCAATGACTGCTCAGCATGGAAGTAAAAGGCCCTCACTGCAACTTGGGACAATTCTCAAGGGCCAGCCCAGCTTTAGAGCTCCCTACGGGTTCAGCTAAGGCCTTTATTAAGGCCAAATTTTTCATCTGCCCAATCCTGCTTCCTTGCTTTTCTTCCTTCCCACAGGTATTGATCTCAAGAGTTCTCCCTAATAAACCTCCTGCCCGCCAATCTCTGTCTCCGAGGCTCCTTCCAAGGAACGCAACCTGTGACAGTGGGTACCAGAAATGGTCTGAGAAAGCAGTTGCTAGGATGGGATTTTGGAGGTGGATCTGCCGTCTGATTGGCAGAGCCCCAGTGTTGGTGGAAGGGGAAGCAGACAGCACAAGGTAACAGTGCAATTGTTAAACATTCACTGGTGGTAGCAAAAGCACTAGCTGATGCATTGTGTCAGGCATTTGAGCAATAGGGGGAAAATGATAATATTGATAAAAGGACAGTGAAAGTGGCTATCGCTAAACTCAATTCATGCTTTGGAAAAAGATAACAGACTAAGAGTGATTAATTGACTTTATAAAGTGTGAAAATGTGAAAGCCAGAAGGCCTCCTTGGTAGCACGTAAAAAATCTTTTTTCTCCTGTAGCAAAGATGTAGAGAAAGCTGAGGACCAGGCTCAGGACTTAATCATAAGGGTAGCAGAGCTCCAAAAAAGTTAATCTCTCAGACAAGGCAGGCTTGCTCTGCCAAGGTCAGGGCCCTGGTTAAAAAAACAATAGGAGGGCTTCCCTGGTGGCGCAGTGGTTGAGAATCTGCCTGCTAATGCAGGGGACACGGGTTCGAGCCCTGGTCTGGGAAGATCCCACATGCCGCGGAGCGGCTGGGCCCGTGAGCCACAATTGCTGAGCCTGCGCGTCTGGAGCCTGTGCCCCGCGACGGGAGGGGCCGCGATAGAGAAAGGCCCGCGCACCGCGATGAAGAGCGGTCCCCGCACCGCGATGAAGAGTGGCCCCCGCTTGCCGCAACTGGAGAAAGCCCTCGCACGAACCGAAGACCCAACACAGCCAAAAATAAATAAATAAATAAATAAATAAATAAGAAAATCCTTTAAAAAAAAAAAAAAAAAACAATAGGAGCCTGAGGATAGGATGGAGACCTCTGGATTGAGGCACCTGCAGAACTGGTCCATCCCTCCCTATTATGGGCTAGTCCTCCCCTCTTCTAGAAGACAATTTGAAGGCCACACACCTATGAAACAGCACGACCCCCTCAGATCTGCCCCAACCTCCCAGCCTGGCCACCAGGCCAATCACTAGATTTAAGTCACAACACAACTCAGCTGAGGAGTGCAGGACTCAGCAAACAGGTCCTGGCAGGGCCGGGAGAGAATCCATGGGACAGGATTCAGAGGGTGTTGGATCAAAGCAGGCAAACATTACTTTGGATTCAACACCCTGGCAGGAACCCCAGGAGATAGTGCAAGCATGCTGTCAGGATGACCCCAGGAAGTAAGGAAAAAGCAATGATCCACATCAAGTGAGGTTTAAACGCCAGCATTGCCCTGTCAGATGGTGGAAGAAGGGGTAAAAGGCTCAGAGAAGTGGGCGTGTTAGAGTGGATGTACTCTATAAGGCCTAGATGACCGTGCTCGGGGGCGGCACCAGAGTATACACGATTTACCAAAGCAATAAGCGATGTGCTGGCGAGAGCAGTGCCAATGGCTCTAAGACTTCAGTGGTAGCTCTCCTCCACAGACCAGGGATGAAGTGCTGTCTTTACAGAACTCGGCTCACTGACAGCAGTGAGAGGGATAGGACAACTCCCACCTTTGCCCCAGCCCCGTCCTCACAGAGGCCAGTGGTGGTACTTAGCCGTCAGAAGCCAGGTGGATGCAATTATTGTAATGCGCGGTAGGGTTGAAGTGGCAGCCAAGTGGCCTGACCTACATAGAGTTATGGAGATGGTAAATAAGCGCGGTGTTCCCAGAAGCAAACGCATGAGTAGCCAAAGAAGGTACTACTTAACCTGTACAAACAAAAGAAATCAAGGATGGAGGATGAAGGCAGTCATCCCAATGAAAAGTCAAGATGCCTTGCCCATTTTACAGAACCGAGCCAGCTTTGGGGCCCAGAACCCATCAATTAAGAGAGGCCAGGTGCCCAGGAAGGCACAACAAGTGTTCATAGTAATGATTTCCTAGTCCTTCCCCAATGGGATCCATGGCCATTTACTTGGGTAACTCTACACTGGGGGAAGTGGAAGACCCAAACACTATAAGGACTGTTGGACACAGGGTCCAGGTTGACATTAATGCCCAGAGCCCTGAAACATCGGCATGGAACCCTGTGAGAGTGGGGGCCAGTGTCATGGGTGTTTGTGTGACCTGTGAGGTTCTAAGTGTGATTTAGTTCTTGGTTTAATGCTCTGATATTGCCCTTTTGAAATTCTTAATAACTTTCAAACAAGGGGCCCTGCATGTTCAGCTTGTGCTGGGCCCTGCAAAGTATGTAGTGGGCCCTAGTGGGACTATATGAGTGGCCTGGAAATGAATGGAGCTCTAGCCCAGGTGTGGCTTACTGTGCATCTATTGGGTCTGCAGACCCATCTGTAATACTTTGCTGGTCTCTGACTGTATACTTGGGATAGACATTCCCAGTAACTGACATAGCACCATTCTGCCTCCTTGGCCTGTGGGATAAGAGCTATCACAGTGAAGACGGCCAAGTGGAGAGCGCTGAAACTGCCAACCTCTTACACTTACACACACACACACACACACACAGCCAAGATAGTAAATAAAAAACAATATTGCATCACAGAGAATCTGGCAGAAATTAGTGCCACTCTTAAAAACTTAAAGAATGCAGGGGTGGTGTGTGGACCCCATAATGTCTCCATTTAAATTGACCAATCTGTCCTCTGCAAAAAACAAAAAAACAAAACCAGAATTTGAAGGGTAACAGTGGACTATTTAAATGTAAACAAGAAGTAGCCCTGATTACAGAGGCTGTATCAGATGCAGTGTATTTCCTAGACCCCATTTAAATTCCACCAACTGTCTAAACAGCCCCTCTTTTTCTTTTAAGGCCTAGAATCTCATATGGAATCATATTTATGTGTCAGTCTAAAACAGTTCCACAGTCTTTCCCTGTCTCTCAAGTCATCAACAGTCTTAAGGGGCTTCCCTGGTGGCGCAGTGGTTAAGAATCTGCCTGCCAATGCAGGGGACAAGGGTTTGAGCCCTGGACCGGGAAGATCCCACATGCTGCAGAGCAACTAAGCCCATGTGCCACAACTACTGAGCCTGCGCCCTAGAGCCCACGAGCCACAACTACCGACCCCTCATGCCACAGCTACTGAAGACTGCATGCCTAGAGCCTGTGCTCCGCAACAAGACACTGCAATGAGAAGCCCACGCACCGCAACGAAGAGTAGCCCCCGCCACAATGAGAAAGCCCGCACACGCAGCAACAAAGACCCAATGCAGCCAAAAATATAAACAAATTTATAAAAAAAAAAAGAGCACAAGCCTTTCATTTTATAGGTTGATCATCATCCTGGGTGTGTCCAATGCTTCCCCATGACCGGACTTGAGCCATAGACTCTTGGAAAGAATACTACAAAAATGATGCTGTGCTCTTTCTTGGTACCTCACATCAGGTGAACAATGTGGACCCATCCCACTACTGGTGATATTAACCTTGTTTTCCTATCATTTGGTATCTGCTAGTTTTCTCCACTGTGAAGTCACCACTTCCCCCTTTGTATTTGATTGGTACTTTGTGCAAAGATATTCTGAGAGTATGCCAATATCTGTTCCTCACCAAACATCCACCCACCAGCCTTAGCCTCCATTGATGACTTTGTCTGTATCAGCTACCATTGAGTGGGTTGCCAAATAGTGCTTATCTATTTCCATATTCCTTCTACAATTATTAGCTAATAGTCTATGAAAGGAAGGGCTTTCCTTTCTCCCTCATTTGTCTATCTCAATCTGGACTCATGGATTCCTATTTTAATACTCTTATTTTTATGCTCAAATTGTCCCCATTTTGGCCAGGAGACACCCATTCAAGATAGCTCCTGTTTGGTTTTTCATGGTCTCGTTGTTCTTTGAGCATTTCTTTATTTTCTGGCACAAGAAGATGTTTCTGTATACCCAGCCCCACGGAGAATGGTATTTAGAAACCAAGATCTGGGAAAGGAAGCTTCACTTATAATGTTTTTGAAATCTTCAACTGCTCCCTATAATATTTCTGTTTTCCCCAAGTTCCTTCTTTCTTCTTGTTTCTTTTTTTCTCTTTCATACTGGAGGTTTTCTTAAAATACCTGGCCTCCCTCGGCTGTCTGTTTCATGAGAATGGGGCACTGAAAATCTATGTTTAGAAGCTATGGGGAAGGAGAGGAGGGAGAGATTATTGACTGATAGATTCTACTGTAGGGCTTAGGGTGATCTGGCCAGGCTTGGTCAGTTTCTCATAAGAATCCTCCAGTCACGTGCCTGGATAATGCATATGTGGATGTCTACGTTCTTAGAGCTGAGTCGAGCAAGAGGCTTGAATCCCTTTATTAGATTCTTACATAATACCCACATTCAGTATGAAACCTTTACTTCACCTTCTCAGCCTCTCCAAAGAATGAATTGCTGGCAGCTGGAGGATAGGGTTTTCTGCCTGGTGCCTCTTGCTCCTAGCCTTTGGGGAATTCTCTGGCGAGAGCAAACCTGCTTCTGGACTCTCCCTTAGAGATACTTTTGGTTTTTTCTGATTCCCTAAATCAATGGTTATCAACCAGGGACAACTTTGCACTCAGGAGACATTTGACAATACTGGAGATATTTTTGGTTGTCACAATTGGGGAGGAGATGCTACCAGCATCTAGTGGGTTGAAGCTAGGGATGCTGCCAGGCCTACAAGGCCCAGAACAGCTTTTTACAATAAACAATTAGCTGGCCCCAAATGTCAACAGTACCCTGTTGAGAAACTCTGACCTAAATCAGTTTAAATATTTCTTCTAGCTTCTAGTTTTTGGATGCCACCTCATTTTTTCTTCCACTCACAGGTTTTGTACCTTTATGCCTTTTAAAAATCCTTTACTGACATTTAAGAGTTAGTCCTAGTAAACATAATTGTTTAACTGGCACATTTGACCAAAACTCATACGGTGGAATTTGAATTTGGATTTGTTGAAAATATTTCAATTCCCATCTCAAATGCTGGCTTAGATGAATGGTTAGTGTTAGGAAGAATGTGTGAACCAAAGAGTGAAACAGGATGCATGTGGAATCAGTAAGAAATGGACTTTGGGTCTTACGGAACATTCCATACAGTTGTTCTGAAGGTAAGCTGTCTTTTTTTTTTTTTTTAAATAAATTTATTTATTTATTTTTGGCTGTGTTGGGTCTTCGTTGCTGCACGTGGGCTTTCTCTAGTTGCGGCGAGCGGGGGCTACTCTTCATTATAGTGCGTGGGCTTCTCATTGCAGTGGCTTCTCTTTGTTGCAGAGCACAGGCTCTAGGCACACGGGCTTCAGTAGTTGTGGCTTGCAGGCTCTAGAGCGCAGGCTCAGTAGTTGTGGCGCATGGGCTTAGTTACTCTGCAGCATGTGGGATCTTCCCGGACCAGGGCTCGAACCCACGTCCCCTGCACTGGCAGACAGATTCTTAACCACTGCGTCACCAGGGAAGTCCCAAGCTGTCATTTTTTTTTAAATAAAAATAATAAAAGCTACAGAGAGCAAAAACTCTACATTATCACTTGAAATGTATAAAATACTTTTTAATCTTCACAGGGGCTGACCAGAATTTTTATGAAGGACATTACATACACCCTGCCGCTCCATGCACCATCATTTAAACTTAGCATACTTTTCCAAGAGTTACCGACATTTCCCATCAGTTGTTCTGGTCAGTGGAGTTTGCTTAAACCGAAACTAGATTACATAGGACTTGCTGCATTTACTCTGAATCTTAAGACAGGAGCCCAGGAAGCCGGCAACAAAGAAGTTTTTGAGGAACTAAGTCTGGGAATACAGAATGGAGACTCTACACAGGGATGACCCCTAAAAGCTCCATGTGTCAATGGGAACTTTGTGGCATATTGGTATGTTTTGGTCTTTTATTCTGGACTCTCATTTAAAGGTGTAACACTTGCATGAAGTCCTTGACACATTAATAAACTCCTCTATTTATTTATATGGAATCAAAATTGTTCTTGTAGAGTATGATTAGAAACTTCTGTGGACTAGAAAACAGCTTTAAAAAACACATCATTTTATCATTGTTACTTTTCCAATGGGCTTTGGAAAATCAGTTCATTCCCATGAAGGAAAAAAATCAAATTAAGTAAAAGAATCAAACACTGTGGTAACAAGAATGAATTTTGCATACCTCTGCAAGGTAAGCTTGGAGGGTTTTGTGGAAACAGACATGAAATATAGGTTAAAATGAAGCTTTAAGGAGCAGTTTATAAATTTATTCTTTAAAAATATTTTTCCTAACCTTAAGTTTTTTCTTACTTTCAGTCAAGTTTGTGTGTGTCTATATGTATATATATTAATATACATATATACTAATATATGTATATTAATCAAAACTGCCCTTTATAAGAGTTAAGTCTTTGGTTGAAAATCATACACATACTCCTCCAACATTTCTGGACGTGTCTTTTTCCATGAGAAACCTCCATGGTTCTCAAAAACACAAGAGAAATACCTCAATAAGTAAATCTTGATTAAATTTGTATATTCATTACTAAATAATTGCTTCAATTGTGTAATTCCATTTACTATAATTTGAAGAGAAAGGTATTTGTGTGGCCTAGAAAGAAAATGTAAGGCTCAGTCATCATAGTTTTTTTTATAGATAAAATGATTCTGAAGCTAAATTATTTTAGCAGTTCTTAACATAAAGATAAAGGCAGGGGCTTCCCTGGTGGCGCAGTGGTTGAGAATCTGCCTGCTAATGCAGGGGACACGGGTTCGGGCCCTGGTCTGGGAAGATCCCACATGCTGTGGAGCAACTGGGCCCGTGAGCCACAACTACTGAGCCTGCACGTCTGGAGCTTGTGCTCCGCAACAAGAGAGGCCGCGACAGTGAGAGGCCCGCGCACCGCGATGAAGAGTGGCCCCCTCTCGCCGCAACTAGAGAAAGCCCTTGCACAGAAACGAAGACCCAATACAGCCAAAAATAAAAATAAATAAATAAATAAATAAATAAATAAAAATAATAATAATAATCAATTAAAAATCAAGGTAGGGCTTCCCTGGTGGTGCAGTGGTTGAGAATCTGCCTGCTAATGCAGGGGACACGGGTTCGAGCCCTGGTCTGGGAAGATCCCACATGCCACGGAGCAGCTGGGCCCGTGAGCCACAATTGCTGAGCCTGCGCGTCTGGAGCCTGTGCCCCGCGACGGGAGGGGCCGCGATAGAGAAAGGCCCGCGCACCGCGATGAAGAGCGGTCCCCGCACCGCGATGAAGAGTGGCCCCCGCTTGCCGCAACTGGAGAAAGCCCTCGCACGAACCGAAGACCCAACACAGCCAAAAATAAATAAATAAATAAATAAGAAAATCCTTTAAAAAAAAAAAAAAAAAATCAAGGTAAATTATTTTTTAAAAAGATAAAGGCAAAAACATACATATTTTTCTCTGATGCCCTTTTCCATTCTTATAAGAAAAAAATAAACAACTGTGTTTCAAAGAAAGTATATTGGTTGCCTAAGATTTGATCGGTTTTTAAACTATCAGGGAATTTCTTCCTTTTAAGAAATGAGAAAGCCTAGCTATGACCTGGAAGTGAAATAACCTGGAAGTGAGAGATCTCATAACCACAGCAATACCAAAAATCAATCTCCCAGATCTACGCCAAAGTCAACCCTTCCAGTCCCTCCCACCTGAGACATAGATAGTTCATTGAATTCTACTCCATGGCACTGAGGAGTGAAGCCTGTCAGGCGGTTTCTGCGTGTCAGTAAGGGCGGCCTTTCTGCTGGAGGTCAGCCTGGGAGGGAACTCCTAGGCAGCAGGGTCAAGGCAGCAAGTTGTGACACAGCAAGCTGGCAGCATCGCGTGACAGCTTGCTCTAGACTCTCCTTCGTGCGTGGCTTAGGTTTCTAATGCCACACAAAGCACTTCAAGACAAAAGGCTAGAAATGCTACCCCTCCTGAGACTTGCAGAGAAACTGTAGCTATAAGCCAATTCCTTGCCCTACACACAGTGAAAATACTGTTACGCAACCTCCCACAGGGTTTCCACAGAGGTAAACCTACAGAACTTCTGAAAATATTATTAATGATCCAGTAATTGTTTTCCTGCACCTCCTCCACTCCCATCAAATGACTCTGAAGTCTAATTTCTTTTGCTCTGACAAACAGAGCAAGGGAAGAATCCATGATCTCAAGGGAGATAAAGGCAAAGCAGAGATAAGGCCAGGGACCCTGGAATGGTGTCCATATTCACGCATCCCCTCTTGGATGTCCCCTGTACCATCCCCTCCCCTGTTTACAACCCATTTCTGTTTCAGTAATCCTAGGAATCATCAGAAAGGGGGTGGGGCGGGGTGGGGGGAAGGATGTTGTTTTTCATCCAACACAAAGTATTCAGCTGGGACTTCCCTGGTGGCGCAGTGGTTAAGAATCCGCCTGTCAATGCAGGGGACACAGGTTTGAGCCCTGGTCCGGGAAGATCCCACATGCCACGGAGCAACTAAGCCCATGCTCCACAACTACTGAGCCTGCGCTCGAGCCCGCGAGCCACAACTACTGAGCCCACGTGCCACAACTACTGAAGCCCGTGTGCCTAGAGCCCACGCTCGGCAACAAGAGAAGCCACCGCAATGAGAAGCCCACACACTGCAACGAAGAGTAGACCCTGAGAAAGCCCGTGCACAGCAATGAAGACCCAATGCAGCCATAAATAAACAAACAAACAAACAAAGTATTCAGCAAGCCTCTGCAGAGAGGCAAAAGTTTTTCTCCACCCTCTTACAGCCTCCGGCTGGGCCTGAGGATTAAGTTGATAGAAGACAGATTAACAGGAGGAAAGCACGCAAGTTCTATTTAATATTTTTACATGCACATAGGAGCCTTCCCAGGAAAATGAAGACCCAAAATGCAGTTAGGCCTGAGTGCTTATATACTAGGTTGAACAAAAAGTAGTCACAGTGGAAAAGTAACGAAAATGTCTGTGGCGGCTAAAGGAAGATGAAGGTTATCCTAACAAGGTCTGTTTGTACAGATTTCTCTTAGCCTCAACTTCCCATCTCTGCTGATAAGAATGTTTCTTTCTTCCTGGTACAGGGAGGGCATCATTCATGTGGGAGTTTTATCTCCTGCTTTTAGGAAGAAAGGTGAGGTCAGCACACCTTTCTTGCATGTGCTGTTTTTGAAGTGCCTTTATCTCAAAATCATCCTTACGACAAACTGGTATATTTGGGGATGGTATATTCTGCTACTTTTCACCTCCACAAGCAGACAAGGTGTTTTTTGTTTGTTTGTTTTGGCTGCGCCATGTGGCTTATAGGATCTTAGTTCCCCGACCAGGGATTGAACCTGGGTCCCAGCAGTGAAAGTGCCAAGTCCTAACCACTGGACCACCAGGGAATTCCAAACAAGGTGTTATGGACTGAATTGTGTCCCCCTCAAAATTCAAATATTAAAAAAAAAAAAATGTACACCTTAAGTCACACCTTAGAATGTGACTGTATTTGGAGATAGGACCATTTAATTAAGGTTAAATGAGGTCATATGGGTGGGCCCTAATCCAACATAACCCACGTCCTTATAAAAAGAGATACTGGGGCACAAGCACAGAGGATCCACCATGTGAGGACACAGCAAGAGGGCAACCATCTGCAAGCCAAGGAGAGACACCACAGAAGGATCCAACCCTGCAGAAACCTTGACCTCAGATGTCTGGCCTCCAGAGCTGTGAGAAAATGCATTTCTGTTGTTTGAGCCACACAGTCATGATGTTTTGTTATGGCGGCCTGAGCAGGTTGATATACAAGGTAAAAGAGTATCACAGAAAATGTTTTCCTGAGGAACTATGTAGACTTTCCCCTTGATAAATTCCAGCAGTCTTATAAAGCACAAGAAGATATATCTAAAGGAGTTCTGTAGCTAGTGAATGATTAAACTTAGAACCTGACTATTTACCATCAGCACTGTCTTCCGAAAGGTTACATCTTACAGGTGCTTGTCCGCTGTGTGTGTTCTCCCTCCTGGCTCTGTGATAACACTTTCCTGGGTCATTTGGCAGTTCCCTAATTGGTTTTCTATTTTCCAAGTGCCAGTTTTCTGATGAAAGCTGTTTACAGCCTCACCACTTTGGACAGAGGAGGGGGCGGGAGGGACACTGCCTGTTGACAGAAGCTGTTTCTAAGAAACTCATCTCTTGTTTTCTCTTGATACAGTCTGTGATGGCAGGAGAGACTGAAGGGACAAACTTAGGAAACAAAGTACCAAATCTCAAGCAGGGATGCGATTCCCTGCAGGGTGTTAGCCGTGAGCCATTCAGCCACTACGGCTTGCGCTCCAGTCCTGAGCCAGGCGCTGAGGACATACATGGCCAAGAATGAGTTAACGTTCTAGTTAAGTGTGATGTCTTTTTTTTTTTTTTTAATATTTATTTATTATTCATTTTGGCTGTACCGGGTCTTAGTTGCAGCACATGGGATCTTCGCTGCGGCATGCAGGATCTTTTGGTTGCGGCATGCATGTGGGATCTAGTTCCCCAACCAGGGATCGAACCTGGGCTCCCTGCATTGGGAACTCGGAGTCTTACCCACTGGACCACCAGGGAAGTCCCAAGTGTGATGTCTTAATTAATGAACACTGAGACAAGTGCTCCTCTAAAATGAAGTTGTGTGCATTAAAAAAAAAACAACTCCCATTCTGAAGGCACCACAGAGACGTTTGGAGCTCAGAATGAAGAAAGTGGGGGAGAGGGTCTCACTACCAGAGAGCTAAGTGGCAGAATCAGAGTGAAGAGGCAGAGACGATGGCAGATGGAGAGTCGGGGCAAAGGAAGAGGCGGCCTCCGTGAATGGAAGAGGCCTTGACCTTCTTGCAGCTGTAACCTCAGGGCAGCTCCCACCCCCCAGCACAAATGCTGACACCTTCTCTGTGGTGGGAACGCCTTGCTGTGCGCAGGGCTCCACCAGCCCTCTAGGGTAGAGGCGGGCGTGTAGAAGGAAGGCCGGAGCTCGCCATTTCTGGAGCAAGAGAGCAGCACCGGCGCATGAACTGCAAGCCGCAGCTAAGCAACCAGACTGAGAACCGTCACCGTCTCCCTCCACCAACCTGAGACTCTCCCTCTATCAATCCCACCCCACCCCAGCCATGGGGGCAGAAAGCAGATCCCCAAACAACACCCAGGATCAACCAAACCAAAAGCTGGTTCTTTGGGAAAACTTCCAGATCTACCCACATGGAAAATAAGCAGCTCACAGAAAATTACGGGTTTTACTGCTTCGGGAAACAGAGAAATAGAGGAAAAAATGCTAAAGGTGAGTGATAAAAAGAGTGACCAAGGGAATGAACTTAGAGGCCCAACCCCCAGCCCTCATCAATGCTGAGCTCCACCTGCACGCATGCCAGTTTAAAAGATGAGTTCAGTGCATTTGACCTGGAGTTGGCAATTATTCAAATTCCCAAAAGATGACAGCCTCCGGGAACACCTGGAGGGGGTGGGAGGTGGTTCTGCTACCTCCTAGTTTGAACCTTTGAATCAGCACAGGTGATAGAACTACCTTACATCTAAACAAACCCTCAGCTTCTATTCTCCTACCCTTCAAAACGACAGGTCATATAGACTTGAGGGGATTGGCTGGGCCACATTTGTAGTGTGTGGGTTTGTGATATATAGAAGAGAAAAACGAGCCATGAAGCCGTCGAGAAACAGAAAAGCACCACTTTGATTTGGGAGGTTTCCCAAACCCAGTTGCATGAGGAATAGTTCTACTTTGACCGGAATGCATGTGAGATGGTCTGCTGTTGTTTTGCTTTTGTTTTTGTAACAAGCTCTCTTTTTTGAACTAACTTGGATGTGTTTCTATCTCCTGTAATAAAAAGGTCTCTGGCTAAGACCCTCTCCAGAAGACCACATCTAGATGACCGTAAAATAAGACATTTTAAAATATATTTACTGGCTATGCAATTTTCTACTCAGAGAAACATAGGTTTCCTGACAAATTTTATATTAGGAGAGAAATGAAAGACCATGCCAGGAAACATGAGGTTCTTAGGAAATAATTTGGTTATAAACATATTTCCTTAATAGGATACAATTTGATTCTAACTCTCATTACCTTTTGACAAGAACATAAGACACCCGTTGTTTAGTCAACGATTCATGAAGTTTTCTCAAATGTTTGCAGCCCAGTAGAGTACACAGCAGATGCCAGCATCCATCTTCATTTTACTGATGGGGCTGAACTCTAAATGGCTGGAGAATATCTGAGATCGCAAGGGCAGTACGTAAGAAGCTGGCCCGTCTTTGGGTTCTTGGTCCAGTGCTCTTTTTACCACCATGCGTTATTCCATGGTGCCTTTTTCACCCTTGTAAGCATCAAGGAAACTTTTTTCTGACCAAACAGACTTCCAGGTTCCATTAGAGCCTTTCCAGAGCTTAGTGTTCCATAGAGGTCGTTATCATATCATGGTCAATTAGGGAGCTCTTCAAAATATAATGCTTGTCATAAGTCATCTGCTTGCAGATGTTTCCTTCTATGACCAAAAATTTCAGGGCTCTGAGGACATCCTAGCTTTGAAATATTTTATTGAACCCACTTCTATCAATGTTATGAAAATCACTCAAAGTCTCATTCTTGTAACAAAGGTGACCATATAATCAAACTTTTGGGCACTGTTCACAGTGGCATAGCATTCAAATGGGACAACAGGGTAATCTTTATTCACTTTCTGTGGATATTCTGGAACATTATTTTGAAAGCTCACACCTGCCTTCTGCTCATAAAGTGGCAAGGTCAGTGTACCCCTGATGTTGCCATCACCCCCTCCCAAACCAAGAAGCTTATTCAATTTTTGTATCCTTTTGAAATGTTCTCAACCTTAAATTGCCATTGGAGAGTTTGGTTAAGCTCCAACAGAAGTTTAAATGCAAGAAACATTTCAGGAGGATTTCAGAAAAAGGAATAAGCTATAACGGTAGTTGAAGTGGTGCACTGACATTCCAAGTTTAACATGGGAAGGTCATGTACCATTTGGTAGGTTTTGTTTGACTCTCCTTTCCCTGTCAGGCTTGCCATCCTTGACCCTCCTTTCTGCTAGTCCTGAGATTGGCCTTTATGCAACTCAGGCAAAGGCCAAAGAGGCTATGGCCTGAAGGGCTGCTAGGCCTGCCAACCTGCACCCTAGAATGCTGCTGCCTGGTCATCTCTCTGCTAGGCAAAAGCAAGGATGGACTCTGATGTACACAGGTTTGCATCTGCCAAAGACAGAACAGCCCACTGTCCATTAACCTGCTTCTCGTGAGATGACCAGGGATAAGGCTCACACCCTGACAGTCAGTGACAACACACAGCGTCAGATCATTTCTCAGCCATTTCTCTGCTTCGTCTTATGTTTTGATCTCAAGTTGAAGAGGGTAGGAGTTTGTCTAGACATAAAGATACAGCTCCCTCTTTGGGGCTACTGTCAACAGCAATCTAGAAAGTCTTTGGATCTGATTTGTGCAAATCTGCGAGAATCACACACAACTTAGTGCAGTTGTTCCTTGGTATCCATGGACCCCTGCAGATACCAAAATCCTGTAGATGCTCAAGTCCCTTATATAAAATAGTATTTGCATATAACCTATGTACATCTTCTCACATACTTTAATTCATCTTTAGGTTACTTACAATACCTAACACAATGTAAATGTTATGTAAATACAATGTAAATGTTATGTTAATAGTTGCTGGAGCACGACAAATTCAAGTTTTACTTTTTGGAACGTTCTGGAATTTTTTCCTCGAATATTTTTTTCAATTGAAGTATAGTTGATTTACAATATTGTCTTAGTATCAGGTGTACAGCAAAGTGGTTCAGTAATATATATAATTCTTTTCCAGATTATTTTCCATTATAGGTTATTATAAGATATTAAATATATTTCCCAGTGCTATACAGTAAATCCTTGTTGCTTATCTATTTTATGCATAGTAGTTTATATTTGTTAATCCCATACTCCTAATTTATCCCTCCTCCACCTCCCTTTCCCCTTTAGTGACCATAAGTTTGTTTTCTGTGTCTGTGAGTTTGTTTCCATTTTGTATATAGATTAGATTCATTTGTATTATTTTTTAGATTCCACATAAGTGATATTATAGGATATTTGTCTTTGTCTGACTTACTTCACTTAGTGTGATAATCTATAGGTCCATCCATGTTACAGCAATATTTCATTCTTTTTTATGGCTGAGTAATATTTCATTGTATATATGGACCACATCTTCTTAAACTAATCATCTATTGATAGGCACTTGGGTTTTCGCCATGTCTTGGCTACTGTAAATAGTGCTGCTGTGAACATTGGGGTGCATGTATCTTTTCAAATTAGAGTTTATCTTTTCCAGATATATGCCCAGGATCATATGGTAGCTCTATTTTTAGTTTTTTAAGGAACCTCCAGACTGTTTTCCATAGTGGCTGCACCAATTTACATTCCCACCAACAGTGTACAAGGGTTCCCATTTCTCCACACCCTCTCCAACATTTATTATTTGTAGACTTTTTGATTATAGCCATTCTGACCAGTATGAGGTGATACCTCATTGTGGTTTTGATTTGCATTTCTCTAAAAATGAGCAATGTCAAGCATCTTTTCATGTTGGGCATCTGTATGTCTTCTTTGGAGAAATGTCCATTTAGATCTTCTGCCCATTTTTTGATTGGGTTGTTTGCTTTTTTTTTTTTTTAACATTTTTCTTTTTTATTTTATTTTATTTATTTATTTTTGGCTGCACTGGGTCTTCGTTGCTGTGAACAGGCTCTCTCTAATTGTGGCAAGTGGGGGCCACACCTCGTTGTGGTGCACGTGCTTCTCATTGCAGTGGTTTCTCTTGTTGTAGAGCACAGGCTCTAGGCATGCAGGCTTCAGTAGTTGTGGCACATGGGCTCAGTAGTTGTTGCTCATGGGCTCTAGAGCACAGGCTCTGCAGTTGTGGCACACAGGCTTAGTTGCTCCATGGCATGTGGGATCTTTCCGGACCAGGGATCAAACCCGTGTCCCCTGCTTTGGCAAGCAGATTCTTAACCACTGCACCACTAGGGAAGTCCCCTGTTTGCTTTTTTTGATTATGAGTTGTATAAGCAACAAATTGAACAATGTAGAAGAAATGGACAAGTTTCTAGAAATATACAGCCTGCCAAAATTGAGTCAAGAAGAAACAGATCATTTGAATGGACTGATCACTTGAAGTGAAAAGAATCTAAATAAATAAATAAATAAAAACCACCTCCCTGGGCTTCCCTGGTGGCGCAGTGGTTGAGGGTCTGCCTGCCAATGCAGGGGACATGGGTTCGAGCCCTGGTCAGGGAAGATCCCACATGCCGCAGAGCAACTAGGCCCGTGAGCCACAATTACTGAGCCTGTGCTCCGCAACGAGAGAGGCCGCGATAGTGAGAGGCCTGCACACCGTGATGAAGAGTGGCCCCCACTTGCCGCAACTAGAGAAAGCCCTCGCACAGAAATGAAGACCCAACACAGCCATAAATAAATTAAAAAAAAATAAATAAATAAAAAATTAAAATAGCTTTAAAAAAAAAAACAAAAAAAACCCCACCTCCCTGCAAATAAAAGTCCAGGACCAGAAGGCTTCACTGGGGAATTCTACTAAACATACAAAGAAAACCTTGTACCAATCCTTCTCAAACTATTCCAAAAGACTGAAGAGGAGGGAACACTCCCAAGTTCATTCTATGAGGCCACCGTCACCCTGGTACCAAAACCAAAGACACTACAAAAAAAAGAAAATTACAGGCCAATATCTCTGATGAATATAGATGCAAAATCCTCAACAAAATATTAGCAAACTGAATCCAACAATACATAAAACAGATCATACACTATGATCAAGTTAGGTTCATTCCAGGGTCACAAGGATGGTTCAACATAAGCAAATCAATCAGCGTGATACACCACGTTAACAAAAGAAAAGACAAAAAACACACAATCATCTTAATAGACACAGAAAAAGCATCTGATAAAATTCAACATCCAGTCATAATAAAAACTCTCACCAAAGTGGGTATAGAGGGAACATATCTCAACATAATAAAAGCCATTTACGGGGGCTTCCCTGGTGGCGCAGTGGTTGAGAGTCTGCCTGCCAATGCAGGGGACACGGGTTCGAGCCCTGGTCTGGGAGGATCCCACATGCCGCGGAGCAGCTGGGCCCGTGAGCCACAATTACTGAGCCTGCGCGTCTGGAGCCTGTGCTCCGCAACAAGAGAGGCCGCAATAGTGAGAGGCCCGCGCACCGCGATGAAGAGTGGCCCCCGCTTGCCGCAACTAGAGAAAGCCCTCGCACAGAAACGAAGACCCAACACAGCCATAAATAAATAAATAAATAAATAAATATTTAAAAAAAAGAAAAGAAAAGCCATTTACGACAACCCACATGAAACATAATACTCAACAGTGAAAAGCTGAAAGCCTTCCTGCTTAAATTCAGGAAAAAAACAAGGATGCCCACTCTCACCACTTCTATTCAACATATTTTTACCGAATATTTTCAATCCCCAGTTGGTTGAATTCTCGAATGCAGAACCCACAGACATGAAGGGCCAGCCGTAAATTTGTTTGAATCAAAACAAGTCTTCCTGAAAGGATCTACCCTGATTTATATTTATTTTTAAGTAGGCCTGAGGAATTATCAACCAAGATACTCCTCTTAGATTCAGCACATCTGTGCTTTAATCTCAGGCCCCAAGTTAACATCACAAATTTCTCTTCCCACCAAACTAAATTCTTCAAAGTGAGCCCATGCTTTCATTGGTCTAACCTACCTCCATAGGTCTCTGTGATTCCACCAGTTCACCTCAACATTGAAAGCCTGAAACAGCTGTGGATAAATACCAGGGTTCTATCTCCGGTGATACTAAAATCTGCATTTCCTAATTTTGCTACATCTCTTCTTTGCCAGTGGGGTTTGGCCCTTAGGGAATTGAGAATTTTATTCTCTTGAGACTTCATTTACAACTTTTTTTGGGGCGGAGCCATAAAGGAAAGTATAACCCCTAGACCTGAGATGTTAACGGGACGGTTCTAGGTCAATTTTTTTTTTAACCTCACATGATTGGCATTTGGGGCCAGATAATTCTTTGTTATGGGGGCTGTCCTGTGCGATGTAGGATGTTGAGCAGCAGCTCCAGTCTCTACCCACCAGACGCCAGTAGCTCTCCCCACCCCCACCAGTATGACAAACTAAAAGTATCTCAGACAGAAAATGTCTCTTGAAGGGCAAATGGCTCCTGGTTGAAATCTGCTGTGCTTATACACGAAGCAAAAGGCCTACAAGGACTTTTCCCCTTGCCGGCCTTCTCTCAGATGGCTTTCAATGAAACTCTGCCAAAAACTAAATCTTGGTTTACTTGCAATAGCTTTATTCATGTAGCGTTTCATAACAAAATTTATTCAGCATTCACCACATGACAGCCTTTGTAGTAAGTGCTTTCCATACGTTACTTCATTAAATCCTGACAACAATCCTAAATGGTGGGTACAATTGTGAGTAATGCCCACTTAAAAAGGAGGAAACTGAGGCTTGGCAAGGTCAAGTGACTTGCCCAAGGTTACACAGTGAATCAGTGCAGAGACACCTCCCCCGCCCCTTGACCACCAGGCTTTACTGCCTCATTTCTGCAGACAATAGAATTGATGAGATTCACAACACTGGGCAAAACTACAGCAGACCCTGTGGGTATACTCATGGTTTCCGAAAACTCTTCAAGTCTGTGTGAATCTGTCTCCATTCATTTCACATGTTTTTATAAACACCAGGGGAACAATAACCATTTGAACAGTTAAATTGATTGAGCACGGTAAAATCCACTTTTTTTCAGTCTTGAAATTACAGTGGCTTTTGCCATTCTAACTGGGCTACTGCTTCTCCTTGGCCCCCGACACCACCCCATTTCTCTCCCGCTGCTCCTCAGGCCCCAGTACCTACACTTCTATTTTTCTTTTTAATTTTCCAAACAAGAAGATTGTATTTTAGAGTCCAGATATTACTCCAAGGGACAATCATGGGGAACGCTGCAGCCAAAATGCTCAGAAGGAAATCAAACGAATCGAGAACAGAAGAGAGTGGAAAAGGAAAAATGAGAACACAAATATTTTCTAGACCCCTCGAAGTTAAAGCTTGAAAAACCACAGTGCTTTGCAAAATATCATATTCAATTGGTAGTTAAAAAAGCTTTTGTTGGACACGCCCTTTGTGCACCAAAGGGTTGGGAGAAGGCGCTGTCTGACCTGGGGAACCGCACCCTGGGGGTCCAGGCCTTTCTGGTATGCTAGAAAGGTATGAACAGAATCTTTTATTAATTTTTATTTATTTATTTATTTATTTATGGCTGTGTTGGGTCTTCGTTTCTGTGCGAGGGCTTTCTCCAGCCGTGGCAAGCGGGGGCCACTCTTCATCGCGGTGCGCGGGCCTCTCACTATCGCGGCCTCTCTTGTTGCGGAGCACAGGCTCCAGACGCGCAGGCTCAGTAGTTGTGGCTCACAGGCCGAGTTGCTCCGTGGCATGTGGGATCTTCCCAGACCAGGGCTCGAACCCGTGTCCCCCGCATTGGCAGGCGGATTCTCAACCACTGCGCCACCAGGGAAGCCCTGAACAGAATCTTTTAAAATCACTCATCTTTCTTACCTTTCTCGAGGCACCAGGAGGCCTTTTGGGGTCCGGAGTTAGGTCAGTTTGGTTAGGTCCTCTCTCCCTCAGAGGCTGAGCCTGGCTCAGGGTCCAGGAAGTGGCATTCAGACACGAATTATGAGGTGAAGGGAGGAAAGAGTGTCTTCAGGTAAGACTGCCTGGGAGACGCCCAACGCCACAGTCCGAATCCGCATCATCTCCTTATCTGCGTTCTCACCTGTGATCTCAATTAGAACAAATCTCGAGAACAGCTGTGAATTGTTTATAGCTAGGACGACAGAATCACACTTAAAATTTGAAAGCCTCATTTTAACAACAGTTTTAATCACAGTTTTCCCTGTTCTTTTCCAAAAGCAGGGCCTAGTCAAGATCTTGTATTGCCCGAAGAAGGTATTTGGTACTACTTTTCCTGAAGGAAAAACCCAGCCCTAAGGCCTCTCCTGCCCATTCTACCCCAGGAGATAATTAGCATGGAATTCTTTGGAGGAAGAGGTCTAAGGCTTTTAACATGCTTAAGTTTAGATTGAATTTGGTATTTTTCAAATTGCAACGCTTTAGAGATTGATAAAATCAATTTGGTAAGTTGCAAACAGCACTTTAAAAAAAAAAAAAAAGATTCGACTCCCATGGCATTGTTTGAAGCTTTGCCTGGTGAGAGCGTATCCAGGAAAGGCCTAGCTTGAGTTCTCCCATCTGCAGGAAGGCATCCTCTCCAGGTCACTGTTTGTCACAGTCAGGTTTAGAGGCTTGAGGAAGTTTAGTAGCCCTTTCAAGAACTCACTAACGCAGTGGTAACAAGTCCTTCCCTACCAATCTAGTAGAATCTGCTTATAAACGGCGCATTTAGCCCACAGCTTTCTTCCCAAGCCCAGGTGCAGAGGGATACCTAGGCTTAGAGCAGTTTTTTTTTTTCTAATGTAGGTTTTTTGAAAAAAGGTTTCTAGGGTCAAATATTTGAGAAACACTCTATGCTGTGGTCTTCTTGTAGATTCCCAGGGCACCTTAGCTTATGGAAGAATACAGTAAAGAGACCCATTTACCTGTTTCACCTGATGTGTTCCCTGCATGTTTGACCTGGGCGCCCTTTAGTAAACAACCTCTATCAACAGTTCCGCTCCCCCAGACCAAGCCCTTAGCCTCATAGCTCCTCCCTCGGCTTACCATAACGCAGCATTGCCCTTTATCGCTCTGGGACCCGTGCAGTCTTTACTCTGCAGTCCTCGGTAGGTCCTCCGTGTTCTCTTGATGGAGACAGGAAGTAAGATTTGCCAAATTACCTCCTCGACACTTCAAGGACCTTTAACACTGGGGACCCGATCATCCCTATCACACTTTGGATTTTATTTAGAAAAGGACTTTCCACCCTGAGTTGATTTCTACAGTGACTGTTTGTGGAATCAAATCTAATTGAATCCAGTTGTTGGTCAGTTGATCACTGTGGGTGAAGTCTGTTTCTTGGCTTTCACATTATTTTATATATCTTTTTCCTCTTTTTTCCCTGGGGTGCTGTGCTGTGCAGCGTGACCTGAGCACCTGCCGGTGTGCACAGCACCAGGAACTCAACTATTCAGCCACTTTCTTTCTTTTTTAAAAAATTTATTTATTTATGGCTGTGTTGGGTCTCCGTTTCTGTGCGAGGGCTTTCTCTAGTTGCGGCAAGTGGGGGCCACTCTTCATCGCGGTGCGCGGGCCTCTCACCATCGCGGCCTCTCTTGTTGCGGAGCACAGGCTCTAGACGCGCAGGCTCAGTAATTGTGGCTCACGGGCCTAGTTGCTCCGCGGCATGTGGGATCTTCCCAGACCAGGGCCCGAACCCGCGTCCCCTGCATTGGCAGGCAGACTCTCAACCACTGCGCCACCAGGGAAACCCTCTTTCTTTTTTTTTTTTTCATGTTCACACAGGAGAAAAGGCACGCTGGCCTGGAGTTCATTAAGGAACTGAATATATATATTGTTACCAAGTAGTCAACACTGCACCCTGTCCTTTAGAAATAGGTGCCAAGAAAGGAAATGTTTCATATTTTCCAAGTGGCATGGACGCTATCAGAGAGTGTTTCCAATCAGAGTCTGTTTACGCAGTTAAATCATAGGTCTCGATTCTTCCTTTTGCCTCAGGGGTATGGTTGCTGGCTCACGGCCGGCCTCTCTCTGACCCTGCGTCTTTCCTGCCGTCATGCTGCTGTGTCAGCTGCCACTTCTGGGTGAAAACCTAGCTCCGGTCCCCTCCAGGGTCAGCTGGCTGGGATATGTGAAAGCTACTCTTTTCAACTAACCCTTCTTTGTCATTCCAGAAACCAGTCCTGCTTTCCAGCAACTAGGCTGGCCAGGGTGTTCCACGCTTGCCGACTGCAGCACCTGTTTTCTGCCCCCAGTAGGAGCCCCGGGGACGTACCCACCCACTGAGAGCCACCCTCGGCAGGAGACTTGAGGGGCAACTCCCCTCAGGGCCGAGGTGAGTTGTGCCACTGCCGGGGCTTCTACTCAGCCCAGCCTGCTCCCACCCCTAACCCCCAGTTCCCATCCTCTCTTTGTTCTAATTTCTACTTATTTTCCTCCCTCGCATTTAAACAGCACCAGTGAAATAATGCCAGATGTGAAGGCTTTTTAGTTGACAGGCCCTAATCATCATGTTACCAAATTCTGCATGTCCCTGCAAAGTAAGGCTTAGCGCTCTGCAGGTTTCATTTGTTCATTTTACCAGTAAGTATGGACTGTGAACTATGTACCAGACAGTTCTAGGCCCTAGAGAAACAACAATGACACAATCCCTGCCCTGGTGCCTGCGTACTAATGAGGGAAGCAGAAAATAAACAAAACAAGCCAAATATATAGAACACTAGTGATAAGTGCTCAGGAGAGAAAATAAGGCTGTGAAGGTGGGGAATGGAAGTTTGGGGGCAGGGGTGGGGGGTGAGATTCTAGAAGGGGTGACCAGGGAAGCCCTCTCTGACAAGACGGTGTTTGTACAAAGACCCAAAAGGACAGTAGGAGAGAGCTGTGTGAGGGAAGCACATTTCAGACCAAGGGACCCACCAGTGCCAAGGCCCTGGGGTGGGATATGCCTGGCAGGGTCAGTGTGCAGCGAGCCATAGGGCTGCTGTGAAGCTTAAATGTCTATGGAGTGCCTGGCATACAGATAGTGCTCAATAAATGGGAGCTATAGTTGTGATAGTCACTGATCAGATATTTGTGGTTTGTTTGTTGTAAAAAGGTACATAGGTCCAAGTAGGTCCAAGTCTGTTCCTTGGCCTCGAGAGGAGTGTTTTATTACAACTCTGAGTGTGACCCCAACATGCCTCCCATCGGCATCCCTAGTTTTCCCTTTCAGTAGGGGCATAAAGCCATTGCCCAGCAAAAAAATGTTGCTGAGCAGATTGCTTTTGCCTACTACGGGGCAGTCATTCCTGAAGTCTCGGTAACACGTGGGAACTTGTTAGAAATGCCAAATCTCTAGCTGCACCCAGATCTACTGAATCAGAAAGTCTGGGATGGTGCTCAGCGAGCAGCGTTAATCAAGCCCTCCAGGTCATTCTGACATAGGCTAAGTTTCAGAACCACTGCCTAGAGTTTCTGTTCAAAAAGTCTCCCAGGGCTGGAAAAGGCTTCCCTAAGTCCCCTTGGTCGAACCAACGGCTCAGAAGGACGGTTTGTTTTCACTGTTGCTATTTAAGTTTCCTGAGATGCCCTATGGCTTCTAGGCCGGTTGCTCCCCAGATCTCTAGAGGTGGCACACCTGCTTTTCCAATGTCACCGAATTCTGAATGAAAACAGCTGCAAGGTGGGCTCTGAGACCCACCTGGAGGACTCCCTCTGCCCTGATTTCTTCCTCCAGCACTTGCAAAAATGACACTGACCACCTCTGAGAGCTATTTTAAGTTTTGTTATTATGGAATTTTAAAAAAAAACAAAACTTCCAAAACCAAGATAGACCAGCTCAGATTCTCAGACACGACTCAGCATTTATTTCTCTCCCTGTCCCAGGAAGATGTTATCTTGCTGTTTACTGTGAATGAGATGAAACCTGATGCCCCAGGAACCAAGGCCACTTCCAGTAACTTTTCTGGCATTGAATGGCGACATGACCCAACTTTTCCATAGGAAATGGTGTAGTTAGAGTGACAACCCTACTGGTCCTCCACGTGGGGATGGGTGCGCTGGGGGGAGAAGAGGAAGGAGGAGGTCTTTGAAAATCCGATCTTGTTGCTCCTCAGTTTGAACCCTCTGGTAACTTCTGTTGTCCTAAGTAGCGGTTCTCAAAGTTAATCCAAAACCTCAAAAGTGTGCTCAGTGAAAGAAGCCAGACACAAAATAACACCTATTGTATGATTCTACTTATGTGAGATATCCTAAAAGGAAAATATATAGAGAAAGAAAGAAAGAAAATTAGTAGCTGCCTAGGGCTAGAGGTGGGAATAGGGAGTGACTAGATGGGCACAAACTTCTTTTTGGAGTAATGGAGTTGTTCTAGAATTAGAGTCTGGTAGATGATTGTATAACTTTGTAAATATACTAAAATTCATTGTATTGTACACTTAAAATGGGTAAATTCTATGCTATGTAAAATATCTCAATAAAACTTTTTTTAAAAGCAAAAAAAAAAGAAGTATTAAAAAAAAAGTTAATCCAAAACAAACTTACCTGGGTCTCTTGTTTGAAATGTAGACACCTGGGACCCTAAAACAAGTGCTTCTAATGCAGGTGGTCCTTCACATTTTGGGGACTCTAGGAAAGAAAGAGCTTAACATTCTTAATTTCACAGGCACAAAAAAGTTCTTTATGATGTAGGAGTTGCTACCTCTCAAGACCAAATCTCCTACCATTCTCCTTTTGCCATTTAGGATAATATTTGTTCTTATTTTTTGTAGTCTTTAATGTGTTTTATCATTTTTATAAATTTTATCTTTTTTCTTCTGTTTCTAATTTACCTTATTAGGAATGTCTGCTAAATTTTATTTTTAAATATTTTTAGGACCAAAATGTCCATCAACAGATGAATATATAACAAAGATGTGGTGTATATATTTACAATGGAATAGTATTCAGCCATAAAAAAAGAATGAAATAATGCCATTTGCAGCAACATGGATGGACCTAGAGATTATCATACTAAGTGAAGTAAGTCAGACAGAGAAAGACAAATATAATATGATATCACTTATATATGGAATCTAAAAAAAATGATACAAATGAACTTATTTACAAAACAAAAATAGACTCACAGACATAGAAAAAATTTATGGTTACCAAAGGGAAAAAGGGGAGGGGGAGAGATAAATTAGGAGTTTGGAATTAGCAGGTACAGACTATTATATATAAAATAGATACACAACAAGGACCTACTAGCACAGGGAACTATATTCAATATCTTGTAATAACCTATAATGGAAAAGAATCTGAAAAAGAATATATATATATATATATATTCAGTTATCTTCCTAAAATCTCCATCTTTTATCATTTTAGGGATTGCCCGACTCTCTCTCCTGCGGTCCTTAACTTCTTTCTTGGTTAACTCTCACATTGTGATGGAGCACATCCTCCAATAGCTTTCTGAGAAAGGGTACATATACGTTAAGTTTGTTGAAAGATTCCAGAAAAAATTTTTTATTCCGCCTTCAGATCTGATGGTCTGTTTAGCTGGGGTATAGAATTCTAGACCAGAAATAAATTTTCTCTGAGAATTCAGAAGGCATTGCTCCCTTGTTATCTGTAGAAAATTTTTGCTGTTCTCATTCCTAATCCTCTGTATGTGGCTTGATCTTTCACTGTTTTGTCCTTAGTGCTATGCAACTTTATAATGATTTTTTTTAAATGTTATTTTATTTATTTATTTATTTAATTTTTGGCTGCATTGGGTCTTCGTTGCTGAGAGTGGGTTTTCTCTAGTTGCGGCAAGCGGGGGCTACTCTTCATTGTGGTGCATGGGCTTCTCATTGCGGTGGCTTCTCTTTGTTGTGGAGCATGGGCTCTAGGCACGTGGGCTCCATAGTTGTGGCTTGTGGGCTCTAGAGCGCAGGCTCAGTAGTTGTGGCGCACAGGCTTAGTTGCTCCGCGGCATGTGGGATCCTCCCAGACCAGGGCTCGAACCTGTGTCCCCTGCATTGGCAGGTGGATTCTTAACCACTGTGTCAATAGGGAGGTCCCATAATGATGTGTTTTGTCAGAGATTTTTTTATCCTTGTGCTTGGCTCTGGGTAGACTCTCTCAATCAGTTCTGGGAAATTTCCTAGATAATTTTTTCCGTCTGTTTTCTCTGTTCTCTTTTTCTAGAACTCCTTATCATTCAAATATTGGACTTCCTCAAATGATCTTTGAATTTTATTATGCCTCTCTCTCTCTCTGGTTATATTTTCTTGGAGATTTTACCAAATTTGTCTTGCAACTAGGGTTACTAGATAAAATATAGGATACTTAGGTAAATATTAATTTCAGACAAACAAAGTATTGCCTGGGACATATTTATACTAAAACAATTTGTTGTTTTCTGAAATTCAGATTGAACTGAGAGTCCTGTATTTCTGTTTGCTAAAATTGACAATATTTCATCTAATTCTTCTCTTGAATTTTTCCTTTCTGCTATCCTATTTTTAATCTCCAATTAAAAATGTATCTCTATTAGAACAGACTTGTGGTTGCCAAGGGGGAGGGGTTTGGGGGAAGGATGGAGTGGGAGATTGGGGTTAGTAGATGTAAACTATTATATATGGAATGGATAAAAAACAAGGTTCTACTGTATAGCTCAGAGAGGTATATTCCGTATCCTATGATAAACCATAATGGAAAAGAATATTTAAAAAAAGAATGTATATATATGTATAACTGAACAACTTTGCAGTACAGCAGAAATTAGCACGACATTGTAAATCAACTAGACTTCAATAAATAAATAAATATATATATATATCTATTAATTGTTCTCTAAATGTTACTTTTTAATTGCTTCTTTTGTTTCTTGAATACCTTTTCTCTCCAGAGATACTGAGGACTTTTAAGGTTTTCTTCTGTTGCCTATACTTTTTCCTTTTTTCCAAAATTTTTAATCTTTCTTTCTGGTCTCTGCCTTTCATGTTAGATTTTTCTCACATATCTGGTGATCCTTGATTATTTGCTCATATTTAAGAGTGATGTACTACAGACATAAAAAACAAACTTATGGTTACCAAAGGGTAAAGAGGAGGAGGGATAAATTAAAAATTGGGGATTAACAGATACACTCTACTGTATATAAAATAAATAAACAACAAGTACTTACAGTATAGCACAGGGAACTGTATTCAATATCTTGAATATCAATAACCTATAATGGAAAAGAATCTGAAAAAGAATATATAATATGTATATGTGTGTGTGTGTGTGTGTGTGTGTGTGTGTGTGTATAACTGAATCACTTTGCTGTACACCTGAAACGTTGTAAATCAATTATACTTCAATTTTTTAAAAAAAGAATGCTGTACTAGATGGCAGTTTAGGAGTTCAGTGTGTGGGTGGAATCTGTTGACTGGTGGGCTTCCCTGCAGCGCTGTTTCATTGGGGGTTTCTAGCTATCAATATCTTTAAGTCTTCTCCCCGGAGCTGGTCAGGTCCTCCAAGGGGAAACCTCCAGTTCCCTTCTGAGAGGGATAAGCATGGCTACTAGTGTCTGAGAGGTGCGGCACAGAAGAAGACCAGGGCCCAGGGATCCCACCTTTCTGTAACCCACTTTCCTCCTAGTCCCCATTTTCAGTGTGGTTTCCCTGCCTCGGTGTGCCTGGTGGCCTTTAGTCCAGAATCCCTGTGGTTCAGCCTCTCGGAGAGTCTTTGGCCAGGAGGCAGTGGAGGGCCACTCATCCTGGGTGAGGCAAGAGAGGTGACCTGGGAGCCTAACTCCTTCTTATACAGATTTTTAAAAAATGTATATATATATTTTTCTGAGAACAAGATATTATTTTCCTCCCCAATTTGCATCATTTCCCCACAGAGATGCTTCAGCTCTCTTCTGATTCTCCCTCACTCCAATAAGATGAGAGGTTTAGAATCATTTTACTTTCCATTTTCCTCCCTTAGACTTTTGGAATTTTATTTTTTTCTCCCTCTTTTTCCACCCACCAGCAGTTGCTATTTTGTCATGGAAGCTCATATCCCTGTCCCTCCCCCACTCAGACACGCCTCTCAGAGCTTCATCTTGCTGGGAATGTATTTTGCTTTTTCTCTCTGGCTGCTGGCCCCTTTTAGATGGCATGGTATTTTTCTGTGTGAGCTCTTCACGTCTTAGGACGTGGTGGTTTATGAGTCCCAAGTGATGAGAATCCCACAGATGGCAGAAGCAATCTCTGTCCCCACGGGCTGACTTATAGAAGCTGCAGGAAACCCTTCCCTCCAGACTTCTCACACTGGCCCAGCTACAGGGTAGAGGACCCAGTCCCCATTCAGTTCCTTCTTCGCCTCTTGGGGTGGGAAGCCCAGCACAGACACACGGGGCCTGTGCTGACTGTATCCCCAACAGCCCAACTCTTCCCCGGGTTTGCTGCTCCCACTCCTGGCCTTTGACATTATTCTCTAGGCACCTGCCCAACCCACTGGGAGAAGAAGGAACCTCACAATTCTCTCTACTTGGAACCCACCAAAGCCCAAGGCCTCACTCGTACCCAGCCGCCCACAGGAGTTAGCAGCTTATTTGGTTCCAGAGAGGAAGAAATTGGGGGTTTGGGAGTAGGAAAGATGAAAGTTGCGTCTCGGTTGTTATATTCCCAGACTCCCCTTCAGCCCCCATACTTTATTTTCACAGCCATTAATCACACAAGGGGAGCCCTGATTAAAAGAGCAGAGCTGGAATGAATAGCTATAGTCCTGGGCTTCCCTGGTGGCGCAGTGGTTGGGAATCTGCCTGCCAATGCAGGGGACACGGGTTCGAGCCCTGGTCTGGGAAGATCCCACATGCCGTGGAGCAACTAGGCCCGTGAGCCACAATTGCTGAGCCTGCGCGTCTGGAGCCTGTGCTCCGCAACAAGAGAGGCCGCGATAGTGAGAGACCTGTGCACCGCGATGAAGAGTGGTCCCCACTTGCCGCAACTGGAGAGGGCCTTCGCACAGAAACGAAGACCCAACACAGCCATAAATAAATAAAATTAAAAAAAAAAAAGAAATAGCTATAGTCCTGGGTTGAAACCTGAATACAAGCTCATCCCGCTCCTGAACTTCAGGTTGGTGCATCTGGGAGACAAATGCCAACTCCTGCGTCCTACACCATGATTTTAGCCCCAAAGCATTCAGAGATGAGAGAGAGTTACTGCACGTTCACCATGAAAGAAAAAAAAAATCAAAATGACTCATGGTAAAAATGTAAGCCTTTCCTAACCCTGCTTTATCTGATGAGATATCTACCTGCAATGAGGAATCACTGCCAGTCTCCCCTCAGAAAGTTTAAAGATCAGGCTAGTTCTGGAAAGGAAGACTGAGTGGGCACATTATTAACCTAAATGGAATTAGGTTTCTGTTTCAATAAAGATTCCCATGAAAGCTGAAAGCAATACAGCTACAGCAGTGCAGCCATAACCCCCCACTGCCTGTAGGAAGATGTGCTTAAATTACACCTGGCTGTGCACCCCATTATCACTTTGCAAAAGGCAGTAACTTGAGGTGGACTTCTGTGGTCACAGTGTCCTTCAGGTGACAGCCTCAAAGGAATTCTAGCTTGGATGCAATCAATACTCCGAACATACGTTACTCATGTATCAGCACACGATAAGAGGCTGACAATGATTAATCAACTAATTATGATAGGCTCTCCTCATCCCATTATACGTGACTTATTGAATGTTTTGTATTTTTGGTTTAGTTGCAATGAAAAGGGTGTGACAGCCATATTTCATTCAAACTGTGTCCATCTGGAAAGGTATATCAGTATCTTCATCCTCATCAGGTAGGCATTGCCAGGGCCTACCACACTGGGGCAAACAGCAATGCAAGAGACTTTGTCTTATTTGCCTATTTCCAGTCAGGTGAAAATTTCAATTCTCCTCTCTTATGAGACTTAGGAAGGACGTCACACACTGGCAGCTTGTGGCTGCATCCAGCCCTCAAATGTGTTTTGTATGAGCATCAGGGTTTTAAAAAATGAATTCACTGTCAGCCTTTAAAATCAGAAAATTTAACATGAAAGTCTGGACTTCTAGCTTTTCTTGTAATAAAGATCATCTGGGGGGCTTCCCTGGTGGCACAGGGGTTTGGAATCCGCCTGCCAATGCAGGGGACATGGGTTCGAGCCCTGGTCCAGGAGGATCCCATGTGCTGCGGAGCAACTGGGCATGTGCACCACAGCTACTGAGCCTGCGCTCTAGAGCCCGTGAGCTGCAACTGCTGAGCCCGCGTGCCACAACTACTGAGCCCACGTGCCACAACTACTGAGCCCACGTGCCACAACTACTGAGGCCCGCACGCCTAGAGCCTGTGCTCCGCAACAAGAGAAGCCACCGCAATGAGAAGCCCGCGCACCGCAACAAAGAGCAGACCCTGCTCGCCGCAACTAGAGAAAGCCCACGCGCAGCAACGAAGACCCAACACAGCCATAAATTAATTAATTAAAAAAACAAGGTTTTAAAAAAAAAAAAAGATCATCTGGCCACTCTGGCCCTGACAGCTGGCAGGTCTGAGTGGAGGCCACCACTGTTTTGATACGGCAAATGCTCTCCTGTTGACCCCAGACCCAACACTTTCTTTCTTTTTATATCCAGCAACTTCTCTCATTTTCACCACATGCCTGGCTGCTGACTTAGGGGTGCAATCCAGTAGGACAGTCTCCGGAAGGCCACAGTTCCAGTCCCCACTGCCCTGGGAAACCCTGGGCATCTCACATCACAATACTAAGGTTTTATCATATGTCAGGGAACAGGGACCAGGGAAGTGGTCGCCCCAGGGCATGAGCCTAGTGTTCTTTCCCATGCACCTGTGATGCAGACCCTCCCTGCAGGGCACAGACAAAAATGCTCCCATTGTTCAGGGGCGGGAAAGGGCAGCAGGAGCTGAAGTGACACGTGGCAGCATGCATGTCAGGCAGGGTTCCCCCCTGGGTGACCAGACATGTCTAAAGGACAGTCCTAACTCTCTTCCTGTTTCCTCCATAGAGAAAGAATGTTAACCACGCCTTAGTTCCTCCACGCCTGTTACTTTGGATCCAGATGAGAAGTTCTAAGAATCCCTCAGAGCCTCCAGCCTGACTCTGGCTTGGAGCACCTCTGTCCAGATCAGAGTGCCAAGGGGAGTGACACATCCTGGATCTTGGACCCCACCTGTTTAACTGGGACAACTTCCTGGTAAATTTACAGATCACACAAAGCCCCAGGGGCCTTCCTGTTGATTTGAATCTGTTTAACCCCCAGCAGAGGAAAACAACATCAACAGATTAGTGGACATAGGAATCACCTGAGATCTTGTTAAAATGTGAATTCTGATTCAGAAGGTCTGGGGAGGGGCCCGAAACTCTGCATTTCTAACAAATTCCTGGGTGAGGTCAATGCTGCCAGTACAAGGACACTTTCATAGAAAGGGGCTATGAAAACACCTTCTGTACCTGCTCATGGACATTTTTTGCCCTTTCTTCTGGGGCTCTTGTCTGTTTTCTCCACCCTATCCTTCTTTTTTCCTATCCTGCTTTTCCTCTCTCCATCCATCCTTCTTCTTGCCAACTCATTATTCCTACCAGGCATCCCTACCGTCTCCCAACCTTCCCCCTTTCAAAGGATAAAGAAATTCCTGCCCCTTTCCCCCCCCCCACCAGGGGACATTCATCCCCCTCCCTCCTCTCCTCTCCTCAGTAGTGCCAGAAAAATAAAAGTCACCATTTATCAACAATTGTGTGCCAAGCACTGTCTCAGTGTATTACTGTTAGTTGTTCCCCACAGGCCTGCAAGCCATGTAATTGCCCAGCTGCAAGACCCAAGAAAGAGCCCAGAGACAGAGACATCAACCATTTATTGGATAGGGAATCTTATAAGTCTGAAGCAAAGTCCTGGAGCAATACCCTACCATGTATGGATGCAGTCAGGAACCTTGGCCACTCAGGGGAGAAGGAGGCTACCATTTATAGGGGAAACTGTTGTCAGGTTGGCTTATCATGTACCAGGAAAACCAGTGGCTGGGGCAGGGGGCAAGCGCATAGGTAGTTACTGATTAAGCCCTATGATTAAGAGGATCGGATAGTCATGTGAGTAGGGTACAGGTGAAGCAGGGACTGGTCCAGCAGGGGATGCGTAAAGAGCAAGAGGACAGCCATCTTGAGCGGCCTGACCATACAGTTACCCATATTATTTAATTCTCACAACAACCCTACAGAGTATATATCAATACTGTCATTTTAGAAATGGAAAAATGGAGATTTGGGTAGTTAAAGAAACTTTGTCCTCAACTAGGAATTAATAAGTAGAGATTAGAATTTGGATCTGTCCAATGCCAAAGGCTACAACCTTTATACTACATTATGCTCATATAAGGTGAAATGGTCTAGAGGTCAGCAGGTAAGGGTGGATTGAGGAAAAAAAAAAAAAAAATGAAGCGCCCCAAGCATCACTCTAATTATGCACCCTGTACAGTTCTCTGCACCCTCCTTAAGCAAGTGCCCAATGGGACAGCTTGACATAGCAATAATAAGAGCTATTTTAGGAAAGCCCAGATTAGCTGCAGTGGTACAGGGTTCCAAATAGCAGAGTAGTAGTATTAAAACCCAAACTTACCAATATCCCTAAATTTTCAAGGTAACTCTTAAATTGGGTTCATAAGTGTACACATAGAGCCTACTACCAAAAAGAGAGTCCCACCATTAGCCCATCACCCAATCACGTGGAGTCTAAAGGATGGTGCCAAATCTCTCCTATCAATCCACACAGGGTCCTCCATGGATGGGAAGCCAATTCCCTTCTCTCTTTCTAGCTTCTCTTCCATAATTGCACCTCTAGCATCCCCTTGGTCTGTTATTCTCTGCCTGTTCTCCAGATCCTACCTAAGTGTCCTGGTTTCCAACCAGGGAGCCTTAGCTGATCTTAAAAACCTTTGTTTCTTTCAACAGAAACAGAATCACGACATAGAGAACAGACTGGTGGTTGCCAAGGGAGAAGGGGGTTGGAGGAGAGATGGAGTGGGAGATTGGGGTGAGCAGATGTAAGCTTTTATATATAGAATGGATAAACGACAAGGTCCTAGCACAGAGAACTATATTCAATATAGTTGAATATAGCACAGAGAAATATATTCAATATCCTATGATAAACCATAATGGAAAAGAACATAAAAAAAAAGAATGTGTATATATGTATAGCTGAATCACTTTGCTGTATAGCAGAAATTAACACAACATTGTAAATCAAGTGTACTTCAATTTAAATAAATAAATAAATAAATACCTTTGTGTCTTTCAGATTCTTCAAACTGCAGCATTTACATGACAAGCAAGTCTTGCTTATGTTGGCTATCTCCCTCCCCTGACTTTTTTTAGGTGTAGCAAAATTTTTTTAAATCTCCTCTTAATTTCTCCCAAAGATCCCACAAGGTATGAGAAGAGAAAAGGCAAGAGGTATGGATGAGGAAAATTCCATCTTGACACAAAAATTTTTTAAAGGTCTAAATTCACTCAAAGGAGAAGAGTCAGAATTTTAAAATATGGAATGGACAGGGAAATTGGGAGCAGTATTATTTGGGGGAAGGAGCCCTGGCCCAGTAGTCATGAGATTTAGGTTCTAAATCCATCTTTGCCACAAACCAGCTGTGCAACCTTGGATAAGCTGTGTCAATTTTTTTGACAATGATTTCTTCATCTTTGGAGTGAGGGGATTGAATTGAATGATTGCCAAGATTCCTTTGATCTCTACTTTTCAGTGTCTTCCCTAGCACCTAAAATAAAATGAACCAGAAAGCTGTTGTGAAATAATGTGGCATTTCACCAGAAATTTAGACATAAACTAGGTTGAGTCAATGCATGAAAACAAGAAGGTAAAAAAACCAGTGATTAATAATGATAAGTGAGGGGCTTCCCTGGTGGCGCAGTGGTTGAGAATCTGCCTGCTAATGCAGGGGACACGGGTTCGAGCCCTGGTCTGGGAAGATCCCACATGCCACGGAGCAGCTGGGCCCGTGAGCCACAATTGCTGAGCCTGCGCGTCTGGAGCCTGTGCCCCACAACGGGAGGGGCCGCGATAGAGAAAGGCCCGCGCACCGCGATGAAGAGCGGTCCCCGCACCGCGATGAAGAGTGGCCCCCGCTTGCCGCAACTGGAGAAAGCCCTCGCACGAACCGAAGACCCAATACAGACAAAAATAATAAATAAATAAATAAATAAATAAAAAAGAAAATCCTTTAAAAAAAAAAAAATAATGATAAGTGAATAATAATGATAGAACTAAAAGACCAATAAATTAAAGACAAAAAATGGCTGGTTCTATAGGTTTTTTTTAAAAAGATTTAAAATTCTCTATCAAGTGGCCACCCACTATCCATAATTATCAGTTACTTATAAAATATGTAATTGGGGCAAGGCATGTTCCATTCCGTAATATATTGTCATTTAAAAAAATGTTTTCTGATAGGAGTATTGAATTATAAGGTCAACCACCAACATTTTTATTCTAAACAATGGTAGGTAGGTCAGAAATAAAATTAGGTCAATGTGAATAATTTCCTTCCTGGCAGGTTATGGAATTTTGCATACATGGTATTTTCCATCTTTGAAGTCAACATGTAATTATGCTTGTTTTATACCAACTCATCTGCCCCCAAATGTTTCAAACTGAAAAAGAGAAAAAGCCGCCTGTAGCTACCACTCCCTCCATGCACTTACCAGGCCAGAAGAGAGAATTGCTGGGACACACCAGCACTGGACTCTTTTGGGGAGTGTGCTTGGGGGAAGGCCCACCGCCCAATACTATAATGGCAAAGATAATATCTCTCTGTGTTTTCGAATCATCTGGATCAGTAAAAATGTATCACTCAGTCTGCATGGACACCACCTTCCTCAGTCTGTAATTAAGGATGCCCTCCCACATCTGGCCCTTGAAGACCTGACCTCTCCTGAAGGGTCATCACTTGTCTTCTGTGAATCACCCTTCATCAGCCCAAACCATGTGTGTAGGAGGATGCCTCAGCCACTCTACCCAGGGTGGGGTGCCTTGGTGGAACATTTTCTGTGATGATACTACAGTTGAAGATTCATCTCATTATCTTCCTTCTGTAGCTCCATCCCGGTCTCAGGTACTAATGCCCTCTATGCCAAAAATCACATTTGAAAATAATTTTTTTTTTTTTTTTTTTTTTTTACGGACTTTTTTTTTTTTTTTTTAAATTAGAAGACTATCCTTTATTTATTTATTTATTTTTGCTGTGTTGGGTCTTCGGTTCGTGCGAGGGCTTTCTCCAGTTGCGGCAAGCGGGGACCACTCTTCATTGCGGTGTGGGGACCGCTCTTCATCGCAGTGCGCGGGCCTCTCTCCATCGCGGCCCCTCCCGTTGCGGGGCACAGGCTCCAGACGCGCAGGCTCAGCAATTGTGGCTCACGGGCCCAGCTGCTCCGTGGCATGTGGGATCTTCCCAGACCAGGGCTCGAACCCGTGTCCCCTGCATTAGCAGGCAGATTCTCAACCACTGCGCCACCAGGGAAGCCCCGAAAATAATATTTTGATCCTTTGTCCTGAACTCCCCAGGCCTGACTTAACATTTACCATTGAGAGAACTCTTCTTTATGAAATAGCATTTATTAGCTTGGAGAACCCAAGTCCCATCATTTTGTGTCCACCACGTTCCCAGATGAGGGAAATGAAAGGCACCAGGAAGCCTGGAGTGTCAGAATCCTTACGTAGATCAAAAGACAAATTTCGAACAACCTCCTGCTCCTCTCCACTAGTCACTAGGACCTACTTACTTCTTACCTTCATCAAGAACAATTATAAAACACGGCTGAAGATGTGGATTGCAAATTGACCCAAGCCATTTGACAATTTGGTAATTATGGCATCCCTGTGGTAAATATTGCTAGTACCTGGGGTTAGGAGAGGGTGGAGCCTCTGTATCCCTTTCCCCCACCATCTCACCCCCAAGCAGGTCATCATTGTGAAAGTCATTCTTAGGCCAATTTCTACCACACATACAAACCTTCATTAATATACAAATATCGAATCACTATGTTGCACACCTGAAACTAACATAATGTCAATTCTATCTCAATTTTTTAAAAATTTACTTTACAAATGAAGGGATAAATATTTAAACGTACTTAAAAAAATCTTCGTTAGCAAGCAGGCACAAAACCCATCATCATATCCTTTCTTTAATCTTGGTCAAGGCCACACACTCAGATACTAACACGCATCTTACATGAGAAGGAGCGGACATCCCAATATTCTGACAGCTGCTCAGCTGGGCTTCTGGAGAAATCAGGCAGCAGAGCCCCCCAGGCAGTGGAAGGAGGCAGGGTCAGATGGATTTCTGGACCTGGAGCACTGCCCCAACGTGTAAGGCTCATGGGCTTGCGGGAAAGGTACACTCTTTCCATGTAAGGTGGGCGGGACCTATCAGTCTTCTATCCAACCTCAAAGCTTGAACACTCCTCATTTAGCCAGTGAAAAGGTCTTTTTTACACCACCTAGGCTAGTTGACATACCCTCTGGAATAGATTTTTATAACAATATTTACAATGCTTACATAACCACTTCTGGATGGTGATTTCCTGATTAGTTTCCTTCACGTGCTATCCGTAACTCCTAGAGTGAAAATTAGAGTTAATTTACACATATGTGCATCACAGTGTTTATAATGAATTATTTTAAATTACCAAAGAGACAACTTTCTGACACATCCTATCTGCAGATTTGACATCTGAAACCCTTCCACTACTCTCATCCATCGTATTGCTGGAGAAATTATGGAAATTTGCAAATAAAATAGTAACATTCTTTTTTGAGTTTACAACCCAGTTCCATGTTTAGCCATTACAGAAAATGTATTTGAATAGAGTACAGAGGAAGAAAGGCACGTGAAGACAAGGTGGAGAAAGAAATGACCTGGGGACCTAGGAAGTTGTTTTAGTTTAATTAAATTGTCTTAGCAAAGCAGACTTTGCTAGAAAGGATGGTGAGAGATGGGACAGAGGAAGGGATTGGAGAGAAGGGTGGGGGGCATCCTCCCTGCAAAAGGAGCCCAAGCCACTTCGTAGAGGAGGGATTCCCTTTCTGGGCTTTGCGTGGTGTACACTGAGCTTATTAACAGCAGCTCATGGAGTCACTGCTCAGATAAAGAACACAGTGAAAGGGGCCGTTGAGCAGATCCTTCCGTCACCTGTTCAGTGAAGGAACAAACCAAGTTCTTTACCAGAGTCATTTACCTTTGCAGACAACTCAGACCATTGTTCCCTGGGGTAGGACAATGACTCACTTGATCAGTAACCTGCTGCTTTATCAGTTATAATAAATGACGCCTCGCCCCCTTCCACTCACTGTTGACATTTGCTTTGGACAATAAGTCAGTAGATTAAAAGAACAGCATAGTTTTATTTGGCAAAATGTTCAGGAACACGTTCGGTACTATGCCCTATTATTTTTCTTAATTATCAGTTATCAGTATTGAGCTTCCATGGATGAGTAAAAAGTCGTAGAATAGGAAGAGCAATGAAAAAGAGACCTGGGTTCTTGTCCATCTCCACCACTCACTAAACATGTAGCAGCCTGGTCCCTTCTCTGAATTGAGACTGGACCAGATGACCTCTAAGGTCCCAGCATTCATTCCTTTAACCATTATTATTATTATTTTTTTAAATAAATTTATTTATTTATTTATTTATTTTATTTTTGACTGCATTGGATCTTCTTTGCTGCGCGTGGGCTTTCTCTAGTTGTGGCAAGCGGGGGCTACTCTTTGTTGTGGTGCGCGGGCTTCTCACTGCGGTGGCTTCTCTTGTTGTTGAGCATGGGTTCTAGGCTCACGGGCTTCAGTAGTTGCAGCACACAGGCTCAGTAGTTGTGGCTCGCAGGCTCTAGAGTGCAGGCTCAGTAGTTGTGGCGCACGGGCTTAGTTGCTCTGCGGCATGTGGGATCTTCCCGGACCAGGGCTCAAACCCGTGTCCCCTGCCTTGGCAGGCAGATTCTTAACCACTGCACCACCAGGGAAGTCCTCCTTTAACCATTATTTATTGAGCATCTCCTACATGTGAAACATTGTTCTAGGCTGTGTCTAGAGGATACAATAATGAATTAAAAAGACAGTCCTTAACCTAATGGAACCGACATTTTAATGGGGGGTGAAAAATAATAAATAAGAAAATAAACACACAATATGTCACATTGTGTGATAACTGCTATGGAGGAAAATGAAGTGGAGTAAGGGGGATAGGGTGTTGTTTTATGTCACGTGGTAAGAGATGACCTCACTAGCATTTAAGCAGAGACCCCCTGTCTCTGTGTTTATGGGGGTGAGGAGTGTTCTAGTAGAAGGAACAGCAAATACAAAGCCTCTGAGGTAGGAATGTGCTCAGAGTGAACAAGGAACAGCAAGGCAGCCAGTGTGACTGGAGCAGAGTAAAGAGAAGACGACAGTGGGGAAGAGGCTGGGGGTTGGGGTGAGGGGCAATAGGGTGTGTAGGCATGTGAGGTCTTTGGCTTGTACTCTGGGAAACTTGGGTGACCACTGAGGGATTTTTGACCTGAGAACTGCCATGTTCTGACTTACATTGGAACGGGATCCCTCTAACCGCTGACTACAGGGGTCAATGCGTAGAAACAAGCTAGAGATGACGGTGGCTTGGACCATGATGAAAGCTGTAGATGTGGTAAAAAAGTGGTCAGGTTCTGGATATATCTTGAGGACAGAACCAACAGTTTATAAGAAACAGAGAAAAATCAAAGACACCTCTAGGATGTTTTTTTAAAAATTTTTTGGCCACGCCATGCGGCATGCGGGATCTTAGTTCCCCGCCCAGGGATCGAACCCGCACCCCCTGCAGTGGAAGCGCAGAGTCTTAACCACTGGGCCACCAGGGAAGTTCCCTAGGATTTTTGCAAATGGAAGAATGAAAGGGTTTTTTTCTATTTGTTAACTGGTGGTGTGAAAAAGTAGAATTAAGTTTGGGTTGGGACGTGTTAAGGACGAGTTGCCTATTAGATGTCCAAGAGGAGATATTAAGTAGCCTGTTGTATATACTTCTGAAATTCAGGCAGGTTTAGGATATAGATATAGAGTAGGCCCTGAAAGTGTCTTGCCAATATCTATTTGGCACACCCTGGAGGTCACCTTCAGCTTGGTAGATAGTTTCCATACCTTCTGTGGCAGATAGACTCCTAAGGTGGCCCCATGATTCCTGCCTCTTGGTGTTCTTCCTCTTGTGGGATGCCCTTCCCTGTAAGTGTGGGACCTGTGACTTGAATGGAGCAAAGGTGGCAAGATATATGTGATTATGTGTACATGATTATGTGATTATGTTCCACAGAATTGCAGTGCCCGTCGTACTGGAGTTTTCCTTTCCCTATGAAGAAGTAAGTGGCCAAGTTGGGCAATCCCAAGTAATGAAGAACCATGAGCATCCTCTAAGAGCCAAGGGTGGCCTCTGGCCAACAGCCAACCCCAGACTAAAGTTCTCAGTTCTATAACCACAAGGAGATATATGCTGCTACCACCACCGTGTGAGTGGGGAAGTGAACCCTAAGGGCTTTCCTTGGAGCAGGGTAGCAGTACTAGAGAGTCAATGTCCCCAGGGGTGACCTTTAAGCAATGAGTAAGAGGAGTGGGGGAATAAATATTCCAGATTCCTCAGCCCTTGGTGGGACAAATCTGGAATGTGAAGTCAAGCCCCAAGGACAAATAGACCAAAGGAAAGGAAGGAGAGAATCCAGAAACATGCTCACTTGGATGAACACTTGATTGTGACAAAGGTGGCACTGAAGAGTAGGAAAAGAATGGCCCTTTCAATACGTAGTGCTAGGGCTTCCCTGGTGGCGCAGTGGTTGAGAATCTGCCTACCAATGCAGGGGACACGGGTTCGAGCCCTGGTCTGGGAAGATCCCACATGCCGCGGAGCAACTAGGCCCGTGAGCCACAATTACTGAGCCTGCGTGTCTGGAGCCTGTGCTCTGCAACAAGAGAGGCCACGATAATGAGAGGCCCGCGCACCGCGATGAAGAGTGGCCCCCGCTTGCTGCAACTAGAGAAAGCCCTCACACAGAAACGAAGACCCAACACAGCCATAAATAAATAAATAAATAAAATTTTAAAAAAAAGTCAATACATAGTGCTAGATCAATAAGATGGGAAAAATTGAAATTCGACCCCTGTCTCACACCATACTAAAAATCAATTCCAGGTAGACTGTAGATATAAATTTGAAAAGTAAAACAACCAAGATTCTAGATAATAACATAAGAGAATAATTTTATATCCTCTGAGGTAGGCAAAGATTTCTTAATCAGGAATTGTAAAGCACTAACTATAAAGGAAAAGACTGACAAATTGAACACCCCAAATTAGGAATGTCTGTTCATCCAAAGACACCATTAAGAGAACCACAAAGAGGGTGAAATTATTTGTGACACGTATAACAAAGAGCTTGTATCCAAGCTCTATAAAGACCTACAAATTAGCAAGTAAAAACTGACAACATGATAGAAAAATGGGCAAAACACTTGAACAGTCATTTCACAAAAGAGGAAATTCAAATGACTGAAAATATGTGAAAAGGAGCTTAACCTCATTAGTCATCACGGTGGTACAAATGAGATATTACTATATACCCACTAAAAGGCTAAAACTTAGTAAAGTACTGAGTATTGGTGACAGTGTACCTATTTAGTTTAGAAAACTGTTTGGCAATATCTATTAAAGTTGAATAGATGCATACACCATGAGGCTGCAATTTCACTCCAATGTATATACCCAAGAGGACCGAGTGCATTTGGGCATCAAAAGATGTGTACAAGAATGTTCACAGCAGGATTATTTGCAAGAGCCAATAAATGGAAACAACTTACATGGCCATCAATAGCAGAATGAATAAAGGTGTTCTAGTCACACAATGGACCATTACTCAGCACTGAAAATCAACAGAAGCCCCATTGATGAACCCCACAGGTGGAATGCTGGGGAGTGGAACAAGGAATGTCAAATTTAAGAAATGTTCTTCATTTCATATAAAACAGTGTCTGAAACAAAAGTGAAAATTTGCCAACATTTGTTAATTCTGGGTAACGGGAACACAGGTGTTTATTACATTATTCTTTGTACTTTCTAGAATTAAAAAAAAAAATGTGTCTTCCTCAAAAGACAAAAACAAGCCAATGTGTGGTGTGTGAGCAGAGGTAGTGAGGATGCCCATGCTAAGGCCTATTTTCCTCTCTGCTAACTTTTTTTTTTTTTTTTAATACCACACAGTTTAACACCTAATTACTGATTATTTTGCCTCCCTGGCTAATTGTTTCATGTATATTATTTTTGCAACCTGAACTAGATTGTAAATTCAGGCCACAGACTGAGTAACATTTCTCCAATATTCCTCACTGGTTCTTTGTATCGTGAAAGGCACATCTTGAAATAATCAATAAACACTTGAGTGATTTATGAATTGATTGGCAGAAGTAAATTTGGTAATCTCAGGCAAGACATTTACTTAACTTTCCAGGCCACATTTTCCCCATTTGTGTGAATTCTTTCCTGTGTACTTATATCCATCCCCGTATTTCACTAAGGCTTTGCTATAATAGACTTCAATAACTATGTATTAAATAAATACATTAATTTTAGGGGGATTCACACACAAGTGCACATATTTTCCCCATCTGGAAGATGCAAAAAATTTTAAGCTGCATCTCTTCCACTGGCTGTTGAGCCTGGCAAAATGCCAATATCTCCATAGAAATAACATTTTCAATTGTTATTAGTCATTTACACTTTAGCATAAACTGAGCCCACCATTTTAATGTTTTTAAAAGTTCAAAACCTATTTTAATTTGATTCCTCTTTTCAGCAAGCCTGGAGCACAGAACCCAGAGATGAAGCACTTTCTCTTTAAATGTGTTATTGCCAAGTGAGGCTGGCCTGCCGGGGGATGCGACTTGCAATATAGAAGAAGCTAGCAAATTCATTCTAGATCGTTCTGGTAGAATGTGGAGTCTACTTGAAATTTGCTAAAGCAATGCCAAGGTTTTTTCCCTTTCACTGAGTTTGAGTTTCTTATGGGCTAAAAAAAAGAAAAAAAAAAAAAAAGTTTTTCGACTCCTATGTATAATACAGAACTGGCAGGAAATAGGCCTCATCGCTCCCATTCCTCTCACTTTTCTGCTTTTCCACAATTTGCCCCAGCAGGGCCCTTTGAATTCCGAGCAGCTCTGAGAGAGCCTAGACCCAAGTTGGAGCAGCCCCGAGCCTCTTCCCAGAACCCGCTGTGAAGGTGGGAGCCACCCCCCTCCTCAGCCTTGGCCTGTGGCTCAGTAGGCCACCTGGGCTTTAGTTCACGGTCAAATTTAGCATATCCTGAGACCCTCTGAGGGTGGGGCTGCCAGGATAGAAACAAAGTTTGAAGGTTGTTCTATGCAAGCAATTTCCTCCACAGAACAGGTTAATTTCAAACTGGCAAAAATTATACACTTAGTAATTATCTAGACTGGGGGCAAAGTACCAGTAAGTTGATTTGCCACATAAAATAGAATTTAAAGAATACAGCACGGAGAGAAGAAATCTGGGAGTTTGCCTCTAGCTATTCTAAATGGATATTTGCTTACAATGACCCTCCACTCTGTGTCTTCTGCCATAACCTGACTTGTCAGCTCCAGACCCAAATTTCAACCCTGTGACCTTCAGTGACTCCTACTTGCCCTCAGTGAGCCATGTGAGGTGCGTGCAATCCCTCTGTGAACCAGCCCCACTGACATTCCCGGCTCACACCCGTACGCCAGCCACACACAGCAAATCCCTTGCAGTTCCCCGGAGGCCCCGTGCTCTTGGGGCCTTCTGTGCCTTCACACGTGCTGTTCCTCCTGCCCGGAACGCTTTCTGCTCGGCCTTCCTGCCTGGCTCACTCCCGATCATCCTCCAGAATGCAGCTTATGCCCCATCTCTTTACAATATTCCTGAGCTCCCTGCTCAGGGAGGTGCTTGTCTGTGCTTCACCGTAGTCCCCATGGCTCTGTCTGATGACTGATTATATTGATCTGTTTTCTCATCTTTTCCACACCAGGTTTAGTGGGGATCTGGGCCTTCCATCCTTGTGCCCCCAGCTCAGGTCCTGGGTACCTCTCCCAGGGACTTCTGTAGACACCTTCATAACAGGTCTTGCTGCTTTCAATCAGCTTCTCCCCTCCCCCATTCTCCCTCTTCCCCACTCCAGAGTTGTAGGTCTAAAACACTTAATTCCCCCCTTCTTTTCTTTCAAAATCTTCTGCTGCTTCTCATTGCCCAAACTCTGGGGCTCGCAAGCATTCAAGGACCTTGCCAACCTGACCCCAAATTCCTCTTCCGTGTTCTTGCACCATTTTGGCCCTACAGCCCATCACCCATTCAGGATTCCCCAATGGGATCACAAAATAGCTCTCTTCCACTTTAGCTCCTGGGGTTTCCTCCTTCTCCGTACCTGATAGGCAAGTCCCAGGTGAAATATTACCAGTTAATGCCGTCAACTCCTAAGCAAGAGTCCAGCCCTTCTCTGGGCTCTGGTAACTCTGGCCAGCTCTGCTCAGCTTCTCCTTCTCGGCAGGCTGAGCTCCTGACGAGATACTTCAGCTGCACCAGCAGGTGGCAGCTGGATTTGGTTCTCTGACCTTGTGCTCTGAGCCTCAGGTGAATCCTCAGGAGCTGAAGCAGCAATGGCTACCTCCCAACACATCACACAGACACACACACGACACAGACTCACAACACACCGTGACAGCCCTTCAACAAGAGTGCACCATCTGTCCTGAGCACCAGCCAGGATGGCCAGGGGTGCCTCCTTGGTGCTCTGTTACATGCACTATCACAGACCCTACTAGCCCCAGGGCATGGATGACCACTGGGTCCACTGCAGGCAGCTGTCAGGGAGAAAAAAATTTTCCTCTACCCTTCTAGGTTCTACTGACTGGTCTAAGAGTTCAACTGACATGAGACAGATTCTTAACAGAAAGTCATATGAATTTTAATGACATGCATACATGAGGGAGACCCAGGAAAACTGAGTAACTTGCCAAAATGGCTGAAGCCACACCTTAAACACCATCTTCAGCTAAAAACAAAAAAGGAAGTTGGGGGTAGTGGTTCTGGATTCAAAGGGAGGAAGGCAGTTCACATGGAGATGGTAGAGCAAATGTTGGGTAAACAAATGTTCCCTGGGCCAGGCAGAGGCAATGGGACACAGAGAGGAATGATAATAAACAGACATTACTAGGTTCCTTCCTGTCTACACATCTAGCTCATAATGTAGTTATCTACATCATGATGTAGTTAGAGGACCAGGTCCTCTGTCTACATTCTTTTAGGCAGTTAAGAGGAAGGGCAAAGTTTCTTTCTGAGTCTTTTGGGCCTTACATATTTTCAGCTTGAAATAATCCACGTGCCAAAGAGACACGTTTTGGGGTGGCAAGTTACGGTCCCCTGCACCGCCTTCAGGAATGCTCCTTTCTGCAGTGGTGTCTTAGTCCATTCAGGCTACTGTCACAAAGTACCGTAGACTGGGCGGCTTCTAACCAGCAGAAATACACTGCTGCCCGTTCTGGTGGCTGGAAGTCCCAGCTCAAGGTGCCAGCACGGTTGGGTTCTGGTGGGAGCCCTCTTCCGGTTTGCAGATGGCTGTCTCCTTGTTGTGTCCTCACATGGTGGAAGGGGCCCTAATCCCATTCATGAGGGCTCCGTCCTCATGACCTAATCACCTCGTAATCAGACGTCCCATCTCCTAATACCATTAGGGTGTCAACATATAAATTTTGGGGGGAAACAAACATTCAAGCCATAACAAGTGGGATCCTCTTAAATCTTTCTGAAGAGACTAAGAACAGGCTCTAAAAACCTAGCATGTACCCTCTCACCAACCTTGACACAATCTGGTGCTTGGTTTTCTGAGGCAGCCCCTGTAAGGTGGATAAAAGTGTGGGGGTGTGTACATTCTACTCCTTCCAATGGGGCCTCCCCAGACACACCTTCTCAAGCCCCAGGCTGAACAGGCTAGAAAGACAGGGCAGTGTCTGCCCTTGAAGTGAGTACTGACAAAACTGTATCTGTTCTGGGTGTCAAATAAGCCAGGTACACACCAACCACAACCACAGAAAATGTAGCCTGGTCCCTGCTGGGTCATTTAGTCTTATCTTGGCTGCCCCTGCTTCTGCAGTTACTCTTACTCACATAACTGCACCATCTCCTACTCACTCTTTATTTGTGTGTGTGTGTGTGTAGTGTAGGTGAGAGAAAGTTTTTTCCTCTACCCTCCTAGGTTTTCCAGCTGGGGCCCTGCAAACTAGACTGACAAAAGACAGATTAACAAGGGAAAAACAAACAGAGCTTATTAACATGTGCATCACACACACACACACACACACACACACGCATGAGAGAAATTCATAACTCAAAGGGGTGGTTAGAACTTGGGCTTATATAGCATCTTAACAAAGATCAATAAATTTGTAGAGAAGCTGCAAGACAAAGAAAATAGGTTTTAGGCTTCCAAGGGCAGCAAACTTGTGGGAAGGTGAATACATGGGGGAAACTAATAGAAGATAAGGGTTGCTTTAGTAAGTCGATTCCTCTCCTGTTGTCTCTGGACCGATAAGAGTCCCTGGTGGTACGGAGTCTAAGCCTGCTTTTAGGCAAATAGAAGGAGAGGGCAGAGAGCTTTCTTTGGCATCTGCTGTTTCTCAATTGTCTTCAGCTCAAAATAATCCTTATGCCAAAGTGGTGTATTTTGGAGTGGCACATTCTGGTCCCCTAAGTAGTGACCTCTAGAGCCAGCTCCGCTTAGGGGAAGCCAACACCCTCTAGCTTCTTCCTGTTCTCTGGTACCTTGCTTCTCAGAGGACTCCAGTGTTTCCAGCTTCCACTGTCCCTCCAAGAAAACTGGAGCAGAGGAACTTAGCATGCTGTCCAGGGCCACGTCCCAGACCCTCAGCCTGCAGGGTGGGGCAAGCCCCAGCACACCCCAGGGAATCTCAGAGACCCCCTTCTTCCAAGCACTCTCCTTACTAGAAAGGCATTTCTAAAAAGAAATAAGCTGGGAAGTATCGCAAAATATTGTCGCTCTACAAGTATGACTGAATATTCCTGCCATGCCAGGGGCATGGGGACTTCCTGACTATATCTCTATGGGTCTGTTTGCATATTTACACCCAGTAGCCCTCAGGCTTAAGTGATAGGAGATTATTTGAGCCTTTTGGGGGATCTGGATCTCCATTACCTACCGGAGGATTGCATTCTTTTTTAAAGTTTAGGTAGATGTCTTTATATTAAAGAGAATGCTGAGATCGTATCACCTGTTACTTACCCCAAGGAGCCCATAGGTGTGATAACACAATTGGCTTAGAAGATTTCAACTCCCCACTGTGCCCACAACATTGCAGTGAACCTGCTCATATACACAGACAAGTTCACAGAGAGGCTGATCAAGCCTAAGCTTTGAGACTTCTCACCTGCACAAATCCTTTTCAAAGCTCTGTCCCCAGTTTTTATGTTTATAATCTGTACTCTTTTTCTCAAATAGTGTTCCCCAATTATATAAACTTCAAGCCCCACAAACCCTGATTGACTCCTGCTTCTACGTGTCCCTTTAATGGGCATGCGTGAGAACTGCTAAAGGACCTAGGCCATGAAGGGAATTGCTGGGTTATAAGGTATCCATATACTTAATTTGATTAACTACTGACAGATAATTCTCCAACCTGTGCTCCCACCAGCAGCAAGAGGAATCTCTATCCCCACACCCTGCCAGCACTTGGCATTACCCAGCTTTCTAGCTATATGCTAGGCTAGTAGCTGCAAGCCTTATAGCTTATTACTCCCTTTGAATATAAGGTGATCTCTCATCATTACTTTAATTTGCATTTCTCTGGTTACCAATGAGCAATTTCTTTCATATACTTGTAAAGCCTTTGGATTTCCTCTTTCGTAAGTTGTTTATATATTTAACCCGTTTTTCTTTTGGTGTATTCTCCTTTCTAATTGAATTGCAGGAGTTCTTTGTGTGTTCTAGATGTCTATCCTTTGTCACTTCTAGACATCGTAAACCTCATAAACCTCTTCTCCCAATCTGTCACCAATCTCTTAAGTTCAATTCAACTGTGGTGCCGCTCATTAACAGAAACCCTTAATTTTGATGTAATCGGATCTATCATTTTGCCTTGTGGTTTGTACTTTCTAAGTCTGGTTTAAGAAATTTTTACCTGTCCCAGGTCACGCTTTTCACCTGTTTAACTTTATAGTTTTACCTTTTGTATTTACGTCTCTAATCCACTGGAAATCTCCTTTGTATGTGGGGTTAGAGACCCAACTTTATTTCTCTCCATTCTTTCTTTCACTGCCTGTTTTCCCACCACCACCTACTAAACAATCCATCTTCCCCCTATTGATCTGTGGTGCCACCTCTATGTCAGATGAAGTTTACAGGTAAACACAGGGCTACCAGTGCACTCTCGATTCTACTCCACTGCCACATTAAAAACAACTTTGTAAGTGTCTCAATATCTGGTGGGCAATTTCCCCCCCCCTTTATTCTTCTGTTTCTAGATTGATTTTGCTATCTGTGAAACTTATTTTTCCTTATACATTTTAGGATAAGTATATTAAGTTTCTAAAAAAAACTACAACTAGAATTTTGATTGGGATTGCACTGAATTTATACATTAATTTGGAGAGAGTTGATATCTTTATAATTTAAGTTGTGCAATCCAAGACCTGATATGTCTGAAATGACAGAACTGTGAGAAGAAATTAAGATAGCTATGAATGAATATCTTTGAATGGGCCCCAAACCCTGTTCTCACCGTGCCTCCTTATTTGGGTCTGGGGAGGTGGGGCAATAAAAAAATCCCATGTTGGTCAAGGAGGAACCAAGCGTGCAGGGAACTGTGCTTCACTTCCCGGGGTGTGGGCCAGGAGCTCTGCAAGCATATAAGAGATGGCTCTGGGCTTCCCTGGTGGCGCAGTGGTTGAGAATCTGCCTGCCAATGCAGGGGACATGGATTCGAGCCCTGTTCTGGGAAGATCCCACATGCCGCGGAGCGACTAGGCCCGTGAGCCACAACTACTGAGCCTGCGCGTCTGGAGCCTGTGCTCCGCAACAAGAGAGGCCGCGATAGTGAGAGGCCCGCGCACCGTGATGAAGAGTGGCCCCCACTTGCCACAACTAGAGAAAGCCCTCGCACAGAGACGAAGACCCAACGCAGCCATAAATAAATAAATTAAAAAAAAAAAAAGCAGCCTCCTCTTCTCCTCACCCCTATTATAAAAAAAAAAAAAGATATGGCTCTGACTGGCATGGTACCAGCAGTGACTGGGTGAGGGGGCAAGGGAGTGTTTCAGAGACGCCCACTCCCCAGCAAGGGGAAGAGGAAGCAACCAAGTGTGCCCAAGTGGCCAAGCACTTCCCGCTTGCAGAGCCAAAGGAATCTGAGATGTAGATCAAGAGAATGTGAATGTGGAGGCCTGCTGGCTGGAGGTCGTGGTGGAATTGGGGGCATGAATGGTGGATCCCAGCCCACGAGGACAAGACATGACGAGTTCTGGCTGAGTTGATGCCAGTGGGGGGCAGAGGATGCCAATAAGCCAGAAGAAACTCCCTCTCACCAATGCCTGGGGGCTGCAGTGCCCTCTCTCCCTCTGCACAGGAACTGGGATGGCCTCCGGGGAGAAGGTGGACCAGGGGGAGGGAAAAAATCCAGAAACTGACTATTTATTCAGAGGAGTCTGAGTTTTAAAGCAGAAGTTATCTTGAATTAGCAAGTTCAGTTCTGTAGAAATAAATGCTTGTCTTTTTTTTTTTTTTTTAAAGCATCTGAGATGTCAAACTACAGTGGTTTTATAAATTTCATATCCACTCTACAGCTTTTAGTTTCTGCAGACTGGATTTCAGCAGTAGAAAACAAATCTCGTAAGGAGGGGCTGGGAGAATTAAATAAATATGACATAACCGTAAGGCAGGTAAAAAGGAACTGAGGCATAAAGAAACCAAAAGCTTTGCTTCTCAGCAAAGTGAATGAATGGCAGGCAATCGCATCATTTCCGGTGCTCATTCTGGCTCTGAATTTAAACAAGTACCTTGAGGGGATTCTGGAATAACCCCCTTAAGACCACAGCCCTGCTCACAAGAGCTCTGCTCTGTCTAGGATGTTGAATTGCAGAACGGGGAGCTTCTCCCTGAGGCCCCCTGTCTCCAGGGTGAAGTGACTGCCGCACAGGAAGCGTCCAGCACACCAGGGCTGGCTGGGTTTCCTGCCACTGCCAGGGGACCCCTTTCTCAGACACAATGTGCAGCCCCTTGGGTGGCCCCGCATCCTGCAGCTGATCTGGGAAGCCCCCCTTGTCCTATGGTAAGAGGTGGCTGTGGCTTTTCAACATCCCTCCTTGTGTGTGGATAAAAATGTCCTCGGCAGATACTGCCACTAAGAGGACACACCGGATCCTAGCTCAGTTTCAGTTCTGGCATTGGCAAGCTCAGAACATGCAATCCCCCCGGTCCCTCTAGCACAAGCAAGAAGAGCCCTTCTCCCCTGACCCTCATCAGCTCCGGGGAACCCGGAGGAGTGGAAGCAGGCCGCTTCTCCTCCGAGGAGAGCCTCGTGCCACAAAGGCCTTGGGCGTCAGCTGCTGCCTCTGCCGTCCCTGCTGAGGTCCCCTGTCCTGCCAGGGCCTCCGGCTGTGGGCCCCGGGCAGGTCGCTCCTCTCAGCCCAGCCTTCTCTGAATCTGCGGGCTGCCAGACAGCACCCCGCAACACTCTCTCCGAACGGGGCCCCGGGAGCTCTGACGCTTTGCTCTCAGCGCTCTGGCCGCTTATCACAGAGCTGGAGCCGGGCCCTTCCGTCCGCGCCTGTCCCTCGGCCGCTGTTGCTCTGATGCGCCTGTGCCGAGGGGCACGTGGCGTTTCCACAGGGGGATCACAGCCTCCCCAGGGCTCACCCTGGGAGGAAAGCCCAAGCCCTCTCCGCCCTGAGAGCCCCTACCCACACATGTATCTGAGGCACCCATTCTATACCCCATACCCCCAGCACTCAGGCGGGGCAGGAAGCAGGCGCTTCAAACCTGCATCTATGCTCTCATATTGTTTTGGTACAGCATGCAAGGTAAGGATGGCACTTACATTTCTAAATGGCTGAAAATACATCAATAAAAGGATATTTTGTGGCACATGAAAATTTATAAAATTCAGATGTCAGGGAACAGAAATAAACTTTTATAGGAACACAGCAGTACCCACTCGTTTACATGTTGTCTGTGGCTGCTTTTGTGCTCCAAGGGCAGATTGGAGTAGTTGTGATGGAGACTGTAAGACCCACAGAACCTAAAATATCTGGCCCTTTGCAGTAAACATTTGCTGACTCTTGTCAGGCACGACCCTCCCTGTCCCCCCTCTCCTGAAGCCCACTGGCCATGTGTAGTGAAAGCTACCACTGGCCATGTGTAGTGAAAGCTACCACTGGCCTTGTGTAGTGAAAGCTACCACTGGCCGTGTGTAGTGAAAGCTACCACTGGCCTTGTGTAGTGAAAGCTACCACTGGCCGTGTGTAGTGAAAGCTACCACTGGCCGTGTGTAGTGAAAGCTACCACTGGCCGTGTGTAGTGAAAGCTACCTCTGGCCGTGTGTAGTGAAAGCTACCACTGGCCGTGTGTAGTGAAAGCTACCACTGGCCTTGTGTAGTGAAAGCTACCACTGGCCGTGTGTAGTGAAAGCTACCTCTGGCCGTGTGTAGTGAAAGCTACCACTGGCCTTGTGTAGTGAAAGCTACCACTGGCCGTGTGTAGTGAAAGCTACCACTGGCCTTGTGTAGTGAAAGCTACCACTGGCCGTGTGTAGTGAAAGCTACCACTGGCCTTGTGTAGTGAAAGCTACCACTGGCCGTGTGTAGTGAAAGCTACCTCTGGCCGTGTGTAGTGAAAGCTACCACTGGCCGTGTGTAGTGAAAGCTACCACTGGCCTTGTGTAGTGAAAGCTACCACTGGCCGTGTGTAGTGAAAGCTACCTCTGGCCGTGTGTAGTGAAAGCTACCACTGGCCTTGTGTAGTGAAAGCTACCACTGGCCGTGTGTAGTGAAAGCTACCACTGGCCGTGTGTAGTGAAAGCTACCTCTGGCCACATGTAGTGAAAGCTACCACTGGCCTTGTGTAGTGAAAGCTACCACTGGCCGTGTGTAGTGAAAGCTACCTCTGGCCACATGTAGTGAAAGCTACCTCTGGCCGTGTGTAGTGAAAGCTACCACTGGCCTTGTGTAGTGAAAGCTACCACTGGCCGTGTGTAGTGAAAGCTACCACTGGCCGTGTGTAGTGAAAGCTACCTCTGGCCACATGTAGTGAAAGCTACCTCTGGCCGTGTGTAGTGAAAGCTACCACTGGCCTTGTGTAGTGAAAGCTACCACTGGCCGTGTGTAGTGAAAGCTACCACTGGCCTTGTGTAGTGAAAGCTACCTCTGGCCACACGTAGTGAAAGCTACCTCTACTCCGGGAATGGTGGGGAAAAGCAGAGAGAACAGCCTCCACCAGTAGACTGGCAGCCACCAGAGGGGATCGTGGCTTTCATCATTGTATTAGGGGAATGCTACATGTTCCTCCTGTAGTAAATAATTTTCCATAGCTCCAAGTTATAAGCTCTCCATGTAACCAAACTAATTTTTATTTCTATGGAAAAAAATGGTTACTGCTTCCTTATAATAAATTAACTGTCCTTCAAAGTTACAATAGAGTGAGTTGATAAATAACTTCCAAAGGGGAAGATGATCTCAAACCAGTTCTGGTTAATTTTTAGATGAATCAGTTGGAACCACAAAATTGGGTACTAAAAATATTGAGTACCATCTAAAATCAAAACAATTCCTCTGCATGTGTGTGTTTATTATCCGTGTCTGTTTCCGTGTGTCTCTGTGTGTTGGTTAGTTCAACAAACTAGGTTGAGAATAAGATAGGAGAATTTACCTTCTCAAGGGAGATTTTTAAATCTGATTAAGGATTTATATTTTTAAAAATTAGCAGTGTTTCTCTAATCTCATGGAATAGGAAAGGCTTGGGGAAGGGGAGTGGGTGCTAGGAAACATGGCCATCCTTTGTTCAACTTTGAGAGAGCCAAACTGAAGGTATTGCAACCTAAGACAATAATTGCATAAACCTGTCTGTTCATTTGGTCTTTCAAAAATTCTCTTAATCAGCATTCATTTCCTGAGAAGCCAGTATTTACCATGCGTTGTATTAGGGGAAAAGAGCTACAAAGATACATGCCGCCATCTTTGCCTACAGAGAAGATACAGTAAAGGCTGCGGGGGGTGGAGGTGTTCTCGGTCCTCAGGAGCAGGTTCAGGCCGGCTAGCTCAGGAGGAGGATTTTTTTTTTTGTAAAATTACATGTGGAGCATTAATGGGGTTGGTCTTTCACAGATGGCCAGGGACAGGCATTGGAGGGGGCAAGTTCCTGGCACTGCGAAGCCACTCTAGTTTCAGGAGACCGCTGGGCTCTGTGGCAGGAGTCATGCCTATTGACCTATAGCTCAGTCTCTGCTGGGCTTGAAACTCTTCTCTCCTCCATCACTTCTGCTTTCTCATAGTTTCAGTATGTTGTAATTTGGGCTCATTATGACTCACTGTGGCCTCAGCTCTTATTTTCTTGTTTCTAAACATCCTACCAAGTCTTTTTCTCTTGACATTTCCCTGTTTACATTTCTAAGAAAGAAATGGGGATTGACCCAGCTTTTATACATGTGTGTGCCAGGTTATGAAATGAGCTGCTGACCAGCCTATTGACTGGCTGCCTGTTGGTTGGGTGTCCACCCTGAACTGATCAGCTCTAGGGGTGGGGTCATACGGGACAAAGCATAACCACTTACAGCTGCTCCTTTGGGTTTCCCCTAGCAGGGTTAGTGGGAATGACAGATAATGTGAATAAGTTGTTCACCATGGAGAGAGACACATATAAAATTAACCCTCTGCTGTGGTAACACTACAAGCCAAATTCACTGGGCAAGCTTGGCAGTGCAGGTGGTGGTGGGGAAAACGAACCCATAACCAGGTAGGATGGGGAGTAGGGGAACCCCTTGTCAGCAGGGCTCCCTCCCCCAGCGGCAGCCAGGAGGGCAATATCCAGAGGAGTTAGCAGCTTCAGTCTGTGTATTGTACCCAAATGGGCTCATGGCAGCCGGTCAGGCAGGATAGCATGGTTCTGGGTGATGGGTCTGCTGACAGCCAGTGATTGGTTATATCATAACCAGGGTAGGTTCTAGTCCTATAGGGACGAGCAACCAGAGCAAGGCAGGATCTCCATGTTGTCTAAGTTCAGAGCAAACCACTAATGCCAGTGAGGAACTGGAGTGCTAAGCAGACACGCAAGATTGAGGCCCACTCTTACGGAATTTGCGTGGGGCACGCACGTGTACGTGGAGGGGAGGACACTGATACAACTCTGGGGACATTTATCAGCTGCAATAACACCAAGGGTCAGTAGTGGCACAAATAACTTGAGACCTCTACCTGTGACGTGGCTCAGGCTCCCGGCCGGCACGGAGGGTCAGCAGTGCATCCGTGTCCAGAGCTCAGAGGCCAGAGAAGGAGGGAGCAGCAGTTTGTACAGAATCGGGGCAGCCATGACAGATGACGTGTCAGCTGACGTTTGCTGTAAGTATTTATCAGAAAAAAGGGAGGAAGGTGAGGAACCTTCCATGTGGTCAGTAGAACCAAAAGATTCTGGGGCCCCTCTGATATCTTCCTCTGGGACTCAAAATTACCTACTTAGCTAAGGAGGTTGTAAGGGAACTCAGAAGGTAAATTACTCCCAGTTACAACCCCCAGACTGAGAGCCACCTGGGGAAGCCAGCGAGTAGACCAAATCCCCCAGAGGCTTGGTAGGCACACTAAGAACGGTGAGGGGGAAAGCTCCAGGGCCCAGCTGCTCTTCTCTTCATTTTCAAAGAGCAGGGTCTCATGGAGCTTTCTTTCTTTCTTTCTTTCTCCCTTCCCTTCCCTTTCCTTCCTTCGTTTCTTTCATGGCTGCATTGGGTCTTTGTTGCTGTGAGCAGGCTTTCTCTAGTTGCAGTGAGCGGGGGCTACTCTTTGTTGCAGTGTGCAGGCTTCTCATTGCGGTGGCTTCTCCTGTCGTGGAGCATGGGCTCTAGATGCTCCACCTTCAGTAGTTGTGGCACACGGGCTCAGTTGCTCCGCGGCATGTGGGATCTTCCCGGACCAGGGCTTGAACCCGTGTCCCCTGCATTAGCAGGTGGATTCTTAACCACTGCACCACCAGGGAAGTCCCCATGGACCTTTTTAATTGCTCTTTAAAAGTCTCAGCGACTTCTGTTGCGTCCATTAGTTCACCATAAAAAACTTACTCAGGTTGTTGCCACAAGTGCTTTAAGATCTTTATCTGGAATCAGAAGCTTGGCTAATTAGCAAAATGAATGATAGAAATGGCTTCTGTTGGCAAAATTAGAGATCTGTTAATTAACATAAAGGATATTACACGTGGGCTTTTACCGTTAAACCTTAATGGTGTTCAAGACATGAGCATTGGCTAAAACATCAGAGCTATACTCTCTGTCTACTCTTATGTAAGCTGAGAATAAGATTCTAGCCAGACCTTTACCAGTCACCTTTCATAATGGCGTCAGAGGCATGATTTGGAACTTGTCCTGTGTTCAGCCATGGATTCAGACAATTCTGGTTGCCTGATGCTAACTAAAATCTGGTCTTTAGAATAGTGCCCTGTCACTCTCAAGAGAACCTTTCATGTAAAGTGTGGACGGAGCACCTAAAAGGTCAGAGGGCTGGGACTTCTCTGAGCTTACAGAACCAGCTGCTTGAACATTTTTAGATCTTCTTACTGATAAATATGTATGTGTGTGTCACGGCACTTGGTCTGAGACCTACTTTCATTATTACATCATGGCGGGACTGTGGGGAGATGGGGTTCATCAGATCCCACCACATCTTGGCTAGGAATGGGCAACCTCAGTGATGCAGAAGTGGGATACTCTGTTGCGGTTGAATTCATCCATTCAGCAAATATTTCTGGCATAACGTCTATTTGCCAGGCATGTGCTTGATACTGAGGGTACACAATGTTGGATGAGGCAGACATGATCCCCTCCCTCTAGAAGCTTCCAATCCAGGAGGCAAGTGATCAAGCAAATAGCAACAATCAGTAGTGAGCATCGTGGCGGGGGAAGTACAGAGGCGTGGGGACACGGAGTAGACAGGATATACAAACTGGGAGGTTAAAGCAGTTCCTTCTTTTTTCTGGAAAAATACAAGTGCTAGAATTGACCCCACAGGCCACTGGACAAATGCCCAAGGGCACTGATGTGGCCTGACCCTCTTGCAGAATTTGCTGCTCAAGGACATTTTTGAGGTCCTGTGGTCATTCTCCTCCCATCAGTTTGAGCCCACATGGACACCTGGCTCCCTCGTATTTTTATCCCGGAGGCCACTAAGGTTCAAATCCACATGATGCAGTTGGCAGATTTCATCCCCAGAGACCGCAGCACGAAGAGGCTTAGTGACTTGCCCAAGGGCATGTATTGAGTCAAGTGTAGAACTGGGAACAAAACTCAGTCACCTGACGCTGGGGCCAGCTCTCCTTCCCTTAGACACATCACCTAACAGGGAAAATAATCTTCTGAAATATCAAATAGCATTGGTCTTTTGATGAGTAAGCAAGCTGATGAGCAAATAATGAGAAAAGTGGGTATTGAATTTCTTTTGGAAAACGCAGCAACAGATGCAAGAAGACTGTGACTTATGTTATAAATGAAAGCAAAAATCTATTAAGATAGCCTCAGACAGCTGATAAACAGCCACGAGGCCTGAATGTCAGTGCAAAGAAGAGAAAGAACCAAACATGTAAGACACTAGAGTTCTCAGGCAGGCAAGAGAGTCACGGTCTCAGGAGTCACGGTGTTTGCATAGGGACTGAGTTGCCCTTTCTCGTCCTTTTGGTTATGGAGGGAGAGGGGACAGGTACTTTTGAAACACAGATCACTTAAGGGTAGTCCCATGTGAGACTTTGATAAGCTGACTAATGACGCATGCCTGATAAAATCACGGTCGCCCGAGTTCTTGTTGAGATGAGAGAAAATACTATCTGCTTCTGAGAAACAAACATATGGTTACCAAAGGGAAGGGTCGGGGAGGGGTAAATTAGGAGCTTGGGATTAACAGATACACACCACTATATATAAAATAAACAACAAGGACCTACCATATAGCACGGGAACTATATTGAATATCTTGTAATAACCTATAACCTCTGCCCCGCACCAAAATAGTTCTGTGTCATTGCCTCAATGGCAGCACCTAGGATTAGGTTTCTCCAGCCTTCCTTTAACAAAACAGAACAAACAACAACAAAATTGAAATGAATTTCCTTAATGTCTTTCAGTTTGAGAGAGAAAAGGAGGTTGGAAGAGAAAAGGGTTTCTTTTGACCCTCTAATCCACTCAGTTTATTGAAACATGTCTGTGGGCTTCATTTTGTAGATGCAACCAAATACTGTCAGCGTCATGGAACATATAACATCCAGGCCCCTGGGTAATTTAGGATTAGAAAGCTCAGGTATGATTGGCCTTGGTGTGCTCACTTCACTCCATTTCTGCTTCCTCATCAAAAAGATACTCAAGTGTTGACTCCCGGTTGTACTGGGAAAGGGGAGCGGGGCAAAGGTCATTCATTGGAAGTTGGTAACACTTTCACAGGTTTTATAAGTTTCCTAACATGGGAACAAATCTCCCTAGACCTAACTACACAAGAAGCAAATACTATTCCTATGAACAAATGTTCCACTTGACAGGATGAAACCTTTAGTCCTTCTTTTGTAGGTCAATTCTATGGAAGAACCCAGAAGCTAGTTTACAGAGAAATCTCAGTGAGGATCTCCCTCCTGAGCTCTACACACATATCCAACTGTGGAAGTCATTTTCCTAGATGCCCCCAAACTCGACGCTTCCCAAGCAGAGCCCGTCGTCTCCTCTCCCCGCCCCTCCAGCCCTGCTCCACTGACCGTGCTCTGTCTCAGCGAATGCCACCATCTTCCTCACAGGCATGCAATCTAGAAGCCACGGAGTCCTCTTTGATGCCTTTCTCTCTCACTCGCTCCACTTCCAGTAAGTTACCCAGTCTGTTTACTGCTGCCTCCTAAATCTCTCCCATATTTACCTGCTTCTCTTCATTCCCACCACCTTCCACTGCCCCAGCCCAGTCTGCTAGCACCTCTCACCTGGATCACTGCACCAGCCCCTAATCAGGCTCCACCTCCTGCCTTGCCTGCCATACTTCCTACATGCAGAGAGTGATCCTTCTAAAATACAACTCTGATCCCCTCACTTTCCTGCTTAAGATCCTGCAATGGCTCCCCCCAATCTGGGAATAAGGACCAAACAAGACCTTCTCTGTTTGAAGGTTTATCTCTTCGGATTCTTGACTTACCACTCCTACCCCCTCCTACTCCAAACTTGAGCTATGAAAACTTTTAGGTCCTGGACGAACCTGCCTTGCACTCTCCCTCCTCTTGGCCTCATGTATCCCTATTCCCACAGCTTGGAACACTTTTTACTCTCACTCCTCCTCACCTGATTAACTGCTATTAGCCTTCAGCACTCAGCTTGGAAGTCCCTTCTTGGCATCACTTTCGTGCTCCAATAGCACAGTCTGTGTGTCCCATTTCAAAGCTCTTGCCTCATTTGGGAGTGCACATGCCTATTTATTTTTTTAGCTGTATTTGCTATTGAAAAGTATGTTCCTTATATGATGCTAGAAAAGGCAAACTATAGGGACAGAAAGCAGATCAGTGGTTGCCAGGTGCTGAGGGTGGGGGGAGGCGATTGACTGCAAAGCAGCCAAGCAAACTTTTTGAGGTGATGGAAGTGCTCTATATCTTGACTGCAGTGGTGGTTATATCAGAAGGAGAAAGGGAAAAAATCCCATTTAAAAACACCTCAAAAAACAAAAACAAAAACAAACCTAGGAATAAACTTAACCAAGGAGGTGAAAGACTTATACACTGAAAACTATAAAACACTGATAAAGTAAACTGAAGATGATTCAAAGAAATGGAAAGATGTCCTATGCTCTTGGATTGGAAAAATTAATATTGTCATACTACCCAAAGCAATCTACAGATTTAATGCAATTTCTATCAAAATACCTATGTCAGTTTTCACAGAACTAGAAAAAATAATCCTAAAATTTATATGGAATCATAAAAAGACCCCAAATTGCCAAGCCAATCCTGAGAAAAAAGAACAAAGCCGGAGGTATATCCCTTCCAGATTTCAGATTATACTACAAAGCTATAGTAATCAAAACAGTGAGGTATTGGCACAAAAACAGACACTTGGATCAATGGAACAGAATAGAGACCCCAGAAATAAACCCACACACTTATGGTCAATTAATCTACAACAAAGGAGGCAAGAATATACAATGGAGAAAAGACAGTCCCTTCAACAAGTGGTGCTAGGAAAGCTGGACAGCTACATGTAAATCAATGAAATTAGAACATTCCCTCACAGGACTTCCCTGGTGGCACAGTGGTTAAGAATCCACCTGCCAATGCAGGGGACATGGGTTTGATCCCTGGTCCGGGAAGATCCCACATGCCGTGGAGCAACTAAGCCCATGTGCCACAACTACTGAGCCCGTGTGCCACAACTACTGAAGCCCTCACGCCTAGAGCCTGTGCTCCACAATGAGAAGCCCATGCACCACGATGAAGAGTAGCCCCTGCTCGCTGCAACTAGAGAAAGCCCGCGCACAGCCAAACGCAGCCAAAAAATAAATAAAAAATTTTTAAAAAAGAACATTTCCTCATACCATATACAAAAATAAACTCAAAATGGTTTAAAAACCTAAATGTAAGACATGACACCATAAAACTCCTAGAAGAGAACATAGGGAAAACTCTTTGACATAAATCAGAGCAATATTTTCTTAGATCAATCCCCCAAGGCAAAAGAAATAAAAGCAAAATTAAATAGTTCCTAATCAAATATAAAAGCATTTGCACAGCAAAGGAAGCCATCAACAAAACAAAAAGATAACCTATGGAATGGGAGAAAATATTTGCAAATGATGTGACCTACAAGGAGTTAATATCCAAAATATACAAACAGGTCATACAACTCAATATCAAAAAAACAAACAACCCAATCAAAAAATGGGCAGAAGACCTGAATAGACATTTCTCCAAAGAAGACATACAGATGGCTAACAGGCACATGAAAAGATGCTCAACATCACTAATTATTAGAGAAATATAAATCAAAATCACAATGAGGTATCATCTCACTCCAGTCAGAATAGCTATCATCAAAAAGTCTACAAACAGTAAATACAAGAGAGGATGTGGCGAAAAGGGAACCCTCGTACATTATTGGTAGGAATGTAAATTGGTGCAGCCACTATGGAAAACAGTATGAAGGTTCCTCAAAAAACTAAAAATAGAACTACCATATGATCCAGCAATTCCACTCCTGAGTATATAGTCAAAGAAAACAAAAACACTAATTCAAAAAGATACATGCCCCACAATATTCACAGCATCATTATTTACAATAACCAAGACATGGAAGCAACCCAAGTGCCCATCAACAGACAATTGGCTTGCGAATACACACACACACACACACACACACACACACACACACACACACACACACTGAAATATTACTCAGCCATAAAAAAGAATGAAATACTACCGTTTGCAGCAACATGGATGGACCTAGAGAATATTATGCTTAGTGAAATAAGTCAGAGAAACACAAATACTACATGATATCACTTACATGTGGAATCTAAAAAATAATACAAACTACTATACATAAAATAGATAAGCAATAAGGATTTACCTATAGCACGGAGAATTATACCCAATACCTTATAACAACTTATAATGGAATATAATCTTCAAAAAAAACCCCAAAAAACCCAAAAAACAAGAAACGAAAAACTGAATCACAATGCTATACACCTGAAACTAACACAATATTATAAATCAACTATACTTCAGTATAAAAATTTAAAAATGCATCAAACTTTACACTTAAAATGGGTGAATTTATTGTATAGAAATTACATGTCAATAAAGCTGGTTTTAAGAAAAATAAATGTATCCCCCTTGAGGGCAGGTTTGTACTTAGAACAGTGCCTGGCCCATAGTAAGTGCCTACAATAAGTCATTGTTAAATGAATGGATGGATGAATGAATGCATATTATTCCCTTTCCCTACTGTTTTATACAATTGGCATAAAAAATTTTTAAATCAATGTGTAAAAAATGTGTTATGACTTGCCTTGGCATCGCATGAATGGGATTCAAATTTCTCTCAGTGAAACATGTAAACATAAGACCCATGCATGTCCTTTGGAGAAACATGGTTCCAGCAAGAGCTCAGGAGAAGGCATTTCAGTGACATGAGACAGCAGTTTTGCTCGCCTTACGAATGGAGAGGGTGAGAAATAAAAGCTTCAGTGGGGTGGCTACTGGCACTTCTGAGGCCTGTCTGCCCAGAGGCTTCCTTCCTGGAGCTCCAGGCAGATCTGGGCTCTGAAGGCACTGACAACACCCACCTCCATTCCTTAGCTGCAAACTCTTTGTTCCCACGGACCAGGCAGCTCAGGAGAAGCGGGGTGGAAGCTGCTGCCTAGACCACCACGTAAATGCCTGGCCATCGCTGCAGAGAGACTAGAAACAAGCACTTGCCCTGGCCTGACACCCCCTTGACCAGAGGCGTGGGTTGTCCTTGGTTCACAGGGACCTAGACCCAGAGTTAACCCTTGCTCAGCTGTCCAAGGTTAGGAGCCCTTTCTCTTTATGGAGACCTACACTTACAATCCCTACCAAGAACGAAAGAAAATTTAGAACTGGAAAGGATCAGCTTGCTCATTACTTCATTTTCAGATGAGGAAACTGAGGTCAGAAAGGATGACAGACTTGGCTGGATTCTGACCAGACAGCTGGGCTAGATCTTTGTTTCTAGACGTAAGGACCAGCTACCAGCTGCCTCTTCTCTGAACACTCAGCCTCCCTGGTCGGTTTGTTCATCTTAAAGCGCTACAGTGGGGACCGTGCTGTTCCTTTACAACCAAGCAGGAGTTAACCCGGTTTGCTCCGCCGGTTTTAGAGAATACTTGGTGAATCAAAATAATGGATCTCGGAATTCAAATATTCTCTCAGATTTTATCATTGAACGAATGAAAAGAACAAAAAGCAGAAGCAAATGGACTGATTTTCTGATCACACAACTCCTTTGGCTGGGAGACAGGAGACTCCCCACCTCTCTTCGAATGTATCGTCTCCCTGGGAAGGCGCCCACTTCTCTCCCATCTGTCCAGGCACACACAGAACACAACAAGTCTGCTCTCTGTATCTCTCAACACCACCTCTTTTCTTCTCACACACCTGGTGGAGACTGTTGAATGAATAAACAGACAAGCTCATTGGAAAGTAGGTGGCATGGAATTCAGAATACGTTTTCCAAAGGAAACGACGTCATGAGAGGGTTTGGGTTTCCTGAGCCTGCCCACAAAGCCGAATTAATCTATCACACCACTGAAAGGCTATATATTTTAGTAGGAAATAAGGGGGAAAAGAAGTACAGTTACCATATTAATCATAAAATAAACAAACAAAAAACCCGAACAAGAAATGTTTGCTGGGGCAGATCTTACCCACACTGCTCAGCTCCACTTGGAAGATGAAGGGGGGCCGTCTCCCTCTTGAGTGATTATGCCTCGAAATTAGTGACTTTCTTTGCTAACAGCCGAATTTCTCTCTGACAGCTGCTCAGATCAGCCAGGCATGCATTACTTTCATCTTTAATAAACAGGCACTCTGAAGTCAGTGGCTGGTCTCCATGGCAACCAGATCAAGTTTTTCCACTGATGTTAGGGGCAGAAAGGAAGAAGGAATAGATCACTTTGGCTGAGGCGCTGAACCCGGAGATGGCAGAGGAAGGCGGGTGTGGGGTACACGGACTGTCCTCCACTTCTTTATGGGTCCCAGGAGAATGGGAAGTGACCGTCCTGGTCAGCAATATAAGACACAAGGGCAAGGGTTCCTTTAGACAGCAGAGCCCACATCAAGGCCTGCACTGCCAAGCACCTAAATGCAATTCAGTCCAACTTAACTCACATTCACTGTGTGTGCCTGGCCCTCTGCTACATGCTGCAGGGGTTACTTACAGTAGGAGGATACAGAAAAAGTGAGGAGAGGCACCAGCAACTATGTTGAGGGGTGCGGGGTGCGTGGGGCAGGTTCCCAGAGAAGGTTCAGCACCTGCCTCTCCCAGCCCAGAATGGCTGCAGCTCACAGCACCCCTCCCCATCAAGCTCAGCCATGCCTAGTCCTTGAGCTGTAGCTGGGATGACTAACAGCTGGTCAGGCTGGAATGAATCGTTTGTTGATGGTTCACTGCGGCAGTGTCCATGGGCCTTTACCACCTGGGGCCCGTGGAATTTCCACCTTCTCTGAGCTCTCCCTGGTGGGTCCGTTTGGTCTGCATGGCTGGGGTCTGAGTCACTTTCCTAATCCAGGCTGGGGCCCTGACATCTTGCCTTGCTCCTGCCTGCCTCTTCCCTCAGGCTTCGGAATCGGAATTGTAGTTCCACATCCCCAGGCGGGGTCCTGCTCTAAGGGAGCTGGTTACCTGAAGCCACACTGACGAGACTTGTCCCTTAACTTCAGCTGTCGCCCTCTGCTGGAACCGTCTGCCTCTCTGCCCCAGCAGGAAGCTGGACCCTCCAGGTTACTGACTGATGCTTATGGAAACTAAGCTGTTCTTCTGCTTTTGGCCCCTGGAAACTGGACCTTAGGCCACTAGCACCCACTCACGTTACCACCCCAAGGCCTGTCAGCTTCTGGTCCTAAGATCTTCCTTTTGCCCCCAGACCAGGTCTGCTGCCAAAATACCAGAAAGCCTTACTCCTGAGCCTGAGTGGGCTATAATGGAGGTGGTATTTGAGGTGAGTCTTGAAGGGCAGCCAGGATTTGGAAGGTAGAAGAGAGAACTTTCTGTCAGAACAAGGGTCCTGGATGAGAGTCGGAGGGTGAGGATGTATCTCTTTATCCAAACCTCAATTAGGCAATCCCAACTTCCTGCGCCCACTCAGCAGGGAAGGGTGCAGGTCGGCCCGGCTGGAGGGATCAAGTCCTGCAGGGCACCTGTTTCAGGAGCTCTCTCACAGTGTTCTCCTGGAGTTGGGCCGGGTAAATACAGTCGATACCCTCCTAGGATTCTTCAAGTGGAACTAGACAGCCAGATTCTGGGAACAGGATTGTAACTAAAATTTACTAACACATTTACTCATTATTCACAAAATAGATGTGGGTGGAGGAACGAGCGGGGATGTGTCATGAAAGGCTCTTGTAAGCCATATTAAGAAGCTTGGACTTTTTAAAGAGATCATGTCAAGCTATTAGATAATTTTAATCTGGGGATTAATGTGATCAGATGAGGTTTTATGTTGTAGGCACAGTGGAGGGAGGGGCGAGCTCAGAGTCTGAGAGGAAGAAGCCAGGAGACAGCTCGCCCACCCAGCCGCTTCCCGAGGGGCACAGAGATTCACAGGCTGCAGGTGCCAAGGGCACAGTGGCCCTGGCTTCGGGGTCTCGTCCACTCACACCGACTGCGTTTTCACTGCACTCTCTGCCGGGTTCCCTTGCCCTCTCCTTGCTCCTGCTGTGTCTTCTGTTTGTTGCCCATAGCGCTGCCCTGTACTCACTTTCTCCTGTGATTTTCCACTTTCACCCTCATTTCAGCATCCCCTATCCTGGCCTCTCTTTTTCCTGCTTTCTGTCCATGTTCTCAATGCAGATGGAAAGCTGCTCGAGAGACCCACCCTCCCCCCCAGCTTTAAAGGAAAAGACTGACCCCAGGAGACAAACACTTCCTCTCGGCTGTTGGAAACAAGCCAGTTGATTTTTCCATCACAGAAGCGGAACACCAAAGGCTGTTGACCACACCAGTAGATCAGCAGAAATGACTGTTAGGAGTTTATTGCTCACTTCTACCCATTCAGTGTGGAATATGCTAGGAGCTTCCCTTGACCCTCCCTTGACCTGAAATACCTCCTCTACTGATGGCTGAAAGCCCACCATTGAACCGGTCATTCCTTTGTGTTAATCATTACTTTCTCCCAATGGTTTTCCTTTGAACATATAAATCCTCCTGGAAGGGGAAACATATTAGCTTCCTAATGCTTTGATGTAACAAAGCACAGAGGGGAAAAGTACAAAAGGTTTCCATTCTCTCCTGAACATCATACACACAACTGGGGATACATCTAATTTGACTGGATGCAGAATTAACAAAACATTTAAATTATAGAACTGCTGATGTCCATGTGATCATTTTCTCTTTTTACCTTTTCTTTTTATCTTTTTCACTGAACTATAACACATACAATAAAGCATACAAGTCTTAAGTGTACAGCTTAATGGATTTTTACATGTTTATACATCCATGTAACTACCACCTAGATTAAATATATTTCCAGTACTCCAGAAGGCTCCCTGTGTCTCTTCCTAGTCAATATTCCCACAAAGATAATCGCTGTTCTGACTTCTGTTACCATGGATTAGTTCTGCCTGTCTCCAAACTTTATGTAAATGGAGTCATGTGAATTCCTAGCTTTTGGCTCAATACAATTTTTCTGAGATTCATACACATTGTTACATGTATGAGTCATCCGTCTTTTCTATTGGTGCTTAGTATTCCACTGTATGAATATACTACAATTTCTTTATTTTTCTGTTGATGAACACTTGGGTTGTTTCTAGTTTCTGGCTATTATGAATAAAGTAGCTATGAACATTCTTAGACAAGTTTTTTCGTAAACATATGCACTAATTTTTCTTCGATATATATCTAGAAGTGGGATTGTTAGGCCAAAGAGTAGGCATATATTTAACTTTATTAGAAACTGTCAAACAGATTTCCAAAAGTGACTGTATCATTTTGCATTCCCACCAGCAAATATATTAGAGTTGCAGTTGCTCTGCATCCTTGCAAACACTGGGTGCTGTCAGTCTTTTTAATTTTAGCTATTCTGGTAGAGAAATATTTGTGATATGTTTGCCTGAGAGAGGTGGATTCCTGAGCTGGGAGTTCTGAGCAGGAGAATGGAACCCTCATATCAGTGATAGCTATGGGAGTGGAGTCCTGATGAGTTTTGTCCTGTGTTTGTTTGAATAACAAGAAACTGTAAGGGCTAGAAAGCTAGAGGAATATTTTCTATTAGTACCAGCTTTAAAAAACCAATCCTGGAGGCTGTGTCACCAGTGGAAGAAAGAGCTAATTTAGGCTAATTCTAGAATACTCTAGACAGGGTAGATGTGAAGATAACACTGCCGACCCACCTGTGATGGCCTAGCCAGAAAGGGATCTTGTACCAGAATTCTTGGTTGCAAGCAACAGAAACCAGTGCAAGCTAAGATAACTAAGTGCGAATGTATTAAAAGCCATCTGGGTACTCAGAGAATGGACAGGAGTCTCAAGGGCCAGGCTTGAGATGAGCAGGAATCGAGGAGGGTCTAAGAGGTCAGGAACAGACACTTCAGCCTATTCAGTGTGGCTTCCTGCCAGCGCTATTCCTGAGTTCCAGGTTAAAGTTCCAGAAGAGCTTATCAGATTTGTTGGCTTAGACCATATGTCCACCCTCAGGGCTGGGAGAGGCAAAATCAGGTCTCTCCTAGAGTTTCCATAGGGGGATAGGCACCTGGGTTTATACCCCACTACGACTGCATACGTGGGGAGGGGGTGATTCCCTAAAAGAAATCAGATGCCGTCAGGGAGGGGGAATGGATGTCGTGTAGCCCAAGAAATACTGCATGTTCACCACAGCCCTGCCTTCAACAGCATTCCTTTCACACCAGGATGTTAATTAGGAAAGAAGTGGTGAAAGAACACTGGCCTGGGCCTACAGGGTGGGGAGGGAAAGGGAATTTGACAGGACAATAAAACCTGATTTACTAACCTGTTTTCCAATGGATTTGAATAAGATGAGATCGTATGACTCAATGTTTGCTAAACTGTCTGTCATTTTCAGCAAGTCTGAGTCACTCCCTGATCCCTTTACCGTGCAGTCAACCCTGACTGAGGGAGTCCTGGGTGGATGTGAAGGGTGGGGACTGCAGAAACTAAGAAGAGAAGATCACAGAACCCGGATGGCACTCCTTTCCGAGTCCCCATCTCACAGGCTCTACAAGCATAGCGCCTAGGGCCCGTGAGCTTCTCAGGGCCTTAGGAAATATCTGAGAGTCGGGGGGAAATTACAGGTTCCAAAATACATAAAGAAAAATCGCAAATTAAAAAATTTTAAGTGCTCAATCAGCATTTAGCTACCTTTTTCCCCTCTTTTGTGACACTCCTACCCCCAGCTCAGAGTTCCCCAACCTTCAGCCCATGGTGCGTTGTTCCTAATTACAAAGCCACCAGCAAATGAGAGCAAGCGAGAGAGAGCAGAGGAAGGTGACCTGGCTTCTCCACAACAGGTGACCACATCTTGGTCTTCATCTGAAACAAAGAGTCCAAGTCAGCTCCAAAAAGAAGGAAAAATAACTAAAGCTTTAACCTTAAGTTCAGAGACCTAGTTTCTGGATCCCTTCTTCATTCCTCCAGTTGCTCAATGGAATTAACTCAACGTGGCTTTACATCCAGGAAAGATTTTGAAAATGTTTTGAGTTACCTGAAATTGGGCCAGAGGTCCCAGCCAGCCCGGACTTTTGGAGCGTGCATTTTCTTACAATGTTAAGAACACAGGCCTGGGCATCAGAAGACCCAAGTATCATCCAGGCTGTCATGAACTCACTATATGACCTCAGACAAGTCACAGCCTTTTTTCTCCTCTTTCCTCTTTTGTAAAATGAAAGGAGTTGACTGAATGAGCACTGAAGTTTGTTCAAGTCCTGTGATCACTTAAACTCTTAAGTGGTTTCCTAAAGCAAAGAAAGAAACCACATTAGCCTCGCTGACACGTCTTCCGTTATGCTCCACAAAAGACCAAACGATATAATAAAAAGCATCTCTGTCTGCCAAACCATGCTTAATCTCCAAGTTATGCAGCCTGTGATTAGTAGAACCTATTTCGCCGTAACTGAGTGGGGTAGTTCTAGGAAAAGATTATACCGAATTTCACTAAATGTGCATTCATTTGGTTAACCAGACCACTAGGGCTAACATACTGTACCGATTACCTAATATGAGTACCATCAACGTTCTTCCATTTTCGGTGAATTGGCTTTTTAGTCATCAGGCTAGAGCTCACTATAATTTATTTTCTTTGTGGTAGCAGCAAGCATGTCTAAATTAGTTAAATGACTTAAATATGTGGTTGCTTTAAGGCTCAAAAATTCCTGACCGCTCCTTCCAAGGAAACATCAACCCACAACATGTGGAATAAATCTCCATTTTCATGTCTTTGTTTCATTTGGGGTTCTTCTGAATGACTTCATTTTTGTTGCTGTTGCTAAATCAACCTAAATTGGGGACCTGACTAAACACTCCGAGAGCTGTGCTCATCTTCTGACCAAACACCTTCCTTCATTTCCCTCCCCTGCCCCACACTGGGCAACATAACTGTGATCAATTACAAATTGCTGGATGGCGAGCTCTTCATTGTGTCCACAGCAAGATAAATGACTTCCTTGCCTAAACAACCTCTCGTGGATTAAGATTCTGACCTCCTCACATTCTCCATCCTTCTCAGAGGAAGCCAGTCCAAGCCAGGCTGCCGAGCCACGTGGATGTAATTGGAGCAGATTGAAAAATGTGCAAACACAGTATTAGCAACGTGTTTAAACAGCACCATTCCCTGCGGTGTTCATAATCCTTTAAAGTTATGATATAATTACTCCTTCCGGCATCACTCTAACATGTATACAGCACAGCAAGAATTATATTTGTCAAGGAACATGACAGTTATGAATAAATAAAAAGTATTTCTCAGATTGCACACAGCATTTTTCTTTATTTATGGGATCTATGTATCTCTTGTCTCTTTCAAAAGGATCTGAGGCATCTTACAAACTAATGTTATAGCATAACTCTAATAAAATAGGAATGAAACCACGATGGGAGGTAGGAAAGCCTCTACCCAAACAAGACAAGAAGCCTTAAAGGGAAGTGTGACAGATGTGATCTCACAGAAATCTAAAAGTTTTAGTTTGCAAAGGTCAAGCAGCAGGCCAACAGGTAAGGGGTTAACACCACAATATCAACTGTATAAAAATGCCTAAAAATCAATAAAAGAACAAGGGCTTCCGTGGTGGCGCAGTGGTTGAGAATCTGCCTGCCAATGCAGGGGACACGGGTTCGAGCCCTGGTCTGGGAGGATCCCACATGCCGCGGAGCAACTAGGCCCGTGAGCCACAACTATTGAGCCTGCACGCCTGGAGCCTGTGCTCCGCAACAAGAGAGGCCGCGATAGTGAGAGGCCCGCGCACCGCGATGAAGAGTGGCCCCCACTTGCCACAACTAGAGAAAGCCCTCGCACAGAAACGAGGACCCAACACAGCCATAAATAAATAAATAAATAAATAAATAAAACTAAAAAAAAAGATGAGTTTGTGTACTAAACTCATCAGTATGTGTACTAAAATTAAAAAAAAAAAATCAATAAAAGAACAATCACTCAAGTGTGTATTTTGTGCAAAGAACGTGAAGATTAGGCCAGAAGAAGAAATACAAATAAAAACCTTGGGGGAAAAAATGCTTAAACTCTAGTTCCTACAGAAGGAGTTTCAAATTAAAACAAGATGACAGGGCTTCCCTGGTGGCGCAGTGGTTGAGAATCTGCCTGCTAATGCAGGGAACACGGGTTCGAGCCCTGGTCTGGGAAGATCCCACATGCCGCGGAGCAACTAGGCCCGTGAGCCACAATTGATGAGCCTGCGCGTCTGGAGCCTGTGCTCCGCAACAAGAGAGGCCGCGATAGTGAGAGGCCTGTGCACTGCGATGAAGAGTGGCCCCCGCTCGCCGCAACTAGAGAAAGCCCTCGCACAGAAACGAAGACCCAACACAGCCACAAATAAATAAATAAAAGTCTCATTCTCAAAAAAAAAACAACAAGATGACAGTTTGCACCTACTCAATGGCAAAAATAAAAATAGAAAGAGGTATAGCATACAGTATTATATGGCCATTTTGGTTGTTTTAAATTTTTTCCCAGTGCAAACAATGCTGTAATGAACATCCTGGTACATATATCTTTTAGCAAACACACAAATATTTCTATAAGATAGGTTCCTAGAAGCAAAATTGAGTTAAAATGTATATGCATTTAAAAAAATGATAAACACTGCCCATTTACTCTCCTAAAATATTGTTCTGCTTTACACTTATATCTGTAGCATATGAGTGGGCCCATTTCCCCTAAACATGCAATTACCATACAACCCAGCAATTATACTCATGGACATTTATCTCACAGAAATATGAACTCATGTTCACACAAAAATTGTCATGAATGCTCAAAACAACTTTATTCATAACAGTCAAAAACTGGGGGGGCTTCCCTGGTGGCGCAGTGGTTGAGAATCTGCCTGCCAATGCAGGGGACACGGGTTCGAGCCCTGGTCTGGGAAGATCCCACATGCCGCGGAGCAACTGGGCCCATGAGCCACAATTACTGAGCCTGCGGGTCTGGAGCCTGTGCTCCGCAACAAGAGAGGCCGCGATAGTGAGAGGCCCACGCACCGCAATGAAGAAGAGTGGCCCCCGCTTGCTGCAACTAGAGAAAGTCCTCGCACAGAAATGAAGACCCAACACAGCCAAAAACAAACAAACAAACAAAACAAAAAACAAAAACTGGAAACAATCCAGCTGTCCTTCAGCGGTTGAGTGGTTAAACCAACTGGTATATCCACATCATGGATACTACTCAGCAAGAAAAAGTTGATACACAACAACTTGGATGAATCCCCAGGGAGTTATGCTAAACGAAAAAGCCAATTCCCAAAGGTTATAAACTATATGATTACATTTATAGAACATTTCTGAAATGATCAAAGGATATAAATGGAGAACAGATGAGTGCTTGTCAGGAGTTAGGAGTGAGGGAAGGTGCAGGAGGGCAGGGGGGTGGGTATAAAAGGGCAACACAAGGAGCCTCATGGTGATGGAACTGCTCTGTACCTTGACTGTGATGGTTCCCACAGGAAACTGCACACGTGATAAAACTGCATAGAACACACACACACCCGCACACATACACACACCCAAAGGAGTGCAAGTAAAACTAGGGAAGTCCGAATAAGATTGATGGATTGTATCAATATCAATATCCTAGTTGTGATACTGTACTATAATTTTGCAAGATGTTACATCGGAGGAAACTTGCTAGAGGGTATATGGGATCTCCCTGTATTATTTCTTACAACTGCCTGTGAATCTACCATTATCTCAAAACATAAAGTTTAATTTAAAAAAGCTATAAGGTGGATCTATATGATGTAATATGAGGTCTGTGATATACTGTTGAGTGAGAAAAGCATGTCACCAAATAATAGGTACGGTATTATCCTATTTGTGATAAACAAACAAAGCCATATATCGGCTTGTGTGTGCATGTGAGTAAATAGAAAATTTAACACTGCTTATCTCTGAGGAAGGAAGGGAAAAGGGAGTCCATTTTTAGTCTATATTTAGTCTGTATTGGTGCAGTGCTTTACAACCAACATGTCTGACTTCTGTGATTTAAGTATTTCTTAATTGTAAGGAGAGACTAAATATACCAACATGAGGGTTAACCAACTGCCCTAGAGTATAAGCTGTATCTCCTCAAGCAAACTGGGCCCAAGGAGGTGCTCAGTGGAGGGGCAAGTTTCAGTGAAGGCAACGAAGCACAGGAGCCTGAGAGAGGAACAGAAGGATGTAGAAAGGGGAGCGGTCTGCAGCGGAACAGGCATCGAGGGAAGGGTTGAGCGAGGGAAGAGTATCCTGAGAAGAAACGCAGAGTCGAGAATAAGAGGGAAGCTGGAGAGGGATGCTTTGGGGGTTTCCCAGTGGGGACAGGAATAAAATATTGCTTTTGGTTTGCTATTTGGGGTAGGGCACTTATCATTTATCAGGGAGGCGGTGGCACTGCCATCATAGCTCTCAGGGAAACACCGTGGGGAGCATTCCATTTCCTGAGGACATCTCCTCGAACTATCCATTCTGGGACAGGGGATCACATTGGCTGGACCCCTTGTTAGTTCAAGTCAAGGCTCTATCATCTGATCTCAACAGCCATTCCTCTAGTGAACCCAGATGGCACTTCTGATCTAGGGATCAGCATAAGCTCAATAACAATCCCCCAAGGAGATGGATAAGTACCCTTTCCCCAGTACTCAGTCACCCTGATACATGGTCACTTGTCCCTCTAGGCTTGAGGTAAGTTGCAGGGTCCTTTCTCAAAAGGTTCTTGGTTTGCAAACTGGCTTAGGTCTGGGAACTGGATAAGAAGCTATATATTCCCAATATGATGATGCAAGTTTGGTCTCTGCCCAGCAGAGCCAGAATTTTTCTCCCTACATTTGTAAGGAAGTAACTTAGTACACTGCCCATCCAGTTCATTTTAGGTGATCAATTAGCCATTGGTTGCCACAGATCCCTGCATACAAAACTCTATTTCTCCATCCCTGTGGCTTATTAAGGTAATTGCATTTACCTTGTCTCTGATGGAAACCAGAGACCACAGAAACCAATTTCACTGCCACATCAGCACTGTAATTTTTTTTTTTTAAGATTTTTTTGATGTGGACCATTTTTAAAGTCTTTGTTGAATTTGTTACAATTTTGCTTCTGTTTTATGTTTTGGTTTTTTGGCCACGAGGCGTCTGGGATCTTAGCTCCCCGACCAGGGATCAAACCTGCACCCCCTGCATTGGAAGGCCAAGTCTTAACCACTGGACTGTCAGGGAAGTTCCCTGTTATTTCTGACCTTCAGAGAGCCACCTCAGAACTCTTCAATGATTCTGGCGCCCTTTACCAATGCATTTTTCCTTCCTTGGTGGGTCCTCCCAGGGCATTTTTTTAAAATTAATTTATTTATTTATTTTTGGCTGCATTGGGTCTTTGCTGCTGCGTGTGGGCTTTCTCTAGTTGCGGCGAGCAGGGGCCACTCCTCGCTGCAGTGTGTGGGCCTCTCTCGCTGCAGAGCATGGGCTCTAGGTGTGCGGGCCCCAGCAGCTGTGGTGCATGGGCTCAGCAGTTGTGGCTTGCAGGCTCTAGAGCACAGGCTCAGTAGTTGTGGCGCACGGGCTTAGTTGCTCCGCGGCATGTGGGATCCTCCCGGACCAGGGCTCGAACCTGTGTCCCCTGCACTGGCAGGCAGATTCTCAACCACTGCACGACCAGGGAAGCCCATCCCAGGGCATTTGAAGAGGTGATGGTTGAATAGGGTGGAGAAATTGATCCATTCCAACATTCCCATTTCCCTGAGCCTCTAGACTCCTTCCCCTCCTACGGCCCTGCTGCTCAAAGTGCAGTTCACAGACTAGCAGCATCTTGGCATCACCTGAGAGCACATTAGAATCTCAGGCCTGTCCTAGACCTGCCGAAGCAGAATCTGCATTTTAACAGAATCCCCAGGTGACTCGTAAGCACATTGACATCTGTTTTACACCAGTGATTCCCAAACTTTAATGGGCATCTGATTCATTTTTGAAAGTGCAAATTCCCAGGCCTCAGCTCCAGAGTTTCTAATTCTGTAAATCTGGGGTAAGATTCAAGAATTTCCATTTCTGTAATACATTCCCAGTTGATGTTGATGGTCCCAGGTGATGTGGTCACCACTCTGTTTGAACCACTGTTCTACATTATGCCGGAGAATTGACAGAACTTTGACCTAAAGAACCACAGACCATCATAGACTCCAGGCTCTAATATCCAGTCCAACATACTATTCACACCACTCCCTGGCGCTTGAGCCAACCCTGAGTCCTAGGTGATATCCCATATCAATACATTCAGCCTGATGGAGCCTTACTATCTTCCCCCAACACCCTTACAATCTCCTCCCACATACGATCTTCCCACTCCTCCAGATACCATGTGTCAAGATCTTGTAACTCTTTTGGTGGGTAGACTATTTTATCCTGGAGCAGGACTTTTCTATTTCTCCTTATGGGCTATATTGAGATCTAACTCTTCTTACAGAGCTGGAGGCAGAGAAGAGAGAGTTTGGGTCCGAGAATAAGCAGCAGCTCTCGAGGCAACTGCTCCAGGTATAGTCACTGAAAACACTGTTTTGCAGAAAGAAGGCTCAGGGACATTTACAGCTCAAAGTTTTCAGCCTTATCCATGTCCCACCAGTGCCTTACACTAGCATGAGAGACCTAGAAAGGCTGAACTTTTAATTGGCACTTTAACTCTGCAACCCTTGCAATGAGACACAGGGCTTGGCTGTTCACGGTAAGAACTTCAGGACAAGAGATTTCTTCAAGTTTGCCATGGAGGTTCGATTCTCTACAAGTGTTCTTAAATATATGATATATATATATATGTACATATATATATATTCATACCCTTACCTTTTTGCCTATATATGCACTTTGGAGCTGTAAGAAAAACCTAGGTGACTCTATAATCTTTAAAATCACTTCCTTCGACAGAACAACTAAGTGCCACAGCCTCTTGATCTCCCCATGTCTTGCCCTCCACTTACTCTTCATGCCATGCTATGACCGCTGATCATCTGAACGATTGTGATACTACTGCATGCACGGATGACGAGCGTCCATTTCCATCCTTTGAACCTCCGCATTCTCCCAACGTTATCGTTCAGCTCCTCAAACATGATCAACCCAATCCCAGAAGCACATTATGAGGATCTATTTCCTGGTGCAACTTCTAACATCAATTACTCTATCAGTCAGAGTACCAGAAAGAAACAGCAGGTGTTCAAATGAGGATAATTTCAAGAGGGAACTATTTACAATGGTGTAGACAGAATATAGGGAAATCACAAGAGAGAAAGCAATAACCAGGAGCTGGTAGCAGCTGAGCAGAACTGCCCTAGACTTGAGGAGGAGGGTCATGCAGAGACGCCCCATTAAGAGAAGCAGCGACCTTCAGTCAGGGGAATCAGGCAGCTCCTGGCAACCTCACAGACAGGGAGTTAAGAGAGTGAACACCTTGACCTCCCTCTCTCCCCGGTTTCCAACCTCTTCCCAGGGATCCCCAGTGGTCAAACCCAAGTGGAAGCCAGAGGCAAGGGAGCCAGTGGATATAGTCAACTAAATCAGCCTCCTGGGTTGAAAGCGGATCTGGAGGGGAAAATGCAAGATCTCTGGCATGATGGGAAAGGCCATGAGTTTAGTTCTAAACAAATGTGTTTGTGGCATCTAAGCAGAGATGTAAAGCAGGTAGTCAAGAAGCTCTGGAGATTGGAGAAAAGTCTGAGCTGTTGTACAAATTTGAGAGCATAGAGATGAGGCCATGAAGGTGGGTGAGATGACTTAGGCAGACAGTGTAGAGTGAGAAAAGTAGAGGATCCAGGGTTGAACCTGAGCAGTTCCAATGTTTAAAGGTCAATTAGAAGAGGAAAATCTGCAAAGGGACAGAGAAATTGAGCCATAGAAGTGGGAGAAAAACCAGGAGAGTATATGGCTGCTTAGATACCAAGAAAAAATAGTTTTTTCCCAAAGAAGGAAGGTTAAATTGGCTAAAGTCTACTGAGAGGTCAAATACGGTGAAAATTCAGCAGTGTCCATGAGATTTAAGGGCGTGGAGGCCACTGGATACTTTGATAAAAATAGTTTTAACGGAGAAGTAGGGGAGGATGCCAGTTGGACGGGGCTGATGAGTAAACAGGTGCTGAATGAGGGCAAACGATGACTGCACAACTCTCCCAACCAGTTTGGGTGTGAAGGGGAGGAGAGGAAAAGAGTAGAACCAGGAAGGAAATTTGGGGTCTGGGAGCGGGATTTTTTAAGAATAGGAGCGACTAGAGCATGTTTAGATGCTGATGAAAAGAATCCATTAGAGGGGAACAGATCAAGGCTAGAAAAGGTGAGATGGTTGGTAACACACATTTTCTGAGAAGGTTGGAATCCGTGGCCTCGGGAAGGGAACTGACCTTTCAGGGAGGAGGGACATCACTTCCATTTTGTCAGGAGGGAGGTGCAGAGAATGGGCTCAGGAGCTAGTACAGGTGCAGGCTGGGTTATGGGTGCAGGTGGCAGGAAGTGAGGTACTTCCCACCTGAGGGCCTCTATTTCTTCTGTGAAGTAGGAACAAAGACACCTGGCACTAGAGAGGGATGAGATGGGGGCTAAAGACTTGAAGAGGAAAGTTTGAAATGGTTGTTCAGAGACTGAAAGGTGAGTGGACAAGAGGACAGTGGGATTCCTCAGGGGGTGGAGGTGATCATGAAGAAGACTCTGCTAGGCTGGGGGGTTCTTCTCCAGTCATGCTTTGCTGCCTAGGCAGAGATGTGAAAAAGGGCTATTGTTGAGTTCTTCTAGGATTGACTTTTTCCCCAGGTAAAATTGATAAAAGGACAAAATAGACCAGTAAGTTTAGGGTGTTGGTGAGATAGTGATTGACATAATGGACCATGTATCTAACGTGGCTTCAAAGGGAAACAGATAGAGTGGGTTGATGGATAAGAAAAAGTAGAGGGGCCAGGAGACTAAGGGCCTCAGTAAGGTTGGGGCACAGACTAGGTAAGCAAGCAGACTAGACTAGAATGAGAGGGGATTGTGAACAGAGGGGAGTTTTGACAGATGACAAAGTCCACAGTGTGACAGAGAAGTAGGTGCTAGAGGTGGCAGGGTAGATTAAGGAACTGAGAGGCCAGAGTATGGACTGGGTCATCCGTGGGTACCCTCACGTCTTCCAGGAATATGGCAGAGTTGAGGTGTGAGGGAATAGTGTGAGTAGGAGGCAAAGTTCTCAGGGAAGCAGAGGGAGTGTTCCAGCGGCCAGTGGCTGTCAACAACACCAGCACTTCAGAGAGCAGCCATTTTTACAGGAATGTTTGGATTCTGCACCAGGGAATGAGGAGCGGGCTATTCCCACCCTTCATCCCGGGGGTGTGGGCTGCGGAAGAATACTTAAGAGAGCTGCAAAAGAAGTGATATGCTCTGGGTAGAGCTGAGTTTCAATTCAGGACAGGAGACAGAGGTTCTCCAGGGGGCCGATGCAAGCAGAGACAGCAGAAGTGACCAGGGATGAAGGGGGAGGCTTCAACTTGAGTACGTTTGGGTCACGGATTGTAAAAAAAAAAAAAAAAGGTGCCATTAGGAAGATTCGAAATAAGTATAGAATCTATAATAAGTCCAGAAAGCATTATACTGCTTTTCAAAGACAGACACATACACCAGCCCCAGTTGTCCTTCACTTTCAACGGTGACCCTCTGTGTGTGTGGTCTGACTCGAGAACAATGCCTAACCAGCAGTATTTTCTCCACGCTCAGGGCTGTCCTTGGGCTTCCTTGTTTCCAGCTGTTGTTTGCTGAGTCTGGCATGAGTTTTACCTTTGTCTCCGTATTTCCTAGTTTACCAAACTCCTTGGTTTGGAGATTCTTAAAAAGAATCCTCCCACCAAGGACTGTTTAGGCCAGTGTTCTCTAGGGGTTCTGTCTGCCTCTCACCACATGTTTCGGCCTTGTCACATCCTTTGCTCTTGTCCTCCAAAGATTTCTCTGTGCTGTTCTACCCCCGCTTCACTTCTGCGTGGGTATCCATCCTCTGCCTTTACCCCTTCTCAGCACATCTAGGGCAATGAATGGGGTTATTGGGCAGCCAGGGTGCCTCTAAGATCACCAGTTGGACGACAGTGTAACTGATGTCTGTTCTCAATAAAAAAGATGACATGAGAGTAAACTTTCAGGACTTTTTAGTTGCACCATAGATGGCTAAACAAACTCTGCAGGTATCACTAAGCAAAACAAAAGTCATCGTGTAAGCAGTGAAACTGAACTTACCAATTTTCCCTTTGACTTTCCCAGTAAGCTTTTTCCCTTTCCGTTTGACTTGATTACTAATTCTTAGTATGCAGGCTGTGACCTCCTCTTGACAAACAGATCGTCAGTGTATGCTGTTGTTTTTTCTCATTCCTAAGGATACTCACGCACCATAGTGAACACGCCAACTCGGTATCTAATTACATGTGAAAGACGCACTTAACAAACTGGTTTCTTTATGCAACAGGATGACTTAGAGTAGTCACATAACAAGTTATTGCCCTTTGGGTACTCTCAGTCAAAACTCTTCACATACTTTTCAATTCAGTGTTCTCTCGTCCATGTTGTCTTGTGATTATTGTTGGGAATTTTGTTGCTGTTGTTGTGAGAGCCCTCAATATTTTCTGGATGACGCTGTGAGCAGATTGGCTCTATTATTGGCACTATGATGATTATTATCTATTACCTAAAATGCTCATAAACTGTCTCAAACACCGTGCCCTTGCTGGCTATCAGAGGTGGTCTTGAGGGGCAGGAGAGATGGCTGATCCTAAGGAAAGCCCCATAGTGCTGGCCATCAGGCAGAGTTTCCACAGCAACTCCATGGGCTTGTCAGTTTACTCTTTTGGAACACAAAATAAACGAAAAATGTAATTTACTCTTGCTACAGGAAATTTACTTCTAAGTGATAGAGATAGGTAACTGCAACACCCCCTTGATATCAGAGGCCCCTCCTAGGAACCTGAGCAGAAACTCAGGCTTAAAGTTACCCCACACATCTCTGTTCTAAAATCTTATTGTTAGCATTTAAGATAAATACGTTTTTCATTATAGGTACAACTTAAGTTAGCTGAATCAGACTAAAGGGGAGGATTTATATTCCTTGCTTCAAGGAGGAGTTTTCTTGCTTTTTCTTCCTCCTGCTAGATATGAACAAATCTACACACGTAGCCCCGTGCCCCAGCAGATTTCTTAAAACCTGAAGGGAATCAATCTTAAGGTGAAGGCTTTGTGGAGAAGAGTAGAACAGGGAAGGAGAAAACATGGGTCCTTGTTGACATGGTTGAGTTGCTGAATCAACCAGCCCTGGAGGCCACCCTACCTCTGGAAATTTCAGTTTTGTGAGATAATGAATTTCTTTATATTTAAGTCAGTTTGGTACAGTTTGTTTTCTAATTTTTTTAAATTGTTATTATTTGCCATGGAAAGCGTCCCAGGTATCACAGGTACTCACAAGTGCCTGAGCTGTGTAGCAGAGGAGAACCCAGCAGGAATGTGAGTGATTAGGGGTAATTCCTGTCAATCTTTTCTTTATTTCCCCTCCCTCAACCTGATTCCTGATATGAGGCCATTTGTGCTTTGAGTTAGCTTTCCGTTGTTTCTTCCCCACCCCACCCCGTTTTCTCTACCTCTCAGAAATCAGTTATTCTCCATCTAAATATAATATGACCTTCAAGTTGAATTTAAGCTGGAGTCAAATCAAGGTAAAATGTTTGGAGACCTCATTTTCAGGGTGTCCTGAAAGAGGAATGTGAGAAAAGTGTACTCTAGAGTTGCTTTCTGGAGTCAGCCAAATTCTGGTGTGAGATCTTTGGAATTTTGTCAGCATCATCACTGCCTCTCAGTATTTGTACCCTACCCCAGGAGAAGTTCTATATCTTGTCAGTGAGTGGGTGGGGCTGGGTTTTGGGTCAAAGATATCTAAATGGCTGAAATTATCCTATTTGAGGTTTGCTGAGATAACTATTTTTCATCAATTAAAAAAATTTTCCAATATTTCTTCAAATACTTTTTCTTCTTCACCTGCTCTCTCCTCCCCTTCTGGGACTCTAATTACATGTACATTAGATTGCTTGATACTATCCCACAGGTTATTAAGGCCTATTCTTTTTCTTTTAATCTTTTTTTCCTCTTTGTTTAGATAATATCCCTTGACTTTTCTATAAATTCACTGATAATTTCATGTGTTGTGTTCATTGTGCCTAACCAATGAGTCTTCAATTTCATATACTGTATTTTTCAGTTCTAGGATTTCCATTTGACTCTTTTTTAAAGTTTACATATCTCTTTTGAAATTTCCCATCTGTTCACCTACTATTCGCATATTTCCCACAGATTCCTTAACATATTTATCATAATTATTAAAACTTCGTTAATTCTAACATCTGGGTCCTCCATGGGTGTTTATTGACTATTGTTTCTCTTCATTATGGATTACATTTTCCTGCTTCTTTGCACATTGAGTAATGTTTTTATTGTATACTGAGCCTTATGGACAGTATTAAAGAGACTAGATTCTGCTATCTTTCTTTAAAGAAAGTTGAGATTTGTTGCAAGCAGTTAAATTACTAGCATACTATCTTGAGCCCCTAGAGCTATGGCGTTCAATAGAAATTTTGTGATAGAAATGTTCCATACTCTGTGCAGTCCAATATAATGGACATTAGCCACAAGTGGCTATAAGCCTTTAAAATGCAGCTAGTGACTAAGGAACTGCAATTTAAGTTTTATTTAATTTTAATCAAATTTCAAATGTCACATGTACATGGAGGTTATTGTATTGAATAGTGTAGCTGCGAAGAATTGGTTTTACGATCTGTTAGGGTGGGTCTATTTGGGTTTTGCCTTTATTCCTAGGGCATAGCCTTCAGTCCTGGGAAGTAGTCCTTACTCCTAAGGTGTGCTCTCTGTGGTCTCCATGGAAAGTCTTGGGTATTTGCCACACCACCGTAACTGGGCAGGAATTGAACTCTAAGCTCCATCTTCCAACACAAGGCAGCCATAACTTCAGCCTTCCAGCTATTGCTCTTCCCTGGGCTCCCTGCACCTCACTTTGCACATGCAACGTGCAGGAGTCGGCTGAGGGAAGGATCTGAGGGAAGTTTGTACATAGATTTGGGAGCTCCCCCTCTGAGGCTCCCTCCTTTCTGGGGTTCCTTCCTTCCCAATCTCCAGCTGCTGTGGAAGCCCCAAACCCCAGCTTCTGCCTCCTCAGCTCATAGGGCTGCCACTTTCCGCTTGAGCTCTGTCTCCTGCCATCCTGGGAAGAGGAGAGTACCGCCAGAGGAAACGCCTGATCAACATGGACCTCGCCCAGTGGGATCCCCCCCCCTTCTTTCCAAGGGTCATATCTTCTCCAGTTTTTGTCTTCAGAACCAAACCATTTTGGTTGCCCTCCAGGACCTTCGAACAGGTTTTGTTATTGTCTTGTTTTAGGTCCAGAACTTATCATTGTTTTTGGCAGAAGGATTAGTCAGATACTATTTACTCAGCCGTTATCAGAAGTTGGAACTGATCTGAATGGTCAAAACTAGACACTAAAATACTGAGTTCAATGGGAAACCTTGGCTCTCCTTTCCTCCTAGCATACTCTCCTGCGTCTCTTTGCACCAGAAGGGGCTCAATATTTGCTAATGAAAATTTGCTGAAAACTGGAAATTCTCTTGAAGGAGCCATACTTTGAAGCATTATCAGTTGTTCATAATTTAGAGTGGACAATCCTTTCCTGAAAGCAGACTTTGATATGGGTTAATGAGAAGGAACAAGAGGTTCTTGGGTGTATCTGAATTCTGATTACAAGTGGTAGAAAACCTGACACAATTTTGGTGTAAGCAAAAGGAGAATTTATTGAAAAGCCTAGCTTAACACTCCATGGTAGGGCTGGCTCGAGGCATAGATGTTTTTAGGCCTCATATAGTATCATCAGAATGCAGGTTTTTCTTTTTTTTAATAAATTTATTTATTTTATTTTATTTATTATTGGCTGTGTTGGGTCTTCGTTGCTGTGCACAGGCTTTCTCTAGTTGCGGCGAGTGGGGGCTACTCTTTGTTGCGGTGCGCGGGCTTCTCATTGCAGTGGCTTCTCTTGTTGCAGAGCACGGGCTCTAGGCGTGTGGGCTTCAGTAGTTGTGGCACGCGGGTTCTAGAGCGCAGGCTCAGTAGTTGTGGTGCACAGGCTTAGCTGCTCTGCGGCATGTGGGATCTTCCCGGACCAGGGCTCGAACCCGTGTCCCCTGCATTGGCAGGCAGATTCTTAACCACTGCACCACCAGGGAAGCCCAGAATGGAGGGTTTTTGGTTTTGTTCCCAGCTTTCAGACCTGTCTGTTGCATTGATAGAATTAATCTCAGCTTCCTGTGACTGCAAGAGGATGGCAGCAGCTTCAGCCCTGCATACTCTCAAGTGTCCAGTCCAGAGGAGAAAGTGCAAGCCTATTTTCCTGAAATACCCATGAAAATCTCACTGCCTCTCATAGGTTTTGCCTGGGTCATGGGCCCATCCGGAAGCAATCACGTGGCCATGAAACAGGATGAAATGATTGGCCTAAACATGCCTCATACACTCCACTCCCCAGTCAGAGAGGTGTCAGTTTCACCAGACCCCCACAGACTGAGAGGGGGAAGGGGCAGTTCCCCCGATAAATATCTGGATTCTAATTCACTGGAAGGGCAGACACATGCTGGGGCAGAAACAACAGAAGCCCACTAAGGTTGTTATTGGAGGAGACTGGAACCAAGGTACCTGGAAGGGGTTAAAAGGTTACAAAGTAGAGAAGCAGGGGGCCTAAAGGAAAAACCCTGCCTCTTTTTCCACTTAGCCCCTTGGCTTAGGGCCGCTGGAGGCTGGTGCTATGCTGTGTCATTGCTTCATGGTGATTGTGCTTGGGGACCTGCCATGAGTAAAATCCATGAAATTTAAATACCACAGCGGTATCTTTAAAAGGTATCAGGTGGAGAATGGCTTTTAATGTGGAATCCAGGCCTCCAATGAGAGGCTTGTTCCACTTGCTAAATTTGGTTTGGGTTAAATGCCCACTGACCTCTTGTCCCTATAGCATTTCATCACTGTGATGAAGGCTCGAGAACAAATCCTCCTCTCCCCCGCCCTTCCTAATGGTACACACTCTCTATACCGTTAGAGTTCTGAATTCTTTTCCCAGATAAATTGCCAGGCCCTCCTCTCCATCTCTTCCGTGAGTGAGGAAGCAATCCAAGGAAAAAAGACAACCGCACCAAATGCAGCAGCACTTCCGAATGTTCACTTGTCTTGGCCAGGGCCTGACCAGCACCTGCCACGGCTCCAAACCATCCAGCAGCATTTGGCGGCGGGGGGGTGGGGGGGGGGTGGGGGCTGGGGAAGTGGAGGCTTCCTTTTCTCTCCGCCTCCAGGAAACCAGAGAAAACATAGCTGACCTCAGAGACCAGTGAAAAATACCTCTGGAGTCTCTCAATCCACTCAGTCCCCACTGACTGCTCCTAAGCACGTTCTAACTTGAACCTAATGGTTCTAAGATAGCCCAGTGAAAGGGGCTTAATTGCTTCCCTAAGCAATTAAGAGAACTCTCCCCAATTTTTCAAAAACGTCTGTGCTTTTTAGGATCTCACTTTTTTTAAAAAATTAATTAATTTATTTATTACTTTTGGCTGTGTTGGGTCTTTGTTGCTGCACGCGGGCTTTCTCTGGTTGTGGCGAGCGGGGGCTACTTTTTGTTGCAGTTGCATGGGATTCTCATTGCAGTGGCTTCTCGTTGCAGAGCACGGGCTCTAGGCATGCGGGCTTCAGTAGTTGTGGCTCGTGGGCTCAGTAATTGTGGCTCACAGGCTCTAGAGCACAGGCTCAGTAGTTGTGGCACACGGGCTTAGTTGCTCCGTGGCATGTGGGATCTTCCTGGACCAGGGCTCGAACCTGTGTCCTTTGCATTGGCAGGTAGATTCTTAACCACTGCACCACCAGGGAAGTGCCAGGATCTCACTTTTTTTTTTTTTTTTTTTACAATAAGCATGCCTCACTTTTGCCACAAAAAAATTAAAATAAGTACGGATATTCAAAGTTTCAGAATTTCCACAATGCTTGGCCCCCTTCAAAGCTCCCTCTGTAACCAGTGGCTGACTTGAAAGTCACTGCTCGCAGCATTTCAGGCTTTTTCTGTCACTGCAATTACATCTAATCATAAAAAGAGAAATATACTTCTGACGAATTTAAAAATGCAACATGGAAGATGCCTCTGGAAAAAATTCCTGTCAGCTCTTTTCATACCCGGGTGCCCTTGGTGATAAATTCCTAGTCTTTTCAGGAAATCAGTTCCTCCTTGCTTGCTTTATGAAACAACCCAGCTCACTCGCCTCAGTTTCACCTTCCTGATGAGCTTGTCTTCTGAAGCATAGAGATATTCCGGTAGTTTCCCCCTCTTTCCTGCCCTCCCACCACCCACCCAGGTTCTTCACTTGCTCTGCATCCCACCGTGCTGAGGTCACCTGCCGCTGACCTCATTCTCAGCTTTGTTTATTTCCCCCATAAGTTTATTGGCCAGGTGCTGTAATCTTTGGTTTGCTGGGCAATTGCCTCCGTGCAGTTCCTGTGACCTACTTGGACTACGGAGCAGACTTCTTCATTATTCACGATGAGCTAGAGGTGCAGTTACCAGTAGGGTCCACCTCCGAAACTTGTTTAGCCAGTTTCCTTCTTTCACTGAGCTGTTCCAAGACCGGCACATGCAGATTGACAAAAACACCGAGAGTTTCTGTGTTCCCAGAAACAAATCCCACCAGAACAAACCTCCGTCTGTTGCTAAACTATGATTCTCGTTTCCTCTCCCCACACTGTCTTCCCCCTCTGCCTCCACCTCCCTTTCCTACAAAGCTAAGGACCATCAGGTTTAAATGCAGTGCTGAGTTGTTGATGAAAACAGGGTGTTTTTTTCTGAATGTCAAACAACGTATGAACATAAAGCAGGCATAAAAATATCAGGAAAACAAGCGTGCACTGCTTCTGCCCGGGATGCAAGCACACGAGTGGCTGAGCTTTAAAAGCTTCCATGCTCACAAGAAGTTCTGGAGCATTAAAATTGACGATGGGGATTAAGTTGTCTTTCAGAGCAGCAGAATCTGTATAACTGAATCCTCCTAGATGGAACCATTTTCAGCCCAGGCATATTAAGTTGGCTGGCTCTGAGTCGGCTTTTGTACACACACACACACAGTATTTAACCACAAGTGCGGTGGGCCCCAAATTGAAACCATATTTTGTTAGCACCACGTGTTCCAGCCTTGACAGTATTTATCAAAGGGGAAGCTGCTAGATTTATTGAAAGAAATGAACTTAACCAGAGTCTGGCAGACCCAACCCCAATAGGGAGTTGTTATTTTTACCCCGCCTGGTAAGCAGTACTGTGGTTGTCAGTGCAACGCTGTTGACTGGCTTCGGGCGCTGTTTGCTACTGGACCTCTCCAGGGCCTGCCTCCCAGCTGCCTGGGCCCCATGGGACGTCATTAGCTCCACAGCTGTTTGTTCTTCAAGCCCCTGTTTGTGTTCCTTTCTCTTCTGTGAGGTCCTTGCTCCTTGAACCAAAGGTCGTTTCTTCCTCCTCTGATCTCTCCAGCATCAGCTGGGGCTGTGGTGGAAATGCAGAGTCCCAGGCTCCACCGCAGACCTCCTGCATCTGCATCTTAGCAAGAATCCCAGGAGACTCCGGAGCACACTGAAGTTTGAGAAACACTGCTCTACCTGCACTGACCTTCTCCACCAGCGGCTCTCAGTGGGAGTTGTTACCCCCTACAGGTGCTTTGGAAATGTACAGGGGGATTTGGGAGTTGTCACAATGGTGAGTGCTGGGCGGGAGAATGCGGGGCAGCCTGCGGTGTAGAGCACAGCTCCACGTAAGGAAGACTTGGTTCATACATCACATAACTTTCTAAAGTGCCGCCAGGCAGGCAGGTTGGTGAAAAAACCTATTTTTAATTATCTGAACCCGGAACTGAATTCCTTTTCCCACACAGACACAAAGTATTGTTTGCACAGTTTTAATATACACTGAGTTTTCTAGGAATTCAACTTCTGCGAATTCAGGGAAGACTGTGCTTTGTTTTGTTCAGAATTTTACCTTCGTTCTTCATTTTGGAAACACATTATTGACAGGAATACCACTTACAGTATTTCAGTCTCCAGGACAATGTATCTGCATCAGTATGCTTTGGTAGCTGTCCCAGTAACAGTGATTTTATATCTGACTACTTCATTGGTTTTTGGTGTAAATATGCCTGAGCACTTATATATTGAAATATGTTGTTTTATTACAAATTGATTTTATTTCTTCATATCAGAATTAAGGAATTCATTATACAGATTGAGTTAGTTATATTATTCATGGATTCTAGTTATATAACTCATGGATTCCATTTTAAGAAAATGAAGTCATTTTAAGCTATTAGAGAATGTTGGGGTCTGACAGGATTGGTGCTACATTCTTCAATTGGCCCTTATTACAAACTATCTAATCAGCTTAGTTATATTTTTGAGACCATGCAGAGTCCCACCTACGAGATTATAAACATTCGTGGGGTAGGACTGTGTTTTATAAACTTGGTATTCTAGTTACCACTTAGTTCAGCATAATGCACCTATTGAGCATTAAGTAATTGATCACATGACTACTTCAAGGACAGCCCCCATCCTGCATTCCATCCCGAAAATGCTACTGAGTTCCTGCTCTCCGCGGAGAACTGACAGCCTGGCTTCAACGGTCACTAAGAGAAGGTTCGGCACATGGGCTGAGCATAAAGCTTAACACAAAGATTTCTGAAAGAAGTGGAGGTTAGAAGTGGTCCACTAGGAAAACAAAATGCTATGGGGTTATGGAGGAGAAAACAATCCCAACACGTGCATGTGCACATACACAAGTCTGGAGTGGCAAATTGCATGTATAAGTTCCTTTATGTGTGTTTTTATTTAATGGGATGACCACCATCTTCTTTGCCCTGTTGAATTAGAAGCTTTTTGAGAGCCAGTCTCAAGTTCTCTAATTCTTTCGTATTACTGCCAAGCTTCAGTGTTGTGTCCGACAAAATCCCTTCTATTTCTTGGGACAAAGACCACAGACATACAGTCTTTTCAATCTCATGTGATAATGTGACATTTTTTGTGAGGCTAGATTGGCCTGGTGGTCAGGGTCTGGATTTTAATCTGTTGATAATTTGGATAGGTCATTTCACCGCCCTGGTGGTCATTTTCCTCATCAGAAAAGATGGACCAGATTGATGGTTCCCTAACTTGACTGTTCCTGAGGAGATTTTTAAAAATACAGAATTCACTGGGCTCTACTCCCAACATGTTGAAAAGACTTTGGAGGTGGAGTCCAAGTAGTTGTAGATTTTAAAGGCTATCAGGTAATTCCAATAGGTGGCCTGGTTTTCTTTCTTTCTTTTTTTTTTTTTTGGCCACGCTGCGTGACATGCAGGATCTTAGTTCCCTGACCAGGGATCAAACCCACGCACCCTGCAGTGGAAGCACAGAGTCTTAACCACTGGCCCACCAGGGAAGTCCCTGGCCAGTTTTTCTTTTCAAACTTTAATATGAATACAAATCACCTGAAAGATCTTAAGATGCAGATTTGATACATCAACTCAGGAGTGTAGCCTGGGAGTCTGCGTCCTAACAAGCTCCCAGGTGACATCGATGCTGCTGATCAATGAGTCTCACTCTAGTAGCCAAGAATAAAAGGCTTAAGTCTTTTTCAGCTGAATACTCTCCATCTACGTCAATTACTAGTGAGTAATGTTATATAAGATACCATTAAAAATCATCCACATTTAGTGTAAGATGACCTAGCCAAGTTAAATTGTCATGGTAGAGTATGGAATTATTTCCCTCATTTATAAATTTTAAGTGATACTTTCAAATAATCTATGGAGGATTTTTTTTCCTCTTAAGTTAGCATCCCATAGTAAACATTGAAAGAGTTTTCAAAAATCCTTAAGGCTAGAAAAAAATTTTCAACCAATCAGCAGACTTCAAACTGACCTTTTTGTGGCACAGGGAGCTCAATGCCAGTGTGATCTGAACATCATAGAAGGCACTTTCTCTTCCCGAATCCTCCCATGGGCTGGCATATGCCTGAAATTCCTTTAGCAGAGGACAGAGACTCTCGCTCACTCCGTAATTAGTGATGAGGCTTAAAATACAAATATCTCTGAGGAGGGTAAAGCACTGACTTTACATCTTAGCAGAATAAAGAAATGATGGGGGAGATTTTCACAGAAAGAGGTTTTCATAGGAAAGAGTTGGACTGGGGGATGCGGGCTGGAGCAGAGAGTGAAAAAGATGTTTCAGAAAGGGAAGCCAGGGGCTGAAGTACACTTAACCTTCTTCATAACTCTGTCCAAAGGAAGCTGACCTAATGGTTTTCAGAGAACTGCAACAAGCCAGGAGAGCCACCACGCTCTCTGGGGACGCAGCAGGGGGAAGGGAGGAGAGTGGGTCTCCTCCTGAGAAACAGACACACCCCCAATTCCTTTGCTCATTTCCTAGGTTCGTATGAGAGGCCCTTAGGTCTCTTTCTCCTACAGTCCTGCAAACGAGCGAAGGAGTGGGTCCCAGGGAGGAGAAGGGTCAGGATGAGGAACACCTGTGGGGCCTGAGCTGACCAAGGAGGCTGAGGGTGGGAGAGGGTCAGCAGGAGAACTGAGGTGGACACTAGAAGCGGGAGGTGGGTGTGACCCCGAAGACAAGCGGCCCCATAAAGCTAGGTTTGCTTCCAGCACTACACAGCTGCTCAAGCTCTTGGCAACGCAACCTCTTCCCGGTCTCCTGTAACTCACCTGGAGGTCACGACTGCCAGTTTGAGACACGTAAACAAGGCCGAGGAAGTTGATCTTTCTTCCAGCAATTAAGACACTCAGTCTCCGCCACAAACTCGTGATACTCAAGGGCGCCCACTCTCAAGGGAAGCAGCGAGGCAGCTGGAAGATCTATGAGTCTGGCTGCTGCCCAGGCTAGATTCGCCTCTGGGCATAGTGGCCGAGTATCTAAGATCTAGAACGATCTCTAAGAGCGGGGACAGACTGGGCACCTGATGGGACATTAAAGCCAGGAAGAGCTTTTGCTCCAGCAAACCTCCCTCTCAAGGTGTATTCTTTTACCTCTTAATCACTTTTTTTCCCCGAAAAGGAAAGGAGCTGAAGAGAGGCATACAGATCACCTGGGCTGTTGAGGTCAAGAGGAAAGACATTCCAGATTCAAATGACATCTCTACGTCTATAAACCACATGATTCACTGAGTATCAACTGACATGCAGACCCACAAGTGAATGCTCAAGTCAACTAACGTGAGGGGAAAGAAATTGTCCAGTGAAGCCTGCAGGAGCACGGCCTAGCTGAGCAGGGCAGTCCAGGCCTGCCAAAAAGATGAGAGGAAGGTCTCTGGTCCCTGTTGACTCAGGGCAAATGGACAGGGTCTCTTCCCAAGGCCCCCAGGACACAGGCTGCCCACCACGACTTCAGAATGAAGTCCATTTGTGCTGAAGGAGAAGAGAGGAGTGTTACCTTCGCTTACGTTAGAAGTCACCTTAGAACCCTCCTACACTGTTGGTGCAAATGTAAATTGGTACAACCATTATGGAGAACAGTATGGAGGTTCCTTAAAAAACTAGAAATAGAACTACCATATGATCCAGCAATCCCACTCCTGGGCATGTATCCGGAGAAAACCATAATTCGAAAAGATACATGCACCCCAATGTTCATTGCAGCACTATTTACAATAGCCAAGACGTGGAAGCAACCTTAAATGTCCATTGACAGAGGAATGGATAAAGAAGATGTGGTACAGATATACAATGGAATATTACTCAGCCATATAAAGAATGAAATAATGCCATTTGCAGCAACATGGATGGACATAGAGATTATCAAACTAAGTGAAGTAAATCAGACAGAGAAAAACAAATATCATATGATATCACTCATATGGGGAATCTAAGTTAAAAAATGATATAAATGAACTCATTTATAAAACAGAAACAGACTTACAGATTTCAAAAACAAACTTATGGTTACCAAAGGCAAACGTCGGGGGGAGGAATAAATTAGGAGCTTGGGATTAACATACACCCACTACAATATATAAAATAGATAACCAACAAGGCCCTACTGTATAGCACAGGACACTCTACTCAATATTCTGTAATACCCTATATGGGAAAAGAATCTGAAAAAGAATGAACACATGTATAACTGAATTACTATGCTGTACACCTGAAACTAACACAACATTGTAAATCAACTATACTCCAATAAAATTTAAAAAAGAAGAAGAAGGAGTCACCTTACCCAATGAGAGCAAGGTAGCCTAAGGATTTTGGCGCTTGGAGGGATTTTAGATCATTTAATTCACACTCATTTTATAGGTAGGGAAACAGAGGCCCAGCAAGGGAAAGAAGTTTGTACAAGTTCACTGGTAAATTCTTGGCAGTGTTGAGTCTAGAATCCAGCTGACTCCCAGACCCACTCTCCTCCCTTCCCCTCTGCTGCCTCCCAGAGAGCCCAGTGGCCCTCCTGGCTTGTTGCAGTTTTCTGAAACCTCTGGAGTTATCAGAACTCGCATTCCCCTACCCTTATTTCCTCAGCTCTCTAGGTGGTGCTGGATGAGGCTGCCCTCCAAGCTGCCCCAGCTCCAGGCTTAAAGACCAGTGTGAAAGGGGTCCTTGGCAAAGGCCCATGATGGGCTTGAAGAGACAAAACTTAGGTTCATGAACTTATACCACCCCTTTCAGAACTCCATTATTCAAGTTTAGGGGGAGAAATGAAAGCTCTTACCAGACCCAACTGTTGAGCTGCGTCACACAGGCCTGTAAGCCTTGTAGTTGCCCAGCCCAGAGACAGCAACAGAGACGCCAGCAAAAGGTCCGAGAGCAACACCCCACTGTAGATAGCAGGCAGCACATGGCGGCAACCTCCGCTACTTAGCGGGAGAAAGAGGCTACCATTTAGAGGCGGAATTGACGTCAGCTTGGCTCATCAGTTACCAGGGAAACCAGCGGCTGGGGCAGGGGGCAAGCACATAGGCAGTTACTTATTAAGCCTTATAATTAAGACGATTGGATAGTCATGTGAGTGTAGCAGGGCGTGATCCAGCAGGGGACGTACAGAGAGCAAGAGAACAGCCATATTGAATGACCTGACCATACACGAACTCGTTCAGCACACGCTAAATCCAGTGTGGGCGTGAGCAGGTGCAAACGGGACTCTCAGGCCATGGTTGGTTCTGCATCTGGAAGTTAGTATCCCATAACCATAGAAAATATCAGTAGCCTGCTACGGTCAGACACAAGTGGGGCCTGCACATCTCCACCCCAACAAGCTTGCTGCCAAATGGGGTTGTTGCAATAAATGCGAGTCTCAGCTCACACCAAATCCCATCAAACGCAGGGAACTTTGTTAGATAGCAGACAAAATTAATCTAACAAATCTCATTTGTGGTTCAGAAGATATTTCTCTCTTTTCTTCCTGCACCCCTCCCACTCCCACAAAAAAATCAGCAGAAACACCCAGGCACGAAGGCTTGCTGTCCTCAGCCTTGTCCTTCAAGGGGTAACTCTCTGGCCCTCCTCAGGCACACTCTCCACACAGGACAATGAGTCACAGGGCCCAGGGAGTGTGTCTACCCAGAGCTCATACCTCACCTTCTAGACCACCCTTTGGTACCTGGGATCCCAGAGTTCCCTGCCCAAGGGTCCTGAAATCATCTCCAAAGCCTGCATAGGCCTCTCCTCGGGCTCTGAGTTCTGAGGATGGACTGGCCCATGGCTGGGCCTCACCCCTAGGCCTGAGGAAAGGCCGGGAGACAGCTCTTCACAGAGAGCTGGGGTGTGAGACAGAGCTGGGGGTGGGCAGAGAAGGGCAGCCCGGGTGCAGCAGGTGGAACTCTGAGGGGTCTGAGGGTGCTACATTCAGACTCGGCATCCCAGGTCCCTCTGAAGATGTATATTTCAAGGCAAAAGGATAGAACATATTCTATATTATAGTTTCTAGGCTAGATTTGCAGCTTTTAAATATTTGGACATATGGTATGTGGGTCTCCATCTGAACTCTTGCTCCGGTCTGTAAACCTCGGTTGGAGGCATGTTTTTTGAAGCAAACTCACAGACCGGGCTCCTGTGGTTAGATGGTGGGGGGAGGGTGAGAGTCGTCCTATCCCTGGAGACACCACACCAGCGGGCCCTAAGCTCAAGGCACAGTTACTGGGCTTGCTGATTTTTAACCCTTATTCACACAAGGCAATTTGTCCTATTATATACACATACCAAAAAATCTGGGGGTTCTACTAAATCAAGAATTACTTCTCTAAAAAAAAGAATTACTTTGAACACTTTTATGCAAATAAGGCAACTTAAATTGTTGAGAGACTAGAATTGATTTGCTTGCTTTACCCACTAATTAACCCACCCTGAAGAGTTAAAACAGATTAGGATTTACTTGTTCATGCACATATCACGTTACTCATGCCAGGGTATTTAAAAATGAATGACCACATATACAACACAACAGCCAGCCTCCCAGGGTCCCCCTTTGTTCCCCAGCTGGGTAAGCCTAGGATGGTGCTGTGAGCGCAGCCCCTGGCGTGAGGAGTGGACCTGGCGCCACGAGCCCAGGACCAAGGGTCTCCCTGGCTTCCCCCCCCATCCCCCCGAAGGGGCATGCCAGCCCCAAGAGATGATTTATATCACAGTATCAAGCAATAATTCTGCCACTCAACAAGCCACATACCCCAGGTCTATGTCCAGGTTTGGGATTATAAAATATTTACTCTACAATATGTAAGCAATCTCTCTTTTTTCCTGTGCCAGTGCGCCACGTTAAGCAACTTCCCTTTACCTGCACTTACTTTACAGGACCTAAGAATTTTCTATTTACACCCACTTAGGGGCTTATGAGCCGGCCTGGCCAGGACCTACTACATGCTGATTTTTCAACTCTCTGCTGTGGTTACTCTTCACATAAACTTGGGCTACTCTAACAATTGCTTTTCAACATTCTCAGGAGTTATAAGAAGGCAACGTTGAGCCCAAAACGCAGGATCAGAACGAAAAGCTGTGACATTAAAAATTCTCTCCAAAATTCCTTAGAAAGTCAATTAGAACCCCAGGTAAATTAACTGGAAGAAAATCTTTATCATTTAACAGCAGACAGTAGCAGGCACAAACCTTAGTCTACAGATACGTAAATGTTTCTTTACTTTTCTATAACCCAACTTAATCTCTACTTTAGCCCTCATTTCACGAGACGAGTCAAAACTTTATCAGTTTGGGGTTATATCTTTGTTCTAGGGCACAAAGGGCTGTGGAGGGGTGGTGAGGCCGGGCATCTAGTCTTCAGTCATCTGTCCACAAGGGCATCTGCTGAGACCATCATCACCTCATCTGACCTTGGCCATCGTCCATGCAGATGGCTGCTGAACTGCCCCTCATCTTACCCACTAAGCCCTTTCAAAGCCAGCCACTCTGCTCTGCCCCGCCCCTCTCAGCAGCATGGGGGTCATTCCCTTGCTCTCAATCCATGCTGTGGCATGGGGAACTTTGTGAGGCTGTTTCTACAGCCCTGTCTGCCTAGACATGCCCCAAATCCATTTCTTTAGGGTCTTGCCACTTTCCTAGGGCTCTACCCTAGAAGTAAGAAACGGGTCTCTCTCTCTCCAGTCTCACAACCTAATCGGTGGGTTCTATCATGGGGTTCCATTTCCATCCACCTGGGACACACAATCCTACTTTCAAGCATCCCTTAATGACTATACAGTTCTTGCTTTCCCTCTGTGCCCCCTCTTCCCCCAGAGTCCTCAGGGACTGGGGACAGGGACCTTCAGGTGGGGTATCATGTCCTCTCTCAAATCTCTGGTATATGTCCGAGTCCTTCCTTCACACACACGGGCTTAGACTTGAGAAACTCAAAAGCCAGCAAACAGGCCCTTATATCTGTTGAGCATCCTTCACTGAGGTGATGAACACAGACTAACCTTGCTCGAAGGAGCAAGATGAGCGGAGGGTGAGAGGGTGAAGAAAGATATTAGGAGAAGAAAGACTACTGGTATTTCAAAATCATACCCAAGCATAATACTAACAGACGATAGAATGATCTTTCTGAAATACAGATATGATTATCTAACTGCTGTGCTTCAAATCCTCCAGTGCTTCCACATTGCCCACAAAGGCAGTCCAAGATCCTCACCTTCAGAGAAGTGAAGGCTGGGCTTACTGAGCTATTCATCTGGGAGACCTACAATTTGCACGAGCAGACAAAGCAAATATTCACGTGGCCTATCCAACCACTAAAGCATCAGGTCCTGGGACCAAAACTAACAATTTCCCAAACAGTTCCAAAACCTGGCTCTGACCTCTTCTTGGGCAAAAACTCTGACCTAATTTTAGAAGATCCTGTTTGATTTCTTAAATCAAATATCCTTATCCTTCATGTACATGGCTGCTCTGAATCAACCAATAAGAACAAGAGCAACATTAAAAAATACCATAAGGGGCTTCCCTGGTGGCGCAGTGGTTAAGAATCCGCCTGCCAACGCAGGGGACCCGGGTTCGAGCCCTGGTCTGGGAAGATCCCACATGCCGCGGAGCAACTAGGCCCGTGAGCCACAACTGCTGAGCCTGCGCGTCTGGAGCCTGTGCTCCGCAACAAGAGAGGCCGCGATAGTGAGAGGCCCGCGCACCGCGATGAAGAGTGGCCCCCGCTTGCCACAACCAGAGAAAGCCCTAGCACAGAAACGAAGACCCAACATAGCAATCAATCAATCAATCAATCAATCAATCTTTAAAAAAAAAAAAAAAATACCATAAGGGCAGTTTCGATGCTTGTTTTCTCTCCTCCTTTCTCCCTGCCTGACCCTGGTTTCTCTTTTCCAAAACATGGCTGGAGCACCTCCTTCAAGAAGTCTTCCTCCCTGTCTTGACCCGATTCTAATCACACCATGGCTTGTGTGAGAGGCGCAGGTCCTGTCTGTTGCAGCTGTGTGTATCGTGTTGTTTGTTCTGTCTTCTTTCTCTGATTAGCCTATAAACTCTCCTGGATGAGGTCTGCACCCCTACTTCTTTTGCAGCACCCCAAGCACTTAGTCTGCACACAGAGGGAACTTAATAATGTTTGCAGTTTGATATTTGGGTCCCTACCCCAGCTCCTGGGTAATCACTGTCAGCAAACAAATTAGTTTTCAGTAAAACAGCCAAGGTTTCCAGAGTGAATCATTTGTATTTCCACTGCTGGAAAAAACAACACATGCCACTCTCCTTGCAAAGAGGGATTTCAGTAGAGGAATGTGGTCATGACGCCACGGGCAGATCTCTCCTGAGAGTTTTGACACTTGTAACTCTTTGACCTGAAAAGATGAATCAACTTTTATTTTGAATCCTGTGATCCCCTAGGTTCTTTTAACCAAAAGGCGTAAAAGTCAGAGAAGGTGAGCCGCGTCCTACTGGTAACAACAACAAGTAAATACACACTTGGCCTTGGCTGAGCACCCACTAATAAAATTCCTGGGAGCCAAGCACCACCTCACCCCCTGCAGCATTCAGGACGGGCTCAGAGATGGCTCAGAGGCTGCACCTGCCTTGGTTCATCCCAGGCACGGTCCCACCCACGTGCCAAGGCTGCTTCTCTCTTGCAGGGGCTGATTCTCCTGCTGATGCCCAGAGCCTGCCTCTTTGGCCTGCCTCACAGCTCTAAGCCTGTCCAGAGGAGAAAGGTCCTGCCCTGGCCTCTCCTGGTCCCCTACTCCCAGGTGGGCAGCTTCATGAGTCAGCCCAGCCCCAGGGGAGCTTTTGGAGGAAGGGTTCTTTCCCTCCACCTCCTGTCTCCACCTCCCTCTTCCCCTCTTTCTTCTTTTTTTTCTCCCTCCTCCCTTCCTAAGTCAAGTAGGGCTTGAGGGTGCAGCACCTGGTCCCAAATGGGGTTCTGTCCTCCCTGCAGCATCTTTCCTTCTTCCACCAGCAGCGTGGGAGAACCCAGACCCCCCAGACACTCCACCCACCAGAAAAGGGAATCTCTTCCCTCTCCTGTCCAAGTCCCCTGCACAACAGGGCAGCTCCATTTCAGTTCCCAGCCAGGTTTCCAAGCTCCATCCCCACACGGGGCCTCCAGACCTGCTACCCTGTTTCTTCAGGGAACATAGTGGCCATTAGCTAGAGATAGGGCCGGCTCTGTGTTCTTCTGGACCACAGAAGGTGCCCCTGAGAGCCCTTTCCTTCCACCACGGCACACAGGCAGGCCCTCTGTGCCAGGCACACTGCAAAACACTTGTTGTCCCAGATAACCAATGCCCAAGGAGTGCAGTCTGCAATGGAGCAGACGGGCGGGAACCGGCCGGGTCCAACCACCACCCATCGGGATGCAGCCGAGAGAAAGGGGCTCTGGGAGGAGAGGGGGCTGCACCCCAGCGTCAGGGAGGGGGTGGGCAGGACACCAGGAGTGTGCCAGACTTCAAGCGGCCAACCTACTGTGGAGTTTGAAGATCGAGGAAACTCCAGCAGATTCTGCTGCCCTTTGCCCTGCCTTGGGTGCATGTGCAGGGTCTCAGCAAGGCGGCTGGAATTTCCTCTTCCTCTATCCATTCCTGCTTCTATGGAGGTCCTGCCCGACGCCTGTATGTTTACTCCTAAGCACCAAATCTCATGCACAACACACTTCAGTAGTTATAGACTCTTTAAATGTTACTGCTGAAATTCTGTTCCCTTCCTTTACCGCCATCCCATTTCCTTCCACCCACTCCCAGTATTTTCCCAAGGAAATCATGAATCAAACATTTGAGTCACCCTCATTAGCCCTTTCTTCAAGTTTCAGGGCCTTGTGACCATCTGTGATCTCCTGTGAGGTCATTGTAAATCCAAACACTTGAACTGCAGTGGACCACGGTGATCGTGCCTTTCACTTTCTCCCTGTCATCCTGGACAGGGGCAGGCCTGGCTGGTTTCAGGGCACACAGATTCTTTCCTGCCTCCACAGTCACAGCAGAGGTAAAGGCCCCATGGACAGTCCTCACTCCCCTCTGAGCAGGAGGAGGTGGGCGGCAGGACTCAATACTTGGCAGGGGAGGAGACAAGACTGAATGTCTCCGGAAGCTATAAAGTCAGAGAAATGATACTGACGAGCAGGCACTGGGCTCTGATCTCTGTGCTGGGTGAATTATGTTCCCTGAATCTTTACAATAATCCTGGGGGTTAAGTTCTATTACTATCCCCCCCACCCCCATGCAGACAAGTAAATTAAGACTCAGAATGTCTCCATAACTCACCCATGGTCACACAGGCCAAAGTGAAGAGAAAATGGCTTGATGCATCTCCCTTTGTCCCCAGGAACTGGACATGAAGGAGTTGGACCCAGCTGGCATAATAAAATGATGGAGACTTGCTGAATTAGCCCTAGAGCTTCAAGAAAGAACACGGCTGACGAAGAGAGACAGGGCTTCCTGGGGAAGAGACAAGGAGGATTGTTAGAAACTTGTTAGAAACTTGTAAAAACTTGTCTGGTGTTGACTTATTGGCATGTTCTCATGCTGGGTTGGGAAGACCTGTAATTCCCTTCTGCTACTCCCAAATCTCCCATAAAAGGCAGCCAGATGTACTCACACCACCTACCCACATTAATTAGCAGAGGTATGTGTTGCTTGGAGAACAAAATGGGGGAGCAAGGTCTGGCCTGGAGGGAAGCAATGGAGAGAGAGGATGGTAGTTTGGACTAGCCAGACAGCACTGGGCCACTTGAGGGCTTGTTCTGAGCAGGATCCAGAGGGAGAGGGAGGCCGTAGGAATGTACATGCCCTGGGAATCTTCAAACATGCTGGGAGGAAGCTAGATTCCGCACGTAATTGGTGATGCAGGCTTGAGCCGCTTGATGCGGATATTAAAGAAAAATGATTTCCAGAAAGTTGAAGGATTTGGAAACCTTTTGTTTTACCTCATGCAATTCTAAAAACCACCCGATGAGGTAAATAATTTACTTTCTCCTTTGTGCAGATAAGTAAACCCACGTCGTTTAGGAGGTGGAACTTGTCTGGAGCCAAAAACTAGGGCCCTGACACAGGCCCTGCCCACCCGCTCTGCTCCAAGAGCTGCTCTCCCACAGAGAACTTCAACCTGCCTCAAGCTCCGTCCACTCCTCACAGGCCTTGGTCGGAAGCCCTTCTTCGTGAAGAATTCATATTCTACCTTACTCCCCATGCCAGTGTAGCCTAAATCTCTTTCCTTGAGGACTGCAGTGCTAGAAGCCCTGACTCTAAAGTCAGGCAGCATAACTGTGTGACCTTGACTTCACTGAGACTCAGTTTCTTTATCTGTAAAAACAAATAATAATAACATCTATTTTGTAGGGCTGGTGTCAGGATTAAATAGGGAAAAAAAAAGAAAAGAAAAGAAAAAAAAAGGAAGTACCTAGCATATAGTTAGCTTGCAATAAAAATTAATTGTATTACTACTATGGTTTTGCCTCAGCTAATGGACACACATTGTTTTCCTTAAGTTCTAGAAACATTAAAAAAAAAAAACAACTTCAAATTAAGTTGTACTCTGCAATATATGGATATTAAAGTTATCACAAGAAAAGTATTTTGGAAGGACTAATAAATCCTGATTGGTTATTTTCCCTATTGCTATCATTTCAATGCAGATTTACATTAAGTAGTGTTCCCAAGAACTTTTATAACCTATTAATTAAATACTTTGATAGCCTCAGGCAGAACTTAGAAAATCACCAACTGTAATTTAGCTAACTGCATATTTTGATACACTAACATTTCTTGGCATACTTTAAAACTAACAACATTTCTTTTACTTCTAATGATAAAAGTCAACCTGTTTATTGTAGAACATTTTAAAATAAAAAGTATAAAATAGGAAATAGAAATTGTACGCTCACCATCTACAGATACTCACTATTAACAAAGATTTATTGCTATCTTGTCTGCTTAAAAATTATACTTATCAAAATAAACCTGTTTTCACAGAATATTCAATAATGAGAATTTCCCATACCGTATTCTTTTAAAACACAATATTTATACTTGTGTAATATTCCACAATAAATCTATAACATAATCTACATAACCATTTTCATGTAGTTGTATATTTAAATTGCTTCTAATTGTTCCCAATTTTAATGTGGACAGACATCTTTATATGTACAACTGTATGTGCTTCTCTGATTAGCGCTCATATTTCCTCAGGTCTCATAGCAACCTGTGGGCCAAACAGAATCAAGGCAAAATTTTGCCCAAATTACAGCAGTACGGCTTTTCTGCCTCCCTCCCTCCCTTCCCCACCCTTCCAGCGTAAAGGAAGGAACTGGGCACTTGCTGCAAAGTCTCTATCAGTTTCTGTTGTTCCTACTTATCTCACTTGGTGTGGATAGTCATACATTGTGCTAAAGAAATATTAATATGTTTGATTACAGGGTGCTGACCCAGAATCACCTAGAGATATTATATAACATTCGGGGGCTTCCTGGGTGGCGCAGTGGTTAAGAATCCGCCTGCCAATGCAGGGGACATAGGTTCGAGCCCTGGTCCAGGAAGATCCCACATGCTGCAGACCAACTAAGCCCGTGCGCCACAACTACCGAGCCTGTGCTCTAGAGCCCGCGAGCCGCAACTATTGAAGCCTGTGCGCCTAGAGCCCGTGCTCCACAACAAGAGAAGCCACCTCAGTGAGAAGCCTGCGCACCTCAACGAAGAGTAGCCCCTGCTCTCAGCAACTAGAGAAAACCCGTATGCAGCAGCAAAGACCCAATGCGCCAAAAATTAAATAAATGAATAAATAAATTTAAAAATAATATTCGGGATATGCACCATACGTCCTTACTAAAATCCAAAAATCTGACCCACAGGGTTTCCACAATAAAGTAATGATTCTCAATCTTACTTCAATTGGAATAATCTGGTAAGCTTTTAAAACAAGAAACACTGATGCCCAGGCCCAGTCCTAAATATTCTGGTTCAATTATATCTCCCAGTTTTTGTAATGTACTTTTTAAAAATTAATTAATCTATTTATTTATTTATTTTTGGCTGCGTTGGGTCTTCCTCGCTGCGCGTGGGCTTTCTCTAGTTGCAGCGAGTGGGGGCTACTCTTCATTGCGGTGCGCAGGCTTCTCATTGCGGTGGCTTCTCTTGTTGCCAAGCACAGGTTCCAGGCACGCAGGCTTCAGTAGTTGTGGCACGTGGGCTCAGTTGTTGTGGCTCGTGGGCTCTAGAGCACAGATTCAGTAGTTGTGGCTCGCAGGCTCTAGAGCGCAGGCTCAGTAGTTGTGATGCATGGGCTTAGTTGCTCTGCAGCATGTGGGATCTTCCCGGACCAGGGCTCGAACCCGGGTCCCCTGCGTTGGCAGGCGGATTCTTAACCACTTGAGCCACCAGGGAAGTCCCAGCTTTTTATTTTGAAATAATTATAGATTCATAGGAAGTTGCAAAAATAGCTCAGAAAGCTCCTGTGTACCCTTAGTTTTCCTTAGTGGTAACATCTTGTATAAAACCAGGACATTGATATTGCTACAATCCACAGATTTCATCAATTTTACATGTACTCGTGTGTGTGTGTGTGTGTGTGTGTGTGTGTGTGTGTAGTTCTGTGCAATGTTATCACCTGTGTAGATTCATGTAACAACCACCAGAATCAAGATATAGAACTGTTCCATCTCCACAAAGATGCTTGTGCTACTCCACCTCCCTCCTTGCCCCATTCTTAACCTCTGGCCCCATTTATTTTTGAGTCCCGAGGAGATGTCTCACAGAGAAACCTCACATATGTTTCCCCACGCCAGCATGCTTGATACCGTCACTTCCTACAGGCCCTCTGGAGGAGGCCCAGTGCTGTCCCTTCTGCCATTGCTGTCCGCAAGTCCATGCCCTCCTGCTTCCAGGAATACCCAAAGCCTACGAACCTTAGATATGCCAAATGGGGCCATGATATGTGTCATTTACCCAGGATGATCTCTAAGAGATGGAAAGACTGCCCATTCTCCAGCTGTGTCGCAGTTTGCCAGCGGGGTACCAGAGCAAGATTGCCTCTGCCAGAATGATACACCCTCTAACCCTTCTGACTGCCGTTCCCTTGTCTTTGGAGGTCAGCTCTAAGCCCCAGTGCTGGCCTGAGCAGGCACTGCCTTTCCTCCCTATGTCTCCACCTCTGTCCCCCAGGGGCCTCTGTTCAAAGCTCCTTCATCACAGTGTTCAGATCCTCTAGGTAAATAGATGCCTGGGGGGGTTCACTGCACACAAGTTCATCAGTTACCACCAGGCTAAACTGCAGAATCACAAGTTTAGGCTTGGCTGGGAGTCCCACTCATTTCAGGATAAATTCAACAGCATTAAAAAGGGATGGATATAGCCAACTTAAGCTCAGGGACTATGTCATCAGTTTAGCACATCCATAATCTCATTCAAAATATACAGGTTTTACTGAGTCTAGCTTTGGTCAAAAATGTTTGATTGTCTAAAGAAGATCCTCTCTCCCCCTCCCGTGTAACATAAGATGTGTTCGTGGTAATTAACCGTATACTCTAGTATTCAAGTCACAGAATAGCAACAGGGGAGTGTGACTTTGCTAGGACAGGAATTAATGTCACCCAAAGGGAGATACAAGGACTCTAGAACCTCTTTACAGGAGAGGGTAGCATGTTTTAGGTGGTCCAAGAATAACTGCACCATGTTAGGCAAAAACACAATGTTGCTATTGTCTTTATTTGGAAGCAAAACAGGAGTAGAAGAAGCGTATGTGAATGCCAAGTTGACGAGGCGTAGACTGTAGTGGCTTTGTACCATGTGAACTGAGCTGCAGTGAAACTACGTTTCCACGAATTCCCTTGTCTGTAGAGTTCCAGGTTTGCATTGGCCGCAGGCGATGTTTTGCATCAGATTTGGAAGGTGGCAGTAAAGCAGTGGCCATGTTCTCACTTCCTGGACGTACCTGCAGAGCAGTGGCACCGCGGTCGCCTGTAAATATTGTCACTGACTTGCTGGCTTGGCTTGTTAGTGTGAGGCAACACCCAGTCCACAGTTCCTCCAGCTCCTGCCAGATCTCCTCGGTCAGTTTCTCTGAGTCCTAGGCCAGGTACGAGTCGCAGATCTGTCGCAAAGAGAGCCAGCTTCTCCTTCAGGTCACCTCGTAATGAAGGTTGGGGATGATGAGACACAGATGGAGGTCCCTGTGTGTCTTTGCTGTGTCTGTCTGTTCTTATCCACCCCCAGCTCCCTTCTCAACGGCCCATCTCGTTGACCCATAGCAACTTCAGCCTTAACCCTAGATGCAGGGCCAGAGGTACACACAGGCAGCTCCCTCAGCTCATCCAAGTGCAAAGACAGGACCTCTGTCCCCACTGTTCCACATTCCTCCAGTGCTTCTGCATCTTTGATCAACCCCTGACTGACACAGATTTCTGTATTGATTACCTCTCAGAGAAGCTCTAACTGACGGAACTTGGAATTTGTTGATTGAACAGAAGATCAAGCGTTAACTGTATACTGATTGGAGTGGTGGAAAATGAGCAAGAAATAAAAACGCCCTGTGGAGATGCATGAAAATATATATTCTCTACCCTGAACAACAAATCCTACGTAACACTGGGCCCTTCTACTCTGACACTCAAATATCCTGCCTGTTCCTCAAACAGGAAGCGTCTTTACGAATGCTTAATCATTCATTTACTGGACAAATTATGTATGGTTTACCTCTCAGGTATGTCTGCCCCACGTGCTATGCCCCACCTGGACTCAAGCATGCATTAGCTATGGTTCAACAAATTTGCTTAGGCATTTTCCTTCCTCCCACCCTAGCCTTGACCCCAGTCTTCTTTCACTTTCACTTTCTCTCTCAAACTTGAAGCTCTAGATTCTGAGACCCTGACTCAGATTCCGGCCTTAGGAGGGGTCCCAAGATGTCACATTCATCTGTGTGCACCCTGGTACCTGGACCTCAGTCTGCCTATGGACCCAGGCACCTCCTGGGATCTTGACAGGAACCCATAGCCCAAACTCCTACCAAAGTCAGTTTCAACTTTGATGACCTCGATGGTGCTTCCCAGTGGGAGCCCACATGCAGGTCCCCAAACCCTGGAAGTGGAATTAAGCCACATAAGAAATACAACGTAAGCATCTAAACAGTTTTGAGGAAAGCCCACTCCATTCCACCCAACCCAAGGTAATCAGGGAAGTCCTCCCGGATTAGGTGACCTTTGTAGGACTGGTACAAATTTAGCATAACCCCAGCTATATTTCACGGTCCAAGAGATGAGCTGGGCAGGTTGGAAGGGAAAAAATGCTTTGGATAAAGGGGGAAGCCAGAGAATTGGAACATGAGGCCTTGTGTACATAAAAATCAGTTAAATGATTAAAATGTTGTAGAGAAAAAGGTAGGAAATACAGGCAAGTTCTAATTTTCGGTTCTAAAAAGAACCAAGGAAACTCTAACCACCAAAAATCAGCCTTTAATTTGTCGATCACTTAAAACTTGTCTTTCACAAACTTCTTGCTGGGGTAACAAACACCTGAACAGTGAAAAAGAGGAAAAACCAGATGAACATAAACTGTTAGTTGGTCGCCCCCAGATTAAGAGTGCACCATTCCAGGGCTTCCCTGGTGGCGCAGTGGTTGAGAATCTGCCTGCCAATGCAGGGGACATGGGTTCGAGCCCTGGTCTGGGAGGATCCCACGTGCCGCGGAGCAATTGGGCCCGTGAGCCGCAGCTACTGAGCCTGCGCGTCTGGAGCCTGTGCTCCGCAACAGGAGAGGCCGCGATAGTGAGAGGCCCGCGCACCGCGATGAAGAGTGGCCCCCGCTCGCCGCAACTGGAGAAAGCTCTCGCACAGAAACGAAGACCCAACACAGCCAAAAATGAATAAATAAATTTAAAAAAAAAAAAAAAAAAAAAAAAAAAAAAGCTACACCCTAACTCCAGCATGGGAAAACATCATAGAATTCAACCCTCATAAATTCCAGGTACTATGCCAGCCCTTAGAGCCACACCAATATTCCAGTATCTGTGAAGCCCATTTTACAATTTTTTAAAGCAAGATTTTAAGTAGAATCTTATTATGGTATACACACTCTGGGGCAGGATTTTACTTCCCTGATCCACATCGGGGCTGGGGTGGGGCGGGGCCCCTTGAGGAATGAGGGCTGCTGAGCTCAACTGCTCAGCTTGGCAGGAGCATCGAAACTGGCAGAGGAGAGAGGTCTGGTAGGGAACTGGGGGTTGGAGCTCCTGCAAATTCCTCGAAGCCAAAAAGGTGTGGAGAGAGAGAACAGCAGGAACCTAACAGCCTGAAGTGGCATTTCTGGTGTGCAGCCGGGCAGCTTTTTTTCATCTGAGTTTTGGTAAAGTCCTCCCTTACATAGAACTGGTACATCCCTCTGTGAACTGCTTAAGCCAGGGCAAGATGTGCACAGCCTCTGGGAACAAACATGATGCCCCCCTCCAACCTACCCTCAAAACAACTCAGCGCAGCACTGTGCTTCAAATAAACTGACGAGCCCTGCGGCGCATAGTCAGTGACTTTACCCTCAAGCCAACAAGGACTTCACCCTGGCAAGAAAATGATGATGATACATAATGTAGAATTAGTCTGCTTGAGCTGTTATAACAAATTACCATAGACCAGGTATCTCAAACAATAGAAACATTTATTTCTCACAGTTCTAGAGGCTAGAAGTTCAAGATCAAGGTGCCAGCATGATCAGATTCTGATGAAAACCCTCCTCCTGTTTCACGGCCACCTTCTCCTTGTGTCCTCACATGGTGGAGAGAGAGAAAGCAGCAAGCTCTGATGTCTCTTTTTATATGGGCACTAACTGCATTCATGAGGGCTCCACCCTCATGACCTAAACACCCTCAAAAGCCCCCACCTCCTAATACTGTTACATTGAGGTTAGGATTTCAACATATGGATTTTTGGGGTCCACAAACATTTGGTCCGTCACACACACACGTGCACACACACACACAATTTACAGGCATAGGATTCTAAAATTACACAGTGTGAATTCTCTTAACAGTCACCAACTTTCACTGATCATCTATCTAAGCAGAATTCTATATTAAGATCAAGAGTTTTTTGGTTTTATTTTTTTTTATTTTTATTTTTTTTTTAGAAACATACTTTTTTTTTTTTTTCCCCCTATTTTATTTATTTATTTATTTATTTTTGGCTGTGTTGGGTCTTCGGTTCGTGCGAGGGCTTTCTCCAGTTGCGGCAAGCGGGGGCCACTCTTCATTGCGGTGCGGGGACCGCTCTTCATCGCGGTGCGCGGGCCTTTCACTATCGCGGCCCCTCCCGTTGCGGGGCACAGGCTCCAGACGCGCAGGCTCAGCAGCTGTGGCTCACGGGCCCAGCCACTCCGCGGCATGTGGGATCTTCCCAGACCAGGGCTCGAACCCGTGTCCCCTGCATTAGCAGGCAGATTCTCAACCACTGCGCCACCAGGGAAGCCCTGGTTTTATTTTTAATTATAGGATACTGCACTTTGCTAAAGAGGCATCATGGATGGAATAAAGGCAGTCCCAATGATACTGCTATTTATTTACCTGAGGAAGCCACTTACCTGCTCAGAGCCTCAGTTTCCTCATCTGAAAATTTGGGGATGATAAAACCCACCTTATAGAATTTGCAAGAACACTAAATGAATGAATTAGTCTATGAAAAGCAACTGGCCAGAAGTACTAACAAGCGACAGAATTTAGAAAAAGGATTTGTTTGGCTCTAACAGATGTTCTCCAAAGGTGAAAAAACGAGGTTGGTGAGAAAGGCGGTGGCTGGTTGGTAACGAGGCTTTGAGAGCCACCTGCCTGCCTGCCTGCCTGCCTGCCATGTTTGATTGTGAAATCTCGGGCTCTTAGAAGCTTCTATAAGGGGACAAGCAGTCACAATGCCGCACCTTGTAGCGCGGGTTGCAAGGATGCTTGTAAAACACTCAAAACCTATTAAAAATTCCCAGCAGATCTCTTCTCCCAGATCCTTCCCCACTCCCCACCAATGAGCCACTACACATCCAAGGGAAACAAAGAAGCAATTCTAAAGCACAAAGGAGCTGCCCAACTATTCCAGTAGTTTCCCCAGGGGGGGAAATGTGCGTCCTGACATGCTTGGCTGCAACTGATTGGGAACCAGACTGCGTTCACTGAGCAAGCTGAGAAAGATTTGCCTCTAGCTTTGGCACATTATGACATCATCTTTTGGCATTTTAAATATTCAATTGTTTACCTTGAAAAGCCTCTTGCATTCATTTCTTGTCTGGGTTGAATAAAATAGGCCTACTTCCAACTTGTGTTAATTTAAACTCTTAAGGAAAGAAGCTTTATCTAACCCATTTGAGAAAAACAGTCCCTGGTCTGATGGGAAGAAAGCACTGGAACGGAAGACTGCAGAACTGGGTTCCCGGTCACTCCCTCGTGGTTACCAGAAACAATCCAGAAACACGTTCCATCCTCCATTTCCTCACCTGTAAGATGGACTGAGACATCTTTAAGGTTCCTTTCAGCTCTGAGAGCTACATGACTTGGGGACAAATGAACCAAAGAGCGAAGGGCTTGACTGTCACCTGTGGCTTCTGCTCCTTGAAGGAGTGGGGATTAGCTGCCATGTATACACAGGAATGCAGTGCTTTGATTATTTTGGTGTCTGTTTTCACAGGCATTGAAGCTGAACCCACTGCCAGCAGCCGTGAGACCTGACCGGACCTCTCCTCTCCTTTGAAAGTAAGCAGGCCTGGCTGATACGTGACACCACAGAGGTGCGGCCCCCGACCAGCCCCGCTATGATTACACCCCATCTTGTTGCTTACTGGGTGTGTGGCCTTGGTAAACCACAAACCCACCTACATGCCTCCCTGGCGGGCCAGCTGAATGCCGCTGCTTCTTACCCAGCCCCTTAGGGATATGATTAGAAGAGTTACTTAAAATGTTAAGATGTTACATTCCTAAAGCCCTGTCTGTAACCCAGAGGGGCTCCAGGCAAGATGACTGTCCCAACCACTTCACTCCTAGATGAAACTGAAGTCACCTGGTGTCCTTGGGGTGGCATGGCGTAGAGAATGGTGAGTGAAACTAAAACTTTTTCAGCAGTTAACTGAGGTTCTCTTAGCAGGTGGCAAAGGAAGAAAAGCTCTGGCTTTATTTAAAAGGGCAATTAAAGTTCAGGGAGGAAAGGAAGTGTTGTTCTTCTTAATTTTTCACACTCTCCCTGACCCCAACTTCCATTCCACAAATAGCCCAGGGTACCAGTTTGCTGCCAGCAGAAGTATATGGATACCTCTGGAAAGCTATGAATGATTTACAAGCTGGGTCAATAATTAAGTTGCTAGGGAATGTGTACAAGACATAACGAACCTTAACTCCTTAAATTCCAGGAGAAATGCTCCCGGGGCTGGCAAGAGAATAATGGTTGGGAACAAAACAAAATCCACGCAGATTTGAAATGCTCTGAGGTAGTAAAATGTGTCAGTCTGTTCCTTGGGACCCAAACCCACAACTTCTGTTCTATCTCTGCTCTGGGAGGCCGGGTGGGCTTGAGTGGGCCCTTTTCCTGGACCCGGCTGGAGCTCCCTCAAGGACCTCCCCAACGAAGATTTTAATCATGGCAGATCCAGGTCACTCCTAAGGGAAAATCACCCACACATTCATGTGGGGGAAGGGAGCCTGTTTTAGCGCAGCCTATTTGTGCCTGACCCGTGGGAGGCACACTCCCAGTCACCCATTCTAAGTAAGGGGTCAAGGATAACACCCCTGAAAGAGTCAGCAACAGGAGCCTGTGCATAGCGCAGAGAAGTTCAGAGAAGTCAGCCAGGTGTGGGAAGGCCTCTCAGGTGAAGCAGGGCTGGACCCAGGCCTCAGATGATGTGTGGCTGAGGGACAGGACACTTCAGGGACAGACAGTAGCTTCTTTCATACAGTCATTCCAGCCACAGGCCTATGCGGAGTGCTGCCTTCCACGAGCCAGACACGGGGATGGGTGCTGGGGACACACGAGTGACAGAGAAGGATGGTGCCTGTTATGGGCAGAGCTGTGTTCCCCCAAATTCACATGTTGAAGCCATAACTGCCAGTACCTCAGAATGTGACTGTATTTGTATTACATTAAAACGAGGCCATTGGGTAGGTCCTAAGCCAATCTGACTGGTGTCCTTATAAGAAGAGGAAACACGGATACACAAGGAGACGGCAGGGATGCAGGTGCACAGAGGGAAGACCGTGTGAGGACACAGTGAGGAGTCGCCATCTGCAAGCCAAGGAGAGAGAGGCCACAGGAGAAAACAAACTGGCAGACACCTTGGTCTCGGACTTCCAGCCTCCAGAAGTGTGAGAAAATACACAGCTGTGTAAGCCTATCGGTCTGTGGTACTTTGTCATGGCAGCCCTGACAGACTAACACGGTGCCCCCAGCCCTCACAGGGCTTGAGTCTGTTGAGAGAGATAGACAATAAACAAAAATTACACAAATTTAAATTAGAAAAATTACAAAAATTAAATTACAAAAATTTAATGACCACTGTGCCAGGTACTACGAAGGCGAGGACAAGGCATTTGAAAGCACCCAAAGACCAAAATTGGGCGGAGGGAGTCCCGAAGCCCAGCCTCAAAGGGGTAGGGAGCACGGGGTGGGGGGGGGAGCGGGACCTGAGCGGCCACAGTGAGTGCTGGCGAGACAGGCTGACGAGCCCGGGAAGTCCAGAGCGCAAAGCTCCTTGAAGTGGGCAAAAGGATCCATGCTCCATCTCCAAGGCGGTGCGGAGCTATTTCAGGTTTCCAAGTGGAGAAACAGCTCAAGGAGAGCAAGACTTTGCAGAGATCTGTCTTTTGGCCTGTGCTGAGGGGCTGCGGGCTTCAAGGCAACGCCGGGGCAGGGGGGAGGAGGGGGGCAGGGAGGAGGGCTGAACCAAGGTGGAGGAGAAGGTGGGGATGGAGGGGAGAGGCTGCCTGCGGAAAGCATTTTGAAGAAGTGACAGGACTTGGTGACTGACGGGAAACCCTTTTTTAATTATCTTGTCCCTGCGGTGGCCCGTTGGTGATGCTGCTGATTCAGGAAGGCCCTCCATAGACCCATCTCCAGGGTCAGTGGTTGCTATGGCACCCAGCTTTGGGCTTAAAGACCAAATGGAGAGTTTGGCTGATGCCTTCCTTCTCCATTCCCCAGGTTGTGCACTCCTGAGACCCAGAGAGCTTCTTTAATCTGCGCAATGGGTATCGTCAGGACAGTGGCCGGAAGGCATTTAATCATGGCTTTGAGACTCAGGAAGAAAGTAATACCTGGATAATGTCCATAAAGCCATATTGCAGATTTCTTTCTGAGGGTGTCCAACTTCTTGCTGCATTTTCAGCTGTTCACAGCCAGAGTGGGGTGGCAGTGGAGGGGATGTGGGTAAAAAAAATTACTGAAATAATCAAACTTCCCATACCTCCCCCTGAAGGGATGTTCATGTCTGACTGACAGAAGCAGGCCAGCAGTTGCTTAGATCTGCTGGGAAAGAGATGAAAATGTGAAAAATACTGGGGCTAACGTTCCAGAGCGCCTGCTGGCAGCCAAAGCCCATTGACTTGCAGAAACAGCCAGATGGAGAGAGCTGTAAGAAAGTGGATCCTGGGCTGTCAAGTGCTGGATGAAGCTTGTCACCAGTGTCAAGGAGAGGGGATGCCAAGCCATGTCAGGAAACCATGGTTCTACAAGCCAAACTTCACAACTGCAGACAGCTGCCAAGGCCAGAGCCCACCGCAAGGTGCAGACAGGAGAATGTCAGCCTCATCTGCCATCCGTCAGCAGCCAATGGTTAACTTAGAGATTAAACTAGAGGCACTGCTCTCTGCGAGACCCACATCTGAAGTACTAGGTAAAGGCTAATATAAGCACATGTGGATAAAACACAGGGCAAGAGAGTCCAGCAAAAAATCTTAGCATGACAACTGACTCTAAATGCATTCTCAGGATACTGGTGGGGGGCAGGGGGAGTATTTTTAAGGAGTAGACCATTTAATAAACTATTTGTGCATGGTTGGCAGCTTTCATTATTTTACCATTACTTTTTAAAATCTCTTAGAACTATGTGGCTTCAAGATGCTCCATTTTGCCCTGGCCAGAAAAGCTGGTAAATGTTATTTGTAATTTGGGTCTGAAGACCAGCTGCACTGGGACTAGCCAGGAGCCCAGTACAATCAGAGAATCTCAGACCCCAGCCCAGACCTACGGAACCAGAATCTGCATTTGAACAAGATCCCTGAAAGCTTCAAGTTCAGCTTATAGCGTTAAAAGCACTGCTTTAGAGCAAGTTAGGCAAAAAGAAGAGCTGAGACAGGTTAATAGCTAAGTGCTGGCTGGCTCTAAACACGGAGTAATGCTATAGCCAGCTCGGTGCCCACTTCCACTCACTGGGCAGGAGAGCTAGCGACAGCCTCTGGGGCCACAGCGAGATGGTGTAGATGGCAATGAAGAGGCAGAGGAAGAGGGCCCAGCTTTAGCTTCTTCCACTAAAAGGACAACACAGGTGCCTCTCCCACTACACACTATCATATGTTCTCAGCCTTTAACCACAGAAGGCCAAGGCCCCGAGGAATACAGTTCATTCAAAGGAAGCCCAAGCAATGTAAAAGAAAAGAGATTTGTTTTTCCCATTAACAAAGGGTAATGGACCTCTTCGAAAAATTGTGCTTGGTGGTATAGGCCACATAAGTAATTTTCCTTTTGTTTACTTTTCCAAAGAGGCTATACCAGGACTAGGCAAGATAATCGCTTTCAGTCTGGTTGAGCAGCAACCGTTTGTGGTACCTATGCTTCCCACCTGAAAGATCAGTGAGAAAGGGATTCTGTTCATCAAAGCTGTGCTTAAATCCTGGCTATTCTAGTTACCATGTGACCCTGGACAAGTCTTTTATTTCCTGAAATGGAGATAGTAAACTATAAAATGCTGAGTGTTAATTACAATTATTACTCATCATGGAGTGGAAGCATGGCAGCACAGCTTAGCGTGGCCTAATAACAGCCACTATTATCCCTGTGTTACAGTCTAGGAGACCAAAGCTTTGAGAGGTATGGCCCAATGTCCTCCAGCTAGAAAGTGACAGAGCCCCGAACTGGTAGATGCCAGGACTGTCTCTCTCAAAAGCCCAGAGGATGGTTAGAACTGATTCCGTAGTCTCCATGCACGGAAGGCGCAGTCTCTCTCCCAGCCCCTTCCACCCTGCCCCATAACTGATGCTCCCATACTTTAAGATGAAATTACAAGTGAACCAGATTTACAAAGAGTACTTATCGACAATTTATGTTAGGAGAGTAATCAATGCTCACATCATTTATCTTACTACCCTTCTGACTGCAAAAGTAATTATTGATATTTTAAATTGTGACCTGTTCAATCTTCGCTCTCCTTTGCTCCTGAATCATTTGATTTTTCACCCTGGAAAAATCTAACTCTTCATGTCAACAAGAAAAATCTCAAAACAAGCTGGTAAAACAAACACCCTATTGACTCTCCCGCTGTAAAATAACTAGCCTTCTCCCTCTTGCTCCCCACCCCATCTTCCCCCTCCTCTTTTCTTTTTTTTTCTTCTTTTTTTTAGTGCAAATGAAACTGAGCTTTGAGCTCTCTCCCAGGCTGGAGAGTAAGTATACCCTTAGCCTGAGTGAAACAGAGAAGGTTGAAACTGAAAGATTGAATAGACTTGAATTAAAACAACTCTCTCTCAAACAATAGCATTTAAGAGAATTCGGCAAAGGTTAGGCATGCCGAAAATGCTGTATTTCCTGGTATCATCTGATTAGCTTTTAAGATAATTAGTGGCGATGAGAGTATTACTTGAGCAACAAGCACATTCCTGGAGAGAAGCAGGAAGGGGAGAGCTGAGAATCCTGAGCAGTAGCCCCGCTGGCTCACCAGCTTCTTTTGCATCTGTAAATTCTCTCCCTGGCTTCAGTGCCATGTGGGTGACCCTAGGGGCAAGACTTTGATGTGTGGGTTTGGTGGCATTCAAACTCCCAGCACTTTCCATGCATTACCCTTAGCTATGCATCCTACCACTTTTCTGGGGGAAATATTTGCTATCCCCATCGCAGGAAGAAGGAATTGCTGCACGCACACTGACAGTGCTCATAACAATCCAATGTGGCACCTACAATTATTATTCCCATTTTGCAGATGAAGCAACCGAGGTCTAGACAGATTTAGTAACTTTCCCAATACAGTTCAATAAATATTGAAGCTGGAATTAAACCCAACTTTCTCTGACTCCAGAGCCTGGGCTACAACAAGTAACGTTTCTGCCTTATCTCGCGTCCTTGTTTTACGTCTACATTTCCACAACTGCAAGATAAAGAGAGAAACAAAAATGTCATGAATGTTCCCAATAACTACTAGGCTTTTTTTTTTTTTTTTTTTTTACCATCTGGCTGGCCAAGCAGCCAAGCAGGTGCCACCAGAATAGATATTCAACCAACTCTGGTTTCTATCTTTTCTCAGACATGAATTACTTCTGAGTAATGTTCATAGTTTTTCTTTCTTTCTTTCTTTCTTTCTTTCTTTCTTTCTTTCTTTCTTTCTTTCTTCCTTTCTTCCTTTCTTCCTTTCTTTCTCTTCTCTCTCTTTCTCTCTTTCTTTCCTTCCTTCCCTTCCTTCCTTCCCTTCTTTCTTCTTTCCTTCCTTTCCTTCCTTCCTTCCTCCCTCCCTTCCTTCCTTTCTCCGCCAACCAGGGATCAAACCCATGTCCCCTCAGTGGAAGCACAGGGTCTTAACCACTGGACCACCAGGGAAGTTTTTCATTTTTGAAAAATCTCTCCCAACATTGCCACATTTTAAGAGAAAAAATTGGCAGCTGCTGAGTATTTAGTGTGGGCTATGTTAACAAACAGACTGCCACTCAACTCCTCCCACACCTCATCAGTCATCATTAATCAGTTGCACTACTCTTCCCTAGTAAGGCTGAAAAGCGCTTCAGAGTCCTTCTCAACACAATGCTTTAGACAACTGTATATTAGCAATCAACTAGAGCTGGCCCACAGGGTGACACCTATTTGCGCTTCCTTGCCTAAGTATGTAGCTGTGTACTTTCCCATAGTTGTTAAACTACCCAAGTTTCACATGTAAGGTTGCGCAGAAAAAGCAAAAGTCATCATAACACAAAAATATTCACTAAAGGAACTGACCACTCTTCTCTGTCAGACCTCCTCAGCCATCTGCCCCGTTTTTACACAAGCCAGTTCCCCTGAAGTAAGAATGCTATGCTCTTTGTTGACTGTTTTGCAAGTATATATTCAAAAATGCAAAGAGATGGCAAACATTGGGAAATATAAACTTTTGTGAAGTGGGTAAAAGTGATATTGGCAGACTGCTCAAATCAGACACATGAAGCCATTAACAAATGAGAATCTGGAAAAACTATACCAGCTAACAATTGAAGAAGAGAAAATCTGAGGGTGAGGACAAGACAGGTGCTTCAAAAGAGATCATTTATATATCAAAGGGTTGGGCTGAAGCTCCGGGGGAAAAACTGATAAAGCCTTGGAATACATTTGCAAAAAAAAGTGATCTTGTTTATGCATGTACTGTGAAATCCAAACATAAAGTGGAGGATTGTGTCATACCCCTGCACAAGTTTGTCAGAAAACAATTATGCTGAGAAAAAAAATCGACGCTCCACTAATTGAATTCTTAATGAAGTATTATTTGCAGGTAATTCTATGCAAAATGAATCAGACCAAGTCCCACCATTCATATTGTTTTGGAATTTAATATGGAGCTTGGAATTAGCTGGGGGAATTATGTGGTTGTTGTTCTGTTTAAAAAGAAAAAAACCCTTAGTCCAAACCTTTTTACAGATGAACTGACTAAAGGTCACAGAGAGAATCAGTGATTTGCTGAAGTCACACAGCAACCTAGAGCCTAGACATAGTGCCAGAGACCCTGAGGAGCCATCGATTTAACATTTTCTCAGTCACGTCTCTGACCTGAACCTAAATTCCTTAGTTCCCCAGAGGTGATAAAGAGAGTGGTGAGACTAGGTCTGATTCATTTTGTATAGAATTACCTGCAAATAAAACTTCATCAAGATTTCAAAGAAAGGCACATGTCCCATCTCCTGCCCCATCACATTTTTTACCTGTCATATCTCCCAAGAGATAAGGTGTTTCTGGATGGTTCCTCCCAAAATCGGGTAGGGCAAAGATGTAAAGCTCAAAGGGAAGCTTCTAGGTGAGGTCTCCTGGGTAGTATGCTCAAGTGGTCAAGGCCATGGACATTGAGTCCGACAGTATAGAGTGTGGCTCCACAACGTACCAGCTGGGTGACCCTGGGCAGGTGAACTAACCTCTCTGAGCCTCAGTTACCTCATCTGTAAAGTGGAGACAATTATAGCCACCTCACAGTGTGGTTATGAGGTTTAAGTCAGCAAATGCCTGCCAAGTACCCAGAGTAAGATTCAGTCAAAAATAGACTTCTTCCTATCCCCCTTCTCCTTCCTATCCCCTCCTATCCCAGTCTTGGTCCAGCCCTTTAGGAATGCCTCCTCCTCCCCTGTCCCAGGTACAAATGCATAGACAATGAAAACCACATCTTCCCTTTCTACCCTGTTCCCCAGACACCATGGCCCTCTCCCCAGAGGCAGGCAGGTCATCACCTTCCTGTGATTACTTCCTGAGATGGTCAAAGCACATACAAACATGTATATGTCCCTGTGATTACCACACTAATAGCACAGCACTGTACACCTGCTCTCGTCTGTCTCCCAAGTCATCTCGATAATGGCTTCCCGTCACTATAGGTCTGTACCACAATCTACTCAACCAGGCCCCTGTTGAAAGACACCTGGGTTGTCCCTTCCATCTTTTGCAACTTACAAACAATGCTGAGATGACTATGTCTTTACAAATGTCCTCTCACATACATATCTACATCCTGCACAGTATTGCATCCTGGGAAGGTACATAATTTATTTAGTCAACTCACTACTGAAAATCATTTAGGTGATTTTCAACTTTTGGTGTAACAAACAGTTCTGTGATGACCATCTTTCTACATAAATTTCTTAAAATAATTCCTTACAAAGAAATTGCTATGTCGAAATGTGTTCAAATTTTAAACTTTTGTCAATATTGTCGATTTTCCCTCAAAAGAGGTTGTACCAACCTACCTGTCTCTCAACTGTGTTTGAGTGTCCCTTTCCCTGAAGCCTCACCTAAACCGTTTGTTATAAAAACTTTTTGATTTTTAACAATCTAATAGGTGAAAAATGTCATCTTGCTGTTGTTTTTGTTAGCATTTATTTAATTATTCATGCACTTGGCATTCTCCTTTATGTTTATAAAGCAGTTGTATTTCTTTTGTCGGCCTCTAGGTGGTCTTTGCCCATTTTTCTACTGAGTTGTAGGTCTTTTTCTTACTGAGTTGTAAAACTTTTGAAATATATATTCAGTAAATTATCTCTTTGCCTCCTATATATATATATATATTCAAAATACAAATAACTTAGGAAAATATGTCTCAAATATTTTCCTAAGTTTTTATTTGTATTTTGAATGTCTTTATGGTAATTCTTTGCTATGTAGAAATTTAAAATTTTTTATAAATTTATTTTATTTATTTATTTTTGGCTGTGTTAGGTCTTTGTTGCTGCACGTGGGCTTTCTCTAGTTGTGGCGAGCGGGGGCTACTCTTCGTTGCGTTGCGTGGGCTTCTCATTGTGGTGGCTTCTCTTGTTGCAGAGCATGGCCTCTAGGCTCGTGGGCTCAGTAGCTGTGGCTCACAGGCTCTAGAGCTCAGGCTCAGTAGTTGCGACGCACGGGCTTAGTTGCTCCGCGGCATGTGGGATCTTCCTGGTCCAGGGCTCGAACCTATGTCCCCTGCATTGGCAGGCGGATTCTTAACCACTGAGCCACCAGAGAAATCCCTTAAATTTTTGATGTAGTCAGACTTGCTAGTCTTTCCTTTTATGGCTTCTAGGTTCTGTATCTTAGCCTCAGAAAGTCTGGACTCACTTAAAATTCTTTCATGTTTATTTCTAACATTTTTATGATTTTACTTTCTTACACTTAAATTTGTGATCCATCTGGAATTTATTTTGGTATAAGGAATAAGGTATAGGGGTGTCCCGCACCCCTCGTCCTGGGGCCTGCAGCACCAGCCTAAAGTGTCTCAGGTACGATTTGACAGCCACTAATAGAACTCCTAATGAAAACATCATTTCAGAAATGAGCATAGTGAATGATGTAGGAAGAACAATATATACAACTTCATTCACAATTTTGAAGCAAAAACTTACAGGAAAAGGAATTTGGAGAAGTCATCAGCAGAGGGGCACCCGGACATAATACAAAGTGCCCTGGGTGAAAAGCCAGAGCCTTGGCCTCTTGCTTCAGCCATGGGGCACTTACACGTCTCCTCTCCTCCTCATCTCTAAAATATGGAGCTTGTGCTAGAAAAGCCTGAGTTTCTTTCAGCAGTAATACTTGAGATTCCAGAACTGCCTCGGAGATCCTTTCCAAGGTTTTTTCTCAAGTCCCATAGGCTCCTTGGTGAGATTCCCCTGAAGCTACTCTCATGCTCTGAAGCTTCCTTGACTTTGCCTTGCCCAGGAAGTCTCAGATCATGACACTAGAAGGAAGCCCCTCCTTTATGTTATTATTTTCAAAAATTTCTCATGAAACTAGCAGAGTCTCTCGCCTTCCTGGGTCTCATTCTTTGAAAGAAACAGTAAAGTAGGACGGTCACCGGACTTTAACAAGCTTCTCTTTTCAGCTAAGATACTAGAACTCAGAGACGTGAGACTGTGTGGTCCCTGGAGAGCATTTGACCCTTGGAAAAGAGGAAATGCTGAGTCCATCTCTTGATAAGGAAAAAAGGCCACTTCTGGGGAACCTTCAATGCAGGCTGCATGACCCAGCAAAGGGTGCAGAACCCAGGTTACCATCATTTCCACCCTGAAGCAACCAAATCAGGAAGTTCTCAAAGCAGTTATTTTACAAGAAGTTTTGAGGATTTGCAGCATGGGAAAGATTACTGTCTTCTTCTTCTTCTTCTCCTTCTCCTTCTCCTCCTCCTCCCCCTCCTCCTCCCCCTCCACCTCCCCCTCCCCCTCCCCCTCCACCTCCCCCTCCCCCTCCTTCTCCTTCTCCTTCTTCTTCTTCTTCTTTTTAAATAGTTAGGATTGTTTTCTAGGCGTCACATATAAGGCAGGCTGAAACCAGAAGCCCAGAGCCTTCCGTGAATGAGTCTAGCTAAGAGTTCATTTCAACCATGGGCTGCACAGATCCAGATGGGATTGAGGAGAAGGAATGGGGAGCATTAAATACTATGAATTTTGATGTGTGTGAGTTTCAGGGCAAGTGAAGATTCTCTCAGACATATTCATTAGGACTTTACATTTTTCGGTAGGATAGAGAAGTAAAAGAAAAAAATGAAAAGAACTGAGGCTTCAATGTCAAGAGGGCTTGGGATTGATAACCCGATGGCATATTCTGGTTGTCCAAGAAGCTACCAGATTTGTGGATACAATGATTCAGCACTCAGAGGCCTAAATGCTGTTTGTTCATATTGCAGAGAAAAGGGCCTGGAAGGACTCATTTCCAGTGCCAGCAGTGTCTCTATTGAGGGGTCAAGGATGGGGGTGAGGGAGAAGGTGAATGGAAACTTTCACTTTTTACTTTATCTGCTTCCATGCATTTCATTTTTTATAACAGATATTTATTCCACTGAATGTTGCAAACACATTTTTAAAGACCTCACTGAGATCATTCAATCTCATGAAGCAAAAGGGTGCCTGGACATTGCATTGCGGAGGAGGGTTTGGCCAGAACTGATGGTATTCAATTCCCCAACCAGAGCTTCAGGTGTCAGCTGAAGCCACCCTGGGTGTTTGTGTCACCTGCTCTTGTCCCCCCCTTCCACAGAGATGATTTGCAAATGAAGTTCCTTTGCCCACCTGCCCTTGGGGTTGAGGCGTGAGTGGGAGGCTGGAAGGGCAGTGTGGAAGGTGGTCCTGGTGGGCTGGGAAGGGAGCCTGGAGGTGAGGGAGTCAAGGTTAGCCAACAAGGTCAGAGCTGGAGACACCACACCTCTGATGGGATTCTCCTCCTCTGTCTTTGCCAGACTCCAGTCTAGCACTTTCAAGGCAGAGATCCCCGCCTATAGAACAAGGCAGGTCCTGAGCATTCTAATCTGGCAGGAGGGGCAATGGGGAGAGCTTTCCCTGCCAGGAGGTTGGAGAAGCTCAAAGGTGCAGCAGATTTCTTGCTAAGAAAAATGAGAAACTGGTCTTGACCCCAGTCCTAGGCCAGAGCACTGAGAGAGGCCCAGGGGAAGAGAACAAGATAAATCTCCGACTCCAGCCCCCAGTCACTAGGAGACTGAGCAGTTTTCTCAGGGGCCCTGCTGCCCAGCTAATGGATGTTTTTTGGGGGTTGGGGTTTTTTTTTTTTTCCAGTCCATTAAATCTCTCTTCAAAATTCTGGGTTAAAGTGTGCCCTCCATGTAACTTTTCACCTGGTGGGGGGACAAGGGTAGAGAGGAGTGGGATTTATGTGGTTTGAATCCTGTGTAATTAATCTGTGTCCTTCTTCCCTCCCCCCAATAAAAGTTACATCATCTTTGGACGTTTTCTCCATGTATATTTTGCATATACAAATACACAGAATTCTCCTCTGGGTTAGACTTTCCTGTTTCTAAAGCGTTGACAACCCTTCTCCTTGTCTGAGTTCATTTCTGATGCCTTTCCACTGCTTCTACCATATTTAGCCTCAAATCCTGTACCCAAATATTGAGCCTGGTTCTTTTAGATCGCTCTGTAACTTGATATAATCCCTCAGTTCTGAAACAGACTAGAGCAGTGAGCACGTGGCTGTTGACCTCATCAGTGATATCAGATTGGTGACAATGACTGTCCTTTCTCATGGGTTTGGGTGGTCTTGGATTTTTAGATAGTCTCTAATATAAATGCATAGAGTCCTTCCATAGAACACCTACCTCTGACTTATGCCTGTTTCAGGAGAAAAACAAAAGTTGAACTAGTGTTTCATGTCTGGCATCACCCTGGTAGAACCCTCACAGGACTGGAGGATCCTGAGGACCAAGGCCCTCACCAGGCAGACTTTCAGCCCAAGGAGGAAGGGAGGGATTTAACCTTGGTGAAAAGCCTAATAGTTGCCACTCAGACCTATCCCCTTCTGCAAGTTCCCAGGCCCATTTCTGCTCTGCTTCTCTGCCACACCCCATACAAGCAATAATTTAACCCAAAGCAGACTTGAAAATTGACTACAAAACATCAGAATCAACCAGGTCTTCAGTGCCCCCTCCCACCCTCAATTCAGCATCACTGTAGCATCTTACCCTGGACAAATAGGTAATAAAGACTCTTTTTTTTTTTTTTTTTTTTTTTTTGCCTCCTTTTGCATCTCTCTCAGGAAAGCTGAGCTCATTAAAAAATAAAAGTAACCAGCTGGTAGAGATCTTGGATCTGTGCTTTGAAGCCGAGGTAATAAGCCTTTTGAACAAACAGCAAAATAAAGGACAAGGGGAAAATTCAGGCGGACTTTTGCACAGATTCTTTCTTATCATTTCGTGACATGGTTTTCACATCAGATATTTAACAACACATCAATCTGATTATGGTACAATTAGTCCCACTTCCAAACCTGATTAGCCACTCTGGTCTTGTTACTTACAAAGATTAATTTTAGATTTTTCTCAATTAGGATTAAATGTCAACCAAAATGTAGTACATGAAAAGTGTTATTAAAATTATCATAATAACAACTTATGTCCCCTCCACATTGAAGCATGTAACACATTTGCCTACAATGTGTGGTTGAAACCCTTTTCTTCCCAAACTTAAAAGAAAAGCAAAAGGTACTGGAACTGAATATGAATGAAACATCTGTCAAGAGTTTTGCAAATCCTGCCCTTCATGCAAAATCAAATTTATCTCCATTGGATTAAGTTTAACTGGTTCAGGTCCACACGGTTGCCAAAGATAAGGTGTTAAACTCCTTCAAGGAACAATAACTTAGGAAATATCCATTGGATTCTTGCACTTTTCTATTTGAACACTCAAATGCCCTTCATGAATTATCAATGAGATTGGACAGCACTGACTTTCCTTGGGAATTATGTGAGATATTCTATTTTTAACCAGAAGCTTAAAAAGCGTGATGAAATCAATGCTTTAAATTAAGTCTGCATAATACCTCAAGAAAAGTTCTCATTAAAGGAACCAATGAGATTGCAAAAAATGAGGAGCAGATTGAAGAAATCCTGGCTAAAATTCTTGATAGACAATAGCTGTTGCTATTCCTCTTTGCCATGAAAGTCTGGTGTCTGAATGATGGCTTAAGAAAAGAAACAAAATGAGAAACATAACTTGCACACTATCAGCCAGAAACTAGCAGAAATCCCCAGTTGCTGGCACTGAAGCTAACCTTGGCATTTATATTCCAAACAAGTTCTAGAGATGAAATTGTAAAGGCAAGGCCTGGGGTTTTAGCTGACAGAAAAATGAATTAGAAACATCTTCAATGTACATTTTGGAAAATGAAGGCAAGTATCAAGAAAGACATTAAAACCATGCTTTTTGGGCTTCCGTGGTGGCGCAGTGGTTAAGAATCCGCCTGCCAATGCAGGGGACACAGGTTCGAGCCCTGTTCTGGGAAGATCCCACATGTCTCGGGGCAACTAAGCCCGTGCGCCACAACTACTGAAGCCCACACACCTAGAGCCCGTGCTCCACAACAAGAGAAGCCACCGCAATGAGAAGCCCGCGCACCGTAATGAAGAGTAGCCCACGCTCTCTGCAGCTAGAGAACAGCCCGCGCGCAACAATGAAGACCCAACGCAGCCAGAAACAAATAGAATAAATAAAAAATTTAAAAAATAAAAAGGACATTTGAGCAGAAACCTGAGTAAAGTGAGGAACGTATGGGGATACCTGGGCAAGTTATCAGAGGGAGGAGCTAACCCGAAGGCCTGAGGTGGGAGTGTGCTTGGGGTGTCTGAGTCACAGCGAGGAGGCCGTGGGCTTGGAGTAGTGTGAACAAGAGGTGAGGGGCTTGAGGAGATAAACCGTGAAGAAGGATCTTGGTGCCACGTATGATCGCATAATGTCTGAAGGTTACAAGCTGTTTCCATCGTGTGGCCCACAGAGGCCAACAAATCTAAACAGTTGGTGAGATGAACATACAAGGACAGCTCACTGCCATGTTTCTTCAAAATAGTTCAAGAACTCTGGCAGAGTAAACTGTACTGTCGAAAGATAAATTCCAGTCTAGCAACCATATCCTTACTATTTTATAAATTGATGCGGACTTCCCTGGTGGCACAGTGGTTAAGAATCCGCCTGCCAATGCAGGGGGCACGGGTTCGAGCCCTGGTCCGGGAGGATCCCACATGCCATGGAGCAACAAAGCCCGTGGGCCACAACCACTGAAGCCCGTGCACCTAGAGCCCGTGCTCCGCGACAAGAGAAGCCACTGCAATGAGAAGCCCGCGCACCGCAACGAAGAGTAGCCCCCGCTCGCCACAACTAGAGAAAGCCCGTGTGCAACAATGAAGACCCACTGCAGCCAAAAATAAAAAATATATAAATAAATAAAAATTTTAAAATAAATAAATAAATTGCCGCATCTGAAAGGATTTCCCTGACCCACGTCTGACTGCGTTAGATAACCTCCTTTTTTATTTCCTTAGACCCCTCTCCATGGCTGTCCCACGCGCATCGTGATGCACCATGATGGGCTGTCACCAACCCCCTTAGGCTGCCGTGTCTCCCGTTCTAATCTTCACACTTCTTGAGGAGAGGAAATAATCCATCTTTATTGCGCACACCTATACATGTCTGGCATACAACAGGCAAACAATGAATGCCGTTGAATGAGTGAATGAATGAATGAATAGTGAAGATCTCATTTCACCCATGATTGGAATGCCACACAATCATACTTCAAAGAAAGTTTTAGGGCTTCCCTGGTGGCGCAGTGGTTGAGAATCCGCCTGCCAATGCAGGGGACACGGGTTCGAGCCCTGGTCTGGGAGGATCCCACATGCCGCAGAGCGGCTAGGCCCGTGAGCCACAATTACTGAGCCTGCGCGTCTGGAGCCTGTGCTCCGCAACAAGAGAGGCCGCGACAGTGAGAGGCCCGCGCACCGCGATGAAGAGTGGCCCCCGCTCGCTGGAACTGGAGAAAGCCCTCGCACAGAAACGAAGACCCAACACACCCAAAAATAAATAAATAAATAAATTAAAAAAAAAAAAAAAAAAAAAAAGTTTTAGCCCTGAAGGTTTTATTTCATCTAGGTATAAATGTAACTAAGAACACATTTATCCTCGTACCTGGAGCCGAGTAAAATAAGAGACAGAGCTTTGCTTCCTATTATCACAATTAGGGCACTAGGAGGCAGGAGACCTTGGTTCTAGGTCTATCTCTGCCAATAGCTGTGTGACCACAGACAAATCACTTAACTTCTCAGGGCTCTGGGTCCTCACCAGCAATAAGACCCAAAGTCAGTAATCTCAGCCAGCTGCCCTCAACGATCCAAGCCCTTTTTGGACATCCAGACTAGGCTTGAGAACCTCCTTCTCCGTGATTCTCACTGCCTAATAGTGTCATTTGGTTCTGCTAAAGCCTGTTCTCAAACTTCTCTGCTGAAATAACCCCAAAAGCAGAAGACAGTGAATGACTTACTATTCCAAGAAAGCCAGGGGAGTAGGTCTATGGCTGTCCTCAGAGGTTAGAAATTTAAATATTTTACTTTCTTAAAAGAAATTTATTTTAAAATCTGTGCTGACTGTTTAAAATTCATGTGGATTTTATACTCTACTCTACAATCTATCTGCTTATTTAAAAAAATAATGTAGCTTTTCTGCCAAACCTTTGAGGGAAATCATTGCACAAAGGCGCTCTGCAAGGTGGGATAGCCCTTTCTTTATGGATTCTCTTTCAGGAATTAAGGAGCTTCTTAGGAATTAGAAAAAGACTACTTCTCTGTGAGCACACAACCCCCCAGCAAAGATTCCCTTCCTGCTGTTGCTGGAAGCGCCCTTGGGGCAGGCTTGGTTTCTGCTCCACTTGCCCCTCAGCCACAGGCCTTGTGCAGGTCACCAAAAATAACTGCAGTCAGGACTTCACTGGTGGCGCAGTGGTTAAGAATCTGCCTGCCAATGCAGGGGACATGGGTTCGAGCTCTGGTCTGGGAAGATCCCACATGCCGCAAAGCAGCTAATCCCGTGCACCACAACTACTGAGCCTGCACTCTAGAGCCCACGAGCCACAACTACTGAGCCCGTGTGCCTAGAGCCTGTGCTCCTCCACAACAAGAGAAGCCACCGCAATGAGAAGCCTGCGCACTGCAACGAAGAGTAGCCCCTGCTCGTCACAACTACAGCAAGCCCGGGCACAGCAACAAAGACCCAATGCAGCCAAAAATAAGTAAATAAATAATTTTTATTTTAAAAAATAAAAATAGGGGGCTTCCCTGGTGGCGCAGTGGTTGAGAATCTGCCTGCTAATGCAGGGGACACGGGTTCGAGCCCTGGTCTGGGAAGATCCCACATGCCGCGGAGCGGCTGGGCCCGTGAGCCACAATTGCTGAGCCTGCGCGTCTGGAGCCTGTGCCCCGCGACGGGAGGGGCCGCGATAGAGAGAGGCCCGCGCACCGCGATGAAGAGCGGTCCCCGCACCGCGATGAAGAGTGGCCCCCGCTTGCCGCAACTGGAGAAAGCCCTCGCACGAACCGAAGACCCAACACAGCCAAAAATAAATAAATAAATAAATAAATAAATAAGAAAATCCTTTAAAAAAATAAAATAAAATAAAAATAAAAATAAGAAAAATAACTGAAGCCTTTGGGAGTCAGGGAGCTTCCCTGGTGCCTCAGAAATCCCCCCACAGGGGCAGCTGTCTTCTCTGGCACCCACAGTAGACCTTGTTCTGGGCATTCCTAGACCAATATCATGGATTACTTTTGGGTCTTCCCTCATTGTTACGAAACCCTCTACCGCAGAAGTTGTCTCTTTTTGCCCAGTTGTTTTTAACCCTGACCCTAAAGCAATCTTACTTTTATTTTCTTCACTTTTCACTTGTTGGCAGAAAATGCTTTTCTCATTTACCTCTTAACTGAAGTCTTTTATCCCCTCACTGTCCCCCCTTCTATTCTTTTCTTCCTAGAAACTTCTTATCTCTTGCCATCCCCCAATGTCCCCTCCAAGGGAAGAGAGCTGGCTTTCACCTTTGAGCATTTACCAGAAGTCTCTGTGTCCGGTGCCTTGGGAGGGGGCTGGCTCTTTCGGGCGGCTGTGGAAGCCTCGGGCCTTTTCCTGGGCAAAGGTCACAAGGAAGGCCAACCAAGAGTAACTGGGTTTCTGCGGAAAACCTAGAGGCCCTAGAAAGCCCTTGCAGACAGTTCTACCCACTGTTGCCATAGATATCAGAAATAATTTCTTTAGCACTGATATGCATAAGACTCTGTCAAATACTGTTTTGAATTACAAATGAAGAGTGTTCCAGTATACCTTACCAAACACATATGTTAAAAATGGCAAAGAGTAGAGTTGAGATAATTTAGAAATTTTTGTGACAATTTTGCAAACAATTTGATAGTACAGGTTTGGGGGGGCGTGTAGAAAGAGTTCCAGAATACACCACTGTGGCAGAAACATTATTTTGAGCAGAAGTCATTTGAGTTCCTGAAATCTCTTATCTGCCTCAAAGCAGAGCCAAAGAAGTAAAGAAATTCAATTGTCATAAATCCCTTCCCCCAGGAGCAACTGGAGATGAGAAGTCTCACAACACACTTAAACAGACATTGTCATAAAATGATCACATCTCCCGTCTACTCTCCTGCGGGCTCATTTTGTCTTTCCAGAAAGTCATGTTTTCCTGTAAATGTTGCTCTCCCTCTCCCCTTCCCCTACTAAGAGGGTATATAAGCCCCAATTTTTTTAACTGTCCCTTTGAGTCACATTTTTCTGTGAACTCCTGTACATACATTAATAATAATATGTGATTAACAGGGAACTGTACTCAATATTCTGTGATAAATCATAATAGAAAAGAATATGGGGGCTTCCCTGGTGGCACAGTGGTTAAGAATCCGCCTGCCAATGCAGGGGACACGGGTTCAAGCCCTAGTCCCGGAAGATCCCACATGCCACGGAGCAGCTAAGCCCGCGAACCACAACTACTGAGCCCACATGCCACAGCTAATGAAGCCCGCCCGTGCTCAGCAACAAGAGAAGCCACCGCAATGAGAAGCCCCCGCATCACAATGAAGAGTAGCCCTCGCTCACAGCAACTAGAGAAAGTCCGCATGCAGCAAACAAGACCCAACACAGACAAAAATAAATAAATAAAATAAAAATTTAAAATACATATAAAAAAAAGAAAAGAATATGAAAAAGAATGTATATATATATGTATAACCGAATCACTTTGCTGTACAGTAGAAATTAACACATTGTAAATCAACAATACGTCAATAAAACAAATTAAAAAAAAAAATATGTGATTAAATTTTGTCTTACCTCTTGCTAATCTGTCTTTTGTCAGTTTAATTTGCAGGCCTCCAAGAATAAAACCTAAGAGTTTAGAGGAAAAGTGTTTCCTCCTGGACAAGGGTTCGGAGTAGATTAAGGGGAGAGAAAATGCTGGCTGCTTAGTTGCTCTAAGATATATAATATTTTGCAAAGCATAAGCAAGTAGAAAGTTGAAAGATTCCTTGGTATCTTTAAAACGTAAACTTTATACAAATCATGCAAATCGTGATGTCTTTATACTGTCCTTCAAGTTATTTCTGGTATGTTACATTTTGCATAATACCTCCATTAAGCTTGACTTCTTGATTAGAAAGCAGAACGAGAGAAAAAGGAATGTATTAAGGTGTTAAGACTGGACCTCAAAAATCCAGGATCTGAAATTGGAGGAGAAGAGCAATATTACTTCCCACTGAAAGATTATATAAATACTATTGTCTAATCTTTTAATACGCATAATATTTCTTTTGATAATTATATTAACTTTTTAAAAATTTAAACTAGTTATTGTTAAAAATGTGCAAAATACTCTTGGTAAAACATTTAGACAGTAAGCAAAATGAATGAACCAAACAACTGGATTCATCTCAACAATTCAGTAAATAGTAACTAGCAAACACAAATGCCAAAATTTTATATGAAATATTATTCCTTTCATAAAATTTAAGAAAATGACAATAAAGATACATAATTTTTAGGAATCCATTTGCTGCAATAAAACTCTATAAAAAGGAAAGCAAATGGAAGATTAATTCCCAACAAAGATGATAATGGCTGGGGCAGTGGCAGGGGGATGAGATGGAATGAGAGAACCATATGGTTACATGTAAATTATTAGAAAGATCATAGCTTTTTTGTTTGCGATGGTGGCTTCACAGGTACTTACTGCAGTATTTAATAATAAAAGGGAAAAAAGAAATTGAAAAATTTCAGAAATGGATAAGTATATAAAGCATATTGGATCTCCAGTCCAATACCCCAGAAGTATCCACTGAATCAGTTTCTTATACATCCTTCCAAATTTTTTCATCTTAGTATTTGAAAGCATATTCTGATTCCCTAATTTAAAAGCAAGAAATAGCCTGCAAGCCTACTCCCAGGGAAAACAAGTGAGGTCATGAGTGAAGTTGCTGGTGTTAACAGTGACTGCAAGAAGGGCCTCTTGGGTAACTTGCACTATGTACAGTACAGTAAAGGCTTTGAAAAAGCAGAGTAAAGTCTTAAGCAATGGGCCTGAAAACTATGAGTAATGGAAACCCACAGCTTCCTCCTAGCTCAACCCAGGCTGCTCTCCCCTCAGAGCCACTGGACAGACAAGTCTTAAAATGTTTTCTGTCTGCCCTGAATTCCTAATATTAGACTAGAGCAATCAGAGGGGCTGGTGAGGGCAGAGGGCTCTGAACAGTCTTCCACGTCTCCACCCTCTAGAAAACCACAGACTTCTCAGGGTCCAGAATCCAACAGAGGAGGGGTGGGAGTTTCTCATTTTTGTAAGAGAACTGGGTATAAAAACGTTGTAGGTCTAGACCCCAAACAGGAAAAACATTTTAATCCTTTATTCACAATCTCTTCCTGGGACAAAGGTCAACTTAGTCCTCTCAGACGGAGACCACAGCTCTCAATCTCCAAGCAAGCTACCTCTTTAGCTCCTCCAAAGAAAAGGTCCCCCAGCCTGTTCCCCAAACCGTCTACTTCCTCAATCTCACCACACATCTCACACCCCAACTTGACCTGCACATGCAGAAAGTGGGCAGGAAGTAGAGATGAAAGAGGAAATTATATCCCTCACAGTTGCATCGAGGGACTTCGTTGTCATTGCCTGATTCAGGATGGTGGAATTCTGCACCATCACCACTGTCCCTCTTCACCAGCTGGGTTGCCACCATTTCTTCAATGAGCAGTTAGATTTCATTAATATTTCACCCCACATTTGGACTGTAATCAGTAGTGTGCTGGTAAATGCTTAACAACTGGCTCCATGGGGGAAAAGAACCTGTAACATTTGTTGATCTCCTTGGTGTAAATACTCCCACCATGGCCGATATCAGGCTACCAATGTGATGTCACTGAAGGCAGAGCTGGGAAATGATACATGCAATCAGCTCTCATGGGCTGGTTTGAGTGGGCTCCCTTATACCACTAACTCTAATACTTCCATTATAATTTATTATTATTTGGGTAGGTAGCTCTACAAGTGGCCAAAATTTTACAGCCATGCCCCAGTTTCTTCATTTTCTAACATGGGAAAATAAGACCCACTTCTCCAGACTATTGTGAGAATCCAAATGACGGGCACATAAAGTTTTCAATTCATGTCAGTCTTGCTTCCCTCATCTCCTTTCCTTCTCACATTGCACCTTCATTCCTTTCCCTCATTGTGAAGACACGATGCCACCAGGGACCTAAATTCAATGAAGGGCCACCTGGAGCCCAGGAGATGGAGAAGGGCTCCAGTTGATGGCCAGCTGGAATGCCAAGAGGACATTTTCTCATAGAAACATGCTAGCGGACTCTACATAACATTGAGGTCTACGCCATGAATGGGTCTCTCTATAATGGGCTCTGCTTGTGTTTGGCATTCTCCCTAGTGGTGCCCTTGGGGATTTTTGTGGAAATGGACAATGGGTCCTACCTGGTGACAGATCCTACACAACAGTGAGTTCCACATGGTGGTGTATCCTACAATAGCACTGGCAGCATACTGTACCATAGATATGATATAGGTTAATAGGTGTTTGTGGGGTTGCTCTATTTCCTATGGAAGGCATTTCTGTGGGAAAATGCATTCCCAATTCCAAATTTATTTGACCCGTATTGAAATCAAGCTGTTAATATTTGGGGGGCTATATAAAAATACAGGTACTGTGCTAACAAATAGATATTATAGGAGGTTTAAAAAATCTTCCTCCTCTAATAATGAAGTTATACCTCTTTTTCTTTACAGTCAAGTTTCTAGAAAGAGCGGAATTACCTTCCCCTCACTCAACTGCCCACACAGTCAGGTTTCTCTCCATCCAATTTCCTGACACAGCTCTGGTAGAAATCACCCAAGGCTTCTGAAGTGGTTTTCAAAATATATCCACAAATTCTTTGATACTTCTCCCCTAAAGGGGTGGAGTGTAATTCCCCTCTTCTTGAGTGTGGGCTGTACTTAGTGACTTGCTTCAAGTGAACAGAAAATGGCACAAATGGTGGGTTATCACTTCCAAGATTAGGTTGTAAGGAGACTACAGTTCTGTCCTGGATCACCTGCCATGGAGCCATGGAGAAAGCTACAGATGTACCTCAGAGATAATATGAGTTTGGTCTCAGACCACCACAATAAAGCAAACACCAAATAAAGTCACATGAATTTTTTGGTTTCCCAGTGCATATAAAAGTTATGTTTACACTATACTGTAGTCTATTAAGTGTGAAATAGCATTATGTCTTTAAAAAGTACATAACTTAATTAAAAAATACTTCATTGCTAAATAAAAATTGCTAACCATCATCAGAGCCTTCAGCGAGTCGTAATCTTTTTGCTGGTGGAGGATGTTGATGGCTGCTGACTGATCAGGGTGGTGCTTACTGAAGGCTGGGGTAGCTGTGGCAATCTATTAAAATAAGACAATAATGAAATTTGCCTCATCAATTGACTCTTCCTTTCATGAACGATTCCTCTGTAGCATGCAATGCTGTTTGGCAACATTTTACCCACAGTAGAACTTCTTTCAAAATTGGAGTCAATCCTCTCAAACCCTGCCACAGCTTTGTAAACTAAGTTTATGTGATATTCTAAAGCTTTTGTTGTCTTCTCAACAATCTGCACAGCATCTTCACCAGGATTAGCTTCCATCTCAAGAAACCACTCTCTTTGCTCATGTGTAAGAAGCAATTCCTCATCTGTGAAAGTTTTATCCTAAGACTTCAGCAATTCAATCACATCTTCAGGCTCCGCTTCTGATTCTAGTTCTCTTGCCATTTCCACCACATCTGCAGTTACTTCCTCCACTGAGGTCTCGAACCCCTCAAAGTTATTCATGAGGATTAGAAATCAACTTCTTCCAAACTCCTGTTAATGTTGATATTTTGACCTCTCCCCATGACTCATGAATGTTCTTAATGGCATCTAGAACAGTGAATCCTTTCCAGAAGGTTTTCAATTTACTTTGCCCAGATCCATCAGAGGAATCATTATCTATGGCAGCTACAGACTTACAAAATGTATTTCTTAAATCTTAAATTTCTTAAATATAAAAGACTTGAAAGTCAAAATCACTCCTTGATCCACAGGCTGCAGAGCAGATATTTTGTTAGCAGGCATGAAAACAACATTAATCTCATTGTACAGTACATCTCCATCAGAGCTCTCAGGTGACCAGGTGTACTGTCAATAAGCAGTAACATTTTGCAAGGAATCTTTTTCTTCTGAGAAGTAGGTCACAACAGTGGCTTAAAATATTCAGCAAAACATGTTGTAAATAAATGTGCTGTCATCCAATCTTTGTCGTTACATTTATAGAGTACAGGCAGAGTAGATTTAGCATAATTCTTAAGGGCCATAGGATTCTCAGAATAATAAATGAGCATTGCCTTCTACTTAAAATTACCAGCTGCATTAGCCCCTAGCAAGAGAGTCAGCCTGTCCTTGGAAGCTTTGAAGCCAGGAATTGACTTCTCCTCTATAGCTATGAAAATCCTAGATGGCATCTTCTTCCAATATAAGGCTGTTTTGTCTACATGGAAAACCTGGTGTTTGGTGTAGCCACCTTCATTAATTATCTTAGCTAGATCTTCTGGATAATTTGCTGCAGCTTCTACATCAGCACTTGCTGGTTCACCTTGCACTTTTATGTTATGGAGATGGCTTCTTTCCTTAAAACTCATGAACCAACATCTGCTAGCTTCAAATTTTTATTCAGCTTCCTCACTTCTCCCAATCTTCATAGAATTGAAGAGAGTTAGGACCATGTTTTGGATTAGGCTTTGGCTTAAGGGAATGTTGTGGCTGGTTTGATCTTCCATCCAGACCACTACAACTTTCTCCATATCAGCAATGAGGCTGTTTTGCTTTCTTTATCATTTGTGTGTTCACTGAAGTAGCATTTTTAATTTCCTTCAAGAACTTTTCCTTTGCAATCACAACTTAGCTAACTGGTTGGAGGCTAAAGTCACATCTTGGCTTTTGACATGCCTTCCTCACTAAGCTTAATCATTTCTAGTGCTTGATTTAAAGTGAGAGACGTGCGAGTCTTCCTTTTACTTGAACACCTTAGAGGCCATTGTAGCCTAATTTCAATATTGTGTCTCACGGAAAAGGGAGGCCCCAGGAGAGAGAGAGAGATGGGGGAATGGCCAGTGGGTGGAGCAGCCAGAACACACATGTTTATAGATTAAATTCACTGTCTTATATATAGGCACAATTTGTGTCACTTCAGAACAATTACAACAGTAACGGAAAAGGCCACTGATCACAGGTCACCATAACAAATATAATAGTAATGAAAAAGTTTGAAATATTGTGTGAATTACCAAAATGTGACACAGAGATACAAAGTGAGCCAATGCTGTTGGGAAAACGGTACTGATAGACTTGCTTGAAGAGGGTTGCCACATACCTTCAATTTGTAAAAAATGCAATATCTGCAAAGCACAATAAAATGAGGTGTGCCTGTATGTGTTGAGCAGTCCCTTAGAGAGGCCCACAGGGGAGGACCTGAAGCCTCCAGACAAGAGTCATGTGAGTAGCCATCTTGGAAGTTGATCCTCAGGCCCAGTCAAACCTTCAGAGGCTGTAGCCCTGACTGACAACTTGACCACAAACCCATGAGAGACCCTGAGCCAGAACGACCCAGCTAAGCCAATTCTGGATTCCTGACCCTCAGAAACTGCATAACATATTAAATGTTTGTTGTTTTAAGTTGCTAAATTTTGGGGTGATTCATTATACGGTAATGGATAACTCAGAATGACATGCAGTAAGTGTATCTAAATAAGATATACAGTAGTAGATAACTAAGCTTTCTAGGGTACAAATCCTATGACTGTGTTTTTTTCCTTTACTTGACTCAAGTTCTGTTATACGTGACACTTCTTTTTCTTTTTCACATTCCCTTCTAGAATCATGAATCACTCTGTTCCCTTATCTTCTATATAGTCCCACCTCTCATATGAACCTTTCTTGGCCTCCTCCTCCTTGGGTTTCCCAGAGTTCTATCTTGACCTTATTATTTTCTCACTTTATATGTACTGCCTCATCCACTCTCATGATTTTAATTAACACTTGTATTCTTTTGAAGGCAGATGACAACTCAAACTCTCAGAAGCAGATGAAGAAGATATTGCCTCATATATAACTGGATGAAGGGTTGGGGGCCGGGGTGGCTAGGGGAGCTCACAGAATTCCTACAAGATCTGCAAGAATTTGGCCCCAGGGGCTAGAACCCAAGACTCAATACTACCAGGACATTTTATCTCTGACCACTTCTTATCACCACTTGCTTTGGTCTCTCTTTGAGTGCTTGCCACATTCTTTTCCTGCTACAGACAGGCTCTGTCTACAGGCTGAAGAAGACAGCGCCATAACTGTCAGTCCCACTGAGACCACACAAAGTGGCAGAGAAGTAGTTCTGCAAAAGAAGAGATGACAGTCAGATACAAATGTCCTACGCTCACCACCCTGGGGGATGGATGATTGACTCCATCACTGGCCTAGTGCTGTTTCCTGAACTCCAGACCTGTGCATCAATTGGTTCCCAGACACCTCCAGTTGGATAGACATTGGGCACTACATTAGTTTGCTAGGGCTGCCATGACAAAGTACCAAAAACTAGTTGGCTTAGAACAATGAAATTTATTGTCTCACAGTTATGGAGGTCAGAAATCCAAAATCAAGCTGCTGACGGGGCCCTGCTCCCTCTGAAGGTGCTGGGGAATAACCTGTCCCAGGTTTCTCTCCTAGTTTCTGGTAGTCCCTTGGCTTACAGATGCATCACCCCAATCTCTGCCTTCATCTTCACATGGTGTTCTCCTTGTGTGCATGTCTGTCTCCGTGTCCAGATTTCCCCTTTTTATCAGGGTATAGACATATTGGATTAGGAACCATTCTCATGACCTCATCTTAACTTGATTACACCTGCAAAGGTCTCATTTCCAAATAAGGTCACACACTGCTGGACTAGGGGTTAGGACTTCTATATATGAATTTCAGAGGAACACCACTGAACCCATAACAGGCAGTGTAAGAACTCTAATAGAGAATGTATTCTCTTTGCCGGTTCTTATCTCCCTGTTCCCTAAATTGGTTCCTTTCCCCATATATGTTGTCCTGGTTATAGATAACATTACAAACCCTGTCATCCAAACCAAAAAACTGGGAGTCGTTTTTCTTCTGTATTCAGTCTTCATTAAGTCCTGCCATAGCTACACCTTAAATGTCTCTTAAATAGGTCCCTCCCTCTCCAATCCCAGGGTGACACTACTTTAGCTCAGGTTCTTAATACTTAATACTTCATGTCTTGATGTTACAAACACCTCCTAAATAGTCTCTTTACCTCCATTTTTGGCTCAGTGTTCAGCCCACTCCACTCCCTCCCCTACCACCAATCCATCCAATACCCAGAAGCCTGTGTGATCTGTCAAAAAATAAAATTGTTTTATTTTAACCACTTCAGAACTTTTCCAAAAAGTCCCAATAAATAAAGACAAAGCACAAAGTTCTTAGTAAAGCCCCACCCCTGGCCCTGATACTGTGATCCCTTCATGATCTCACCTCTGGCCATTCTTCTCTTTAACCTTCAACCTGACTGAAATGGCTACAGTTCCCCTAAGATCAGGCCTCTGTTCCTCCCCACCATTTACCTGTCAAAAGTCTCCTAACTCTTTACGGCTTAGCTCAAGAACTTTCTCTGGGAAGCCTTCTGTCTTAGTCTGTTTAGGCTGCTGTAACAAAAAAGCCATAGACTGGGTGGCTTAAACAACAAACATTTATTTCTCACATTTCTGGAGACTGCGAAATACAAGATCAAGGAGCCAGTAAATCCGTGTCTGGTAAGAGCCCACTTTCTGGCTTGTAGTGTGAAAGGAAAATCAAAATGGAGTCGGTATTGCTAAGAGAGCTCTCTAAAATGGAACTAGAAGGCCATTGAGGAAGGGTGCATGTCTCAGCCTGGATTCTGGATGGATTCTGACCTTTTGATACCTATTGTGCTAACAAAGGTATCCAGCACAGCTGACAGAAACTCAAGACACTTATCCAACCTTTACCCTAAAGCAACTTGACATGGCCATCCCTTAAGGACAAATATTTCCTTTCTTGCATCAGAGCACAACTTTATGGCTTTTGCCTTTATAAGCCCCTAGCTCTGTCTCTTCAGAGCTTCAGAACCCCTAGCTCTGACACTCCTAGAGTGTCTCTTCCCCAGAACACTCTTTCAGTTTTACCCAAATCTGTGTCTCCCGAATTGCAATTCTTAAGACCTCAAATTTTAAATTTTAGGACACCCAGCTACTGTCTGACAATTGCTTGTTGGTGTGGGAAAACTCCCCCTTCTTCATTAGAATTGGAGTCAGAATTCTTTTAGGCGTTGATCCCGCTGGGCAGCGGTGGGTGAGGAGCTAGATGCCGACCAAGTGGGTGGCAACTGTGGGTGGACCTGCTGGCAGAGGCCCTGTCGCAGGCAGTTGGCAGGCGATGACGACTTGGCTCCCATCGGGCTCCTGGACCAGGACAGTGTCCTGGTTGAGGCCCTCTGCTAGGTCCTTTCACCCAACTCTTCCCAGCAGGAGGCCCCCTCCTTTCATGGGCGACTACAAAACAAACCAGCTAAGTGCCAGTCATAGAGGAGCTGGAATATTCAGTTCCAACTAATAGTTGGAACTTCCTAGCGTAAGCTAGGAAGGACAGGGACTGTGTCTTCAGCTTTGCAGACCCAGCACCAAGCACAGGGAGGGACACATAGAGGGTGATAATACCAGCAACTTCCATTTATTGAGCACTAGCCATGTGCCAGACACTGCTAGAAGCTTAATGAGTACTCAATCTTTTAATCTTCACAACAGTTTTATGAAGTTAGGTCTATCATTATCTCCATTGCATAGATGGGGGTACTGAGGCATAGAGAGGTCAAGGAATTTGCCCAAGGTTGCACACCTAGTAAGAGGTAGACCAGGGATTTGAACCCGGGCTATCTGGCTCCAGAGCCCACAGTCTTAGCTTTTATACTCTGTGGCCCATCAAGTAATATGATTAATCTTTGTAAATAAAATTATGATGTTAATGTCCCATTTTATTTCAGTACACACAAAATCGCATTTGGGGCCCCAGGAAGGTCACCTCAAGGCTGTAGTTCTCCATCCTCTAAAGCAGCTGAAACGTGAAACCACTGTCTGGGCAGCACAGGCCACAAGGACTAAGAAGCCATAGAGAGAGATTGACCTAGAAGGTGGAGTAGAAAGACCCTGAGCTCAGCTCCTCTCTCAAGAACACCAAAATTACAACTATTTACAGAACAACCATCAATGAAGAAGACTGGAAGCTGCCAGAAAATATCTTCTACGACTACAGATATAAAGAAGGAACCACAATAAGATGAGTAGGAGATGGAAAGATGCAGTATAGTCAAGACCACACCCCCAGGGTGGGCACTCCATGAAAGAGAAGTTAATCACAATTGCAGAGATTCTCCCCAGGAAGCAAGGGGTCCAAGCTCCACACTGGGCTCCCCAGCTCGGGGGTCCTGCACCAGGAAGACAAGCCCTCAGGTGTATGTAAGGCTTTGAAGGCCAGTGAGGCTTTTACGTTCAGGAGAGCCAGAGGCCTGTGGGAAATAGAGACTCCACTCTTAACGGGCTCACACAAAACCTCACATGCGTTAGGACCCAGGGCAGAGGCAGTCATTTGAAAGGAGCCTGGGTCAGACCGACATTCTGATCTTAGAGAGTCTCCCAGAGAGGCAGGAAGCAACTGGAGCTCACCCTGGAGACGCAGACACTGGCAGAAGCCATTCTGGGGAGCTCCTTCTACCACGTGGACACCGGTGCTGGCAGGAGCCATCTTGGAATCCTCCCTTTAGCTTATTAGTACCAGAATCAGCCTCAACCTCGACCAACAGCCTGTAGGCCCCGGACGCCTTAGGCCAAGCAACTAACTGGAAAGGGCTGTGTCCCCCACCACCACCACCACCGGCAGTCCAACAGCAGCTCTGGGACCCCGGGGCCCTGCAGCCAGACCCCAGGATACAGCTCTGCCCACCAGTGGGCCACCACTAGCCCCAGGACCTGACTTCACTCACCAGTGGGCGGGCACCAGCCCCAAGGTCTCCTGGAGCCCATCTCCACCGACCAGTGAGCCAGCACTAGCCCTGCCCCCCACCAGTGGTTCCACAGCCAGCTGCCTCGTGACCCAGCCCTGCCAACCAGCAGCCAGCAGCCTCTGCATAATGCAGGGCCTGGCACCAACCGGACCGGGGACCAACCAAGACTACCAGATAGATCACCCACATAATCAGCCCACCACAGCAGAAGGACCCACACAACTCACATAGGGGGCACCCCGCACCCCCATAGCTCTGGTAACGAGAGGGGAGTGCACTTCTCACAGGATACAAACTATTATGTATAAAATAAATAAGCCACAAGGATATATTGTACAGCACAGGGAATAGAGCCAATCTTTTATAATACCTATACGTGGACTATAACCTTTAAGATTTGTGAATCACTATGTTGCACACCTGAAATTTATATAATACTATAAATCAACTATACCACAATAAAAGAGAGAGAGAGAGATAAGTTGCACTGAAAAAAAATGAATCCATATAGAGAGAAACCTTCAGTGTTTTTTCCCTTTAAACCCCAAACAAAAAGCCATGAGGGAAAGGCTCCAATGCACCAGGGTAAATTTGTGATGGAGCTATTTCTCACATGGGCCACTGTTATGGGTTGAATTGTTTCTTCCCAGAAAAGATATGCTGAAGTCCTAACCCCCAGCACCTCAGAATGGGACCTAATTTGGAAACAGCATCTTTACAGATGTAAGTAAGTTAAAATGAGGTTATTAGGGTGGGCCCTTACGCAACATGACTGGGGTCCTTATAAAAAGGGGAAATTTGGACACATACAGACGCACACACAGGGAGAACAACAAGTGAAGATGAAGGCAGAGATGAGGGTGATGCATCCACAAGCCAAGGAACCCCAAAGATGGCAGCAAACCACCAGAAGCCAGGCGAGAGGCCTGGAACAGGTTCTGCCTCCCAGCCCTCAGAAGGAACATTCTGACACCTGCTAACACCTTCATGTCAGATTCCTAGCCTCCAGAACTGTGAGATAATAAATTTCTGTTGTTTAACCCACTATACTCCCTCAAGTTGGTGGTGGCACTTTGTTACCGAAACCTAGCAAACTCACACAGCCAGTTTCTGTAGACGCTCCTGGGTGTTTGGGAGCTAGTTTGACATTGATGGTCCACGATTCTCCTGGGATTCTCCAGGGAGGCCAGCACAGAAATGAAAAGCAAGGAAGGTAGGGATAAATAGTGTAAGTCACAGTGGGTAGAAGAGAGCTTCACATGATCTCGGGATTGACCTGCCATCTTAAGAGGTGGACAAGATTAGGGCTAGTAGAGAGGAGAGGACTCTAGGAGGAGGGCCCAATGTGAGCAACGGTTTGGAGGGCAAGTGTGCATGAGTGTTGGGAGAATGATAAGTAGATAGTATGACTTAAGTGCAGGGGGTGGTGGAGAACAATTCGTATGGCAACGACATAAAAATGAAAGTCTTAAAATAGGGCATGATTCCTCACATCAGAGATCGACAGGGAGTGCATATAAAAACCACTTAATCATTAAACACATGTTCTTGAATGCTTATTGTGTTTGCAACACTATGTAAGCGTGGGCATAATTCATGAAATCCCACGACAAACTAAATGCTGAGACTTCAGCCAGCCTTCATCTCTGATGACAGCAGCAGTCAACTTGACTTTCCAATTTACTGCCAACTTTTAGTTCAGCTGAGTGATTTCTTTAAATAGTCCTAGTACGAAACTCCTCCAAAGACACTGAATACGGAAACAAGATTTTTATTAAGGGATCCCAGAAATGTGTATAACAAAAGTCCTCTAATTTTATAAACATGCAAGTACTAAACATACTGAGTTACCATGTCTAATGCTATGAGTTGGAGGATTTTGAGAGGAAATTCATCTTTTGACTAAAGCTTTCCTGCAGTCCTCCTTCTGGTAAAGATAATCAGGAATGAAACCCAGGCTTCAAAAAAGATGTTTTAAAAATTAATGGATTTCAATACTCAGGTTAGAAGTTTATTAAATTTCTTCTTATGTACTCTGTAATCTCTCTATAATCACCACCTGTTTTATTCAGTTCTTATGACTGCCCAGTCAGTACACTGCTAATTCAAGTCATATTTACTTTAGCTTTAGTCAATATTTGATATTTTTAGTAAATGTTATACTGTTATACTGCTTAAACATTTATTAAGCAGTTGAAATTGAGTATTTACCTCATTTAGTATTTATCTTTGAACAGACCAGGTACAGCACAGATAATCATAGAATTAATAACTTATTTTAGTCGACTTGACCGAAAGTCATTCTGCACACTTGGAAATGTGTGTGACCAAAGCAGTTCAACACAGAGAAATCAGCCTGTACAACAACCAGGAAGCCCGTTTATTAGTGATTCCACCAACTGTAACCCTTGTTGGAAGAAACTAGTTAATCTTCAATTAAAATTGCGAATTAACTTTTTTTTTTAACCATCTTAATATGGTTTTTAAAGGCACAGGCTTTTTATTTTTTTTTAAAGATTTATTGATTGATTGATTACTATGTTGGGTCTTCGTTTCTGTGCTAGGGCTTTCTCTAGCCGCGGCAAGCGGGGGCCACTCTTCATCGCGGTGCGCGGGCCTCTCACCATCGCGGCCTCTCTTGTTGCGGAGCACAGGCTCCAGACGCGCAGGCTCAGTAATTGTGGCTCACAGGCCTAGCCGCTCCGCAGCACGTGGGATCCTCCCAGACCAGGGCTCGAACCCGTGTCCCCTGCACCGGCAGGCAGACCCTCAACCACTGCGCCACCAGGGAAGCCCGCGAATTAACTTTTAATTAATCTTTTTTTTTTAAATAAATTTACTTATTTATTTATTTATTTTTGGTTGCATTGGGTCTTCGTTGCTGTGTGCGGGCTTTCTCTAGTTGTGGTGAGCGGGGGTTACTCTTCGTTGTGGTGTGCAGGCTTCTCATTGTGGTGGCTTCTCTTGCCATGGAGCATGGGCTCTAGGCACATGGGCTTCAGTAGTTGTGGCACATGGGCTCAGTAGTTGTGGCTCACAGGCTGTAGAGCGCAGGCTCAGTAGTTGTGGTGCATGGGCTTAGTTGCTCCGCGGCATGAAGGATCTTCCTGGACCAGGGCTTGAACCCGTGTCCCCTGCATTGGCAGGCAGATTCTTAACCACTGTGCCACCAGGGAAGTCCTTTAATTAATCTTGAAGCATATGCTGAGTACGTCAGTACACTCACAACAGTTCTATACCTTGAACAGTTCCTCATGTTCTACGTTTCTTTTTTATCTGGTGAAATTCTGAAAATACAGTATTCTTCCTCTGATAGCCAGAGTGAGTCAGCCTTTGTGTGGTCAAAGCAAACTCGTAGAAGGTGGAAATGGAGAGGGGAGACTCACTTCTTTGACACCAGGAAGTGCTTTGAGTCCCACCAAGAAGAAGAGGAAGACCACCCTCTAGTAAATAGCCTGTGGATCTGGAACCCAAGCTCATTCATCCTGCAAATGTTTATGGAGCATCTTCTATGTGCTACTGTTTGCCAGGCACTATGCCAGGGGCTGAGGCTATGATTTTGAATAAAACAGACCAGGTTCCTGCTACCTTGAGGAGAGACAGAAAATAGGCAAATAAACAAGAAAAAATTCAGATGTTGATCATTTCAGGAAATTTTAAATAGGATGATTTGGTAGACAGTTGACTAGAGTCTCCTCTGGATTGAGCATCAAAGAAGATCCCTCTAAGGTGGTGACAGTGAAGTCTGAAAGAAGAGAAGGATCCAGCCATGGAAAAAGCAGGGAGAAGAACATGCCAGAAGAGGACACAGTTATGCAAAGACCCTAAGGCAGGAAGGAGTCTGTCAGCTTCTGGGAATAGAAAGAAAGTCAACTTTCCCCCCCAAATATTCATAATGATCGTCTATTATTTTATGAAAAGAAAAAAATATTATTCTGGAAAAAGTTCATGCCCTTTAGCATTTGTGGGCATCAATCTTAATGAAATTCTGAATGAAGAAAAAACTTTTAGGCGCACTGATATTCACAGCAGCATCATTCATAATAGTGAAAAAATAGAAACAACCTAAATGCCCAGCCCTCACTGTGTGGTTACATAAATTGCAGCATATTCATTTGTTGGGGATTATATAAAATTTTAAGAATTTTGAGATAATGCTAAATGAAAACAAGCAGACTATAAAACTGATGCTCTCAGCTACATGGAAATTTAAAAGGGAAAAAAACGAAATATGAAAACATTTTAAAATTGTGTTTGGGGGTAGAATTATTTTTCTATTCTCCAAATGTTTTTTCTTTTTTTAAAAATTAATTAATTTATTTATTTATTTTTGGCTGTGTTGGGTCTTCGTTTCTGTGCGAGGGCTTTCTCTAGTTGCAGCAAGCGGGGGTCACTCCTCTTCACGGTGCGCGGGCCTCTCACTACCTATCGCGGCCTCTCTTGTTGCGGAGCACAGGCTCCAGACGCACAGGCTCAGTAGTTGTGGCTCACGGGCCTAGTTGCTCCGCGGCATGTGGGGTCCTCCCAGACCAGGGCTCAAACCCATGTCCCCTGCATTGGCAGGCAGACCCTCAACCACTGCGCCACCAGGGAAGCCCCCAAATGTCTTTTAATAAACATGAATTACTGTTATGATTAAACAAAAAAACCTGGAGCCCGTAAATAGTATAGTCCTTTCTCTCCTCTCTGCTTTGGCCCCCCCAAAATGTTTTTCCCCTTCCCATCCTCCACCCTAGCTTTTACTCAAGAGTGTAAGCATGCATGGATTCTCCTATCCCACTGCAGTAGACAGACATTGCTGTGGATACAAATATGTATGAATGACTACATAAACACCAATGAACCACATACTATGTAAGTCAGTGGCTATGACTACTGACTACTACCATCAGCCCAGAGACTGCACTGAACATTTAGCACCTGGATAATACATGAAAAGAAAAAGGTAGGCAGTGGTGGAAGGGGAGAAAAAGCTTTGATATCCTGGCAGAAGTAGAATTCCCCTGCGGGGAGGGCACTAAAGATGGGAAAACTAAGAGTTAGCCATGAAACCCTGGGGCACGATGACTGTAGGTCTGGAATGCAGAATCATAAGTAAACCAGTAGTGACACAGATCAGATTCCCTGGGAAATAGATGGAGATTTGCAAGCAGGTAATTTGTTGGTGTTGTGGGTTGAATTGTGCTCCACTCCCCACCCGCCCCCAAAATAAGCCGAAGTCCTAACCCCCATACCTGTGTATATGACCTCATTTGGAAATGGAGTCCTTACAGATATAATTAGTTACAATGAGATCATACTGGATTAGGGTGGATCCTTAATTCAATATAACTGGTGTACTTATAAGAAGAAGAAAATCTGGACAGAATCAGCAGGAGAACGTCATGATACGATGCAGGCAGAGATGGGAGTGATGCATCTACAAGGAGCACGGAAGATTGCTGGCATCACAAGAAGCTAAGAAAAAGGTATGGGAAAGATTCTCCCCTAAAGCCTACAGGAGGGAGCATGACCCCGCTGACAGCTTGACCTGAGACTTCTAACCTCCAGAACTGTGCGAGAATACCTTTCCGTTGTTTTAAGACACCCAGTCTGGGACACTTTTTATGCCAGGGCAGCCTTAGGAAACAGAGTTGGGGATGGCTCTCAGGAGCTACACCCTAGGGAGAGAGGGAGAGAGGGAGGGAGGGAGGACTGGGCAGTGGGAGACTTGAACTGTGAGGCAGTTGTCAAAGTGGCTCAGCCTTGGGGGAGCTCTGGAGTTGGAAAGATCCTACAGAAGCATCCCAAATGGAGGCAAAGGGCCTTTGGGCCTCCAGCATCCATCTAAGGCTGCCCCCTGGGAAGGGGTGAAAGCAGGGATGAGGCAGTTTCCTTCAGATCTTTGCTCCAACCCCACAAGCCAACATCGGACTCTATCCAAAAGTGAGGGGGAAGTGCAGCCTCCCTCTACGGTGACCCTTTCCCCGGGAGATGGAGACGTTCTTCCCTGCTGTCAGCTGAGATCAGCTTTCCTGTGACTCTGTTTCTCCACCTTGCCAAACCAAGCCTTTTTCACTCTGTCACCTACTTATTCCCAGCAGACAAAAGATACGCTGAGTTTAATGTTTTGTAGTTTGCTGTACCACTCTTTCCAACGACACACAGTCTCTCCCACCCCCTTTCCCAGACAGCTGCTGAGGTTCATTGCTTGGGAGCTCCAGGGAATGTGTCTCCCTTCCTCCATCCGGCAGCTCTTCAGATATTAGAAGACACTTTGTATGTCCTCCCTGAATCTTTTCCCCAGGCCAAATATCCCCAGGACTGGATAAACTCTAAGTTCCTATCCACCTATACAATTCATTACACTAGGACATTCCTTGATCCTCCTTATATGCTCATGTTTCAAACATTCATTAAATCATCATTTATTTATTAAGCATCGATTTGGGGGCAGGTGCTTTACTAGATTCTGGGGATAAAATAATAAACAAGGAAACTCCTGCTCCATGAGTTCATACTCAAAGTAGAAAAGACAAGGAAAAACCAACTGCAGTTGAGTGCAGAGGTGAAGAGCTCAGAACATGTAGAGTTGTACTGCCTAGATTCAAATTCCATCTCCACCACTCACTAGCACTGTGTCTTTGACTTACTTAATCTCCTGACCTTAGTTCATTCCTTCATAAAAGGGATAGATACAATGCCTACTTCATAGCATTGCCATTAAGGGATTAATGTGACACTCTTAAAACAATGCCTGCCACATCATAAGGGCTTAATGAAAGTGACCCGTGACTACTTTCATTATTACTACTGTGAAATTAAAGGTTCTATGGGAAAGAGAGGCATCAAGGATGATGTTCAAGGTTCTGCCTGGTCCACTAAATGGAGGGTAGAGTATTTACTGAGACCGGAAGAGGGGTGGGCCTGGGATCAAGTGTTGAGCTTATTTTTGCACACCTTAGGTTTGAGGGAATGATAGGACATTCAAAAATAGTTGTCCAGAAGACAGTGGATATAAATTTCTGGAGCTCAGGGCACAGGTGTGAGTTGGAAATTTTCATAACCTCTTAGTATCCTAACCACCCTTTTCAGAATACTCTCCATGTTCTCAGCCTCTAGATACAAGGTGTTCAGAGTTGGACACAGCCCTTCAGAGAGCAGCCGAGGGCATATATGTGTCTAGGAATGAAGGGCAGTTCTTACACATGGTCAAAGACAACAAGCCCCTACCCTTGCCAGGCTGTGCTGGGTGCCGGGCACACGAAAATCAGTAACTCAGACTCCTGCTCTCAAAGAGTTTGCTGCCAGCAAATCAGTCATTCCTGAGGTGGGTATAGAGCTCTATCCCTAACAAAAGAAAGAAAATGTCCTTTGGTTTTTTTAAGATCTCAATTTACTCTCCAGTAGGAGCCCCCATTCTATTGGGTGGCAGAAACTCAATTTCAGTCAGTTTGGGTTTTCTTTCCCCTTTCCCTGGCGCTGTGTCTGTCTAGGTTCCAGGGAGTCTCCAGGGGCATCCAGAAGGAATTTTTGGAACTTTGCTGTCAAGTTTGTGTTCCTCCACTGAGATGACTGTTAGCCTCTCCAATTCTAAGTTATGGGCCCACATGGCACCTGCTGACCTCTCCTTCTGTTCCTCTCCTCCCACGGGGCTCTTAAGGCCTAGGACTCAATCTCTCTCTCCCCCTCCTTCTCTTCCTCCTTTTCTCCATTCTTCACCCCACCCCTACCCCATCTCCCTGCCTCCATACCTCTCTGAGGTGGTCATGGGGAAATGCTGGGAGGTCAACTGAGGCACTATCTAGCTAACACACCACAAAGCCATTCCTATCATAGGTCCTCCAAGGAAGTCTGAGCCCCAGGGAGGCACAGGCTGCAAGGGGGCTGTTTATCAGAAACTGTCTACACATTCATCAATTCCTCTCCAAAACGGGTCCCCCAAATAAAAGAAATACTACAAAATAAAAACATTCTTACTATTTCACCCCCCAGTTCACCCCATCATACCTTCCAGTTCACCCCATCTCTGCCCCTTGAAGCCAGGCGGATCCATCACCCACAAGGCTAGACTCTGCAATCTTTTGATTCTCATGTTTTTAACCTGATGTCCTCTCCCCACTGCCAGACTCTCGACTCCATTATTTTTCTTCCATTCTGATTAGAACTTCACTCAGTTAGCTTCGCTCTGGCTCAGTCGAATCCCCACCTCCAGTGTCTCCTGGTGTTTGAGTCAGGAGAGTGAGGTAATCAAAACCAGAGGCAGGTAGGAAAACCAGAGAATGTTGGCTGTAATCTAGGCAAGATGCGATGAAGGCCTAACCTTAGGCAGGGCCAGAGGGTGTTCGATCCCCCTACCTTGGGGGATGCCAAGGCCACTCCAGGCAGCTGGCTAGACTGTATAGTGCCACAATCAAGGCTGAGCGATCATGAGAATCACAAAAGCAGAAAGCAGGTCAAGAGGGATTCTGAAAGTAGAATATAGATTCTCCTGGTGGCTTTTGGTGAGATCCTCCAGCAGGCCTGGGAGGTGTAACCATTACATTTAAAGTGTTGACATGGGGCAGTCAGGGGAATGGAGACAGTGCAGAAGAGAGAGATTTATCTACAGAATCTGGTAACCAATTGATGTGGAGAGCAAAGAACCTGACAAACCCAAATTTCATATTATAGGAAAGGAAAAAATACTTTCCTCTACCCTCTGTGTTCAGCTCTATGTTCTGTGACTGGGACCGGCAAATTAAACTGACAAAAGACCAGATTAACGGGAGAAAAAGCATACAAATTTTATTTGATGTTAATATTTAAATTTTTTTTTTTTTTATGTGCACAGGAGGCCTTAATAGATAAGAAGTGAAGACCCAAAGAAGCAGTTAGACTCAGGGACTTATATACCACTTAACAAAGGATGATAAATATGTAAAGAAGTGACAAGACAAAGGAAAAAGTGTTTGGGCTTCTAGGCATTATAAATTGTGAGGAGGTAATTATATGGGGGAAACTAATGATAGAGAAGGGTTATTTTCGTAAGGTTTATTTGTGCAGACTGATTACAGTGACAACTGTCTGTCTCTAGTGATAAGGGTTGTTCTCCCCCTGGTGTGGGAGAGGAGAGGGGGAACACCTTCACAAAGGGAAATTTATGTCCTGCGTCTAGACAGAAAGTGGGAAGGCAGAGGGCTTTTTCTGCATTTTGGCTTCTCAACTGACTTCAGCTCAAAACAATTCTTATGCTATAGTGGCATGTTTGGGGGTGGCATATTCTGATTCCCTTCAATATTCAAGTCTGGGGTGGTTCAGGGAGTAGTAGGGACATGCCCAAGTTTCCAGCTTGGAGCCTGGGTGAAAAGTGGTAGCATTAGCTGATGCAGACGGGAAAGGAATGGTTAGGAACAGGGAGAGGATAAGCCCAGGACAGGTGTAGTGCAAGAGATGGGAGCGAGAGATGGAATCGTGGAAGACAGTGCTTGGAGAGTGTGGTGCTGAAGGGGTACCAGGGGGAGCAGCTCAGAGTAACAGCGAGGTCCAGAACATGGTCATGATATTAAAGAAGACAAAACTCCTTAGAAGGAATAGGCCCAGGATCTGAGGGCTGCGGGTGTTGGATGGGTTGTCCACAGGGACACGGACACATTGAGGTGTGAGGTTGCCCTTCCTGGCACGGCTGCTCGCCCCTCTGTCCCTACGCGACATATCAGCCGTCCCTCCCCACCTCTGTCAGCTGAACAACATGTCAGCTGTGAACATTCCTCTTACATTACTCTTCAAGTTGCTGATAGAAATGCTGAACAGGCCAGAACCGAATACTTACTTTGAACATGCTTGGGGAGTTCCAAATATGCTTTTACAGTTATGAAGAATTTTGTTTTATATAGTTAGGAAGAAATTAATATTCTATATATTCAGCTAATACCTCACCTCCACTTATTTTCCCATGACAGCCTGATCATAAGGCATGGCAGAGAGAGAAGGGTAAGCTATTTATCTTGTGGCTTATTTCCTGGATTTTCTCATGTATTGGTAAGTCACATCTCCTGGAATCTACAGAGCTCGGGTCCCATAGATAATAAAAGGCTGTACTTCTCTCAATAAGATATATGCAAAATGCAAAAAGGCTCTTGGGCTTTCTAGCAGTGATGCGTTTTCTGTTGCACCTGAACCTGATAAACTCAAATTTCATATTCAAGTCGAGGATGGTAAGGGGGATGGGAGGGGGGCAGGAAGGTAGTTTGAGGGGAGGCTGCTGGTGGTAAACAGGCTAGAATGAAGACAAATTGAGTCACATGAGCTGGATTCTCACTTAGGCCCTGCCCTTCTTAGCTCTGGGAAGTGAGCTGAACTCTGGTTTCCTCTCCACTAAATGGGGATCACACTAGTTTGCTATGCTGGGCTTAGTAGGTTAGCATGGGAATCAAGGTGAAACAATGGATTGGAAAACACTTTGTAAACTCTTAGCCATTAGAGATGTGCATTGTGTTTATTAGGAAGAACCACTGGACCTGCATTTCAAACATTCAGCAAGTCTTTGTTGCTGTTAACTCCTTGCCCATCGCTATGCATAATCCTTCCCCTCAGCAAGATCTTTTGAAACCCACGGGCTGCCTGAAGAACTGATTGATTCCGGTTGCAGAGAAAAGCTTCTCCGGCCAATCTAACCTAAACCAAGGCCATCTCTAGACCCATCTCAGCACCAGGTGGCAGGGGAAAAAATCTGAATGTGAAACATCTTAAAGAGTAATTTTAAATTTCTGGATGGCAGGGGGGTGCACCCTGGAAAGAGGGATTACACTCTGTCAGAAGCACTCTCAGATCCTCATTAGACAACACTCCCGCCAAGGCCTGTCGTTCTTACTCACATTTTTCATTCTTATGTGGGTAATTTTCAGATGCTTCTCTCCACTCATAACCGAAACAGCCTAGCAGCTCAGCTTCACAGGTGCATTAGAGGAAATGCCGTGAATACTTAACTTTTTTTCCAACGACACTTAATTTCCAGATCATGACTGCCTCTGCCCTGAAGCTATGCATATGTTGTGTCAGACTCAGGACGGTAGCAAAAGATGAGATAAAGATCTTCAAGCCTTCACCTCCCACTCTCCCCCAGCTCCTGGGCAGAGCTTGCTAAGCCAGGAGGGCTGCCTGCTCTCAGAAGCTGGAGTCCCTGGGTGGGCAGTTGGCACCATACCATGGCCCACTCCCTCCCTTCTCTCCCCATAATAACCACTGCTCCACAAGTTTAAGTCCCCAGGCAGGTAAGTGGCTCATAAATTGTTCAGTAGAGGGTAGCTGTTAAGATTACTAATAGCATGCTATGTGCTGTGGGGTATTCAAGGGAAATATGACCCAACTCGCCTTAGAGACAGTTAAGATCCATCCATCCATCCGGGTGAATAGTGTTTCTTAGGTTCTAATATAGAACCTTAAATCTGACAAGACCTCAGGAAAACAAAGATCAAGTCCTCTGTCTTTCAGCAGGAAAAATATCTTTAGTTTGCATATGAAGCCCTTGAGGCTTGGACGGGTTATAATTTTCTCAAGGTCACACGCTTGGCTGGGGCAAGAACCAGGTCTTCCCCTGGCCTTTCAGTTCTCCTTAAGACAACATTCATGTGCTTTCTTCAGAAAGTAGCCTTTGCCTTCTAAAAGTGTCGAGTACAGCGCTGTGAAAATTGATAATTCGATTGTTTTTACTCCCTTAAGATATTTGGGTCATCTCAGACTGAGGCTAATTAAAACCCCAGAGCTGTGTCTCCAAACCAGCGGCAAAGAGGCTGAAGTAGACACCATCTATCCCGAGAAGGACAGATGTACCCTTAAGAGGGAGGGAAGAAAATGTAATAAACAATGTAACAGCCACGTGACAACAAAGGAAAGATCTTGAACGTATTAACAGCATTTTCTTTTAAAAAATAGAATGTGGCAAGGTGGGAAAAGGAAGAAGCAGGATGTGGTCTCAAAGAATGTAACTATAGAGACATGCTGATTAAGACATGTGGGTAGTTGCATGAAATCAGTGTAAAAGAAATACCTGATCAGGGGCTTCCCTGGAGGCGCAGTGGTTAAGAACCCACCTGCCAATGCAGGGGACACGGTTTCGAGCCCTGGTCTGGGAAGATCCCACATGCCGTGGAGCAACTAAGCCTATGCACACACAACTACTGAAGCCCACAGGCCTAGAGGCCGTGCTCTGCAACAAGAGAAGTCACCGCAATGAGAAGCCCAGGCATCTCAAGGAAGAGTAGTCCCCACTCGCCGCAACTAGAGAAAGCCCGCGCACAGCGACGAAAGACCCAATGCAGCCAAAAATGAAAGGAAAGAAAGGAAGGAAGACCTGATCAGGTTAGACTCTGCCACTACAAGAAATTAGAGAAGATGAAGATCCTTCCTTCCTTCCTTTTGGTCTCTCTGGCTCTCAGGAAGGCACTGTCTCTCTCTCTCTCTCCCTCTCTCTCTCTCTCTCTCTCTCACACACACACACATACACACACAGCGGGGTAAATATTGTGAATGCAGCACAAACTACCACATCAAAGCTCATAAACATCCTATTTCAAGTTTTTCTGCAACTCCAGTACTTGAGATGGTTTATTTGAAGAGCTTTCAAATGCTACAGGCTACAAAAGCCTCTGGGTCTACTTCTTGCCTTTAAACTCAGTTGAAAAGTACCTTTCTTCTTCCCCTATCCCTCTGAGATGGAAGTCTGTGATATCATCAGTAGTTCTAAGATGGTGACAGTGGAGTGCTCTTCAGCTGACCAGTAACTTAAATCCACCAACTGGACTCCTGGTGGTGAAAACACCGCCTCAGGGATCAGCCTTTGTGGTGGCTCAGAAAAATTCAGATCAGTGTTGGCCATACTGCCCTTGACCCTCTAATGGCATAATTCTTCCCACACTCTTTTCAGATCCATCTTTTTGTTTTCTTTTAATTAGTAGACATTTTTTCTAAAACAGTTTTAGGTTTATAGAAAAATTGAGCAGAAAGTACAGGGTTCCCATATACCACCTCCCCCTCTCTCAGTTCCCCTATTATTAACATCTTGCATTAGTGTATGTTGGTTACAGTTGATGAGCAAATATTGATATGTTATTATTAACTACAGTCCATAGTTTACATTAGGGTTCACTCTTTGTGTTGTACATCCTGTGGGTTTCAACAAATGTATAATGTCATGTATCCACTGTTTCAGTATCACGCAGAGTAGATTCACTGCCCTAAAAATCCCCTAATCTCTACCTAGTCATCACTTTCTCCCCCACCAACCCCTGCCAACCGTTGATCTTTTTATTATCTCCAGAATATTGCCTTTTCCAGAATGTTACATAGTTGGAATCATACAGTACGCGTGCATTTCAGCCTGGCTTCTTTCACCTAGCAATATACATTTAAGGTTCCTCCATTTCACTTCACGGCTTGATAGCGCAGTTCTTTTTTTTTTATTTTTATTTTTTTATTTTTTATTTTTGGCTGTGTTGGGTTTTCGTTTCTGTGCGAGGGCTTTCTCTAGTTGTGGCAAGCGGGGGCCACTCTTCATCGCGGTGCGCGGGCCTCTCACTATCGCGGCCTCTCTTGTTGCGGAGCACAGGCTCCAGACACACAGGCTCAGTAATTGTGGCTCACGGGCTTAGTTGCTCCGTGGCATGTGGGATCTTCCCAGACCAGGGCTCGAACCCGTGTCCCCTGCATTAGCAGGCAGATTCTCAACCACTGCGCCACCAGGGAAGCCCCAGTAGTGCAGTTCTTTTTAGCACTGAATAATATTCTATTGTCTGGATGTCTCACAGTTTATGTATTCACCTACAGAAAAACATCTTGGTTGCTTCCGAATTTTGGCAATTATGAATAAAGCTGCTGTAAACATCCTTGGGCAGGTCTTTGTGTGAACATAATTTTTTAACTCCTTTGGGTAAATACCAAGGAGCATAACTGCTGGATCATGGGGTACGTGTGTGTTTAGTTTTGGAAGAAACTGCCAAGTTGTTTTCCAAAGTGGCTCTACCATTTTGCATTCCCACCAGCAATGAGTGAGAGTTCCTGCACATCCTTGCCAGCATTTGGTATTGTCAGTGTTTTGGATTTTAACGATTCTTTTAGATGTGTAGTGGTATCTTGTTGTTTTAATATGCAACTCCCTAATGATATTTTCATATGCTCATTTGCCATCTGTACATCTTCATTGGGGAAGTGTCTGCTCAAATCTTTTACCCACTTTTCAATTGGTTGTTTGTTTCCTTATTGCTGAGTTTTAAGAATTCTTTATATACTTGGGGTTTTTTTTGTTTTTTGGTTTTTTCTAAATTAACACTTTTGCTCTTTTTTTAAAAAAATATTTATTTATTATCTTTTTATTTATTTTGGCTGCACCAGGTCTTAGTTGCGGCATGCATGCCAGATCTAGTTCCCCGACCAGGGATCAAACCTGGGCCCCCTGCATTGGGAGCGCGGAGTCTTACCCACTGGAGCACCAGGTAAGTCCTAAGAGTTCTTTATATATTTTGGATACCAGTCCTTTATCAGATGCATCTTTTGCAAATATTTTCTCCAAGCCTGTAAATATTTTCTCCCAGCCTGTGGCTTGTCTTTTCATTCTCCTAAAGATCCATCTATTTTTCTAAATCAATGTGTTCTCTATCCTTACCCTCCCTGTTTCCTTGGCAAAGTCTTCTCTGTTTGTCTGAAAACTGGAGAAAAGTACAGTTCTATATCAAAACTCCCAAGGTCCTATGAAGGAAGTCAAACAAACCCAAGAGTCCTGAAACAACCTGACAATCTGAGTCCGAAGGAGAATCAACTCCTAACAGCTACAGAACTGAGCCCAGGAAATAAAACCTGCTCCTGCCTCTGTAGAGCCTAGGATGGAGCATTGTAAAAGAATCCGGATGCGGTTTGCAGATTTTTAACTGCCCGAGAGAGAAAGAGAGAGAGAGAACACTCCAATGAGCACACGACTAGCTGGCCCTCATCAGCCCGTGAACACTGAATGCAAAAAGAATGAATAAATCAAATCTAAGAGAGTTAAAAACGGATACGGTTACATCTTAATGATAAGTTCATTATTTTCCACATTGGCTCAGCTCTGGACTCTATCAAATAAATTGATGGTATTATCTAACGCAGCCCAGACCACTGGAAGGGGTTCCATGGGCAGGATCACACGTGCACATAAGTGCAAGTGTTCAGAAAGACCAAGAAAGTAATCTAAATAACAGAGGTCCAAGAAGTGGTGATTCCAAAGAGAAGCCTGAAATATCTTCTCTAAAACTTTACAGTCTCACATTTGCCCTGATTACCCTGTGGAAACAGGATGAACTCGTTGGGTAGGTTTTACCCATTTGTTGGTTTTTTTTACTGTTGCCAAACATAAGTCCCAGGAATTGTGTTTTGATCACTTACTCTCTTGCCTTTTCCAGGCTCTCTCGATTAGGCACCATGGAATGGGAAAAAATAACCCCTTTTACAGTTTAAGAAGAGGTCCCTATAAAATCAGCTGTAATGGAGCCAGTCTCACTGGGCCATGGGCTGGGCAAGAAAGGCCAAGAAAATTCACCTAAAAGGTGAACTGTCCCCCACCAGTGTAATTCAAAATAAAAGTAAACTACAAAATAAATGTCGGAGAGTTAAAATTTTTCTATTTCTTATGATGACTACATCAACACTTTTTTATTTGTACATCAAATAATATATACTTTCCAAAATCTCTCTCTTTCTCTCTCTGCTGCAGCTGCTGGTGACCTCAACACAACCTGTGTAGCTGACTTGAATGATCCCACATGATAGGGTCCAGCTACGTCCTGGGTTCCATTGGACAACTACCCCAAACCCAAGAATGGTCCAGCCCAGTCCTGGGATCATCAAAAAGTCCTGAAGAAAATCACTTATTGACAGACATCATTAATTCTTAGCTTTTTTTTATGGTTTGCCCTACCTTTTCTATCACAAACTAAATCAACCAACTGTGGTGACATGGTGTTTAATTTGATGGTGGCTGAGGAAGGAAGGGCATTTCAAACCCCCGTAGGGTTTTCTTTGCCTGTTACTAAACATTTCTTCCAGGTAGCTGACAATAAAACATTTATATCTATGTATTAATAAATACTACTGAATTGTCACATGTTCTGGCTTCTTTGCCATTTGACCAGTAGAATGTGAAATTTTACATAATGGTTTTTTGTTTGTCTGTTTGTTTTCCGGCTGCGCTGCACAGCTTGCGGGATCTCAGTTCCCCAGCCAGGGACTGAACACGGGCTATAGCAGTGAAAGCCCGGCATCCTAACAAGAAGGCCACCAGGGAACTCCCAGTAAAATGTGAAATTTTAAAAAGATCAACTTTTGGACACTTTCAGGATTGGGAAATACTAATTTTCTATTCAACCTTGAGATTTCTTTTTTTCTGGCAAGATTTAACCTTCAAATTGCTTTTCCAGTTAATCTGACTGCTTTCTTCTCCTTCCTTCTCTTACCCTGTTCACAGTTCTCACAGTGAGGGCTGACAATCTCTTATCTTGGGAGCCATGAGCCATTCACACTCCAGGCCTCTCAGCCATCCCAGGGGGGGATCGATGCATGGCTCTCTCTTCCTTCAGAGAATTTGAAGGTAAAATACAATCCATATTAGCACCGGAGAGGTGGGTATTTCTCTCCCTGGAGATCCTTTCAGAAATAATTCTCTTGCCTAACAAACAGGTTGGCTCAGGCACTGCCCTGCCTAAATTCGGAGCAAGACAAGTTAGGAGACTTCTTTCTGCCTGATGGATCTTTTACTGACAATTAGGGACAATTCTGATCAAATTCAGAATGCAAGGTGACTCCCCCATCGCAGATGGCCAACTGCACGTCACTCACCTCAAGGAAAAACCCTTCAGCTTATTCTTCCCAAGGTTAGAGAATATATTCATGACTACCACTAGCATCGCTGAAGAAGGGATCAATTGTACCCAAAACTATAGGGCAATGATATTGCTTACATGCGGAATCTAAATAAAGGGTACAGAACTTCCCTGGTGGTACAGTGGTTAAGGCTCCATGCTTCCAGTGTAGGGGGTACAGGTTTGATCCCTGGTCGGGGAAGTTCTGCATGCTACACGGTGTGGCCAAAAAAAAAAAAAAAAAAAGGGTACAAATGAACTTACCTCCAAAACGGAAATAGAGTTACAGATGTAGAAAACAAACTTATGGTGACCAGGGGATGAGGGGGAGGATAAATTGGGAGATTGGGATTGACATATACACACTACTATATATAAAATAGATAACTAATAAGGACCTATTATATAGCACAGGGAACTCTACTCAATACTCTGTAATGCCTATATGGGAAAAGAATCTAAAAAAGAGTGGATATATGTATATGTATAACTGATTCACTTTGTGATACACCTGAAATTAACACAACATTGTAAATCAACTATACTCCAATAAAAATTAAAAAAAAAAAACAACTATAGGGCAAAATAATCAGACTCAGCATAAGATGAATCTAATTCTCACTTTTATCAACGTGCTTACTAAAATTCTGATTGTTGCGACAAAGTAATTACGTAGTGAAGGAGCTACTTATTCCAGCTGACATTCTAATAAAGCAGCAGCAGGGAGCTAATCCCCAACGTTATTGGGTAAAGAATTTCAAATTGAAGCAAAATTATAAATAAATGTCTCACTGCTCTTACATAGTTTGGATATACTAAAATTAATGGCTAGGATCTGGTGGTGCAATTAATTTTGATAGAGGGCCCAGTGTAGGGCACGGTAAACAGTACAGACTGGTACTCTAGGACTTAGAGCCTGAGGCTAGACCATAGTGCCCAGACATATCTCTTAGCTAACTTCCCCCAAATCTTCTGGAATATAGCTGAATGATGCAAAAGTGTCCACTGCACCTGTGCTTAGAGGATAAAGGGGTTCTTCTTCAAGCTGAGGAATTTAAAGGAGTGCTAAAAGCATGCAAATTCCACCCTAAATACTGGGAGTAGCTAATCACTGCAGCAAAGGTGAGGATTTGGGCATTCATTCAAAGGAAAGCTTACAGTTTCTAGAACAGAGATAATGTTACAAAACCACCACAGACCCCACCACAAGCTCAAAATGTAATTTTGTATAAAATGTAATTTATGCATAAAATGTTGACTTTTCATGTGTATTTGTGTTTTCACAAGGATTCGGGAGCTGTTCAAGTACAGCTCTGAGATTGTTTTCAACAGCATTTTTTGCTGTCCCCTTGTACCACATCAAAGCAACTGAAACTCTATATTTAATTTTAAGAAAGCATTCTAAAATGTCGAAGTTCTTAAGCCCCAAAGGAGAATGAGGCAAAGCTAAGCCCTTCACAAACAGTGATAGAAATGATCTCATTAAGCATCATTGTCCAAACACGTCCGCTCTTCAAACAGACCAGGTAGTGAAAGATTGAATAAAGGTGCTGGTTTCTATTTTATCTCCACCTAAAGGTTTCTGTCTTAAGCTGAAACTGAAGCTTATGTTCTTCACAGAGTTTGCTTGTTTTAGAAGGAAAGGAAAACATTCCAAATAAATTACTCTAAAAACTAAAACTTATGGTTTAAATAATGCTATCACCATCGGTCATAGCCTGAAATACAAAATCAGCAACACAGACAGACCCTTTAAATGTTCACACTGATTTTCCCCCCTAATTTTGGTTTCCCTGCTGTACCCTCTCCACCCCTACTCCTGCCCCTTCATTTAGGGCAACACAAGCACTCTCTGTTCACAGCAGTTGTTTCAGGGGAAAACAAACCTCTATGTCACTTAACCCATTAGGAGCTAGTTAGTAATTTGTGTGAATGATTCAATTCAACAAATATTTTGTGCATCTACTAGGGATACATCGGTGAAATAAGCAATCATAAAGAATCTCTACCCTTAGGAAGCTTACATTCCAGTGGGGAAAACAAACAATAAACATTGTAAACAGTAACTATTCAGTATGTTTGAAGGTATTAAATAGAATGGACAGGGTAGGCATCATTGAGAAGCTGGGGGAGTTCGCAGAGTGGACACCACATCGCAGGGAAGAGCTTTCTAGGCTGAGGGAAGAGCTGGAGCGAATGTCGGGAGGCTGGAGCAAAGCCAGAATATTCAAGGAACCAGTGAATGTCCAGTGTGGCTGGAATAGGGTGAGCAGAGAGATGCTCAGAGAGGTCGATGGGGAGTATATCAGAGAAGGATGGCAGAATGCGTCATCCCAAAATATGCCTCTTCGGCATAAGGATTATTTTGAGCTGATTATTTTGAGAAACAGCAGACACAGGAGAAGCTCAGAAAACAGCGTAGAAGTTCCCCTTACATAAGGGAAATTCACATTGAGAAAGAAAATTTCCCTGTGTAAGGGTGTCTCCCTTTCTGTACCAGGAAGAGAAGGTTCACTAAATCACAGTAGACTCTTGTCAATGGAGAAAGCATCACTGAAAACTTCACAGCAAAGCTTACCCTGTTGACCATGCTTTCCCTGGTAACTTCCTCATAACCGGCCTCCCCACAGATAGTATTTAAGCTGGAGTTCGAAGCCACCACAGGGAGTTCCTCATTTTTCCCTGGGTGTCTCCCATGCATCCATGTGGTAGATATGTTGATAAACTTCTCTTTGTTTCCTCTCTTGTTAATCTGTCTTTTGTTATAGGGGCCTCAGCTGAGAACTAAGAAAGGTAGAAGGAAAAATTTTTTTCTCCCCTACATAAGGACTCTGATTTCTCCTTCTTAAAGGAGACAAGACAGTCTTAGAAAGGTGACACATCTCACAGCAGAGCCTTGACAGCCAGAGTTCTTGTCCCATGTCTTCCAACATCAGAAGATGAGGCATGGTTTAATTTTTCTAACACGCATAAGTCACCCTGCAAATCTCCATGTATTGGTGTCTTTCATCCTTAACATTTAACTTGGAATTGTTTTCCAGTGATAGCTCTTTCTTTTTATTTGCAGAAAAGATCTTCATTTTGGAACTTCTTGCCCTCAGATGGACATTGTAAACTTTACCTTTCTGCTGGCTACACAACCGTTGGCTCGTAAAAATGTCATTTGCTTTTAGTTCAGACATAAAACTTTCTTCTCCAGGCACACTTTCATCACAATTGTGAACTTTACCAACTAAGACATTTTATCTCTTTCCAATTCTCAGTCTCCAACCCTCCACCTTCCACCCCCACTCTTACTCCTCAGACCTCTTTTCTGTGCCATCTTTAAAGGGCAATTATCTCCCCATTATTCAGAGATGGGTTATCCATCTTGTGGCTCATTTATACCCTTTGCTCATTAACTTCTTTCCCTGTTTTAGTCATTTCAAATTATCATTACTAGAGAAAAGCTAGAGATAAAATTTTATAAAACACATTTACCTACATATGATAGAGACAATGCCATTATTTTACCAAATCTCATTTTATTTTTCTTTTACTGGGCACTTGGGAAACTACATTTTTCAGCTTACTTGCTGTTCTTTGGGGCCATGTGACTCAGTACTGGCCGGGAGGGAATGGATGGAAGTGACATAAACCACTCCTACATCTGAACATTAGCAATATATCATGCAGTCCTGCATCCTTTCTTCCCTTTCTTCAATAATCTTGGAGGCCACATGTTCAGGCTGTATCAGAAGATGATGAAAATAAGGATCTCAGGGTCTTCAGAAGGAGGGGAACCTCCACTGATTCACATCTGAATCCACTTTGGTTGCACTAAGCCACTGAGTTTCAGGGGTTGTTTCTGTAACAATCTAGAGTATTCTATCACCATAATCTATCTTATTCAATTCTTGTTTCACTTTCCCATCTCCCCCAAAAACATTTCACAGATGGGGAAACCAGGGCTCAGTGATGCCTGTGGTCTGGCTAAGCTAACACAGCTAGTAAATGAGGCAGCCAGCCCTTGGTCCTCTCTACACCAGAACTACTCTGTTTCTGGGGTTCTCAGTGTACACTTTCTGCTCTTTGTCATGTAGGGAAGGGAAAAAAATCTTTTTCCCTCTACCCTACTAGGATCTCTGCATGGGGTCCTGCAAATTAGACTGACAAGAGACAGACTAACAAGAGGAAAAATAAACACAGAAGTTTATTAACACCTGTGTTGTGCATACAAATGGGAGCACTCAAAGATGAGTAATTCAAGGAGGTGGTTAGAACTTGGGCTTATAGAACATCTTAGCAAAAGAACAAAAAAGTTTTAGAGCTATGACAAGACAAAGGAAAAGGACTTTGAGTTTCTAAGGCAGCAGATTGTAAGAAAGTAAACATATGGGGAAACTAATGGAAGATAAGGGTCAGTTAGCCAGGTTTATTATGTAGATTCCGCTGGTGTCATCTCTGGGCTGGTAAGGGTCTAGAGTTGTCTCCAGTAGTTACCTTCTGTCGTTCCTGGTAGAAAGGGGAGGGGCACAACTTTACAAATGTATGTCCTGCTTTTAGGTAAATAGAGGGAGGGCAGAGAGCTCTTCTTGTATCTGTCTTCTCTCAGTTGCCTTTAGCTCAAAATAACCCTTATTCCAAAGTAGTACATTTGGGGGTGGGCTACAACTTTCACTGGGTCATTCACCCCAAAGTATCCTACACTTAATCTCTTCAGAATGGTCATTTATTCCTAACCACCATAACTCTATTAATATGCAAGGAGACAGGGAACAGACACACTGCAGTTGTGGCGTACTGGGGAATAACAGCAGACCTCTCTGATGTTTAGCTTATACAACCAAAATAGCCACTAGTTTCATGCTTCCAACCAATAAGGCAAAACAAACAAAAAGCCATGTATCACAACAGATACTACAAGGAAGGACCCAAGCAAAAGTCACCAGGTGATATGAAAAGGGTCTGAAGCAAACCATCATAATTCAGGCTTCTCCTGGGCCATGTTGTGTGGAACCTCTACACCATTTATTCATTTTGCAGCCACGCTGCCACTTATAAATAATGACACCTCCCAAAAGACATGGCAAACATAATTCTACATTTATGGGTATGTGTGTATATGGCCAGACTTTAGAGATAACTCTGCAAACATCCTTATATCTAGAGTGTCCTCTCTATATCAATGCACCACCATCTACCCAGTTATCAGAGCAAGGAATCCAAGTGTCATCCCTGAGTCATCTGTTTCCTTCACCCAACATCAAGTCCAATCATTCTTCCTCCAAAATAACCCTCATCCCTGACTTCTATCCATCTTCAATGTCACCTCATCTCTTACCTGAATTAATGGAGAAGTTTTGTAACTGGTCTCTCAGCTTCCACTTGAAATCTCCATTAGCCCAATCTCCTCAGCAAAAGTGATCTAAAAACATAAATCAGATCATTTCACCCCTCCACCTAAATCTTTAAAATAATTTCTTATTGCACTTAGAATAGAATCTAAACTCTTCTCTATGGCCTTCGAGATTCTGCAAGACCTGGGTCCTGCCTATTTCTCTGGCCTCATGTTACAGAGTTCTCCCTGCTCCCCACTCTCTATTCACTGTCCTGCCAACAGCTCTGTCTCACCTTTGCCTTGGGATTTGCTCTTGCCTCTGCCTGGAATGCTTTTGATTTTTAGACATCACCTCTCCAGCGAGTCCACGCTGACCACCTACATGAAGAAGGTCCCTCCCCCATTATTCTCTATTACGGCATTCAACCTCTTCAGGAAACCCATCACAGCCTGCAGTGATCTTATCCATCTTCTGTTTACTTGTCTGTTTTCCCCACCAGAAAGTTATGTTCATAAAGGTAAGATAATAGCTAACACTTGCTTTGTGCCAAGCACTGTCCTAAGTGCTTTATATATGCAAGCATAGCCTGCCAAGTATCTCCCAGAAACAACACCTTTTGTTTTTTCATACCCAAACTTCATAGAATGTATGTATCTCTCAATAGAGTTTGTCTATTTTTAAGCTGGTATTAAATTTTATAGTTTTGTCTCCAAAAATGTAATACATGTTAGCAAAACAACATGGAGGAAAGTTTTCCAGTTACCATCCAAATTCAAGTGGTAGAACAGCAGGAACAATCGTACACATTTTGAAAAGCACAGCCAGTATCCACAGAGGGGAGGTAGTCTTTGGATGTTGCTGATGCTTCCAGTGACCTCAGATCATCATGCTCAGAGTGAGTCATGCTCTGTCACTGGCGCCTGTCCTGAATGCATTTACCAGTGCTTTCCATATTGAGCCATTGTTTTTTGCCCAGAGCTGTGCAGTGAGTACCAGAAATGTTGAGAACTTTTGAAGAGCATGATGGATAAGGAATTAAAGGAGTAAAAATAGTACTTACAATGGAAGAGATGTTACTATACATAAAGCAACTGTTTTAATTTTCTGGTGATCAATGTTTTAAACAGTTTACACCCTAATGTGACCATTGTTAATAATACCTAGGTGTGTCAAGGAGAAAAAACTGTTTCTCTACTCTCTTAGGTGTGCTCTTGGGGACCTGTAAATTAAACTGACAAAAGACAGATTAGTAAGATAAAAGACAGATTTTTATTCATATGTATGTGTGGGAGTTCACAGAAAAATGTGACTCAAGGAGGTGGTTAGAATAGTTTATATATCATCTTAATAAAAGATGGGGAGGAGAACAGAGCAGCACTTTTTGGAGAACAAATGGCTTCTTAGAAGGAGGGGAGAAAGGGCTCTTATACAAATGCCATTTTTGAAAAATAAATGTGCCCTCAGGAGAACAGAAGGAAGGCATGATAGTTTGTGACAACATCTGTCTGGGTGTGGTACAACTTCTGACTTCTTATCTGTAAGAAGAGAAAATCAGGGTTGCTCCAGGGAGGGAATTTATGACAATTGAATTCTTTTGTGAGGCTCTGCTTTCAGGCAGGTAAGAGAGTTCAGGAACTCAGATGCCTTTGCTTAAAATAATTCTTATGCCAAAGTGGCGTATTTTGGGGTGACCTCTCCTGATCCCTTCAGACGTTTTAGTGTACTTTAGTTATGCCTCAGGAAGTTGGTTGGGGGTTTAGCGTTGATATGTAATGTGTTATAATTTTTCCCTTTTAAGATAATGTGAAATAGAACCCAGTTACCATCTTCACACAGAAAATCTAATTTTCAGGTGCAAATTACTCATATTTACTGAGATGTCAGTATTGTGGGGCTCTGAGGACAATGATGCTTTGAGGACAAAGGATGACCCTGCCTGAAAAAGTGTCAGCCTTACGCCCCCTCCCGGACTCTTAATCGCCCTCCCCACCCTGTTGCGATGGTTACGGAATTCCTGAGCCCACCTGGGCGATGCCCACCTGGGCCACAGGACCTGTTCCAAATAAGGAAAGGCATCTGCCCTGACCCACCCCCAACCTATAGAAGAAAGGTATATGTGCCTCCACCAATCGGTAAACAAAATTTTGACCTTGGACCCTTCCTTTGTTTTCTGGCTATAAAAACTGATCAATAGCACATGTTTGGGCTCGACTGTCCCAGACTACTAGCAAGTCAGCCCGCTGTTCTGGCAGCGACCCTTCCCTCTAATAAATTCTATCTTCTTTACATTCGGCCTTGTGTCTGCAAATTCTTTTCCAGCCCGTGTTCAGACCACGACAATATGAACTCATTTCAAGCAAACGTCTATCTTATGTGGTAGGTATTTTTATTCACCTTGCCTCTTTCTGTGCAGCATGTAAAGGTTTAGTAACATGCCCAAGATTCTAATGGAAGTAAGTACATCTGGGACCTGAACCCAGCTATACTGAATCGAAATTCTGGTTTCTTACCCATTATAGAGGCTATAAGGGCCTCTCCCAAGGGAAGGTCTGCATCCATCTAGCTCACCATAGATCCCAATGCCTGCCAGGGCTCCGTCCATAGTAGATGATCAATTACTTGTCCCACATGAATGAATTTATGGATTGAAGGAAACCAGAATGTGTCACCTCTTTGATGTAAAAATTATTTTGAGCTGAAGGCATTTAAGAAGCAGCAAATGCGGGAAAAAGGTCTCTCTACCCTTAACAGATGACACCAGAGGAATCTGCAAACAGTCCCCACTCCAGTAGTTTTCTCCCATGTATTTACCTTCCCACAGTTTGCCACCCTTGGAAGCCTAAAACCACTTTCTTTTTTCCAGTCATTTCTCTACAAATACATTGTTCTTTGCTGAAAATACTATATAAACCAGAGTTCTAAGCCACCTCCTTGAGTTACTCTTTCCTTGAGTTTCTCCCTTGTACGAGATATACATGTTAATAAACTTCTGTATTTTCTCTTGTTAATCTGCCTTCTGTTACAAGGGCCCCAGCCAAGAATTTTGAAGGGTAGAGGGACAAGAATTTTTTCCCTCCCTTACAGATGAATGGATGGATGGATTAAAACATGCTAATTAAATTTTGCCATAATAACTGGCCTGTAATCTTCAAACCTGTTCCTGGGGAACTCTTCTAGATGGAAGAAAATCAAAGAGCTATGACAACTAAATGCATATGCGTGATCCTGGATTGAAACCTTTTGCTCCAAAGAATGCTATTAGGGCAACCGGTCAAATCTGAATGGGGACTGTGGATTAGATGGTATGATTCATGGGACTGATAACGCACCTGAATGACACAAAGATTACTTCAAGGTGGAAACAACTAAGCTACAACTGATGCGGAAAGAACTCTTATCTGAACGTCCCTTACCTAGCGCATGGCTTTATGAGAGACAGCTGCCACAGCCCCTCCAAGATTTCCAATCAGAGAGGCCTGACCTTGGGCACCAGGACATTCCAAAAGATTGTGTAAACAAGCCTCATCCCAGCCTTCCATCCTCTGAAGCCCTAATCACCAGTAACCCCCACTGTTAAGTTGATACATAAACCTCTACCTCCAGCTGTTCAAGTTGTCTCTTCATTTGAAGGCTCCCACATGCATAAACAAACTTATCCTGTTAATCTGTCTGTGTGGGTTAATTCACAGACCATCCACCCCCCTACCATATAAAATGGTAAAAGAAAATTTTCCTTCCATCATGATCTATCTCCGTTAAGTTCCTGATTTTGATGGTTGTACTAAGGTTATGTAAGAGAATGTCCTTGTTTGCCAGGAGGAAAATTGGCTTCTATGAACACTTTTGCCATGATATCTACAGGAGTTTTTTTTGTTTTTAAGTTATGAGATGAATAAAGTCTGTACTCCCTTACAAGGGAGATGGGAAAGTTATATGGCAACAGAGGGATGAGTGATGATGGCCACATACATCAAGGCTACAGCCATACCGGTAAACACAGGCCAGAGTTGGTGGAACCCAGGGAACTTCCTCAAGGATCAGACCCCCCAGAAGGCCACGTGGTAAATGAATCAGGAGAGGTGCAAAGGGTAGAACTTCGAGTGATTCTTACTCTTTTTTTTTTTTGGCTATGCCCTCGGCAGTGAAAGCACAGAGTCCTAACCACTGGACTTCCAGGGAGTTCCCTGAGTGATTCTTATTCTTGTGCACATTTGACTGCCTTGGCCCTCACACTGCAGGCCATTACCATCACCTTAGGCACCCCTCTAGAGCCCATCTGGCTTCCCTAGAGTGAGCCAGACGGTAACACAGGGCTGAGTGAGTGGGTTCAGAACGTGCCACCCCAAAATATGCCAATTTGACTTTTTGATTATTTTGAGCTAAAGGCACTTGAAAAACAGTAGGTGTGAGAAAGGCACTCTGACCTACCCTTTTCTTCCTGAGGACAGAGGACAAAACTCCTATATGAAACACACCCTCCCTGAACCTGGAGACAGCAAGGAGAGGCCAAGAAGCATTTGTGCAAGGAAACCTTGTTAAAATAACCCTTATCTTCCTTTAGTCTCCACGTATATTTTAGTTACTTTCTCATAAATACTACTCTTTGCTTCACCTAATATATAAAACACTTAGGCCTAACTGCTTTGGGGGTTTTCATTTCCCTGTGAAGGCTTCCATGTGCACATAAATATAAAATTTGTATGCTTTTCTCCTGTGTATCTCTTATGACAACTTAATTCTCAGGCCCAGCTGGAGTCACTAAGAAGGTAAAGGAAAAGTTCTGTCTCCTCAAGAAACCCTAATAAAGTCCATGGGAGGTGAGGGGGAGGGGGACAGGGGAGGCGGTGCTCTGAAAACGGTGGCCACCGAAACAGAAATTTCCTTTTCTTTTTCAGAAGATTTGCTATCATACACATACCTGGGTTATTCTCAACATGTTCTGACAGAGGAAGGTGTAGCACTGACCACATTTCTAACAGAGCCTGTTTCCTGTGACCAGTGACTTAATTTGAGGAACAGCTGAAATTCTTGGCTCTCTGATTCCCTGCTGACACCAAGATAAATGCTACCAGTCTCAGAGATTTATTTTAATTCACTTCCATGTATTAATTTGAGGCAAATAAATCATTAACTCCTCCACCGTACCTTTGCTCCCCTGATGCTTCCCTCTGCTACCTGGGTATCTTGCTGATTCCCACAGACTAGTGAAGGTGGCTCTTAGTTGGGATACGCTTAAAAGGCCCAGTGTGGCTTCTGGTTTCTCCTTCACCTCCAGTACCAGCCATAACTGCCTCTCTTTATGTTCTCTTTGTTGAGTATCATTTTAGGCTTTATTTTCACTGTGTGGAGGACTTTATTCCCCTGATTTGACCCAGTTACAGCACCCATTTAATTATATTGCCTAACTTTCTTATTTGGATAAATCTTTCCAAATCTTAAGAAGGCATTTTAGAGGGCAATCAGGCCAGTTCCCAAGGTTTTACACTTCACACTTAAGAATTTTATTTAAAATGAGTGTGGTTGTAGAAACAAAAACAAAAAAACCCTAGACATAGAAAAATTATTGGAAGAAAATACATCAAAATATGTTTTCTGGGACTTCCCTGGTGGCACAGTGGTTAAGAATATGCCTACCAATGCAAGGGACACGGGTTCGAGCCCTGGCCCGGGAAGATCCCACATGCCGTGGAGCAACTAAGCCCGTGCGCCACAACTACTTGGCGTGCGCTCTAGAGCCCACGAGCCACAACTACTGAGCCCACGTGGCACAACTACTGAAGCCCGTGAGCCTAGAGTCCGTGCTCCGCAACAAGAGAAGCCACTGCAATGAGAAGCCCGTGCACCGCAACAAAGAGTAGCCCCTGCTCACCACAGCTACAGAAAGCCCGCGTGCAGCAATGAAGACCCAACACAGCCAAAAATTAAAAAATAAATTAATTTTTAAAAATATATATGTTTTCTTTTTAATTTTTCTATGTGAATTTATATAATATTCATAATGGGAAAATGCAATTACTTTGTTAAATAAATTGAACACAGAACATTATCTTTCTTTTTAAAAAATCTTACACATATCTTGGATCAAGGTGAAGATAGGATAGCCTTGGTTTGACACAATACTTTTTCCCCAAAAAATAGGTATAAGGACTATTTCTCTGACACAAATCTTATTTCCAGTTGACTCTCACTAAAAAATTAATGATGTGGTCTCACTGAAAAAAAGAAAGAAAAATCTCAGTAGTGAGCATGTAGTACTTCCAAAACTTGTAGATGTACTCAAAACAATGCATAATGTAGTTCTATTAATAGGGGACTCATTTATCTCTCCATCCATTCATTCAACAAGTCAGCCAATTCCTGAGCCCCCTGAGGTCTTGGGGAAGCAGCGGTGAATAAGACAAGCCTATCTGCCACTCTGAAGCTAGAGGACTGGTGATGAATGGCAGCAACGAAACAGGCCATCTGGAGTAATTACACTGGGGGTCACGGAACCCAGAGAGTAGAGAGAGGGGCAGCTGGAAGGAGTGGACAATCTCTTTGGATGATGGCCTGATGAATTTACTTAGAATTTCCAAGAATTAGGAATTTTTTTTAAAGATGCAAATTCCTGAGTAAGTCTTCTTGGCCCACCTCTTGGCTGGGGGGAGCATAGCCTCCAGCTGCAGATGAAGCCCTTCCATCACAGCCCCTACTACTGGATATTGACATTACCTGCCTCCCCACACACCCCAAGAGCTGTATGTCCAATTCACTTAGTCATCTTGGTATCTGGCTCAGGGCCTGGCCCAGATAATACATTTAGTAATGCTGAGTGAACTGTTTGCTGATAAGTAACGGGACTGCAGGTCCTTGCCTTCTATCGAGTATGTGAGACTCACTCTATGAATCTAAATAATGATGAATTCATGAGAATTAGTACTCATTACTGGTGGAGAGTGGAGGTGAGGGAGCTTAAAAGTATTATTTGTCAAGTGCAAACGTGTAAAATAGTTCACATTTATGTAACCTTGTGGGTGTTTCTCCTGATCTTATCCAGATGTGGCTATAAAGGTGACCTGAGATGGTCCAGACCAGAGACAACCTCGCCAGGCCAAGGACCACCATGCATCCACATGTGCACGTATGGGAGGGCAACATGTATTAACACTGGTGAGTTTGCCAACTTCTCTGCTCCCCTAATCTGCCAGTGAGGATCCCAACATTTTTGGTCCCTTCTTCTCAGCTGTACCCCAGCCTCTGAGGACAGGCCACTCTTGCCACATTTCTTTCTGGACATTGTGTGATGGGGAAGCCAAAGAAGGAGGGAAAGAGTTTGTGCGGGAGGAAAAAACTTTCTTCTACTTCCCATGTTCTCCAGCTGGAGCCTTGTAAATTAGACTGACAAAAGAGAGATTAACAAGACAAAAACAAAAACAGAAGTTTATGACCATGAGCTTCATGAATACACATGGGAACACTCAGTGATGAATAACTAAAAGCGCTGGTTAGAACTTGGGCTTATACAGCATCTTAACAAAAGAACAATATGAGTTCTTTTGCTCATATTGTTGAGTGCTAGTATTAGCAAGGTTTGTTATGCAGATTCCTTTGATGCCATCTCTGGGTTGATAGGGGTCTCTGCTGATTAACTTCTGTCCTTCCTGGTAGAGTGGGGAGGGGAACATCTTTCCAAATTTATGTCCTACTTTTAGGCAAATAGGAGGAGGCCAGAGAACGTTTCTTGTACCTGCTTCTTCTCAAATGCCTTCAACTCAAAATAATCCTTATGCCAAAGTGGTACAGCTTTGGGTGGCATACTCTGCTACCCTTCAAGTTCAAAGAGATGTAGTCAATCTACAACCTCAAGAGACTCCAGAGCTGGGAGCCAACACACTGAGGCTGAAGAGAAAGAGTGCTTTGAGGGAATGCAGTGGCCAGCGAGAGGCATCTGGGAGTAGGGATTACAACAGAGTTTGGGGAGGAAAGGAGAGGGACAGGAGAAGGCCTGCTTGGGACTATGACTTAGATCTTCTTTGATGTCCTTGGAGAGACCAGAGTAAAGAAAGTAATTTCTTGTTTCTCTATCTACCTGCCTTAGTCCATTCGGGCTGCTGTAACAAATATACCGAATACCAAATCACAAGCATGGCTTATAGAGAGCAGAAATTTATTGCTCAGAGTTCTGGAGGCTGGAAGTCAGAGACCAGGGTGTCAGCACGGTCAGGTGAGGGCCTTCCTCTGAATCAGAGCCCAAATTTCTCTCCATGTCCACACACGGTGGAAGGGGCTAGGGAGCTCTGTGAGGTGTCTTCTATAAGAGCGTTAATCCCATTCAGGAGGGCTCCACCTTCATGACCTAGGCACCTTTGAAAGGCTTCACCTTCTAAAGTCATCACCTTTGGGGGTTAGGATTTCAACGTATGAATTGGGTCAGGGGGGGATGCAAACATTCAGTCCATAGCACCGTCTATCTCTCTCCTTCGCCTTTGGGGACAGTATTTATTTAAATATGACACCCTCCCAGGACTGAGTGATGAGGTCCCAGTGTACCTATTCATCTCTACTTGGTTCTGATGAGAACAAAGGAGCATCTCACACTCAGCGTGTCCAGCACTGAACTCCTGATCCTCCTCCACAATCTGCTCTACCCACAGCCCACTCCTTCTCAGCCGATGGCAACTCCATCCTTCCAGAGACTCAGGCCAAACCTTTAGTGTCCTCCGTGACTTCTTTCCTCTCATTCCAGTGTCCCATTCATCAGGAAATCCTCTAGGCTCTACCTTCCAAATACCTCCAGAACCTGACCACCTGCCCCGACCACGACTCCTCCCATTTGGAGAATCCATCAGCTTAGGTTACAGCAGGGACTCCCAACTGGTGTCCCTGCTTCTCCCCTCTCCTTCTTATGACCTATTCTCAGCAGAGAAACCAGAATGATCTTTATGTACCTTCTAATAAGGTAAAAATAATTTAGCTCATTTACCTCCAATGCTTAAAATGCTGGAATGGGTTTCCTTTCTGTTAAGATAAAAGCCAAAATTCTTTTAAAGACCTAGAAGGATGTGTTCTGCCCCACCCATCCCGCCTCACCTACTCTCCTCTCTTTGGAAAACTCCCCTGCAGTCACAATGGCCTCCTCGCTCTTGTCTACACTCACTGGGCACACTCCAGATGAGGAACTTAGGGCCTCTGGCTGCTCTCTCTGCTGAAACACTGGCCCCAAGAGCCACGAGGCTAACTTCTTCTGCTCCTTCAAATCTTTGCTCAGATGTCACCTTCTTAATGAGACCTACTCTTTAAAAAATTGCAGCTCTGTCCTGAGCCCCACATTCCTATTCCCCTCACCCTGCTTTACTGTTTTTAGAATTTATCACTGTATCTATGATGCTAACTGTTTAGCCTGACCAGATGGTAAAGTCCATGAATCCATGAGGATGGATGTCTTTGTTTTGATCTCTACCACATCCCTAGCACCTGCAAGAGTGACTAGCGCAGAGCAGCTGTTCAATAAGTATTTGCTGAACGAATGAATGGAATCCATTTACACCAACAAGCAATCAAGGATGGCTTCTAGACTAGGGGAACTATCCGTGCCAGACGCAGCCTTCATGAGCTGGGGAGTGAGCCTTGTCCTTATCGACAGATACAAGCTGAGGTTCAGAGTCAAACTCCAGGGACCCAGCCGTCTGGCACACAGACTTTTATCTTCATTATTAATCTGCTTTGCTTCAGGACAAAGGCAAGGACATTAATGTTGACACAATTCAAAGACAACTCCTACCGTTTCTATGCTCCATTTTATTCAATGGCCAGACATGCAGCAGGCCCAAGGTCCAGGTCAGATGAGGGCAGCTGGATGGTTTCAACTAAAATCTTGGATATATGTGATATGCTCATATATGGACACACTTGATAAATTCCTTTCAGAAGGTGCAAACGGCAGACCAATTGGTCTCAAGTGCAACATCTGACAGCCCTAAGCAAGGTGGAAAGGGAAGCCAGAGGGAGGCTCACAGGTCTCTTCATCTTTTCCAGAGAGAAATATTTACCTCCTCACCATTACCATAAGAACAACCAATGTTTGCCCCCTTCATCAAGTACCAAACAGGAGCAAATGCATCTATCACTGCAGTCTCAGGGTCTCACCAGTGAGCTAAAACCTACCTCTGCAAATCAGCTCCGTGAGAACTATGAAAAAGATGTATCAATATGCTGCAGGGTGGGGAATGTGGAGCTATACACATAAATAAGAAAATTGTTATTTTTCAAGATAGTCAAGTGTATGGGTTGAATTGCATGCCCCCAAAATTCATATGCTGAACTCTTAACACCCACTACCCAAGAATGTGAGCATTTGGGGATAGAGTCTTTACAGAGGTGATCAAGTTAAAATGAAGTCATTAGAGTGGACCTAATCCAATATGACTTCTGTCCTTATAAAAGGGAAAATTTGGACACAGACATGCACAGAGGGATGAGGATGTGACGAGATGTAGGGAGAAGGTGACCACCCACAAGACAAGGAGAGAGACCTTTGGACAGATCCCTCCCTCACAGCCCCCAGAGGGAACCAACCCTGCTGACACCTTTTTTTTTTTTTTTTTGGCTGCGTCGGGTGTTTGTTGCTGTGCACGGGCTTTTTCTGGTTGTTGTGAGCAGGGGCTACTCTTTGTTGTGGCTTCTCACTGTGGTGGCTTCTCTTGTTGCGGAGCACAGGCTCTAGGTGCATGGGCTTCAGTAGTTGTGGCACGTGGGCTCGGTAGTTGTGACTCACGAGCTCTAGAGCGCAGGCTCAGGAGTTGTGGCTCACGGGCTTAATTGCTCCGTGGCATGTGGGATCTTCCCGGACCAGGGCTCAAAGCCGTGTCCCCTGCATTGGCAGGCGGATTCTTAACCACTGTGCCACCAGGGAAGCCCAACCCTGCTGACACCTTTATCTCAGACTTCCAGCCTCCAGAGCTGTGAGATAATAAATTTCTGTTGTAGAAGCCAACCAGTTGTGGTACTTTGTTATGGCAACCCTAGCAGACTAATACAACAAGAAATTACATTTCAATGTGTAGTTAATATGATAATCCTGCCTCGTCTTACATTGCTAAAATTTTAGAACTTGTTGTGACTTGATCATTCAAGTACGTAGCACTGGGCAATGGGTGCCACCGAATCACCCATATGTAGTCAGTGTTTATATGTTACACAAAGCTGTCACTTCACCAGCAAAGATTGTTGGTGTTACCTTTGGCTGCCTTTACCTGCTCTCTATTTCTCTTCCACCCAGGGTCTTCTCAGGAAACTTGAAAAACTTTTCTTTTCCCAGTGCCAACACCCCTAGCCCCACCCCAAGGCAAATATTCAGTCACCCTCCCAAGAATACACCAGGTTAGTCATTTCTTTTGGCAAAACCTGATTACTCCTTTTCTTGATTCTCTCTGACCCATCAATTCATGCCTTTCAGTGGGCCTTCCACAGCCCATTCCATGGTAGATTTACTGCCCACTCCATCTTCCTTTTGCACGATTTAATCTGCTGTATTTTAATTGGGTAATAAAACTCTGTGTGCCACCCAGCAAAATTCCACAGGAAGCAATCACCAGGGACATTCTCTCAGCAGCCAACTTCTAATTATTTATTCAGGCCCAAAGCCTAATTCCACCCCTGAGTGCAGTGGCTCTGACCTGCTGCATTCCCCGTGGAGGGGGGAGGGGGCGGGGCGGCCACCAGTTGGGATCCCCTGTGAGCACATCCCTGGACAGCAGACTGTCTCTAAGTCAAGAAGGCCTTAGTACCTGGGAGAAGCCTCTGCTCTGCCGTTACAGCAAATGGGAGGATCGCCCTGGGGCCTCTGCTTTGTCAGCACCTCCACTCCCACACCCCGCATTGCTCAGGAATGAGACTGCCACAATCTGTGAGGCAGTGTCCCCAACATTTAAGGAAAAAACGGGACTAGTCAATTCACAGTGTCAGCACAACTGGATAGCCATCTGGAAGCAAATTGACACAGAATAAATTCCATACAAATAAAAACACTGAAAGGCAGCAGAATATGCACCCAAAAATATGACCATGGGAGTTTAGGACATGCCACCCCCAAACATATGGCTTTGTTAAAATACGATGCTTTGGTACATTGATTATGTTGAGCTGAAGGCACATGAAAAACAGCAAATGCAGGGAGAGGCTTTCTCTGAACTCCCCTTATCTGCCTAATGGCCGATCCTCCAAAAGGAACTCAGTTGTCATATATTCCCTCCCCAGAGCCACATCAACCAGGGGAAGAGTGACTTGTCCCAGGAGATGAGACTAGACATTGACACGGCACCCAGACAAACTTTGTCACAAACTGTCGGACCTCCCATCTTCTCTTCCAAGAGCCCATTCATCTTTCCTGAATATCATTTACCCACCCTAGGAGGCCTCCATCCCCCATCCCCTTTCCCTATTAAGATGGCATTTAATGCTAAATTCTAAGCCACTTCAGGGAGTTCCTCATTTTTCCCTGGGTGTCTCCCATATACACATGAGGTACACATGTTAATAAACTTCTGTTTGTCTTTCTCCAGTTAATCTGTCTTTTATTACAGGAGTCTCAGCCAAGAATTCGGAAATATCGAGGGAAAATAGTTTTTCCCCCCCTACAAGATCAATATGAATATGAATTTATAAAAATGTTAGAATAGAACACAGAAGAATTTTTTATAACTTCAAAATAGATTAGGTCTTTCTAACTATTACACAAAATCCAAAAACCTTAAAAGAGAAGATTGATACCTTTGACTATATAAAAATTAAAATTTGTTAAAACATGCATTCCTCTCCAAAAAAAATCATAAGCAGAGTCAGAAGATAAATGACAGATTGGAGGAAATATTTACAACTTATATCACCCTAATATACGTTAAAAAACAAAATTCAACTGAATATATTTTAAAGACCTTACAGGCTTCATTCATGAATCAGGTAGCATCCCATCTAGCAAATGGAAAGGAGCTCCAAGAAGCTGTACAAAATGCAAGGTTTTTATAGGCAGAAGGGAGCAGGAACAAGGAGGTTACTACCAAAGAGTGGATTGTTTGTGGCAAGGTCACCTTCCTTTAGGGGACAGCACGGGCCTAGCAGGCAGATTACCTCACTAGTGCTAACCAGGTAATTCCAGACTGACTGGTTTAAGATTCCACTCCTGGGAGAGTTTGAAAATGTACTTAGTTAGGTATTAATTCTCAGTTTGGTGACGTGGGGCTTGGCAAATATGACTTCATTTTGGGGCCTGTTGTTTCTTTTTTAAACCTGTATAAAGATGTCTCCTAAAAATCCGTAAGAAATATCAACAACCCAATAGAAAAGTTGCAAATGTCTAAGCAGAGAGTTTATTGAAGGAAAATAATGAGTACCTCTTTTGTAATGGGTACTTTTTAAAATGCCCATTACAAAAGAAATGAAAATTAAAATTATAATGAAATACCATTTTTCACTTATTAGACTAGCAAACACTAAATCTCATACATTGTTGGTGGGATTATAAAATAGTTCAATGTCTATGAAGAGCAATTTAGCAACAACTCTATAAATTACAAATATATACACCTTACGACCCTAAGAATTTATCTTCCAGATATGCTCACACGTGGGAAGTAACACACTGTACAAAAGCTATTTATGAGACATTGTCTGTAATAGCCAAAGATTGGAAGCCACGTAAGTGTTTATCAAAAAAGAGCTGATTTCATTAACTGTGGTAAATCCATACAATCAAATATTCTGTAAGAAAAAAAAAGAATAGAGTTCTTAATAAATCAATAAAGAAAAATCATGCAGAAGAATGCAAATATACATACCATATCTATATGTAAAGCAGGCTGTCATGTATGTAAAAAAAAAAGATGAGGGGGAATAAAATGTCTATATGACTGACCTATGAATAAAAATATCTGAGAGGATAAAAAAGAAAGAAATAACAGTGCTTATATGTTGAGAAGGATGGGAACTAAATAAAGAAGGATAAGGTGGGAGGGAGTCTTTTGTTTTATAGCGTTTTGTAATTTTAATGTTTGAAACATGTGAATGTGTTACCTATTCAAAAAACTAAATTAAAAACAAAATCTGACTGGGGACAGGGGGAGGAAGAGGATAAGGGGAGGAGAGAGAACCCAGATCACCCATATAGTGTGGTTTCCAAACTGCACAAATCCTCCACACCCTCCTTCCAGAACCCATCACAGTGATGACAGCACTGGGAGGTGGGGAAGACGAGGGAAGGGGATGAAGGCAGAACTGCAAGACCTCACGTCCATGCAGTTCTGCTTTTGACATTGCTGTCAAATGAAACTCTACATACACCACTGTGTTTCTGTGTGTGAAAATGTTCCTCTGCTAAATGTAAACAGTTTGCAATTCTGTTTCATCATTTCTTCACCGTTAAAGAGATGCCAGGAGCCTAAATGAAAAGAAGTCATGTAGAGTCCTTTCACCCCTGAGAAAGCCTGCCCATTGAGATTTTGTCACATCTCCTTTCTTTTCATCTTAAAACTCCCCCCCACCCCGATCGTGGCTATTGTATGGCAGTCAACCAGACCAGGGGCCAACCAAGCCTACCAGACCACCCACAGTAGTCAGCCCGCCACAACAGAAGGACCCAAAGAGCCCACATAGGGAGCACCCCTAGAGCATATATCTATGGTGATGAGAGGAGAGTGCACTGCTAGCACACATAGGACGTCTCCTACAAAGGTCATTTCTCCAAGGTCAGGAAACATAACCAACCTACCAGATACAGAGAAATAAAAACGGCAAGCTAGGCAAAATGAGGCAATAGAGGAACATGTTCCAAATGAAGGAACAAAATAAAAACCAGAAAAACAAATAAGTGATATAGGCAATCTACCCTAGAAAGAATTCAGGCTAATGATTGTAAAGATGATCAAATACTCAGAAGAATGGATGCACAGAGTTAGAAAATATAAAGAACAACTCTCTTAACAAAGAGTTAGAAAATATAAAGAACAACCAAATAGAGATGAAGAATACAATAACTGAAATGAAAAATCCACTAGAGGGAATCAACAGTAGAGTAAATGACACAGAGGAGTGGACCAGCAAGCTGGAAGACAGAGTAGTGGAAATCACTGATAGTGAACAGAAAAAAGGAAAAAGAATGAAGAGAAATGAGGACAGTTTGAGAGACCTCTGGGACAATATAAATGCACTAATATTCACATTATAAGGGTCCCAGAAGGAGAAGAGAGAAGGAAAGGGGCTGGGAGCATATTTAAAGACATAATAGCTGAAAATTTCCCTAACCTGGGAAAAGAAATAGACATTCAAGCCAGGAAGCACAGGGAGTGCTTAAGCCAAAGAGGAACACACCACTACACATTGTAATTATAATGAGAAAAATTAAAGATAGATAGAATATTAAAAGCAGCAAGGGAAAATCAACAAATAACATACATGGCAACTCCCATAAGGCTATCAGCTGACTTTTCAGCAGAAACTCTGCAGCCCAGAAGGGAGTGGCACAATATATTTAAAGTGACAAAAGGGAAAAAAATACAATGAAAAATATTCTACCCAACAAGGATCTCATTCAGATCTGATGGAGATATCAAAGGTTTCATAAAGAAGCAAAAGCTAAATGAGTTCAACACTATCAAACCAGCTTTACAAGAAATGTTAAAGGGACTTCTCTAAGCAAAAAAGAAAGGGCCACAACTAGAAACATGAAAATTACAAAAGGAAAAAGCTCCTCAGTAAAGGCAAATATACAGTAAAGGTAGTAAATTGTCCATGCACAAAGCTAGTAGGAAGGTTAGGAGACAAAAGTAGTAACATCATCTATATCCACAATAAGCAGTTAATGGATACATAAAACAGTTAGATGTAAAATATGACGTCAAAAACAGTAATCTTGAGGGAAGGGGAGTACAAACTCAGGGTTGTTAAAATACATTTGAAATTAAGAGATCAGCAACTTAAAACAATCACATATACATACAGATTGCTATGTATAAACCTCATGGTAACCACAAACCAAAAATCTATAATAGACACACACACAAAAAAAGAGAAGGGAATCCAAACGTAACACAAAAGACAGTCATCATATCACAAAAGAAGAGAACAAAAGAAGGAATGAACAAAAACATATTGTAAATAATGCTGCTATGAACACTGGGGTGCATGTATCTTTTCTAGTTAGTGGTTTTGTTTTCTTTGGATATATATCCAGGAGTACAATTCCTGGATCATATGGTAGTTCTACTTTTAGTTTTTTAAGGAACCTCCATACTGTTTTCCACAGTGGCTGTACCAATTTATATTCCCACAAAAAAAAAAATGTACAAGGGTTCCCTTTTCTTCATATCCTCTCCAATATTTGTTATTTGTGGTCTTTTTGATGATAACCATTCTGACAAATGTGAGATGATATCTCATTGTGGTTTTGACTTGCATTTCTCTGATTATTAATGATGTTGAGCATCTTTTCATGTGCCTGTTGGTTATCTGTATGTCTTCTTTGGAAAACTGTCTATTCAGGTCTTTGCTCATTTTTTACTCAGGTTGTTTGTTTTCTTGATGTTGAGTTGTATGAGCTGTTTATATATTTTGGATATGAATCCCTTATCAGTCATATAATTTGCAAATATTTTTTCTCAATCAGTAGGTTGTCTTTTCATTTTGTTGATGGTTTGCTTTGTTGTGCAAAAGCTTTTAAGCTTAATTAGGTCCCATTTGTTTATTTTTGCTTTTGTTTCCTTTGCCTTAGGAGGCAGATTCAAAAAAATATTGCTGCAATTTACATCAAAGAGTATCCTCCCTATGTTTTCTTCTAGGAATTTTATGGTTTCTGGTCTTACATTTAAGTCTTTAATCAATTTTGAGTGTGTTTTTGGTATATGGTGTTAGAAGTGTTCTAATTTCATTCTTTACCATGTAACTGTCCAGTTTTCCCAGCACCACTTATCGAAGAGACTGTCTTTTCTCTATTGTGTATTCTTGCCTCCTTTGTTGTAGATTAATTGACCATAAGTACATAGATTTATTTCTGGGTTCTCTATTCTGTTCCATTGATCTATGTGTGTTTTTGTGCCAGTACCATAGTGTTTTGGTTACTGTAACTTTGTAGTATAGTCTGATTCCATATAAATTTTAAAATTATTTGTTCTAGTTCTGTGAAAAATGCCATTGGTAATTTGGTAGAGATTGAACTGAATCTTTAGATTGCCTTGGGTAGTGTGGTCATTTTAACAATTTTAATTCTTCAACTTCATGAACACTGTATATCTTTCTGACTGCTTGGGTCATCTTCAATGTCTTTCATCAGTGTCTTAAAGTTTTCCAAGTATAGGTCTTTTACCGCCTTAAGTAGGTTTATTCCTAGGTATTTTATTCTTTTTGATGTGATTATAAACAGGATTATTTCCTTAATTTCTCTTTCTGAGAGTTTGCTATTAGTGTACAGAAATGCAACAGACTTCTGTATATTAATTTTGTATTCTGCAACTTTACTGAATTCGTTGATGAGCTCCAGTAGTTTTTTGGTGTCATCTTTAGGATTTTCTATGTATAGTATCATGTCATCTGCAAACAGTGACAATTTCACTTCTTCCTTTCCAGTTTGGATTCCTTTTATTTCTTTTTCTTGTTTGATTGCTGTAGCTAGGACTTCCAATGCTGTGTTGAGTAAAAGTGGCAAGAGTGGACATCCTTGTCTTGTTCCTGATCTTAGAGGAAATGCTTTCAGTTTTTCACCATTGAGTATGATGTTAGCTGTGAGCTTATCATATATGGCCTTTATTATATTGAGGTAAGTCCCCTCTATGCCCACTTTCTGGAGAGTTTTTATCATAAGTGGATGTTGTATTTTGTCAAAAGCTTTTTCTGCATCTACTGAGATGATCATATAACCATTTATTCTTCAATTTGTTAATGTGATTTGTCACATTGATTGATTTTCACATATTGAACCATTTTTGCATCCCTGGGATAAATCCCATTTGATCATGGTGTATGATCCTTTTAGTATACTGTTGGATTTGATTTGCTAGTATTTTGTTGAGGATTTTTGCATCTATGTTCATCAGTGACATTGGCCTGTAATTTTCTTTTTTTTGTCATATCTTTGTCTGGTTTGGGAATCAGGGTGATGCTGGCCTCGTAGAATATGTTCAGAAGTGTACTTTCCCCTCCAATTTTTTGGAAGAGTTTCAGAAGGATATGTATTAACTCTTCTCTAAATGTTTGGTAGAATTTACCTGTGAAGCCATCTAATCCTGGATTTTGGTATTGGGAGTTACTTTATTACTGATTCAGTTTCATTACTGGTAATTGTTCTGTTCATATTTTGTATTTTCTCCTGTTTCAGTCTTGTGAGATTGTACATTTCTAGGAATTTGTCCATTTCTTCTAAGTTGTTCGTTTTATTGGCATATATGATCCTTTGTATATCTGTAGTGTTGGTTGTAACTTCTCCCTTTTCATTTCTGATTTTTATTGATTTGGGCCTTCTCTCTTTTTCTGTTGATGAGTCTGGCTAAAGGTTTATAGATTTTGTTTATCTTTTCAAAGAACCAGCTCTTAGTTTCATTGATCTTTTCTATTTTTTCTTTTTTTGTCATCTCTGTTCCATTTATTTCTGCTGTAATCTTTACGATTTCTTTCGTTCTACTAACTTTGGGTTTTGTTCGTTCTTCTTTTTCTAGTTCCTTTAGGTATAAGGTTAGGTTGTTTATTTGAGATTTTTCTTGTTTCCTGAGGTAAGCTTGTATTGCTATAAACTTCCCTCTTAGAACTGCTTTTGCTGTGTCCCATAGATTTTGAATCATTGTGTTTTTTGTTTTCATTTGTCTCCAGGTATTTTCTGATTTCCTTTTTGATTTCTTCAATGATACTTTTTTTTTTTCCTTCAGTGATCCATTTTTTTTAATGTTTAGTAGCATATTGTTTAGTCTCCACGTGTTTGGGGGTTTTTTTTGCAGTTCTTTTTCTTGTAGTTGATTTCTAGTCTCACAGCATGTGGTCAGAAAAGATGCTTGATATTTCAGTTTTCTTAAACTTACCCAGGCTTGTTTTGTGGCCTAGAATGTGATCTATCCTGGAGAATGTTCCATGTGCACTTGAAAAGAACATGTATTCTGCTCCTTTGGGATGGAATGTTGTATATATAGCTGTTAAGTTCATCTGGTCTAATGTGTCACTTAAGGTTAGTGTTTCCTTATTGATTTTCTATCTGAATGATCTGTCCACTGATGTAAGTGGGGGCATTAAATTCCCCTGCTACTATTGTGATATTGTTGATTTCTCCCTTTATGTCTGTTAATATTTGCTCTATGTGTTTAGGTACTCCCATATTGGGTGCATTTATATTTACAATTGTTATATCTTCTTCTTGGATTGATCCCTTGATCATTAAGTAACAGCCTTCTTTGTCTCTTTTAACAGTCTTTGTTTTAAAGTCTATTTTGGCTTCAAACCCTGGAAGCTCCGAGGTGCTATCGACGCCACCCTCACCCCTGCAGCCATGATCTCCTTAACAGACACCCAGAAAATTGGAATGGGATTAACAGGATTTGGAGTGTTTTTCCTGTTCTTTGGAATGATTCTCTTTTTTGACAAAGCACTACTGGCTATTGGAAATGTTTCATTTGTGGCTGGCTTGGCTTTTGTAATTGGTTTAGAAAGAACATTCAGATTCTTCTTCCAAAAACATAAAATGAAAGCTACAGGATTTTTCCTGGGTGGTGTATTTGTAGTCCTGATTGGTTGGCCTTTGATAGGCATGATCTTTGAAATTTATGGATTCTTTCTCTTGTTCAGGGGCTTCTTTCCTGTGGTTGTTGGATTTATTAGAAGAGTGCCAGTCCTTGGATCACTCTTGAATTTACCTGGAATTAGATCATTTGTAGATAAAGTCGGAGAAAGCAACAATATGGTATAGCAACAAGTGAATTGAAGACTCATTTAAAATATTGCATTATTTATAAAATCCTTTGAAGAATATTCAGCACAAAATTAAATTACATGAAATAGCTTGTAATGTTCCTTACAGAAGTTTAAAACATATAGCCTACAGAGTAGCAACAGCAGTTAACAAAGAAGCAGTGAAAACAGACTTCTAACCAAGTCATCTAAGAAGTCAGCAAGCAAACTGAAGGAGATGAAATCTATGTTACAATGCATATTGAAACTCTTGAAGGGGATTTTTACTGTTTTTCCACAATGTATGAAACACAGCCATCCTTAGAGAACTGTAGTGCCTGTTTCTTTTCTTTTTCTTTTGAAGATGCAAGCACACCCATAGGCATTTGCTTTTTAGAACTGTAATGTCCTCTGCAACAGCGAAACTATTTCCAGTTGCACTGTGTCTCTGAAAGTGATGCATGAGTTAGATTGGATTATGTCATCGTAATATATTAAAACCAGGAAAACCCAGTGTCGATGTATGAATCACTTTTTTTCTTTTTGGTAAACGTATGGTTAAAATAAAACTTTTATGGTTCTTCTGAATCTTAATATTTTAAAGCCAGATGAAAATCTGAACTAGATATTCTTTGCTGGAATATGCAAAGGTCATTCTTTACTAGCTTGTAGTTTCTAAGTTATAGCTGACTCAGCACTTTTTCTTTCAGGAACACATTCTGGAAGTTCTCATACTTCTTGGGACTCTCACATGAGCATCTGTATCTTTCATGACATGTAAGCATTTAACAAAAAAAGCATTCTTGGTGATGAAGGAGTCTGTTACATAGCTCATTTCATTGAATAGTTTGTTATTTAAGATATTACGTGATGCAACCCAAATGGATATTTCCATGTTGTGATCCAGTTTTTCTTTTATTTTTTAAATTTTAACAGTGATTTATTATTTTGCTTTTCATAAAATAACTACTGGTAATATTTACTTTAAGATGTACTGTGTTAAAAGGTTAAACTTACAGCTATTTTTTAAGGGCTATTTCCATAAGCCAAGTTTTCCCTTATTTTCAGCTTTTTCATAACATAAAAATCAATATGCATAATGTGTGTTTCATATGATCACTCTTCATTTGAGTTCATGGAGAGAATATCTGAGTTCACATACTAAATTATTTTACTGTAATTAAACTGGCTATAGTTCTGAAAAACATGACACTACAAAAATGATGTGTTGCCTTCTCTACTGTTGCTGCTTGACAGGCAGTAGGAAACAGTAGTTGTTTCTTCATTAGTAGTTTTCCAAGGTGGCACCCTTATGGTAGATGTAGGAAGACATTTCAAGAGTCATAGTACTATTTGTTTTACCACTAATGATTATACTATTTACTCTTTTTTTTAACAGTTGCAAAGCTTTTTAATGTATAAAATCATAATTGAAATTTGTGATTTTTATTGACAAATGTGTCTACAAAATATATTACAGCCTATGTTATTTTTAGTTAAATCTCTTGATGCACAGAGAAGTCGCAACCTTGCTCATCTAAAGAAGGAAGGACTTGGTAGATAGTCTAATGGTTCAGCCTTGTGGATTACTGTCTTTTTGGTACTGGCATTTGACTTATAATCTGTGAAAACAGATGATATTGACAAAATGAGACTCCTACCTCAATAGTTCATGGAATAATAAGAAACCTAGTGTTGTGTCTAATGTTCTTCAAAAAAGTAATATCCTCACTTGGAGAGTATCAAATATATACATATTTTGGGGATTGACTTATACAAGTTGCCCTGTAGGACTCTGTTATACATATTTTTGACTGACCCATATTATTTACAGTGGCTAGATAATTCTACCTTTTTAAAGCAAGAACAGTATCTGTTAATGTATGGAACATCTGTATTATTTAGCTCCTTTGTAGACATGAATTTCTATCAAAATGTTCTTTGCACTGTAACAGAGATCTCTTTTTCAGCAATCTTATTTCAGAAAGCATTATTAGAAATGTGTAAAGGATAATCTCCCAGTCCTTAGTAAGAGTGAGAGGCTTCGAGCAGTTTTCAGTTTTAAATGAGTCCACAGTTTATCTCAAATGTGAGTTTGGGACTGCTTGGCAGCATTGTATGTTTCTTATTCAGAACCATTGATGAGGCTCTATTTTTTTTTAGAAATTCACGTTCTTTTATTTATTTATTTATTTATTTATTTATTTATTTATGACTGTGTTGAATCTTCGTTTCTGCGCGAGGGCTTTCTCTAGTTGCGGCAAGTGGGGACCACTCCTCATCACGGTGCGCGGGCCTCTCACCATCGCGGCCTCTCTCGTTGCGGAGCACAGGCTCCAGACGCGCAGGCTCAGTAGTTGTGACTCACGGGCCCAGTTGCTCCGTGGCATGTGGGATCTTCCCAGACCAGGGCTCGAACCCGTGTCCCCTGCATTGGCAGGCAGATTCCCAACCACTGCGCCACCAGGGAAGCCCAAGGCTCTATTTTTAAACATACTTGTCTTCTGACAGAAAGGACTGTATGTCATATTGTTTCTTCCTTTCCAAAATTAGTCTTCTGTCTTTGTGACAAAAAACATACTCTGATTATTGCTATAAAGATGGAGGAGAAGGTCTAATACTACTTAGCCTTAAGTGTTTCTGGCATTGTTCAAATGTATTTTCTGTAACAGAAACCTATTTGGAATGTTTTCCTTTTCCCCTTATAAATTGTAATTCCTGGAATACTGCTGCTTTTAAAAGTCTCACAGATTATATGATCTAACAATTGAATATTGTAAATACACTTGTCTTACTTCTCAGTAAAAGAGTACTTTTCTATTAAAAAATAATAATAATAAATAAAGTCTATTTTGTTTGATATCAGTATTGTTACCCTGGCTTTCTTTTGATTTCCATTTGCATAGAATACCTTTTTCCATCCCCTCACTTTCAGTCTATGTGTGTCTTTAGATCTGAAGTGAGTCTCTTGTAGGCAGCATATATATGGGTCTTGTTTTTTGTATCCATTCAGCCACTCTATGTTTTTTGATTGGAGCATTTAGTCCATTTACATTTCAAGTAATTATTGACATGTATGTTCTTATTGCCATTCTGTTAAGTGTCCATCAACAGATGAATAAATAAAGAAGACGTGGTGTATAAATATACAGTGGAATATTACTCAGCCATAAAAAATAATGAAGTTTTGCCATTTGCAACAACATGGATGGACTTGGAGGGTATTATGCTTAGTGAAATAAGTCAGACAGAGAAAGACAAATACTGTATGAGATCACTTACATGTGGAATTAAAAAAAAAAAAAACTAGTGAATATAACAAAAAAGAAAGACTCACAGATATAGAGAACAAGGTGGTGGTTACCAGTGGGAAGAGGGAAGGGGGGAAGGGCAAGATAGGGGTAGGGTATTTAAGAGGTACAAACTGCTATGTATAAAATAAATAAGTTACAAGGATATATTGTACAGCACAAGGAATATAGCCAATATTTTATAATAACTATAAATGGAGTATAACCTTAAATATTGTGAATCACTGTGTTGTGCACCTGAAACTTATATAGTATTGTGAATCAACTATACCTCAATTAAAAGAAAACTTCCCCCAAGTGTCTACTGTAACCAAATCTCACTTGGAAACAAATATGAGATGGGGTACTCACGGATGACTCACCCAGGACACCACACTCTCCCCAGGAAGACTTAGTCCCTCTAGTTCCATCTTAGGGAAGTAAATAGAGGCCAGATGCTGCTGTTCCAAGGTACATGTGCTCCTTCTTAGTAATTCAATACGCAATATTTAGTGAGGGACTGCAGGGAAGGTATCTTAATATAATAGGAATCTTACCACAGGGTTTCTCTGAGGCAAATCCTCCATTTTGTGTTCAGTTTTGGTCATTACTGAAAGGCAAGGGAAGGGAAGGCAAGGAAAAGAAATTGGGTGTCTTTAAAAAATAAAACATAGCATGAAGAAACAATAGTGAAGTCAGAATTCCCCTGGGACATTCACTTCCACTGGCAATACTACATACAGTTTACTTAAAGTGTCACGCAGCACAAAGATTTTTCAGAAGCTGACAGGAAAGATGTAGTGTTCCAGAGATGGAGTACTCAAGGGCAAACATAAGTTTCTACACAGAATAATTATTGGAGAAAGACTATGTGCTTTCTTTGGGTGGAGACACTGGTCATATCGGTCATATATCTTTGAAAGCCTGGGATAAAAACTGTTGCCTGAAAGTCACTTTTGAAGCATGATTTGGTTAGAAGGAGCCATATCCAGGTACAGACTGGCTTGGGGAGAGGGGCCAGGCCAAAGAAAAAGAGTTGAACATGTCCCAGGAGAAGGGGGCAGGAGCCAGAAACTAAGCCACTCCACCCATGGCCCTGAATTCTTGGTAGAAGAGGTCTTCTATATAACTATGCACCAGGGTCCCCAGCTCACCTGCCCCAGCAAGGCAGGCATCAACCTCCCCATTCACCCCACTGTCCCACCTCAGCACCTTTCCCAGTTTCTGGTACTGCTACACTGCTGACAACAGTGCTTCCAGAAACCATTGCAACAACGCTACCATCATTTTGCACCTAAGAGATATAGGGCCTTGACCCTGGGGGAGGCAAACAGATTACAATGAGAGGTATAGGATACAAGAATATACTCGGTGGAGCTCATTGCTGTAGAGGTAACCCAAGTCCTGAGGCCTTCCTAAAAGCAGATTACTGTGAAGCTGGGAGGAACACACTGTATGGTCTTGACTGGCCTCATGGACCTCTGGGGTAGAAGACCAGCTTTTAAAGGGGCTGAGTTTGCCTAATGGGGAAGAGAGTTATTAAGTGTCACACAGGGGATGAAAATGCTGAACAGATATCAAAAGAAATTTTCAGATGCCAAAAGAAATCAGAAAGCATAGGTCAGGGCCAGAAAAAGTAAGACCTCTGAAACATTCTGGAACCTTAATAATTTCCTCATGTTTGCTTCTTCTGTTATCTTTCTATTATCCTTCCTGGTAGCACGACTTTTAAAACACTTAAAACAAAAGGCCTCTCTGTGTTTGCTTTGAGAGCAACAGTTAATCATGGGGTGTTGCAGCCCAAGAAGGCAACCTGGAGGATTAGGGTAATTAGGGCAGTTTTGGGAAGGGCAGATGGCTATATTGAGAAGGAGAAAGGAGCAGAAGCTTTGGCTGTTAGGTGTCCCAGAAACTTAGCAATTAAGGTTTCTTTAAAGCTTTTATTTTTATGTCATTATGCATTTTTGGTTTATTTGTTTATAACCTACCTTATTCCATAAAATATTTTAGTAGCTTATAGGAATATAAGCTACTTAATAAGAAATATAAGAAATGTATGCAATAAGATATAAAGTCAGAGGCAGAAAATGTCAATTTTTAAAAGAGGTCATGACTAGGAGAAATTTAGAATACATGTCCAGATAAGGTCCTACTCAGTTACTTAACGGCAGGCTTGGATCTGTCTGAGTTTCCAGGCGCCCAAAGAGGAAAGGGAAATCGGATGGGTTACCAGATTCTCATCGTCCATGAGAAGACAACAATTGCTGAGGTAAAGTTCTTGTGGTTCTTATCTCTAAAAGATAAATCCCTATGGTCCTTCATAGAGTGGTGGAGGAGAGATGTGGTAGCAACACCTCTACATTATCATCAAGAGAAAAATCCATGAACCTGTCTCTTATAGATGCCAAGAGGATGACTCCAAAGCAAAATTCACAGGAAGCATTTCTGTGGAAACCCTCCCCTCTCACTTAACCAGAAAGCAGCAGAACTAGATTTGGAATCAGGCCATATGATGTCAACTCCTGTTTGCTTTTCACCTCCTTTCAGCTACCTATTTCCTACTCCTCTTTTAGCCTCAATTTAAACTTCATCTCTTTTTAAATTTTTAAAATATTTTTATTAAAGTAGAGTTGATTTACAATGTTGTGTTAGTTTCTGGTGTACAAAAAAGTGATATATATTCTTTTTCATATTCTTTTCCATTATGGTTTATTTACAGGATATTAAATGTAGTTCCCTGTGCTATACAGTAGGACCTTGTTGTTTATCCATTCTGTATATAATATAAACTGCACTTTTTGAAAAAGACCTTCTCCGACCCTGGGCTGGACTCGGCTCCTGGATTTTCTCTATCTTTCATACATCACATTCTTTGTTTTCACTTATTTGGTGTCTATCTTTACCAATGGACTGAAAGGTCATGGGAGCAGGAACTACCTGATCATCTCAATAGATACTGGAAAAGCCTTTGACAAAATTCAACACCCATTCATGATAAAATCTCTTATCAAACTGGGACTAGAAGTGAACTTCCTCAACCTGACAAAGGGCAACTAAGAAAAACCTACAGCTAACATCACACTTACTGGTGAAAGACTAAATGCCTTCTTTCAGAGATTAGAAACAGGGCAAGAATGTCCATTCTCATCACTTATATTCAACATTGTACTGGAGGTCCTAGCCAGTAGAATAATGCAAGAAAAAAAGAAATGAAAGGTATCCAGATTGGAAAGGAAAAATTTTATTCACAGATGACATGAGCCATCTATGCAGAAAATCCTAAGAGATTGATTTTTCCAATACCTATTAATAAATATAGCAAAGATGGAATATATATGGTTAATATATAAAAATTAACTATATTTCTATATGAAAGTAATGAACAATTGAAAAATAAAATTAAAAAACAATAAAGTAAACCACAAATAATGTGAAATACTTATGGATACATTTAACAAAAATATGCAAGACATGTAAACTGAAACCTCAAAACATTTTTGTGAGAAATTAAGGATGACAAATAAATGGAGAGACATTCCATGTTCACGGATTGGAAGATTCAATACTGTTAAGATGTCAATTCTCCCCAAATCGATCTATGGATACAAAGCAATCTCAAGTAAAATTGCAGAAGACATTTTTGTAGAAACTAACAAGCTAATTTTAAAACTCATATGGAAATACAAAGGACATAGAATAGCCAAACAATTTTGAAAAAGAACAAAGTTTGAAAACTTATACTACGTGATTTCAAGAATTACTGTAAAGTTAATCAGATGGTGTGATATTGCACAAGGATAAACATATAGATCAGGAGTCAGCAAACTTTTTCTGTAAAGGGCTAGATAGTAAATATTTTTGGCTTTGTAATCTGTTTCAACTCTGCCTTTGTAGCATGAAAACAGTCACAGACAATTTTTAAAGAAATAAATAGGCTTGACTGAGTTCCTGGTAAAACTTTATTTACAAAACAGGTAGTGGGACAGATTTGGCCCTGGGCCATAGTTGTTTGACCCCTGATATAGAGCAATGGAACAGAAATAGACCCATTGTGATGTAGTCTATTGACTTTCAACAAAGAGCCAAAGTATTTAAATGGAGAAAGAATAACCTTGTCAATGAATGGTATTAGAACAATTGGATAATCATATACTTCATACCACACACACACACACACACACACACACACACACACACACACAACTCAGAATGAATCATAGACCAAAATGTAAAAGCTGCATATATAAAACATCTAGAAGAAAAAATAGGATAAAATCTTTGTGTCTTTGGGCACAAAACACAATATTTAGGCAAAGATTATTTTGATATGACACAAAAGCACTAGTCATAAAAGAAAAAAATGGACTTTATCAATATTAACCTCTATGCCCAACTTGAAAAGAATACAGTGCTGCATATGCGTAAGCTGTGACTAACAGACTCAGACTTGCTCCCAGAGGTCAAGGTGGCCTTAGAGACCAAATGATTTTTCTGTATTTCAATTTCTGAATTTGTAAAAGGAAAGTTGAGGGAACACATCTGAGTAAAATCTTTATACAGGCCCTCAGACAAGCAATGAGAAATAAAGGGGAGCGTCATCTGTGCAAAGTATGGAGACCTACATGATTTGCTTCAAGAGAAACAGGTTAACATAAGGAACCACATGGCTGGGAACTGGAATTGGAAATCCTAGAAAGCAAAAAACTTCTGAGGGCAGGACCCTCTCAACAGCTCTGCTTCTGTCTGCTATTATCTGACCTCTTTTTTTTTTTTTAATAAATTTATTTATTCACTTATTTATCTATTTTTGGCTGCGTTACTGCACGCAGGCTTTCTTTAGTTGCGGCTAGCGGGGACTACTCTTCGTTGCGTTGAGCGAGCTTCTCATTGCGGTGGCTTCTCTTGTTGTGGAGCACGGGCTCTAGGTGCACGGGTTTCAGTAGTTGTGGCTCACGGGCTCTAGAACGTAGGCTCGGTAGTCGTGGTGTAAGGGCTCGGGTGCTCTATGGCATGAGGGATCTTCCTGGAACAGGGCTCAAACCCGTGTCCCCTGCGTTGGCAGGCAGCTTCTTAACCACTGTGCCACGAGGGAAGCCCCTGACCTCTTCTTTTTTTCCTTTTTTTTTAAATAAATTTATTTATTTACTTATTTATTTATTTTTGGCTGTGTTGGGTCTTCGTTTCTGTGCGAGGGCTTTCTCTAGTTGCGGCAAGCGGGGGCCGCTCTTCATCGCGGCGCGCGGGCCTCTCACTGTCGCGGCCTCTCTTGTTGCGGAGCACAAGCTCCAGACGCGCAGGCTCAGTAATTGTGGCTCACGGGCCTAGTCGCTCTGCGGCATGTGGGATCTTCCCAGACCAGGGCTCGAACCCGTGTCCCCTGCATTGGCAGGCAGACTCTCAACCACTGCGCCACCAGGGAAGCCCTGACCTCTTCTTTTTTATAGGCTGACTCCCTCATTCTTTTATGCTCTTTCACATACCTTTGTTTGCTTGACCCAGGCCCTACATTATGGCATTACTTCACCCTCAGGTCTGCTGCTAATTGCGGGAAGTGTTTTCAGAATTTGTTTCACATTCTCTAGGGAAACATATTGATTGACTCAACTCATCATGTCAGGTCATGGGTTGCTGGTCAGCCTATGGCTATGCTTCCTACCCAGGTCCAATCAGCTGTGGTGAGGGTAGGGAGGAAAGGATCACAATGATATAAAGGGGCTTACTATCCAGGCAGAATCCATGAAACATTTCAATTCCAGGAGTACACATAAATGAAAGACTGATCTGTCCAGAACTGCTATTGTTTCTGCTAGTCTGGTAATGATGCCAATTTCATAAAGGAGTAATTTAGAGGAGGATGGAAGGTGCTGTGTCATCAACAAAGCATGTACTGAGTTCCTAAGTTCAATATTTGCATAATATGACTGTGATGGTTAATTTTATGTGTCATCTTGACTGGGTTATGGGGTGCCTACATATTTGGTTAAACATTATTCTCACTATATCTGTAAAAGACACTTCCAGATGAGATTAACATTTGAACTGATGGGCTAAGTAAAGCAGATGGCCCTCCCCAATGTGGGCGAGCCTCATCCAATCCACTGGGGCCTTAAAAGAACAAAAGGCAGAGTAAGAGAGAATTCATTCTCTCTGCCTGACTGTCTTTGTGCTGGGACATCAGTCTCCTGTCTTCAGACTCAGACTAGAGCTGTACTTTTGGGTCTCTTGGGTCTCCAGCTTGCAGACCTTGACAATTCTCAGCCTCCATAATTATGTGAACCAATTCCTCATAATACATGATGCGCGCGCACACACACAAAAGCATCCTATTTGTTTGGTTCTGTTTTGCTGGAGAACCCTGACTAATACAATGACTCAAATACACAAAAATCAGACGAACAGGAACAAGATCAAGTGAAAGCATATTTCACTCCAGACTTTGTGATTCTTCATACAGAGCTATGGGATTCAGTTCTGCTATGACATCTTACCTTATACCCTCATCTTCTACAAGACAGTAAACAAGAAACTGGAGACGTCTGAATGAGCTGCACATTCATCCCCATTTCTCGCATCAGTCACAAATCCATCCCATCAACTCCCCACAGCATAAAATCCTTATAACACTTAAACCTCCTCAGCCCAAAGAGAACCTCATGAACCATATGCAAAATACAGTCTCATTTTCTTTCCTCTGTTTAATTACTCACTTCATTTAGTTTTATTTTTCTCTTTCTCATTGGGCAAAGACAACTTTGTATTTGGGTAAATTAGTCTAAGGTCTAATAATAAAGGAGGAATGTGTTTCCCTTTGACGTTTACTAGCATGATGAAAATTCTCAAATGTGCCCTGAACCACTAATATTTACTTCTTTTTACAAACAAGCTCAGATCTTTTCTCTCATTAAACACCTAAGATGATCCCTCTTTCCTCCCAAAATGATTCCTGTTGGTTTTCTGTTTAGGCCAGAAAACCTAAAAATCTCTCTTGCTGGGAGAAGCAGCTGCCAGTGTCAAAAGGAAACAGTTGGTTTTGGGAACTTGCTTGTTTAGAGTAAGTAGGTGGTGTGATTCCAAAGAAACTCCCTTGTGTTATACTCAGCTGTTACAAGTTGTACATTTGTACCTCTTTTCTCCAGAATGTCCTTTCTCATCATTCTAGGCTCATAGCTGGATTTCAGTCCATGGCAATGCTCTTCAAATCTGAAAGTGCCTCCTGGGGTTTTTCCTAATAGATCACTTTTCCTAGTGGGAACTGTTAATGGTTTTTCTTTCCAGCTAAGTTTTGATAGCCAGATGAAAGCAGTGTCAATGAGACTGTGAAAATGTTTCTTTCCCAAGGCCTCATAAACCACTTCATCAAGCACATCAGACCTAGCTTTGCCCATATGAAGGGGCAGGAAAGATTCTATTTTCTCATCGTGCAAGAATTAAACAAAAGCTCTGAGGCCACATGTGGTCTTTTAAAGCAGTCAACCATTTTCTTTCCATTCCTCTTCTTTTTCTTTCTTTTTTTTTTAATGTCTGCTCATATCTGCTTCGAATGTGGACTTATCCTATCATGTGTAAAGTAAGAAACAGCTAAGAGTGTTACTTTCCTCTCACCGAACTAATGTGGTCAGTGGATTTTGTGCCCTCATAGGAGTATAAACCCTGTCACTCTAAACAGGTTTTCTGGTAGAGTCTAGATGACATTTAATATATTAATAGTTAATATATTAACTAATGACATTTAATATATTATAGCTTATCTGGGCATAGCTAAGGATCACCACTAGCTTCTGAAATAGTTATAAAATTAAGGTTTATCTAATGTGTCAGATGCTTTCAATGGCTACTCATTTCCCACTGCTTATTTTAGCTGTTAGTTCCTAAATATGAGCCAGATGTGGTTGGTGGTAATTAACAAAACTTGCTAGCTGTTTTGTATTTTTCATGCAGTTATTTATGCCAAGGTAATCTCTTTCCAGTCAGGGAAAGCACAGGGCAGTTCCTGGAGATTATCAGGTCTACTGTCCTCATTTTACAGAGGTGCTATGGAGGCCTGGAGGAAGCATAATGTTGGATAATCAAGTATGATAAAAATTTGTGCAGAGCCTTACCATTTTCTTTTACCTAATCCTCATAAAAATCCCATGAAGTAGGTAAGACAGTTGCTATGAACATCTGTGTTAGTTACAGCAAAGGCCAACCTACTATAACAAAGAGACTAATGAGACAGTGCCTCAAAGAGCAAAGAAATGTGTTTCTCGTTCACATAACAGTGTCGAGGTAAATAATGCAGGATGGTGCAACAGCTCTGCTCCACGGTCACTGAGAGATTCTGGTTCCTTCCATCGGGTAGCTCTGCCATTCCCTCAGGCACTTTTATGGTCAGAGCTGAGTGGTCAAAGATCCATCCCTCTCAGAAAGGGGACGATGGCACAAATGAAGCACATCCACTATTTTGAGACCTAGGCTCAGAGTGGCATACATACACCCCTTTCACTCACATTCCATTGGAAAAAACACGGTCATGTGGCCACTTTGACTGCCAGGAGGCTGGGAAATGTAGGGTAATGTGCCCACGAAGAAGGGGAGAATGGATTTTAGTGGGCGACTAACAATTTCCACCATTCTCATTTTACAGATAAAGAAATTGAAGCTCAGAGACTAATACAGACAAAACTTCTGCTCCTAATACAGAATTAAGTCATGAAGTAGTTTCACTTGAAAAATAGTATATAATTTCAAATGCTTGTTATACCCCCCAAAATGAGCATGATTAATGTATTAGTCAGGGTTCTCTAAAGAAACAGAACCAATAGGATGTGTATATAAAGAGAGAGATTTATAGAAATTCAGATCACTGTAACAAGGAACTAGAAACTATAAAGAGGAACCAGTCAAAATTAGACAACTCAATTGCCGAGATAAAACCAAGCTAAAGGCAATGAATAGCAGACTAAATAATGCAGAAGAATGAGTAAGTGATCTGGAAGATAGAATAATGGAAATCACCCAATTAGAATAGCAGACAGAAAGACAAATGAAAAAAATGAAAGCAACATATAAGATCTATGGGATAATATAAAGCGTGCTAACCTATGCATAATAGGGATTCCAGAAGGAGACGAAAGAGAAAGGGTGACCAAAAATACAAATATTTGGTAAAATTATGGCTGAAAACTTCCCAAACCTAAAAAAGGAAACAGATATCCAGGTACAAGAAGCCCAGAGGGTCCCAAACAAGATGAACCCAAACAGACCCACACTAAGACATATCAAAATTAAAATGGCAAGGATACCAAGGGGGGAAGAGGGGGTGGGATGAATTGGGAGATTGGGATTGACATATATGCACTACTATGTATAAAATAACTAATAAGAACCTACAGTATAGCACAGGGAACTCTACTCAATGTTCTGTAGTGACCTAAATGGAAAGGAAATCTAAAAAAGAGGGGATATATGTATACGTATGACTGATTCACTTTGCTGTACAACAGAAATTAACACAACACTGTAAAGCAACTATATTCCAATAAAAATTAATTAAAAAAATTAAGATGGCAAAAGTTAAAGAGAAGATTCTAAAGGGAGCAAGAGAAAAACAGAGTCAGTTACAAGGGAACCCTCATAAGGCTGTCAGCTGACTTCTCTACAGAAACTTTGCAGGCCAGAAGGGAGTGGCAAGATATATTCGAAGTCCTGAAAGGGAGATTTATTTTAAGGAATTGGCTCACATGATTTGGAGGTCCACATGTGCAGGGTAGGCTGGCAGGCTGGAGACCCAGGGAAGAGCTAATGTTGCAGTTCAACTCCCAGGCTGTCAGCTGGCAGAATTACTTCTTGCTCAGGGGAGGTCAGTCTCTGTGCTAGTAAGGCCCTCAGCTGAGTGGATGAGGCTCACCCATGTTATGAAAGGCAATCTACTTGACTCAAGAGTCCACTGATTTAAATGTTAATCTTATCCCCAAAACACCCTGAGAGCAATATCCAGAATGTTTGACCAAATATCTGGGCATCATGGCCCAGCCAAATTGACACGTAAAAGCCCTGTAGTTTTCTTTTTTCTAATAATATATGTTAAAGATCTGTCTATATCAGAACATAAAGAGTTATTTGTGGGACTTCCCTGGTGGCACAGTGGTTAAGAATCCACTTGCCAACGCAGGGGACATGGGTTCGATCCCTGGTCGGGGAAGATCCCACACGCCGCCGAGCAACTAAGCCCGTGCGCCACAACTACTGAAGCCTGCGCACCTAGAGCCTGTGCTTCACGACAGGAGAAGCCACAGCAATGAGAAGCCCGCGCACCGCAATGAAGAGTAGGCCCTGCTCACTGCAACTAGAGGAAGCCGGCACGCAGCAACAAAGACCAACGCAGCCAAAAATTAAAAATAAATAAATTTTTAAAAAAAGAGATTTTTGCTTCTTATAGCTGCACAGTATTCCATGGTATGGATAGGTCATAATAGATTTAACCAGTCCCCTATTGGTGAACATGTAGGTCATTTCCTTTTTTGCTGTTATAAGAAGTACAATAACTAACATTGTATGGACATAATTTTGCATGCACCCAGGTATGTCTATAAGCTAACTTCTTTAAAATGAATTGCTCTGTTTAAAAAAAAAGATGTGCATTTCAACTCTTGACAGTTACTGCCAAATTGGCCTCTATAGATGTTGTACCAATTCATATTCCACCAACAATATAAAGAGTGCTTTGCCAACCCAAAGTTTTATCAAATATCTGGACATTTGCCTATCTGATATGTGAAAAACGGTATGTAAGTATAATTTAAATTTGTGTATCTCTTATTATGAATAATGTGGAACATTTCTTTAAAAATATTTAACAACTCTTCGTATTTCCTTCTCTGTGGATTCTGGTCACAGTATTTCCCCACCTTTCTGTTGGGTGGTTGTTTATTTTTCTTATTAACTTGTAGAAATCAACATGTTAAGGAGGTTATCCCCATTACCTGTGACATGAGTTGCAAACATTTTTTCAGCTTGCTGTTTGTCTTATGACTTAGCTGATAGTAGATTCTCTGCAAAAATTTTAATGTAGTTGAATCTATCATTTTAAAATAGTTTTATACAATAGTTAAAGGGTTTGCCCTATTTTGAGGTGTTAAAATAATTTTCCCATATTCTTTTCTATATCACTACTGTTCATTTTTTAACATTTAGATCTTTGATCTTTTTAAAGAAATGCGAGTTATGGATACCTACTTATTGTCTTCCAGATTGCTACCCTGTTGTCATAAATACCTATGACGGCTCCACCTCTTCTGTGAGATTTATTAAACTATTACAACATAGAGTAGGGGAAGAGAAACTATAACCTGTGGTCCCAATCTGGCTCGCAGCCTGTTTTTGTAAATAAAGTGTCTGCAGCCATTCATCTCTGTACTGTCTGAGGCTACTTTTGCACTAGAAGGCAGGTGATGGTTGCAACAGAGACTGTATAGCCTGCAAAGCCTAAAAGATTTAACTTTCTGGCCCTTGACAACTCTTGATATAAATGGAGGACAAGGAGAAGAGGAGAAGGAAGAAGAGAAGGAGGAGAAAGGGTGGAGGAGGAAGAGGAGGAAGGAAAAAGGAGAAAGCGAAGATATTCTGAAAACAAATCAAATTTTCTGGGTATAAACTGTGCAGAGGAAAAAATATTCATTAGAAGAAAAAGATTGAAATGAGATTGTGGGTTTATTTTCTTCTCCCTTGGTAGAAGCTGAGGAGCTTTAGTTTGTTTTCATATTGTACTATAGTCCACTTCACAAAGACCCACAAATCTCTCATCCTTTTTTCTACAAGAAAGGCCAGAAGTCCCTACAGAGATTCCAAGTCTTATGCTTGTTCACAAATGTAATGATGTGTGGGTGGTCTTGGGGGACCCCTTGGAATGTGGAAAGCTGGGGTTCCTTTTTGAACACATCTCTTTGGGATGTTGTGTGCTACTGCCTTTCAAATCTCCTTCTTTCTTCTAGGACTAACAAGAAACCCCTCTAAACTGGCTTTTATTATTACTTTTAAAAATGTGTTGTACAGGACCCAAAGGATTTGTTTACCCGGAAAGTATAGTGTTTCTCCCTTCTAAATATTACACAAAGGAATTTCTACTCCAATGTCTCAGTGGGTTACGCTGGCTTTTTAATACTCCAGCTGATTCCCCTTCTTTTCTTAGGTTTTCCACAAGTTACTCACTAATCTTCTTAGCCCCTTTCCAGTCGTCCTGAGCATGCTTCACCCTTTTCTGAAGCAGCTACAAAGTAGCTATGAAGCACCAATTATTTAAACTCACACTGACTTGCATGAGAAGAAGTGCAAGAGGAAACACAGGATAAAATTCCTTTTATCCAGGAGCTATAACTGTGATGATAGACTCTAAAATGCTTCACAAATATTTAATTTACTTTATATTATCATTATTTCAGTTTTATGTCTGGTTCTACACTCTAAAATTGATGAAGCACATGGAGAACTTAAAGAGTGTCCATACATTATTATAACATTAGAAATAAACATTGTATGTGAAGAACATTTGTATTTTCAAAGCACCTTTACATACATCATTCTATTTGAGTCTCAGGACAATCAAACAGATATGGCTATATCCATCTCATAGTTGAGGAAACTGAGTCATGGGTAATTTATTTCATTTTTATTTAAATTTATTTATTTATTTATTACCCCACTGCAGGGCACCCAGGATCTTAGTTCCCCAACCAGGGATTGAACCCGTGCCCCCTGCAGTGGAAGTACACAGTCCTAACCACTGGCCCGCCAGGGAATTCTCTATTTATTTATTTATTTATTTATTTATTTATTTATTTATATTTAATTTATTTATTTTTGGCTGTGTTGGGTCTTCATTGCTGCACGTGGGCTTTCTCTAGTTGCAGCGAGCGGGGGCTACCCTTCATTGCAGTGCACGGCCTTCTCATTTTCGTGGCTTCTCTTGTTGTGCACGGGCTTCAGTAGTTGTGGCTCACAGGCTTAGTTGCTCTGTGGCATATGGGATCTTCCCGGACCAGGGCCTGAACCCGTGTCCCCCGCATTGGCAGGCAGATTCTTAACCACTGTGCCACCAGGGAAGCCCCCCTATTTATTTTTAAACTATAGTTAAAACATTCACATTACTCCACATTCAAAAGGCACATAAAGGTATACAGGGAACAACTCCCCTCCACCCCTGCTACCCAGTCTCCCTTCCTGGAGGCAACTGCCATGCCCTGTTTCCTATATATTCTCCTGGAGATATTGTATGCTTATGCAAGCATATATAGCCACACATGGTGTTTTTCCTTTTTACATAAATATCTTAATATGTACACTGTTCTGAACCTAGCTTTTTTCATTTAATAACATATTCTGGAGATATTTTGTATCGGTATATAGTAAACTTTCTCTTTCTTATGGTTTCATAGTATTTGATTGTATAAATTTATAATGTATTTAAACAGTCTTATATGATGCCCTTTTTAGGTTGCTTTCAATCTTTGCTTTTTTTTTTTTTTTTTTTTTTTGGCCATGCCACATGGCTTGCAGAATCTCAGTTCCCTGACCAGGATTTGAATCTGGGCCATAGCAGTGAAAGCCCCGAATTCTAACCATTAGGCCACCATAGAACTCCCTCAATCTTTGCTTTTAATGAGTAACCTTATGTCTTTACACGTGTGCAAATGTATCTGTTGGAGAATTTCTATGTTGGAATTGTTGGATCCAAAAATACATACATTTAAAAATTTGAGAAGTATTGTGACATTTTCATTGGATTAGACAAAGATTTTAGGTGAATTATCCAAGACTGCAGAGCTAATTTTTAATGGATTTGAAGTTAAAACAAATGTTTCCTAACTAGAAAATAGGAGCCATGATGAATGGTACATTAGGGGAGACACTAACTTCTTGTGAAATATAATTAATTAAGGCCTCTGCAAGAGAAGAGAGTGAGGAGTCACCTTTCTTGCCTACTCCATCCTTCTCATTGCCTTTTGTGAACTTGTTCCCTGAACCGGAGGGCTAAGTGATGAACTAACTTCAGCAAGCCCAGATGGGTTTACCTCCTGTCAGCCTGGGCCAGCCAGTCTCATAGACAACTGAGATGCAGGCTCCTCTGCCTGTACTGAAAAGTTGAAAAAAATGAAAGTGCTTTACCTCAAAAAGTAGAAGGCTATGAAGAAAAGGGTAATGAGTTTTAAAAGGCCTTCAAAGATACTGCAAGATGGACCCTCACTAAAAGACTTGCTTTGTGTGTCACTGTCCGTGGTGCTGACAGCATCCCTGTGGGCTGAGACAGGATGGCTTTTCCTCCTCCTGGGGCACTAAAGTGTCTTATACAAACCCTCCTGGGGAATTCTGGACAGGAGAGAAAGGAGGCAATCAAGGGAAACCAGAGAAGTAAAAAGGACAAGGGCTACTTAGGCAGAATGTTTGTGAGGTTGGATGGAGAAGGAAGAGGGATTGGTATATGACTGGGTATTGTTTACAAATCATCACAGATACTAAAAGATAATTCTGCCCCCTTTGAGACAGTGGTGGGTCGGGGGACATATGCACATTGCCTTATGCATTCCATTATTGTATGCATATATCCCCTGAGGACTTGAAGAAAAGTAAGGTTACAGAAAGAGCTTAGAGAAAGTTATCATGTGGAATTTCTTGAGTGGACAATTTTAGAAATAAAATGGATTGCCATCTTCCTGAGCTGATTTGACTATAATCCTACTAAGACTGGGAATAGACTGGATAAACCTCCCGAGAACTTTGCAATATTTGAAGTCACAACTTCAGTGAAAACATTCATCCTATTCTTGCTCTTTACCCATTTGAGCTTCAGGGCAACCTGGATTTAAACTAAAGTAACATCACAGGGCTTCCCTGGTGGCGCAGTGGTTGAGAATCTGCCTGCCAACGCAGGGGACACGGGTTCGAGCCCTGGTCTGGGAAGATCCCACATGCCGCGGAGCGACTGGGCCCGTGAGCCACAATTGCTGAGCCTGCGCGTCTGGAGCCTGTGCTCTGCAGCAAGAGAGGCCACGATAGTGAGAGGCCCGCGCACCGCGATGAAGAGTGGCCCCCGCTTGCCACAGCTGGCGAAAGCCCTCGCACAGAAACGAAGATCCAACACAGCCATAAATAAATAAATAAATAAATAAATAAATAAAATTTAAAAAAAAAATAAATAAATAAAGTAACATCACAATCTATACTGATTATTTTTGTCTTATCTAAAGACATTTGCTTTCAAGTGTTGTTTTTTTTTAATTTATTTTTGGCTGCATTGGGTCTTTGTTGCTGCGCTTGGGCTTTCTCTAGTTGCGGCGAGTGGGGGCTAGTCTGTGTTGCAGTGCACGGGCTTCTCATTGCGGTGGCTTCTCTTGTCGCGGAGCACCGGCTCTAGGCACGCAGGTTTCAGTAGTTGTAGCGCACAGGCTCAGTAGTTGTGGCTTGCAGGCTCTAGAGCACAGGCTCAGTAGTTGTGACGCATGGGCTTAGTTGCTTCGCAGCATGTGGGATCTTCTCAGACTAGGGCTTGAACCCTTGTCCCCTGCATTGGCAGGCGGATTCTTAACCACTGAGCCACCAGGGAAGTCCCAAGTGTTTTTTTTTTTTTTTAAGTGTTGTTTTAATACACACAAGAAGTTACTAACTCTCTCAACCTGTCAGTTCTTTCCCTAGCAGCATAAAAGTATAGTACAGAACATGAATTCAATAAATCCCATTCATTCCTCATTGGTGCGCTGAAATTGAACAATCTTCAATTCACATGATTAAGTATAAAAAAATATTTATGTTTTGGTGCAAAACGAAAAAGAAACTCTTGGATTTATATTAAGTTTAAGTGTAAAAATATAATTTTTTACATTTCTAGCCTTGGTTTTGTTTTCAATTTTTTTTTTTTTTTTTTTTTTAGAAGCACATGCTTTTTTTTTTTTTTAATTGTATAGCTACTTTATTTATTTATTTATTTATTTTTTTTTTTTGGCTGTGTTGGGTCTTCGGTTCGTGCGAGGGCTTTCTCTAGTTGCGGCAAGTGGGGGCCACTCTTCATCGCGGTGCGGGGACCGCTCTTCATCGCGGTGCTCGGGCCTTTCACTATCGCGGCCCCTCCCGTTGCGGGGCACAGGCTCCAGACGCGCAGGCTCAGCAATTGTGGCTCACGGGCCCAGCTGCTCCGTGGCATGTGGGATCTTCCCAGACCAGGGCTCGAACCCGTGTCCCCTGCATTAGCAGGCAGATTCTCAACCACTGCGCCACCAGGGAAGCCCTGTTTTCAATTTTTAAATGCTATATTTTCCAGTTGGAGGAAATATGTAATTTGGGGGATTAGGCCAGAGATTCCATAAATGTTAAAATCTATTTTCCAATATTTTAATGGCCTCACTGGCAATGCAGTTGGCTTTGTGTGCTTGGCTGTGGTTATAATCACGGCCGCTACAGAGACACACAGATTTCGAACTATCTGGGCTTGGGGAGCTCTTGTGCATGAGCAGTCAAAGCAACATCCAGACAGAGTCTCCAGAGGCCCTTACTGGCATATCTGTCCCCACACAGGGTGAGATTTCCCCATAGGCCACCAGGAAAATAAGCTATTCTCCCCAAGGGTTATCTGATTCTGCCTGTGGGCATTGACTCTTATAAACCTTCTCATATTCTAAGCTTAGAGACTGCCCTCAAGTTCTACATCAAATTTCTCTATTCCAGGGCTGTGACTCAGCTCCAACCTAAAATCCATTTGAGAAAAGAAAACATTTAAGGGAAAGAGTATCATCCTTTCTTCTGGATCATCTGTTTCAACATTTTCTTTTCCTCGCACACAGCTAACACAATGATCATCTTTTATCACACTGTGGTGATTCTCTGCCAAAGTGTGGATGGGAAAGGCAGAGGGCACGTCCTTTTCTGTTCCACCCAAAAATGCTTATCAGAATGGAGGGTGGGGGGCTTCCCTGGTGGCGCAGTGGTTGAGAATCTGCCTGCTAATGCGGGGGACACGGGTTCGAGCCCTGGTCTGGGAAGATCCCACATGCCACGGAGCAGCTGGGCCCGTGAGCCACAATTGCTGAGCCTGCGCGTCTGGAGCCTGTGCCCCGCGACGGGAGGGGCCGCGATAGAGAAAGGCCCGCGCACCGCGATGAAGAGCGGTCCCCGCACCGCGATGAAGAGTGGCCCCCGCTTGCCGCAACTGGAGAAAGCCCTCGCACGAACCGAAGACCCAACACAGCCAAAAATAAATAAATAAATAAATAAGAAAATCCTTTAAAAAAAAAAACAAACAGGTTTTAAAATAAAGAAGAAATTCAGACTTTAAAAAAAAAAAAAAAAATGGAGGGTGGGGTGGGTGACAAAATCTATAGGAAATCAATTTACTCTTATATATAAATTCAACAACCTGGCTGTATTTTATGACCAAATATAATAAGTACCTGTTAACTCTTTTGAGTTTTCTTTGTATACAATCACATCAACTGAGAATTATCCAAATCTGATTTTTTTTTTGAGGTTCCATATTGTGTAGTGCATGCACCCTCTTATCATGATTATCATCACAAACAACAACAAATATATACTGAGTGTTTCCCAAGTAAAAGACATGGAACAGGGTGATATGGGGATCTAAGGGATGAATGAGACAGAACCTTTGCCCTCTCAAAAGGATAATAATTGGGACATGGTTTGTCTATGTGAAAAACAGGACCAATAAACAAAATGGGACAAGGCCATAATTACCTTTGCAGACTCAAAGTTCATTTAAAAGAATTGCTTTTCTTTCACGCCTACTATGTTGGCAGACTGCATACCCTAGATGAGCTGCTTGGTCACAATTCTCCACTCTCCTCTTTTTTTTTCCCCTTGTTTTGGACAAATGTCCATTGCACAGTCTATGGTCTGAGTCATGAACATAATGATATTAGAAGTAAATGGAAAAGGAAAAGCAGAGTAGGAGAATATTGTAGGGGAATAGCTATCACTCACTCTGGTATTCTTTCCATCTGGCAGGGCTTCCTGGTTCCCCCATAAAGTGGAGATTACCATGGCCACAAAAGACTCTGAAACCTTTCCCAGAAACCAATTGCCAGAATGGGAATTCTGAAGGAACATAACACAAGTGAATAACACATTATTTTCTTCTCTAAGAGAAAAAGGTTATAAGAAGTAATAAAAAAAAATACAATCATGAAATCTGGATGAAGGAGACAGTTTTAGCCTGACTTTCAATCGTTTATAGACAATTTTGAAGTAGTTTAAATTTAGCTAACCCATAGCATGGATTACTCTTAAAGTTTTTAAAGTGGTTTACAAAATAGGATATATAACAAAATCTGTTTTTGTAAAAAAAGAAATAAAGGTATATTTATGAATAGGAAAGACTATCAATTCTAATTTTTCCTAAGCACTGTGATTTTAGTTCATTTTATTTTCATCTTGGGTATAGGAATAGGGGATGGGGATGGGGAAGGAAGAGAACAGACTATTTTGATAACAAAGCCCATAGAACTACTGAACTTTTAAAAATATGTACATTTATTTTTGTCAAGAAAAAAATTATGTTTAATTTTTTCAATTAAAAAATTTAATGTAGCCTTAGAAACAAAAAAGTGCTGCTATCCAGTAAGCAGTCGGTAAATGATTGCTAATGTTATTATGTAGTGAGAATAATCTTCAGAAAGAAAATCAGGATTATATTGCTTCTGAAGCTGTTGCGAAGTCAAGCCTTCACCTAACCAAGCTGTTGACAAAAGGATAACATCAGCATGGGAGCTACAAAAGCAGAGCTCACAGAGCAGGAATTAGGTGGCCAGTATTCTTTTTTATTTTAGGTAAGAAGTCGATTTATTTAGAGAGATACACATTCCCTAGACAGATTGCGGTCCGTCTCAAAAGGCGAGAACAGCCTTGGGAGAAACTCTACAGACAGAGTGTGGGCCATCTCAGAAGGCGAGAGGCCTGGATGGCCAATATTAAAACCACACTGTGCCGAGGCCAGAGATCCTGAAGAGAGAAAGAGGCTGGGATGCTACTTGCTGGCAACTTGTGCCCTTTGAGAAGCACAGAAAGTTCACTGAGCATCACTGGGGCCACCTCCCTGCCTTTTGATTCCTTGATCCTCTGCTCACCCTGTGACAATTCTGAAGAATCATTCATCCTCTGGTTAGCATAAGTACAACTGGTGCAGTGACTAAAGGTTAATTTCCTTTATCATGCACTAACTGGTTTGCACAGTAACCTTGGGTGAGTGTGTTTGATGTCCCCCTGAGTTGATGAGCAAAATGTGTAGTGAAGGAAGCGAGCCTGGGACATAGGGGCCCAAGAACATACCGTTCCCCCTGTGAGTCTCCATAGGAGCAGCCAGGCGGCCTCTCTACAGTTAACGGCTTTCTTATCTATAGTGCCAACCACAATATTCCCATCTGAAAACCAAGTGTGCATGTGACCCAAAATATTTACTCTGGACCACAGCCAAACCTTTACTCATGTTGATTAACACATACACTGTTTACGGTCCTTGTTGACCCTACTTATCTCCCCCACTTCTCTGGGAACTGATTGTACTCCCAAACCAGAGGTGGGCACGTGAGCTGGGCTGGGTGAAACACAGAGTACTCTACTCTTCTGTGGTCAGTGATCCTGCCGTGATGGGAACCTGACTCAAGATAGACCCATCAGAGTCCTGCCCAGGATCGTATCCAGCTTGACTCCACTTGCAAAACGAAATATAAGACTGAGCCATTCATTCAAGTAGCCAGAAGACTGTTTGTAGCATTGGCCCAGGGAAGAACAGCTGACTGACCTTGGGCAAGTCACTTAAACTCTGTTGGAACAAAGTTCCTTCTCCTATGAAGTGAGAGCTCTGATTAAGACCATCTGGAAGGTTCTGACATTCGGAGATGAGACCGCTCCTTCTCCTGTTATGTAGACAGTTGAACCAAGACAACCTTATCAAGCTAGGCTAATGGATTTACTCTAATGATTCCTTCTCAGTCCTACAGCTGGGTTTTCCAGAAACCCAGATAATTGCACCTGGAATCCCAATACCAAAAAAAGCACACCACTTGCTGAGCTGAGTTACTACAAAATACTAACTATAGTTCCCTGTGCTACATAGTAGGTCCTTGTTGCTTATCTATTTTATATATAGTAGTGTGTATATATTAATTCCAAACCCATCAAAAAATGGGCAGAAGATCTAAATAGATATTTCTCCAAAGAAGACATACAGATGGCCAACAGGCACATGAAAAGTTGCTCAACATCGCTAACTATTAGAGAAATGCATATCAAACATACAATGAGGTATCACCTCACTCCAGTCAGAATGGCTGTCATCAAAAAGTCTACAAATAATAAATGCTAGAGAGGGTGTGGGAAAAAAGGAACCCTCCTACACTGTTGGTGGGAATGTAAATTGGTGCAGCCACTATGGAGAACGGTATGGAGGTTCTTTAAAAAACTAAAAATAGAGTTACCATATGATCCAGCAATCCCACTCCTGGGCATATATCCAGAGAAAACTATAATTCGAAAAAACATGTGCACCACAATGTTCATTGCAGCAGTATTTACCATAGCCAAGACTTGGAAACAACCTAAATGTCCATTGACAGATGAATGGATAAAGAAGACATGGTATATATACACAATGGAATATACTATAGTTTTGCAAAATATTACCATTGGGGAAACTGGACAAAGTCACAGGATCACCCTGTATTATTTCTTACAACTGCATATGAATCTACATGATCTCAATAAAAATGTCAATTAAGAAAAAAGGTTTGATAGGCATAGGGGATTACGAGATACAAAACTTACTATGTATAAAATAAGTTACAAGAATATATTGTACATGGTTTCCCTGGTGGCGCAGTGGTTGAGAATCTGCCTGCCAATGCAGGGGACACGGGTTCGGGCCCTGGTCTGGGAAGATCCCACATGCCACGGAGCAACTGGGCCCGTGAGCCACAACTACTGAGCCTGCGCGTCTGGAGCCTGTGCTCCGCAACAAGAGAGGCCACGATAGTGAGAGGCCCGCGCACCGCGATGAAGAGTGGCCCCCACTTGCCACAACTAGAGAAAGCCCTCGCGCAGAAACGAAGACCCAACGCAGCCAAAAATAAATAAATAAATAAATAAATAAATAAATAAATTTAAAATAAATAAATAAATAAATAAAATAGTGTGACATTTAATAATAAAATATAAGAATTATTTCCATAATCATAATGAATAAGGCAAGGTGGTCTATTATTTAATCTTGTAGAAGTGCTAGCCAAAACAACCAGAAAAAGGAAAAAAGAGGTGTAAAATGTTGGAAACATTATCATTTTTCAGAAGATGCTGCTATATATCTGAAAAATATGACAGGTTGAAATGCAAAGGTGTTAAAACCATTAGAGAGTTCTATTAGGTGGTCAGATTAACATTAAAACACAAAGCTTTCTCAATTATACCTCAATAAAGCTGAAATGTTTTTAAACACTAAACTTTCTCATATGCTGACAATACCAGTTTAAAAAAAAAAACACTTTTTTTCTATTTCACAGTAGATAAAAAATGCATAAAACACTTAGAAATAAACAAAAGTAATGTGCAAATTAAACAAGAAAACTATAAAACACCAAGGAACACTGAAGAAAATATAAATAAATGAAGAGAAATGCCTTGCTCACACTGGTGTACTGCACATCTATTTTTGTTGCCTTTGCTGTCATTGTTACTGCCTTTGTCCCCCTGAACATCCAGCCCTTGATTTCTGGAACAGCAACTGCTTCCCTTTCTCTGAGTTTCCTGCCCCACTGTGTGCCAGCTTGTTAGGACTGTTACCAAGTGTCCTGCTCTTCTTCAACCAAGTGGTAGACAAGCTACCCAAGCAAGGATCACTGAATTCTCTCTCAGAAACTGAAATTTGAGCAAAATGCGTCAAAGACAGAAAGCTGGTAGAATTGAGGAATGTGAGTAGAGCTGCAGATCCCTGTAACTGCTCTGGCTCTTTTCATGCCCATATCTAGTCCTTCAGCTTTCCTTCACATCTGTGAGCCACTCCAAATTCTTTCAGGAATTCCTTTATTTTACCTTTTTTCTTTAAGTCAGTCAAAATCTGATTTTTTTCAACCAAATAACTGTAACTGAATCAAATAGAAAGACATACCATTATAAAGATGTCAGTTACCTCTAAATTAATCTATAATACAATACACACCAATACCATAACAGAAATGGAACCAAGCAGTCTTAAATTTCATCTTGTAAAGTGGTACTCAACTTTGGCTACACATTTGGGGGGATTTTACAACTCTCTGTTCCCAGGATGGACCCCAAAGCAATTAAACCAGGACCTCTGGGAGTAGAACAAAGTGTTTATTGATCCCCTTGAGTGATTATGATGTGCTATCAAGATTGAGAATTACTTCTCTAGAAGAATAAACATGTAAGACTAGCGAGAAGTTGCTGGGGAAGAAAAGAAAAATGAGCAGGCTTGTCCTATCAGCAATTGAAATATATTATAAAGCTATAGTAATTAAAACAGTATAGTATGAGCACAAGAACTGACAGACAAATCAATAGAACAAAATACATACTCCAAAAAAGAGTCAAGGCTGTACAATTTAAAATATAATAGAGATGGCATTTAAAATCAGTGGGGAAAAGAGGGACTACTCTGTGAATAATGTTGGGACAACTAGCTAACCATTTGAAAAAAATGAAGCCATTAAAGTAAATTCTAGATTAATTGAATATGAAAATTAAAACTATATGTTGCTTTTGCCTATGCAGTATATATTCATCCTTATCTTGGTTATAGAACCCCAGTTTTCCTTGGGAAACCACTCATCAGCAATATTCAATCCATTTGATTGAAGGTTGAAGTAAAAAGATGAAAAGATATTAACTCTCTCTCTCTTAAACTAAAGAATATAATAAGAGCAATGAGATAACACTTATTGGCCATGATATTGGCAAAATAAAATTTTTTATTGGTAATATCTGGTCTTGTTCAGTGAGTGGGGATTAGAAACTCTCAGAGTATAAATGGCAGTAAACACTGTAAATATATATATCTTTAATTCAGTACTTCAACTTTTGGTAGTATAATACAAGCTTACAGTCAATCACAACCACAGAGATGCACCTACAAAGATTTTATTGATATAGCTTTGTTTCCACAGCGAAAAACTAAATGTCTTTCAAGAGGATAATATATCTATACATGTGTTGACATTAAATATTTCCAGGACTCTTCACACTCATTAGAATTATTATTATTAAAACACACACACAGGGGGCTTCCCTGGTGGCGCAGTGGTTGAGAATCTGCCTGCTAATGCAGGGGACACGGGTTCGAGCCCTGGTCTGGGAAGATCCCACATGCCACGGAGCAGCTGGGCCCATGAGCCACAATTGCTGAGCCTGCGCGTCTGGAGCCTGTGCCCCGCGACGGGAGGGGCCGCGATAGAGAAAGGCCCACGCACCGCGATGAAGAGCGGTCCCCGCACCGCGATGAAGAGTGGCCCCCGCTTGCCGCAACTGGAGAAAGCCCTCGCACGAACCGAAGACCCAACACAGCCAAAAATAAATAAATAAATAAATAAATAAATAAGAAAATCCTTTAAAAAAAAAAAAACACACACACACACACAAAACACACACAGAAAATAAGTGTTGGCAAGGATGTGGAGAAATTGGAACCTTTGTGTACTGTTGGAATGTAAAATAATGCAGCCACTATGGAAAACAGTATGGTGATTCCTCAAAAACCTAAACATAGAATTACCATATGATCCAGCATTTCCACTTCCACTTTGGGTGTATACCCAAAATATTTGAAAGCAGGAACTCCAACATGTATTTGTACACCATGTTCACAACAGCATTATTTACTGCGGTCAAAAGTAGGAGCAACTCAAGTGTCCATCGATAAATAAATAGATAAGCAAAATGTGGTCCATACGTCCAATGTAACATCAGTCTTTAAAAGGAAGGATATTCTGATACATGTTCAACATGGATGAACTTTGAGGACATCATGCTAAATGAAATAAGTGAGTCACCAAAGGACAAATATTGTATGATTCTACTTATATGAATTTGACTAGAATAGTCAAATTCATAGAGACAGAAAATAGAATGGTGGTTGCCAGGGCCTGGAAGGGGGAGGAGTAGGGAGTTATTGTTCAATGGATAGAGTTTCAGATTTGCAAGATGAAAAAGTTCTAGAGATGGGGACTTCCCTGGTGGTCCAATGGTTAAGACTCCACACTCCCAATGCCAGGGGCCCAGGGTCAATCCCTGGTCAGGAAACTAGATCCTGCATGCCACAACTAAAGATCCTGCATGCCGCAACTAAAGATCCTGCATGCGGCAATGAAGATCCTGCATGCCGCAACTAAGACCTGGCACAGCCAAATAAATAAATATTTTTTTTAAAAGTTCTAGAGATGGATGATGGTGATGGCTGCAGAACAATGTAAAATGTACTTAATACCACAGAACTGTGCACTTAAAAATGCTTAAGATGGCAAATTTTATGTTATGCATATTTCACCACAATAAAAATTTTTTCTATGAAAAAATAAGTTTTTGTTTATTTATTTTGATTTCCTCAAGATTCGTCTTTATTATTGGTGTCTGGGAAATTTGCTTTTATAATGAGTCATTCACTAATGACGCTGATGGGCTTCCCTGGTGGCACAGTGGTTAAGAATCTGCCTGCCAACACAGGGGACAGGGGTTCGAGCCCTGGTCCAGAAAGATCCCACATGCCACAGAGCAACTAAGCCCATGCACCACAACTACTGAGCCTGTGCTCTAGAGCCCGTGAGCCACAACTACTGAGCCCATGCACCACAACTACTGAAGCCCGCGCACCTAGAGCCCATGCTCCGCGACAAAAAGAAGCCACCGCAATGAGAAACCCGCACACCGCAACAAAGAGTAGCCCCCACTCGCCACACATAGAGAAAGCCTGCGTGCAGCAACAAAGACCCAACGCAGCCAAAAATAAAATAAAATAAAAATACATTTTAAAAAAAAAGAAAGAATGACTCTGAAACACAAATATTGAGTTATGCAACAGCTTCCTAGATGTCATTCTTCATGGTCGCTTTTATAGTTTGTGATCATCAATCATTTTTATTTGTAATCATTGTTCACAAAGTAGGAAAAGTCTTTTTAAAGAGCGAGACAGACAGACAGACAGACAGAGAGCAGAACCCTTAAAAACATCAAAGAGAATCCTTACACAGGGTCAATCACAAATGCTATTATGGAAAATTAGGTGGTGACATCATATCTTAAGTTACAAGTCACTTCTTTGTGGGGTAATTTTCCATGTTGGAATTTTGCTTCACATTTTCTCAGCAGCTCTATTTCACTCCCAGTAGCTAGCTGCTCATAAAGATTCTAGTGGCCCAGTCATGCATGCCAGGGACCCAAAATCTGGAAGGATTCACTTGGCTAGCCAAGAACCCTGAACTAGAGGCGATCTGGTTTCTTTCTCAGGGCTGGAACAAAATAGTGAAAATATTTCCACTCAAAATAGAAACTGCAATCTAAAAGTAGCCCTGTTGCTTTTCTTTTAAAATAAGAACACAAGCAGAAATAAGGAGTGGGACTTTCGTTTGCCTTACACTGTGGTTCAAGAAAGGAACTGCAGCATATATAAAACAAAATCTTAACTGGCGCTACTGCATTTAAAAACTGTATCTAGTGCAGCTGCTTAGTATAGAACATGATCAGGAGAGAAGAGAAATAATGCCAACCTCTTGTCAGAAAATCAGAACACTAAACCATCTGCATGTATCTGGACAAAACTATAATTTGAAAAGATACATGCACCCCTATGTTCACAGCAGCACTATTTATAATAGCCAAGACATGGAAGCAACATAAATGTCCATCAACAGAAGAATGGATAAAGAAGATGTGGTACATATATACAATGGAATATTACTCAGCCATAAAAAAGAACAAAATAATGCCATTTGCAGTGACATGGAGGGACCCAGAGATTGTCATACTGAGCTAAGTCAGACAGAAAGGGAAAGACCAATACCATATGATATCACTTATATGTGGAATATAAAATATGACACAAATGAACTTATCTATGAAACAGAAACAGACTCACAGACATAGAGAACAGGCTTGCAGTTGCCAAGGGGAAGAGAGGGTGGGGGAGGGGTGGCTTAGGAGTCTGGGACTAGCAGATGCAAACTATTATACATAGAAAGGATAAACAACAAGGTCCTACTGTATAGCACTGAGAACTATAGTCAATATCTTGTAATAAACCATAACAGAAAAGAAAAAAAAAAACACTAAGCCATCTGAAGGCAGATAAATACCTTCCCTTAATATCCATTTAAATATGTACTGAGGTTTCTAAACAAAAAGTGTCACTGTGGAATGTAAATTGATACAGCCACTATGGAGAACAGTATGGAGGTTCCTTAAAAAACTAAAAATAGAATTACCATATGACCCAGCAATCCCACTACTGGGCATATACCCAGAGAAAACCATAATTTAAAAAGACACATGCACCCCAATGTTCATTGCAGCACTATTTACAATAGCCAGGTCATGGAAGCAACCTAAATGCCCATCGACAGACGAATGGAGAAAGAAGATGTGGTACATATATACAATGGAATATTACTCAGCCATAAAAAGGAACGAAATTGGGTCATTTGTAGAGTCGTGGATGGATCTAGAGACTGTCATACAGAGTGAAGTAAGTCAGAAAGAGAAAAATATCATATGTTAACGCATATATGTGGAACCTAGAAAAATGGTACACATGAACCGGTTTGCAGGGCAGAAATAGAGACACAGATGTAGAGAACAAACGTATGGACACCAAGGGAGGAAAGCGGCAGGTGGTGGTAGTGTGATGAATTGGGAGATTGGGATTGACAACATATACACTAATATGTATAAAATGGATAACTAATAAGAACCTGCTGTATAAAAATTAAGTAAAATCAAATTTAAAAATTACAAAAAAAAAAAGTGCCACTGTGAACACCTTACATAATCTGATCCAAGGAACTAGCTGACTTTGATGAAGTTCCCCGTTTGCAACCAAACTCAGCAAAATTGTTCAAACGGAACCAAAAGAACAGGAAAAGTCTTGGGAGTCAAACCATTTATGACTGTCTGCCCTCTGACCAGTTGTGTTTCTGTTCCAATATAAAGTCACTCTTCTTAGGGACTTCACACCATCTGTTTCTGAGGTTTATTTAGACCAGGCTTAGTGATTTTATGCCAAAGGTGCATAAAAGTGTTGTTGTTTAACTCTGATATTTGGTGAGATATTGCTTGAATAAATGAAAGAGGTATGACACCTTCATACTTCTGACATTTTAAAATTATTTTCAAATACGACACCGAAATACTACATCACAAAAATACTATCAAAATCTGCCTACTCTCATTCTTGCAGGTGATTACAAATTATTCATTCTAGTCATCCCATCGTCCATGAGCATGCACTTAGAACTGAAGTGGCACAGTGACTCTAATAAATGCCAGTCCTTGCTGAGAAACCTCAGAAATCCATCCAACAGCAATCTGGGGGCTCAGCAAAGGCGATGCCAATAAATCAGTTGACTAAAATAATCAGTTCTTGCTGAAAATGAGAAGACCCCCATGATCCACCAATGCCAGGACTAGGTATAAACCTTGAAAACTACATGTACAACAAGATGTGACAGAATGTTCATGCAACACTGTCTGTAGTAGCATAATTCGGAAAAACCTAAAAGTTCATCAGCAGGAAATTAGATGCATAAATTGTGATATAATTGTGTAACAGAATAACAGAATTTTAACTTATAGAAGTTAAAATGAATAATTACTATATATACTTAGACCTTGAAAACATAATTTTAGTGGGTAAAAGCAATATGAATGTTTTAATACCAGTTATGTAAAATTTAAAGACAGACAAAACGGTGAAAATTTTGAAATGACACAAGTGTCCATAAAGAGGGAATTGGATACATCAAGGCAGTATACAATGAAAGATATCGTTATTTAAATGATGGTGTAAAGCTCTATTGACTGACACTGAAAAAGGTCAATGATATTTTGCTAAACGAAAAGTCAGATGTATACTATGATCTGACTTTTATTTTCAAAAAATGTGTGTATATGCATTAAAAAATGTTAACTCTGGCTGTTTCTGGATGGTGGGATAATTGATAGGCTTTATTTTCTTTATACTTTTCTGCGTTTTTCTGAATTTTTTTTTTTGCCATTGGTAATATTACTTTTGTAATCAGAAACAAAAATTTACTACAAAAAAGAAAAAACAAAAATACAATGTAGCAGATTTTATTTCCAAAGATGGCTGCGCCAATATATACCTCATCCCACATGCTTTTCTTACAGTATGACTTTGACATTGCTCCACAGAGAGGTAGGAAGGAGTCTCTGTTCCTGCCTCTTAAGTATAGGCCAGCCTTTGCAACTTGCTCCTAATGAATAGGATGCAGTCAAAGTAACTGCAGTATTTCCAAGGGTGGGTCTTAAAAGATGATACAACTTCTGCCTAGCTCATTGTCTCTCTTCCTCTCTCTCTCTTTCTCTCTCTCTCTCCCCATCTCCACTTAACCCTTGGAACCCAGCCACCATGTCATGATTTAGCCCAGGCCACACGGAGAGGTTTCATGGAGCTGTTCTGACTAACAGCCCAGCTAGGGCCTTAGTTAAGAGCCAGCATCAACCACCAGACATGTGAGTGAACTAGCCTTCGAATGACTCCACTCCCAGCCTTTGAGTCTTCCAGCTGAGGCCCCAGACACCTCTGTGCCTTGCCCAGAATCTGTGAGCATAATCAAGAGTTCTGTGCCACTGTATTTGGGAGTAATTTGCTATGCAATCCTAGAACCTGGAGCACACACAAGCAATATTGCGCATTGTTTCAGGATACACATGTGGTCAAAGTAACTCAACTGACTACTCAGTTTTTGCTCTCTCGCAGGGCTGAAAATGAGCATATCCCCATGACCCAGCAACTCCATGTCTAGGTGTAAACCCTGAAAAATAAATGCTCAGTGAAACATGGGCTAGGATGTTCATTTCAACATTGCTCGTAGTAGGCTAATTGGAAAAAAACTAGAAGCCCATCAGCAGGAAATTAGATATATAAATTGAGATGTAATTGTATAATAGAATAGAATTGTCATAGAAGTTAAAGTAAATAAATTATTATATGTACTAACTTAGCATGGATTGGGTACATACCAAATTCTTTATAATAATTTCTCCTAAGAGCATAGGAGGAAAACGGGACAGAGAGAGCATCCCATGGCATTTAAAGGCATTTCTGAAGGTCAAAATGTAAAAAAGAAAAATAACAATAATAAAATAAAAAATGTAAAACGTTGATCTGAAGCAAATATGACAAAATGCTAACATTTATTCTAATTATGAAAACCCAGGTGATTATAACTCCCCATGTACTTTTCCGTATTCGCTTTCCCCTACCACACCAAAAGTAAATCTAGTATTTAATTTAAGGGTTCTTTTTTGTTGTTTTTTTTACTTTTGGTTGTTGTTTCCTTCTCCATTGGAAAAAACAAATTCCCTTATTAAAAATACCTTCACACAAAACTAATCACCTAAGGATCCAACTTAAAATCCTTGACAATTTCTCTTGATAATTTGAAACGGGTTTTGTTTGTTTTTTAGGAGAGTTACTTTAAGAAGTCAAGGTATAAATTGATGCTATAATTATTTGTGAAGATCCTTCTGGATAAAAATGGATCAATAATAATAATATAATAAGAAATTAATAATAATAAATATGCTAAAACTCCTCCATGATAAATTGAAACCCTGCTTCTCAGATCCGTGTTCTATATGAGGAGCCAGTGAGTTTTAGGACGAGCTATTCCACTGTAGACTGTGGTTTTGTATATATCACACTGGGGAGAAATCTGCCAGGAGTTCCATGAGGTACTTTGTCACACTCCCAGTCTAGCTCTGGGCAGGAACCAGCCACGGACTACACTAAGTCACATTGGCTCAGTACAGGCTCAGTGGCTCATTGCAAGCCTGTCCCCAGTCATGGCCTCCATTCAGGACCATTGGAGACGTCTTACAGACCAAGAGAGGGACCAGATATGATATTGTGAGAGGGTAAACTAGGATGTCTTGGAGGGTACCCTACCTTTTATCTTTAACTTTGATCTTTGGGGTGAGCCAAATGCACATGTAACAGGCGGGGCTCTGAAAACAGATGGTACACCAAAAGGGTTTAACTGAAGCAAACTGAATGAAGGAGTTACTTGCAAAAATAACTTGGGTCCCAGGGTTAAGGGACCAACGAAGGAAGGTGAAGCACACAGTCCAGCACCAGTGAGAAGCCTGACCTCCCTCAGGCTCCACAGTGTTACTGGAGTAGGAGAGAACTGCCCTGCAGAAGAGGGGCCCGCTCTCAGGACAGTGCACACAGAGGGAGGCGGCTGCTGACCAGACGGAAGCCCAGTTGCTGAGGAAGTAAATACCTCAACCCCCTACTCCCACCCTCCCATCTTCTGCCAGTACCTCCCATTAACTGACCAACCAATAGCCAGAGGTCAAGGGCATCCGGGGATGCAGTCCATACAAGGCAACATGGCAGGACACAGAGTAGGGCAGAGAATGAATCTTGGGGCCAAACAGAAAATTAACCATCACATTTTTCCCTCAGAGAAAACAGAAAGATAGAATAATCCTATGGCATAGTTTGCCAAAAAGTACAAGTGGCAGAGAATACAGGTGAAGACCAAATACTCTAAAACCTCAAACTCCATGTTTTGTAGATGCTAATAGATGTTAACCTATAGAACAGTTCACGTCCAGGAATACCTGGTTACTTAAGAAAACATTTGAAATAATCTTTGGAAATATACTATAAGTTAAATTATATAATGTTAGCCTTCTGTTGATCATGATTCTATTGATTATTTTATATGTTAGATATATATATATAGATGATAGCTAGAGATATAGACATAGAACATATATATAAATATATAAAATGTATTCTATATAGAGAGAATATATAGGATTATATATGTTTTCTATATGTATATATAGACCATTATATATGTCTGTATATAGATATATATAGTTATATATAGATATTTCTATAGATCAAAATATTAATGGCTATAGATGAGTGATTGGTAACTTCTGTTTCACAAAATTTCCAAGCTAAAATTACTGCATGCTGGTGGGAATGAAAATTGATATGATCTTTCTGGCAGATAGTGGGGCAATATACTATCAAAAGCCTTAAAAATGTGCACGCTAACATTTTTTAAAATTCATAATGGCCAATGTAAGTGCTCTTATAGGCTGTTAAGAAAAGTATAAATTGGTACAGCTTCTTTGAATGTCTATTTGGCAGTACCTACTAAAATTTTCCAAGCACATACACTTTGACCTACTAACTTCACTCTTAGGGAATTGAATGTGTATACAAAATACATGAATAAGAAGAATACTTAACCTGAAACCATAAAACTCCTAGAAGAGAACATAGGCAATAAGCTCCTTGACATTGGTCTTGATGATTTTTAGGATTTGACACCAAATGCAAAGGCAACTTAAGCAAAAATAAACAAGTGGGACTACATCAAACTAAAAAACTTTTGCACAGCAGATGAAATTATCAACAAAATGAAAAGGTAACCTACCGAACGGGAGAAAACATTTGCAAATCATATATCCAATGAGGAGGTAATATCCAAAATATATAAAGAACTCGGGCTTCCCTGGTGGCTCAGTGGTTGAGAATCTGCCGGCCAGTGCAGGGGACACGGGTTCGAGCCCTGGTCTGGGAAGATCCCACATGCCGCAGAGCAAGTGGGCCCGTGAGCCACAATTACTGAGCCTGCGCGTCTGGAGCCTGTGCCCCGCAACAAGAGAGGCCGCGATAGTGAGAGGCCCGCGCACCGCAATGAAGAGTGGCCCCCGCTTGCCACAACTAGAGAAAGCCCTAGCACAGAAACGAAGACCCAGCACAGCCATAAATAAATTTAAAAAAAAAAAAAAAACTCACTGAACAAAATATATAAAGAACTCATACAACCTAAATAACAAAAAAAATAAACAAACAATCCAATTAAAATATGGGCAGAGGATCTGAATAGGCACTTTTCTAAAGAAGACATACAGATGGCCAACAGGTACATGGAAAGATGCTCAACATCATTAATCAGAGAAATGCAAATCATAACCACAATGAGATATCACCTTACATCTGTTAGAATGGCTATTACTAAAAAGACAAGAAATAACAAGTGTTGGTGAGGATGTGGAGAAAAGGGAACACTTGTACACTGTTGGTGAGAATGTAAATTGATGTGGTCACCACTATGGAAAATAGTATGGAGGTTCCTCAAAAAATTAAAAATAGAGTTGCCATATGATCCAGCAATTCCACTTCTGGGTATTTATCAAAATAAAACAAAAACACTAACTCCAAAGGATATATGCACCCCAATGTTCAGCATTATTTACAATAGCCAAGATATGGAAACAACATAAATGTCTATCAACAGATGAATGAATAAAGAAAATGCGGCATATATACACAATGGAATATTCTTCAGCCATAGAAAAGAATGAAATCTTGCCATTTGCGACAATGTGGATGGACCTGGAGGGTATTATGCCAGGTGAAATAAGTCAGACAGAGAAAGGCAGATACCATATGATCTCCCTTTTATGTGGAATTAAAAAAAAAAAAAGCAAGCTCATAGATACAGAGAAGAGATTGGTGGTTGCCAGAGGCTGGGGGTGGGAGTGGGGGCTTAGGCAAAATGGGTGAAGGAAGTCAAGAAGTACAAACTTCCAGTTCTAAAATAAATAAGTCCTGGGGATGTGAGGCACAGCACAGTGACTCTAGTTAATAATACCGTACTGCTTGCTTCAAAGTTGCTAAGAAAGTAGATGTTAAAAGTTCTCATCATGGGCTTCCCTGGTGGCGCAGTGGTTGAGAATCTGCCTGCTAATGCAGGGGACACGGGTTCGAGCCCTGGTCTGGGAAGATCCCACATGCCACGGAGCAGCTGGGCCCGTGAGCCACAATTGCTGAGCCTGCGCGTCTGGAGCCTGTGCCCCGTGACGGGAGGGGCCGCGATAGAGAAAGGCCCGCGCACCGCGATGAAGAGCGGTCCCCGCACCGCGATGAAGAGTGGCCCCCGCTTGCCGCAACTGGAGAAAGCCCTCGCACGAACCGAAGACCCAACACAGCCAAAAATAAATAAATAAATAAATAAATAAATAAATAAGAAAATCCTTTAAAAAAAAAAAAAAAAGTTCTCATCACAAGAAAGCAAAATTCTGTTAACTAGATCTGGTGACAGATGTTAACTAGACTTATTGGGGTGATCATTTCACATTACAAATATCGAATCATTATGTTGTACACCTGAAACCAACATGATGTTGTACATCAGTTATACCTCAACTTAGAGAAGAATGCTTACTGTTTCATTGTTTGTAATAGCACTAAATATGTGTGTGTGTACGTGTATATACACATATATAAACACATCTGAAAACCATTTAAGTATACATCAGTAAGAGAACAGTTGAAAACGTAATCAAGGGTCTCCCATTTCACCAGCCATTCACTTGTCCACCCTGGAAACTTAGGAGACAACCTGTACCCCTCAGTGTCTAGAAGAGGATGTGGCTGGCACAGAGTAGGTATTCAATCAATATCTAATCAATAAATATTTTTATGTCTCCTCCTTTACCCAGGATATCCAATCCATTATCAAGATGTATTGATTTTATCTCCTAAATATCTCTCAAATCCATCCACCTCCTCTCCACTGCTAGGAGTGAAGTCTATCTATTTATCTCTCACCTGGATTATACAATAGCCTCCTATTTTGGCATCTCGGCACTTACTCTGGCCACTTTCTAATCAATTCTCAGCTGCAACCAGGCATCTTTCCAAAATAAAGATCTAATCACATCACCCCGCCCCCAACCGTCAATGACTTTCCATTTAGGTTAGTTTGCTAGGGCTGCCATAAAATACCATGGGCTGCATGGCTTCAATAATAGAAATTAATTTTCTCACAGTTCTTGAGCCTAGAAGTCCAAAAGCAAGGTCTTGGTTGATTTCTTCTGAGGCCTCTCCCCTTGGCTGCAGGTGGCTACCTTCTCTCTGTGCTCACATGGTCTTTCCCCTGTGGATGTCTGTGTCCTAATCTCCTTATAAGGACATGAGTCATATGAAATTAGGGCCTACCCATGTGACTTCATTTTACCCAAATTACCTCTTTAAAGGCCCTGTCTCCAAATATAGCCACATTCTGAGGCAGTAGGGTTAGGATTTCAATGTATGAATTTGGGGGGACACCATTCAGCCTCTAACACCATGGCTCTTAGGATAAAGCCAAAGCTGTGTCCACGGCCGTGCGGGAGATCTTTGGTTTGCCCCCCCTGGTTCACTCTTTACTTGGCTTCACCCTGTCTGCAGTGTCCCTGGAGGCTGACCTATATGGACCCTGCTCTCTGGCTGCCAGGAGGGTACAGCAAATGGGAGGCACCAGTAGGAGATCTGGAGGGTGGCAGGAGGGTAAAGTTGAGGCGCGTTTCCCCTGCCTTCCTCTCTGTCAGGTCACCTCAGGGTGACTGCGTCCCTCTACTGAAAAGCCCCAGATCCTGTGAGGCAGCCCTCTCCACACAGTGACCAGCTGGGTTCCAGTAACTGCTCCTTCAAGCTTTGGTTCTTAAGGGCTCCCTGCTAAAACCAGGGATAATGGTCACCCCTTCGGGCCTTTACTAAGCCCTATCCACACCTTTGAAAGTGGACATACTGTCCTCGAATTACCCAACTGGATGTGTCATATGCTTCCTGCCACGCACCTACTATAACTTTGCGAAGTCCTTTATGGTCTGGCCCTTGCAAAACTCTGCACCCTCATCTTGCACTCTCCTCCTTCTCCTTCTCTCTGCTACAGCCACACTAGCCTCCTTTCAATTCTGCAGACAGGCCCACCGATTTGAAATATTAACAAGCACACATCCCTGTTGTCTTAAAACTATTTAGAGTTATACAAAAACGTATGTAACATTTCTGTCTTGGTCAGGTTCCCAGGGAAGCAGATGCTGGCAGGAGATCCGTGTGCATGAGGTTTTGGGGGGATGCCCTGGGATTCAACACCTGTGAGCGGGGAGGGAAGCAGCAGTGGGCAGAAGCAACAGCTGGGCTGTGATGCATCCGAAACAAAGGCCTTACCTGGTCCCGTGGGAGCCAGAGCTGGGCTGACCCTCCGTAGCCGATTGGGATTGAAGCAAGGAGACTGGGCCTTCTGGCCTCCACATCCACAATCACTGGAAGTGAGCTGCCCAGGACGAGGGGCATAACCTTAGGAGAGGGAACTTCCTTCAGCCAAGCGAGGTCCTGGGAAGGGAATCAGTTGTGAGCTGTCAGCAGTCAACACCCTCAGAAGTGGGGAAATGAGTCGCTGGGTCCTGAAGAGAGGATCTAGGTGGCAGCCACAACATCCGCCAAGAAATCCTACTCCTGACCATTCACTAAAGGGAAATAGAGCTTTCCAGCAACTGTGAAGCTAGCTGGGAAGATCCCAGCCAAGTGCAAACAGGGAATCTCATTGTCCTCCCAGCCCTTCGACCCTCCCCCAAAGCCCCTCAGTGAAATGGTTTGACCCCACCCACAAAAAAAGGAAATAGAGATCTAAGCAAAGAGCTAGGTACAAAGGTGTTTATTAAAATATTACTTATAATTGGGAGAACACCGGATACAATCTAAATAGCCAGTAACATGGGCTTCCCTGGTGGCGCAGTGGTTGAGAATCTGCCTGCTAATGCAGGGGACACGGGTTCGAGCCCTGGTCTGGGAAGATCCCACATGCCACGGAGCAGCTGGGCCCGTGAGCCACAATTGCTGAGCCTGCGCGTCTGGAGCCTGTGCCCCGAGACGGGAGGGGCCGCGATAGAGAAAGGCCCGCGCACCGCGATGAAGAGCGGTCCCCGCACCGCGATGAAGAGTGGCCCCCGCTTGCCGCAACTGGAGAAAGCCCTCGCACGAACCGAAGACCCAACACAGCCAAAAATAAATAAATAAATAAATAAATAAATAAAATCAAGTAAAACTTTAAAAAAAAAAAATAAATAAATAAATAAATAAATAGCCAGTAACAGGATTAAGTATAGTACACCTGAAGAATATAATATTATGGAGCTATTTTAAAAACATGTTGCAGAAATGATTAACCACGTGATAATAATTAAATTAAAAGGCAGGTTATAAAACAACTTTGTTGAAATATATATGTTTGTGTGTACAAGTGTCTGTATAAACGCACAGGGGGAAAAAGACCGGAAGAATTTGTATCAAAATACAAACTGTAGTTATTTCTCGGTGGTAGGATTATAGGTGACTTGTACTTTCTTCTTTGTACCTTTTGCCCCCTACTTTTAGCAACGAACGTATATTGCTTACATAATCAGAAAGAAACAATAAATTTGGAGATTGAAAAAATGATTGTGCTTGTGATGGCAGAGAACAGTAATTTTTGACTGGTTTTCCTTGGAATTTTTTGCTTAATTAACAACTGCATGTAAACCCCAAAAGGGAAACAGATCACCACGGCAGTGCTCTACTTGGGTAGGGGTGATGGGCCAAGGGGAAAGGGCTGTGAGGCACAGTCTGCTCAGTTCTCTCCTTCACCACCTGCCCCCAATCCTCACATGCCCTTGCTGGGTCCCTTCACATCCTGCTTGAAAACCATAGACTTCTGTGGCCGGCATCACAGATATTTTGACACACCAACATGGACATGCTATGGCTGCTCTTCAGCCCTGAGCGTACTCCTTTATTTTCACAACATGATGTCAGCTTTACTGTATATACAACTGTCAAAACTTATGCCTTTGTTCTCAAACAGCAAATGGAAAAGCCATACTCCATGATCCTGTCAGAGAAGATGACACCAAACAGTCAGAGAGGTGCTGATGGTGCAGTGGCTGAGAGCAAGGAACCACAGAACATGGGTTCAAATACCATCTATTATGGGGTGACTTTGGGCAAGCTACTGAACATCTTTCTGTTTAGGTTTCCTCATCTGTCAAAAGATGGTGATGCTTGTAGCACTGACCATGTAGAAATACATCAAGTATTAAATGAGCAAATATATGTAAAAGCATTTAGGGTAGTGACTGGTACATGCTGTTTGCCATTATTTTCTGCTCAGTCTATATCAAAAAGCTCAATTACAAAAAATAATATTCGTGAAGGATGTTGACCATATATTCCTCTAAATATTCAGTTTTTCCCTATGAATATTCAATTACAGAGGTGCATATTTGGTTAACACTACTTTGGCAACTGATAAAATTACTTCTGCTAAATTATGCTTTGCTATATCATTTGTTTTGATGAAAATGATAAGAAATAGACGTCCATAAGAAAGTTGCCCTTGCTGCCATTGCAGGGATGGTGCCAATGACATTGACCACATTCACCTGGAAGCCTCCCCCTAAGGACCCACACTAAAAGCTTTCCTCAGAACTCGGTACTTCTGGTTTACTCATGTGTTTTAAATGCAAGGCAATTTAGCTTCTGTTTCTAATCATGGCCCCTTCCTTCCATTGGCTACAGAAGCTACTCAGGACCCTACGACAAGCATTCTCAAATCCTATCCATGAATTCATGGCTTTCTTTTACCGTTATTTATCCTCTACCTCAAATTCTTCATCTATCTGTAACCTGGTGTATAATGCATGTTTCTATAAGCTGACTCAAAAATTTTTTAATTGGAATAAGACAGAATAAATAAGTAAATAAGCAAGTAATAAGTAAATACTGGACTTCCCTGGTAGTGCAGTGGTTAAGAATCCGCCTGCCAATGCAGGGGACACGGGTTCAAGCCCTGGTCTGGGAAGATTCCACATGCCATGGAGTCACTAAGCCTGTGCGACACAACTACTGAGCTTGCGCTCTAGAACCCGCAAACCACAACTACCGAGCCTGTGTGCCACAACTACTGAAGCCCACACACCTAGAGCCCATGCTCTGCAACAAGAGAAGCCACCGCAATGAGAAGCCCGTGCACTGCAAGGAAGAGTAGCCCCTGGTCACTGCAACTAGAGAAAGCCTGCGTGCAGCAATGAAGACCCAATACAGCCAAAAATAAAATGTATAAATTAATTTTTAAAAATAAGTAAATACAAAACCAAGTGCAGGGGCTTCCCTGGTGGCACAGTGGTTGAGAATCTGCCTGCTAATGCAGGGGACACGGGTTCGCGCCCTGGTCTGGGAAGATCCCACATGCCGCGGAGCAACTAGGCCCGTGAGCCACAACTACTGAGCCTGCGCGTCTGGAGCCTGTGCTCCGCAACAAGAGAGGCCACGATAGTGAGAGGCCCGCGCACCGCGATGAAGAGTGGCACCCGCTTGCCACAACTAGAGAAAGCCCTCGCACAGAAACAAAGACCCAACATAGCAATCAATCAATCAATAAAAAAATGAATAAATCTTTAAAAAAAAAAACAAAAAAAAAACAAAAAAAAAAACCAAGTGCATACTGACAAGCAGTGTTAATGATGAAACAACAAAGGGAAACTCTTGTTTCCTCAATGCATTCACACTCAACTCTCAACAAGGGTTGTGTCACTGGTCATATTTCACAAGCCCCGTCAAACAGTTCAATGTTGTTGCAGCCTCATTTAAAATGAACAGCAACTACCAATTAGACTGTGCTAATCTATCATTAAGAAAACCCTTCTCCAAGTCTTCAGAAAATGCAGTAGGGTGCAAAATGACAACTGAATAACAGAACAGATGAATATGATGAATGCCCGGTATCTCCTTGAGTAATAACAATGAATTTGCATTAATTTTTGAAGGCTCAGCATAGAGTACTGAGCCAAATTTTTCATGGATGGGAGGGCATGCTCACAAAAGCTCACAGGAAAAAAAAAAATTCTGAATCACGGAATGCTTCAAGTTGGATGGAATCTTAATATTAATATTCCTAAACTGGAAAATATCTCCAAAAAGTCTGATCCTCTTAAAGCCCAGAGAGGTTTCCAGGGGCCATGGAGCAAGTTTTCAGAACCAGGACTGGCGTCTGTATCTGCTTATGATGCTGGCTCAGGCGCTGGACCCAGAGGACTCTAGCATGAGTCCGTGTGTCATTTTCGAGTTGGGTAGAAATCCAAACGATGGACTAGAAGACAGTGACCTTACCTGTCTCCGAGCACAGCTCTACTGTAAGCACCTCTGAGAGTCACAGAGGTTTGAAGCCAGGGGCCAGACCCCATCTGACTCCACAGCCCCTGCCCGCCAAATGATCTAAGAAAGCAGAGCTGCCTAAACCCACTCTCAGGCCCGTGCTTCGCAATTTGGCTGCACTTTAGAATCATCTGGGGAGCTTTTTAAATCTACTGACGACTAAACTCCACCCAGGCCAATTAAATCAGAATCTTCTAGGTAGGCAAAGGTGACAGACATCACCTGTTTAAAAAGCTTCCCAAGTGATTCTAATATGCAGTCAGAGTTGAGAACCATTGTTGGAGATAAGCAGGTTTGCCTGTATGATGAAAACTGAGCAGCCACAAGAGACTAGCCTGTTTAGAAATAGCCCTAACTACCTTCTTGTGCTTCCCCCCAAGACCTAATATAGTATCAAAAGTCTGCCCTCCCCTCCCCCACTTACTTAGTCTGCTACTAAGGTACTGCTGCTGGCTGTTTTACTAACTCAGTATTAACTGAGCACCTACTCTCAGTCACACATCAGGAATCCAGAAATGAAATAGGGCACAGTTCCTGCCTTCAAGGAGCACAGACAGGTCAATGCAATGTCCACACATCCATAAGAAAGAATGCTGACAACAAGGTCCTACTGTCTAGCACAGGGAACTATATTCAATATCCTGTGATAAACCATAATGGAAAAGAATATTAAAAAAGAAAGTATGTATATAACTGAGTCACTTTGCTGTACAGCAGAGATTGACACAGCACTGTAAATCAACTATACTTCAATTAAAAAAATAAAATTAATGTAATGAAAAAAAAAAAAAGAATGCTGGCCAATGTTTATCGAGTACTAGCAATGTACCAGACTCTTCTAAAACTTTGTGTATTAACTCATTTAATTCTCCCAACAGCCTTATGAGATAGGTACCATTATTATCCAGTGCCTTTACAGACAAGACTCCTGAGCCACAGAGAATTTATGTACATGCCTATGCTCCTTTCACTAGTCAGAGCTGGGCCGGGAGTCAAACTGAGGCAGCCTGGCTCTAGCATCCATGCCTTTAACCGCTACACTGAGCTGCATGCATGGATGCGTTCAAAGCCATGGAGGCATAAAAAGACATTGTTGATTCAGAGAATGGTGGGCAATCCAGTGTGGCTAAAAATGGGGCTGAAAAGTTGGGCTGGAACCAGACTATGAAAAGCCTTATGGTCTGTGAATGGGGGTTTCTCTTCTATCTTCTGTGGGCAAAGGGTAGCCAACCAAAATTTTAAAGTTAGGAGGAAAATGATCAGATCTACATTTCAAAGAATAGCCACTGGGTGGAAAGACAAAGGGCAGAGAGGCACAGCTTTGACAGAGGATGGAAGTCAGAGGAAGGCAGGCAGAGGGGGAAGAGAGGCAGGGTGCCTAGATATTTCTGACTCAGAAGTGACAGGACTCTGTGGCTGATTGGAGATAGGAAGAGAGAGGAAGGAGGCTCCTAGGTTTGTGATGCGACTTGGCAGGTAGGTGCTCTGAAGAGAGAAGCAGCGGGTCTGTGGAGGGAAGGTAATGAGGTCAGTTTTGGACATTGTTAGGTTTCCGCAAACCTTGGCATCCTCCAGTTGCTAAGAGGCATGACAGTTACACCACCTCAAACCCTTTGGGCTCACAGAGAGATTTCTTTGCAATATCATAAATATGAAAACTTCCTAACGTTTCTTAGAAATGCATTTGGTTTTAAATTTACATGTAATTTTTTTTTTTTTTTTTTTTTTGGGCAGGGAAGATGAACTTGAGAACAGTGGAGATCCTGAGACTGTAAGTACATGGAAATTAGAAAAAAATAATAAAGGGAATTAGGAAAACTTTAGATTTCTAAGGTCATGGATTACTGAGACAGACCTGAGATTTCTAAGGAGTTATATACGCAGTTAATATTTGGATTACTTGTTGATAAAGTGGAAAAACTAGAGTTCTTCCCAAGTGTAGGTAAGATATAATGAGAGGGGCTTCCCTGGTGGTGCAGTGGTTGGGAGTCTGCCTGCCAGTGCAGGGGACACGGGTTCGAGCCCTGGTCTGGGAGGATCCCACATGCCGCGGAGCAGCTGGACCCGTGGGCCACAGTTGCTGAGCCTGCGCGTCTGGAGCCTGTGCTCCGCAACAGGAGAGGCCGCGATGGTGAGAGGCCTGCGCACCGCAATGAGGAGTGGCCCCCGCTTGCCGCGGCTGGGGAGAGCCCTCGCACGGAAACGAGGACCCAACACAGCCATAAATAAATAAATAAATTTAAAAAAAAAAAAGATATAATGAGAGGATGGAGGTGGAAACTAGGGAGGCCCAGAAAATTTACATGTAATTTGAAGAGAAACTGAGAAGCCAATCATGATGGTGATTGTGTTGTTTCAAAAAATGCCATCCTACCAAAGTTAGAAAAAATACTCTCTTTATACTAAGGAAGGAATCCAAAAATATTCACGCTAACCCCAGATAAGGTCTATGAGAAACGGAAAACACATACTTTTCAGCTACCTAAATATTTGAGTTCTATCTTAAGGACAGTGGCATTGGGTATGTGTGTTTAGAATATGTTTAGTTCTAAACAGATTTTTCTCGTCTTAACCCTATGGCAAAGCAACTATCTGCTTTTCTCTAAATTGTCTGCTTTTGTCTACTAAGGCTCAACTTAGTTCAAGAGACACCCATACAGTGGCCGCTCATTACTCAATTTAGCCATTAATTATATGACTAGTATTTCAGCGTGAATATTTAAAGTATAACCCCAAAATAGAATTTTGAGTATTTTCCTAATAAATTTAAAACAGCTCATATTTGTTTAAAGCCATGTTCAAAGAATAGTTGAAAAAGTAATTATATAATAGTTCCTCCTCCATGAGCATTGATGATTACTTTTTAAAAGATATACCCAAGTTTGGGGGACTTCCCTGGTGGTCCTGTGGCTAAGACTCCACGCTCCCAATGCAGGGGGCCCGGGTTCAATCCACAGTCAGGGAACTAGATCCCGCATGCCGCAACTAAGAGTTCGCATGTCTCAACTAAAGATCCTGCACGCGGCAACAAAGATCCCGAGTGTCAAAACTAAGACCCGGCGCAGCCAAATAAATAAATAAAGTATTTTTTTAAAATAAAAAAATAAAAGATATATGCAAGTTTTTGGTTGCTTTTCTATAAATTTATATTAGACCAAGGGTTGGCGTCGATTGTCTGTTTTAAGATTTCAAAGCTAAGCCCTGCCATCCTCTGCAGGCAGCAACCCTTCCTTGAGAAACAGTCTTTGGCTTGTTATTGGGTTTAAGACTGAATGCTTGACCACGGACCGCCATGCAACCTGAGCTGCCCATCATGACCTGGGTATGGTCTAACCACCAACCCATGAAGTTGGATGTGCACATCAGCACTCCATTGTCAAATGAAGGTGGCATGAATGATACTGGGCTTGAGCAGGCCCTAAAAATACATACGCGTAAGTTATAGGAGGAAGTGGCCCAAATGCCCATGGGCCATATTCCTGCTACATTAACATCTCTCTCCCAGCCTGTACCTATGTCTTCACGGGGAGTTCCCTATGACCAGTTGACTGAGGAAGAGAAAACTTGGACCTGGTTTACAGAAGGTGCTGCACAATATGCAGGCAACACCCAAAAGTGGACAGCTAGGGCTACACAACGCCATTCTGGGACATCCCTGAAGGACAGTGATAAAGGAACACACTCCTAGTGGGCAAAATTACAAGCAGTGCTCAGCAGGAGAAATGGCCAGAGGTTAAGTCTATACCAGCTCATGGTCTATGGCCAACAGTTTGGCTGAATGGACATGGAAAGAATATGATTGGAAAATCGGTGACAAGGCAGGATGAGGAAGAGGTATATGGAGAGACCTCTTTGAATGGGAGAAGAATGTGAAGATATTTTTGTCCCATGTGAATGTTCACTAAAAGGTAACCTCAGCAGAGAGGGATTTTAATAATCAAGTGGATAAGATGGCCTGTTCTGTGGATACCAGTCAGCTTCCTTCCCTGCCCATCCCTGTCATCATACAATGGGCTCATGAACAAAGTGGCCACAGTGGCAGGGATGGAGATTATGCATGGCCCCAGTAACATCGGCTTGTATTAAGGCTGATCTGGCTACAGCCACTGCTGAGGGCTCAGTCTGCTGCATCAGAGACCAATACCGAGTTCCCTAGATGGCTCCACTGCTTGAGGTGATCAGCCAGATGGAATGTTGATTACGTGGGACCACATCATCATAGAAGGGGCAGCATTTTATTCTCAAAGGAGTAAACGCTTATTCTGAATATGCATTTGCCTTCCCTGCATGCAACGCTTCTACCAAAACTACCATCCGTGGATTTACAGAGTATCTTATCAACCACCACAGTGATCCACACAACATTGCTTCTGATCAAGGAACTTCTTATTCCCAAATTCCAGCCTTTTTTTGGCTAGAGCTAGGAGTCCAGGACTACACTAGAAGAGTCAAAGAACTCAAGACTACTAAAGGAGCAGATGGAAATGACAATCTCAGGAAACCAAAGTGACTTGTGGCCCTCTGTGCAGACATGAATACAGTGCCAGTGACTACAGACTGAGGGACCTAGCACGTGCTGTTCCCTCCACCAGGAATTCTCCTAGAGATCCTCCATAACATAGCTCAAATGTCAGACCATCCATAATCACTCAACCATAGCCCATGATTCTTGCCACCCCGGCCCGTTTCCCTCACAGCACTACTTGCCAGTATACTGCCTATTTGTCATATACATACTTTATCTCAGCTATAGTAAAAGGCCTTGTCCAGCAAGTTCAGCATTCAATCAAATCTTCAGTAACCTGACACGTAGCTGGCATTCAATAGTTGCTGAGTAAGTAGGGATGCCCACTTGAAGGCTTAAAGGTGTCAAATTTCAGATGGATTCTTTAGCCAAGACATGCTGCTCATTGCCAACGCAAAATAGCTTAATGGTAATGTTCTGTTTAATAGGAAAGTATTGAGGTATATCCCTAATGGTTTAAGTAGACTCACACAACCATGATAACTCACAAAGTATTCCTTGCATTGGAAAAACATATCATTCAATGGATTGCTCTTTCAGCCATCTTTTTATTTACAGTTTGTGTTTAATGCAAATCAATTCCATAACAAGAGAAGTTACTATGAATCAAAGCATAAATACACAAACACAATATACAGTCCAAAATAGATGTACAGCATTCAGTTATGAAACAAAAGAGAATGTTCATTCACACACACAGTAGCTTGAGATCTGTTGGATATGGTTGTTCCAGTGTAGATTTCTAAAGATGGAAAAAAAATGACTTTGGTCATCAAGACTACTGTGGCCATATTAGATTTCGGAACATCTAAGCATCAGTGTGTGACCATGCGAACAAAAGACTTTAGGGAGTGCCTATTTTTAAAAAGGTTTCTGTGCATCAAGGCAGTTGTGAAAAGATCTACTTTCCAAAATCAAGCCCACTTTAGGCTTAGGACCAGGTTCTAACTATCTAAAAATATTGAATGATAACATAAAGTGTTCCAAATGTGGCTATTCCGATTCAGTTTAAAAAGAAGTATTTACAGAAAAGAGTATAAAAGTTTTTCTGAATTTAATGTAAGCAAGCTTCCAGTCTTCCCTTGCCAAATGTTTAGCTCCTTCACATATTTGCCTTTTTAATTTCAAGATTTGTCAATCTTACCTTCAAAACAGATCACTTTCTAAATTGTAAAAAGTATTCGACATATGCAGAAATAAAAAGCATTTTGAAATTAGTTGAGATCAATGTAATTCTACTCTTTGTTATCTGTTTAGCTAAATGAATCTACTGCTCTTTTTGAATAAGAATAGTTGATAAGTATATAAGCAAAATGTACTCATTATGCTTGGATTTGGGGTAGATTCCAATCCATCATTGCCCTGGTACATATCAATGACTATATAAAAATTCAAATGCAATGTCAAACCCAAACCCCAAGGGAAAGAGTTCAGTTCCCAAGAGAACAGCAATAGCTTAACATAAAATTTTCTCTAGAGTACATCAGCATTAAATTAGTACTGCTGAAACAACACACTGAGGATTTACAGTAACACCTGGAAGTTCCTTCTAATGTACATATAAATAGAATCACAGAAGCTTTGTTTTACCTCATTGTTTTATGGCCTTATAAATTTAATGAACAAATGAAAACTGAATCTCTGTTCCACATCCCATTCTTTATGTCTAGGTAAGATAAAATCTATTCTCACTTTCAAGGTAGAGTTTTATGTGTCCATACTTCTTAAGCCACATTTAAGGAAATCACCTCTTAACTAATTTTGGATGTTGTCTCTCTTCATCTTGTACAGGAAACTCCAGCAGATTTAATATTGGCATTCATCATCTAGTCAAACCCTTCACATGCTCTTCAAACCAATCAAATTTGGGATCCTCAACAGTTTCTGTCAATAAAATAAGGTGTGGAACTAGCAGATTCATTCAATGAAGACCTGTTTTTTTTTTTCCCTTGTCACACTGGATGTCTGGATGCCATCTGAATTGGGTTTAGAGGATGGGGAAGTATAGATGTTTCTTGGCCTGAGTCTCTTAACAGTAGAGATGTAGAAGGGAGACCGAGATCACCAAGAGACTGGCTGTTGACTGCAGAGCACCGTCACTTGCCTTGGTGGTGGCATTCGCTGGATTGGGGGCAGCTGAGGTATGCTGGGAGGAATTACTTGGAGGTGTTACAACAGTTGTTTGATTTGAATAAATCTAAAATATATAAAAAGTTACACTGATCAATTTCCAACGTCACAGTTGTCTCCACATACACTTAATATGCAATTAAGATAGATGATATATTCTCAGATTGCTCTTTTCCCATTATTCCCTTACCCACATCATTTCATTCTGAATTTTTGCTTAGTCCCACCAAGATCTTTTAGTTTCAAAACCAACTACCTAGAGATACCTAATGACTGCAAGTAGCAACAACAACCAAAAACAAGCAAACAAAAATGTTCTTCAATAACTACATAACTCCCAAGAGTATGACTTTATCCTTAATTCTTTATAAAGTAATAAGTAACCAAGTTAACTAATCCAGTTTCTGATTATATTGACTTAACTGGCATTGCAAAAAAGGTTTCCTCTATTTTCCCAAGAAGGGGAGATTTTAAAGGTGCACAAATAATTTGGATTTTAAAATATGGTAATTTGAGACATGTTATGAGAATTGAGTCGTCTATCCTGGATTTGCTGGGCAACTTTCACATACCCATTTAATACAGCCTAGCGTTTAACTTAAGGGGCCCTGGGTATCTTACCTGCTCCCTTGAAATCTTGAAAATTATATATAACCCATCTCAAAAATGGCCACGATATTTGTTTTAAGTTGAAAAGTATAATATAATGAACCCCTGCCTTAAGGCAAAATGATTTCACCCAAAGCATCGTGAAGTCGGAATGACTTCACAACAGACAAGAGGGTTTGGTGTTGTTTTCACCAGCAGCAGCCTTCCTGCCTGGTCACTAAGCTCACCACTGTGGCCAGGGACCAAGGTCCCCCCCCAGTGTCCCAGCGCCTGAGTGGCATTATTCACCACACTATTTTCACCACACTATTTTTCAAGTCACTAAATGCACAGTCCAGCGGGGCACGTGGTAATCTCTCCTTTGTCACAGAACAAAGGCAGTTGGGAGATTTCAGCTCTCACTGCAAGAGAGGGTTTACAACGGCTTCTGATTACAGGCGGGACCAGGACGTGGCATCAAGCAGGTCTGGCCACGTGTACATTTGGCTGCCTATCAATCCAAAGATAAAACCATTCTATCTTTTGTTGTAAACCCATAAGGTAAACCCAGCTCCTTTTGTTATAAAACCCATAAGAACATTAAGCAAGCATTGACTAAAAAATTGGTAAATCCTATCTAAAATAGACTAATTTAAAAAAATCTCGATCAAGTCAAATATATCCATTGGGAACCTACCCAATAGCGTGTGCTTCCAGGAAAAAGCACTCCCACTAAAAGGAAAGCATTAATATGGTACATAATTTAAAACAGGGCTCGCTGTTTGGGGACAAGACCTGTTTTGGGATCCCTGAAGGTAATCTGTTCTTATTCTACAAAGCTTTGGTGCATCAGGTGACTTTTTTACTAGAGCCCAGTGCAGCAATAGGAGAATCAAAGGGTCCTCCCACACCAACGAAAAAAACTGTTAATACATTAAACTGACATTAAACAAAATTTTCCCTACCAAACTACCAAAGATTTATTTGCATAACTATTAATAAAAACCCTCTTAAATTTGGAGGCGGGGCGGAGGATCTGGTTGGAAAGGTGATGGAGTGGGCGGGGGAGAGCAGTGTTTCTGGCGGCCGTGCCCCTCCCCCACCGAGGAATGGTGAAAGGCTCGGGAGCGCAGCCGCCCCGCAAGACAACAATAGGGTACAGTTACGCAGCCCGCGGAGCGGAAGACGAGGAGCGCTCCGCTCTCAGGCTGCGCTCCCAGGTGAGCCCGGCGGCTGGGTGTCTGGGGACCTGGCGCACCCAACTTTTCGGAGGAAATGCTCAGCAGACACTCAGAAAGCCCCAATGGAAGGCGATGGCGAGCCACCCGCTCGGGCACCTCTACCTACCCTCCAAGCCCAAGCTGCTGGAGACAAGTGCCCCTTCTCGCTCTCCCAGCGCCCCTCCCCCACTTGGGTTTCCCAGGCTCAGCCCCTGGCCTCCCTCGCGGCCGCCGCGCACCCACCCGGCCGGACACCGCAAGCGAGGTCGGTTCCCGGGACAGAGAATCTGGAGAGGAGGCGGCGGGGACAGGGACAAAGCCTGGCGGGGACTCGGGACAGAAATGTCCCACCCGCCGCCGCCTGCCCAGAGCTAGCCAATCTGGCTAACACGGGGTTCCGTGGTGACAAGAGATGGGCCTGTAAAGTCGACCCCGGGAGAGCACAGGGTCAGGAGAGGGTCCCCGCCCAGGCTTCAGCCCCGAAACACGCGGGACTGAGGTGGGTTGATAGGGCCAGGTAGCCGCGGCTTCCTCGGGATCCATGAACCAGCTAGGAGTGGAGAACGGACGAGAGCGGCGCCCCCGAAGGGGATCGTCCCCTCTCTTTGTGTGGTGCGCTGGGGACGCGAAGACACTCGTAGAGGGAAGCGGGGTGTCCATGGGATCCAGGGACGACCTCCCCAAAGGGCCTGAGGTCTCCAGGCGCTCCAGAGGTGGGAAGCGCACATTCTCTTCCCCGCTAGCGCCTCGGACTTCTGGGTGAAAGCGGGCGGTGGGCGTCAGGCTGCCTGGTAAGGGCTGCACGGAACCTGGGGTGGGGCGGAGTCCTCCCAGCCCACGCGCGGAGGTGCTTTGTTCCCGGGGCCGCGGAAAGGGTGGAGGCAGCCGCCACCGAGTGGAAAGTGGGCTCCACATTGCCGTCCCACCAGGTCAGATTCTACTAGATTCTCTCTCCGAGTCCGGGCCCGCGCCCCGAGGTGGGGGGCGCAGGCCAGTCCCCAGGGGGCGGCCCCACCCCCCCCCCCCCTAGGGCGCGGACCCCAAGCCCCAGCGTGCGCCAGGACCTCACCTGCGTAGGTAAGAGCAGTGCCAGAAGCAGCAGCCCCAGTCCGAGCCTGGCCACCATCGCTCTGCCCATGTCCGCTCCGTCGGTGCGCAGCGCGTCTCACTGGATGCTGGGTGCGTAAAGGATCGCTGGCTCCGGGCGGGCGCAGGCAAGGTGGGGAGGGCGGCCGGCGGGCGGGACCTTATATACCGGGACAGCCACAATAGCCGTGACGTGGCGCCGCCCGCCCACCCGCGCTCCCCTCCTCCGCCGCCGCCGCCGCCCACCGCGCGCGCCCGCTGGCCGCCTCCCCGCATCCCGGCCCTCGCCTGGCTCCCAGCGCCCTCTCCCTCCGCCGGCCCCGGAGACCTCCGGGCGGCAGGTGGGCGGCCGGCGCCGCCGGCTGCCGGAGGGATGCTTTGTGTTTCCCCGGGCAGGCAGCGTGCAGGCTGTCACAGGCGCCCGGCACCTCCCACACACGACCCGGGGCGAACTAGCCAGCCACACATGCCGCTCCCGGGGCCGAGCCCAAGTTTCCTTTGTTTCCCCGGACCTGCCATCTTACCCCCCAAAAGAAAAGTCTGAGCCTCCCGCGCGGCGGGCAGCCTCCAGTCCCGGCTCTGACTACGGCGCGGACCCCGGGGCTCCCTCGGCTAGGGTTTTCTCAGATCTCCGCCCCAGAGGAAGGGGAACCGTGAGGGGTTTGTGGGTGTCCCGGACCTGGCGACGGGAACGGGGCGCCGGCACGCGCGTGCCCTTCCCAGGCTGGTCGGCCGGGCTGGCAGGCGGCGCCCGCGCTCAGAGCAATGTGTGTGTGCTCGGCCCCGCGCCCGTCACGCCCGCCCCTTCCCCCAGCCACTCGCTTTGTTTTTGGAGCTCCTCGTGCTCGCCTGACTGTGAGAGTTCTATGGGGCGTCCCGGGTCCCCATCCTCCCAAGAGGTGGGGAGCCGCCCCCCGGGCGCGGACATGCTGCCCGGACACTGGTGACGGCTGAGTTTCGGTCCCCGGCGCTCCTCCCTGCCGCCACTGGCGGACGGGGGCGAGGAGACGATAACCCACCCTGAGGGGTGATCCCCCTCCCCAGCCCTAAAGGCCCCGCCGGCCCTCACCACGCAGCTTTGCTCCCAGGTCCTACCCAGGCAGCGGGAACCTCCCTGGCGGTCCCATTAGAATTCGCTGCCGCAGTGGAATTCCTGGGGACATGCTTCTTTGGTCTCTGTTGCAACGCACTTGCTCATTATCCTTTTAAAGAGCAAAAGCTTTCCGGAGAAGGCTTTTACTTTTCCATAGCTGCCATCAGGCGATTTAATGAACTGGCGCATGTAGGAGATTAGTCATTCTGCAGATTTGAGTGGAATATATTTTCTAACCATCATATTGTGAAAACTTTCAAGCATACAGTGAAAGTAGAAACTATTTTACTGGTGGAAGGTTTTTAATTTAATTTGTAGTTGCGGGACATAATCTTTTTATTTAAAGTTTGCCCAAGTGGTTTGCCGTCTTTGAAGCAAACAAGAGACCAAACATAGTAAGGCTGTAAATTTGTTTAAATTTTACTTTTGCAGAGCAACCTTGTTAAACAAGGTTTGTTTTACGGAAGCAGAGTGGCAATGGAATCCACAATAGTTGGTCTGTGACTGAATGGGCCTGTGCCTTACTGGTCAACCACTTTAACTCAGTAACTTTCCACATTTAGTATGTACTCTGGAACACTTGTATTTCTGTCCTGCACCAGCGGATTTTCCTGTTCTACAGTATTATCACCTTGTATAGAAATAACCTAGCCTGTTCCAGGACATGAATGGTCTGTGGCCCAGAAGTGCCTAGTCCCAAGGCAGGGCCCATAGGAGAAGCTGCTTGTTGAACTAAATGGTGGTATTCATAGGATAAATTAATTTTGTCCTGCATCTTCTTTTTTTATTCCTGCTCCCCTCTTCCTCCCTCCTCCTTGTTATTAATTTGAAGAGATGAACTAATGGAGTGGTTAAGAATAGACTCTAGAGCCGGACTGCCTTGGTCCAAATCCTAGTTGTGCTACTTTTACTTGAGGCAAAAAGCCTCCGTTTCTTCATCTGTAAAATGGAGATAATAGAGCCATTATTAACTAGTTATTAAAGGGTTGTTGTATATAAAGTGTTAGAACAGTGCCTGCCTTACCCTGGGAGCTTTCAGGTGATATTTGCTCCTGCACTGAAGGTCCCAGGAACCTTCTTTGCAGCTGTGTGATTCATGAAAGACATATCAAGCACCAAATAGTACCCAAACCTGGTAAGGCACCTCATCACCAGCTAATGAGACTGCATAATTCACAAAGCAAGGCCCTTCATATCTGCCTAGCAGTTTCCCTGGGCATCCTATAAGGGGTGTTACCTGGGGCTTTGACAATTCTGTACCCTGGAGCCTTAGCTCTCCTAGGGAAGTCCTCATTACAAATCCTCCATGCCACTCTATTTCCTATATGGCAAGAAACTCAAGAAAACTGCCTGAATCTTTCCTCTAGGTTTCTTTCTGTGAATTCCTTCTTCCTGTTCATTCTTCTCTTCTGGTTTTCCATAGTTATTTGTTTGCTTTTCCCTTAGTCAATAATAGCTCATGCTCCTAAGACTATAAATTGTGAATCTCAATAATTATTCTAGAATTTTTCTTAAGACACATTGCCAATTTCCATTTTTATAAAGAAAGTATTTCATGGAATGATCTTGTAACTGATGGAGTCCATAAATTGGCATATGTGTGGAAAGTCATAGCTTTAAGTTTTAATATTTTTTCATGAGATAGCATGTGACCCAATTTTTTGATGCTAGTTCTCTTACGAGTAAAATTAAGGGAGCAATACGTACAATTTCTTAGTGCAGAACTGTGAGGAGTGATGAAGAACCAGACTAAAGATCCTGAATCTAGGTAGACTCTGAAGTCAGACCTGGACTTGAACCCTGCTCCCTCACTTTCTAGGGGTCTGACTTTGGGAGAGCTTCCCAACCTCTGACACCTCAATTTTCTCATCTGGAAAATGGGCTAATAATACCTGCCTCACAGGGGTATGATCTTCACTGAGATAATGTGTATGGTTAGCAGAGTTCCTGGCACATAGCAAGGACTCACTAAGCTGCCACTTCTGTTGCTGTAGGGTCTATTCATTATAGTGTGGCTTTTGAAATCTTTCATTTGTATAGCAATTGCTCTTTTTCTCAAGCATCTTTGCAGGTGGTATTTTTTTTTTTTTAATTTTATTATTTATTTATTTATTTTTGGCTGTGCTGGGTCTTCGGTTCGTGCGAGGGCTTTCTCTAGTTGCGGCAAGTGGGGGCCACTCTTCATCGCGGTGCGGGGACCGCTCTTCATCGCGGTGCGCGGGCCTTTCACTATCGCGGCCCCTCCCGTTGCGGGGCACAGGCTCCAGACGCGCAGGCTCAGCAGCTGTGGCTCACGGGCCCAGCTGCTACGTGGCATGTGGGATCTTCCCAGACCAGGGCTCGAACCCGTGTCTCCTGCATTAGCAGGCAGATTCTCAACCACTGCGCCACCAGGGAAGCCCTGCAGGTGGTATTTTATATGTGCACCTATGAGGTCAGTAAGGCAGACCTCATTTCTGAGGCACAGAGAAGTTAAGTAACTTACCCAAAGCCACATAGCCAGTTATGGTACCTCACCTAAAGCCATAACCAAAGTTTCCTGACCAGATCCCAAGTGTTTTCTGCTTTGCCAACAAGAGCAGAGACACGTCTTCCTACACCATATCCTCTTCGCCGAGCACTCAATCAATGTTTGCTGGCTGAATAGGCTAATGTTAAGGGAGCAGGTTAATTTGCTTTTTAAGGTAAAATAGTAAATCCTATTTTTAGGGGAAGAGAAGATATTACTTGACATTTTTAGAACTCGTCAACAAAATGGGTATGAAATATATTAATCCAATAAAAGATGTTTCTTCTGTGCTTTATAGCAGAAATGGTGGCTGGAATAATTAAATAATTTGTTTAGATTCTAGTCTACAATATGGTGGTGTTTATGTTCACAACACTCTTCCCCCTTATTCCGTACCACCATTAAATGCATTGAATTCCATGCATTTAATATTTTGATCTATCCTGGTTTTTTAGCTAAGCTTTGTTCCAAACCCAGGAACTCCAGCCTGCTCCAACCATGAGATGGCAGTGAAGGTGACCAAGTGAAAGAGCGTTTTTGACTGAGTAGGTTCTAAGTCCTGGGGCTACAGCTTGTTGAATCAGCAGATGGAGTTGCAGCCTGACTCTCTGTGGGGACGTGCTGCCCCCTGCTGACCAGAGGAACCCCTCAGCTCTCACTGTCAAAAAATAAAATAAAACCCCTCCTTTGTGCCGACTGTAAAAGCCCTGAATTTTTGAAGCCTCGTAAAGCTAATAAACCGCAATGAGCTTCCTTGACTATTAGTTCCTTTTTTCCCTCTAGAGACTCTCAAAGAAATTCTCTCAGGTCTTAAGCTTCAATCAAACAAGAAAACAAATGTAAAGTGTAGGAATTGTATTATCTTCAAATGCAAATTGAGTAGCAGGATGCCTGCCTCTAAGCATCCTGGGGATTTTTTTCTTAAGGAAATGAAACAAAAAGAAGTAACTCTTAATCTCCTTGGCCGGAATTTAAATTCAGTGTCTCCATTGTGTGTTGGCAAGGATGTGAGAAAGCCAGTCTTCTCATCGACACTGATGGGATTATAGAATGGAATTTGACATCTATCAGTATTAAAAATACATGTCCCCTTAGACCTAGCAGTTCTAATTTTAGGAACTTATCCTACAGATATACTTGCAGAAATGCAAAAGGGTTTTTGCAGCACTGCTTGTAACAGCAAAGGATTAGAAATCACCTGATTATCCACCGATAAAGCCCCAACTAAAGAAATGATAGCATATCCATATCACGAAATATTATAAATCATTTAAAAGAGCATAATATATACTACAAAGAAAAATATCCAAATAAATTCTTAAGTGAAAAAAAGTAAGATACGGAACACTGTGTACACTAGGGTACTATCTGTGTTGAAAGGAAGGAAGGAAGGGGGAAAGGAAGAAAGAAGGAAAGAAAAAGCTAGACAGAAAAAGAGATTATTTCCAAAGGGATACACAAGAAATTGATAGCGGTGCTTGCCTCTGAGCAGGGAGCTGGCTCGGCTAGGGCACAGAAGAAGTAAGAGCCATTTTTCATTACATACTGGTTTGTACTCTTTGAATTTTGCACATTACTTATTCACAAATAGATAAAATCATGTAAATAATGTCAATACATTCTGTGGCTGACTCCCATAAAGCAAGTGTGTGGAAAACGGATTTTTTTCCGGCCCCCGGAAAAAAAATTCATTGTACCCCCCCCACCTCCACCCCGCCTTCTCTCAGGAGCCCTCCTTCCATCATTCACAGGTTCTTGAACAGAAATTATAGTTTTGCCTCAGCTCATCCATCCAATGACAACTGTGAGACCAATTCTCTCGAGTCCAGATGGTACACACACAAAAGCTTTCAGGAAAAATGAAGAACGGAGCTGTAGAAAAAATAACGAGAAATCACTTGGCAAATCGTCTATTTCATCATTTTATTCTCCCTGCGGTGCCTTGAGCAGCCGAGGCTGTTAGAGGAAGAAGAGCTTGGGGTTGGGGGTTGCTTCACAGGAAGGCCTGAGATGGGAGGGGTTAGTCCCTTTAAGGGAGCTTTTAAGGATTCCCCTTCCACTCCTGGGCAGGAGATGGAGCTGAGGGCTAATTTGGTAAATCCTAGCGTGGGTGAAACCCTACTTCCTCCTCACAGAAATGAATCTTCAGGCCACAAGAGTGCTACATCATTTGCCATTTACATGTGGACCCTAAACGACCCTTTGCTTGGGAATAATGAAACTGGAAGAGTGGTAAAGTATATATATATTTTTTTCATGCTCCTATGATTTTTAGTCTAATTTCCATATCCTTTGTTTGTCCAGGTCCTTCCTTTTACGTTAGGTTTCGGGCAAGAGGGTCCCTTTGCTATAAGAGATTAGTAAAATTTTAAGGGGCCAGGAAAATTGGTTTAAATATTTTTACAAACCTAAATAATGTTATAACATGTAACACAATGGTCCATTTCATAAAATGTGACATTGTGCCTGAAACAGGAACCACATTTTCAGACTTTGTGAAATAACAGTCAGCCATTAAAATAAGATTAAGTGAATTTTTTTTTTTTGGCTGCACTGCACGGCATGCGGGAAATCTTAGTCCCCCAACCTGGGATCGAACCTGCACCCCCTGCAGTGGAAGCACAGAGTTTTAACCACTGGACCGCCAGGGAAGTCCTAAGGCTAGGTGAATTTAATAAGCTAGGTTGAAAAGGGATTTCTCTATTGAGAGCCATATCTATATATATAGATCTTTGAGTTTTTAAAAAAAGTCCTCTCAACATTTTTACATATTTTTTTCTTTTTCAGATTTTAAGTGTAATATTTTAAGGTAGAATATAGAAAAATTTGGAAAATACAGAAAAGTATAGTAAAGAATATTAAAATTACCCATAGCCCACTAACCAGAAATAACCACTAATAATAATTTTTTTAATATTTTCTTTTTGATTATGTATATACTTATGTATTTAGAGTTTGCTGGCTTATTTGTTTTGCTGAATTAGGAGCAAATGTGCATAAAGTTTTCTATCTTGTTTTTTCCACTCAATAGAAAACAGTAAAAAAATTTAATCATAAAATTTGAGGCCACATGACAAGATTAATGAAATAATGGGGTGACCTGTGCAGGTGACCAGCTAGGGTTTCTGCAAGATCCAAATTCACCCAGGTCCTCCTGGCTTCAGTCTGGTGCACTGGTGGCATTTATTTGCTCCAAATATTGATGGGGATGATTCAGGGTTCAGGGGTTGGCAGGACTTCCAGGACAGCAGTGTCAATTTCTGGACTCTTTTGGAGCTAGGAGAACACTGGATCTCTGCATCCCTGCTTTCCAAGAAGGGATGTTCTGTCCCTTGTCCTCCCTCTACATTCCCCACACCCCAGAAGGCCTTTAGTGCAGCCTTATTAGAATTAGAAAAGGGGAGCTGATGAGAGCCAATAGCATTGTATCTGAATTTGTGTTATCTCAGGACGTATTTTTGGCAGCCTTTACTCTATTTTTCTTTGTCATTACATGTTCTTCAAAAACATTATTCATAATGACTGTACAAAATTCTTTCTTATTGAATGTTTGTTCCTATTGTAGATAACCTCATAAACATCCTAACACACGTTTTGTTTTCATTTCTGGTTATTTTCTTAATGGTACATTCCTAGTTTGGATCTTGAAATACACTGCCAAATTGTCATCTAGAAATGTACACTCACAACAGCAATGTGTGAGATTGCCAAATCCACAAACCTTTGCTAAACGTGAGAATTATAATGTAAAAATATTTTTTAATTTCATAGGAGAAAAATCTCATTTTGACTTGCATTTTCACTATCAGTGAGATTAAGCTTTTTTCAGTTATTTATTAGCCATTTGGATTTTTCTTTCTATGAATTGTTCTGCGTACATTTTGCATATCCACGGAAGTGACATGTGTCATGAGTGTGCTCAGGGTGAGGAGACAGTAGACTCAGATGTCATTTGGTTAGGTCATATAGAACCTACATATGGAAAGGATGCAGAAGTAAGTCAGTGCAGTCGGCCGGGCTTCAAAGCAGAGAGAGCTACAGTATTTTCCAGGATAGTCAGAACATGTTTTCAGACCCTGAAATCCTCCTTGGGGGTGCACAATTGCAGATGATAAAATCTAGGTGAATGAGGGTGAGATCGGTACTTCAGGAAGCTTACTGGTCTCTCTCAACACCCAGTCTTACATACCTGAGGCTAAAACAGTTCTGTACATAAACTCTAAACATGTACTACAGGCCACCACCACTGGACCTGGAGCACCTCTTCAGTCTTGGAGTTATCACGCTTCATGATTACAGGGTATGGTGCCCTGAGGCATGAACTTGGTCCTCTTAATCACTTTCAGCCTCAAAGGAGAACACATCCTGGTTCAAGTACATTTTCAAAGTTAGAATATTTACTATAGGTCTTAGTTGTCCACATATCTGTGGGTGTCAAGCTAATAAGTTGTTTTTTTTTAAATATACTTATTTATTTATTTTTGGCTGCATTGCGTCTTCGTTGCTGCGCAAGGGCTTTCTCTAGTTGCGGCGAGCAGGGGCTACTTTGCATTATGGTGCGTGCGCTTCTCACTACGGTGGCTTCTCTTGTTGTGGAGCATGGGCTCTAAGCGCGTGGGCTCCGTAGTTGTGGTTTGTGGGCTCTAGAGCGCAGGCTCAGTAGTTGTGGCGCGCGGGCTTAGCTGCTCCGCAGCATGTGGGATCTTCGCAGACCAGGGCTTAAACCCATGTCCCCTGCATTGGCAGGCGGATTCTTAACCACTGCGCCACCAGGGAAGTCCCTAATAAGTTCTTGAACCAGGGAAAGCCTCTTCCTGTTGAGTTCTTATGTATTGTAAGAACTCTTTACATATTAAGAAACATTCGCTCATTAGAGATTGGAGTGAGGCTTTTGCTCATATGCTTATATCTGACCCAGAGTCAAATTAAGTATAAGGACAGCCGGACAGTGCCACGTGTACCAACATACAAGGGACCCTACAGCATCATCAGAAGTGAAATTAGAAAGAAAATATTTTCTTTTTTTTTTTTAAGATTTTTGTTTATTTATTTATTTATTTTATTTTTGGCTGCGTTGGGTCTTTAGTTGCAGCACGCAGACTCTTCGTTGCCGTGTGCGGGCTTCTCTCTAGTTGTGGCGTGCTGGTTTTTCTCTTCTCTTGTTCAGACGCGCGGGCTTAGTTGCCCCGCCGCAAGTGGGATCTTAGTTCCCTGACCAGGGATTGAACCCGCGTCCCCTGCATTATAAGGCGGATTCTTTACCACCGGACCACCAGGGATGTCCCAAAAATATTTTCTTTAAAACCATCCTCTCCAGAGAATTCTGTATGTGGTTAGAAGCAATATTTGATATACACTTGGGGAAGTATTTGAATGAAGTAATATCCAAACTGTTAACCTGTTTTCTTGCTTGTTTTGTTTTGCTGGCTTATTTGCTTAAGATAACGGAGGACATGTTGAATGGTGCTGCCACTGGGAGTTCCTCTCTCTTCCTTAAAATTCTCAAACTCTCCTCTAAAGAAAGGTAGAAGGGAATTCCCCAGCGGTCCAGTGGTTAGGACTCCACGCTTCCACCGCAGGGGGCACGGATTCAATCCCTAGTCAGGGCACTAACATCCTACATGCCACATGACGTGGCCAAAAAAAAAAAGGTAGAAATATTTTAAAATATTGAAGGTACAACAATTAGTTACCCTACCCAGGGTACCCAAATGTCTTGGTTATTTTTTACTTATTCTCAGCCCTTTTTTTCTGCCCCAACATGCTGGAGGATGATAACAACCTACATTAGCATCAATATCTCTGGACAGCAGCAATTCCCAGGGGAGTCATTGGGAGCACAGGTCTGCCGGGAAATCAGACCCTTCAGAGGGGTGTGGTTTGAAAGAGTTTCCTAGAGTTTAGAATCACTAGTGATGGCATTATAGCTTTATTAATTAGCAATAAAGGGTGTAGCATAAGTTGTAAAGCGTTAATCAGTAAAAAGCACACATATGACACAATGAGTAAACAAATAATTCAAAATAATTAGTATTTATTCCCTGACTGTGTACCTGCCATTGCAAATAAGGAAGTTCAAAATATAGTGCTTAATTTGCAATTTTTTCCCTTTAATTGCATCTGCCACCTGCTGTTAATTTGAAGCAAATTAAACCCTGAAGGCAGCATCCAAAAGTAAGAAGACTAAGCAGATTTCACTTTTCGGCAAAAATTATACAACAGCTTCCCCATCTTCAAAACGGTGAGTCATTCTTTTCCAGATGTGATAAACTATTTTCTGTTTCAATAGCATGCCCCAAGAAGTGACACGGTGATGCTAACGATGTGACAACCAACTCCCTTCTGCATGCTGGGCTACGTAAGCTACGTGAAACCCTTTTCTCTTTGGGGTTCTATACCAGTGCTGTCCAATATAATTATAATGCAAGCCACATATTTTAAATGTTCAATTTTCTAGTAGCCACATTAAAAAAGTAAAAAGAAACAGGTAAAATTAATTTTGGTAAGGTATTCTCTTTAACCCAATATATCCAAAATATTATCATTTTATCGTGTACTCAATATTAAACAATTATTGATGAGATCATTTATATTCTTTTTAGGTTCCATATTAGTTATCTATTGCAGCATAATAAATTGCTACCAACTTAGCTGACAAGAACACATTTATTATCTCATAGTTTCTGTGTGTCAGGAATCTAGGCATGATTTAGTGGATTCTCTGCTTCAAGGTCTCTCAATCAACAAGGCTGCAATCAAGGTATCAACCAGGGACAGGGTCTCATCTAAGGCTTGACTGGGGAAGAACACTTCGAAACTCACATAGTTGTTGGCAGGATTCAGTTCTTAGTGACAGTCAAACTAAGGGGTTCACCTTGCTGCTGGCTGTCAGCTGGAACCCACTCTCAGTTCTTTGCCACATGGGTCTCTCCATGTGGTGGGTTACTTCATCAAAGCCAGCAAACCAGAGTCAATAGAAAGAGTCTACCAGCAAGATGGAAATTACAATCTATGTCATATAATTGTGAAAGTGGCATCACCTTTGCCATATTCTGTTGGGTAGAAGGAAGTCACAGGTCCCACCCACATTCAAAGATTCCAAGAAGGTGTGAGGCAAGGATTATTGGGAGCCATCCTAGAAACTGTCCACCACAGTACTATCTTTGAGATCCACTGTGTATTTTCCACTTACAATACCTCTCAAGTCAGATCAACCACATTTCAAGTGCTCAATAGCCACTGACTAGTGGCTACCATATTGGACAGCAGTATTCTGTAACAGCGAAGCCCATACATCTGGGAATTACAGGATACCCGAAAACTGGTGTAAGCAATCATGTGTTTATATGGACAACTTAAAAGAATTGAAAGTATAAAATATAGAAGTTAAAAACATTTTGTTACTTTTAATAGGTAAAGAACTTGGGACTTCCCTGGTGGTCCAGTGGTTAAGACTCTACACTCCCAATGCAGGGGGCTCGGGTTGCATCCCTGGTCAGGGAACTAGATCCTGCATGCCGCAACTAAGAGGTAGCATGCCACAACTAAAAACAAAAAAAGATCCCACATGCTGCAACTAAGACCCGGCACAGCCAAATAAATAAATATTGGAAAAAAAAAACCTTATTACTATCATTTTAAATCTGGATCCTCAAAGCAACTAAGGCCGAGAAAACAGTTTTGCATTTGTTTTTACAATTTTATATTATTCTTCGCACTTCCCCTGGCTTGCTGGGCAAGTCCTATAGGCTGAGAGAAAGAGCTAAACAAAGGCAATTTACAGAAGGGTTAGGTAACCATAATATCAGAGGGCTCCCAGAAAGATATCTTGGTAAGTAATCTTATACTTTTCCCCTGCTTGATTCCTAGCAGGACCACTTTAGCCAGTCAAAACAAAGAATCGATCCTTGCATAATATTTTACCAGAAATAGGAGGCTCAGAGGAGGGAAGAAGATGGGGATAGTTTCCAAGCAATTCTCCAGTTTCCCACTTGACCCCTGTGCGAGGCAGCCCTGTGTGAAGAGGAGCTGATCCCTGATAAATTAATTAAACAGGGAGGCCATTAGACTGAGGTGGCTCTCTGCCTTGGCAGCCTACATAAAACACACCCAAACCTAAGCCTGTCACTGCCTCAAGATTATGAAATTGAAACCGAAGGACAGCCCATCACAAACAGCCAAATAGGCTTTCCCAAATAAGGCAAACACTTAAGCTCTATAGCCAATCAAAAAACTTCTTTGCTTTGCTTCTGCATCTGTTCTCTAAAAGTCTTGCCCCAGCCCCTATCAGTGGAGCTCTCTTAACTACTTCCAGTTTGGTGTTGCCCAATTGGAATAGATGTTTGCTGAAGTAAACTCTTCACAATTTTAATGTGCCTCAGTTTATCTGTAACAACCCCAAGCATGAGCTGGTAGAGGAGTCTGCAGATGGACTGTTTTTTTTTACTAAAGCCTAGGCATCCCACATGCAAGCCAATGGGCTCACTCTAGCTCCTCCGAGCCCTTTGTGCCACACAGCACTCAGTTCAAGTGTTAACTCTGTATGCAAATGTGCACTTGTTTCAGCTGTTCACATGATATGTTCATGCATCTGTTCTCATGTCTTCCCCTGTCACCTCTCTAAAGACAGCCCCAAACCTACCCTGACTTCTTGTGGGAATTTCCAGTCCTACCTCCCCAGTTGCCTCCTGGATATTTCACTCTGAATATTCCCCTTTCATTTTCAGCCCAACATATCTATCAGCAAATGTCAAACGTTAAATGCCTCTCCATGGGCTACACAGCCTCAGCAGGGGCTGGAGGCATTCTGCAGAGCCAAAGGCAAGGTGGGGAGGTGGGCATCAAAAGCCATGTAGCAAGAAAAAAAAAAAAAAAAAAAGCCATGTAGCAGCACTGCCCGGGTCAGGGCTGTTTCCACACAATAAATAGATCCTATGAATTTTAAAGAGTTTAATCTTCTCAATATACATAATCATATAGGTAAACATGAATGAATCAGAGTTATTTTCCCTTTCTGTGTCCCAGAAAGCCCTTGACTCTGGAAGGGGAAGTATTTCCATTAGTGTGCCTCAGTGTGGCCCTAGGTAATCCCTGCCCGCATCAAACACCAAGGCTACAGGGGTATCCCCAGTCCTGGGGAAATGGAGTAAAAAAACTCCCAAGTCATGGTTCCCCCGGTGACCATAACTGGTAGTACAAAATCATCCTAAATCTTCATCAGTGACTCACAGTCAGATGAAATATAAGATTCATAAGATGTATGCTGGAACCCAGGGCGGAGAAATGATAGCGCCTAATTTGATTTTATGTGACTAGGAGGTAATGAATGGGAAGGATAGCGTACTTATACAAATGTCCTTACTCATTAAATTCTTGTAGTAGAAAGAGTAACATCATTTTACAAATCATAGAAAACAAAGACTATCATGATGGTATGACACCATCATTCTCTCCCACTCACCTTTTACCAAACAATTCTGAGGCTAAGATTTCATTTATCACCAAGATCTGAGCTCATATATATATTTTTTAATTGAAGTATAGTTCATTTACTGAGCTAATATATTTGTAATAAACAAAATTCAGTTGGGGCTTCCCTGGTGGCGCAGTGGTTGAGAATCTGCCTGCCAATGCAGGGGACACGGGTTCGAGCCCTGGTCTGGGAAGATCCCACATGCCGCGGAGCAACTGGGCCCGTGAGCCACAATTACTGAGCCTGCGCGTCTGGAGCCTGTGCTCCGCAACAAGAGAGGCCGCGATAGTGAGAGGCCCGCGCACCGCGATGAAGAGTGGCCCCCGCTTGCCACAACTAGAGAAAGCCCTCGCACAGAAACGAAGACCCAACACAGCCATAAATAAATAAAAATTTTAAAAAACAACTTTCTAAAAAATAAATAAATAAATAAACAAAATTCAGGACCCGGGGTGCTATAGACTGAATGTATCCCCCTAAAATTCATACTGTAGGAGAGGAAAAAAAATTTTTTCCATCATTCTAAGTTCTTGGCTGGGGCCCCTGTAACAAGACAGATTAACAAGAAAAAAAAAAGAAAAAATGAGTTTTTTAACATGTATACCTCATGTACACATGGGAGATACGCAGGGAAAAAATCGGTAACTCTCAGGGAGAGTTAGATTTTAAGCTTAGAATTCAGGCTTAAATATCATCTTCAGCTAAATCACAAAAAGAAAAGGTGTAGGGGAGGCCAGTTATGGGTTGGTGACCAGGAAAGTTTGGTGCCTTCTCTATTGATGAGTCTTTAGTGATTTAGAGTCAACCTTCCCTTCCTGGTACAGAAAGGGAGTCACCCTTACAAATGGAGATTTCCTTTGGAAATACAAATTTCCCTTACACAGAGGGAAAAAGGGTACAGAAAGGGTAACTTCTACTCTGTTTTCAGAGGTTCTCCTGTGTCTGCTGTTTCTCAAAATAATCCTTATGCCAAAGAGGCATATTTTGTGGTGGCATATTCTGCCATCCTTCAGTATGTTGAAACCTAATCTCCAACATGATGGTATTTGGAGATAGGGCCTAGGCAGTTGATTATGTGATTAGGGATTAGTGCCCTTATAAAGAAATGCCAGAGAGCTCCCTCACCCCTTCTGCCATGGGAGGACTCAGCAAAGACTCAGTGAGAAGAGGGCTGTTTATGAACCAGAAAGTAGGAGAAACTGAATCTGCTGGTGCTTTGATCTTGGACTTCCCAGCCTCCAGAACTGTTAGAAATAAATGTGTTGTTTATAAGCCACTCAGGCTATGGAATTCTGTTACAGCAGCCAGAACTGAATAATACAAAGTGTAGGCACATCTAGACCTGCCCTTAGACCCAAATTAGGGGGACGTTAGACCCAGCCTTCGCACCTGTGCCTCTAGGATGCATCCACTCTGTAACTAACGCCAAATGCTTCTCCACATCTCTTACCCTCTGTCTTCAAAACAAAGGCAGGGGACTTCCCTGGTGGTGCAGTGGTTAAGAATCCACCTGCCAATGCAGGGGACGATCGCTCATCCGGGAAGATCCCACATGCCGCGGAGCAACTAAGCCCGTACGCCACAGCTACTGAGCCTGCGCTCTTGAGCCCGCGTGCCACAACTACTGGAGCCTGTGCTCCACAACAAGAGAAGCCACCGCAATGAGAAGCCCACGCACCACAACGAAGAGGAGCCCCCGCTCACTGCAACTAGAGAAAAGCCCGTGCAGAGCAAGGAAGACCTAACGCAGCCAAAAATAAACAAACAAACAAACAAATAAGTAAATAAATTTATTAAAAAGAAAAAAACAAAGGCAGATGGTTGGTGTGTTGGGCCACTGCCAAAGCGGAAGATGGACATTGCCTTGGGCTGTGGGAAGGATGTGAATGGCACAACCATTTAGGTAAGAGAAAAACTGAATTAATTAACTTGTCAATCCTTCCTCTGAGATATGCGAGTGCAGTAGGTTTTCACATGATGGATTACAATTTCTCTGATGTCAGAAACTGCCTCTCTTCATATTTGTAATTTGCAATTCTGGAGGGTCTTATGACCCTCCAGAGGGTCATGGAGGGTGGTATTCAACACAATTGCCCACAGCTGCTGAGGAACATCTTGCAATATAAAATATAAATTTTCATACACATAAACTTGCTGTAACATGCATGAAACATGATGTCAATTCTTTACAATGGAAACAAGATGGATACTGAACACAAGAATTTAAATTGCTTTGCTTTTACTAAACTATTAAATAGTATTTAAATATTTAAAAAATAAATTCAAGATGTTAGCTTTAAAGAATTTTGATTTAAAATATTGATATTCAGGCTTCCCTGGTGGCGCAGCGGTTAAGAATCCGCCTGCCAATGCAGGGGACACGGGTTCGAGCCCTGGTCCGGGAAGATCCCACATGCCGCAGAGCAACTAAGCCCCCGGGCACTACAATTACTGAGCCTGCGCTCTAGGGCCCGCAAGCCACAGCTACTAAGCCCATGCACCACAACTACTGAAGCCTGTGTGCCTAGAGCCCGTGCTCCACAACAAGAGAAGCCACCGCAATGAGAAGCCCGTCGACACAACTAGAGAAAGCCTGCGCGCAGCAACGAAGACCCAACGCTGCCAAAAATAAATAAATAAAATAAATAAAATTTAAAAATAATAATAAAAAAATAAAATAAAATATTGATATTCATTAATAATTTGCTCTTTTTAATTTTAGCAGATAATTCTGACTATTTTAGAAAGTTTTAAATACATATATTAAATAATTTAAAATTTTGTATTGTTTGTATTAATTTTAATATACAGTTTAATGATACACACTACTATGTATAAAATAGATAGCCAACAAGAACCTACTGTAGAGCACAGGGAACTATATTCAATATTTTGTAATAACCTATAAGGGAAAAGTATCTGAAATAGAGTAATGAATAAATAAATAAATATAAAACCAAATCACTTTGCTATACACCTGAAACTAACAGAAATTGTAAATCAACTACACTTCAATTTAAAAAATAGATAAACAGCCTGCATAGGCTTTGTAACCATAAATACACACACACACACACACACACACACACACACAGTTTAATGAAAACCTATTTGAATACAACTATTTTCATTTTTAATCCTCTAGTCCATTGCTAAAAAACTTGATAACATTATTAGTAATTTTGCTGAAGTGAAAGTACGAAAAATAGATTTACAGAAACACATAAATTATGTATGTCTTTTTTTTGTCTCACCCAAACATCAGTAGCCATCAACAGAACACTGACATGTGCACCAATAATTACATTTAGTCAAATTTCACCAACTTCCTGTTGTATAAAAACCATCTCTTTAAACATGCTTTATTTTTGTCATTATGAAGGTATATTTATCAATGCAGGAGGTCAAAGCATACTTTATTTCTCAGTTGTTAGCTTGATTTATAGCTTTTAAATACTTAGACACTTGGAATGTGCCTCCACTTGAATGCTTGCCCTGCGTGTTAGTGACCTAGGATGAATCAGGTGCCTGTTATCAATCCGTCAGAATTAAGAGTAGTATCTGTCTGGCACATTTACTCATAACTGAAATCCCGGCAGCCATTCAGAAATAACAGAGCCCTTTTAAAAAATGAAGCTATTCCTGAAAATTGTCCACTTATAATGCTGTCTTATGATAGGATGTCATGGACAGAAAAAGACCAGAGACATCCTTTGTAAAGTCATATGCAGAAGGGTCATATATCACAAAGCGACAAGAAAAGCTCAGCAGGAGAAAGAAAGCAGATAAACCAAGGAGACATTTTAACTGTTGTTGAAAGGACCATATTAATGAGCCCATAATAGATAGGAAGGTGAGATTTTGTCAGACTTAATCACCAGGGAAATGAGAGATCAGTCACTCTTCGAGACTGAGAAATATACTGTGGACAAGTTGGTAAGAAGCAACTTAAGAGAAAAAGGAATCAAGATTTCTTGAGCACCCGCCATGAGCCAGGGCCAGTGCTAAGCACATAAGATACGCTGATGCCTTCAGCTACATGACACACCAGAGTTTTTTTTTTTTTTTTTTTTTTAATATTTATTTATTTATTTATTTATGGCTGTGTTGGGTCTTCGTTTCTGTGCGAGGGCTTTCTCTAGTTGTGGCAAGCGGGGGGGCCACTCCTCATCGCGGTGCGCGGGCCTCTCACTATCGTGGCCTCTCTTGTTGCGGAGCACAGTCTCCAGATGCGCAGGCTCAGTAATTGTGGCTCACGGGCCCAGTTGCTCCGCGGCATGTGGGATCTTCCCAGACCAGGGCTCGAACCCGTGTCCCCTGCATTGGCAGGCAGATTCTCAACCACTGCGCCACCAGGGAAGCCCACACACCAGAGTTTTTAACAGGATTTAATACATTAAAGCTACAGGAGACTACTTAACCCTTAATGTAACCAAGCTATGTGCTCGTGTGCCAACTGCGCAGAATGCTAAACAGCAGCTGTTTGCAACAAAGTAAGGGCTTATTGCAGGGCATCAGGCAAGGGAGTGGGAGACAAGCCTCAGATCCACTCCAACTTGGTCTCTGAGTTGGGGATGTTTTAAAGAGGAGGAACAAAGACGCTGGGGTTAATCATCATCTTGTGATGTTTCTTAATCGTAGTTTCAGAGGTCAGGATACCTACTGTTTATGAGTCTCTGCTCTGGTGATGCATGACCCAAGGGTCTGTGAGTTCACCTTGCCCTGGAGAAACAACCTGAGTCTGTGCATTAACAACGTTATCAACAACAGCAATTTTAGTCCTCTGACTCTGGTTGATTAGTGTTCAGTTAGCATAGGATTGGGGTCAGAGGGAACAAGACAGGGAATGAAGTTTTGGAAAGACAGGTTAATCATATATTCGGCAGGGAAACTCAGCTTTAGGGGGTTGCATTCATGCCTGTAGGGCAAAGTTCAAACTTGTTAGTAAGCTGCTCACCACCTGTGCCCACCTGGCCCTAATTAGCCACCCAGTCTCCCCCTCCCCCAGCATATTGCCCTTCTCACTGTCCCCAGCACACCAGCCATTTCATGCCTCTGTGCCTTTGCCCATGCTGTTCACGTGGCTGGGGGTGCCTTAATCCACTGGCAAACTCCCGCCCATCCTGCAAGCCTCAGCTTGAAACCGAGCAGGATCCTGTGGGGCTCCTGGCCACGGAAGCCTTTCTATGTCCCCCGTTTCTTGCTTGTAGGAAATAGGCTTCAGCCTCCATGACCTGAGTTCCAAAGGGCAGGTTCAAACAGTTGCTGATCAGGGAAGGGAGGGGATGCAGAGACAAGGGAGGAGCAGTGGGAAATAGGGCAGCCTTGGGACAGGGTCCTGGTTCCCCCTCAAGGGATACACATGACAATATCTCAGCTCTTCTGCAGAACTAAAACCCCCAACAAATGGAAGATGTTAACTACTTGATGAAGCATTCTTCATTCCAGAGAGAAGGTCAGAGTTGGATAACCTCGAGAACCACAGAAGCTCATCAGGAGACCACCTGAGGCCAGATAAAGGAATGCAGGCCCAACACACACCCTGATCCTTCTCAGCAACCCCGCCCTTGAAATACTGTTATAAAACTCCTCACCAAATCCCCCCTGGGTAGGGACACACAGTTTTGAGGGCATGAGCCCACTGTGTCCCCCTTTCCCTGGCAAAGCAATAAAGCTATTCTTTTTTGTTTCACCCAAAATTCTATCTCTGAGATTTGATTCAGCACCAGTGCACAGAGGCCGAGTTTCAGCATCAAGCTCAAATGTCACCTTCTCTGTGATGTTTTATCAAATTCTTCCAGGCCCAGCAAGTTTATTTCCTCTGTTTCCATAAAACCCTCCACATCATCATACATATTAAAACACGTTGTGTTGCATTACGATGACCTGCTCTTGTGTCTATCTTCTCCAGACAGTAAGTAGTTCCTCACGGACACTGCAGTATCCCTGCACCTACAGTATGCCTGGAACACAATAGGGACGTAATAAATGCACACTGACTGAAAGAATAATTGAATGAATGTACACAGGTACTATTTACTGAACAATGACATGTAAACAACAGACATGAAAGCAACTAACTAGAATATCTCAGAGTAGCTCACTTTTGTTTTAGTTCAGTCTGCTGGATGAGATCTGGGCATTACCCTTCTTTCTTGGCAATATCTTTGAGACACAGGAAGCAAGTGAACGATTCAAATGATATGACTTGCGTCAACATATAATCTGCCAACAATAGATCACTTTAGACAGGGGCAGAACATTCAGCAGTGATGGAAATATTCTATATTTGCACTTGCTGGTATGGTAGCCACTAGCCAAATGCAGCTATTGAGCACTTGAAATGTGGGAAGTGCAAATGAGGAACTGAATTTTTAATTTTAATTAATTGAAGATAACCGCACATGGCTAGTAGCTACTATATTGGACAGCACAGCTTTAGATAATCATTAACACACAATGTAACAAGGAAGAGCCAATTCTGGCTCCATGTTGGATCTGTTTCTTTTACTTTAACCTTTGCTTTTCATCGCTTTTGTTATTATAATTACTGTCTATAGCTATAAGCATACAGAATGGCCTGCCACAGAGAACCCTGCCCTCTGCCTGACTGTTAAAGTGCCAAAAAATAAAAAAAATTTAAAAAAATAGTGCCTTTGTTCAGCTCACAGAGAGACGTTCTGACCCTGCCCACCTGTGAATGGTTGCAGAAAAGAAGAAATTAACACAGCCCCACCTATTCTGCAAGATAAATGGCATTTTTACTTTACTTCCTCACCTCCCCCCACTCTCTGTTCTATAAAAGAACCTGTCACCCAGACCCCAATAAGATGGTTTATTTGGGGTACACTAGTCCGCCGTCTTCTCGGTCTGTCGGCCTTCCGAATAAAGTCGCTATTCCTTGCCTCGACACCTCGTCTCCTGATTTACTGGCCTGTCATACAGAGAGCAGAGCAAGCTTGGACTTGGTAACAACGACATTGTAGGGAAGTTCTACCTCATTACAATTGTTCTGTACACAAAACCAAAAACTCAGCCACTGACAGGATGGGTAATCTTAAGAACTTCCTTAACTTTTCTGTTTCTCCTTCTACTCACCTATAAACCCAGCAGCAGGGACTAGATGTTGTAAGACTGAGCTGCAAGCTCCGCGGATGTACATCTCTCGGGCTCAGTTCTCTCTGCCACATCAAGCCCTCTGGAGGGACAGCTGATGGGAGCAACCCTCTACCCCGTCCCGAAGTGTGAGGGCAGACATAGGCTTATGTGCCCTTGTGGATTCCAGGGGTTTTCTCCAGAGAATTCCAGATGATAGGTTCATTCCAACCCATGAGTCAGAGGACCACGCTGAAAACACCTAAGGTCCCTGGGGGAAATCCCATGTTCTAAATCTTAAAGAAGAATGGGAAAAGGCCTCACTAGTGCAAAGCAGTGCATCCTCAGGCCCTTTCAAGTTCTTCAGGTTGGAGCCGACTAGGGTAGCTCCCTGTGTCGAGGGGTAAAATCATTCAGCTTCTTTCCCTTAGGATTTTGTGCTTAAAAAGAGTGAGGCTTGTAAAGCCAGCTGGGCTTATAATCATGTTTACTAAGCCTGATTATCTAATTTCCACCTGTCAAAAAAGCACTTTGCAATTCCTCAGCTCCAAGGAGAGAAAATGTTAAATCCCCTTCCCAGGGTCTCTGAGACAACTGGGCTCATGTGCACGTAACTTGGAAAGACCTAGCCAGTCCCTTTTTCTTAAAAAGGGAAGGGGGAAGACAGAGAGAGGTGGAGAGAGAGAGAGAGAGAGAGAGAAAGAGAAAGGAGAAGGAAGAAGAGGAGAAGGAGGAGGGGGAGGAAGGGCAGGAGGGAGGGGAGGGTACGAAGGTGGGGGAAGAGGAGGAGACAGGGAAAGAAAGATGGGGAGCGCTGCTGAAGCTCTAGGCTGGTGGCTCGCAGATGAGCGAGCATCTGAATCACCTGGAGGGCTTGTTAAAACACATTGCTGGGCCCTAGTCTAGAGTTTCTGACCTAGTAGGTCAGGAGCAGGACCCTAGGCTGTGCATTTCCAAGTCCTCAAGTGATGCTAAGACTGACGATGAGCCTGGCACCACACTTGGAGAGCCACGGTCATCGCATCAGCCCTGGGCTATTCTTCTTGCAGTTCCATACAGGGTTTGAGTCAGTTCCTCAAAAGGAAAAGATGGGTAAGTGTGTGTGCTTAGAGGGGACTTGGTTAATACGTTTCCGCATTGTCCCTCCTGCTGCCCAGACAGATGTGTGGCAATGCAGACTGATGCACAGTGGCCGCTGCCGGTGACAGGAGCCGTTGGGAAGATCTGGAACACCTTGAAGGTGGTTTCGGTCACCTGGCCCGCATCCTTGGCTGGAGAGCATGCAGGCTAAGGGCGCACCTTTGCACAGAGGGACAGCTTTCTCCTCAGAGTATCACAGCCCACCTCCCCTCACCACCCCCTACCCCCTTGCAGGATGCTCGTCTTATCACCATAACTTGTCAAAGGCCAAATGATAAAAGCATTATCATTTCCTGTCAAGAAAGAAGAAAATCTATAAATGAGTAAGGGCTTTTAACAATGGTCTGCGTTGGTCATTTACAAGAGAACAGTTTATATTTTCATAGAAAGACCACAGACAAGGATGATTAAATTGGCCAGTTCATTGAAGGATGTTAGAGAGATACCCCACCTGTCAGCAAAGATCCAGAGCTCATCTTTCCTTTTTTTTTTCGTTTTAGCTAACACATATATATTACTTATCACATGGCATGCACTGTTCTAAATACTTTACATATATTAACTTATTTAACCTTCACCACCATCCTTTAAGAGAGATATACTATTATCCCCATTTTACAGTAAAGGAAAGTGAGGCATGGAGGTTAACTGACATGGCCAAGGTCACACTGCTAATAAGTATCAGAACCAAGATATCTGGCTTTAGAATCCACGTTCATAACCATTCTATAGACTTTTGGTGTTTTCTGTTCATCCCTTTACTCACTTGTCTTGAGAAAGTTTACAGCCGAGAATGGAATACTTGTGTGGATGGCCCACCATATATATTTCCCAACAGGAAAGTCTAGTTGAGGAACAGCCTCAGGATATCAGTTGCTGGGAGAAAAGAGAATCAAGGTAAAGTGACCTGGAAGATCTCAACGGACCCTGATAGGCAGCCTCATGCCCCCAGCTTCTCTCACTAACTGGACAGGAAGATTTGTATTGACCAGCCATCCAGTGCTGAAGATATGGCCAACCTTTTAACCTGGCTCTTGCCTGAATTTCTTTCTACAAATACGCATTTATCCTGCCCCTGCTACACGCAGAACACTAGACTAGATACTAGATGGTGGGGTGGGGAAAGGAAACAAAACATGGTTATCACCCTCTGGGGGCTGACAGACTGGGAGGGGATAGAGGTAAACAGGCAGTTGTAATACCACAGTTCATCTTATTATTAGTGACAGTTCAGTCTGCTGGATGAGATTTGTGAGATGCCTTCCTACTTGGACAATATCCTTGTTGGAGACGTGGGAAATTGCTTTTAGTTATTTGTGCCAGGCACCATAATGAGCATGTTTACGTAGGTAGGGTTGGCAGATAAAATACAAGCCACCCAGTTAAATTTGAAGGCATATGTCCCATACAATATTTGAGACATACCTATACTAAAAAAGTATTTGTGGTTCATCTGAAATTGAAATTTCATTGGGCATTCTGTATTTTCATTTGCTAAATCTTGCAGCCCTGTGCACAGATTATCTTTAATCCTCACAGTAATTTTTTGAGGTAGTCACTATTATTGTCTTCATTTTAGAGATCCGGAAACTGAGACATAGTCACATTAAATAACTTGTCCAAAGTCATACATCTATCTGCTAACACACATTAGAAACCAAGTTCTTAGGCTGCTTTGTTTCCACCAATGGCCAATTTTGTGCATTTTATGTTGATAACTATCATTATCTGTCTCAATGAATCCCAGTTTCTAACCCTGTTCTCAAATTATCTGAGTATACCCTACTCACTGACCAACATGTAAAGTTCTGGGTCCTGATTTTCAGAGTTAAGAAACAGATTCAAGTACTATATAAAAGGAGGCTAGGGATAGCATTTACTCATTATAGCAAAAATCAGATTTGTAATTTCTAAGAATGTGTGTTTTAGTGCAGTACACACACAAGGGGAGTGCAAAAAAAGATCAGATACTGGAACCCCATGACACCTGAAGATGAGAATACTACAACACAACAACTAAACTAATCTGGGGGACAGATGGCAGTAACATTGTAAGTTTGTACTCTGGAACATGTGAGTTTGAGATTATTCAGGTTTAGTTCTTCATATGACAGTTAAAACTGCCTGACAGTGAATGAGTGAATTTAACTTGGTTCTTTGTGACATCGATGCTTTCTGTCCTCTCTCCCAACTCCCTGTGTTGGTCATTTTCCCCCTAGCTGTTTAAAAGAAAACAAAGCCCATTTAATAGTGTGCCAGCATTTGAAACACCACCAATCTTCCCCCTTTAGACTCAAAGCCAAGGCTTATTTCCTGATCAGATCCTAATAGTTTATCAAAAGTTCAACATTGAATTAGTTAGTAGCCTTGAATTTTAAGGTTTCCCAACATATGACACAATTACCTATGGTGGTTCTTTAATCTTCACCAATATTTTTCCATTAGAAAAAAAGAGAGTTTCCATAATCATGCCATAGGATTTGCTTCCATTCAAGCTCCAAATATACACAATTCAGCCATATGAAATTGCTATCTTTATAGGTTAAAAATGGTTACATATCAGCAATCTCATGTGGTTCAACCTAATATAAGTACACCCAATATACCTGCCATTTGCAACAACATGGATGAACCTGGAGGACAATATACTAAGCGAAATAAGCCAGACACAGAAAGGAAAAACTGCATGATCTCACTGATATGTGGAATCTAAAAAAGTCAAACGCAGGGACTTCCCTGGTGGTCCAGTGGGTAAGACTCTGTGCTCCCGATGCAGGGGGCCCGAGTTTGACCCCTAGTCAGGGAACTAGATCCTGCACACATGCAGCAACTAAGAGTTCGCATGCCACAACTAAGACGTCTGCATGCCGCAACTAAAGATCCTGCATGCCACAACTAAGACCTGGCACAGCCTAAATAAATAAATTAAATAATTAATTAAAAATACAAAAGTCAAATACATAGAAGCAGAGAGTAGACTGATGGTTCCCAGAGTTGGGAGGTGGGGGAAATGAGGAGATGTTGGTTAAAGGATACAAAGTTGCAGTTCTGTAACATGAATAAGTCATGGGGATATAATATACCATATGATGACGGTAATTTATAATAGTGTACTGAATACGGAAATTTACTGAGAGAATAGATTCCAGGTGCTCTCATCACACATACAAAAAGACTATGTGAGGAGGTGATACGCTAATTAGCTCAACTATAGTGATCATTTCACTATGTATATGTGTATCAAATCATCATGTTGATGAAACTTAAAAGCTTTTGCACAGCAAAGGAAACCATAAACAAGACGAAAAGACAACCCTCAGAATGGGAGAAAATATTTGCAAATGAAGCAACTGACAAAGGATTAATGTCCAAAATTTACAAGCAGCTCATGCAGCTCAATATCAAAAAAACAAAAAACCCAGTCAAAAAATGGGCAGAAGACCTAAATAGACATTTCTCCAAAGAAGATATACAGATTGCCAACAAACACATGAAAGAATGCTCAACATCTTTAATCATTAGAGAAATGTAAACCAAAACTACAATGAGATATCATCTCATACCAGTCAGAATAGCCATCATCAAAAAAATCTACAAACAATAAATGCTGGAGAAGGTGTGGAGAAAAGGGAACCCTCTTGCACTGTTGGTGGGAATGTAAATTGATACAGCCACTATGGAGAACAGTATGGAGGTTCCTTAAAAAACTAAAAATAGAACTACCATACAACCCAGCAATCCCACTAATGGGCATATACCCTGAGAAAACCATAATCCAAGAAGAGTCATGTACCACAGTGTTCACTGCAACTCTATTTACAATAGCCAGAATATGGAAGCAACCTAAGTGTCTGTCGACAAATGAATGGGTAAAGAAGATGTGGCACATATATACAATGGAATATTATTCAGCCATAAAAAGAAACGAAATTGAGTTATTTGTAGTGAGGTGGATGGACCTAGAATCTGTCATACAGAGTGAAGTAAGCCAGAAAGAGAAAAACAAATACCGTATGCTAACACATATATATGGAATCTTAAAAAAAAGGTCATGAAGAACCTAGGGGCAGGACGGGAATAAAGACGCAGACCTACTAGAGAATGGACTTGAGGACACAGGGAGGGGGAAGGGTAAGCTGGCACAAAGTGAGAGAGTGGCATGGACATATATACACTACCAAATGTAAAACCAGTAGCTAGTGGGAAGCAGCTGCATAGCACAGGGAGATCAGCTCGGTGCTTTGTGACCACCTAGAGGGGTGGGATAGGGAGGATGGGAGGCAGGGAGATGCAAGAGGGATGAGATATGGGGATATATGTATATGTATAGCTGATTCACTTTGTTATAAAGCAGAAACTAACACACCATAGTAAAGCAATTATACTCCAATAAAGATGTTAAAAAAAAATCATGTTGCATACTTTAAATACATACAATTTTTATTAAAATATAAAAATAAAAATTTAAAAATACACATGATATATAAATCAGTGCAATCCTCCTTCATTCTTCCTGGCCATTAAGACAATAAAAAAAAGATTCCGAGTTACCTGTACAATATCCACCCAAATATAGATGTTGAAATTGTGGGATAGCAGAAAATGAATGGTGGCAAGGCACGTGTTCATGGAAGCTTAGAACAAATTATAGATTCAGAGCATGAAAGACTGCCCTTTAGAATCTTCTAAACCACATGGTTCAAAGAACTGAGAATACCACTGGCCAAAGAATTTTTCCTTTTCCTTTTACTAGTAAACTATAATTTTTGGCTTCTCTTTCAGGCTAGGGTAGAGAACAAATAAGAAGCACATTTATTTTTTTAAAACTGCCACCTACCCCGATATAATCCTTGGTATTTAAGTATATATTTTGGGGCTGAGACTGTTTCTCTTCATTGTTTCATGGTTTGGGTCACTTTGTTTCCTTGCTTACTACTGACATTGTCTTATCATCCTACGACTCCAACATCCTTATAACAAAGAACACTATTAAAATTGCACAACTTCAAAGGAATGAGTCACGACAAAAATATACAATAGATTTACTTTACATTATGAGTGGAAGGAAAAAAGTAAACAGTATCTGCTGCAGGATTTTCATATCTTAAGGTGATTACCATAGTGGTTTATACTTAGTAAGTACTCAAAAAATTTAGTTTACTTGCCATAAATCAGTCTAGATAAGTAATCCCAACTGTGGTCCAAAGAATGGTATTGAAAATACTTGTGGGTTTCAGTTAAAGCAATCCTTAGAGGGAAACGTATACTCTTCATTGCTTGTTAGAAAGTAACAGAGTGTAAAAGTTGTTGAGCTAGGCATCTAGCTAAAGAAATTAGGAAAATACAATTAAATAGTTCAAAGAAAGTAAAAGGAAGAAAATGATAAAGAAAAAAGAAATTAACTAGAAAACAAAGGTACAATCAGTAAGATTTTTTAAAGCCAGAAGTTGGATATTTAAAAACACTATTAAAATTGACAGCCTCTAGCAAGATGAATCAAGAAAAAGAAAAAACTGAAGAAGGAGGTAAACAAATACATTATAAATTTTCAAAGATTTTTAAAAATTATGAACATTTTTATGCCATTTAATTGGGAAATACACACAATGAAATAATTGACAAAAATTTAACTTAAAACTAATTCAAGAAATAGAAAGCCTGGATAGTCCTATTTTAAAAAAAAATCGAATCAGTAAATAAAAATCTTCATGCACTCATGCGTGCGTGCGCGCACACACACACACACACACACACACACACATGCCAAGACATTTACAGATATAACCTTCCAGACTTTAAAGAAACAAGGTCATTCTAATCTTATACAAATTCTTCCAGAGTATGAAAAAAGAGGCAAAATTCTTGATATAATTGAGATTCTAAAGCTATACGAAGATAGTATAAGAAAGATAAAAGGTTAATTTTGCCCATAGATACATAAATCCTAAGCCAAATATTAGCAAACAAAATTCATAAGTGTGTCAGAGTGGACCAAAAGACACAACTCAACTATGTTGTCTGCAAGAAACCCACTTTAAATATAAATTTCATAATGGAATTTTTGTTAATGACCAAGTTGGGTTTATACAAGAATGGTTTAACATTAGGAAGTCTATACATACACTTTATCACAGTAGCATACTAAAGGAGAAAAACCATATAATCTTCTCAATATATGAATAAAAGGTATTTGATAAGTTTCAAAATTCATTCATGATTAAAATATGTAAAATATTCTATAGTAAAATAAGTACAGAAGGGTGCTTCTTAACCTGAAAAAAAGTATATGCCAAAAATCATTAGCAAATATCACTTTTAATGGTAAAAAATAAAATTATAAACATTACTTTTAGAATCAGGAAAAATGATACTGTGACTGCTTTTGTTCAACATTGTACCAGAGCACCTAACCAACAGAGTGAGACAAGAAAAGGATTTAAGAAGTACAAAGATTAAAAAGGAAGAGACACAACTGTTATCATACACAGATAATATGATTGTCCCCACAGAAAGTCCCAAACTCTGTACGGAAAAAAACCACCAACATATAATAAATGAGAACAGAGCGAGGTGGCTCAATAAGATCTCAATATATCAAACTCAATTGCATTGCTATACACTAGCAAGAAGTGAAACCGAGTTCCCCTAAAACTCAGCTCCTCTGACAAGTTTATGATTTTATCTCTTTATTCAAAATATTATTCCTATTCTTGTCCAACACCTCCTCAAGATTGAGGAGAATCAAAGAAAAGGGGGGACTGAAACAGAGCACGACCCTGTGGGGCCTCCCAGGTATAAATTATTTCCATGACCCCCCTTGCTTGTTTGTAAGAAACAGGCTTCATTCAGCTTCCTTGATCTTCCCTGAATTCCAAAGGGCAGATTCAAACAGTTGCTAATCAGAGAAGGGAGGGAATGCAGTAGCAAAGGAGGAGCAGTCAGGAAACAGTAGTGCATGGGACTTCCCTGGGGGTGCAGTGGTAAAGAATCTGCCTGCCAATGCAGGGGACACGGGTTCGAGCCCTGGTCCAGGAAGATCCTACATGCCGCAGAGCAACTAAGCCCATGTGCCGCAACTACTGAGCTTGCGCTCTAGAGCCCGTGAGCCACAACTACTGAGCCCACGTGCCACAACTACTGAAGTGTGCGCACCTAGAGCGTGTGCTCCGCAACAAGAGAAGCCACTGCAATGAGAAGCCCATGCACCACAATGAAGAGTAGCTCCCACTCGCCGCAACTAGAGAGAGCCCGTGTGCAGCAATGAAGACCCAGTGCAGCCAAAAATAAATAAAATAAAATAAATTTATAAAATAAAAAAAAAGAAAAGAAACAATAATGCAGTGTCCTGGTTCCTCCTCAAGGAATATACATAATAATATCTTTGAGCTCTTCCGTAGGAACTAAGGCCCCCACCCAGGTGGCGGATGGTAACTTCAGGCTGAGCATAAGATTCCTGGAACACCATCCTGGTACCTCACCACCAACCAATCAGATGAAAGTCTGCACACAGTGGAAGATAATGAAGACTCTGACCCCCTCCCCAAATGATTCTCCCTTTAAAAACTTTCATGGTTGAGCAGAATCTTCAGAGTTGGTTTGGGACACAAGTTCACTTTCACCCCAGGTTGTCAGCCTCCTGAGTAAAGCAACCTTTCCTTTCCAACCAACACCTGCCTCTCAAGTACTGGCTTTCGAGTGAGCAACCGAATCTGAGTTCAGTAACAGAAGCAGTTAGAAAATATAACTTTGTAAAGTCAAAACTGGTGTATAGTAATAGAAGTCAGAATAGAGGTTATCTTTGGGGGTCGTTCACTGGGAGCAGCAGGACAGAGGCTTCTGGTGTTGGAAATGCTCTATATCTTGGTCTGTATGGTGATTACAGGGATAATACATATGTACAAAGTCACTGAGTTTATACTTAATATTTATGTACTTTACTATATGTTATACATCAATAAAAAAGTTTCAAAGTGTAAATTATATTATTTAAAGTGGTTACAAATTTATGGTGCCTAGAAATAAATCTAATAAAATTTGTAGAAAACCTTTACATTTAGAGGTAAAAATTACTGAGAAACATTAAAGAAGCTCTAAATAAAATGAGAGGTATGTCTTGTTCATTTTTTTGGAAAACACAGTATTATTGATTCTTCCTAAAATAATTCAAATTGAAGAAGTCAAATAAGGTAGTGATGTAGCAGAGAAGGGAATCATCCCACCAAATATCAAAACTTTTCACAAATCTGTTATATTGAAATTATGTAGCATTGGTATAGGGACCAATGGACTATAACGAAGAACTCAGCAACACATACACACATATATGAATACTTAACATGTGACAGAGATGTCATTCAGATCACTGATGAAAGAATACCTATTCAACAAAATAGGCTAAGATAACTAGTGATCCTTATGAAAAAAGATGAAACTGAATCTTTGCCTCACACCATACATAAAAAAAAAAAATTCCAAACGGAACAAAGACTTACATATGAAAGATAAAATCCTAGGACTGTGAGAAGAAATTATAAAAGAACACCTTCATGACTTCAAGGTTGGGAAGGATTTCTTAAGCAAAAAACAAACTGTGTTAATCACTAATGATAAGATAATAGACTTAACTATGAAGTAGATCAGAGTACCCCACTTTGACATAAGGATTATTTTGAGCTGAAGGCAACTGAGAAACAGTAGATGCAAGAAAAGCTCTCTTCCCTCCCCCTTTCTGCCCAAAGGCAGAGTATAAATTTCCTCTTATGAAGGTTTCCCCCTCTTCTCTCCAGGTAGAAGAGAACCATCAGAGACACTCATCACCCTAGAGACTGCATGAAGTTGAGTCTGCATAACAAACCTTACTAAAATAATCCTATCTTCTATTAGTTTCCCCCATATATTTACCCTCCCACAATTTACCAACCCTAGAAGCCAAAGCCCTTTTCCTTTGTCTTGTCACTTCTTCACAATTTATCACCCTTCGATAACATGGTATATAAGCCCCAAATTCTAACCACCCCTTTGAGATAGTCATCACTAAGTTCTCTCACATTTATTTACACATGTTGCATGCATAAATAAACTCTGGGGTTTTTTCTCCTTTTAATCTCTTTTGTCAGTTTCATTTTCAGGGTCCCAATCACTCAACATAACAGAGTAGAGCAAAAAGTTTTCTCCTCCCCTACAACTACGTTAAAAATAAGAAGTTCTTTTCATTAAAAGACACCATAAGGAAAGTAAAAAGACAGCCACAAACTAGGAGAAGATATTTGCAACATCATAATCAATATAGATTTGTAGCACAGAATATGTAATAAATTCCTACAAATTTATAACTTGAATTTATAATCTTTCTATTATATTAATTTATAATAGAAAAAAAGAAACTGCCTGTTTTAGTTCCTAGGGCTGCTGTAACAAGTTACCAGAAACTGGGTAGCTTAAAACAACAGAAATTTGTTCTCTTGCAGTTCATGAGGGCAAATGTCTGAAATCAAGATATCAGCAGAGTTGGCTCCTTCTGGTGGCTCTGAGGGAGAATATGTTACATGCTTCTCTCCTAGCTCTTGGTGGTTACCATCAATTCCTGGTATTCCTTAGATTGTAACTATATCTCTCCAATCTCTTCCTCAATCATCATGTTGCCGAAAACTCGGCCTCTGTGTACCAGTGACGAATCGAATCTTGGAGACAGAGTTTTGGGTGAAATAGAATAGTTTTGTTGCTTCACCAGGCAAAGGGGATACAGTGGGCTCAGGCCCTCAAAACTGTGTGTCCCTACCCAGGGGGGATTTGGTGAGGAGTTTTATAGCAGTGTTTCAAGGGCGGGGTTGCTGAGAAGGATCAGGGTGTGTGTTGGGCCTGCATTCCTTTAATCTGGCCTCAGGTGGTCTCCTGATGAGCTTCTGTGGTTCTCGAGGTTATCCAACTCTGACCTTCTCTCTGGAATGAAGAATGCTTCATCAAGTAGTTAACATCTGCCATTTGTTGGGGGTTTTAGTTCTGCAGAAGAGCTCAGAGATGTTGTCATGTGTATCCCTTGAGGGGGAACCAGGATCCTGTCTCAAGGCTGCATTATTGTTTCTTGGCTGCTCCTCCCTTGTCTCTGCATCCCCTCCCTTCCCTGATTGGCAACTGTTTGAATCAGCCCTTTGGGACTCAGGGAAGGTCATGGAGGCTGGAGCCTGTTCCCTACAAACAAGGAACATGGGACATAGAAAGGCTTCCATGCCCAGGAGCCCCACAGGGTCATGCTTGGTTTCAGTCACATGGCCTTCTCCCTTTGTGCATCCTCTGTGTCTCTGTATCCAAATCTCCCTCTCTTTTTTCTTATAAAGACACCAAATATTGGATTCAAGGCACACCCTAATCCAGTATGATCTTATCTTAACTTGATTACATCTGTGAAGACCCTATTTCCAAAGAAGGTCACATTCACTGGCACTGGGGGTTAGGACTTGAATATATCTTTCAGTGGGACAAAACTCAGCCCATAATATAGCCCAACAGAAAACATAAAAATAGAACCCCAAAATGGGCAAAACAGATGTAGAGGAAACAAAAGTTGCTAATAAACAAATAAAAAGATGCTCAACCTCATGGGTTATCAGAGAAGCACAAATTAAAAGCACAATGAGATACCATTCCATATCCACTAGATTGGTAAAAATTGTTGGAAACAAGTGAATTAAATAAATGTAAATGGGATAAGAGTTTTTAGTCAAACTCTTTAATAATTATATTTTATGGTATATCTAATTAAAATAGTTTCTCCAAAGCTTTTTGGTAAATGAAACTTTAGTTTGCTAAGTTAAGTTAAATTATGGCAATTCATTGAATGTCTAGGTCATTTCCAAATAAGATAAAATACTGAAACATTAATTGCTAAACAAGTCTAACTACTTTTGTCATCTTATTACAGAAAAACTAAAGATGTTTAAGTTAATTAGAAATGTCTCATACCACATTGAAAAAAAAATGCTATGAGAAATTATGATATTGTTGAGGAAGAAGAAAGTTTCCTCTACCCTTCTGGGTTCTTCTGGCTGGTCTAAGAATTAAATGGACATGAGGCAGATTAATAGGAGAAACTCAAAGTTTAATAACACGTACACATGGGAGAAGCCGAGGAAAACTGAGTAAGTCACCAAAATGGCTGAAGCCCTCACCTTAAATACCATCTTCAGCTAAAGACAAAAGAGGATGGTGAGAGTGAGGAGAGTCAGTTAAGGGAGGTTACCAGGAAAAGCACAGTAAACAAGGATGATTGTGATGCAGATTAAAGTTAGGGCCTTCTCCATTGATAAGAGTTTCTAGAGATTTGGTCATATTCTTCTTCCAGGCACAGAGAGGGAGACACCCTTACAAATGGAGATTTCTCTTATAAATGTAAATGTTTCTTACAAAAGGGCAACTCCTTCTTGGTTTTCAGAGCCCTTCCCATGTCTGTGGTTTCTCAGAAAATAACCAGCATTTAAAATTATTATGCCAGAGAGACATATTTTAGGGTGGCAAATTTTACTCCCCTACCATAGGTATTCATAAAGTTTGCCAATCCAAAAAAAAAAATACTAGTATAACAAACAGTTTAAAATTGCTCACATATTAGTTTTCACTAGAAATTAATGCTTCTAAGGTTTAAAAATTCTAATTAATGTATGTAATTAAAACTACTAAAATTAGTAAAGAAACATTTTTATATGCAAGGAAGAAAAAAGTATAAAGAATGGAAATGCATTTTGTTAAAAGAAAGTATTTTTGTCCTAAAGTGAGATTAAAGAAAAAAAGGGGGGAAGCACAGGACAATCTGAGTGTAAAAAAGGGAGTTATAGAAGGTTTGTGGTAAAGGAACCTTGAGAAGAGAGTTATGCATAGTCAAGATGGTTGGGATTGGAATAATTTTAATTGAGTGAATAAATTTTAATATCAAAAGTAAGCTGGTGCAGGGCTTCCCTGGTGGCGCAGTGGTTGAGAATCTGCCTGCTAATGCAGGAGACACGGGTTCGAGCCCTGGTCTGGGAAGATCCCACATGCCACGGAGCAGCTGGGCCCGTGAGCCACAGCTGCTGAGCCTGCGCGTCTGGAGCCTGTGCCCCGCAACGGGAGGGGCCGCGATAGTGAAAGGCCCGCGCACCGCGATGAAGAGCGGTCCCCGCACCGCGATGAAGAGTGGCCCCCACTTGCCACAACTAGAGAAAGCCCTCGCACGAACCGAAGACCCAGCACAGCCAAAAATAAATAAATAAATAAATAAATAAATAAAATTTAAAAAAAAAAAAAAGAAAAGTAAGCTGGTGCAAAGCTAGAATTTGGTTCTATCTGTTGAGGGCAAAGTTTTCTTGAACCATTGATTTGCCTTTGATAACAGATTGTAAAAGGTTCTTTGTTTTTTAAGTAATCCATTGTAACAGTCTGTATTTGCCTTTGAAATCTTCTGTCACTTTGGTTGGATGGTGTAATTAAATATTGTTTAACAGTGACCTATGATCCCATTTGACTAAGTGTTTTAAAACCTTTTTGATATTTTTGACAAACTTCCCAAAAATCGAATTCTAAATGAGGGTTATTGACCTAGAAATAACTTTGAGGTTTTCTAGAAGCCCCTGGAACACCTTGAGAGATTTGTTTTCTCTCCTTGTTAAAGAGATATTAACTAATTAGGCTTATTTTGTGTTAAATTACACGAGGAACATTGTCAAATCAGTGATGATAAAGCCTCTTAGATTATATTGTATGGGTAAATGTTATTAATATAAATGTTCTAGAAATTATATGAAATTCCTAGAATTCTGATGTGTCTTGGTATAATGGTATCAGTCATAATTCTAGTAACATCTTAAAATGTTGTATGTCAGAGATAACTGAAACCCAACAGGACCCTGTGGGGCCCTCAGGGACACAAATCCTTTCCATATCCCTCATTTCTTCTTTGTAGGAAATAGGCTTTATTCAGCCCCTAAGACCTTTCCTGAGTTCCAAAGGGAAGATTCAAACAGTTCTAATCAGGGAAGTAAGGGAATGCAGAAACAAAGGATAAGCAGTCAAGAAACAATAGTGCGGTGATTAAAGCTGGGTCCTAGTTCCTCCTCAAGAGATATACAGAACAATATCCTTGAGTTCTTCTACAGGAACTAAGGGGACTTTCCTGGCAGTCCTGTGGTTAAGACTCTGGGCTCCCAATGCAGGGGACACAGTTCGATCCCTACACTCGGCCAAAAAAAAACGAAACCAGGAACCAAGGCCCCACCCAGTTGGGGGATGGTAACTTCAGGCTGAGCACAATCCTGGAACACCACCCTGCTACCTCACCACCAACCAAGCAGATGAAAGTCACACACCCTGCAGCCCTCACCCCAAAGTTTTCCTATAAAAACCTCTCCCCAGGGCTTCCCTGGTGACGCAGTGGTTGAGAGTCTGCCTGCCAGTGCAGGGGACACGGGTTCGAGCCCTGGTCTGGGAAGATCCTACATGCCGCGGAGCAACTGGGCCCGTGAGCCACAACTACTGAGCCTGCGCGTCTGGAGCCTGTGCTCCGCAACAAGAGAGGCCGCGATAGTGAGAGGCCCGCGCACCGCGATGAAGAGTGGCCCCCGCTTGCCACGACTGGAGAGGGCCCTCGCACAGAAACGAAGACCCAACACAGCCAAAAATAAATTAAAAAATAAATAAATAAACCTCTCCCCAAAAGCCATCAGGGAGTTTGGGGTTTTTGAGCACAAGCCACCCATTCACCTTGCTTGGCCCTGCAATAAACCTTTCTCTACTCCAAACTTGATATTTTGGTTTGTTTGGCCTCACTGTGAATTGGGCACCTGAACCTGTGTTCAGTAACAGAACCAAATTTCTTTGCCAATTGCATTGTAATTAAATCTTTAACCATGCCATTTTAAGTCTTTTGTCATTTACAAACTGTTATAGTTTTATTCTGATGCTTTTGTAAAGTGCTTTATCTTCATGGAAGGAACTCTGAGTACACATTTCTGATAACTTTAAGATCATGACTTTTGTTTGAAAAATTGTTGATTCTTTTGAATGCTTTGTTTTTCCAGATGGGAGGAAATTTTCTCTTTTCTCTTAAGCTAACTCTGATTTACAGCAATTTTTAAATTATATCTTTGTAAGCAGAATTGAAACATTTATCTTTTTTCCCCCCTGCCTGATCCCTCCAGAATTTCGAAACTTCATGAGTATTCAAATACAACTCTCCAAACTAATATTTCTAATTTTTCTCCCACTTTTGACTTGGAATCATGGTGAGCCAGTGCTGTACCATTCCTGAAGCCCTGAAAATGGAAGCTGAACAACTTGATATAAACTTGAGAGAGATCACCAAAATAGTCCATGTTTAGAAAATCTTCAAGCCTATTGCTGTGCAAGTCACTCAGAAAGTTTACCTGAGCACCCAATGACATCATCAGAAACATTCTAATTGCAAAAGGTGCTTTGACCCCTACATCTAGAAATCTTCTGTCAATTGACTGCCCTCCAGACTCAGACTGAAACAGAGCAGGACCCTGTGGGGCTCCTGGGCACAGAAGCCTCTCTCAGTCCCCTGTTCCTTGTTTGTAGGAAATAGGCTTCAGCCTCCATAACCTTCCCTGAATTCCAAAGGGCATGTTCAAACAGTTGCTAATCAGGGAAGGGAGGGGATGCAGAGACAAGGGAGGAGTGGCCAAGAAACAGTAGTGCAGGCTTGAAACAGGGTCCTGGTTCCACCTCAAGGGATACACCTGACAAAATCTTTGAGCTCTTCTGCAGAACTAAAACCCCCAACAAATGGAAGATGTTAACTATTTGATGAAGCATTCTTCATTCCAGAGAAAAGGTCAGAGTGTGATAACCTTGAGAACCATAGAAGCTCATCAGGAGACCATCTGAGGCCAGATTAAAGGAATACAGGCCCTGCACATACCCTGATCCCTATCATCAACTCTGCTCTTGAACCATTGCTATAAAACTCCTCACCAAATCTCCCTGGGTTGGGAAACACATTTTTGAGGGCATGAGCCCACTGTGTCCCCCTTTGCCTGGCAAAGCAATAAAGCTATTCTTTTCTACTTGACTGAAAACTCTGTCTCCGAGATTTGGTTCGGCACCAGTGAATAGAGGCTGAGTTTTCGGCATCAAGACTGGCTTTATAACTTCCTCCAACCATTAACTTTTATTTTCGTTCTGTCTCTGTAGAAATGCTTCTTATTAAATACCTAACTGCTTGTACCCTTAGGCCTAACTTTGAGAGCCCACCTCTCTTTTGAAATGAGTAACTGAACTGACCTAGTGTCAGGACTAAGAGACTGGTTCAGTGAGATGAAACCATCTACCAACTCACCTTCTGGACATGAAATTTCTTAAAAGAAGTTTCAGAGGTGGTACTGTAGGGGAGCAAAACTTGCCACCCTAAAATATGTCTCTTTGGCATATTAATTGTTTTAAGCTGGTTATTCTCTGAAAATAGCAGACATGGGAAGGGCTCTGGAAACCAACTAGGAGTTGTCCTTTTGTAAGAAACATTTACATTTGTAAGAGAAATCTCCATTTGTAAGGGTGTCTCCCTCTCTGTGCCTGGAAGAAGAGGATGACCAAATCTCTAGAAACTCTTATCAGTGCAGAAGGCCCTAACTTAAATCTGCATCACGATCACCCTTGTTTACTGTGCTTTTCCTGGGAACCTCCCTTAACTGCCTCTCCTCACCCTCAACATCATCTTTTATCATTAGCTGAGGATGGTATTTCAACCATTTTGGTGATTCACTCAGTTTTTCTGGGTCTCTCTCATGTATACATGTTAAACTTTGATTTTCTCCTGTTAACAAATAATAATAAATTAAATTTAAAAAATAAAAAGGCAATTCATAAGCACATTTTCCATTATATCAAAACAAAAACCAACAAAAAACCTAGAAAGAAGTCATAGTCCATCAACAGAAGAATAAAAAATAATGGTACACTAACGTAAGTGGTAAAAGAAATGGGTGAACTACAGTTGCCAGCAACAAAAGGGTGTATCATGAGACTGAGTCCCCCTGAAACCGAATTCCCTTACCAAGTTTATGATTAACCTCTCTATCCAAAACTTTATTCCTGTTCTTGTTCCCTCTGATCCCTCTCTATCCAAAACTTTATTCCTGTTCTTGTTCCCTCTGTGCTAACTGAACACTAATCAACCATAGTGAGATGACTAAAACTGCTGTTGTGAATAGCATCCTTTTTTTTTTTTCTTTTTGTAAACTGATTTGGAACAACTGCTTTATTTTTTATTTATTTATTTATTTATTTATTTATTTATTTATTTATTTATTTATTTTTGGCTGCTTTGGGTCTTTGTTGCTGCACGCGAGCTTTTTCTAGTTGCGGTGAGAGGGGGCTACTCTTTGTTGCGGTGCCCGGGCTTCTCATTGCAGTGGTTTCTCTTGTTGTGGAGCACGGGCTGTAGAGCGCAGGCTCAGTACCTGCGGCACATGGGCTCAGTACCCGTGGCAGGCAGGCTCAGTAGTTGCGGCTCTCAAACTCTAGAATGCAGGCTCAGTAGCTGTGGCACGCAGGCTCAGTAGCTGTGGCAGTCGGGCTCAGTAGTTGTGGCTCTCGGGCTCTAGAGCACAGGCTCAGTACCTGTGGCACATGGGCTCAGTACCTGTGGCACGCAGGCTCAGTAGTTGTGGCTCACAGGCTCAGTAGTTGTGGATCTCCAGCTCTAGAGCGCAGGCTCAGTAGTTGTGGTGCACGGGCTTAGTTGCTCTGCAGCATGTGGGATCTTCCTGGACCAGGGCTCGAACCCGTGTCCCCTGCATCGGCAGGCAGATTCCTAACCACTGAGCCACCAGGGAAGTCCCAAGAGCATCCTTAATGTACTAAAATTGCTAGCACAGATATTGTCATAAATACATCAACTCACATTGTTTCTCGAGGGTAAGATGAGCTCACAGATCCCTGAGCCATGGACCACCTGGCCAGAGAATCATAAACCAGAGACATCCTGACTCTCAGAACCATAATTTAAGAAATGTCACAGAGGGAATTCCCTGGCGGTCCAGTGGTTAGGACTTGGCGCTTTCACTGCTGTGGCCTGGGTTCAATCCCTGGTTGGGGAACTGAGATCTCACAAGGCTTGCGGCATGGCCAAAAGAAAAAAAAATGTCACAGAGATGTCACAAGATGATTAACCCCAACTTCTTTGTTCTTTCCCTTTAAAACATCCCAAACTCAAAAACCAAGTTGGAGTGTATCTGAGGCTTTTCTCTGACTCCCCTGCTTGGTGCCCTGCAATAAACACTGTATTTTCCTTCATCACAACCTGTTGTCAGTAGATTGGCTTTGCTGCACTTCAGGCAAGCGGACCCAAGTTTCGTTTGGTAACATAGAAACCTAATGTTGAGTGAAAGCACAAGTCATAAACATATAGTATGTTGATGACATATAGCCATCATATGTGTGACATTTAGTATGACACAATTTATGTAAATTTTAAGAACAAAACGCCAATACATTGTTTAGAGAAACACATGTATGTGACTTTTTAATTTAAAAAATTTTTTTTAAATTTTTTATTTTTTTGGCCACACCACAGGCTTGTGGGATCGTACTACCCTGACTAGGGATTGAACCTGGGCCCCCTGCAGTGGAAGCACAGAGTCCTAACCACTGGACCACCAAGGAATTCCCTAAAAAACTATTTTTACAGATAGCAAAGGCATCATAGACCCAGATCAGAAGCATGGGTACTATGGCCACTACACTGCACAACCCCAGGGGTGCTATCTCCACTGCAGTTAATGTGAATGGTGCTGCAGATGAGTATGAGTGAGTTCCTAGAGTTATGCATGCCCATACGTGGTGGTACTGGCGTTTACCTTCGGGACAGGTAAAAGGAAAAGACAACTATTACAAAGAAAAGCCGGCAAAGGATATAAACTGGCAAATAAAAGAAGAGAAACCTGAAGAGCCAACGAATATATAAAAAGATATTCAATCTCACTACCAATCAGGGAAAGTTTACAAATTAAAACAAGGTACCATTTTTCATCCATGAGAATGATAATACTTAACATGAACTATTAAGAAGAATGGGGGGGGCTTCCCTGGTGGCACAGTGGTTAAGAATCCGCCTGCCAATGCAGGGGACATGGGTTCGAGCCCTGGTCCGGGAAGATCCCACGTGCTGCAGAGCCACAAAGCCCGTGTGCCACAACTACTGAGCCCGTGTGCCACAACTACTGAAACCCGCAAGCCTAGAGCCCGTGCTCCACAGCAAGAGAAGCCCCGCAATGAGAAGCCCGCGCATCGCAACAAAGAGCAGCCCCCACTCGCCACAACTAGAGAAAGCCCGCGCGCAGCAACGAAGACCCAACACAGCCAAAAATAAAGAAATAAATGAATGAATGAATGAATAAATAAAGAATGGGGAAAAATATGATGTTCATGAGCTTGTGCAAATGTAAATTAGTAAAATTAGGCCATTTTTCAGTAAGATTGAAGAAAATATAATTACTTTTGGACCCAGAGATTCCTATTCTTTTTTTTCTTTTTAAAAATATTAATTAATTTATTTATTTTGGCTGCACCAGGTCTTAATTGCGGCACATGGGATCTTAGTTGCAGCACGCATGCGGGACCTAGTTCCCAGACCAGGGATCGAACCCAGGCTCCCTGCATTGGGAGCTCGAAGTGAAGTTTTACCCACTGGACCACCAGGGATGTCCCCAGAGATTCCTATTCTAAGTAAACACCCTAGAGAAACTTTCAAAGGATGATACCTCCATAAGTAAGCTGCTGCAATGTTTGAAAGAAACTTTAGGAAGGAAACAACTGGGAATAATTTATATATGAATTGTATAAAGGAGTCAAAATATATGTATAAACATGGAAAGAATCTCAAAAATAAAGTGGACTGAAAAAAGTATCACCACATTATTTCTATTAAATTTTTTAAAATTTAAATATCTCATATATCTTAGCTATATATGACATAATCAGAACTCGGTAACATGTTGTGTTTGTGTGCTGGCAGGAATGATATGGAAGAGTGAGAAAGATTCAGGAAGGAGGAGACTCAAGAGTAAACTCCTTGAGAAGGTGAGAGAGGGTGGGGCTCAGAGTGGAGGGAGGGGGCTTTGGAACTGATCACGCTTAAAATATCTTTCTTTGGTGATTAGCTAACCTTGAGGTTTGTGGTAAGTGAGGAAGTGGAAGGAACTTTCTTCTCCAGGTAATTTTTCTTCACTTAAACAAGCAAACAAATAAATAAGTAGTAAATTGTAAGAGAAAATAAAAGAAAATAAAGCCTATAACAATGTTGAGAGTATGGAAAGTAAGGCTGCTCCTCCTGCATTAAAATATAACTTAAAAGTCACCTACAGGCCCCAACTAAAAGTGCTCTGATTTACTCATCACTTTATGTAAGATTAAATATTTGAGCTAAATTAAAAGCTGGAGCCCAGGGACTTCCCTGGTGGCGCAGTGGTTAAGAATCCGCCTGCCAAGGCAGGGGACACAGGTTCGAGCGAGCCCTGGTCTGGGAAGATCCCACATGCTGTGGAGCAACTAAGCCCGTGCGCCACAGCTACTGAGTCTGCGCTCTAGAGCCCATGAGCCACAACTACTTAGCCCGCGTGCCACAGCTACTGAAGCCCGCACACCTAGAGCCCGTGCTCTGCAACAAGAGAAGCCACCGCAATGAGAAGCCTGCGCACCGCAACGAAGAGGAGCCCCCGCTCGCCGCAACTTGAGAAAGCCCACGTGCAACAACGAAGAACCAACGCAGCCAAAAATAAAATAAATTAATTAAAAAAAAATAGAACTTCATTTAAATAAATAAGTAAATAAATAAAAATAAAAGCTGGAGCCCAGACTTGTAGGCTCAACTCTGATTTCAATTCTCAGTGTCTTTTGGTCTGATCCAGTGCAGCCCTGTTGATGGAGTGAAAATTTAGTCCACTAGGTGGTCTAAACCAGTCAGAACTACAATCCCTACAATGTACTACAGCAGGGGCAGGTTTCTGTGAAAAAAATTAAAAATCACAAATATGTGTATACACACATACCACTTCTTAATTTCACAGCAGTTTTTTATATTAATTAGCATTTTAAAGTTAAAAATCAACTTGATTCATCTAATGAAATGTTTATTTTTTTTAAAGGCCAGTGACTAAGTTGATTTTATGTAATCCAATAGCACTGAATTCTTTTATCTCCTTCCATAATCACGTATAACCATACAGCAATTTTGTCAGTTTATAATAATAATGATTAACTCCTATTCTTGGCAGATTTAACAATATATTTGTAGTCATTTACAAATGACTTAAACTAGTAAACGCAACTGTATATTACCTGAGTAAAATGTCAACAGTATATGCTAAACTGATACAATATATGAAGTTCTGTCACTTTAGCACTTGATACAATTTGTAACTGCCTTTGCTTATTTCACAAATGCAACCAAGCTGGTTATAAATTCTGGGGGGATGGGGGTGTGTGCATTTTTCTGGAGACAACAGTCTATAACTCTCAAAGATGTTCAAAGGGGTTGGCGATCCCAGAAAAATCCAAGACCCACAGCATTAAAATGAGTTCTCTTCCCAGAAATAAACCCATGAACTAATGGTCAGTTAATCTACAACAAAGAAGGCAAGAATATACAGTAGAGAAAAGAGAGTCTCTTCAATAAGTGGTGCTGGGAAAACTGGACAGCTACATGTAAAAGAATGAAATTAGAACATTTTCTAACACCATACACAAAAATACATTCAAAATGGATTAAAGACCTAAATGTAAGACCAGATACCATAAAACAGCTAGAGGAAAACATAGGCAGAACACTTTGACATAAATCACAGCAATATTATTTTGGATCCTTCTCCCAAAACAAAGGAAATTAAAAGCAAAAATAAACAAGTGGGACCTAATTAAACTGAAAAGCTTTTGCACAGCAAAGGATACCATGGAGAAAATGAAAAGACAACCTATTGAATGGGAGAAAAAAATTGAAATGATATGACTGATAAGGGGTTAATACACAACATGTATAAACAGCTCAAACAACTCAACAGCAAAAAAAAAACCCAATTAAAAATGGGCAGGGACTTCCCTGGTGGCGCAGTGGTTAAGAATCTGCCTGCCAATGCAGGGGACACGGATTCAAGCCCTGGTCCGGGAGGATCCCACATGCCGCGGAGCAACTAAGCCCATGCACCACAACTACTGAGCCTGCGCTCTAGAGCCCACAAGGCACAACTACGGAGCCCGAGTGCCACAAGTACTGAAGGCCGCACGCCTAGAGCCCATGCTCCACAACAAAGAGAAGCCACTGCAATGAGAAGCCCACGCACCACAACGAAGTGTAGCCCCCCTTTCGCCACAACTAGAGAAAGCCTGCGCACAGCAACAAAGACCCAAAGCAGCCAAAAATAAAAATAAATAAAATTTAAAATTTACTAAAAAAAAAAGATAGCTGTTAAAAATGGGCTGTTAAAAATGTTCAGAAGAACTGAACAGACATTTTTCCAAAGAGGAAATGCATATGGCCAACAGACACATGAAAAGATACTCGACATCATGAATCATCAGAGATATGCAAATTAAAATCACAATGAGAGACGAAAGAGGGAGGAGATATGGGGATATATGTATATGTATAGCTGATTCACTTTGTTATAAAGCAGAAACTAACACACCATTGTAAAGCAATTATACTCCAATAAAGATATTTTAAAAAAAAACCCACAATGAGATATCACCTCAGACATGTCAGAATGACTATCATCAAAAAGAACACAAATAACAAATGTTAGCAAGGACTGGAGAAAAGGGAACACTTGTACACTGTTGGTGGGAAAGTAAATTGATGCAGCCACTGTGGAAAACTGTATGGAGGTTTCTCAAAAAACTAAAAATAGAACTACCATATGACCCTGCAATTCTACTCCTGGGTATATTTCCGAAAAAATGCAAAAACACTAATATGAAAAGATAACATGTACCCCAATGTTCATAGCAACAGTATTCACAGTTGTCAAGATAGGGAAGCAACCTAAGTGTCCAACTTGGAGGATGGACTTGGAGGGCATTATCCTAAGTGAAATAAGTCCGACAGAGAAAGACAAATATTGTATGATATCATTTACATGTGGAATCTAAAAAACACACCAGCTAGTGAATATAACAAAAAAGAAGCGGACTCACAGATGTAGAGAACAAACTAGCTGCTACCAGTGGGGAGAGGAAAGAAGAAGGGTCAATATAGAGATGGGGGATTAAGAGGCACAAACTATTAGGTATAAAATAAGCTACAAGGATATATTATAGAATATGGGGAATATAGCAAATATGGAGTATAACCTTTAAAAATTGTGACTGACTATATTGTACACCTGTAATTTATATAATATTATACATCAACTATACTTCAATGAAAAATAAACTACTTAATTATTTATTTATTTTATTTTTGGCTGCATTGGGTCTTCGTTGCTGCCTGCAGGCTTTCTCTAGCTGTGGTGAGCAGGGGCTACTCCGTTGCGGTGCGTGGTCTTCTCATTGCAGGGGCTTCTCTTGTGGAGCACACACTCTAGGTGCGCGGGCTCAGTAGTTGTGGCATGCGGGCTCAGTAGTTGTGGCTTGCAGGCTCTAGAGCGCAGGCTCAGTAGTCGTGGCGCACGGGCTTAGTTGCTCTGCGGCTTGTGGGATCTTCCCCAAGCAGGGCTCAAACCCTTGTCCCCTGCACTGGGGGGCAGATTCTTAACCACTGTACCACTAGGGAAGTCCTACTTAATTAATTAAAAAGAAAAAAAAAGAAAAGCTTTCTTCCACAATGTGGAATCAATCACTCAGCGTGGGCTCCCCGCTCAGCTCAGAGCTGGCTCTGTACTCTCTCAGCAGCCCTCCCGGCGCAGTCCTCCGAGGCGCGGCTTCCAGCAGGGGTCGCTGTGCCGCCGCCATCGCCGCCCTGCCAGTGCGCACCGCCCAGCCTGCTCTCACCGCGCCGGCGCCGGCGGAAGGGGAGGGGCAAGGGCAGGGCGGGGTGTGGAGTCCGGAGCTCGACGAAGCCGTGGGGTGAGGGGGGGCGGGAAGGGGGGAGCGGCGCTGACGTACAGGTAACTGAGCCCCTGCCCGGCGTGCGGTGCCCCCTGTCCGCTCCCGCTTCTGTTGCTTCACAGCAAGCACATGGGAAATACGGGCAGGGCGAGCTCCAGTCCCCCGCCCGCGCTCCTGCCAGGTCTCCGCGTGAGTCTCTGGCGTCCTGCCCCAGCCGGGCCAGCTCGGGACGCCCCGTGGATCCGGGGGCTCTTAGGGGCCTTGCGAACCCGGCGGGCCGAGGCCGTCTGCCCGTGGGCCCGGCCGCTCCTGTTGGCTGCAGAGACAGACCGCGAGATCGAGGACGTTGGTGTCGTTTCCCTTGACCTTGAGGACCCGGGAAGGTGCGCAGCTCGACGGGGGTAGGGAGGGAGCGAGGGGAACATGACCTTATCTCAGCACTTGGTCAGCCTCTGAGGTCTCCAAGAGAAGAGAAATGAAGATTTTTGCTTGCAGTTGAACTAAAAGCAGTTAAATCAGGCTTTCCATACGGAGTAGTTAACAGGCTCAGGAACATGGAGGAATTCCAAATGTCCCGCAGGTCAAGGACAGCGTTGCCTCTACATTCCAGTCGTTGTTTTTCTTACAGCCTTCGGTTAGTTCACCGATTTTATATCTCTCCTGAAGATCTCACTCAAAACCTCCTTCAGGCTTCCTTCCGTGATACTCCCCTTACGTCCACGCTGTCGCCAAAGAAATCTTTTAAAAAGCACTCCCATCAGATCACTTCCCTGCTTAAGGTCTTGCTATAGCTCTCATGCGTTCTGGATAAGTCCAAGCTTTGATAGGAAAGGCCCTTGGAGATCTAGCCTCTTACCCATCAACCCAGCCCCATCATTGTTCTTCATTCTAATGCACCGGTTCTTTTGACCTACTTTCACAGTATTTAATTAAGCACTTACCATGTGTCAGGCACTACTCTGGGCACGTGGGATTGAGCAGTAAATTATATAACATAGCAGATAAGTGCTATTGCGAAAGAAAGTGGAACGGGGCAAGGGGAGATTTGGAGGACAAGACACCTGTTAAATGGAGTTGGAATGAGTAGACCTCATTGAGGTGAAGATGATTTATCCATGCAGATATCTGGGCTAAGAGTGTTCTGGGCACCTGGAACAAAGGAGTCTACCCAGAAGTGTGCCTGTTGTGTATGAGGATCTTCAGGAAGGAGCTGAGTGAGCATGGGTGAGAGAGGCAGGAGATGAGGTCAGAGCGGAAATGGAGGGGCCAGATCACACAGGGACTGTAGGCCAAGGGAAGGATTTTGCTTTTCTCCGTGCTTTTGTAGGGTTGTGAGGGAAGGAGTGACATGATATAAATTACTTTTTAAAAGACTCACTCTGACTGCTCTATGGAGAACAGACTGTAATGGAGCTTTTGTAGTAATCCTGGTGATAGATGGTGGCCTGAATCTGTGGTAACAGTGGGAATGGTGAGAAGTGATGGGACACTGGACATATTTTGGAGATAAGCCACATGATTTCCTGACATTATGGATCTGAGTATGGGGGAAAGAGAAGAGTCAAGAGTGACTGGAAGCTTTTGTTCTCAGGAACTAGAAGGGTGGAGTTACCATTAACTGAGATGGGGAAGGCCGCAGGTAGAGCAGATTTGGGGTTCGAGATATATCAGAAGTTTGTTTCCGGGCCAATTAAGTTTGAGGTGCCTGTTATGCACCCAAATGGAGATGTCGAATAGGCAGTTGGATATTTTGTCAGGATTCCCAGGACCACCCCTAGGTTCATTGATTTCACTAGGAAGACTCAACAGGACTCAGCTGTGGGTCATGGCTATGATTTATTACAGCAAAAGGATAAAACATGCAAGGTAGAAGATGCATGGGGCAAAGTCTGGAGGGAACCAGGTGCAGTCTTCCAAGAGTCCTCCCAGTGGAGCACACAGGACATGTGGCATGTCAGCACCTCTACCTCAGGAAACAATTACCTAGTTTGTGGGTCTCCAGGCCCCTTCTTCTCTGCTAGCTACTGCCTCTGTTAAACAGTGGGAAGAAGATGTGAAAGGAGGTGAAATGCAGATCTGTACAATTTGCTCATTCCTAGCTCTGATTTGCTGGAGTTGGAGATTGAAATAAAGTTTAGAGACTCACTGGCTTTCATGAAGTCATGATCTGGTATCCTTTGCAAAGTCAATATTGTAAGGATGTAATGTATGTCAGTAAATAGTCTTTCTCGTCCTGAGATTTTCCTTTTTAAAATAAATCATTGAGGGAGTTCCCTGGTGGCCTAGTGGTTAGGATTCCTGCCGTGGCCTGGGTTTAATCCCTGGTGGGCGAACTGAGATCCGTGCAAGCCGCATGGCACGGCCAAAAAGAAAGAAAAAAATCATTGAGAACTATTGTTAATATTTTTCAGTAGCAATCAGTACGCAAGCTAATTTAGGGGAGTGAGAAGAGTAGAACCTGTTTTCACACTTATTAGTATCTAATTCAACCTTCATGACCACGCTGTGAGGTCAGCACGTTAATTACAGCCAGAAGACTCACCTAGTACAGTGTGCATGGCCCTTGGTACATGTGGACCAACATGGCCTTTTGTAGGAGGAAGCATAAGTACAGTACTAGATGTAAAGTGTGCATGGTGTGTATGGTTTATGTTGTAAGAATGCCAGGATACCACACTTGGGAAGTAAAACTGAATTATTGTGTGTTTCAGGTCATATGAGCCATGGCTATGACTAGTGTCAGATTGCCCAGCGGTATTTTAAGAAAGCCAGATGCCTGGATTGGGCTCTGCGGAGCGCTACGAGGGACACCTTCACAAAAACACTGTGCTTCCTGGAATCGATACTTATATTTGTCTAGTACCAAGTTAAATTCTTCAAATTATAAAACATTTTTCCATAACATTTTCTCACTGAGACTCTCAGGGCTTTTAACATCTCAAGAATATATTTTCCCATTTTCCATAAGACTCAAAAGTAATGTAAGCTCTAAAAAATCCACTACAAAGACTCTGCAACAAGTGGAGGATGAAGGGGACTCTGATGAAGAGAGTGAGCGTCATGAGATGAGTGAGCAGGAAGAGGAGCCAGAGGACGACCCCACTGCGGTCAGAGACTATAAAGACCTGGACAAAGTAGTGCAGTCCTTCCGATACGATGTTATCCTAAAGACGGGCCTAGATATCGGAAGAAAGTAAGTATGTGCGTTTTAATACAAAATCACTTGTCTTCTTGTTGGTTATTTTAAAGCAGCATTACCAATTACATGGCTCATAGTATGGTGAAGAGTAACCATAGATGTGAAAGGATCTTATAGGTAACCTGTTCCAATTATTTCATTCTATAGATGAGAAAACTAATTCCCAAAGAAGTCAAGTGACTGCCTGCAAATCCCACATGGCATTATTTCCTTGATTCTAAGACACAATCAACTGTAAGATGAACCGTTGATGTAAAAACAGCTTCTTGAAAAAAAGAATCACCATGTTAGATGTATATAGCAAGCATAGAATGCACCTGGGTTTCACAAATGCTACAGTGTGAGAAGGTACCTCTTAGAATCAACAGAAGCAGTATAACATGGTGGTTAAGACTGCAGGCTTGGGGCTTCCCTGGTGGCGCAGTGATTGAGAATCTGCCTGCCAATGCAGGGGACACGGGTACGAGCCCTGGTCTGGGAGGATCCCACGTGCCGCGGAGCGACTGGGCCCGTGAGCCACAACTGCTGAGCCTGCGCGTCTGGAGCCTGTGCTCCGCAACGAGAGGGGCCGCGATGGTGAGAGGCCCGCGCACCGCGATGGAGAGTGGCCCCCGCTTGCCGCAACTAGAGAAAGCCCTAGCACAGAAACAAAGACCCGACATAGCAATCAATCAATCGATCAATCAATCAATCAATCTTTAAAAAAAAAAGACTGCAGGCTTTGTAGCCAGACTACTGGGGTTTCAATCCCGGGTTGTGTGTGACCTTGGACAAGTTACTTAAAATCTCTGTGCAGTTTCCTCATCTATAAAATGGGGGTAATAGAACCAGCTTTAGAAGGTGGTGGCTAGGATTAAATGAGTCTATCTACCTAAAGCATTTACAACAGTGTGTGGCACATAGTGGGTACTCGGTATGTTAGCTATGATGATGAAAATACTATGTGTGTTCATATATAGTGCATAGAGATACTAAGCGTAACTTTCAAGATTTCTTTAACATTCTCATTCCTTCTCTGCTAATTATACAAGAATAGTGATCCTCATTGTTCATTCATTCCTTTAGCAATCATTGTGTGCATACTGCATGCAAGATAAGAATTGTGGTATGAATAATAAATTAAGAAAGATTCCCTTGTGGAATTTGTATCTTTATGTCCTCATTTAAAGGCATAGTTTAGTTTTTAACTCTGAACCCACAGGCACCCTGATCGGGACTTGAATGTTCTCTAAAATCTGGCAGGCTCATGAGGGGCCTCTCCCTCTCTGACAGTAGTAATTGCCGCTGTTCTTATTAGGAGAACCCCAGATGTCAATTGCCTGGAGTCAGAGCACTAAAACGAAAGGGCACTCATTTTTGTGTGTATCCTGCCCTGGTCTGGTTACCCCAGTGATCAAATTCAGAGAGATGAGGAGCTGCTGGATTGGAATTTCCCCATCTCAGTGCAGATTAGCAGAGGGTTTCTCAATAGCCTCACCATATATGTGGTACCTGGTTTTTCTCGGAGCACATGAAGGGAAGGGAGTGCCCACTCATTTTGGCTGTCATGAATCACAGGCGCTACCACCTCTAAGGTGACTGCTGTAGGGGGAGTCACGTGGAGAGCGCCGGGCCCATCCTGAACGCGCTAGATGCCGGTTCCAGCCCACTTGGCAGCCCCAGCAGGGCGCTGGTTACCTGCCTGCTAGCGCTAGCAGGTCTTTGCAGCAGCCGGCATCGGCATCTACTCGGCAGTACCCTTTGGTCTCCCTGTTTAGACGCATATGGAAGCAGTTGACTTTCACTTTCCCAGCACCCAGAATGGAGATTCTGTGGGGAGGCCAGCCACTGTCAGGATAAGCATTACAAACAGCTGGTACTTTTCGCAAAATTATATAATTGTTTTGAATATATTTCTATTTTAAAGCACTTTGATTTTTTTTTTCTTTTTTTAGCAAAGTGGAAGATGCATTCTACAAAGGTGAACTCAGGCTGAACGGGGAAAAATTATGGAAGAAAAGTAGAACGGTGAGGGTTTTTTTTGTTTTTTTGGCTGTGTTGGGTCTTCGTTGCTGTGCCCAGGCTTTCTCTAGTTGCAGTGAGCGGGGGCTACTCTTCGTTGCAGTGCACGGGCTTCTCATTGTGTTGGCTTCCCTTGTTGTGGAGCACGGGCTCTAGGTGCGCAGGCTTCAGTAGTTGTGGCACGTGGGCTCAGTAGTTGTGGCGCACGGGCTTAGTTGCTCTGCAGCATGTGGGATCTTCCTGGACCAGGGCTCGAACCCGTGTCCCCCTGCATTGGCAGGCGGATTCTTAACCACTGCGCCGCCAGCGAAGTCCACGGTGAGATAATATGACAGCCAGATATTTTTGTCTATTGTTCTGCCAGTACTCAGTTAATGCCTCCCCCAATTTCCCCCAGGGCTCCTTTGAGGCATCAGTGGCTCCTCGTGTGTGTCTGTCTTGCCCCCTCTAAGGTCTCCCTCAGGCCTGGCCACACAGCTTCAGTTACACAGACCACTTGCTCTTTGCAGCCATAATGACTTTGAGATGAAGCTTCCCCTTTTGTTTTTAAATTTTAAGACAAGTCACTATCAGAACTGGCAAAAATCTATTAAACTTCTAAGTCATTAATGTTAGCCCCTGTGAAATCATAATAATCAGGCTAAATCCATGTAGAGGTTTCTTTGGCCTGCTGTTACCTGAGCAGATGTGCAATTTTGTTCAGCTCAGCAGTAGCCCCCAACCCCCAGTACCTGCTGGATACACTGCTCTGTGTGCAGGGCAGCCATCAAAACGAAGGTTCCATATTTCCTGACAGCTCCATATCAGTACTATTGTTAAGTGAAAGAATCACTCACAAGTGTTATGAGAAAATGTATTTCTAGTATCCAGTGTTATAATAAATGATATATATATTCTTTTAAAAATGTATTTTTGTAAAAAGTTACATATATACATACATAGAATTAAAATATTAATACTACTAGTATTTATCTTTGAGTGGGGCACTGTGGGTTATATGTTCTTCATGCATTTTATTTTCTGAATTTTTTACGAGTATGTCTCACTTTTGTAATTGGAAAAAATAATAATGATAGTAAAAGTTAACAAAACGATTTTAAAAAGTATATGACAGAGACCCTTAAAAAGTTTGGAAGACACAGACTGATGAGGCGTTGGCGGACATGATCTAACTCTTAGTCAGTGTCCAGGGAATAAATGTTCCATGGAAGTTAGACACACTTTTGAAGGTTGTTTTTGTTTTAGCTTCTTTCATATTTCAAAACACTCCTGGGATTGGAGGACCTGAGCTGCATCCTGTACCCCTGGGACATGGGAGGGTGTGAGCCATTGGCCATGGACCTGGGTGAGCACTGAGGCTGTCTTCAGAGTCTCTGCTCCCCAGACTCAGAGTGGTTCTTGCAGCTGAGTGGACAGGAGGGGGGATCCCCAGTACTTGTCTTGGCCGCCAAGTCACAAGGCCCAGATCCCTCTGATGGCACCTGACCTGACAGGTTCAGACTGCAGGTGTCAGTCCTTGCTCAGTGAGCTGCAGGAAATGAAGCACTCCAGACATGCACCTGGAGATCAGGTCCTTCTTGTCCCTTAATCGCTTTTCCCTGCTTGTAGCCCAGCCCCCTTCTCACCAGCCGCAGTGTTCCAAAGACAAGATCTGTTCTTGGTGCACAGTGTCTCTGCCAGGGCCTCATTTACAGACACCGTAAATCTATTTTTCTCCCTCTGCTTTGAGATATTGTTAACTACAGTCTAATTGCTGCTTCTTCATTCTGCCTTGGGTGTTCTGTTGTCTTGGCTGCCTTCCAGATTTCTCCTGAGGGTCAGCAAAGGAAGGGGCCAGCATTAACACTCAGCTGCCTTGTTACTAGGAGGCCTGGTAGCCATAGTAACTGCAGCTAAGGGGAGATTGGAAATGTAGATGCTTGGAACAGCCCCTAATCCCAGCCAGTTTTGCTTTGTGTCTACTGTGCCGTCTCCCACAGTGGAAGGGACAGGGCTTTGCAGGGAATGAGGAGCACCTCCCCTTCCGTGGCCTGCTCCGTGGGGCCTGTGCCTGGCTGCTGACTGAAGGGTCAGGCGCCTGTCTGATGCTGCAGCTCTAACCCTGGCTGCCTGCAGCTGAGCAGAGCTTTTTCTGTGAGTTGCACACCAGATGGGGCCCAGAGTGCTGTGGGTGCTGGGTAACTGTTGACCTAAATAGAGGGTGTATGGAGCCCAAATATGGGGACTGAAGCCTTCCTAACCTCACCTCTCCCTGGGATTGACCGGGTAAAGGAGAAACATTCCTTCCCTATTCTCTGCCCTAGAAGAAAGCCACCAGAACGATCCACTCTGCTCTTAAGGGGCAGACATCGCACATAGTATATCTATGAAAGGATACATAAGAAGGGTTGCCTTTTTCTCTGTATCTCCTTTTATACCTTTTACGTATTGTATCATGTGCGTATATTACTTACTAAAAGATGAATTTTAATGACACAAAGTTATGCCAAAAAAGGTAAAGCAGAGTTCCCAAGCCTTGTATTTCTTTTTTTTTTTTAACAAATGAGTGTTTTTTTTTTTTTTTTTTTTTTTTTTTTTAGAATGTATGTGTCTTTCATATCAGTGATGATGTTGTCTGAGGCATATGAGACCAAACCCCACCCAAGAGTTTCTTTAGAACCAATGTTTATAGCTACTTTATTTATTTATTTATATTTATTTTTGGCTGTGTTGGGTCTTCGGTTCGTGCGAGGGCTTTCTCTGGTTACGGCAAGTGGGGGCCACTCTTCATCGCGGTGCGGGGACCGCTCTTCATCGCGGTGCGCGGGCCTTTCACTATCGCGGCCCCTCCCGTTGCGGGGCACAGGCTCCAGACGCGCAGGCTCAGTAGTTGTGGCTCACGGGCCCAGCTGCTCCGTGGCATGTGGGATCTTCCCAGACCAGGGCTCGAACCCGTGTCCCCTGCATTAGCAGGCAGATTCTCAACCACTGCGCCACCAGGGAAGACCCCAAGCCTTGTATTTCTGAACATTGATTTTAAATGTCTACACAGTTTGGGCGAATGGTCATTTAAAAAAAAAAAATTGAATCCAGCAGAACTTCAGGAGGACTGACCGCCCCTCCCCGCAACTCCCCACTCCCCACCTCTGCCCAGCCCAGATGATGCCTTCAAACCCACAAGGAGAAGCAGTCTTCATGCCTCGCTGTGGTTTGAGTCTCTCTGCTTCTCAGCCCAGAGGGGAGAAAGTTAATGGTTTAAAATCAGCCCCTGTGAGTTTTACATCCAGCTGCCTGGATTGACCAGTGTGGCATCGTGGTGAGCAGGCGTGCATTCCCAGGTTGTAGACTTAGTATTGGGCCTACGGAAGCCTTGAGTGGGTGGCTTGCCCTAGTGAGGTACAGATATCCCAACAGCGTGAAGTTATGACTGCCTCAGGGCATTCATTGAAAAATGAGGCAAACAAGCATTTGGCACCATGCTCCTTAAACAGAAGCCCCCAAGTAGGCTTTTAAATGGGTACCTGTGCCCACTTACAGTCCATGGCCCACACATGGGAGTCTGTCCCTGTCTTTCTGTCCATCTCTTCACCACTGCCCCCATCCTTGGCTTGGAAGCGGTGGTGAATGGTCTGAGATGGCCTCTGGTCATCCTGGCTTGTGTTCTAGTAGAAGCATATGGCATCTGGATCAGTTTAGTCCCTTCCTAAGTTGCTGGGCAGATTCCCTGGGATCCTGAGCTGCCAGGACCAGGTGTCTCATGGGCTGTTTGCACCGTGGCAGCACCGATGTGACTGCCCCCAGGGCATGTCCTGCACTCGCTCAACCCAAAGCTCCCATCTGGACAAAAACGGGTTTGATCTCAGCCCTTTTAACCCAAGTCAGCATCCAACTCGACCCTCTTTTCTGTGGCATTCCATCCTTGTGCGTTGAGTCCTGTCTCCTCTTGATGATGTGGCATCACTGGCGCTAGCCAATGCTGGAAAGCAGTTTATTTACTTCGATTTCTTTAGGAGATACAGCTGACCGTTGTTCCACTGTGACAGATTTCCAACAAATTGTGCCCTGTCCCCAGTGGTGTAGCTTAACTGTGTTGAAATCAGTGAAAGTGTTAACAGTGAAAATTGTCTTCTCAGTGCATGTAGTAATTACTGTGCTCGTAACCTCTAAGGTTGTGCCCCGCTTCATCTTTTGCCACTGTTAACAAAATAAATGCTTCCGTTCAAGTGTTTCCTTAAGTCATGCAATAGACGTGAAAACTGAAGCCACACGGCCCTGTCCACAAGCAGCCAGTTGTCTCAGCCTGAAGGAGGGACACTGGCCCCTATTGAGCCACATGGGTCTGAGGCATCTGCCCGGAGAGGGGGGCCCTTACACCTGGAAGCACTAGGGAGAAGTGACCATTACAGAGGAGTCACCTGTGCCCCGGGTGGTGGTCGCCCAGTGAAAACTCAAAGGAGAGATGTTTGCATTGGCCGAGTTTCCCAAAATGTAATGAAGGTTCTGTTTTTTTTTTTAATTTTCAGGTGAAAGTGGGAGATACATTGGATCTTCTAATTGGAGAGGATAGAGAAGCAGAAACAGAGACAGTGATGCGGATTCTCCTGAAAAAAGTGTTTGAAGAGAAGACCAGCAGTGAGAAATACAGAGTGGTGTTACGGCGGTGGAAAAAGTTAAAATTGCCTAAAAAGAGTACGCTCAAATAAATGGATTGCTTTTTAGCGATAAAGCTGTGTTCTAGTGGTGGGGAAGGGGCCAGGTTAAAAAGAGGACGTTTTTATTAAAATAAAGTTCTCCTACCATTTGTGGAATCTCCTGAGCCAATTTTGTGGAAGTCAGCATTTGTATCGTGGCTCCTATAGACGCTTCCCTTGGCCTGGATTTCCCTCCCAGGCTTGATTTGTTCACATTTTGACCTCGTGAGCATGAGTGAGACATGCGCTGAATGAACTAAGCCCAGAGAGGGTTTTCATGACCAGCCTGCTGTTTCCCACGTTAACTACCTCAGGAGGCAGTGTAAAATAAACTGGCCTTGTTCTTAGTGTCTTCATTTCAGTTTTATCCCCGTCAACCAGCTTCCCTGGGTTCAGGCTTCTTAAGGCAAAACCAAGCTAAGTCAAGGTCCCCTTTATCTCCTTAGGGGAGCAGCACTGGCCTCTCTGAATTACTAACAAACATGCTGGCCTTAGTTCCCTTCAGTTTGTCTCCAGAAGTCTGGATGGTAAAGTTGTTCCAACTAATTCCAAATGGGCTAGTTAGGGCCCATTTAAAATTAATTGTTTAGAGCATGGGGTTGATAGACTAAGGCAGCTGGAGGCCTTTTTTTTTTTTGACATATGTTACATGGAGCTATCTATCTATTTATTTATTTATTTCCTTATTCATGGCTGCGCTGGGTCCCCGCCTCTGTGCGAGGGCTTTCTCTAGTTGCGGCAAGCGGGGGCCACTCTTCATCGCGGTGCGCGGGCCTCTTATCATCGCGGCCTCTCTTGTTGCGGAGCACAGGCTCCAGACGCGCAGGCTCAGTAGTTGTGGCTCACGGGCCCAGTTGCCCCGCAGCATGTGGGATCTTCCCAGACCAGGGCTCGAACCCGTGTCCCCTGCATTGGCAGGCAGATTCTCAACCACTGCACCACCAGGGAAGCCCCCATGGAGGCCTTTTGTATGGCATGCAAGTTAGGAATGGCTTTTACATTTTTAAAGGGTTGTTTTAAAAAAAGAGAAAGGAACATATGACAGAGACCTTATGTAGCCCACAAAGCATAAAATATTTACATTGACCTACAGAAAGAATGTGATGACCCTCCCTGGTTTAAGCGATGGTTTACTTTTCAGGTGAAAGTAGAAAATACACAGATTTTATCAGTAAAGAGAATAAAGAATCAGAGACTAATTATTCTAATTCTCAAGAAAGTGTTATAAAAGGGACTAAAAAAATAGAGTAGTAATAGAAAGGACACACACATAATACACATCATCTAAGAAAAGGGCATCTGCATAAATAAATTGGTTTGTAGATTCCCAGGAGCAGTGTGCTAGCACTGGAAGGGTTGGCTCAAATAGACTTATTAGACTGTGTTGTGTCATAAAGACCGACTATGTCTGGGTCCTTTTATTTGCCCTCCAGGAATTCTTGAGAATTCAGGTTAACTGATAGAGAAGGGAAACTTCTGTAGCCCAAAGCAGTGAGATGTTTGGTCACATGAGTCTGGAAGTCTTACCGGCTTAGATTTCAGAAGACTCAGGAAAATTGATTTTTTTTTTTTTTTTTTTTAAAGGATTTTCTTATTTATTTATTTATTTATTTATTTTTGGCTGTGTTGGGTCTTCGGTTCGTGCGAGGGCTTTCTCCAGTTGCGGCAAGCGGGGGCCACTCTTCATCGCGGTGCGGGGACCGCCCTTCATCGCGGTGCACGGGCCTTTCTCTATCGCGGCCCCTCCCGTCGCGGGGCACAGGCTCCAGACGCGCAGGCTCAGCAATTGTGGCTCACGGGCCCAGCTGCTCCGTGGCATGTGGGATCTTCCCAGACCAGGGCTCGAACCCGTGTCCCCTGCATTAGCAGGCAGATTCTCAACCACTGCGCCACCAGGGAAGCCCAGGAAAATTGATTTTTATTTGAAAGCTTAAATAAGCTCTCAGGAAGCAATAATATATACTGTGCAGTGTAACAGAAGGAATTTTTCTATTTTACCACTTGTTAATTAGGCTTTTACATCAGTGAAAATAGTATAATTAATTTCAACATGAGTTAATTATGAGTTTTAATTTAGGAGATTATAGTAACGATGATGCTTTTTTCTCATTTTCTTCACCTCTGTGCCTTTCTGTCTCTCCTTCCCTCCCACCCTCTCTCTCTCCCTTCTCTTGATTGCTCTTTGGAAAGTAATAGAAAGCCAAATAAGTCTTGCATGGTGAGGGGCAGCATGACCTAGTGATATGTCAGGGGTCCTAGTTTTTAGGCTCTGTCTTGCCCTTAGCAAGTTCGGTTACCTTGGTTATATTCTGGCCTTAACCTCTCTGAGCTTTAGCTTCTTCACTGGTCAGAAGGGGATCAGGATACTAATTTCCTTACCTTGTTGAGTTGAGTTGAGTCTTCGAAAGAGTTAAAATGTGTTGTGTGAGGCAAGATGAGTTGATAGTAGCTAGAAAGCAGGAAGGCCCATTTGAAAGGCTGTTGGAAGCTCTATTGGTAATTAAGTACCTCAACTTAGCTGGTGGGATTTGACTCATTACAGGCTTCTCTGTTTTTAAAAATCAAAATAAGCAAAAAGACGTCTGATGGTGGAGAATGTTGGTTTGGTCATACCACCTGGCAAAAACTGATCTCTCATAGTTGTCTACAGCACAAGGGATTTGGAACATATTTATGAAACAGCAGAAACAAAAGCAATTCATAAAGACTTATGGAACTCTTGCAGCTCACTCTTTAATAGCTGCTTTATAATGCCGTCCTGGCAAGGCTTCCTCAGTGAACATGTGACCAACATGATGAAAAAATTAAAACATTTGGATGTTTCTAATTCAGTGCTTCTCAACCTGGCATGATTTTACCCCCTTGGGGACATTTGGCAATGTCTGGAGATATTTTTGTCTGTCACAACTGAGGGGGTGGGATGGGCGTCAAATGGGTAGAGACAGGTGATGCTGTTAAACATCCTACGGTGTACAGAGAGTCCCCACAACAAAGAATGATCAGACCCTAAATGTCAGTGGTACTGAGGCTGAGATGCCCTGCTTTAACGGGGTGACAAGAATTTTTATTTTTTCAATAGGTCTGGCTTTCACAGCAGTCAGACAAAAAGAAAAGATATCCAAGTCGGAAGGGAAGAAGTAAAACTTATTATATGCAGATGACATGATACTCTATATAGAATACCCTGAGACTTCAGACAAAAACTATTAGAACTGATAAATGAATTCAACAAGGTAGCAGGACAGGGGCTTCCATGGTGGCGCAGTGGTTAAGAATCCGCCTGCCAATGCAGAGGACACGGGTTCGAGCCCTGGTCCGGGAAGATCCCACATGCCGTGGAGCAACTAAGCCCGTGTGCCACAGCTACTGAGCCTGCACTCTAGAGCCCGTGAGCCACAACTACTGAGCCCACGTGCCACAACTACTGAAGCCCGCGCGCCTAGAGCCCTTGCTCCGTGACAAGAGAAGCCACCGCAATGAGAAGCCTGCGCACCGCAACAAAGAGTAGCCCCCGCTCACCGCAATTAGAGAAAGCCCGCGCTCAGCAACGAAGACCCAATGCAGCCAAAAATAAATGAAATAAATAAATTTTAAAAAAAAAGATAGCAGGATACAAGACTAATATACAGAAACCTGTTGCATTTCTTTACACTAACAATGAAATATCAAAGAAAGTAAAAAAAAAAAAAATCTCGTTTAAAATCACTTCAAAAGAAAAACAAAAACAAAAAACAAATACCTAGGGGCTTCCCTTGTGGCGCAGTGGTTAAGAATCCGCCTGCCAATGCAGGGGACATGGGTTCGAGCCCTGGTCCGGGAAGATCCCACATGCCGTGGGGCAGCTAAGCCTGTGAGCCACAACTCCTGAGCCTGCGCTCTAGAGCCTGCATGCCACAACTACTGAAGCCTGCACGCCTAGAGCCCGTGCTCCGTAGCAAGAGAGGCCACCGCAGTGAGAAGCCCGTGCACCACAACAAAGAGTAGCCCCCGCTTGCCACAACTAGAGAAAGCCTGTGCACAGCAATGAAGACCCAATGCAGCCAAAAATAAATAAAATTTAAAAAAACCCCAAAACCCCACAAATACCTAGGAATAAACCTAACCAAGGAGATTAAAGACTTATATGCTGAGAACTATAAAACACTGATAAAGGAAATTGAAGATGATTCAAGGAAATGGAAAGATATCCCATGTTCTCGGATTGGAAGGATTAATATTGTTAAATTAATATTGTTAAAATGGCCATACTACCCAAAGCAATCTACAGATTTAATGCGATCCATATCAAATTACCCATGACATTTTTCACAGAACTAGGACAAATAATCCTAAAATTTATGTAGAACCACAAAAGCAATCCTGAGGAAAAAGAATGAAGCTGAAGGCATAATCCTTACTTCAGACAGTACTACAAACTTAACAGTAATCAAAACAGTGTGGTATTGGCACAAAAACACATATAGATCAATGTACAGAATAGAGAGCCTAGAAATAAATACACACTTATGGTCAATCTTCAACAAAAGAGGCAAGAATATACCATGGAGAAAAGACAGTCTCTTCGGCAAGTGGTGTTGGGAAAGTTGGATAGCTGCATGTAAATCAGTGAAGTTAGGACACACCCTCACACCATACACAAAAATAAACTCGGAATGGCTTAAAGACTTAAAATATAAGACATGACACCATAAAACTCCTAGAAGGGAACATAGGCAAAACATCCTCTGCCATAAGTCATACCAATGTTTTCTTAGGTCAGTTTACCAAGGCTATAGAAATAAAAGCAGGGACTTCCCTGGTGGCGCAGTGGTTAAGAATCAGCCTGCCAATGCAGGGCACATGGGTTCGAGCCCTGGTCCGGGAAGATCCCACATGCCGCGGAGCAACTAAGCCCATGTGTCACAACTACTGAAGCCCATGTGCCACAACTACTGAAGCCTGTGTGCCTGGAGCCTGTGCTCCGTAACAAGAGAAGCCACTGCAATGAGAAGCCCTTGGCAACTAGAGAAAGCCCGTGCACAGCCACGGAAGACCCAATGCAGCCAATAAATAAATAAATAAATAAAATCTATTTTAAAAAAAAGAAATAAAAGCAAAGATAAACAAATGGGGCCTAATCAAACTTATAAGGGTTTTAAAAAAAATATATTTATTTATTTGACTGCGCTAGCTCTTTGCTGCTGCATGCGGGATCTTCATTGAGGCGTGCAGGATCTTTAGTTGCAGCATGCGGAATCTTTAGTTGTGACATGCAGGATCTTTTAGTTGCAGCATACGAACTCTTAGCTGCAGCATGTGGGATCTATTTCCCTGACCAGGGATCGAACCCAGGCCCCCTGCATTGGGAGCGTGGAGTCTTAGCCACTGGACCACGGGGAAGCCCCCAAACTTTTTTAAAAAATTAATTAATTAATTATTGGCTGCATTGGGTCTTTGTTGCTGTGTGCAGGCTTTCTCTAGTTGCAGCGAATAGGGGCTACTCTTTGATGTGGTGCGTGGGCTTCTTATTGCAGTGGCTTCTCTTGTTGCAGAACGTGGGCTCTAGGCACATGGGCTTCAATAGTTGTGGCATGTGGGCTCTAGAGCACAGGCTCAGTAGTTGTGGCGCATGGGCTCAGTTGTTCTGCAGCATGTGAAATCTTCCCGGACCAGGGTTTGAACCCATGTCCCCTGCATTGGCAGGCAGATTCTTTTTTTTTTTTTTTTGGCAGGCAGATTCTTAACGACTGCGCCACCAGGGAAGTCCGGGAAGTCCCCAAACTTATAAGCTTTTGCACAACAAAGGAAACCATAAACAAAAAAGGAAAAGACAACTTACAGACTGGGAGAAAATATTTGTAAATGATGTGACCAACAAGGGCTTAATTTCCAAAATATGCAAACAGCTCATACAACTCAATAACAAAAACCAAACAATGCAATCAAAAATGAGCAGACCTAAATAGACATTTCTCCAAAGAAGACGTACAGATGGCCAACAGGCACATGAAAAGATGCTCAACATCGCTAATTATTATAGAAATGCAAATCAGAACTACAGTGAGGTACCACCTCATACAGGTCAGAATGGCCATCATTAAAAAGTCCATAAACAGGGCTTCCCTAGTGGCACAGTGGTTAAGAATCCTCCTGCCAATGCAGAGCACACGGGTTCGAGCCCTGGTGTGGGAAGATCCCACATGCCGCAGAGCAACTAAGCCCGTTCACCACAACTACTGAAGCCTGCGCACTGCGATGAAGAGTAGCCCCCACTCGCCGCAACTAGAGGAAGACTGCACACAGCAACAAAGACCCAGTGCAGCCAATAAATAAAGAATAAAATATATTCTTAAAAAAAAAAAGTCCATAAACAATAAATGCTGGAGAGGGTGTGAAGAAAAGGGAACCCACCTACACTGTTGGTTTGGGAATGTAAGTTGGTGCAGCCACTATGGAAAACAGTATGGAGCTTCCTCAAAAAACTAAAAATAGAGTTGCCATATGATCCAGCAATCCCACTCCTGGGCATATATCCAGAGAAAACTCTATTTGAAAAGATGCATGCACCCCAATGTTTATTGCAGCACTATTTACAATAGCCAAGACATGGAAAAAACCCAAGTGCCCATCGACAGATGAATGGATAAAGAAGAAGTGGTATATATATACAATGGAATATGATCAGCCATAAAAAAGAATGAAATATTGCCATTTGCAGCAACATGGATGGACCTAGAGATTATCATACTAAGTGAAGTAAGTCAGAGGAAGACAAATATTATATGATATCACTTATATGTGGAATCTAAAAAATAATACAAATGAACTTACTTACAAAACAGAAACAGACTCACAGACATAGAAAACAAATTTATGGTTACCAAAGGAGAGGAGGGGCAAATTTGGAGTATGGGATTAACAGATACAATCTACTATACATAAAATAGATAAACAACAAGGATTTACTGCATAGCACAGGGAAATACATTCAATATCTTATATAATGGAAAAGAATCTGAAAAAGTATACATATATATGTGTGTGTGTATATATATATATTTGAATCACTTTGCTGTACACCTGAAACTAACACAATATTGTAAATCAACTATACTTCAATTAAAAAAATAATAAAAATAAAAAATGTCTGGCTTTCCCAGGAAAGTCTGAAAATGCTTCTAGTGTATGTTTGTAGTTTTTTAAGGATGAACAATTTAAAGTTATGACTATTTTTGTAGAGCAGGGGTCCCCAACCCCTGGGCCGCAGACCCTGTTAGGAACCGGGCCGCACAGTAGGAGGTGAGCGGCGGGCGAACAAGCGAAACTTCATCTGCCATTCCCCATCACTCCCCGTAGCTCGCATTGCCACATGAACCCAACACCCACCCCCCTGGCTGTGGAAAATTTGTCTTCCATGAAACCGGTCCCTGGTGCCAAAAAGTTGGGGACTGCTGCCGTAGAGGCCTATCCAATCCTTTTACCAGTAATGGTTAATCCCTTCAAAGAAATAGCTCTCCCCTGGGCAATGTGATGCTAATTGCATTTCTCTGCCAAATAGCATTTACCATCTTCCATGGAAAATTATATAGACAGCTAGGGAATAGTTCCATTATATTTTTAGCATTTTGGGGAGAAAAGTAGACATTTGGGGGAAAATTCTTAGGTCACGGTTTATCTGGTCAATAATGATTGAGGGAATAGAAACTACCATTTTTCAAGAAACTAAAAACAAAACAGATTTCCTTTGGAGAGGTGGTGTATCTTCTATGAACTTTCTTAAAGGGTGTGCAATGTATACGAGGCAAGTAAAGAGACACTCTACGGAAGTCCTGCCTTATCTTGGTCGTATGTATTTTGGCTTTCAAAAAGTTACTGTCAGAATTAGATAGATAACCAACAAGGACCTACTGTATAGCACAGGGAACTCTACTGAATATTCTGGGATAACTTAGAAAAGAATCTAAAAAAGAATGAATATATGTATATGTATAACCATCACTTTGCTGTACACCTGAAACTAATACAACATTGTAAATCAACTATACTCCAATAAAATTAAAATTAAAAAAAAAAAGTTACTGCCAGGATTATCAGTCGGCTTACTGACCATCTTGAGAAATTAGAAACTCCATCGAGCAGACTCCATAGAGCAGAATGTGAGCATCTCCCAAACGGCTTTCGAGTCATATGGGTGGCTTAAGATGAGCCACGGTAGGAGGATTTTCACCTTGGAAATCAGCAAGCACCGTGAAACAGAATGGATTTTTCCCTTGGAGAGCCAGTTGTCACACATTTACCAGCACACCCCTGGGTGGAATGGGGAGGCGCACCCACAAGAGTCTCCACTGGGAGATGCCGGGGCACCAGTACCCACCCTCCAAGTTCTTCTTTCAAGTTATCTTTTCTCTTTTCTTGTTCTCACATAGTTCCACATGTCCTCCTCCCTTACTTTAGCTAATCATTCTGATGTGTTTAATGTGTATCTTTTTGTTGGTATGCCTTCTTATAAAATGTTTTGTTGTTCTGTGCACATATTATAAATATATTTATATATTATAAATAAAATTATATTTATTATAAATAAAATAAAATATATTTTAAATTTCATAAATGACATTACTATATACTTCATTTTGTATCTTACTTTCTTCACTAAGCCCATCCATGGCACTCGAGGCACATCTAATCCATTGCTTCTCACTGCTGCATGATAAATACTGGAGTACATCCACCACATTTTGCCCACCCACTCTCCCAGTGACATTCTCCCACCCAACTCCCCTCACCACAAAAAACACAGTGCTGCTTACTCTCCAGGATGGCTGCACCAGGCTGCCCTCCCACCAGCAATACCCAAAGTGCCTATAGACTCATAGCCTCACCCAGCCCCTGGCATGACCCAGCTTTCTAATTTTTGCCAGTCTAATTATGAGTATAAAGAGATATAGTTAGTTTGACATACACTCTTCGTAAGTTCTCTCCACAGCCTGTGCTTTCTGCCTTTTAGTAGCTGCTACAACCAGTCTGTGCTTGGCATTTCTCTGAGGGCTCTGAAATTGGACACAGCTTTCTGAGACTGCCACTCTCCTGTTCCTCTCAAAAACACGCTTGATGGCCCTGTCTTAAGTTTTTTTGTTCGTTATTAGTTAACAGAGCAGGTATATCAAAAGACGGATGGTGAAAGTCAACAATTTTGCAAGATCCCGAGGACACGGATCATTCACAATGCACTTCTTGATTCCCTTGTAGAGATGTCAACTGTATCCAATGGACCTTCGATCCTGGGACTTTATCCTTAAAGGTGGAGGAACCTTCCCCAGGGCAGACAAGTGAAGGCCCGAAGACTGACTGCAGTCAGAGTAGAACAGCAAGTATCTAAAATGGGCAATTTCTGTTTAGAAGTCTGGACTGGTAAAGCCCATTTCTGGAGTCCCACTCAGAATCCCTTAACTCTTGATTCTGAGACAGATAAATCAAAGGTGAGACTACAATAATAGCAGCCAATTCTTTGGACTCAAGCAATCAGTATTAATTATCTGAAGACAAGGCAGCCATCACCATATGCTGAAGGACATGCCTTGTCACGCCTGGCACTGTGCCTGCACTGAGATATCAGCTGGTCAGATACAGTGGGGAGACGTGGGTTTAATACCTCACGTCAGAAATAGCAGGATACTTAGCAACCGTGTTTCAGCCTGTGAGAGACAGGAGAGTCAGGAACATGCACTCCGGCAGGTGTGCCTCAGTCCAAAGCCCGGCCCTGTCCTCCTGCCACGGCCTCAGCTGTCTGCACCCGGGCAGAGCCGATGTCCTCAGCCTGCTTATACCCACATGCATCTTGAAAATCAACCGAAGGCAAGAGGCATCAGGTTTTGTACTGTTTACCATCAGAACCTTCTCTCCAAGCTCAAACAGGCTTCGTACCTACCAACTAACGAGGCTTGCCAGAATCATGAAACGGTGCCCAGGAGATAGTAGGGGTTACAAATATTTTTGCTAAATGAATGAACTTCCTTTAGGGGCAGAGATGAGTCTTACTGCATTCCTTGTTCTATTTCCTGTGGCATTGAGAGGTTTCCTGAGTCAGATACACTGACTGGGGTGGATCCAGAAGCTCAGCGACTGTGGACAGTCAGCAAAACCCCAAGTTAAACAGCCAGGAACCACCAGGCAGACAGACGAACAGATTTAGTCCACACAGCTACATAAGCGGCAGCGTGGAAGTCAAGAGCACAAACTGGGGAGTCAGCCTGGCCATCATTAGAGGCTCCCAGCTCTGCCAGCATTGTGACCTTGATCAAGTTACTTAACCTCTGAAAGCATCCCCATCTGTAAGATGGGGAATACAAATATCTATCCCACAGGGTTTCCGTGAGGAATAAATGAAATAACGTATGTCACATCCCTAGCACATTCCTGACCCACTGCAGGAGCTTAGAGAATGGGAGCTCTTCTGAAAAACACAACTCCCTATAATTTAAGGCCCCACCGTCACTTCTGAATACACAGCTGCCACACCGCAGAAGCTTCTGGAAGGAGAAGCTGTGGCATTCCATGTTCTCAACCTCTGTCAAGGACACAGTTCACCATCTGGACTACACATTCTAGAAGAACAAACAAATTCCTGCTCCTTAAAATAAAAGCAATGGACAGGCCTCCCCCTGCAGAAATGTTCTGGCAAAAGCTACCACATTTGGCCAGTGACCCTAAGCCCTGATGCTGAAGCATTTGTAAACCTGCCTCTTCCCACTGACCTGAAAGCTAAGATTTAGTTTATCACTAGTTAAGAAGAAGTCAGGATGGCAAGGTGACTAGAACACCAGCAGAGGAAGGCAGCCTTATTGGGCTGAGAAGGCAGAGTTCAACACGATTGTATCAGAACAGAATATTCCCCTCCCTACTTAGAACAGGTGAAGGGTTTCTTCTTTTCATACGGATCCAGGGACAATTTGGTGAAAACAAAGTCATACAGCCCTGGACTAATTCTGCAGGTTCACGAAACTCCTCCTCCTCCTCTAGTTCCAGCCCCATTGGCTTCCTTTTATTGTTTCCTAAGGGGTTCTTCTTGTACCCCAAAGCTTGTTTGCATGCTGAACTTTTCACCTAATTAATTCCTCATTTTCAAATCTAGGCTAGTCATCCATTTCCTTGGGGAAGTTTTCCCTGACAACTCCAACAAGGACCAATCCACCTGTTTCATAGTATTAAGTACTCCTCATTAATAAACTTATAATTTGTAATTTTAAAAAAGGTCAGTTTTATTTGAACACAACAGGAAACCACTTATTTCAGCTCAGATCTATTTCTACTAATCAGGAAAGTGCTAAGCCTTCAGTTTCTGAGATGTACACAGTGTATTTTTCGAAGTCACTGTCATGTAGTGGTTCTGCAGCCCCTGGACATCAGCACCAGCATGACTTGGGAACTCGTTAGAAATGCAAATGCTTAGGCACCACCCCAGTCCGACAGAATCAGAACCTCTGGGGTAACGTGCCCTCTGGTGGTTCTGCCCCTTAGTGGATGCTGATGGAGTCCCACCCAGATTCCCTTTCCAGCGCACCCGTGCCCTCGCTGCTGAGAGCCAGCTAACCACTCACAATGGCCCTTCTGGAACACTGCCCTTGGCAAAGGGAGCCACCCTGCCAGGCGAGCTACCCCTTTCCCTGGAGAAGACCTCACCGACCAACTGGCCCCTTTGCTGCACCTGGTACTAATTCTGCCAAACAATTCATGTTCTAGGGCCCCCCAGTGGATGGCAATGAGGCCGGACTGCAGAGGAGACCACACTCTTGCTCACAGCCTTCCCTGGGCCTGTCCTGCTTCCCATCTCCTGGGAGCAGGTCCTCAATCAATTGCACAAGAATCCTAGTCTCAGGCTCTGCTCCTAAGGAATCTGATCCATGGCAGTTACTTTCACCATCTCAAAAAATTTACTCTTACCAGAACATGTCTGTCCACAATTGCCACAATTATTTCACCCAGGGCAATTTGAGAACCGGCACCCCCATATCTAAGATCAGACAAACTGGGGCTTAGAGGATGTGGGTGACAGGACACCACTGACTTGTAACTGGTTTCAGGTCTGAATCTCTGTGTATTGTGTGTGGCTCGGGGGTGTTTAGTTTCTGAGATGGTACGGCGGAACGAGACAAACTTGGGTTCAAATCCTGGCACTGAAGTTTGCCAGTTGTGTGAACTTGGTCTGTAAACCTTCTTTCTGCTTCCTCACCACAAAACGGAGATAATGGCATTGCCCCAAGACACTGAGTTTTTATGAGAATTAAATGAGATAACACACATACCCTTCAGGGCCTTAGCTTTCTTGTCTCGACCGGCATAATTAGGGAACTTACGTCACAGGGCCTCTGAGATGATTACAAGCCGTGACCCAGGTGCAGCTCTTAGCAGTGTGTCTTGGCACTGTTGTATATACTCCACGAATGTTAGGTATGCCCAACACTGCCGTCACAGCAAGCAGGCAATGAATGTTCGTTCCCACCACTGGCCGAAGGATTTTAGATTTCTCTGGAAGCTCTCTTAAAGAGTCCATTGCATCTCACCGTTCCAATCTTCAGGATAATTTGGTGTGGCACTCTTATTTCTGAGAACCGCTTTTACAAGTGAAACCACATATACTGAAATTCTCCGATTTTTTTTTTGCAAGACCAACAGAAGCAAAGAGTTCAGCTTTTTTTTTTTTTTAACAGTTCAGCTTTTTGTTGAACGTGTTATGTTTAGTCAAAAAAAAAAAAAAAAAGTCCGTGTCATCATCAGACTCCTCAGATTCTTCTTTCTTTGCTTCTGCTTTCTTCTCCTCAGCTGGGGCAGCGGCGCTGGAGCGGGCAGGGCCGCCTCCCCCCGCCTTGCAGATGAGGCTCCTGAGGTTGACACTGGCCAGAGCCGCGGCAAACAAGCCTGGCCAGAAAGGCTCAACATTTACGCGGGCTGCTTTAATGAGGGTATTGATCTTACCCTCCGTGGCCGTCGCGTCACTCGTCGTGCAGGCCGAGGGCCGAGTAGATGCAGGCGGGCTCGGAGACGGAGGCCGCGGCGCGGGCGAGCGCTGGGCGGCGGGGCGCCGGGGGCGGCGCCAGTCGCGGCTGCAGGGCGGGCCTCCCCCCCGTGCGGCCTCCGCTTCCTCGGAAGCAGCGAGCACCTTCGCGGCAGCGGAGGAAAGGGACTTTTTTCTTTTCTTTTGGTCGAAAACAAAGATGCCCTCAGCCAGAATTGGACCTAAAGAATTTAGTCTTCCTTCAAGTCTTGCTTAAACCTGCTCACGGAGTAAATGTCTGAGGCTCCAACCCCGATCAGCCCTGACCTGCGCGAGGCTTACAGCACAGGTGTCAGGACTCAGGGCTGAGCGCTCCCGCCCTGGAGGCGGCGGGCTCCAATCGCAGGCCACAACTCACTTCAGCCCGCGCGAACCCCGGGTCCGAAACAGTGTTGCTCTGATAGCTTGAGACCTTATTTTTACTGTGAAGTATTATTCAATGATTTATAATTCACCAAAGGGGCGAGAAAAAAAACATGTATCCTTTTGTTACCAGTTAATAATACGTCAGCTTTGAGGAACGAAATCTCATTTAATCCAAAGTGGAAAAAAAAAGAGTGAACTGAAGCTCTGCTAGTTTAGCAGCAGGGCGGGTCTGGCACCCGACCAGGAAAGGGGGGCAGTCAGCCGCGCCCCTACTGCATGGCCAGGAAGCCGTTTGTGTGGAGACGTCTCAGTCACTCGGCTGTGACAAACTGCACCCCGATACCCAGAGCGTGTTAAGTCCGAGAGGCCGAGGTGCCCCGAGTGCCCGCGCCCTCCCCGGGGACAAGGGGGGAGGGGGGAGGCCGCACGCAAAGACAAACACACCCAGACATTCCGAGAGACCTCTGCCTTAAGAAAATAAGATGTTACGAGACCATATATTTTCTATTTTTATAACATTTTATATAACTCATAAAACAGTGCTTGTATAAAAATTCACACAAAGTTGCTAGAGAGCATACAATTTCCAAAAATGTCCTGGGTTTTTGTTACATTCAGTTTTCTAAGGATGCACTCAAATCAATGGTAAAATGCAGACATTATGCGATATTATCTTTGGTAAAACTATACTCATTATTTTGTCTCCTCACAGTATTAATTCTGATATCCACTTTGTGCAGGGTCTGCTGTCACTAGGATGTCAGAAGAACATTAAGGCTGGATCTACAAGAGGCAAGTATCTCCACGTGACAGTCGGAGCCCCTCGGCCCCCACCCCGTGCCCACTCCATATCATCCATCTACACAGCGAGGCAGGGTAAGAGCTCAATGGCCTCCAATCCGGGGTCTCAAGACCCTCCTCCTCAATCAGGCAAGAAGTAAACATTTGGGGGCAAAGGTGGAAACTGAGGCCATCTCTGCAGGAACCCGAGTAGCCATGCTGTGCTAGGGTAGGCCAGTGACTCCTAGCATTTAAACAGCTAATCCATTCACCACTAAGTAGATCCCATTGGTTGGTTGATGATTGCTGCTGAGGTGGTGCCCCTCCCCCCAAACTTAAAAAGAAAGGAAGGTTTGGAGCCAACACTGAAGGGGGAAGGGGCACACTAACACCCATGACACTGGACACGACTTTATTCCCTGTCAAACGTGTGTTGTCATGTAGACACAGCCAAAGTGAACTGAAGCAGGATTAGAACACTTAGTACATTCATGACTATCTTCATACATTCTTTTAAAACTTACTAACAGAGAAAAAACAAGGGACACTACCACCTATTGTGACTTGCTATTTTACTCAACATCAGAAATGTATCTGTGCTACTTCTTTAGTCCTCTGGACATGAAGGGGAAAACATTCCAAAAAAAGCAAACAAGTAAAAATCAAAGAATTTAGATGGGGAGGGAGACGGGGTTTTGCCAACAGATTTTATGGAAAACATTAAATTTTGAAAAAAATTTAGTATTTTGTACTTCTATTGCTTCGTGTAAAAAAAACTGGCCCTGGAGCCCACCTGTATGGCTGGAGCTCTGAGGACACCACACAGACAGACACGGGACCCACAGGCGGTTCCTGATGAGTCAGTCCAGAGAGACAAGAAACAGCTCACAGAGTGTGTCCACCTCTCTTCACTGGAAGGGACGCTAAGATTTGGGGGGAAGAAGCCCTACAAGGAAAGGTATTAAGGAAACCACCAAAACACGGTTTCCAAAAATTGAACATGCTTTAGGTTCTAAAGAGACATAGTTCATTCCTAGAACCTGTTGATGTCTCTATCGTGGGTAGATAGGATGATTTTTTTTTTTTTTAATTATTAAATGATTGTGCTTCTGAAGTTGCAGGGTCACATTCCACCCTCTAGAAAGCAGGGCAATTTTCACATGGCTTGGAATCCTCTTGGATACATCCTAGAGACCAGAACAAATTCCACGGCACCCTCCCGCCCACAGGGCTGGTGGGTGAGAGAGTGCCACTGCCATCTTTGGGTGTGTGCACGCGCGCGCGCAGGCATGCATTTATGTGCTGGAGAGACTAAGGCATAGAGGAAGGCCCAGGAGAGGGGAAGTGAGTCTCTGGCTGCTTCAGTCCTCCTCCTTTCCAGGCACAAAGAGGTTGAGCTTGTTATTCATGTCGGTCCCCTTCCTCTCACTTCAGTTTTTAACTAAGAAATGTGTGTGTGCACATGTGGGTGCGTGGGGAGACAGTCATTTATTAAGTCCCTGTGCATTTCTAAATTGCAATAATTTAGGCCCGCAGTTTCAATAGAAATAATCTGTAAATGACATTTAAAAGCAAATTTACTAAAGTTAGATCAGCAACTTTACACTGCTCAGAATCTTGTCATATTAAAAAAAAACAACTGCCCGCTGGGTGCAGGCAAAATTCTGTCATACAGCCACTGAAACTTAAGTCCTTATCTGTATGAAGAAAAGTCATAGATTGTTTCTATTTTTTCTGCATTTTAAGGTAGCAAAATATTAAGCCATTATATTATTAAATCAGTAACATTCCACAAGGGCTTTAGGACTACCCTGTGTGATTCAATTCATTTTCTAGCTTTCTGGTATGATGTACTGTGTTTGTTTGGGTTAGACTGTTTCCTTTCCCTCTTAGGCACTGGCCCCCACAGTCAGGTAGGTAAAAGTATTGTTTTTATATTAAGGACTTTACCTGTTGGGGAGTTTCCTCCAGGTTGGAATCCTGGAGAGCATGCCGCTGGCCTGGAGCAATGTGACCTTCCCAACCAGGGGAGAGAAAAGAGGTGTCTCATCCCAAGGCCAAGGGACCAGCCAGATGTAGGATAGCAGGACCTTCTGAGGGCCCAAAGGGAAAGCTCTGAGTGGACCCTGGGAAGGGATATGGGAGCCCCATTTGAGATGGCCTGTGTCCTTCCAATACCAGGTATCCCCAAGAGAGCCCAAGGCTGGGGCCCGCCCTGAGGAACAAGGATGTGTACTGACTGGCGGAGCTGACACTGAGGGGTGGTGAAGTCACTGTAGCTCCCAGAACCCGGGTTTTGTTTTGTACAAATACACACATGGAAAGTAAACAGTTCTTGGTGAGCCCAAAGGGGCCCATCCTTAGATCAAACAAGAAGCCAAATATCCACACACACTTTTCCAAGGTAATGTGTCTGCCCCTCCAACAGCATCCTTGCCTAGAGAGGAAAGGGGGCAGTGGGAGGACACAGCTCAAATGAAGACATTGTGAACGTGTTCCCACGTCTCTCTACATTCATATCATCATCATCATCATCATCATCATCATCATCCAGTGTTCTCGTCTACAGAGTGAGCACAACATTCTACCGGCGCAGCAACCTGGGCCAGGCCAGGCCAGGCCAGGCCGCCCCCTAAGCCCCTTCCTCGGCACCACAGTGGGAGGGAGAAGGTGACTGACCATGGTCAGAAAGACATCGCACTATTCCATCCCCTCCACCGCCATCCAAGAGGCATCCTGACTCTTCCAAAATCCGATGTAAAAGACAAGGTCAGTAAAATCCGTCTCTATGCCACCTGAAGCTATTAGCCATCATGCAGGAACATGGCACTTCTAAAAATTTCATTTATCTGAAACCGTCTTAAAAAAAAAAATTCCCAGCAACTGAAGTCATCTTACAGTACTTCATCTCAAATATTTAAAAGATTTTTTTTCTAAGTAAAATGGCCTCCACAGAGCCCAATGATTTTTTTAAAAAGGGTTTCTTTTTAACTTAAAAAAAATTGATAAAAGTGGAAGATGTAAAACGTGGGAAGAGGACCAAGAGGGCTGCTCGATTTGCATTTCAAATTGTGAGGGGACTGGGAGGACACTGCCAAGGAAAGGGAGCCCTGACTCCTGAGGCCTCTCTGCTATCACAGCTTGGCCCTCCCCAAACTCTGGCTGCACCGCCAGGAACACAGGACAAAAGTCGTAAGTACAAGAGGCCAAATGCGAGGCTTCTTTCTCGCGGCCGTGGCCGGCAGGGCGGTCACGTGTGCAAATGCAGCAGGCCCCTCCCCGCCGACGTAAGGTGCGCGGCTGTGGACACGTCGCGGGCTCCGGCAGAACGCTCAGTGCCCGCGGTGCCCATCACTTCTCCACCTTCTTGGCTTTCTTCAGGATGTCGCATTTCTTCCTGTTGGGGCGGCGGCACCGTTCGTCGATGCTGGGGATACATTCGTAGTGCCACACCTCCTCCATCTTCTCCACCGGGTACACGGCCTCCACGTAGTGGCGGATGAGCCTCAGCCGCGTGGGGTCCAGCTGCTTCTTGTTGCACGCCCCGGAGTGGTTGTACTGCAGCCGGAGGTTCTCGGCGGTGAAGAGTTCGGGGAAGAGCCTGACGAGCAGCCGGGCGGCGAAGTTGCCCACAGAGAGGCTCTGCTGCACGATCTCGCGCACCTCCTTGTCTGACAGCAGGTACGGCGAAGGCACCGGGAAGTCGGGCGAGGGCACCACCAGCTCGTCCAGGGGGATCTTGCAGAAGTCCTTGCTGCTCCTTTCGGGGGGCAGCGGGGGCCCCTCAAATTCCTCCCGGAACCGCTCGGGGTTGATTGCATAGCTGGCCAGGTCCCTGCACTCCGGGCCCGGCACATGGACCTTGCGCTGCTGCTGGTAGGAGCGCCTCTGCTCTGTGTCCCGGCGCCGGCAGCGCTCGTCCAGTTTGCCCACGAACTCCAGTGTCCAGACGCGGTCATTCTTGGCCCGCGGGTAGAGCAGCTGCACGTAGTGGCGGATGAGCTTGATGCGGGACGGGTCCAGCTGCTTCTTGCCCAGGGAGCCGCTGCAGTTGTACTGCTTGCGCAGGTTCTCGTGGGTGAAGAGCTCGGGGAACAGGTGCACGAGCAGGCGTGAGGCAAAGTTGCCAATGGACAGGCTGCTCTCGTAGATGCTGCGCAGCTGCTCCTTGCTGAGCAGGCAGTCGGCGCCAGGCACCTCGAAGTCGGGCTGCGGGATCTCCAGCTTGTCGAAGTCGATGGGCACCAGCCAGATCTTCTTGGACCGCCGGCCGGGCCGCTCGCCCTCGAAGCTGTCTTCCACCTTGACCACGGAGATGTCATCGGGAAGGCTGGAAGAGTCGTAGCAGTCGTCCCGCGGGGGCTCGCCCTCGCTGCCCGCGTCCAGCCCCAGGCCCTCCAGCTCGTCGTTCATGCGCTGGGCGCACTGCTGCAGCCAGGCCTCCTCCTCCTGCATGTCGGGGAAGTAGATCTCCGTGTAGTTGCGGATGATCTGCAGCCTCTGTGGGTCCAGCTCCTGCTTGCCTCCGTCCCCGTAGCAGCTGTACTGCTCGCCCAGCTTCCGGTGGTCGAAGAGCTCGGGGAAGAGCCGGTGCAGAAGGAAGACGGCGAACTCCCCGGGCGACGAGGCTTCGTCCAGGAATTCAGTTAGGTCCTGCGTGTCCACCACGTGGTCCGAGGCGATGGTACTGCTCCGGTCCAGGGACAGGGCCTCCTCCTGGTCTTTGCTGTCCAGGAAGTGGCCGGTGTCCACCTGCTCAGCCTCGAAGAAGCCGGCGACCTGGCCGCCAGGCTGGCTGTCCTCCATTTCCCGTTGGGCCCAGAAGCGGCTGAAGAAGTCGTTCAGCTGGGGCAGGCACTCAGCCTGCCACACGGCCGTGTCCTTCACCGATGGGTAGTAGACCTCCACATAGTTGCGGATGAGCTGCAGGTGCAGCGACTCCAGCTTCCGCTTGGCCGCAAAGCCGCAGGCGCTGCAGCCCCGGGAGAAGTCCACGTCGCTGAAGAGCTCAGGGAAGAGCTGCACCAGCAGGCGGCAGGCCAGGTCGCCGCCCGACAGGCTCTGGTCCACGATCTGCTTGAGCTCGGCTGCCGTGAGCTGGTACTCGGGGGGCGGCTGGAACTTGGCTACCATCTCGGTGGGGCTCACCTGCTTCTTGATGCGGCTCACCTCCAGGGAGAGCAGGTCCACCTTGCTGTGCAGCTGCGACATGTTGGAGGAGAGCGTGTTGAGCATGTAGAACATCTTCTGGATGAGAAAGTAGATGTTGGGGTCACCATCGGTGGCTGCCGTGGCACCGCCGCCGTCCCGCTTCTGTGGCTCGTTCAGGAGCCGCAGCGGTGAGGGGCTGTTCCTGGGGTTCGCCTTCTCGAAGAGCTCGAACGTGTTAAGCGCGTCTCCGGTGGGAGGGTTCTTCTTCTCCATGATCTTGTGCGAGATGCCGTACAGAGGCTTTTTGTAGGAGGGCGTGGTCACGTCGTTGCTGGGCTCCTCCTCGCCCGGCCACACGGAGCCCGAGCTCTTGCCCCTGCCTGCCTGCTCCCCGTTGCCCTGGCAGGGCGAGCTGTTCTCCCGGTTCCGCATGCCTGCTAGGAGCGCCTGGAAGACAAGAAGTGCGTTAGCTGAGGGCTCTGGTTTACTACCCTAGACACAAAGAGGGGCCAAGGTCGATCGCAGGAGCCTGTGAGAAAGTGTTTCCCTTGCCCGGGAATCACTCTGCCGGTACACAGCACACCACTAACACAAACCTGCATCCCAGTGCCAAACTTGCTCGCTCTCCCTACTTCCTGAGAGGCTCAGGCTGGACCTCGAAAGCTTCTAATTCCTGTAGGACACAAGCCCTGAACTTCCTGTCTACAAGGCCTGGCAGGAGACAACACAGATCCTGGCAAGGCCGGGCAAGAGTCCTCGAGGGATGGGAGAGACCCCGGGCACAGGAAGCACTCCTGTGGCAGTTTAGCCTTGGGCAGGTCACCTCATTGCCCTGACTGCTCTCAGACAGGGAGGATTCCTGCCAACGGCAGCTCCAGAAGGCAGCAGCGTGTTGTCCAGCCTGCAGCCTCTAGGAGAGTAGGTGTCTCCACTCTGGACAGGTCCCAAGATGCATGGTGTTGAGCACGGAAGAACTGGGGTCCAGCGGTCCCCAACCTTTTTGGCACCAGGGACCGGTTTCATGGAAGGCAATTTTTCCACGGACAGTGGTGGGCTGGGGGATGGTCCAGGCGGTAATGTGAGTGATGGGGAGTGATGGGGAGCGGCAGATGAAGCTTCGCTCGCTTACCCGCTGCTCTCCTCCTGCTGTGCGGCCCGGTTCCTAACAGGCCGCAGACTGGTAGGGGTCCACAGCCCAGGGGTTGGGGACCCCTGGTCTAGAGAGTGGCAGTCTGTTGTCAACTCTACCACTGCCTGGAGTCACATCTAATCTCAGACTGGAAAAGGCCCAGAACTCGCCCAAGCCCGGGCGACTGTGGATTCTGTGAAGTGATGAGGCCTCCCAGGTTTCCAAGTCTCGGTCTCCTAGCCCTTCTTGGTCCAGCAGCTCTTCTCAACCAGAATTGCAGAAGAGTATTAAGCCCCATGTCCTAAAGAACCCACTGCATGTACTGAATTAACACCTTTCCTATGCATCTAGAAAGGTACTTTCTATGTACTCTCCAGCCTTGCTCAATAGAGGACAGCGAGCGAATTAAGCCCTACCAAAAATGATTTCAGGGATTATCTCAACTCTCCCAAGGTTGGCACACTCTGCAGGTCCACTCCTGATGGACTCCCAGGGAAAGTTCAAGATAGACTTTTTTTTTAAAATAAATACATTTATTTATTTATTTATTTATTTTTGGCTGCATTGGGTCTTCGTTGCTCAGCGTGGGCTTTTCTCTAGTTATGGTGAGCGGGGGCTACTCTTTGTTGCAGTGCTCGGGCTTCTCATTGCGGTGGCTTCTCTTGTTGCGGAGCACAGGCTCTAGGCACGTGGGCTTCAGTAGTTGTGGCACGCGGGCTCAGTAGTTGTGGCACATGGGCTTAGTTGCTCCACAGCATGTGGGATCTTCCCAGACCAGGGATCGAACCCGTGTCCCCTGCATTGGCAGGCGGATTCTTAACCACTGTATCACCAGGGAAGTCCTGAAGATACCCTTAAAGACTCCAAAGCTTCATACCAGAAGGCAACTGCCCAGACCATTTGGGATCCCAGAGTCCTCAGCTTTCTTTAGTGGTTTTCCCTACTGCCAGGCCCTGGACGGTTTAAGAGGCTTATTTATACATATATGGACAAGTGATTTTCAACACAGGTTCAAAGGCAATTCAGTAGAAAAAGGAGAATCTTTTAAACAAATGATGCTAGAAAAATTGGATACACATATGCAAAAAAAAAAAAAGCAAAAAAGTTTCATCCTACATATATAAAAAATTAACTAAAAATGGATCATGGATGTAAAAATAAAAACGAACTTAAAATTCTAACACTTCTAGAAGAAAGCATAAGAGCAATCTTTTATGACCTTGTTTTAGGCAAATATTTCTCAGATACAATACCACAAGCATGATCCATAAGAGAACAAACTGATAAACTGATAAACTGGACTTCATCAAAATTTAAAACTTCTTTAAAAGATGAAAAACAAGCCCAGACTGGAAGAAAACTCAGGCAAATCATTTATCTGATAAAGGACTTGAATCCAGATTACATAAAGAACACTCAAACTCAATAATGACATACAACCCAATTAATGGCTTCAATAGTCACTTTGGAGAAGCCATATAAATAGCAAAAAAGCACATAAAAAGATGCTTAGTGGGACTTCCATGGTGGTCCAGTGATTAAGACTCCACACTTCTACTGCAGGGGGCATGGGTTCAATCCCTGTTTCGGGAACTAAGATCCCACATGTTCCACAATGCGGCCAAAAAATAAATTAAAAAAAAAGATGCTTAGTAACCTGCACATTAAAACCACACTGAGATACCACATCACCCCCACTAGGATGGGTGTAATCAAAAAGACAGACAGTACTGAATGACGGAGATGATGTGAAGGAACTGGAACTCTCACATGCTGCTGGGGTGGATATAAAATGGTATAGCCACTTTAGGAAACAGTTGCTATTTTTTTAAGAAGTTAAATATATATGGGACCATATGATCCAGGTATTCCATTCCTAGGTATTTATTTACCAAGCAAAATGAAAGCACATGATCATACAAAGACTTACATGCAGATGTTCATGGCAGCCCTGTTTGTAAATAGCCCCAAACTGGAAACAACCCAAGTTTTGAACAAGTATATAGATATACTGTGTTATACAGCAGAATGCTACTCAGCAATAGAGCTGATAAACATGATACTCATGATGAATCTCAAAATAATTAAGATGAGTGAAAGAAGCCAGTCAAACAAAAGAGGCCTGTAGGATTCCATTCATATAAAATTCTAGAAAATGCCAACTCATCTTTAGTGATAGAAAGCAGACTAGTGGTTACCTGGGGATGCAGGGAGGATGCAAAAGGGCACAAGGAAACGTTCATGGTAGTAGGTGATGGATATGTTTCTCATCTTGATTGTGGCATAGTTTCACTGGTATACACGTCAAAACTTATCAAATGGTATGCTTTAAATATGTGTCGTTTATATATCTCAGTCATAAATTTGTTTTTGACAAATGTTGAATTTGACCCCAAAACATACTGGAATATATTTTTGAGGGTCTAATGAAGCAGAAGAACTAATTGGTGAGCACCTGTGGGTGTCAGGGGAGCAGGCAGGGTTGAAGCACAAAGCATGTGCTTCCACAGACATGCGCATGCCTCAGGCAACTAGAAAATGGACAAGGACACAGGGCATCCTTACGATGCTTCCCCACCTGGGGAAGAATATGGTTGGCATAACCTGGCCCAGCCCAGCGCTTCTGGAAGTCTAATATCCATATGAACAGCCTGGGGTCTAGTTAGAACACAGATTCTGATTCAAGGCTCTGCATTTCTAACAAGCCGTTGGACCTCTTTGGGTGGCCAGGGCCAGGTGGTCTGCCCTCAGTTTATCTCATCCAGGCAGATTCAGTGTCATTTGTAAGCATTCAGATAACTAATGCCAGCACAGCACAGTACATGAGGTGCTTTTCTCTTGCAGCCTAAAAAAATGTAGGGAAGAGACACTCTCAGGGGGGCAGCCGTTACAACGGCAGGTGAGCAATACGAAGGCCTGAGGTGGAAAGAGACAGTGAGGCCACATAAGCATGTGAGACACTGATCCTTCTGAACCTCCCACGTTATTGTTCATTTAAATGAATGAATTACTTCCTGGACCCTCTCTTTTAAATAATGGAATCATCAGACTCATATGAGACAAAGGCTAATTTTTCTCTTCCATCTCTGTTGACAACAACCACGCAGAAGAACAGCTACTTTACTCTCTCAGGACCCTGAAAATAAAGGAATTCTTTCAAGTGTTTCGATTATCCCACCGAGGTAGGCAATACTTTCTTCAGGGTTTGTTTGTCTAAACTGATGATGGGGGCTTCCCCGGTGGCGCAGTGGTTAAAGAACCTGCCTGCCAACGCAGGGGAAAACGGGTTCGAGCCCTGGTCCGGGAAGATCCCACATGCCGCGGAGCAACTAAGCTCGTGCGCCACAATTACAGAGCCTGTGCTCTAGAGCCCACGTGCCACAACTACTGAAGCCCACGCGCCTAGAGCCCATGCTCCGCAACAAGAGAAGCCACCGCAATGAGAAGCCCGCGCACCACAATCAAGAGTAGCCCCCGCTCGCGCAACTAGAGAAAGCCCGCGAGCAGCAACGAAGACCCAATGCAGCCAAAAATAAATAAATAAAATAAATAAATTTATAAACTGATGATGGGTCAGAGGCCCCTGGCCCTCCTACCCCAACCCCCAACCCCGCCAAAAAACTTCCCCAAGAGCAGAGGACCAGGGGCCTGCTGGGCTGGGGCGAGCCTGCCACCTGCCCCTCTCCCTCGTGGGGTCTCCTCCCTGAGCTATCCCCATCCTCATCACACTGCACAATGGTTACATGATGGGACCAGGTCCTTCCTGAGTCCATCCCTAGTGTCCTGCAAAGTGCCTGGGACAGAGAAGAGCTCACTGAATGTTTGTCAAGCAGGGTAAAGTGTCTACCACCCTCAAATATATGCTTAAGAAAAAGAACCTGTTCAGAGAGGCCACTAGCTTAATGAATAACATGAGTGTAGGGAGGTATAAAGGAGTGGATAGGTTCTCTGCATGACCTTTCATGCTTCAGCTTCCTGTGTGTAACTCAGGGATATATCATGGTACCTGTCTCTGGGTACCAGGGTAGCTATGATGACCTAATGAGATAATGTATATGAAGCACTGAGCCTGTGTCTGAATCAGTAAGTGCTTAATAAATATTTACTGTTTTAGTATGATTATTATTAAACAACGCTCTTCCCAAGCTGCAGCAGTGACAATACTATGGGCCTTTTATTGAACTAGTTGTAATGGTTACTCTCAACCAGTAAATAAGAGAAGAACTTTCCTACAGTGCAGCAGGGTAAGTCACTCACGGAAGGCATTCTTAGAGGTCTGTTTGCTCTAAAGACTGGGGCTGGGAGGAGTACAGGAAGGACAGCTGAGCTCAAGGTGGGGTTTCAAGCTCTTTTCAGTTCTGTAGTTCTGCTACCTGGCAGAAAGCAGAGGATAATTTTAAAAAGGAAGGAAGAGGGACTTCCCTGGTGGTCCAGTGGTTAAGAATCTGCCTTCCCCAAGAAGCACATGAAAAGCTGCTCAGCATCACTAATTATTAGAGAAATGCAAATCAAACTACAATGAGGTATCACCTCACACCAGTTAGAATGGGCATCATCAGAAAATCTACAAACAACAAATGCTGGAGAGGGTGTGGAGAAAAGGGAACACTCTTGCACTGTTGGTGGGAATGTAAATTGATACAGCCACTATGGAGAACAGTATGGAGGTTCCTTAAAAAACTAAAAATAGAATTACCATATGACTCAGCAATCCCACTACTGGGCCTATACCCAGAGAAAAGCGTAATTCAAAAAGACACATGCACCCCAGTGTTCATTGCAGCACTATTTACAATAGCCAGGTCATGGAAGCAACCTAAATGCCCATCGACAGATGAATAGATAAAGAAGATGTGGCACAGATATGCAATGGAATATTACTCAGCCATAAAAAGGAATGAAACTGGGTCATTTGTAGAAACGTGGATGGATCTAGAGACTGTCATACAGAGTGAAGTAAGTCAGAAAGAGAAAAATAAATATCGTATATTAATGCATATATGTGGAACCTAGAAAAATGGTACAGATGAACTGGTTTGCAGGGCAGAAATAGAGACACAGATGTAGAGAACAAACATATGGACACCAAGGGGGGAAAGTGGTGGGGGTGGTGCTGGTGGTGGGATGAATTGGGAGATTGGGATTGACATGTATACACTAATATGTATAAAATGGATAACTATTAAGAACCTGCTGTATAAAAAATAAATAAAATAAAATTCAAAAATTCAAAAAAAAAATTATTAAAAAAAAAAAACCGAATCCACCTTCCAATGCAGGGGATGCGGGTTCGATCCCTGGTTGGGGAGTTAAGATCCCGCATGCTGCAGGGCAACTGAGCCCTTGCGCCACAACTAGAGAGCCCGTGCACCACAACGAAGATCCCGAGTGCTGCAACTAAGACCTGACGCAGCCAAAAATAAATAAATAAAATAAATAAATATTAAAAAAAAGAAAACTTAAAACAAATGAAAATAAATAAAAAGTAAGAAAGAAAGGAAAGAAAGAAACCGCATACACACACATCAGAAACTTGGAGAAAGAAAGGGATGGAGATGGTTGAAAATCTTTACTCCTGACACAGTGTGTTTAGAACTATGGGCTGTCACGTGACCCATTACTAAATGATGACATTGATTTGATGGGTCAAGACCAGCATAAAAGAGGGAGGGGAGAATTCCTTGGCAGTCCAGTGGTTAGGGCTCCATGCTTCTACTGCAGAGGGCATGGGTTCAATCCCTGGTCGGGGAACTAAGACCCTGCATGCTGCGCAGTGCAGCCAAAAAAACAAAAACAAAAAAAGAAAGAGGGAGGGAAGGAGGAAGTATGAGAGACAGGAAAGAAAGAAAAAAAGAAAACAATAGAAATATCAGAGGGCATTGAACACAGTAAGTAAATTCAAGAAGTTTTGTTCTATTGCTCTGTGTCTCTTTATTTACATACAAATCCATATATGTGAACCAGATGGCTCTATAAGGTGAATTTATAACTGTGGGTCACTGTTGAAAAGCACTGTCCTAATTCAAATTGTCTTACTTGCTAATTCCTATAGACTGTAAATTAGATTTTTAGCAATTTACTCACCGTTAAATTTTTTTTTTTTTTTTTACTTTTATTTGCATTTATTTTTTGCAGCATTTATTCCCGGGCCATAAGTTTTTGTTTCTTCAGTTTCTTCTGGGATATCTTTTTCTTCTGGGCAACCTCCTCTTCTGGTTTAGGAACAATCTGTTCTTTTTCAGTAAGGATCATCTCAATGTGGCAGGGAGAGCTCATGTATGGGTTGATCCCACCATGAACTCTGTAAGTCCTGTGCCACATCTTGGGGGCTTTGTTCACCTGGATGTGCTCAATGACCAGAGAATCTACATCTAAGCCCTTAAGTTCAGCATTACTCTCTGCATTTTTGAGCGTGTGCAGTGAAAATTCAGCACTCTTTTTGGGCCACTGACCCCGCACCCAGCCCCAGTGTTTGGCCTGGGCACACCTACCAACTCCACCATTGTAACGACGGAACGGCACACATTGCTTCTTTAAGGTGACATCCTTCAGATACTTGGTGGCTTTCGGATACGCGTACCCTTAACGGCCTGGGCAGTTTCACGAGTGTTCTTAAGGTGAACACGAAGATTTGAATCTCCTGACTTGCATGATTTTGTGGGGTTTTCTGGGTCAAGTGAATAGTGAACCATTTTTAGAGGTCACCTCAGGCCGCTTACCGGAAAGGAAAAAGCACTCACCGTTAAATTTTATTACACCAAAATAATTTTGGAGGTCCCATGGATCATAAGATTTCCATGAGGTTTTACCAATATAGAGTAATTTGAGTGTGTAATGCCAATCATGAAAAAAAAATCATAATTACATTACAACTGATTTTGGAAAGGGGCAAAGCAAAGGCTTTGTAACAAGCAGTTCCACTAATACATTTAAATAAGATTCCATGCAGAGAAAGATCACCAGAAACTCACATGCCATGCAATAAGAGTACACGTTCTAGGGGGTATCTGCCCTTATTAACACTCAGAGTAGAAAATAAGCACAGGGACAAGTTTCTGGGTGAACTATCTGAACAAAACAAACAGAAGTCGTTTGACTCCAGCACATTCCTATGGCGAGCGAAGAGCAGAGAGTATCAGAACTGGAGACCCCCCATAACTCTCACTAGTCAGCCTCATTAATAAAAACATTTCAGTTTCTACCAAGCATGTTAGAAACACTGCCATCAATACAAACATTTTTGGCTAAGTTGCTTGAATAAAAAATTAAGTTAGAGTCCCAGCAGAGGGCAACATTCCTCACTCCCAGAGACCTTGGACACACAATTCAACACAAAGCATGACACAAGCACCAAAGAGAAGGTTCTTAGATATCCCCACACTGGTGTCCTGTCAACTCAGTGCTCCAATTAATTCCACAAATGCTGCCAAGGCACGATGGGCTGGCTGCATTTGCTGCTGCTGATAAAATCTCTGCTCAGCTGTCTAGGAGTATCAAGAAATCTTTAAATCTGTGCTACTTGGCACTAGTGTCTGGCTGACACCGTTACCAGTTCTCCGAGGCTCATCTTCCAACCATATGTGAACTCTGCTGCACAGCTCAGGCTCTGCAGTGCCAGCGTCTCTCCTGGATCCGATCCGTGCATTTCATTCTACCACTAGCACCCTTAGGCTCAAGCGGGAATGCCCAAATCTCTTGGCTGGAGAGTCTGACCGATCAAAACGAGGTTGATGTAAGGTTACGGATGTGTCCATGCCCAGTGACATCTTGGGGACTGGGTCACCGTGGAGACGCTCCAAGTCCTGAGTCTTCCTCAGGACTCCAAATCCAAGAGCAGTCACTGAATTCAGTTCAACGAATGATGAGTGGCTAAATGGTGCCCAGTCAGCTAAGTGGAACACCAAGAAAGCAGCATGCCTTCAGAGGAGTAGGGAGTTGAGAATTAATGTGGCATCAAGGGCAGACCATGAAAAAGGGTTCCTAGGGGGCTGGCATCACCACCCACCTCCAAATAATCGAGACGGGGTGATGCTTTTCATTTTTAACAGAATGTTTATCTTCATCATCATCATCATTAAATGACCAGATGTAGCTAGCAATAAGGAATGGAAGAGCTCTCTACCACACAGAGTCAGTAAACAAACATTACTGAGTGCCCAACATCTGTCAGGCACTATGCAAAGCCCTGGGGACACAGGGAACAAGCCTGTCTCTGCCCTCATGGCTTTTATCCTTTGGGCTATCCTTTATACTGCTGACACTGTGTGGTGAGGATGGAGAATGTGTTATCATGCCTGAAAAAATAAGAATCCGGGGAGATAAAGCAACTTATAGGAAGGGAGAAGAGAAAGACCATAGGGATGGCGAACTATCAGGGCAGGGCATCCTCAGAGGCTCCTTACAGCATCTTACAAATACCGCACAGTGCTCAGGGCCACCAGTGTTTTTTTTTTGTTTTTTTTTTGCCACCAGTGTTTTAAGTACACAGTTCCAAATCAAGCAGGCTTGGTAGTGCTAGCTTCTCTGAGCCTCACTAAAATGGGAATGGCCCCAGTACCTATCTGCTAGGGCTGCTGTGGAAATGACTACGAATCTCCAGCTGGGACCATAGTGAATGACACCTAGGAGGTGTTCAGTACATTTGCACTGAGCGAATGAGATGGCAGTTCCATTCTCCAATTGAAAACCAAACTGCAATGACACTTTAGGATTAAAAACAAACAGAGAAACAAAGAACCCCAGGACAACAAGGCTAACTTCTGCCTGGCACAGGGCTCTTGAATATCACCCCCACTTCCATGAACAAAAAGATGATTAGCAATAAAAACGCTGGCTACTCACCTCCCACATCTGCGGTATCTGGCTATCATGCCTTTCCCAGCAGAGGCGCCAAATATGTCTTTATACAGCCTTTTGTTAGATTTTTTGAGGGAGGTTTTATTTTTCTTCTAAGCATTGTACTAAATGTCACTCATAAGCAGGCCGTCAGCACTGATGGGAGTTTGAATGTGACAGACCTTTAGCATCAGGGCCACCGCTCAAATCCTCCCCCCTCGCCCTCATCCCCCTTCCTTGGGGTCAAAGAAGATGGAAGGTGCTCAGAATCAAGGGCGCTCAGGCCGGGGGCGTCCAGGAGGGCATGAGGTGGCCTCTCTTGGCACTTCCATGCCATTTTCCTTCTGATAAACATGGAGGGAGGCAGCTGAATACTGACCGTAAGGGGTAGTAGTTGGAGATGGGGGTTGGGGAGCGGTAAATAAACATTTCTGAAGGCTGATGTAGGGCAGGCCCCGTGCTGGGCTCCTTCCAGGGGTTGTCTCGATCCACACAAGGAACCAGTGAGGAAGCAGTGTCACCCCTCATCACCATGGAGGGACCTGAGTTTGGGAGGTCACGGAATTGGCCAAAGGCTCCATGGTGAACTCCCCATTATCTGACTCCAGTCTCCATTCATTTTGGAACTGACCATTCCTACGGGCTGGATCAGAGAAGGTGGGGCTCACCTCCTGGATACAGAGCGGGGAGCTGAGTTTTCCCAGTCACTCCTGACACCTCACACCAGGAACAAGGCTGCCCCACTGGCATGCTGGCACTTGACTTTAACTTATGTCTGAGCTGGCTCTTCTCTCTGGGGGAGATATTAATTCTCTCATCACTGTTACACGGATTAAATGAAACAAGAAAAGGAGTGGGGTTATTTGTCAGGTAGGGAGTCAACAGCTGTTAACGTACATGCTTTCCACTTTTTTGGATTATTGCTTGTTTCAGCCTCCGTTCCTCCGTCTTACCCTGTGATGAAAGTGCTTAAGATAGTCGTATATACTCCCTGCTTCCACTCTCCCACCTCCTCCTTCCCCACCACACATGTAAGACGGATCAGAGAAAACCCAGGGAGAGAAGGATAAAGGGCTATCCACTCTAAATTAGGACTAGTACCATTTTGAAAAATCAACACATGCTATAATTTCATAAAACCAATGGATTGTTCTAAAGCCCCCAGGGTTCTGAGGCTACTGATTTACTGACATATCAGCTTATACAAACATTTAAAAGGAAACACTGCCTTGACTTCACATGACACCATTCTACAAGGAGCTCAAGAATTTCAAAAGGTTTATACTTACATATATATATATTTTTACAGAACAGGAAGGGGAGCAGGGCTATCAACCTCACATTATCTACACTAAGGGAAATGAACAAAGCTAACAGCACTCCCAAAATAAAACTCAGGACTTAAAGTGTCTTTTCTACTCCAAAATCTAATGGGTTACAGCTGCCTGCTGTATCCAATCCACTGAAAAGTAAACATAGGGGACTTCCCTGGTGGCGCAGTGGCTGGGAGTCCCGGCTGCCAATGCAGGGAACACAGGTGGGATCCTGGTCCGGGAGGATCCCACATGCCGCGGAGCGGCTGAGCCCGTGAGCCACAACTACTGAAGCCCATGCTCTGCAGCAGGAGAGGCCACCGCAATGAGAGGCCTGCACACCGTGATGAGGGGTGGCCCCCGCTCACCACAACTGGAGAGGGCCCACGTGCAGCAACGAAGACCCAACGCAGCCAAAAATAAATAAGTAAAATAAATAAATTTTTTAAAAAAAGTAAACATAGATGACCAATTAGAATATGTAAATTGGACAAGTCATATTAGAAATATTCAAGTATATATTGGTTCCCTTTTCTCCAAACATGTCAGAATTCCTGGATGCTGCTGAAGCTCCGGCCAGACAAAGCTTATTGCCTCACCAGATCTAGAAGAGCATCTGCAACCTTCAAATCATTTCTGTGATGCTCAGGCAAATCCTTCCATTGTGAACGTCAACGGCCCTTTCCCCAATGCAGGACCTTTCCTGACTTGCTTCATACACTGAAGGATTCAACTAAAATACAAATCATAAGAACCTTCTCCTTCCCCTTCTATGCCCAGAAGACGAAGATGCTCCCTTCTCTACGATGCCAATAAAATGTGTTGGATGAAAGGATGAAGAGTGACAACATTTGTGCAATGAGGCAATGGGGCCACCTTGGGCTGTCCACAAAGGCCACAAACCAGCCTACACGTGATCAGAATTCCTTCTTGATGCAAGAGCTGGCTGTTCCTTGCTGTGGTGAATTGTTTATAAAAATGGCCATCATAGTTCCCCTGTCCTTGTGTGGAAATCTCTTTGCAACATGACTTTGTTGCTCCCACCATCGGGGGGTGGTGTCTACTTTTCCACCCCTTGATCTAGATTTGGCCATATGACTGGCTTTGACTGGTGGCCCATGAGCAAATGTGTTGCAAGCAGAGGCATCAAAAGTGTTTGCTCCCCAGAGTTTGCCCTCCTCGCTCCTCCTTGGAAATCTTCCAGGCATATGAGTAAGCTTGGACTAGCCTCCTCCTCGTAGGGGGTGAGGAAGTGCATAAAGGGAAGCTGGAGTCACCCCACCAGCCCAGGTGAGGCCCAGATACGGGAGTGAGGTCCTCCCTTACCGTCTGGCCCCAGCCACATCAGGCCAAACCAGAGGAACTGCCAGCTGACTCACAGAACTGAACAAAACAGTGGTTATTTTAAGGCGGCTAAGTTTTGGGATGGTTTGTCACAGCAAAGGTGAACCAATACACTCAACTTTGTGCTCCATTTCTTGAACTCAAGCTTCACTTGTAAACGTGAAAGAGTTTGCAGAATTGATCATAAGCAGAATTTAATGTGACACACAGACGATGTTTCCTGGAGTTCCTTCAGGGACATACCATAGTGCTTCTCAAACTTCTCAACCCTTTCAGAACAACCTCGAGGAGCCTCACCCCTAGAATCACTCACAGAAGGGCACGAGGTTTATGGATATGGATACGGATGGTCCCTGTGGCACTATATGTAATGACATAAAAGTTCCTATACACCAATCGTTAGGGAAAAGGATAACAAATTATGGTTTAAAATAAAGCATTTTTTAAAAAGCAGATGGGTAAAAAGGTTTTTCAAACAAGCTATTGCACTAACCATCTTGTAGCTTCATTGGCCACAGCAGGCATCTCTCCAGTCAGGAATCTGAGTTTTCATCTACAATCAATACTTACTGCACTGGAAACTGCCGTCCACACATGAAACTTTCCCTAGAGTCCCAAGGTATGCAGCAAGTGGCTGGTTTAGGCAGCCAGAGTCAAGGGTGGGGTATTTTTAATTAATCCTTCATAAAAAAATGCTCATACAGGTATAAGAAAATTCAACTTTTTTTCTGGGTATTATGGATTTTCTAAAATGTATTGCTGGAGTACTCATGATAGTCAAAAAGTGGAAACAACCCAAATGTCCATCAACTGATGAATGATAAACAAAATGTGATATATTCACACCATGAAATATTATTTGGCCATAAAAAGGAATGAAGAACTGATACATGCTTCAGCAAGGATGAACTTTAAAAACATTATGCTAAGTAAAAGAAGTCAGATACAAAAGGCCACATAGTCTATGATTCCATTTATATGAAATGTCCAGAATAGGCAAATCCATAGAGACAGAAAGCAGATCAGTGGTTGCCAGGAGCTAGAGGAGCGGTGGATGGGGAGTGACTGCTTAACTGGGTACAAGATTTCTTTGTGGGGTGATGAAAATGTTCTAAAATTTATCACAGTAATGGTTGTACAACTCTCCGAATATACTAAAAACCACTGACTTGAACAATTTAAACTGGTGAATTGTATAGTATGTGAATTATATCTCAATAGAGCTGTTTGGAAAAAAATTCCAAATAAATAAATGAATGAATGTATCCCTCAATGTTCCATGATGTGGCATGCAAATCAGTCCTCATTATAATGTAATATTAACTTGCATATTGAAATCCTGGTGAAAAATCTTAATCTCATCACTTTACTAAATCTCTAAAACCTATCAATTCCCAATTTATTTAGATCTAGGGTAGCATCTAATAGAGGAGAATTAAAACAAACCAGTAACAACCCAGAGTCCCAGGCTGATACCCCATGGTGTACTGGCTAATGATGATGAGCTCTGAAACGTGGGCTCTATTGAACAGACATGCAGAAGCTGAAATGCCTATCTGGGTCCCTCACAGAGCACGCGCGCGTGTGTGTGTGTGAGTGGTGAGCAGCTGCGTTGGAGAGCTTGGGAAAATGTTCTTCTAAGAGTTTAAGTACTGTAATCTGCCCGTCTGTGGAGAGGCTCTGTGGACCAGGCATTCTGGGCCAGACACCTCATCTCCCAAACTCCCCTCTGTCCTCAGTCTTAACTGTTTTGTGTACCTGTCTTGTCTCCCATCTGGACTCCAGGCTACTAGAGGGGACTGCTATGTCCAGTTCCATTTTCTCTCTCTCTCAGAACTTAGCAAAGTTCAATATAATCAGCAGGTGATTAAGAAATAAAGCAAATTCATAAAATAGGTAGGTTAGGGGTCACGGCCATGTTATAAAATAATTGGTCTCTTTACAAAAAGATTCAGTGAACAAGCTCCCCTAATAGATGGATCTGATTTAGGAAAAGACCTGCTAAGTCTCACCTTCTCCAGGAATCTAGGTAAGGTGTGCGCTATGTGAAATGTGGTAGGCTTTCACTAACAGTCCTTGCTATCAACAAGTTCCTGCTTTCCCTGTGAGCCCTCACCTCGGGAATCAGCCGCCGCCTCTTCACGCTTGGGACGGAGTCCGGCGGGCCCTCGCCGCCCGGCTGCTTTCTCTTGCTGGAGTCCTGGAAGCCAGTGAAGACGCTGTCCAGAGCGTGCTTCTCGGAGGACCTGGAATTCACTGAGCAGTCCAGGGCCGCATCTTCGGCCTCTGTCTCCACTTTCACAGTGTTATTTTTTAGAACTGTGGCAGAGAAGAAATAGGGCTCAGCGGGGAGACCACCTGGCGGCGCTGGGATTAGCAGGGTCCCCTGAGCGGCAGGTTGTATGCGGCCGCCCTTTGATACTATCACTCAGATAACAATATCTGAGTAACAGATCACAATAAAACTGGCTTTCCAATCAAGCAATCTGTATCTCACCACACTAGTGCTATACAATGATACCATGTTCCAAGCACATTTTGTTCAAAACAGCTTTTAAAGTCTTTTCTCAGGGGAGGGAGAGGAGATGGAAGGAGAGAAACTACTCTTTTAAAAGATGCTTTTAAAAAAGTAACTCTGGAAAGATACATAAAATACCACAGGTGTGAGTGGAGAAGGATGGGAATCAGGGGTGAGAGGAGACTTTTCTTGATTTTTCATCAGGTATCTTTTAATATTTTTGAACCATGTAAATGTATCTAAAAAAAGTATTAAGTTAAAATATTTTTTAAAAAGAGGCTTTTCTTTTTTTACCTTCTTCTACATCTTCACTGAATTCAGTTGCATTCATCTTCTATTCCACTAAATGAAAAGACAAAGACAAAGTCTTGATTTATTGTTCGTTTTTTAAAATTTTACCCACCCATAAGAAATTCCCTTTCCCTCCCAACCCTGGCTCCCGGTAATAGAAGGTTAAGCCGATGCGACTCTGCAACATCAAGGAAAACTTCATCCTCTTGTTGGCAGTTGCTCAGAAACAGCCAGGCCTCCTGTGTGCTTCTCCAAGACTTTATGTGGGCAGAATGCATCTTAAAGCATCAACTGAGAACCACTTATAGAACGAAAGGAACATATTTGAGAAAATCAAGTCTTACAAAAGACCTCAGTTTGGATGATCTGTTAGTCCCTGCCTTAAACATTCTAGCCACAAATTGAAAAGGCTGACAAAGGTCCACAGGAGGCTGTGGACCCTGTGGACCCTGTGGACCCCGTGAACCCGAGCTAAGGTCTTAGGTGGTCCAAAAAGACCTGTGCTGTCCATGACGGTAGCCACTAGTCACCCATGGCTCCCGAGCACTTGGAATGTGGCCAGTGCAAATGGAGACATGCTGTAAGTTTAAGATACATGCTGGATTTCAAAGACTCAGCATAGTAAAAAGAATGTGAAATATCTCATTAATAATATATTGACTACATGTTAAAATGATAATATTTCAGATCTATTGGGCTAAATAAAACATTAGAATTAATTTCACTTTTTTTTTAATGTGGCTGCTAGAAAATTTTAAATTACATATGTGGCTTGCATTATATTTTTATTGGATGGTGCTGGTCTCGCCCTTCCTTCAGAAGCAATGAAGAGAAACAGGCACTGTGGGTTCTTAAAGCTCCCGAGCCATACGATCTGGTCCAAACCACTCTTTTTATTGATGAGGGAACGTGGCAGGAGGCAGTGGCGGCACCCGGTATGGGCTGCAGGGTCTGGGGCAGAGCCAGCCCCCGACTCTCGCTGCCCCAGCCGAAATGCAGTGGACACCATGGCTAAAAGCACCATTACGTCTTGGAGATCCTCCAGATTACATAACAGCATGTCCGTAACTAGGACAAAGTATAAATGAGGCAGTAACATGGCAGAAGAACACACATGACAGCCTCTAGTGTTGGCATTGAGGAGCTGTGATTCCCACAGCTGGTGAAGCTGCCCGCAAACCCTGAGTGCCCATTCTGCTTACGGGTCAGAGGGGGCAGGCTCTGGGGTATCTTTATGAAATTTCTATAAGCAGGAGGGATGCCATCCACAAAGTTCAGTAAACCATTCACGGAGCAGCTGTGGAATGGTGTGTGGTCCCGTTTTAGACGGATGGATGGGGAGAGAGCAAGACTGTGTCTAGGTGATCTGTGCACAGGATAATAACTTCAAAACTCACTAATAGGAGGGAGGGAGATGCAAGAGGGAAGAGATATGGGGACATATGTATATGTATAACTGATTCACTTTGTTATAAAGCAGAAACTAACACATCATTGTAAAGCAATTATACTCTAATAAAGATGTTAAAAAAAAATAAACAACTCACTAATACAGCAACACTCATATAGTGCTACGACATATGGCACTATTCTCAGTCGTCACTGTTACTTCATGACAGGCACAATTGTTTTCATCCCTGTACTACTGATTTTCAAAGGAATGAATAAGGAATTTTAAGATTTATTTGAAACTGAGATTAATTCCTACTTAACTATCTCCTGTCTGAAAAACATAACATGCAGGTGAGACTGAGTGAAAATAAACAGTAAGTCAACTTCAAGGGGCCAAGAACTATTTTACCAGAGGTGAATTTCAGCAAAGACAATTTCCATTGTATTTCAAGGAAAGAAATCTCACGTTTGGGTGTCTCTGAGGGGAGGGAGTCCCAGGCAGGTTAGGTGAGCACCAGTACTCTTTTCAGACAGCAAGGTTGGCCAACGCTGGGCAGAAACTCAGGCCTGATTCGCAGCCCAGACAGGGGGCTTCTCAAGGAGACGCAGGTGAGCCTCCCGCCGGGTGAAGGCCAGGGGTACCATCTGCCCCGGGAGGCCCTGCCGCACCGTCGCATAAGCCGTCTCCTCGAGTGAGAAGCTGCAGAACAGCTGAGGAGGAACGAGTACAGGGTTGCTGGAGAGGGTATGGTGTACTGAACAAATTACATTCCGAAGAGAAAAGGTGGGAAAGGGAGGAGACGGCACGTGGTTAATTTGGGGGGAAAAAAGGGTCACGGTGAAAAGCCACAAAGCCTCTGGCTAAGTGGAAAGCATGAAAACGACGAGCGAATCCTAGAGGAAAAGAAAACAGGAGTCGATGAGAAAACCCAGCACAGAACCACGGGCACTGAGCAAGGAGGGTCCGCTTGTCTAACACTCCATTTCTGGGAGCGAGGCGCGGGAAGGCGACTCGGTGCGCCGAAGCGTTTTCGCCGAACCACCACCAAGTGACCCTAGTGCAGGCAATCTTAGCACCTGAATTCTGAGCTCGCCCCGATTCTCGCGTCATAAAACGATGAGCGAAGGGCGCACACCCGAGCCACCTGCGGGTGGGAGGAGAGCCGGAGGGGGCTGGGCAGCCTCACGGAAGGGGCGGCGGCTTCCTGGGCGTTCAGGGCGCCCAGAGTGCATCTGCCTTGGGAAACATTTCCGTGTCCATTTATAGACCAGCGACAGACGTTAGATTGGCACAGAAGGAACCCAGAACGCAGTGTGGTGCGCCCCTTCCCTCCTAGCCGGCGAACAAGCCACGCTCATTGGGAAGCCAGGGAGTTTCCCGTTTGCAAGACCTGGAAAGCCAAGTGCCTGCGGCTCGTGTGGGGCGGAGCGAGGTGAGGGTCCCCGTTAACACCCGCGGCCTGCGCACTTGGGGCCCGGCCCTGCCTGCCCACTTCGTGCGCGCCTTGATCTTACCCTGAGCTATTTCAATCCCAAATGAATAAAAAAACTGAGGGCGTACACCTTAAATATTTACAATTTTTGTCAATTATACCTCAGTGAAGGTGGAAAATTATTTTTATATCATTTTGATTACAGAAATAAGATGTTTGACTACTGGAAGGGGGAGGAAGGGAACAGAGGGCAGGTACCTACCTGACCAGTATAACACAGCTGTTTGGTGGCAGAACTAGGATTCAAACCAAATCTGTGTGTATCTCCCGTCAGCCACCAGGAGAGGGAATAACAGAATCCTCATTCTTCTGTTAAGGTTCTTCTCATGAACACAGAGGCCAGTTTCCAGCCTTGGATCTCTCTGACCACTAGCAGCTGGAAATCTCCTTTCATCTCCGTATCACTAGCAGGAAAATGAGGCTGCTCTGTGCTTATATAGAGTCCACTTCGCAATACAGAAGTTGCTACAAGAGGGATGGGATGTGTGGGTCCCTTGCCAGCATCCCGAGCTGACGTAGACACAGCACATCAACACCGCCCGAGCTGGGTAGAAAGGGGATGGGTATCACACGTTGCTACCTCCGTTTCCTGGTCATCTGCCCAGATGAAGGTCACAAGGTTGTTCATCCTGGGCGGACACTAAACACCCGGATGCCAAGCATGCCGCAGAAATTCCTTTCGCTTACACAACTATAGGTTATGTAGGAGCTACCAACTCTGCAGCATCCGCCCGCTGGGCTGCTAGGATTACAATCTCCTTTGCCTGCAGGACTTTGTAGAATTTCTCATTTTAACATTCTCTCCTTCTCAAAACCCTCTTATTCCTCTCACCACGAATCTCGAATTGTGAGACAGTCTAACTATGCATCCACATGTTCCTGAAAATCAGCTTTTCCCCAGGGGGTGCCTGTTCCATGTCCCTGACCAATCCCAAGGGAAGATTTAAACGAGTGAAAGGGACGCGTGTCAAGGAGACACATGTAGCTTGCCGCTGCCTCTAGTTAAAACACACAGCTTCTAAGACATGGGTGACCTATGGGAGGGTAACTCTCAAACAGAACCAATCTCCAGTGGTTAATCCAATAAGTGAAAATGCTTTTTTGTTTGTTTTGAACCCAAATAGCCTAGGAAGCATCAGGCAAAGTGACTGTCAGCGGTAAAGAAAGGTTTTAAATATCGCAGAGCTCGTAGGAGCATATATCATTTTATTATAATACCTAATAGTCTCTATCTTTCTTCACAGGGCGAGATGACAGTGTTCGATTTTCCATGCAGGGCACATGCGTGGGGTGGGGGGGGGAAGCAGCTATCAGAAAACCTTCAGTTTTTACCAAAAGTGCAAAAGGAACGGTAATCCCAAATGTTTAAGATGCTTTAGACACTCAAACATCAAATTACAAGGATAAGTTGCTTAAATTGGCTACATAAATGCAGGACCTGGCAGGGCCACCTCAGGGCCTCCTGCTGCAGCAGTGGCTGGATCTGCCTCCTGCATTTCAGTGCGCCTGGCCCACAGCGGGAAGCAGGGGCGAAGCAAGACAAGGGGCAGGCAGAGCGGTGAGAACCGGTCACCGGCGCTTCGAAAGAACCAGTTCTAAGAGATGCCACAAAGAAGTGGAAAAGCTGAAGACTGACAAATTATGGATCAACTTAGAGAGTTCATTTTAAGAAGGGAAGATGCTTAAAGTCTCCTTTTCTTTTGACTGGATGGGCATGCATCTGACAATTCCAAAGGTATAAAAGGATATTTGGTTAAAAAGCCCACTGTCGGGGGCTTCCCTGGTGGCGCAGTGGTTGAGAATCTGCCTGCTTAATGCAGGGGACACGGGTTCGAGCCCTGGTCTGGGAAGATCCCACATGCCGCGGAGCAACTAGGCCCGTGAGCCACGATTACTGAGCCTGCGCGTCTGGAGCCTGTGCTCCACAGCAAGAGAGGCCGCGATAGTGAGAGGCCCGCGCACCGTGATGAAGAGTGGCCCCCGCTTGCCGCAACTAGAGCAAGCCCTCGTACAGAAACGAAGACCCAACACAGCCAAAAATAAATAAATAAATAAATAAATATTTAAAAAAAAAAAAAAAAAGCCCACTGTCCTCCAGTCACTGGGTTATACTCTTGGAGGCAACCTCGTCGGTTTTCCTGAGTCCTTCCGCAGACACTCTGCCAGAGGTCCTCAAAGTGCGACATGAAAGCAGTACGCTGCCTGCACAGGCTGCACGTCTCTCCCCAACTCCAGCACGAGTGGAGTCAAGTTGGTAGCTTGAAATTGGCACACCGTGGAAAGTGACACTTTTACAAATCAGTCCTGTTCCAGGCTTTGTTTTTTTCTTTCTTTTTTCTTTTTGGAGACCCAGTTTACTAGTACAGCCAAGGCCCTTTCGGGGGGGTCCATGAGATCAAAATTATTTTCATAATAAAACTGAGATGCTGTTGCCTCCTTCTTTTCACAGGTGTGCAGGAGAGTTTTCCAGAGACTACATGATACTTCATTTTGCAAAGATTGAATACAGAGGCAGATAGGAAAATTCAGCCGTCTTCTATTAAGTCAGATATCAGAGATATTTGCAAAAATGTAAACAATACCACTTTTTTCACTTCTTTGGAAAAATATCTTTTTCACAAAAATATTATTGACATTAACTTGTAATATATTTATTTTGGTTATTTTTCAATGAATTGGTAAATAAATATTTAAACGTTTTTTCTTTTTCTGTTTTAGTTTCTACCATGGTAAATACTGACAGGAACCCATATAAACAAAAGCTATTTGGGGTCCTCAATACTTTTTAAGGGTAGAAAGGGATCTTGAGACTAAAAGGTTTAAGATCCTTGCTCCTTGCTTCTTTTGCTTAATGTATCATGGAAATTTCGGTATCACTTCTTTTTTTAGTGTAAGTTCCCCCAGAAGTAGATTTCGAGACAAGGATTTGGAGTAGTCCCTTTGGGAGGAGACAGAGAAGGGCTGAAAACCAGTAAGGGGGCCTGTTAATGGGCATCCGATGGGAGAGTCCCTGGCTGAGGTCAGCCCTGAGGGTGCTAATGGAGGTGTCCAACACGGGTGTGGCGGGAGCAGAGGGACACCCAAGCTCACCTGGGCAACCCCTGGAAGGCAGAAACCCTGCCGTGCCATTCCCTTCCAACTCCTCGCCACACTGCCCAGTGCTTTTGCACACTTGACGGAGACTCAATGCAAACAACAGCCTACAATGCAAACAACAGCCTACACTATGGAAGATGCTGTGCTAAGAGCTCTACTAAGTGTAATTAACCTAACAATCCTAGGAGGTGGAAACTCTTCTTAGTCTCATTTTACAAGTGAGGAAACCGAGGCAGAGTTTTAGAGCCAAACGGAACCTCAGAAGTCATCTCGTTGTATAGGTGTGAGACCTGAGGCTCAGAGAGGTTCGTAACATGCTCGAGACCATACACTGGGAGTATGGTCTCCCTGTGTATGGTCTCCCTCCCTATCCAGGAGGCCTCCGGTCTCCCTGCCCTGTGCTTTGGTGGCTACACTCCCCACTGTGTAACAGGGAGCTGTTGGTGCCGGTGGGGTGACTGTCCTCTGTGCAGAGGGGATCGATCGACTGTATAGCTTATTTACAGGGATTGAAACCAACACAGGGTAGAGATGGGAGGACCTGGAGGATGAAGACAGAACTCTGGGAATTTCTGTTGGAGGGGAGGATGGGTAAACACTAGAAGATAACAGTAACAGGAAGGAAAGAGCAGTCAGAACCTCAAGGTTAGAAGATATTACATTAAGGTTTCTATAACAACTGTAACTCACATCTAATAAACACAGGCCGCATGCCACAGCTGTGCAGACCACCAGTGCTTACAATTTTGTGATCTGGATACAAATAATATTAAATTCTGACATATATCTACAAGATTTTTTTCCTTTGGGGTAAGAAATAACATTAAAGCAAATTCTAGGGGAAAATATTTGCTCTGGAAATAACGCTGTCAATGTGTAAATGGGCATATCTTGATCTTCTTCATCACTTTCAGCTTATAAAGACCTATAGACAAATTTTTCTGTCACTTAGAGCCTCATACACTTGAAAATTATGATACAAAATGAGCAAAGGCCAGAAGGGCAAAGAACCTGGGCCAGGGGGTCTTTTACTTCGAATTGATCTTAGGTTAAACACAGGCAGGAACTCTAGGGTCAGGCTGAGGGTGGAAATCCTGGTGCAGAGTAAGCCCTCTGTAACCATCAGTCACTATTAATTACTGACAAATTCCACAAAAAGCTGCAGAGAAGATGGAAGGGACAACAAACTCAATGTGACCTGGATTGAGATCACCTTTGATCACTATTGTTATTTCCAATATACAAAGTTAGAAAGTCAACTTCTACACATTTTTCTCAACACACGACTTCAAAACCTCTATTGACAGAAAGAGCCGAACATTAAATTATGTGTAAAGATTCAAAATCAGTTGTTCATTACAGGGCCACCCAGTCAATAACAATGTACTTCAAAGTTCATGGGGGATATCTTGACAATGTAATTGAAAAATGCCATAAAGCAGACAGAAGAAAACATGCCAAAATGTTAATTACCTCCAATTAGGATGATTATGGATGATTTTTCTTCTTTAGTTTCCTCTACTTTCCAAATATTCTACAGTGAGCATGCAATTCTTTGAAAATGAGACTTTTTTAAAATGAAAAAATAAGAAGTTTAGCAATCTTTACTGCTAGCCAGGTCATATTCTAAGTTATACCCATAAATAGCAACAAGCTAAGAATGTAAACTCAAATCATTTAAGTATTTAAAATACTGATGCTGGGACTTCCCTGGTGGTCCAGTGGTTAAGAATCCGCCTTCCAATGCAGGGGACTCGGGTTCAATCCCTGGTCGGGGAACTAAGATCCCACATGCCGCGTGGCAACTAAGCCCGTGCGCCACAACCACTGAGCCCGCACGGGGTGACGAAGAGCCTGTGTGCTGCAACGAAAGATCTCGCATGTTGCAGTGAAGATCCCGCGTGCTGCAACTAAGACCCGACGCAGCCAAATAAATAAAATAAATTAAAAAAAAGAAAAGAAAAGAAAAATAGACTGACTGTCCAGGAGCTTCTTGGGACCTCCAGGGCATCAGACTAGGAGGATATTTTAAAATACTGATGCTCTAAGAAACAATATATAACTGACAAACTAGTGCAGACCTTTCATTTCATAACTGTCTCTGAATTATTGCCTCTGAAGGTGTAAAAAGCTCCTCAGTATGGGGTGACGGGGAGATCAGAAAAAATTCTCAGTTCACAAGCCAAGGTGTGAACAAAAAGGTGAAAAGATCAGCTTTGAACACTAAGGAAATGCCATTTCCTGGTGGGTGTATTATAGGCCCCATTAGTGCATTGCCTGATACTTGGAGCGTTTTTCGAAATAAGTCAAATTTCATGGGAGGAAAAAAAAAAAAAACCAAACCAGGACCAAGTCTCCTGGATTAGGGATCCAAGCTGAGTGCTAAAGCCAGGTCATTTAGAGAGTCTGTGGCTGGCTGGAGAAAACAAATGGGCTGGAGAGCAGCTTAGCAATTCTCTAGGCTGGACTTGCTGGGTTCCTGCATTCTGGATGATGGACGGTGCTTTCTTTGGGGTTCTCTCATGCCTGTGTCTGAGCACCCTGGGAGATTTCTGACCCGAACCTGGAGCCCTCCTTCCCTGATTCCTCAAAACCGGACAAAACTGGGCAAATCAGGGGCCTGCTCTAGGGGCCCTGGCTCCAGGGTGAAGCAGCAGGATGCAGTGGGGAGAGGGGAGGGGAGGTCTGGGGAGCTGAGGAGTGGCTGGGCCACAGAAAAAGGAAGGAGTGTCCTGAGGTCACCAGCTCAAAGTGCGTAATAAGGAGTCACGCGAGAATCTGACTGGGGGGTTGGGAGAGCCTGTCTTTGTCAGGAGCTGGAGGCTAGACCACGGTAAGGCAAGCAGGGGGCACCTGGCATGGCAAACCCCTCTGCCCGCACAGGATCATTGGGCTCTTCCCTAAGCGCCCCACAGGTTTCCAAAGAAAAATGTCCTCTAGTGGCGCCCACAGGGGGCTGGGAGTGACCTGGGGTGCCTCTGCATTGAGTTATTTTAGGAGAATCTAGCCCAGGCTAATCAGAGGCGCTAGAGGCTTGCGGCTGCCCGAGTCTCACAGGACAAGCAGCAGGCTCAGAAATGGGAAGTACTTGGGCTTCCTGAAACCTCAACATTCAAATCCCAGGCGGCTGACTCAGGACTCTGCCCTACCACATCGGAAACGTCCACGGGACTTAGGACTCCCCCGCACGATGAGGTCAGGTCCAAAGACCTGGCCCAGCAGCCCGACCTCAGGCCGCATTGGGGCAAATCCTCCCGACCTCCACTCCTGTTTCCAGATGGAAAGCGAGGCGAACTCGCACCACCTGAGGGTCCCCTTGAGAACGTGAGCCCCAGAGCCCCAGAACAGGAATGCTCGGAGCCTGAGACCCCCGGGATGGTGGCTGTGCAGCCCTGCCACATACAAAAGGTAAAACACGGAGATCAGGCCCAGACCATTTTAAAGGTGATATTAATAAAATACATGCAAGGATTTAAACAGTTTAACTAAGACCTAACTAAACCTTACTTCATCTTGCCAAGCCATGTGATCTGACTTCATGAAGCCTCCCCACCACAGGTTATACTGATTTTTAAAAACTAAACATAGAAAAGGAGGACAGCAGCTGACATTCATGCAGTGCTGCCTCTGAGGTCTAAGTGTTTTACACGTTCACCGGTGCAGTCCTCACAACAGTCCTCCCAGTTTACAGACAGAGAAGCAGGGGGGCGGCGGGCTGTGCCTCGCTTGGGGTGGGTGCTGCTGAGAGCAAGAAGAGGGAAAGAGGCAGGTGGACTCGGGGTGGTGGCCTCGTTCCAGCCTTCCAAGAAGAGCTGGGACCGAAGGGGGGTGGACCATCCCCGCTCTGCCTTCCCCCTTCCCTGCGGAGCACACAGTTGTAGGCTGGGCTCAGATGCAGGAGCAAGTCAACAGGCCAGGTGGGCCTTCGGATCACGAAGGTACAGCTGATTTGGATGAAAATGGAATTCCCTACTAAACTTTAGGGGCAGAAAGACCTGTGTTCTATCTAACCCTGGCTTCACCTACGTTTAGCTTCTAATCCTGGGCAAGTGGCTTACCCAGCCAAGCCTTGGTGCTTTCTTCTGTAAAAGGAGCTGCACACACTACCTTTCCTTCTAGAGACTCTGTGAAAACTACAAAGGAAAAAGTGCCTGGCACACAGCACTCAGTAAACGTTACTTATTATAAAGCCTTTTTTTTTTTTTTAAAGATGTTTAAAGTGCATCTTAACGGTGAACAGTTTTAAAAACTAAAATAAAATGGTTTAAAACTTTTAAAAGGTTTTGTAATGTTTCTTTCAAATGAAAGAAAAAAGAAACGTTAAACTGGAAGGGGTGAAATCAAAATGCTCTCCCTAAGGACGGGAAGAATGTTCCCATGCCATCCACTCTTGCTGGGCTCCGTCTCTGGGTCTGCAGGAACGGCTGGGAGCCTTGGGGATCTCAGAACCCGGCCCTCTTGGCTGTGGCATCCAGCCCATGGGACTTGCAGGACATGTTTGCAATTTGTTTTTATTTTTAGACACATCTTCAAAAAAAGTTTGAAAAATACCAGTCCTCACAAAACCAGGGCAATGCTCCCGAGTTTCCTAAAGCTGTAATTGTCGCTGCCTTCCGCATTCAGAGAACAGCCTTATCTTTCAGCGCGAGCAGCGAAGGAGAATCACACAGCCCCGCCTGCCTGCGATGCGGTGTCTCACCCTTCGGAGACTACGTTTTCTGAATGTGACTAAATGTGATGTCTTCCTCAGCTAAGGGCTTCTACTTATTAAGCCCTCCCTGGCCTCACGAAGGACTGGCTACCTCCTTCGACATCAATGGTAGGAGGAGTCAGACTCTGCTTTTAACTTTAACCATGGAACCCAGAAGCTGGGGTCAAGGAGAAAAGGAGGGCCAGCATATCCCAGCAGCCACCCATGTGACTGATTGGACAATGGTGACTAATTTTCCTAGGAGGTATAAGCAGAGTTTCCTCTGTACTTCCCACTTTTACAAATGTGGTGTCTTGTGACCACATGAGCTAACTCGAGTTGGGGCATAGTCGTGTGTAAGCTACCCCCCTCCACATCCCCAGCCTCCCCCCTTCAATTTACTAGCTCCGTGCTCAAACCAACAGCCCCTGGCAAACAAGAAAAGACCAACATGTGATTTATTCAACTGAGCATTCAATGCCTTTACAGATACTGTGTTTCACTGGGCAGTGATAACTGATAACTGAAAATCAGACAAGAGGAGAGGAGAGGTGGCCGTTAGTAGAGAACAAAAACCTAAAAGTGCTGATTTTAAATAGTCAGCCTTCCAAATCTGTGGGTTCGAAATCCGAGGATATGAAGGACTCGCTGTAAGGGACTTGAGCATCTGTGGATTTTGGTATCTGAAGGGGGTCCTGGATCCAATCCCCCACAAATATTGAGGGATGTCCGTACATGTGTTTCAAGTTGAATTAAAAATAGAGGAAGGGCATGTTACCAGGTGAGCTGCTGAGAAAAACTCAGCTCTAAAACGATAGTTTGTAAAAAGTCTGATCATTCAGGGACTAACATGCCAGGCATTAATGCCACTCCAAATGAAATCACACCTCTCCTGTTGACACACTGAAGGCTTGATGCCAGCGTGGAGAGCCCTTAGCTTGGCATGTGCGGGTCATGTGTGGCAGCTCGTTCCAGAAACTACAAGAGCCTGGGCTGAAATAATGTTGCAAGAGATACTGGAACATCAGACGGGGGAGAAGAGCCATTGTCCAATGTGAAGTGGGAAAGAAACAGCAAGAGCAAGGTGAGGCTCACAAAGCACATAAAATATCCCTTTTGGGATCATGTTTTGTGTGTGTGTGACTTCAATTTCTATTTTTTTAAAATTACCATACAGTAAAATTTACTTTCTGGAGGGAGGGGGTGTAGTTCTATGAAAGGTAACACAGGTATACATCCCTGTAGCCACCATCAAGAGGATACAGAAAAGTTCCATCACCCCAAAGACTGATTCTACAAATAATTCCCCCAAACTTGCTTTAGCCAATAATAGGCACAATGAATAACGGGAGAGGAACCATAATTTGTCATCAAAATTAAGTGCCAGGAAAAACAAAAACATTACACCCCAACCTCCCATACACTAACACCAAATTATTTTCGCTGCTTGGCTAGCAACCTTCATGTGTCTCTACGTTATAAAATTTGAGGTCTTTAAAAGACAGATCCCCCAATTTTTCACCATGGTGTCAATACAATTCATAAAAAGCATGTGGTTTCTTTCCCTGTTGCTTCAGGGGCTTTCTAAACAGCTCTCCTGCTGGACTGTCCCACCTGTGGCAGGTGGAACAGTCCAGCAGGAGATTAAATTTTCACCTACTCAAACTTCTGTCAGGGTTGATTCCAGTTTTTTTCTTCCTAATTATTAGACATTCTACTCCTCTTTTGCTCATCTATGAGATACTTAGGAGCCCAGAAGTTTGGAAGAGGGTAAAGAAAATGTGTCCATGTGGTACCTTTAACAGATTATTGGGATGCTGGCCATCTTGTCTACTAGGTAGTAAGTGGTCTCTCTTCTATTACTAGTGCTTTGTACGTGGTGGGGGAAGGCAAGAACATAACACTTTTCTGTTAAATCGCTTCAACAAGGACATGGCCTCTACGGTAAAACCCACGTTCAGTGGTGGAGTGTTTATGTGACAGATTTTAAAGGCTCTGGTTTTTCCATGAATTTCATTTCAAGGGCCATGCACACGCCAGCTAGCCCACTAGCAGGAACAGCATGCACTGGCCCCGCTTTCTTCTGTAATCCAAGAAGCTCTCCGTTCATTCAGCAAAAATTTATTGAGCACCTACTAAGTTATCAGACACTGGGTTAATGGCTCGGGATGTAAAACTGTGAAGATACAGAATCTCAGCAAATCTCAGTACTGAGGGTGAAGGAAGCTGACAGGGTCCTGTACGGCGACATGAAACTGGAAATTAGGAATGGATGGTTAAAAAAATAAACAACAACAACAACAAAAACCCCAGAAAAACTGAGGGGGGCGGGTTTGGGAGTGTGGATAACAAAAGAATCTCCTTCGTCTCTGTCCCTCTGGGCCCATCCCGAGCCAGCCCCAGCCCGAGAACTCACTTCCTAGCCTCAGTTTCCCGAAGCCGCAGCTTTCGGGCACTCTACGCGTTGCCCCGAGGCACGGGGAACAGTTAAAAAGTTACAAAAATTACTTTTAAGAAGGTGAAGTTGACACCGAAGTGCTTAGCCCTGTTCCGTACATCCTTGCCTGGTTGGCATCTGCATGTAAAATTCTTCCGGACGGGCCACCTGAGCACTCAAAAGTCCTTTACCTCTGCAAAAAACACCTTGGGAAAAAAACTGTGTCGACACGCAAGGCCCTCACGCGCGTTGCAGAACAACTCACCGGCGCAGCGAGGACCAAGGCTGCGTGGGAACTCACGTTTACGAGAAAGAGGGGGCGGTCACGAGGGGCGGCGGGCGCCTCGGCTCCGGCTCGGCGGCCGGCCGGGAAGGCCTCGCGCCTGCCGGGCGCCCGCCTCTAGCTCCCGGGCAGCGGGAACCGCGAACCGCGCCGTGGATGGCCGGGGAGGGAGCGCTGCGCCCCCTGGCGGCGGGGCCCGTCCCTGTCCGCTCCCGGCCGCCGCCGCCGCCGCCGCCGCCGCGGGCCTGCCTCGCTCCATTTGCTGACTCCGGCGGCAGCGTCCCTCCGAGAGGCAGCTTCTCGGGCCTCCCGCTCCCCGCTCGGCATCTCCCTCCAGTCCCCGCCCCCTGCTCCTGCTCTGACACCCCCTTCTGCACGCCGAGTCGTCCCCAGCCGCAGCCCGCCCGAACGCGAGCGCCGAGTCCACCGCGGGCTTCGCAGAGCCTTCCGGCGGCTCCGGCCGCTCCATCGCGGCGCCCGGCGGGGGTGCGGGGCCGGCGCGCGGCGCGAGTGGGGCGGCGGCGCGGACTGTTCCACTACGCGTCCCCCCCCGCCCCCGCGCGGCGCGCGTGCTCCCCGGAACGACATGGAGCCGCCGCGTTCCGAGCGGGCACAAAGGAGCGCGCGGCACAATGGGCGCGGCGAGCCCGTGGGCACCGGGCGCCCGCTGCGGCGTCCCGGCCCTGCGCGGGGGTGGGCGCTCCTCCCGGCGAGCGCGCTCCGGGCAGCCCCCCTGCGCGTCTCCTCCCTTGCTCCCGCCCCCACCCCAGCATGGATGTTGCAGCCACTCTCCCGTCCGTCTGCTCCGGAGCCGCCGCCGCCGCCGCCACCGCGCGGCCGGCTTGAACCGCCCCGCACTTACCTGGGACACGAGTTCTGTACTTTGCAGAGCGGGCCCGCGCCGAGTTGGGGCACCACGTGGGGGTTGGGGGGAGCGCGGGGCTGGGGAGTGGGGGCCGCGCGCGGAGGGCCAGGCCGGGGCGGCCCGGGGAGTTGCTGGGGGCAGCGGGCGGGCGCCGTGTATTTTCCCCTCTCTTTGTGTGTGTCCGTGCGCTGCGCTCTCGCGTGACGTGACGGGACTCCGTGTGTCATTTCCGCACAAGGACACAGGAGCCCCCGCTGCAGTGGAACCACAACCCCTCCGCCCCCACCCCCGGCCCGCCCCTCCCCCTCAGCGGGGCACACGCGGGACCGGCGGCGGCGCTCGGGCGTGAACGGCCGCGGCAGGGAGCTGGGGCGCGCGCTCCGGGGACCCGGGCTGCCCGGCGCGCTCATCCGGTACCGCGCGGCTCCACGTGGGCCCGCGCCCGCTGCCCGGGGCGGGGAGCGGCGGCCGCGCACCCACGGTGAGCCGGGCCAGCGCTGGCTAACAATGTACCCTGCACACCGTGTGTTCTCCCCATCGCGAGTCATTTCTCTAAAACGTGGTTTCTTAGATACGAGGAGTTTGACCTGAAAAGCCTCTTTTTCTACTTTTTTTTTTTTTTTTTTTCCTCTGCGGATCGGCGACTGTACTGGGCGCCTCCCCTCGCGGCCGCGCCTCTCCAGCATTTTTGGTATCTCCGCCGTGGCCCTGGCCCCCCGGGCGAGTGTTCCCGCGCCGCGATCGGCACAAAGACATCGGGGCGCGGGGGCCCCGTGGCCCCGCGGAGCCGGCATGGAGTCTGGCGGGCCGCGGGAGAGCGACCCCGGCGCTGGGAAACACTGGCTCTGGCCACTCCCCCAGCAGGGTGGCCGCCCTCTCATGTAAGGCTGAGAGCTAAAAATCTGCCTTTTACTTGTAACCCGAAGTTTTGAGGTTTGAGGCCACAGAGCCAGAGATTCAGAAGTGCGCGCGCTCGCAGACCCACATGCCACAGACAAACCCACGGGGTATCTGCGCCAAGCTCTTAAAATAGAAAAACACGAGTCACCAACTCAGTAAAAGCTGATTCTTTCTACTCATGACTCCCGGACTGGAGATTCCAAGTTGATAAACACGAAACGTACCGCTCAGGTATTTTCTCAAGTCTCACTGACTTGAAGGAGTGTGGGGTGTGAGGGTCAGGGAAGCCCAACCCAACAGTTAAGCCACGTTTATATTTAAGGCAAACAATGAGAATGTAAATTTTAAAAAAATCCTTTAATTTGCCGGTCGAAGAAAGTATAAAAAGAAAAATGCAAATTATCCCATCTGCTGCTCACAGCTGACTGGCTGCAAGGAAGGGCCATGTGGCCCAGCCCTGCGCGGTCAGTGAACTGGTAGAATAGATTTTACAAGAAGGCATATGCTGGCTCCTTGCTGCCCAGGCGCGGGGAGGGTTTGAATTAACGTATCGTTTTGGATTACGTATCCTCTGCCAGACCGCTCCAACTGGGAATTTAGCAATTATGCAAGTTCTTCCCCTTCGGGTTTGAAATCAAGAGGCAAGAGGTTATCTAAGACCTTTGAGGAACTACGTGGAACGTTCTCGAACTGTATTTGGATAGCCGATTTTGAGAAGTCAGTACTAATTGCTATGCAAAATTAGCAAGCAGCCGGGAGAACCAAGCCCTGCATCCAGGGGGTGCTTTTATAAAAGAATCCATACGTGCTCAGTGTCATTCAAAACAGGATGAAGAAAAGAATGGGGCCGAGATAGCAGCCCTTCAAATTCAAAAGACTTGGGTTGCCCTATCTACATTTAAAATAGGGCGGAGGGAGGAAGGGAGGAGGACCGCTTGGGGCAGAATGGTTAATTTATACATTCCCTGAAGACAGAATGGAGGCACTTCGATTTCTGCCGGGAACTTGACTTTTAACATTCGCACATTAAATAACACGTATGATATAGTACATCACTTGACTTAGTTAACAGATATAGCAGTTTTAGTCTCACCTTCAATTTAATGTGACAGTTATAATTAGAATTTAAAAAGCATAAGTTGCATTTCATTAATTCAGTTTTCTAGGGTTTCCCAGTGGAAAAGTTAGGAAGAGTTAAGAGTAGCATTTAAGCTCACTTTGCATTTTTAAACCACTTTATGGTTTAAAAATGTAAAATGACCTTGTTACATTTTTACAAAAGGGACTAGATGAAATGTGTGTTAAGGGATATGTCTATAGCCAATCATTCACAAAACAACTCAGGTATTGGAGGAGAAATTAAATAATAAAACAATAGATATAAAATAATTAGAAATTAACATTTCTTTGTTCACATTGTTCAAAACCAAAGTTTTTGTCAAATACAATAATTTTATTAATAAATAGCATCTAAGGCAAGCAGCGTGCTTAACTGACTTAAACTGACTTTTCAAAACATAATCTCTCAGGAAATTACAAAGTGACCTTGAGTATTATTCAAATTAAAGTATCTTAATTTGCATAACTGGATCAGCATTGCTACTTAACAAAGTAAGCTGTTCCAAATAAGTTATTAACAGATAGGAATGGAAGTTATTGCTATGTGGGAAAGGAAACTACCTACCTTCAAATGGTTTTGTATGTTTATATGAATTTCTATTTTTTTTAATAAGGAGAAAGGGAAAACAAATGCATTGGAATTGTATTCCAGTTGTATCTTGGAGCCTTTAAAAAAACAATAGTTTTGAAAGTGCTATTGGATAAACGTAATGCCTTATAAAAAATATGAATAAACATGGAGTAAGATGGGGAGAGGAATGAGGTTTAAAAAACACAATGCTTGCCTGACACAATCTTAAAAAGTCAGTAGGAGTGACTGCTACTGGTTCATAAGGATACTTATAAAGACCTGAAAGAAATAACAACCTGAGATTTAGAAGTCTACTTGATTGGAAATTTCTTAATTAGCAATGCATTTTTCAAGATTTCAAATTAGAGTTGCTGCAATTGATCTAATGAATTCATTTCCAATTTTACCTGAGTAAAAGGCAGCAGGGGGTGAACTGGCTACTTGGCCATATAAAGGACTCACATAAACACTAACTGTAAAAACTCAAAAGGAAAATTACACAGCATTTAATGAAGAGTGGGATATCTTTAATGTCAATGTATATAATTAAGAGTGGCAGACAGACAGACATCAGGTTTCAGGTATCTTTTAGCTGTTTTTCTAAAAGTTTTGATCATCGCTAAAATGTATCTATAGTTGCCAAGACAGTATTTAGTAGGACTTTTTTCCCCCCAGTAGTTAAGTCAGAACAATGTAACAGATTTCACTGTTACTTGTAGACATTTCCACTTTATTTCTTGCCTGATGCATGTAAAATTTTGCCAAGCCTTCAACTTCAAACAGAAGTAGCTGGCAGATCCAGATTCCGTGAATACTCACAACCGAGAAGTAAGAGGGAAAAAGAGGAGGGACAGAGGAGCCTGTATTAACTTTATTATATAGAACCTATTGAAAGACACCTTGCTGAATAACTTGCAAAACTGACTTTTGTTTGGGAAGGTGGGCTCAGGGAGTTGAGTTTAACCCCTTGTGTGCTGGGAGGTGGCGGGGAAGCCCTACCTTCAGTGGAATCTGGAGCAGGTAATGGCACATTGTGACCCAATGTGGAAAAAAATGAGATTTTGAATGAAAAGCTGCAGAGACTTTATGCTGGGCAGCTTTCCTTATGAGTAGAAGAACTACTGAATAATTTATAGCACCTTGAGATTTTAAGCACCCAGCATAACCATTAGCATCTGATTTTAGTTGAGTATCTGGTTTGCACAATAGGAGTCTGCAAAAAGAAATATTAGGGAGAGTGAGAACTGCTGCAATCCCACTCTCAATCTCAAGCCCTTGAGAAAACAAATGCCAGCCTGAACTATAGCTCATTCTGAACCCAGAGTGCTAGCTGGAGGCGCTGCAGCCACCAGGGCCCCCGAGCCCAGAGGGCACTCAAGGGCCTGCAGTCAGGAGTTCCCCACACTGATCACAGCCGCAGCGACAGGCAGGAAGCAGGGAGCAAGGGGAGGCTGGTTTCCCAGCCAATCAGAGCCCACTAACAAAGAAAAAAAAAAGGAGATATAATACTGCTCTAGTAATTGGCAGGTTTTTAAGAAATTATTTCATGCTGTGGGTCAAAAGGCTCTAAATGAGATGCTCTCCATACATACATATACATTTTTAAAGTCTTAACTTGACTTGCCTGAAATCTCTGTAAAATGAAATACCTCGTAGAAATGAACTTGAGATCCAGTGATTCTACCTTTAGGAATCTATCCTAACTCAACCAAGGCTACATCTACAAGGATGTTCATTGCAGGATCATTCATAATAGAAAAAAAATTGGAGAGAACTTGGAAAATAGTCAAATGGATGACACATGCTATGTTATACTATGTCAGCTTTAGAAAGAGGGGAGGTACTCTTTTTTATGGGTACAGAAAAGTGTCTATGACATATTATTGAGTAAAAAGAAAATTATAGATCTCTATATAGTGTAATCTCATTTTTGTAAAAAAAGAAAAACATGTATGTACCTATCTGGATGTGAATAGAAAAGGTCTGGAAAACACAGGGGTAACAGTGGATACCCCTGAGGTATAGAACGGTGGGAAGAAGGACTTACTTTTTCATGTTAAACCTTTATGAAATGTTTGATTTCATTTTTTCCCCCCACAATGAGCATTTATTGCTTTTGTAGCCCTTTCCCCCTCCCACAGACCAAAAAAGAGTCGAGTTGTCACCTTGGCCTAAGGAACAAAAGTCACCCTGGAGTAGCTAAAAGTCATGCAACACTGGTGTGAGTGCCTGGATTGACACCCGTCACCTGACTCCCCTTTATCAATCTATTGTCATGACAGGAAAAAAAAAGAAGAGAAGAAATCTTAGTAATAATGCTCCAAAAGTAAATACAGTATTTGGCTACAGAATCCACGGCTCCCTTTCCCCAAGCTTCTAGTGTCAGCACGGTATTTTAGAGATGTAACCAAATATGTCTAAGGATTTCCCTATAATCACGGCACATTAGGGCCTGAGAAGTAATAGATGCCAATGGCCTGATTATACCAATAAGGAAACTGAGGCAAAAAGGAAAGGTAGCTTGCCCAAGGCACACTAGCCTCTGGAACGATGTTTTGGGGTTCCTTTTTGTATGTCACACCTACCAAAGGCCAAATAGGTTTAAAAATAAATGAGTCCGGGCTTCCCTGGTGGCGCAGTGGTTGAGAATCCGCCTGCCGATGCAGGGGACACGGGTTCGAGCCCTGGTCTAGGAAGATCCCACATGCCGCGGAGCAACTGGGCCCGTGAGCCACAACTACTGAGCGTGCGCGTCTGGAGCCTGTGCTCCGCAACAAGAGAGGCCGTGACAGCGAGAGGCCCGCGCACCGCGATGAAGAGTGGCCCCCGCCTGCCACAACTAGAGAAAGCCCTCGCACAGAAACGAAGACCCAACACAGACAAAAATAAATAAATAAATAAATTTAAAAAAGAAAAGATGACTACTATCTAAAAAAAAAAACAAAAAACAAAAACAGTGGGTGCCCTAACCCTTTAAAAAAATAATAAACAAACAAACAAATAAATAAATAAATAAATGAGTCCACCAAAGAGTAAAATATACAAGGTTAGTGTTTCACACAGTTGTATTCATTGAAGTAGCAGCTCGGGGAATTCTCTGGCCGTCCAGTGGTTAGGACTCCACGCTCCCACTGCAGGGGGCACGGGTTCGATCCTTGGTTGGGGAACTTAGATCCTGCATGCTGTCGTGCAGCCAAAAAATTTAATTAATTAATTAATTAAAAATAGTAGCAGCTCAGCCTCCAGCCTCATTCTTCAGTCCCTGGCAGCTTAGCTCTCTTCCTCAAGAGGCCTCGTGGGTCCCAGTCTGGGGTGGAGGCCCCTGCTCTGCACCTCCATGGCACCTTGTTCTCTTCCTGTCATAGAGGCTGTTATGGACTGAATTGTGGCCCCTCAAATTGAGGTGTTGGACTCCTAACCCCCAGTGTAGCTCAGAATGTGACTGTATTTGGATATAGGGCCTTTAAAGAGGTGGTTAAGGTTAAATGAGGTTATGTGAGTGGCCCTCAATCCAATGGCTGGTGTCCTTATAAGAGGGATGTGCATACACAGAGAAAAGGCCGTGTCAGGACACGTGGGTGGCTGTCTGCAGGCCTGGAAGAGAGCCTCAGGAGACCCCTGCTGGCACCTTGATCTTGGACTTCCAGCCTCCAGAACTGTGAGAAAATACATTTCTGTTGTTTAAGTCCCTCAGTCTGTGCTATTTTGTTATAGCAGCCTGAGCAGACTGACACAGAGACCTGGCTCATGTGAAGCTGTGATTGCCTTTTTATCTGTCTCCCCAACTAGAATGTAAACTTTTGGAGGGCAAGACCATGTTCCAACACTCTCTCCGAGTGCCTGGCTCTGTGCCTGAGACATAGTCAATTCTCAACAAATAGTTGCTGAAAGAATAAGTGAATTGTTGTTAGATATCATATGTTCCATTTCTCTTTCCCTCTCTATAGATGAAGAAACAAAGGGTCAAAGGCTTGGAGCAGGACAGCTCCTAGTCTATGTGAACGGCGCCTCCTGGAATTGTCCCTGCACCACCTATGTGTTATAAGGGAATAGCCCAAAGGCAGGCAGCTAAGTCATGGCAGGATCTGGGCCACATGCCAGAACCACCCCCACCCCACCCCACCCCACCCCACCCCACCCCCCCGCCCAATCTAGGGCTCCATCCACCCTTCTATACCAACTCTGGAATAATATCATACAGGTACAAAGTTCTTTCCATAGTTGTCTTAGTCTGCTCAGGCTGCTATAATAAAATACCATACACTGGGTCGCTTAAATAGCAGAAATTTCTTTTCTCACATCTCTGGAGGCTGGAAGTCCGAGATCAGGGTGCTGGCATGGTTGGGTTCTGGTGAGAGCTGTCTTCCTGGTTTGCAGATAGCCACCTTCTTGCTGCATCCTCACATGGTGGATAGAGAGCAAGCTCCTTCCCTGGTATCTCTTCTTATGAGGACACTAATCCCATCACGAGGGCCCCACACTTACAACATCATCTAACCCTAAATATTTCCAAAAAGGCTCCATCTCCAAATACCATTATGTTGGCAGTTAGGGCTTCAGCATATGAATTTGGGAGGGACACAAACATTTAATCTATAACAATAGCGTTTTCACATTTTGTCATCCTGTTTGCCCTTGATCACAGACCTGAGAGAGGTGGAATAGCTATATCACCTCGCCATACCAATCCACCCCATTTTTATTTATTTATTTATTTTTTGGCCACACTGCCCGCAGCATGTGGGATCTTAGTTCCCCAGCCAGGAATTGAACCCACGCCCCCTGCATTGGAAGCATGGAGTCTTAACCGCTGGACCACCAAGGAAGTCCCAATCCACCCCATTTAAAAAATATATAAATTTATTTATTTATTTATTTTTGGCTGCGTTGGGTCTTCGTTGCTGTGCATGGTCTTTCTCTAGTTGCGGCGAGCAGGGGCTACTCTTCATTGCGGTGCGCGGGCTTCTCATATTGTGGGGCAAGGGCTCTAGGCGTCCAGGCTTCAGTAGTTGCAGCACGTGGGCTCAGTAGTTGTGGCACTTGGGCCTTAGAGCGCATGGGCTTCAGTAGTTGTGGCGCATGGGCTTAGTTGCTCCGTGGCATGTGGGATCTTCCCGGACCAGGGATCGAACCTGTGTCCCCTGCGTTGGCAGGCAGATTCTTAACCACTGACCACCAGGGAAGTCCCCCACCCCATTTTTAAACAGATGGGAAAAAAAATAAAGCCCAGAGCGATGATATGGTTTGTAATTCATTCTTTCATTTAATAAATAATTATTGCAGGCCTAATATGTGCCAGACTCTAGATGCATAACTGGTAATTGGCATGACCAGCATTATATCCTGAGTACTAATTCTTCTGCTGTTTCCCAATTAAGTCTGGTTATTTTCCAGTTTAGTTGTTTGAAACATAGTAGTGCTGACCAGAACAGAATTTAATCTTTTCCTTTCAGAAAATTCCATTCTACTCTAAGACACACGGGAGTCCTTAAGCACTCCTTCCTGCTCAGGCTGGGCATTTCTCTCTCCTCTGCCTTTGCTTGTGACGCTTCTGTGGTGCCCTTGCCAACTCCTATTCATCCTTTGAAGCCCAGCCAAATGTCTTCTCCGTCGTGAGGTTTTCACCATCCCCCTCCCACACCAGAGGCAGTAGCACCCAGGCCTATGCTCCCAGGGTTCTACGTACTCCTTTATTGCAGACAGCCCCTATCTCAGCCTAACTGGCGTTACCTGACTGTACTGTTCATTCATGTTTGCTATGATGCTCTTGTACTGGACTCCACGAAGCCTCAGATGCATGTCATCCCTCCTGTTGCCTTCTGCAGTATCTCAAGTGGCTCTTCCGTGCTGTGACTGTGACACATGCACTCGACGCTCCAGCTGACTGGACTTGGGGCTGAAGCTTGAAATGTGGGTAGTCACTCGAGGCTGCATGTGGATGATGCCAGACCTTCCCAGGGGCTCGGTGCTAGCCCTGCTCAGCAGGCCTCTGAAACGGACAATGACAAACCCACGCAACCGAATCTTCCCTTTTAAAATATATATGTATTGGGTGATGTTTTTCTTTCCTAGGACTGCCATTATAAATTACCACAAACTGGATGGCTTAGATCATCAGAAATTTATTGTGTCAGTGGTTCTGGGGGCTAGAAGTCCCAAATCGAGATGTTGGCTGGCTTGGTTCTGTCTGAGGGCTGGGACAGAACCAAGGACTGTCTGGGACTCTCTCCTAGCTTCTGGGGACCTCAGGCATTCCTTGGCTCTTAGATGGCATTCTCCCTGGGTCTTCACATCCTCTCCCTTCTGTACATGTCTGTCTCTGTGTCTAAATTTCTCCTTTATATAAGGACACAGTCATCTTGGATCAGGACCCACCCTAACAGCCTCATCTTAACTTGATCATCTGCCAAGACGATCCTATTTCCAGACAGACCCTATTTCACAGACAAGGGGTGTAAGGAGTTCAACATCATCTTGGGGACACAGTCCACCTCATAACAGGTGGGAAAAAGAGGAGTAAGCTCACTTGGACTCGGTCCTAACCTCCCAGAAGCACTGGGTCACAGAGTGAATGTCTGCCGACAAGGTGGCTTCCTCTGCTACGGCACAACTCCAAGGATCACTGCCAACATCTCTGTCACTGCAGGAATCTGCTTTCCCTTTTCTTTCTAAAGAATGTGCCTGATTTAGTTTTGCTGCTCCTTGGGGACTTGGCCCTTTGCATTCACATTTCCATCCCTCCAGCCCTATTGCTGTCCTGCAGGTAGCAGGTGGTGATAAATGCTGTCACACTTGCTGGCTGTAGACTGTAGGGGCTTATGAAGCCCTGGATTTGAATTCAGGCTCCCACATGTACTAAGTGCGAGAGTTTGGATGCTGCTTAAGCTTTCAGCTTCCATTTCCTTTTTCAAAGCATGGGGCAACCCCACCCTACAGGGTGGTTATAAATGAGGCAGGCAATTATGGGTAGCACTGCAGAGCAGCTGGTATAAGGTTAGTTCAATAAAGAATAGTTGTTATTTTTATTGGTTATAAATGAGGTGAGCAAATTGTTGAAATAACTAGCCCAGGCACGTAACAGTTAGGGTTTTGAAAAACACACTTCTAGTTTAGCAGAAAAAACACAAAGGTTCATATGACCAGCCAGAATGCCATCTGGAAGACACCGCTTTAAATTCAAACTCCACCCAGGAAGGAAAAAAGATAGTGTCATATAATTCTAAAACATGTGATGGTCCCCAAACCACAAGTCTAATGTCCATTCTCCTTACCCCTCTCCTAAGGAAAGCACAGTGAACCTTGCCATCTTTCTCCAGGACAGGCCCTGGTGGCCTCTGTTGCATGTTCACTTTGGTGTCACCAAAGCCCTGAGCTAAATGACCAAGCCAGCCAGAAAGTAAAGGTACTGCAAGCAAATCTCAGTCGATACATTTGTGTGTATGAAATAACAATTTTTATACTTTACTTTCTATCTTGAGCCCCATCCTTTTGGAGTCCTCCCCACCCCCACCAGAAGCTTCCAGGGGCCTCTGCCCTCCAGGCATCTGCCCACATGGGTTCTTCCTTGTCTATCATCCTGCTCGCCGTGCCCTGCAGGCAGCAGCTCTGCCATGCCCAACCAGGGACACGTCGTCTCTTTGCAAGGCTGCCTAGAACAGGGATACGTGATGCAAATGCCTACAGGAAGTGTGTAAGGAGAGCTCATGAGTGAAGCAAGCAGTCTGCCTATTAGACACATAAGAACGTCTTCAGGTCTACAAAGAAATGCACCAGCTCCTCTGTTTCTTTCAGCATGAGCCATCTTTAGTCTATCTTGTATTTCTTCACTTACGGAAAAAATCTGGGGTAAAGAGGACCACCCTCTATCGTCTGGAGAGCAGCAGTGCAAGTGTCGTGATGAGTGGCAGCTAACCCTTGGCTTTAGCGTAGGGATGAAACACGGACTTTCAGGGACTCTGGCAAACTAGAGCGTTCATTCCTTATCTGAGGCAGGCAGCCTTGGTGCCATAAACGACTGAACACAGTGTGGCCCAAACTGCTAATTATTCAAGAGAAGCCCCAACCCGGACTTTTATGTAAAATTGCCTAGATTTGTAATGCTGAGCGACGGAAATTCACATGGCCAAACAAAGTCAGATGTAACCCACTGGCCTTTAGTTTGTGGTCACAACTCACCGCTGCAGCTTCTTGGGGGCAGGGCTGCCTCCCAGCCAGGCTGCTAGAGAGCCCACACGGCAGCCCTGCCTGTCCCCACTACTCTGTCCAGGGTCCTCCTGCTTCTGCCCAAGACATTTTGCCTATGGCTCAAGTCTTCTCCCTGCTGGGGCTTAAGCTTTTAGAAACAAAAGCTTGAGGGCGATTTCAACTTTCTGCCCCATCTCATCCCTTCGCCAAGATAATAAACCCAGATGGGAATATCTGCTAGGAGACAGGGAAGGGAAAGGAGGAAATACCAGGAGAATAAAAATATAGTTTAGTATCCCAAAGATATTATCTTGCCACACATACTTATTGAACATATTTGATCTGAGGCTATCTATAAAACAGTTTCAGAATTTCTCTACGCTATGGACTCTAAGGAAGGAAGCACTAGGAAACTCTTTTAGAAAGGAAATCCCAATTCAGCCAATTTATCAAGATTCCATTTTTCACAGTAAAATAGATGTATCTAACATAGCATCTTCTTAATAACATAGTATGATGTAACATTTACTTTTGTTACTATAGGTCTCTTGTATTCTTGATTCTGCCATGGGCAATTTCTGAATTCAATAATAAGGTTTTTGAAAAAATATGTAATACCTTGAAGGTTTGAGTTAATAGTAAACACAATACTAGTTATTACTGAGCCATCATGGATTTAAAGGACTAACGTTATTACTGAGCCATAACTGGTTTAAAGGACTAAAGCAATATAACCCTTGTGCTCTGGGAAGATGACAGATTTGGGAGCAGAAAGTTCACACTCAAATTACCTTTGTTTCACCATTTTCTTTGGTGGTGGGAGAGAGATGCTGGTCTCACTGTGATACTGATTTGAGTGGTCAGGAATGGGGCAAGAATATTAGAAATATACCAGATGAAAATCCTTCAAATAAATGAACTTATTACCCTCCTGACCTATATAATCAGCATGGAGCAAAGAGGAATAATTGCCCTGCGGCACACGAGTATGTGAATTTGAGGGAAAAGGTACCAGAGGAATCCAATAATCCACATGACCTGCTTCTTCCCTCTGCATATTTTACACTAGAAATTAGAGAAGTTTTGGGTTACTTTCCTCCAGTAAAGTTAAAAACATTTTTTAAAAGGAGAGTATTAGTATCAGCAGAAATAAGCAGCATATCTATAGTGGCAGGGAGAAACTCATGTTTTGAGACAAATATGGTGCTTATGTTATGATTCCCTAAGACTCAAAACATTTGGTATTTCCTGAATTCTCCTTCTAGAGATACTGAAGTTTTCAAATGGTGTCTATAATAAACTATATTACATCCAAGTTGACATCTAATGATTTAATAACATTTAAATATTAAAAAATTAAGACATAAAAGGTACAGCTTCTGTAGCCATGCAAATTCTTCGTGAGATGCTTGATGCAATCCTCGTTTTCAGTAAGTAAACTTTGTACTTGTGCAAACTGCATTTATTCAGCCTTGACATTAGGAAAGTAAGCAAATTATTTCAGTGCCAAAGGGATCGCTCATCTAGGCTGGAGTAAGTGAATGTGCTTTCCCAATGCCTACTCTCCCAGAGAATTTTTGCAGTGACTGAATTAGGCTCATGTCAATTGCAGAGAGAGGTGGGGAGACCATTAGTACCTAAATATAGGGCTGAGCACCCATGCAGCTGGCAGCAGGAGGTGAGACCCCTTTGGAAGATGGCGTGGCCGGCTTTAACGTGACAACAGCTTTCAAAATTAAACAAATATTTATTGAACACCTACGACTGCAAAGCTTTGAGTCCTTCGGGGAATTAAGAAACAGATAAGCAAGGTCCCTGTCCTCAAAGAGATGTCATTCTACCCCAGGAATCAATCATGAACCCTGAAAACTGTGATATAAAGCAGAAGGCAGCACCAGAGGAGAGATCCAGAGTGGGGATGAGCGAGGAGCCAGAATAAATCAGGAAGGTTCTGTGGAGAAGGGGCTGTCCTAGGAGCCCGCAGGAATGCTGAGCAGGATTCTGACCCACAAAGGCCGGGTGAGGGGCATTCTGAGTGGGGAAAACTATAAGCAGTAGCTAAGGCAAGAAACTGCAGGTCCTATTTGGAAAACTTTAAATAGCCCTTTTGAGTGAAACACAGAGAGCCTTCAAGTTAGAGGGTGGGCAGAAGAAGGTAAGATGAGAGCAATAGGTGGTGGACAGATTACGTCTTTCGCTGGTGTGTGCCACAAATCTTCCAAAATCCAACACTCAGCTTGGTGTTTGACAATTTCATTGAAGACACATGTGACCTCTGGCAGCCGTAAGGCAAGAAGACCCTGATCCCAAAACGCTACTTCTGCTGGTCTCTCAGACTGCCTTTCCCTGACTCCGTTTTAGTGATCCAGTGGTAACTCAGAAGTGGGAGGATGCCAGGAAGGGTGATGGGGACGGAAACTAAAGGTAACTGATAATTGATCACTGCCCCCTCTATAGTCTTGCACCTCCATGCAGTTTCCAAGAAGCCCAGTGTGTGTGTTCAGGGGGTGTACCTATAAGTACTGGAGCAGGGCAACATGTTTATACAAGGAAGGAAAAGCTCCTCCTCCAAATTAAGAAATTTAACAAAGAAATAACCCAGCTGAGAATTTCTAAACCTGCTGGGCAATAAGAGATCATCCACAAAAGGCACTCATAAATTTAAGATTTCATGGCATTCATGTAATAGGGTTAATATTCTCTGCATGGAATTTTCCACCTTTGCCTGTCTTCCCTTTTTTTACTGCTTTATTTTTTATTTTTTTGGTCATGCTGTGCGGCTTGAGGTATGTCAGTTCTCCGACTAGGGATCGAACCCAGGCCCCAGCAGTGAAAGCACTGAGTCCTAACCACTGGACCGCCAGGGAATTCCCTTGAATTTCAATTAGTTTCAACCTAATAAAGGCTTTTTATAGCCAACCAGAAACACCTGTAGTAATCAAAGGCTCTAAAATAAAAACTATAGTGCTACTATGTACTAAGCATTAGGGGATCCTGGATAAAGCACAGTCAAACTCCCTGATAATGCACCCATCAAAAATATAATTTTAGGGCTTCCCTGGTGGCGCAGTGGTTGAGAATCTGCCTGCTAATGCAGGGGACACGGGTTCGAGCCCTGGTCTGGGAGGATCCCACATGCCGCAGAGCAATTAGGCCCGTGAGCCACAGCTGCTGAGCCTGCGCGTCTGGAGCCTGTGCTCCGCAACAAGAGAGGCCACGATAGTGAGAGGCCCGCGCACCGCGATGAAGAGTGGCCCCTGCTTGCCGCAACTAGAGAAAGCCCTAGCACAGAAACGAAGACCCAACATAGCAAGCAAGCAATCAATCAATCAATAAATAAATCTAAAAAAAAAAAAAAAAGACTTAGAGGCGCCAAAACAATTAAAAAAATATATATATAATTTTAGATATACTTCAGAATTGGCAACTGGTTCCCATTTCTTGCCTAGACCCTATTTGAGAACAAGGCAGGGATAAGGGTCAGGGGTAGGTGTTAAAGTTCTACACTAGGGTGGGGAAGGGGATCTTGGAGTGGAGGCCAAGGTCATGAAGGTGAAGGAAAGTCATGGGAACTTGTTTCAGAAAGAGAAGAGGTGAAGGGTGAGTCCCTGGTCCTCAGTATTCTCCCAGATGAACTTCTGAATCTGGCCAACTAACTGGTACATCTCTGGGATCATGGATGCTATCCTGTTGCCTCTGGACTCAGAATTATCCCCAACAATATTTAAGTTGGAGCCAATCACCACCACCAGGTGGCACCAAATCACAGTTGAGTTGGGCATGAATTTGGATAGGGCAGCTAGACTCCCAGAATTCCTCACCAGCTAGCTCTATACTGGTCATTTTTTTTTGTTAATCTTACAAAAAATTGTGACCTCACATTTCATATCACTGAATTCTTTGGATCTCACATATCCAATTACCAATAATTGAGGCAAGTATTCTCTTAGTAGACTAAAGACCAAAAGAGACTAAATTAGACATTGTGCTAATTGCTTTAGAGACATTAGCTAGTTTAATCCCTCAAAAACCTATGAGGCATAATATGAAACTACCTATTTTTATAGGCAAAAAATTATCAACTATTGACATTTTCATCTAGTACAGTCTAATAGTTATTACTAAACTACTCCTTGGGTGCTGAACTCTATATATACACTTCATAGCTTGAGCTTATTAATTACCTGATTCAAAATTTTGATATGTGTATTTTATGTCTGCTTGATTTATCAATTTCTGAAAGATGTGGCTAAAATCTTTTAACTGTAACTTGATTTATCCATTTCTCCCTGCTTTTTTTTTTTTTTTTTCCAGTTGTTCTTTTGTATATTTTGAGGCTGTATTGTTAGGTGCATACATGTTTTTGATGGTTCTATCTTTTTGCTCTATTGTTCCTTTTATCAGCATATAATGCCCTTCTTTGTCCATTATATGTTTTTGCCTTATATTCTATATTGTCAGATATTAATATTCTTTTCCTTTTTTCTTTTGGCTCTTATTTTTTTCCATGTTTTATTTTCAATCTTTCTGTGTCTTTTTGTTTTAAGTTTCTCTTTTAGACAACTTATTATTGGATATTGCTTTTTAACTGAATCTGAGATTCTATTTTTTTAATTGGTGAATTTAATTAATTTATTATAATTCATTCTAATATAAGTACTAATTTCTGCCATTTTATTCTATATTTTTCACTTATTACACATTTTATACTTCTTTTCCCTTTTTTTTGCTTTCTTTTTTTTTTTAATTGAGGTACAAATACATATAACATAGTTTCAGGTGTGCAACATAATGATTAGATATTTGTATATACTGAGAGATGACTACCACAGTAAATCTAGTTAACATCCATCACCATACATAGTTAACAAAGTTTTTTTAGGATTTACTCTCTTAGCAACTTTCAAATATGCAACACAGTATCACTAGCTGTAGGTCACTGTGCTGTACGGTACCTCCCCATGACTTACATTTTATAACTGAAGGTTTGTGCCTTTTGACCACCTTTACCCATTCTCCTCCTCCCCCTCCCAACCCCTGCTGCTGGCAACCACCAATCTGTTCTCTGAATCTATGAGTTCAGTTTTTTTCAGACTCCACATGTAACTGGGATCATACAGTATTTATCTTTCTCCCCTTTCTACCTTCTATTGGGTAGGGTTTTATTTGTTTGTTTTTGCTGGCTTAAATGTTGAGCATTCCAGTTTGCCTGGAATCTGTCTTACTTCAAAACTCATGTTTTGTCTTTTGTACCACACCAAGAGTTAGATGTCATTGGAACCTTAGAAATTTGTCATCTACCCACTGAATCTAAATCTGGTATTTGTGTGAAAATTATTTGGAAGTTTATAAGAAATTGATTCCTGGACCTCTTCTTTAGAGATTCTGGCTCAGTAGGTCTGGGTAAAGTCCTGAATCTACAGCAAGCCCCTGACTTTGATGCAGGTGGTTCACAGACCACATTGTGGGAATACTGTTCTCATCCAACCTCACAGCTTTCCAAATAGCAAGCTTTACACTTCTCTTTGCCCTTTAAATATAGCTTTTTAAAGATACACCCCTGGGTGGGCTCTACAATCTCCTTTCTAGACCTTTTCTCACTTTATATTGTCCTATATGTTAAAAGAATTCTCTAGACCTACTTTATATATAATTTATATTCTTCTAATTAGTTTCCAATCCAATGCTCCTTTACTATTACTCTATTTTACTTGCTTCCTTCATCATTATAAACACATATTTCCTGGGAGTACCCTGGTGGTCTAGTGTTAGGACTCAGTGCTTTCACTGCTGTGGGCCCGGTTCGACCCCTGGTCAGAGAACTAAGATCCTGCAAGCCGCATGGTGGGGCCAAAAAAATGAAATAAAATTTTAAAAAATTAAAAAATAAAATAAAAACATATTTTCTTTGACAGCTTTTACTGAATGTCAACCTCTGTAATGGGTGCGGAGATAGGTGCTTTCGAGCACTCAGCAGCCACTTTGCTAGTAAGCATGACTGTCTCCACTTCTGAAAGGCAAGACAAAGCTTGGGGAATTTGCCTAATGTCACATTCAATGGGGAAGCTAGTATTTGAACCCAGATCTGTCTGTTCTATTTGTTATATCCCACTCTGCCTTCAAAGAGACTCTGATCCTCAGAAGCCCACAGTATAGTGGTGAAAGACACAAACAATCTCCCTCTCTGGTCATCTTCGTATCCAAGATAGTGCTTTGCACATAGTAACACTTAATAAATGTCAGTGAAAAGAAAACATGAATTTATCCTGGTTTCTTACTTCTTTCTCAGTTTATGGTTTCCAAGTCAGGGGAATCACAATCTGGTAAAAGAGAGAAGTAAAGAGGACCATTTGGAAAAACAAATTTGGAGACAAAACAGAAAGAACACTCTATGTCACACAGTGAGTTTCTTCCTCTGAACAGCTACTGTAACAGATCATCAAAGTCCCATTATGTGAAAATGCCCATTATAATAAGCTAGGGCTACTTTCATTTTGAACTCTTCAATTTATTTTTTCTAATTAATTCAGTAAAAGTCTTTAAGTGATACAATAATGTAATATTACTACTATTTTCTCCTTCCTGGACTCAGTTTTATAATGCTGATGTTGAACATAATAGAGCAAGCAACTATAGGTAATTGTAGACGTTATTGTTGGGAATTTGCATATGAAATACACACCTTTTACTGCCTCTAGTTGGCATTGTTAACTCGGTTATAAATAGTACAGCTGACATACTGCAAACAGAAAGTGCTTTTTGATGGGCAAAAATGGAAGATTGCTATGAATGGAGGAAGTGTTAGCACACAATGTTTAAGTTGGAAAGCTTTCATTAGCACTAGTCAAGGGGGAAAGTGATTAATTTACTAATCACAGCCTTGCTTAAGAATCCAATCATATAGAAAGACTTACGGTAAAGCTTTCTAAAAACAGATATTTTTGCTACTATTTAGGTAAACAAGTAATTCATCCAGTCTATAAACATATTTGAAGAGTGTCGACGGGCACTTTTAAGAAAATTAAGAGGTTCCCTTTGGATTAATCTCTTACTGTGTATATGTGGTGAGGCAAAGGAAGTAATAGGACTGAGATATAACATTGGAGAGTGCAGTTTATATTTATACCACTCTTGAAGATAAAGCTTACACTGGGGTCATTTTGCTGAAATCATCTACTAGAATTTGAAAATTTAAAAACTATTTGAAAAACTTTAACCATTGAGAAGGAACAAAAAGATGCCATTCATTGTGACTGTATGACCATAAAAATTATAATTCATAGGGCAGTATTTTTGCGGTGTTTTATACTGCTTGAGGGCAAAAATTCAATCACTGTTACTATGCAGGCTGTTTCAGTCATTACGAGGCACAGGTACAGACTAGTGATGACTTTTGTAAATGATAAAACATTTGCAGAAATTGTTATATTTTTATGGGCTGTAATACTTCAGTTTTCAAAAGTTTGGGGTTATTTTGTTTTATTTTGTTATGGGTATAAAGCAACTTTGACACAGAATTTTAATGCTGAACTACTCATCCAGATGACAGGAGAGGTGAGGGGGCTAGGGACAAAATTTTCTTCCTACGCATTTGTTTTTAGGCATTTATATTTGCCTGAGTGCTTTGGTACCATGGTGACAGCTTAGCAACAGCTAGATGCAAATTAAGGTAATCTGCCATGCCAGCCTCTGATCATAAAAAGTTGGTAGGTAGGACACTGGGAAGAAAAATACAGATGTTTAGACATTTAATGGTTTAATCAAAAAGAGACTTGCTCTCTCTATTACCTGCCCTAGTCCGTCTCTTCATCTTCTCTCTCTGTCTATCTCTTTATAAAGAGATGAGGATCTAAAAAAAAAAAACCACAAAACACCCAAACAAACCCCCGTATTTAAATTGATGAGATAAAACAAAAATTAAACCTTTTTAAATAGGAAATAAAACAACACTTTATTATTTCTTAAATAGGATCTAATGATCACAATGTGTGCATGGAAAGTGTTTTTTGTTTTGTTGCTTTTTGTTTCTGGCCGCGCTGCATGGCATGCGGGATCTCAGTTCCCCGACCAGGGATCAAACCCATGCCCCCTGCAGTGGAAGTGCGGAGTCCTAAGCACTGGACTGCCAGGGAAGTCCCTGGAAAGTGTTTTGCAAAGACATTTCCAAAGGGTTTTTTCATACTAATGGACATTTGATTTCTGTTGATGGCTATTAAAGGGACAAAGTTACATAAAATATAAATACCTTTGGACCAGCAGACTTGGATGACATGATGGACACTGTCATTTTTAAAGACAACATATGAGGTCTTTCATTATCTTTATTATAATTTATATGTAAAACAGAGAAAGTAAAATAATCTGAAAGGAAGAACATAACCTTTGGAAAGCTAGGAGGAAATTCAATTACCTTGATTTTCAGGGCTATTAATTTTATCTCAAATACCCTGGTAATGGTAAAATACAGGTTAAAGCAAATAGTCATTAGCTAGTTGAACAGACATGGCAAATGGACTTCAACTTGCGTGCTGGCTCTGACACAATAATAGTGGCTGCCTGGAGAGCTGTGTTGAGGAGGGTTCTGAGGTTCTGTAGGAAAGGGCTGTGAGTGATGAGTGAACGCCTGTCACAGCTGAGAGGGAGACTAGAGGGTAAGAGACTTGTTAAGTGCAATGTGGGGGGTGGAATGCAAGGAGGGTTAGCCCAAAGCACCCAAATACAGACTGTAAATTTATTTTAAGTCTTACATTTTATATTGTAATGAATGCAAATCTTACATTTAATTCCATAATATATATATCTGGTATGCTATACAAGTTTAAAGGCTCATTTGTAGTTAAATTACCTAACGTTAACTTTGTGGGAAAAAAATATGTTCTTAGACAATGTGCATATTCATTCTGTGGCTTCCACAGTACCTGGCAGGCTTCTGAGTATCCCTGGGAGTCTCTGCACCCCGTTTAGTGACACCCACACCTAGAAGATTGATAGAAATAAAACAGTTTAAATTTGTGCATGATAATGTAAGACTCAGAGAAGTAAATTAACCTGCTTGTCAGTAGCAGAGCTGGGATTTGAAGACTCTAAAGCCCAATTTCTTGTTTGTTTGTTTTTTTTGGCCGCACCATGTAGGATCTTAGTTCCCGGACCAGGGATAGAACCCATGCCCCCTGCAATGGAAGCTCGGAGTCTTAATCCCTGGATCACCATGGAAGTCCCTAAAGCCCAATTTCTTAACAAAGAGTCTGTCTATATTATTCCAAAGACAAGTACCAGGATTGCCTGGGATTCAGGGTTTGGTATTAAATTACTGATCTGAAAAAGAACTTTTGGGGCTACAGAAGACCATACGGTAACTAGTAAGTTGGCAATTTCAGTACTGCTGTTAAAGAAAAGCATGGTTTCCATTTGGGGTTACGGAAAAGTTATAGAAATAGTGGTGATGGCTGCACAACAGTGTGAATATAATTAATGTCACTAAATTGTACACTTAAAATTACTAAAATAGCACATATTATGCTATACATATATATATTACCACAATAAAAAAAAAGAAAATCGTGATTCATGGATTAGAAGATTAATATCGTTAAGATGGCAATTATCTAAAATTAGATCAATATATTCAATGCAATCCCTATCAATCCCAGCAGGCTCTTTTGTAGAAATTGACAAGCTGATCCTAAAATTTTTATAGAAATGCAAAGGACCCATAGTGGCCAAAACAATTCTGTAAAAGAAGAACTACAAGTGTAAATGCGGAAATCTGAATAAGATTGATGGACTGTATCAATGTCAACATTCTGGTTGTGATCTTGTCCTATAGTTTTACAAGATGATACTATTGGGGAAAATTGTAAAGGGTACCTAGAATCTCTCTGTATTATTTCTTACAACTACTTGTGAATTTATAATTACCTCAAAATTAAAAGTTTAATAAAAAAAAATAAGCTGGAGGACTTCTGCTTCCCAATTATAAAATTTAATATAAAGCTATAGTAATCGGGCTTCCCTGGTGGTGCAGTGGTTAGGAATCCGCCTGCCAACGCAGGGGACGTGGGTTCGAGCCCTGGTCCGGGAAGATCCCATATGCCGCAGGGCAACTAAGCCCATGTGCCACAACTACTGAGCCTGTGCTCTAGAGCCCGTGAGCCACAACTACTGAAGCCCGCGCGCCTAGAGCCCGTGCCCCGCAACAAGAGAAGCCATAGCAATGAGAAGCCCTCGCACCACAACGAAGAGTAGCCCCCGCTCGCCGCAACTAGAAAAAGCCCGCGCACAGCAACAAAGACCTAATGCAGCCAATAAATAAACAAACAAATAAATAAATAAAGATAAAGCTATAGTAATCAAGGAAGTGTGGTTCTGGCATAAGGACAGACATAGAGATCAATGGAACAGAATTGACAGAAACAGACTCTTGTATTTCGGGTCAACTGATTTTCTACAAAGTTGCTAGGGCAACTCAAAGGAGGAAAGAATAGTCTTTTCAACAAATGGTTCTAGAACAACTGGATATCCACATACAAAAAAAAATTAATTTAGTCCAGTGGTTTTCAATGGGGGCGATTTTGGCTTCCCAAAGGCAGGGAACTTTCGGCAATGTCTAGAGACAATTCTGATTGTCGCAGCTGGGGTTGGGGTGCTACTGGCATTTAATGGGTATACGCCAGAGATGCTGCTAAACATCCAGCAATGCACAGGGCAACCCCACAACAAAGAATGACCCAGCCCAATATGTCAATAGTGCTGAGGATGAGATACCTGGTTTAAACCTTTACCTCACACTATATACAAAAATTAACTAAAAATGCATCATAGACCTAAATGTAAGAGCTAAAACTATACAACTTTGAGAAAAGAACATTGGAGAAAATCTTTGTGACTTTGGGTTAGGCAAAGATTACTTAGATATGACACTGAAAGCATGATCTATAGAAGAAAAAATTGATAAATTGGACTTCATCAAAATTAAAGACTTTTGCACTTCAAAAGGAACCATTATGAAAATGAATTTAAGCTATAGATTGGGAGCAAATATTTGCACACCATATATCAGATAAAGGACTTATATTCAGAATATATAAAGAATGCTTATAACTCAATAATAAGACAAACAACCCAATTAAGAAATAGGCAAAAGATTTGAACAGACATTTCACCAAAGAAGATATATAAATGACTAACATGCTCATGAGATGATGCTTAACATCATTAGTCATTAGGAAAATGCAAATACAAATCACAATGAGATACAGTCTCATTCCTACTAGAACAGCTATAATAAAAAATGGAATACCAGGGACTTCCCTGGTGGTCCAGTGGTAAAGAATCCGCCTTGCAATGCATGGGATGCACAGGTCTGATCCCTGGTCAGGGAATTAAGATCCCACATGCCGCAGGGCAACTAAGCCCGCGCACCACAACTACTGAGCCCATGCGCCGCAAGGAAAGATCCTGTATGCCACAACTAAGACCCGACACAACCAAAAAAAAAAAAAAAAAGCAATAATAAAAGAAAAATAAATAAATAAAATAAATATTTTTTTAAAAAGGGAATACCAAGAGTTGGCAAGGATGTGAAGAACTTGGAACCCACATGTGTTGGAAAGGTAAAATGATACAGTTATTTTGGAAAACGGTCTGGCAATTTCTAACAGGTTAAACATAAATTTATTATAAATTTTACTCCTGAGGATCTACTCAGGAGAAATGAAAACTTATGTCCACATAATGACTTGTACATGAGTATTCACGACAGCATTATTAATAATAGGTGAACAGTAGAAACAACGCAAATGACAATCAACTGGTAAAGGGATAAATGAATATATCTGTTCGACGGAATATTATTTAGCAATATAAAGGAATAAAATAATGATTAATTCCACAACATACATAAACCTCAATAACATTATGCTAAGTGACAGAAACCAGATGCAAAAGACTAAGTATTGTAAAACTTCATTTATATAAAATGTCCAGAGAAGGCAAATCTATAGAGACAGAGAGTAGATTAGTGGCTGCCTAGGATTGAGGGTGGGAGAAGAGGTTGACTGCAAATGTGCACAAGGGATCTTTAAAACTGAATTGTAGTGATGCTTGCACAATTTTGTAAATTTACTAAAAAGCACTGAATTGTGTACTTAAACTAGATGAATTTTATGATATGTAAACTATACTTCAATAAAGCTGCTTTTGAAAATGCAATTAAAGCAATTCTAAATCTTCAAAAAAAGAAGAATAAAAGGAAAGAGAAGTACAGAACTGCATCAACAGGCAGCAATTAGGAAGCTCACAATTAACTGATCAGATTCCACATACACAAGTAAGTTTAAGTAACTGTGCGACTCATGATATAAGGGAGGAGGACAGGCAGGGAGACTTCATTGAAATGTGACAAGTGAGAAGTAATGCGAATAGTAAAGTTATGATGATTAAATTAAGGAAGGAAAGGTTGCAAGTGTAGTTTAATTCTTTGAGGATGATGCTGTTTTCTCTTCATTTGAAGGCTTACAAAAAAAGAAAGATCCAAACAAAAGAAGACAATAACAAAACACAATAAACTCATACCGTTATAGCATGAAAGATTTGAGTCAGATAAAGGTTATTTTGTTTCCCTTCAAACAAACCCTAGGAGTTTCCTTCTCCCAAGTCCTTGAAGAAGGAAAGACGGCTCCTCAACTCTTAGAAAATGGTTTCTCCATGGTTTTGGCCAAGAGCAGAACCTAAAACAACTGCCTGAGGGCCTTTCCCGTCCTAGGAGATTGTGAACCTCAGTGGGAAGAAAGAAGTCATCCTACTGAAGTGTGGCTGGCTGAGAACTTGCAGTGAAGCAAGAGGAAAATACATAGAGATGTGAATCCATTTTGAGCATCGTTTCGAAGGAATGGGAACGACCAACTGAAAAGATTAATCATTCAGGCTAAAGAATTTTAAGGGAATTTATTCCACAGTTTTAACCTGCTGCTGTGGAGAACCTGCAGGGGCACTATTTTTCCAAGACAAAGACTTTCTTAGTAGCAGGTTGGGATGTTGACTTATGAGTATTTACCATATACCCATTTATCCCAGAGAAACCAATCAGGAATAGAAACTCAATATACCTTGTTTAGAATTGAAGCTACTTATCAATAGTGGTTATGAAGACTGCAGCACCATGAAAATATGTTTATGATGTATTATGTAAAAACAGCAGGACCCAAAGTTGAATTTATACTATAATTAGAACCATGCAAAAAAGATAGGCATAGCAGAAAAGGCTGGGTTAAATACAAATGAAATGGTGATACTGATAATGTAAGCATGGTGAGACTGAGAGTAATTTTTTTCTATTTTCCAAAATTTCTTTAAAAGTGTTTATTTACTTAAATGCATCAGAAAGTGAAATCTTCCCAACAACAGTCAAGGCAGTGGGGAGCCTACTCATTTGCTCAGGATACACAGTGATGGGTATACTATCAGTCTTAGAAGTGAGCAGATCACATTGAAAGAAAGCTGATAGAGCTTTTCCATGAAGATGGAATCAGCATTTATAAAAAGAAAGAAAAGGAAGGAAAGCCTGAGAAACTTTCTCTTTCTACGGAAGAGTAAGAAATGCATATCTAGGAAGAACATTCCTCCACCGGTAGAGGCCTAAAACCTAGCACTTCAGCGCCCCAAGGGCAGGTGGGGAAGCTAAAGGGAGGGGTGGACCCCACTGTCAGTTCTGGCCCCTCTGGGTTCTCCCCAGGTGACCTTCTTTTTCAAAAGTATGTTATCTCCTTAATGTAAAGGCAGGATCCCTTCTGAAAGAATAAAACAGTTAATCTGAGAAGGGATTAGGAGTGACGGTAGGAAATGGAGAAAAAGGTAAATGACAGTCTTGTTAGATTGCTTTGTGTTTTAAAAAGAAAGTGCAAATAGCTTTATTATTACTAAAGGGTGATTAACAATAATGGAAACTATTAATAATAATGGAGTGACAATTGTGTCCTCACAAATAGATTAAAAAATCAACCCAATCCATCTCTGCCCTTTTGAGTTTTAGCAAAGGTGTGGCATGCCTTCTCCAGATTGAGAGGCAGTCATTAGATTCTAAAGATAAATCCTGGAACTTCTATTGGTCAGAAAGGTGAGATCTTAACAATAGGATTTCACAGTGGGAAGACAAATGAAGGGGCAGGAAAGAATCTTCCTGAAACTAAGAACTCTAGGAAGGAACGTGAAAAGGGTTTTCTGAAAGCAAGGTTCTCCTTATCTGTGATGGACCTGCTGTTTAGTTAGTCTTTTATTTTTTTTTGGCTGCGCATGTGGCTTACAGGATCTTAGTTCCCTGACCAGGGATTAAACCCAGGCCACGGCAGTGAAAGCACCGAGTACTAACTACTGGACCGCCAGGAAATTCCTAGTTAAGTCTTAAAAAAGAGAGAAAGAAAAAGAAGTTTCCTTTAGCTGCAATTTTGTTGATTAAACACAATTCCCCCAAAGCCACTTGCCCAAAGAGATCTATGTTACAGCAACTTGTCAGGTTTTGAAAGATAATCACGGATTATTTAGATTACTTTCTGGTCACCTGAGTTCATTGTGTTGTAGGTACTGGGTCTTAAAAAAAACGTGTACATCTTTTTGGAGCATTTTGCACTAATGTATATGTCTTTTACCCCAAGTTTGTAGGTTTCACCTGCATGCTGGGCTATAGCAATAACATTGGCATAGGTAAGAGAAAGTCTCAAACATTAGAGAATGAGACCTGGACCAGGCACACAATGTCACTGATGATTTATTTTTAGGTGTGACTAGGTTACCACATTATATAAGAAAACATGAAGAGGATTTAGTGTTGTCATCAAGTAAAACTCACAACAAAGTTTAATGATGGTCATAATCCTTATCTTCTTTCAAAGTAACTAATAGTGAATGGCAAATAACTCACTATCTAATCAATATCTAACTGATACTGTTTTTTAGAAACAGTTTTTCTAAGTTGGGGAATTTAAAAGAAGATGACTTAGTGGCACAGGAAACGGCTTTGTAGTTCCTCGGGAAATATAATTTAAAAATTTAGAAAAGAATGTCTCTAGAGGTGGGACTAAGAGAGAGACGTGTGAGACACAAAAGGAAGGGTAGTCAGAGAAGAGGGGAAGTGGGTCACAGGTGCTGGGGGGGTGAGGGCGGAAGCTGTATTAGCAAGGTGAAATGCTGTGGGGAAGTCTGCATGCAGGGGGACGGCTGGTAAACTTCACAGTGAGGCCACCATCTGTGAACGAGAAGGCATCTCAGTGAAGTAGTGCCGTGAGACCCGACAGATTTGTTGAACAAGTAGTCTTTGAGTGTCTACAGTGCTGGCGCTGGTCTAGATGGTGGGGACCCGGCAGTGAATGTAGTGAATGACCAATTGCAAGGGTTAGGAGTTAGTAGCCTGTAAGAAGGTGTGCTGCTAATGCTAGGAAGAAAAAAGTAGAGGTGGAAGGATAAACAGGGGAAGTGAGGGATGTCATTTAGGGGAGAACTGAGCCCATTCATAGCCAGCAGGGGAAACACAAGACTCAAGAATAGGGACATGAGGGAGACAGGAGGCTGAAGGCTCAAGATCTTTGGAAAGGAGTAGAGTCTTATCTGGAAAGAGAAGCAAAGGAAGAGAGAAAGAGGTGCTGTCTGGAAAAACTCTAAAGTGGGGAGATGGCGTGTGAAGGCAAGCCAGTCTGTCAGAGGCAGTCCTTTCTGCCAGCTCCTGCATCTATAAATGGGGGATTAAGTCTTACCCCCAGAGAGTGGTCGTGGGATTCGAACAAGACAGTACTGTTAAGGCCCTTAGCAGAGTGCCTGGTATACGCGCAGAGCCCTTACTATACTTGAAGAAAAGACTGATAGGGAGGAAGGAGAGTGCATGTGGGCTCAGGGGCCTGAAGTGAGTAAGGTTTGCAGGTCCAGGTGGGGGGAAGAGGGACAATGGTTAATGAATGAATTCTTCACTCTAGCAAGAAACTGGGGGTGGAGGGTGATGCAGAGGGGGTAAAGGAGGAGACATTCTAAGGTCACTAACTCTGCCTTGTCAGTACCTTCCCTGGCAGCACTCAGGCAGTAGGCCAAAAAGTGTAATTAAGTGCGTCTTGCTGCCCCCAAATTTCTCCCTAGAGATTGTCTGAAATTATAAGGGCTCAAAATGAATTAATAAATAAATATCCCTGAAGAAGGGGGTACGGAGAAGACTGTCAGTATTTAATACTTTAGACTGACTTAGCCAGCGTATTAGGTTTAACAAAAGCAGAGCTGTCACTCAACAGTGAGGGCAGGGCTGCTGCTCCCAGGGAGCCTGACGGCAGGCACAGGAGAGGGAACAGAGGCCTGGAAGGCAGCTGGGAAGATGAAAGGGAGGTAGGAAATGTTCCAAAGAAAGCAGAAAGGCGGGTGTTGAAACAAAGAGTCCAGGATTATAAGCCATACAAAGGAGAGCTGGGAATTCTTTAGGTCACCTGTGAGGCAGCTTGGCAAGAAGTCTGCCATTAAGTTTTATGCTTTCCTTCTCTTTGGGTTTCACCTTCCCTCTTCCCTGAATTTCACATAGCATCTTTGTTATCTAGAGAGTCAGAAATGGCAATCTTTTAGAAAATAAAACAAAGCTGGAGAGGACCTCATATATTCTCTTGTTTAACCTTATTTTACAAATGTGGAAACTGAGGCTCAGAGGGAAGTGACTTGTTCAAGGTCACACAGCGAACCAGGCGCTAAACCAGAACTAGAAGAGCCCTAGAATCCTGCCTTGTGTTCCACAGTACCCAACCATCTGCTTAATAAAACCTACAGCTTGCTGAATTTTCTGCTCATCCAGAGAACACAAAGCATGACTCCTCCTTTGTGGAAGTTAATGATTAAAACCTAGTCTGATCTAAAGCGTCTAACCATAGTTACTAATTAAGCCAATTTCTGTGAGAAAAGACATTTCAAACAGAAGAGTGGAGTGTTCTCTTCAGCTAAATCTATAGGCCTTCAAATTGTAGTAGCATAAACTGTACAATTACAACATTTCAAGTATGCTTAAAAATATTTCAAAATATAATACCTTAACCTCTGTAGCTTATATTTTCTTTTCATTGCATGCCACATGATGGGTCCTGATAAAACGGTTTTGTAACTTTTGAAGAAGGAATTTAACTAAAGTGACTTCACTTAGTGTTTGAGTGAACTAGGTAATAAAATCTGTTTGCTGTGTTCGCTGTCTCCAGATAGGGCTGTAATTACACCACATAAGGAAGAAAGGTAGCTGAGTCTCAATCTAGATCATTTATGTAAACTCAGCCTTCTTGTCAACGGTGTTCTCATATTGCATGCATGCAAACCTCAAAAATCATCTCCTATGAACCACAGAGAGACAGTGTCCAATTGCAGGCCTGTGAGATTGCTTATATTCTTTCTGTAATTGGATGTCTGTGGTTCAAGACCAAAATTTGACACTCTGAGGCTAAAAAAAAAAAAAAATCACCAATGAATTCCCCAGTACAACAATTATATATCTGACACTTGTAAAAATTAAAGGTATTCTCTACACCAACGTATTACAAATGAATACATTTACTTGAAAAAAAGAAGCATCCCGTTCAGCTTAAAAAAAAAAAAAAAAGTTTGGTTCTTTGAAATGCGTTTGAAAAAATTTGGTCTTCCAGAAAGAAAAACAGGCAATTCCTACTATAACCAAGTTAACATTTGATAACATTTTAATCTCCTACTTCAAATATTTGGCATTATTTTTTCAGCAGTTTTCCCCCCCCAAATCTTACAGAACCCAAGAAGCACAAAGTATATCCATACTGCATCTGTAAATACAAAGACATAATTGCAAGAAGACAGAGCATGTTTTTTTTTTCTTCATCATTAAGCTACCCTCCGTTATGAAAAATTGGTCACTGGTTTTTGATTTGACAGTCCTCCCTGGCTGGCATTGATAGTGTTTCTCTTGACACCTGCAGCTTCCAGCTTGCCCTGTCCTCTCTAGAAGGAAAACCACAGGCCACCGCCCTGGCGCCATCCCTGGCTCAGTCCAATCAATAAAGACTTATTTCCTGTCCATTTGCTGAGGTCACAGGCGCGAATCTCATTAATTATTTCTGCTTCTGAAGCCTCAAGTGTGCTTCTGGCGTGACAACTGAAAACTGCTTGACCTTTATTCTTCTAATTTTGTTTGTAGCAGTTCCAAAAAGAAGGCAGTATTCATTTAGCAGTGTGGTAAAAAGAAAAAAAATGTATATGTTGTTAAAGTCATTAACACATTTAGAGCTTTCATCATGAAAGCTCTCCCCATCACCTCATTCCCCAGGTTTTTTCAGCTAAGGAACAATAGTCTTTTTAATTTGGTGTCACGAAAATCTGGTCACAGCAAACACAATGTTTTCTAAAGCAGTTCTGGCCTCCGAGGGAGGAAAGCTCTCCAGGGCCTCCAGTGCCTTGTTTCCATGGTAACGACACAGGTCAATAGCTGAAGTCACACCTTTGCCAGCTTTGATTGTTTCTCGCAACTGTTAAGAAACAAATGCACAGTAAAAGTCAGTTTTTAAGGTACCACAATTAAATTGGGGAGGAGAGGTGGAAAACAAAGAAGGGGAGAAACAGTATAGATTCACTGTTTCTGCTTTTGAGGTTAAAGAGGACACCATTCTCCAGTGATTTTGAGGCACTAACATTCCCTAAGGCTGCTAGGTTTCAGCCCTCCAGAGCAGAACAATAGGCTCCAATTAGCCTAATCACACCTCTTCCCCAACTCCCGCCCCTTGAAGTGGGCCCTTGCTAGTGGGCCCTGTTAGGGGTGGCGGTGATGAAGGCGGAGGGCATTTACACCTCTGACATTTTGAATTCAGCAGCCTGATATTCTTAGGTGAGGAAGGCTTCATTAACATCCTAGTTAATAACTAATATTTTTACATTGTATGTTGACACAGTAGTCCATGTGAAAATTCCAGAAAGACACATAGTATTAGATCTGAGCACTACATTATGAAAACTGTAAGACTTTGGGAGGAATGAATTAAAATACCCTTTGTGAAGAATAAAGTCAACTCTTGCCCACAAATGGAGTTGATTTCCAATCCCTCTCCCTGATGACTGGAAAGGACCAATACAATGGTTACACTTTAGAGCTGAAAAAGACTTATAATGATTTGGCCGGTCCACTTCCCCTTGCCTTGATTCCATCTTCTCTTTCTCAGTGAATACCTCTAATGTCTGCTTTACTCCCTAAATCAGAAACTCGGGAGTCCTCCTTCATCCATTCAGGCAGCATGGCTCACCCATGACTGAACTTTCTGGCTCCCCACTAGGTTGGCTGGGGCCCAGAGACAAGTTCTAGTCCATGACACATGAATGGTGCATGTCACTTCCGGGCTGTAGCATTTAACAGTCCATGTGAGTCCCGCCAGAGGTCTCCCTCTGGTACATCAACCAGTCACATCGAAGAAGCTCCTCAGGTTGGATCCCCGAGTGGCCACAGTGAGCAATCACGGTGCCTCTCCAACCTGCACAGGACATGTAGTATGGGCAAGAAACGCATCTGTTGTCTGAAGAGACTGTCAGGTTGTCTGTGGCCATCTTGACTGATACACTCACTAAGTCCCAGCCACTCTATCTCATACAAAGTCCTCAAATTATCATCTGCTCTTCACTCTCATTGCCACATCAGTTCAGGCTATCATCATCGCTTGCCTGGGTTATTTTTGCAATCACCTCCTAAAGAGTCTTCCCACCACCAGTTCTTTGCCCCTGGACTCCATCCTTCATGCTGCCAAGGAGATCTTTATAAAAAGCAAATGTGATCTTGCTTAAAACCCTCCACTGCCTTCCAGTAGCTTTAAGGAAAAAAAAGTCCAAGCTCTTTCATGAGGCATGGAAGTCCTTTCCCTTTCCGCCATTTCATCATTACTTAGGGAAACTACTTGCAGCTGATGGCTTGAGACAGTCTCCACACACACCCCTTGCCCCATCAAGCTCCCCAAATTCCACTTGGGTGGAATGTACACAGCTAGTATGACAGCCCTAAGGGGCTAGGTGCCCTTCTTCCTTGGGGCTCCTGGAGTGCCCTGTGCATATGTGGAGTACAGCATTATTATATAGTGTTGTATTTTAATTTTTTTAAAATTTTTTAAAAATAAATTTATTTACTTATTTGTATTTTTATCTTATAAATTTATTTATATTTATTTATTTTTGGCTGCTTTGCATCTTCGTTGCTGCGCATAGGCTCCCTCCAGCTGCGGCAAGCGGGGGCCACGCTTCGATGCGGTGCACGGGCTTCTTCTCACTGCGGTGGCCCCTCCTGCTGCCGAGCACGGGCTCCAGGCGCGTGGGCTTCATCAGTTGCAGCACGCGGGCTCAGTAGCCGTGGCTCACAGGCCCAGTTGCTCCGCGGCACGTGGGATCCTCCCGGGCCAGGGCTCGAACCCGTGTCGCCTGCACTGGCAGGCGGATTCCCAACCACTGCACCACCAGGGAAGTCCCTATATAGTGTTGTATTTTAATTCTCCATTCACTTATCTATCTCTTCATTAGACTTGGAGCTATCGTATAATGCATGAAACATAAAGGAATAAAAGAAATAACCTGCTTTACTCCCCTAATTATATAGAGGAGAGGAGAGGGCCAGAGAAGCTCAGCGGCTCACACAAGATCATAGATGGATATAGTGACAAAGCTGCGATCAGAAGCCAGTTTTCCTAACCCCCAGTCCAGTGGCACTTAATATTATACTCCGCCAGACTCTCAGCATTCTACAGGTATTTCCACACTGCATATGAACTTTGGTATTGTTTCAGCCTAGGGTTCCCTGGTCTCCTGCCATCATTGAATGCATGAAGGCACTAAAATGGTCCTGGGTATCAGAGGTAGCCAGATTCAAACTCCTCTTCTAGCTCCCATCTTAGAGAGGCCAGTTAACTGCTCTGAGTTCTAAATGGGGATAATATCAGTCCCTTGTAGGACTGCTGGGTGGGGGGGTACTGCATGAGACAGTATAGAGTGCTTGACAGTGTCTAAAACACTATAGATATTCAGAACGACTCAATTCTTCTTCCTCCTCAAGCCCTTAGCCATTGCCAAGAAAGCTACCCCATCCACCAAGATCAAGTCTATTTTAGCTTGATGCACAGCAACCTCAAAGGTAGTTGAACTTGGATCAGACCAGCCTTAAAGATTAAAAAAAAGAAAAAGAAAGAACACGCTTCTTATTTTCATTATCTTTAATTCTTTAACCTAAATTAGACTGGCCAACATTCTCTATTCTGGACTTCTAGGTTGGTAGGTAACTGCAGGCAAGTGGATATCTGCATGACTGGATTTCAATTTGTAAATATTAATTGAGCACCTATTATGTGTAAAGAGTACAATGATCCTTTTTTGCTTTATGGGTCAGGAACTAACGAAGGGTATACTGTGAAAAGCAGCAAATGAAGGACTACAGATGACCAGAGAAATGAGAGAGCAACTTTGATTAGAAGAGATTTAAGAAGGCCTTACAGAAAAGGGATTTAAGGCATGTCCTGAGAATGTTGATAAGTAGTTATGGCGTCGGGGTAGCAAGAAAATTATAGGGAAAGAGAATAGCTTGAACAAAGGCACAGAGGAGACCAGAGTGAATGAAAACAGATTGGTGTGATACTTTGCAGGAGTAGGTGTGAGGGGACCCAGGTGGGCTCTGAAAACCAACCTAAGAACTTTATTAAAAATTTTTTTTATTATCAAATATTTTATTTATTTTTTATTTTATTTTTTTATTTTTTGGCTGTGCTGCGTGGCACGCGGGATCTTAGTTCCCTGACCAGGGATCGAACCCATGCCCCCTGCAGTGGAAGCGCAGTGTCTTAACCATTGGACCAGCAGGGAAATCCCTCAAATATTTCAAAAGTACAGAAAAGTTGAAAGACTAGCCCAGGAGTTGGCAACCTATGGCCTCAGGCCAAATTTGGCCCCCCTGTTTTTATAAATTAAGTTCTGCTGGAATATAGCCATGCCATTATAGCCATTATAGCCATTATATAGCAATATAGCCATTAAGTATTGTCTATGGTTGTTTCTGTGCTATAACGGCAGACCTACAGAGTTGAGTAGCTGCCACAGAGACTGTATGGATTGCAAAGCCTAAAATATTTACACTTCGGCCTTTACAGGAAGTCTGTGACTTCTGGACGTAGCATAATTAATGAACGTGTATCTTCTACCTAGATTCAACAACCATTAATATTTTGCTATTTTTGTTCTATCTACTTGTATGTGTGTGTTTTCTGAATCACTTGAAAGTAAGCTGTTTAAGCTGGTATATTAGCTCTCCAGAGGAGGAAAAAGCCCTATTTGTAGCACTTGCAGATTTCTGTGGTATAAATACTCCCATCACAGCTGATTTCAAGCTACCAAGGGTTGTAGAATCACAAAATTCTTGAATATTTAACAACTGGCTCTCAGCTGGTAGGAGGAGGCTTGGACATACCACAGGCTGCAGGATGCTTTACCCTTGTCTTGAGAAGCATCTCCAAAGATAAGAACATTCTCCTACATGGCCAGAATACTATTATCACAGCTCAGAAAGTTAACAGTAATCCTCTCCTATTATCAATATCTAGTCCATCTGCAAATTTCCCCAATTGGCTCCAAAATGTCTTTTTTAGCCTTTTTTTCCCCCAAACCACAATGAATCCTGGTTTACACACTGCATTCATCTGTTATGACACTTTAAACTTCTTCTTCCCTCTATGATATTGCCATTTTGAAAGGACCAAGCTATATTGTACAATGTTCTACATTCTGTGTTTCTCTGATTGCTACGTTTAGTTTGTTAGTCTGTAAACTTTATTCAGTCAGGCTCAACTGAATATTTGATGGTGACTTATATGGTATTTAACCCTACAATGAAGGGTAATTCAGACTAGGGCAAAATAGCACCCAGGAGAACATCACTAAAAGTTACTCAAGCCCTAAAAGAGTTAATTTTTCTTCCCCAATGACTACTGTACTTCCAGTTAATACTCCAATCTGCTCTCCACAGGGTTGGCTCCCAGGACTTTGCATACCAAGGACCCGATAGCTTCCACGTGTAAAATGCCCATTTCAGAACTCATCAGTAATCGAATCCTTCATGGAAGGTATTATTCCTCAAAGGCATCTGTATACACTTCCACCAACTCAACATAAACTACTGGCTCAAAGGAAATCCTTTAGATATAATTAATAGAGCATAAACGAGACTCGTTTTTACTATAAATTAGAATTTGCCATGAGTTTATCCAGAAGAATACAATCTTGTCCTTTGTAAATAAATGCGACAAAAGACACATTAAGCTGGAGTTCCTAAACTTGGCTGACCATAAGATTCATCTGGGGAGCTTTTAAATGCAGATGCCTAGGCCTCATTCCTGGAGATGGATTCAGTAAGGCCTAAAAAAAAAAATGCTTCTTTTTTTTATGCTTTTTTAAACGCATTTTTTTTTTTTAATTTTATAGCTACTTTATTTATTTATTCATTTTTGGCTGTGTTGGGTCCTCGGTTCGTGCGAGGGCTTTCTCCAGTTGCGGCAAGCGGGGGCCACTCTTCATCGCGGTGCGGGGACCGCTCTTCATCGCAGTGCGCGGGCCTCTCACTATCGCGGCCCCTCCCGTTGCGGGGCACAGGCTCCAGACGCGCAGGCTCAGCAGTTGTGGCTCACGGGCCCAGCCGCTCCGCGGCATGTGGGATCTTCCCAGACCAGGACTCGAACCCGTGTCCCCTGCATTAGCAGGCAGACTCTCAACCACTGCGCCACCAGGGAAGCCCTATGCTTTTTTAAAGTGCTAATCACTGGTCATTCCAATGATTAGCCAGATTTGGAAGTACTTCACTCGCTGGGGCATGTATTTTGAGAGATTGTATTTTAAAACTGTCATGTTGGGCTTATATCGTTTTAACCACACTTCCAAAGGGTTGTCCTTGCAATGCTCAAATTAAATTTAGCAAGCATTTGTTGGGCACCTATATGGTGTAGGTATATAGTAGGGGCTGGAGGTACAAAGAGAAACACAGTTGCTGCCCCCAGGACCACCTGTTAGACGGTTTGTCATAGGGCTACAGAACCAGAGAGGGTTGAATGGAACACTGAGGGATTGGGCCCATGACCTTCGTTCTAATAACTGCAAGAGAAAAGACCACAATTAAAAAACAAATAATTCCCGCTTTTGCCTTCCCCTACATTTTGACTGGGCAGATTCCCAATTGATGCATAGGTAGAACTTTCCATATTAGGATGTGGCTAGAAATGCTAGTATGCCCACTCTGGCCTTTACGGCCTGAAAAACACTTTAGCTGTAGGATAAATTAAAAAAATACAAAATGGTGAATTATCAGTCTGCATTTTATTTCCCTGATATAGTACTTTAGGGCAATAATGTAATTAAATCTCTAATTAAGTCAACTGAATAATTGTATAAGTGCAGAATCACCCAAAATAAATTAAGTCCAAATCCCCTGCTAGAGGATCCAATTAAAGATATTAACACAAAGAGGGTCCACAGTACTTAAAATGCATTATTATTTAACATTTATTAAAAGGTGTTATTAAACACCTTTTCCGTGATAAATGTTGCTTTTATGAGACCCTTTTGAGAAATCATTGTATGCCTCTGAAAACTATTTGGTTTGAAAGTCCTCTTAAAATATTAAAGGCAAGCCCTTGCCGCGGGATCTAAGCAGCTTTAGAAGATATGGAGGCAGCAGTCGCTTCTCTCCAATGAAACCAAAACAAGACCTTAGACCTCGAAGAAACCCCAAGCACCATCTTTGCTTCTCACCTCATTTTGCAGGAGAAGACACTGGATGAGAGAGGCTAAGTGATGTGGACCAGAGTCACGAGCAAATTTGAGAAATGGCCTAGGTTTCATTTCTGCACATCCAGAGCTCTTCTACTCTATAGCACTGGAAAAGATTTGGAGATAACCCCAAATTTTCTTTCACCCAACCAGATAGAGTGCTTAGAGAGAACAGGGATACTAAAACTCATCTGGAACACGGGACAGACCTTGTTCTGAAGAAACTGTATAATAGAGGGTAAGGGAGGATGAAACAATATGTTAAAGTTTTGTTTTGTTTTTAAATGGTTGAAAACAGCTGGATAAGGGTAAAAGGAAACAAATGGAAGCCATGCTGTTATGGGAAGAGACCACATACCTCTCAACCAAGTGGTAGAAGTGGACCATGTTTCCTTAATAGAGATTATACAGCTGGCAGAAAGGTATGATGCAGTAATGATACGGGACTTCAACCTCTGAACATCTGCTAAAAACTTGCATTCTATAGTTGACAAATTCCTGGTGTGCCTAACTGATAATCTTATGTATTAGAAGATAGAAGAAGCGCTTTTTGCTTAATTATGTCAGCATAATTGGATATAAAGGTCATAGGAATTAACAAAAAATTAATGCCATCTTGGTAGTAGAATCAGTCCTTAGAAAGGCCTAGCAGGAATGGGTTTGGACACCCAGACTATATGTTAGGAAAGTGCATTGCAAAAATAAGTTTAGTGAAAAGACTGCCATTAACTATAACTGGAAATAAAGTTCAAGGGTGATGGAAGCCTCTGAAAAACTAAATTCCAACAATGTCATACTTAATTATGAAAGTGACCAAAATAATGGCTACTGAATAAGCTCTCTCAGGGCTCTCATTTGAGAAGGTCCAGGTGTAAAAGGAGGAGCCTATGATCCCCTCCACTGCTGAGCATTTCCTCTGCACAGAGCACCACGGTGGAGACAGGGCACTATCCCTGTTTTGAAGGAGCTGACAAGAGAGAGGTATAAAACTGTAAAAATTGTGTGGGACTCCACCCAGAGGCTTGTATTGTCACCAGGACACTTGCCACAAGTGTTTTTAAAGTGCTGTTCCTCACAGAAAATGTTCAGAAACAAACAACCTTGTCAGAATCTGCTAAAGACTGATGGGCATGCATGGGGGAAGGAGATAATGACAAAAATAAGGGGCTCCCAGATGTAAAGGCTGTATGTTGAGTAAGAACAAGTATGTGCAAATATTTGCAAAAGATAATATACTATTAACACTCCCTAGCACCATACACAAAAATAAACTCAAAATGGATGAAAGACCTAAATCTAAGGCCAGACACTATAAAACTCTTAGAGGAAAACATAGGCAGAACACTCTATGACATAAATCACGGCAAGATCCTTTTTGACCCACCTTCTAGAGAAATGGAAATAAAAACAAAAATAAACAAATGGGACCTAATGAAACTTCAAAGCTTTTGCACAGCAAAGGAAACCATAAACAAGACGAAAAGACAACCCTCAGAATGGGAGAAAATATTTGCAAATGAAGCAACTGACAAAGGATTAATCTCTAAAATATACAAGCAGCTCATGCAGCTCAATATCAAAGAAACAAACAACCCAATCCAAAAATGCGCAGAAGACCTAAATAGACATTTCTCCAAAGAATATATACAGATTGCCAACAAACACATGAAAGGATGCTCAACATCACTAATCATTAGAGAAATGCAAATCAAAACCACAATGAGGTATCACCTCACACCAGTCAGAATGGCCATCATCAAAAAGTATACAAACAATAAATGCTGGAGAGGGTGTGGAGAAAGGGGAACCCTCTTGCACTGTTGGTGGGAATGTAAATCGATACAGCCACTATGGAGAACAGTATGGAGGGTCCTTAAAAAACTAAAAATAGAACTACCATATGACACAGCAATCCCACTCCTGGGCATACACCCTGAGAAAACCATAATTCAAAAGAGTCATGTACCACAATGTTCATTGCAGCACTATTTACAATAGCCAGGACATGGAAGCAACCTAAGTGTCCATCAACAGATGAATGGATAAAGAAGATGTGGCACATATATACAATGGAATATTACTCAGCCAAAAAAAATGAAATTGAGTTATTTGTAGTGAGGTGGATGGACCTAGAGTCTGTCATACAGAGTGAAGTAAGTCAGAAAGAGAAAAACAAATACTGTATGCTAACACATATATATGGAATCTAAAAAAAAATGGTTCTAATGAACCTAGGGGCAGGACAGGAATAAAGATGCAGACGTACAGAATGGACTTGAGGACACGGGGAGGGGGAAGGGTAAGCTGGGATGAGGTGAGAGAGTGGCACGGACATATATACACTACCAAATGTAAAATAGATAGCTAGTGGGAAGCAGCTGCATAGCACAGGGAGATCAGCTCGGTGCTTTGTGACCACCTAGAGGGGTGGGATAGGGAGGATGGGAGGGAGACACAAGAGGGAGGGGATATGGGGATATATGTATATGTATAGCTGATTCACTTTGTTATAAAGCAGAAACTAACACACCATTGTAAAGCAATTATACTCCAATAAAGATGTTAAAAAGAAAAAGATAATATACTATTCAAAGAAGACAAAGGAAATAGAACAACTGAAGAATGAGTTCAAAGTCGTAAAGACGGGCTTCCCTGGTGGCGCAGTGGTTGAGGATCTGCCTGCCAATGCAGGGGACACGGGTTCGAGCCCTGGTCTGGGAGGATCCCACATGCCGCGGAGCAGCTGGGCCCGTGAGCCACAATTACTGAGCCTGCGCATCTGGAGCCTGTGCTCCGCAACAGGAGAGGCCGTGATAGTGAGAGGCCCGCGCACCGCGATGAAGAGTGGCCCCCACTTGCCGCAACTGGAGAAAGCCCTCGCACAGAAACAAAAGACCCAACACAGCCATAAATAAATAAATAAATAAATAAAATTAAAAAAAAAAAAAAAAAAGTCATAAAGACTAAAATAAATTCCATGAAGAGGGGCCTTTAAAGATGAAATGTGCATTCACATAGCCCATTACAGGTTGTCAGGGGTGCCTTGGATGCAGCTACCATCCTGGCTTCTGGTGTCCTTTGCTTTCCAAGACCACCCACCCTCCCAATCCAAACATCATATTATAGGACAAATAACTGTGCAGCACCCCACTGAGCCCCTCCCTGCAGCAGCTTTCTCACTCTTTTTTTCTGATGTTCTTGTCCAGCTTTCATCCTCTAATACTTCCCTTCTCTGTCTTCCTCCTCACTCTGGAGACCTAGCTTCTGGTCTAGGGCACCTTCACAGACGCACCCACCCACCTCTGTTCTGCTCTCTCATGCTCAGAACGCACATAACTGTCCTTCCCGGCTACTGAAAGACTGTGAGAAATGGCACAGATGGGAGAGTCAAATGACTAATGCTTTCCAACACAGGACAAAAAAGAAAAAGATGAGGACGAATGTGCATTCTGGAACACAGATCTGTGAGCTTATGAAAATTATGGCAAAATTCCAGAAAAGGTTATTAAATAGACAGTTTGTGAGCTCTCGAGAAAAGGCAGCAGTGATAGCAGCCCCAAGGTAGGTGGCTCACAATGAGCACATTATGACAAAACACTCTCATTTTTCTTTTGATATTAACTTGGCTGTTAGCTTCAGAAATAGTAAAGATAGAGTATATTCAGATTATGGAAACTTAGTCGTGGATAAGACAGAGAAATGGGATCTGTATAAGAGTTTGGCAATATGGATTCAAATATGTAAAATAACTATTCCTAGAAAATGTTTAGTAGTGGATTTATATTGAGCAGAAAAGTGATCTCTAGTGTTGTGCTACAAGACTCAATACTTGGTTCCTTTCCCTTATCACAGTGCTTGAATGAAGATGAAGAAGAAATGTATATTAAATTTTAATTTTCGGATGTCATATAGCCAAGAGAGAAAGCCAACACATGGATAGCATCAAAATCTTAATGGTTTTGACATGTTGAGCAATAGACTGATACTAGCCAGATGAAATGTAACAGGGCAACTGTAGAGTTGAGCATTTAGGTTTCAAAAACTAATTGCAAAAGTTTAAACCTCAGTTTGGCAGTGACTCATAAAAAAACACTGAAAATCTTTGATAACCACATTCTGTATATAAGCCAAAACTATGATGTAGATACTAAAAAAAAAAAAAAAAAAAAAAGCAAACGCAAACTTTGGCAGTATAAACAGATGTACATGTCCAAAAGACAGGCAGCAACAGTCTCACCGCAATCTTTGATGGTCGATCATGTTTAGAAAACTATGTTCAGTCCTGGGTGCCATGTCTCAAGAAGGACACTGACAAGATAGAAAGGGTCCAGTGTTGGGATGAAGAAATATTTGGAAACATATCATTTAAGGAATGCTTAACCTGGAGGAAAGGATTAAAGGAAGATATTAAACCCATCTTCAAACTTCTAAAGCAATTAAATGGGAGAAGGAGCAGTCTTGTTCTATATGCTTCAGGGAACAGAACAAAGAGCAACAAGATGAAGTTTCTGGGAAGCTTTAATTTCAGTAACAAACAAGAAAGACCTTTCAAATGACTAGAGTTGTCTAACACGAATAGTCTTCTTTTTTGACAAGCTGTTAACTCCCTATTATTTAAAGTCCTCAGCGACTAGATGCCCACAGCAGAAAAAGGTATGAATGAAACTCTAAGCTCAAGGGGGGGGTGGCACAAAGCTGCCTCCAAGGTCCCATGCAACTTCAACATCCTAGCTGACACTGCTTCAGCTGAATGGTTTTGCCAGCTTCTGAGTGGCAAGACTTGGTACAAAAGGAAAAGCTACAATTAAAACCTTTCTCTAATACAAGAAACTGTGAAATGTACTACAAACAACATAAAAATTTCCTTTTTGCCTAGAATAACAAATTATTTAAAAGAATCTGTAGGAAAAAAAATCTACTGATCTACTGACCTTAATTAAATATCTTATTTTGGCAAAAGTGGAAGGAGGTGGAAATAAGAGAATTTTTAGTTATTATATTTCCTCAATCACATGAATTCATATGCCAACACACAATTAGAATGGTAGTGCTTCCCAATATTAAAATAGTAATAATATTAATAATGGCAATAACAACAAAGACAATCCCATACATAGTACTTACATGTGCCTAGCACTGTGGTAATACATTTATATCTATATAATATATATATATCTATAAGATATATATAATAGTACCTCCCTCATAGGACTGTTGTGAGGATTGTACATCTATCTATCTATCTATCTATCTTCTGTTCTATATACCCTATGAGGTGTGTGTGTATATCTGTCAATCTATCTATCTATCTATCTAGGAAAACATTAGAATTTCCTTTGAGAAGAGAACACATACCTATGTTAATAATGTCCTTTGCACAAGGGCAAACTTTTAAAATACACATCACAGATTAAAAGAATAAATCAAGTCAAATACTTTTGGATAAAACCATATTTACAGAGATGACAGAAAACTGAAGCCATCATTAGATTAATTATGTACCTCTATTACAATATATACATTTTTTTTCTACCACAAGTAAAAATGCCATATGGTTGTAGAACAAATGTCAATAAGAATTGGAGGTGGAAAATTTCCACATTTTCTGGGAAGAAAAAGCCATAAATATCTCAATTGATTAAGTATACTCTTCTGGACATTCTTTCTTTCTTTTTTTTTTAAACAAAAAGGCACTGAACAAGACTACTGCGTTACAAAACAAAACTAATATATTTGTAGTTTAAAAGTTCTTAATAATAAAACCTTTTTTTTTAAACTAAAAATCTCAACCAAAGACTCTGACTGCAGCAGTGGTATTTGGGGTTTCACACAACAACAGGACACTGCCTCATGTCATTTTCACGATTTTTTAAAAACCAATTTCAGGGTTCATCATACTACATTTAAGTCACTGAACAAAGCATTATTCAGTGCTAATAATAAAGCATTATTCAATGAGTTCAAAATGATAAACATAATTTATCCCATGCTTTAACATTTTTACTGTTCCCTAAAATATCAGAATATTTTTCTCTTGTAAAATAGCCTGCAAAATTACTATAATATAGATTTGTATTGAGCTTTAAGATATTCACTTTTAACAAGTTCTATTTATTGTTTTGCAGAATTAAAATCATTCTGTATAACTGTGTGAGAGCGCAGGACACACATGACGTTTATTACACTGTTCTTCTTTTCCCTGGCCAAGTTCTGGAAGCCCACGGAGATGGGAGGTAAGAGAGGTGGACTCTGGGAAAAACAAAATGCCATGTATTTCCAGACATGATGGTCTTTCAAGCACCTTGGAGCAGAATCCTCCAGATGAAGCCACACAGGAACCTTTTTTTATCCTATAATAGGATGAGATGTTCTCCTCCTAAGACTGATTAATTCATTTATGCTATTTCATAATAATATGAAAAATAATCATAGAGAGGCAGTGAGCAAACTTTGGTAGGGAAACTCTGGACCTGGACATGTGTGACCTTGGGCAAAGCAACTTCTCTAAGCCCACCTCACCTATAAAATCACAGAGGTACTATTTATGCCACAGGCAATTATTATGAGGAACAAATAAGATAATGTATGTGAAATTCCTCTGACATCAATGAAATGCTACACAAAGGCAAGGTTTGAAGAGTAAGTGAGCACTGGGTTCATTGCAAACCTTAACATGTAACATTTATAATGATGTACCTGCCTTTAACTATAAACATTCATAGATTATTTTATACAGATTCATGAAGATGTTATAAATATTTAAAAACTGTGATTATTAGTGAATAGGAAACATGCTTGTTTTGAAAAATGAATTTCCAAATCATCTTGACCATTTAAAATTCAGTCTATTCCCCTTAAAAGGAAAAAAGAAAAAAACATGATAAAGACAGGTAAGGTATCATTTTTCTCGCCCTCTCTTCCACACATGAGCCTGTTAGGCTCGGTCTGGACGGTGTGTGGCCTCCTACTGAGAGTGAGATTTCAGAACTGATTTCAAGGCTCAACCTCTCAGCTAAGTACATTTATGAGTCTGTGCTGTGAACTACTATCCACAAAGACCTGAACATAACCAAACAACTCATTTCATACAAATTATCATGTCTGAATATATATGTATATTATATGTATAAATACCTCTAAACAAACACACACATATATAGTTTAATATATATAACTATATATTATATATATATATATATATAGTTTACAGATATTTTCATTAAAAACATTTTACTACCGTAATCAAAACTGACCTAAACTGTTGACTCTGTGGCTGAGCATTCAGGCAAAGTTATGCTTGCTACTTTAAGAAACAGAGGTCAACCTTGTAGCTCACGATATGAGTAGATGTGCCTGATTTCAAAATGTAATTAAATGGAATAAATGTACAATTTAGTTTAGTTTTTAAAAGTTAACTTATAAACTTTCATTAACATTTGATAGGTAGGGTATCTGAAGTTAGTAATATGGAATTATATTAAATTGAGGCTTAATTCCATAGGAAAAGCAATCTTTGCTTCTTGGTTATCATGTCTTCTGAAGGAAAATTTAATGATTTATAAATAATCACTGATTTATCTATATCCTGACTCAAAAAGCTAATTTTTAATTTTAGTACTATATTCCAAAGAAAAACTTAATTCTATACATTGAAATTCAAAAAGCAAAACTGGGACCATGAAGCTTTTTAGCAAACTCTGTACTAGAAATTCAATAAGCAAAACATATCATAGGTTGTAGATTGCAGCAATGAGCTACTCTTGCCTGTAGCTTTTTTAGGAGTGAATCAATAAATAGTAAGCTCTGCAATCTCATGACAAATGCAATGCTGGTTATTTAATTAAAAAGAACACTGTGGGGGGCTTCCCTGGTGGCGCAGTAGTTGAGAATCTGCCTGCTAATGCAGGGGACACGGGTTTGAGCCCTGGTCTGGGCAGATCCCACATGCCGTGGAGCAATTAGGCCCGTGAGCCACAACTACTGAGCCTGGGCGTCTGGAGCCTGTGCTCCGCAAAAAGAGAGGCCATGACAGAGAGAGGCCGCGCACCGCAATGAAGAGTGGCCCCCACTCACCGCAACTAGAGAAAGCTGTCGCACAGAAACGAAGACCCAACACAGCCAAAAATAAATTAATTAATTAATTAAAAAAAAATTTAACTGGCTGTCCTCTATTCTTCTTAAAAAAAAAAAAAAAAGAACACTGTGGGACAAGAGCATGCACATCATGTAGGTAAACAGTCCTGGGGGTTATTTGAGGAATACATAAACTATGCAAGAATGAATTTGGGTTTCTGTTATTTTACTTGAGTCCATATCTTATACATTTCTTAAATCCTCCTCATGTCCAGGTTTTTCATCTGCTGATACCTGGGGATCAATTACCTTAAAACTACCATTACCATCGCCAACACCATCCACGTGACCCTAGGTTCTTGACATCCTAACATGCATCCTGACACAAGATGAGATCAAAACTCATTTATGATTTCTAGCACTAGAACGTACATCATATACAACTAGAAAACTACATCTACTGAGAGCAATGACAATGAAACCAATGTATACCTCAGCCATGCCTTCCAGGCAGATTGCATCAGACTGGGGGCAAATGCAGCAATCAATGTATGGGGTGACGCTGTTACTCTGTGCCATGTAACTGTAATCATATCTGCAGGATTAACACCTCTTCCAGATGTAGGAGGGCTCGACGTTATGGTGCTAGGGTATTTGTTAACATAGATCCTTACCTTCCTCAAGAGAGCAGTAATGAGAACTTGTTTTATTTACTTTTTTTGGCCACGCTGCATGGCTTGCAGGATCTTAGTTCCCTGACCAGGGATCGAACCTGTGCCCCCTGCAGTGGAAGTGTGAAGTCCTAACCACTGGACTGCTGGGGAAGTCCTGAGAACCTGTGTTATTTTTATTTATATAAATTTATTTATTTTATTTATTTATTTTTGACTGCATTGGGTCTTTGTTGCTGTGAGCAGGCTTTCTCTAGTTGCAGCGAGCAGGGGCTACTCTTCGTTGCGGTGTGTGGGCTTCTCATTGCAGTGGCTTCTCTTGTTGTGGAGCACGGGCTCTAGGCATGCGAGCTTCAGTAGTTGTGGTGTGCGGGCTCAGTAGTTGTGCCTCGTGGGCTCTAGACCGCAGGCTCAGTAGTTGTGGCGCACGGGCTTAGTTGTTCCATGGCATGTGGGATCTTCCTGGACCAGGGCTTGAACCCGTGTCCTCTGCACTGGCAGGTGGATTCTTAACCACTGTGCTACCAGGGAAGCCCTATATTTTTATTTATTAAAAATTTTTTTTTAAATTAATTTTTATTGGAGTATAGTTGCTTTATCAAGAACTTGTTTTAAATGGTTATATCTATAAAACTTTCTTGAAAGAGTGAAGAATGCTTACCAGCTTAAAAAAAATCACAATAATCATTGTACTGGTTCAGCAAATAAATGATAAGACAGTCGCTTACTAGACAATCACTATTTTTGAGACCAGAATTATGTTAGATTACAGAGTAATGCATACCATTTTCTGGATTTTTGTAAGACCACAGCCTGCCTACAAATTCTCTCTTACTTCTTTTTGTAGTATGTCTAAAGCACCTTGGGAAGCAGTATGGTAGTGAAGAGTACAGTGTGGAGTCAGCGGACTCAGGTGGAATCATGACTGTGAGATAGTTAACTGTGAATGCTGTTAGCTTATTCAATCTCTTCTCCATAAAATGAAGGGATTCAGAGACAGAATCTGATAGAACCACTTGATTAAAGTGCTTAGTGTGTGCCTTGAACAGAGTGCACAGTGAAAAACACACGTACGATGGCATGCATGTGACAGAGATCACAGGACGTCAAAAGGCCTACAACCTTTCCTAACAGGTGCACACAAATCTCGTCAGGAATGAAGATAAAAGGTAGCATAATTTCATTAGATCTAGAACAGGGAGACCTTCCATAGGGGGCACCATTGCACCATGCAGGAATCAATCTTCAGAGGTACATCTTTGGCTTTTATTACTATCTGGTGGATAGGTAAGATCTTTCATCAATCCAAAAAGTCAAGGACTTGGGGGAAAGAAAGGATCTACTCACCCGTAATCTTTAGTTAGGAGCACTGTACACATCACCGACCTATGTTACAGGTCCTGTGATCTCTACTGTTACCTCAGTAATTCTGTTTGAAAATCGAGGTGGCACGGTCTCCTTGCTATTTCAGAAAGGTGGTTAAGCACATCCAGGATCAATATTCTGTCTCACGTGTCATTGGGGAGGCTGAGTAGTGCCTGCAGACACTGCTTAGGAAACATGAGGGAATGTCTTCAGAGGTACCAAATGAACAAATTACAGCTTTCTGAAAGATCAGACATCTTGACTAAAATCCTTAATTCTGTAAAAAATCAGTCTGTAGGATTAGTGAATGAGTTTGAAAATATCAATCTAAGGTAATGACAAAGACTTCTGCCTAAAAGCCACATTCAACATCAACACAGAGATGCCTCCCTTTTCATTCTCTTTTTGGAAAACTCATGCCTCTCCACTGTTTTTTTTATGACAGGGAAAGAGACAGCATTCCCTTCAGCTCTACTTAAAACTGTTCCGTGGACTAAGCAGGCTCCTCTATGGGGACAGAAGGATCAATCCTCCACATAAAGTCATACAGGCTCTCCCTGTGCACAAGTGGCTCCTGATACCACAAACTGGGAACAATAATTGAATCCAGCCACCCTACTGTGCAAAGCATTTACCCACAGAACCAGCCTGGTGGGCATCTGTACTTAGCTTTCTAGACTAAGATTCAAAAGGTTACCCCAATTGAATCTTTGTTTCAACCCAGAGAGTATATGGCATTGAGGAGGTAACCATTTGATTAAAAATATACTTGGGGACATGCCGTGGAGCAACTGGGCCCGTGAGCCACAACTACTGAGCCTGCGCGTCTGGAGTCTGTGCCCCGCAACGGGAGGGGCCGCTATAGTGAAAGGCCCGCGCACCGCGATGAAGAGCGGCCCCCGCACCGCGATGAAGAGTGGCCGCCGCTTGCCGCAACTAGGAAAGCCCTCGCACGAAACGAAGACCCAACACAGCCAAAAATAAATAAATAAATAAAGTAGCAAAAAAAAAAAAATATATATATATATATATATATACACTTGGGGAGAAATAAGAGGAGCAAAGATGGAGTCAAATATGTCTTATGAATTAAAAGGAATATAGGCACAAACATCTGGCACATCTTGGGTTATTCATTCATTCATTCAACGGTAGTTCAGCATATATTTATTGGGCACCCAGTATGTGGCAGGAACTGTGTTAGGCCCTCAGGGTATAATGGTGTGCAAAACCAGACTCGATTCCAGGCTTACAATTAAGAACTGGTTTTCATCAACAATCTAAGTTTGCCTTAGCTTCCTGAAAAATGTTAGATATTATGCAGACATATAATTTTTCAGGACCCAGTAATTCAGAAAGATGAATCTAAGGATGGGAGAGATTGCCCCAATAAATACTATTGTCATAAACTAAATAATATTTTATATATAAAATTAGAGATGAAAGACCAATAAGCTAGGAATAAATGATTTGAAGAAAAATAAAGAAGATTTATAACTGCTTAGAGGATTGAATTTAAAGAGTATCAATAGGGCTTCCCTGGTGGCGCAGCAGTTAAGAATCCCCCTGCCAATGCAGGGCACATGGGTTCAAGCCCTGGTCCAGGAAGATCCCACATGCCGCGGAGCAACTAAACCTGTGCGCCACAACTACTGAGCCCGTGTGCCACAACTACTGAAGCCCACGTGCCTAGAGCCCGTGCTCCGCAACAACAGAAGCCACCACAATGAGAAGCCCGCACACCGCACCGAAGAGTAGCCCCCGCTCACTGCAACTAGAGAAAGCCGCGCACAGCAACGAAGAACCAAAGCAGACAAAAAATAAATAAAATTTAAAAAAATAAAATAAAATAAAAATTAAAGAGTATCAATAGTACTTGGGTGAACAAATGAGAGAGTGGCAATATTTTATGATGTCATAAAGAGGCTTATTTTTATCATTTAATAATTTTATTCATGGTCCACAAGGGACTAGAGATTATGATCATTAAATCTGTTGATGCCATTGAGGTGTGTGGGATTGTTAACACCTCAGAGAACAAGAATCTAATTTTAAAATAACATTAAGATATTAGTGGAATAGATCATCAGGGCAAGATGATAGTCACTGGGGACAAATGCATAATAATACACTCAGAGACCTAAGGAGGAAAAGCACTAGCTTTATAATGGGGAATGAATGAATGAATGTCCAGAGGGTGACTGTTTTGCAAAAAGACTTGAGGGCTCATAATAAGGCACAACTCTGGCTCAAGATACTGACTATTGCATGTGGAATTAGAATTTATTTTTTATTTTATTTATTTTTAATTAATTAATTAATTAATTTTATTTATTTGGCTGCGCTGGGTCTTTGTTGCTGTGCGCGGGCTTTCTCTAGTTGCAGAGAGCGGGGGCTACTCTTCGTTGTGGTGCGCAGGCTTCTCCCTGCGGTGGCTTCTCTTGTTGTGGTGCATGGGCTCTAGGCGCGTGGGCTTCAGTAGTTGTGGCTCGTGGGCTCTAGAGCACAGGCTCAGTAGTTGTGGCGCACGGGCTTAGTTGCTCCACGGCATGTGGGATCTTCCCAGGCCAGGGCTCGAACCTGTGTCCCCTGCATTGGCAGGCGGATTCTTAACCACTGTGCCACCAGGGAAGTCCTAGAATTTATTTTTGATTAAAAGTTTCACATGGTACAAAAGCTTCTTTGCTTTATTACAGACAGAAATTGATCAATGATTATTTTTCCATCATTGATAACTGTATTTTGAAGGAGATTTGGAATCAAAGCAGTGGTTGCAAAAACTGGCTTTAGTAAATTAATTGTTTTGAAAAAAAGATTAAACAAAACCTATTCATTATTGCTGAAAAAAAAAGAAACCCAAAACAAAAAATATCCCCCCTTTCTGAAATGTGATTGCCAAAAGAAAAACAACTGGTTTTATCTGATTTTTAAGGAAACAAGGAGTGGAGGATTTAAAACCTTCAGATGGCTGTTCTGGCAGTGTCTTCCAGCACCCACCCCTCTGCTGTGGGTAGGTCATCAGATCAGCGCCTGCACTGCGGGCTCGGTGTACGACGTTTCTGTCTTCCTCAACTGTTCCCCAGCACCTCAACCACAACTTCAGTCCTCACACAAAAATTCACAGTGTAAAAAAAATCACATTTCCGAAAACAAACTTATGGTTACCAATGGGGAAGGGGTGGAGATAAATTAGGAGTTTGAGATTAACATGTATATACAACTACATATAAAATAGATAACCAATAAGGACCTGTTGTATAGCACAGGGAACTATACTCAATATTTTGTAATAACGTACAAGGGAAAAGAATCTGAAAAAGAATATGTATACATATATTCAATTAAATATATATAACTGAATCACTGTGCTGTACACCTGAAACTAACACAACATTGTAAATAAACTATACTTCAGTCAAAAAAATTTTTTTAAAAACCCCACATTTTCCAACAGTGTATTCCTTCTATTGCCATAGAAGCAAGCAATTCTTTAGGAGCCTAGAATTAAATGCTGGTTATGTCACTAAAAACATGAGTTCAGGCAAGTTATTTTTCAATTCTCAGTAGCTCAGGTTGTAATCTGGAAAAATTCTAATTCAAATCAGAGTCTACACTTTTAAAACAGATACCTTTCAGAAAAAAAACCTGCTCAGACGTTATTACCTTAATGCCCTTATTTACATTTTTACACGTTGTCATCCAGTCTTTATCAAGCATATAAAATTTTATATAGCTGCATCCATATCATAATGGTATTTGGATTTGGATTTTTTTCCTTTAAATTGTATTATAAACATCTCATCTAATTGGACCACAAGCCCTTAATGAAAAAAGATGGGAGAGGGGAATGTCAATGCTTCTACATAGTCTCCATAATTATCACTAAAACAGAAATCCTAAATGTTAAGACAGCTTCAAGAGGTTAGAAGACATGAGAGGTTTAGTGCATACAGTGATGCTGTTTGGAATATTTTACCAAAGGAGCTAATGCAAAGTCCCAGGGTAGGAGAAGGAGCATCTGCCCAAGAAAGGGGTACAGGGAAGAGAAAACACAGCAACATCTGGTCTCTAAATGTGCCAATGTGAAAAATTCTCAGAGCCAGTTAGCTAGGGTTATGGGAAAGAACAAGCAGGAAAAAATTGTCTGCCAAAAAAAAAAAAAAAAGAGTCTGGCTTTGTCAGTAAACAAAGGACAGTAATACTTACAGAAAATTTCCTATACTATACTCAAGGTTCAAAAAAGAATTTTGGATTCAATAGGCAGCAAAATGGCTGAAGCAATCTATGGATAATAAATGAGAAGAAATGGCTAAAGGGCAAGCCTTGGAAAGGAAAGACTCTTTTTCTTCTTAAAGGGAAATGATGATATGTGATCATGCAAATGCAAATGTCTGTGGACAGCACAGTTTGCTGCTGGGAAGGGAATTTTAATGTGTACCCTATGCAAATGCGTTTTATAATAAAACAAAATGTGCAGGGCCTTCTGAGGGCAGGGAGGAAAGAGGAGGGCAGGGGCTCTAGACGCTGTGCCCGAGAGGCAGGGGAATGCGCTACTCTGGGACCCTGAACAAATTCCAGGAGAGGGGGCATGGCAAAAACCCACTCCTTTCAAAAAACCTCTCTCACGTTTGACTGAGAACTGGATGCCTGATAAATCAACACCTGCAAAATCTTTCTTTACCAAGTGCTTAACCCTGAGCAATTCTCTGTGCTTCGAGTGAACCTCAGTAAGAAGACATGAAAAACAACTTTCTTTTCTGTACTGAGTCATGGGGAAAATTATATGAACTACACAGTAAAGACTGGAGATGGATACAAAGAAAGCTCCTGCAAACTATTTAGAGTCTTTGCGTCAAAATCAGCATGACTGCCAAAGTCCATGTAAGGCCCAGTCCTAGGCACTTGTGGAAGAATAAGCAGGAGGCTGGCCCACGTGGCTGAGAGTCTGGTTTTGACCAAGTGATATTTATTCATATTTGTATACCTGAAGCAATTATTAACAGGAAATTGAGAAAAAGTCTGTATCTCTGTGATGGAGATATTTAAGCCAGCCTTTTTGAAAGTGTTAAAAAATTAAAGTTGTAGAAAGCCAAACCATAGGTGCCATGTTTTGCCTGAAGTGGTAAAAATACCATCTGCCTCAGTCTTTGAGCAGCATGCTTCTTTCAAGTAGCAGTAGGCTAAACTACCGGCATAAGCTCAGCTCCAGCTGGGGAAAATACACAAACGTTTGTAGATGTTTTTCTAAGTAAGAGTAGTCAACATGCTCGTTTTCCTTCAGACATATATATTAGTTACCATAGCAAACCAAGAGTGAATGTGGCCTGAGAAACTTCTCCACTGGTCCTGACACACGCCCATGAATTTCTACAATTCAATAGGTGGCACTCTTCCCTCTAACACTGAACTCAATCTGCTTGGGGCCAGAAACCTAGGGAACATGGACTAGTTCCGTATACCATGAGAGATACACACTCAGGGCTGCAGACCAATCACTGTAATGAAGATCCCCATTGCATCGCGCATATGAGCAAAACTGTCGGCACCAGTTATTTGGTCACAATTCACTTCTGGTAATTACATTCTGTCCAATAAAACTTCTGCAGTTTTAACTAGGTAAGTAAGATACTTCTTGTTTTTTTCATTTTAGAAGCTGGGTAGAATTGCATTACAGTTAAACAGCTTCCATTCCTCCCCAGCCCTGGGTGGATGAGCTTCAGGAGTAGGTAGAGTGCTCCTGTGCTGGTGTTAACCACCTTCCAGAGGCGGGAGAGACTTAATGAATGAGTAGTTGCTGAGTGCTTTGGTATCTTTAGATGAAAGGCAGTGCAGCAGTGTAAAGCATTCACATCCAGGCTCCATCGCCACAGGAACTCAATTAAGAAGTAATTCAATTTCTTTTCTGAGTGTTTGAGGACAGACCACTGTTTTGCTGAATGTGACAGGCACTCTCGAGATCTAGCTGAGACTGATTTTGATCGCCACTTCTGCCCTCTCCCCTGCTTCCTCGCCATTCTGAGACTGACAAACTTGGAGAGCTGGTATACAAGGCCATAGAGCACACAGCCAAAATAAATTTCTATGGTTCTTAAAATCTGATTTTTCAGATAAAATTTGGCTTTTGAGAAAACACTCACCACTTGGAAATAAAGAAATCTCCAGCAATAAATAAATTTCATGACACTCTCCAGAAACGGCCATTGAGTTTTTCAAATGTAGTTTTACAGAGGGACATCCCTGGTGGTCCAGTGGGTAAGATTCCACGCTCCCAATGCAGGCGGCCCGGGTTCAATCCCTGGTCGGGGAACTAGATCCCACATGCAAGCTGCAACTAAGAGTTCACATGTCGCAACTAAAGATCCCACATGTCGCAACTAAAGATCCCACATGCCGCAACAAAGATCCTGAGTGCCGCAACTAAGACCTGGAGCAGCCAAAAATTAAAAAAAAAATGTAGTTTTACAGATAAACCCACCAGGGGAGTCCTAAGCTGCCTAGCATGATGCCTGCATCAGTCAGCATGAGCACCAGGACCACATCATGGACCCATGATATGCTACTTAAGAGACAATACTGTGAGCTGGACCCTGCAGACATCTCCCTGACACTTGATAGTGATGGATATAATCGTTTTTACCCATGGTACTTGGATTTGGGTCCATGTATGGATGATAGGTCTGGGTTAATCGCCTAGATCCCTTAAATATCAGCACAGCACCACATACTCTAGCAGGGTGGGTTTCTGTTTATTGGCATGAGAAATATTGTCACTGGGCACTTGGGAAGGCAACCTTAGGGCTGCTGAACATAGGGATGGACTGTGTTATATAGTCAATATACTCTTTAAATGGCTAATTTGAGTCTACAAACCCCAATTCCAGACCTCTTAGCTTCCTGCACTTCTCCTAGCATCGCACTAATGCAGCACTCATCCATACGCATTTGTCATGCACCCCTATATATAAGCCTGTGCTGGGTACAAACGATGCAACCATGGACAAGGCCATTGAAGGCCCTGCCTTCAGGGCTCTTACATTTTAGTGGAAGAAGACAGAAAAAACAAGCAACTAAATAAAAATGATAATTTTAGATTATGATAAATGTTAAAGAGAGAAAAAACAGAGAAAAGGTGGACTTTCAATAGGAAGGTCTAAGTCAGTCCTGGTTGTGGCGGTAGTCAGCCCCAGCGCAGCGCCTCGCACACATTAAATATCAGATCCACAGTGCTTGGGCGGATGAAGCGGATGAAGGAATGAATCTGGACCGCAGTAGTACACAAGATAAGAATGTCCCCTCTCCCCCAAAAAAGAATGTCTCCTCTCAAATTTGGGCCTAAAGGGTAGAACAGCACTATTCTAAACTGCTCCTTTTATAGTAAGGAAACTGAGGGAAGACCAAAAAGGTTAAGTGGCTGATAACAGATTTTACAGTGAGTTGGTAACAGCCATTGCTCGGTTCCGGATGTTCTATCTGTGCCCCATATTCTTTTCTTTTCTTCCAGTCTCTTCCACTATCAGGTACTTCTGCAATAAGAAATCCTAAAGGAGTTCTCTGAGTCATAAATAAGCATCAATGAAAAATAATCACTCTATTGCCAAATCATGATGTCATTTCCCTTACTTTTTCGTTTATAAGTTATTTCCTTTACTATCACAGTGAAATCCCAGCATTTATCTCCAAGCTAGTTTATTACAACCTTCCCAAGCAATCTTCTTATCCCTGCTGATACCTGCAACTTGTGTCAAAAGCTTTCCTTTCCTCTCTGATTGAAATAAAAAACTATACCAGAATATCTCCTGTAACTAACTTCATGGGTCTTCTATTTTCTTATGGTCTCACTCACTCCCTCACCATTTACCAAGTGCCAAGCACTGTGTTGGGCACCAAGCATACAAATAAGATACTGTCTCTGCCCTCAAAGAACTCACAGTCTATGATCTGTCTCATAAATGGTCATTATAAAATAACAGAGTTAAGTGCAATGACTGAGAGATGCACAGTGTGTTAGAGAACAGAGGAAAGCCCTCATCCAGCCTAGGAAACCAGGAAGGACTTCCTCTTGGAGATGATGCTACATTAAGCCTTACAGAAGAGGCAGGGGTAGCCAGATAAAGGGGGACACAGCTGCATTCCAAGCAGAGGGGACAGCATGGGTCAAGGCACGGAGAATAGAAACAGTATGTTTTATGTAATTTGGTGCCGCTGGAGCACAGGGTAGGAGGGCACAAAGCTGGAGAGTCCCTCCAGGGGATGAGACCACAGTGCTTTATATGCCACTCTAGCAAGCTCTGAATTTGCCTTATAGACAACATGGAGCCAAGGAAGGGTTTTAAGCTGGAATGTGAAACTGCCAGATTTGTGGTTTAGTTAGACATTCTGGCTGGCGACGGATCTGTGGGGACAAAAGAGAGGCATACAGACCAGTCAGTAGGCTTCCTAGTGGTTCAGATGAGGAGACTCAACATTAAACAATGAAAGAGAGCTCAAGAGGAGGGGTTGGATTCAAGAAAATGTAGGATATAAAACTGATGTGAAAAACAAAAAACAAAAAAAAAACTGATGTGACTTGGTCATGGAACATAGGGGTGAGGGGGTAAGAGCATTTGGGAGTGACTTCTAAGTTTCTCACACGGTTGACTGGTGGGATGACAGTGCCAACATCAGGAGACAGAATAAGTAACAAGGACCAGAGATAAAACACTAAGACTGGACCCTAATGTCAATGATGGACTTTGGGTTATAAAGATGCATCAATGCAGGTTCACTGATTGTTAGCAAAGGTACCACTCTGCGGCAGGATGCTGGTAGTGGGGGATGCTGTGCCTGTGTGGGGTCAGGGGGTAATGGAAACTCTCTATACTTTTTTGCTCAATTTTGCTGTGAACTTAAATCTGCTCTGAAAAATAAAAGTCTATTAAAAAAGAAGGGACCAGAGATGTTGGGAAGATGCTGAGTTCAGTTTAAGACACTTTGAGCTTCTTTGCCTGTGGGAGACCATTTGGGTATAAGGCTCAAGTAGACATCTAAGATAGAGTGACGGATATAAAAGTCCTCAGTTTAGAGGTGCTCCTATTAATCTAATTTTTCTTGAAGAATGCAAAAGTTTGTGAGAAAGAGAAAAGGAGGACCTGCATTTCAGGCAAGGAAAAGGCAGGGAGCCAGGGGTGTGCACTTCAGGGCTGTCAGGAGAGCGCAAGGTTCTGGATCAGCCCTGGAGAGATCACTGAGGGTTTCGGTTGTCCCACTGCAAGCAGAGCCCTTACAGGTCCCACTTCTTCCTCCTTGTCTTTGGCGTGCAGGTGTGCTCACACTCTGGCTATTCTTGACTGTTGCAAAAACCAGATGGTTAGCATGTTCCTTTAGCCAAGCAGCTGTATGCATCCCATACACCTGCTAAAGTATTCCATTTGTTCCTCAGGAGAAAACAGAATGTGACCCAAGTGTGTTCACAGGCTTGCACCGGTGCACTGAAATCTGAAATCCCACAGCAGTTTTTGAACAAGGCTATGTGTCAGAATTATCTGTGGAGCCTTTTTTCAAACCCTTCCATCCTGCCCCTGCCCTGCTCTGCCCACCAGTGGATTTTGATGTTGGTGGAAGAGGGTATTATGCTGTGGTAACCCAGGCATGTATATGTTTTCAAAAGCCCCACAGGTGATATGAAAACTGCCTTTAGAAATCCAAATCTGCCCTGAATGATGCTTCCCAGGTATTAGCTGATGATGCTAAAAGCTGTTTTCCATAGTCCAAAGGCATCTTTCCAGCAATGGTTGGTGTTTACGCAGTTTTTCTTCACAACACTTACCACCATTTGACATTATATTATGCATCCATTTAGTTGTTTATTAGTTACCCACCTTCCCCACTAGCTTGTAAATGTCATGAAAGAAAGAGTTGATCTGGTTCACTCTTGTATTTCCAACATCTAACAGTGTCTGGAATGACACAGGCATTCAGTAAATAAGCTTATCATTAAATGAATCCTATTTTACCTGCTAATCAGCTTTGAATGTGATGACTCTCTTTTGACCTTTCAAATATAAACAAAAACCAAATGTCAAATTGAAATGTATAAAACTGTGTAGAAGGTACAAAATCTACCTACCTTAGCATAGTCTAATCTTCCTTTCCGTTGAGCCTAAAACAGAAAAGAGGGGGAAATTAATTAGTTCTTTAAAAATCATTTAGTACTTCTATAACTTTTGCTTCTCAAAGAATAAGTCAACTCTCTCCCCCCCTCTGTCTCTATATATGTATATAGTGAAATATATATATGTATGTATGTATATACATATAAATAAAACTCTCAAACATATTGAAGAGTTGTAGGAACAGTACCACAAGCACACATATACACTCTAGGTTTGACAGTGGCAGACACCATGACCCCTCACCCCTTCATGCTTCAGCACACATCTCGTAAGCATAGGACATCTCATACATGATCACTTTCAAATTGAAAAAACTAACAATAATGCCATATCATCTGACATACAACCCATGTTCAAATTTCTCCTACTGTCCCAAGAATATATTTTATTTTAGCTTTTTTTCTCAAACTAGAATTAATCAAGATTCACACATTGCACTTGGCTTTTATGTGTCTGTTTCGCCTTTTAAATCTAGACTAGCCCCTCCCTGTTTTTTAAGAAATGAAAATAAAAATCATTAACTTTTAAAATAATTGACTTTTTGAGGAGACCAGGGCAGCTGTCGTATAAAATGTCTCTTTCTGGATTTGTCATATTATTTCTTCATTGTGTCATTTAACTTGTCCCTGTGTGCTTACAAACTGAAAGTTGGGTCTGAAGAAGCTTGCTTAGGTTTAGGTTAAACATTTTTGGCAAGAATATTTTACATGGAATATTATATACTTCATATTGCATCAATGTGGGAGGCACCAAATGTCAGGCTGTCCTACTCTTAATAATGCTATAAATTTGATCACTTGGTTAAAGTGGTGACTATCAGATGGTTCCACCGTAATGACATATTTCCTTCTCTACAATTAGTAATCTATGGGGTCAAGTTTTCCACTTCCTTTGGCATAATTTTTAATATGTTGTATCATGCCAAAAGACAACCACCTCCATCCCACTGTCACCGGGGATGAGGAGAGGGAAGAAAGCTGGAGGTAGGAGACATCCTGTATGAGGTCAAATTTTATTTTAAATTATTTTTAGTTATTAAAGAACAACTTAAAATGAAAACATATACTCAAAAGTGTTATGTATCAAATCTGAACATAATAGAGACAACCAATGTGTTAGTATTTGCTGGTAGGTAAGCTCATTTTTTGTGGACTTCAGAACAAAACTCCTGCCACCTCTGCACAGAGCAAGAGCCCTTCAACTTATGAATAGGTTAGGTCTTGAGACCATTTTGTTCCTGAGTCCAAAATGATACTATACAGATAATAAATGTGGGCAGATTACTTTCATGAGAGAAAATGAGATCTTTATAACATTAGTCCTGACTCTTCTTGCTTCTTTATAATCTTTAAAAAATTTATCCAAAGATGCCTGCATTTTGTTTTTCTTGTATGTATAGCTGTTGGCACTATCACAAATGACTCAGTTAAAACTGTGACTTGTACACTTTCAATGAAACAAAAGGCCTCTGCAACAAATATACTATAAAAAAGAATTCGTGGTTTTCAATCTGCTCTTCAAAGTTGTTTTTGGGATCTAGGAGTTTCAGTGAACTAAGAAAGGTTTAAATTAGTCCTGAGATGCAATATACCAACAGGAATGAGAATCGGTTCTTGCAGGTATTTTAAAACCAGGCTCATTCTTCTCTCTGCTCAGATATTTCATATTTACTTGTTTGTTTGTCTATGGACATCTTTTTCCAAGATAAAACAGTTTTGTCTACACTGAAATCTCTCTCTCCCCGCTCTATAACTTCTGCAGGAGCAGTGTGGAGCCCTTGAGCACATCTGCATAGTGCACTCATGACCTAGCTACTCACTTTCATATTGTGCAAATATGAATTGGCCTTGATCTCATGAATAATCCATGGCTTGTGACCAAAATTTTAGCAGCAGCATTTCACAATATGCTTAGTCTTTAAGTTCTCAAACTCTCAGCTGTCTCTCGAATTCATTTTAGGTTAAGGGATATCTGACATGGAGGCTGATCCTGTGGTCACCAGCTTTCCACCTTTTCAATTGTTTGTCCTTTCCCTGTCTCTTGCTGATCAGCATGGGTTGCTCAGGCACAGCACTTTTCCAATGATGCACAAACTGGGACGCCTGTGGAATTATTCCTACTGTCAAACAACTCATTCCTGAAACACATCTGCCATTTCCTCACTACTTTCAGTCTTGTTTCTGTTCTAACCACCTCCTCTTCATTCTTGCACTTTCAACATCCTCACCTTACAGTGTTTAACACAAAGGACATGGTAGAAGTGTTGAAAGTGGTATCTGTTGAAAGTTAGAAAGTTGAGTACCTTTCATATCTTGAGGTTGCAGTGTAAAGTGCAGACAAACTATAATTTACAATGATGTAGGTGGACTTTTCCTTTTGGACGTATTGAGCCATTTCCCCAATTGTCTCAGAAAAAAAAAAAAATTCAGTTTTTTCAGGTAGTAACAGTAACTGTAATGCTGTTTACAGATAAGGACATATAGAGTAGTCTCATCACATACCTTGTTTATAAACTAATCATCTGAGAGAATTCTATTATTTTGAAGTACTTGTGCTTAATCAGTTACAAGCTATTTTCCTTTTTTAAAAAATTGAAGTACAGTTGATTTACAATATTATTTTAGTTTCAGGTGTACAATATAGTGATTCAATATTTTTACAGAATCACAAGCTATTTTCAAACCTTCTCACTTTATTTTGTATTACTAGCTTGGCCACCCCCTTTCACCCAGTGGAGATATACTTTGCTGGGGATGACGGCAAAGAAACGCCATGTATGTAAATCCCCATTTGTTCAACATCAGCTCTTAAATGTTTTGAAAGCTGAGACTAGAAGCCTACATAAAATGACAGCACGATTACCACAGCCATTACCACCTGAACAGGCTGTAACTGTTGATATGCTGCTCACCTGAATGTTCTTTTTATTTTATCACAACAAATATTCCAGTCCTGTGAAACCATTTCATCCTTGACTGCTTTAGCTTGCACATAAAAGTATCATTTATTTTATAAAACAAAATAGTATAAATATTTAGATCTTTATAGGTATATATTTCCAGCTGCTATGTGAGTTAGTATCTATGTATGCCAGACGCAAGCCTGAAAGTACACACTCTGATATAAAAATTTTTTCACAAAAAGCTTTTAGAGTTTATAAAGTACAGCAAATTAGAAACAAATGTAAATGATTTAATCCCCTACATAAGTAATATTTCTCATTGAACATTACCAAATTCTATTTCTTTTTGTGAAAAAGTTAATTTGGGAGGGGCTGTAGTTTCTATTTCATCTGATGGTGCTCATTCACTCAGTAATTGTCCATTGTGCACCTGCTATGTGTTAGGTATTGCTCAGGCACTGGAGACACAGCCAGGAACAGAACAAATAAAAATCTTCCTCTAGGGGGTTGCATCGTCTTGTTTTCACATACAATCTCCCTCTAGAACTTAAGCTCCATGAGAGTATGGACATTTTCTCTCCTGATCATAACAGTATTCCATGTCTAGATCAGTGCTTGTAGATAGTAGATGGTCAATATCTGGTGAATGAATGAATAAATGGATAAATGCTTTTTCTTAATAAGTGTTGGTTATGTACTATTTATTCAGGAAACTTACAAAGCAAAGTTCCTATTACTCTCTCCTAGTTCTAAGAAAGCTGGGTGTTTAGATTCAGTCAGTATGCAGTTAATGCGGAGCCACTATCTGGTGCCTTACAAATAATTTTTACTCATATTGAACAGTACCAAATTTTGACTTTATAACTCAACTTCTATTTAGAAGTAGATTGAAGAAGGGAATCTATAGAAAATAAATTCAAAGAATTCGTGAAACTCAAACAACAAAAGGATAGAACAAAAGAATAATCTACCAGCCTTCTCACAGATGCAGCGGTTTAGAGTAATTGAGTGCCTCAACCTTGGTATCAGTGTATTGAAGAGAAAAGAGCCTGAATGGAGGTCAGGAGACCTCAGATTTCAAATGTACTCCCCCAAGCCTCAGGTGGTAAGTAGGCCCTGCTACGGAGGGAAACAGGTAGCCTAAGCTCTTAACTATGACCACTCTAAGAGGCACTGTGACCTCCTAGGAAATGGGTATGCTGGGAGCCAGAAAATATGGTTTCTAGCCCATAATAGGTTAATGCCTCAAGTAATTTTAAATTTTTACGTGGGTCTTCATTTTCTTATCTGTAAAGTAAGAGTTCTGGGTCAGAAAAGGCATCCCCAAATGCTGGGCTGGCTGTATCAGAATCACCTGGGTAGCCTATTAAAAATGCAGATCCTTAATACTCTAGCCCTGAATTCTGAGTCACCTGAGGATCACTGGTGTGGACTATGTCTAACATCCTTTTCAATTTATGCTCTGTATGCATCAGTCTTTATTTCAAAGAGAACAACTATATAAACTTCGTAAGTCTCAAGGAGAAGGGAGTGCTGTAACTTTACCCTCTTTTTCTGACATCTGCCACTTACCATGTATATTTCTAGCAGAGCAAGATATTAAAATAACTTTCTCACTGGGGCCCAAAATAGGCTGATATAAAATAAATGCAGACGGTATTTCAATAGCCAGCAGTCCTGAACCTCTTCCTGCCACACTGTTCATCTCCAGAAACCACTGTAAATTCTGCCACACATGGCGATTCCCTGAGGGCTTCATTACTTGGGTCTTTAAAAGGGATTCACTCATCTTTTGCCTCCTGCAGGTGTGCTTCTTGTCAATCCAGGTCATGAGAAAAGAAAGTAATTTTTCCCAGTCTTTAGCAGTTCACAGAGAATGTGTGGTTTGAACCTTGTTTTATCGTAAAAAAATGTGAGAATAGACAAGCCAGTGTGCTCATGACATTGAAGGCCTCCTCTGACAGCTACAGTGAGCACTGTAAAACAATATTCTACACCAAAGCAAACAAAGCCAGTGCTCTGATTGAGAGGATGCACAGAGGGATTAATTCCAAAGGTTTATATACCAGTCTCTGCAGACCAAAGGCAGATAGATTCTCTCTTGGTAAGTAATGGATGTACAATGTGGTCTTTTACTTTAAGAAACAAATGCTTTTTTATAAGTCAAGTAACAAAGAAGGATTGGATGACATAAATGAACTGCTTCCAATTTCTAACTACTGTTATCTGGACTTGAAAACTGGATATGGAAAAACCTTTTTCTAAAAGCAGAAAACTAATATTCCACAGCAGGGAGTGCAGAAATTGCTAGAGACTGATCATCTCTTCTTATCATGTTATTCTTCCCCACTGTTACCAGCTATATTTTAGAATAACAATTTAAAAAATAAGATTCTCTTCTTTAACCTTCAAGAAAAACTATCTTTCTTTCCAATTTTTTAGTTGAAAGAACATAATGAACACCCATTTGCCCTTCAACTAGATTAATTAGTTGCTAACATTTTGTCATCTTTGCTTTCTCTCTAGATGATCATTTGCTGACTATGTGAGAGTAAATTATAGACATAATGATATCTCATCCCTAAATATGTCAGTATTTATCTCCTAAGAACAGTGTTCTCCTACGTAACTACAAACCCATGACCACATTCAACAAGTTTAACATTTACTATAGTATTTAAGATAATGTCTGTATTCAAAATTTCTGGTCCAACCAGTAGTGTCCTTTAGAGCTATGTTTATCCCAATCCAAGATCAAATTAAAAATCACACATTCCCTTTGGATGTCACGGCTTTTTAATCTCTTCTAATCTACAACATTCTCCACACCACCACCTTTTCTTTTATAATATGGCATTTTTTAAAAGAATACATGTCAGTTGCCCCGCAGAATGTCCCTTCTCCTGGACTTGTCTAATTGTTTTCACATGACTAGACTCAGGTTAAAATATTTTTGAAAAGACTCCTACATAGATGATGCTGTACACTTCTCCATTACATCAGGAGTCATACAATATCAGTTGTCTCGTTACTGGTGAGACTAAGTTTGTTCACTTCCTCCCTTTGTCTTCAATAAGTAATCTGTAGGGTGCTTTGAGTCCCTGTGAATATTCAGTTCCCTACTAAGCACTCATCTAATTGTTTTAACCAATTATTCACTAATGATTCTTGTTTGAGTAAAATATTATATTGGTGGCTACAAAAATAATGATATTTAAGAAAAATAATATTTTAAAGGTCTGCCTTGGTACTGGAAGAAATATCATCAATTCCTTTAGAGAAAACAGGTCTTACTGAAAACAGACTCTCTTTGCATTTGCATTGGTATTAAGAGGTTTAGTTAGTTTAGTATATATATGTAAGTTTAGTATATATATGTAAGATTTGTTGGTGGACAGAGGAAGGGAGAAAGGACACATCCCAGAATTGTTTTGGTATAGTGTATGAGGATTTTAAAAGGTCAAAAATCAGATATCTACTAGATCTGCTAGCCCCCAAGTTGAAGCAGCCAGCTAGCTGAGTTTGGTTTGGGAGGAGAAGCAATCCTTTCTGGGCTCTCCAGTTACGGAGCTGGAAAGGTGTCAGAATATAAAGGAACAGGGCAAGCCTTTTCGTTGCTATCTTGACCATTCTTACCTACTAATAAGAGAGCACAGAAGGCATCTGCAAGGAAGTGAACACCCTTCAGAACTGGACTGCTTGGGTACCTGATTTTACCATCTCCTTCACCAAGGAAAACTAATTTTTGGAGGCAAATTTCAATCTCAATGGAATTAACTTTCTCGTATTCTCTTCCTTTGGTTTGATGCGAGAAGAGGAAGAAACAGACAGATGCAGAAGGCTATGGTAACCCATTAAAAAAAGGGGAGGGGGCTTTTATTATTTACATGATAAATCTCTCTCTGTTCAGAAGTCCTGTTATCACTTTTCTTGTTTTTTTGAATTTTTGAATTTTATTTTTATTTTTTTATACAGCAGGTTCTTATTAGTTATCTATTTTATATATATTAGTGTATATATGTCAATCTCAATCTCCCAATTCATCCCACCACCACCACCCTCCCCCGCCACTTTCCCCCCTTGGTGTCCGCACATTTGTTCTCTACATCTGTGTCTCTATTTCTGCCCTGCGAACCGGTTCAACTGTACCATTTTTCTAGGTTCCACATATATGTGTTAATATACGATATTTGTATTTCTCTTTCTGAACTTACTTCACTCTGTATGACAGTCTCTAGATCCATCCATGTCTCTACAAATGACCCAATTTTGTTCCTTTTTATGGCTGAGTAATATTCCATTGTATATACGTATCACATCTTCTTTATCCATTCGTCTGTTGATGGGCATTTAGGTTGCTTCCATGACTTGGCTATTGTAAATAGTGCTGCAGTGAACACTGGGGTTCATGTGTCTTTTTTTTTTTTTTATTGAGTAGAGAACGAGATAGTTCTTGTTCCATAATCTAGAGATCTACTCAGTCCATTCCTTTTTTTTTTTTAATGAGGATCTTGAATCAGATGCGTATGTTTGATTGATTGATTGATTGATTGATTTTGGCTGTGTTGGGTCTTCGTTTCTGTGCGAGGGCTTCCTCCAGTTGTGGCAAGCGGGGGCCACTCTTCATCGCGATGCGCGGGCCTCTCTCGTTGCGGAGCACAGGCTCCAGACGCGCAGGCTCAGCAGTTGTGGCTCACAGGCCCAGCCGCTCTGCGGCATGTGGGATCTTCCCAGGCCAGGGCTCGAACCCGTGTCCCCTGCATTAGCAGGCAGATTCTCAACCACTGCGCCACCAGGGAAGCCCCCTCATGTGTCTTTTTGAATTATGGTTTTCTCTGGGTATATGCCCAGTAGTGGGGATTGCTGGGTCATATGGTAATTCTATTTTTAGTTTTTTAAGGAACCTCCATACTGTTCTCCATAGTGGCTGTATCAATTTACATTCCCACCAACAGTGCAAGAGGGTTCCCTTTTTGCCACACCCTCTCCAGCATTTGTTGTTTGTAGATTTTCTGATGATGCCCATTCTAACTGGCGTGAGGTGATACCTCATTGTAGTTTTGATTTGCATTTCTCTAATAATTAGTGATGTTGAACAGCTTTTCATGTGTTTCTTGGCCATCTGTATGTCTTCTTTGGAGAAATGTCTATTTAGGTCTTCTGCCCATTTTTAGATTGGGTTGTTTGTTTTTTTGATATTGAGCTGCATGAGCTGTTTATATATTTTGGAGATTAATCCTTTGCCCATTGATTGGTTTGCAAATACTTTCTCCCATTCTGAGGGTTGTCTTTTTGTCTTGTTTATAGTTTCCTTTGCTTTGCAAAAGCTTTTAGGTTTCATTAGGTCCCATTTGTTTATTTTTGTTTTTATTTCCATTACTCTAGGAGGTGGATCAAAAAAGATCTTGCTGTGATTTATGTCAAAGAGTGTTCTGCCTATGTTTTCCTCTAAGAGTTTTATAGTGTCTGGTCTTACATTTAGGTCTCTAATCCATTTTGAGTTTATTTTTGTGTATGGTGTTAGGGAGTGTTCTAATTTCATTCTTTTACATGTAGCTGTCCAGTTTTCCCAGCACCACTTATTGAAGAGGCTGTCTTTTCTCCATTGTATATTCTTGCCTCCTTTATCCAAAATAAGGTGACCATATGTGCGTGGTTTTATCTCTGGGCTTCCTATCCTGTTCCATTGATGTATATTTCTGTTTTTGTGCCAGTACCATATTGTCTTGATTACTGTAGCTTTGTAGTATAGTCTGAAGTCAGGGAGTCTGATTCCTCCAGCCCCATTTTTTTCCCTCAAGCAGAAGTCTTGTTATCGCTTATAATCCATTTTCCTTACTATGCACTCTTGGAATCCGGAAGAGACGTGAAATATAAAATTACAGTTTGACTAAGAAAAAAACATCTACCCAGGTCTCAGAAAGCCATGAGCAAGGAAATGAGGCTGACAGGAGAACTGAGCTGTTTCCTCCTGTGGCCAGGTCCCAAGATGATGTCCACCAACCCTGATGGTGTATCTCAAGCCACCATGTCAAAAATCAAACTTATACCAATGTTCCCACTTCACTTTCCTGTTTTTATTTATGGCATAATTCTTTCTGTTATCCAAGTTCAAAATCCTCGTTTTGGCCTCTGACCACCCCTCCCCAGTAGACATCTGCCAGGTTCTCCCTATCATATCAGTTTTCAGGTCCTATATATTTTCTCTCTGAAGTGAATTTTATACCTAACCTCCTTACCTTCCCATTCTCATGGCCAATACTCTGATTAGGACTTTTCCCCTGCACTTATCAACAGATTCCCCACAACCTCCTGACTGATCTCCTTTTTTTATAGTATCTCCTTGTTCTTCTGATTCTATATAACGTAGTTAGATATACCTCTCTAAAACACATTTCAAACCCTGACAATACCTGGCTCAGAAACTTCAATTTCTGCTCCATGACTTCTGAATCAAGTTCATTTTCTACAGACAAACATCGCAAAATCCTTTTTTTTAAATTGAGGTAAAATTCACATAACATAAATGTGAATTTATGTTACTCAGTGACATCTAATACATTCACAATGTTGTGCAACCATCACCACTATCTAGTTCCAGAACATTTTTGTCATGTTGTAACATGTATCAATACTTCATTCCTTTTTATGGCTGGATAATAATCCATTGCATGGATATACCATATTTTGTTTATCCATTCATCATTTGATGGACACTGGGTTGTTTCCACTTTTTGGCTTTTGTAAATATTGCTATACATGTTTTTGTTTGAACCAAAGTCTTTAAGTATAGTCATTATGTACTATTTTGGCAATTCTCCATCTATCCCTATACTGCCCCATGTTTTTCACCTTCCATCCAAATTATAATACTTCTTTTTTCTTTGAATACACTGCATGCTTGCCCATCTGCCACCCTTTTTCATGGTTTCTGTTGTGTAGGAAGCCCTTATTCCCATCTTTGTTGTCATGATCTTCTTCAAGGACTATCTCAGATATCACTTACTTCACAAACCCTTTCTTGACTTTTCCAACTGGATTCAAGCTCTTTTTCCTCTGAGCTGCCCCACTGGCATCAATTACAGTATTCCTTATATTTGTGTGCTTCTCTCAACAAGGCCAAGACAACCGTCAGGCAATTTACTGCTGTATCTCCTACAGTCAAGCACTTTGTTTCCTTAAGTGCTCAGAAAACCTTAAGAAATATTTTAACTTAGGAGATATTTAGAGCCATTTCATAGTCTTTGTGGTTTCATATAGAGTCCTTTCAAATGCCCACACTCTACACCCTCTATGGTAGAGGATGTTGTCAGTATTATTCCTTTTGAAACAACTAAAAATAACCTAAATAATTAGAAAAATATCATGTGGCATTAATGAGGACTCTCTGAATGTGCACTTTCTCTTTTCTTTAAGAATATATATGTGTTATATTCGTGCACATCAGCCTTGCCTAGAAACTTTTGTTTCATTTTTTGAATAAGAAGTAAAAGTAGGATATCTAGGGACAACTGAGTTATAGTTTAGCACTGGTAATATGTAGTTCACTTAAGGTATTTTATGGATGGTTATGACAGTGTCAGAATGTCACAAGTCTAAGTGACATTTCAGTACTTTCAGAAATAGCCAAGAAAAAAATAATCATAATTCTTATTTCTTCAGGTGACTTATAATGGCAGCAGAAAACTAGAAGGATCATTAAAAATAAAGTTTGCTGACCTGCAATAGCCTCTGGACTCCCTGAGAGAGTCAGAGCTCTGTGGTTCTCTGAAGGATTCTACCTTCTTTTATTAGGCATCAAAATGATAGCTGAGTAATGACTTCACCTCCCTAGGGTGAATCACCCATTCACTATCAGTATTTTTACCTGATCATTATTTTTCAGCAGCTACAAATTTAAATTTAAAATTAAGGTAGGGAGGGAGTATGGAGACATTGCTTAACAAATATTTTTCATCTGTTTCTGGTCTGGTCTGGCCTGGTGCTCTAAACTGCCTCTTACGAAAGTGCATAGTGTGTGTACACCTGAGGGTGCGATGGAAGAGAGCTGTCCGATCTTAAGATTTGGGGAGGACGGGGAAGTTGGAGGGGGTAACAGGGCCTGATATGAAAAATTCCAGAGGTGCTGTGCTTCTTGGCTTCGCAGTGATATTGAATGGGCGCTAAGGGTATGTGATCCCCTCTTACCTTCCTTTCCAGTCATTAATTCTCACTCTCCCTAAGCAGGAAATCAAAAGGGTAGATGGAACACAAACCTGTCTATAATTTTACATGTGATAATAACAAATCATAGTTGTCTTCCATCATTGGGAGCAAGACTTTTCTATTTCTAAGTGTCAAAGACAGTATTTAGCTTCTAATAGAGATAAATATTTTCTTATAATGCATCTCTTGCCTAAGAGATTATTTAAAGAAATTTCTTAGATTTATTTGAGAGCTGAAAGGGACCTTAGCAAGGATCTAGTCCAATGCCATCATTCTGCAAAAAAAATAATAAAAAGGATGTTAAAGAATGTGACCAAGGTAAACAGATGCTAGCAGAGCCCGAACTGGAATCCAGGTCTTCCAAATCCTGGTCCTCTATGGATCATTTCTGCTATACCAACTTGATTCTTTCTATTTAACAAAACAGGTTGCCACCAGTTTTGTCCCCCGAAGACCACACCACACACACTTTTTGACAAATACTAATTAGATGACTATTCCAAGTAAGTTACTATACAGGACTATTGGTAATTCAAAGGTAAATGCACTATGATCCTTAAGGATCTTACAATAAAATTTAAAACCTGGGAGAAGAAAGGTTTACAAAAATGCAGAGGAAAAAAATATCACAGAAAGTTGGAAAGAGAGCACTAGAACTAATTTCAGGATTAATAAGCAGCCTCCTTGAGATTCAGGATAGAATGTCCCCCTCAAGTGTTATGCAAATTGTGTCCCCTAACTCTGACTAGGCGGTGTTCACAGAACAAGATCATTTTTATAGAGAGCTTTATATAAACATGAATAAAATTTAGAATATTAAAATAAACTCAAGTAAGGAGTCTTTAATCTGAAAAATGTTGCCCCCTGCCTGACAGAAACTGATTTCTTAAATTTCTTATTTGCTTCAGACGAATTCACCTTCTCTTCTTCTGTGACCCTGTTCATGACTCAGACACGTAGATATAAGGAGAAGGGCCCGAAGTCCATGGAGCAAATCACAGCAGTCTGGTGGGGCCTTGAGGTGGGCAATAAACTGCCAGTTCTTCCTGAAGGGTGAGGATTTAGAGATGATCACAGGGGACCTAGGTTGGAGGATGTAACCTCATCTGCTCATGGGTGTCATCTGGCAGAGTTTACTGACCTCTGGACAAGATCTATTTAATTTACTTGAGATAATGCCTAAGGCATAGGCTATTTGGAAAGGATATCCCTTTGAACTGAAAGTCAAATTGAAGATAATGATTTGGGAATATTTCACCAGCTGTTTAGGAAATCCTGGACTCTCATGTAGTCTATATTTACAACTTTGCATGCCTGCAAAGACACTAACAGTTAAATATGTTCCTTTTCTGTGAAGCTTCTTTAAAATTCATATCTATGCTGCTCATACACACACACACACACACACACACACACACACACACACACACACACACACACATATATGTATATATGTGAATAGCCAACGGAGACTTGATAGCTTTCATTTAACATATTTAGCTGGATCTTTTCAACCAAAATGTATATCTGCAATGTATTCTAATGTAACCCAATTAGAGCTACTAGCACCATCTGTATATACATTTTTGGTTCAGCTGTCAAAAAACACACAAATACAACGCTCGTAATACAATATTCAATAGTGGTGTAATATTTTATTGTACTATACTTCATTTAACTTTTTTCTATTGAATTGAAAATTCAATTCAAATTTTTCAATTTCAAATTTCAAATTCAATTTCAAATTTCAAATTCAAATTTCAAAATTTTCAATTTTCATTTTCTTCCTTTTACAATTAGTATTTTACTACGTAAATCTTTGCCCACGTCTCTGATATTTTTCTTGGGATACATTACTAGAAGTGCAATTACTATAGCAAAGTATATAAACTTTTAAACCAAAGGTTTAAAAATATATATGTATGTATAGTATTTAAAGAGTCTAATAACACAAGACTTCTAACAAAATATCCTCGCACTCTCCAGACTTTGTCTGTCTCATTTCCCTCTCTTTAGCTGTTTCTTCTGTTTATCTTCAAATACTGTTTTCTTGATTTTTAAATTTTAAGACATTATCTATTGATCCTATGATAAAAGGAATAATTACATTTCTTACATGACCAAAAACATTCCTTTCCCCTACCCTCTCCCCAGTGATTATACTTTTTGGTTTAAATCAGTATTTGGTATTTACATTTTTATGCTATATAAATATTATCCTCTAAGCCATGTAAAGTATTATGATTACATTTTCTTTCTTATACATTAAAAATTTATTCACTACAGCTAAGAACTGCCTCATTTTATATCATATGTTTAATGTGGCTGTTTAAAAAAGTGGGTCCCAAATTCTTTGAAATTGTTCCCAGTGATAGGTGAGGTATACAGCCCCTCCCCTTGATTCTGGGTGGGCTTGTGACTATTTTGATAGGAGATCATGAAAATGGCAGGTGATTTCAGAGGCTGGTCATAAAAGAAGATGCAGCCTCTGCCTTGTTTGCTGGAAGGAACACTTGTGTTTGGGGTTCTGAGTTGGCAAGAAAGAAGTCTGACTACTCTGAGGCTGCCATGCTGTGAGGAAGCCAAGCCAAGTGGAGGAGCCATGTGTGAGTACTCTGGTTGGTAAGAAGCCTGGCTTTCTTGACAGCCCAGCCTAGGTGCCAGGTGTGAGTGGAGACTCCAGATGATTCCAGTCCCCAGCATCACTGAATCACCTCTAGCCTCTGGGTCTTTCCAGCTGAGGCCCCAGACATCATGCAGCAGTCATCCCTTCTGTGCATTGTCCAAATTCCTGACCCACAGAATCCATGAACATAATAAAATGGTTATTTTAAGCAGCTAAGTTTTGGGGTAATTTATTATGCAGCAGTGGTAACTGGTACCCTTAGTTTTCTATGTTCCTATTATTAATTTGTCCCTAAATTCTCAATATGGCCAAGTACATTAGGGGATCATCAGTTCCATTGTTTCCTTGGAGATATTACTTCTGGAGATCTCTGTCCTCTTGTCCCAGTTGAGCCTGGATGCAGAGCCAACAGCCTAGGACTTGCATGGGTGAGAGACAGTGTGGCATGTTATTGTACTTACAGATGTGGGCCCTGTAGCCAGGCTGCCTGGGTTTGCATCCTGGCTCCACCACTTACCAGTGCTGTGTGACTGTGCTCAAGTTAATCTCTCTCTGCTTCAGGTTTCTCATTAGAACAGTGGTTGGCACAAAGTAAGTGCTCTTATTGTTGGCATTCTTGTTGTTTATTATTCTTCCCTTCACATTGTCCTGGGAATTCCCATCATCTCACACCTATGTCTGATGCCCTAGTTCCTAAATTCCACATCTTTTTCTTTCTTGGTTATTCCCTTGATAGAATACATCACCAGCTCCCTAAAAAAAGATGCTTAGGAGGTAAGTTTTTTGAGACTTTATTTATGCTTTAATTGTCTTTATTTAACATCACACTTGATAGTATGACTGGCATAAAATTCTAAGTTGGAAACAATTTCTCTTTGAATGTTGAAGTTATTACTTCATTGTCTTGAAGCTTTCAGTGTCACTACTAAGACAATTCTGATTCTTGATCCTTTGTACGTAGGTTTTTCTTTCTGGAAGTATTATGATCTCTTCTTTATCCCCATTGTTTCAAAATTTGATAATGATGTCACTTGGTGTGGGTCTTTTAAAATTCATAATTTAGAGTGCCATTTCAATTTGGAGACACCTTCAGGTCCTTCATTTCTTAGAATTTTTCTTTTCTTTTAATTCTTTATTAATTTTTCACCTCCATTTTCATTAAGTCTCTTTCTGGGACTCATAATAGATATAAGATCTCTCAAATTGGTCCTCTAATTTTCTTATCTTTTCTATTTTCTATTGTCTTTTTAGTCAATTTTCTGGGAGATTTTTTTAATATCTTCCATTCTTCTTCTGAATTTTTTAAAAAATAAATTTATTTTATTTATTTATTTTTCGTTGTGTCGGGTCTTCATTGCTGCACGAGGGCTTTCTCTAGTTGCGGTGAGCAGGGGGCTACTCTTTGTTGCGGTACACAGGCTTCTCACTGCGGTGGCTTCTCTTGTTGCGGAGCACGGGCTCTAGGTACGTGGGCTTCAGTAGTTGTGGCACACGGGCTTTGTTGCTCTGCAGCATGTGGGATCTTCCCGGTCCAGGGCTCGAACCTGTGTCCCCTGCATTGGCAAGCGGATTCTTAACCACTGCACCACCAGGGAAGCCCCTTCTTCTGATTTTTTTTTTTTTTTAAATTCTGCTTTCATATTTTTGTACTTTATAATTCTGACTTCTTATTCTTTTTTTTTTTTTTTTTTTTTTTTTTTTTTTTCTTTTTTTTTTTTTTTTAATCTATCTGGTCTATTGTGTCATTTAAAGCTTGTCTTTCCTTATTAATTTTCTGTCCGGATGATCTGTCCATTGGTGTGAGGTGTTAAAGTCCCCCACTATTATTGTGTTACTGTCAGTTTCCTCTTTTAGAGCTGTTATCATTTGCCTTATATATTGAGGTTCTCCTATGTTGGGTGCATATATATTTATAATTGGTATATCTTCTTCTTGGATCGATCCCTTGATCGTTATGTAGTGTCCTTCTTTGTCTCTTGTAATAGTCTAAAGTCTATTTTGTCTGATATGAGAATTGCTACTCCAGCTTTCTTTTGATTTCCATTTGCATGGAATATCTTTTTCCATCCCCTCACTTTCATTCTGTATGTGTCCCTAGGTCTGAAGTGGGTCTCTTGTAGACAGCATATATATGGGTCTTGTTTTTGTATCTGTTCAGCCAGTCTGTGTCTTTTGGTGGGAGCATTTAATCCATTTACATTTAAGGTAATTATTGATATGTATGTTCCTATTTCCATTTTCTTAAATGTTTGGGTTTGTTATTGTAGGTGTTTTCCTTCTCTTGTGTTTCTTGCCTAGAGAAGTTCCTTTAGCATTTGTTGTAAAGCTGGTTTGGTGGTGCTGAACTCTCTCAGCTTTTGCTTGTCTATAAAGGTTTTAATTTCTCCATCACATCTGAATGAGATGCTTTCTGGGTAGAGTAATCTTGGTTGTAGGTTTTTCTCCTTCATCATTTTAAATATGTCCTGCCACTCCGTTCTGGCTTGCAGAGTTTCTGCTGAAAGATCAGCTGTTAACCTTATGGGGATTCCCTTGTGTGTTATTTGTTGTTTTTCCCTTGCTGCTTTTAATATGTTTTCTTTATAGTTAATTTTTGATAGTTTGATTAATATGTGTCTTGGCATGTTTCTCCTTGGATTTATCCTGTATGGGACTCTCTGTGCTTCCAGGACTTGATTAACTATTTCCTTTCCCATATTAGGGAAGTTTTCAACTATAATCTCTTCAAATATTTTCTCAGTTCCTTTCTTTTTCTCTTCTTCTTCTGGGACCCCTATAATTCGAATGTTGGTGCATTTAATGTTGTCCCAGAGGTCTCTGAGACTGTCCTCTGTTCTTTTCATTCTTTTTTCTTTACTCTGCTCTGCAGTAGTTATTTCCACTATTTTATCTTCCAGGTCACTTATCCGTTCTTCTGCCTCAGTTATTCTGCTATTGATCCCTTCTAGAGTATTTTTAATCTCATTTATTGTGTTTTTTATCATTGCTTGGTTCCTCTTTAGTTCTTCTAGGTCCTTGTTAAATATTTCTTGCATTTTGTCTATTCTATTTCCAAGATTTTGGATCATCTTTACTATCATTATTCCGAATTCTTTTTCAGGTAGACTGCCTATTTCCTCTTCATTTGTTAGGTCTGGTGTGTTTTTACCTTGTTCCTTCATCTGCTGTGTGTTTTTCTGTCTTCTCATTTTGCTTATCTTACTGTTTTTGGGGTCTCCTTTTCGCAGGCTGCAGGTTCGTAGTTCCTCTTGTTTTTGGTATCTGTCTTGGGTTTGTTTTTGAAGGTCCTTTTCTTCTCTTGTGTTTCTCGCTTAGAGAAGTTCCTTTAGCATTTGTTGTAGAGCTGGTTTGGTGGTGCTGAATTATCTTAGCTTTTGCTTGTCTGTAAAGCTTTTGATTTCTCCATCAAATCTGCATGAGATCCTTGCTGGGTGACGTAATCTTGCTTATAGGTTCTTCCCTTTCATCACTTTAAATATATCATGCCACTCCCTTCTGGCTTGTAGAGTTTCTGCTGAGAAATCAGCTGTTAACCTTATGGGGATTCCCTTGTATGTTATTTGTCATTTTTCCCTTGCTGCTTTCAATAATTTTTCTTTGTCTTTAATTTTTGTCAGTTTGATTACTATGTGTCTTGGCATGTTTCTCATTGGGTTTGTGCTGCCTGGGACTGTCTGCACTTCCTGGACTACCCAAGTAGTCCAGGCTTTTTTCTTTCCCATGTTAGGGAAGTTTTCAACTATAATCTCTTCAAATATTTTCTTTGGTCCTTTCTCTCTCTTTTCTCCTTCTGGGAGCCATGTAATGCAAATGTTGGTGGGTTTAATGTTGTCCCAGAGGTCTCTTAGGCTGTCTTCATTTCTTTCCATTCTTTTTTCTTTATTCTGTTCCATGGCAGTGATTTCCACCACTCTGTCTTCCCGGTCACTTATCCGTTCTTCTGCCTCAGTTATTTGGCTATTGATTTCTTCTAGTGTATTTTTCAGTTCACTTATTGTCTTGCTCATCTCTGTTTGTTTGTTCTTTATTTCTTTTAGGTCTTTGTAAAACATTTCTTGCATCTTCTCGATCTTTGCCTCCATTCTTTTTCCAAGGTCCTGGATCATCTTCACTATCATTATTCTGAATTCTTTTTCTGGAAGGTTGCCTATCTCCACTTCATTTAGTTATTTTTCTGGGGTTTTATCTTGTTCCTTCATCTGCTACATAGTCTTCTGCCTTTTCATTTTGTCTATCTTTCTGTGAATCTGACTTCTTATTCTTGAATTGTCCTCTTTTACGTATCACCTGTTCTTATTTCATGGATTTAATATCTTATCTCACTGAATATATTGATTGCAGTACGTTTGGAAATGTCTTTTTTCCCCCTTGCACTGCCTCTGTTTCCTCTAAGTTCCCTCCTTTTTTTTTTTTTAATCAGTTTGCTTTTGACTTGTTCTTTCATGGCAGAGGCTGCTCTCAAACACCTGGTCCTTTATTAGCTATTCTACTTCAGTTGGATATTCTGTGCCCTTGGATACTCTGAGGCTTGTCAACTGGTGGACCTCACTGTAAGGCAGCTGGCCAGGGTTACGGCATGTTTACTGAGGGAGCCCCAAAAGTCCACACCTGCAGGGCTTTTCCTCTGGGTTTGACAGTTTCCCCAGAAAGGAATCCTCTCATTTTCTACCTGGTGAATATAACGTATTTTAAGCTGGCTGTAAGTATTTTGAGATTAGGGAGGAGTGGTTGGAGAGGGAAAATCTTATCTTTCCAAAAGCAGATATCTTAGGCTCTCTCTACTTGAAGTGTGCCATCTACCTCTGCCTCAGCTGTGCCTACTTTCCCATGTCCAGTCTCAGACTAACCCAATCAATTAGAACAACCAAGTTAAATAAATTCCATGAAGTTTTGGATAAAAAGGCAAGAACTTTTTGTACCTGGATTTAAGAAAAACCCAAAAAAGCTCCCTCTCATCTTCCATACCTTCCCTCCCCCACAAAAAAGTAGAAAATTCACCCAAGTCCCTTTACCCCTCCTACTTAACCATACTTTTTGTTTTTTCCTTTGATAATGCCTCAGAACTTGAGTATTCAGGATCCAAGTTTGTTTTAAAATAACCCAATGAAGTGACAGGCGGAGCTCCTGGAATTCTGCAGCTTGTGCTAGAGTCTACATATGGGAAAATGCCGTCAGTTAAAGGGTAGTGCTATTACCATAGCCCAATTTTTGAAAGCCTTTAGAAAAAAAAAATCATCTGAGTTAATTAGTATTCACCACAGGCACAGATTTTGTATTGCAGTATTCTATGAATTCAGATAATAAGAAAACACAGTACTGCAGTCTCTAACTTTTAACTAACATTTACCTCTCAAAAATGTATATTATAAATTAAGAATTTTACCTGTTACATGAATAAGCTCTTATATGACTGATCTATATGCTCCATATGGCTGATTAGTCTTAGATCATCATAAAATATGAGCTATGTTTTAAAATCAACCAAATACTATTGGTACCTAAAATAAGAGTAATTTCATTTTACCTCTCTGATCTGCTTAATCCACAAATCTCTTCCAAGAAACTCCTGATGTAAGACTACAGGAGCTGAGTTTAGATTAAAAGTCAAGGAGTCACTGGTCTTTTCTTTAATAAAAGGCTGGAGATCAGAATTTATCTAGAAGGAGTAGTGAAAAGAGTCAAATCAGTGAAATGCATATACATTGGCATGTTTTAATCATATTCAGAAAGCACCAGTTACTACAGTGAAAAATTAAGCTTAAGGAACTCAGTTTTTAGATGTACTTTAATAAGCAAAAGAACAGCTCATATGATTAACAATAATCTTAAAAAAACTTTAAAAATAGTTTTCCCCTAACATATTCCTTTTTAATTTGGCAGCAGCCTTTATTTTGCTTTTTAAGTTCAAGGTAAGGATCAGAAATTATATTTATTTAATAAATATAATCAAATAATAAATAAATTAATCAAAGATTTAATAAAGTACATAAAAACTCATCTGGAGATGTTACATATTTTTGTATATATTTCCCCTTTCTTATGAGCTATTTAAGTGACATCTAAGAAATATGTACTAAATGGAATTTAAAATTACATATACATGGAGGTAACAAAATAACAGCTAATCTTGAGACATTTTATATTTCATTATGCCCATTCAAAAGAATCAGTTATTGGAATTAAAGCTTTCAATTTTGCTCCATATATTTCTAAATTTCATTAACTTTCCACAGTTTGTTTTACATAGGAACTATAAGGGAACTGTAACAAAAATGCAAATATTCTTCCATTTTGTGACTGGCAACATTACATGTTATTTAATAATTTGCAAGAGTTCTTTCAAGAACCCTTTCAGGTGGTAAGAAGAGACAAACATCACAAATATGGTTTAAGTAAGCTGTAGCTTTCTATCAAAATTATGCAGTACTCACCAATCGTACTGTTTATATTATGTAATAACCACCACGAATGATAGATTTTATGTACTCAATAAACAGTTTTTGAGATATAAAAGCAGTTTATTAAATGGTAAAAGGTTTCTTGCGTATCATTTTAGCTATTTAAATACAGAAAAAATAGAAAGGGTATGCAAATACCTTATGACTCATGGCCATGTGCTTCCCATACTGAAATGCCATATCCTGAACCTCAGCATCATGCTTTGCTAATTCCATTGCAGCTTGGCAGCTCTTTGCTAATAAGGCACCATGGGAGAGAAAAGTCTGCTCCTTCCAAGTCAATATTCCAATATCATCTGTGATATGATTTTCCTAAAAATTACAACAAAAGCCAAGATTAAAAAGGTTTTAGGAGTAATTTAATTGTTTCGGTTTTTGAAGAATAAGCATTAAGAAATGAACTATTCAAAACACTCAGGCTGTTGCAACAAGACAGAACTAAAAGATGCTGACCATCACCTCTACCTAAAGAGAACTAAGGAGGTGGGAACTGCTTTTTTAGGGTAATTGGGAAAAAATGAAAGAAATGCTGAAGCAAATTTTATTTTGAGCTAGGGAACTTCTATTAAAATATACTTATAAGGCAAAATTAGAAACTTAGACCTTCAAACTAACTCTCTTCTAGATTCATATCAGTTCTTAATTAAGTGCTAGTATTCCAAAATACAAGGATCCTATTGTCTTTAACTTATGTTAAAATGTCAAGGGCATAGTGAAGGAACTGCATTCTCTTATAAGCAGGTAGATAGAAAAATCAGAGAGAAGGTAACCCATTACAATGGAGTATGATTAGATCATACTATTCATCAAAGTTTATTCCCATAAGAAGAAACAAGATGATAAGGGAAGACATAACTGTAGTTTATTTAATTTCATCTTTTTACATTACGAAAATCATGGTAGTATCTTTAAGTAAGCATAAGCATACACATACCTACTGACTCTAGACCAGTGATGTCCAATGAAATTATAATGTAAGCCCCATATGCAATTAAAAATTTGCTAGTAGCTACATTAAAAAAGTGAAAAGAAACAGGTGACATTAATCTTAATGACATTTTATCTATCCCAATATATCTAAAATATTACTATAATAAAATAAAACATATAATCAATATAAATTAATAATATTTTACATTCTTTTTTTACACTAACTTTTCAAAATCAGTGTGTATTTTACACTTACAGCACATCACTAGTGACATTTCAAGTACTCAGTAGGTACAAGGAGCTGGTGGCTACCCTAGTGGACAGCTCTGCTTTAGGCAGTTAGCTCTCTGAGGACAAGAATGATGAAGCCATATACATAATGATGCTCATTTTACGGTGTTTCTTTGAAACCTCAAGCTAACTAGAACCCATCCAGAAGGATTAATTAACCCAAACACTTTACTTCCTGCCGCCCATACCACAATCCTTCTCCTTCCACCATTATTTGGGGACAAAATAAAAAATAATAAGAAAACTTAGACACCATTAAAAAATGATCTTAGATTTAGCCCCACCTCTTTCACCATGTTGAAGGGAATCTTCAACCCATTGGTCAGATCAAATTCTCAACTTAATTTTATACGCTTTTAAACAAAAAGAGAGTTCCACTTATAGCAACAGTTACAAATATGCAACATGGTATTGTGTAATAATCAAAAAGCCACTTGGGGAGAAACAGTGCATAAACTGCTTCATAAAACGTTACGGGGCTTCCCTGGTGGCGCAGTGGTTGAGAGTCTGCCTGCTAATGCAGGGGACACGGGTTCGAGCCCTGGTCTGGGAAGATCCCGCATGCCGCGGAGCAACTGGGCCCGTGAGCCACAATTGCTGAGCCTGCGCGTCTGGAGCCTGTGCCCCGCAACGGGAGGGGCCGCGATAGAGAAAGGCCCGCGCACCGCGATGAAGAGCGGTCCCCGCACCGCGATGAAGAGTGGCCCCCGCTTGCCGCAACTGGAGAAAGCCCTCGCACGAACCGAAGACCCAATACAGACAAAAATAATAAACAAATAAATAAATAAATAAATAAAAGAAAATCCTTTAAAAAAAAAAAAAAAAAAAAAAAAACGTTACGAATAAATAATATCATTTAATTTTGGAAATCTGAGAATGGATTTTAAAATATGTGAAGTTAATATCATATTAATAAACCTAGATAAAAACCATATTATCTCTCCAGATATACTAAAGATGCATTTGACAAAATTCAAGTCCTATTCTTGATGGGAAAAAAGCACTGAATAAAAACAGGAACAGATGCGTATTTCTTCTTTTTTTTAAATGTATATACTGCAATTTTATTTCAATGGCACAAATGAAGTTAGCGTGTAGGAAATTTATTTATTTATTATTTAAAAAAATATTTATTTATTTGGTTGTGCCGGGTCTTAGTTGCGGTGGGCGGGCTCCTTAGCTGAGGCTCAAGGGCTCCTGAGTTGCGGCAGCCAGGCTCCTTGGTTGCAGCTCCAGGGCTCCTTAGTTGAGGCATGCGGGCTCCTTAGTTGTGGCATGCAAACACTTAGTTGCAGCATGTGAACTCTTAGTTGCAGCATGCATGTGGGATCTAGTTCCCTGACAAGGGATCAACCCAGACCCCCTGAATTGGGAGCACAGTCTTATCCACTGCGCCACCAGGGAAGTCCTGCGTGTAGGAAATTTAAATGAAACAGTATGCTAAAAATAGCAGAGAACCAAAAAATCTAAAAAGCAAGTATACCTAAAGCATGAGAATTCATTAGTGTTTCATCTTCAATTTTGACTGACACCTGATGCTTGCAAATTTTGAAATAAACTTTGAGATCATGATCACTATTCTGAAGAGATTTCAGCACGAGCACTAAGATTTGTACATTCAGTTGGTTTGCAGTTGACTTGTTAGCCATTTACATACTATAGTACAGATTTGTCACAGGTCAGATCACAGTGTTGAAGGAAAGAAAGACCTTCCTGTAATTATATAGAAAGGATCCCCTACACTGCACTCAGCTTAAGACATCCAATGTACAAGAGCACAAAAACCATCATAGTAATGTGGTTCCAAGGAACATAGTTTTGATAAGGAAAATAACCTAAGCTCCTGTTTCCCATTTTAATTACTGAAATCTCTACCAATGACAAAAATGTCATATAGGACACTAAATGTATACAGTAATTCAAACTTCATGCAAAGAGCACATTTAGCAATCTGGGATAATGCAAAATGACCGGAAATATAACGAACGTGATTCAACACTGGTTCTTTTTGTCATTTTACACAGACGTCATGTTAATATTAGACCAAAGCACAAAATGTTTAGTGCATAAACCAGTTTCTTTTTTAAGATCTATCATTTTTATCGTAGTTTTTTATCTTACTTTGGACCACTTGTACCCTGTACTCTATCCTACTATAGACTGTTTAACTTAATCAACAAAATCAAAAGTAATTTCTGACCAGATTTATGGGGGACATAAAAATTTATAACATCGAAGTGTCTGCATAACCAAAAGTACAATAATAAAGAAGAAAATGCCTCCTATTTCTTTTAGAAAATAGTACTTTGTAAGCTTGCTGCATCTTTAATGCTTTTACTATTGCATGACAATGAATAGTTGATAGAAAAAAAGAACTGTATACTTGAATTATGATAGCTCATCCATCACAGATTAATCTAATAATGAAGTTTCTGCAGAAACAGGAACTATTTTAACAAGGAAAAAAAAATGCCCTTATTCCAGATGTATATTTCTTTAATACGACAGGTGCCTGTGTTCGTGTGTGTGTGTGTGCACAAGCATGCATGATCACCCAGAAGTCAGCAAATACTTTATGGGGAAACACATGAGCCCTTCTTCCTAAAATCAGGAACAGGACAGAGATGAACACAATACCATTGCTATTTAACAATGTAATAGAAGAGGCAAGAAAAGGATAGCTGTATAAAAATTAGAAAGGAAGAGTTTAACTATCACTATTTGAAGACAGTATAACTGTATATTGGGGAAGACCAATATACAAAACTCAACCAAAAAACTACTAAAACAAGAAGATAATTCAGTAAGGTAGTAGCATATAAAATCAATATAATTTATAATTAACATAATAGATGTAACCATAGTTTTCATACATAAAAACTAATCAGAAAGTATTGTAAATAGGGTCTTTTCTTCCATTATATCTATGAAAAAAAGATTAAAAAGCTGGGAATAAACTTAGAAATGTACAAAATTGATATAAAGAACATGTTAAAGTACTACTGAAGGAAAGCAAGTTAAATAAATATAAAGGCATATCATGTTTAAAGATAGTAAGATCCAACCTCATAAAGTAACTTCAATAAAATTAACACCACCCCTCCCGGCCCCCAACTTAGGCAAGCTGATTCTAAAGTTCATATTGGAAACAGCATGAAGAATAACCAGAATAAGCAGGAAGCCATGAAAAAGAAGAGCAGTGTAGGGTGAGGTGGGGGGAAGAAAGGTAGATGAGGAGAGCTAATGATGTCTAGCCCTACCAGATACTATATTATAAAGCCTCGGTAATTAAAAAAAAAAAAAGCGCACTTTTTAGATAGACAAACTATGGAACGAATAGAAAGTCCAGGAATCAATCAAACTATACACAGGAATTTACTATATTTTAGGGAAAAGTTGGACTTTTCAGTAAATGGTGCTGGTACAACTGAATAGCTTTCTGGAAGAAAATTAAGACTGATCTGCATTTTACACAATTTATCAGGATAAACTCCACATAGCAAAAAATAAAAGCAAAAGAACCACAGACAACAATAGAAGACAAAAGACAATAAGGAAAGGTATGTGCACTTCCTATCACAGATGAATGACAAATCTCCCTGTGGTAGGCTAAAAATGGTCCCACACAGATAGCCACATCTTAATCCCTAGAGTCTGTGAATGTTACCTTACACGGTAAAGGGGACTTTGCAGTTATGTTAAGTTCAGGATCTTGAGATGGAGGAATTATCCCAGATTAACTGGATGAGCCTAATGCAGTCAAAAGGATCCTCATACAAGGGAGGCAGCAGGGTCTGAAGATGGAGGATGAAGCCATACCAAGAAATGAAGGTGGAAACTAGAAAGGGCAAGGAAAGGGATTCCCCACTAGAGCCTCCAGAAGGAATACAACCCTGACAACATCTTGATTTGGGGGCTTCTGACCAAAAAAACCAAAAACAAACAAACCACTTTCCACCGCCTTAAAGCATCATTCAGTGTTAGTGAGGCTGTGAAGAAACAGGCATCTCAAATATGACCGGTAGAGTCTGTCATACAGAGTGAAGTAAGTCAGAAAGAGAGAAACAAATACCGTATGCTAACGCACATATATGGATTCTAAAAAAATGGTACTGATGAACCTAGCGGCAGGTCAGGAATAAAGACGCAGATCTAGAGAATGGACTTGAGGACATGGGGTGGGGGGAGGGGAAGCTGGGGCAAAGTGAGAGGGTGGCATGGACATATATACACTACCAAATGTAAAATAGATAGCTAGTGGGAAGCAGCCGCATAGCACAGGGAGATCAGCTCGGTGCTTTGTGACCACCTAGAGGGGTGGGATAGGGAGGGTGGGAGGGAGACGCAAGAGGGAGGAGATATGGGGATATATGTATACATATAGCTGATTCACTTTGTAATACAGATGTATTACATCTGTACAGAAACTAACAAAACACTGTAAAACAATTATACTCCAATAAAGATATTTTAAAAATAAAATAAATAAACAAATAAATAATGATACTAAAAAGACATGAAAATGAAAAAAAAATGACTGGTGGAAGTGGAGATTGGATAGAAATTTTGTAATGTCTATCAAAATTACAAACGTATCTGCGCTGTGACTCGGCAATCCTACTTCCAGGAATTAATCCTACATACAAGCCCCCACACATGTGAAATTAAATACATACAAGGTTATGGTCTATTGTTCATCCAGCTGCCTGGGTGATCCTTTTAAAACATAAGCCAGACAGAAGCATACTGGCCTTTGTGCTGTTTTGCAAACACTCCGGGCCTGTTCCTCCTTCAGGCCTCCATACCTGCTATTCTCTGTCACTTACTCTCCCCAGATGTTTATATGGCTCAATTCCTCATTGCTTTTGGGTCTGTAATCAAATATCAATTCCACATCCCTTCCCCATCATTTCCTGTCTCTCTACCTTGCTTGAAATGTTTTTCCTTGATACTACTGGACCCCTGATATAGTTATTTGTTTAATGGCTTATTGCCTGTCTCCGTCACTAGAATGTCTGCTCCATGAAAGCAAGCCCTTCGTTTTGCCCTCTGCTGAATCATCAGCACCCAACAGAGTGCATTAAGTGTGCAATAATATTTGCTGAATCTTTATCTTTCTTTTGGTATCTTTCTCTTTCCCTCTTTTCCACCTTCCCCTATTCTTCCTATATTGAACATAATAAAGAATTGAAATAATTTTCCCTGAATGCCTTCCTACCACCCACAGAATCAAGATAAGTTCTTATAGCATAGGATTCAAGGCAATGGTACCAGGCAATACTTCTGGCTCCTTCTCCTACCCCAAATAGCCCCTCTGAGACCTGCATTTCAACAACACAGGACAATTTGGTGTTTCTTGAATAAAATACGTATTTTCACACTTGGGTGAATTAAAAATATTATTCCTTTCAAAGAGACTATCATCTCCTCCCATTAAATTGAACACATCCAGTTCAAATATCACTTCTTTGAGAAACATTCTCAAATACTCTCAAGAAATACTTTCCTCTTTAGACTAACACAGCCTTATTCATATTTCAAAATAGCCCTTAATTCTCTCTGAATTGTATGACTGCTTATTTGTTTGTTTCCTTGAGGACTGGACAGTCTTAATCACCTTTACATTTTTATTCACTTCGGCCACATTTAATTTTCAACAAATGCTTGTTAAATGAATAGAACTGTGTTCATCTGTTACATTAAGTAATTGTGTTCTTTTAAAAAATTTAAAAATTAATGAGTAGCTATACATTCAATGGAATGCTATTGTGCAATAAAAAGGAAGAAAGCGCTGACACATGCTATGCCATGGATGAACCTCAAAAACACTACGCTTGGGCTTCCCTGGTGGCGCAGTGGTTGAGAGTCTGCCTGCTAATGCGGGGGACACGGGTTCGGGCCCTGGTCTGGGAGGATCCCACATGCCAAGGAGCGGCTGGGTCCGTGGGCCACAACTGCTGAGCCTGCGCATCTGGAGCTTGTGCATCTGGAGCTTGTGCTCCGCAACAAGAGGGGCCGCGATGGTGAGAGGCCCGCGCACCGCGATGAGGGGTGGCCCCCGCTTGCCGCAACTAGAGAAGGCCCTTGCACAGAAACGAGGACCCAACACAGCCAAAAATAAATAAATAAATAAATTAAAAAAAAAAAAAAACAAAAAAAACACTACGCTCAGTGAGAGAAGCCATCCATGAGACCACGTACTGAATGATTCCATTTTTATGAAATGGAGATTAGTGGTTGCCTGGGCTGGGGGTGGGAACTGTAAATGGTCATGAGGGACCTAATAGGGTATGTGTGAAAATGTTCTAAAATTGATTTATGGTGATGGTTGTATCACTCAATAAAGTTACTAAAAATCATTGAATTGTATGCTTGAAATGGGTTAATTTTATGATATGTAAAATATATCTCAATAAAGTTGCTAAAAAAGAAAAAGGGGTAATGAATATAAAATTTTACATTTCTTGGTCTCAAATGCTTAACATTTTAAAAAGTTATATGATTCTCAATTAACTTTTCGTGGTTTGTATACCATCCTCATGTATTCATATAACAAACATTTATTTAGTTTCTATTATGGGTTAGGTTCTTTGTAAAGCAATATAGATATGAATATATTTATTAATAGATATTTATTAATGAATAGCCTGTCCTCAAGAAGCTCACAATCCAGGAATGACATCTATATCTATCTATATGTGGATATTAATATAATAGATAAATCAATATAGTTCTATCTCAGAATAATTCTTGGAAGATCTCCAATGGTCAAAGATTCAGTTTTATTATATTTTCCTTATTGTGATTAAGACATTTTATTATTCACCATTTCTACATTTTAATTCAAGTAATACACGATCTCCGAAAAAAAAATTAGAAAATTCAGATAGCCGAGAAACAATTAATATATAGTCCCTTGAAATCTGCTATCATAAGTTAATCAGGTCATAAGTCAATAATTCTGTTCCTAAATTAATCAGAAAATTTATTCCCTGAACATTAAATTATTACCTATCGTGACCTTGGTTACAAATGAAACAAAGTCCCTCCATTCATTTCTGTCAGCTTCCCATGTATACATTAAGAGAGCATGCTTTATTACAAAGGAAGAGTTAATGTACAGTTGTAAAATACCAAGAAACTAGTTTGATAACCACATCCAAATTAGTATCTTCAGACATCAGATATACAGAATTGGTGTGAAATGAACGAGTGCAGTCAGAGTAAATGAGATTCAGATATACTTACAGCATCAACTTACATCTGTACAGTTTATAGAAGGAGGATACATTCAGTGAACATTGACTTTTGATGGGATTTTCTCTTTTTCAGAAAGGTAATATACGTCAACATACCTATTGAATGACTGTCAGACTGAAGGATATTAATTTTTAAAACGTAGGTCTCTCATTCACTGTAACATGACCTTTTTGCTCAAGCAAGGTTAGTTCAAAAAACACACAGGAAAAAAACCTGAAGCTTGCAAGATGATGTTTCCCAAGATAGTGGCACTGGTGGTTGTACTCAGATATAATATTCTGTTCTGCTACTGAGCTGTCTGGGGAATGTGTACTTTGAGTTGCTTTCCTAATGGTAGTAATACATTTGTACATACCTATTTACATGAAAGAAAAGTGTGTTTGTAAAGTGGCTGCTTGGGATTAAAGGTCTAGTCCATGGTCACAGAACAAAGGCAAACTAATTGATTCAGGAAGATGTTCAAGCCCCAACCAGAACCTGCCGAGCCAAACTTCTATCTTTCATATTATCAGAGAAGAAGAGTGTTAAAAGTATTTTAAAGAAAGCATGCAAATATTTCCTGTTGTCATGCTTCTTACTTCAGATTCATATACTGAGCTGCTACCTTTATAATTTATCTTTAAAATATATCTTTGTATATTTATGCAGCATAAATTTTGGTCTGATAAGAGATCAGATCTAATGCCACATTTCACCATTTTAAATGTTTGCTTTGAATTAGCCTTTTCAGCTATTTTGAGAAGCTAAACAACAGCCAAAATGTTTACCAGCTTTATTTTTTTTTAAAAAGTCAGGGAAAATTTCAATAAAGACTCCCTAAATTTACAGATAAGAAGAAAGCAAGGGGGAGAACAGAATCTAATATTTCCTGGGAGTCAACAATATGTGATGACACTTTCATGTTCATTATTCTATTACCTCTCAAAAATCTTAATTATCATTATTCCCATTCAATAGGTAAGGAGACTGGAAGACTATTTCGATCATGATCAGACATTAGTAAATGGCAGAGATGGGTCTTAGCTGTATAGCAGTCGGATTCTATTTTGCTTAATACATAGTAGAAATACTTAAAAATATCTTTTATAGTTTAAAAAGTAGGTTGTATTTAAGAGTAAATGACATGTTTCATTTATGTATCAACAAAGCATTTTAAACCTGTAAATTAAGTCTTTTAATAATATCCACTGAAAAGATCCAAGAATCTAGAGCATATAAGTAACAAGATTAGGAATAGTAGATATCATAGTATTTTTTCAGGAATCCTGAGGAAGGGAGAAAGAGTATAACATTTTAACAGCATCATCTAATAGGATGAAATAATTTGCTTTGATTTATAATCCAATCACACTGGAGATAGTAAAGTAGGTATCTGTGTAAATCATGGGAGAGAAACTGATGTGATAAATGTATAATTAAAGTCTGTTTTAAAAAGTGCTTCTATATAATAAATAATGCTATTAAAATTTTACTCACACATTAGAGAGAACGGTTGTCAGGGAATTTAAAAGTCAGGAATTCTTTGGTCTAGGGCTAGCCAGCCCCTTCCTGTACTCCCCACCAGTCAGTTCTTGCTGAGATGTATGGGAATGATATGTTGAGGAGGGGTCAGGATGGAGAAGGGAAGACTATTTTACAGCTCAAATCCTTCAGCAAGGGGTATCCTTGGGATGGGGAAAGCTTAGAACAGCTAGAGGGCAGCAGATAGTCTTCAGAGGGGTTGCACAGTAGGGGCAGTAGGGAACGCTGATTAATTCTTTGAGATGAACAAACAGCACCAAAGGGACACTTGGCTTGCTCTGAAACGTGCAGTGTATGTTGGTGCTTGACATACCATGCAAATGTGCAGTAGATGCAGTTCAGTTAATTTTTGTGTGTGCTTACTACGCCAGGCACTACAGATTTGAGAATTAGGTATTACTCCTTGACCTTTAGCAGAAGTTCAGTAAGGGAGAAAGACAGTACACAGGAACTAGTTTGGTATGTGAAAAGAAAGTTATGCTTACAGCACAGAGAAGGGAGTGACCAGATTTTACCAAGCAAGGCTTCAGTTGGAGAACTGTTAGCTGAATCAGGTTCTGAATAATAAACTGGAATTAGCCAGGAAGATAAGGTATGAGATGACTTTGGGGCATCAATATTAGTTCCATATTGTTAAAGCAGACAGTGGGAAAGGTAGATAAAGAAGGACAAGACTAGTCAGGTAGGTAAGAGGTCCAGAGGGTTGGATCTTATTACTTAGGTGCTAGAAAACTGTCTTCAGCAGGAAGTTATATGACTACACATGCAGTTAGATGGGTTGCTTTGGAGGCAGTTTGGACTGGAGGGGCAACAACTGGAAGATCCATTAGGGGTTAAGTTATATTCCAGGTAAGCAGGGATGACATATAGTGGTGGCCAGCGGGAACTGAGAGGCAAGAGCAATCTGAGCTGCTCAAAAAGTGAAACAAGATAGCTCCCTACTGTGTACATGACAGTAGCTCACCGAGGATCTACTTCCCTCTCTCTCCTTACTAACAAACCCTAATTTTGTTCAGGTAGTCACTGCTCTTGCCAATGATTAATTTAGGAATGGGCATGTGGTCCAATTCTAGGCAATAAGACATGAGGAAAGTCTACTGCAGAGCTCCTAGAAAGAGATCCAGGCAAAAGTGGCACCTGTGGATGTTGCTCTGTCTGGATGAGCCACACCCAGGACTACTGTAGCCAAACTGCCACAAGCTTGATAATAAAGAGGACACTAGGAAGCAGAACAGAGATATAGAGAAAACCGTGATATCTGGAGTTGTCATGTTAACTGCCCCTTGATGCCTGACTACCTCTGCATGCTCAGTTAGAGGAAAACATGTTTTCTTACTTTTATATCTATTTAACTGGATTTCCCATTTTTTGCAGCTGAAAGCATTTCAATGAATTAATTCATTCCTTAAGATGAAAAATGTTTATACTATATAAAGTCTGCATTTGCCAACATTAGCAAACTACTAAAACATTTTAGGAAGAATTTCCTTAGGATGGAGTATTAGTTATCTATTGCCACATAGCAAATTACCCACAAATGTAGCATCTTAAAACAACACACACTTATTATCTCTGAGTTTCTGAGGGTCAGGAGTCTAGGCATGGCTTAGCTGGCTGTTTACGGCTCAGGATGTCTCAAGAGACTGTGGTTAAGCTGTTCGCTCAGGCAACAGCCACAAAAAGGGTCTGGAGAATCCGCCTCCCAAGCTCACTCGGGTGGTTGCTGGCAGCAGGTGTTAGTTCCTTGCCACGTGGGCCACTCTGCAGTGCTGCTCCCATGACATGGCAGCTGGCTTCCCCAGAGCAAGTGATCCAGTAGAATGAGGGAGAGTGAGAGCACATCCCGGCGGGAAGCTTCACAATCTTTCATAACCTAATCTTGGAAGTGACACACCATCATTTCTGCCATATGCTATTGGTCACACAGACCAACCTAGTACAGTATGGGAAGGAATTAGACTCAGAATACTATGAGGTGGGACTCATTGGGGGTCACCTTGGAAGCTGGCTACTAGAGATAGAGTCTATGATTAGAATTACTGGGTCAATAGATCTGAACATTTTAAAGTTTCTTAAAATATTCTGCAAGTTGTTTTATAGAAAGGTTCTGATATGCACACTGACCAGCCAAGTTTGAGACTGTCTTGTCACTGAGTAGAAATATTGTTTTACTTGTGAATTTAACAGGTGAAAAGTGGCATTTCATTTAAATATGGGAAGTAATTTCATTGATTAACCATTTGTATTTCCTCCATTCATTCATCTGTTTATTTACTGAGTATCTTCTACATACAAGGCATTGTTTTAGGTGTTCACACCAGTGAGCAAACCAGAGAGTCCTTGCATTCACAGTTCTTACAGTCTAGAAGGGAAGCCAGACAATCAGATAACTACACAGATAAATATGTAACTGCAAACTGAGATACTTCCAATGGGGAAAATGAACATACTTTTATGACAGCAGTAATAAAAGAACCTGACTGAGACTGGGGCTTTGGGGAATAGTTTCCTTGAGGAAGTGACACTTGAGCTGACACAGGAAGGATGAATAAGGGGTAAGTTAGTAAAGGTGAAGAAGTATGCAAGGATTGTAAATACAAAGGAGAATGGTATGTCTGAGGAATGAGAGAAGGCTATTGGGGCTGATATGCAGACAGTGAGGGTAAAAATGGTACAAGGTGAGGTTGGAGGGATAGACTGGGTCGGATTATGCAGGGTCTTTTGGGTCACTTTCAGGATTTCGGTATTTATCCATGGACTGATAAGATGTTACTGGGGGTTGAAATGAAGTAATAGCAGCATCAGATTCGCATTTTGAGATCTCTGGTGGTGTGGAGAAAGACGAGAAGATGGGAGGATTGCACACACAATGGGAGGTGAAGGAAGAGGTTACTGGAATTGCTCAGGCAAGAGAGGATGGCGTCTTGGACCATGCAAAAGGGGGAGGCATGGGGTAAAGCCAGGCTGCAGCCTGTGCCATCGGTGGTGGGGGAGTGAGGGCATCAACAAGGCACTGCTCTTGACTACTGTTGTGGACCAAATGTATGTGCCCTTGCAAAATTCATATGTTGAAGCCCTAACTGCCAGTGTGTTCATATTTACAGTAAGTATGTAAAGAAGGTTTAATGAAGTCATAAGGGTAGGGATTAGTGTCCTTATAACGAGAGACACCAGAGGGCTTGCTCTGCTTTCTCTCCACCGTGTGAGTGCACAGTGAGAAGGCGGTCATCCACAAACCAGGAAGACAGCTCTCACCAGAAACTGAATTGCTAGAACCTTCATCTTGGACTTCTCATCTCCAGAACTGTGAGAAAATAAATTTCTGTTGTTTAAATCACTCAGTCTATGGTATTTTGTTATGGCAGCCCGAGCTGAATAAAGTAACTACCTTCTCTATAAATCTTAGGATTCAATCAGTATGTTTTGGAAGTATATTTATACTGTTTCTCCCAACATCTTTTCAGCATGGTCTTAACCAGCATGTTGGAAAGATCTATATTCTAGTTATCTATTTCTGTGTAACAAACCACCCCAAAACTCACGGGCAAAAAACCCACCACCATTTTATCATGATCACAGATTCTGTGGGTCAGGAACTCAGGAAGGGAACAGAGAAGACAGCTTGTCTCTGTTCCATGATGTCTGGGGCCTCAGGTGGGAAGGCCTAAAAAGCTGGGGATGATTCAGAGGGCTGGGGCTGCAAGAGCTGAACTGCTAGAGCTCCACTTCCAATGAACTGGCTGAGTCCCCCACACATTAGGCCCATCTGGGATAGGGGGCTGGAGCACCTACCCATGGTCTCTCACTGCATGGTGGTTAAGTTCTGAGAGGGGGCAGAGACAGGGAGCGTTTCAAGAGAGTGAGCAATTCTAAGAGACCCTTTTATGGCCCAGCCTGAGAATTCAGGTAGTGTCACTTCTACACTATTCTATCAGTTGAGGGGCTCACAAGCCCACTGAGGTTCAAGGGTCATATATCCTCACCACTCGATAGGAGACAATGGGAGGAGAGTTAAAGAATTTGTGGCCTTTTTTTGGTTTGTTTTTAACCACCACAGTCTACTACTGAAGAGAGTGCTGAGGAAAGCAACTTGCTTTCTCTGATACAGGAGATGGAGTAAGGCAGCCATGGGGCTAAGCCTGGTGAGGGGCAGAAGTACTCAGGATGACTCGTAAGTTTTTGACTTGAGAGTCTGGATGAATGGTGGTGCTCTTCATGAAGACAGAGGACAATGGAATGGGTTTGGAGAGAAAGGTCATACATCTGGTCTTATAAGTACTGAGTCTGAGATGCCTGAGATACCACCAGGTGGAAATATTGAATAAGCAGCAAAATATTCAGTAGTGATCTGGGATGGAGATTAAACCGGGACTTACTGGCATATAGACAGATGGTAATTGAGGTCTTGGGCTCATTTTCTGAATGGTCTATTCTTGTCCTGTGATCAAAATGGTATTCTATTAAACAATTTACAAGCTTAATAGTGATGTTTCATCTCTCAGGCAAATAAACTGCCTTTTAAGATGTTTTGCTGCGATAGCTGACAGTGAGTGACCTGGAGTACCTCTAAATGGCGTACAAATTCAATTTAAACATTTATCAAATAAAAACATTCACCAACCATACCCACTCTAAACTTGAGGGCCTGCTTAATCGAAAGGGCTATTATACACACTTAGCTTTCTCAGTCACCAAGAGCTTTTCTGCCTTCTTCATATCTGTATCAACCTTTGCTTTCTCACCTTTGCATATCTAACATAATATTCCTATATTTGATTTCTAATATGCTTACTTCACAATACATTTGCTGTTTTTTCTTTTAAATAAAAACATTTTGTGGATTAAAAAAAATATAGACAGCATTATTTCTTAAATGTGGTAGTGGGCACCTAGGTGTTTTATTTTATTTTCAGTCTTTAAACTGTATATATCTGTCATATACACTCTTTTGTATGCTTGATATATTTCATAATAAAAAAACATTTAAACCATACTCAATAGCTTTTAAATCTGAATAAATTCAACAGTTTTATTTGCAACGAATGACTTAAGACTGTGTCTACTTTATGAAAAAAGGATGTTAGTAAAATTATAGGTATTTATTATCACTACCACCAGCATCTTTGAAGTCTTGGATATGTGAGTGATACAAGCTTGAACAGATGCCCAGTAAACAATAAAACATGACATGGCATGTTTTATTAGCTCGTTAATACATGCCTTGGGTACAATGAGAGAGACAGGTTGTGAGTAAATGTACCAATGAAATACACCCCAGAGTAGCTTAATGCTTTTATACTGTACTCACTGTTTCACTTTCAAACCTCTTAAAATGCGTTTTCTTTTAAAGGTAGTTTTTACATGTATATGTACTTGGGATATTTTTTACTTCAGAGAAAGGAAAATGAAATTTTCCTATTTCTAACCTATAAAAGAAAATTTTCAGTGTGAGCTCCATTCCACTTTAATAAGGTTAATTAGCCTCTTTGAACTCAAATGCACTTATTTCCTTTCTCTAGTCAACCTCCCCTGGCCACCTTCACCCATTTTTATGGGAATAGTCTGCAAAGCTCTGAATTTTCCATCACTTTCCCGTGCTTCTGTTTGCACACTGCACAATAATGTCTCCATATAAAACACTGTAGTCCTCTCTGGCTGCTGAGGATCGACTGCCATCATGAACAACATGGTATATATCCTAACCAGGAAGTGCATGACCAACCAACTACTTCAGTGGAAACAAATGATCACTGATGACCTTCATCCTGGGAAGGAAGGCAACAGTGCCTTAGACAGAAATTTGGGAAAAACTTGCTAAAATGTACAAAACCACACTTGATGTCATCGTTGAATTTGGCTTTAAAAAAACCCATTTTGGTAGTGGCAAGACACCTGGCTTCAGCATGATTTACAATTCATGAAGCCAAACACAGACTTGCAAGACATGGTCTTTATGAGAAGAAAAAGATCTCAAGAAAACAGTGAAAAGAACACAAAAACAGACTGAAGAAAGTTGGTGTTGGCAAAAAGAAGGTGCAGATTTTGCAATGACTTTATTTGTGGTGATTATGCAGATTTTTCGTAAGAGAATTAATAAACTATGGAAACTTTAGGAAAAGCACAAAAAAAACCCCACTGTAGGTGCTTCATGAACAGTCTTGACATGGATTTCCTGAAACTCCGAATACCGAACCTCTGCTCTCTCCAGCCAGGGGGCAGTTGGCATTCCAGTTACTAAGTGGGTCCTAGACCTAGGAGGCAAGGCTTCGGTACTCAGGCTAGAAGCCTCCAATTAGCTCCTCAAATCAGAACCCTAATTAAGGGCTTGGCCTAGACCTTCAGGTTCCCATGGATTCTCTGACTCCATCTGACTCCAGTTCACTAGTGGTAAAGCTACCCCCAGACTCAGTTGATTCAAACAATAATCATTTATTATTGCTCATGTGTCTGTGGACCAGCTGGGATTCAGCTAATCTAGATTGGTGGCTCTGCTTCTCAATGCATGTCTCTGGGTTGGCTGGAGAGGTTCTGCTCCAAGTGTCTCCCGTTCTTCTTGGACCAGCAGTCTAGCCAGGGCATGTTTTTCTCATGGTGATGGCAGAGGCCCAAGAGAGCCTCCTATTAGCCAAAGCAAATCAAATGGCTAAGCTTAGAGTTAAAGGGAATATAAGAACACCCTGTTCACATGCATCACAATTACATGGCAAAGGACATGGATGTGTATATTAATTATCTATTGCTGCATAATAAATTACCCCAAACTTAGTGGCTTAAAACAATAATAAACTTTTATTGTGTCTCACAATTTCTTTGGGTCAGGAATTCAGAAGTGGCTCAGCTGGGTGGTTCTAACTTGGGGCTTCTCATGAGAGACTAGAAATGCTATATTTTGCAGACAAAGAGACTGAAATGAACCTGTACAAATACCCTATATTTCTAATTATTGTCTATCACTATTTTTTTTTTTTGCAGCCATATCAATGAAGGCAAACACTCTTTAATGTGGTATATAGTTGTGGACTCTGATGATTATAAAGTAGCCTCAAATAGCCTCCTTATTCCTTTCAGGGATGGAGTTTTTTTTCCCCCTGCACAGCCATGCTGTTCTTTTGCCAGTGACTCATTTGTCCATCTTATCTCTCATGAAACACACACACACACACACACACACACACACACACACACACACACACACAGAACCCAGTATGAACAGTATTTCTTAAATCACCACAGGTACTAGTACCAAACATGTAAATATAGGTAAAAAGCAGATTGGGACATTGATATCAAGGTAACAGTAGTGTTTTTTTTTTTTAATTACACACATCTATAAACCTAATAAATAGGTTTTTTCTTCTTTTTTTTTTTATACAGCAGGTTCTTATTAGTCATCCATTTTATACACATCAGTGTATAAATATCAATCCCAATCTCCCAATCTCCCAATTCATCCCACCACCATCCCCACCCCCTTGGGTTTCCCCCCTTGGTGTCCGTACGTTTGTTCTCTACATCTGTGTCTCAATTTCTGCCCTGCAAACTGGTTCATCTGTACCATTTTTCTAGGTTCCACATATATGCGTTAATATACGATATTTGTTTTTCTCTTTCTGACTTACTTCACTCTATGTGACAGTCTCTAGATCCATCCACATCTCAACAAATGACCCAATTTCGTTCCTTTGTATGGCTGAGTAATATTCCACTGTATGTATGTACCACATCTTCTTTCTCCATTTGTCTGTCGATGGGCATTTAGGTTGCTTCCATGACCTGGCTATTGTAAATAGTGCTGCAATGAACATTGGGGTGCATGTGTCTTTTTGAATTGTGGTTTTCTCTGGGTATATGCCCAGTAGTGGGATTGCTGGGTCATATGGTAATTCTATTTTTAGTTCTTTAAGGAACCTCCATACTGTTCTCCATAGTGGCTGTATCAGTTTACACTCCCTCAACAGTGCAAGACAGTTCCCTTTTCTCCACACTCTCTCCAGCATTTGTTGTTTGTAGATTTTCTGATGAAGTCCATTCTAACTGGTGTGAGGTGATAATTCATTGTACTTTTGATCTGCATTTCTCTAATAATTAGTGATGTTGAGCAGCTTTTCATGTGCTTCTTGGCCATCTGTATGTCTTCTTTGGAGAAATGTCTATTTAGGTCTTCTGCCCATTTTTGGATTGGGTTGTTTGTTTTTTTAATATTGAGCTGCGTGAGCTGTTTATATATTTTGGAGATTAATCCTTTCTCCATTGATTCGTTTGCAAATATTTTCTCCCATTCTGAGGGTTGTCTTTTTGTCTTGTTTATGGTTTCCTTTGCTGTGCAAAAGCTTTTAAGTTTCATTAGGTCTCATTTGTTTATTTTTGTTTTTATTTCCATTTTTCTAGGAGGTGGATCAAAAAAGACCTTGCTGTGATTTATGTCAAAGAGTGTTCTTCCTATGTTTTCCTCTAAGAGTTTTATAGTGTCTGGTCTTACATTTAGGTCTTGAATCCATTTTGAGTTTATTTTTGTGTATGGTGTTAGAGAGTGTTCTAATTTCATTCTTTTACATGTAGCTGTCCAGTTTTCCCAGCAGCACTTATTGAAGAGACTGTCTTTTCTCCATTGTATATCCTTGCCTCCTCTGTCATAGATTAGTTGACCATAGGTGCGTGGGTTTACCTCTGGGCTTTCTATCTTGTTCCATTGATCTATGTTTCTGTTTTTGTGCCAGTACCATATTGTCTTGATTACTGTAGCTTTGTAGTGTAGTCTGAAGTCAGGGACTCTGATTCCTCCAGCTCCGTTTTTTTCCCTCAAGACTGCTTTGGCTATTCGGGGTCTTTTGTGTTTCCATACAAATTGTGAAATTTTTTGTTCTAGTTCTGTGAAAAATGCCAGTGGTAGTTTGATAGGGATTGCATTGAATCTGTAGATTGCTTTGGGTGGTATAGTCATTTTCACAATATTGATTCCTCCAATCCAAGAACATGGTATATCTCTCCATCTGTTGGTGTCATCTTTAATTTCTTTCATCAGTGTCTTATAGTTTTCTGCATACAGGTCTTTTGTCTCCCTAGGTAGGTTTATTCCCAGGTATTTTATTCGTTTTGTTGCAATGGTAAATGGGAGTATTTCCTTATTTTCTCTTTCAGATTTTTCATCATTAGTGTATAGGAATGCAAGAGATTTCTGTGCATTAATTTTGTATCCTGCAACTTTACCAAATTCATTGATTAGCTCTAGTAGTTTTCTGGTGGCATCTTTAGGATTCTCTATGTATAGTATCATGTCATCTGCAAACAGTGACAGTTTTACTTCTTCTTTTCTAATTTGTATTCCTTTTATTTCTTTTTCTTCTCTGATTGCCAAGTCTAGGACTCCCAAAACTATGTTGAATAATAGCGGTGAGAGTGGACATTCTTGTCTTGTTCCTGATCTTAAAGGAAATGCTTTCAGTTTTTCACCATTGAGAATGATGTTTGCTGTGGGTTTCTCATATATGGCCTTTATTATGTTGAGGTAGGTTCCCTCTATGCCCACTTTCTGGAGAGTTTTTATCATAAATGGGTGTTGAATTTTGTCAAAAGGTTTTTCTGCATCTATTGAGATGATCATATGGCTTTTATTCTTCAATTTGTTAATATGGTGTATCACATTGATTGATTTGTGTATACTGAAGAATCCTTGCATCCCTGGGATAAATCCCACTTGATCATGGTGTATGATCCTTTTAATGTGTTGTTGGATTCTGTTTGCTAGTATTTTGTTGAGGATTTTTGCATCTATATTTATCAGTGATATTGGTCTGTAATTTTCTTTTTTTGTAGTATCTTTGTCTGGGTTTGGTATCAGGGTGATGGTGGCCTCATAGAATGAGTTTGGGAGTGTTCCTTCCTCTGCAATTTTTTGGAAGAGTTTGAGAAGGATGGGTATTAGCTCTTCTCTAAATGTTTGATAGAATTCACCTGTGAAGCCATCTGGTCCTGGACTTTTGTTTGTTGGAAGATTTTTCTTCACTGTTTCAATTTCATTACTTGTGATTTGTCTGTTCATATTTTCTATTTCTTCCTGGTTCAGTCTTGGAAGCTTATACCTTTCTAAGAATTTGTACATTTCTTCCAGGTTGTCCATTTTATTGGCATAGAGTTGCCTGTAGTAGTCTCTTAGGATGCTTTGTATTTCTGCGGTGTCTGTTATAACTTCTCCTTTTTCATTTCTAATTTTATTGATTTGAGTCCTCTCCCTCTTTTGGTGAGTCTGGCTAATGGTTTATCAATTTTGTTTATCTTCTCAAAGAACCAGCTTTTAGTTTTATTGATCTTTGCTATTGTTTTCTTTGTTTCTATTTCATTTATTTCTGCTCTGATCTTTATGATTTCTTTCCTTCTGCTAACTTTTTTGTTCTTCTTTCTCTAGTTCCTTTAGGTGTAAGGTTAGATTATTTATTTGAGATTTTTCTTGTTTCTTGAGGTAGGCTTTATAGCTATAAACTTCCCTCTTAGAACTGTTTTTGCTGCATCCCATAGGTTTTGGATTGTCGTGTTTTCATTGTCATTTGTCTCTAGGTATTTTTTGATTTCCTCTTTGGTTTCTTCAGTTATCTCTTGGTTATTTAGTAATGTAGTGTTTAGCCTCCATGTGTTTGTGTTTTTTACGTTTTTCCCCTGTAATTCACTTCTAATCTCATAGCACTGTGGTCAGAAAAGATGCTTGATATGATTTCAATTTTCTGAAATTTACTGAGGCTTGATTTGTGACCCAAGATGTGATCTATCCTGGAGAATGTTCCATGCACACTTGAGAAGAAAGTGTAATCTGCCGTTTTTGGATGGAATGTCCTATAAAGATCAATTAAATCTATCTGGTCTACTGTGTCATTTAAAGCTTCTGTTTCCTTATTTTCATTTTGGATGATCTGTCCATTGGTGTAAGTGAGGTGTTAAAGTCCCCCACTATTATTGTGTTACTGTTGATTTCCTCTTTTACAGCTGTTAGCAGTTGCCTTATATATTGAGGTGCTCCTATGTTGGGTGCATATATATTTATAATTGTTATATTTTCTTCTTGGATTGATCCCTTGATCATTATGTAGTGTCCTTCCTTGTCTCTTGTAACATTCTTTATTTTAAAGTCTATTTTATCTGATATGAGTATTGCTACTCCAGCTTTCTTTTGATTTCCATATACATGGAATATCTTTTTCCATCCCCTCACTTTCAGTCTGTATGTGTCCCTAGGTCTGAAGTGGATCTCTTGTAGACATCATATATATGGGCCTTGTTTTTGTATCCATTCAGTAAGCCTGTGTCTTTTGGTTGGAGCATTTAATCCATTCACGTTTAAGGTAATTATCGATATGTATGTTCCTATGACCATTTTCTTAATTGTTTTGGGTTTGTTTTTGTAGGTCCTTTACTTCTCTTGTGTTTCCCACTTAGAGAAGTTCCTTTAGCATTTGTTGTAGAGCTGGTCTGGTGGTGCTGAATTCTCTTAGCTTTTGCTTGTCTGTAAAGCTTTTGATTTCTTCATCGAATATGAATGAGATCCTTGCTGGGTAGAGTAATCTTGGTTGTAGATTCTTCCCTTTCATCACTTTAAATATATCATGCCACTCCCTTCTGGCTTGTAGAGTTTCTGCTGAGAAATCAGCTGTTAACCTTATGGGAGTTTCCTTGTATGTTATTTGTCATTTTTTTTAAAATTTTAATTATTCTGTTTATATATATATATATATATTTAAATTTTATTTATTTATTTATGGCTGTGTTGGGTCTTCGTTTCTGTGCGAGGGCCTTCTCTAGTTGTGGCAAGCGGGGGCCACTCTTCATCGTGGTGCGCGGGCCTCTCATTATCGCGGCCTCTCTTGTTGAGGAGCACAGGCTCCAGACATGCAAACTCAGTAATTGTGGCTCACGGGCCCAGCTGCTCCGCGGCATGTGGGATCTTCCCAGAACAGGGCTCGAACCCGTGTCCCCTGCATTGGCAGGCAGATTCTCAACCACTGCGCCACCAGGGAAGCCCTGTCATTTTTCCCTTGCTGCTTTCAATAATTTTTCTTTGTCTTTAATTTTTGCCAATTTGATTACTATGTGTCTCAGCGTGTTTCTCCTTGGGTTTATCCTGTATGGGTCTCACTGTGCTTCCTGGACTTGGGTGGCTATTTCCTTTCCCATGTTAGGGAAGTTTTCGACTATAATCTCTTCAAATATTTTCTCGGGTCCTTCCTCTCTCTCTTCTCCTTCTGGGACCCCTATAATGCGAATGTTGTTGCGTTTAATGTTGTCCCAGAGGTCTCTTAGGCTGTCTTCATTTCATTTCATTCTTTTTTCTTTCTTCTGTTCTGCAGCAGTGAATTCCACCATTCTGTCTTCCAGGTCACTTATCCGTTCTTCTGCTTGAGTTATTCTGCTGTTGATTCCTTCTAGTGTAGTTTTCATTTCAGTTATTGTATTGTTCATCTCTGTTTGTTCTTTAATTCTTCTAGGTCTTTGTTAAACATTTCTTGCATCTTCTCGATCTTTGCCTCCATTGTTTTTCCGAGGTCCTGGATCATCTTCACTATCATTATTCTGAATTCTTTTTCTGGAAGGTCGCCTATCTCCACTTCATTTAGTTGTTTTTGGGGGTTTTATCTTGTTCCTTTATCTGGTACATAGCCGTCTGCCTTTTCATCTTGTCTATCTTTCTGTGAATGTGGTTTTTGTTCCACAGGCTGCAGGATTGTAGTTCTTCTTGCTTCTGCTGTCTGCCCTCTGGTGGATGAGGCTATCTAAGAGGCTTGTGCAAGTTTCCTGATGGGAGGGACTGGTGGTGGGTAGAGCTGGGTGTTCCTCTGGTGGGCAGAGCTCAGTAAAACTTTAATCCGCTTGACTGCTGATGTGTGGGGCTGGGTTCCCTCCTTGTTGGTTGTTTGGCCTGAGGCAACCCAACACTGGAGCCTACCTGGGCTCTTTGGTGGGGTTAATGGCAGACTCTGGGAGGGCTCACGCCAAGGAGTACTTCCCAGAACTTCTGCTGCCAGTGTCCTTGTCCCCACGGTGAGCCATAGCCACGCCCCCTCTGCAGGAGACCCTCCAACACTAGCAGGTGGGTCTGGTTCAGTCTCCCTTGGGTTCACCGCTCCTTCCCCTGGGTCCCGATGCGCACACTACTTTGTGTGTACCCTCCAAGAGTGGAGTCTCTGTTTCCCCCAGTCCTGTCAAAGTCCTGCAATCAAATCCCACTAGCCTTCAAAGTCTGATTCTCTAGGAATTCCTCCTCCTGTTGCCGGACCCCCAGATCGGGAAGCCTGATGTGGGGCTCAGAACCTTCACTCCAGTGTGTGGACTTCTATGGTATAAGTGTTCTCCAGTCTGTGAGTCACTCACCCAGCAGTTATGGGATTTGACTTTGCTGTGATTGTGCCCCTCCTACCGTCTCATTGTGGCTTCTCCTTTGTCTTTGGATGTGGGGTATCTTTTTTGGTGAGTTCCAGTGTCTTCCTGTCAATGATCGTCCAGCAGCTAGTTGTGATTCTGGTGTTCTCACAAGAGGGAGTGAGAACACGTCCTTCTACTCCGCCACCTTGGTTCAGGCCCGTCTATTATTTTTTAAAACATAGTTTTGTGCAATGCATTTTATGGGAAAATGCTGTTTAGAGAGTTCTTAGCACCAAAATAAAGTCTGTGATGTGTAAGGAACAGGTTAAAAAATGGTGAACGTTGACTCAATTCCACAAAATACATAGCAAGAGATTAATAAAACAGGAGACATAAATTGCAAATCACTTTAAAAGTTGAGAGATACGATACTTGCGGAATTCCTGGGCCCTTGCCCTATGCTTGTTTCCACTGCCAACAGTCTTGTCTGTTGCTTCACACCTGTGTAATTTCAACACTCTTCCAGCTGATACCTCTGCTTCTAATTCCTCTGGCTTCCTTATTCACAGCTTCTACAATAATCTTTATCAAAGATCTTCTCTTTGTGTAAGATCCTATGGTACTGTCCTTCTACTTACTATTTTAAATCCAAACTCCCCAATACAAATGTTCAAGATCTATCCATTGATTCATTGATTTCTTTTAAAATTATCACCCATCCCTAGCAAATGCCCTTTGCTCCAGATCTGACTATAGCTTTGTCTCCATCTCAGCTCTCAATACACATGCTCCAGATTTGTCTAGCACAGCTGCTAGCGCATAATAGGTACTCATTTACATCTGTTGAATGAGCAGACCTAGAAAATAACTAGGTAACCCTAAAACAAAATTATAAGTTTCTCTTCTCAGTTTTATTTGAACCTGTGTTCAAAGCACCTTCATGATTGAGTCACATATATTGCCATAATACCTGTCTGCCTTTCTAACCTTACCTCCAATCACTCTTTTGTTCATCTACCATGTTTCATCTGAGTGGGCCTTCTTTCTGTTTTTTGGATACATTAAGCTGGTTCCTCTCTCAGGACCTTGCCTGAGTTGCTTGCTGCTTTTTGTCACTCAGATCTCAGCTTAGAAGTTATTTCCTCAGGACTTTCAAGAACATTCACTCTAAAGTAACTCACTTAATCCTTCACTATCACTTCTCCCTATTTAATTCTATGCTGTGCAGTATCAGTTATTTCTCTTGTTCATTTATTTATCTGATTAATTGTTTATAGTTGGCCTCTCCACTAGGATGTAAGCTCCATGAGAACAAAGATGTCTTATTCACCGAGCTCTTATACCACTAATGTCTGCCACATGGCAGATGCTCAAAAAATATTTTAAATGAATGAATAAACAAATCTGACCTCCCAGACAATGCTCTGATCCCAACAAAACTCAACAACTTCTCCTAATTCTACTATACCTTCTAAGACCCAACTTAAAAGAAAATTAGCTCCTCCAAGAAGCTTCCCCTGAAATACTTCTGTTTATTCTTAATGTTGCACGTTCACCTAAATATTTAGCCTGTATCATATAATTTGACATGTGGTCTTATGGGTAAACTGCTATCCAGTGGTTTCATGCACTTTTTTTCCTCTGACCTATATGTATCATCAGATCCCTGAGAGAAGGTTTGTGTTTTTTGTTGTAGCTTTGTTTTCAGTGCTCTGGTAGTACTCAGTGTACTATTGTAGATAGAGAAGCAATTCAATACAAGTTTACTAATAAGCACTTTATCAAAATGGCCTAATTCAACGCTATGGCTAATGCAGAATTCATGATAACAAACAAGTCAACCAGAATCCAATGAGAAACACTTTATCTAGATTTGCAAAATTCAATCTCTTTATTATGTGAAAGTATGAGGAGACAGAATCTTACTCTCCCAGTTTTCCATCACAAGAAATATCTTCACTGTGATATGAATTACTACATATCCTCCAATTTCTGAGTAGATGCTGGTAGAATGCACTGTTTGCAATTTTATGTTGAAGGTACTATTCACTATGTTCGCCAATATCCCTTACATAGGGGTCCATCACATATATCCCTATTTGTTTAATTTTAGGAGAAAATTTCTATATAAAAATTATCTGTAGCATTAGTCATCAAATAATCAATTCAGAACACAACATATTTCTCTTTCAGTCTTAGTTGGGAAGAAGTAGTGTCAAATTCAAAATCCACTTACAGTGCATCCTGGTAGTACTGATTGCCATATCTACCTCCTTTGTATTCTCCATTCTATTTTTATTTTTCTAAACTTTTTTGTTTCTTTGTCTACCAAAACTCATTTACTTATAAGTTTACAAAGAGAATTTCCCATATTGCCTCTATGGAGCTCTTGACTCTCTCTTTCATCTAGAGAGTCTGCCAGCAGCTCAACATTAATCTGATATCAACTAAACTCATTCACTTCTCTTTATAACCTATTCTCTTTTATGTGAAATCTAGCATCATTTTTCAGTCAACCAGGTGAAAAACATTGGAGCCATTGTTGATTTCTTATTTTCATGGATGAAGTACCCAACAGACACACTAAAATAAGTATTTTAGGGTACCAACACCCTAAAATTTATAGGCGGAAAATTTTATACTTGTTATTTTTTAAAAAGTTATTGTAATGTACACTAAAAAATAAAATTATGAAGACTGGCACTTCCAGCAAAATGGAGCAATAGGATTTCTCACACCTGAAACAATTAAAATATTGCACAAAATACATGAAACAAGAGCTTTTAAGTCATTTAAAATCAGTCAACAGAGGACAGTGATCTCTGAGAGACAGGAAATAAATGAGTCTTACAATTGTTCCAGCTTACTGCCTGGAGAGAATGCCAGGTTGTACTAGAGCCTTAATAGTTTCCTTGAGTTGAGGAGATGGACCTGGATGTCTAGAGAGCACAAAGGGGTTTGAGTTAGGCGCCAGAGTTCACAGGACAGAGTATTCAAGAAAAGAGAGCTGCACAGAGCTCTGGAGGGGTATAGAGGGTCTCTTGAAAGTCTTTAGCTGAGTATTCCCAGTGCATGGGTGCAAAGAAACTACAAAAGTCTGGGGAAAGAATCATTCAGAACGTATGGAGGGAACAATCCCTAGAGCTCACACAGGGCTGGGAATAGTTCCTGTTCCCACCAGCTGGAGTGGGAAAACTCATAATGCACAGGGTATCAGTAAAGTATTCCGAAGGGTTTGCCTTAGCATGGGGAAAATTAGCCCTAGACTAAATGCCACTCTGGTCCTGAGTAACAAAGCTTAAAGGTAAGACCTGAAAGGATCAAACTGTTTCCAGTAATTTAACTGCATTCCAGAAGAAAGCTCAAGAATATTTATAGAGACACAAAAATATCCAGCATCCAACAAAATAAAATTCACAGTGTCTGGCACCCAATCAAAAATAACCAAGCATGCAAAAAAAAAAAAAAAAAAAAAAAAAGGGAAGGAAAATACAATGCATAATGAGGAATAAAATCAGTCAATTGAAATCAACTTAGAAATGACACAGATGATAGAATTAGTAGATAGGGATATTAAAACAGTTTTCATAACTGTATTCCATATGGTCTAGGAGAGCTAGAAGAAACATTGAGTATGTTAAGTAGAAACATGGAAGATATAAATTGGTGAACTTGAATGCACACCAACAGAAATTATCCAAAATGAAATGCAAAGAGAAAAATAGGGGAAAAAAAAAAGACTACAGCACAGTGGGCTCTGCGATAACTTCAAGCAGCCTGGTGTCCCTGTGATAGAGGAGAAAGGAGGAAAGATCAAAAAAATATTTAAAGAAATAATGACCAAAATTTTCCAAAATTTGATAAAAACAATAAAGTCACAGATCCAAGAAGCTCAATGAATCACAAGCACAAGAAACATGAAAAAAAAAAAAAAATGACACCAAGGCATCATAATCCAATTGCTCAAAACCAGGGGTAAAAAGAAAATCAGAAAAACAGCCAGAGAAATTTAGACATGCTATGTACAGAGGAACAAAGATAAGAATAACAGCAGCCTTCTTGTTGGAAACAATGTAAGTTAAAAGACAATGAAGAAATATCTTTAAAACATTGAAAGAAAAAAATAATCAATCTTGAATTCTACATCCAGTGAATATACCTTTCAAAAGCAAGGTTGAAATAAAGACTTTTTCAGACACACAAAAGTTGAAAAAATTAATCATCAGCAGACCTGCACTATAAGCAATGTTAAAAGAAATCTTGGGGGCTTCCCTGGTGGCACAGTGGTTGAGAATCTGCCTGCCAATGCAGGGGATACGGGTTCGAGCCCTGGTCTGGGAGGATCCCACATGCCGCGGAGCGACTGGGCCCGTGAGCCACAATTGCTCAGCCTGCGCGTCTGGAGCCTGTGCTCCGCAACAAGAGAGGCCGCGATAGTGAGGGGCTCGCGCACCGCGATGAAGAGTGGCCCCCACTTGCCGCAACTGGGGAAAGCCCTCGCACAGAAACGAAGACCCAACACAGCCATACATAAATAAATAAATAAATAAATAAATAAATAAATAAATAAATAAATAAAAAAGAAATCTTTTAGGAAGAAATAAAAAAATACCACAAGGAAATTTGGATCAACATAGAGAAATGAAAAGCACTGAAGATATTAACCATGTGGGTAAATATAAAAGACTTAAAAAATGAAATCACTTTAAAATATAATTGAATGTTTAAAGCAAAAATAATAATTTATTGTGGGATTTATAATATATACGGAAGTAAAATGTATGACAATGATAACATAAAACCTGAGAGAGAAGAAACAGAAATAAACTTTTGTAAGGTTCTTATACTATAAGTAAAGGTATACTATCACTTGAAGGTAGACTGTGATAAGTTAAAGATATATATATTATAAACTCAATAGCAACCACTAAAAAAATGCATCAAAGATTTATAGTTAATAAGTTAAAAAAGGAGAAAAAATAGCATCATGTAAAATAATCTAAGAGAAGGCAGAAAAAGAAGAAAAAGGAAGAAAGAAAAAATGAGACAAATAATAAATAAATAACAAGATGGTATTATAGATTTAAACTGAACCATATTAATAAATGTATCCAGTGTAAATGATCTAAATACACAAATTAAAAGGCAGAGATCGTCATACTGGGTAAAAGAGCAAAATCCTGCATACAAGAAGCCCATTTTAAATACAAAAAAAGCAAAAGGATGGAAATATATATATACCATGATAATTTTAATCAAAAGAAGGCTAGAGTTGTTATATTAATATCAGATAAAGTACATATTGAAAAAAATATAAAGAATATTACCAGAGATTACAAAGGTCAGTTAACAATAAAGGGATGAATCGTCAAGATAACATAACGAGGGGCTTCCCTGGTGGCGCAGTGGTTGAGAATCTGCCTGCCAATGCAGGGGACACGGGTTCGAGCCCTGGTCTGGGAAGATCCCACATGCCGCGGAGCAACTAGGCCCGTGAGCCACAATTACTGAGCCTGCGCGTCTGGAGCCTGTGCTCCACAACAAGAGAGGCCGCGATAGTGAGAGGCCCGCGCATCGCGATGAAGAGTGGCCCCCGCTTGCCGCAACTGGAGAAAGCCCTCGCACAGAAACGAAGACCCAACACAGCCATAAATAAAAAAAAAAAAAAAAAAAAATTTTAAAAAAGATAACATAACGATCCTAAAGATAATATAATAATCCTAAAGGTTAATGTACCTAAGGCAGAGCTTCAAGACACATGAAGGAAAAAGTGATAGAACTGCAGGAAGAAATAGAAAAATCCACAATCACAGTCAGAGACTTTAACACCTTTCACTCAGTAACTGACAGAATAAGCAGAATGAAAATAATAACAAATATAAAAGACTTTAATGATACTATCAAATTGACTTAATTGATATTTATAGAACACTCTAAGAAATAATAGCAGAATACATATTCTTTTTTTTTAACATCTTTATTGGAGTATAATTGCTTTACGATGGTGTGTTAGTTTCTGCTTTATAACAAAGTGAATCAGTTATACATATACATATATCCCCATATCTCTTCCCTCTTGCGTCTCCCTCCCTCCCACCCTCCCTATCCCACCCCTCTAGGTGGTCACAAAGCACCGAGCTGATCTCCCTGTGCTATGCAGCTGCTTCCCACTAACTATCTATTTTACATTTGGTAGTGTATATATGTCCATGCCACTCTCTCACTTTGTCCCAGCTTACCCTTCCCCCTCCCCATATCCTCAAGTCCATTCTCTAGTAGGTCTGCGTCTTTATTCCTGTCTTGCCCCTAGGTTCTTCATGACCATTTTTTTTTTTTTTAGATTCCATATATATGTATTAGCATACAGTATTTGTTTTTCTCTTTCTGACTTACTTCACTCTGTATGACAGACTCTAGGTACATCCACCTCACTACAAATAGCTCAATTTCGGTTCTTTTTACGGCTGAGTAATATTCCATTGTATATACGTGCCACATCTTCTTTATCCATTCATCTGTTGATGGACACTTAAGTTGCTTCCATGTCCTGGCTATTGTAAACAGAGCTGCAATGAACATTGTGGTACATGACTCTTTTTGAATTATGGTTTTCTTAGAGTATATGCCCAGTAGTGGGATTGCTGGGTCATATGGTAATTCTATTTTTAGTTTTTTAAGGAACCTCCACACTGTTCTCCATAGTGGCTGTATCAATTTACATTCCCACCAACAGTGCAAGAGTGTTCCCTTTTCTCCACACCCTCTCCAGCATTTATTGTTTGTAGATTTTTTGATGATGACCCTTCTGACTGGTGTGAGATGATATCTCACTGTAGTTTTGATTTGCATTTCTCTAATGATTAATGATGTTGAACATTCTTTCATGTGTTTGTTGGCAATCTGTATATCTTCTTTGGAGAAATGTCTATTTAGGTCTTCTACCCATTTTTGGATTGGGTTGTTTGTTTTTTTGATATTGAGCTGCATGAGCTGCTTGTAAATTTTGGAGATTAATCCTTTGTCAATTGCTTCATTTGCAAATATTTTCTCCCATTCTGAGGGCTGTCTTTTAGTCTTGTTTATGGTTTCCTTTGCTGTGCAAAAGCTTTTAAATTTCATTAGGTCCCATTTGTTTATTTTTGTTTTTATTTCCATTTCTCTAGGAGGTGTGTCACAAAGGATCTTGCTGTGATTTATGTCATGGAGTGTTGTGCCTATGTTTTCCTCTAAGAGTTTAATAGTGTCTGGCCTTAAATTTAGGTCTCTAATCTATTTTGAGTTTATTTTTGTGTATGGTGTTAGGGAGTGTTCTGATTTCATTATTTTACATGTAGCTGTCCAGTTTTCCCAGCACCACTTATTGAAGAGACTGTCTTTTCTCCACTGTATATTCTTGCCTCCTTTATCAAAGATAAGGTGACCATATGTGCATGGGTTTATCTCTGGGCTTTCTATCCTGTTCCATTGATCTATATTTCTGTTTTTGTGCCAGTACCATACCATCTTGATTACTGTAGCTTTGTAGTATAGTCTGAAGTTAGGGAGTCTGATTCCTCCAGCTCCGTTTTTCTTTCTCAAGATTGCTTTGGCTATTCGGGGTCTTTTGTGTTTGCATACAAATTGTGAAATTTTTTGTTCTAGTTCTGTGAAAAATGCCAGTGGTAGTTTGATAGGGATTGCATTGAATCTGTAGATTGCTTTGGGTGGTATAGTCATTTTCACAATGTTGATTCTTCCAATCCAGGAACATGGTATAGCTCTCCATCTATTTGTATCATCTTTAATTTCTTTCATCAGTGTCTTATAATTTTCTGCATACAGGTCTTTTGTCTCCTTAGGTAGTTTTATTCCTAGATATTTTATTCTTTTTGTTGTAATGGTAAATGGGAGTGTTTTCTTAATTTCACTTTCAGATTTTTCATCATTAGTGTATAGGAATGCAAGAGATTTCTGTGCATTAATTTTGTATCCTGCTACTTTACCAAATTCATTGATTAGCTCTAGTAGTTTTCTGGTGGCATCTTTAGGATTTTCTATGTATAGTATCATGTCATCTACATATTCTTTTTAAGTGAATATAAAACATTTACCGGGATAGTTCATATCTGGGCCATAAAACAACTCTCAGTAAATTTAAAATAATTCAAACCATATAAAATGTTCCCTAGTCACAATGGTATTATAAATCAGTAACAGAAAGACATCCGTAAAATCCCCAAATATTTGGAAACTAAATAACAAACTGTAAAATAATCCATGAGTCTAAGGAAGAGAAAAGAGAAATTAGTAAGTAGCTTGAACTGAATGGAAATGAAAAACAACATAATGGAAATTTGTGGGATGCCACTAAAGTAGCACTTAGACGGAAATTCATTGCACTAAATACCATATAAGAAAAGAAATCAGAGTTCAAATACATGATTTCAGCTTAAAAAAATAAAAAAAGAAGAGGAAATAAAACCAAAGCAATCAAAAGGAAAGAGATTATTGTAAAACTCAGAGTGAAAAAATCAATGTAAAAGAAAGGAGAAAAAATAGAGAAAGTCAATGAAACCAAAAGCTGGTGCTCTGAGATCAATAATACTGTTAAGCCTCTAGGAAAATTAGAGAGAAGATACAAATTACCAGTATCAGGAATGAGAGAAGTGACATTACTGCAAATTCTACAGATATTAAAAGGATAATATGGGAATATTATGAAGAACTTTAGGCCAATAAATTTGACAACTTAAATTAAATAGAGTTTCGTTGCAGGGCACAAACTACCAAAATCTTCTCAAGAAGAAATACATAACCTAAATAGTAGGATACTTTTAAACAATTGAATTTGTAGTAGAAAAAAAAAAAAACACACAAAAACTTTCCCATAAAGAAAGATCCAGATGGTTTCATTAGTGAATTCTATCAAATATGTAAGGAAGAAACAGTACTAATTCTACACAAAATCTTTCAAAAAATCAAAGAGGAAATATTTCCCAATTCATTTTGAGGCCAGCATTATCTTGCTATTGACAAAAGACATTACAAAGAACTGAAAATAGCACACCTCATTCCTCACGAATAAAAATGTAAACATTAACAGAATTTTAGAGTATCAAATCCAACAATATAGAAAAGGGTGACTGCATCATGATCAAGTGAGGTTTATTCCAGGAATGCAAGGCTGATTTAACATTTGAAAATCAATCAATTAAGTCACCATATTAACAGACTAAAAAAGAAAATCCCAAAAGAGAAGAAAACTAAAAAAAAAATATATATATATATGATCACCTCAATAGCTCCAGAAATAAAAATGGTCAAAACCTAACATTAATTTCTGATAAAAAACCCTCAGGAAATTAAGAATATAAGGGAACGTATTCATTAATGAGGAGCCTCTATCAAAACCAAAACCAAAACCAAAACCTGCAGCTAACATCATACTTAATAGTGGTCAGATATTGAATGTTTTCCTCCTAGCATCAGGAGGAAAGCAAGGATGTCCATTCTCACCACTTCAACATTATACTGGAGGGTCTAGTTGTTGGATCTGGGATTTGCTTTTATCCTACATACATACAACCTAGTGAGTTAGTCTGTTACTGTTTTGCTGTTTTGTGGATGCTAACAGAAGACATAAGACTCCTGGTTCAGAGATAAAGGACTTTATTATTTATGGCACGGGAAGAAGCATGTGTATTAGCATATTTGTGTTGGTTATCCTTTACCCCAAATCCTGCAGGGGCAATGCAATGGGCTCAGAAGGATGCTATGCCTTCAGTGGATTTATGTTACAGCTAACAAACACTGAGTTTGGGGGATCCACTGCTTTTGCAGCAAGGAGTGATGTATATATTTATTATCTTGATTGTGATGATAGCTTCATTGGTGCACACATATATCAAAACATATCAGACAGTGTACTTTAAATATTTGCAGCTTACTTACACCAATAAAACTGTCAGAAAAATGAGAAAAATCTTCCATTCCAAGCATTCTAGGCTTTTCTATATCATTAATTTAACAAATATTTTTGGGCTACTACTAATGTGCTAGGCACTGTGCTGATATTGGGAATACTATGGTAAACAAAATCCTTCCTCCCATGGAGTTTATATTCTTGTAGGAGGAGACTGAAAGTAAACAATAAGAAAAACATCAGATGGTGGCTACTGTGATTAAGATAAAGAGAATTAAGTAGGGTGGCTACTTTAGATTGGGGGTGGGTCATCTCTCTGAGAAGATGATACCGATGTAGAGATATGAATATCAAGAAGGGGCCAACCACGTCGAAGTGGGAGAAGAGCACCTCTGACCTTCATCATTATTTTGGCTTTCTAACTGTTCTCATTTCCCTCCAATCTCCTGTAAGCCATGCTGAATTAACTTCCCCAAAGGTTAATATGATCATGTAATTACTATGTTTAAAAACCTTCATTCTCTCTCTTATCTCAATTACTAAAAAGGATATTAGCTCTACATTCCAGCATTATGAGTCTTCTTGCATATGACAAAACCTACTTTTCCAGTCTTCTCACTATTCCTTTATTCTAACATGGAGAAATCCCTGATCTTACGTATGCTTCCCTACTTTTGATCATGCTGTTTCTTCTGCTTGAAATGCCATCCTTCTCCTCAAGGATGCCATCAGTAGACATCCTTCCTATCCTTAAATGTCTGTCTCAAATATCACATTCTCCTTAATATGGTGGCGCAGTGGTTAAGAATCCGCCTGCCAATGCAGGGGACACGGGTTCGATCCTTGGTCCGGGAAGATCCCACATGTCGCGGAGCAACAAAGCCCGTGTGCCACAACTACTGAGCCCACGCGCCTAGAGCGTGCGCTCCGCAATGAGAAGCCACCACAATGAGAAGTCCGCACACCGCAATGAAGAGTAGCCCCTGCTTGCCGCAACTAGAGAAATCCCGTGCACAGCAACGAAGACCCAATGCAGCCATAAATAAGAAATAAATAAATAAATAAATAAATTTATTTATTTATTTATTTAAATAAATTTATTTTTTTAAAAAAAGGGTCCACATCAAAAAAATCTTTAAAAAAAGAGTAAGATAAAACAAATAAGTGGATAGAAGTTATCTTGCCCCACAAAAACAATGATATTCCTCATAAGAGAATAATCTACTGGAAATATAATGTGTTTAGAAAAAAATAGAACGGATCTTTACAATTTCAGTGACTCTGTTAAAATCAGTTCTTTTCCAAGACAATTGGATTCTCTTTAAAACGCTCTCACTTTCCTGAGACTGGGACCAAACTAACATGAGCAGAACCTCTGAAAATAGGGAAGAAGTCTGCTGTTCTCCATCTCAACACAAGATGGGTTGAAGACACATGCCTTGCAGAGGACCTTGATTAGATTCCTAAGGAGGGAGCAGGAGTGGATGGGAAATAAACAATAAAAAATCAGAAAAAGAGTGTGTTGGGATCCCCAAGATCACCCCCAGGTTTGATGGTTTGTGAGGAGGATACACAGGACTTAGAATATAGTTGAACACACAGGTGTAGTTTATTACAGAAAAAGGATACAAAGTAAAACCAGCAAAGGAAAAAGGTGCAGAGATGAAGTCTGGAGGAAACCAGGTGTAAGCTTCTAAGAATCCTTCCTCTACCAGTGGAGTCACACAGGATGGGATTAATTCCTCCAAGAATTAACATGTATGAAAACACATGTGAAATGCTGTCTAGCAGGGATATTCACTGGAGACTCAGTTTTCAGAGTTTTTGTTGGAATTGGTGATGTAGGGAACCTCTGCCTAGCATGTATCAAAATTCCAGACTCCCAGAAGGGAAGCAGGTGATCAGTATAAATAACATTGTTTGCAGAGACAATTTAGGTACAGTGAACTGCCCTTATCAGTTAGAGAATGGTGGAAACATCCCTAAAATCCAAGGGCCAACCTTACAAGCAGTTTTTCTAAGGACAGTAGTCCTTTTCTGTATAGGGATATATTGAAAATATTCTTACTTTTTAAATTCAAGGATCTCACTTTCAGATTTTTTTTTAGCAAATAGTATGAAATAGAGTAAAGTTATGTACACTAAACTGTTTATCACAATATTGTTTAAATTAGGAAAAAAAACCACAAGGTAAGTGTCCAAAAACTGTGGACTGGTTCAGTAAATTATAGTACAGTAGTATGAAGAAATATTAAACAGCCATTAAATATTTTTGAAGACTTTTAATAACAAAAATGACTATCCTGGAGAGTAAATCAGGATGAAAAATTATATGTACAATAATAACTCAAAAATGGGAGAAATATAGAATGAAATCTAGAAGGAAATACACTAGAATGTAATCATGATTCATTTCTGGGGGATGGCTTATATAAAATAATTTTTATTTTCCTCTTGACCTTTTTTGTACTTTCAAGTTGTATTTAATGAACATGTATTTACTTTTCTAATTAGAAAACAAGTTATAATAATAAGGTAATTGTGTTAAAAAGATTTTAGATATAATGGCCTATGGAATCAAAGCAAATTTTGCTAAAATGTAAAATATTCAGCATGCACAGTAATACGAATACAATGACTAGGGAACTCTTAGGATGGCAAACGACCATTTAAAGTGCACTTTTTCTATTTGATGTGCTTCTTTCTTCAATTAGCTAACAAAAAAAGAAAAAGCAGGTAAAGGGAAGGGAGATATAAACACTAAAGAAAGCACAATGGCTAATTTTTATTTCAAGGAAGAAATGGTTCACAAACTAGCAAATGCAAAAATAAAAATGTTATTTCTCAATGGACAGAACAAGGATGAATTTCCTAAATAACACTGAATCCCAATTTACGTACAATCTGTTAAGTATTACTAACATAAGTCACATAAATTTTCAGAGTTTTAAGGAGGATTAGGTAATTACTCTACAAACTTCTGGAGAAGGTGATTTCTAACATATTCAGTTACAATTCCCCTCCATTTGCTTTAATGCATCTACCCTAGTCACAGAGATACTACTCCACAGAAAGCTATTTTTATACTACCCAGCTTCTCTATCACTGTATTAAGTAGCCATATAGAAAACAGACCACTATTGTATCCTCTTATCCCTGGAGAGATGAAACGGTTTGCAGCTTATTTTAAATCACAAAGCAATTCTTTTGTGTACTGAATTGGCCCCAGGCTACGGAGGTTGTGCAACTCACTTCCCACATGACCTCCACTTGTGGCTGCTTCCCAATCTTGTCAGAACATGAAAACCTTGAAGGCACTCCATGTGGGGGGCAGTGCTCTCTCTGCCTCTGAAATGATTCCTGGGCCAAGTTAGAAAAACCAGATTCTGAACAGCCACTGTAATGGCAAGTGCACGCAGAAGGGGGAAAAAAAAAAGCTCAGAATATTTCTGGTTAGGAAGGGAAATGTGGTTAACCTAAATTGGACCTAAAGAGCAAATGGAGGCATCAAGAAGCACTCCCACTGCTTCAGTTCAACTATGCATTTTTGTTTCCGTTATAAAAAAAGAACAGCTCTTTAAATGGTTTGGCTATATTCAGAAATGTAACTGCTTAAAAAAGTTCTCAAGTGTTTGAAAGGACTGTGTTTGGGAAGGTGGTGGGGAAAGAGGGCAGATGACAAAGCATTGCTAGAGTCTTTTGAGTAAAACTTAAATTAGATAATCAAAGTCAGCAACTGGTGCTTGCTAAGTGATGGTTCATGTATGATCAACAGTCCTTCAAAGACTTTGCTGCTGCCTTTCTTCTCTTTCGCAGGAAGAAAGAGATTATATAGGACTTGGAGTCAAAAAACCTGGGTTCAGATCATGTCACTGTCAAACATGCATTAACAATTTCCAGACACTATGCTTTCTTGGCATTTGTCATCTCTGAATTTTAGGCTTTTCCTGTATAAAATGGGTACCAACAAATGTCACCCTTTTCATAGGTGATTATGTAGAAAGAAAGTATAAGCAAACTGTGAAGTGCTAAGCATTTTTATTGTTGTTGCTAGTAGGTCTGCTTGAAATATAAAAAGTACTTAACAAATGTTCACAAAATTATTAATAAACTGGAGTAATTATAGTGGACAAATGGTAAGAGTGAATAAGTCAAGAACCTTAAAATCAACAATAATACTTTCACTTAAAACTTAACAGATATTTAACTATAAAACATTAATATCTTATATGGAACTAAACTGAACACCTTAGAAATATCCTGGGGGGAAAACAATGCTTCAGCTGCCAGAAGAGGTCACTGTAATCATCATATATGGTAGGATCTCAGGTATGGCAGAGGCATGCTAGCATATCAAGTTTCATTAAGGTTACAGAGGCAGTGAATGAGAGGTTAAGAGCCTGAGCTCTGAAGTTCAATCTCAACTAACAAGTTGTATGACTATGGGCACATTACTTAATCTTTTCTAAGCCTCAGTTTTCGCAGATGTAAAATGGGGAGAGCAGCAGTCTCTGCTAGCAGGATTACTGTGAAGACTTTAAGGAAGAAACAGGTGAATTACTTACCACAGTGTTATTTGCTTACCTACCATTGTCTTCATCATACTATATACAAGGTGTCTTTTTATGAGTGGGACTAGACCAGGAGTCCTCCATTTTACAATCTCCTATTAACCTTCAGCCATGGTAGAGAACTATGGTATGTTTTTGAAAAACACAGCAAAGGGGGTCTACTGTGGTCATATACCCTGCCAGGTCCCCACACAGCACTATGCTGCTTAGGTGAAGTTCGATATGCCTGCCAGGAACTATGGCTCCCTGAACCAAATGTTAGCAGATGTTCAAGGTATAATTCTTCATATTTCACTAACCACTCTCTGAACCATCCAGAATCCCTGGGTTATACTTTTAAATTTTAAATTTCATATCCAAGTTGCTCATGCCCTATGTTTCACTTCCAGTAAAATTTGTCTTTCTTTTTTCAAATAGAAATGTCAAAAACTTAAGATGTGCATACATGCATATTTTTTTCTAATTTGCAGTGAGTGAAATCTTGCTAATACAGAAGCTAAAGAAGTTAGAATAATGAAACACTAATATAGGAGTCCCTTATAATATCATATAACATGTTAACTGATGGTGCTGGTCAATGAAGCAATTGCTTCACATTCAATATCCTGCTGAAATGAAATAACTGCATTTTAAGGAAATAAAACGTAACCCTTTTTGAGATGTCCTGCTAAATGAGTCAAAAAACCTTAATTCTAGATCTATAAAATTAATCAAAATAATCCAACTGTGCAATCATCTTACATCTTATCACAGAGAATTTAATAATGCAGTAAATTCTGGATCTTGGATATAAAAGACATTCCTCCCTCATGCCCCCAACAGTCACCTTCTTGGGACCGTGTCCACTCTTTTGGGACATGGAAAGCCCCTTCTCCTGAGGAAAGGCTGGGTCCAGCCACCTCAGCGTGAGCTGCTTCTCCAGCCTGCCTGCCTTTTTGACAGTGCTACCTGCCAGCCACAGCATCTTGTTGTCTTCTGGGCTGCTGCAGATTGAACAGACTTTGAATCCAGCCAGAGGGTAAGAGGTTGTTTTAATTGGCTAAATCTGCTATGTGCAAAGCATAGGACCATGAATTTGTAGCCAAAACACTAATCTAAAAAAATGTCACGAACAATTTAAACACAAAACAAGAATGATATTTTTGCTTGTCAATTCTACTTTTGCCACGAGGGTTTTTAACCTAACATTTTATAATGACTACCAAATCTTTACCTTTGCTGAAGTAGAATTTTCATGGTATACTCCTTGTACCAAATCCATAAGAGCACTTGCTAAAAGTTCCACAACCTAAAAAACAAGAAAAAAATCAAAAGAAATAATTTAAAAAATGTATCCCTATTTTTACCTCAGAATGCTTCACAAGGCTTAGTAGCAAGGCAGTATTATGCTTGATAGAAAAAAAAAATGGGGTTATGTGCAAAGATCCTGGCAAATGGCATTGCCCACCTGGATATTAGAGCTGTGATCCAATACTTCCCATCATAATTCAAGCAAAAAAAAAAAAAAATCTTGTAAGCATAGCATTTAATATACGTGAAAATCCAGTAATAGCCATATTGAACATAAGCTTAAATTTCAGATAACTAATGAAAATTTTTTTTTTAATTAATTTATTTTTGGCCGCGTTGGGCCTCCGTTGCTGCGCGTGAGGTTTCTCTAGTTGCGGCGAATGGGGGCTACTCTTCGTTGCGGTGTGCGGTCTTCTCATTGCGGTGGCTTCTCTTGTTGTGGTGCACGGGCTCTAGGTGCACGGGCTTCAGTAGTTGTGGCACACGGGCTCTAGAGTGCAGGCTCAGTAGTTGTGGCGCATGGGCTTAGCTGCTCCACGGCATGTGGGATCTTCCCGGACCGGGGATCGAACTCGTGTGCCCTGCATTGGCAGGCGGATTCTTAACCACTGCGCTACCAGGGAAGTCCCTCAGATAACTAATGAAATCTTAACCCAATTTATTTGCTGAATGTTTATTTCTGTCAGGTGGATACTTTTTCAATATCCCCGTTCTGGGAGGCATCACAATGCTAATTTTCATACGTAATACAGAGAGAAAAGCAACCTTTCTAACGTGTTCATTCTGTTGTACTAAAAATGCACTGTGGGGGCTTCCCTGGTGGCGCAGTGGTTGAGAATCTGCCTGCCAATGCAGGGGACACGGGTTCGAGCCCTGGTCTGGGAAGATCCCACATGCCGCGGAGCAACTAAGCCCGTGTGCCACAACTACTGAGCTTGCGCGTCTGGAGCCTGTGCTCCGCAACGAGAGGCTGCGATAGTGAGAGGCCCGCGCACCGCGATGAAGAGTAGCCCCAGCTTGCCACAACTAGAGAAAGCCCTCGCACAGAAACGAAAACCCAACACAGCCAAAAAATAAAGTGAAATTCTTAAAAAAAAAAAAAAAAAAAAAAAAATGCACTGTGGATATATTTGGTGTAGGGCCCCTGGGTCAAATGTACCATAAACACTGAAAATTTTTACAGAACTGTAATATTGAAATTGTATCATCAAACCTGTATTATTTTCAAGGCCCAGGCTATTAAAAAAAATCAAACAAAATCAAAAGCTTTGAACTTGTTCCAGAATGTAAAACAAGCAGAAAATAGTAAATGGTCTCTTTGCAGCTACTGTACAATTTAGAGTTGTTTGCATAAACCATCTTAATTCAAGAGGATGAAACAGTGGTATTTATTATAATGTTCAGTTCAGCCATTTCAAACAAGAATTCCTCAAGGCAACCCTACCCGCTTCTTAAGAAGTCTTAGTATCTTATATACTTAGCTTCCTATGTTATGCAGTCCTGTATCAGATTTCCACTCTTTGCTTCCTAAAATTTAGCTCAGTTTTGACTGAATTAAAGGATTTTGTTTCAGCTTTTATCATTCTTGTAATTGAAGACATTATTAAGCCAAAGGATACAAACCCAAACAACAAGATACTTCAATCTCAGGTACTTAGGATTTAATAAACATTTTCTTAGAGGCAAATGACATTAATTTGTAGAAAGATATGCTGTAAAATTTTAACACATAAGCATTTATCTCCAAATTTATATTTACATGCATCCTGCATAACACACACAAGGCTGCCGATATGGAAATTTTGCTGATTAAAGGGATTATTTTTTTCTAGCTCTGCAGATGGGTTAATTTGTAAGACCTATACAAAGTCTTTTTTTTTTTTTTTAATCGCATTGCCCTTTAGGTAACCAAATACTTAAGAAATATTGTAGCAATATGAGCTGCAGAGGAACTGCGAGGACAATGATCCTACAGTGTTACCAGATGTGTTGAGTTATTTAAGTGGGGAAAGAGAGAAAAATGAATGGATTTTTTCCCCCCTGAAGGTATCAGATAAGCTCTATTCCCAAATCCAGGAGGATAGAGTATTGCCAATAGGTCTATGAAAGACTGTAACTAAATGCACAGCATCAGATTGGATTACAGTTTACACAAGCAACATCCCAAGATCCCTCTGATGGCTGGACACATAATACAGATCAATCAGTCACTAAGAAATGTTATGGTTTTGAAACAGTTTGAGGTCTGAGACCAGCACTGGTAAAGTGAAGAGGGATTTACAAAAAGAAAGTCCGACACTAATTTTAACAATGGATCTGGTTTTGGATAAACAGAGTGTTCCTTTACTTCCCTGAAATTCCAGACCAGGAAGAAGCAACAAAAACTTTTTATTCTCCAATTCTTTTTCTGTTAATGCAATTAGCAAATATATGTAGATCTGTACTTACAAGTTTATAATTTATAAATGACCTGTACTTCCAAACGGCCATCCTTGCTTAAGCAGAATACACCTCCACTGCCAACAGCAACCATCAAGGAAAAAGCTTTGGACTTCCTTAGGTTAACAAGTCCAGGAAGGCAAGAGAGTAAAAAAAGCAGTTTAGCCTAGGGGAGTTGAATATGTCCCAGGCAAAAGTGACTTATCCAGCACACACTTAAATATCTTTCCACTGCCTGAAATGTTTACTTTTAAAATTATACCAAAAAGAGATGTAAGTATTATCCTCCTTTAAAATTGCAAATATTTCTAGGAAGACCACAGGGCTAACAGCCCATACATACGTTAACAAGACCATTTAATGATCTCATCTTTTTTTTTCATTACATGGTTTACTACCACAGGCATTCACCTGTTTAGATAACTATTGTACTTAAATCCAAGAAGGCACCTGCTGGGACTTCCCTGGTGGCTCAGTGGTTAAGAATCCGTCTGCCAATGCAGGGGACACGGGTTCAAGCGCTGGTCCAGGAAGATCCCACATGCCGCGGAGCAACTAAGCCCGTGCGCCACAACTATTGAGCCTGCGCTCTAGAGCCTGTGAGCCACAACTACTGAGCCCATGTGCCACAACTACTGAAGCCTGCGTGCTCTAGGGCCCACGTGCCACAACTACTGGGCCCGTGTACTGCAACTAATGAAGCCTGCGCACCTAGAGCCCATGCTCCTCAACAAGAGAAGCCACTGCAATGAGAGAAGCCCACGCACTGCAATGAACAGTAGCCCTTGCTCGCCGCAACTAGAGAAAAGTCCGCGCGCAGCAACAAAAACCCAATGTAGCCAAAAGATAAATTAAAAAAAAAAAAAAGAAAGCACTTGCTTAATGAGCTCCTCCCTTCCCTCAGATTACTGAGGAATGATTTGTTCAAGCAACCTAAAACGGTAGCAAGGATAACGTCAGCCAGAAGAGAATCTAGAGCTCAACTGCCAGACTGTCTGAGACTAAGAGTCCCCGTCCCAGACTTTTTGGTGCTCCAGAGAAAGACCAAGGACTTCTGTTCCAAGCCCAGGGGGGCAAACAAACACTTTCTACTAGAAAAAGTGGGTTTTAATTCAACAACAGAACACATGAAAAGACTATTTTAACCAAAATCAGAGGTCTCTGTAACATTGACTTGTTGCATCCTGAAACATTATTTCAGATTATATGACTGTCACCAACATTATTATAAAGTTTAGTTTACCTGCCTAGAGAGTAATCAAATAGGAGATATGTTTCTTCATTTCTGCATTTCTGGAGGTTGTGAGAATAGCAGAATTGCTTACCTGTACATGCAAATGCAAATATGCTTTTTTCTTTTATTTGTGTCGTGTTTAACTCTACAGCAATGTCATACACTATCTCCCAATCTTTTAAGTAACACCTTAGATTTCAGTGAGCCAGAAGTGGTAACCATTCACAATGTCAGTGTTATGAGCTGGTTTCTCCTGCCACCTCATTTTTGGCTACCAGACAGAAGGTTGCATAGGAAAGAAAGTGGACATCAAATTGCTGTTCTCAAGCAAACAGCAATCTCTGTTGATCTCTCCCATTTTAATCACTACCCTCTCATCAAAGATAAGGAATAGGTAGTATTCAGATGTGTCTGAACCTTAGCACAATTACAGATCCAATATAACTGACCTTTGGAATGAATTTCTTAAATGGTTAATTTACAGGACAAATTTTACCAACTGCAACGGAATATGTAATTGCTTCCTTCTTTATCTTTTGGCAAAGGTAACTACAATTCAGTGATTTTTTTTAAACTGAAAAACTAAAGTGATACATACTCTTACAAAAGGTGTTGTAATTATTATATAATAAAATTATAATATAATTATATATTATATATTAATATAATTAATTATACATAATATAATTAATTATATATAATTATATATTATAATATAATTATAATAAAATTCTCAACTTAAAAATTAGAAATTGAGAGAAGTAGGAGTTGGTAATGACCAAATGGCCAAAAAACACCCTCACTTACTGCTATACAAAGATTTCTATAACATATTATTAAGGAAACGAAAAAGAAATGCTGGTTACAAAACAGAACAACATGATAGGTATTTTTAAAACAAAAATGAGGTCAATCTATGTGTTCATATATGCTGAGAAAAAAGTCTGAAACAGCAAAATATTGATAATAATGATAATCTGTAAGTGGTAAGATTCTAGATGTTTTTAATTAAAATTTTTTCTTCAACTTTTCTGAATTGCTTAAATGTACAATTGCTTAGTACATAATGTACTACATTTTCTCTCCTTTTATTAGCTTGCTTTCATAATCAGATAAAATAAACCTACTTCTAGGGGGTGGGACGGGAAGAAGCATACCCTGTTTCAGTCTCAGAAAGGCTTCAAGCTAAGCTGTGTCCACAAATTGATTTATGGAATATAGCAATCAATAGTCTCTGGATTAGCAAAAATAAGATCAGTAAGTGGTGATAAGCATTCTGTGCAGACAACTTGTGCCTTTCTCAATAAATGTGATTCAGGAGTACTGTCAGTCAGCATTTGACAGATGGAATAGACTCAACAGAGCTGTACATGTTTCACTAGTAAACCAGACCACTTTGGTTTGAGCAAAGGAGCGCCTATCCTAAATTTAAAGTAAAATACAACTAAATCTTTAGAAAAATGTTAATTATAAACTAATGTGGCCCAACTGAAACTCAAGTCAGCATAAGCTGAGCTGATGTCATAAGGTAGTACAGTTGTACTTTAATTCACTTTTAAAAGGTTGCTATGTACTTAATTTGCTTGGTGTACTAAAACTGTGGAGGCTACTACAGATTTATAATCGTCTTTCAAAAACTTGCACTGGGAAGGTTATTTTAATGACATTTCTTACTACAGCGTGGAATGACAGGACAACGTGTGATCCATCACTCTATTTGGGAGGCAAATGTACCCACAGCCCCTCAGTCTTTAGTACTCTTACCAGCTGCTAGCAAAGGAAACAGTCATGTGTGTGCACGCATCTGCAGTTCTGATGGCATTTAATTACACACAAATCTATTGCACTCCTCCCCCAATCCCCAGGAACAAATAGCAACGCATGAAGCAGTAGCAAAGGTAAAACACCCTTGAGGGAAAATTAATTCTCATATACATCCTGGGAGGAACAAAAGACAGATTTAGTGTAAATATGTTCTTTTCAAAGTGCTTTGGCATTTGAAGGGATATTGTCAAGATTTTTTTTTTTAAGCCACAAAAACTATATTGTCAGTGAAAATATTTTACAGAAAAATACTTTTATAGATAAAGGATGCTGAATAGCCTGCTAATGGTACCCAGAGTGGTCAGCTTCACTCTTCCGTTCCTCTTCATACAAATGGAGCACAAAGTATTTGAGAGTTGCTTTTAAAGAAGAAAGATTTACCTACATTACCAAGGTGAGGTAGAGAAGGACTGGTAAAGGAGTAGTGCTCTCCCATAGAGGCCAATAATATCTAACATTTGTAAAGCACTTTATCATTTACAAACTGGGTTTAAGCAAACTATCTGGTTCCAGGTAGAGTCCTCAGTGCCCAGCCAGATCTTCCAGGCTGGCAGCCTCGTTGGAGAAGCAACCTCTGAAGAACACAGGGAGCAGAAGCAGTGGCCAAATAAGGGGTGAATCTACTCACCCACCACCTGGGCACACACAACCCAGATGAGCCCTAATCTGCATGCTGATTAATATAAATGAGTGGCTTTAATAAGCCATTGATGAAGTCTGTGAAAGAATGGTTCTCTCCACTCCTTCCTACCAGACAAGGACCAGGTTTAATGAAGACAATGATGAAAGGTCTGTTGCAGTGAACATACCACTAACTCACAGGAGTTCTGGAAGAAGCTTCTAACTCGGCTTTTTGAAGGGAGCCTTTTCAATGCTGCCAAATGTGTAAGGCTGTGCTTATTTGTGGGAGGGATGGCAATCTGTTCTAGTGAGCTGGGAACTTCTTTCTGGCTAAGGGGGAAGAGCAGAGAGAGAAATGGCACTACCAGTAGGACAGGTGCAGCAAAAACTAAGCAAATTGGTAATCTTAATTTTTAATTTAGAACAGCTGATACATTGGTTTATAAACTCTAACTACTGGTAACATTTGTCAAAATGGTTCACGAAAATTCAGTGAACTCCAGAAAAGTAAAATCACAGCTGATAGAACTTAAATAGTCCACAAGTTCAGGAAAATGGCTTGAGTATGAAGTGTTGAAATTTAACATTATATTGGCTGGTGCACTCATTTCAGAAACATTTGCTGATAGCCTACTATGTACCTGGCACTGTACTAATGAGACTAGTGATGGCCATATAAAGGCCATTTATTTGTCTTTGATCACCTAGAGGATTAATACACAGATGAGCTGCATGACCTTGGGCCAGCACATCACTTCTTTGGGCCTCAGTTTGCATATCTAGATAAGAGGTATCTGTGCTTTATCAACAGTAAGCCCCATGATCAGAAACACCTAAATGTGCAGCTGCACACATTTTTTATTCATAACAATTGTAAGGAATAGTCAATTTGCCAAAAATGTGGATCTCTTTTACTAGCAATACAAAAGTAATCCAAAAAAGTTGTTCACTTTTTGAATGAAGGTGCATGATTTTTGGCCTTGTTTGTCACTTAACAATGAAAAATATCATTTATTTATTTAAACAATGATTAGGTTCCTGAAAAGTGGCAGATAATTTAAAATGCTGACATCAAGATGAAACTTTTCAGAAGAAATAAAGAAAAAGGATGCTTTCCAGTAGGTTAAAAAAAGGTTGTGTCAAATACCTTGCATTGCTACAAAAACTGTAAATAGTTGCTGAGGATTGCATGCTCAGTCATGAAACAAAGCAATTCTGTCTGTCATTATCATACAGCAGTCAGCTGCTTTATTTTCCACCTTCTCCAACATGAGAATTCCTGCACATGAAGTCTGTTGGACTCAGGATGGTCCACGTTAATATTCTCTTTACTTAAGGGTACTGTTAAACCATGTTTTGACTGGACTTTCTCTGAAGAGAATCATGTCTGCCATTTCAATGATCTGTACACTTTTCCCCACGTAGCTGATAACCTACATTTTGCTTTCACTGCTTCTTCATTTGAGTGCCCTCTCAGTGATGTTAACTAAGGTTTTCCAAGTATGATTTTACTGAAAAGTTAACCCCAGTTTTGAGACGTTTACAATGTGAATCTTCAGAACACCAGAATCACAGTACAGTATTTCATGCAACTGAAAGGATGCTGTTGGCTAGAACACTGCCTAGTAGTACCAGCTTTCAAAATTTTTAAACTGTAACCCAGAGTAAGAACTATATTTTACATCGCGACACAGTACATGCATACATGCATATGCACAAAAATGAGTGAAAAGTTCTATAAAACAAAAGTTTCATTATTCTTATTTTCTTTTGCATTTCATTAAAAAAAAAAGTGTTGATAGTGATTTACTAAAACAATTTCACCACCCACCAATAAACAGGATGTGATCTGTGGTCTGAACCATTATCTTACATCATGTTGATATAAGTCATGTATAGCTCATACTTTGGTTAGCCACCTGAATTGCAAACAAAGTCCTCAAATTTTCGACATGCAGTTTAAACATTGTTATTCTGAAATATATTTGTAAAGGTGTTAACTTCTTTATCACTTTACAACAAAAACATGTAAATTAACTGAGTGTAAACAGAGGCAGGATAAAACAATCATTCTTGGGTACTATGGGATATATTCTGTTAGAGTGCATATCAATCTTGGTTTACATCAACTGATGCTGACTATTAGCTTCAATCTTATTAGATTCATGAAAACAAATTGGTTTAGACCACATTGGCCAAAGAGTTAAAAATTTCAGGATTTTTCTGGAATTCACACATACATCTTGCAAATTCCAGGGATACCATGTCCTTTGGGTAACACAGTTCACCTTTCAGCACAATCAGTTCCTCTTCAAATTGCCACACTGAAAAGCAGATGTTTTTAATTTAGAGACATCCCAAGGTCTGCACTTCAAAGGCAGTCACAGAAACAAAAGCATGACTCATATGCATTAAAATCCATGCATCTTGTCTAAAACTGTAATTGTATTTCTTCCAAATACCTTCGCAGCTCTTCAAAATCTGTGATTCAATGAAATTCTAAAAATAACTGGCCCTACTAATAAATACTGCATTCTAGAAAATTAGATAATACATTTTCCCCTCCTTTAAAAAAATTAGGTAGTAGAAACTTGAGACTAGCTGCATTGTACCCTTGAATCAAATAATGGATACCCTTGGGTTAGAAATTCTCAAATCTATAAAGATATACAACTGACTTTTAAACTGTTATCTCTAATGCTTAGCACATGTACACAAAAATTTTCGTTGAATTACCAATACTCTTCTAATATTTGAATTCATTGTATAAATCTTAACTATTTCAAAATAAATTTGCACAGTTACCACTTTGTTCAAACACTATTTTCAGAAATTTACATCTGCATATCACCTTATGGCTTAAAGTACTTGAAAAAATAAAGTCTAAGTTTCTCATCACATGGGCTTCCCTGGTGGCGCAGTGGTTAAGAATCCGCCTGCCAATGCAGGGGACACGGGTTCGTGCTCCGGTCCGGGAAGATCCCACATGCCACGGAACGGCTAGGCCCGTGAGCCACAACTACTGAGCCTGTGCATCTGGAGCCTGTGCTCCGCAACGGGAGAGGCCGCGACAGTGAGAGGCCCGCGCACTGCGATGAAGAGTGGCCCCCGCTCGCCGCAACTGGAGAAAGCCCTCGCACAGAAACGAAGACCCAACACAGCCAAAAATTAATTAATTAAAAAAAATTTTTTTTGGTTTCTCTATTACACCTTTGATTTTTATTAACAATTTTTCTTGATTTCTTTCTCTTCATATTTAATGCCCTTGTCAGAATCTGGTTATATATTGTACGTTTACACTCTTTCCTACAACACTCAGAATTGCAGAATATTGGCACTGGCAAGGAGGTAGGGGATGGAAATAATGCTGCCTTTATTTTATAGATGAGGAAACTAAGAAAACAAGTTGCCTTTGCTTAGTAGTTATTTCTCTAAAATGTTTTATAAAGCCCTATTGATGTTTGTATTGTTTATTCCAATATTTAAAAACCACTAGTTGCTTAAGATATTATAAATTCCAGTATCTGTAACTGCAAAATTGCTGGCAAAAAAGGCATCATGGTTCGTTGTTGGTTTGTCTTCTACTTTAGCTAAGCACGAGGATTTCAGAGCCGTACTGCCTGGATTTAGGCAGCAGCTCTACCATTTATTACCACAAGGAAATTATTTAACCCTTTCCTCTGTCTCAGGAGAGATTAAATGGGTTAATACACAAAAAACACAACAGTGTCTGCTACATAGTGAATACTCAAAAATATAAGGTGTTTTTTTTTAATGTTTGGTAGTAATTTTAATAACTATTAAATATTCTATATTATGAAGTTTCTAATTTCATTTCGAAAATGGAGTATTAACACATTAGATAAACAATCTGGAGAAAAAGATCTCAACTGGAGTTCTAAGAGATAAAATGAGCTGTCCAATGTTAAATGGCGAATTTAAAAAAAAAAAGGTAGGGATAGGAACTAGGTCTACAGACTTCTACTTCAGGGCTATTTCCATGCCTCTTTGTAGCTTTATATGTCATCACTGAGGAATATAAAATAGATACGTGCTATAAAGCTCAACATATGATGAAAACATAATTGATCCACAAGAGTGCAGCTGCTTAGTAATGAAGTAGTTAATCTGATATTCTAAACAGGGAAACTGCCCTTTAAAAACTAAAGATTGAACACAGACACACAGTATAGTTTTGATGTTTACTGATATCTGACTGACCTGAACAAAGAACAAAGACAATTAAGTCACATGAATAACAACAAACAACTTAATGCATTTTCCAAAATTCTTAAAAAGAAAGTTCCTTGGCATAGCCATACTTTCTAACAAACCCACTTTAATGTTTTCAGTTTACAATATCAGAAATGACCTCAGGGTCAGGCATTTGTCAGTTAATGACCTGCTGCGCTAATGGCCTTCAGCTTTGCCTTGGGCACACAAGTCCTCCAGTAGGTCATTAGCTGCCAGAAAAGGGCTCTTCCCCAATCACTATTGCTAAATAAATAAAATTTGCTCCTGGGTTAAGGCCCTGTAAGCCAACTTTGGTTTAGAGTGAATTTTTTCGTTGAGTATTTACAACTCAGAGGAAAATGATGGAAATGCTAAAACCAAAGCTATATCAATAAAAGTAATGAAAACTAGTCACATGGATCCTTTTGGATGCTCTTAAATTTTCTTTTGCTTATGGTGTTGAAATTCAGTATTAATTTAATATAGCAGGCACCAGATTACAAATGCACTGCATTTTGGAATTTCATCTATAAGTAAATTTTTTGGAGCTTATACTACATTTTCCTAAAATAAAAGGCTATAAAAGATGGCTAGGTTCCCAGGGCAGCCCACAAAAGCTTAGTTAGCCCATAATATTAGAAATACCATATACTTGTAATTAAAAATAGGATTGAAAACCACAATCTTCCAATACTTGCAACTAAACAAAATTGGAAAACAAAACTAAATAGGAAATATTTTTAAAATGATCTTTAAATGTTGCTGGTTGCAGGGAAATTTGGTTTAGTAAGAGAGTAAGGGTAGAGACACTGGTTCTTTCCTATGCCTATTTCATTTCTAATTATAATTTTCCTTTTTCTTAACACAAGAGTATACCAAGCTTTACTCTGTATTCTTCAACTCCAAGTTTCTTGGTTTATTTTTCCTCTTGAAAAAAGCAAAGAGAAGGCAAAACGGTGGATGGCAATTTTTCTGAAATAACAGGTAAAAGAAGAATGAAAAACTGGAGGAAAACAGTTGAAGAGGATGTGTATACATTTTGGAGATTGTCTAAGGTGAAATGAACTGAGTTGTGAACAGTAAGAGACAAAGAAAGGGGCACTGTGTACAAGTCTACTGGGTGAAGAAAGGATGGTTGGAGAAGAGACTGGGGTCAGGTGGCTGAGGATGAAGAGGAAGGAATCAGCTGTTCATCTGTCTAGTACTTTGTAAACTCTGAACTCAGGAAATTCCTTGAGTAAAATCATTAGAAAGGCAAAAGAAGAGTACTGAATAACTCAAGCTGGAAAATACATTTTTTTCTCTCTCTGGCTTTGGAGAAATAGCAATTTATGTCAGTGAAATTGGAGGAAAAAAAAAGCTGGTTTAATTAATTTTACTTCTAGAAAGTGGGAAAAGGGATTTACAAAAATTGAGGTTGCTGAAGTATACAATGAGATTGCCATAATCAGTATGTTTCTACCTCTCATGGCCAACCACGGTGTGGGGTTCAACTGTACCCATTTCAGAGGGTGTACTTTTGTAGAACACAGAGTTCAAAAAATGGGTTTCTTTAAATGCCAGGCATATGGAAGAAATGCTTCTCTTGCTCTTTTTTTCTTGTCTTCAGGTTTCTGGTTTGACAGACACTCAGAGAAGTGTCCATTTTGCATGATGGCATTTGACCTTCCTATGACAAAAAGATACTTCATTCCATTGTTTTATGGCACCACAAGGGTAAAGTTCAAGGTTTTAATGAGATAATACATTTTAAAAGAACATAATATTTTGCCTTTTTAAAAAATTTATTGATTTATGGCTGCGTCGGGTCTCCATTGCTGCGTGTGGGCTTTCTCTAGTCACGGAGAGCGGGGGCTGCTCTTCGTTGTGGTGTGCGGGCTTCTCATTGCGGTGGCTTCCCTTCTTGCAGAGCATGGGCTCTAGGCGCGTGGGCTTCAGTAGTTGTGGCACGCAGGCTCAGTAGTTGTGGCTCGCTGGCTCTAGAGTGCAGGCTCAGTAGTTGTGGCACACAGGCTTAGCTGCTCCGTGGCATGTGGGATCTTCCCGGACCAGGGCTTGAACCCGTGTCCCCTGCATTGGCAGGCATACTCTTAACCACTGCGCCACCAGGGAAGTCCCTGTCTTCTTATTTCTAGTACACATCTCAAACATTTATCACTTTTACTTTAAATACAAGGAATCAGACTCAGAATGTCTGTTTAATATGTGGCTATGTTAGCATGTGATAAGAAAAAAGCTGGAAAAATTATTTTGGGGATTTTGAAATTGTAATTTTATAATAGCATTTTGACCTCTCTGATATGGAGATAGTTTCCTTTATCGTTACAACATATGACACCCCACTTACATTCTGCACATATTTACTCTAGTCATGAAAATGTACCCTTGACTGAGTCATATGAAGAAAAGAACATTAATCCCGGGTGTCAAACTAAAGAGGATGAAAGCAATTAATTCAATAATTTCCACAGGTAAAATACTTATGACAAGACTGTAAACACACAAGGTCACAATAATGTCTATTTTAAATGAATATGACAGGGAAAAACTTAAATTTCATATGACATAGTATGTTTTTAGGTTTCACTTTTCAACATGAACTTGAAAGTAAAATTAATATAACAGATAAGAAAAACATCAAATAACCAATAGCAGCTGCTTTATTAAAATATATAGATGGTATAAAAGGAGATTTATATGCATAAATTGAGCATATTTATACAAACAAAATTCTTCCTTGTAAACAACATATTTATGCCTTTAGGAAAACAAAGTTAACATAAGGAAATACATCAGCTATGCAAGGACTACATCTGTGCCACTGGTTATTTAGAAATATAAATCACTAATGCTTAATAGAATGGTCCCCAGGAGTGACATCACGACAATGTTCTGGGATGTTTAGACAAGACCCCAGAACTAACTAACTCACAGATGTATAATCATAGGTCCATTAAATGAAAATCACTGCAAAGATTAAAAAAAATAACATGGTGAATTAAATTCTTTACTAGGGTCATCACTGTACATATAAAACACTATGTTGTTTTTTTTTTAAAAAGATGACAAATAATAATGTGCACAGTCTTATTTACACTGTGGCTTAATCTTAAAATACAAATCCAGTCTACAAGTAAACACACAGACGAGGGAAAAGCTGTAATGGTCAGCCAGATTTCTAAATTATAGTGCTTTTCCATGTTATTATTTTTCCCCAATTATTCAGCATGTCTCATTGATAGCTTGATGCTCAAACACTAAAATTTTAGATTCTGGCATGACCCCATCATTTCAGCATTCAGTGATGTTCTACATGAACACAACATAGAGCAATTTATTTCAATGGAGTCAGGGAATTTATAGCTTAAAAAGAGGCATCTGAGGTCTCTTAGTTCAGGGTCTTTATACAGTGAAGTACTAAAATAAAAAGTTGCCCTTAGGTCCCATAATTGAAAATGAATGATAACTCAAGCATTAATTTTTAAACTCACTACTGAATTCAAAATCTTGTTAATTCACACTTACGTGACTACAGCTGTAACTGTAAGAAGACAATTATCAGAGGATTAATATACCAATTTCTATACTTAAAGATATTTAAAAATCTAAGTGTTACCTAAGGCAATTACCTTGAAGACCCCTAATATCTTCAGGGAAAAGCCAAAGGGAGAATAATTGACTTTGCTAATTTTACCCTTGGAAATTATAAAACAGCTCTGAATTTCATATGACTGCAGAATACTTCATCTAATGGCCTGTCCCAGCAGAAGTACAGTGATAAACACATAATATAGAAATTCAGACAAGAATTCAGTAGCAAAAGAAAATGGGAAATTGGTAGAATGAGTAAGTCAGAAAAAATTAAAGTTGCTACAAATATGCTAATTTTAATTACCAAGTTAAATATACACCCTCAAAGAAAAAGCAGGCTGTTACTGTGGAGGAACAGAAAACTATACACAACAATTCTGTGTTATGTTCCACCGGCTCCCTTATTTCTGTGGCCTCTATTTATGTTGCTATTGCTGACAATTTTTCTTTCTTATAAAAGAAAATTAAAACATCATTAAATAGAATCTAACTTTACCAAGATATTAACCATATGTAGAGAGCTTATTTATCGCCACCTCTTCTTCCCCTTCAAAACCCCCCTTTTAGTAGTTAGTATTATACTTAACTTAAGCTTCTGGGAACTCATTTAATAAAATTATTCCTCTTCTGAGATAAAACTTTACTTTCCTTAAAAAAAATATTCCAAGGGGAATATTGCCATGTATTTAAATGAAAGGTACTGGCTCTGAATATGGGAGATTTGCTTTATCAAAGAAAATTCTTTGATAAAGCATTTTAGTTACCCCTTACAATCTACTCAGTTTAAAATACTGTTCACATGATTTGGAAATCATCTATTATGATTAAAAGAGGGCTACAAAAAGCCTAGATTTGTAGAAGATCAATTATGGACCCCTGGACATGGTAGTCAAGGTCTTTCACAAAAAGTGAGCCAGTGAAGCATCTTTTGAAATTGACCTTGTAGAGCCTTCAATGACCCTTTGAAGAACAATGTGCAAAAGATCCATGTTTTGGATGAGCGGGGTTGTATAGAATAAAGGCTTCAATTTAACACACAACTATCAAAGTCAGAAAAAAACATACCATGGCTTAAAAAGGAAAAAAATTCCTCACCAGACAAAGGTTGATAAAATGCAAATCTAAAGGTGCAAACCTGTGCAGAGACCGTGAAGGTACAGGGCTCACTGGAGGGGAAGGGAATGCCTGATCATTCTTATTCCAAGGAGAAGCTTCAGGCTGAACCGTTGCTTGGATATTCTAAGCTTTTCTGGGGGGGTGGGGGGAGTAAATCAAGTAGTGCTACTGAAATCCAGTGCCTAATGGAGCAGATGGTGGAGGTCTTAGACTCTGGAACATTTATAGTGATGCTTCTGAATGCAAAACACCAGGAGTGGATTTCACAGGCTGTGAATCTGATTTGATTTTGATGGGAACAAAGCCTCCATTTTCTCTGAACTTGAACCACACTGAAAGAAAGAATGTGTGAATGATACAAGCTAGCTAAGAAAAAGGAACATATTAAATATTATTCCCATAAAGTGGTTAACGCAAGTGAATTCTTGTTTGTGTCATTATAGCATGTTAATAATATTTGTACTTAATACCACCATCTTAACCTTATATAACATTTCATCTGAATAGCTTAAGTGAGTTAGATCTGATAATCAGAGCAAACAGATATAAATTTGTCTAAAGGCAATAAGCTTTTTTTTTTTTTTTTTTCTTTTTTAATGGTAGGGGCCAGGCTGAGGGCTAATTACTGAAATGTGGACCTAGTTAGTATGGCTGTAACATCTCTTCCTCTCAGGTATGTGGGTCTAAACCATGAGTGGCCAGTGTGGGTGGCTAGTCATGTGCAGCTCAAGGCACCCAGAAACCATACCAGACCTGCACTTTCTGAGGCTTCCTCCTTCTCCAAGACCCAAAGTTCAACACAGACCATAGCAGGTACGGTGAAGAGGGAAGTTGGACAATGCAGTCAGAGAGTGGCTCCCAAGTCAACTGAGATTATTTATTATTCCATTTTATACGGCCAATTCATTTCTTTCTTTAGCTTCCTTTTCAGATGAATATAAACTATATATTAAAGGTACCATACTATTTTCTCCCTAAAACCAGCAGGTCTGTCTTATGAAAATATGTGCCAGCCAAATGTGGGATGGGAAGGTAGGGCAGAATGCTACTTGTCTCCCAGTATCTATTCTCTGCATCTTCCGGATTTTTGGTTGGGCACATGGCAACCCCACAATCAAGTTTCTTAGTCTCCCTGACAGCTAGGTGTGACCATATCATTAAATTCTAGCCAATAGGATGTAAGCAGAAGGATTTCAAATAACTTCTGAGAAATGTCTTTAAAGTGGTGACACTATACAATTTATCATCCGAACTGGGCCATGTGAGAGTAAAAGGGAGTGCTAAAATAATTAAAATTTTGTACTTTTTGAAACTGGTATTTATTAACTAACAATTGATTTTATTATACTGGGGGACTTGTTAACTAGTTCTATTCAAAAACCATTTTCAAAAATAAAATTTCAAAAGAAATAAAAATAACATATATCCATGTACATTAAAATAAAATAAAAAAGAACTTCTTTATATTGATAATCTGAATATTAAAAAATAGTCAGTAGAATAATTATTCTTGGTACATATTCACATGCTTTATTTCTTAGCAATACCTGTCTCTAATATTGTGTCACTGGCATTTTTCTGAAGGATGTGTCTGTAAAAATATGGCATTTGAAAATAAAACTGCTAGCAATATTCTTCACAGTTGCATTTTATAATTAATTAATTTGAAACTACTGATATTTTAATTGATTCTTATTGGTAGACCATAATATTTTTAATTGAGAAAGATGCTCTTTCTACAGGTTCTGAGTTACTTGGTAAGCTCAGAGCAAATTTGCTAAATGGAAGAGACAATTCTAATTTTTTTTTTTCACATTGAAAAGTGTAACTATTCCACCCCAAATATTTTCAAGGTACTGTTTTCTTGCTTCCTTCAGAGTACTTTTCTTTGGCAAATATTTTTAAAAGATAAAACTTGTCAAATAAATTGATTCTATGATTCTTTTGAATGTTTTGCCAAAATTAGATGCTGCAAAGTCTAGGCCTTCTCAATTTCATTTTATTCATGTATGTGTATAATTTATTCAAAATAGGAGCACCACCAAAAGATTCTTCCTGCAAGATGAAATATTCCAAATCAGAAGTACAGAATTGCAAATTTTAATCTTGTAGAGCATTTGAGTTCTTACCATTTATTTTGTTCAATTCCTTCTTTCCTTCCGTAGGGAAAAATTCCAATGGAAATTTTGTTTTCATTAATTGCAGTTCTATAAAAGCTTCATTGGGTGTTTCAGTTGTTGAACACTTGATTTCAGATTTCCAATTGATTTTGAACAAAATGTCACCAAAACTTTGATGAGCCATTTATAACAAAGTTCAATACCATTGTTGGGCATAAAGATTTCTAAAATTTGATTGATGACAGGCAACAAAGAGAGAAGGCACATACTGTGGTGCTGAACTATATAGTTTTATACTCAACATCAGCTATATCCCCCAAATCTTGTAGCCCAGAGACTCTGACTATAAAGATATTTGTAAATTTTTGTAACAATAGCTTCTATTTCAATTAGTAGAATGTTGATGTTTGCTTCGATGCAATTATGAATTATGGCTATGCCTCAACCAGTTCCAAGTACTCCATAGATTTCTCAAGATAGTAAGACGGTCATTTTTATCACAACACTGTATGTGTTTCACCTAAATTTGTACTTGTATTAATATTGTAAACTAACAATTTTATCTTTCATGTTCAACTTTTTTTTTTAAGTCTTTATTGAATTTATTACAATATTGCTTCTGTTTTATGTTTTGGTTTTTTGGCTGTGAGGCATGTGACATCTTAGCTCCCTGACCAGGGATTGAACCCACACCCCCTTCACTGGAAGGCGAAGTCTTAACCACTGGACCACCAGGGAAGTCCCTCATATTCAATTTTTAAACTGAATTTCCAATCTCACTCAAAATGTCCTTACCTTTGATAGAATATACTTCCAAAAGCTTTACCTTGATTCCACGAATGGATGGAAAAAGAAAACATTTTTAGAATTAACTAAAATGATTTAATTACTTGAAGTACCTGATAACATTCAACTGAAACTGGAATTATTTAACTGTTTGCAAAGTTCTTCCATCATTGGAGACAACAAACATAAAGCTGTCGCTTGTAGACAAAAATGAGTGAAATCAATTTAGAAGAATAGTTATTTATCTAAACAAAAGTTAGGCTTTACAGAGTTGTATGTATACTTTCTTCAGCTACATGGCTTAAACCATTTAAGCCTCCCTAAAGTAACACTAATTTTGGAACTAGATCCTGACACTTTTTCAGCAGATTCGACTCTTCTTGTTTTCATGTGGTCAGTGATACCACTACGGTCTCCGTAGTGGACTGTAAACGTCAATAAACATTTTATGCAAGTTACACATTCCTTATTAACTTTTTTGAGAAACAAAAATCCAGCACTTTAAAAATATAAAATATATACTTTTATTTTTTTGAGCTGTTGCCAAAAGGTTTATTGCAAAAACAAAGTACTGCCAGGGACTTCCCTGGTGGTCCAGTGGGTAAGACTCCACACTCCCAATGCAGGTAGCCCAGGTTCGATCCCTGGTAGGGGAAATAGATCCCACATGCATGCCACAACTAAGAGCCCACAGGCTGCAACTAAAAAGCCCACATGCCGCAACTAAGATCCGGTACAGCCAAAATAAATAAACAAACAAATAAATAATACAACGAAGTGAATCAGCTATATGTATACCTGTATCCCCTCCCTCTTGGACCTCTCTCTCACCCCCCACCCCCATCCCACCCATCTAGGTCACCACACTCAGTCTACACAGAACTGATCAGCCTCGATTTCCCACATGTCTATTTCATAGACAATGGACCTCTAACTTACTATATTTCCCACTGAGCTTTTGGACTGGTACCTGGTGGTTTTATGACTCCTGAAGGCCAGACTTGGGCCATACAATTGGGTGATACACCAAATGGCCAGCTGGGGCAGCAGTGTCAAATACTTCTACCACCTGAGACAGAAAGGAGTTAACTGTCTCTAGACATTCAGTGTACTTTGTTATATTAACAATTGCCCTGCATTCTGTCCTTGATTGCGAGGTGTCTGAAAGCACTGGGAAAAGAGAGGCGTTATTGCTGGTTGTCTTTCAGATTTAATAATAACTTAACATGAGAACTCCCCCTACTGTACGTGGGTCTCACATATTATTGGCCTATGTTAGACAAAAATTGAGGCAGAGGCTGGGAGTAGAAAGCGGAGATCTATCAAACCCATGCTGGCTTATTCTAATGTAATTATTAGTAACCATCTCTGTTAAAAACAAAAAATCCAGGACAAATGCTAAGTCAGATGGGATTCTGGGACAGCAGACTTACACTGAGACTGTCCTCGGTGTCCAGGATGTACATTTACTTGATCTTCAACGGAGGAGATCTGCCCTTCTTTGCCCTTCCTCCTTCTTCCTTCCTATTGACTGGAGTGAAGGCATGATGGCAACTATCTTGGGCCACAAAGTGGTAAGATAGGAATGGCAGAGCAGTAAGATAGAAGGAGCCTAGGTTCCTGACTTTAGAATCACCATATCAACCTTGGACTGCCTACTCCCAGATAGTAAAAATATGTAAAAAATGAGAAAAATAAATTCTTATCTTGTTTTGGTCACTGTTATTTTATAGTCATACCTAATCCTAACTGATAAATAAGGACTACCTCTACAATCTTTCTAGAAAGCAGCTTGGCAATATATATCAAGAATACTAAAGATGTTTAAACCCTTTGAATCCTTCTAGGAATTTATCTTAAAGAAATAATCTGGAATGAGGAAAAACTGATGTGTAAAGATGTTGTGTAAAAAACTGATGTGTAAAAATAGACTGCAAATCTATTTATGATAGTAAAATATCAGAAGCAACCTAAATGTCCAAAAATAAGGAACTTCTTAAATAAACAATATTACATCTAAATAATTGAATATTGTGCAACCATTAGAAAGTTTATGAAAAAAGTTAATGACATGGGAACATGCCCACATCATATATGCCATGGGAGAAAATAGGCGGGATTAAAAAAAATCTTGCACATGTACGTTCTCACTTATGTTACCCCCAAATCCACATATATAAAGGTATGAATAAACAAACAAAAAAAGACTGAAAGGAAATACATGAAAATATCAACCAACAGTGATTATTTCTGGATAGTGAGTTGATAGGTAATATTTATTTATATCTTCTTTATATTGAATATTTAACATTACCTTATAATTAACAAATAATTCCATCTGTAATCAGAAAAAAATAGAAATTAATTTCAAAACTCTTTCCTAGCATTTACCAGTTTTAACTGGTGTTGACACTGCCATCATCGTCATTATCATCATCACAATTTTACTGAGCATCTATGTGTGGGGAGTTGAGGCAGCAGGGTGTCCAGACCTCTGTGGCTCTTGCAGTCAACCAAAGGCCATCCAGATACAAGCAAACCCTGCCCAGTTTTACCTTGGTGTTCTGTAGCAGAGCTAGTCCATTGCAGGCATTTGCTAGAAGAAAGTCTCCACTCAGGATAGCTATTTTATTTCCAAACTGCATGTCTTTCAGTGGCCCATCAGAAGATTGCAATTCATCTAAATTTACTATCCCACGATGTACAAGGAGAGCAGTGTGGATAAGTTCTGTGATCTCTGCCAAACTTCTTTGACTAAAACATAAAGGTAAGACTTGTCTGAGTATAAAGAATACCAACTTATCACTAATGTCAGACTTCAGTTTTCAACAACAAAATATTTTATAGATTAGTGTTTCTTTTTTAAGATTATCCCTTTTTCATGAAGTTTTTTTCTATTGAGATATAACTGACATAACATTATATTAGTTTCAGGTGTACAACATAATGATTTGGTATTTGTACATACAGTTGACCTTTGAACAACACGGGATTGAACTGTGTGAGTCCATTTACATGAGGATGTTTTCAATAAATACTTAGGTATTATACAATCCGAGGTTGGTTGGATTTGCAGATGTGGAACCACAGATATGGAGGACCGGCTATGGGCCTGAGCATCCGTGGATTTTGGTATCTGAAGTGGGTCCTGGAACCAATCCCCCGTGGATATCAAGGGAGGGCTGTATTGCAAAATGAACACCACAGCAAGCCTAGTTAACATCTGTCACCACATGTAGTCACAATTTTTTTTTTTCTTGTGATGAGAAGATCTACTGTCTTAGCAACTTACAAATACACAGTACAGTATTATTAACCACAGTCACCATTTATACATTATATCCCCAGTACATTATATCTTCATGGCTTTTTTTTTTTTAAATAACTAGAAGTTCGTGCCTTTTGACCACCTTCACCCATTCTGTCTCCCTTCCCACCCCCCACCCCCCCGACTCCAACCTCTGGCAGCCACCAATCTGTTCTCTGTATCTATGAGTTCAGTTTTTGGTTTTGTTTTGTTTTTTTTTATATCCCACATATAAGTGAAACCATACAGTATTTGTCTTTCTCTGACTTATTTCACTTAGCATTTTGAAGTTTCATGGGGTTTGTTTTTGAAGGTTTCAAATGCACTTTTTTTCAATCATGCCATATTTTAATGGGTACACAGTACTTTTACTTGGCATCAATTATGAGTTGGTTTTGAAGCAATCCAGTATTATACCAGCTGGATGACTGGTGATCACTGATCTCTCCATTCTTTTGGGGTGACTGCTAGCAGGGGACAGGTTCCACAGTATTCCAATTTGTGTTGCTGCATATACCCATATAGCAACACAAAGTGGCCCCACTAGTATTACCAGTTTGTCATGGAAATCAGGTGTACGTTTCTGGTGTCTCTGTCTTGCCATTGTTAGCTGAATGCTTCAAACTCAGGGAAACATCATGAAGCTGAAGACAGAACTGTGGCAAATGCAGCTGAGGGTTTGGTGTAACTTCGTATCAAGCACCCTCGCAAAGACACTTGAATGAAGTTTTTATTAGAGGCCTTTCCATCAAGTAGTTTGGGATCCATAAGCAGATCCTGACACCTTTCTTCTCTCTACCATTTCCCACTCTCTATCCCACGAGTCACCAGGATTCCCCAGAGAGAAGCTGACCAGTAAGGGCCACCCTCCACAGTTCCATTTAGATACTCTGTTCTCAGTATAACTTTAAGATTTCTGAGAATTCTTACTGGTATCTAATAAAACTCCAATTTAAGTGGGAATATAACTTGTGCCAGACATTAGGTTAAGCACTTTTATGCATTATTACTTTTAATCCTAAATGCAAAGCTGTGGGATTTACAGAGATGAACAGAATGTGGTCTCTTCCTTCAAGGACCTTATCTTTCAGAACAAGAACCAAGATACATATCTACAGCAGTAATTAAAATAGAGAAGGCCCTTGAGGAGCTTATAGTATAGTACTGTATCAGACGGGATTTCAAAAGATGTTTGTTTTCTTTTTTATACTTTTCTATAGTTTGTACATTTTCTACAACAAAAGTATTACTTTTATAAATTTATTTATTTATTTTTTTTAGCTGTGTTGGGTCTTCGTTTCTGTGCGAGGGCTTTCTCTAGTTGCGGCGAGCGGGGGTCACTCTTCATTGCGGTGCGCGGGCCTCTCACTATCGCGGCCTCTCCTGTTGCGGAGCACAGGCTCCAGATGCACAGGCTCAGTAGTTGTGGCTCACGGGCCCAGTTGCTCCTCGGCATGTGGGATCTTCCCAGACCAGGGCTCGAACCCGTATCCCCTGCATTGTCAGGCAGATTCTCAACCACTGCGCCACCAGGGAAGCCCTATTACTTTTATAATCATAAAAAAATCAACAATTACTAAAAAATTTAAACCTCATAACCACCCTATGATAAGTATTACTAACCTCTTTTTATAGGTGAGAAAATTGTTGTACACAGTTTAATGACTTGCCCAAAGGCACACAGTAATACAGAGCTAGAAATCCATTGAAATCTGTTACAAATGGCCCCATGTGAATCATGCCTCTTCGTTTCCACGCTCCTGTGTAGTTCCCTGCACACTAACTTTAGGCTTCACCATGTGACTTACTTTGGCCAAAAAGACATTAGCACACGTGACATAAGCAAAGCCTTCTAAGTGTTTATGCATTAAGGCTTGTCCAATGCAGTCACACGAGCAACCCCAGAATGTAAGAAATAAAATGGCTGTTTCAAGTCACTAAATCTTAGGATAGTTTGCTATGAAGCAATAGCTATCTGATACAGAAACTGGTATATCTAGGAGTGGGTGCTGTTGCAACAAAAGCCTAAAATATGTGTCAATGGCTTTGAGTCTGAATGTTTGGGGCTAGAGGTAAAGGTAAATGGCAAAGTCTTAGTAGAATCTGGAAAGGCAGTGAGGAAACTGTTATTGGGGGATTGAGCAAAAACATATGGTGTTATAAGGTAGGGAAACAACTTGCAAAACTTTTGTCTGTGGTAACTTGAAAGATAGAAAATATACCTAAATAAAATATTAAAAAGTAGGTAGTGAAAGTAGAGAGATCAGTGGAGGAAGCTATAACAAAGGCCCAAGTAATAAAAGGGTTTGACCTAAAGGTCAAATTTAAGCATTTGACCTAGAATAACAGCCTTAGACAAGGAGACAAATAAATATAAGACAATCAAATAATAAATATAAGAGACTCTTCTCTCAGAAAAATGTAGTACTCGTTTAACAACTATAGTACAGTAATTACATAAAGATGTAATAAAGTAAAGGAGCCAAAATACTTGGCATCTACAAAAGAAAAATTACGTTTCTAATTTACTCCCCTTGCTTCAAAAAAAAACAAAAAACAAAAAAAGTAAAAGAATATGTAAAAATGACCCCGTGTACATACTGTATCTGACTACAAATTGGGGGTGTAGGAGAAGATGAACCAGTGAGTTAAACAGCTTCTGAAAAGAGTAAATTCATGGTTTAGATTAAAACCTCACTACATCCCAAAGAAAATCACCAAGGATGGAGACTTATAAGACTATTGAGAAGTTAACAGAAAACATTTTTAAAAAGGGAGCTAAAATTTAAAACTATCCTTTAAAAGAGTGACTAAAAGAAAGGAATAAAAATATATTTTATTAGTACCCTGCAAATGTATTCTAGTTTACGAAAAAGTTCGCTGCTACATTTCACAAAAATTGCACAATGAGATTATGAGCAAGTATAAAACTCAAGAAGGGTTAAGCACTGGATAAATCTCTCATGCAGTTCAGCTTATGAAAGAAAGTAATAACCAGGGAAGCAGAAGTTGTAGGTGTTCTGAATTACCCTAAGGATGAAAATGAATGATTGGGAGCTTTTAATAAAGACATCTATAATCATAAAACTGCATTCATTAAACAAATGGCAATCTTTAAATGCCACATGGCCAGAAACAACAAAAACAGTGGTAATAACAAAAGTGAAAAACCATAATATGTACAGTACCCACCATTCGCAAAGAACTTTCACTTATCTACTTGTGATTCTAATTACAGCAGGTGTGGGAGGTTAAATACCTGGTCGGAACATTCAGTTTATAAAGGACAAAGCTGGAACTCAGAGCCACCTTGTCATAGTGACCAATGATAATTTAAAATGTTTATTTACCTAATGAATAGTAAATGGTGGTAGGGGGCCAAAGCCACCAATGTTACCAAGATTGGTATATGCCCACCACAAACTTGTCCAATTTTCATCCTTAGTTCTAAGCACTACAGAAGAGAATTTTTCTAGGAGAAAGTATATTAATGACTAGACTTGACTCTTTTTGTTCATAGTAGCTAGGGAAAGTAATCAAGTTGTTTCCAAATCATTTGGTTAGAATCAAATCAAGTGATTTAACTCAATCAGTAATCTGGATAACAGTTCTACCTCTGCCTATAACAGACAGGTCGTGGGCAAATCCCTTAAACTCTCAGGCCCTTGGTCTTCTGAACACTGAAAGGAGGGGAACTGGAGAAACAGTCTCTTCCAGTTCTAAGATTCAGGGATTTCAGTCCTAAAATTTAAGATTCAGCTCTAAAATTCTAAAATTTGGGGATTAAAAAAAAATTACTTAGGCTGGTAGTTAATAGTTAAAAAGAGACAAAATTACTGCTATTATTGGTACCTACTTTTCTACAAGAAATAGAAATGAACTGATTGGTCATCTTGAAATCTGTCCTGCAATTCCACTATCTAGTATGATGCTCTCAACTTCTAAGATTTTACCATTAGATAAACAACTTCAGGCCACATTACACAAGAGTTAATTTAGCATACAGCAGAGAAGCAGTGACAATATGAAAGAATCTGGGAATTTTTCCTTTTCATTATGTTATTCCTATTTTAGCCACCCAAAGCAATCTAGTAAACTTTCAATGTACTGGATTTTTAAAATTATCTTATATAAAAGTCTTCATGCAATCTTATGTACATACATTTTAGTACTTGGGTATTTTTCATGCTAAATCTTGATTGGAAAAGTGTCACAAATGAATACTGCTTATGTTAAGTAATCAGAGTAAGGAAGTAATTACTACATTGAATGTAACCCCGAGGATTAATCAATGTTTTTACACGAATTTTCACCAAATTACTTTCTTTCAATTATATGTTAAACAACTTAATCTGCTTTGATCCATATTCTTCCAACCATTCTCCAATTTTTTTAGCATCCTAAGCTTTAGAAATAAGATAGCAGACATTGCTAGTTACCTCTTCACTCTCTCCTTCCTCACTACTAACATACCTGTAGTTACAGTTGGAGAGACAATGTACTCATTTAAAAATACTCACCTCCTCAAGATCCCTTGAGGCTAGAGGTGACTGTGTAGCACAGTTTGGCCAATGAATGTAAGCGGAGGTCCACAAGGTGGAGTTTCTGAGAAATCAAATGAGTTTCTGATATAAGGCGACAGATTCAGATGGCATGCCTTTGGCATTTTGAGCTTAGCCCTTCCTCCTGTTTGGTTATGGTCCAGCTGCCTGGGGGCACAATGGAAACTTTAAGGATCCTAAGAGGGCCCCCAACCTAAGGATGGTAGAGCAGGAAGAAATGAGAAGCCTGGACCCCTAATGACTTCTTAGGGCTGCACCAGCTCTGACATGCCCATCTCTAGACTTCTTGTTATGTGAGATAAATAAACACTGCATTCCTTTAAGCTACTGTTTGTTGGAGTCAAATAAACTCCTAAAAGATACGGTCAATAAAAACTATATCACAGGGGGTTCCCTGGTGGCGCAGTGGTTAAGAACCCGCCTGCCAATGCAGGGGACACGGGTTCGAGCCCTGGTCTGGGAAGATCCCACATGCCGTGGAGCAACTAAGCCCGTGCGCCACAACTACTGAGCCTGCGCTCTAGAGCCCGCGAGCCACGACTACTGAAGCCTGCGTGCCACAACTACTGAAGCCCACATGCCTAGAACCCGTGCTCTGCAACGAGAAGTCACCGCAATGAGAAGCCCGTGCACTGCAACGAAGAGTAGCCCCCGCTCGCCATACTGTGCCATACTTTTGCTGCTATAGGGTGAATGATAAATTTTTGTTTAAACAATTCTTAAGAATCAGCCCATGCGTCACTTCTCTGAAGTCTTCCCTCACTTCCCCAAAGTTAAGTCCTTCTGTGCTTGAAAGCCTTCGAACATAGCTCAGTCATTTGTTGTACTATGTTGTAATTATTTCTTTAGCCATATTTCGTCCTGCTCTCTCTCTCCCTCACAACACTGTAAATGATACTATCCTATTTCCCTAGCCTGCCTATAAACATTTGTTAAATGAATAGCTCTTTACTTAGCAATCAATTTTATAAAGGTAGAGGGGCCAGCTATCACTCTGAGTTTCAAAAGGTAAGGAATGATATAAACTAAAAAGTCAGATTTACAGAATCAGAGTTGGAAGCGACCCCATAGGTCAATTAAGCTCAATTAGCCCCTTCCAGGGATGAGTAATAACAAATTACACAGGAGCCAGGTCTGCTGATGAACAGTTTTAATTATCAGAAATTGTTCCTAATATTAACTTGAAATCTCTTAAAATGTTTTACATGTTTAAGTTGGTGTTAAAATAATAAAAGAGTCAATAGTGTTTCACCACACAGGCAAAGGAGATAAAAGATAATACAGTCTTCTTTCTCTTTCTTTCTTATTCTATTTTTTCCTTTTTACCCCTCCTTCCTTCTTTGCTTTCCTTTTTAAAGATGCATTTCTTCTTTTTTTTTTTAAACTTTTCTTATCTTACATTCAGTGCTCTAATTTCTATTTATTTATTTATTTATTTATTATTTTTGGCTGTGTTGGATCTTCATTTCTGTGCGAGGGCTTTCTCTAGTTGCAGCGAGTGGGGGCCACTCTTCATCGCGGTGCGCGGGCCTCTCATTATCGCGGCCTCTCCTGTTGCGGAGCACGGGCTCCAGACGCGCAGGCTCAGTAGTCGTGGCTCACAGGCCCAGTTGCTCCGCGGCATGTGGGATCTTCCCAGACCAGGGCTTGAACCCGTGTCCCCCGCACTGGCAGGCAGACTCTCAACCACTGCGCCACCAGGGAAGCCCCTAAAGATGCATTTCTTGAAAAAACTTTTTATTTGGGGAATTTTCAAACATAACAAAAGTAGAAAATATAGCATAAAGAACCTCTGTGGACCCTAATCTTGTTTTAGATACACCTTTCACTCTCCTTCCAGATTTTCTTCCTTCCAGATTATTTTGAAGCAAATGTCAGACATCATGTCATTTCATCTGAAAATACTTCAAATATCCTATTTTTAAAAATGCCTAATAGCAGAAATGGCTCCCACTTACTAAATTAATTACTTTAAGCCAATTAGTTACTGTATGCTGAGCAAGTTTATATAAGATAATTTTGCAAGCATAATAATAATTCAATTAACAGATTAATAAAAATAATGTAAAACTCACAGCAGCTCTCTGACGTAAGCATTATCTCTATTGTATAGAAGGAAGCTGGGTGGGCAGGCTAAGTAACTTGCTCAAGTCTAGCTGGTAAACTGCAGAGCTGGAGTTGAAGCCCAGGGTTCTCTGATTCTAAAACCCAAAACACAAAATATACAAAATTCCGGGTGTTTCTGAAAGTATTAAAATGGTAGGCAAGAGTCATTTATTTAAAATCATTTTATTTGAGCCCTAAAAGGTTTTTTTTTTTAAGTTGGAAAACTGACTTTTATGTTCATGTGGGAAGAATAAATTTGAAAATTACAGAGAAAATTTTGGAAGAGGCCTGTCATTCCAGATTTTAAAACTTATTATGAAGCTATTGCAATTTTTAAAAGAATAGTAATATCACAAGAACAAACTAATAGATTAGTGGAATGAACTCCAGAAAGAGATCCAAATATACTTGGAAAATTAATTATTTATGGTAAAGATAACATTTCAAATTGTTAGGGAAAAAATGGAATATTCTTACAAAAACTGTTGGGGCAACTGGCTATCGATTAAGGGAAAAAAATAATGAAGTTAGATACCTACTGTACTCCGAGGATAAAAATATATTTAGATGGATCAAATATATAAATGTGAAAAACGAAAGTATAACTTTAGGAAAACATTCTTATGACCCTGGGCTGAGAAAGCCTTGCAAAATAAAACAGGAAGTCATGAAGTCATAAAGAAAATAACAGATAAAATTGAGTAAAATATACAAATATGTTTATATAACAAAATATAGGCTGATTTGAAATAACAGATTTGAAATAACATATTTGCAACACATACAATAGACAGAAGATTATATTCAAAATACGTGTGGAGCTCGTCCAAGCTGGACAAGAAATTAATAAGAAAAAGATAAACAGCTCAAGAGCAAAATGGGAAAGGAAATGAAGAGGTAATTCCAAAAGAAACACAAATGGTCAAAACCATATAAAATGACGCTTAACTAATAATTTGGAAAAGGAGTATTATAATAATAATGAGATAATATTTTTAGTCCATTAGCTTTGCAAAAATGAAAAGATTAGAAATGAGGCAAGCAGGAAGATGAAGAAACGATGAAGTCCACCACTTTGCTCCTTTGTTCAAAACCCTCCAATGGCTCCCCATCTCACTCAGGGTAAAAGCCAAAGTTCCAACAATGGATTCCAAGGCCCAACACAATCTGCCCCTGCTCCTCTAACCCCTTAACTCTCTGACTTCATTTGCTACTCTCTTCCTGTTGCTCACTCTCCTCCAGCTACATTAGATTCCTTGGTGTTCCCTGAACAAGCCAAGCCTGTTCCTACCACAGGGCCTTTGTCCCTTCCTCTGTCTGGACTAATCTGCCCTTATATATTTGCAAGGTTTAGTTACTTGTTTCCTTCAGGTCCCTTCAAAGTGCACCTGATCAGTAGGGCCTTCTCTGACTACTCCACTTACAACAGCAACCTTCTCATTCCTGCCAGCACTCTATGTCTCTACTTCCTGCTTTTTTTTCCCCTCCATAGCACTTATCGTCATCTGACACACTAGTTATTTCATCTGTGTTTTGCTTCTCTCTCCAGGGCCCCACAGAAAGAAAGCTCCATAAAGGAAAGAATGGAGAAAGTAGAGGGGAAAGCTGATATGAGCAACAGAGTTCCTAAAATATACTTCAAAAATACCAAAATATCAAAAATACTAAGATAGCAATAATAAAAAGGAAAAGTATATGCTTTTAACGCCAGGTGAAAGAAACTTTCATGGTGATAACTTTAAGTGTCAAATATTACTTTTTAATAAGTAAGCTAGGCCCAAAGTCCTAAGAAATTTATTCAATTCATTGTAAAAATTACAGAAACATAATGATTCTCCTATTTCGTCACTTACTCACATTGATATCTTTGAATTTTAGGTTTGCCATGACCACAGCATTCAAAACTAATCTTGCTTCATTCCTTCATTTGGCAATGAGAATTCTGATTTTAAAAACAGTGACTGAACCCAAAATCTCAAAGCTGTAGGTTGCAGTAATGGTAACTTCCAAATAGAGATCAAGTCACAGATTCAAGGGCTGAAACATTGCCCAGGTCTTACTTCCAGCTCTGACCACACACACTAAGCAATCACTCAGAAGGACTGAGGGCTCTGCATCTCTTTTAGGAAAGCTCACCTGACATTCTAAGTTAGAATACATAGAAAAGAGGCAGAAAGCAAAAAGTCTTTGCATCTGGTCTCATTCAAAGAGATTAGATATCCAAGCAACGTTAAAATCTTGCCATGCCATGAAAACACAAGGTCTGGAAGTGAGGGGGAAGAAAAGACAAAAAAACCAGGGAAGTCCCGACAGTTCAGTATTGATGGATTCTGTAATTAGTTCCCTCCATACCTGCCAACCAATCTACAGAGAGGTGAGCTGCCTTCAGTGGTGGTATTCATACTTGAGAAAGCAGAGGATGTTGGGACTCAGCAAGGAATCACAATAGTTATTACCAGAAATTAGCCAAACAAAACAAAATTTGTGGGACTTCCCTAGTGGCATAGTGGTTAAGAATGTGCCTGCTGGGGAGACCTTCAAGATGGCAGAGGAGTAAGACATGGAGATCACCTTCCTCCCCATAAATACATCAGAAATACATCTACATGTGGAACAACTTGTGCAGAACACCTACTAATTGCTGGCAGAAGACCTCAGACTTCCCAAAAGGCAAGAAACTCCCCACGTACCTGGGTAGGGCAAAAGAAGAAAGAAAAAACAGACAAAAGAACAGGGACGGGGCCTGCACCTCGGGGAGGGAGCTGTGAAGGAGGAAAATTTTCCACACACTAGGAAGCCCCTTCACTGGTGGATATGGGGGGTGGAGGTGGGGAAGCTTCAGCGCCACAGAGGAGAGTGTGGCAACAGGGGGTGCAGAGGGCAAAGCGGAGAGATCCCCGCACAGAGGATCCATGCTGACCAGCACTCAACAGCCCGAGAGGCTTGTCTGCTCACCCGCCGGGGTGGGTGGGGGCTGGGAGCTGAGGCTCGGGCTTTGGTCGGATCCCAGGGAGAGGACTGGGGTTGGCTGAGTGAACACAGCCTGAAGGGGGCTAGTGTGGCACAGCTAGCCAGAGCGAGACCAGAAAAAGTCTGGACGTGCCTAAGAGTCAAGAGACCATTGTTTCTGGGTGTGTGAGGAGAGGGGATTCAGAGCAGCGCCTAAACGAGCTCCAGAGATGGGCGCAAGCCGCGGCTATCAGCACAGACCCCAGCGACGGGCATGAGATGCTAAGGCTGCTGCTGCAGCCACCAAGAAGCCTGTGTGCAAGCACAGGTCACTCTCCACACCTCCCCTTCCGGGAGCCTGTGCAGCCCACCACTGCCAGGGTCCCATGATCCAGGGACAACTTCCCCGGGAGAACGCACGGCACGCCTCAGGCTGGTGCAACGTCATGCTGGCTTCTGCCGCCGCAGGCTCACCCCACACTCCATACCCCTCCCTCCCCCCAGCCTGAGTGAGCCAGAGCCCCCTAATCAGCTGCTCCTTTAACCCTGTCCTGTCTGAGCGAAGAACAGACGCCCTCAGGCGACCTACACGCAGAGGTGGGTCCAAATCCAAAGCTGAACCCCAGGAGCTGAGCGAACAAAGAAGAGAAAGGGAAATCTCTCCCAGCAGCCTCAGGAGCAGTGGATTAAATCTCCACAATCAACCTGATGTACCCTGCAACTGTGGAATACCTGAATAGACAACAAATCATCCCAAATTGAGGAGGTGGACTTTGGGAGCAACTGTAGACTTGGGGCTGCTGTATGCAACTGACTGGTTTCTGGTTTTATGTTTATCTTAGTTTAGTATTTAGAGTTTATTATCATTGGTAGATTTGTTTATTGATTTGGTTGCTCTCTTCCTTTTTTTTATATATATAGATATATACATATATTTTTCCATTTTCTCTTTTTGTGAGGTGTATGTGTATGCTTCTTTGTGTGATTTTGTCTGTATAGCTTTGCTTTTACCATTTGTCCTAGAGTTCTTTCTGTCTGTTTTTTTTTTTTTTTTTAGTATAGTTCTTAGCACTTGTTATCATTGGTGGATTTGTTTTTTGGTTTGGTTGCTCTCTTCTTTCTTTCTTCTTTTTATTTTTTTTACTTTTTAAAATTTTTAATAATTTTTAAACTTTATTTATATTTTAATAACTTTATTTCTTTTTATTTTATTTTTTACTCCCTTTTCTTCTGAGCCATGTGGCTGACAGGGTCTTGGCGCTCTGGTCGGTTGTCAGGCCTGTGCCTCTGAGGTGGGAGAGCTGAGTTCAGGACATTGGTCCACCAGACACCTCCCAGCTCCACGTAATATCAAACAGCGAAAGCTCTCCGACAGATCTCCATCTCAAAGCTCAGACCCAGCTCCACTCAACGACCAGCAAGCTACAGCGCTGGACACCCTATACCAAACAACTAGCAAGACAGGAACAGAACCCCAACCATTAGCAGAGAGGCTGCCTAAAATCATAATAAGGTCACAGACATCCCAAAACACCACCAGATGCGGTCCTGCCCACCAGCAAGACAAGATCCAGCCTCATCCACCAGAGCACAGGCACTAGTCCCCTCCACCAGGAAGCCTACACAACCCACTGAACCAACCTTAACCACTGTGGGCAGACACCAAAAACAATGGGAACTACGAACCTTCAGCCTGTGAAAAAGAGACCTCAAACACAGTAAGTTAAGCAAAATGAGAAGACAGAGAAACACACAGCAGATGAAGGAGCAAGGTAAAAACCCATCAGACCAAACAAATGAAGAGGAAATTGGCAGTCTACCTAAAAAAGAATTCTGAGTAATGATAGTAAATATGATCCAAAATCTTGGAAATAGAATGGAGAAAATACAAGAAACGTTTAACAAGGACCTAGAAGAACTAAAGAGCAAACAAACAATGATGAACAACATGATATATGAAATTAAAAATTCTCTAGAAGGAATCATTAGCAGAATAACAGAGGCATAAGAACGAATAAGTGACCTGGAAGATAAAATAGTGGAAATAACTACTGCAGAGCAGAATAAAGAAAAAAGAATGAAAAGAATTGAGGACAGTCTCAGAGACCTCTGGGACAACATTAAACACACCAACATTCGAATTACAGGGGTCCCAGAAGAAGAGAAAAAGAAAGGGACTGAGAAAATATTTGAAGAGATTATAGTTGAAAACTTCCCTAATATGGGAAAGGAAATAGTCAAGTCCAGGAAGTGCAGAGAGTCCCAGGCAGGATAAATCCAAGGAGAAACACGCCAAGACACATATTAATCAAACTATCAAAAATTAAATACAAAGAAAAAATATTAAAAGCAGCAAGGGAAAAGCAACAAATAACATACAAGGGAATCCCCATAAGGTTAACAGCTGATTTCTCAGCAGAAACTCTGCAAGCCAGAAGGGTGTGGCAGGACATATTTAAAGTGATGAAAGGGAAAAACCTACAACCAAAATTACTCTACCCAGCAAGGATCTCATTCAGATTCAACAGAGAAATTAAAACCTTTACACACAAGGAAAAGCTAAGAGAATTCAGCACCACCAAACCAGCTTTACAACAAAGGCTAAAGGAACTTCTTTAGGCAGGAAACGCAAGAGAAGGAAAAGACCTACAAAAACAAACCCAAACAATTAATAAAATGGTAATAGGAACATACATATTGATAACTACCTTAAATGTAAATGGATTAAATGCTCCCACCAAAAGACATAGACTGGCTGAATGGATGCAAAAACAAGACCCGTATATATGCTGTCTACAAGAGACCCACTTCAGACTTAGGGACACATACAGACAGAAAGTGAGGGGATGGAAAAAAGATATTCCACGCAAATGGAAATCAAAAGAAAGCTGGAGTACCAATTCTCATATTAGACAAAATAGACTTTAAAATAAAGACTATTATAAGAGACAAGGACACTACATAATGATCAAGGGATCAATCCAAGAAGAAGATATAACAATTGTAAATATTTATGCAGCCAGCATAGGAGCACCTCAATACATAAGGCAAATGTTAACAGCCATAAAAGGGGAAATCAACAGTAACACAATCATAGTAGGGGACTTTAACACCCCACTTTCACCAATGGACTGATTATCCATGATGAAAATAAACAAGGAAACACAAGCTTTAAATGACACATTAAACAAGATGGGCTTAATCGATATTTATAGGACATTCCATCCAAAAACAACAGAATACACTTTCTTCTCACATGCTCATGGAACATTCTCCAAGATCATATCTTCGGTCACAAATCAATCTCTGGTAAATTTAAGAAAATTGAAACCGTATCAAGTATCTTTTCTGACCACAGTGCTATGAGACTAGATATCAATTACAGGAAAAAATCCGTTAAAAATACAAACACATGGATGTTAAACAGTACACCACTTAATAACCAAGAGATCACTGAAGAAATCAAAGAGGAAATCAAAAAATATCTAGAAACAAATGAAAATGAAAACATGATGACCCAAAACCTATGGGATGCAGCAAAAGCAGTTCTAAGAGGGAAGTTTATAGCAATACAATCCTACATCAAGAAACATCTCAAATAAACAACCTAACCTTACACCTAAAGCAAGTAGAAAAAGAAGAACAAAAAAACCCCAAAGTTAGCAGAAGGAAAGAAACCATAAAGATCAGATCAGAAATAAATGAAAAAGAAATGAAGGAAACGATAGCAAAGATCAATAAAACTAAAACCTGGTTCTTTGAGAAGATAAACAAAATTGATAAACCATTAGCCAGACTCATCAAGAAAAAAAGGGAGAAGACTCAAACCAATAGAATTGGAACTGAAAAAGAAGAAGTAACAACTGACACTGCAGAAATACAAAGGATCATGAGAGATTACTACCAGCAACTATATGCCAATAAAATGGACAACCTGGAAGAAATGGACAAATTCTTAGAAAAGCACAACCTCCAGAGACTGAACCAGGAAGAAATAGAAAATATGAACAGACCAATCACAAGCACTGAAATTGAGACTGTGATTAACAATCTTCCAACAAACAAAAGCCCAGGACCAGATGGCTTCACAGGAGAATTCTATCAAACATTTAGAGAAGAGCTGACAGCTATCCTTCTCAAACTCTTCCAAAATATAGCAGAGGGAGGAACATTCCCAAATTCATTCTATGAGGCCACCATCACCGTGACACCAAAACCAGACAAGGATGCCACAAAGAAAGAAAACTACAGGCCAGTATCACTGATGAACATAGATGCAAAAGTCCTCAACAAAATACTAGCAAATAGAATCCAACAGCACATTAAAAGGATCATACACCATGATCAAGTGGGGTTTATCCCAGCAATGCAAGGATTTTTCAGTATTTGCAAATCAATGTGATAAACCATATTAACAAATTGAAGGAGAAAAACCATGTTATCATCTCAATAGATGCAGAAAAAGCTTTCAACAAAATTCAACATCCATTTATGATAAAAACCCTCCAAAAAGTAGGCATAGAGGGAACTTACTTCAACATCATAAAGCCCATATATGACAAACCCACTGCCAACATCGCTCTCAATGGTGAAAAACTGAAACTATTTCCTCTAAGATCAGGAACAAGACAAGGTTGTCCACTCTCACCACTATTTTTTTTTTTATTATAAATTTATTTATTTATTTTTCGCTGTGTTGGGTCTTCGTTTCTGTGTGAGAGCTTTCTCCAGTTGCGGCAAGCGGGGGCCACTCTTCATCGCGGTGCGCGGGCCTCTCACTGTCGCGGCCTCTCCCGCTGCGGAGCACAGGCTCCAGACGCGCAGGCTCAGTAGTTGTGGCTCACGGGCCCAGTTGCTCCGCGGCATGTGGGATCTTCCCAGACCAGGGCTCGAACCTGTGTCCCCTGCATTGGCAGGCGGATTCCTAACCACTGCACCACCAGGGAAGCCCTCACCACTATTATTCAACATAGTTTTGGAAGTTTTAGCCACAGCAATCAGAGAAGAAAAAGAAATAAAAGGAATACAAATCAGAAAAGAAGAAGTAAAGCTGTCACTGTTTGCAGATGACATGATACTATACATAGAGAATCCTAAAGATGCTACCAGAAAACTACTAGAGCTAATCAATGAATTTGGTAAAGTAGCAGGATACAAAATTAATGCACAGAAGTCTCTTGCATTCCTATACACTAATGATGAAGAATCTGAAAGAGAAAATAAGGAAACACTCCCATTTACCACTGCAACAAAAAGAATAAAATACCTGGGAATAAAGCTACCTAAGGAGACAAAAGACCTGTATGCAGAAAACTATAAGACACTGATGAAAGAAATTAAAAGATGATACAAACAGATGGAGAGACATACCATGTTCTTGGATTGGAAGAATCAACATTGTGAAAATGACTATACCACCCAAAGCAATCTACAGATTCAATGCAATCCCTATCAAACTGCCAATGGCATTTTTCACAGAACTGGAACAAAAAATTTCACAATTTGTATGGAAACACAAAAGACCCCGAATAGCCAAAGCAATCTTGAGAAAGCAAAAAGGAGCTGGAGGAATCAGGCTCCCTGACTTCAGACTATTCTGCAAAGCTACAGTAATCAAGACAGTATGATACTGGCACAAAAACAGAAATATAGATCAATGGAACAGGATAGAAAGCCCAGAGATAAACCCACGCACCTATGGTCACCTTATTTTTGATAAAGGAGGCAAGAATATACAATGGAGAAAAGACAGCCTCTTCAATAAGTGGTGCTGGGAAAACTGGACAGTGACATGTAAAAGAATGAAATTAGAACACTGCCTAACACCATACACAACAATAAACTCAAAATGGATTAAAGAGCTAAATGTAAGGCCAGACACTATAAAACTCTTAGAGGAAAACATTGGCAGAACACTCTGTGACATACATCACAGCAAGATCCTTTTTGACACACCTCCTAGAGAAATGGAAATAAAAACAAAAGTAAACAAATGGGACCTAATGAAACTTAAAAGCTTTTGCACAGCAAAGGAAACCATAAACAAGATGAAAAGACAAACCTCAGAATGGGAGAAAATACTTGCAAATGAAGCAACTGACAAAGGATTAATCTCCAAAATTTACAAGCAGCTCATGCAGCTCAATATCAAAAAAACAAACAACCCAATCCAAAAATGGGCAGAAGAGCCAAATAGAAATTTCTCCAAAGAAGATATATAGATTGCCAAAAAACACATGAAAGAATGTTCATCATCACTAATCATTAGAGAAATGCAAATCAACACTACAATGAGGTATCACCTCACACCAGTCAGAATGGCCATCATCAAAAAATCTACAAACAAAAAGTGCTGGAGAGGGTGTGGAGAAAAGGGAACCCTCTTGCACTCTTGGTGGGAATGTAAATTGATACAGCCACTATGGAGAACAGTATGGAGGTTCCTTAAAAAACTAAAAATAGAATTACCATATGACCCAGCAATTCCACTACTGGGCATATACCCTGAGAAAACCATAATTCAAAAAGAGTCATGTACCACAATGTTCACTGCAGCTCTATTTACAATAGCCAGGACATGAAAGCAACCTAAGTGTCCATCGACAGATGAATGGATAAAGAAGATGTGGCACATATATACAATGGAATATTACTCAGCCATAAAAAGAAACAAAATTGAGTTATTTGTAGTGAGGTGGATGGACCTAGAGACTGTCATACAGAGTGAAGTAAGTCAGAAAGAGAAAAATAAATACCATATGCTAACACATATATATGGAATCTAAGAAAAAAAAAAAGGTTCTGAAGAACCTAGGGGCAGGACAGGAATAAAGACGCAGACCTACTAGAGAATGGACTTGAGGATATGGGGAGGGGGAAGGGTAAGCTGGGACAAAGTGAGAGAGTGGCATGGACATATATACACTACCAAATGTAAAATAGATTGCTAGTGGGAAGCAGTCACATAGCACAGGGAGATCAGCTCGGTGCTTTGTGACCCCTAGAGGGGTGGGATAGGGACGGGGGAGGGAGACGCAAGAGGGAGGAGATATGAGGTATATGTATATGTATAGCTGATTCACTTTGTTATAAAGCAGAAACTAACACACCATTGTAAAGCAATTATACTCCAATAAAGATGTTTAAAAAAGAAATCTGCCTGCCAATCAATGCAGGGGACACTGGTTCGATCCCTGGTCCAGGAAGATGCTACATGCCGCAGAGCACCTAAGCCCATTTGCCACAACTACTGAGCCTGCGCTCTAGAGCCCGCGTGCTGCAACCACTGTCCCCTGCATTGGCAGGTGGATTCTTAACCACCGCACCACCAGGCAAGTCCCTAATAACATTTTAAGAAACATTATTCTGAATAACTAGGCACTACTTGATACTGTCAACACATAATTATCCTGCTGGTTAACTAGATGCTTGTTATGAGGAGAGGTAGCTAACTAAGTATGTGGTTTCTGGAAACAGTTTTAAGCTGGGCTGTTTTCTGCCAGAGAAACAAAGGGCAAGCCTTGCTAGGCCTCCTTATCTAGGTCTCTAAAAGTACTTTTTGGTTTGGGTATCACAAAAGGGGTTAAAAATACTTGAGACTACCAAAAAAGCCTAATAAGACATCTGGGTGCTGTGGCTGTCACTGTCAGGGCAGCCTTGGAGGGAATGCCTGTATCAGTTCAGTTTATCAGATGGACAGCTGATCAACATAAAACAGATTTGCTCTGGGCAGACGGAGCTGAGATTCCTGACATGAATTCCAATGAGAGTCCTCTGCACTCTACCACTGAGCTCTGACATTTTTTACTGTTACAGCTCCCTGGACATATGGGAATCCCTAGTGATGAGCACATAAAGCTGCCTCTAACTCAAGTGACGGCTCATTTCCCCCGGATGAAGGCAGACATTAATATCCTGAGGAGATCAGACCCGCCTCTCTGACCCCCATCTACCGAAGCAAAACGACTGTCCTATTTCTTCATTTAATAAGCTTTTAATGAAGAAAAGCAAAACCCCCTCTCTGACTGCAGCACAGTTCTACATGAAAAGGTTATACAAATACATCTGATTCTGTGTCAAAGTTTCCAAAATACCTGTCCCCCTCCCCACTGGAGTGTAGATCCTGTCACTTGCCCTCCCACAGTGCTCATTCTTTCTGCTGCAGTACAGGAGTTTGGTTCTCTGCTCTGATAATTATGAGCCGTCGCTACGTTATGGCAGGTGGAGGATTAAAGAATTGATTACAAAGAGCACGCTGGTGTTTCCATTTTTATTACAAACCTCTTTCTTCGAAGGTTCATCATTTAGCTATGAAATTTGCTACAGGCTCAACCAGACTGGGAGAAATCGCAGTCCAGTGAAACCCAGATAATACACCAGAAAATGCTTGGGAGCTACGTTAGAATAGGAGAAAGCTAAAAATATTTGGTGAATTGGAGTTGCCATGCATAGTTTGGTTTTAGGAGGGATGAAAGGAAGAAATGTGTGATGGCAAACGAAGAAGACAAGCAGATTTTTACCTGTGAATCTTGGAGATTGTTTAAAAATCTGGGGAATCAGAATCATTACTGAACTTTAGTGCTGGGTCCAATACCTATTGGCAGGGCTCTGTGAGTTCTGAATTGTTCATGAGAGGCTGCGGTTTGAGTTTTCTTTTGAAAGCAAGTAGGGGTTAGGAGAAATGCAAAGGCTGCATGTTAAATGGGGCACAGGAAGCACTGTGGGATGGAAATGTCATTCTGCAAAGACCTCTCCAACTGAATAACAGGAGGCAATGATGTCTGAAAAGGCAACTTTGGCAGGCTTCGTTTAGACCATGAAATGTGTCTAAGGCTAGGAAATGTGAAGGTAAGGTGAGCGTAAAGGGGCAAAGATTTCTTTCCTATGAAAAAAAGGTGTCAGGGTATAGGCTATAAAGTGATGTGCTTTACATTCGATTGCTTACACTTGCTATCTAATCAACCTAGGAATCTAGAGTCACAGATCCTAAATGTTCCCCCAAATATTTTGTGACTAAAAGTAGAGTGGTTCCCCAACATGTTTAAACTACAGACAATAAAAACCATGGACAGGGGTGGCTCGGAAGATGGCGGAAGAGTAAGACGCGGAGATCACCTTCCTTCCCACAGATACAGTAGAAATACATCTACACGTGGAACTGCTCCTACAGAACACCCACTGAACGCTGGCAGAAAACGTCCGACCTCCAAAAAGGCAAGAAACTCCCCCCGTACTTGGGTAGGGCAAAAGAAAAAAGAAATAACAGAGACAAAATAATAGGGACGGCACCTGCACCAGTGGGAGGGAGCTGTGAAGGAGGAAAGGTTTCCACGCACTAGGAAGCCCCTTCGCGGGCGGAGACTGCGGGTGGCGGAGGGGGGAAGCTTTGGAGCCACGGAGGAGAGCGCAGCCACAGGGGTGCGGAGGGCAAAGCGGAGAGGTTCCCGCACAGAGGCTCGGCGCCCAGCAGCGCTCACCAGCCCGAGAGGCTCGTCTGCTCAGCCGCCGGGGCGGGCGGGGCTGGGAGCTGAGGCTCGGGCTTCGGTTGGATCGCAGGGAGAGGACTGGGGCTGGCGGCGTGAACACAGCCTGAAGGGGTTAGCGCACCACAGCTAGCCGGGAGGGAGTCCGGGGAAAAAGTCTGCAGCTGCCGAAGAGGCAAGAGACTTTTTCTTCCCTCTTTGTTTCCTGGTGCGCGAGGAGAGGGGATTCAGAGCACCGCCTAAACGAACTTCAGAGACTGGCGCGAGCCGCAGCTATCAGCGCGGACCCCACAGCAACAGGGGCGCAGAGGGAAAAACGGAGAGACTCCCGCACAGAGGCTCGGCGCCGAGCAGCGCTCACCAGCCCGAGAGGCTTGTCTGCTCCCCCGCCGGGGCGGGCGGGGCTGGGAGCTGAGGCTCGGCTTCGGTCGGATCGCAGGGAGAGGACTGGGGCTGGCAGCGTGAACACAGCCTGAAGGGGTTGGCGCACCACAGCTAGCCGGGAGGGAGACCGGGAAAAGGTCTGCAGCTGCCGAAGAGGCAAGAGACTTTTTCTTGCCTCTTGGTTTCGCTGCGCGCAAGGAGAGGGGATTCAGAGCGCTGCCTAAACGAACTCCAGAGAAGGGCGCGAGCCGCGGCGATCAGCGCGGACCCCAGAGACGGGCGTGAGACGCTGGGGCTGCTGCTGCCGCCTCCAAAAAGCCTGTGTGTGAGCACAGGTCACTCTCCACACCGCCCCTCCCGGTAGCCTGTGCAGCCCGCCACTGCCAGGGTCCCGGGATCCGGGGACAACATCCCCGGGAGAACGCACTGCGCGCCTCAGGCTGGTGCAACGTCACGCCGGCCTCTGACGCCGCAGGCTCGCCCCGCCTCCTCTGTACCCCTCCCTCCCCGCGGCCTGGGTGAGCCAGAGCCCCCGAAGCAGCTGCTCCTTTAACCCCGTCCTGTCTGGGCGGGGAACAGACGCCCTCAGGCGACCTACACGCAGAGGAGGGTCCAAATCCAAAGCTGAACCCCAGGAGCTGTGCGAACAGGGAAGAGAAGGGGAAATCTCTCCCAGCAGCCTCAGAAGCAGCGGATTAAAACTCCACAAACAACTTGATGTGCCTGCATCTGCTGAATACCTGAATAGACAACGAATCATCCCAAATTCAGGAGGTGGACTTTGGGAGCAGGAGAGATTAATTTTTCCCCTTTTCCTTTTTTTTTTTTTTGTGAGTGTATATGTATATGCTTCTGGGTGAGATTTTGTCTGTATAGCTTTGCTTTACAATAGCTTTATTTTACTTCACTATATTATAGCCTCTTTCTTTCTTTCTTTCTATTTTTTCTCCCTTTTACTCTGAGCTATGTGGACAAAAGGCTCTTGGTGCTCCAGCCAGGCATCAGGGCCGTGCCTCTGAGGTGGGAGAGCCAACTTCAGAACACTGGTCCACAAGAGACCTCCCAGCTCCACGTAATACCAAACGGCAAAAATCTCCCAGAGATCTCCATCTCAACATCAAGACCCAGCTTCACCCAACGACCAGCAAGCTACAGTGCTGGACACCCTATGCCAAACAACTAGCTAGACAGGAACACAACCCCATCCATTAGCAGAGAGGCTGCCTAAAATCATAATAAGGCCACAAACTCCCCAAAATACACCACCAGACGTGGACGTGCCCACCAGAAAGACAAGATCTAGCCTCAGCCAGCAGAACTCAGGCACTAGTTCCCTCCACCAGGAAGCCTACACAACCCACTGAACCAACCTTAGCCACTGGGGACAGATACCAAAAACAACGGGAACTACGAACCTGCAGCCTGTGAAAAGGAGACCCCAAACACAGTAAGATAGGCAAAATGAGACGACAGAAAAACACACAGCAGATGAAGGAGCAGGCTCAAAACACACTGGACTTAACAAATGAAGAGGAAATAGGTAGTCTACCTGAAAAAGAATTCAGAATAATGATAGTAAGGATGATCCAAAATCTTGGAAATAGAATAGACAAAATGCAAGAAACATTTAACAAGGATGTAGAAGAACTAAAGAAGAACCAAGCAATGATGAAGAACACAATAAATGAAATTAAAAATACTCTAGATGGGATCAATAGTAGAATAACTGAGGCAGAAGAAAGGATAAGTGACCTGGAAGATAAAATGGTGGAAATAACTACTACAGAGCAGGATAAAGAAAAAAGAATGAAAAGAACTGAGGACAGTCTCAGGGACCTCTGGGACAACATTAAACGCTCCAACATTCGAATTATAGGGGTACCAGAAGAAGAAGAGAAAAAGAAAGGGACTGAGAAAATTTTTGAAGAGATTATAGTTGAAAACTTCCCTAATATGGGAAAGGAAATAGTTAATCAAGTCCTGGAAGCACAGAGAGTCCCATACAGGATAAACCCAAGGAGGAACACGCCAAGACACATATTAATCAAACTGTCAAAAATTAAATATAAGGAAAACATATTAAAGGCAGCAAGGGAAAAAAAACAAATAACACACAAGGGAATCCCCATAAGGTTAACATCTGATCTCTCAGCAGAAACTCTGCAAGCCAGAAGGGAGTGGCAGGATATACTTAAAGTCATGAAGGAGAAAAACCTACAACCAAGATTACTCTACCCAGCAAGGATCTCATTCAGATTCGATGGAGAAATTAAAACCTTTACAGACAAGCAAAAGCTGAGAGAGTTCAGCACCACCAAACCAGCTTTACAACGAATGCTAAAGGAAATTCTCTAGGCAAGAAACACAAGAGAAGGAAAACACCTACAATAACAAACCCAATACATTTAAGAAAATGGGAATAGGAACATACATATCGATAATTACCTTGAATGTAAATGGATTAAATGCTCCCACCAAAAGACACAGGCTGGCTGAATGGATACAAAAACAAGACCCATATATATGCTGTCTACAAGAGACCCACTTCAGACCTAGGGACACATACAGACTGAAAGTGAGGGGATGGAAAAAGATATTCCATGCAAATGGAAAGCAAAAGAAAGCTGGAGTAGCAATTCTCATATCAGACAAAATAGACTTTAAAATAAAGACTATTACAAGAGACAAAGAAGGACACTATATAATGATCAAGGGATCGATCCAACAGGAAGGTATAACAATTGTAAATATTTATGCACCCAACATAGGAGCACCTCAATACATAAGGCAAATACTAACAGCCATAAAAGGGGAAATTGAGAGCAACACAATCATAGTAGGGGACTTTAACACCCCACTTTCACCAATGGACAGATCATCCAAAATGAAAATAAATAAGGAAACACAAGCTTTAAATGATACATTAAACAAGATGGACTTAATTGATATTTATAGGACATTCCACCCAAAAACAACAGAATACACATTTTTCTCAAGTGCTCATGGAACATTCTCCAGGATAGATCATATCTTGGGTCACAAATCAAGCCTTGGTAAATTTAAGAAAATTGAAATCGTATCAAGTATCTTTTCCGACCACAACGCTATGAGACTAGATATCAATTACAGGAAAAGATCTGTAAAAAATACAAACACATGGAGGCTACACAATACATTACTTAATAACGAAGTGATTACTGAAGAAATCAAAGGGGAAATCAAAAAATACCTAGAAACAAATGACAATGGAGACACGACGACCCAAAACCTATGGGACACAGCAAAAGCAGTGCTAAGAGGGAAGTTTATAGCAATACAAGCCTACCTCAAGAAACAGGAAACATCTCGAATAAACAACCTAACCTTGCACCTAAAGCAATTAGAGAAAGAAGAACAAAAAAACCCCAAAGCCAGCAGAAGGAAAGAAATTATAAAGATCAGGTCAGAAATAAATGAAAAAGAAATGAAGGAAACAATAGCAAAAATCAATGAAACTAAAAGCTGGTTCTTTGAGCAGATAAACAAAATTGATAAACCATTAGCCAGACTCATCAAGAGAAAAAGGGAGAAGACTCAGATCAATAGAATTAGAAATGAAAAAGGAGAAGTAACCACTGACACTGCAGAAATACAAAAGATCATGAGAGATTACTACAAGCAACTATATGCCAATAAAATGGACAACCTGGAAGAAATGGACAGATTCTTAGAAATGCACAAACTGCCGAGACTGAACCAGGAAGAAATAGAAAATATGAACAGACCAATCACAAGCACTGAAATTGAAACTGTGATTAAAAACCTTCCAACAAACAAAAGCCCAGGACCAGATGGCTTCACAGGCGAATTCTATCAAACATTTAGAGAAGAGCTAACACCTATCCTTCTCAAACTCTTCCAAAATATTGCAGAGGGAGGAACACTCCCAAACTCATTCTACGAGGCCACCATCACCCTGATACCAAAACCAGACAAAGATGTCACAAAGAAAGAAAACTACAGGCCAATATCACTGATGAACATAGATGCAAAAATCCTCAACAAAATACTAGCAAACAGAATCCAACAGCACATTAAAAGGATCATACACCATGATCAAGTGGGGTTTATCCCAGGAATGCAAGGATTCTTCAATATACGCAAATCAATCAATGTGATACACCATATTAACAAATTGAAGGAGAAAAACCATATGATCATCTCAATAGATGCAGAGAAAGCTTTTGACAAAATTCAACACCCATTTATGATAAAAGCCCTGCAGAAAGTAGGCATAGAGGGAACTTTCCTCAACATAATAAAGGCCATATATGACAAACCCACAGCCAACATTGTCCTCAATGGTGAAAAACTGAAACCATTTCCACTAAGATCAGGAACAAGACAAGGTTGCCCACTCTCACCACTATTATTCAACATAGTTTTGGAAGTGTTAGCCACAGCAATCAGAGAAGACAAAGAAATAAAAGGAATCCAAATCGGAAAAGAAGAAGTAAAGCTGTCACTATTTGCAGATGACATGATACTGTACATAGAGAATCCTAAAGATGCTACCAGAAAACTCCTAGAGCTAATCAATGAATTTGGTAAAGTAGCAGGATACAAAATTAATGCACAGAAATCTCTTGCATTTCTATACACTAATGACGAAAAATCTGAAAGTGAAATTAAGAAAACACTCCCATTTACCATTGCAACAAAAAGAATAAAATATCTAGGAATAAACCTACCTAAGGAGACAAAAGACCTGTATGCAGAAAATTATAAGACACTGATGAAAGAAATTAAAGATGATACAAATAGATGGAGAGATATACCATGTTCCTGGATTGGAAGAATCAACATTGTGAAAATGACTCTACTACCCAAAGCAATCTACAGATTCAATGCAATCCCTATCAAACTACCACTGGCATTTTTCACAGAACTAGAACAAAAAATTTCACTATTTGTATGGAAACACAAAAGACCCCGAATAGCCAAAGCAATCTTGAGAACGAAAAATGGAGCTGGGGGAATCAGGCTCCCTGACTTCAGACTATATTACAAAGCTTCAGTAATCAAGACAGTTTGGTATTGGCACAAAAACAGAAATATAGATCAATGGAACAGGATAGAAAGCCCAGAGATAAACCCACACACATATGGTCAACTTATCTTTGATAAAGGAGGCAAGCATATACAGTGGAGAAAAGACAGCCTCTTCAATAAGTGGTGCTGGGAAAATTGGACAGGAACATGTAAAAGTATGAAACTAGAACACTCCCTGACACCATGCACAAAAATAAACTCAAAATGGATTAAAGACCTAAGTGTAAGGGCAGACACTATCAAACTCTTAGAGGAAAACATAGGCAGAACACTCTATGACATACATCACAGCAAGATTCTTTTTGACCCAGCTCCCAGAGAAATGGAAATAAGAACACAAATAAACAAATGGGACCTAATGAAACTGAAAAGCTTTTGCACAGCAAAGGAAACCATAAACAAGACCAAAAGACAACCCTCAGAATGGGAGAAAATATTTGCAAATGAAGCAACTGACAAAGGATTAATCTCCAAGATTTACAAGCAGCTCATGCAGCTCAATAACAAAAAAACGAACAACCCAATCCAAAAATGGGCAGAAGATCTAAATAGACATTTCTCCAAAGAAGATATACAGATGGCCTACAGACACATGAAAGAATGCTCAACATCATTAATCATTAGAGAAATGCAAATCAAAACTACAATGAGATATCATCTCACACCGGTCAGAATGGCCATCATCAAAAAATCTAGAAACAATAAATGCTGGAGAGGGTGTGGAGGAAAGGGAACACTCTTGCACTGTTGGTGGGAATGTAAATTGATACAGCCACTATGGAGAACAGTATGGAGGTTCCTTAAAAAACTACAAATAGAACTACCATACGACCCAGCAATCCCACTACTGGGCATATACCCTGAGAAAACCATAGGTCAAAAAGAGTCATGTACCAAAATGTTCATTGCAGCTCTATTTACAATAGCCAGGACATGGAAGCAACCTAAATGTCCATCGACAGATGAATGGATAAAGAAGATGTGGCACATATATACAATGGAATATTACTCAGCCATAAAAAGAAATGAAATGGAGGTATTTGTAATCAGGTGGATGGAGTTAGAGTCTGTCATACAGAGTGAAGTAAGTCAGAAAGAGAAAAACAAATACAGTATGCTAACACATATATATGGAATCTAAGGGAAAAAAAAAAAAAAAAAAAGGCCATGAAGAACCTAGTGGCAAGACGGGAATAAAGACACAGACCTACTAGAGAATGGACTTGAGGATATGGGGAGGGGGTGGGGTGAGATGTGACAGGGTAAGAGAGTGTCATGGACATATATACACTACCAAATGTAAAATAGATAACTAGTGGGAAGCAGCCGCATAGCACAGGGAGATCAGCTTGGTGCTTTGTGGCCGCCTAGGGGGGTGGGATGGGGAGGGTGGGGGGGGGAGATGCAAGAGGGAAGAGAGATGGGAACATATTGTATATGTGTAGCTGATTCACTTTGTTGTAGAGCGGAAGCTAACACACTATTGTGGGGCAATTATACTTCAATAAAGATGTTTGAAAAAAAAAAAAAAAGATGCTATTCTAGGCCATATTCAAAATAGAGAAATAAATCATAATTCCTGCCTTCAGTGAGTGTAAAGTTTAATGTGAGAAACTATATATGTATACAAGTAACTATAAGATAAAGTTAAAAGTAGGTCTATTAAGAAGATTAATAAATCAATGTGGACTTTCAGAAGAAATAATAATTATTTCCAGGTAAGAAAATCAAAAATCTCCTTTTTTCATGAAGGAAATACTGTTTGAATAAGGTAATGAAATGTAGGTAGAATCTGGACATGTTGAGACTGAAAAGAACATGCTGGGCTGTGGAGAAATATGTTGAGTAAAATCAGAGAAGTATTGTCAAAGATGCATGTGAAGAACTTCAAATGGTCCAGTTTGATTGTATGTAAAACAGTATGACTATAAATTTTGAAAGCTATGTTGGGGCAAGATTTTGGAAAGCTTTAATACCAGAGTAAAAAGATTTAATTTTCTATGCACTGAAGAGCCATTAAAGTTTCTTTGTATGAAATTAAAAAAAAAAAAAACAAACCATGGACAGGTACTCAGTGTGCACAATTCATAACCTACTACATCCCAGATATTATGATTTTTAAAAAATAGAATCTCATTTAATCTTCACCAAGTTTAGTTATTAACCCTATTTTACAGATGAAGAAATAGATTTCCACAGGGGAAAGAAATGCCAGAGAGCCTCTACAGGAAATACTACCCAAGAGAGGGAAAGACATACAATCTGAACATTAAATGAAAGGAATATTTAAAAATCAAATGGCATTTCTAAATACCACTTTAAACAATTAGATCCTACAAAATACTCTTTTTACCATGCATAGAATTATTTTCAGACTATAGTTCACTGAAGGCTACTTTATCTTCTTTTTAAAACAGCTTTACTGAGATATAATTTATATATTACAAAATTCACCTATTTTTAACTGTACAATTCACTGAATTTTAGTATTTACAGAGTTGTACAACCATCACTACAACCTAATTTTAGAACATTTCCATCACCCTAAAAAATAAACCTTATGCTCATTTAGAGTCATTCTTAATTTAGGCTATTTGTCTTGATTTTTGTTTTAATTTTTCAAGTATTTAAAATTTTAAATGAAATTAATTATAAAGAGCAACAATTATAAAATGGAAATGTCAACATACTTTTACTAAAAAAATATTACAATCTGTGACAAAGAGTGAAATGTCCACATGCTATACATGTTCTTCAAAGCCAAATATAAATGACAGATCTATTAGGTATCTGAAAGTAATGCTTGTTTTTAAAAAACTGACTATAAGGTATCTCAAAGGACATATGCAGAAAATGGTATCCATATACAGCTTTCAAGCAAATTACTTTGAAAGACAAATGTATAGTTTGTTTATTCACCAATAAATAAACAAACAAGCCGTATTACTTTATAATCACACCCCACACCCCAGGCAACCTTTAAGTTTCACATTTCTCATTTAGTGTGTTTCTGTTTACATCCAAAGAAACAACAGAAATGTTCAAAAGGCTGCCACAGGAAAGCTGCAAGGAAAGGAGTAATACATACATAAGAAGTAATGAAAAACTCTGTGAATCACAATTTAGATGCGATAAAAAGCTATCTCCATTTGTTTTTTCAAATTGTACTACTTTATTTAATTCCAATATAGACTTAATGTGTGTTCACTGGAATGCAAATCCATGACTACTGATTTCAAGTGAATCAAGCATGCCATCCAAATTTCTTTTTCATAGAAAAGTGGTACAGGAAGATTAAAACTCGCCTTTAAAACATCACGGCAATTAAATGGTCTACTTACAAAAATAAATCATACAAGTCAGATGAGAAAATACTCTTACTATAAAAAAATCAAAACAATACAAAAGTATATTGAGATAAGCTGTTCAGTGTGATAGACACTAACCACATGCAGCTATTAAGCACTTAAAACATCACCGGTCTGAACTGGGATGTCCTTAAGCATTAAAGACAGTAAAAATTTTTTTAAAATCTCAATAATAAGTGCTTTATATTGATGATGTTAAAATGATAATATTTTAGCTATGTTAGTTTAAATAAAATATATTATTAACATTAATTACACACATTTTCTTTTACATTTTTAGTATGGTTACTAGCAAATTTAAAATTATATCCTGTGGGGTCCTACCAGGTTCATTATCCCTCCATCTTACTTCCTTCCCCAGAAGTTCTCTCCCTTACAGTTTAGCATATTTTCTTTCAGACTTTTGCTATATGTTTTTAACATGTTTATAAACATATAGCAAATGCAATGCATTTATAAACAGAGCAAATGCCATGCATTTTCCTATAAAAATGAGTTCATACTGTATATATATTGTACTGTAACTTGCTTTATTCACTTAAGGTAGTTTGTAGAATTTTCTTATCACTACATATGGGACTACTTAATTCTTTTTAATGATAGATATTTATGGATATACCACAATGTTCTCCAGACCTCATTAATAAATATTTAGGTCATTTCCTATTTTCTAATATTATAAACAATACTTCAGTGAACATCCTCATACATATATCTATGTGCATAATGTGGAAGTATTTCTGTAGGATAAACCCCCTAAGAAGTGAAACTGTGTTAGATATTGCTAAACGGGCTATTCTACTTTCAAAATAAAAAGAAAAATGATCTGGTTTGTGGCAGTCCATAATTTCTCCATGAGTCTCTGAAATGACAAGGACATAAACTTCATGTCAGAGACTCAGGGAAGAAAAACAATTCTAAGCTATGTCCTGAAGTCAGCCCAGACTTAGCCAATTGATTATTGTGGTGAACACCTTTTGGGTGATCACTCTGATAACGATTCCCTTTTCTCTGGAAATGCTGCCTCCTCATCCCCTACTGAGATTGTAACGTGGGTAGTAGCTGTCATGTCTCTTCTATGTGGGCTCAGTCTCCCCTGCCCTGGCTGAGTGACCTAGAGCTGAGCACCTGACCTAATTAAGGGCACTCAGATTCTTTCTTCAGGGAATCTGAAATTCAGGGTTATCTGGGAATTGCAAAAGGCAATGCTCCAAAGCAGCATTTATGATCTTCAGATATTCAAGTATCATACTCAAGTATGCAGTCATTTCTGCATATACCACATATACGCTTATGTATTTAAGGTTTTCTTTAAATCTTATCTTCAAATTCTCTTTTAGGATTTGTTTAGAGACACCTTATGGCAAAGAGCTTAAGAGTGCAGATTCTGTAGCCAGACTGCCTAGATCCATATCTCAGCTCTGCCATTTATTAGCTGTGTAATCGTGAACAATTTGCTCAACCACTCTCAGAGCCTAGTCTTTTCATCTGTAAAATGGGGATAACAAAAGCACATGTCAGTGTTGTGGGCGTCAGATGACTCTATGTATACTTCTTAGAACAATAACATCACATAGTAAGGGCTCAATAAACATTAACTATTACTGCTTTTAAATCAATTCACCTTTCAATTAAAATAAATCTTGAGAGGAAACTTTACATCCCAATTATCTCGTTAGTACATGTCAGGAATGAGGCACCTACAGAGCAGCAAGACCTGAACCTGTGGTGACAGGGAGTCATCCATTACAGTACCACAGGCATTCTTACAGGGGCATCCTGGGCTTGGTATAGACCACAGAGTCCCCTGAACTTCTGGATGCCTCCCTTGGTGATGGGCAATCCTTTCCTATCTCTCTAGTTCAATCCCCACTCCCTACCCCTGTCCAGCCCTTGAAGTTCTTCTATGAATCTTTTAAAAAATTCACTGATCTAGACTAACACATCTATATTACAGATGAGGAATCAGTAGATTGAAAAGGTCTACTGAATTACTTAAGGTCCCATGGGTTGTAGGTATTAGAACTAAAATCCAGGTGCCCTAACTCCCATTCTGTGTTTTTCCTTCTATACTCATTAAGTTTGTTTTATGAGCAAAGAAAATACTTTTTTCATATTGACACCTCACCTACTTGAAAAGAAAACTGCTCAGAATTGCAAGTAATCTCAATGGTTGAGCCAGGTACAACTCCAGAAAGGTGGTAAGCTTGATTTCTGTGTTCCTATCTTCCCACAACACTTGAAGTATCTGTGTCTTCCTATTCTAATCTTGCCTCCTCACATCAGAACCTTTGGGAATAATTATGAGTCATTTATACTTTAAGATGAATTAAGTTTATCTAAATAGTGACTTTTGTTATCAGAAAGCTCTGGTTTTAAATCCTGGCTTCATTTCCTATGAGCTGCAAAACCTTAACAAGTTATTTCATCCCTCCCAAATCTCGGTTTTCTATTGTTTGAAAATGGGCCAGACAACAGGTATGTCATATGACTTTTGTAAGGAAGAAGTAAACTCCATTCATTGAGCAAGCAATAAAGATTTATGTAATACGAACTATCGGCTGGGTAACAGACAAGGCTTTTTCTTAATTACACTGATTGCTTAAACGGGTAGACAGATAATGAATGTCTTATTTCTTTTTTCCCATTTTCACAAAATGGGACTAGTTCTCTAGCTCTATTTATTCATTCAAGAGACATTTAGTAAGTAGCTGTTATCTGACAGGTACTACCCAGGCACGAGGAATACAGAGTAGAGTAGGCTAAAACATGGTTCCAGAAACCTATACTATCGTGGGAAGGGGCTTGACATGGTTCTTAGACCTTTCAAAGCCAAACACCAAATTTAGGACCTTTTTCAGAAAAGAATTATAATGAGGACCTTGGATGCCCATCATCCAATTCTGCTGCCTCAGTTACAGAGGTAGAAATCTAGGTCCAGAAATTCTAAGTACTTTATTCAAGGCCATACAGGTAGTTATCCATTGTATCTAGGAGTACAACCCTTATCTTCTAATCTTTTCTATATATAATGCTACCCCAAGGAGCAGATAAAATAATTTAAGTGTAAGTTTTCTAGATGGAAGTTTCTCAAAAAATTTCTGTTTAGTGACAAAATCAGGTGGCACAGAATAATCATTCTTTTATTATGCTGGAATGTATATGTTCCAGAAATTATAACTTATTAGTGGTCTTTCAGATATGTATATGGCATGCAGATATTCAATATACAGAAATTAAAAAAAATTGAACTAGTATTTGACAAGCAATCTTAAAAATCAATTAATTTGATTACATGGTATTAAATAATCAAAGAGGATCACAGAGACGAATTTCATAATCCAATTTGTGAAATTTTTCTTTTTCTGCATAATAAACAGAAATAGATATATTTGAAAATAGCTCCCGATCACCTCAGAAAATACATTAGCTTTACAAAATATGTTAAGTTTGCAAATGTTGGCTTCAAACGCCAAATAGTTCTGAGCATAAGTATCTGGTTTTTCTAGAGACTTCTAAGACCACGTTACTTTTGGTTGCACCCCAGTGATCGTTCTCTTTCCCTGTATGTAACCATGACTTCTCATCCTGGCCTTCTGGATCCACAGTGCTCACCTCTACTCCTGGAAAGGCAAGTAATATGCTTATTTAAATATGCACACATTTTAAGAACATACTTTTTAAACAAACAACTAATAAAATGTACTTTCAAAGAATGGCCAAACGTGCACATGGCTCTGCCAGTCCTGTATATTGTGAGCTGTGATGTGCCAGGCGTCGTGCTTGGCGCTGCCTTTACCCTGTGAACACGCTGGAGTACTGTTCCCAAGGAGCTTAAGGCCTGGCAGGGACAAAAAACAACAACAACAACAACAAAACCAGAAACAGACATCTAAACACGCCCCCTGTTCACCCCAGAAAATACATTAACTTTGCGAAGGGATAAAACTATATATCCTAATCAGGAAACATTTTATTCATGCTTTCAACTGAAACACAAGGTAGCATCTCAAAAAGTCTGGACTTAAAGAATTAAATGGAGGGAATTTCCTGGCAGTCCAGTAGTTAGGACTCTGCACTTTCATTGCCATGGGCCCGGGTTCGACCCCTGGTCAGGGAACTAAGATCCCGCAAACCGCCCGGCACGGCCAAAAATAAAAAAAAGAATTAAATGGAGACCTTGAAGCTCATCTAATATACTTCCAACTCATAGACAAGCACTTCTACTCTATAAGACTTTTCAGTAAGCAAGCAGTTGAGAGTGTGGTTGCCTATATGATTGTGCTTATTCTGAGCAAACTCTGCAATGTCTAACTATCCAAGTAATCTGATTTTTTCCATTTCTTGTGGGCTTTATCTTGCCTTTCATGGCTTTATACATTTCCACATTTAATCATCTTGGCACTCTACTACCATTATTATCTTCCCCACTCACTGGTCTAGTTAATTCTTATGTCCACAGTATGATTTTCTTAAAGGAAACCAGCTTCCTTTCACCACTCTGCATTTTTAGACGTTCCTCCAATCAAGTCCAATCACTTAAAGAGTAATCTAAGCCTACAGTAATCATTTAAAAAATACTGATGACTCTTCTTATAAATGTGTTTGTAAGTTTAAAAGATAAGAAGGTTGTAAGGAATAAGATAAACCTAAAATATCTGAGTATAAGTCACCAACTTCCCTTATTAAAAACCTTGCTGATAGTTGATGATACCAAATGGTTCACAAGCTAATTTGGAAGTCAAAGATCAGCAGAATGTAATAAGAAAGGAGAAGGAGTCATTTAATAAACACTCACTCAATTCAGATTATATATAGCCCCATTACAGTAAGCTAAAATATGTTAACCTTAATATATGTATTTCACAACCACATGAAATAGCTCACTCCTGAGTTAATTCATGGGGAAAAAAAACTTTAAAAGCAAAATACTTTGATTATTTGTAACTTAAATGAGTCAGAACAGGTGAAAATTGAGAAAACTTAACCTGGGTTATCTGATTATCACTATTCTCAATAAAATTATTAATAGAATACCCACTATGTGTCAGACCCCAGAAATAGAAATTGTAAGTGTTTTTGTTCTATCCCTGAGTATGTATCGAAGTATGAGTGTATATGTATTCTTTCTCTTAAAGTTGTTTAAGACATGGTCTCTGCCCTGAGGGCTCACAGTTTAGTTGGGTATAGACCACAGTGACACAAAAAAAAAATTTAACAAGAAAACGATATAGCATATAGCAAATGTAAAATGAATGCCACAGTCCGTAGTTGCCGTAGGGACACACAGCGCTGATCGCTGAGGACATGGGGGAGTAACGGGAAGGCTCCATGGGAGAGGTAACAGGAGAGCTGGACTTTCCTCGATCAGTGGGAGCAAGGGTGCTGCGGCTCACCCCCCGCCGTGCCGTGCGGGGGCTGCCACAGCGCTGCTGGGGGTGCGTGTGTGCGAGGGCGGGGGCGGCTTTCCGGTCCGCTTGCTGATGCTACTGCTGCTGCTGCTGGTCCCAACAGGGCTCACTGCCCCTGCCAGACAATGAACAAAGTCGACAGCTGCCATGGAGTGGTTCGAGAATGGCCTCAGCCAGCAGACAGAAACAGGAATATGGGCGGAGCGTAGGCTTAGGACAAAGGCTTGGGTGTCTCCTCTCAGACAGGGCCTGAGAGGAAAAGAAATGAGAACAATACAAGTAAGGAGGAGAAAAGTCCAGGAACATCCTTTATCCTCTGGCCATAGTACCAAATGGCTTGGATAAATTAAGGAGAACGAAATAATGGAATTGCTACTATTTGCCCGAAAGTCATTTTCACACAGAGACAGAAGAAAATTAACATGCTTCTTATTTATATTTTGCTTAAGTAAGGTTACCTAAACCAAAGAAATGTGAATTAACAGTTGGGTCTTAGAAACTGCAGTAAAATATTCACTGCCAATTAATTATCAGAATGTCAAGTCATTATACTACCTAATTTCACCAGCATACTTTCATCTGGACACAAGTGCCCAGCTTGTGGTCTAAAACAGAGGCCTACATATTAATCAAAGTGAACTGACAGAATTAACTCAGATTGAAAGCAGAGAAATGAATAAGCTAACTTAGCCCTTTGTCTTCAATCTCATTCTGAAGAGAAGAATGCAGTGAAGACTTTATCAGGGGAGGTGATACAGAGAACACCCTGGCTTGCCCTTTTAGCAAGCCCTCTTGAAAGATAAAAAGGTACCCACAGTTCAGCCTCACTGGGTCTTAGGTTTAGGCAATAATTTAGATACTTCCTAATTGAACTGCCTTCTGCTGTAAAGGTCTTGCCCTTCTCCATAGGAAAGGACTAAGCCAGGAGTCCCGAGAGAGGGGCTTGAGAGGGGATTGCTGGTGAAGTTTTGGTGCCCACAGAGACAAAAGGGCAGGATGCTGGGTTGTTCCTCAGGGGGCTAAAGGTAAGTGGCTGCCATTCTGAATCCCTGCTAATAGCCGCAGTTTGATTTCTCTGTATTTCTACAAACACTTTATAGTTATTCGAATCATGTTATTAATGGCATATCTTGAGTAGTTTTATGGTACTACCTTTTCTTGGATATTTATCATGTTAAATTATCAATTATGAACATTTATTCATATAATATTTGATTTAAATCCTAAAGCAAGATCTAAAGTAACCTACCCAGCAATATCTGTATATGGTTTTTACTGATTGATAATATGTTAAAGTCAAAAGAAAATTACGTTAAACTTTGCTCATTACAAAACACATTTAAAATTCAAGTTCATTTAGAAAAAAATAAGCATGTTTTAAAATTCCATTTCTTTCTTTTCTAAAGCACAATTTCGATAGGATCTAGGGTAAAAAAATGAGTAAAATACAGTACATTCCTTGACGGGTTTGTAATCTGATTATGTGAAAGACAAAAGCAGATAATGTCAACAAAGCATGGTAAATACACTGCAGATATTAAGAATATGAGTCTGGAGTAAGAAAGACCTGGTTTAAATCCCAGATCTGCCACTTACGGCTGTATGATCTTGGCTAAATTATTTAATGCCCCCAACCTTCACTGTCCTCATCTATCACTACTGACCCTTTAAGACTGTTGTGAGACATGAATGAGATCACATGTGTAAAGTGCTTTCAACACCATGCCTGGCACATGGTGTGTACCCAGTGCATGGTAGCTATTACTGCTATCACCACTAATATTTGTATAGTCTTATGCACAGTGTGCTATGGGAGCCCAGAAAAGGGATACTTAGCTTAGCCTGGGGATCAGGGAAGGTTTTCTGGAGAAGATGAGAGCTAAGCTGTGTCTTAAGGAATAGGTAAGAGTTAGTCAGATGAAAAGAAGTAGGAATGGCATTCCAGGCTGAGGAAACAGCACAGTATACAGGGCACTGCAAATATTTGGTATTTGCTGGCAGGTCTAGTATAAGAATAGATGTCACTCAGTTCCCCCTTTCCTTGGCATCCTATAGCATAGCTGCTTCTTTCTCCACATAGTTTACCATCTATCCTCCCCAGAAATACCCAGCCTACCCCTGACAGCTACGTTGGCTTTGTCCTTTAAGGATAATTCAGCCTTACAAAGAAAAGCAGACCAGGCCTCTCTAGAACCTTACCAGAACCTGGTCTTTCCCTTTGTGACATGAGAAAGGGTAAACTGCAGAGGTAATGTAGCTGAGTTGAAGAGTCTGGGCTCTGGAGTTAGACTGCCTGGGTTCAAATCCTGGCCCCATCACTGTCACTCTGGGCAAGTTGCTTCACCTCTGTACTTCAGTCTTTTCTGTCTGTTAAAAGGGGATGATAATAATCTCTTAGGTTGCTGTGAGGATTCAGTGAGTTAATACATGTAAGAAAATTAGAACAGGGTCTGGCTACTAACAAAGATTAGCTGTTATAAGCTAACAAAATTAAAATTCCATGTTTCACGGGCAGGACATCCTTGAGAAAGTAGAGACTGCACTAGATTAGAAACGTCATCTGTGAGGGGTGGAAGGAAGAAGGGAGAATAAAAGGGCAAAAAGAAGTATAATATTTACTGAGTACCTACTAGGTACCAAGAGTACTACATTAAGTGCTTCATATGTTTTTCCAAATGATCGTTATTACAGCTGTGCTAGGTAGGTAGTATTGTTCCTATTTTTATACATGAGTACACTGGGGCTCAGAAAGATCAAGAAATTTGCCTAGATAAATGGACAGAATCACAATTCAAAACCATGGGTGGATGAATACAGAGCCATGCTCTCTCAAACACCTACTTCTCTTCACCAGAATGGTGAAAATGGGCCTCCATCTTCTTAGCTTGAAAATTATGATATCAAACTTCACATTGCTAAGAAGAAACCTGAGAACTGCCTAAGTTTTCACATGATTTTTTGGGCCTACTCCAGGAAATATAAACATTTGTTCATGTTCTGATTTCATGTGTTTTATGCTGAGGATTCCATTTCATAAAGATCATGAACTATAGGATATAAATCAAGAGTACATTTCCTTGTCCGAAGTTCAGAGCATATTACAATTATACAATGGGTAACAAAAATATTATTCTTCAGAACTCCAATTTTACATTTTCAGACATAAACTGACTAGGACTACATTTGTTTTATAACATGAGGCAGGCCCAATTCTAATCTTTAATTTACATTTTTTTTCCAAGCTTAAATATTCTGTAAGGTGTTCTGTGGGTTTTTAATATCCTTGAGATTCATAATTTCATAGTAATTTGGCTTCTCAGGTATCGTTTTTTTCTATCAAAGAATATAAATTTCTTATAACAAAATGAGAATAAAGTTAGGAAAAATAAAGTTAAAGAAAACCATGGGAAAGGTGAATAATATCAGACTGCCTGGCTATAAAGCATTAACTTCATGAGCTGAACCCAGAAGTATAAACTATAGTCTTACAGATCTTATACATACCTAGGAGCTTTTCATATTGTCACTTCTTTGTCAATGGAGATGTCTTTTTCAAGTGTGAAGGAAAATCAATCTCTCTCTCTCTCACACACACACACACACACACACACACACACACACACACACACGCACACGGGACCTGTCACATGTTGGTCCTATATTGATAAAAGAGCACCAATCCTCAGGGGAAGCTTCAAATACTCTAAGACAAGAAGCTGCAAAGTGAGGTTGGGGGGCAGAGGAGAGCAGACAATCCTCTATAGAGATATTTTATATATATACATACAATTTTCTTAACCTAAAAAATATATATATTTTTTCTTTAATTACAGTTTCCCATATAACCATTAGTAGGTTCCAGCGATGCAAGCCATATTTATTAGAAGCAGCATGTCAAATAGGAGTTGACAATTACAGTCTCTATCAATACATATTATGCCAGATGGTAATGAGCCATCCACAAAGGGCTAGCCATCCAAAATAATCACGCTGCTTTCCAGAGAAATGTCGAAGAGGTTATGGTTTATTACACAGTGCTCATTAGATATACAGTGGCAGCATTAGCAATTTTTCCTTCATTTGTGTCTCATTTAAGGATCTGCCCCCACAAGCACAGTCAAATTAGTATACAAGGTTAAAACCATTATGCTCAGAAAAAAATTAAGTTGCATTCTATTTTACAGTAATGGTGGATCAAAGGTCCTTGGAATCTATTATTTGTGACACCATTATGTAACACAGAATATTAACAAAAGGGAAAAGAAAAGCCAATGCCCTGCCAGCGCAGCTTTGACAGGAACAAAGACAGACTGAAATAAGCAAACACCACATTACTTAATTAAGTATCCCTTAAAAAAAAAAAAACTATTTTAAAAATAATACCAAGGTTGTGATATCAACTGACAAAAGTCACAAAACTAAAGTTAATGAAGAAGCACCAACCTATACTTTGAAATGCTTTGTTCACCTATCAACTTATTTTAAACATTTTTTACACTGCCTTTGTGCACAATTTGGTAATAAATTCACTTATTGCTATAAAGTATTTATTTTCTTAAAAAGATAACCTAGGTTCTCATCTTTGTGGCAAACCCACATTTATTAATATTTAATAAATTGGAAATTTGGATAGAACTATTAAAGCTGGAAAGATCTGGTCAAAAAAGCAAATCTTGGAGTAGGTAACAAAAACTAAAATAGAAGCTACTAAAAAACAGCTACTTAATGGATTTTGTTAAATCATCAGATAACTGATTAATAGCATCTGAATTACTAACAGGGTAAACAGTTGTAGCAAAGAGTTCTTTTGAAGAGATTTCTAAAGCCCTGCTTGGTTGTTAATAAAATATTACAGTTAATTATAGTTAGAAGGATAATATTTCAAATGTACTTTCCCCATATTTTATTATTAACAGACTGTAATTGTAGTGGATATTCAAAGACCTCTTGCTTTCATTTAATGAACATTTATTTAGTGCCTGCCACATGTCAAACTGTGTGACAGGTTCCGAGAATTCGTCCCAAAATGGGGGGATGGGGACAGAAAACTATAGCTGTGTCCTTAAGAAGCTCATGGACAGATCAGTGAAGGATTCAGACAGGAAGTGAAATGATTTCAATCCTAGGCAACAACTGCTATCAAAGAAGTAAACACACGCAGGGGGCCAGGGGAGCCCAAATCTTGCTGGAGTAAGGGAAGTGTTCCCAAAGAAAGTAACACCTAAAGTGGGACCAAAAGGATAATTCTACCTAGTAGAGAATGAGGGGGAGAAATACACTGAGAATGTGGAGAAGTGGAGAGTGAGGGAGCTGAAGTGGGATCATTTACCTCAGAGAATCAGAAAACAGTTTTAAGGAATCTCTTTTAAAAGCCAATCCAAATTAGAGGAAAATATCCCAACATTGGAATGATGGACTTTATGAAATAAAGTCAGCAAGGAAGGTCTAGGAAGTTCAAATGATCATGTTAAAAAAAAAAAAAAGGTATCTTAAGGAAAACATTCCCTGGTTAGGTCCATGTATGATTAATGAAATTTCAGAGTGAATAAATGTATCATCCATTTAATGTTAACTCTAAGTCCAATTGAATAACTTGCCATGACCAAAGTTTGAATTTCACTGGCTGTTCTAATTGTTCTTTACCCCCTCAAATGAGAGAAGTATCCTTGTGTCTTTCCTCTTAAACTGATAAAAGTATGAGCTGTAATATACTATAGTCTAATATATGTGTGTCTACTCTCGAAATATGTGTAAAACATAGCAAACTTTTAGAGGGCAGAGAATAGAATTATTTCATTCTTTTGGTATGGTACCCACTACAGTTCAGGTATAATCAGATACCCACAAAAATTTGTTGTTGTTGTTGTTGTTTTAACAGAAATGCCATTATGTCCTAATACAGCCTCTATACATAGCTATGGTCTAGGATATAATTAATTCCTGAATGGATTGTGGCATCATGATAGTAATACTTCATTTCTTCCAGAGTATAACAGATATCCTCTTTTTTGAGTATTGTGATATTTCTAAACTAGGTCCTATATATCTATGCTGATTTAGTTTCTTATGTAACAGTCATTCCCCCTTCCTAAATAGTGTTTTAATTCAGTAGTATTTGACCTTCCAAGACATTCATCTATTGAACAAACATAAGTAAAGATTCCAAAGATTTTTAAAAACTATACGTAAGATGACATCTATAACTGTGTACATATTATGTACATATAGCTTTGTGTAAATAGTTGCAGCATCATTCCTGACTTTGAATTTTGCATGGCTCAATTTTTTTCTGTCAGGAAAAGCCCCAGATAAAGAACATCAGAAGTCACAAGAGGTATAGAGCATCATGAGATGGTAAGTGTAATACAACAATAAGAAGTCATATTGTTAAACTATAGAAAAGGAAAAAGCAATGGGGCCCCATACTGATTATTTATTGCTCTAAGTTCACATCATTACTATGTGCAATTATGAGCTGCAAGGAACAAAACAAAAATGAGACTGTTGAAGGTGCAGAGAGAGAAGAGCATGCGTGGCCCACTTCACGAGGGCATCCAGAGGCCCTGCTGGAGCGGCTGTTTTGTCAATGTCTTTTCTTCCCACCATTCTAAGGACTGTAATTTATTCATTAGCTCTCATCTCTGCCTTATTCTAGAGTTTAAAATGGTTTAGGTATTACTAGATGATGTTCAATAACAGATAAAAAGCACAACCAGTAGATGTGGGGAAAACATGAGACAAGAGTGTAACAAGAGATGAAGTATGATAAATTGAGAAAGAAAGGCACAAAATACAAGGGAGGGGGGAACACAGAGCAATAACAGTCTGAATTATAGACTTCAGTGAAGCACTCAGAAACAGAGCCTTTTTCTGTGTGTAGCAAACCTGCTATTTTATCTCAAAATGTTAAGATGTTTGAGTTTTAGGTTTGATGACTATGCATCACCAAACCAAACACAGTACATAGATTAAAACCTTGCCTGACCTCCCAGTTTTAGGAAAGAAAGGAATTCTGTTTTGGAAACCATCAGGGCTTTGGGTTACATCTCCAACTCCTATTCTACGGGTGCAAATAAAAGCTTCTGATTCATCATTTGTAACAGTAACAGAGGGGCCTCACGTTTTACTATTTGAAAATGGCACTAAATTAGTAATGATCACCATTTGTATAGCAAAAATATTTGAGCACTTATTGCTTGATAATACACTCTAAGTCAGTGGTTCCCTGTCTGGATTTCCTAGATCTTTAAGGATTCTTCACAGCAAGAATTCTTCAGAGAAGTGAGTTATTTTCCCCTTTCCAAAATGTCTAAGGAAAGCCATTCATTCACCCCTGGATAAAGGAACATCTATTAATAAAAACATCAATTTCCTTTAGTTCTGTACTCATTAATAAGATGTGATAGTAGTGGTTATGCCTTGGTCATGAGGCACCCAGTTACAAGTGTATCTGATAAAATGGCAAATCAAGTAATCATTATTTTCCATATAAAGTCTGTTTGGTAAACAGACTCCTTTACAGAAGGGCAGGAGAACAGCAAAAGGAGTCCTGAGTGGTGAAAAGGCTGAGAGGTTAACGTCATGAAGTCTACGCTGGCTAACTTCCCTCTACTTTTCCTTGGCCACCCCCTTTCACCAAGGTATTCTACGAGAGAGCGGCTGTCCACTTCAACAACACATCTAACAGGAGGCCAGAAGAGGTCAGTGGAGAGCAGTGCTGGGCCCCCCCCTCCTCGCACCCAGACGGCTGGGCTCTGGTACATCTCAGGTCTCTGTTTACTCAAGACGAAGAAGCCAAAAAGACAGAATAAATCCTTACGCTCAACTTTTCGCTTTGTCATGATCGGAGATGACTTTAAGGCTGTTGTAATGTTTAACTTAAAAAAGAAAAAAAGGTTTGAATTAGAAAACAAAGAAATTCTCCTGTGACAACGTCCCAGCTTCTACATTAATTCTAAAACAAATAGGAGAGTGGAACAATTAAACATGTTGCTTTAAATGTTTTAAATATTTAAATACAAATTTTTCCTCTCTTTTAACTCCAGGGAAGTGTAAACGAAATAGAAAGCTCTTCCTCCATCAAGAGCCGAAGAATTAGAAGGAAAAAGGCTTTTAGATACCAGTTCTTGTGTTTTTACTTCTCTCTTAGGAAGTTCCCTCACTGAAGGCCCACCTATAAGGTACAGAACCTAAAAGTGAGCCCTAGTCCTTCACAGAGGGGCTACTTTCCCATCAAAATGGAGGTCATGGTCTGCGGCATATTTATCGAGTATAAACTTGCAGTAGTGTACTAGGCACAGAGAGAATGGTAACCACAAAAGACTATGTAGTACCTGACTTTAGGGGCTTTACGAATCTAAGAGTGGAACCAATAAAATTAGAAAATGCTAAGGAAGGACCTAAAATGGGTGGATTACAGAGAGGTCCATGTTACCTTGCCTACCCTTCTAAGTATTCCTGAGGAAGATTAACTTCCAGCCAAAACGGTATAGATAAAACAAAATTTGCATAAGGTACCTTTGAAAAATAACAAGTTGCCTATTAAACACTGTAGGTGTGTCAAAAAAAAAACAAACAAAACAGCTTTTGCAAAATTGAAGCCATAAATTGACTTAAACCCTAGTAATTTAGTACTATTCCATTTAAATTCTCTGACAACTGATTTTTCAGCTTATTGTTTTTGTTAAATTAAAATTGCTCTGGCCTCTACAAAAAGAGATAAAAAGTAAATTCCTATTTCTAAAGTTCTGAAGTGAATGATATAAAATTAAGTACAGAGACGCATTTTAAGTACTAAGTATCCTTCTGCTGTTGCCAGAAAACAACTAACAAAGGGGAGTTAAGTAATTTCGCAGCCGTATTTTCTCACTCTCCTTCACTGAGTGAGAAGTGAGTCGTTTGCATGGCATAATAAGCTGTAAATTATAAACATTTTTACATAGCCTGCTGCAAAGAAAAGTCTGCCAGCTTTCTACTATATTGGATAGGGTTCAAGTGATTAACTACAGCTTTGGAAAGAAGGGGTGGAAACTTGTTTTGCGTCTCAGTTTGTTGGTTCTCTTATGCACAGACTCTAAAAATCCGTTACATCATTATTTGCAATGAATATGTAAGTTATTCATTGTAATTATAGTAGGGTAATAGAAGCTCCATATTACTGCAGGATGTAAATTACCCATGGACGGCAGCAAATCTTGTAGGTGCATAATTATACAAGTATTTCCTTGAAACCGTGTCTCCAATGAGTATGAATGTAATGGTTTTTCATACCAAAATTTATAGCACTGAGCATTTCAGGACTAATGACAAATGAAGTACACTTTGTTTTTTGTCTATAGGGAAAGCCCATTAGACAGAACCTCTATTTGGGGCAGGTCTATTTAAAAAAATGGTTTCTGTATCAAAGAAAACATACAGGTATCTGTATTTCCAATAGATAAAAGAGTAAAGGAAATGTGCAATAAAAGAGGTATAGCCTACAAACCTAAATGTTTTTATTTTTAAACTGTATAGAACACTACCATGATCCACATTCAACCTCTAAACAAAAGGAAATTTTGTCTGAATAAATCAGCAATAATTCATGGAGCACTTGAGTGCCCACCACAGTGCTTGGGCTTTAGAGGCCAAAGAAAAAAGTCTATAACCTGGTTTCTAAGCACTATGCAATTCAATACCACCAAACATAAAGATCTGCGCTCAGTCTTGAGGATGTCAAGATGAAAAAGAAAGTACAGTTGGCCCCCATATCCTTGGGTTTCACATCCATGGATTCAACCAACCGTGGAGCTGGCTAAATCTGCGAATGGGAAACCTGTGGATGCAGAGAGCCGACTGTATTCACTGTACTATACCATTTTATATAAGGGACTTGAGCATCAAAGTGGATTTTGGTATCCACGGGGGCTCCCGGAACCAAGCCCACGTGGATACTGAGGAGCAACTGTATATTTAGGGCACTCTAATTCAGAGGCTGTCTACAGTAATGGAAAGAGCACGAATTCCATGGTCAAATGGGGTCTGAATTCCAACTCTGCCATTTATTTACACTACCAACTTTGTCAGGTTATTAAATTTCTCTAAGCCTGTTTCCCAAGAAAAGTGATTTTTTTGTTAACCAATATTGTAAGGATTAAATGAGTTAACATTTATAAAGCACAGGGAACAGTACCAGACATATAGAAAATTCGATATGTGTTAGCTATAGTGATTATATTTCTATGTTTATCATAGCTTTGCACATAGCAGGTGCTCAACAAATGTTTGTTGAATGAATGAATGAATCAGTCAATGAGTGATAAGATAGGTATACAAATTACTACAAAATAGATAAAAAGTGCCTCAAAGGTACAAGATGTAATAAAAGGCTCAGTGGTGGGAGAGGTGTTGAGTTGGAAGATGGCTAAAACATAGGCCCTGACCTCTAGAAGGTACTATCTAGTGGGGAAACATATACATAAATCAGTCATTACAAAACAATGTGTTAAGTGTTCTAAAAATTCACAGAACAGTCCCTCTAGGTTCTGGATCTAATTGAGCCAGAGCTTTTCCTGGGGTACCAATATCCCTGTATCTTTGTGAGTGGATATACTTAACTTCCTACAAGCCACAAACTGAGGAGTTGAGAGGTGGGACTGGTGCTTTGTTTCTGCACCGTCTTGAGAAACCACTGCTCCTTTGCAGCAGCTCTACTTTCCACCGCTCTCTTCTCTGTCACCCTGCATTCACTGGAGTCCTCAGCACTTCGCTTAGTTCTGTTCTCTTGCTTGACTTCAACCACGTGAACTGCCCACCTGTAGTTTCTCAATCTACTCAATTCAAATGCTGTCAACCCCACTCTCAGGAACAACTGGAACTTACCATTCAGAGCTGTTCTACTTCTGAAATCTTCAATTCACATATCCTACTTTCTATCTATGACCTCCTAACCTCTCAGCTCTCTCACTGAATTATTACTTTTCCCCCTAAAATATGAATCTTCATGACCTCCAATCCTTGATCACTATTTTTTACCTAATTTTGGACTCCCTCAGCCTTCCTTCCTGATTGAGCCTAAACGGTTCTATTAGGTCAACAACCATTCTTTTGCACATACCTTTTTCTTGGTGGGCAAAGAAAAATCACGATCATGCTTTTACCTCCATCACTTCTACTCTAGGGCTGCTAGGAACTAACTGCTGCTGTTAAGGAATTCGGATTTAATCCTGTAGAGAGTGGGATACTATTGAAAAATTAAGGATATTTTATTCCACTTAAAAAGCTGAGCAGAATAGAAGGGAATAGGGCAATCTTAATAATAGAAAATGGACACTCAATATGCCAGTGACTATAGAGAAGAAGGATTACAGGGTTAGAGATAACCAACCTGAGAATCTGCTCTCTTTGCCTCTATTACCATTACCACCCAGCTACCCAGTCCAAGAGCAAGAACAAGAGGATAGCAAAGAAGGAGCTCCTTGGGCACTAAGCCACCTGTAGATGCCAGTTTTTCCTAGCATCTTAGGTGAAGGGTATTAAGGACTGTCTTTAATCAAACAAATGGCTGTGAGTGGACATGGGTGGATTGTGGACCCAAGAGTGAATATGGTTACAGCTCTAGAAATTAAGCTCCAGAAACAGAGTTCTAGAAATGAAATTGCATCAGTAGTGTCAGAAGACTATTAGATGCATAAATTGGAGGTCAAAGACTATTGTCACTGGAGGTCAAAGACTATTTCTTATTAATATTTGCATTTCCTTCAATGCTTAGCCCTGTGCCTTGCAGAGAGGAGGTGGTCAGGATGTGCTATATTGGACCACAGGCTACTCGAACCTAGCTGGATATATGCCCGTTAAGCTCTCTGACTTAAAGTCCATTTTATCCCTATCTGCCTTATAGATGAGTAATCACACAGCATGATTAGTGACTTGCTTAAGATCAAATAACTAATCAGTTACAGATTTGAGACAAGAACCCAGATCTCTGGCCCTTTACCCAAGTATCTTTTATATCACACTGTTTACCACTGGGGGTGCCTTGAGTTTGGGTTCAAAGGATAACAGTAAGTCATGAAGCTATTAAGCAAACTCTGTCATTAAACATTTTAAATGACTGCAATTCTTCTAATAGAACTAACATTTTACTACAGTAAGTGTCAAGAATTAAGCACAATTTAAAATTTAGAATTAGACACTGGACAATGCCTTTGACTGTGGCTTCTTACTAGTCAACATAGAGCCCTTCTTTAAGGAAAAGATTTAAACTTTTTCACTATTGACAAAACAATTTATGCAGCTTGTTTTTTGTTGTGATATAGTCAGGCAGGCTAATCTGTACCAAGATATTTATATAGGATTAACTCTCAGCTGAGTAGATTAGTAACTGAGCCCACCTACTTTCTGTGGTGAATTATACTTGTTTTTTAAGAGGCTGTTCCTATTTTGTGTTTTTCCAACAGCTCTGGTGAAGTAAAGACTTCTGAGGTACACTACATGGAACATAAAGAGTCTTCCCCTTTCTTACTCAACATATAATTGCTGCACTTGTGCATGCTGTGTAGGTTGAAAAATAACAATAAAAAGTTAATGAAGAAAATAAGTATTGGTTGTAATGAATTAGTAATATTGCTAGATTTGTACCTGGAGTTTATTTTTCTTGTTGTAAATGGAACACAATCAATAGGAATATGTAATCAAACTGCACATGCTTTCATCTCCTGAGATCTCTCTGAAAAGGAGCTGAGATATCTTTAGGAAATTATCTTCAAAAGCCTACTCTGAATTCAATTATTCAGCATAATCATTTTATTTTTTTAAAGTCTTCGTGTTGCCTTTTTAAAAAAAAATTAATTAATTAATTAATTTTTGGCTGCGTTGGGTCTTCGTTGCTGCGCGTGGGCTTTCTCTAGTTGCAAGGAGTGGGGGCGACTCTTCGTCACGGTGCGTGGGCTTCTCATTGCAGTGGCTTCTCTTGTTGCAGAGCATGGGCTCTAGGTACGCAGGCTTCAGTAGTTGTGGCTCGTGGGCTCTAGAACGCAGGCTCAGTAGTTGTGGCTCACAGGCTTAGTTGCTCTGCGGCATGTGGGATCTTCCCAGACCAGGGCTTGAACCCGTGTCCCCTGCATTGGCAGGCAGATTCTTAACCACTGCGTCACCAGGGAAGCCCAGCATAATCATTTTAAATCACTGTCAATTCCTCATTTTCGAGGTTCTTGTAGTACAAAAAGATACATTTCTTAAATAGGTTGTTATTGCTTTATAAGTATGAAATATAACTTTCTTTTAATTTTCAAGTTTATTTTAATTGGATTTTCTTTATTTAAAAAAAGAAATATTACAAATAAAGTTCCCTTTGACTACCCCCTATACCTGTTTCCAAACCATTCCCCCTCCCCACTTCCTCCAACCATAGTTATCATCAGGTGGGTGAAGTTTCTTCCAGACTTTTTCCTATGCATTTACACATGCCATCTTTTTTTCTTTTGGCTGCATTGGGTCTTAGTTGCAGCACATGGGATCTTTGATGAGGCATGCGGGTTCTTTTCTTTCACTGTAGTGCATGGGCTCTTCATTGCAGCTCTTGGGCTTCTCTCTAGTTGTGGCGTGCGAGTTTTCTCTCTCTAGTTGTGGCGTGCGGGCTCCAGAGCGTGTGGGCTCTGTAGTTTGCAGCACGCGGGCTCTCTCAATGAGGTGCGCAAGCTCAGTAGTTGTGGTGCGCAGGCTTAGTTGCTCCGCGGCATGTGGGACCAGGGATCGAACCTGCGTCCCCTGCATTGGAAGGCGGATTCTTTACCACTGGACCATTAGGGAAGTCCCCTACACATGCTATCTTAAAAAAAATAAATAACCATAACTTTTAAAATGCTATCTATTTCAATATTAATCATTTCACATTAATAAAACTGAGCCCTAAATCAATAATATAATCAACACGTTCCTACTTAAGTGTCATTTCTTATGGTGTTTTCTGATTTGGTCAATCACCAAGAGAAATATGGTTTGTTAATTCTGTTTGGCATTTTTAAGTGCCAGACAAATTCTAATATGCAGTGTGAAGGTGAGGATTGATAGTCACAGCCTATTGTTACTATAATTAGAAGTCATCAGAAGCTAATTAGTACCACATTAAAAATGATAAATTATGAACCATAATATTTGCAGCTAAGACCTAGTCCAATTCCCTAAATTTAAAGATTTATTAAAAAAAAAAAAAAGACTTGCCTCTTTCACAGCTTTATATTCTCCACTTGTCTTTGTAAATTATATAGGCCTCCAAGTATTCCACCACCACTTCCTCTAACAGCACGCCAAGCCTGACCAATTTTCACTTAAAGGAGAAAGTAATGTTAAGGTCAGTAATCTGATTATAAGATGTTTTCTAGATTAACTTAGTTATATTTATAATGCCTTTTTTCTGATTAGTCCTTTAAGCCCAACAATCACCTTTGCATGTTTAACCTTAGTCATTAATTTAATCTTAATCAATTGAATGATACACTGAGTTAGAATTAGCACAGTTACCAAGAAATTGATAGTGTCCATTTTAACATGGATGGTAAACCTAAGAAAGTTAATCAAAAGATAGCATTTTGCTTCACTCCTGCTTTCTTTATTTATAAAACATTTAGAGTTTATGCATTTTCATAGGATATCTGACCATGTCAAAGAGGGCAAGAGATAAAAGTTTAAGTCAGCTCAGGGCCTCTAAGGCCCTCATTTTAATAGTAGGATAGAATTTCTAAGCTAACTACCAACACTCAACAAAAATTTTTACTAATTTTTAAGAAGTACATAAAATAAACATGTATAAATTAAAAATAATTCAGCCCAATGAAGAGGACAAAGAATGAACAAAGTCTTTCATCCCGTTTCCCTCCACAGCTGCCGCTCCCCAGAGGTGACCACTATTAACAGCTCTTTGTGTCTCCTTTGAGATATTTTTCATGCAAATAAAAATCCACTGCCCACCCAGTCAAGCCCAAAAAGGATCAAACTATAATACGTTTCTCAGTCTTGCTTTTCTTACATGTTCCTTGAGCTCTTTCCAGATCAGCATATACCGATCTCCTTAATTCTTTTAAACGATCCTTTGATACTCCCCTGCATCAATAACAACGTGTGCCCTCTTGGTGGACACTTCGGTTGTTTCCTTTGTTGCTGTTGTTCTTGCAAAGTATACTGCAAAGAGCATTCTTATACATACATCTTTGAGCACTTATGCTAATACATCAGTACACAATTTTGCTAAATCAAAGGGTAGCTGGATTAAAACAAAATTTACTGCTATTACCAAATTGTTCTCTAAGCAACTATACCTATTAACATCCCCACTAACAAAACATTCAAGTGCCTCTTCCTCACAAAGAAATGCTGAGTATCAAACCTTTTCATCTTTGCCAATCTGACAGGGGGAAACTATGATTTTTAAAAAATTTGCCCTGTATGATGAGGTCCAGTCTTTTCCCCCTTTTGTTTACTAACCATCTATGAGTTTTCTTCACTGAACAGCCTGTTCATGTCTTTTGTCCATATCTGTGTTGTACTATGTTCTTCCTGATTCATAAGATCTTCAACTGATTTGTTTATTAAAACTCGGACCCTTGTCATGTATGCTGCAAATATTTTTATAATTTTGGCACTTATCTTTGGACTTTATGGGAATTTTTTTCCATTGAAGAATTCTTTTTTAATGAAGTCAAATGTGTTAATCTTTTTGTTTATAGGTCCAGAGTGTTGAAACATTTTAGAAAGGTCTTCCTTGCTTCAAGATTAAATAATAATAACAATAATAATAGATATTATTATTCAGCTGTAACCAAATAGTCACTGACTGTCATCCATGTGCTAGGAACATGCTGAATGCTGGGCTAGTATGAAGAAAACACATCATCTGAACTATGTTTAATGGCACATAGAGCACACAGTCTTCTTTTATCAGCACTACAAATAAATACAGAAAAAGATCAGTCTATAATTTTATTCCTATTCATCAGCTCACCTGCCACTCAGAAGCCAAATAAGTAGTAAGATAAAAGTACTTGCTTTACAAATAGACTTGGCATGCTTTAAAATTCACTAGTACCCACATGTACCCCGGCCAACAGACCATCTAAAAGGCGAAAATAACAATCACTTTACCCCTGACTCATTTAATACTTTTTCATTCTTGCATGTTCTACTTATCACAATTTATCTCTAGCAAACAGAGACAGAGAACGGTGAGCAAGAAGAAGGTGGCAGCATGTGAGAAATCCGATAAAGGACACAAAGCAGCATGACAGGGGTCTGGAATAACAATAATAGACAACACTTGTTAAGCACAGTCTACACACAAGGCACTGTTCTAAGTGTTTTATTCATATTATCTTCTTTAATCCACTCAACAAACCTATGAGGTACAGAGAGGTGACCTAACTTGTCTGGGGTCACATAGCAAATAAGTGATAGATTTAAACTAAGGCAATTTATAACCAACATGATATACTTCTTCCCCTACTTGATCACTTAATGTAGGATCTCAGAAAGTTACTTCATCTTTTTGAGTCTCAGTTTTCTGGTTGGTGACTCTGTTATTTCTGCCTCACAGAGTCCCCATTAGGGTTCAAAGTTAGGTACCCTAACATAAAATAGCGTTTACCAAACTGTTTTGCAGCATTCTACAAGATGTACTGCTGACAGTCAAAAAAAAAAAATCATAGTTTCCCCCTCTCAGATTGGCAAAGATTAAAAGGGTTACAGGGTTTTATAGTAAAATAACTGGGAAACAGTATCTCTTCTTAAAGATTCGTGATGCATGTCACATGTACCTAACAATTCTTCAGATTTCTGAAATGAAGCAATCTTTTGGCATGCCCAAGTTTATCTGACCACAGGACCTTCTGTCCCACTGACGACCTAGTAAAACCTTCATCCCTAATGAAGCACAAATTGGGAAATGTTGGTAGAAAACGGCATGAGATCAAAGGACCTAATGAGTCTGTGTCTGAGTCTGGCTTGGCCAACTGCTAACCTCTTGTTTTAGGTAAAGACTCCTTAACCTCTCCAGGTCTCTGTTTTCCCTCTCAGCAATCACCTAGACTACTTCAATAATTCCTTGGCTGGTTCTCTCTACCTCTTGGACCTCAACTCTCTGGGTTATCTTCTCAACTAATTACATTCTATAGTACAGATATATTAATGTGACTCCTTTGCTTAAAGACCTTTATAATAGCTATGAATAAGAATAAACACTTAGGGGCTTCCCTGGTGGCGCAGTGGTTGAGAATCTGCCTGCCAATGCAGGGGACACGGGTTTGAGCCCTGGTCTGGGAAGATCCCACATGCCGCGGAGCAACTGGGCCCGTGAGCCACAATTACTGAGCCTGTGCGTCTGGAGCCTGTGCTCCGCAACAAGAGAGGCCGCGATAGTGAGAGGCCCGCGCACCGCGATGAAGACTGGCCCCTGCTTGCCACAACTAGAAGAAAGCCCTTACACAGAAACGAAGACCCAACACAGCCATAAATAAATAAATTAAAAAAAAAAAAGAATAAACACTTAGAGAATGCTTACTATGCTATGCATTACTCTATTCACTCATTTAATTCTTAAAACCATTCTCTGAAATGTGAGAGCTGAAATCTGAGGCACAGCTAATAGGTGATATAGTCTGTTTCCAGATTCCAAGTCTATTCTGCTGCCTCTTGGATGGCTCCCCACTGTTTCTCCAGGATATAGCTCTAATTCCTTAGGCCCTTCACAATTCAACTTCAACCTTTCTTTTCTACACCATCTCCTCATCAGTATTCTGTAATATATTAGTTTGCCAGCACTATGAGGGAAGAACTTGTTCTAGGTCCCTCTCCTTGGCTTGAAAAAAAAACCATTTTCATGTTCACAGGGTGTGCTGCTGGTATATGCATGTTTGTGTCCAAATTTCCCCTTTTTTAAAATAAGGACACTAAATTAGGGTCCATTCTAATAACCCCATTTTAACTTGATTATATCAATAAAGACCCTATCTCCAAATAAGTCCACATTGTGAGGAACGAGGGGTTAGGACTTCAACATATGAATTTTGGTGGGGACACAATTCAATCCATAACATCTATATACATGAACCTGGTCTCTATTATGTAAATTCATACATTCATATAACAATTATGTACTAAGTGCCCACTACAGTGTCAGCACCCTGTGGGCCCTGCTATGTACTATGTACCAGACCACATGTCTTTGGTCAGTCTGTTCCTTACTTCCTTTGCCTAGAACGCAACCACCTTTTACCAAACCCCTTGACTACCTGCTTTCTTCCAACTGACAACCTCCTAGTTACCTTCAAAACCCACTTATAAATTCCCTATTTTGTAAAGTTCAAATGGTCTCTTTCTCTGAAATTTTCTCCTTTCCTCTCCCAACATATTTAATTGCTGCAAAGAATTCCGTTTATACTTTACTTACAGTATCTATAGCATCATATTACAATTGTTTGTAAACTTGTATGTTCCCTGGCTTGATGCTAATAAGGTCACGGAGGGTAAATACTATACAGTATTCAGCTTGTATCTCCTGCACTAAGCATAGTGCCTGGAACACCACACAGTAATTGCTTAATAAGAGTTTGTTTAATGAGTGATCAAAGGAGGGTGTTCAATTTAACAAGACCCAATAGGAAAAAATTGAAGGAGGAACATCTAGAGACACAGAGACCCAACAGACAACTATTGCTAAAATCTAAACGTGAAATAGGGCTTCCCTGGTGGTGCAGTGGTTAAGAATCTGCCTGCCAATGCAGGGGACATGGGTTCGAGCCCTGGTCCAGGAAGATCCCACATGCCGCGGAGCAAATAAGCCCGTGCACCACAACTACTGAAGCCTGCGCACCTAGAGCCTGTGCTCCACAACAGGAGAAGCCACTGCAATGAGAAGCCCACATACTGCAATGAAGAGTAGCCCCAGCTCGCTGCAACTAGAGAAAGCCCACGCGCAGCAATGAAGACCCAACGCAGCCAAAAATAAAATAAATAGATAAATAAGTTTTTAAAAATAAAATAAATAAATAAACATGAAGTAACAAAGACCTGTAACAGGAGAGTGGAAAGTTAACTGAAAGAAAAAGAGACCTGGAGAAACTTGTGAGTTGGTGGTTTATTAGACACAGAAGATAAAAGAGTGGGAGTAACCAAGGATTACCAAATTCACTGGGATAACTGGGTGACAGAAACAGCAAAATATTAATTAAGGTGTCACTGTTATTAACAGATAAACCCTAAAGTTTAAGTGGTTGAACAAACAGATTTTTCCTCTCACACATCAAGTCAACATGGATATTCCTGATGGACAGGTGGCTCTCCTCCAAGGGGTGCAGGTACCTTTCATCTTGAATTGGTCACTTCCAAAATCACCTGCTTAAGGTATACGGCAAATGTAAGATTTTTATGGTCAGGAAATTGTAAATTTCATTTATGCTTATATTTTATTGGCTAGATCTCATTCATATGGCCCAGCCAACTGCAAGGGAAGGCTGGGAAATGTAGTCTAGCTGAATACTCAGGAAGAAAAGAAAATGTGCTTGGCAAACTTGTTTTAGTCGCTTCTAATACAGTTAACAAGAGGTGGTAGGAAATTTCAGGGAATGAAGGTAGAGTGAAAATCTGTGGTCTGTTTATAATTGCTAGTTAGATGAGAAATATTTGAGTCAGGTCTTCCTAAACCAACTGAGAAAATTGAACCATTAGTCACAAAATTCACCGGCGTTTCTTTAAATGTAATAATCATGTAACACTAGAGAAGTCTATACTTTGTTATGCTATGTATTATATATTACATTATCTATCTTTTGTACACAGAATATAAACATCTTATCATTAAGAATAAGTTATGGGCTTCCCTGGTGGAGCAGTGGTTGAGAATCTGCCTGCCAATGCAGGGGACATGGGTTCGAACCCTGGTCTGGGAAGATCCACATGCCACGGAGCAACTAGGCCCGTGAGCCACAATTACTGAGCCTGCGCGTCTGGAGCCTGTGCTCCACAACAAGAGAGGCCGCGATAATGAGAGGCCCGCGCACCGCGATGAAGAGTGGCCCCCACTTGCCGCAACTAGAGAAAGCCCTCGCACAGAAATGAAGACCCAACACAGTCATAAATTTAAAAAAAAAAAAAAAAAGTTATAAACATTTTCTCAGTTGTGGCTAGGGATGCTTGTAAATTTAGTAATACTTTTTTTTGCCTGATCACCTTTGTAACCAATTTTTAAAGTCAGGGTCGGGTCGGTGGAATAAACCTAAAGTCCATGGTCTTGCTTGAAAAAGGTTATGGCAGATGTTTACAGTGCATTTTTATAAATGTGACTCACCTGTTTTTCAAAATGTAGTTATTACATTTTAGCCTAAATTCTGCCTCTCTTGGCCATTATATGATAAGTTCACGAGACACATCCACAAGATACACCCAGCAGTTATATCCTTAGGCCAAACAAAAGAGGTCACCTAGCTCACTTTTGTTCCCTTAGGTAATTTACTCAGGTTTCATTAACTGACATCAAAGTCAAGTTTATGAGAGAAAAACACCAAAAATGTAAATCCCAGTAGTTTAGAGGTGAATTTAAAAGCTCCCAAATCAGTACTTCCCTCAAATGTTAAATAATTCACTGTGGCATTATAGATACAAGCCTCCAGCAAAAGTTACACTTGAACAATTAAGCTAGCAGGAGCCAAACAAATGACTTCAGGGATAGAGAAACAAATGAACGGTTTCTCGTAGTAGTATGCCAAATTACATTTTCACATTAACCAGCGTGTAGAACACCCAAGCATCACCAATGACTTACTAGATAAAGTTTGATTACAGAAAAACAGCCCGGAACCACAAACCAGGATTATTCCCTAAATGTAACTGTGGATTCTATACACTTGGGTATGAAACCCATTTATGCCATTTGGAAAAATTTTATATTCATAATGTACCACCTACTCTTTTGCAGAGTTCTTTTACAACTGCTCATATTACAACGACCATCTACCAAATGCATTATGTTTCTGTAAAGGATCAGAAGGCGATGCAGCTATTTCTTAGAGGCTAAATAAGAAATTGGAAACATGAGGTCACAACATAGTGCACTGTGTACATACAATAAAGATAACAACATCTGCATAGTAGAAAGAAATACACTTTAGATTTAAATTCCAACTCTATCACTTTCTACCTAGAGGATTTTAGACAAGTCTTAATCTCAGCATTAGTTTCTTTTTCTATAAAATGGGGACGATTCACTTATGCAATAAATATTTACTGAACACCTATCATGTGTCAAATACTTCCAAGTGTTATTTTAGGATTAGTGATAGTAAACCATAGCTGGTATTCATTAGAGGCGTGTATGGCTACCCAGATGCAAGAGCAGATGACTGACCATGGACTTCCCTGGTGGTACAGTGGTTAAGAATCCACCTGCCAATGCAGGGAACATGGGTTCGAGCCCCGGTCCGGGAAGATCCCACATGCCGCGGAGCAACTAAGCCCGTGCGCCACAACTACTGAGCCCGCATCCCACAACAACTGAAGCCCGCACACCTAGAGCCTGTGCTCCACAACAAAGACAAGCCACCACAATGAGAAGCCCGTGCACCGCAACAAAGAGTAGCCCCCACTCGCTGCAACTAGAGAAAACCCACGCACAGCAACGAAGACCCAACTCAGCCAAGAATAAATAAATAAATTTAAAAAAAGAGCAGATGACTGACCAATAAAACGGTTAAAGTCGGAGACTGAAAAATCAATGGAGTTCCAAACAGGAAACAGAGATACATGGTTACAAGGTGATGTGAGGTCTAATTCCTTTCCAGGGACTAACAGGTTATTGGTATTCATTGTAGATGTTTATGTATTTTCTCTAATTATTTCAACTGAACTCAGCCAACAGCTTTTCTACAAAATTTATAGGGTAAGATTTTGAGCTCCAATTCAAACAGGTTGGGGAAGGATGTAGATAGATATATTGAAGATTTGCCAAGTTACTGTCCGTTCATAAGTTTTCCTAGACATACTTAAGGGAAGACCTTTTTTGGTATACTAATTTAATGGCTAGTCTAATCTACAAGTGAAATAAATTTTTTGAATCAGACTAGAAAAGCTGAATAAAATTAAGAAGAAAAAAAACCCCAACAAAACATGAGATTTGGAAGAAAGAGAACTATAGTTAGAGCCTGAACTTTTCCTCATTTGCTGGTCATGTCACCTTGAAAAACATCTCAAGGCTTCTGAAACTCAGTTTTCTCAAGAGTAAAATAAGTATAACGACAATTCTTACCTATGGAATTGTTGTAAGGATCAAATGGGATAACTGTCATTAAAATGATCAGTAACCTACAAAGCACTAAATAAATATAAATTATCTCAGAGTGAACAGGAACTGAAAATGATCCCAAGATATTTCTTCTAGTGAAGACACTTACGTGGATCAATGGTAAACGCTCTGCAAAATTACCCTGGCTAGAGGAGAGGCCATTTGTAACCCCAACAGTGATAATTTTTGCTTGCTTGTTAATGAAGAAGGTCACTGGACTTCATAGCAGGCAAGTTAGTCATCTTTAATTATTACAGAAGAAAAAAAACATTTATGGGTAAGATTACCAGGAATTTTAAAAAAATCTAAGATGTGGATTTGTTTTTAAAGTAAATCAATAAAAGATATATTAACCGTAAGCCAAAGTTTCTAGAAATACTTCTTTTTGTGAGGAAAATTTTCCTGTCACCTGTGTTTCCGGCTGGTTTTAATTTCAGGTGCCCAAGTCCACTTGCAGACTATTACTTCCATACAGGCTTTTAACACAGTGTCAAGTATACTGCTAAGATCTGATATATTATTACTAAAAAACATGCAGTCATTTAAAAAAGCAAAACTTAAAATTTAAAGTTTGTTTTATATGCAGCAAAAATGACTGATATGTACTCATATATTTATTTTTTAATCTAAACGTGTGAGATGTAAAAGTTTCTTATTCCAGTCACTTTAATAAAAACCTCTTCACCATAAAAATAAGCAAAATAAAATAAATGATATAGCACTGAAGTAGACATCTCCTAAAATGGTAGTTGCATCATTATATATACAACTAAGTTATCATATTGAGTAGGTTTAAAAATCATGAATCCTGGACTAAATGACATAGAGTTCTGTAAAGAAAAACAATGATACCATGATGAGGCAGGAGGGTAGTGTTCAATAGGAAAGTTTAAATGCTCACGGCAGAAATGAAAGTATTAGACACAAAATTTACCAGAGTTACATACAAAGCAGCTAAGCCTATTAGATTTGTTAAGAATAATAAAAATCCATGTTTTAACTTTACAAAATATTTTAATCTATCTTTGAATCAGAGAATGACAAAAAACTAAACAGTGATTTCTACAGACCACTGTAAGAAAACACGCTTTACAGAGCAATGTCAAAATTTCTTCTTACCATGAATAGATACCGCTGACCATGTCATAGCTCTGACATGAAGCATTCACACTGCTGGGTCCAGCTGCCTTAGAAATAAGTAGCACCACCAAGCCCCTCAACTGGAGGTTATTCTGGCTGTCGTGTACAAGGCCCCTGCCAACAAGTAAAGAAAGAAGAGGATTAACACACCTTCACAAAATCAGTCAGATCAAATTAGAGAATTGCTGCAAATACACCCATGCTTCCAAAATCAGACAATGGGACTTGTTGAAAAGAAATAGGATTGGTGGAAGAAAGAGTTAACAGGAGGAAGCAACAAGTTCAGGAAACAACTAGAGAAACCCATGGCTGGTTTTGAAAGTGACAATCTCAAAATTGTGAGGCCTAATGATTTGGCTTCCTCCTCTTTCTGGGTTTTCCCACTGTCTATACCCTACCACGCAATCTTAACCATTTGCTCTGATAATGAGAGGAACCCATAGTTTTAAACTGTTTGTTCTGTGGTAGTTGCCAGCAGGTGAAATACAAATTGTATGGCTTGGATGAAGTGGTATTATGTGGCGATGATGCTGGTAAGGGGAAGTGGTAAAAAATGGTTTCTGTCTTCACAAGTAGAAAATTTATTTGAGAAGTAAAATGGAAATGAATGCCATGGGCAAATATCTTGCCATTTCTTATTTTTTATGCAAAGAATAATCATTCTAGACAATGTTAGTCTTTAACATAGAATGTAATTTTTTTTGCTATGAGGATTGAATTTTTATAATTTTTACTACAACTAAGGTCAGGAATACTTTCTAAGATTACATGTTTGTTTAAGTATCGCAAATGGTTGTCATACAAGAACTAAATGGCATCATTAAAAAAAGAAAAAAAGACAGAAAACTATGGGTAACATATTATAATAAATTAATATTTAGAACAATGTTCATGAGCATTAATCAAATAGGTTATACTAAAGTATACATAAATAATAAATAAATATAATTCTTGAATGTGGTGAAAACAGTAAAAATTTTTTTATTAATTTGTATTGGAGTATAGTTGATTTACAATGCTGTGTTAGTTTCTGCTGTACAGCAAAGTGAACCAGTTATATGTATACATATATCCACTTTTTTTTAGGTTCTATTCCCATATAGGTCATTACAGAGTATTGAGTAGACTTCCCTGTGCTATACAGTAGGTTCTTATTAGTTATGTATTTTATATATAGTAGCATGTATATATGTCAACCCCAATCTCCCAATTTATCCCTCCCCACCTTTCCCCCTTGGTAACCATAAGTTTGCTTTCCAAATCTGTGACTCTGTTTCTAAAAACAGTAAAATTTTGTATTTTAATACTTTACTGAATTATTAAGACTTCCTTGGGTGAATTCTGAACAATGAATTCATTTAAAGTAAGTTAACATAGCCAAAATTAATGAGTCAGTCCATTACTTAAGAAAATTTTCACCCTTCATGCCTCCAAATAAATTTTTAAAAGGGTCCCTTCTTGCTCTTTCAATAGTTTCAAAATAAGACAGATCTTCAGGCTCTCTGCAAGACAACAGTTACAGCTCTTTCTCTACTTATATTTTCTCCTTAATCTAGTAAGTGACCTTCAGCAAGTTAGAGGGGTTAATGATTTTTACAAAGAAGTTCTAATTTCTGTTAATTTAAGGTAATTAAGCTATATTATAGTAGAAACAAATAATCACCAGAAATGTCCAAAGCTCTGTATTATTATGTAACAAGCTACTTAAATCCTACAGACCTGAACGGTCGGGAGGCTGGGAAGCACCTTATTTTGGAAGAAGAAAATGTAAAATGGGAGCGCTCTCCAAATTTTTTGCTTTGAATTACAGATTTTAACTTATGCTACTAGACCCTTATTTATGTATTACCTGAGGTAAATAATAATAATATTAAAGAGAAGCTCTGAATTGGCTCCTAATTCTAGAAAGGGAAAAGAGGAAGGTGAGGATGTGTGTGTGGCTGTGTGTTTGGGCAGTTGAGCCTGGTTAGGAATGAAGGATGTGAAGGTAAGAACTCATATCCTCTAATGAAGGATATGAGGGTAACAACTCTGACAGCTGGCCAAGTCACGCTGAAGAAATAGTCCTGGTAACAGTTCTGACAACACCTTCCTCAAATTTCTCAGAGAGGGGACCTTTCACAGAGGACACATTCATCATCATCATCATCATCATCAAAATACAACAGCAGCAGCAGCAACAACAAATCCTTACATAGGACTTTATATATGCCAGGGACTATTCTAAGCATTTTACTATATATTAATTAAATTAATTCACAACAACTCTATGAGGAAGGTACCACAATTATTTTGATTTTACAGATGAGGAGAATGAGGCACACAGAGAGATCAAGCAACTTGTCCAAGGTACCACAGACAGCAGGCGTTAGAGCCTTGATAGAGCCAGAATGTGAACCCAGGACACCTGGCCCTAGAGTCTATATACATGCTTACCCATTATGCTATAGTGATTCTCCATCTGCTTCACCTCATGTACCAACTATTTGCTAAGTCAGTAGAATAGTGACCGCTTTAGAACCAGGTTTGAAAAATCCTTCTGCCGTTTATTAGCTGTATGACTCAGACTATCACCTCTTCTGTAAAATGAGATTAACAACATCTACTTTCTGTAGTCATTGTATGGAACAGACAACGTGAGTGAAGCATAAACCACTGTGGAAGCACATGGAAGGTGATAAGGTGATCAGAAAACTACATCTCTCTCATTACTTTTTTAAAAAAATTAATTAATTAATTAATTTAGGCTACATTGGGTCTTCGTTGCTGTGCACAGGCTTTCTCTCTAGTTGTGGCGAGCGGGGGCTACTCTTTGTTGTGGTGTGCGGGCTTCTCACTGCGGTGGCTTCTCTTGTTGCGGAGCACGAGTTCTAGGCACGCGGGCTTCAGTAGTGGTGGCACGCAGGCTCAGTAGTTGTGATACACAGGCTTAGCTGTTTCGTGGCATGTGGGATCTTCCCAGACCAGGGCTCGAACCCGTGTCCCCTGCATTGGCAGGCGGATTCTTAACCACTGTGCCACCAGGGAAGTCCCTCTCCTTATTACTTTTTTGCCATCTATTTTTTCTCAACTCTTATATTTTCTTTTTCTTTTACTGTTTCTCCTTCTATCTCTCAAAGTCTTACCCACTACCAGCATATATAATTTCCTATAAATGCTGTTTCCTTTTCTAACGTTAGAATCTTTTTTTTTAGAAAAGAAATCTAAACTTTTCTAACTTTAGAATCCCTAGGATTCTAAACTTGCAGAGTTAATGTTTCATATAGTCCAGGTCATACTTCACCTGGAACACTATGATTTATTCTGAGTGCCTCTCTTAAGGAGAAATACTGACAAGCTGGAGCATATCCAGAAGATGGTGAAATCATATACTGCCACATGCTTGGCTGACCAAAAAAAAAAAAAAAAATGAATGCTAGCTTGGAGAACAGTAAAGTTGGTGTTCTCAAATTTATGCAGTCAAAAATGTAGTAAATGCTTACTACATGTCAGGTACAGTGCTAAACAGAGAGTGGAGGACATGATGGTGAGCAATGGTGAGCTGTGGTCTCCCTTCTTGTGGATAATACAGTCTGGATTTAAAATAATAATAAAATGCGGCATGAGCTACTTTAGGAGATGAACAAGGGCAACTAACATCGGCACAGAGAAAGGGCAACTAACCTAAGCAGGGGTGAAGGAGTGGTGAAAGGGACCTCCCTGAGACCTAAAGGATGAGACGAAGTAGTCAGGGGAGCTGAAGCAAGGAGGGGAAGTGAAAAAAGAGTGTTCTAGAGAGGAGACAATATGTGTGAAAGTTTGGAGGAGAAAGAGGACACAGCTGTCTCCAGAATCAATAGGGCAGGAACACAGTGTGTGAAGGGCAAGGCTGGGAGAATTAAAGCTAGAGGAGTACATGATGACTGTCTGCTCATCTGAAAGGGTACCATAAGGATAGGCGATAGACCTGGTAAGTATTACTTTAGTAGAGACTGACACTAATAGACAGAAAATATAGCTGGTGAATTTTGGCTCGACATGAAGAAATTAAAAAACAGAGGAGTCTCTGTTGATGCTGAGTCCCTTGAGAATAAAGATGTTTAAGAAGCTGCACAGCCTCTGATACAACACATTAGAGGGAAGCCTGGACTATTCAACATCTGGGTTTTTCTCTTACTCTGTGATTCTTTATTATCTCACTTTACTACATTTAATTATCTAGGGCTTCCCTGGTGGCGCAGTGGTTGAGAATCTGCCTGCCAATGCAGGGGACACGGGTTCGAGCCCTGGTCTGGGAAGATCCCACATGCCGTGGAGCAACTGGGCCCTTGAGCCACAATTACTGAGCCTGCGCGTCTGGAGCCTGTGCTCCGCAACAGGGGAGGCCACGATAGTGAGAGGCCCGTGCACCGCGATGAAGAGCGGCCCCTGCTTTCCGCAACTAGAGAAAGCCCTCGCACAAAAAACGAAGACCCAACACAGCCATAAATAAATAAATAAATAAATAAATAAACCCAAAGTTAAAAAAAAAAAATTGCTTTAAAAAAAAAATTATCGGGCTTCCCTGGTGGCGCAGTGGTTGAGAATCTGCCTGCTAATGCAGGAGACACGGGTTCGAGCCCTGGTCTGGGAAGATCCCACATGCCACGGAGCAGCTGGGCCCGTGAGCCACAGCTGCTGAGCCTGCGCGTCTGGAGCCTGTGCCCCGCAACGGGAGGGGCCGCGATAGTGAAAGGCCCGCGCACCGCGATGAAGAGCGGTCCCCGCACCGCGATGAAGAGTGGCCCCCACTTGCCGCAACTAGAGAAAGCCCTCGCACGAACCGAAGACCCAGCACAGCCAAAAATAAATAAATAAATAAATAAATAAATAAAATTAAAAAAAAAAAAATTATCTAATACTCTACAATATGTATAATAAGTATAAAAATTGGGAGAATTCGTTAACATCATCAAAGTGTCATAAACGAAAGCAATATTTAGTATCTTGTAATCTTTATCACTAAAATTCTACAGAATTGTTTTCCTTTCACTAATATATATTTTAAAAAAAAAACCCCAAATCCTTTATCATTCATTCAACTAATGCAGACCAAAAACCTTCCATACATCAGGCACTGTGCTTGGCATAGATGTCATGGTGAGCAAAACCAGGCACAGAGCTTGTGAAGCTTACAACCTAGTGGAAGAGACTGGTAATAATGAAAGAATGACAAATAAATGTAAAATTACAATAGTAATAAATACCACAAAGGAAAAAGAGAGATGATGCTGTGAGAGCTTACAACTGGGAACTAGCCTAGCAGGGAAAGTCAGAGGCTTCCTTAGGAAATGATGACCGAGTTGACACCCAAAGGAAGATGTAAAAGAGGGGTGTGGGAAGAGAATAGGTAAGGGGAGTGTCTCCACAGCACAAGAATGAGCACATGCAAGGCTGAGTACACTGTACAAAATGAGGCTAGAGGCAGACAGAGACCAGACCACACAGGTCAAACAGGCCATGATTGGATGTTAGCTCTTTATCCAAAGAGCAATGTGAAGCCACCACAGTAACTTAAGCATCTGGTCATGTAATCAGATATTTTTTTAAAAAATACAAAAAAAGAAAGAAAAAAGAAAAACTTCTATCATCAGTGTGGAAAAATGACTTAGGTGTGTGTTTGGGTGGGGGGACAAAGTGGATATGAGGAGACCGGTTAGAAAGCTTTTGTGGCAGTCAATGAGAAATATGGGGGTAGCTTGGTGGACAAACAAGAGGTGTAGCAAATCTAAAGTAATATTTCAACTCAATTTAAATATATGTCAGATACTATGTAGTCCTGGGAAATTAGCTAATATAGATATATCACTAATTTAAAATAATATTCTGAAAAGTCTGTAAGTTGAATTTTGGGGGGACAAACTTGGCCTTCAAAATTGTGCTCCAGAGCTACAATAGATCAACAGTACACACGAATATTCTAATAGCTTTACAATTTCATGGAAATAAGGATTGAACAGGTGAACTCTGTGCAACCCAGCTCTATAGCCTTCTCACATTATGGCTTCTATGGCTAACTGCAGTTCCTACTGCATCATCCTATCTTTCCACAACTATTAACTAGTTTTTCTTCCTTAACCCTATCCTGTAAGTATTTCAAATCCTCAAATGACAGTTATGGCATCTTTCCATATTCTCTCAAATTCTATTTCTTCAACACTTATATACTAAGAGGTATACAAAGAAATAAGAGGTCTAATAAAAGAGCTATAATAATGTGTTCCAAAAATGGTTAAACTGTATAATATTAAGGAACAGATAACAAAGACAGTAGAGTAACAAAAAGCTACTCTTTTTATTACAAAAAGTAACAAAGGAAGAAAGAAAACCACTTCTTGCTATAGGTGTGCCTCACAGTAGAGACAGAATTCAGACTGCGCCTTAAAGATGGTCAAATTTCCCTGAGCAGAGAATGGAGGAAGAAGTGGGATGGAGTTATTGGAATGGAAAGAATGGTACTTTAGGAGAAAGGAACAGGTTAGAGTAATAAGCAGGTAAAAGTATGGCGAGCAGGCTCAGGAGCTGTGGGGCTGCCCATTTGGGCAATGTGTGAAGGTGAACAAGCCCAGAAGACAGCCTGAAGAGTGAAGGGCCTTGAAAGGTTTAGAGTCAGGGCTTCATTCTGCAGGCAATCTGAAGGCATGGATGATTTGTCAGCAAGGGAGTAATGTGATTAAAGCTAAAGACTAAAAGTGTTACTCTGGGCCTAATATTGTTACTCTGGCAATAGTGTGCTGGGTGCAGGGGAAAGGAAAGGGAAGATTAGTTAGGAGTAGTTTCTTCCAATATTCCAGGTGAGAGATAATGAGGGCCTAAATTAGGGTAGTGGCAGCAGGGATGGGAAAGAAGAGCTGAACGATGGCAGCAGCATGGAGGTGGATCAGGCTAGTCTGGCCAACTGACTGCACGAGGGAGGCATCAGGAAGGGATCAGGAAGGGATCAGGAAGCAAAGGAAAGACAAGGGCTGAATTTAAGATTCAAACCTGTTTGCCGGAGGTGATTTATGCTCAAGCAAGGACTGGAAAGAAAATGAGTGTTAATGGGGAATTAATGAGTTCAGTTTTGGACATGTTAACTTTGAATGCAAGAAGGACTTCCAGATGGAGATGCCCAGCAGGCACCTGGAAATGCTGCCGGTATAGATTTGGGAAGCATCTTCGTAGAGGATGATGGCTGAAGCAGTAGGAATTGATGGATGAGATTTTGGGGGGAGAAAAAGGAGAAAAGAAGGGGAAGGGAAGAGGGAAAAGGAAGGTACGGGAAGAGAAAGGGAATCTTAGACAACTCCTATATGTAGGGAACTGAGGAAGGATGAGTGACCCATGTGAAAGAACACAGTATGTCCACAAACAAATAAAAGGGGTCGCCACAGACACCCAGAAAGAAGAGTGAACATACATGCACAACAGAGGCAGAGAACTGTGTGCGGTGTACAGGAACTGGGGCCAGGTATTTGCCTCTTCCATGGGCTTTTAGAGTATTTATTATAAAGTTCTAGTTTGGCACTTAATACACTGAATAATAAAAATGACAAGAATGACACAGACAACAGTGCTTACAGCATACTATAATGCCAGGCATGCGCTGTTTTACATGCATACACTCTTATTCTCACAAAAACCACGTAAAGGAACTGGCAATATCTCTTTACAGATGAGGAGAATTAGCAAGCAGGCTTAGAGAACTTAAATAATTACTTGTTACACTAGTCAACTAGTAATATAAGTGCCAAGATTTAGACATAATTTGGACTCCAAAGTCCAGGAGCCTTTGCAGCCTTGCTATTTAATTATTTGTTCTCAGGTACTCCTCACGAAGCTATGAGAACCTTGAGGGCTCTCAGGCTTAGTTATCTTTGGATGCCCTGCACCAAGCAGAGTAACTGACACAGAGTAGGTCTCAAAAAATGCAAGATGAGAGAATAAATAACTTCCAAGAAGTAGAGAAGCAGGCACTATCGTAAACATCTTTCCCCAATAGACCTATTGCTATTCCAAACTTTCCTCATCTCTCCTATCATCCATTTGCTACATTCAACCATCCAGCTCTGAAGTCTTGAGTCCCACCTTCCTAAATCATAGTGGATTCTTTAAAAGTGACAGCCACACAGGAGAAAAGCCCCAATACATTCCAAGAAAACATGCTGAGATTTATTTTAATGCAATGTCGAAAAGTTACTGTATATAAGAATCATGTCATATCAAAGGACCTATCTTAAGTTTTAAATAGAGAGAACTCAATATACTGGAGTGTTTATGTGTTTTGTTTCTTCATTTAGGAGAATTGACTGAATTCACTACTGCATCAGTACCCGTGAGAGGAGGCTACCCTCACTTTAACAGAAGGTAGGGGTAGTTCCAGATGGAGAGCTGAGGTAGGATGGCAGAATTGGAGCATGAGAGAAAACTTTTGAGATTTATGCTCAAGAGTTCAGAATTCTTCATCAGTAGAGAATTGTTTAAATAAACTGTGGTACATCCCCACAATGGACTATCAAAAAAAAAAAAAAAAAAAAGAGTTCAGAATTCTAATGTATGCCAGTGATTCAAATCACAATCTTTTGGTAAATTGATAATCAAATATTAAGGAAACAATTTATCACCTACAAGGGATCATCACCCTCGAGTTAGCTCAAAGCTCCCCAGACTAAAACTGAATGGGAAAAATCAGCACTTCCCAGACCCCCACAAGGAGAACTCCCTCCAGTGCTAAAATCTAGAGGTATAGAGTTTGTTTCACAATTTGATTACCCCACTTTAATATATCTAATTCTAATAAATCAATCCAGAAAATGTAAGCATAAAAGATGCATGTCAAATCTAACATACATGAGGTGGGTTGGTTGATAAGACTCCTAATAATGCTTGTGACTGTGACCCCTAGTCAAAAAATTTTTTAAACTTACATACAGATAACTGAAACAAAAGAACTGACTAGAAGATGCACAATTTTTGCCAAAGAATCACAGGAATACCCTGATCTTCTCTATTCTTTTTTTTTAATGTTGACTGTAACCGGCTAAATTGATCTTGTGACCCAGTAATGAGTTGCAACCTGCAGTTTTTTGAAAAACAGTGTTTTAAGTCATGTCTAGTATGTGATATATTAAAAGAACTAGAAGTAAATGTAAAATTAATTAAATAGGAATAGAATTATCACTATTTAAAAACAGAAAATCTGTGCATACACTAGAACAAATTTTTTAGTGTTGCAACAAAGCATTAAACAAATTTTAATGATATGGGAAAATACTTAAAATGTTAAAGACAGAATTATAAAACTGTGTATATAACATGATCCCAATTATGTTTCAATATATGCACACATATATACATATGAACAAGGCCAAGAAAAAACTAGGAATAAATATGACAAAACATTAACATTTTATTTTTTTTGAGTGAAGTATAGTTGATTTACAATGTTGTGTTAGTTTCTGGTATACAGCAAAGTGATATATATATATATATATATATATATATATATATATACATACATACATACATACATACATACATACACACACACACACATATGTTCTTTTTCATATTCTTTTCCATTATGGTTTATTATAGGATATTAAATATAGTTCTCTGTGCTATACAGTAGGACCTGTTATCTATTCTATATATAGTAGTTTGTATCTGCTAATCCCAAACTCCTAATTTGTCCTTTCCCCCAACCCCTTTCCCATCTGGTAAACATAAGTTTGTTTTCTAAAACAGTAACATTTTAAATCTGAGTGTCATTATATAGGAGTCAATACACAAAGTGTCCACGTATTTTTTGTGTGTGTTTAAAATATTTTGTTTAAAAAGTGAAAAGAAACAGATAGGAAGAAAATGCCCCTAAATTGTAACAAGTGTTAATCAATGGATTTTTAGATTAAGGGTGATTTACTTTCCGAATTGCATAAGAGCACAGATCTCTTTGTAAGTCTGGAGAAAAAAATAACTGTATTTTTAAAATAACAGAATTTTAAGAAGGCATATGGCATACTGCATTATAGCTGTATTTCTCATTTGAAGAAAAAATTTAACTCACCTTTAATGAACCCCAAAGTCCTATGCTGGGTGCCTTTTGGGTTCTCATATTTCACCTTTAATTTCTCTAAGGTTTAGATATAAGGCCAAAGTTTAAATGGTATCAAAGAAGCGATGTTAAAAATATGTATATGATTAGGAATTCTGTGACAGTAATATTACTCAGTTGTAAAAGAAAAACATTAACACTCATGAAAATTGTCTTAAAGCACTATAATTTGAGGGAGACTAAAAACAGTCTGCATGTCACAGATTTTTACATAAAATTAGCAGAAGAGCTGGAGGTTAATTTCCATTGACAAAATGACCCAGATTGTATTATTCCTGCCATATCTATCCTGAGACTAAAATGCCCTAGACTTGAAACAACTTTAGGGCCTGAGGTGACCAGCCTTTAGAATCTGGGAGCTGTAGCAGCCACTGACATGGCTCGAGGGCCACCTGCACATTCCACCCGCATTAAATCCCCAAGGGACAGTAGGGCCAAGGAACTGCCTCACCAAAGCTCTCCCAAAGATGCAATTAGGTTTGATGGGCATGTGGCAGAAAACAGGCACTGGAAAGAAAGGAAGAGAGAAGAGAAAGTAGAACAGGTGTAGGGCACAGGGGTTGTTGAGCAGAGGGGAAATCAAGCCAGGAGCTTTTTAGAAATAGTTAATGAATGAACATCAGTAGTTTAATGAAATATGACTGAAATAAAAAACAAGTATAAAATGATGTTATCATCAATCAAGTTTGCAGCAAGATGTAAGCTGGCCACTTTAGAATTAAACTATCACGAGGGGAAAGAAAAACCAACAAAGATTTCCCCATTCAAATGATAATTGAAGATTTATTTTAAAATACTAATGTAGTAAAACAGGCCATTAAAAAATATTCTGGTCACACTGAAAACTCTGTTAAAACGATCCCTTACAATAAGTTCTACATATAAACCCCTTTGTTCACATTAGAAAAAGATCAATTTAGTTTCGAAGCAAAGGGGTAGAAAAACCGAGTGCTGGAATACAGGCATCATTACACTATACAGACACACGAGACTCATACCACCACTCAAGCAGTGACACTGGCTAAGAGCTGACGTGCGGTGAGTCACACCTCCCACTACCACAGTCCGTCTGTGTAGGGAATAAATCAACCAAATGTGAATGAGTGTTCCCTTAGTGCTCAGTGCTTTTCTCAACTTGCAGTCCTGATTTCAAAAGACTCTGTCATTCAAATGCAAGAGAACTGCTCTCAGATTAATCCTCTATTATTATTATTATTATTATTATTTGGTTTTACTCGGGCATAAGCACATTTTTATCAAAAGAATATCTCAATGTAAGTAATAAATATTTATTTAGTACTTGATGGGTCAGTCCTACTAGCTAATGAAGATGGTTCAATTGTGCAAAATTTAGAATATTTGCATTAGGACAAGTTGGAAAAGACAAAAAGATAGAAGGTCATTCAATTGGCTTTACACAAGATATTATTAAGAGGCTAAAGCCAAATGTAGAAGATACAACAGGAGATGGGAGAAGCCAGTAAAAATAAGCAAGTTAGAAAAAAAATTATAAAACACTTTATAGAGAAACAGGTAATACCCCAAAGGCAAATGGAGCTGGGAGTGGGGGGAATAGCAACACATCATGGGTTTTAGTTGGAGAAATGAGTTTTTTTTTAATGAATGGAAAAAAAAATCAAAACCTAAAAATATTATTGCAACATGATGGTTCAGAAATCAAGTGCAAAATTTTTAGGAAAATCTCATTTATTTTTCCAAAATCAACACTGAAATCAAGGTACAAGAGACCAAAACATGGGAGAATTAGAAGTGATGGGTGCAGGACATAGACTGCTTGCTTTCATCTTCCACAGAAATAACTTCCACCACAGAAAAGATCCCATGTTTGGCTGCCTAAGTTAAAATCTATTAGCTCTCAAAATCACAAAAATTGCCACCCAAATAACAATAAGACCTTATAGATATTTAACATAGCTACCAACAGAGGTAAAGGAAAATGATTACCATGATAGTGGCATGTATCAAATTATGCGTGTCAACAGGAAAACATGATTTGATTTTTAAAAGTTTCATTTACATGGTATTAATTAATAGATGGCACCTACTGAATGAAGAGAGAGACACTTGGAATAAATTACATATATGTTACTCTAGCCAATTTAATCCTCAGAGAACATAACACTTGCTCTACTCTAGCAGGTCAAAAGGGTCTGGGAAGAAATCCCTTATTTACCAGACTGCCAGCAAGCTACCTAGAGGCAGACTGTCTCATCCATCCTGGTATATCCTCAAGCCTTTACAGTGCCAGCTCATCTAACCTGACAACTATCCTGGGAGGTGGTAGTTTTCCTCATTTTATTGATGAAGATACTGAGGCTCACGGGGCAAGTTTATCTTCTCCACATCAACGATTAACACTGATAAACTACATATTTGTCTTCATTTATTTTGGTTATTACTTGTCTTCCTTGACTAGAACATAAGCATGTTACAGCACATTTACTTGTCCACAGTTGTATCTCCAGTGCATAGAACAGTGCCTGGCACACACAGACATTCAATAAATACTTGTTGAATGAATTAATAAGGTAACCTGCCCAAAACTATATAGCCAATAAGTGAGAGACCTGGGGCTCGATTCAGAAGTCTGCCTCCAAAGCCAACCTAGAGAAATAATGATCGCAGCAATAACATACAAAGAGTAAAAAGGAGCTTAGAATTAGAGCTCAGAAAGTACTTTACAGGTAAAGGGAGTGAAAAAAATTTTTTAATTCATTTCTCCTCCTTTCAAGCACCTCCTTGAAACTTTTCTTGATTACTTGCTGGTGTACTGACAGCTGGACAAGAAGCTGGGTGCTGCCCTCTCCTTATAGGCAAGTTCAACAAGACTCCCAAGTAGAACAGAGACAGAGGATTTGTGGTCCATTAAACACAGAGCCATGGGAAGCCTTCAAAAGCCCCCATTCACGCACAGGCTGAGAAAAGTTGGCACTGCAGTGAAAGTGCAGTCCAGATTAAAAACCACAACTTTTAAAACAACAAAAACCCGCACAGACTGCAGGAGTAACCAGGGTCTACACCACAGCCAAGGAGTCTTACGCTGATCTGCATAGGCCCAGCTTGTGGCATATGGCTCTGTGCCCTTCTGGTGGCCTGTGACAGTTGATCCTCTAAAATACTCCACAAAATTATAACTTTTAGGGAAGGAGGAGATCACATTTTTCATCATTCTTTACTGAATACCTCAGATCCTTTCCTTGAAATTGAGCAGAATGTACATTTCTCTATGGAAATAGTTGACTGAAGGACTACTACTCCAAAAGTAGCCAGATAAATACTAAATTTAGAGATCAGGTGAAGACTGTGGCCAATATATTTCAGGACTATTTATTTTGTTCATGCACAGGTAAAATCTAGAAACTTATCAATAGGTTATTTAGGCCTATCAAAATGTTTGACTGTTTGGATGTGTTCCTCACCTTCAAATACTGTGTATTTAAATCAATGCCTGGTGAATGGTTCTAACTGCTGCATATTATTCAAGAGCTGAAAAGTATTTCACAATATATAAGCACTAGCAATCATCACTGTATACCTGGTCCCCATTCCGTCTGGTCTCAAAATGTGATATAAATGCTGTGCAAGCTTTTGCCTAGATAAAAAACAATAGTTAAAATTCACAATTATGTAAGTGTATCTAAAGGGTCTAATATTCTTATTCTTTCCAAAAAAGCTATTATTCTCTGTGTCTGCATTCTTCCAAAATGTTCTTTAGTTAACTATAGTGAGATGCAGTAATTTCTTATCAAATTGCAATAGAGCCATTTATTAATATACATTTCTGAAATAATCTTTCAGATGACAGAAAAATGTTTTCATATTTTTAGATTTTAGGGGAATGGGTTAATAAGCTAAGACTGGGGGGGCAGAGTCAAGATGGCAGTGTGGGAAGATGCCGTTAGCATCTCCCCACAACTAGGGCACCTGCCAGCTGCTGGTGGGGGACGCTGATGCCCAAAGAGATGGGAGGAACCAACCCCCAAGTGAACCGGTAGGATGTGGGGGCACTGAGAGAGGAGGAGAAGTGGAGGCCAGACAGGATCGGTGCCCGAGGCTGGGGAGATCAGGAGAGGCAGGAGGGAGGGACCCTCCGGGAACAGCGGAAGAGAAGTGGCAGGCGATCTCCTGGCCCACTCGGGCCAGGGAGCCTGCTGAGCTCCCAGGCTGGTAAACTCCTCCAAAGCCCCCTCCAGGATGTGTGGGTCCTGGGGGCATAAGAGGGAGGCCGGGAGATCAGGAGAGGCAGGAGGGAGGGGCCCTCTGGGAGGAGCAGGAGAGAAGAGGAAGGCATTTGCCCTGCCCACTCAAGCCCAGGAAGCCTGCTGGGCTCCCTGGTGAGGTCCTCCGCCCTCTGAGACTAGGGGTGTGGGGCATGCCTGGGCCCATTCTGTTCCTTGAGCCTAAGCTCCACCCCCTACAGCCCTCAGGGCCTTTTCCAGCCCTGTGGGTCCTAAGCATAGGCCCTGCCCACAACCCAAACCCTGCCCTTGCTTAGGCCCCGCCCTCCACAGCCAAGGCCTTTTTTTCCCTCCTCCTCTTTTTTACTATTGTGAGTGAGGTACCTTCCGGTTGTTGATTCATCTATATTTTTATTTTTGTATTTTTTTCTAACATATCTATTAGTTTCCTAGTTTAATTTTATTTTTTACTTTGTTATTGTTCTTTTTTTTTTTTTTTGGCCAACTCACACAGCTTGTGGGATCTTGGCTCACGAGCCGGGGGGTCGGGCCGAAGCTCCTGTGGTGGGAGCTCGGAGTCTGAACCACTGGACTAACAGAGAACTTCAGACCCCAGAGAATATTCATTGGAGTGAGGTCTCACGGAGGTCCTCATCTCAGCACCAAAACCCAGCTTTACCCAACAGCCTACAAACTCCAGTGTTGGAAGCCTCAGGCCAAACAACCAGTAACACAGGAACACAATCCCACTCGTAAAAAAAAAATAAAAACAAAGAGACAGCAAAAAAATATGTCACAGATGAAGGAGCAAGGTAAAAGCCTACAAGACCAAAGAAATGAACAGGAAATAGGCAATCTACCTGAAAAAGAATTCAGAGTAATGATAGTAAAGATGATCCAGAATCTCGGAAATAGAATGGAGGCACCGATTGAGAAAATACAAGAAATGTTTAACAAAGATCTAGAAGAACTAAAGAACAAACGAACAGAGATGAACAACACAATAACTGAAATGAAAAATACACTAGAAGGAATCAATAACAGAATAACTGAGGCAGAAGAATGAATAAGTGAGCTGGAAGACAAAATGGTGGAAATAACTGCTGAGGAGCAGAATAAAGAAAAAAGAATGGAAAGAATTGAAGACAATCTCAGAGACCTCTGGGACAACACAAAACGTACCAACATTTGAATTATAGGGGTCCCAGAAGAACAAGAGAAAAAGAAAGGGTCTGAGAAAATATTTGAAGAGATTATAGTCAAAAACTTCCCTACCATGGGAAAGGAAATAGTCACCCAAGGCCAGGAAGGAGAGAAAGTCCCATACAGGAAAAACCCTAGAAAAAACACACCAAGACACATATTAATCAAACTAACAAAAATTAAATTCAAAGAAAAAATATTAAAAGCAGCAAAGGAAAAACAAAAAATAACATACAAAGGAATCCCCATAAGATTATCAGCTGATTTTTCAGAGGAAACTCTGCAGGCCAGTAGGGAGTGGCAGGATATACTTAAAGTGATGAAAGAGAAAAACCTACAGCCAAGATTACTCTACCCAGCAAAGATCTCATTCAGATTTGATAGAGAAATCAAAAGTTTTTCAGACAAGCAAAAGCTAAGAGAATTCAGCACCACCAAACCAACTTTACAATAAATGCTAAAGAAACTTTTCTAGGCAGGAAACACAAGAGAAAATAAAAGACTCACAAAAACAAACTCAAAACAATTAACAAAATGGTAATAGGAACATACATACTGATAATAACCTTGAATGTAAATGGATTAAATGCCCCAACCAAAAGACACAGACTGGCTGAATGGATACAAAAACAAGACCCATATATATGCTGTCTATAAGAAACCCACTTCTGACCTAGGGACACATACAGACTGAAAGTGAAGGGATGGAAAAAGATATTCCATGCAAATGGAAATCAAAAGAAAGCTGAAGTAGCAATACTCATATCAGATAAAATAGATTTTAAAATAAAGACTGTTACAAGAGATAAGGAGGGACACTACATAATGATCAAAGGATCAATCCAAGAAGAAGATATAACAATTATAAATGTTTATGCACCCAACATAGGAGCACCTTAATACATAAGGCAAATGCTAACAACCATGAAAGGAGAAATCGACAGTAACAAAATAATAGTAGGAGACTTTAACACCCCACTTACACCAATGGACAGATCATCCAAATGGAAAATAAATAAGGAAACACAAGCTTTAAATGACACAACGGACCAGACAGATTTAATTGATATTTATAGAACATTCCACCCAAAAGTGGCAGAATACACTTTCTTCTCAAGTGCACACAGAACATTCTCCATGAAAGATCACATATTGGGTCACAAATCAAGCCTCGGAAAATTTAAGAACATTGAAATTGTACCAAGCATCTTTTCTGACCTCAACGCTATGAGACTGGAAATCAATTACAGGAAAAAAAACTGTAAAAAACACAAATACATGGATGTTAAACAGTGCACTACTAAATAACCAAGAGATCACTGAAGAAATCAAACAAGAAATTTAAAAAATACATAGGAACAAATGACAATGAAAACACGACAACCCAAAACCTATGGGACACAGCAAAAGCAGTTCTAAGAGGGAAGTTTATAGCAATTCAATCTCATCTCAAGAAACAAGAAAAATCACAAATAAACAATCTAAACCTACACTTAAAACAACTAGAGAAAGAAGAACAAAGAAAGCCCAAAGACAGTAGAAGGAAAGAAATCATAAGGATCAGAACAGAAGTAGACGAAAAACAAAGAAAACAATAGCAAAGATCAATAAAACTAATAGCTGGGGGCTTCCCTGGTGGCTCAATGGTTAAGAGTCAGTCTGCCAATGCAGGGGACACGGGTTCGAGCCCTGGTCCAGGAAGATCCCACATGCTGCGGAGCAACTAAGCCCGTGCGCCACAACTACTGAGCCTGGGCTCTAGAGCCCTCAAGCCACAACTACTGAGCCCGTGTGGCACAACTACTGAAGCCCGCACACCTAGAGCCCATGCTCCACAACAAGAGAAGCCACCTTAATGAGAGGCCTGCGCACCGCAATGAAGAGTAGCCCCCACTCGCCACAAATAAAATGAAAGCCCACACGCAGCAATGAAGACCCAGCGCAGCCAAAAATAAATAAATAAATAAACTTAATAGCTGGTTCTTTGAGAAGATAAATAAAATTGATAAACCCTTAGCCAGACTCATCAAGAAAAAAAGGGAGAGGACGTAAATCAATAATATTAGAAATGAAAAAGTTGAAATCACAACTGACACCACAGAAGCACAAAGAATTATGAGACTACTACAAACAACTACATGCCAATAAAATGGACAACCACAAAGAAATGGACAAATTCTTGGAAAGTTACAATATTCCAAGACTGAACCAGGAAGAATTAGAAAATATAAACAGACCTATCACAAGTAATGAAATTGAAACCATAATTAAAAATCTTCTAACAAACAAAAGTCCAGGACCAGATGGCTTCACAGGCGAATTCTATCAAACATTTAGAGGAGAGCTAACACCTATCCTTCTCAAACTCTTCCAAAAAATTGCAGAGGGAGAAACACTCCCAAATTCATTCTACAAAGCCGCCATCACCCTGATACCAAAACCAGAAAAAGATATCACAAAAAAAGAACATTATAGACCAACATCACTGATGAACATTGATGCAAAAATCCTGAACAAAATACTAGCAAACAGAATCCAACAATACATTAAAAGGATCATACACCATGATCAAGTGGGATTTATCCCAGGGATGCAAGGATTCTTCAATATACACAAATCAATCAATGTGATACACCACATTAACAAACTAAGGAATAATAACCATATGATCATCTCAATAGATGCGGAAAAGCTTTTGATAAAATTCAACACCCATTTATGATAAAAACTCTCCATTAAATGGACATAGAGGGAAACTACCTCAACATAATAAAGGCCATATATGACAAACCCACAGCAAGCATCATACTCAATGGTGAGAAATTGAAAGCATTTCCATTAAGATCAGGAACAAGACAAGGATGTCCACTCTCACCACTCTTATTCAACATAGTTTTGGAAGTCCTAGCCACGGCAATCACAGAAGAAAAAGAAATAAAAGGAATACAAATTGGAAAGGAAGAAGTAAAACTGTCACTGTTTGCAGATGACATGATACTATACATAGAAAATCCTAAAGATACCACCAGAAATTACTAGAACTAATCAATGAATTTGGTAAGGTTGCAGGATACAAAATTAATGCACAGAAATCTCTGGCATTCGTATACACCAACAATGAAAAATCGGAAAGAGAAATTAAGGAAACACTCCCATTTACCATTGCAACAAAAAGAGTAAAATATCTAGGAATAAACCTGCCTAAGGAGGTGAAAGACTTGTACTCAGAAAACTATAAAACACTGATGAAAGAAATCAAGGATGACATAAACTGATGGAGAAATACACCATGTTCTTGGATTGGAAGAATCCATATTGTGAAAATGACTATACTACCCAAAGCAATCTACAGATTCAATGCAATCCCTATCCAACTATCAATGGCATTCTTCACAGAATTAGAACAAAAACTTTACAAATTTGTATGGAAACACAAAAGACCCCAAATAGCCAAAGCAATCTTGAGAAAGAAAAATGGAGTTGGAGGAATCAGGCTCCCTGACTTCAAACTATACCACAAAGCTACAGTAATCAAGAGAGTATGGTACTGGCACAAAAACAGAAATATAGATCAATGGTACAGGATAGAATGCCCAGAGATAAGGCTACGCACATATGAGCACCTAGTTTATGAGAAAAGAGACAAGAACATACAAGGGAGAAAAGACAGCCTCTTCAATAAGCTGAGCTGGGAAAACTGGACAGTTACATGTAAAAGAATGAAATTAGAACACTACCTAACACCATACACAAAAATAAACTCCAAATGGATTAAAGACTTAAATGTAAGACCAGACACTATAAAACTCTTAGAGGAAAACATAGGAAAAACACTCTTTGACATAAACCACAGCAAGATCTTTTTTGACCCACCTCCAAGAGTAACAGAAATAAAAACAAAAATAAACAAATGGGACTTAATTAAACTTAAAAGCTTTTGCACAGCAAAGGAAACCATAAACAAGACAAAAAGACAACCCTCAGAATGGAAGAAAATATTTACAAATGAAACAACAGACAAAGGATTAATCTCCAAAATATATAAACAGCTCATGGAGCTCAGCATCAAAAAAACAAACAATCCAGTTAAAAAATGGGTGGAACACCTAAATAGACATCCCACCAAGGAAGACATAAAGATGGCCAAGAGGCACATGAAAAGATGTTCAACATCACTAATTACTAGAGAAATGCAAATCAAAAGTACAATGAGGTATCACGTCACACAGGTCAGAATGGCCATTATCAAAAAATGCTGGAAAGGGTGTGGTGAAAAGGGAACCCTCCTGCACTGTCGGTGGGAATGTAAATTGATACAACCACTATGGAAAACAGTATGGAGGTTCCTTAAAAAAGTAAAAATAGAACTACCATATGACCCAGCAATCCCACTACTGGGCATACACCCTGAGAAAACCATAATTCAAAAAGAGACATGTACCATAATGTTCATTGCAGCGCTATTTACAATAGCCAGGACATGGAAGCAACCTAAGTATCCATTGACAGATGAATGGATAAAGAAGATGTGGCACATATATAAAATGGAATATTACTCAGCCATAGAAAGAAATGAAATTGAGTTATTTGTAGTGAGGTGGATGGACCTAGAGTTTGTCATACAGTGTAGTAAGTCAGAAAGAGAAAAACAAATACCGTACACTAACACATATATATGGAATCTTAAAAAAAAAAAAATGGTACTGATGAACCTAGCTGCAAGGCAGGAATAAAGATGTAGACATAGAGAATGGACTTGAGGACACGGGGTGGGAAGGGTAAGCTGGGATGAAGTGAGAGTAGCAGTGACATATATACACTACCGAATGTAAAATAGTTAGCTAGTGGGAAGTAGCAGCATTGCACAGGGAGATCAGCTCGGTGCTTTGCGATGACCTAGATGGGTGCGATAGGGAGGATGGGAGGGAGGCTCGAGAGGGTGAGGATATGGGGACATATGTATGCATATGGCTGATTCACTTTGTTGTACAACAGAAACTAACACAGTATTGTGAAGCAATTATACTCCAGTAAACATCTATTAAAAAAGAAAAACAGTGATACGGCTAACAGAACTGTATATACTTATCAGACATTAAAAAAAAGAAAAATAAGCTAAGACTTTTTGGTAAAGAAACTTGAGCATCACAGAAACCTGACTAACTTTGTCAATTCAAAGCCCTGCTGAGTCCCATTTCACAGTATCACAGTTTTTAAATGTCGCTAAGAAATGTTCTTTGTATTAAAGCAAACGATCATAAGAAAATGCAACAATAACAGTCACGTTTTTCAAAAAGAGCAGAACATTAACCATAACTATTAAGTTAGTATTGTTATTATGAGTTTTTTTTTTTTAAAGATTCTTTAACTTTGTAAGAATGGGCCATGATTGACCATCTTCTAATTTTTCAGTATCAGAGAAAATATTCACACAGACTCAACTATACTAAATATTCCCAGACAGGTCAATAATAGGAAAAACAAACAATGATCTTAGTTTGGCACTTATAGTTGAATACATGGAAATAAGGATTTCCTCCAATTTTTAGTATATGAAACTCAGCAGAAGATTCTAAAATTTTATTATTAAAAATTATCTTTTATGAATATGTAATTTTAGTGCAACTTACATTAATTACTCCATTTGTTTCATTATGCTGCAAAAGTTTTCAAAATCCGGGATAAAAAAAGCTATCATAATACATGGATTCTGGTTAAGTTACTCAGACAAGTAACTGAACAAAACTGGAGAGTAGCTCGTATTAGAAAGGATGGTAGTAAGGGTATACAGCATGTGAACAGCAGGAAGTGGTTTACAAACTATTTCTACCAGAAAAAAATCAAACTGCTGGTTCATCTACAGCAGTGGTTCTCAGATGGGGGGCGATTTTAGTCCCCCAGGAGACTTTGTCAATGTCTAGAGATATTTTTGCTTGTCACAACTTGAGGGAATGCTATTGGTTTCTAGAGAGTAGATGCCAGGTCTGCTGTTGAACATCCTACAACATAACTGATAGTCTCACACAACAAAGAACTACCAGCCAGCCCAACATGTCAATAGTGCCAAGGATGAGAAAACAGAATTTAGAGACTGTACTGTGTACTTACAGGACTTACTTCATAGGATTATTGTGACGTTTAAATATAAACATTTAACATGTAAAATGCTAAGTATACTCCCTGGCACAACTATGCACACAATATGCATCAGTAATTACTATTATCAGTATTATTACTGTTACCACATAGACAATGATTTTTGGCTTTAGTGAAAGCTGGAACAGATGCAATCCTATTTTACCTGCCCCAGTGTAAAAACATCAAGAATAACTTTTAAGATGTTGGAAAAAAAGATTTTTTAAAAAAGAATATAGCAAAAAAGCTTCTTGAGTGTCTATATAGACCCCAGGTTTGCGTGGATGCACACAATCATTTGGGATTAGAAAAAATTAGTTCTAGATTTTCATTTACAGTAAGAACAACAGTCCAACATATATTTCACTTCTTTCTTCCCTAGGGAGGATTCCCAGGAATATCAACTGGTTTTATTTACAATTATTATAACAAAATATTTTTTAGTAGCCACAACGTTTAAAGTCAGAACCATCCTGTTTAAAGCCAAGTACTCGCCTGCTGTAATTTTTCTCATATTAGCTAATATGACAGCAATAACTAAACATGGTTAGCCATTTTAAGTACATTACAACTGCTTTTCCTCCCCAGATAACCACGTTATTATATTTGTCACCTCTTCGGCCTCCTTTCTATTGTTACACTAGTAAAAAGTTTTTTCTGAAGAAGTAAAGCCTTTACTTATAAAGATAGGTGGCAGCCCTCAATAGAATAGTGCTAACATTTTCTCCCCAGTTCTTGAAAATGCCAAAGAATTCTCAAATTAAGAGTCCCTCAATTTAATTCATGAAATCCTGAGGCAAAATATCAGCCTAGAAATAATAAATGAATTTTACAGAGAAATGACTTTAGGAAAATCACTGGAAATTTTTAAACGTATTTTTCTATTCTTTTTCTCAGGAAAAAAAGCTTATGTCTTTAAAAGGTTGGAGAATTTAAGCAAATACTCAGTGGTTTTGGAAATGTAGTTTCCATAGCAACCAACATGGTCTTCTTTATATAGCATTATAAACAGATGGTAAAGAGTGGTCATGTTTGCTTCTTTGCCAGTACATCAATAACACTGCTGTAATAGAGTATTGAATACACTTGAACTATTTAATAAATTTAATATACCAACCACGAGATCTAGTAATTTAGACAGACAAATATCATTAACCAGTATCTGGGTGGGGTTTTTTTTTTCCCCTTTTTAATAAACATACGAGGATCTTGAACAGTGAAGTCACTATACTCCACAGAGTCAACAGTCTTTCTTGGCAAGACTTTGTGTAAATGTTTTCTCAACACTTGCCATGCAGGGCATATCACCACAAATATGAATCTGATGAGGAGAAAATAATGCATTGAAATGATAAAAGTGGAACCACATCTGTAAATATATTCCTTGGCCATCTGTTCTTAAAGAACAAATGAGAAATTAAGAAGCACAAAGAGTTTCTTTACAATAAACAATAGGTTGTAAAGCAAATGGCAGAACTGTTGTTGTTTAAAAATCAGATCCATTCCATGTACAAAGTAATGCCTTCAGAAATGCAGGTGCTCTGAACTCCACTGATTTAACTGTGGTAACTCGCTAGGTACTATTTGCTAAAAAACTAGTAAGCCAAGAAACTATAAATGTGAATAGTCTGGCAGCAAAAGTTTGAAAAGCCAATTCCTACGTGAATTATCAACACATCTGAGGCAGTGACTGTGTCTGGAAGGCAGGCAGTCAGTCAGAAGCGGCCGTATGTGAGTCTGTGGCTCTGCAGGGGCACTGGCGTCCCTTCTTAATAGGCCCATCTTAGAGGTTCTGACATATTTCCCAAGCAAGGCAAGGAATGCTTACCTTAAAAAAACTGGGGACAATACTATTGTAAATTATATAAATGGCCATTTTGATTACACTTATAAAACAACATTTGGTAAATGGTACCTGTACTACATTCTCCCTCTCGTGTATCTATCCCTAAATTTGATGATTTTTATCATTTTTAAATTCTTTCCATGCTTCTCACATCAAAGCAAGTTCACTGGAAATGAGATCTTTCATTCTGCAGAACAATCCATGATGGAAATACAGAAAAGGGGTCTGCATATTTATGAAAGGAGTGAATTTGAACGATGTAAAGTGTATCATGGTTTAACTGAAAAGCAAAAAAATCTGAATTAGGGACTTCCCTGGTGGTGCAGTGGTTAAGAATCCGCCTGCCAATGCAGGGGACACGGATTCGAGCCCTGGTCCGGGAAGATCCCACATGCCGCGGAGCAACTAAGCCCGTGCACCACAACTACTGAGCCTGCGCTCTAGAGCCCAAGAGCCACAATTACTGAGCCCGCATGCCACAACTACTAAAGCCCATGTGCTTAGAGCCCGTGCTCTGCAACAAGAGAAGCCACTGCAATGAGAAGCCCATGCCCGTGCACCACAACGAACAGTAGCCCCTGCTCACCACAACTAGAGAAAGCCCGTGCACAGCAACGAAGACCCAACACAGCCAAAATAGATAAGTAAATAAATAAATAAATAAATTTATATAATATATAATTTATATAAAAATTTTTGAAAAATTAAAATTTTTGAATTCAAACATTTTAAAACTGGTAGAAACTGTCTCAGATTTATATTTGACTCAAAACTGGGAAAAGTTTAAAAAATTATGTATCTTGGATGAGTTACAGCGAACTCCACAGTCTACCAAAAACTGCTCTCATTATACAATTTTGGGGAATTATTTAAACCTGGAGAACCCAGGAAAGAGCCTCCTTTCTCATATGAGGCTGGAGAGTCTCCAATAAGGTACCCAGCTCATCCCCCAAAAAACATGCCTACCTACAGCAAGTGATCACTATCTGAGTGACCATGTAACCAGAAGGCCTTTTCAAAGGATTTTCAGTTTGCCTTCTATAGTACTTGTAGTGTGGGAGAGTATCAAGCAACTAACAGCCCCTAGTTTAGGTTAACTTCTCCTAGGAGTGGTTCTCAACCCTGGTGACAAAACAATATCACCTGAAAAGTTTAAAATATAACAATACCCGCAGCATATGCCAATTTAGGCAGAATCTCCAGAGGTGGGGGCCAGGCATGGGTAGTTTAAAAATACTCCTCAGGTATTATTTTAATGTGCAGCCAGCATTTAAAAAAACAAACAAACACCAGAGAGACTGTGACTCACATTTCTCTTTACCCATGGTGAGAAAGAGATCTCAAATCACCACTTTCATTTTTTCAGGATACACAGTTCAGAGTTAGATTTCCTTCTCATTACAGATAGGCACACAACTAAACAGGAATTGCTGGACTGATTTATTTGGTGTGGTAAATTTTATTATGAAGGAGTTCAACAAAATACAAGACTGAGGTGTGAAAAAACTTTTCCTGAGAACTATCCCAGATAGTAATGTTTACCTCTTAAGAAGACTATCATTACCAGGAAGACTCGTGAATGGTGAATTTATTTTCACTCCTTTTGGGATATACTGTGTGTCTGAGCTGGTTACGATGTATTCTCCACCTTCAACAGTCACAAAATAAGTGCTTTCTGGGTTTCCAGTGTACTTAACAGATATTCTGAAGAACTGATTTAAATGATCAGCAGTGTAATTCTCACTTGTTACTTCAGAGATATGATATTCTCTTTTTTCAAGAATGACCTTTAAACTATCACCAACAGCAGTGAAAATTCAGGTGTTTAGAGCAGGAAAAGCTGCATAAGAAGGATGCCATTTATCTTCTTCTGTAGCACACATTAAAAAAAAAAAAACAATTTTAAGAAACCTGTTAATCTACTGTCCCCAAAAGGGAGTAGAAATGAACGCCGTAGATCACAAATGTTATTTCAAGCCACACACTCATGGCAAAATTCTACCATGTAGAAAAATGCAAAGGTCTGATAGATTGTGATAGTAGTTCTTTATATATGATTTTCTCCTTTCAAATTATTTGTAAGAAGACCAATGACTTTTGCTTGCTATGAAATAGCAAACAGAAATAAAATAACTACACACTCTCCAAATCGTCAGTGATAGAGAATAGGGAGAGGAGTGCACAGTTAACTCAGAGAATAAACCATGATAATACAAGGGCCTTGGAGTCTACTTCTACATTTTTGTTTGTTTTCTTACATTTCCACAGGCAACTAAAATTTCCACAAGTCATTTATTCTTTCCTTGAGAAACTTTATTTGGCTATTTTTGTGTCTGGTGCTATTAACTCATCATAATTTTACATCAAATCCTCATAACATAACATGATTGAGGTTTAATTCCAAAAAAATTCAAAACACACAAAACAGGAAAAAATATCATCCTAATGTATTTGGGAAGAAACAACCTATTAAAGGGAATAAGTGTGTCTGGCAGAATTCTAGAGATGACAGAAAACAAGAGGAAACAACATTTCTTAATGTTATTTAAATATGCACACAGGAGACAGGGAGATAATGCTAGGACAGAGAATCAACAGGAACTCTAGTCTTCCTGCACATAGAATAGAGCTTCATTAACAATAAAGGAACAGGTGTCTGGGGACCCATTTATACAGGCTATTAACTATTATGAGCTGCTGGTATCCAAATTTATTTTAGTACTAGGCAACTGGTTAAAAATAAATACAAATTTAAATTCCATCTATTAGCATGTGAAAGCAATGCCTAGCCTTCCAGAGCCTAATTTAATATAAAGGTATTTTTCTATGGTCCTGATCACAGAGGATACCTAAGTTCATATATAGTACTTCCTAAGTCCCCAAATAAAAACCTTCATATTAAACCTCATCTGAATTGATGTAAAAAATTGATGAGTGGCCTTTTGTCTTGACTCGACAAGGCCAAACAAGCTTTGTTTACTAAGAACAAAATTTTTATTCAAACTTAAACAAATAGTGAAACAAACATGCATCTATCTTTTTAAAACTGGGAGAGGGAATCACATACACTCCCACTCTATTCAGTGCATTTCACTGCGTTATATACTATTTATTTTGAAAAACATGAGTATCAATGGTTATCTTCTGATAATTTTTACTGTCTCATCTATAAATACTGGTTAATAAACTAAATATTTGAGTATTTATGAGGAATCATCTGTACATCTTAATAAAAATACTTAGAATGTTAGAGTTGGAACTGCAGCAGGGATAATCCAGTTCAATATACTTTTTACAGTACAAGAAAATAAAGTACAGTGAGGCTAATTTGCCAAAAATAAACACAATAGCAATATGTGACCACATAAACTGTCAAAATACTATTATACTGTAAAACTAGTATACTAGTAGCTATCTCCCAACAATGTTATGAAAATTCAATGTGTTATTGTTCTTGATGTTATTTCAAACTATTACATTTACCGGCATCTAGTTTTTTAAAAAAAATTTGGTTTATTCACTTATATATGTTCTAATAGTGATATTATTTCTACTTATTCCAGAAGTATGAAGTGATTATGAAGTTTGTGCCATACTCCACAGAGAATAAAGGTGGTACAGCAAGATCTATATCCACAAGAATGTAGTAAAAGCCACTGTAGAAATGAAATGGTGAAAAATTTGAGGGATTGATGAGTAAGTCAAAGACGATGATTCTTAAAAATATGGTGGTATTTTAAATGGAAATAATTTGATAAGACCAGTGTTTCTCAACCTCGGCACTACAGGCATTTTGAGCTGGAAAATTCTTTGCTGTAAGGGTTTGTGCATTGCAGGCTGTTTAGCAGCATCCCTAACTTCTACCCACTAGATGCCAGTAGCACACCCCAGTTGAAACAACCAAAACCGGCTCTAGACATTGCCAAATGTCCCCAAGGGGCAAAATCATCGCTGGTTGAGAACACTGGATAAGGCAGACTAATATACCTTATGTTGCTTTTCAAGCTAGTGATACATACTAAATATCACCTAGAGACAAAGCAAATCTGAAGCTTTAGTATTCTAAAGCTATAAAGATAACTTCAGCTCTAAGGCATCAAGCATTAGGGTATTGAATAGAGGAATAAAAGCACAAACTCAATATCAAGTTGTGTCCTGGGTTCTGATTCTACAGTTTTCTGCCATTAATTTCCCAAAGTCCAAAGAAATATGAATAGGTCCATGTTCCTAATGAGAGATAGGTTATCTTTCATTATATTAAAGTTTCTCAAATTAGAAATAGCTCTGCCACCTTCCAAGAAATCCTTAGCACTTCCTTTCTGACTCTTCCAAAATATAATAACTTGTCAATTTGCTAAAGCACAAGTTTCTTTCAAGTACAATTCCAGGCTGGCATTCAGGAGCAAGCCATTTAGCTTATGTGTAACCTATCCAGTGGCCTAGAAGCATTAAAACAATGTGGTTTTGTTCTCTGTGTATGGATTTTATGGGGAAAATTTGTTATAAAACCATTCTCATATTTCACACTTTCCAAAGGTCTCAAAAGTACTGAAGGTTTATTATACTGGAGATTTCTAAAATGTTAGATTAAGAACCAAATAATTGAAGTGGCAAGCAAATGTCAGGCCTATATAATATATGAAGGGGAAGAACTGACCTCCTCTGCCTCATGCATCGTCTCTTGCTCTCTACTCTAGCCTTCACTCCTGCTGAAGTATGACACTCTAAACAACTGCTTGGTAATGATAGCACCTCATTAAATATCTGGGGCACAGGGCATATCAAAGTACTCTATAAGAAGACCACTAAGAGAGAAAGATGAAAAGGAATGTCTGAGAACCAGTGACCAAGCATGAGTTGGCTCAGAATCAATTTTTAAAAGAATTAGGGAGGGAGGGGATATGGGGATATATGTATATATATAGCTGATTCACTTTGTTATACAGCAGAAACTAATACAACATTGTAAAGCAATTATACTCCAATGAAGATGTTAAAAAAAAAAAAAAAAAAAAAGAATTAGGGCCACTGGAGGCATAGTCCATGAGATAGGACTGCTATTAGTGCTTCCTCCACTTCTGGGAACCTACCGGCTCCGCACTGAAAACAAACAAACAAACAAAAAGTAGTCTGGACAACTGACGAATTTGGAAACTACAAACATCAAGAGGAGAGTGTTGCTCATTTTGGTTTTGCCTTCACTTGAAAAGTTACCAAGTGGTCTCCATTTTACCTACTCAACAAACTTCTGTTTCTTTAACACTGTGAAAGAAGAGAGCGGTCTGTTTTCACAAAGGGATGCCTACAGGCTGAAAAGTTCTATTAATACTATTTTGTTTTGACTCTATGTATAGTGATATCTCCAACATTAGAAATTTGGACATAATCTGCTAAATATGAATTTACATACTGGGCAGTATTTCCTTTAACAAAGTCTAATTGGAACAGTAATTTTATGGTACATGAAAATTTAATTTCAAATGTTAGATATACTAAGAAATCTGATTTAGATAGAAGACAACTCATTTTTAGTTACAAAAAACTGCAATGCCAAAGTATTTTGCATTTAATGCTATAATTTACATATATTACAATATTCATGATACCTGATAAATACCCAAATCCTATTTGGAAAACCTTCATTGTGAAAAATTAGAATTTTAACAAAATGGTGTTTCACATTTTAAACAATGTCCTCACTTAGAAAAAGAAATAAACATATCAATTTGGCAAATGATATTGAACCTATGACTAATAAATTTAGATTCCTTTGATATTCCTTGAATAATTCTAAATATTAAACACTATGCATATGCTAATAAATTTCTAAATTTATAAAACAAATAAATAGGCACCCTCATTTTAGTTACACATTGTGGACATTTCACACAGGTACAGGATTACTTTAACAAACAATTCTTTAGTTATTACAGGCAACCTGCTGCTACAAACTAAAGAGGAAAGAGCTCTAAAAAAATTGAGCTCTCTGACCCATTTCATTTATAAATTTGTGTTTCAAGGAAAATGTTTAGGGTTGACATTTTCTACTTGACCCTACAAATGTCTTTTCTCTAAAGTATTACTTCACTTAGGTAACAAATCATCTATATTTCTACACAATGGAAGTGAAAACTTCCCCCCAAAAGACTAACCAATGAGACATTATTTACAAATAATACCAAAGGATCACACATGTAACATAACCCAAATCACTACTGCTTTAAAATGTATAGAGACTTCGGACTACCTCATGAGTGAGGTGGTGGACAAACCCTCCCTCAGCAACTATAAAGCTGGACAAAACTGTCAAAAGCAACAGTTTTATTAGCACTCTGGAATTTAAAGGCAGGAACAGTGTGAGTCTTGCCTGGGGCTGCTCCACAACTATCCCTGGCTTTGTCAGTGCAGCAGTTCAATCAGAGCAGGGCAGGCTGTGCAAACCAGCAGCTTTGTCACCTCTGCCAGAGAGGGATCACTTGATCTGGAGCACTGTCAGTTACAGTGGTAATCTCTGTGGCAAGCAAACAGAAATGGTCAGTGGCTCTGTAAGCCTGAGTAAGCAAATCTGAGTGGGGCAAGTAGCAGACAAGCAGATGAGCCAGGGATTTAACAGGGAGTTCCAGCAGGTCAGACAGCCAGAGGGGGCTTGACCTCACATGTTTGGGGTTGACTAGAGGCTGTATGCATTGCTGCAGAGGACAGAGAGGGCCCATATATCCCTGGATGATGAAGACTCAAGCATGTGAGGTGAGACAGAAGAGGGCCCAATGAAAAGTAAAGCCAGGGCAGCCTGAAGTGTGAATGTGCTTCCTCAGTTTGCACACAGATCCATCAGGAGAGATTAGAAGCCTTACTGGCTTGAGGTGTTTCAGCATTACTTTTGACCAATCTTTGGTCATTAAGTTATGCAGATACAGGGGTAACCCCTAGGAAGCCAGGCTTACAAATAAAAACAAGGGAAAAATAGTGAGCAGAGATAGCAGCAGCTGCACACTGAGGGGGATTACAGACTTCAAAGGTTCAGTCCAGGCAAGTTATTAAACAAACAAATGAAAACAACAACCAACATCACCAGTGCACAGGGAAAGTCACTAACTACAGTTGCTATAATATATTATCTAAAATGTTCAGAATTCAACAAAAGTTATGAGTTATGCAAGAAACAAGAAAATGTGATCCATAAAAAAGCTGTCAACAGAAAATGTCTCCAAGTGTCTTTAGATCTTGTATTTAGCAGACAAAGATTTCAAACTAGCTTTTATATATATACTCAAAGAACTAAAGAAAACCATATTTAAAGAATGACTACGGAATTTCAGTAAAAGTTTAGAAATTATTTTTAAAAGAACCAAATGGAAATTCCAGAGATGAAAAGCACAATAACTGAAGTGAAAATATCACCAGAGAGGCTCAACAGTAGACTTGAGATAGCAGAAAAAGATCAGTGAATTTGAAGACAGATCAACAGAAATTATTCAGTTTGAAGAGCACAGGAAAAAAAAAAAAAACTGACTAAAGAAAAATGAACAGACCCTCAGAGACCTATGAGACAATACCATGTGTACTAAAATATATGTGATAAGAGCCCAGAAAGTAAGGAAAAGCAAGAAAAGGGCAGAAAAAAATACTTAAACACTGGATGAAAACTTCCTAAATCTGAATAAAACATTAATTTATAGAGTCAACCTACTCAATGAAATCCCATGCAGGACAAGCACAAAACACCTAGAACCATCATTAACTGTTGGAAGACAAAGAGAAAATATTGAAAATAGCAAGAGAAAAATAACTCACCAGGTACAAAGGAACTATAATACAATGGCGGGTGATTTCTCACCAGAAACGATGGAGGCCAGAAGGCAGTGGAATGATGTTTTAAAGTGCTAGGGGGTTTGTATGGAGACACAAAAGACCCCGAATAGCCAAAGCAGTCTTGAGGGGAAAAAACGGAGCTGGAGGAATCAGACTCCCTGACTTCAGACTATACTACAAAGCTACAGTAATCAAGACAATATGGTACTGGCACAAAAACAGAAATATAGATCAATGGAACAAGATAGAAAGCCCAGAGGTAAACCCACGCACCTCTGGTCAACTAATCTATGACAAAGAAGGCAAGGATATACAATAGAGAAAAGACAGTCTCTTCAATAAGTGGTGCTGGGAAAACTGGACAGCTACATGTAAAAGAATGAAATTAGAACACTCTCTAACACCACACACAAAAATAAACTCAAAATGGATTCGAGACCTAAATGTAAGACTGGACACTATAAAACTCTTAGAGGAAAACATAGAAAGAACACTCTTTGACATAAATCACAGCAAGATCTTTTTTGATCCACCTCCTAGAGAAATGGAAATAAAAACAAAAATAAACAAATGGGACCTAATGAAACTTAAAAGCTTTTGCACAGCAAAGGAAACCATAAACAAGACAAAAAGACAACCCTCAGAATGGGAGGAAATACTTGCAAACGAATCAACGGACAAAGGACTAATCTCCAAAATATGTAAACAGCTCATGCAGCTCAATATCAAAAAAACAAACAACCCAATCTAAAAATGGGCAGAAAACCTAAATAGACATTTCTCCAAAGAAGACATACAGATGGCCAAGAAGCACATAAAAAGCTGTTCAACATCACTAATTATTAGAGAAACGCAAATCAAAACTACAATGAGGTATCACCTCACACCAGTTAGAATGGGCATCATCAGAAAATCTACAAACAACAAATGCTGGAGAGGGTGTGGAGAAAAGGGAATCCTCTTGCACTGTTGGTGGGAATGTAAATTGATACAGCCACTATGGAGAACAGTATGGAGGTTCCTTAAAAAACTAAAAATAGATTTAACATATGATCCAGCAATCCCACTACTGGGCATATACCCAGAGAAAACCATAATTCAAAAAGACACATGTACCCCAATGTTCATTGCAGCACTATTTACAATAGCCAGGTCATGGAAGCAACCTAAATGCCCATCAACAGATAAATGGATAAAGAAGTTGTGGTACATATATACAATGGACTATTACTCAGCCATAAAAAGGAAGGAAATTGAGTCATTTGTTGAGACATGGATGGATCTAGAGACTGTCATACAGAGTGAAGTAAGTCAGAAAGAGAAAAACAAATATCGTATATTAATGCATGTATGTGGAACCTAGAAAAATGGTACAGATGAACCAGTTTGCAGGGCAGAAGTTGAGACACAGATGTAGAGAACAAACATATGGACACCAAGGGGGGAAAACTGTGGTGGGGTGGGGATAGTGGTGTGCTGAATTGGGCGATTGGGATTGACATGTATATACTGATGTGTATAAAATTGATGACTAATAAGAACCTGCTGTATAAAAAAAAAAAATTAAATTAAATTAAAAAATTTAAAAAAAAAGAAATTTAAGATACAAATTGAATGAAAAGAAGTCAAGTAGGTAGAAAAGGTCAATGTTAAAAATTAAAATGTGGGAGTAAAAAAAAAAGTGCTAGGGGGAAAGGGAATTCCCTGGCAGTCCAGTGGTTAGGACTCCACGCTTCCACTGCAGGGGGTACGGGTTCCATCCCTGGTCGGAGAACTAAGATACCGCAAGCTGTGTAGTGCAGCCAAAAAAAATTTTTTTTTAATAAATAAATAAAGTGCTGGGGGAAAAAGGCTGGCAACTAAAAATTCTACATGCTTTAAAAATAAAAGTGAAACAAAGGCATTCTGAGATAAACAAAAGGTGGAGAAAATTTGTTATCAGATTTGCCTTACAAAAAGTACTAAAGGAAGTTCTTCATATTGAATAGAGTGATATCAAACAGCAATCTGAATCCACATGAATAAACAATGAGCATGAGAAATAGTGAAAATGTGAGTAAATGTGAAAGATTGTGTAAATACATTTTTTCTCATTTCTTCTCTTAAATTTTATAAAAGATGTAAGATTATATAAAGCAAAAATTATAACAATGTATTGATGGATTATAACATATATACAGATACAATATATATAATAATAGTAATACAAACGAAGTGGGGGAAGGAGATATATTGGAGCAAGTTTCTACATTTTGCTGGAATTGAAATTAGTGTTATTCTGAAGCAGACTGTGATAAATAAAGATGCACATTGTAAATGCTAGAACCACCACTAAGAAAATAACTCAAAATCATATAGTTTAAAAAAAAGCACAGGGACTTCCCTGGTGGCACAGTGGTTAAGAATCCTTCTGCCAATGCAGGGGATACGGGTTTGAGCCCTGGTCTGGGAAGATCCCACATGCCACAGAGCAACTAAGCCCGTGCGCCACAACTACTGAAGCCCGTGCACCTAGAGCCCGTGCTCCACAACAAGAGAAGCCACTGCAATGAGAAGCCCGCACACCGCAACGAAGAGTAGCCCCCGCTCGCTGCAACTAGAGAAAGCCTGCGTGCAGCAATGAAGACCCAACACAGACATACATACATACATAAATACATACATAAGTACATATATAAATACATACATATATACATAAATAAATTTATATTAAAAAAGCACAGCAGAGAAATTAAAATGGTACACTAAAATATACATATTTAACATAAGAGAAGGGAGTAAAGAAGGAACAAAGGGACAAAAAAGACATGAGACAAATACAAAAAATAAATTAAATGACAGACTTAGAGCCAACCATATCAATAATTATATCAGATATGCGTTGTCCAAATAACCTACTCAAAAGGCAGGGATATTCAGACTACATTAAAAAGCAAGACCCAACTATATGCTGTAGCCAAAAGACACACATTAGACACAAAGACATAAATAGATTAAAAGTAATAGGATAGAAAATGATATGTCATACAAATAGTCACCATAAGAGATCAGGAATGGCTATATTAATATCAGACAAAACATACTTTAAGGCAAGAAATGTTACTAGAGACAATGAAGGACATTTCATAATCGTAAAAGCATCAGTACATAAGGAAGCTATAACAATTATAAAAGCATATACACCTAATAATAGAGACCCAAATGAAGGAAAAACTGAAAACTGAAAGGAGAAATAGGCAATTCAGCAATAACAGATGGAGACTCCAATAGTCCCCTTTCAACAATTGATAGAACAACTATACAGAGAATCACCAGATATAGAAGATTTTAACAGCACTATCAACCAATATGATATAATTGACATTTATAGAGTATTCCACACAATGAGTATAGAATACACATTCTTTTCAAGCACACATGGAACATTCTCCACATGCTGGACCACAAAACAAGTCTCAATAAATCTAAGAAGACTGAAATCATTAAAAGTATGCTCCATGACCACAAATGAACTAAGTCAAAGATCTCCAGTGGTAAGAAGTCTGGGAAAACTGACATATTTAGAAATTAAACAACACACTTCTAAATACCACAGGGATCAAAAAGGAAATCATAGAGAAAATTTTAAAAAATATTTTGAACTGGATGAAAATGAAAACACAATGTACCAAATTTTATAGGATGCAACTGAAGAAGTGATTAGAGGTAAATTTATGGCTTATAAGCAGGAAAGGTCTGAAATCAATAATCTAAGCCTCCACCTTAAGAAACTATACAGGGAAGAGCAAACTAAACCCCAAACAAGCAGGAAAAAAAGGTTAATAATAAAGTTTAGTGTGAATATCAACAAAATAGAAAACAGAAAAACAATAGAGAAAAATCAATAAAATCTCAAAGTGGCTATTTGAAAAGATCGATAAAATTGACAAACCCTTACCTTTAGACTGATCAAAAACGTTAAGAGAGAAGACACAACTTACCTAATTTAGTAATGAAAGAAGAGACCTCACTACTGACCCTACAGGAATTAAAAGGACTATAAGGGAATATTATAAACAACCTTACACCAACAAATTAGACAACTTAGAAAAAATGGACAAATTCTTAGAGAGAAACAAATTTCCAAAATTGAGCCAAGAAGAAATAGAAACTATGGATAGACTTGTAACAAGTAAATAAATTGAATTTTAATTAAAAACCCTCTCACAAAATCTCAGGATTTGCTGGCAAAATCTATCAACTATTTGCAAAAAAGAAATAACCAATCCTTCACAAACTCTTAAAAAAACAGAGGAGAGAAACTTCCCAACTCACTCTATAAGGCCAGTACTACCCTCACACCAAAGCCAGATAAAAACATCACATGAAAAGTACAGATCAATATCCCTCATGAATACAGACACAAAAATCCTCAACAAAATATTAGCAAACTGAATCCAGCAACACATAAAAAAGCTCATACATGATGACCAAGTAGGATTCATCCCAGGAGAGCAGTTTAACATCCAAAAACCAGTAATGTAATATACTATATTAACAGAATAAAGAACAAAAACCAAATGACCATTTCAATAGACATGGAAAAATCATTTAACAAAATCCAATACCCATGATAAAAACTCTCAATACATAAGGAACAGAAGAGAACCCCTCAGCCTAATAAAAGGCATCTATGAAAAACCTACAGCTAACATCATAAAACAATCAAAGACTGAATGCTTCCCATCAAATACTGGGAATAAGATAAGAATGGAAGTTCTTGCTTTCTCTATTCAACATTGTACTAACATTTCCAGCCAGTGTAATAAAAAATTAAAGGCATTCAGACTGGAAAGGAAGAAGAAAAAAAGTTTTTATTCAAGGGTGATCATCTTTGTACAAAATCCTAAGGAATCTACAGTAAAAATACTAGAATTTATACATGATTTTTGTAAGGTATCAGGACATATGATCAATATACAAAATAAATTGTACTTCTACATACTAGCAAAAAAATGCAAAAATAAAATTTAAAAAACAATTCTATTCCTGATAGCATCAAGAAGAATACTCAGGAATAAACCTAACCAAAAAAATGCAATATTTGACACTGAAAACTATAAGACTTTACTGAGAGAAATGAAAGAAGATCTAAATAAATTGAGACATTCCATTTTTATAGACTGTTCACCTCAGTATTGTTAAGATATTAATCCTCCCAAATTGATATATAGATTCAGTATAATCGCTGTCAAAATTCCAGCAAATTTTTTATAGAAATTGATAAGGTGATTCTAAAATTTATATGGAGATGCAAAGTGCCTAGAATAGCCAAAATGACTTTGAAAACAAAGTTGGAGGACTTGTAATACCTGAACTTACAAAGCTACAGTAATTAAGGCAGTGTAGTATTAGCCTAAAGATAGGCATACAGATCAATGGAATAGAGCTGAGAGCACAGAAATAAATCCTTAACATTTATGGTCAATCATTTTTTACAGAAGTACCAAGACAATTCAATGGGCAAAGAATCTTTTCAACCAATAGTGCTGGAGCCACTGAATAGCCATGTATATGACTTGAATAAAAAGTTTTATTTCTTCCTTTCCAACTGGATGTCTTACTTTTTTACTGCACTGGCTGTAAACTTCAATATAATGTTGAAAAAAAGTGGCAAGAATTGGCATTCTTACCTTGTTCCCAATCATTATATATATAAGCTCAGACCCTCACCCCACACCATACACAAAAATTAACTCAAATGAATCACAGACCTAAGTAAAAGAGCTGAAACTATGTCTTCATCAAAGAAGATATATGAATGGCTAAATTCCCTTTCCATACTTTCCTATACAGTTTTCTTAAGCTGTTAATACCTACTACTACAATCCAAAGGACACTTGATTTGGGTTATTTTGGGCTTACCAAATTTCACTTGAAGGAAAATGACTTCAACGTACTCTGCCACTTAATAAATTTGAGGATCAGTCCAAGACCATGCCACAGAGGCTTAAAACAGAATCCTGGATTTTCCTCCTTTTTCATTCCCAGATCCAATTATCAATCAGAAACAGCCTGAACTCATAACACTCTGGTTTCAAGTCAGAACCTAGTAGCCAAGTAGTTCTAAAATCTTTTCACCCCAGCAATTTCCCTCTCTACATTCAACTTTTGTCAAACTATTGTATCATCTGGTTAATTCTGTCAGTTTCATCAAATTACAAACTAAACTGAGGGGAAAGACTGTTTTATTCATCTTTACATCTCTTCTGTATTACAGTGTATTACATGAATACATTATGTGTCTTTAATAAATGTTTAGAAACTTTCAGTGTATCCTTTGTATGATTTCCTTATACCAGATCTTTATACATTTGTTCTTAACAATTTACCTGTTGCTTGAACAAAATTTCCTTTTCAATGTCTAGTGCTTATCTTTGTTATCTGTGTGAGACAGCTTCTCCAGAAACATTAAGAGAATGTTAAAACAGGAGAGTACTTCAGCTTAGAAAACACCTAATCCATTTTATCTCTCAGATACCAAAGGCAGTTGTAGAATACGAATAGGGCATTGCAAGCAATCTGGGCTTGACATCAGCTTGACCATTTACTTACCTAGACGGTTTGGCACAAGTCACTTACTTAACTTCTCTGAGTTTCAATATTCTTATTAGTAAAACCAGGACAAAATCTACTCAAAGGGTTTTGTGAAGATTATAAGAAATAGCCTGGAAATAAGCTCCCCTAACCAGCCTTCACTGCATCTGAGCACCAGAGAGTTAAACTGACTTAAACCAAGAACTCAAGTCTCCATTAGCATTCTTTCTACTTCATTAAATGGAGAATAGAGTACCACATAGTAAATCACTATCAATTCATTCAGAGAGTTCGCTTATGCAAGAATAAACATATTTTACCAAGTGTTTGGTGCATCTTTGAGATAAAAAGAATATATATTTCCTATGACATTAAGAAACAATTAATTAACTATCTTTCAGATCCAGCTTTTACACGTTCTTCTTTAGACATTTGTCATCCAGGCCCAACTATCTCTTTAAGTAGATCAACTGAATTTTATGGTAATGATTCTTTTTTAATACATCACAATGTGTTTGAGGGTGTTTCTTGTTTCCACATAAGATAAATTTAGAGTATACACATAAAGCACTAAGGGATAAGCATGACAACTGGACAAATATCTATGGTATAATTTACAATTGAAAATCTAGAAATAAAAGGTCAAATAAAAAGGAAGTAGATTTAACTGGACAGAATGTTAGACAGTCATTTAAAAATAAATATGAAGATTACAGTACTATGGAAAATGTGTACATTTAGCCAACATGAAAAGTCGAACATAACACTACATATACACTATGACTACACCTACGTAAAACATATAAACATGAATAAATTTGGAAAGGAAAAATATTGGAAGGTTGCCCCCCAAAACACATGTTATATTATCATGATGGGATTATAGGGAAATTTATTTTCTTTTAGTACTGATATGATAAATATATATCATATATATTTTGTATTTGTTTGTTTTGACCCATGATAAAGCTGACAACTCTTTTTTGTGGATATTTTTAACTACTAAGAAAAAGGAACCATTAGAAAAAAGACAACATACATATTTCTATCAATACAAAACTTATTACTATTAAGTGATTTAAAGAACTTAGTATTAGTAATAAGCAATTTTAAGGTACAGAAAGAACGCCAAAAGATCTTCAACAATGAGAAATAGTTTTCTCAACTCTGAAAAGTAAACCACAGTTTTGAACTTCTAAGTTTTGGAACCACTAAAGAGGTGGAGTGATGAAGGAGCAAGAGAGACCTTGGAGAACATCACCTCATATCCCATCCTGTAGTTGCAGTTAGCTCTGGATTATGCTCAAGAGTTGTGGCAGCTTTGGTAAAACTTACAGAATCATCATCCTGAGGTCCAGATATTTTTAGTACAAATTACCAGCAAGGTCTTGAGTAATTCAGATAATATTCACCAGTGATAAGTGGGATGTGTACCAGTGAATGAACGCATCAGCAGCTCTTCTTTGGATCACTTATACAAGATCACCTTCAAAAGTTTCCCAATTTGTAGGGCTATTTAAGTATCCCAATTTGAAGAAAATAAGACTAGGCAAAGATCTGAATACCCTACCAGACTGATTTCCACAAAGAATTTCATCAGTAAAACAAAGATTCTTGATCTGCAGTTTCCATTGGGAACTTGGCATCCAATAACATCTGCAGAATTAAAGAATCTCCAAAGATAGTATGGTGTGGTTTACAATGCTGAATCTTAAGTCTGCCACCTAAGCATAGCTGGAGTGTATTTCAAAGATAAGGAAGTACATATTAAAAAATATTGAAATTTTAATTTCTCCCTCTCCAGTTACAATGCAGGGTATTCAAGTATCAATTCTGTTCTTTCCCCATTTAGCAAACATCAGTTCTAGACCTACAGATAACAGCTCTAGAATAATGTATTTTATCACCTCCTCTCAAGCATCAGAAGGCAAGACAGCGCTTCATGATGCTAAGAAAATATAGGTACCTCTGAGCCTCCAGTTTCTAGTTCACAATCAGAGCAATCCTTCTTTTTTCCTCTTTAAATACAGATGTAATGACTGCTTTAAGAAAATGCCAACTACCAGAAGCCAAAGAAAAGCTTACTGAATATGAGATTTCCCTGTAAAACATCATTAAGGAAGGTTGATTTACAGGTTACCACAGTTATTTAACCTGGATTAAATGGACCAACTTCTTTTTACCAAAGGATTGGGATACCCAAAATTCAGGTATAATGGAAAAGGAAATAGAGTATTTTAGATTTCCCTTCTAGCTCCCATATTAAGAGGAAGAAAATGTTTAAGAGTAAACTGAATATAGCAAGATTCAAGGACAACCTGAAGTAGCAAAGAAATTATCTGCATGTTACATGTTCCCATATTTTCATTTATTTCAACTGACAGTTTCTCTGTAATCTACTAAATAATTATTCTAGTAAATGTTAAGTGTTCCCTGGCATGCTGATTTACGTTATTTTAGAGTAACATTACTCCTGTGTAATGTAAAATTGGTAGCTATCCATTAGTAAGAATTAGTAAGAATAAAGGAAGACAGACAACTCCAGGACCAAAAAAATAGCTCAGTCTTAAAGAATCTTAGGGTCTATGACACTTTAAGATGCCAGTTCCTTGAGGAACTATTTACAAACTAAACAATTTGTCAAAGAGTCTAACAAGAATGGAAGGGACCTAATATCTTCTGAGTTCCTATTCTGATGCAAGCACATGTTAGAGAATATGCATTATCTTCATAACAACCCTGACAGGCATTTTGTCTCCTCACAGATAAGAAATATGCTATTCAGAAGAATTAAGTAATTTGCTTACAGTGGGACCAAGGCAAAATTCAAACCAAGGACCCAGACTCTAATTTTTTCTTTCATATCTTACTACATTCATTCAAAATATTAGAGATTCTATTCTTTTAAAAGATCCAGTTATAAAGAAAGTAATAATCATTTACTATATCCTGATGTTATGGACTTTCCATATTCTATTGGGCAGTCAGGAAAGTGGCCAACAAACTGTGCTGCAGGCAAGGTACGCAGGCAAAGATTCCAGCAGGTACCAGCTTTCTTTTTTCATTCTGGCTCTTGGTTTCTCTTTCACTGTTGCACACTGGTGGTTTAAAGACCATGGTCAGTAAGTATGAGTGAATCTCAAAGCTCAGTAGTATAGCTATTCTAAGAATTTCTAGGTAGACTGCTTTTAGGGAAAATTCATGGCAACTGGATTTAGTCATGTGGGCAGGGGGTAGAGGGAACAAAAATAATTCTCTCCTTGGTCAAAAGTGTGTGACATCAATATCACATAATTCATGCTTTAACCCTTCTATATTAGCAACTGAAAATTTTTGAATTACTCAGTTCTAGTCAAATAATAAATTTGAATGACCACTTTCCAATTCTAGGCCTCAATTTTTCATGTTTCCCAATATATACAGGCAATTGTAAAAGAATTCCAAAACTAAACCTATGCACTAGACTTTTTTTGCTTGATAAATCCAATAATCCATTTTATAAGCAAGTTGAGTAATGGTGAGTAATTTCTTAGTCTACTGCGGCTGAGTGAAAATAACAGGCTTTCAAAAGAACTAGAGCTAACTTAAGAAAATGAGTTTAACTCAAAGAAATAATTTTACCTTCTTTGTTGCAATATTTTTTTTTTTAAGGATTTTCTTTTTAATTAATTAATTTATTTATTTTTGTCTGTATTGGGTCTTCGGTTCGTGCGAGGGCTTTCTCCAGTTGCGGCAAGCGGGGGCCACTCTTCATCGCGGTGCGGGGACCGCTCTTCATCGCGGTGCGCGGGCCTTTCTCCATCGCGGCCCCTCCCGTTGCGGGGCACAGGCTCCAGACGCGCAGGCTCAGCAATTGTGGCTCACGGGCCCAGCTGCTCCGTGGCATGTGGGATCTTCCCAGACCAGGGCTCGAACCCATGTCCCCTGCATTAGCAGGCAGATTCTCAACCACTGCGCCACCAGGGAAGCCCTGTTGCAATATTTTTATACTATTATGATTAATACTACCTACAAACAGGAAGCAATGTGTTAAATTTACATTTTAGGGCTTGTTCTGAATCTAGAGATAGCTTAGAGTCTTATTTTGCTCCCCACTATTCCTTGTATTCTCATATGCTCAACCAGGAATTCTCGAGCTGGGCCTACCTATCTTTCCTTCAAAAGTGCCATCAATAACTTTTATATAAAGCTGAAAGGAGAAAGCAGCAAGCAGCCCTTCTTCTCCTCCCTTGAGCCACCTACTAGCCTAATGCCTCTCTATAAGGACCGGGAAGGAATTATCTATCACCCACCTTCTTTCTGCTAGAGACCATAGTTCGTCAAAGCACAGAAGCTACGGTTCTGGGGATCAAACCTACTGCTTTTTCTCACTCTGGATGATGGATAAAGTAGAAGTTTTAGCATGGCCCTCTACCCCATTTCCAGACCTGGGTTACTACCTAAGACAGGAGGGAAACCTCTTTTTCCTTAAGCAAATGAGTAAGATTTTCTCTTCAAAAAGGAGGATCCCATGAACGTCTTATAAATTATCACTAATTAAAGCAACTAAAGGCAGCTAATACTTTTTAGTACTGTTGCCAATGTCAGTGCTGAATGTTAGATACAAAAACTTGATCCCTTTATCCAAACTGATAACTGAACTGATCTAATTCTTTATTTTTATAATTTAACATGGAATTATGCAATCTTTATTCAGTTTGACAATTGCTGAGAACCTACTAAGTGCCAGAACTGTGCTAAGTCTTGGATATGAAAAGAATAAAGTTGAGTTGCTACCAAATCCATGTGCTCAAGACTTAGATTGGTTTTGGGTGGGAGGGTGCGGGGGTGGAGGAAGCTCCAGCATAGAATGTTAACAAAGTGTGTTAAATGCCACAACAGTGATTTGCACAGCTTACCACAGAGTATAGAAAATAATTCCTAGAGGACATGGTGCTGGACTTGAGCATTTTCATAGTTTTTTCTTTATTTTGATTTCTTTTCCCTGTTTTCTCTCTTTAATCATTTTAAACACTTACTTTATAGCCCCTTTCATATTTTCCTATATCTTAGGTTCCCGAGGTGCTAACCCTCCTGCTTCCTTTTATTTATGGTGAGTAATGTCCACAGTTTGTCATTTCTGTTCGTGAGTGTACCGCCAGGTATTATTTTCATTGTGGTAATCTTAGATGTTCTGGATTCTAGCAACATTACACCAAAGCAGTTTTGCATTTGTTAACACTGCAGTCCCAGCAGACCAAATTATGATGTGGTTACAATGGAACCTCCACTCCTGATTCTGGGCTTGAGGATCCCATACCACATAGGTAGGATAAAATCAGACTTGAAACTCACAATAAGACACAGGTTTGGGGATGGTGGCAGACTATATTTCCAAATTTGGCTGCAACAACATCTCCCATTTTAAATGTTCTTTGCATTGAGACCCTGACATTCCTCCCATGAAGCAGTATAATCTATGTGCGCTCTCTCGAAACTGGATGGGCCTTTGTGACTACCTTGACAAATAGAATATGGTAGAAGTGACACTGGATTCCAAAGTCTAGGTCATTAAAATGCCACAGACGTCCTCCTAGTTCCTTTAGGTACTGTCTGGTACCCTTGGGTATTTGTAGCAAGAGGGGTTCCATATTATCATATTCTACCATGTTGCTAGAACAGCGAGCTCTTTAGCCAAGTAGAGAGAGAAGGAAAAACATTTTACATAGAGAAAACGGCATCTGCAAAGACTCAGTTGAGCAACAACTTGGTTTCATCCTGGAACTCCACTATGGAAATCCACTATTGTTGCAGGGCAAAGGTGATACAAGGTAATAAGTGGCAAGAAATGAGATGCAGAGGCAAGTAGTTGCTGGATTATAAATACTTTGTAATACAAGCTAAGGAGCTTGAATCTTTCCTGCAGGAAATGGGGAGCCACCAAAGACTGTAAAGACATATTTCAATAAATCATTTCAACAGATTATGTGGAAAATAGATTTGGGTTGGGGGTGGAGGGCCTGACAATAGAAAGATCATTTATCTTTGGCGGGGGTTGGGGGGGGGGTGGAGAACAAAACACAGGCCAAAGATGAAGCTCTGAACTATGGCAGTAATAGTAGTGACTGAGAGGAAGGTAGAGCTCAGAAATTTAAGGAGTTACAATGAATATGGATTACAGAATCAGGAAGAAGAAAGAATTCAGGCTATCTTCCAGATGTGTAGTGTGAGCAACCAAGTGGATAATGGGAATGCAGGAGAAATGGGTTTGGTATAAGGATTTCGATTTTAGACACATAGTCAATATCCTGATAGAGATGACCAGTGGGCAGTTAGATATCACTGCCAAAGGGGAACTGTGGGAAATGGAGCGACCCTAATTCCACGTGGATTCTATTTTTATTCTAGGAATTTGCATGTCCAACACTATCCAGTTGACATTAATAGTGTCAAGTATAAGCTCATCCTAGCAACCCAGGAGACTGAAGTTAAGCCTCTGAATTCAGGTATCCAAGCTACAGCTAGCTATGGCAACCATATGTCTTAGGTTTTCTGAGACACTCAATTTTTGGTTAGTAAAACATCTTTACTGAAGCTATATCATTCCAACACATGCATTGAGAAAGGCATTTAAGCCACATTTTCCCTGAGCACTAAGTACCTAAGAAGAAAAAAAAGTGGTCCAGGTCAGAAACAAAATAGATCATTTGAATAGCCCTGTGTGCTTATCAGATGATGACCCAGGGTGTCACTTCTTATTTTTAAACCCTGTCCTTTCTTTCCCCAACAAGACTAAGATGGGAAAGAGAAATTTATAAAGTCCCTCAGATATTAATTAATAATTTTTCAAGTGCCTAGAGCAAAACTCCTTGTATTTTGTTGAATAATTTTTTTCTTTCAACTTTTAATTTTGACATAATTTGAGGCTCACAGAAAAGCCGTAAGACTAGAAAGAATCTCAACATACAAATTTTAACAATTTACCAATTTGCTCTATTATTTTCTCTATGTAAAATACTCATTTCTTCCTGAACTGTTTGAGAGCAAGTTGCTGACATGATGCTCTTTTACCCCTAAATACTTCACTGTTTATTTCTTAAAAACAAGGTCATTCTCTTACATAACTCAGTACAAATATAAATATCAGGAAATTAATAGTGATACAATGATTAATCAACAGACCTCATTTGGCTTTGCCAATCGTCCCAAAAATGTCCCTTACAGCAAAAGAAAATCCCAGATCACACTGTATTCACTTGTCAGTCTCCTTAATATGGAACAGTTCTTTAGTCTTTGTTTTTCCTTTTGATAGTAAAGTTTTTGAAGTTATTTTGTAGAAAGCCTCCCATATTGAGCCTTTCTTAATTTTTCACATGATTAGATTTCAGGTTATGCATTTTTGGCAGGAATACCATGGAAGTAATGTTGTGTTCTTTTTAGTACAAGAAGCATACAAGGTTAATTTGTCTCAATATTGGTGATGCTGGGTTTACAACTTTGTCAAGGTGGTGTCTGCTAGTTTTCTCCAGTTACTGTTTTTCCCTTTGTAATTAATATTATGGGTAGATACTTAGAAATTATTAAAATATTCTATTCCTGATCACACTTTACCTACCAATTTTAATGTCTACTGATGATTCTTGCCTAAAACAATTATTATTTTGATGGATGCCAAATGGTGATTTTCTATTTCTATTATTTTTTCTACTTTCATAGTTGGCATTATATTGTACTTTAACAAAGAAATTTCCCTTTTCTTTTATCTACCTATCTATCTATTTATTTTTATCAGTATGAACTCATGCATTCTTATTTGGTTCAATGAATTATAATTCATTATTTTCACTCCTTTGATACTCACATTGTTTGAGATCTGGCGTGTGGGAGTTCATCCAATCTGGTTCCTGTCCTTTGGACGTGACCTCATCATTTCTGAGCACTTCCCATTTTTGGTCACAAAAAGATGTTCCAGGGACATCTTGTCCTTTCAAAGGGGACTGTGGTTCTTCTTAGTGGAGAAGGTATGTAGTAACCATTATATGGCATGAAATGTCCTCATTACTACTGGGGTATCATTATTTCTAAGTCCTCTCTGCAAAAAGAAATAGGAAATAGATGGGTATATACGTGTGTATGTGTGTGTGTGTGTGTGTATATATATATATATATATATATATATCAGCATGGATGTTTATTTTATACTTTGGGTTTTTTTAATTTGTAAAGTAATTTCTGGCTTTACCGCATTTTTTAAATTAATTTTTATCGGAGTATAGTGGCTTTACAATGTTGTGTTAGTTTGTGCTGTATGGCTTTACTGCATTTGATCAAAGCATGCAGCTTCTAATATTTCTATATTATGACACTTAAATGATGTTTACTTTTGTGACCTAGTAATGATCAATTTTTGTGAACATTTCACATGCACTTGAGAAAAAGATGTATTTTGTATTAGAGCTTAAAGTTTGATATATATACACATACCTATCTATTTGATTATATTGTTAAGGTCTTTTATATATTTGTCTGTCTTGTATTGAAAGTGGTGTGTTGAAGTCTCCCAGTATAAATTAGCATGCTTATGTCTCCTTGTATGTCTTGTATTTTTTGCTTTATAAATGTGGGTACCATTTTATCTACTGCATAGATACCTGTAACTGTTATAACTTCATTATGAATTGTGGCTTTTTATATTAAAATGTGTTCTTCCTCATTTTTAATAATTTTTGACTTGGCTTCTACTTTGCCTGGTGTCAGAACTATACCCTCTGCTTTTTAATCATTTTTGATTTGTGTGGTATTCCTTTACTCACCCCTTTATTTTTGGCTTTTCTAAATCATGTTGTTTTAGGTGTAACCCTTGTGCACAGCATATAGTAGCTTTTTTTGAAAACACCAAATTGAAAATATTTTTTTGTTAATAGGTGAGGTGAGTTGAGGCTATTCACACTTACTGATATAATTCATATGTTTGGTCTTAACTATGCCACATTATTTTATAATTATTATGTTTATATGTTATATTTTATTTCTCTATTACCTGTTTTCTTTGGCTTTTTCATTTGTAAGATTTCTTTTATATTTAGGAAAGTTTTTTCCCCCTGTTGTAGTGATTGCCTTTGTGCTTTACTGAAAACAGGCCTTTAGCGTGAGGTTATATGTTTATCTGCCTAGGAGCTAGGCTGCGCTTAATGTTTGCTGTAGCTGTAGGCATCAGAGGTTTCAATTTCCTCTAGTGTCCTTTTTTTGGTCTTTCCTGTTATCTTTGGGTTTCCCTAGAAACTCCCTCTTAAATAGGGTCTGTGTCTTGTAGCTCTCTCAGTTGTAATCCATTGTTACTTTACTGGAGCTCTGTTGATGTGGTCTGAAGGTACTGTGGGAGAAGTCTTCTATATTCTTATGATTAAATCTCAGGTTTTTTTTAGTGGGCCTGAGCCCCTGGGCTGTAACCTTCAGAAGAGATTCTTAGTGTTTTTCCATCCTCTTATATGAGAAAGAAAGGATACAGGGGGATAAGCTGCCTAACTGCCCTTTCCCTAGGTCAGATAAAACTCTAGGAGTGTCCTTTGAGGGCTGGCCTTCCTTACTGAGAATAGAAGTGGGAGCGTTTCAAAATGGTTACTTTCCCCCTCCACCTGTCAGAAGTATGAGGGGATTTTTCTCAGATCTTCAGCCTGAAAAGGTGGTGAGACACCTGGAGATAAAAGTCATGAAAGTGTGGGGACCTCCTTAAACTGGATTCCCAGGAGCTTTTAACTCTCAAGCTAGTCCACACTCGGTCCTCAGCAACTAGTAAGTTATCATTTAAGTGATCCTACCAGTTGCAGCAGCTCATGCTCCTAGCAAGCTGTGATTCTCCGTATTCACCTGTCTCTCTAGTTTTCAGAGTGGTGATTTGCCCTATGACCTCAACTCTCTGAGAAATCTATTAAAAGTTACTGATTTTCAGTTTTTGAGTTTTTTTCTTGTGAGAAGGGGAGCAACAACTTCTAAGCTCTTTACATGTCAGAGCAGAAACTGGAAGTCTCTGTAGATTTATTTTTCTACTATTTCTTTCTTTCCCCAAAAGTTGTTAATAATCTGAATTAAAGAATGGAATGTGCTAAAAGAGGTAAAAGGAAAACTTAAAGGTTTATTTTAGGAAAAACAGTGCCCATTGGACTGTATTTTATGCCATCCCCTCATTTCTCTTTATCAGTCTACCCTATCAACTCCTAAACTCCCTGATGGCAGGCGCCTTGTTTGCCATGGCCATACTGGCAAACATACTGGTATTCCTGGTGCATAAAACAGTATGCGGCACATAGTAAACATTCAATAAATATTTGTTAGACTAATGAGCTAGTCTTGACTTTTCTTGACTCTGATCTCCATTATCATAAGGCTGGAAAGGGGCCAAATCCAGCCCTTGTCTTCTGGGTTTTGTATTTCATCACCAATTGAGATAGAAAACAGTTTTAAATCAAAGAGCATATGTAAAATACTATTAAATACTCAGTAACAACAGAATTTATGGCAACAGAAAATTGACTCATTCACCTTGGTTATCTTGGAAATGCATTTTTTTTTTTTACCTCATTCATGGATATGTTCCATTTTCTTATGGTGCTGCTTATGTTTACTTACCATATCCAAGAAATTGAAGTAGTAAATTCATTACGTGTTTTTTTTGTTTGTTTGCTTGTTTTTATTTTTGGCTGCATTGGGTCTTCATTGCTGAGCGTGGGCTTTCTCTAGTTGCATTGAGCGGGGGCTACTCTTCGTTGCAGTGCGTGCGCTTCTCATTGCAGTGGCTTCTCTTGTTGCAGAGCACGGGCTCTAGGCACGTGGGCTTCAGTAGTTGTGGCACATGGGCTCAGTAGCTGAGGCACGTGGGCTCTAGAGCACAGGCTCAGTAGTTGTGGTGCACGGGCTTAGCTGTTCCATGGCATGTGGGATCTTCCCGGAACCAGGGCTTGAACCCGTGTCCCCTGCATTGGCAGGCAGATTCTTAACCACTGCGCCACCAGGGAAGCCCTGTTAAGTGTTTTTTTAAATAAGCCAGGCAGTATGGTCAAAGGCATAATTTAATATTTTAGAACATTTGGCACATTCAAAGACCACAATTAGATAGACTTGCTATGATCTAGTTTCATGCAATGCAACTACAATGCTTTCACTACTACTATCTCACTAAAGAGATAACTTTTGCAACTGTACTTTTTGACTTCCTTATTAAGATGTCAATAGACTCCTTTAAAATACTTCATATTCCTTATAAATACTTCATTAAAATTATAGCATTTAATTAAAGTATATTCCAATATACAAGCCAATACTGTAAGAGCCTACTGCAAATTTTTTATAGCTACAGATGAATTTTTAAAAGGTTTAATACAGGGTTTACACAGTCTATAAGAAATATTCACAAAGGAGGATAGCAGAGAACTTACTAGAAAGATGTTAATGTTGAAAAAAGTTCTCTTATAATTAGATAAGATAAAGTGATCTTATAATTAAATCAGGAACTTGAACACCATCCTGAAAGTAATGGGGAGTTACTGAAGAATTTTAATCAGGAAAGTAGCCAGATTAGATTTATTTTTATAAAGATAATTTTGCTTAATTCCCTTCATCATACTAATTGTTTTAAACTTATTTATTGTGCTTTTGCAACTAGAATGTAAGGTCTACAAGACTATAGATTGTATCTGACATATTCATCATTATACCCCCCAATACCCATATAATGTCAAGTTCAGCAAGTAAACAAACAAAAATGGTTGAATGAATTAATGTAAAGAACCAGTTAAAGCACATGTACTTGCTGAACTGAATTAAAAAAAAAAAAAAAAAGAAGAAGCAGTTAAGAAGCTACTGCTTTTGGGTGGGGGTGGGGGTGCAGAAAGGAGGTCTGGGCAACAAAACAACAATAACAACAAACAACTAAGATCCTAAAACAATGAATTGTTAGTGGGGGCACAAATAGTCTCACACCAGTCTGAAAAATATTATAAAGTGAGAGTTGAAAACTGGTAACCAAAAGGATGTGGGCAATGAGGAAAAGTACAAAGTAAAAAAATCATGTGTGGAATTTCAAAACTTACTACAAAGCCACAATAATAAAGACAGTGTGGCAATGGCATAAAGACAGACATACAGATAAATGGAACAGACTTGAGAATACAGAAATAAACCCTTACATTTATGATCAACTGATTTTTGACAAGGGTGCCAAGTTCATTCAATGGGGGGAAAGAACAGTATAAATAGTATGGGACAACTGGGTAGCTACATACTAAAGAATGAAGCTGGACCCTTACCTCACACCATAGACAAAATTTAACTCAAAATGGATCATAGAACTAAACTATAAACTCTTAGAAGAAATTATAGGAGTAAATCTTCATAGCCTTGTATTAGGCAATGGTTTCTTAGATACGACATGAGCAACAAAAGAAAAAAATAAACTGATGTCATCAAAATTAAAAACTTTTGTGTTTCAAAGGATACCATCAAGAAAGTAAAAAGACAACCCACAGAATGGAAGAGAATATTTGCAAATCATACAGCTGATAAGAGTTTGTACCTAGATTATATAAAGAACTCTTACAACGCAACAACAAAAAGACAAATAACACAATTTTTAGATGTGCAAAGGATTCAAGTAGATATTTCTCCAAAGATACTCAAGTGGCCAGCAAGCTCATGAAAAGATGCTCAATGTCATTAGCTATTAGGGAAATGCAAATCAAAGCCACAATGACATACCACTTCACACCCATTAGGATGGCTATAATTAAAAAAGAGACAACAACAAGTGCTGATGAGGATATAGAGAAACTGGAACCCTCATTCATTGATGGTAGAATTGAAAAATCACATAGTCACTTTAGAAAACAGTTTTAAAAGATTAAACAAAGTCACCATATGACCCAATAATTCCACTCGTAGGTATATCCAAGAGAAATTAGAGCATACATCTATATAAAAACATACAAATGTACACAGCAGTATTATTCATAATAGCCAAAGAGCAGTAACAACTCAAATATCCATCAGCTGATTGATGGATAAACAAAATGTGGTAAATCCATGCAAAAGAATATTATTCAGTCATAAAAAGAAATGAAGTATTAATATATGATACAAAATAGATGAACCTTGAACACATTATGCAAAGTGAAAGAAGCCAGACACAAAAAGACAAATATTCTATAATTCCGTTTACATGAAATGTCCAGAATAGGCAAATCCATAAAGACAGAAATCAGATTAGTGGTGAAGAGTTAGCAGAAGTGACCACTAATGGGTACAGTTGTTTTGCGGATGATGAAAATGTTCTAAAATTAGACAGTGGTGATGACTGCACAACTCTGTAAGTATACTAAAACCCAAAGAACTGGACTCTTTAAAAGGGTGAATTTTATGGTATGTAAATCATTTCTCAATAAAGCTATATTAACATACACACACACACTTGTGGACTTTTGAATAGATCATTCGCCTTCCTGGTGGTTTCCAGTTGAATGCTGCAAAATGCTCAAATTCCAAAAATAAAAATATACCAAAACTCCCCCAGATTTATAACTATAGGCCCGAAAGTTAATTTAAGGAACTGTTAGAGTGTGAAGTCCTTGACAGTCACAAAACTATCAACAGCGTAGTTCTATTTCCCTTCATTCCTGACCCCGTTGTTTACTTCCTATCACATTATCTTATACGTAGTAAGTACTCAATAAACTTTTGCTCCAATGAATCTTCAAAAAATGTCTAGGGAATGTGAATGGTTAGAAGGAAGTACTGCTATAGCGAGGCTTTCCAGAGGAATACTGATTTCTGAATTCCATCTCTTTCTTTATTAAGTCTTCAACCATTTTGGGGGGGGGAAAGATTTGAGAAATCTTCAGAACATGACCCTAATATAAGGGGTGCTAGCATTACCTTCTCCAGTGTTTTAATTAAAAACATCTTTCATGCAGAACATCTCTACAACAGAGTTGAAGTAAAACACAACAAACATGCTGGTACTCTCTTGGATCGGGGAATGGGGTATTCTTGTTAATATCCACTTACTAAACATAGATTAGTACTTGTCAAATGAATTGGAACAAAATGCACAACAAATTGAGTTGATTATGATCTTATCTTTCTTGAATAAATCAGAAAGCATTTAGGTACCTTGCACTGCCCTAGGGTCATGGTTATAACCAACGATCATTATTCTCTATGTTAGGTTGTTGTTGCATGTGTACTCAGTGAGGAAGTTTCAGTTAATGCCAGACAGACTATTTTTTACTATAGGACAGTGAAACCAAGAAAATTGAAAGCTCAAGTCTGCAAGCTGAAACATCTTTTAAAAAAAAATAAATAAAATAATTGGTAATTCACCACTAAATTATGAAAGGAAGCAAAGAAAAAGCTGAATGAAAGCTTAACTAGGAGGAATGCTGGCATTTGTGAATCCTTACAGAGAGGAGGGATCAAAGGAGGAAGTTTCATACAGTCTTTCAAATATGAAATGTTTGATTCCTGGTGGACTGTAAAAAGAGGAGGAACAGAAGGAACTCTGCAAATACTGGTTTGATGAAGACATGAAAAGAGAAAAGTCCATTTATTTCTTTGTGCCTTTTAATGGCATTCTCTGTGTCCATTCCAAGAATAAGACAACCACACCAGGCCAAGCAAACATGGACACAGAGTTATAATGCTCCTTTACGTGCTTAGTACACAGCAGCAATTTTATGTGGCCTCGAACTTGCATCAAATCTGTTTCCGGGTGCTGTCAATTCCACCTTAAAAAAGCACTACCGTACATCAGCAAAAATACATGACTCAAAATATGTTAACAGGATTGCTTAGTGGAACAAGAGATATCATTCCCTGAAAAGTATAGTAAAAAGTCTACAGAGGGACTTCCCTGGTGGCACAGTGGTTGGGAGTCTGCCTGCCAGTGCGGGGGACACGGGTTCGAGCCCTGGCCCGGGAGGATCCCACATGCTGCGGAGCAGCTGAGCCCCTGCTCCACAACTGCTGAGCAACCCCCGCTCTCCGCAACTGGAGAGGGCCCGCACACAGCAACGAAGACCCAGTGCAGCCAAAAATAAATAAATAAAAATAAATTTAAAAAAAAAAAAAAAAGAAAAAAGTCTACAGAAAATCATATGTAATATTTAAATATCTTATTAATTGTTAAGTAAATAGAACATCTATCTTGGAACTTCATGTTAAATGAAGGTAAGGTTAACCTACCTTTGCCCACGCTCTTCATTCTCTAGCCTGTCCTCTAAGAAAGTATCTTTCAAAAGGCAGCTACAAATTTTTCTCTTCAAAAATCAACTCAACAGCATACTTTTTGATGAATTATACTTTACAAATAATACAGTGCAATAGTTAACATAAAAAAAAAAATCAACTCGAACACATTTTTAAAAATTAAGATTATATTAATTATTTAATAAATAGTTATATGTATTCACAGGGAAAAAAAATCTGGCACTGAACACAGTGATTCACTTTTCTTCTGGGTTCCTATATACAGGAATCAAAACAATTTACAAAAGATATTTGTACAATAAAAATTTAGACTTATTGATATTATAAAGTAACTTCATGCATGTTAGATACATGCAGAAAGGTTATAATTGTAAACAGAATTATATTGGAGATATAGATTTCAAAAAAAAATAAAAACAAGAACTGGAAAGTTGACCCTATATTAAAATGTCATTTGAACACAGTAAACATTGTTCTGTGTTCTACTAATACTCACAGTAGGACTAGGCTTACATTTAAATCATTGACATTATTCAGTAAATGTTCATTTTAGGGTAAAATCTAATACAGCCACTCATGTCATAAAACCACATACTACAGAGTTGGAAGGTATCCAAGAGCTCACTAGTCCAAATATTCTCATTTTACAAAAGAACGAAACAGGGCCAACTGGGTAACTGACTTGTCCAAAATGCCTGGTGCTCTCAAGATTAGGGCACAGCATAGCGGTAGGCATAATATTTTAACACTGAAGCTAACTGAATCACATTCAACCAGAAGAAATATCTTTCAAAGGCTTAATTTTTTTCTTCCACCATAAAGTGATTTTCTGAATTTGAAAGAACATAAAGATCAAATAGCAATCACTTTCAGTAATAAAGAAAATATTCAAAATATTTCCTCAAGATTTAAAGCAATGGAAAATTTTAAAATAATCCAGGATAAACAACAAGGTCCTACCGTAGAGCACAGGGAACTAAATTCAATATGCTATGATAAACCATAATGGAAAAGAACATAAAAAAGAATGTGTGGGGCTTCCCTGGTGGCGCAGTGGTTGAGAATCTGCCTGCCAATGCAGGGGACACGGGTTCGAGCCCTGGTCTGGGAAGATCCCACATGCCGCGGAGCAACTGGGCCCGTGAGCCACAACTGCTGAGCCTGCGCGTCTGGAGCCCGTGCTCCGCAACAAGAGAGGCCGCGATAGTGAGAGGCCCGCGCACCGCGATGAAGAGTGGCCCCCGCTTGCCACAACTGGAGAAAGCCCTCGCACAGAAACGAAGACCCAACACAGCCAAAAAAATAAATAAATTAATTAATTAATTAATTTAAAAAAAAAAAGAATGTGTGTATATATATATGTATAACTGAATCATGTTGCTGTACAGCAGAAATTAACACATTGTAAATCAACTATACTTCAATAAAAATAAATAAATGAATAAAAATAAACCAGAGAAGTCCAAAGTTAGGGTTCTCCTTGCCATCTTTCTCCCATAGTAGTAGATGCACACGAATATTACATATGAATTTGATCTAAGGAAAGGAAAATCACTAGTGGAGCAATTTAATCCACAAGTTGCCATCTCCTCAAATAAATCTGACGGGTTTGTCAATTTTCTGCTAACCACTGCAATCTGCTTTGGTATCCTGACCATTGTGGACTAGGCATTCCCAAAGAGGTTCTGACTTGACCCACTTAGACCTTGACATCTGGAAACTGCATCATTCCCCATCTTCTTCCCACCACCTATGAAAAAGACCAGAAAGGTTGGTTGGCGGTTCCTAAACATGAGATGACAGGCCTGTAGATGCACCTGTGGCCTCTGACCTGTGAGCAGAATTCTCACTTGCATGACTAAGTGAAGCAGCAGCCTGGCTTTCTAGAAATATTAGCAGTTTTCATTTAAATGAACTGTCCCTAGAGATCGTGGGTAGATAACACGAATGAACTGCTCATAAATTATCTCAGCAAATCTTTAACTCTCATTTTTTCTGACACCATTATTTTTGTATGAATAAGGAAGAGTAAGTACAGAGATATGAGCATAGAAAATTTTTAAAGAAAGAAAAGCATTATTTGCTCTGTTTGGCTTCAAGATAAGACAAAAAGGGCACATGCCCAAGGCTAATATGCAGCATGCCAAAAGTGTAACTGAAATATCTAACCCCAGAATCCAAAGAATAAATATGAAAATTAAAATAACACTGAGACACAAAGATCTGAAGGCTAAGGGGTACCCACATTTAGTTTGCAGGTGTTCCACAGACAAAGATGGCTTTCTGGCCTTGCTGACTTTCCCTAGAGGCTTCAACCTTAAGTCTGATACAGAACTACATTAAAAGCTGTAATGGGGGGATTGGAGAAGATGGCGGAAGAGTAAGACGCGGAGATCACATTCCTTCCCACAGATACAGTAGAAATACATCTACACGTGGAACGGCTCCTACAGAACACCCACTGAACGCTGGCAGAAAACGTCCGACCTCCAAAAAGGCAAGAAACTCCCCCCGTACTTGGGTAGGGCAAAAGAAAAAAGAAATAACAGAGACAAAAGAATAGGGACGGCACCTGCACCAGTGGGAGGGAGCTGTGAAGGAGGAAAGGTTTCCACGCACTAGGAAGCCCCTTCGCGGGCGGAGACTGCGGGTGGCGGAGGGGGGAAGCTTTGGAGCCACAGAGGAGAGCGCAGCCACAGGGGTGCGGAGGGCAAAGCGGAGAGGTTCCCGCACAGAGGCTCGGCGCCCAGCAGCGCTCACCAGCCCGAGAGGCTTGTCTGCTCACCCGCCGGGGCGGGCGGGGCTGGGAGCTGAGGCTCGGCTTCGGTCGGATCGCAGGGAGAGGACTGGGGCTGGCAGCGTGAACACAGCCTGAAGGGGTTGGCGCACCACAGCTAGCCGGGAGGGAGACCGGGAAAAGGTCTGCAGCTGCCGAAGAGGCAAGAGACTTTTTCTTGCCTCTTTGTTTCGCGGCGGGCAAGGAGAGGGGATTCAGAGCGCCGCCTAAACGAACTCCAGAGAAGGGCGTGAGCCGCGGCTATCAGCGCGGATCCCACAGCAACAGGGGCGCAGAGGGAAAATCGGAGAGACTCCCGCACAGAGGCTCGGCGCCGAGCGGCGCTCACCAGCCCGAGAGGCTTGTCTGCTCCCCCGCCGGGGCGGGCGGGGCTGGGAGCTGAGGATCGGGCTGCGGGTCGGATCGCAGGGAGAGGACTGGGGCTGGCGGCGTGAACACAGCCTGAAGGGGTTGGCGCACCACAGCTAGCCGGGAGGGAGACCGGGAAAAGGTCTGCAGCTGCCGAAGAGGCAAGAGACTTTTTCTTGCCTCTTTGTTTCGCGGCGGGCAAGGAGAGGGGATTCAGAGCGCCGCCTAAACGAACTCCAGAGAAGGGCGCGAGCCGCGGCTATCAGCGCGGATCCCACAGCAACAGGGGCGCAGAGGGAAAATCGGAGAGACTCCCGCACAGAGGCTCGGCGCCGAGCGGCGCTCACCAGCCCGAGAGGCTTGTCTGCTCCCCCGCCGGGGCGGGCGGGGCTGGGAGCTGAGGATCGGGCTGCGGGTCGGATCGCAGGGAGAGGACTGGGGCTGGCGGCGTGAACACAGCCTGAAGGGGTTGGCGCACCACAGCTAGCCGGGAGGGAGACCGGGAAAAGGTCTGCAGCTGCCGAAGAGGCAAGAGACTTTTTCTTGCCTCTTTGTTTCGCTGCGCGCAAGGAGAGGGGATTCAGAGCGCCGCCTAAACGAACTCCAGAGAAGGGCGCGAGCCGCGGCGATCAGCGCGGACCCCAGAGACGGGCGTGAGACGCTGGGGCTGCTGCTGCCACCTCCAAAAAGCCTGTGTGTGAGCACAGGTCACTCTCCACACCTCCCCTCCCGGGAGCCTGTGCAGCCCGCCACTGCCAGGGTCCCGGGATCCGGGGACAACATCCCCGGGAGAACGCACTGCGCGCCTCGAGCTGGTGCAACGTCACGCCGGCCTCGGCCGCCGCCGCAGGCTCGCCCCGCCTCCTCCGTACCCCTCCCTCCCCGCGGCCTGGGTGAGCCAGAGTCCCCGAAGCAGCTGCTCCTTTAACCCCGTCCTGTCTGGGTGGGGAACAGACGCCCTCAGGCGACCTACACGCAGAGGCGGGTCCAAATCCAAAGCTGAACCCCAGGAGCTGTGCGAACAGGGAAGAGAAGGGGAAATCTCTCCCAGCAGCCTCAGAAGCAGCGGATTAAAGCTCCACAAACAACTTGATGTGCCTGCATCTGCTGAATACCTGAATAGACAACGAATCATCCCAAATTCAGGAGGTGGACTCTGGGAGCAGGAGATATTAATTTTTCCCCTTTTCCTTTTTTTTGTGAGTGTATATGTATATGCTTCTGGGTGAGATTTTGTCTGTATAGCTTTGCCTTACAATAGCTTTATTTTACTTCACTATATTATAGCCTCTTTCTTTCTTTCTTTCTATTTTTTCTCCCTTTTACTCTGAGCTGTGTGGACGAAAGGCTCTTGGTGCTCCAGCCAGGCATCAGGGCCGTGCCTCTGAGGTGGGAGAGCCAACTTCAGAACACTGGTCCACAAGAGACCTCCCAGCTCCACGTAATACCAAACGGCAAAAATCTCCCAGAGATCTCCATCTCAACATCAAGAACCAGCTTCACTCAACGACCAGCAAGCTACAGTGCTGGACACCCTATGCCAAACAACTAGCTAGACAGGAACACAACCCCATCCATTAGCAGAGAGGCTGCCTAAAATCATAATAAGGCCACAAACTCCCCAAAATACACCACCAGACGTGGACGTGCCCACCAGAAAGACAAGATCTAGCCTCAGCCAGCAGAACTCAGGCACTAGTTCCCTCCACCAGGAAGCCTACACAACCCACTGAACCAACCTTAGCCACTGGGGACAGATACCAAAAACAACGGGAACTACGAACCTGCAGCCTGTGAAAAGGAGACCCCAAACACAGTAAGATAGGCAAAATGAGACGACAGAAAAACACACAGCAGATGAAGGAGCAGGCTCAAAACACACTGGACTTAACAAATGAAGAGGAAATAGGTAGTCTACCTGAAAAAGAATTCAGAATAATGATAGTAAGGATGATCCAAAATCTTGGAAATAGAATAGACAAAATGCAAGAAACATTTAACAAGGATGTAGAAGAACTAAAGAGGAACCAAGCAATGATGAAAAACACAATAAATGAAATTAAAAATACTCTAGATGGGATCAATAGTAGAATAACTGAGGCAGAAGAAAGGATAAGTGACCTGGAAGATAAAATGGTGGAAATAACTACTACAGAGCAGGATAAAGAAAAAAGAATGAAAAGAACTGAGGACAGTCTCAGGGACCTCTGGGACAACATTAAACGTGCCAACATTCGAATTATAGGGGTACCAGAAGAAGAAGAGAAAAAGAAAGGGACTGAGAAAATTTTTGAAGAGATTATAGTTGAAAACTTCCCTAATATGGGAAAGGAAATAGTTAATCAAGTCCTGGAAGCACAGAGAGTCCCATACAGGATAAACCCAAGGAGGAACACGCCAAGACACATATTAATCAAACTGTCAAAAATTAAATATAAGGAAAACATATTAAAGGCAGCAAGGGAAAAAAAAACAAATAACACACAAGGGAATCCCCATAAGGTTAACATCTGATCTCTCAGCAGAAACTCTGCAAGCCAGAAGGGAGTGGCAGGATATACTTAAAGTCATGAAGGAGAAAAACCTACAACCAAGATTACTCTACCCAGCAAGGATCTCATTCAGATTCGATGGAGAAATTAAAACCTTTACAGACAAGCAAAAGCTGAGAGAGTTCAGCACCACCAAACCAGCTTTACAACAAATGCTAAAGGAAATTCTCTAGGCAAGAAACACAAGAGAAGGAAAACACCTACAATAACAAACCCAATACATTTAAGAAAATGGGAATAGGAACATACATATCGATAATTACCTTGAATGTAAATGGATTAAATGCTCCCACCAAAAGACACAGGCTGGCTGAATGGATACAAAAACAAGACCCATACATATGCTGTCTACAAGAGACCCACTTCAGACCTAGGGACACATATAGACTGAAAGTGAGGGGATGGAAAAAGATATTCCATGCAAATGGAAATCAAAAGAAAGCTGGAGTAGCAATTCTCATATCAGACAAAATAGACTTTAAAATAAAGACTATTACAAGAGACAAAGAAGGACACTATATAATGATCAAGGGATCGATCCAAGAGGAAGGTATAACAATTGTAAATATTTATGCACCCAACATAGGAGCACCTCAATACATAAGGCAAATACTAACAGCCATGAAAGGGGAAATTGAGAGCAACACAATCATAGTAGGGGACTTTAACACCCCACTTTCACCAATGGACAGATCATCCAAAATGAAAATAAATAAGGAAACACAAGCTTTAAATGATACATTAAACAATATGGACGTAATTGATATTTATAGGACATTCCACCCAAAAACAACAGAATACACATTTTTCTCAAGTGCTCATGGAACATTCTCCAGGATAGATCATATCTTGGGTCACAAATCAAGCCTTGGTAAATTTAAGAAAATTGAAATCGTATCAAGTATCTTTTCCGACCACAACGCTATGAGACTAGATATCAATTACAGGAAAAGATCTGTAAAAAATACAAACACATGGAGGCTACACAATACATTACTTAATAACGAAGTGATTACTGAAGAAATCAAAGGGGAAATCAAAAAATACCTAGAAACAAATGACAATGGAGACACGACGACCCAAAACCTATGGGACACAGCAAAAGCAGTGCTAAGAGGGAAGTTTATAGCAATACAAGCCTACCTCAAGAAACAGGAAACATCTCGAATAAACAACCTAACCTTGCACCTAAAGCAATTAGAGAAAGAAGAACAAAAAAACCCCAAAGCCAGCAGAAGGAAAGAAATTATAAAGATCAGGTCAGAAATAAATGAAAAAGAAATGAAGGAAACAATAGCAAAAATCAATGAAACTAAAAGCTGGTTCTTTGAGCAGATAAACAAAATTGATAAACCATTAGCCAGACTCATCAAGAGAAAAAGGGAGAAGACTCAGATCAATAGAATTAGAAATGAAAAAGGAGAAGTAACCACTGACACTGCAGAAATACAAAAGATCATGAGAGATTACTACAAGCAACTATATGCCAATAAAATGGACAACCTGGAAGAAATGGACAGATTCTTAGAAATGCACAAACTGCCGAGACTGAACCAGGAAGAAATAGAAAATATGAACAGACCAATCACAAGCACTGAAATTGAAACTGTGATTAAAAACCTTCCAACAAACAAAAGCCCAGGACCAGATGGCTTCACAGGCGAATTCTATCAAACATTTAGAGAAGAGTTAACACCTATCCTTCTCAAACTCTTCCAAAATATTGCAGAGGGAGGAACACTCCCAAACTCATTCTACGAGGCCACCATCACCCTGATACCAAAACCAGACAAAGATGTCACAAAGAAAGAAAACTACAGGCCAATATCACTGATGAACATAGATGCAAAAATCCTCAACAAAATACTAGCAAACAGAATCCAACAGCACATTAAAAGGATCATACACCATGATCAAGTGGGGTTTATCCCAGGAATGCAAGGATTCTTCAATATACGCAAATCAATCAATGTGATACACCATATTAACAAATTGAAGGAGAAAAACCATATGATCATCTCAATAGATGCAGAGAAAGCTTTTGACAAAATTCAACACCCATTTATGATAAAAGCCCTGCAGAAAGTAGGCATAGAGGGAACTTTCCTCAACATAATAAAGGCCATATATGACAAACCCACAGCCAACATTGTCCTCAATGGTGAAAAACTGAAACCATTTCCACTAAGATCAGGAACAAGACAAGGTTGCCCACTCTCACCACTATTATTCAACATAGTTTTGGAAGTGTTAGCCACAGCAATCAGAGAAGACAAAGAAATAAAAGGAATCCAAATCGGAAAAGAAGTAAAGCTATCACTATTTGCAGATGACATGATACTGTACATAGAGAATCCTAAAGATGCTACCAGAAAACTCCTAGAGCTAATCAATGAATTTGGTAAAGTAGCAGGATACAAAATTAATGCACAGAAATCTCTTGCATTTCTATACACTAATGACGAAAAATCTGAAAGTGAAATTAAGAAAACACTCCCATTTACCATTGCAACAAAAAGAATAAAATATCTAGGAATAAACCTACCTAAGGAGACAAAAGACCTGTATGCAGAAAATTATAAGACACTGATGAAAGAAATTAAAGATGATACAAATAGATGGAGAGATATACCATGTTCCTGGATTGGAAGAATCAACATTGTGAAAATGTCTCTACTACCCAAAGCAATCTACAGATTCAATGCAATCCCTATCAAACTACCACTGGCATTTTTCACAGAACTAGAACAAAAAATTTCACTATTTGTATGGAAACACAAAAGACCCCGAATAGCCAAAGCAATCTTGAGAACGAAAAATGGAGCTGGGGGAATCAGGCTCCCTGACTTCAGACTATATTACAAAGCTTCAGTAATCAAGACAGTTTGGTATTGGCACAAAAACAGAAATATAGATCAATGGAACAGGATAGAAAGCCCAGAGATAAACCCACACACATATGGTCAACTTATCTTTGATAAAGGAGGCAAGCATATACAGTGGAGAAAAGACAGCCTCTTCAATAAGTGGTGCTGGGAAAATTGGACAGGAACATGTAAAAGTATGAAATTAGAACACTCCCTGACACCATGCACAAAAATAAACTCAAAATGGATTAAAGACCTAAGTGTAAGGGCAGACACTATCAAACTCTTAGAGGAAAACATAGGCAGAACACTCTATGACATACATCACAGCAAGATTCTTTTTGACCCAGCTCCCAGAGAAATGGAAATAAGAACACAAATAAACAAATGGGACCTAATGAAACTGAAAAGCTTTTGCACAGCAAAGGAAACCATAAACAAGACCAAAAGACAACCCTCAGAATGGGAGAAAATATTTGCAAATGAAGCAACTGACAAAGGATTAATCTCCAAGATTTACAAGCAGCTCATGCAGCTCAATAACAAAAAAACGAACAACCCAATCCAAAAATGGGCAGAAGATCTAAATAGACATTTCTCCAAAGAAGATATACAGATGGCCTACAGACACATGAAAGAATGCTCAACATCATTAATCATTAGAGAAATGCAAATCAAAACTACAATGAGATATCATCTCACACCGGTCAGAATGGCCATCATCAAAAAATCTAGAAACAATAAATGCTGGAGAGGGTGTGGAGGAAAGGGAACACTCTTGCACTGTTGGTGGGAATGTAAATTGATACAGCCACTATGGAGAACAGTATGGAGGTTCCTTAAAAAACTACAAATAGAACTACCATACGACCCAGCAATCCCACTACTGGGCATATACCCTGAGAAAACCATAGGTCAAAAAGAGTCATGTACCAAAATGTTCATTGCAGCTCTATTTACAATAGCCAGGACATGGAAGCAACCTAAATGTCCATCGACAGATGAATGGATAAAGAAGATGTGGCACATATATACAATGGAATATTACTCAGCCATAAAAAGAAATGAAATGGAGGTATTTGTAATCAGGTGGATGGAGTTAGAGTCTGTCATACAGAGTGAAGTAAGTCAGAAAGAGAAAAACAAATACAGTATGCTAACACATATATATGGAATCTAAGGGAAAAAAAAAAAAAAAAAGGCCATGAAGAACCTAGTGGCAAGACGGGAATAAAGACACAGACCTACTAGAGAATGGACTTGAGGATATGGGGAGGGGGTGGGGTGAGATGTGACAGGGTAAGAGAGTGTCATGGACATATATACACTACCAAATGTAAAATAGATAACTAGTGGGAAGCAGCCGCATAGCACAGGGAGATCAGCTCGGTGCTTTGTGACCACCTAGAGGGGTGGGATGGGGAGGGTGGGAGGGAGGGAGATGCAAGAGGGAAGAGAAATGGGAACATATTGTATATGTATAACTGATTCACTTTGTTATAAAGCAGATGCTAACACACTATTGTAAGGCAATTATACTTCAATAAAGATGTTTGAAAAAAAAAAAAAAAGCTGTAATGATTTCATTTTCTCCATCTTTTGAGGTATTAAGAAAGGTCCAAATTATGGTTGGACTGCAAGATTAAAAGTAAAAAAAAATGTACAAAATTACTTGTGGGTGCCATTTCAGAAAGTGAACAGACACCTAGAAGGGTGGTATCAAAATGAGTAACCTCAAAAAGAGATTGGCACTCATTACATGATGTCGACCCGATTTAATCAACTGAATTACTTTTTTTCTGATTTCCTTTACCTATTTATTTCCTTAATCCACCATTATTGAAATTAGAAGATCTAAAATCATGTTCCTAATGAGGAAAATCCTAACTCTCAAAAAAATACTGGACTCAGTAGAGTCACCAAAATTCCTCACCAGTAGAGTCACAAAGCATAAGAAGATAGAATATGTTATTATGCTTACTTAATACAGCATAGTTTATCATACAAACCTGGACACTATTGAAAGTGAAAGGGGACACTTAAAAATTATACTAGGCAAGGATGCAGAGCAACAGCAACTCTCATTCACTGCTGATAGAAATGGAAAATGTTAACAGCCACTTAAGACAGTTTGGCAGTTTCTTACCAAGTTAGACATATATTCACCCTACAATCAACTTAGCAGTCATGCTCCTAGTTATTTACCCAAGTGAAATGAAAACATGTTCATGCAAAAATTTATATGTAAGTTTTTACAGCAGCTTTATTCATAATCACTAAAAAATGGAAGCAACCAAGCTACTGTTCAACAGGGGAATGGATAAACAAACAGTGAGACATCCATACAACGTAATACTATTCAGTGATAAAAAGGAACAAGCTATTGATTCAGACAACAAGATGGATATATCTTAAATGCATTTTGCTACATGAAAACAGCCTGATCTGAAAGGTTACATATTATGAGTCCCTTCATTTGACATTCTAGAAAAGGCAAAACTAAAAGTACAGAAAAACCGTTAAGTGGTCACCAGGAATTGGGGGGAGTGAAGAGCAGTTTACTAAAGAGGACACACAGAGGAATTTTTAGGGTGGTGGAAATATTCGGGACTGGTGAATACATGACACTATGTATTTGGCAAAGCACAAAGAACTTTACAACACAAAAAGTGAATTTTAATGTATGCACATTAAAAAAAAAATCAACCAAGAGGTTGGGGACCCCAGGCTGGAATGCAGACTGTGTCAAAAGAATATAACTGTATTATAAATGTATGACATAATCTCACTGAAGAGGGTACAAGAAAAAAAAAAAGGCGCTGACTTAAAATTATTTTGGAAAATCATGTTTTGACTGGAAACAGTAAGGGTAGAAGAAAAAGGAACTGTACATGAACACTGTTTTCTAGTTTGGGTAGAAATTATCATTTCTGAAAACTGCTTTACATGTATACTACAGTTGAAGAAATAAGTAAATGGATGATGGATGGGAGAAGCCAGGTTAATCACAGCTGGAGAGGGAAGTTCAGATAAACAAAAGGGGAAAGCTAAAAGAATTCTACGCTATTGGATTAGTCAGCATCATCAGTATGAACTCATGTTTACCTTAATATACATACAGATGAAAAGATACAGAGATATTTATAGATATGTGTATATATATGAATTAGTATATATACATATATTTCTTTGCTCTGTCTGTTGAGAAGGCCTAGAAACAATGACATTCTAGTAGCAATGAGCATATTCACTGCCCAGATATTGGTTTCTAAATACCACTAATCATGGAACCAGGGCTCCTTGGAGAAATGGCTGATTCTAGGACTAGGGTAGGGAAAATACAAGATGAGCCCACAGCATCTTGTAGTGCCAGAAAGTAAAGAAGTATTCAGAAAACCAAAAGGATGGGGGCATGTCAAAGGGACATAAGAGCCAACCTGAAAGAGCTTCCATCTGCCAAAGTTGGAACCATTTGAGCAACAAAATAACATAGTAAGGAACTATAACTCAAAGTATAAAATAAATATGCATGAGTCCACATTGATATAAATAAATGATTGAAGAAATAAATGGGAGAGAAAAGATCTTCCTTACAGAATTCCAAATAATTTATGTAGATACTCTAAAAGCTTATCCTACCCCCTCCTTTGAGCATAGGCTAGACTTAGTGACTTGTAAAGAACAGAGTATGGAGAGTGGGGGTAACCTTATAGTAGAGAAGCCTAGCAAACACTGCCTTGGCCAGATGACTCCAGGTTAACACCAAAAATCGTAAGTCACATTAATAGAACGTACCCCTAATATCATGTGATGAGAAGGGCAGTTTATTTCTGTGGTATCATTCACAAAAAAACATAAGCTCAGTCTATATGAGGAAAACATCAAGCAAACCCAAACTGAGATAAGCTCCACAAAATAGTTGACCAATATTCCTCAAAACTGTTAAAGTCATGAAAGATAATTAAAGACATAAACTGCCAAAGAACAGAGGAGATGAAGAGACATGACATCTAAATGCAATGGGGTATCCTGGATTGAATCATGGAACAGAAAAAGGACGTTAGTGGAAAAGCTAGTAGAATCTGAATAAAGTCTGGAGTTCAGTTAATAGTAATGTACTACTGTTGATTTCTTAGTTTTGACAAATGTACCATGGTTATATCACATGTTAACAACAGGGAAAATGAGATGAGGGGTATACAAGAACTCTGTCATATATTTGCAACTTTTCTGTAAATCTAAAATTATTCCAAAATAAAAAGTGCAGTTAAAAAGTACGCCACAGGGGCTTCCCTGGTGGCGCAGTGGTTGAGAATCTGCCTGCTAATGCAGGAGACACGGGTTCGAGCCCTGGTCTGGGAAGATCCCACATCCCACATGCCACGGAGCGGCTGGGCCCGTGAGCCACAGCTGCTGAGCCTGCGCGTCTGGAGCCTGTGCCCCGCAACGGGAGGGGCCGCGATAGTGAGAGGCCCGCGCACCGCGATGAAGAGTGGCCCCCGCTTGCCGCAACTGGAGAAAGCCCTCGCACGAACCGAAGACCCAGCACAGCCAAAAATAAATAAATAAATAAATAAATAAAATTAAAAAAAAAAAAAGTATGCCAGGAAAATAGATATAAGCCAGGAAAAAGCAGGACATTATGCTCATCTGATGTATGATCCAAGTCTACCTTCATTCTTAACATCCTCTGTTGAAAATCTAGAGCATAGCAGTTGAGTTTGTGCTATTTGGTGATCAATGGAAAATCGAACTGGATTCCATCACTGCTAAAAAAACAATTTTTAGATTCTCTTTTATAATTCCTAGCTGTACAAAACAATGCTTTAAACAAGGCTCCTTGAACTGGGGGGAAATGCAGAAGAAAAGATGATTTGTGATGAAACTGTGAACTTCCTTTCTGTTCAGGTTTTATATTTAGGGCTTAAGTATTTTATTCTTGTGGAAGAGATAACGACAACACAGCAATTGGAAAAGAAATCCCACTACTCACAAGACCAGTGGTGAGCTGGGGACCCCACAACACTATACTACATCTCAAGAGAGATAAGAAAGAAACAAATTGGTAGAGTTTAAAAAGACCACTTACAAGGATAAGAGGGAGTAAAAGACAAGGATAAGAGGGAGTAAAAGAAGATACTGAAAACTGACAAGCCGCCTTCTATCCTGGCTGGGAGCAAACAGGCTATGTTTTTTAATTAACTCTTTGTACAACTCTGCCTGCTGAGGTAAGGACTAACATTCTCCTTAGAGAGCTCCTGCTGCCAGAAATAGTTTCTGTGCCGAGCAGGGGGGAAAAAAAATTACAGAGAGGGCACAGAAATCATTTGGAAGCAAATATTTTTCTTGATGCTTTTCCCCCTTCAATAGCTGTATGAGGAAGGTAGGTGTATACTAAAATGGCATAAACCCACATATTTCATCGGGAGGGGGGTGTGCGTAACAAACTATAATTACTGACAAAATGACTTTCCAGTATGTCCAATATACCAATGCGCATTATAACTAAACCTAATATAACAGTAATATAATAAATATTACCCTTAATTTTCCCACAGAATCCATTTTATTCATTCATTTATTCAGTAAATATTTACTTTATGTTTCTTATGTGCTAGGCACTTTTTTAACAGTTCTATGGTTTTGGGAAGAAAAGATACATGTTCATTATTTTAAAATTCAAGCAATTCAAACAAGTACAAAAATGACAGGCAGTAAAAATCATTCTACAACCTACCACCCAGAATTTAACATCTGGTGAAAAAGAATCCAGGCGTTTCTCTTTTGTCAGACACATTAATAAATATTTTATAGAAAGCACTTTAACCACTTTTCAAATAAGAAAAGTTTTCTTTTAAAAAAAGGATAACCCAGCTATAAAGTTTGAATTTTCTATCAATATTAATTCTAGACTCCTCTCTTATTAAAAATAATCTGAGAATTCAACCCAATGATTTTTCCTTCACCTGAAATGTACCTAGCAGAACTTTTCTCTATTTCTACTTAGCCTATAGTACATACAATGACCGGTCAGCTACTACCTGCAGCAGTAAAAAGTAACAGTAAACAAAACAAAACAAAACAAAACCAGTAAAATACTTACTGTTAAAAATCACCTTTAAAAAGGGGGGTGGGGGGAGAGGAGACTACACAAGCAGTTGCATATTTCTGTTGATTTTCACTTCCATGTTCATCTTGAAAATTCTCCAAAGAAAAATGTTTAGGCATTTTCTTACTAAATACAGTTTAACTTAACTTGAGCCTGATTCATTAGGTTCAATCTGAGAGTGAAAAATGACCACATCAAAGGCTTTGGCAGCATCTGAATTTTTCATGCAGAAATAGTCAAAGAGGGCTTCCCCGGTGGCGCAGTGGTTGAGAATCTGCCTGCCAATGCAGGGGACATGGGTTCGAGCCCTGGTCTGGGAAGATCCCACATGCCACGGAGCAACTAGGCCCGTGAGCCACAATTACTGAGCCTGCGCGTCTGGAGCCTGTGCTCCGCAACAAGAAAGGCCGCAATAGTGAGAGGCCCACACACCACGATGAAGAGTGGCCCCCGCTTGCCGCAACTGGAGAAAGCCCTCGCACAGAAACGAAGACCCAACACAGCCATAAATAAATAAATAAATAAATAAATAAAATTAAAAAAAAAAAAGAAATAGTCAAAAGAATTTTTTACAAGGGCAAACCAAACATTACTCTCTTCTAAGTGGTAGGTTATCCCTGCCCCCCACCTACCTTTCCTTTCATGCCCAGTTACATTGATATCAAAAGATGACTTGTTGCATCCCCTGACTTCCACCCTGGCCTCCCTTCACTGTCTCCTCACCTCACTTTAGTGTCAGAAGTATAGGCACACTCTGGATTGATCCCAGAACAGTTCCACTAAGAACTCAAACTTGGCGTTCCCCTTCTTGAAGCCTAGCCTCTGTTTTGGCTCTTCTCTTGCTGCCCCATAACTCAATACATTGTCTTTACGCCCAACTGGGGACTGCCCATGTCTCTACCTACTCTTCTTCTCAATATCATTTCTGATACTGGTGAGGCTATTGATCTTTTCAAAAAACAGCATTTGATTTTATTAATTTTTCTCTATTGTTTATCTATTTTCTATTTCTCTGATTCCTTCTCATCTTTATTTTTGCATTCCTTCTACTTACTTTGAGTTTGCTTTGTTCTTCTTTCCTAGCTTATTCAGGTAGAAGATTAGACCATTGTTTTAAAGTGATAAATTCCCCTCTGAGCATTGTTTTAGCTGCATTCCACAAATTGACATGTTGTTTTTTCATTTTCATTCAAAATATTTTCTAATGTTCCTTGTGATTTATTTTATTGATGAATTATTTAGAAAACTGTTGTTTAATTTCTAAATATTTTAGAATTTTCCTGATATCCTGCTAGAGATTAATTCTGGTTTTGGTCAGGGCACATTCTCTGTGTGATTTAGAAACTTTCAAATTTATCAAAACTTTTATTTTTTAATCATCCAGCATATGGTCAATCTAGATGAATGTTCCATGTGCACTTGAAAAGAATGTTTACTGCATAGTGTCGGGAGGCATGTTTTATAAATGTCAATTAGGTCACATTAGTTGACAGTGTTGTTTAAGTCTTCTACATCCCTATAAATTTTATGTACACTTGTTCTATCAATTACTGAGATATGAATGTTGAAATCTCCAACCATAATTGTGGATTTGTCAATTTCAGTTGTCAGTTTTTGCTCCATGTACTCTGAAGCTCTCTCATTACAGGTATATGTATTAAGAATAGTTATACCTTCTTGATGAATTAACCCCGTTATCATTTTCAAATGTTCCTCTTTATCCCTTACAATATTCTTTGTTCTGAATATTTGTTTAATTCTTTGAAATTAATATAGCCATTCTAGCTTTCTTATGATTAGTGTTTGTTTGGTATATATTTCCCCACACTTTTGTCTTTATATTTAAAATGAATTTCACATAGACAGCAGAGACTTTATATGCAGCCTGAAAATCTTTGGCTTTTAACTGGAGTATTTAGATCCTTTATAGTTAATGCAACTACTGATGAGATTGGATTTAAATCTACCATCTTGATCTTTGTTTTCTATTTGTTCCATTTGTTCTTTGTTCCTTTTTTCCCCTCATTTCCTGTCGTCCTCTGGATTGAGTTTTTTTGTTTTGTTTTGTTTTTTAGTATTCCATTTTATCTCCATTATTTGGCTTATTAGTTAACTCTCTTTTTTTAATGTGGTTGTTTCAGGACTTGCACTATGCATCTTTTACTTATCATGGTCTACTCTTTCATGTATAATAACTTTTTAACAATATACTTCCATTATCCCTCTCCTATTGTTTGTTCTATTGGTTTTATACAATTTACTTCCTTGTATGTTATAAATCCAACAGTATACTGCCACTATTTTTGCTTTAAACAGTTAATTATTTTTAAATTTTTAAATGAGGGAAAAGAATTCTGTTTAACCACATGTTTAGCATTTTCAGAGCTCTTCATTCTTTCATGTAGCTCAAAGGTTCCATCAGGTATTATTTTCCTTCTGTCTAAAGAATCCTGTCTAACATTTCTGTGGCAGTAGTCCGTTGGTGATGAATTCTCTCAGCTTTGTTGTCTGAAACAGTATTTCACCTCCTTTAATGAAACACATTCTCAGTGGATATAGTAATCTAGGTTAACAGGTTTTTTTTTTCCTATCAATACTTTAAAGATGTTATTCTATTATCTTCTCTTTTTATAGTTTCTGATAGAAGTATACAATAACTATTATCTTTTGTCCTTTGTACTTAATGTACCCATTTTTTTTTCTACCTGAACTTAAGAATTTCTCTTTATCACTTTTTTTAGCAATTTGATTATGATTTATTCTAGTGTGATTTCCTTTATGATTATACTGCTTGGGGGTTGTGAAGAGCTTCTTGGATCTGGAAGTTTACACTTTCCATCAAAGTCTGAAAATTTGGGACATTATTTCTTCAAATAATTTTCCAGTCCCCACCTTTTGGTGCTAAAATAACTTCTATTTTAAACCACTGGATATTGGTCTAAATAAAAATAAGGCTCTGTAAATATTTTCAGTCATTTTCCTATGTTCATTCTGGATCACTATTTTTTTTTTTTTCAAGATCACTGATCTTTTCTTCTGTTAAGATCTAACTTGTCTGTAATCCCATCAAGTGAAATTCATTTAATATACTTTATTATTTTTTTTTTTAAAAGGGGAAGAGAAGGAAATGAGGAGCTTTTTTTTTTTTTAATTTATTGATTGATTGATTGATTGCTATGTTGGGTCTTCATTTCTGTGCGAGGGCTTTCTCTAGTTGCGGCAAGCGGGGGCCACTCTTCATCGTGGTGCACGGGCCTCTCACTATCGTGGCTTCTCTTGTTGCGGAGCACAGGCTCCAGACGCGCAGGCTCAGTAGTTGTGGCTCACGGGCCTAGTTGCTCCGTGGCATGTGGGATCTTCCCAGACCAGGGCTCGAACCCATGTCCCCTGCATCAGCAGGCAGACTCTCAACCACTGTGCCACCAGGGAAGCCCCCATTTAATATACTTTATATTTCAACTCTAAAAGCTCCATTTGGTTCTTTATATCTTCCATTACTCTAATTATAATGTTCATTATATTTTCCTTTAATAACTTGACTATATTGAGCATATTTATTTTAGCTGTTTCAACATTCTTGTCTGTTAATTCCATCATTTCTGCCTTTTCTGGGCCTGTTTCTCATTTGGTTGTGAGTTATGTTTTCTCACTTCTTGACATGTCCATAATTTTTTTATTGTATGCTAAATATTGCTGATTTATGTTCTTGTTAGATTTTGTTAAAGAGGATTGGACTGTGCTCTAGTGGGCAATTAAATTACATGTAAACCAATTTGATCCATACTGGGTTTATGTTTAGGGTGGGTATAGAATAGCCTTTATTCTAGAGCTAATTTAGTCCCACTACAAAGGGGGTGACCCTTCTGAAGTCTTCCCTGAATACCCCATGTATTCAGAGAGGTCTTTTTACTCTGGTGATGGGAACCCAAACAATTTCTGATCCTGTATGAGCTCTGGGAATTGTTCAGTTTACAGATCTCAATAACTTTTTTCCTAGAAGTTATTCTTTGCCAACATCATGGTGTTTCACCACAGCCAATGTACAGAATTCTGGGACTCCTATACGGATTTCTAGAGCTCTTCCTCTGTAGAACTCCTTCCTCTATGGTATATTACCCTGTAAATTCTAGCCACCATGGCTTCCCCAAACTCTGATCTGTGTCTCACACCACTCAGCAACACCACAGGGTTCTATTTGGGTTTCCCCTCCCTGCACCACAATCTGAAAATTGCCTCCAGGCAAAAAGCCAAAGCAATTGTAGAGTTTACCTCTTCTGTTTCCCTTCTTTTAGGAATCAGTGTTATGTTGCCGTGGTCCAGTATGTGAAGATAGTTGTTTCAAGTATCTGTCCAGTTTTCCAGTTGTTTATAGAGAGCCAGCAATTCCAGATCCTGTTATTCTCTCATGGTGAGAAGCAACAGTCCTTTCTTACAATATTTGATTGTATGTCAAACACTACATATAAAATAACTGTAGAGACTATACTTGATATTATTTTCCACAGAGGATTGCCATTTCCTCTGTTAGGTAGAAAGGACTGAACTGGATTGGGACTGGAATGTAGCTTTAGTTAGACTCCATTCATTTCTATTTTCAAATGTCTCAAGGGTAAAACTGTCAAGTGTTTGTTGCAGGTCCCTTTCCCCAGATTAGTGGTTCTCAAAGTCTAGTCTGTGAACCTCCAGGGGTCCCTAAGATTTTTTTAGGAGGGAGTCCATGAAATAAAAACTATAATATAATAATACTAAGATATTATTTGCCTTTCTCACTCTGTCGACATTGACACTGATGGTACCAAAGCAATAGCAGGTAAAACTGCTGCAGCCTTAGCATAAATCAAGGCAGTAACACCAACTATACAACTATATTCCTCAGGGTCATGCATTCATAGTAAAAGAAATATCACTTTGACTTAAGAATATCGCTGATGAAACAGTATGGTTAATTTTATTAAATCCCGACCCCTGAATATATATCTTTTTTATAATCCAAGTCACAAAATCAAAGCATGTACAAAGTATTCTGTTGTATACCAAAGTATGGTAGTTGTCTTGAGGAAAAGCACTTATGTGACTGAGTCACCAGCTGAATTAGTTAGTTTTTTTTTCATAAAATACCATTTTTACTTGAAAGAACAACCAATTGATAAATTATGGTCTTTCAACTTGGATATTCAGCAGGAGTTTTCTCAAAAATGAATGCAGTGAGCCTATTACTTCAAGGGATAAAAACAGCAGCATTTGTTGCCAATAATAAAGTTTGAACTTTCAGGCAAAAATTAGAATTGCACAAAACATATCAGTCACCATAATCTTGACAACTTTCCAATACTTAATACTTTTCTGATGAGCTCAGTGGTGATACTAACAAATGTGTGGGGTTTTTGTATTGTCTACAGAAGATTTGCACACCTCAGTGAACCACTATTTCCAAATAACCAACGCATGATACAAAATTATGTGTGGGTAAAAGATCCATTCAAAATAAAAGACAGACAACAGATTTTAATGTGATAACATACAAAAAGTTCACTGAAATGATTTCAGACTCCACACTGCAACTAACCTTTAAGAAACTATCACTTATCAAGTTTTGCCAGAGGATCAAAGATGAGTGTTCACAATTATCTGAAAAGACTATTAAATTACTCCTTTCTCCAACTACATACTGTGTAAGGCTGGATTTTCTTCATTTACTTCAACCAAAACAACACTTTTCAACAAACTGAAGGCAGAAGCAGATACAAACAGTCAGTTGTCTGCTATTAAGCCAAAGATTTACAAAAATATTAAAAAAATAACTCTTTTCAATAACATATTTTTTATTTTCAAAAATGTAATTCTTCAAAAAAAAAGCCTATTAATGTTAACATGCAATGACTTTATTATTACTGTTATTTTTAAATTAATAAATATTTTAAATTACTCTTATTTTTAATTTCTGAATTTCTGATATAGTAAATATCAACAGATATAATCCATTGAAGCAAAATCTCCTTGGTGTCTTCAATAACTATTAAGATTGAAAAGGGGTCCTGAAATCAAGAAGTCTGAGAACCTAGCAAGTCTCCTAAGTACCATGAGACTGCAAGAGATTTTACTCAGTTTTACCAGGCTAGCTCCAGCCTCTGACACTGCCCCGCCACTTAGCAAGTGTCTAGTGGAGAAAAAAAAAGCTCTGCATTTTGGGCTCACCTAGATTTCCATCTGTCAAACCAGCCCAGGCAACTGCTAAAAGCTCTTTGATTTATCTTTTTCCCTGTGGACTCCCTCTGCCTGGATCAAACCTAATCCTAAGAACATGCCCATATTTGGCAATTGCTCTCAGGGAAAAAACAGCTGGCTATCTCAGTTCACATAAGAAGGGAGACCTAGAATTTGAGTTTACCTCCTCCTCTTTGCTTCCACAGCACCATAACTTTCAAAATAAGATTTTTGGAATTTATCCATTTTCTACATAGGAGCTATAGCCTGCCACTACTTACTACATACTACTCAGGTCTTTTAATCCACTACCAAATAACAGTAGCCAACACTTATATATCATTAACTATCTGCCAAGCAATATTCTAAGCATTTTATATAATGCTTAGAACTCATTTAATTCTGAAGAGAACATAATAAGGTAAGGCCACTGAAGTTATACAGCTCATAACTGGTAAAGCCAGAATTCAAATCCAAGCAGTTTGGTTTCAGAGTCCTGGCCTTTAACCTCTAACAAGCTATCCTTTGCCTTATCTAACACACATTTTTCCCTCAGGAAACTCAGCCCATTTTCATGGTTGCTACTATCATCTCAAGATTGAAGATACTTAAATCTTTATCTCCAGGTCTAACCTGTTTAACTGCTTGCTGAACTTCAACCTGGATATTCCACATATCTAAAACCAATGCATTGGGACTTCCCTGGTGGTCCAGTGGCTAAGACTCCGTGCTCCCAATGCAGGGGGCGCAGGTTCGATCCCTGGTCAGGGAACTAGATCCCACATGCCGCAACTAAGAGTTCGCAAGCCGCAACTAAAGATCCCACACGCGGCGAGGAAGATCCTGCATGCCGCAACTAAGACCCGGTGCAACCAAGTAAATAAATAAATATTTTAATAAATAAATAAATAAAACCAATGCATCTTCTTCGCTCCCTGAAAACTTTCTTTTCCAAACATTGCCCTTTCACTGGCACCATCCTTTCCACCTTTGGTCAATCCAGGCAATTATGATTTTCCTTTCCTCTAATTTCAAGAACATTTATAACTGTACCAGTAATCCCCAAATATTAATTCACAACTAAGTCTACTGTGGTGCATAGAAAAAATAGTAATATAATGTGCTGTTCTATTTTAAAATCTGTCCTTAATTCTAAGATAATTCCTACATTTTATTGTTAGAATGATTTTTCTTTTGTGAAATTGTGATAATAGATAATTAATGTTTTAAAATAATTTTGTGTGTGTGTGTGAACTGAAAAGTTAACAACACTATAATAATTCCCAAAGTTATTTGGTTGATTTGTTTTGAAAATTACTGATCCAGGAAATTTGAAAATCTGCAAACTACTGGTCTATACCAACGTTATTATCAATTTATCAGGATCTGCTTTTGACTGTCCCATTGCTTCTCTAATAAAGTCATGTATCCATTTATCAAGTCAGGTATCCTGCTCAAAAAGGCCCAAACAAAAGTAATAAAAGTTAGTAACTCTTGTGGCAGTATCAAAGAGTTAGAAATGTATTGAAATTGTTTCCAAGTAGTATCAGTTGGCTTTTCAAAATGCTCAAAAGATACTGCCTTCTTACTGCTTTTAGACTCAGTTAACTATTCTTAAATTCATTCTCTTCTCACATAATATACAGCCCCGCTTATCTATGCAATAAGGAATTAAGTTCCTTACTTAATTCTTAAGCTATTTCCAACAGCCCTGTATAGAAATCTTTTTAGAGTCTTAATCATTGTAAAACCATCTCTACCAAGCACCTTCTGATATATAATCTTATTTGATTCACAGACACCTAAATGGATTTCCATCAATTTTTGCTTTTACCACCATGCTGAAAGCAAGTAGCATGTTTTAAATGATAAAATATCACTGAGAGTTAGAAGAAATCAGAAATATCTTCTGCTCCAAAACTCTTCATTTCATGATTGAGAATACTGTAGCTTAAACTCACACAGCTAATTAATGACACAGCTGACACCAGAAAGCTAAGCCTTCTAGATATCTAAGGAGTTGCATGAAGAAGGTATAGAAAAGAACACATAGTCATATAGAATCAAGTCAGAAATCACTATACTCCTAGAATTAAGCAAGAGAGTGGGTTAGGATAAGTTCAGAATATACATAATACAACAGCTTCACTAATGTCCAAAGGAAGCAGAATTGCTTTGGGTTCACAATGACCAAAAATCATGCTGATGTGCAAGGCTCCTAGGGAGATTTGAGAGAAAGAACACCAACAAGCCAGTGAGGATGAAGAACAAAAAGGATCTACCCTCCAATTTAGCCACTAAAGGAAGGTGCAGTACAGTCAAAAGATTAGAGTTCTGATCCATCAACAGATAAATGAATAAATGAAATGTGTTATATCCATACTATGGAGTATTATTCAGCCATAAAAAGAATGAAATTCTGATACATGCTACAACATGGATGAACCTTGAAAACTTGCTAAGTAAGGCAGACAGAAAAAGACAAATATTGTATAATTCCACTATATGAAGTACCTAGAATGGGCAAATTCATATAGACAGAAAGGAGAATAGAGGTTACCAGGTCTGGGGAGAGGGGTAATGAGGAGTTACTGTTTAATGAGTACAGAGTTTTTGTTTCAGATGATGAAAAAATTCTAGAAATGGATAGTGGTGATGACTGCACAGCAATGAAAATATACTTAACATTAGTGAATTGTACACATTAAAATGGTTAAAATGGTAAATTTTATGTTATGTATATTTTACCACAAGGAAAAAAAGAAATGGAAGAAAAAGAGTTTTGAAGGTGTGAGGAATTTTTGGTTTTCTAGGCCACTTACCAACTTGTCAACTTGTTAGTAATGAGTTATTTCCCCTAAAAACATTTCTTGAAAAAAGTAATAAACATTTTCACATCAACAGGTAACATATTTTGACGAACTTAGAGGAATTACAGGAAGCTCCAGAAAACAGTCCTGGCAGTAAAACCAGTCCTGACTGGGTAGTATTATAGTTCTTATTCAATGGTTATTTAATCATCCTAAACTTATTCCTACAAGACATCCGTAGCCATTAAAAAAAAAATCTCATTTACCAGGGAGGGACCAAGAACTCCCTTGATCAGGATGCCACAGGGATGGAAGACCTCTGAGACTGTATAACAGAATCAGCTCAGCAGACCACTGATTTTAGCCTCTTTTGCTCTTAACCTAATAGCATCCTACCTCTCTATGCCAGAGGTCACAATCTCAAATGTCTAAAGAAGCCAGAAGCCAGGCAAGGAACGTAAATTAATGAAGCAAGCGGGATGAATCTGGGGAGAAGCAGGGAGACAGAGAAAGCTACGGCAGCCTCGAGTGTTTCTGTCACACCTACAGAGCACTGTCAATTGCTGCCAAGTGGTAATGCTAGCCCACTGTTGCCATACCTTCTGAATTTTTAAAAGAGGCTGGAAATTCAGATTTTTCAACTTACTCTACAAGCTAAGCAAAACAGATCTGAGAACCCCAAGTAGCCTACAGACCCCCAGTTTGTGCTTTCTGCTCCATGCATATCCTTCTCCAAGCCATGAAGGAAAATGGCAGGAAACAATACTTTACAGTTATGCATATCTCATTTTGCATAAGGACTCCAATTCCCTGAGAGCAGGGCAGCAGGCAACATTCAAGGAACATAAAATAAAGAAACCAAAGGAGTGAACCAAAAAGGCAATTTACCTACTTAATATATGAAAAGTGAAAACTTGTGACTTCAAATAATCTACCAACTTTCAAAATGTCAGGAACTGAGATGAGGCTATGGTAACTGGAGAATGCTGGAAGAAAATATTAAGCAGCTAGAATACAATTTTTCAAACTCTTTAAAGCCACCCTACTATAAATTACACGATAGGGAATATGATCCCAGTAATTCACAATAAACCTGTCCCCTATGGCACAACATGAAATGTCTGTTGTATCATTTTGGATCCCACTGTCTTGAATTCTACCTGATTTTTACAACCTTGGTTGATATGACAAATACAGAACTTCAAGTGCACGTACAAATTCCCAGATTCCAAGTGAAAAATTCTATTTTGTGAAATTTTTTGAAGCTGCCTTATTTGAGAAAGAAAGAAAGAAAAGGAGAGAGAGAGGGGGGGAGAGAGAGAAAGAAAGAGAGAAAGAAAGAGAGAAAGAAAGAAAGGGAAAGAAAGAAAAAGAAAGAAAAGAAAAAAGAAGGAAAATAGAGAAACAGAAAGAAAGAAAGAAAGAGAAAGAAAGAAAAAAGAAAAAAAAGAAAGGAAGGAAGGAAGGAAGAAGGAAAGAAAGGAAGGGAGAAAGAAATGCAACTGGAAAAGGGGAAAATATTTTGGAAAAAAGCTGCTTTCTTGCAGTTTGACAGATACAGGAGCCAAGAACAGTGGAGAAGTAAAAGCTAATTTTTCTCTTTTCACAAAAAGACTAGCTACTCCCCTCCAAAGGTAATCCTTCTTCTGGCCAAGAAGAGTCAGAATTCTTCCTTAAACTTTATCCAGTTAATTTATCCACAGACAATATCATTTCCTTCTACTAAAAACAAAATATATAGCAGGATCTAATTAGCATTACACGCTTACGTGCTAGGTACCAGGCTAAGCACATAACATGTATCATCTCATTTAATCCTCACAACCCTATGAAATAGGTATTTTTATCTCTGATCAAAGTAATCATGGTCCCTACCCTCATGAGGCTTATTTTCTAGTGGGAGAGACAGACATTAAACAATCCCAACAAAGAATGCACAACTGCATTTATAACCAGAGTTAGAAAGGAGATGGGCAAGGCACTACTAACTCACAGAAAAAGCAAATTTGATCTTACCCAAGAAGGCATCTTTGTAGAAGTAACTATTGAGATCAAAGGCTAAACATGTTTTAACTAGGCAAAGTCTCCTGTCAGGGGTAAGAGCATGAGAAAAGGCCCTGTGATGGAAGGAAACACAAGGAGTTTGAGGTAGAGAAAAAAGGCTAATGTGGCCAAAGCAGAGAGAACAAGGGGAAGCATGCTGTGCCGTCAGGGCAGAAGAAACAGGCCATCCAGGGCCCTGCTATTTACATTAGAAGTCTCCATCCTCAGAGCAACAAAAACCACTAAAATTATTAGGAGAAGGGGGAGAGGGGATGATCAGATTTGTGGCTATTTTTTATGCATTTTTTAAATCAAAAGAAAATAAAAAGATCTCCTCTCTTAGCAACTTGCAAATATACAGTATTGTTAACTCATCATGTTACATGTTAATCCCTAGGACTTACTTATCTCATAACTGGAAGTTTGTACCTTCTGACCACTTTCAATTATTTTGCCCACCCCCCACCTCTGGCAACCCCCAATTTGTTCTCTGTAATCTGTAAGTGCTTCTTCTTCCTCCTCTTCCTCCTCTTCTTCCTCTTCCTCCTTTTCTCCTCCTTCTCCTTCTTCCTCTCCTTCTTATTCTTCTTCCTCTCCTTCTTATTCTTCTTCCTCTCCTTCTCCTTCTTTTAGATTCCACACATAAGTGATATTACACAGCATGTGTCTCTCACTGTCTGAGAACACACGGTATGTGCCTATCTCTGTCTGACTTATTTCACTTAGCATAATGCCCTCAAGGTCCATCCATGTTGTCACAAAGGCAAGATTTCCTTCTTCTTTAGGGTTGAATAATATTTAGTGTGTGTGTGTGTGTGTGTGTGTGTGTATCACTTTTTCTTTATCATTTCATCCGTTGATGAACACAGGTTGTTCCCATGTCTTGGCTATTGTAAATAATGCTGCAATGAACATGGGGGTGCAGATATCTTTTTTTTTTTTAAAGGAATTCCTTTATCTTTATTTTTTATTTATTTTATTTATTTATTTTTGGCTGTGTTGGGTCCTCGTTTCTGTGCAAGGGTTTTCTCCAGTTGCGGCAAGCAGGGGCCACTCTTCATCGCGGTGCGCGGGCCTCTCACTATCGCGGCCTCTCTTGTTGCGGAGCACAAGCTCCAGACGCGCAGGCTCAGTAGCTGTGGCTCACGGGCCCAGCCGCTCCGCAGCATGCGGGATCCTCCCAAACCAGGGCTCAAACCCGTGTCCCCTGCATTGGCAGGCAGATTCTCAACCACTGCGCCACCAGGGAAGCCCCACAGATATCTTTTTGACATAGTGATTTTGTTTCCTTTGGACAAGTACTCGGACGTGAAATTGCTGGATAATACGGTAGTTCTATTTTCAATTTTTTTCAGTACTCTCCATACTGTTTTCCATAGTGGCTGCACCAATTTACATTCCCACCAACAGTGCAAAAGTGTTCCTTTTTCTCCACATCCTTGCCAACACTTATTTCTTGTCTTTTTGATAACAGCCATTCTAATAGGTGATATCTCATTGTGATTTTGATTTGCTTCTCTCTGATGATTAGTGATGTTAAACACTTTTTCATGTACCTGTTGGCCATTTGTATATCTTCTTTGGAAATGTCTGTTCAGATCCTCTGCCTATTTTTTTTTTAATTTTATTTATTTATTTATTTATTTATGGCTGTGTTGGGTCTTCGTTTCTGTGCGAGGGCTTTCTCTAGTTGTGGCAAGCAGGGGCCACTCTTCATCGCGGTGCGCCGGCCTCTCTTGCTGCGGAGCACAGGCTCCAGACGCGCAGGCTCAGTAATTGTGGCTCACGGGCCCAGGTGCTCCACGGCATGTGGGATCTTCCCAGACCAGGGCTCGAACCCGTGTCCCCTGCATTGGCAGGCAGACTCTCAACCACTGCGCCACCAGGGAAGCCCCCTGCCTATTTTTTAATTGGATTGTTTCAGTTTTTTCCATTGAGTTGTATGAGTTCTTTATCTACTTTAGATATTAACCCCTTATCAAATATATAATTTGCAAATATCTTCTCCCATTCAGTAGGTTGCCTTTTCATTTTGCTGATGATTTCCTTTGCTGTACAGAAGCTTTTTAGTTTAATGTAGTCCCACTTGTTTCTTTTTGGGGTTTTTTGCCTGTTTTTGGCGTCAAATCAAAAAAAAAAAAAAAATCATTGCCAAGACCAATGTCAAGGAGCTTATCCCCTACGATTTCTTCTAGGAATTTTATGGTTTCGGATTTTATATTCAAGTCTTTAACCCATTCTGAATTGATTTTTTTGTGTATGGTAAGATAATGATCCAGTTTCATTGTTTTGCATGTAGCTGTCCACCTTTCCCAACCTCATTTATTAAAGAAACTTTAATTCCATTGTATATTCTTGGCATCTTCCCCCATTGTATATTCTTGGCTCCTCTGTTAAATTAATTGACCATGTATGCATGGGTTTATTTCTGAGCTCTCTACTTTGTTCCACTGATTGATGTGTCTGTTTTTAAGTCAATGCCATAATGTTTTGATTACTACAGCTTGGTAATATAGTTTGAAATCAGGAAGTGATGCCCCCAGATTGGTTCTTTCTCTAGATTGCTTGGTTATTTGGGGTCTTTTGCAGTTTCATACAAATTTTAGGATTGTTTGTTCTATTTCTATGAAAAATGTCACTGGAATTTTGACAGGAATTGCAATGCATCTCATATTTCTCTTCTGACTTTGCTTATGGTGAGTTTTGGTCATGTACATTTTTCAAAGGCAAATAAACCAACCTTCTGAGTTTAGGATTTTGAGTCATAATTTTAGAAAGGCTTTATAACTCTAAAGTTATAATTAAATTCTCCCATGATTTCACATTTTATGTTTAAATCTCTGACAAATCTGGAGTTTATCCAAATATACAACGTCAAGTATGGACCTAACTCATTCTCTTTCCAGATGGCTACACAGTTATACCAGTACCAGTTATTAGAGTCCATCCTTACTCCCACTGCTATGATACTGCTTTTTACCATATCCTAAGTTGCTATATTTTCTAATCTATTTCTGAATTTTCAATTCTGCTCTATTAGTCTGTCAATTCATGCACCAGTATTACATTGCTCTAATTGAAACTTCATAGTATGTTTTAATATCTGGAAGGGCTAGTCCCCCTCTCATTGCTCTTCTTTTTCAATGTTATTCAGGGTTCAATATGCACTTTACAATTACTGTTTCTAGTATCTTCATTGAGATCACTTTAATTTGTAAATTAGTATGGGAGATCAGCACTTTATGATGCTGAGATTTCCTATTCAAGAACATGGTATGTTTACGTTCACATCTACTTTTGTGCTCTTCAGGAATATGGGGAGTAGATTGGAAGGAGGCCAGGTGCATAGGTTAGACTAATGCAGATTATTTCTGGTAATTGAAGAATACGGAAGGGATAAACTGGAGAAAGAATAGAGTGATAAGAGGGCATAGCAACATTTAATCACCTGGACAAGCCTGCCACAGGGGGAAGGAATGGTATAAAGAACAAAATCAAGTAAAGAGTATTTTTCAAGAAAAAAGAAAATATCAACAATACAATACAATACAAGGACAAAAACATTTTCAAATAAATCCATTAGATTTAGTGATATGGAAGTCATTAGTGATCTTAGTAAGATCTATTGTGGGGAGACTTATAAGGCTGGAAGCCACAGTGGGACTTTCATTCCAGTATGGACAAATATAACTATTTTGCTCTGATTTGATCTTAAAAGGGTCTTCCTGAAGTCAAAATGCCACTAAATTTGGAATATAACTGTAAGTTATTATTCCCAAAATGGAGTTCAAACATAGTCTTGGAAGAGGGTTCTTGAATAATTCATGCAAAGAATGCATGGATCCAGAAAATACTCCCAATAGAAGGAAATATCAGAAACCAGAGTAGGAAATAACAGCTACAGAGCAAAGGGGGGCAAACATGAAGCAAATTTTCTCCAAAGCAAACTAAGCTATAACTTCACAGAATGATTTGGCTTGGAGTTAGGCCCTGCTAACATTCTAAAAAGCACAGCTGGAGATCCAGATAAAATAGGTAACTCCTTAAATAGGATGCACAGAACAAGCCCTGGCTGCTCAGAAATACTTCCTTCTGCATCTTTTCAAGATACCACTCTCTCCCTCCCTCAACTTAATCTCCAAATCCTAATTGTGGCTTCTCTTTTGGATAGTCCCAATAGAAGCATTCAGACTTCCCTGGTAGGAAAGTAAGGATACTGGTAGGAAAGTTAGGGTTAGAATTATTCCTAATTATTTCCTAATATTCAGACAGGATAGTACACAGGATGTAGCTTCAAGGAGATACCAAGAGGGGTCAGAAAACAGAGGAGTCAAAACAAAACAAAACAAAACAAAACAGAGGAGTCAATAAAATAGTAACAATGCCTTGGTCAAATCCAAACTGGGGCTGAACAGGTCCTAAGGAGAATATTCCATGGGAAACTCCAGAAACCTGGGACTGTGTGAAGATGGAGAATACACACAGAACGAGGCAAAGCATTCAAGGGACATAATCATAGAATCTTAAGGGGAGACCTTAGATGTCATCTAGCTCAGAAAGGATGCTTTAAAAAAAAGAAGCGTGATTTTACATTACAATTTTATCACTTATATTTGAGCCAAACAAAACTAACACTCTCAAATGGAACAGATTACTGAGAACTTCCTAGGTTTAAAAAAAAAAAATTATTATAGTTCTGCAGAATTCTTCAGAACAGAAAGAACTTTCAAGCCCACCTGAGTTGATTTGCATGCCAAAACCAATCTGCAATATGGAAAAATATGGTAAGTGAAATAAACCAATATCTTTTGACCTTTCATTTTAACACAAATTTGGACCAAGAATGGAAACAAAAAAATCATGACACTAAAATGCAGAAGTTCCAGGTCCCTTCTACCACTTACCAGCTGCATGAACAGCGGAACATCCACCGTGACAGTGTTATACCTAAAGCCCTGGTGAGATCTCCTTTAGGTATAAGATCCTTGTCCATAAAAAGAGGATACTCTCAAATAAGAATTATTACCTTCTTTGCTTGCTAAAGATACCAGGCAGGATCAGCAGATTCAACTAAAATCATTAAGGTAGAGATAGAAGAGAAGGAAAAAAGGGTCTCTGGAATAGAAAAGGCAATTAACAGCTCTTCACTGCAACTACATCGAGGAGGTGGAGTATAATTTTCCTTAGGTTGTTCTACACAGTTTTGTGCCCGCACACTGCAGCCCCACTCCAAAGTTCAGCTTAACGTGGTGGTATTCAAATATACTGGGGTCAACTAAGGAAATGTAATGCTTCTAAATTAGGCTGTGGAACTAGTGCCATTGGTTGTTCATTCTGCCATCAGCCTTAAGTGGTAGAATTTTAAGAAGGTACTGCGTCAGAGAAAGGCGTTCACTTGGTAAAATCTACTCCCTAATATTAATTTTCTGCACAAGGTTGTCGCAAAAGAAAAAAACAAGAGCTGTTTCAGTTTAATCTGCATACTTCTTTTTTGAAACCAGCGGGAAGTAACAGAGGATATGAAAGGCTGTGGTGGCTATTCTAGGGGGCAAAGTTTTTATTTCTTTATAGAATTAGAATTGTTAGTTCTTACCAGGGCAGCAAGGAATAAATCACATATTAGTACATTATGGTGACAGTTTATTCTGTTTACTGTTACTGGGGGGAATACATTTTATTCTTACAGTAAAGTGACAGAACTCTCTCCCAGGCATGTGCCTAAACCTTATTTCAAGAAAAAGAATTTGTAAGCACAGGATTCTACCAACTTACAGCAGGCTGAGTGGGGGCACAGGAGCCATGAAATGGGAAACAAACAGGAAAGAAATTGGGCACAGGCATTTGAGGGTAATAAATATAACAGCAATCTAGAAGATGAACGGTTCATGTTGTTTGTGATTACAGACTGATTATTCCTCTAAGTGCAAAGGCTATCCAATAAGTCATATCCGGGTTGATTTGTTATCAAGGTACTTTCACCAGATAATAAATTAGAATGTAATTAAAGTACATTCTGTCTGTTTATCATGGACTAAGATAGCTCACTATAATTCTCAATTATCTGCATGAACACACAACATGACAGGCATGGTGAGTAAACCTTTCAGCAAAGGGCAAAAAACATCTTAGGAATGCACTAAAATTGCTGGATTCTTCTCTAGTCCTTTTAAAAATTTGTTTCCAATTTTGATAAATTATGTGAATGGAACCAAATTAATTCAGTACTTGCTTTCATACAGTAAGTCATACAGTAAGTTTAGACTCATAAGTCTCCAAACTTCCTAGTTTGCTGGTAATTTGCTAAGGGCAGTGACTAAATCATGAAAAAAATCAAAGAAAACAAAATTTAATATTTACTGCAAACCTCTGCTAGGTGGAAAAACTTAAGCACAGAGAAAACGGAAAAATCACAAAGGAAAAAAATATATGAACATTTAAAATTTAAAAACGTGTTTAAAAAAGCATTTGTAGCATATAAGACAATAAATTCACTATATAAAAATCTCATAAGTATTAATAACAAGAAACTCAGACCATGAGAAATAAAAGAGCAAAACATACAAAGAAAAACCAACAGAAACATAAAAAACAATTTTGAGTAAATTAAATTTAAATCAGGCTAATATTTTTCTATCTATCTAATTAGTAAAAAGTCTTTTTTTAAATGATAATGACCAATATCGGCAAAAATATAGCGCCACTTATACTCTCATACATTATGATTATTTCTTATAATAAATTGGTTAGAACTCTTCAAAATTACAATTTGGTGTTCTGAATTAAACAGTATAAAAATGTTTATAATGTTTTAGTTCAGTACTCCCACATCATGGAATCTATCTAATAAACAAAAATATTTATCACAGCTTCACCTATCAGTAATAAAAATCTGAAACAACAAAAATCCAACAACAGAGTAAAGACACAATATAAAATATGATATAATCATGGATGGAATATTATGTGGCTATTTTAAATGATGGTTATGAAAACTAAGTAGAAAAGGCTAGAAAACTGTATGTGTAAGGTGATCACATTTAAATTAAAAATATGCATATTAAAGAAGACTAGGAAGGAAAATACCAAAGTAATAATCATGTTAAGCTGGTATGGTACTCTGAACAATTGCCCCCCCCCCCCGCCACACCACACTCCAAAGATGTCCAGCTCCTAAATGCCTGGAACATGTGACTGCTACTTTACTTGGCAACAGGGACTTTGCAGATGTGATTAAGGATTTTGAGATGAGGAGACTGTCCTGGATTACCTGGATGGGCCCAACACAATCACAAGGGTCCTTACAAGAGGGAGTCAGAAGAGTCGAGTCAGAAAAGGAGATGTGACAACAGAAGCACAGGTTGGAATGATGTGACCACAGGTCAAGGAAAATGGGCAGTCTCCAGAAGTTGGAAAAGACAAGAAATGGATTTTCCCTAGAGCCTCCAGAAGGAACTCAGCTCTGCTGACACCTTGATTTTATCCCCATGAGAGTCATTTCTGACTTCTGACCTCCAAAAAAGTTAGATAATAAACTTGTGTTGTTTTACGCCACTTAATCTGTGGTAGTTTGTTACAACAACAGGAAACTCATAGATGGTAAGATTGCCCTTTCTAAACTTTCTGTAATGTTCAAATTACAGAGTTCTATTGATGCATTCTAATACACAAATTTAGCTAAAATTTAAGATTCTAGATGAAAACTTACTCTGCTGTAGTGGTTCCCAACCCTGGCTGCATATCAGTACAGACATACCTTGGAGACATTACAGGTTCGGTTCCAGACCATCAGAATAAAGTGAATATCGCAATAAAGCAAGTCACAGGAATTTTTGGGTTTCCCAGTGCAAAAAAAGTTATGTTTACACTAAGTCTATTAAGTGTGCAGTAGCATTATGTCTGAAACAACAATGTACATACCTTAATTAAATAATACTGTATTGCTAAAAAATGCTAACCATCACCTGAACCTTCAGTAAGTCATAATCTTTTTGCAATAGTAACATCAAAGCTCATTGATCACAGATCACCATAACAAATATAATAATAATGAAAAAGTTTGAAATATTGCGAGAATTACCAAAGTGTGACACAGAGATGCAAAGTGAGCAAATGTTACTGGAAAAATGGTGCCAACAGACTTGCAGGGTCGCCACAAACCTTCAGTTTGTTAAAAAATGCGGTATCTGTAAGCACAATAAAGCAAAGAACAATAAAACGAGTATGCCTATATCAAATAATCAGCTTTAAGAAAAAAAAAAAACAATAATACCAATGCCATGCTTTCTTCCCAGTCCCAGAGATTCTGATTTAACTTTTGTTAGGCTCAAACATCAGCGCTTTTTAAAAGCCCTAAACACTACTGTGCAGCCAGGGTTGAGAATCACTGCTCTAGTGTATCAGCTCATGACCGACAAGTTTCCCTAACCCCAAACAGGAATGTATACCACTCTAAAACTGCATTTCTTTCAAGAGTTCTGCAAATGAAAACACTCAACGACAGTTTGTCTTAAGACTGGAAGCTGTGACCTAGTTTAACTGACACTGTCAAAGGAAAAGAACAGAAAAAATAAGGTCACTCTTCTTCCTCAATGTTTTTCATTTTTGTAGTTCAAAGGACTCTTTAGAGATACTGTGCTCCAAGAAAAAGGTTCTTATTAGCTGTTACCCTGAGGCCCCATATTTAAATAAGAGTAATTCATAAGAAGAATTGCTCTTCCTTTGCTTCTCTATTGACAACTGACTTAGATTCCTAAAACTACGTAAGATATTTAGTCTTTGAATTTTTATGGTATGTTTTAGAAATAGTATAGACTAGCCAAGACTGTCAAATTCCACTGATAATGTATTCTTCAAAGTCATATTTTCCCTCTATTTTCCAGGTAGCAAGCTTACTTAGACAAAACACACACTTTAGTATGTTTGTGAGCAAAAGTATAGAGTTTTCAAATGTGTGATTCTCAGCTAGAAAAATCACTGATAAAGTCTTATGCATCTCTTGGTCAACTCATTGCAGCAATATCCACATGTGAGAGACATTGTTATCAACCAAGTGTGTCCAAAGGTTGATCTCCATAGCAACTGTAACTCTGCCAAATGCAGCGTATAAGGCATCAGAGTTAACACCACATGCACACAAAGTGTTGGTATTATGTAGTCTGGATTGTTGCTGTAGAAACCTAAAACCAAGTCTCTGACAACCATGGATAAAACGAAAACAACAACAGAAGGGTCCTTGAGTACTCAGCCATATACTACTTTGCTTTCAAGCAGGACAATGCCATTCTAAACACCACATAGTAGTCTTGATATCACTAAAGGAAATAATATTTAATGATGTCATGTATCTGTTTAACATTAGGAACTACTTTGTATTCCCTAAAAGGTTGTCCCTCCCACCCTGGGCTCAGATGAATGTTCAAAAGCTCACCCCAGCAAAGTACTGTCACCTCCTCCTGGCCTCAGCCAGAGCCAGTTCCGCACCCTGGCAAGCTAGCGAGGTACCAAGTTTTGCTGCCGCCACCATGATAGCTACAACAGATACAAACAAGCTTATTCGAAAACAATTTTGCAAAAAAGAATAAAGTAGGAAAAATCACTCTATCTGATGTTAAGTCTTACTATACAGTCATCATAATCAAGACAGTGCAGTACTGGCAAAAGAATAGAAACATAGATCAATGGAACAGATAACCCAGAAATGGATCAATACAAATGCACCAACTGATTTTTGATAAAGGTGTAAAATCAGTTTAATGGAGAAAGGAGAGTCTTTCAAACAAATTATTCTGGAACAACTGGACATCCATAGGCAAAATAATAATAATGAACCTTGACTTAAAACTCATGCTATATACAAAAGCGAGTGCAAAATAAATCATGAATTTAAATGTAAAACACAGAACTACAAAGCTTTTAGAAGAAAACACAGGAGAACATTTTGGGACCCAGGGCTAGGAAAAGAGCTCTTAGATATCACATCAAAAACTTGATCCATAAAGAAAAGAAAATCAATAATTGAACTTCATCAAAATTGAAAACTTTTGCTTTGTGAAAGACCCCATTAACAAGATAAAAAGATGAGCCACAGACTGGAAGAAAATATTTGCAAATCACATATCCAAAGGACTTGTATCCATAGTGTATTAAGAACTCCCTGAACTCAACAGTAAGAAAACAATCTATTTGAATATGGCAAAAAGACCTGAACAGACACTTCACCAAAAAGTTAAGATAGGGCTTCCCTGGTGGCGCAGTGGCTGAGAGTCTGCCTGCCAATGCAGGGGACACGGGTTCGAGCTCTGGTCTGGGAAGATCCCACATGCCACGGAGCAACTAGGCCCGTGAGCCACAACCACTGAGCCTGCGCGTCTGGAGCCTATGCTCCGCAACAAGAGAGGCTGCGATACTGAGAGGCCCGCGCACCGCGATGAAGAGTGGCCCCCACTTGCCGCAAGTAGAGAAAGCCCTCGCACAGAAACAAAGACCCAACACAGCCAAAAAATAAAATAAAATCAATTAACTAATTTTAAAAAAAATGGTGCCAATAGACTTGCTCAATACAAGGTTGTCATGAACCTTCAATTGTTAAAAAATGCAATATCTGTGAAGTGAAATAAAAATGAGGTACACCTGTATTGTAATTGTTTTGGCCCTTTTAAAAAAAAAAAAAAAAAAAGTTAAGATACTAAGATGGCAAGTTAGCACATGAAAAAATGCTCAAAATCATCAGTCATTAAGGAAATGCAAATTAAAACGAAGATGAGACATTACTACACACCTATTAGAATAGTTAAAATAAAAAATACTGACAATACCAAATGCTGGCAAGGATGTGGAGGAACTGGATTTCTCATACTTATATATACATTTACCACACAATCTAACAATCACACTCCTGAGCATTTATCTTCGAGAAATGAAAACTTATGTTCACATAAAAACCTATGTGTGTTCACTGCAGCTTTATTTGTAATAGACAAAACTGGGGAGAGAAAAAACCCAACGGCCTTATGGTAAATGGATAAATAAACTATGGCACATTGATAAAATGGAATACTAATCAGCAATAAAAGGGAATAAACTATTGACACACACGACAACTTAGGTGGATCACGAGAACACTACGCTGAGTGAAAATAGCCAATCTCAAAAAGTTACATACTATATGATTCCATTTCAAAATTACAAACATATAGAAATGGAGATCAGATCAATGAATGCCCAGGGTGAGGAAAGAGGTGAGGTTGAGAATATAAACGGGTACCACTAGGAAGTTTCTTCATGGTGATGGAACAGATGTATAACTTGACTGTGATGGTTACACAAATCTGTACATGTGATCAGTTTACAGAACACACACACAGGCACACACACAACTGAATGCATGTAAAAATTGGTAAAATCCAAATAACATCTGTAGTTAACAGTATTGTACCAATGTCAATTTCCTGGTTTTAATAATGTTCTATAAATATGCAAGATGTTATCCTTGTGGAAAGCTGGATAATGGGGACAAGGGACATCTCTATACTATTTCTGAACTTCCTGTGACTCTATTATTTCAAAACAAAAAAGTAAAAAAAACCAAAACTTATATCCACCAAAAAGCCATGATAAAATTTAAAACTGGGGAAAAAAAATACAACATTTGAGAAAAAGTAGAACCCTTAATATACAAAGACCTCTTATTTGTCACTAAGAAGATTAAATGCAATTAATAATGAGCAAAAGATATAGACAACTCACAAAAGAAGAAATAAAATTGGCAAATAAACATAATAAAAAACGACTCAATCTCACTAGTATTAAAATTTTTTCAACATAAAACAAGATGTTTTTAGCACCTATCGAATTGGCAAAATTTTTCAATATCCAAGGTTGGCAAGAACAAGGAAAACAGGCACTCCTATATAATACTATGGATAGAAACTAAAATATGAAAATATTTTCAAAAAAAGATACACATACCCTGATTCCCTAAAATTCAAATCTAGGAATTATCCCAAGGAAATAAACAAGCATGCAATGACATACACGTAAATTTCTTCATCATAGTACTATCTACAATAGTGAAAAATTTAGGGGAAAAAATGTCCAACAAAAGAGGATACTGAATTATACTATGGTATATCCATACAATGGAATATCATGTAGTTATTTTAAATTATGTTTATTTAATATTAAATGCAATTCTCTATATACTGCTATGAAAGAAAGGCAAGAAACAAAAATACACACACGGGACAAACTCATTTTTACAGTCTTGCAGCTATATACCAAAATATTAACAGTAGCTATCTCTGAGTGGTAAGATTATGGGTACTTTTTGAATAAATCTCTGTATTGTCTCATTTTATATAAAAATGAGAAGATTTTTAAATCAAATAACATACTAAAGAAGGCTCTTCGACTACAGATTTTTATATATTATAATGCTAAAACCCTACTTGATATTTTAGTTTCACAGAAAAAAAAAAACCACCCTGTCTAGTACAGCAACATTTGCTTTTTCTTTATGATTCCTCCAGGTTCCTGAAAAGATGCCCTTCATTTCTAGTCTAAAAACAAACAAAACTTGATAAGATTTGCTTTAAAAAACAGTCCATGCAACCCAAGGAATGTTTATGCCCATTCCCCATGAAGTTGATAATCTCTACATCTCTACTTATATCTAATTGTAAATGGCAACAAGTACAGATTTAGATATTTTTTAAATAGATAGTTTATTAAAACATACTGATAAGTGTACCCTACAATAAATATAGTAAAAGAAAGACAGGAAAAAGGGAAAAGTGACTACAATGACAAGAATGATAATAACATCTTCTTTAACATGATCTTGACAAACAGAAGCACCTTAGCTCTAAGGACAAGGAAGAAGGAAAGCTTTTCCTCTTTAGTTTGGTAATTTGTATCAAGCTCAGAATCTCTGAAAGCTTATTTGATGCTCTGTAGTTAACAAGGCTTATTATGTGTTGAAGGCTAAGGTTTCTCTAGTAGAGACACATTGCTCCTTTGAACGTGTTCTTTCCCTCAGTTAAACTGCTTCAAGTGTCTGAGCTTAAAAATGTAATATTGCTGCTTTGATAGTGAATATCTCAGATGGCATCACTTGCTCTATTCCCTTCTAGCATTTAAAAAACTTTTTTGTTTTTGTTTTATAGGCCTGAATTAATGGGACTTACAATATGCCGAAATCATCAAGAGGTTTTCCCTGGCTCATTAAGTTAAAATTCTCCCACATAGTTAACTGCTGATTTTCACTCAAAATTACCATGACACTAACTCTGCTCTTCCTGACTTCCACACTTCAAACTTTGTATGTTTACATCTAGTTTCCTCAAGAACGCCCTCAGTTCTCTGAGAATAGGAAGCCCTTTTACCTCAACACACCCCTCACTGTTTTAATACATAGTAGATGGTCAATAAATATTGGTTGGCAACACAGCCACGCTTTTCAATTCCCCTCCTTAATTGATACTATTTTTTTCCCCCAAGCCTTAGCTATTATTCCTCCTCCATTCCCTCTGCCTTACTTATAAGGACAGAACCACAAAGCAGAAGCTGAAGACAAGGACTTGGAAGGGCATTGTTTTCTCTTTGTCTCCCTGCAGAAACTTGTTTAAACATTTTAAAAGAGAATAAAACTAAATTTATACCTTTGGCACATGTCTTTGAAAGTAAAACAACCATCATTTAACAAATAAGCTACCTTTATTGGAGAACAGTCTAAGGGAAAAGCTGAGGGAATAACCCTTGTGCAGTAATGGATTTTAGAGGATTGCTTTCCTCTAAAAGCATATGAACTCCATCAGTCTTGGTCCCCAGTGCTCCGAAACTCTGCACTCATGACTTGTGGGAGCCTTCATGAATTCAAATATATTTTTACCAATCATGTGACTTCTATCTATCCAAGAGAATTTTTCAGTGCCAGTAAAGTTTATGATTAGGGGTCCATTCTTTTAAGAATATTTATATTGCCTAAATAACTCCAGATGTTTTGCTTTGGTTTTTGGTTAAGGGGTGGAGGCAGGAGGGCAGGAATCAAAATGAAGACCCTCCCAATTAGAAATGTTTGCCATTCCATCCTAAATGAGCTCTTTCTTATATTTCTGCTTGGAAGTCCCAGAATTTAAACTTATGACACTCATGTGTAATGCCAAAATATGAGGATTTAGATAGGATTGTTACTTTAAAAAAATGGTTTGTGGATAGCTTACATCTAAATTATTTTTACAAATCACAATCATATGAAACAGAGATTGCTTCCTGCATTTGCAATTAATTTACCAACAGTTTGAAGCACTCTTTAGAGACACCTGTTTTTGATAGAGGAGCAAATTATGGAATGATAAACTCCATATTTTTTGAGAATTTGTGCACCTGCTGATTAGAATTTGTTCTCAAATTCTGTCTTAACCTACAACATCTTAAAGCTAATATATTTCATACTATGTATTAAATATAGTCAAAACTGTCTGAAACATTCTGAACATCACTAGACTCATAAGGAATTTAATGTTGCTCTTTCTGTCTTCAAGAAGGCGTACGCCAATCCCATGGAAGATTTCAAAATAAAAGGATGCAACAGCATCTCGTAGTAATCCATTCCTAAAAAATGTTATATCTAGGAAAAAGTTTCCCTACCTAACTGTAATCAATTCTGCTAAAATTTAAGAGCATTTTTCTACCTTCTCTGTCTTCAGGAAGAGTTGATCACTATCTTCAACTATGATATTCTAGGCTATGAAGAATAATATGTAAGATAAACACCATGATCTAATTAAAGTAATGAGTAAGGCAAAGGTCAGGAAAAGGCCTCTGGTTAGGAAAGGTTTTGCTTTATTCAATTCAATTCTGTGAGTACTTATTGAAGGCTTTCTATGTGTCACGTATATGCCAGGGCAATATGAATATACAGACAAAATCATCTCTTTCGAAAAGTTCACAGTCTTAGAAATACTTATACCCAAATCAGAGGTCCAAAATAAGGATCCACAGAAGCCAATTAATCCATGAAATGGCCAGCTGTAACTGAAGCATCTCAAATGGTGAACTGGAGAACACAGGCCCAATCTTTTTTTTTTTTTCCAGCTTTATTGAGGAATAATTGACAAATGTAACTGTATACATTTAAAGCGTACAACACATGCCCAGTCTAACGCAGCCACCACTTGACATGAGCAGATTAAGACCATGGAGAATGCAAGCTCAATAGCGTCACAGCTTCCAATTTTTTGAAGAGAATGAAAGTTAGAGGAATGAGCAAAATATTTAACCTGGAGAAAGTCAGGGAATGCTTAGCAAAAGAGCTAACACTTGAGTCCTAAAGGTGAAGCAATGCTTACCAGGTATGAATATAGATGATTTATCTCCTATGGCCACAACTTAGGGTGGAAAGGGGGTAGTGGCAGAAGTGACTAGAGAAGAAGGAAGGGATGTTTTGCCATGCACAGGCCAAACTGTATACTACAGAACATGGGAAGCTACTAAAGAGTCTGTGACTCCGCATCGTAGAAGGGTACAATTTATCAATCTGTAGTAAGCTTTACCAAAATGCTATCCAGTGAGAGGTCAAGATTTGATAGGCATATAAAGAACCAGGCACCTTGCTCATAATCCATAAAGCTAGAGTGGGCATCACCGTACCTAAATGCTTGTCTTAGGCCTCCAACTACTGTGATGTCTAAGTGTCCATATGGTTCCAGTAGCAGCAATGACTGCTTAAACAGCAGCCAATTTACCCATGGAAAAGAGTATACCAAACCCAAAAAGAAAGTTTTGTGAGATCTACCATCCCCAGATGTTTCCCCTTTACTCTTGGCAAGGGTTTAAAAAAAAAAAAAAGTAATACCTTAGTCATTGCTAAAATGACCTAAAGTTAGCAAAACATCTTGACATATATTATCCTCTCCCATCTAAGAGATCCTCGGCTCCCTATTTTCTACTTTGGGTTTATAAAACACCCACAGCAGCCAACTGTATTCATATTTTGAACTCCTTTCTTTATACTAAACCACTTTGAATTCAAGAGTACTAAAATCTAATTCAGGGCCACAGGTTAACCAGCACCCCTTTCTTCATCCTCCTAACCCATCAGTCATCGTCCTAACCCATTGGTCAATCCTATTTTACCTGCAATTCGGTAATGAAAATATAATCAACTCTAACCCAAAATTAATCTGCATTTTGTTTCAGAAAGAATGTTTATTTTTGCCAGGGACGTTTCCTATTCTCCACTTAGAAACAGGGAAAGAAAACTATGTTGTCCTCTAGGCCTTTCATTCAAGCCTCACAACAGGATAGGTATTATTATTCCACAAGATAGCTATTATTATTCTCATTTTCAATGATGAGAAAACTGAAGCTCTGAGTAGTCAACTTGTCCAACAGCAGCTGGTAAATGACATAAGCCAGGTTTGAACAGGTCAATCTGCTTCCAATACTATGTTCTTTCCACTATACTACACAGCTTCAACTGCTGTTTCTAATAATAACAGTCATAATACTCCACTTCCACCTTATATTTGTACAGTGTGGTATACCTTTCAAATAATTTTCATCTGTAATATTTCTCTGGGTTCCTAAAACTATCCTTCAAGCAAACTTAGGCAAAGGAAAACAACAACAAAAATAACCTAAGATCACAGAGAAAGGATTATTGGGCACAAACAATAGCTAATAACAGCAGCTATGTTTATTGAGCACTTGAGCTAAACATTTTACAGTGTTGTCATGTAATTCTCATTACAATCCTGTGAAACAAGAATAATAACAATCTCATGTCTTTTACAGATGAGGTAACAAGGCTCAAAAAATTCTGCAGTTCACACAGCTAGGAAACAACAGTGTTGGAATTCAAGTTCGGGTACTGGTTAGCTCACAAGCCCATGTTCTTCTCTACAACCTCAGCCAATACTGCCTCCCTCCCTCGCGGTGCTCCTCACAGAATATTATGCTTTCACTGTAATTAAGTTAAACTAAAATTAGTTGGAATCCCAAGTTAAAATCTGTATGCATCCCCCAACCCACTATTAAATAAAAGTGGTAGAAGCAGCAAACAGGTGGCAGGATAATATCGACCCGGAATTTAAAAGAAATTCTTCACTGGAAAACCGACATGTAGATAATCAGAAACTCAATATAATTTGGAGGGAAATCAAACCATCAAGCTCCCAGGACTGCCCTCTTATGGGGCAAGAAACATTACCCTGACCGTTTAACAAATGAACATATTATTCTAACATACATTCAATATCAAGAAATTATTTTTTTTAACATATCCTATGCAATAGTAAAAGTTATCAAGGATGGAAAAAGATCCATTCCAGTTTTTTTTCTAAGTTGCCCAGGTACATCCATAAGTATTTTTAAAGTTAGGTTAAAATACTGGGGCCAGGACCACTAACCTCTAGATGTTCATTTCTGGGGCTCCTTTCTATGTACTCATAAAATTATACCAGGCACACTTTATTGTCATATAGTCATACTTGTTTTTAATCATGGGTACTATGGAATAAAAAGTACATGAAAAAATAAATAATATTTAAAAATAACAGAACTACATAGAAATGCTTTTAATAAAAGCTTTGTTAGTATTAGTCCTGTGAAACTGACACTCCTTTAAGTACACAGTAACATAAAAGAAATAGCCTAAAGTTAGAAAGAAATGTTGAAGATTTGTGAAACCATTTTTATTGAGGATAAAATAAATTTCATTTATTTGGTGATATTTAACCATTTAAGATATAGAAAGCATCTGTCACAAAGCCCTGTAATTCACCAGGGATCGAATCCATGTTTTTTAGGACAATAAACTGGAACAGTGAAAAACTGAGAGTATTAAAATTTCAATTAAGACATTGGCAGTGAAACAAGAAAAGTGAAATTAGGCATACTGAAAATTAAGAGAAAAAGCTTTAAGAGAAGTTTGGAGATACAATATGATATTGTTGGGAAATAGATTTTTTTCTTGAGAAACAAAAATTTGCACAAACACAAAGTAGACACTGGCAGTAAGGTGGGAAGAAAAATGAATAAGTGACTAAAACCATTATGTATGCACAAACTTGGAAACCTCAGGGAAAATTTGGCAATTCTTGAATTTTCTCTCAGTACCTCTCATTCACTTCCAACACTATCTAATAAATAAATAGCACAACTCCAATGATCAGAGTATCCCTGGAGAATAATAAACCATGCAGGTATTATTATTTTAAAATATTAACATCACCAATTTGGAATAATACAACTAGAAATTTCCAGAACATTTTTGAAGATACTCTTCCACTTTACCTTAAATTTTTCAAATTTGGCTTTTTAAAAAAACAAGTTGAATTTTTATTCAAATACTTTCTTAATAAGAACACATTTTAATAGTCTAGTGGTTGCACATGGGCTTTATTTTCCTTTAAAAGAATTTCACTGACCTACTCTACCCTTCTTCCACCTGGTAATTTCTACTCCAGCACAGAGGAGAAAGCCAAGATATAATTGACAACCTAGGATATAGTACATTGACTCTTGAGCAACACAGGTTTGAACTGCACTTATATGCAGTTCCACTTATATGCAGATCTTTTTTTCAATAGTAAATACTTCAGTAATACACAATAGTTGGTTGGTTGAATCAGCAGATGCAGAACCACAGATACGAAAGAACCACATACTATATACAGAAAGGGACTATAAATTATCTGTGGTTTTTCAACTGTGGGGAGGGTGGGCACTCCTAACCCCTACATTGTTCAAGGATCAACTGCTTTTCAAAAAGTCATCTTCCTTTCTATGGAGTCCACTTATTAACGGTGTTTTAAGTTCAGAGAAGAAAGAAGAATTCTATTCTACAAAGGCACATAAGAAATATTTAAACTATAAACCACCACCTATCCCAAACAAACCAAAGGAATCTCATTAATGTCCCACACAAACTGTCTTAGGAAGGGAGGAGTATTTCCCCATCCCAAGCCCCCTACAAGCAAAGAGACACCAATGCACAGAGAGATCATTTCTCAAGTGATTCGCAGGCATTTGGAAGGTGGCATATTGAAGAAGACCAACGTGCCTTCTGTTCCAGCAGGGCCTTTATTTATGGAGGAGTTGTGAATGTGACAAGTGCAAGAACCATATCTATTTTATCATCCACTAGCTCGCACACTACCCTGCATAGGCATTCAAGAAATATGTCTGAGTAAAATGCCATTCAAGGATAGCAAGAGAGAAAAAGAATACAGCTGATGTAAACTCTTTATTTCCTTAGAGACAGATATATTGAGAATTATTTACATTTAGTATAAGAATCTTAATGTATAAGGAGGCAACCCTGCCAATGCAGAGACTGAATACTCTGGAAGGTCATTAAGAATCAAGTGCTGATCAGTCCACATGCAGAACCAAGACAATGAAAGCGATGGTCTGGACAAGACTAGAAATGAGACAATTCCCACCTGGTGGGACTTTCTTAGCTCACTGCATTACAAAGTTGGAAGGTAGATATTAGAGCTACAAAATATCAGTTTATTATATATGTGATCATGCTTATTTTATATGTGAATAATATATATGTATTTTATATGTTTGTTTTACATGTAACCATATTCTGGAGTATGGATTATCACTCTCAATGTAGCCTTTTGATTTTTTTTTTTTACTTTGGAACTCAGTGCTTTGTATTTACAGAAGAAAAATAATAAAGCAAAAGTCTGAAGCTAAAAAAAAAAAAAAAGCCCTGTAATTATTAAACACTATAAAGAATATGCTCATGCAAGTTACCAATGCTTGAAAAATTCAAAACACTACTGCTAAGTTTTTAGAATATGATATAATATTCACTAGAAGTATCTCTAGCCTCACAACTGTGGAAACAAAACCAATTCAGTGTGCTAAAAAAAAAATCTCTGGAGCAAATGAAATAAACTTCCAAGGAGATTCCAAGAGAATGGTAATTTTTAAAGCTATTTTAAAATATTTGTTAAAATGAAGTTTCAGTGCACAAAAATAGAAAAAAATGAAAGGCTTTCAGAAGACTTTGGTGAGTCACAGGAAGAAAAGCAAATCCAGCTGCACTCCATAAACTAAAGATTTGTATCTAGAACTTCGGATAAGTATTAAATCAGAAACAACTATCTGAATGGTTAACATCTAGTACCCATTTTTAAAACCTACTCTAGGGTAGCTATTCTTGGGAAAACATTCATTAAACTCTTAAAACCACAAACACAGATAAATAAATGTTGGTAACTAAAGAACCTCCAAGGTGTGTAAAACACGTACACACACACACAAGAAGATTCTGAATCCTACAGAAGAATAAAGAAGGAACAATTACAGAATACAATATTGATGAAAAGCATTTGGCAATACAGCAGTAATGACCAATATGAGAAGAGAGATGTGGATGCCTGAATCCTAATTCATTAGAATCTAACCACAAAGAATTAAGGATTATAGCACTTAAGAACCTACAACCAACTTATCTTTATTAACTGGGCCCAGAATTAAGAACACAGACTAGTCAGTATTCCTCAACCTTGAGTAACATTTGGAATATTTTTAAAGGGTAAAAATTCAGTCATCCAGTATTGCCTTAAATGACTTTTATTAAAATGTTATTTAAATACATATTAATATAAAAATTATAAACACTGTATGGTTACGGTTCTTAAACAACTAAAATAAATAAAATTACAAACTGAATAGAAAACTTATTCAAAGTGGCATTAATTTACTATGACAGGTGATGGTACTTGACTTAAACTAAATTGCAATTCCGTGTATGAAAATGGTTCTGACCGTCTGGGGCAGTTCTTTGGAATAAGGGAATCCGATGGTAAAGATGCTATTCTCTCACCACTATTCTCTACTCAAACTATATGAAACTTTTATTCATTTAACACACTGCTTTTACCAGGTCTCCTGACTGGGCCCACAAGATTCTCTCTTAACTCTTGACACAAGAAAAAGATTGGTGAGGAGCATACCACAATCATTACTAATCACTTTAGTGGCTTCTAGAAAGGGCTAAAGATTTGGGTGGGAGGGACTACAAATGAAATGGACTCCCTGAACCCAAAAAGCAATGGGAGGAGCCCAGGGGAGGCTGGGTCTAGGTGGTAGCAGTTAACTGCCAGAAGTAAAGTGGGCATGGTGACTCTCACAGGCAGCAAGGTGGATATTGGGAATATTAGGTAATCTCAGGCTTCGTTGTGATAAGCAGAAATCCCTGTCTATATTTAATTGGTCAGATTCAAGAATTCAAATCAATAGCCATCCACTAAGATGTTTTGATTTAAATAACCAAAAACAAACAACTCCAGGTCTAGTGAACAGAGACCTCTCTGAGACGCTACAGTGGAGAGTCTTGGCCTCTCACCCAAATCTAAGACCCACAGTTCTTGAATGAAGAGGAGGCCAAATCCCTTCTGGAAGATTTTTTTCCCGAATGCATCTCTGGCCATTACCCAGGTAATGATGAGTTGGCAAAAGGAAAATACCCAATCCTCTTGAGGATTATTACCTACTAGCTCTGAGCTAACGTTAATTAGTAGGAATTAAGAATACCACTGGTCCCATTACTAAGGCATAACTTTTCTGGGTAAAGTTCTGGGCACTTCTCTAGAGTGCCCAGCTGTTCAACAAGTTCTTTCCACATTGTCCAGTCAGAACTTGCACGTCTCCCAGCTCTGGGAGAACTCTGACAGTTGTACAGCTTATAGCGCCCAAGCATCCTATGTGTGTGCTGCTTAGTTTTCAATAACAGACTCAAGCGGGCACCTTAGATTTCTGGAGCCTTTCTGTGCATGCTCTCTCCTCGTCTGCATTCTGTCCCACAATTTCCAGCTGCCTTAGCCTCCCCCAAATCTGATCCGTCTCTTCAACTCAGCAGTGCCAGCACCCTCTGCTCGAGTTCCCCCTCTCTGTGCTGCTATTTGGAAAGTACCTCTCAGCAGAAAGTCAGAGTGATCATAGCTCTCACCTCATTTGTTTTCTCACTCACAGGGATCACAATCCTGTGCTCCCTGTACTCTAAGCAGAATATAGTTGTTTCATATATATTTTATCCAGTTTTCTATTTGTTTACAGCATGTTATTCTAGCTTAGCAGAAGCAGACATTTCCAATCCATCCTTTTTGCCTTGTCTATCCCTTGTTCAGCATACACCAAACTACTACTTCCCTACACTTTGCCAGGCAACTCCTTGTGGCTTATTTTTCCCTGCCTTGGTCATTTCCTTCCCATCCAACATGACCCAACTCTTATGTCACCTCAACTTTGGAAGTCTTCAATTTTCTCTAGAGAGAGATTTTTTCCTCTTTCTCTGCCTCTACAGCATATTGTTCACACATACTACAGCATTTATCTCAATATCCTCTATTTGCATGTCTCCCCACTAAAATGACTTTCTAATAATAACGGTAACTGCTAACATGTGACTACTTTCTATGTTCCAGGTACTCTTCTAAGTACTTTACCTATATTTGCCCATTTACCCTTCATAAAACCCTAAGATATAGGTACTATTATTATCCTCATTTTACAAATGAGGAAACTAAGGCACAGAGAGGTGAAGTAAACTGCCTGAGATCCCATACCTTGGCAGTGGTAGAGTCAGGATATGCATCTAAACAGTCTGATTCCAGAGCTCATGCTCACTATACTGCCTCTCACGAATTCCTGAAGGGCAGCAACTATGTCTTATTCTTATTTGTATATCCATGCCCAGAGCACCTCAAATATTTGTGGAATGAATTAAAATTTATAATTTTCTCCAAGTCTTCCAAGAAAAAGTTCTTCATAAGTAATGTAGGCTTTCAGTACAGTAATTACAGAACTGAATCTAGAAAGGGTCTTTCATAAACATGTGAGAGACTAAAATTAAATTTCTAATAATAAATTCAAAGAGCTCTAAAGAAGTTTACCATGCAGAAAAAGACTAATAAGGTTTTTTAGGTAGCTAAGTAACTAGTGAACTCAGTCAGGAACAAAAAGTCTCTACCCAGGAATCAATACCCTCTAAGAGAGAGACTAAATGTCACAATTTGTCTCCAATAAATGCATACCAAATTGATCCCATCTATCTAAACGTGAAATAGAGATCACAGTTTTTCCAAGGCAAAAGTAAAAAGACAGAATATTTAAACAAAAATTTAATCCTAAGAGCCAAATCTGTCAAGAGTAATCAATGAACACAAAGCCACATTGCTCAATGGAATTAGCTATGTTAAACAACAAGAATTTAACCAATTCTATATGAAAAAAAGTACTGTTATTATCTTTGAAACAATTAAGTGTCCTCCATATGTTTATTAAAAGCTCTTAAGTTCTTGACAGTAGATAGTAATGCAGTGAATTTATAAAAGCTAGAAGTACTTAAAAATAATACTGATTTATAGAAATTTAAGTGACTAAAAATATATATTTTGCACAAATGGATAATTACATTTAATTAGCAAGATAGTAATGGCCCATAGGGTTCAAGCTGTACTGGGAGAAAGTGCAGATTGATGCACTGTCACTACCTTCAACCTCTCCCACACTACCCATCCACATCACATACCTGGACTTCAACATCATCCTACATATAATACCACTGTCTAGCTTGGACAGGTCCACAATCCCTCATCCAAAGTCCTTGAAACCAAACGTCTTTCAGAATTTGAAATTTTTCGATTTTAGGAAGGTGCAATTCACCCAGCACTCCAGAAGAATCTGGGGCAGCACCCTGTAATCAAACACATTAATATTTCTGTAGCAAAATGCAAGAATATTCACATAAAGTGGGATAAAGAAGACTATAAATGATCTCACACCAGTTCAGGTCAGATTTGTGAGTCTAAGAAAACATTTTTTCTGAGCTTTCAGGATTTTTAAACAGTAGGAAAAGGATGATAGATTGTACTATCAATATATATTGCATTCAATCTGCTCATTCCCTGCCTGAGAAGTGACAATAGCTCCCTTAGCTGCTATGTTCAGTTACAACACTAATTTCTACTAGTCCAGAATTGGCAACACTTTTGGAAATCATTTAGTCAAACTTTCTACTTCACTGCTTAGGAAACTAAAGCCCAGAGATGGAATAACTCGCCTAAGGTCACACTGTTTCCTACTGACAGAGATCAAACTAGAACATACAAGCCTCCTGTCTCCTAGGCTTACTTACTGTTTGTTCATTCATCCATCCATCCATCCATTCATTCTCTCTCTTTTCAAAGTGATTTCTTTTAGCTTTTCAAAATAACGAAATAATTATAGACTCACAGAAAGATGCAAAAATAGTACAGTCTTCCCTAGGTATCCACAGGGGCATTGGTTACAGGACTCCCTGAGGATACCAAAATTTGTATTGCTCAAGTCCCTTTTATAAAAGGGCATAGTATCTGCATATAACCTATGCGCATCCTCCAGTATACTATTTTTTTTGGCTGCATTGGGTCTTCTTTGCTGCACACGGGCTTTCTCTAGTTGAGGCGAGTGGGGGCTACTCTGTTGCGGTGCACGGGCTTCTCATTGCGGTGGCTTCTCTTGTTGCGGAGCACGAGCTCTAGGCGCGCGGGCTTCAGTAGTTGTGGCTCACGGGCTCTAGAGCGCACGCTCAGTAGTTGTGGCGCACGGGCTTAGTTGCTCCGCAGCACGTGGGATCTTCCCGGACCAGGGCTCGAACCCATGTCCCCTGCATTGGCAGGAGGATTCTTAACCACTGTGCCACCAGGGAAGCCCCCTCCAGTATACTTTAAATCATCCCTAGATTACTTATAATACCTAATACAATGTAAATATCATGTAAATAGTAGTAAATACAATGTAAATGTTATATATAAATAGTTGCCTGGCTCAGCAAATTCAAGTTTTGCTTTTGGGGAATTTTTTCCCCCAAATATTCTCTATCTATGGTTGGCTGAATCCACAGACACAGAACTTGTGGTTAAGGACTGACTGTATAAAGAGTCCTTATGTATCTTTCATCCAGCTTCCCCCAATATATAGCTGTAGTACAATATCAAAACCTAAAAATTAACATTGGTATATTATTGTTAACAAAACTACAGACCTTATTCCATTTTCAGCACTTTTTAAAAACCTGCATTCATTTGTGTGTAGGTATATACTGTTCTACACAACTTTATACCATGTATAGATTCATGTACCTACCACCAAAATCACAATACTAAACTGTTCCATCACCACAATATACTCCTTTGTATTTACACTCCTCCCTGTTCCCCACACTGTTTCTGACTTAGTAGCCACTAATCTGTTCTCCATCTCTATAGTTTTGTCATTTTGAAAATGTGGTATAAATGGAATCATACTTTTGAAATTGACTTTTTCCTTAGTTGTGGTAAAATACACATAAAATTTACCATCTTAGCTATTTTTAAGTATACAGTTCGGTAGTGTTAAGTATATTCACATTAATAGTTCATTTCTTTTCATTGTTGAGTAGTATTCCATTGTATGGTTGTACCACAGTTTGCTCAACCATTCACCTTTGAATGACATATGGGTTGTTTCCAGTTTTTGGCTGTTACAAATAAGGTTGCTACAAGCATTCATGATAGGTTTTGATATGAGTTATTATTTCTCTGGGATAAATGCTCACAAGTGTGATAGCTGGGTTGTATGTTGTGTATGTTTAATTTTATAAAAAATTTTTACCATTTTTACATTCCCATCAGCAATGTATGAGAAATCTAGTTTCTCACCAGGACTTCAGATTGTTTTTATTTTAGCCATTCTAATAGGTTTGTAGTGGTATCTCATCATGGTTTTTTGTTTTTTTTTTAAAGAAATTCACGGTCTTTTATTTATTTATTTATTTATTTATGACTGTGTTGAGTCTTCGTTTCTGTGCGAGGGCTTTCTCTAGTTGCGGCAAGTGGGGACCACTCTTCATCGCGGTGCGCGGGCCTCTCACCATCACGGCCTCTCTTGTTGCGGAGCACAGGCTCCAGACGCGCAGGCTCAGTAATTGTGGCTCACGGGCCTAGTTGCTCCGCGGCATGTGGGATCTTCCCAGACCAGGGCTCGAACCCGTGTCCCCTGCATTGGCAGGCAGATTCTCAACCACTGCGCCACCAGGGAAGCCCCATCTCATCATGGTTTTAACTTACATTTTTCTAATGGCTAATAATGTTGAACAACTTTTCATATGCTTACTTGCCATCTTTATAGGCTCTTTTCGCCCATTTCCTAATTGTATTATTTGTTCTCTTACCACTGAGTTTAGAGAGTTCTTTACATATTCTGGATACAGGTCCTTCTTCAGATAGTGATTTGCAAATGTTTTCTCCCTGTGGCTAATCTTTTCATCCTATTACAAGGTCTTTTTGCAGAGCAAAGTTTTCAATTTTGATGAAGTCCAATTATTAATTTTTTTCTTTAATGAACTGCATTTTTGGTTTCATGTCTAAGAACTGTTTACCTAGCCCTAGGTCCCCAAAATGTTCTCCTACGTTTTCTTAAGTTTTATAGTTTTACATTTCACATTTAATTCCATTTTACATAGCCTTTTTTTTTTAATATGGTGTGAGGTTTAGGTCAAGGTTCATTTTCTTGCCTATACTGTCCAATTGTTCCAGCACCATTTGTTGAAAAGACTATTCTCCCTCCATTGAATTGCTTTTGCACCTTTGTCAAAAATCAATTGGATATATTTGTGTTGATCTATTTCTGAGTTCTCTATTCTGTTCCCTCAATCTGTCTATTCCTCTGCCAATACAACACTGTCTTGATCAATTAAGCTTAACATAAGGTAGAATGACTCCTCCCACTTTCTTCTTTGTTTTTTTTCAATATTGTTTTAGCTATTCTAGCTCCATTCATGCTGTTCATTTTAGTTTACTGTACTGCTTATTCTTGCTTTTAAGGTCCTCCCTATGCCTAGTAGAGGTATTACAGCCTGAGAAAGAAAGAAGAAAAAAGAATCAAGAAGAAAAAAAATTGTAATATAGTACCACCGCTCTAAAACACCACCCATGTAATTTCTATCCATCTATCCCAATCACGTCCTAGTTTCTTCATGAAAGGTTCTCTACTATTCCAGCCACTTTATTTTTTTAATTTTTGTTACTGAGGTATAGTTAATGTACAATAGTGTATGTTTCAGGTGTACAACATAGTGAATCACAATTTTTAAAGGTTATACCCCATTCACAGCTATTATAAAATATTGGCTATATTCCCTGTGTTATACAACATATTCTTGTAGCTTATTTGTTTTATACATAGTAGTTTGTACCTCTTAATCCCCTACTCCTATCTTGCCCCTCCCCCTTCCATCTTCTTACTAGTAACCACCAGATTGTTCTCTGTACCTGTGAATTTGTTTCTTTTTTGTTATATTCACTAGATTGTTTTATATTTTATTCCACATATAAGTAATATCATACAGGGTTTACCTTTCACCAGGCCACTTCAGTATCTCTAAATGTAATAGCTAATATATCTCTACTACTCATTAGTAACAAGTCATTTCCCTCCTTCTGATATTTGTAAACATATTTGTGTCCAACACAATGTCTACTCTCAAAGGACATGGTCCATGTTTTAGAATTCTTTATATTCCTCCATAAGCTTTAATAAACATTGAATTAAGGATTATTTATCTAATTGGAACTTACAACACAGAGAAACTAGAACATCTAGAAGAACAAGAGTAAAAAATTAGCTAATTGCTACATTGTTCCTAGTAATAAGATCATTATCTCACTAAATCTCAAGATTTTAAATTTAATCTCATTTCTCAATTAAATTGTTATAAAAATATAGTTCTAGGCTTTTTTCCCTTTTCTTGATGAGATAACTTAGGTAAAGAAAGAGAAGGTAGTGAATACTGAATTATGGTGATTTCCTTTTTTTCTCCTCCTGTTTGCCAAAAATGCCAAAAAATACATCTAAATTTTAGGGCCATATGATTCACCCCTAATATATCAATACCATGTATATCTACCCAAAAAGTAAAATGACCCAAGGGATTAGAATACTGATTTAAGTAAATAATGTAAAATGTAAAATGGAACTAGTAAAAGAATTTACCAAATCCAATTTCCTACTGTTCTAACTATATTAACTATATGGGGTATTTGTGTCCTTTGGATAGCATACTGAGAGGCTCTCTCTCTTAATTATCAATGCTTTGCTCACAAGATTTCGACAAAGTAAGGTGCAGTATGTGAAACAATATAGCTGCTTAATCTACGTTTTTAGCTATAATTTACAGTAACCACAATCTGCCTACCCTATGGATCAAATGCCTGCTTCTCTGCTAAAACAGATATATGCACGACCCCTTCCCCAAAAGTTTTTTGTTCATTAGCTGCCTGTGAGTTTAGACTGTTTAAATAATTTAAATAAATGTAATAAAACTATATGCAGATTAGCTCCTCCTTTTCTTACAAAATAATCTATATATGTTACTACAACTTTGCTGAAACTTATTATTTTGTTCCTCTTCAATTCTTTCACTGTAATATGGGACTAGGCAGGCAGGGTAGGCTACATACAGTCAGGGAAGTTTCAGAGCCATCAGTCTTACAAGCTTTCATCTAGTGTGTCTCTGGTGCCCTCAGAAGGAATCTTCTCTAAGACCCCAACTGATGCTCTGACAATTAAGTAGATGAACTGCAATTCTCAGAATACATACATTAATAAGGCTCTTTCCAGTTCTGCCCTTTTCACTTCAACACTTTATTACAGAGACTACAATATGCATCTGCACAACGTAATATACAGTCCAGGGGGTTTGGAGCCAGGAACCCCCATGGATATCAAAATCCAAGGATGCTCAAGTCCCTCATACAAAATGGCATAGTATTTGCATATAACCCAAGGCACATCCTCCCCTATACTTTAAATCATCTCTAGATTACCTACAATACCTAATACAATGTAAATTCTATGTAAATAGTTGTAAATACAATGTTAATGCTATAAAAATAGTTGCTGGTGCACAGCAAATTCAAGTTTTGTTTTTTGGAACTTTCTGAAATTTTTCTTCCCCTGCATATTTTTGATCCACACTTGGTTCAATCTGTGGTTGTGGAACCTACAGATCCGGAGGGCTGGCTGTACTACAACCTCCACCGCTAACACTATCATTCCCATTACATACAGAAAAACCCACTATTTGATTAGCAAAAATGAAGACACTTCATGGTTCGTGTGTTGTGAGAACACAGAGTAACCTGAACTCAGACACTGCTAGTGAGAATGTACACTGGTACAACCACTTTGGAAAACAATTTACTGTCTCCTAAAGCTGAACACATGTGCACACACGCCTTTATTCTCTCAAGACAAGTACACCAGGAGACGCGTGCTGCATATTCACAGCAGCACTTTTCATAGCACCAAAAACTGCAAACAACCCAAATGCTGATCGAAAGAAGACTGTGGTATATTTACACAGTAGGATTTTACACACCAGTGAAAAACTAATGAAGTATAGTTAAACATAACAGGGATAAATCTTAGAAACAATGATGAATTTAAAAGCAAGTCATAAAGGACTGCATGCAATAAACTAGTATATTTATAAATTTCAAAAATGAGCAAAATTAAACACATTACTATTTAAGGAAACACTCGTGTAATTTTATGAGGAAAAATAAACACAAAACTCAGTATAGTGGGGATCAGGGAGGTGGACCAGTGAAGAGAGAAGGTTCAATAGGATTGATAAAGTTACACTTCTTCAATTGGGTGGTAAGCTCATTCGTTTCATTATTAAGCTTTAAAATATATATGTATGTGTGTTTTGAGTGTGTATCATCTAGAATCTCTGGTGAACTAACATTCCAGCTTCAGGACAAGTTTAGCCTACTCATAAAATGACAGTCCTGATAACTGGGAATGATGCCAAGAAATAAAATCACTCTACTATTGCTATTTGGTAACTAGTAACAAAGAAATAGCAAGTGTCTCATAAAAAATTAAAGCAAGAGGATGGGCAAGGGAAGTGAGGGTGGCTATAGAAGGGCAACGTGAGGGATCCTTGTAGTGATGGAAACGTTCTGCATCTTGACTGTATCAGTGTCAGTATTCTGCTTGGGGGGAAAACTGCATAAAGGGTACATTGGCTCTCTCTGCATTATTTCTTCCAACTGCATGTGAATCTCCAATTATTTCAAAAGTTTTTTTTTGTTTTTTTTTTAAAGAAAACATTTTAAAAAAAGATAATTTTTGTCCAGGATTTCTCCACCTTGGTACTACTGACATCTTGGTGCACCTAATTCTTCATTGTAGGGGGCTGTCCTGGGCATTGTAGGGTGTTTAACAACATCCCTGGCCTCTACCTACTAAACACCAATGTTCCCTAGTGGGCAGACTGCGCCATTTGAGAACCAATGCTCTAGTCATAAAAGTGAAGAACTGTGGAAATATTCTCAATTGAAGGAGACTAAAGAGACATGACAACTAAAGTAATACCTCATCTTAGGCTGGATCCTGTACTAAAGAGGAAAGAATGCTATAAAAAAAAACATTATTGGGTCAATTAACAAAAGTGGACTATCAATGGTAGGTTAAATAAAAGTACTGTATCAACATTAAAAGTAAATTGATTAATGTAGTTATGTAAAGAATATCCCTATGGGGCTTCCCTGGTGGCGCAGTGGTTGAGAATCTGCCTGCCAATGCAGGGGACGCGAGTTCGAGCCCTGGTCTGGGAAGATCCCACATGCCGCGGAGCAACTCGGCCCGTGAGCCACAATTACTGAGCCTGCGTGTCTGGAGCCTGTGCTCAGCAACGAGAGGCCGCGTTAGTGAGAGGCCCACGCACCGCGATGAAGAGTGGCCCCCGCTTGCCACAACTAGAGAAAGCCCTCGCACAGAAACGAAGACCCAACACAGCCATACATACATACATACATACATAAAAAGAATGTAAGCAGACAAGAATAGCATTAAAAAATAAAAAATTAAAAATTAAAAAAAAAATCTGAAAAGTTTAAAAAAAAAAAAAAAAAAGAATATCCCTATGCTTATGAAATGAAGTACCTGGAGGTAAAGGACCATGACATATGCAATGTACCCCAAAATGATTCAGGAAAAATATATCTGTGTGTGTGTGTATGTATTTTGTTTACATATACATGTGAATAGTATACGTATATATGTATACCATAGGTGAATATGATTATAAAGTACGTTCTTTGTATTATTTTTATTCCTGCAAATCTTCAGTATGTTTGAAATTATTTATTAATAAAAAGGTGGAGTTTTTAAAAATGGAATCAAAAGTTGTGGTCCTTAAAGTCCTAATGGCAGGTTTCACAGTAGTAGTTCAGCATAAGTGATAAAAATCCCGAGGGGAAAATGACTACTGACTAGATAAATTCCTACTTCAAGCCTGAGACAAACGTTGCAAGTAACTAATTTTCGTCCTATCTCCCCCTCCCCATTCTTTCTAGAGGTGACCTCTCGAATAATGCGGAACCGAAAATAAACCTATCCCACTTTAAAAGACCATTTCTAGGAAGTGACTCAAACCCACATCCCTACTCGATTTCTCCACAAATCATTGAGGCAACTTCACCTTAAGTAGTTAAGAGGCAAAAAACGCGAAAAGCGCACGTGTTCTCATTCTTCCTCCGCAAACAGAGTTAGTAAGTTAAGGTGAGTAGACTAGAGAAGACACAACATCGAATGCCTAGAATGGCTGAGGAAAGGAAGAGGTAAAAAGGGATAAGCAGGCAGTCAGTCTGAGAGAGGGAGGAAAGGGTGTACAGGCCAGGAAAAAGAACCCAAGTGGGTGCGAGTGTGTCAGGGCGAGAGGGAGTAGCTCACCTGGCTGTGGTAAGCAGAGGGTGCTGAGTCCCCACCAGCTTCCGCACCTGCATAGCGATGTTGCTGAGCTCGTCGCTCAGCAGGCAGCGGAGGCTCATGAAGGACGTGGGGTAGCCCACGATCTTCTCCGCCTCTGACACCACTTGGTTCCAGTGGGCCGGGGACCTGGAGGACTGACCACGCCAGGAGACCACCGAGGAGATGGTGTCGAGGGGGCCACGCCGGGGGCCCGAGGCCCCGAGATAACAGGGCAAGCGCAAAAGCAGCTGCCGAAGGCTCATAGTTTGAGTCTGGGGGTGTCAGGGACTTGAGGGTGTCCGGTAGTGGCGCGGAAAACAAGCTAGGGGCAGATGAGGAACTTGCGGTAACTAGAAGGAAGCAGCGATTCTTGACCCTCAGAGGAGGGTGGGTTTCTGGAGCCGTGACCAGAAACGAGCTTTAACAGCAGCTTTCTGCAGCCTGGGTTAGACAGACAACAGCCCCAAGTCAGCGCTGCCCACGGCCATCTAGGGTAGCATCCACAGCACTGCCTAAGTGGGGAACGCCATATTGGGAGCGTCAAACGCGGCTTGCCGTAAAGACGGAGGCGGGCTGTTCTGCGGCAAAGAATTTTTTCCTACTTTACGGCGCAGCCGTGAACGGCCCGAAGGGGCGGGGCTTTGGAGATGAACCCCGGAAGGCGAGGTAGGATGAAAGCGTCAGCCCCTCCCACTTTCTCGTCCCGGCCTGCGAGGACAGAGGGTGATAGAGATCGGGGTGTGGGCCCCGAGTGGTGCCCCAGCCCCTTGAATCTGGGACGTGTCTGATTCGTCGTAGGATGCCCAGCGCAGAGTGGGCACGCATAAATATGTGTCGTGAACGAGGGTCGGTGTCTAGTAATGGTCTTTTCGCGGCCCCCAGCCCTCCGGAAGGAAGTGCTCGGGCGGAGGCGCCAGCTCCTCTGGGAAGCCATCCGCCGCCAAGCCCTGGCAGTGGTGGTGGACTGGCGTGAGAGCCGTCTGTCGGACTGTGGGGCTTCAGGAGCTGTGGGCCACGGCTCATGTGGAGTGAGGTGGGAGGCAGAATCCGGACGTGGGGCTGAGTGCTCGTGAACTCTGCTCCCAACCTAGGAAAGGTGGCGTGGCCCCAAAGAAAGGGTTTTTTTTGTTTTTTATTTCCCCAGGGTCTGTCCTCATTTCTTGTCTCTGGCCGCCTCACTGAGCCTCAGTTCCCATGTGTACAGCTCAGGCAGAACCCCGAAAGGGTGCAGAGAGGCACTTCTAGAAGGAAGCTCCGCCCACCATCGAGAATCCAAAACTACCACTGACTCCAGTGCTTCCACTTACAGCTCATGTATTAGTTCATTTAATCCTCAAAACAACCCCGTTAAGTAGATAATATTAGTATTCTCCGTGTTTCATATGAGGAAACTGAGGCACAGCCAAGTCGTGTAAATTGCCTAAGGCCACACTAGGCAGGAAAGTAAACCCAGGTAATCTGGTTTCTGAATCCATGTTCTTAGCTACAACATTACTGTCTAAGTAACAGGTTACCAACCACTTCTCATTGTTGTCAGTGTGGTCCTGTAATGCTACCTATTCTTTATTATGTATGTCTAGCATCCTGACCCTCTTCTCATCACCCAAAACAAGTGTTAACAAACCCTTGTTAATAATAAATATATATTACTGAGTTTTACACCCTAAAAAAATAGCTTGTAAAACTCTCTTTAACTTTCAAAATCCTTTCAAATTCATGATTGATATTTTTAAAATTAGCATCATGCCTAATACTGGACTAGATTCGGGCTACATAAAAAATTCAGACTTAAAAACGGGCAAATTAAGGAGTAATTATTCACTTTGTACAGAAGATGCTTTCTCTAAAAAGGTTTAGCCTCAGACTCCCTTTGAATAGCAAATTTCCCTCGTGATTTAACAATCCAATTTTATTTCCAGAAATTCAGTTTAGGCATAACTTTTCAAGGGTACGTTTTAGATAAAGTGAATTATGCTCATAAGTATTAAAAACAGTCTGGCCCGGGCTTCCCTGGTGGCGCAGTGGTTGAGAATCTGCCTGCCAATGCAGGGGACACGGGTTCGAGCCCTGGTCTGGGAAGGTCCCATATGCCGCGGAGCGACTAGGCCCGTGAGCCACAATTGCTGAGCCTGCGCGTCTGGAGCCTGTGCTCCGCAACAAGAGAGGCCGTGACAGTGAGAGGCCCGCGCACCGCGATGAAGAGTGGCCCCCGCTTGCCGCAACTAGAGAAAGCCCTCGCACAGAAACGAAGACCCAACACAGCCATAAATAAATAAATAAATAAATAAATAAATAATTAAAAAAAAAAAAAAAAAAAAACAGTCTGGCCCAATAAATAAATAAGGCAGGCCGAAGTTCAAAAACAATTCCTGTGAAAGCGATAACACACTCCCGGCAATAAAATTCAGGTCTGTTCTAGATGAAAATAAATGTGGAGAGTGAGATACCTTACCATTCTAAAAAGTTCCAAGGCCTGAGCTGGGTTATCCAAGGTGAAAGAAGTCATGAAAAAAAGGAAGGGAGATAAGGACTGAATGTGATATATTGTGCACCTGAGGCTGTTTCTTTAGCAGCGTGGTACTTTAAGACTAACTTTTCATGCAATTTCCTTAATACCAATTCACAGCGTGTACTTTAGTTTCTCCACAGAAGCCAAGTGCATTATTCTCTGGTCATACTCTATTAACCAAGTTTTTGATTATTCATGGGACTTTTAGTCCCATTTACTTTAAATAAATAGCACTTTCCTTTATTCTTAGAGTTAAAAGGTTGCATTATACCTAATGATAATCAGTTTTTAGAAGGTTAAAATGGTATTTATTATTCAATCTTCCAGATAAATACATAACTCCTTAGAGTCTGACTAAAGAGATATCTGAATTGCTAGTGACTTCTGGAGGTGCAGAGAGGGAGAATCTGTGACTCTGCCCTTCCTCTGTCACTGATAATAGTCATTTTGAGGATGTCTGTAAATGTGTGCATAAAGAAAGAATACAGCAGGGTTCCTTACCTTGGCATTAATGACATTTTGGAGCAAATAATCCTTTGTTATGGTAGGCAGGGGGCCGGGGGTGAAGGCTGTCCTGTGCATAGTAGATGTTTTGCAGCATCCCTGGCTTCTACTCACTAGATGCCAGTAGTACCCCTCTCCAACCAGATTTGTCTGAGGACCTGGCCAAATGTCCTCTGGGGGGCAAAATCGCCCATAAGAATACAGGGAAATGGGAGATGCTGAAAGAAAAAAATTCCCATCCATGACATTTACTCCTACAAAGCAGCAGAAGAAGAGGTCCTGGGTGTGAGCAGCCCTGCAGATTAGAGAGTAGTCACTCTACAATCTGTGGAGACCTCCAGCCATACACAGGGACATCTTCTCCTTGGCATTGGGATTGTTCTGGAGACAGAAAGCTGACAAAAGATGGTCACAGTTCCTCCTTCACCTTTCTCAGGATCCTGAAGCTGGTAAAGTACTAGTGGACTCCACTTGCTGCCCTCTCTGCATTCTGCTGACCTTAGAAAGAAGTGAGGTCTTATTTGATGTCCTTTTCTTTGGCCAGAAACTCGAACCAGCCTTTGGAAATACAAGGTCTTAACACGGATGGTGTATGCTTTGGGCTTTGGCATTTCCATGATTAGGTGAGTGGAAATAGATAGGGATACTGCAGCCACCCTCCTATCACCCTCAGAACAATCACCTATTGTTTATGCTAAGAGAGTTCTTCCAAAAGTAGATGAAAGCATGGCATATATCTTGGGGCAGAATGATAAAAGGAGGCAATTAATCTGATTAGCAAAAATCCAAAAGTTTGACCACCTACTGGGTTGGCAGGCTAGAGAACAGGGATGGTACATATTACCAGTAAGAATGTAAAATGCTGTGTAAACAGCACCTATGGAAGGGAATTTGGTAATCCCTAGCAAAATTACATATACGTTTATATACTTTGTGTAATTACAATATACATTTGACCCAGAAATCCCAATTCCAGAAATCCTTCCCAAAATATAAAATGACTTATGCACGAGGTTATTCACTGCAATATTATTTGTAATAGCAAAAGACTGGAAACAAACCAAATAACCATAAATAGGGGACTAGTTGAATAAACTGGGGTAGATCCATACAATGAAACACTATGCAGCTCTGAAAAAGAATGAGGGCCATCTCCAGAAAATATGTCTCGTATATCTCCAGAAAATATGTCAGCTTTAAACAACAACAAAAGCACAACCAAGGTGCAGAACAGTATAGTATGCTTTTTTGTAAGATAGGTGAACTACAAATATATATTTGTATACATTTGGGAGGGGGGAAAACAGGTGGAAAGGACAGGCATGGAAGCAAAGTACTCTGATGAATATACCTTGACTATATAGTTTTGACTTTAGAATCATATATATATATTTTACATATTCAAAATAATTTTAAACTCAAAAGAAAAATGTGATTCCTAAAATTTGAAAACAACTGAAGCAAATTACCTAACTGTATATTAAGTTGGTGGTATAATTGCACCAAGTAATTAATTTAATGACTTTAGAAAATACTGTTTTCACTGTACATTCACAGAGGAATATGCTCTCAGGATAAATAGATTTACAAAGAAGTCTTAAACTTCATTCAGTGTCTTATTGCTAGTAGAAATATAGATATTATTACTTTCAAACTATTCTTGTATATTATAGGTAAAAACCAATATTAGAGTTGTTATGAATGATTTTCAGAGTAAGTAGAATCCATGTAAGATTAAAGGTGAATTGGAAATAGTATGAACTTATGATTTTTCCTTTTGAAAAGTGTTTCTTATAACAAAAACAGACTCACAGATATAGAGAACAGACTTGTGGTTGCCAAGGGGGAGGGGGGTGGGGAAGGGAAGGATTGGGAGTTTAGGATTAGCAGATGTAAGCTATTATATATAGGAATGGATAAACAACAAGGTCCTACTGTATAGCACAGGGAACTATATTCAATATCTTGTAATAAACCGTAATGGAAAAGAATATGAAAAAGAATATATATATCTATATATGTATAACTGAATCACTTCGCTGTACAGCAGAAATTAACATAGTAAATCAATTATACTTCAATAAAATAAATTTTTAAAAAATAAGTAAGTACATTTCAGGAAAAAAAAATGTTTCTTATATTCCAACAAGGAAAATTTTATATTTATTGAAGAAGGAAAAAAACATTTACTTGCTTTATCCCTTGAAAAGTCCTAGAAGTAATGATAATCGTGTACCAATGAGCACCTTTAGTGTTCATACTGTACTTTTAATACATCATTTCCTATTAAAAGGAAGGACGTTCTTTGGAGGAATGACAGATATCAGGTCTGGGGCTAGAAATGTGCATGATGAGCCTGGGACACCCTGTTGTGCCAGAAGCTATTAAAGTCTAAAGTCTAATGGGACAAGTCAAAGGGAAAATGCTATCAGCGTAAAGGAGCTTCTACTGGTTGAAAAAGGGACAATCTGAGCACCAGAAAAGAGTAAGACAACTACAACTGATTGAAATTCATTGATGACATATAAATCTTTTTCATTATTAGACATAACTAATTGAGTATTTGCAATATAATGAAAGAATTGAGCATTTATCCTGCCCTTCCTGCATGAATTACATTTAGTGGTGTCTTAGTCTGGCTTACCCCCTTGAAAGCTGAACCTGAGACAAGGGCTTACTTTTAGGTAGTTTATTTTGGACAGCATTCTCAGGAAACAGCAGCGGATGACTAGGAGAGTGAAACAGGGCAAGTGAATACAAGGGTGTTCTTGAGTTAGTCATCACAGTGGGCAATAAGGCCTTGAGCCTGCAGGGACTCCTTGAGTTGCTATGTAGAATATACTTCATAATTGTCAGCATGATGCAAGAGAGGAGCAGTTATCAACCAGCTTCCACCACCCAGTGGTCCATATTTCCCCCTTGGGACCTTAGCCCCCTCACATTTCTAAGCTGTCCTGTGAGTGCTAGCAGATGTCCCACCTTCATGGAGTCAGAGGAACTCGGGGGTAGAACGTGAGATGTATGAGGAGCGATGCTGTCAGGTTACACCTGCAGGAAGCAGGTTGCTTTAGCAATGGCTGTAGTAGGAGGCGGGCTGAGAGGATGTGAAACTGGGAACAACTGCCTCTTCTAATGTGGTAACCAAATAGCTCAGGCTGGTGAAAGAAAGTTTATAACACAATTCCACTTAATAGAAGGGGAATAAAGGATAGGATTAGGAAATCACCATATTGTAATTCCTTACGAAATAATCAATTCAGGCAACAATCATCAGTAGATGAGAGGTTGGTGGGGAACTTTGCAATGGAGGCCTCAGGCCGACACCACCTGCAACCACTAACCACTAACAGCATCACTAGGAGTGGGGAGTCCACATAGATGTGCCTCCTGGTGTGGTGCATTATGAAGTATATAAAACTACCTATGAAATATTCTTGCCCATATAGTTGAATCTAAATCTCATCAAGCCTGTAGGTCTAACTTCCAATTTTCTAGAAACATAGGAGGGAGATGAACAAGTGAAATAGCTTCACAAGGAAGCAAACAGACCAATCCAGCATGCAAGATATTCTACATCTGACTGAATTTATTCAACAAGGCAAGAGGGTAAAATGGGAACGAGTACAAGGACTCCTCTAAGTTGAAAGGTTTTTAAGGGGCATACCAAACCAAATGTAATGTGTAGACTTTGTTTAAATCCTGATTCTATCAAACCAACCGTAAAAAAGTAAGTTTTGAGACATTTAAAGAAATCTGAGCCATAGTTTTGATATATTAGATATTGCAAAGGAAGTATTAATTTTATGTGTGAGTCTACAAGAAAAATGTCCATATTTTTAAGTGATACATACTAAAGTATATAGGGATAGAATAATGCAGTGTCAGGAACTTGCTTTATGACACTTCAGGAGGGGAAAAAATAGATAAAGCAAGTATGCTAAAATCTAGAAAGTTGTTGATTTAGGATGATGAGTATATGGTATTTGTTATTCAATTTCGTGTGTGATTGAATATTTGCATAATTAAAAAAATTTTAAGAGGCAAGTAAATATCCTCATCCCTTTTTTATAAATGGAAGGAAGTCAAATGAATCGCCCAAAGTCATAAAGCTGGAAAGTGGTAGAGCTAGATTTAAAGCTCATCTCACTCCTTCCCCTGTATCCTGTTGTCTTCAGAACTGAATGCATTTATTTATTTATTTGTTTATTTTCCAGCTTCAGGTACACATAATTGCTTCTTAACACACTTTTATCATTGGTCCATGCATTGTTCTTTTTTATTTTATTATGGTGGTAGGCAGCCTCCAAGATGGTGCCCAGTGACCCCTGCATCCGAATAGTCATACCTTGTGTGGTCTCCTTCCACCTTGTCTCAAGGTTGGTATGTGTGATCAATAGCATGCAGCAAAAGTGATGGTGTGTTAATTCAATATTAGTTTTATGAAAGACATTGCAGCTTCCCTCTTGGTCTCTCTCTTTCTCATATTCTCTCTGTCTCTGTCTGTCTCTTTCTCTCTCTCATTACTTGCTCTGGTGGGGGAAGCCATGTCATGAGCAGTCTTATGAAGAGGCCCATGTATTGAGGAACTGAGCCTTTTGCCAAGAGCCATGTGAATGAGCCATCTTGGAAGCAGATCCTCCAGCTCTTTTAGAGACTGCAGCCCTGACTCACAGCTTTACTGTAACCTCATGAGATACTCTGAGCCAAACCACCCAGCTAAGATGCACCCAGATGCCTGACCCAAGGAACTATGTGAAATAACAAATATTGTTTTAAGTTGCTAAATTATAGGATAATTTGTTATGCTACAATTAAAAAACTATAAATCCATTATAAATTATAATTATATAATTCATAATTATAAATCTTTGTAAAATATATATATAGTGAACCCACCACCAGCACAAGCACTAGAATATTGACAATAGCTTACTTCTGATAGTGTGGCCTTCCTCCATCCCATTTTCCTTACTTCCTAATCCAAGGTTATCTTTATCCTTAATTTGTATTTATCATTCCCATGATTTCTAAGACACGCAGTTTAATACTATATGTATTCCTAAAAGGTATATTGTTTAGTTTGTTATTTTTAGCTTAAAAAGGAGATCCCATGCTAGATGTAATTTTCTGTGACCTTTTTTATTAACTCAACATTATTTTCCTGAGATTCACCCATATTGATGTTTATAGTGGCAGTTCATTTGTTTTGACTGCTGTTTAATATCCATACCACACTTTATCCCTTCTCCTGTCAATGGACATTTGGATTGCTTCCAGATGGTTTTTTTTTTTTTCTGTTACAACAATGTTGCCATGAAGAGGTTTACAAATGCCTCCAGGTTCACATGCTAAGAGTTTACATCTAGCATTGGAATTACTGGGTTGTAGGATATGTGAATATTCAACTATAATAGATAATGCCAAACAGCTTTCAAAAGTAGCTTTTCCAATTTACACTTCCACCAGCTATTTACGAGAGATCCTGTTGATCACTCCCTCTCAACATTTGATATTGTCAGACTTCTTAAAATTTCCAACAAATGGGTATAAAATGGAATCTCATTACAGCAGGAATCTGCATTTCCCACATCACTGAATGTCCTCTCCATCTTACAGATTAACCTTCAAAGATGATGTGGGAGAGTATATATGACTATAACTCTTCATTTTAATTTTCCTTCTCAAATCCTCCCCATGTTCACATGTTCTTTCTTGACATCTTCTAATGTTCTGAGTGTTTTACCTTAGAACAACTGTAATTAGGGAGGAAATGGACCAAGACGGCTCTCCTTTTTTCCTAGTTTCTCTCCCTACAGAACAGCAACCTGGAATTGACTAGCAATGCTGCTAGTTAATGTCACACTAGGATTAGCTCAGTGGGTGGGGGAAAAACTTGGTCCTTTTCTTTTACAAAGACTCCTTCCAGGAGACTATTTTCTTTTAGGAACTTGAAATGGAAAAAAAAAAATCTGCTGAGACGGTTTTTACTTGAACAGGTTAGCAACACCATACTGAGAGCTCTGCCGCGCTTGCTCCCACTGCTTTGGTTTCCATCTCTAACTTTGTTTCCTGCCCCTGGGCGCTCTCCTCCCTTTCTTGGAAACCCAGCTTAATTTTCAAAGGATGTTTGTAAAGTTTATCTGTATTTCTGGATGTCTATAGTAGAGACGTTTTCTGTTCTCTAATTTACCATAAAGGTCTGTTCTGGAAGTTTCCACCCTCGTTGTCCTCTCTTTCTCTTTTCCTTCCCTTAAAAAAAAATTAAACTTTTTATTTTGGAGTAAATTTAAATTTACAGAAAAGTTGAAAAAAAAATGGCTAGTAGTCTGAGTTCTACAGTTCTGTTCTGAATCACTGTATGATCATAGGCTAGTCATTAATGCTTCTAAGTTTAAGATTACTAATCTGTAAAACAAAAGTAAATGATCTCTGAGGTCCAGTTAAGTATCAAAATGTTTTTATTCTATGACTGAAATTAACTAGTAGACTAATCTGGTCCTTATGGTCATTTCAGTCTTTCTCTGTCTCTCTGATCCAAACAACACAATTGATCTTGGCATTAACATAGGTTGTAACACGAGGCCCATAAGGAAGATTTCAGAGAGGACCCTATCATTCTTCTTTAATTGTTCTGTTTGTCATTGCATCCCCACTCTTAATACAGTGTCTGCTGAAGAATAGACACCACATAAATATTTGTTGGTCAGTTGAATGAATACTGAATGAATGAGCTGGGCCTTTATTCTCCATTCCTATCTTTACTCCATCATCACACTCAAGTTCAGAAGTTATTTTAGTTGTATTTTATTTATGATAAGATCAGTAAACCCAGAGCAAAGAATGTCTCCATGACTACAAATTCAGCTAGTTCTCCATTGCCACTTAAACATTTCCCATGAAGACGAAAAAGTCACCATAACTAACTGAATCAAAATCTCTGGACTTGAGGACCAGGTATCAGTATTTTTCAGATACTCCTCAGGAGATTCTAATATGCAGCCAGGGTTGAGAATAACTATTCTAGAAAAATGATAATCTAACCATTTTTACTATTATTTCTTGTTGGTTCTCTCTCTCTCTCATTCTCTCTCTCCCTTCCTATCTACTTTCCTTATTTTCTTTCTTTTTTAAGAAAAATAAATATATAGGTCAGACTTCATTCCCTAAGGTTCTAGAGAAATTGTGATAGAATTCTACATGTAGAAAAATCCTCCTTTTGTTGCATAGAATGCATACATAGATAACATCAGGCAGAAGGGGGTCAAGACATACTGCATTTATTATACATAGAAAGGTTGACAACTTCAAATTATAGAGTTGTCAAGGCATCTTATCAGTAACTGCTGCCCTGTAGTAATAAATATAACTCCTAAATTACCTGAAAATATTTCCTCTGTCTTAAAATGCAGCTTTCTTCTAAAATTGGAAAATGGAAAATTCAAGGATGGATGTATCTATGGATGAACAATCAAATAAGTATGGTCAGTTAATTCCAAAAAATCACTTTTCACAAATTTACTGAAACAACTCAGTCAAGCCATTCTTTTCATAAGTTCAATGACCAAGTCAACTAAATAAGTCAATCTGAAGCCCCATGTAGACTCACACTAATTCTTATCTAGAAATAGCTATTCAAAGTCCCCCAAATTAAAGTCATCATATGCAAAGGCTATTATGGTGTGGCCCATAGATAAATATATCTTTAAAAACTATTTTTTCCCAAATAAAGATAATGTGTCTGAAATGAGAGGGAGAAAGAGAAAGAGATTCCATTATTAAACCTGGAAATATGGAAGCAGTGGTATCAACTTGCTGGGCTGAAGAAAATCTGTGAAAGACCATCTGAGATCAGATGATTAGGAAAAAATCATGTAAGGTCATTTCCCAACAGCTGACATCCACATAAAAGAGATGTCATTGTCAACTACTATGGTGTCAGAGCTCTTTCTCAAAAGTACCCTGGTTTAAATCAATCAGAAGAGCTCGCTGTGATGTTTTCTGTTCTTTGAAATCATGCTATAAGCAAACATCTGTAATAAATATGTTTGAGTATTATAGGGCTGGTATGACCACGTTGGTAGTAATAGGTTTGAAGTGCATAACAAAATAAAAGGAACATGCTGATGTCAAAGGGAGTAAGAGTTGCTTTATTTTTCTAAGAATAAGAGAGACTGGGTCCCCAAAGTCTAAACAAAGAACAACTCTACAAGACACTCTTTCCATGGAGAGTGACAGAGCTTGGTGATGAAGGGATCAAACACAAGAGGCAGATTCCCTGCATTTGAATCCCAGCCTTACTATTAACCAATAGTGCAAAACTGGGCAAATTATGTAATTTACTCTCAGTGCTGTGGTTTTCTTAGTTGTAAAATGGGAAGAACAATATTACCTATATTAATGGGTAATTTTGAATATTAGCATGAGTTCATAAAGTACCTAGATCAGTGCCTGGCAAATCGGAAGCTTACATCACAAACCCGCATCGTTCTCCACTATTCAACCATAGGTCCTCCTGACTTCAAATCAGTAAAAAATATAGATATAAAGTGGTTTCGTTTCTTATACTTCTAGGAGAATGGCTATTTTTAACTCCAGAACAAATCATACAATTTACCCACATAGCATACACATGTACGTACAAAAGACAATTGAAATGCTGTGTTGCTTGTGAATATTATGGTGATGTGTTCTTTTAAGGATGTTGCAAGTTATAGGGCTTAGAACTTACTTTATTTTAGGTAGAAATCCATTCACTTTTGAAGCCCTCTTTTGAATTATTAGACATCTCTTACAGAGGTCTTTTTGTGATATTTTTAAATGGGTATTTTTTTTTACTTTTTATTACTTTCTATTATAGTTTTAAAACTTTACACAAAAGTAGAAAAAATAGGATAATGAGACCGTATGTACTTATCCAATTTTGGCAGTTATCCACATTTTTCACTCCCCTTCCCAACAGTGCTGGAGTATTTTGAAGTAACTCCCAGATATCATATTTTGCCTCTAAATATTTCAGAATTTATTTACAAGAAATGAAGACTTCCTTTTTAAAAAAGTAATCACAATACAATTGCACCTAACAAAATGACCAAAATTCTTAACATCAAATTGTCTCAAAAATGTCTTTATATGGGTGATTTGTTTAAGTTAAGATCCGAACAATGTGAAACGGGTAGTTTAAGTTGTAGCTATTTGGTTTTATATGTTGGAAGATGTTTCAGCTTCATACTTTTTCTAAAGGGAAATGAATGACCACAGCTGCAATTTGAAGTTGAAATCATCATAATAATAGAGGAGAGAAAGCTAGAGTAAGAAGTGGGAGTCTCTCAGTAGGTTTGGGCTTTACTTGTAATACTGACCCAGGGGTCTATTTCATGACAGTAGATTCTTTTGCTACTGTAGAAAGAAGAAAAACAATTCTTCTAAAGTACTTGTGATATAGGAAGCATATGGAGTTTAAAAAACAGCCTGTCTGTGGGCATTCCAAGACACTGAAGCTGAATGAACTGGTCAACATCTCAATCTTTGAAGTCCCCTGGGCGTAGAACTCTCTCCTGTTTTTCATTTATCCCAGGCTGTAAGAGAGACAGTCTCTTCTTTAAAAATATTTCCAAAGGATTTGTTGGTGATATTTGCACCTTCGTTCTCATATTTTATAATCATGTCTCAGGTTTTTTTTTTCTCTACAGGACTATTTGCATGCCTCTTAAGGCTCGAATCTAATGTTTTTATTGGATCTCATTGTTTTTAATATTGATTTAATATGACTGCCATTGAAGGCCCCAAGCGTTTTTACAAGGAGACACTTTATAATTCCTTTATAGGTTACTTGTAATTATCAGAATAAATGAGATATCCCTTTCAAAGGAGGTGGATAGGAAATAAGTAACAAAGGTAGTATTTATATAGATAAAATGTTAACATATTTGTACGGTGTGGGGGGAATCTAAAAATAAATGAACCCACATCCTTCTGTGGATTCCTACAATATAACCTCTTGCAGCTATGAAAACTAGTGAGAAAATCATCTTTATTGATTAGGAACTCAAAATAGAGTCTCTTATCTTGTGTACTTCTTTTCCTCGGGTCCCATTTTTTATTGTAAAATTACCACTGCTTCTATATTTCTCTTTATAATGCCTTCTGGAGTATGGTTTGTTAAAACTGTATAGAGTGATAGTTAAGATACTAGGCTCTGGAATCAGGCTAGATCTAAATCTTGGTTCTATCACTTCCTAGCTGAATGTCTTTGGGCAAGTCACTTAACCTTTCTATGCTTTGGTTCATTCATCTGTAAAATGGGTGTAAAATACCTATATACCTACCTTATTATAAAATATTTTTGATTATAGTTCAGCAAATATTCACTCCCATCTCCCTTGGGGTATGACCCCCACCCCGCCCCATTGATGTTGGTCTTGGTCATGGAATACTGGTAGAAGTGACAGTGTGCCAGTTCCATGCCTGGCAGCATGTGTTTTCACTTGCCCTTTTGTTCTCCTACCGTCACCATGAGGAGAATATGCCCCAGGTAGCTGTTCTTCCCAAAATAATGAGACACTTATGGAGCAGATCTAACCTAACACGCACCCTGGAGCCAGTCTCCCCTGCCACAGCCTGAAGTAAAGCTGTGCAGCAGAGCTCAGCCTAGATCACCCAAACAACAGCTGGCCTGCAGAGGGATGAAAAAGAGAATAAATGCCTGTTACTGCAAGGTACTGGAATTTGGGGTGGCTGTTACGAAGCATTATTGCAGCAGTAGCTGACTAATACATAAGACTATTGTGAGGAACAACTAAGATAGTTTAGATAAATCATTTAGCCTAGTGCTAGGCATATAGTCAGTGCTCTGCTCAATTAATGTTTACTATTATTATTATTATCATAATCATCACTTTCATTTTTTTTCTGGATAAAAATATCCAAATTATATATTGTGATTAATTTATACATATTCAGTGTTAGACCATATACAGTGAACAATATAGTAGTATATAGTAATATATAGTAGCTGTGTAGTCAGCACCTACACAGCTCCTGGCATTGGCAATAGATGGTGCTTGTTCTGGCAGATGCTGACATCTCTGAAACTCTGTGGCTCATGTGGTTCCACCTCTTCCCTCCTTCAGCCTATTCAGTCTCTTATCTAGTTTGGAGAATATGAAAAACCTGTTTCACAAGCATACATTTAAATATTTTGTCTTATGTTTATGCCAGTGGCTATGAACTCCATTTTTGCTACCTTTGTTCTCTGTTGGCCTCCAAATAATAGAATACTAATATCTAGTGTATGGGCTATGGAGGGGGACAGATAGAGAAGGAAGTCCTCTGAGATATAAGTCAGGAAATTATATGAGGTGTAAGGAGTGGGGACAGATGAGAAGTAATGAAAAGTCCCAGCTTGCCTTTTATTTAGTTTGAACTTTGCTTGCTATATAAATTTTAGTTTCCATTACAGTTAATACCTAAGGTTATACTGTTACATATAATGTGTTAAAAAGAAAAGGTGTGTATCAAGAACTCTCACTAAAAATATGAACTCCACATCATCATGTACATAAAATCAAGTCAACAAATATTTATTGGGCACTTGCAATATATCTTATGCTGATATGGGATAACATATAATACATACCGTATTTTATTGATCCTAAGACACACATTGGTTCACATTTTAACATCTCTGAAACCAACATGCAGCTGACAATTGTTGGTATGCGGTAGGTTAATTGTCATAGCTTTTGTTGTGATTATCGATATCTCATTGGCTTACTATGAAACCTATTTCTTGTTCACATTATGTAGGGCTGTGGGTTGGCTGTGGCTCCACTGGCCTTTGCTCTGGTTGGTTTGACTGGGCTTGGCTTACCTCTGCACAGCGACATATGTCGTTCTAGAATCCAGGTGGAAGGACCAGCCACTTTCTGGGACTATTCTACCATTATCTCACGGTTGAGGGAAGGAGCAAAAGCTGAATCTAACCTCACAAGCACATTTAAAGCTGCCTGGATATGGTCTTTGTCACGTCTATTCACATTCAGTTGGTCAAAGCAAGTCACATGGTCAATCCTGACAATGGAGCAGGGGAAGTGTACTCCACCCACCCTGAGGCTGGGAAGGGGCTGTGGGCACAGAGGAATAATAACGCAATGTACCACAGCAGCGTTTTTTCTTTTTTCATGGTACATAAAACAATGGTGTGTCTCACAATAGTTGGCATCTTAGAGGCAATGTAATACGATAATCTATATTAGGATTTAAGAGAATCTGTTCTTTAGGCATATTATTTTTATGAGCTCGTTTTTACTTTTCTCTAGTTGGGTTTTAAAGGCTAAAGGCAGAGATTCATTTACTGTTTCTGTGTTTCTATTTCCTCATTAAATCAGAACACTTAACAATGAAGGTATAAGAGACTTATTGACATTCTTTTGTTAATCCTGAGTTAAGTCATTATTGTTACCTAACTTACCCTAATTTCAGCAGGTAAAAGAGGCTGAATTATGAAAAGTGATCCAAGGACTAGTCTCTTGACATCATTTATTATTAATTCATTTGTTAACTTATTTGTACAACAGATACTTATAGAGCACCTACTACTTGCAGGCACTTTCCTGGCACAGGAGATTCAGCAGAAATAAGGCAGACAACAGTCTCGATCTTATGGAGATTGTATTCTAGTGGAGAGTGACAGACAACAAACAGATAAGTGAGAAAATTTAAGGTGCTGAGAGTACCATGAAGAATAGAACTCATTCATGATTATGTAATAGAGAACAACACAGGGGTAGGTGTTTTAGATGAAACAATGAAACCTGGTAGCAGGGAGTCAGCCATGGGGGACTCCTGGGGGGTGGGGGGAAGCATTCCAAGCAGAGGTAACAGCAAGTGCAAAGACCTCAGGGTAGTAGAAGAGAAGAAAGAAGATCAATGTGGCTAGAACGTGGTAAACAAGGAGCTGAGTAAGTTAACGTATAGGTTGGGCTGTTGTAGTAAAGAGAACAAAAAATGCAATGATTTAATGCAAGATATAGCCCTGTGTCTTGCTCATGTTAAAGACAAGACAGATCTGGCTTAATGGTATTGGGGACCAATGCTCTTATCCTGTTGCTTTGCCATGCTTACCATGAGACTTCCATCTTGTGACTTGAGATGGCTAGTCCAGCTTCTCTTTAACCATCAAACTGGTATTCTAGTCATCAGAAATGAGGGGAAGGGGAACAGAAGCCACATTCCTTCTATTTAAAGGCACAACTTGGGAGTTACACACATCTCTTTGCTCACATCCTTTTGGCTAGAATTTGCCATATGACCAAATCTAGTTGTGAGGGAGGCTAGGAAATATGGTCATTAGTTTGAATTCATATATCTGGATAAACTTTGGTGACTCTATTTCTAAACAAAGTAGAGACAATTAGCTGTTAAGGGACAACTAATAGTCTTTTCCACAAAGTGAGTGGTAGATAAAATTAGTAATATAGGGGCTTCCCTGGTGGCGCAGTGGTTGAGAATCTGCCTGCCAATGCAGGGGACACGGGTTCGAGCCCTGGTCTGGGAAGATCCCACATGCCGCGGAGCAACTGGGCCCGTGAGCCACAACTACTGAGCCTGCGCGTCTGGAGCCTGTGCTCCGCAACAAGAGAGGCCGCGACAGTGAGAAGCCGCACACCGCGATGAAGAGTGGCCCCCACTCACCGCAACTAGAGAAAGCCCTCGCACAGCAACGAAGACCCAACACAGACAAAATAAATAAATAAATAAATAAAATTAAAAAAAAAAAAAATTAGTAATATAGGCAGAATTCTAAGTATGTAGAGCCTTGCCAGTCATGGAAAGGAGTTTGGATTGTATTTTAAGTATGTATATTAGTTATCTATTGCTGCTAACAGATTTTCCCCAAAACATAATAGCTTAAAATAATTATTATCTCATAGTTTCTGTGAGTTAGGAATTTGGGAGCCAAATAGCTGGGTGGTTTTGACTCAGGGCCTCTCAGATAATTGGAGTCAAGATATTGATTATGGCTACAGTCATCTGAAGGCTTGACTGAGGCTGGAGGATCTGCTTCCAAGATGGAGGATTCAATTGGCTATTGGCAGAAGGCCTCAGTTCCTTGCTGACTGTTGGCAGAGGGCTTCAGTTTTTCACCATATGGACCTCTTTGTAGGGCTGCTTGAATGTGACATAGTATCTGTCTTCCCACAAGTAAGTGATTGATTCAAGAAAAGAGAGCAAGAAGGAAACCACAATATCTTTTATGTCCTAATCTTGGACATCACACACCATCACTTTTGCCACATTCTGTTTCTTAGAAGCAAGTCACTAAGAATAGCCCATAATCAAGGGGAGGGGAATCAGGCTTTATTTTTTCAAGGGAGAAGCAACAAAGAATTTATGGACATATTTTAAAACCATCACTGTGTGACAGGAAGTCACTGGAACATTTTCAGCAAGAGGGTGCAAACTCTCTTTTACATTTTTGAAGAAATGGTCTGGTTGCTTTGTGGAGAATGGACTGCACAGGGACAAGAGTGGAGGCAAGGAGCCCAGGTAGGTGGCAGTTACTTAAGTTTTGGCAATAAATAAATGGGCCTAAGATTAGGATGGGTGTGGTGGAATTAGAGAGGATACTGAGATTCAGGCTATGTTTCAGGAGTAGAACAGACAGGACCTCATAAGATATTGCAGAATCTAATGTTATTGGGTATCATTTCCTTTTCAGATTTTCAATTGCAGTGCTTTCTTTTTTTTTTTTTTTTTTTTTTTTTTTTTTTTTTTTTTTTTTTTTTTTTTTTTTTTTTTTTTTAAAGTTTTACTTGATTTTATTTATTTATTTATTTATTTATTTATTTATTTATTTATTTATTTTTGGCTGTGTTGGGTCTTCGGTTCGTGCGAGGGCTTTCTCCAGTTGCGGCAAGCGGGGGCCACTCTTCATCGCGGTGCGGGGACCGCTCTTCATCGCGGTGCGCGGGCCTTTCTCCATCGCGGCCCCTCCCGTTGCGGGGCACAGGCTCCAGACGCGCAGGCTCAGCAATTGTGGCTCACGGGCCCAGCTGCTCCGTGGCATGTGGGATCTTCCCAGACCAGGGCTCGAACCCGTGTCCCCTGCATTAGCAGGCAGATTCTCAACCACTGCGCCACCAGGGAAGCCCTGCAGTGCTTTCTTAAGTTGACTGATCATCAGAATCCTTGGAGAGCTTTTAAAATATGAATTACTGGTCTTCACTTCCAGACAATCTACTTCAATAGGTCTGGGCTGGGGAGGTGATCAATCAAAACTGGAATCCACTGCTCCACTTATTCAATGAGCCAATTAGAAGTGCAATTTTTATTGTTGTTTTTGCAAAAAGGAGTTAGTTACTATGCAATGGGCTCTATTATCCAAATACTCACTTTTTTCACACAATCTCCCCTCCCCTCTGTTCAGTCAGATACCAATTCCTATGGATTCTGTCTCTAAGGTAACTCGTAGAAAGAATTCCTTCGAACTACTACTGCACTAGTCTAAGCAATAATTTATTACCTCTTGGACTTTTACAAACACCTCTTATGTAATTTCCTACCTCTGGTCTCTTCTTCTGCCTTTTACCTCTTGTCAAAGTGATCTTCCTGTCCCACATTTATGATCTTATCACCTTCTAAAAAAGACTCAGTGGCTTCCTAGGACTCTCAGAAAGAAGTCCACGGTCCTTTAGGATGGTATTTGCAGCCATTGACAGTCTGGTCCTATCCTACATTCGGGGTGATCTCATAGCCCCCTTTAACATACTCATCCTAGGCCCACTGAATTATTCCCCCTTCCTTTACTCCATTTGCACTTTCACGTCTTGACACTTTTCTTCATACTGTTCTTCCTGCCTAGGATGCTCCTCCTTCTTCCGCCCTCATCTGGCAATATCCTACTTCTCATTCCTCAAGGCCCAGCTCAGATGGTTGCCATCTCTATCCTTCACTCAGAATTAGTCATCCGATTTTCTGAATTCCCATCTCATTTTAAAAACACATTCCTCAAGGCCCATCTCAGATGGTTGCCATCTCTATCCTTCACTCAATTAGTCATCCGATTTTCTGAATTCCCATCTCATTTAAAAAACACCTTTATTATTTATGTTTATGTTCACAGTGCCTAGTAGTATGCTTGCCCTTAGTAGGCTCCAAAAAAAAAAAAAAAAAGTTTACGTGGACAGAATTTACTTCCTCCTCTTTATCTAATTTTTATGCAATGGAGAAAACAAAAGGCAAACTCATATCAGAAGTTTGGCTAATGAACGAATATTGGATGCTTTCATGGCTGTTACATTTTCAAGATCAAATCGTATTATATGTTTCTGCATTTGTAATTGACTATATAGCCATTTCCCCTTTATGTTAAGAGGTGATAAATCGGATCTGTACACATTCAGCACAGTCTATACACATTCAGCACAGTCTATACCGACTGCACTTTACAACCACATATGGTGGCATCAGTAATTCTGAGGAATTGCAAAATCTTCACAATCCAAATATTTTATTAAGAATTCCAGTGACAAGATCTGAAATATAAAGGCTTGTGGGTCTTTTTAAAGGCTTAATCACATTTAGTTAGAAATTTAAGTTAACAAGAACATTCCATTCCCTAAACATTCCAATTAATTGCTGTTTAGCATATGGGTTACCAAATTTGTCTTTTTGAAGTCTGCATTTAGAGATTGCAAATAAATCTATTAGGATGAAATTCTAGGTCAGTCAGGTTTTGATTTGCAATATTTAATGTTTGCACGATTCCACCTTTGCCTGACCTTTCAAAATTATTTTAACAGCCCTACATTTACTTTCCTAATGGAATGATTTGCTACAAAGTGGCTACAGCTGGTAGTCTGGAAGGACATTATAACATTCCTTTGGCTGTCAAAATCCATCTGTCCTTGCGTTTAGGGGAATTCTTCATCGCGTGTGATCTTGGGATATAAGACCTCACTTTCCACTGTGGATGCCAAACAGTTTGAATCTCACTCTCCCCACCCCCTGGAATATGGAACAGGGGATCCAACACCTGGCCGTGGACCTTCCCATCCAGGCCTGTGCACCCCGAGATGAAGATGAAGGAGAAGTGTCTGGGGCAGCTCATGGGGTCAGCCTGATGTCCAGTTGTCATTTCTAGAAGGTGTGGTATAGCAGAAGCAGAGATGGTGGCATCTTGGATAGGGTGTTCCTGTGGCCTGGCCTCCTGAGGCCCTGGGTTCTTGCCTGTTTCCCAAGCCTGTTCTCCCAGCCTCTTGGATTCTGTGAACCCCCTTTCCTACAACTTTTTTTTTCTTTAGACAGTTAGAGCTCGTTTTGTTACTCGCAAGCAAGACTCCTCACCAAAACCATTGGTAATACAAGGTGGCAGGGAGAATTCTAGACTCTACTCAGACTGCTGGCCCACTTACTAGGCAAATGCTGAATGTCTTAACTCTCCATTTCCTCATCTGCAAAATGGAACACAATCTGTAATTGTGTCAACTGTGTGAAGATTGAATAAAATAATCTCTGTAAAATATTAAGCATGGTCCCTGGTGCATAAAAAGCATTCAATAAATAGTAGCTTTTGTATTACTAAATTCTATATAATTGTCCATGTGTTCAGCGACAAAACTCTACTGCTCACCACATAAAAAGATGCCTCTGTGCACACTCTGTGTTCAGTGTTGAACTTCCTTTTTTTTTTTTTTCCCATGCAGCGTTTTGTTTTGTTTCCCAGTTTAGGGCTTCGGCACCTTCCCATACTGTACATCCTGAGACTTTCTCAAGGAGCGCAGCTTCTAGCCACTGTTCCCGGATCTTCTCTCTTCTCTTCCATCTGTCCCTGCCAGCTCTCCCTCACCTCCAGACTCAAAAGGAGATCAGCTGCACTAAAGACTGGCTGACTTCAGATGGCAAGGGCAAAACTGGGTTGAAGCAAGAGTCCTTCTTCAGCATCTGGTACACAGATTTACTGACTTTAATGGAATTAAAAAACAAAACAAAACAAATGCACAGCCTATATCCCAAGACTTATTATAGCATCCTTAATTTATCTACTTAGCTTTTGATGACATTTTTTTTCTTCCCCTGAAATGTATAATGTCTTCTCATAGTTAAACTGTGGAAACTTTTCCACTCAACGTCCTCCCTCTGGGATGTAATAAAGAGACAAGTCATGGCCGAACAGCACGTTGGAGACAAATTTTCTGTGAAAGAAAAATGTTTTTTACAACATGTAATGTTTCTCAAAGGAGGTGGGTCAAAACATAGATATCAATCCTCTGTAACCATTTACTGAATACCATATTTTTGAGAATATTAAAATGTATTATGTCATTTTTGAAAGGTGGAGTATTTTGTTACGGATGTTTTAATTTCTATAACATTCATGTAGAAATGAGAATTATTTACAGTATTTGCATGCTCTCTTTTCCAAAAAAAAGGTGATAGAAGGGCTGAGCAGAGAAGAGCAGAACGTGGTGTAGGTGAAAGCATATCTCACCTGTCTGGGAGTCGGCCGACTGGGGACTTTTATCAGGGATCGGCCACTTCCTAGTGTGACCCTGTGCTCAGCTTCACTCTCCTAAGGTGTGAAATGGGAACAAGTGTACTCTCAAGCATGGTTGTGAGAAATAAATGACATAATTTGCACAAAATACTTGGCTGTAGCAGGAATTCAAGACACGAGAGTTGATGATATAACTCAACATAGGATTGTCAGAGGGCTAATTGTTTTAATGGCATTTGATTATCTAAAGGAAATGTGATATTATTGTAAGTCTACATTAGTATCTATATAAATCTAATACAGAGAAGGGTTCTGATTTCATCAATGGATGTCATCGAGGAAGGCAATGACAATTCAAGATAACTCAGATACTAAGTTGAAATTTATATTTACTAGAATTTGGCCTAATTATTAAAAATGTTCTGTGTTTAAGTTGGTCTTATTATGATATTAAGGCCATAACCTCAAGGAAACTATTCTTGTTTGGGTGATACTATTTAGATAGTAAATAATTAGGCAGATAATGCCCAAAATTTACTTCAGGAGCCAGAAAACTCCATTTTTAAAAATCATTTAAAAGCAAATTTGAGTTATAGGGTAAATATTATGTGTGAGCTATAAGTATCAATGTAAAAACTTTAGGTATTTGCTACATGTAAACTTTTTCTTTCGTTATAACTGAACCCAATCTCTGTTTCACAAGACTACTATGCTAGAAGGTAGAAATGAAACCTTCAGATAATCTCAGCTGATATAGTCTTCTCTCGTGTCCATCCCCTGCACTTTTCTCACTGGGCTGGCATCTACATGACAGGTGGGTGGGTGCGTGGCATTTACTCCTCAGCCACTGTCACCTCTCCAGCTGGCATCCTCTGATGTGGAAGTCCTCATGGAATCTCTGATCAAACATTTTGGGGGCAGGCCTACTTCAATTTTGTAGTCTCATGGAAGCAACATAAATGCCCACCGACAGATGAATATACAATATAAAGAAGTTGTGGTGTACACACACACACACACAATGGAATATTACTCAGCCATAAAAAAGAATGAAATAATGCCATTTGCAGCAACATGGATGGACCTAGAGATTATCATACTAAGTGAAGTAAGTCAGAAAGAGAAAGATAAATACCGTATGATATCACTTATATGTGGAATCTAAAATATGATACAAATGAACTTATTTACAAAACACAGACTTACAGACACAGAAAACAAACTTATGGTTACCAAAGGGGAAAGGGGGGGAGGGCTAAATTAGGAGTTTGGGATTAGCAGATACAAGCTACTGTATATAAAATAGATAAACAACAGGTCCTACTGTATAGCACAGGGAACTATATTCAATATCCTTTAATAAACCATAGTGGAAAAGAATATGAAAAAGAATACATATATATGTATAACTGAATCACTTTGCTATACACTAGAAACTAGCACAACATTGTAAATCAACTATACATCAATTAAAAATTAAGTATAAATTTTAAAAAATTCTGCAGTCTCTCAGAGCCACACCTGCTCCACTCTCAGCCACACATGAAACACACACTATGGTGAGTGGAGAGTATTTACGGCAACCCCCGGACCTTCTGTCCAAGCTCTTGCACACCGCTGTGCCTACCCACACTGTGCCTGGCTGCACCATGCTGGACTGGCACTCTTCCAGGCTGCAGCTCAGAAAGGAGGCACTATTCGCCTCTACTCTCTGCCCTCTGCCTTCAGATTCTCTCAAACCTAGCAAGAGTGCCAGTTGCTTCTCTGACTCCCCAGGGAACTGGGACCCGGGTGGGAAGCTTCAGTGAGCCTCCATCCCTTGTATAAACTCCTTTGCTCCCTCTTCCCCCCAACCACACAGAATCGTAATCCATTTCTGGATGGGGAAATCTTCCTTTGGCTTATCATTTCTTTTTTGGAACCTATTTTTTAAGGCATAGACTTTATTTATTTATTTATTTAGGCCGTGCCTCACAGCTTGCAGGATGTTAGTTCCCCTACCAGGGATGGAACCCTCGCCCTCTGCAGTGAAAGCACAGAGTCCTAACCACTGGACCACCAGGGAACTCCCAAGGCGTAAATTTTATCATCTAAATCCTTCAGGTCATTGGGTCTTGATACTCAAAATCTAGACTTTTGAAATTCAAAGAAGAAAGTTTTCTCTCAAACTTTTTTTTTCTGCCTTGAATTTCACAAGCCCATTCTAAATCTCAAAAGTCACAGACAACTCATAGTTTTCTGTGAATTTCTTTTATAACAGCCTTACCCTGAAGCAATGGATGCTAAAGTCTAGTTTAAATGAATGAGTGCATGGGATAGAAAGGAATTAACAGGTACAAACAAAACACTTCTTAATACATCAAAATATTGTCTCACCACAAATGGAAGTTGCCCTATACCTGGATTTAGTTTATTCTTCATTGCCTGGCCTATATTATTTTCTAGTTAATGGCTTGAGAGATTGACTATACAGTTGGACAATGGCCAAACCATGTACAACAATAGGGCTGTGACCTATTCTTTTTTATATTCTTTTCCATTATGGTTTATCCCAGGATATTGAATATAGTTCCCTGTGCTATACAGAAGAACCTTGTTTATCCATTCTATATGTAATAGTTTGTGTACACATAACTGAGTCACTTTGCTGTACAGCAGAAATTAACACAACATTGTAAATCAACTAAACTTCGATTTAAAAAAATTAAAAAAAAGAAAAGCCAAAAAAAAACACACTGACCCATAATCTCCGAAGCAACAAGTCAGAGAAGCCAAACCAATTTCTCCACAATCAGCCCAGAATGACTGGAACTTGGTAAAAGACTGCCAGCTTCCCAATTCCTTACCACCACCCACTTCCAGCTCAGGACGAACTAGAGAAAGCCAATATGCTCCCCAAACTGATTTTCCCCCAAAGTAGGATACCCTGCGTCTAGTTAGCCCTCTCCAGCTTCTCCAAGTCGGCAACCTCCAATCAGAGCACACCTGGAGCCTTTTTTTTTTCTCCCTATAAAGTTTTTTCTACTCCTATGCCTGCCTTTGAGTCTCTGCCAAATGCAAGTGATGGTGGCTAACTTCCTTGCTCTAAATAAACAGACTTTGCTTGTTCTCATTTGGATGGTCTTCATTTATTTCCACAGGTTTACTACACATAATGCTGTTATATTCAGACATACACATTGGTAGTTGAGCTTAACATTTTTTTTTTTTGAGCATAGAGATGCTTGGGGTAAATAAGCACTAGGCTTTGATCTCTGCTTCAATGGATAAAATTAAGAATTATAACTCGAATTGACCATTTCCTTGAACTTACAGATACTGATATGCTTGCCTCAATGGATACGGTAGAAATGTTCTTGAAAGTGTATATGAAAATCTCATTTTTATACGTTAAAATTATTACATTTTAGCAAATTACTATTAAAAAGGACCCTGGTGTACATTATTTTGAAAATGAAGGACATTTTTATTATGTAGACGATTATTCCTCACGTGTCAGGTTTCCTTAAATTGGCACACATCTGTATTAGTCTGTACATATAAACCTAAGGCTATTGTAAAATAATAATGATCCTCAGAAGAGCAGATGATACACGATTGCATACAGAAATTTGTGCAGTTTTATTTTTAGTTCACTTTAACGGACATTATATGGACATAACAGCACTCCAAAATATAACTCACTATTCTCACTTCACAAATGAAGAAATGAATGTTAATGTAAAATGACTTGCTCAAAGCCTCACTAAAGTATGAAGCCCCTTATTCTCCTGCAAAGAATGTTGAGTCTGTCTGAAGCTACCAACTGGGGAGTTTCTTACAGCCCTATATCTGACAGAAGGCCTCCATTTTTTTTTTTTTAAGGAATTCCTTTATTTCTATTATTTATTTATTTATTTAGCTGTGTTGGGTCTTCGTTTCTGTGCAAGGACTTTCTCTAGTTACGGCAAGTGGGGGCCACTCTTCATCGCGGTGCGCGGGCCTCTTACTATCGCGGCCTCTCTTGTTGCGGAGCACAGGCTCCAGACGTGCAGGCTCAGTAGTTCTGGCTCACGGGCCCAGCTGCTCTGCGGCATGTGGGATCTTCCTGGACCAGGGCTCGAACCCATGTCCCCTGCATTGGCAGGCAGACTCTCAACCACTGCACCACCAGGGAAGCCCCAAGGCCTCCATTTTTTTGAGAAGGTCATGGTCTTTGCCATGACACCATGGCAAAGGGGGTGAGGATGTTCTTGGAACAGCAAGGAGGGAAGGGGATCCCCACTCAGGGAGGTGTCCAGCTGAGTTAACCTGCTGATTAATGGCAGAGCTAATCATGGCCTGATGATCCACACATACAAATAATGGAACCAGAAAGAAATGTAGGCCTTCCCATGCAAAGGGGGTTTCTTTACACTGTGCATTTGTGTACCTTGATCTTAAAATAAAATTCTGATCTCTTACCCATCCCTTATGTGCAGGCCCCATATAATCTGGCCTCTGCATTCCTCTTTCACTACTTTTCCTACCACTCTTCATGCTCTAGATACTTTCAATTTCTCCAACGTGCTGAGTACATTCTTCAGCTCCTATAGAATTCTGACCAGAACACTTTTCTCCAGGATTACAAGACCTCTGCATAGGCAGTCCTTCTCATATTTCCTATTTTAGGTCAAATTTCTCCTCCTAAAGGTCTATCTTGACTATTTTAGCTAAAGCAGACCCCAACCTCTATACCCACCCTACTCCAGTTCCTCTTTATCACAGTGTCCTTTTATGTCACCTATCTGGATCTAAAATTGCCTTCTTTTATTGTTATTATTTTAAATTTTATTTATTTATTCTTTTGGCTGCGTTGGACACAGGCTTCCTCTAGTTGCGGTGAGTAGGGGCTACTCTTCATTGCAGTGCGCGGGCTTCTCATTGCAGTGGCTTCTCTCTTATTGCGGAGCACAGGCTCTCGGAGCATGGGCTCTAGGCGCGTGGGCTTCAGTAGCTGTAGCACGCGGGCTCAGTAGTTATGGTGCATGGGCTTAGTTGCTCCGCGGCATGTGGGATCTTCCCGGACCAGGGCTCAAACCCGTGTCCCCTGCATTGGCAGGTGGATTCTTAACCACTGTGCCACCAGGGAAGCCCTTCTTTTATTATTTGTTTGCTTATTCATTGTCCCTTTTGTACACTATAAGCTTAGTGAGATTTTGGGAACTTGTCTGTCATCTTTGTGCTGGATCCAAAGCACTCAGAACACCATTCCTGGAATATAGTGGGCTCTCAATACATATTTGTTGAATACAGGAATGAATAAATCATGAATCCCAATTGAGAATGACAGATATGTACCCATTCCTCAGAAAAAAATGCACTGAATATTTTGTATATCATTTCAGGAGGTTCCAAAGCCCTGGAAGCTCACCTGTAGGCTCCTGATTAAAGCCCCTGCATTATAGTTATGTTGTTTCATAACGTTCGTTTTGAAATTAATTCTGAATTTTGTTCTTTGAAGTTAAACATGAGCACGAATTTTGAATGTATGCTTAAGATGGACTAAAACAAATCACAGGCCAATTGCTGCTCACTGGTTTTGAATAAAATAGATCTATGATATTTACATGACCTGATCCTAATGACCATATTTCAGTGAATGAAGATAACATTGCGGTACAAATGTTAAATGCTCATCCATATCCGGTTCTCCTGTCCTTTGGGGAACATGGTGGATTCAATTCCCAGCTTCCCTAGCAGTTGGGCAGAGCCATATGACTAATTCTAGCCAATGGATTGGAGGCAGAAGTGACCTATGTCACTGCCAGGCTGGAGCATTTAATTGCTGTGTGAGATCCTCCAGGGCTCCATCTTCTCCTACGTAGTGGCTATGGAAGTACATGCTGGTACAGAGGTGCAATGCCAAGCCGTCACATGGAAGACAGTTGCTCTGGAGAGTCACACAGATCTTCAGCAGACTTTGTGTGAGCAAGGAGTATAAACCTCTTTTGTTTTAAGTCTCTTAGATTTTCTGATGATTTAATATTGCAGCATAAACTACCATAACTAAACATGCCACTGATTGGAAAATACGCTATTATTTCATATACCAAGGAGGGGGAAAAAAGTTGTCACTTATAATCGAAAGAAGTCTTGTAAGATATACCACAATCTCAGAGATGTTAAAATTAGAAAAATGTGGGTCTTAGATTATATAAAATACAGATTGCTGAAAGGAATTTGTCAAAGAAGATTAGTATAGTGTCAAGAACTCCAAATCCAGAGGTGAACAGAAAGTTATGGATTCAAATCCCAATACTTACTAGCTTGTGACTTAATAACTTAGCTTGTGTAAGCCTTAGTTTCTTCATCTGTGAAATGGGGATCACAGTAGATGCTGCCTCATAGGGTTTTGTGGATGTTAGATGAGACAGTTCTAATAATGTGTTCAGCATAGTAATTTTCCCACATATTTTAGTCACCACATTTGGTTAGATCACAGAGCTTGTTCAAAATGAGCATTAATTTCAAACAATATACAAAAGTAAGTTTGTCATTATGTCATACTGCTCAATCAGCAAGTATCTATTAATTCCTTACCAGGGATGAAGACTGGGCCTCTAGTTAGGTGTTCTTGGAGATAACAAAGAAGCAGATCTAGGGGTTGAGGGTTGAAGGCAGATCACCCTGGGGTCTTCCTATCCACTCTCCAATGTATTTTCTGGAGGAATCAGGCTAGAATGAACATCAAGAGCAACCTTGAAGAGTAAAAGAAGTCACAAAAATATAACTGAGGAATGAATGTATGAAAGGTCAGTCCTGTGCTTATTTTGGTGACTGGTAGGACTAGTCACCAAAGGGAAAATCAAAGACTTTTTCTATGTCCATTGTCTGTCTTTGGTGCGTTTGTGTGTGTGTGTATGTGAGAGAGAGAGAAAGAGAGAGAGAGAGAGAGAGAGAGAACAAGCTGATGATTGGGGAGCATAAGGGTAAGACAAAGAAGCAAAAGAGTGGCTCTTCTGAGATAAGTATGAGATTGATTGTTCCTGTCCAATAAGGGTATACTCTTACAGACTGTATGAAGTTATCCAGGGAATATTATTGGACTCATGGTATTCATCAAGCAGCAACTTGTTATAATTGTCCTCATCTGTAGCACATTTGAAGAAACCTACGCCTTGTCATTGCCAATGTGCAACAATCACCAGCTCTGAAGTTTATTCTAGACTAAAAGTCTCCTCACACATACTTTATGAGCTTTCATTCTGTCACTGAAGATGTGCATTGTGGATTGTAATTCAACATTCTCAGCTCGGTTTTCTGGAGGACATATGCCTTTGAAGGAACAGGTGGCTGATTAATATGACTATTTTTATTAAATGCCTGAACAATGGCAGAGCAAGTAATTTTCTTTAAAGGAAGTATAGCTGCCTTTAAATATAACTCTGGGCTACAGTTCACCTTTTCTGTTTATTCTTAACTTGTGAAACTGTATCTTAGGACTTGGGGTATATAACTTGGTATTTGATATCAGCTGAAACACAGTGAATCAATTGTAATGGTTCTGGCACCAAAGGAAACAGAGGGGACTTAAATATGTTTCCAGAAGACAAAAAGCTTCTCTGTGTACACTTTACAACATATGTTTCCACACTTCTAGAATATTCGAAAGTCCAAAAAAAGTTTTCTCACTATTTTTCATTAAAGACCAAGAGGACAAAACAGAGAAGACAAACTATCTCCAACCCACATATCATTTATCAGATGTTTTGGATGAAATTCAGATTGAAAAATCAAAAATATTCCCTCTTCTTCTCTCCCTTCCAGCAATGGCATTAGGATGCTTATTCCTCACTGAGAAATACACCCACTCTCACACACTCGGAAGTGTTGTGTTAACGTTCCAGGAAGGGGAAGGGGAGGTGTTAGTGCAAACAGGTTTGGGCTCCTCCCCGCATCCTTGCTGCCTGGGTCGTCGTAGATCAGCTGTGGGCTACTGCGGGCTGCGTGACCTGGTCAGAGAACTTGGGCTCACAACCTGTATATACCTGGGTACACTCCCAGAGGCTACCGGTAATATCTCGAATAGGGGACCCCTGTACAGCAGAGCACTCCCTACAACCTCATCGACCCTCGCCTCTTGACTTTTTCGCGTCCGGGATAACCGCCCCAGGATTTTTAACTTTCCTTGGGGCGTTTCGCGCGGACCCTTTGCAGGCGCCGCGGAGCCTACTTCGGCCCCGCTCCCTCTGGCCTCTTGGCTCGCCTGGGATCCACTAGCCACGCGGAGCGGGGTGCAGCTTCCTCTCCAGACAGGGAAGAGAAGAGGCGAGAGGAGGTGCTCAGGTCTCCTGGGTACCCTCCCAAGCATCTGTAATTTGACTTTTAGAAAACAAAATGTTGCTAAAAGGCAAAATAGCCAACATGGAGGTACTCAGCCCTCCTGAGTACGCTCCCAAAGAGCTCTAATTTGACGTTTAAGAAACAAAACAATGCCAAAATGCAAATTAGGCAGTGTAATACCTAATTAAACGAGGATGAGCCTCGTTTGACAGGCCAAACTGAGATTTTAATGGAAAGGTTATTCATATCCGCACACCGAATTCATTCTTTTTTTTTTTTCATTCTTTTAGTACTTTAAAAAAAATGTGTAATTTTAAGTTCCACTGACTTAAAATTCCATTGACTGTCACAATGCACACTCCACTATAACACTCAGTGGAACAATGGACACCCCCATATCGCATTGTGTCAGGTAATTACGAAGTGTCGCGGCGCGGGAAAGTGAAGCCCGGAACGTCAGTGTCCCCCGCCGCGTGTACGAGCGGTTTAGGGCTGCGTGTCTCACCGAAAACTCATGAAAACGTTCAGGCCAATGCCTCAACCCAGAGAGGGAGAAACGCCATCCGAGCTTGGCCCCGGGCGTGGACAGAGAGGCCCAAAAAGTAGGCGAGCGAGCACAGGGGGAGCGAGCACGTCTCGGGGAGAGCAGACGCGCGCAGGGAAGTCTAGGGGAAAGAGGTCACCCAGCGGGTAGGGAGGGTCCCGCCCGGAGGGTCCCGCCCGGGGTGGCTAGGGGTCCCGTTCCCTGGAGAATGGAACCCCACGCGGGACCCTGCGCTCCCAGCAGCACCCAATCTTTGGGGGGTTAAACTCAGGGCACCGGGACAAGAGTGCGCGCGGGGTCACAGGGTAAGGCTGTTACTTTGTAGTGAGACGTTGTGTGTGTGTGTGTGTGTGTGTGTGTGTGTGAGAGAGAGAGAGAGAGAGAGAGAGAGAAAGAACTGGAGGGAAAAGAAAGAAAAAAGAGCAGGGAGCTGAAGGCCGAGATGTCCTACTTCTAAGTGGTTCATTGAGAGGCAATAGCCTTCTAGCAAGCGCAGTCGTACGTAGCCCGCGCCGCATTGGGGACCAGCCGAGCAGGGCGCTGGGGTCTCTCCAAGGGGCCTCCAGCCTCACGAGCCCGGAGGTGGCCCCCAGAAGGGGACACTGTCCTGGCAGCTGTGCGGAGGTCGGGACTGTGGTTTCCTTCTCCCGAGACCCCGGCGCTGCCAGCCGGAGGGGGCGAGCTCAGTCTGCCTTCTTCGGGGAGGAGGAAAGCGGACCTCTAGCAACGCGACCTCGGGTCCCCGCGCCCTCCCACCGCCCAACCTCCTCCCCTCAGCCACATTCATTTTTCCTCAGCAGCTTCTAGTTGGGGCTCAAAACCCAACTCCGAGCCCACCCGGGCCCTCATCACGGAGCTAAGGGGGACGGCCGGAGTCGGAGAGGGCCCGGGGGGGCGTCGTACCGAGGTAGCGGCCGTGAGGGGCGCCGCGTCCCGCCGGTGCCCGCCGCGGATGAGCCAGCGGCCGCGAGCAGCCCCCGGAGCCGCGCAGCATCGGCGTCTACAGTGACGGTGGAAGCCACGCCCGCTCGGGAGCTGGGGGCTGTCCTAGCCCCCCCACCTTTCCCCCGTCCGCCCCCTCCTCCCGGCGCCGGCCCGCGGCCCGCCCCCGGCTCGGCTAGCGGGAGGCGCTGGGCGCCTGGGCTGGCGCGCTCTCCTGGGCGCACACACACGCACACACACATCCACGCACGCACGCCCAGAGCCGCTCTCTCCGCGCCCGGCCCACGTTCCCCTCGCCCATGCAGACGGACAGAGCGACGGAAGATGGCTGACGACTCCACGGGGCACCGAGGATGCAGCCTGGCGGCGGCGGCGGCGGCGGCGGGAGCGGCAGAAGCAGCGGCGGCGGCAGGGGCAGCGGCGGCAGCGGCGGCGTTGGCGGCGGCGGCGGCGGCGGCAGCGGGAGCAGGAGCGGCGGCGGCGGCGGCATCCCCGAGACTCCTCGAGCTACCTTTCCCTCTGACAGCCACTGACGTTCTCCGCCGCTAGAAGAGACCCCGCTTCTCCGGCGCCCGCCTTCCCTCCCCCCCCGCCTAGCCCCAGCCCCAGCCCCGCCAGCACCGCTACCTCCGCCAGCCTTGCCACCATCAGCACCACCTCCACCGCCGCCGCCGCCGCCGCCGCCACCACCGCCGGCGGCGGCAGCAGCCATTTCATCTCCACAGAAACCAGACACAAAAACATGGCAGAAATGGAGAAAGAAGGGAGACCTCCGGAAAATAAAAGAAGCAGGAAACCGGCTCACCCAGTGAAAAGGGAGATCAATGAGGAAATGAAGGTATTTTTGGACTTCGGGGCCAGAGAGCCTGAGCTCTTTCTTCCGCCTGCTCCCTGTGGGCCGTTGTATAGATTCTGAGGGTACAGGGGAGCGCTTGTCAGTTTCTGTAGGATGCCCAGAACGCCTCAGCTCCTCCTCCAGGTGCAAACCGAGGCCAACTCTCGGGCTGCATCCCCGAGATTTGCCTGCCTCAGATTTGATGGGGGTGGAGGGGCGGCCGGGAAACCACATACTATTTAACCTTATAAACCCCAGGTTGGTAACAGGCGCGTTTCAGAGGGAGGGGACCGGGAGCCCAAGTGGAGGGTGGGTATGGTGAAGAGGCTTTCCTAGTCGATGGGGTAGTTTTTTCCTCTTCCTCGGGAACCATCCCCCGGATCCCTCCAAAGTTAAGAGCCGTCGGGCCGGAGCAGCCGGGGAGCGCTGGATTCCACCCCTCTCCCCAGTTCATCTCCCCGTTCCTCGATCCCGCTTCCCGCCTAGAAGCCAGCTGCGACGGTGTAAAGGGGCTGTCAGTGCCGGGGCGAGTTGTGGCCCGAGCGGCGCGGGTCTGGGTACCGTTTTGACGGCCGGCTCGCTTCGCCCGCAGCTGCTCGCTCCTCTCACTCGGCTGCCTCCGCCTCCCGCTCCCCTTTGCATGCTCCACTTCCCAGTTAAGCAGACCCGGGCAAACCCTGGTGCAAAAGATAGCTGTCTGAGGGGCGGCCTTCGCAGAGCGCCTGCCCATTGTTCGGAAAGGCCAGCCCGGAGTCCTGTCGGCGAGGCCGGGCTCCCCGCCAGGCCAGCGGTGCTCCAGAGGTGGCGAGCGCAGCAGCCTGGCGCTCCAGCTGTTCGCGTTGGAGTGATTGCACAAGAGCACCGCTCGGCTCCGGACCCCCCTCGTCCCCCCCACTTATTTTCCATGAAGTTGCAGCTTTTGCCCCGTGAGGGTTTTGTTTTGTGTTGATTTCACGAGTCTGTCTTGATTTTTTTTAAAAATTGTTTTATTTGTATTTTTTGTCTTTCTGTGAGTTACATACAAGTAGCAGGTTTCAGGGGGGACTTTAGTTTTCATTCTGCAGCCGTCTTGGTGTTCCCCATCTTCTGCATAGAATCCTTAACACTGCCCACTGACTTGGTCAGGTTGGTTAAGTTGGTATTTAAAAGGTAAACGATGAAGATGGCAAGCAACTAAGTAAAATTTATTGCGGTTTAACGTTGTCTTGATTAGAACAAGCATATTCTAGAGAGTGCCTTGAATGAAGCCCATGTTTAGAAAGGGGCACACGGATAATACCTCCTATATCTGTACCTAGGTGCATATGCTTAGCGTTCCTTTCTTCCAGAAAATGTCTGTAGCAATCTGCATTTTGGAATAAGGGTTTTTATTTCTGGGTGACAAATTTAGTGCCTGGAAGCATGAGGTGCAGCATCAGTCCAAGGAGAGTTAAGGAAGATTTGCCTTGGAAATCAGTGCCATTCCTTGTGATGGAAACCTCCATTGATTCCATTGATAGACAGTTTTTAAAAAAAGAGACCAGCAGGAGTTGTCTTCCCATGGGGATGGAATTCAAACAGTTTACAATAACCATCCTTCCTCACTCGCCTTTCCCTCCTGTCCTGCATTTCCAGATTACTTTTCCATTTCATTTTAAATTGGGGGTGGAGGAAGAGGAGAGAGGTAAAGCCACTAAGAAATCACAGTGTGCACTGGCCCTTTAAAACACTGTCTAATGTGATCTATATGGATGGCAGCTTTTAAGTTTCATAGGTTCTAGAATTACAAATTAGCTAATTTTAATCAAAACATGTGAAATGTTATCCCGGCTGGATATAAAGGCTGACTGTGCTCGATGCTTGGGGCTCACGTTGTTGACTTTGGCTGCGGGAGCACTCCGTGGTTTGGGAGATAGTTGTCCTTCTACAGTATAACAGATGTTTGTCTGAACTGGTGAGGAAGAAACAAAAACAACATTGTGTGAAGGGGAAAAATTACACAATTTTTAGCCAATGCTGCAGGACTAAGTATGGAATTAACCTTCGTGCACAGAATTTCCTCTTTTTAAAATGTTATTTTTCTTCCAAGTCACCACCTACTATTTGAAGTTTTAATCCTTATCATTTCAGTTGCTACAGAGTAGCATTAAATAGGAAGTTTTACACAGCAAATAATTCAATTGCCTGAAGGATCAGTATTTTCTCCCTAGTTTGGAACAATGTGTAAGAGACACTGGGTCAGAATCTTCAGTCGTGTCAATGCATATCATGCCAGTGAGTCATGAAATCCCATTTCTAGTGGAATTGTTCAGTATGCATTCTTCTAATATAATAGCACCAAAAGTCCTCATTTTAAAAGTGATTTCTCAAAGTCAAAAGCTGGAAGGGTTATTTTGAACTCATCAATATTTTTCTGCTTTTAATGTTAATAACCACATCAATAAAACCCCTCCCTGAACCCCATGGTATTATTACCCCTCCATCTCCCCAAACCTAAAGTGTAGAGTAACCTAACAAGTTGGTTGCCCTGCATAAAAATATGTGCAACAAAATGTCACCGAGAACACAATGTGGCCTTGTGCAGCTTCATATCGGTGGCGCTGGAGCTGCCTGGCTGTGTTTGCCTTCATCTGAACGGCTTTCATCTGGACCAGTGTAAACTAAGCCCTGGTAAGTAATCACAGCCCGGCAGAAAGAAAGGAATGTATACAGCTAGCACGGCCTAAGCTGTAAAAACGGAAACCTGAGCCCCACCGTGGATCACATATCAAGGCTTGAAGGTAGGGGAAATGAAAGGGGGAAAGAGGAGAGAGCGAATGCAAAAGTCAGCCTGGGAAGTGGAGAATCAGGAGGAGGCCCCCCTTAGGGAGAGCTGGCTCAGGGATTAGGGAATTTTATCGTGGTGTACAGTGACCTACTCAGGTTTCAACACTGGTTGGATCAAGTTGCTTCTCTGCGAGCTGAAAGAAAAAGGACTGGTGTGTATGTGATTTTTTTTCCCCTTCGGGTAATAGAAAGGACATTGGTATAAGCATCTATTTTAAGTACAGCAAATGCAGGGAGCTGAGAATGAGCAACAAAATTGCCTCATAATAGAGACTTCCTTCAAGATTTCCTAATTGAGATAGTCACAAATTTATTTAAAAATGGGCAGAGAAGACACACTGGCAGAGGTTTAGCTGACACCAGTAATGGCATTGGAGATTGTCTTCATGTGGCTGGGAGCTAATGTTGGTTGCTGTTTCACTAGATCAGATATTGAGTTACATTTTCGTTATCACTGGTTTAATGTACAAAGCAGTTGTAACAAATTTAAATTTGATACAATATAATTTTGTGTGTGAAAAGTACATGACTTGGCATAGCTTGCCTTTGTCCTTTAGTGAAAATATCTTCAAGTAGAAATGTTTGTCTCATTATGACCTTTATAATGTTTTTTTATCTTTCCTTCTCCCCCCCACTCATCCTGGTTTTTCTTAATTAAAAAGACTTGTTGCTTTACTGTACTTACAGTCAGTCTGCCCTATTTAGTTAGTGACCAGTAGAGAGGATTTTAAAAAATCAGATGGCAATTCAATTTATATTTTGACTACTTTCGGTTTCTAAAGCGAATATTGTGATTGTATCTAATGTAATATGCCTTCAATATATTGTTAGCTCACATGTATCATAATAAATGGCTCTTAGGAGGGAATTCTGATATATGGAAGTGTTAATTCGTTTCAGGTGTTCATCCAGAGCATAACATAAAAGCTAGATGTAATATTGGATGTGCAAATGTAAATATATGAGTAAGTGTAAATATAGTTGCACTTAAGGGTGTATATTTTACGTGCATAGATCTTGGTGAACATGGTTAGTGACTACCAAACAGTAATACAACTCAACAAAGTGTAAACTATGAGTAGAGATAATGAGTCAGATTTTCATCTTTTAAAACTCTTTGACAAAACCGTTGTGATTAGATCAAGCACTCTGCCCTGGAAACTTTCCTAAACAAACCATAATTAATGCATTTACAATGTTTGGCTTCCTTATCAATTGCTCAACTACAGGATAATCTGTGTTAAATGTCTTAGGGTCTTTACTGAAGTTCTCTGTCTATAAATATTCTTAGTAAGTAATTTGTACCTAAAATTATGCTTCAGTCCTAATGCCTACAGTTAGAGTCAGGCACATCTGTTAGAGTTTAGTAGTAAACTCACCATAAGATTTTCTAGTTTAGTTTCTGATGGTCTCCATTTGGCATTAAAAATGACCTGTGTCAATTGCACAGACAATAAAGCAAGTTGCAGAGCTGAGCTGGTGAGTGCAGTGATTTAAATAGCTTGCCATAAAATAAAATAAAATAGAGATATCAGAGTGTGGATTGGAAAAGTCAGCGTGTTTAAGGTGGAAATCAGCTCATTACTAAAACAGGTATCTTTTAAGTTTTGCTCCTGAAACTCCATCCTGATGTCAGAAACAGTGAGTCTCAGGAACCTAGAAAGTGGGCTTGGGACCAGATCTCACTGTGGCATTCACGAATTATGTCAGACCTCCCTGGCTGAGCAGTGGTCTAAGGTGTGCCACGTGGCAGGGCTGGGAACTGTTGTCAGTCGGAGCGTGGTGCTTGCGCCTTGGAAGCTGGTGTAGGATATTCCCGAGCCCACCAGCCCTGTCCTCTGTGTTGCTCGCGGTTGTCCTGCTCAAGGCTCTAGCCTCAAACCATAAGAGAAGGTCCTGGGAGGGCACAGAGAGCTATGAATTCTGCTCTGTTCAAACCGGGAGTTTTCTGAAAAGAGTCTCTTTCTCCATCTGTGAACTGGTGAGGATAGTGTGTGGTAGAGCGAGACTCTCTAAGCCTTACACAATTCACAGGTTCCAGAGGGGAGGAAATGGAAAGGAACCACTCCACTTCCTCCCGAATCTGAAATAAACATTTGAACTAGAAGAAAATGAGTCTGACAGACTCATTCCCTTCTGCGTTTCCTGCCTCTGTGCTTGCCAAGCACTGCTCTGAGAAGCCAAGCCCTACTCTCCTTGTGTGAAAGACAGACTCATAGAAACCAAGAGGTAACAGAGTTTTTAAATGAAAGTCAAAAACAGGGCCTCAAAAAAGGCAAATATCAGTGAATACAAGTGACTGTCTGAAAAAGGAGAGTTCCAGGGAAATAGAGGTGTCTTGCAAGGGTGACCAGACTTTTTGTATCTTCTAAGGAAGTGTTCTTTCTATTGAGTCTTTATACATTTTATTTTTTTGAAAAAATTATGAGAAGTAGTAGAAGGTGGATCATTTAAAAATCTCTGAAGTCTAAAACTTCCTCTTGCGGAATGGGAAGTCAGCCATACTTGCACTCAAGCTAATAAGATTATTGAATATTTTCCTAAAAGAGAAGGGATATTCCAGGGTAGAATGAAAAAAAAAAACAACTTTGTTTTTGATGGTGCCAATTGAAACATGTAAACAGACATGAAAGCCTGTGCTGGGTGAGATTTGCTGAATGTATATTTTAGAATCTGTAGACTGATAGGTGTTAATATCTCTCATATAACTAAAGGGCTGTGGAACTCTGTCCTGCTTTAAGCCCAGTGGCTTTTGGCATGGACAGGAAAACAATGTAACAAGTCTTGGTGATTTTAAGGCCAGTGCTGCAGCTGTGATAGGACACAGCTGCACACAGCTGCACACCTGCCATGCCTGCTACAGTGTTAGCCCCAGGGCTGGTCTCCACAATTTCACACATTTGTTTGACCTTTTTAGGACATTTGATGTCCTGGCCACAGATTAAAACATGGGGGCATAATTGTCTGCTCTGTGTCACAACAAGACAATAAAACAACATAGATTTTTATATGTGGAAACGCACAATTTTGGTTTCATGTGACAATAATACATCCATCTAATTCAGGCTGTGTCAATAAGAGAACAAGACTTTCTCCTCAGGCCTGCTCCAGGTCGGAGCTGGATTTTAGTGTTTTGATGTGTCCTCTGCCTTTAGAACTGTGTGCTAATCATTGTGTTGTGGCTGAGAACAATGCTGCAAAATGACCCAAATGGAGCTCAGTGACCTTCTTCAAAGGATTTCAGGCCAGAAATCTGTATGCAGTTCAGATACAAACAGCAGGGCTCAATGGGTAAAGTCTGCACCAACAGTATGAATCTGGCTGCTCTTAACATAACATGCATGTGGATGACCCTCAAATGGGATGTCTGTGGGAGTGGCTTATCCTTAGGATACCATCAGACCCAGTAGGATCATGAGCATGGAAGTACTTTGTAGTCTGTAAAGGGCTCTTCCCACAGTTCTTTTGCACTATTTAAGCTTCGCCTGCTTCTTGGTAGAAACTTAAAATAAAACCGATCCATTAGATCTGTGTTAAGAGAGATGACTTCCAGTCAAATCAACTTGAATTCCCAGTAGTCTGAGAGTGCTCATTAACATTGGATATTATAATTCTTTTAACTTTCAGACCTGGGGATAGGTAGAGCTAGAAATTGATTTCTAATCAAGTTTAATTCCTACTTCCTACAAAAGAAACTGCTTCTCTTCTGCAGCTTCATCCCCCCAGCCCTTTAAAAATCTTAATTAGTGAACCCAGTGACGCTTAATAGAAATCTACCTCAGAAGTCAGTCAGAACCCATGGAGGTGAAAAGGGAGATAAAATATTTTCCAGAAATAACCATCATTCTATTATTCATAACCTTAACTGGCAGTGATACCAGCATTTTTTCCCCCCACCTTGTAAATTGTTCAGGATTGGGGGTTTCCTTTTCCTTTGAAAGTATTTCTCATATGCTCCGCTTTCTTGGATAATGTGTGTAAGAATGTTTTGAAGTTAAGTAATGTAACTGGCAGATCCTTTTTACTGTCATTAGGACTGTGAATATGACTGACATGGTTGTCTGTGAGAAGACTATGTGTTAATTAATTTTTAATTAAAACTATTTTTTGATTTTTATAAAAGTAATACATGGACATGACATAAATAGTAGAATAAGCAATATAAATAAGCAAAAAGAAAAACAAAGCCTGTAATTTTCCCACCCAGACACAATTACCGTCAACATTCTGATGTATGTCTTTTCATGTCCTTTTCTATGTATGAATGATGAATGTTTTTTTTTTTAAAAAAACCAAAAAACAAAAATGGTCTTATAGTGTGCTAACCTTCCATTTAAAACTTAACATATTGTTAATAGCTTTTCATGGCAGTAAAAATTTATCCACAGCATATATTTAGTGGCAGAATAGTATTCCATTTCAGTAATTTCATGACTAGTCTATAATTTATTTAACTGAATTCCTATTGTTTGGCATATAGTTTGTTTCTAAGAAAACAACACTGAGATAAACATTCCTGAACATTCATATTTTTGTACCTATTTCCTTTGAATAGTCCCTACTATGCCTAGAAATAAAATTGCTGAATCAAAGGGTATGTAAATTTTTAAGCTTTTATTGCAGAGAGTCAAGTTACCTTTTCTAAAAGTTGAATTAACTTGAATTCCCAATAGTCTGGGGGTGGGACTTCTCTGGCTGTCCAGTGGTTAAGATTTTGCCTTCCAATGCAAGGGATGTGGGTTCGATCCCTGGTCAGGGAGCTAGGATCCCATATACCTCGAAGCCAAAAAACCAAAACATAAAACGGAAGCAATATTGTAACAATTTCAATAGAGACTTTAAAAATGGTCCACATCAAAAAAAAAAAAAAAAAAAGTCTGAGAGTGCTCATTAACACTGGATATTATAATTTTTTAAGCTTTCACATATTTATTTTTAGGATCAGCTGTCCTGAATTTTGTTTGATAATTTTTCTGTATTTACATATTTTAAAAAATATTTATGGATGTATCCAAATGTGTTAGCACATTTATTGATTAGATTCTAAGTGCTAGGCATTGTGCTAGATGGGACATAAAATGAAATAAAGGGTTTCTGCCCTCAAGCAACTTATAGTGTGTTTGGGGGATAGATGACATATTTTACTAGCACTGTGGAGGGATGTAGGACTTGGAGTGGAAATGGGAATTATGTTTGTGGGAAGAGGGAGGACGTGGCTTTCCCCTCTGAATGAATGATTGGGAGCTCTCTGAAAACTTTCTGCTTTCTTGGGTAGGATACCAAGTTGAAAACACATCTGACATTCAGTTATGCAAGGCCTGAGATAAGAGAAATTGGTGGTACCTACTCTGTATTTTAAACTTTGGTGTTTTCAGAATAAAATCATTAGTCCTTTTTGAAGACCTTGAAGTACTTGCATTTCAGAGGTATTTTGAGGCTTTGTAATTACTGTGATTTTCAAAATGACTTGAAGTCAAGTCATTATTATTTACCTGGTAAAATGTTCAATTAAAAACCATTTAGAGTGAACTTTGACATGCATACAGTATTTCTAGTTGAATAAGGAGAGTGTCTAATGAATGTCCTGGGAATTGAATTCCAACAAAAATAAACTTTGCCAGTGTAGAAAGAACTCAGAGGAGTGGGGAAATAGTTGTTTCCTGTCTTTCCACTATCTTTCTATGACCTTTTTTTTTTTAATTCTAGGAAAAGATCATGCTTTCAGATTAAAGGTTAGGCTTTTCTTCTTTCTTTAGGAACCCTGGAGGTGAGAGAGGGGAATTGGAAAGGGAGAGGAAGGGGTATGGAGGTATAGTATTAAAAGTGCAAAGCCATTAGAGTCAGATGTGATGTCAAAAAATTGTCCAATGAGAAGATTAAATTTTGATTATGAATTTTAAGAACCCCTATTCCAACAATAAAGACAATTAAGGAGAGTAGAGGTCAATGATCAAGTCGCAAAACAAGCAAAGTTTTAGCATAGGTAGATATGTCCTGGTTGGAAAGCTCTTTGTATGTGACATTGACATCAGTGATATGATTTCTTTGCAATACTGTTGTTGGTCCAAGGAGGTAGCTCCTTTGGAGTTGCTGACACATTGGACTGTACAGAATTTATAATAGAAAGAGTCCTGGTATAAGAATCAGAAGATCTGTATTTTTGTTCTGACTTTACTAGGTGATCTCTTATGCCTGTCATTTACCTTCTGTATGCTCCAATTTTCTGTCGTAAAATGAGGATGTCACAGAGGTTCACCAAAAGTTTACTGTGGAAATCAAATACCTAACTCACAGGGTAATTGAAAGGAACAAGAGAGTTAAAGGATGTGGAAACACTGTAAAGTGCTATAAGAGTGTTAGACATTATCATTGTAATTATAGTGACCTATTTTCCAAACCCAAATTGGACCACATGGTATGAGAGAGGATTTTTGTGCCACTTCCAAGGGTGAGAGGCAGTCTGCAAAATGTGTTTTGGATGCCAGAGTATTGAAATTCTGGCACATTTTGATGGTTTATGGGAACAATGATAAAATATTTGAGATAGTGGCTGTTCAGTAAAATTTATGCTGTGTGATCACTGTAATTATGATACTTCTTTGCAACAGACAATTTATTTCTTGTATAAGTAGAAATTCTTTGATTTCACAGGATCTTAGAGCTGGAAGGGCCTTTAAGAGATTCTACTTGAGTTTCCTGCTCTAAGTCTCCAGGAGAAATTCTGGGTGAAGATTTTTGGGGAAGCAAATTTTACAACTTCTCTTAGAACAGTGGCTTGTCCTATTATCGAACAGCCTTACCTCAAAAGTCTCTCTGCACTTTAACTCTTATCACCTTAATTTTCTGGTAGAAAAACTTGAAAACCCTTATGGACCATAAACATTTAATTCACTTCTCCTAGAATATATTATGTTTCTTGGATGGTAACTGCAAAAATCCATTTCATTTCCTTTGGTTTAGCACCATAGCGAGCCCATATGATGTCTAGCATGAAGTTCTAACTAGAAATTAAAAATTATTTATTCTTTGGGGTTCTTTGATTTCTTAACGCAATAGTATATAAGCCAGAGGTGATACCTATTCTTGTAGTTTGGTGTTTCTTTTTCTTTTATCTTGTTCGACTTTTTATGAAAAATTTGAGAGTTATGGCTCAAGACTTTATAAACCTTTTGTTTTCTGCTTTTCCAGTCATATATCAAAACATTATGATGTTTCTTTTTACTTTCAATGATAGGAAAGGGAATGTTTTAGAGTTTATTTTCACTGACATTTATAGTAACTCGAAAATCATGGAATAGGTCAATTCCATATTGATCATATTGATTGTTCCATGAAGCCTCTGAGTTTTCAGGACAAACCGTAAACTAAGTGATGCACTTAAGATGCCCAAATAATATGAATTTGGTGTTAATAATCCAGTTGAGGGTTCAGTATTTACGCGAATGTCTGAAACTTCTGGATCCCATCCCTGGGATTGGTTCTGAAAGGCTGAACGGATTTGCAGCTGGACTAAAACAAACAAATCTATATCCTTAGCTGGGAGGTTGCTCCATGAATTATGCATCTGTAGCTTTTGTGTCGCTTCAGAGGTTAGACAGAACCAGAGAAAGAGGTGCCCAAGATACAAATGGTCTAGAAAATTAGATATGGTGGCCAGGAGTTACTATGCAAGAGATTTCCTGTTTTTTGGGCACATTTCTCTTAGAGATTGAGGCAAACAGCATATAAACCAGTAGGATGGCTTGAACTTGGCTTTTAGCACTGTTGGGAATTGTTTTTTTGACGCAAGGTGTAATCCTTATCCTTGGAGATTTCTGCTGCCAGACCCCTGATAGAGGACCTCGGTTTGTGTGCTTAGGGACTGTCATTCTCCAGTCCAGGCACTCAGCTCAGTGAAAGAAATTGGGTGTTAGGGGAGACTGACACCTCATTAAAGCAATCTCTTTTGATTGAGTAGTGCAGCATTTAGCCGAATCCTCCTCGGTGGTATTCCAGAAGTTGCTGAGCTTATTATACATATCGATCATATCATCTTTGTGCATTCATGAAAAGAATGTCTATTTAATGTGGACATGACCAGCCATCAGAGAGAATAAATACCTCACTAAAGCTTGATATGGCTGACTGTTGGCCTTGTGGATGGTAACACTGAATCAATCTGGCTAGATTTTTAAAAATTGCTTGTGCATTATACCATCACAGATTGACCCATTTGGAGCTCTGAGCTCAAGTGGGTACTAAAGCAAAAAAAAAAAAAAAAAAAAAATCTAGCATCCTGTGGGTGGTTTGAAATGCCAGGTTTGTTTTTATGGAGTAGTGTAATATCCTTCCTTTTTTTAATATTTATTTTTACTTATTTATTATTTATTTAATTAATTTATTTTGGCTGCACCGAGTCTTAGTTGCGGCATGGGGGATCTTCCTTGCGGCATGTGGGATCTTTTAGTTGCGGCATGTGGACTTTTAGTTGCAGTACGCAGGCAGGATCTAGTTCCCTGGCCAGGGATCGAACCCGGGCCCCCTGCATTGTGAGCACAGGATCTTAGCCACTGGACCATCAGGGAAGTCCCTCCTTTCTTTTTTTATGCAACCCCTGCTGAAATCTAAAGTGAAATTCAAGAGAACATGGAACTTACACGTTGAGGCTGTGCACATGCTGGTTTAGCCTGGGTGCTTGTTTCAGGTATAAATTATACATCCCAGTGTATTTCAGAAATGACAACTTCTAGGGAGAATGAGAAAAGATTCTTTGAGCCACAGAGAAGGTTAGAATATATAGTTTTTCTAGCTCAGTCTAGGAGGCTCAACCTGCCTTGCCTGATAAAGATGCCTTAAAAAAATTCATTCAACAAACATTTATTATCTTACTCTGTAGTATAGGATCCTTCTTTTTATTAAAATTTTTCCAGCTTTATTGAGAAGAGATATAATTGACACAAAACATTGTGCAAGTTTAAGGTGTACAATGTATTGATTTGATACATTTATATATTGTAAAATGACTACTACCATAGCATTAGCTACCACCTCTATCCTGTCACATAGCTACCATTTCTTTTTTGCAGTGAAAAGATGTAGGATCAACTCTCTCAGCAACATTCAAGTACATGATGATGTTGTTAGCTATAATCACCATACTGTACACCATGCTATACTATATACCCTTTGACCAATCTCCTCATTTCCGCTGCCCCCAGCCCCGGGTAACCACTTCTCTACTCTCTCTTTCTCAGATAGAGATGCTTTAAGGCACCCACAAGCATTAAGATATACCAGCTGTTAAGTTCATTAAAAATAGTCACCTGGTAGTATAAGCTTTAAATCTGTCCAATTATTATTTACCCATTATTTCCACAGCTTGATATCTATAATAACAACAATAATAATGCCTTATATTTTATAGAGTTGTCCCTCCAAATCCACAAGGAATTGGTTCCAGGACACCCCACACCCACACCAGAATCCCTAAATCCGCAGTGCTTAAGTCCCTTATATAAAATGGTGTAGTATTTTCATATAACCTACACACATCCTACCGTATACTTTAAATCATCTCTAGATTATTTATAATACTTAATATAATGTAAATGCCAGGTAAATAGTTGTAAATACAATACAAGTGCTATGTAAATAGTTGCCTGCATGACAAAGTCAAGTTTTGCTTTTTCAAGCTTTCTGGAATTTTTTTTCCAGATATTTTCCACCTACGGTTGCTTGAATCTGCAGATGCTGAACCTGCAGATATGGAGGGCTGATTGTATATTGATTTATAGTTCATAAAGTGTTTTCATACATTATCTAAAATCTGAGCTGGCTAGTAAACTTAAAGTTATTTGGTACTTTTATGTTACTTGTCAGAAGACAATCACAGTAACCTTTGATTTCATGGGGAAAGAATCTGTCACTAGTGGAATTCGTGAAGGAAATTATGCTTCAATGTTTAAAGAATACTGTTACAAAAGGGAAAATTAAAAAGGGAAACCCTTGTAGACTATTCAGCTTTCTGGATGGTAGTGGTTGACAGTTGAGAAATTATTTCTTTGCTTAAGAAACAACACCTAAATTAGAAAGCAATTCTAGTTTAAATTAATCTGAGCCACAAAATGGTCGATTGTTTTCAGTTTCAAAATTTCTTCTTAGCTGTTTTTGTGCTTTTACCTTTAAATATTTTTGTATTAGTGAAAGATATAGACTTTGCAGAAGAATATGCCAAAATATGACTTCCTATTCTTTTTTTTTTTTTTAATTTTATTTATTTATTTATTTATTTATTTTTGGCTGTGCTGGGTCTTCGGTTCGTGCGAGGGCTTTCTCTAGTTGCGGCAAGTGGGGGCCACTCTTCATCGCGGTGCGGGGACCGCTCTTCATCGCGGTGCGCGGGCCTTTCACTATCGCGGCCCCTCCCGTTGCGGGGCACAGGCTCCAGACGCGCAGGCTCAGCAGCTGTGGCTCACGGGCCCAGCTGCTCCGTGGCATGTGGGATCTTCCCAGACCAGGGCTCGAACCCGTGTCTCCTGCATTAGCAGGCAGATTCTCAACCACTGCGCCACCAGGGAAGCCCTGGCTTCCTATTCTTAAGCAAAACTGACAAATACCTTTTCTCTTGTTATCTTTAAATTGCAAATGTCTGAAGGCCTGTCATAATTGGATGCGTCATCCTGAGATTTAAACGCATGACAGTTTTTTAACGTGATTTGAAAAATGAACGTGACTCTAAGGGAGGTAGGGCGGGGCTGGCAGAAAATGGGTAGTGGAAACAGAATTCGATTTATGTGTTCTTTTCAAATAGTTATTGATTATATACATAAGTAGCCTATGCTTCTCTTTCAGAACTTTGCAGAAAACACCATGAATGAACTTCTTGGCTGGTATGGCTATGATAAGGTTGAATTGAAAGATGGTGAAGATATTGAATTTAGAAACTATCCTACAGATGGAGAGAGCCGGCAGCACATTTCTGTTCTCAAAGGTAATGACATTCAATGTCCTTTTGTTCATGCAAACAAGGATTAACTATCTCAACCTGCCGGAATTGAGTTGCTCTGGGACTCCTTTTGTTCATGATGCCAATGGTTGATTTAAATGGACATCCCCATAAGCAGAATTCTGCAGAATATAAGAGCACAACATAAAACAAAAATAGACACAGCTTAATCTCCATCCAGCAATGGGAGAGTTAGCTAGACAAGGGCTAGCTAAGTGCTGTGGTCCTGCCCACAAATTGATAGAAAGGGACAGTGTTGGCTAATTTCTAGTTTCCTGAGTCCTTCAATATATCAATTGTTAAGGACTGGTGCTTTCTGTTAAGTGAAATGTTAGGTTTAGATTTTCAGACTGTAAGAGACAATCATGGTTAGTTTGGTAATTTCTCCTCCCCCCCTTTTGGGTGGGAATTCTAAAGGAAAGCCCTATTTCTGTTTTCTGTTTGAAGTTTTCACCCTTGCCTCATCCACACAGCCTTGGATAGGGTAAGAAGAAGAGTAAGAGAGTAGTAGATGGTTGGGTCCTATATAATTCCATAAGAATGATCATCAAAGCCCAGCCAAAGAGTAGAAATTAGAAGGTTGGTGGAGTTGAAATAACACTGATTCTCCCGGTGGGTAGCAGTGCCTGATATTTCATGAAGCCTAGAACCATTGGTGGGTGTTGATCTGCATACTGAATTTATGAACCTAAATTTGGATAGAGGGTTTGTTTGTCAAAGAAAAGGAGTATGTGAAGAAGCAATCCATTTGGGGAACTTTAATAAAATGTGACTAAAACTAATTGTGTGATATAATTGGCAATTTGATCAGTATTTTCATTGCATTCAATATCTATTGGCATAAACTACCTGTTCATGCATTTTATTTCCAGTCTCTAAGATAGTGCTTTCCCTTCTTGTATGCCAAGCAATGAAATGTAAATGAGCTGTCCTGCAGGCATGTGGAATTGAACGTATGTGACAAATTTTATGTTAAGCTTGGTATGAAATTGTACACATCATGTTACAGAGATAGTATCATCAATTTCACTGTAAACGAAAAATGCAAGTCATGAGTTTATATTCTGTAAACTAATAGCTCGTTTAACACTTGGTCTAGGTAATAATCTTTACCTCTGGGGAACATGGAGAGAGTGCCAGGATATGCTATTGGAGGGAAAAAGTTGTTTTCTGTGGTTGAGTGTTGTTGTTGTTGTTTTTAATGATTCACATGCAAGGATAAAATCCACAAAGTTCATATCATTATAAGTTTTCTTTATGATCATTTTTGTTAATTTTTAATGGGTATTAATGGGTTAATTTAATGGGTCTACCCTGTGAAACAACAGTTTTTTCCTAATCATCAGCTTCTTTCTCATTGGTTCTTTTGATTATATTATCACTCAAGTTTACAATACAGTGGGACCTGGTTACAGTGCTACGGGGGCACTTTTTAAGCTTCTCCCCTGGTAGCCAGAGAGCGATGTCTGCTGTATATCACTTTGTACGTGGAAAGGGTTAATTGCCTCTCAATATTCTATGGGCTTTTACAGTGCTAAAATTCATCACCACAGTACAGTTGAGATGTTAGCTATCATAGTGGAGCAAATTATAAAGGAGCCCTTTGGAAATTTATGGTAACACATATGAAAAGGTCCAGGATGGTCTGTGGACTTCTGGTAAAGTGTTTAAAGATTTTCAAGAAAAAATTTTTATTCCATAGCCATTTTACTTGAGAAAATGTGGTTGTAAGCCCTTTCGTCATATTGAATGTGATTTTCTTCTTTTACAGAAAATTCTTTGCCAAAACCAAAATTACCTGAGGACAGTGTTATTTCACCCTACAATATAAGCACAGGCTATTCAGGGCTTGCCACAGGAAATGGACTCAGTGACTCACCTGCAGGGTCAAAGGATCATGGCAATGTGCCCATTATTGTACCTTTAATTCCGCCACCTTTTATAAAGCCGCCGGCAGGTAAGTCAATACTGGGGTTTCCAGTGATAATGATTGATAGAAAATTGTTTTAACCGTCCTATGATAATTATTAAATGCTTAAGTTAATTTTGGAAAAGACTGTTTTAGGGACTTTGCAGCTAAGAAATGTTAGTGCATGTGTTATTTAAAGTAGTATTGTTTTATTAAGCCAATCTACTATTGCTTAGGCTGTCAACTTTCAACTGACAATAAATTTTTCCTACCCCTGGCTACAAAAAAAAGTTATTTTCCTTCTCTGAAATCATCTGTTTAAAATAAAAAAGGATGAACTAATTAAAAAAATAAGATATATACTGCCTGGTTAGCAAGAAAAAAAGGAACCATGGTTGAGCTGGGTGGTGGTGCCGTGAGGACCATATCTCCTCTGTGGGTTTTGCGAAGGAAGGGGCAATTTGTAAAGTGTGTGTGGCAGGCTTGTTCCCCAGTGTGCCTTCTTATAAATCCACTTAAGAAACAACCTAGGTTACCCATCTCATACAGAGTTCTTTCTAATTTGTGCAAAGCTCTCTTTGAGAGCTTAAAAAAAATGGAGATCTGAATTTCATTTGCATGAAAATGTAATCAGTTCTTTTATATTTCCAGAAAATTAGATGGCGGTGTGTTAAGCTAGATGGCAATGGGCTGAGCATGATGTTGTATTGCAAGCTAGGTTACACTTATGCTCCACACAGAGAAAGAAGTTCAGTAATATTGTATCTGGCTTGCTGTAAAACGTCAGAATTAATGCTAGAACGCTTAATTGCTACACTGGTTATTTTTCTGTATGTTGAATTGAACAATGATAAATACTGAGTTTTGATAGCAGTACTTATCATAACTCACTAAGGTTAATGCTTGTATTTTTTTTAAGGAAGATAGGTGTTTGGTTATGTTTCCATAAATAGTGAAGATATTTGTAGATATAAATTCCTTGGCTTATATTATAGATATATTTGTACCATCTTCTAAGTGTTACTAACATTTTTCTTCATGGTATGGGCACATTCTTTTGCTTGGCCTATGACATTTTAGCAGCAAAAGTGTCCTTTCATACTGAGGCCCTCAGATATGTCATTAAAATCCATTTACCTATCAAAATCACTTGTAATCGTGTTTGTCTACTAAATACTAACATAATTTGTGTATCATATAAAGTTTGTCTTTCTAATGCCACTATTCTCCTTTGGTTTTATGGTGCAGAGGGACCCAAATTTATCTCCTAAAGGTCAAACACATATTTTGCATAGGACAACTGGAGAGAAGGGTGACTAATTTTGTTAAATGTAGGGTTCATTGTTTGAATGTATGTCCAGTGGCTTAGGTGAGTGGTGATGATGATGAGGGTCTCAATAAAACAGTGTGACTAAGTGAAAAGAACATAGGCTTCACATTCAGACAGATTGTGTTCAAATCCAGGCTCTGTCATTTACCAGCTCTGTGAGTGTAGACAAGTTATATGATTTCCACATCTGTAAAATGGGGATCACAGTTTCACCTTATGCGGTAGTTGTGGCCATGAGATGAGAAAATGTATGTAAAGCACCAGCACAGTGATTGCCACATGAAAACCATTCAGTAAACACCATGCCTCTTCTTTTTTTTTTCAGTCCTTATTCTGCCCCAGAGTTATCATGCACATAATTTGTGCAAAAAAAAGTGTGTATCCAAATGCAAATTCCCCTCTAAGATTTATTTGAGCAAAGCAAACAGCTCCAGAAATTAGCATAGCTGAGGCTAACATGAGTTTGGCATGCCAAAAAACCTGCCCTGGAGTTTCCTGCTGAGCCAGCCACGTGGAATTCAAGCACACAGCTCCTATTTAACTCTAATTCCACATCAGATCAGGAAATAAATATGCAAAGGATAGAGGCCAAAAATTGAGCCTTGGAAGTCTTAGATGTAGGAACTCTGAGGATTTAGAAGCCAGAGTAACTGAACACCAGTGGTTTTATGCTGTCTTCCATGGAACTCCAAGGCACTCATCTGTTGAAAACAGAATGTAGGGAAGCACATGTTTAATTTTCTGTATCTGCTCTAAGCCTTGACTCGATCCTACTCCAGGGTTCTATATGACAAGAAAAAGATACACAAAGGTTCTCTGCTTTCAAGGAGCTTACTCTATTATTCCCTAAGCAGAAACTTACAGGAGAGATGAATTTTGATTTAGTTATGTTATCTAGTGCAGGGGTCAGTAAACTTTTTCTGTAAAGGGCCGGATAGTATTTTAGGCTTTGGAGCTCTACTGTCTCTGTCACAGCTACTGAACTCTGCGGTGGTAGCAGAAAAGCAGCCATAGATAATACATAAACAAATGGGCGTGGCTGTGTTCTAATAAATCTTTATTTACAAAAAAGGCAGCAGGCAGGGTTTGGCTTAGGGACAATAGCTTGCTGACCCTAGCACTAGGGTAAGATTGGCAAACGTCTCATAATAACAGGAAGGTGAATAGAGTTTCTAAGAGTCAGGCTATGAGATTTGTCAAGGTGCTCTGTGTAATATCGTGAGGAAGGGACAGTGACAGGGCAGGAAAATAGTGGGGTTTTCAGGGTATGTGGTGAGCTCTGGCACATAATAGGTAGTCCACCAGTGTTTGTTGAATAAATGAATGAATGACTGATATTCAAATTCCTTTTGCACATGCAGAAGATAGTACAGGCTACTTTGTTGTTCACTGGGAAAGTGCTAGGATCTTGTTTGGATTAGTCTCAATCTGTCTGACCATGACCATAGCCTCTGTGACAGTGATGTGAGTACTTATCCATAGATAAGTGTAAAGTCCACAAATTATCCAAAAACTTCCATCTAGTTAATCATTTCAATTTTTCCTTTTGCTAAAACTTTTACCAGAGTTGTTATTCAAGGTAATCAAGTTGAGGGACACTCTGTCAATGGTCTAGCTGTATATAGGTTAATGGGGCATTTCTGAGGGAAACTAATAAATCATACGATGGTTAGGAACAAAAGGCCCCTTGGTAATCAACCCCTGAATAATTCAGAGTTGACTGTATCATGCAAGTGTCCACTTCTCGGGATAGGGAAGAAGAGGATTGTATGTGTGCTCTGGATTCCTGGAAAGAAAATAACGATTAGCGTTCAAATTATTCCTGTTATACTGTAAACCGGCTATGTGAAAATGCTAATAATACCTTATGTTTGTATTAAACCCTTTACAGTTATGAAACTCATTCAAATTTTATTATTTTATTTAATTTGATCTTTACAATAACCCTGGGAAATAGCATTTGAGATAGCATTAAATAAAGAACTGAAGCTCAGATAGGTTAAATGGCTTTCTCAAGGTCAGGTGGCTTCTAAGTACTTGAGTCAAGACTAGTACTAAGGTCTTCTGACTCCTAATCCGATATTCTTTTTAATATAAAGTTCCCTTGTCAGCGTATATATACGAAACTTCCCTAGACTGTATCAGAATAGGAGTATTTATTAATCTGCTACTTCAGATTCCTTAGTGACAAGGGATACAACTTGTTCCTGCAAAAGGTTATTTTTTCAAGTCCACATCCTTTGGGAGACTTGATGAGTTCTCTAACTCTAAGCATCTGTGGTTCTGTGAACCAGGATGACCTAGCAGTGGTAAACCCCCAGCTTGGTTTTAAAGTCTCACCATCATGAAGCAAGTTGCTCCTGCTTCGAGGTACCAGAAGGCTCCATCTGGTCAGGCACTAGTTCCAGAGAGTGTTCCATGTGCTCAGGCAGGCTCACCACTGGATCCCATCCACATTTGGCAGCCAGTGGGCCCAGTGGAATACTCGTGATCGGGAACACAGTGATACCACACTCGCTTGGATTTCCACTCTTCTTTTGCACAGCTGCAGACAGAACTGTGGGGGTAGCTTATTTCTGGGCCTGGGGGACTGGTTTTCTGTTCCTGCACCCTTTTTCTTCCGAGAAGGGGAACTTCTTGCACCTTGGTGATTACCACAAGCATTAACCCTGCTTCTGCTGCACACGTTTGCATCCAATTTCATCCGATTTCCAAGGCTAAGCTGCCCTTCCCCCCTCAGAGACAGAATCTGGCCCTTGGTGTAGGGTTTGTGACATCACAGTCGTTACTATGGTAATAGACTTGTTATAAACACAGAATAATAGCCCTGCTTTTACTTTTTTCTTTTCCCTCCAAGCAAATGAAGGGAATCACCATGATCTTTAAATAAGAATCACAGACTTTTCTGCAGTGGACAGAATAAGGTTTTGCCATATAGAGTCACCATTTAAAAAAAACTATAAGAATATAATGATAAGAATAATATTAGAAAATAATAGAAAGAATCAACCAATTCTCTTTTTACGCAAACATTCCTTTATCCTTTCAGTTAGAATGAATATGAAAACCTCCTTCTTTGCTAATTTATAAAACCACAGCGTGAGCATAGTCTGAAGTGGCAGAATATATATCAGCAAGAGTTTTGAAAGATAACTCAGGTTAATTACATTGTAACCTTGCTGTAATTCTTCTCATATTAGAGATTTTAATATGGGTTCAATCCTTTGGGACTTCATTCAGAGAGGGTTGTACCAGTAAAGGACTTTCAGCATGGATTGGAAGAGCTGTACAATAGTGAATCTCCATCAAAATACTTACGCCTGCTCTGCTCCCATGCAAGTTTGACTATTGAAGCAAAGCCATTCAAAATGAATTTTAAATACATTTTTTTTTTTTTACAAAGACCTTATATTGGTCTTTATTGCTTTACAAGTGTAATAGCACCCAGTTCCACTGAGCAGACATCAGCCCTCTGCAGTGGTTGGGCAAGCTTGGGTTGCCTACTTCTGGTTAAAGTAACCAGCTGGGACTTGAACCAGGATTTTTTATCTCCTGCTCTTAGACTTGCTCCATGAACAACATTTTGCTCCCAAGACTTTGAAAAATCAGTAAAACAATTAGTGCAATTTGTTTTTGTTCATAAGGTAAAGATGAAATGCAAAGACTTTGCTAGTGAAAGTTTCACTAAGCCCAGTTGCAGAAAACACTGTGTATCTAGGAAACAATATTTTAGATCTGAGTCTTTTGTCAGGTTTTTCCAGAGGCTTATAACTTGCCTATTATAAGTCCAGAATCCCTCTAAATCTCTGAATACTTTAAAATAAAATGAAATGTGAAAAAAGGAGGGAATATACTTCTCTGGATGCATTTATATGGCAATTTTGAATAAAATGTCTCTTACCTCAAATGGTAAGTGACCTTATTCTTATTCCCCAGTATGTTCCCGTGTGTGAAGTGAAAGGCAGGGTCCATCCACACAGCACACACAGGTTTATGTGGAGGGACATGAGATTAAGCTTCTAAGACCAGCTTGATTTCCTTTGTGCAGGAGCGTCTTGCCTTTCTTGGAAAACAATGACCATTTCCTGTCTTCCAGGATGGTTTGCTTTCAGTGAGCTTTCCAAATTTGTGTTCAGTCATAGTCATGGAAATGTGATATATTTTTTCAGGCAAATCTTGAAATTCTTAAGAGGTTATAAGAACTGGGCTCTAAGGAACCATTAGCTTAATTGAGAATATGGAAACATTCACGTGATCTGCTAAGCTCTATGGGTATAGCTGAGTAGCCCACAGTTAATAAGCATGTTACTTTTTGGCTTTTGTAATTCTTACATGGAGTTGTACTTGCAGGGAAGTGGAGATCAGAATGTGGTTTGCATTATGATCATTATTTATTTTATCTGTTATTCAATATTCTTGGGGCTTGCATATGAATGCTGTATTCCAAATAGCCATTGAGAAAACAGGATTTAATAAAAATTGCTTTGCCATTTATTTATTTGTCCAACTTTTAAAATATGATTATTAAATAAAATTACCTAGAGTTAATGGGATTTGGATGACTTACTATTTATGTAGTAGATACATTTCTCAATAAAAAGAAGAGGTTCACTGAACCCTCAGATTTGGAGATTTTTCCAAACCGCTTAGGACAAGGACAGGAGGAATTACGGTGAATGACAGGAAGAGGAGTAGTTAGTAACAGTATTGCTATAATCTCATCAAGCTAATATTTTTTGAGCACTTATTACGGGCCAGGCATTGTGCTAATAGATTATCTCATCTAATTTTCAGAAAGACATTGTGTGGATGCTATTATTAACCTTGTTTTACAGATGAGGAAACTGAGACCCAGAAAAGTTAAGCAACTTGCCTGAGGTCACACAGGTAATAAGTGGCCGAGCTGGTAGCTGAACTTAGGCACAATGTCTCCTTAACCCGTATTCATACCACTTGATTATCCAAAACACTGTGTCAGTCTTTTAGTCAATAAGGTATTTACTGAATATTCTTTATATTATACGAGATAATACAAATATATACAATATAAATACAAATTATATATATGTATATGTTACAAATATATATATCATCCCTGATCACCAAGAACTTACAGTATACTTGATATATAATCAAAACATTATTCTATTTGACTTTGGAAAGTATGAAATAATTTTAGCAGCATTTGGAAGGTGCATGGTGGGAGTAGAAGGGCAGTTAAAGTGGAGTAGCAGAAAGTCTATAGGCAGATACTCAGGAACTGTTATGTTTGTACAGTTGGGGAGAAATGGCATTTGAAACATAATGTAAGCTAGAGATAGTCATTTGAAATTCAAAGTGATAAAAAAGACACAAAATGAAGCCTTAAAATGTTAGCTACTATGACATGGGTCCTGTTTCATCTTTCTTTATACAATCAAGGGGTCTTGTAAAGGTGTAAGTCAAATTTCAGTATGTTCAGTCATTCCTAATGCCAAATGGAATGCGTAGTTTGAATGGTAGCATGATGTGGTGGAAAGACCACCACAGTAAGAACCAGGAGACCTGGACTGTTAATGCCAGCTCAGTCATTTATTGGCTGTCTAATCTTGGATAAGCCACTTAGCCTTTCTGAGCCTCAGTTTCCTCGTCTGAAAAATGATGTAGTTAACTAAGGTAATCTGTAATTTCCCTACATTTATAAAATCTTGGTTTTGTGACTGGTATAGTGAAATGCCTAGATGATTTAATATTTGAAAGGGTCTATTTTAATATGTCATAATATGTATTTGTTAATTGATTGAATATATTTAAAGCCAGTTACCTATGTGTGTAGTTACAGCAGCTGAAATTCTGATGGAAGATTTATGCTACTTAGGACAACTTTCAATGATTGTTAATTTTTACTCTGAAAGAGTCACAGATGTAGAAAACAAACTTATGGTTACCAAGGGGGAAAGAGGAGGGAGGGATAAGTTGGGAGACTGGGCTTGACATATACATACTACTCCATATAAAATATATGTAACTAGTAAGAACCTACTGTATAGCAGAGGGAACTCTACTCAATACTCTGTAATGACCTATATGAGAAAATAATCTAAAAAAGAGTGGATATATGTATATGTATGACTGTTTCACTTTGCTGTACAGCAGAAACTAACACAACATTGTAAATCAACTATACTCCAATTAAAATTAATTAAAAAAATAAAATTTAGAAAAAGTGCTAGAAAGGTGAAATATGAGTATATAAAAAGACTGTATCACCCGTTTGTTATTAAACCTAATCATTTTGATGTTATACATAAGTTGTGATCACTGGAAGTAATTCCCAGAATTTCTGCAAAAGAGAAGTCACATTACATCGAATTTAATTTACCAAAACAGGCACAAGAATAGATAGAAAACCTGAGTAGTCCTACATTTCCTGAGTAGTAAGGAAATTAAATAATTAAATCATTTTACAAAGAACATTCTAGATCCAGATAACTTCAGTGTTAAATTCTATTATCTAAGGAAAAAATAAAAACAAATTTAGAAGAACTCTCCTAGAGAATAGAAATCATTTTATGATCCCAGCATGACCTTGATCTCATCACATGACAAAGGCATTAGAAGTAAAAAATGATAATTTAATGTAATTAGATTACATTAAAATGGAAAACTTCTGTTTAACATGAACAATGATTCAAAAATCCTGAACAAAATCATAGCAAACCAAAGTCAGTGATATAAGCAGTAGGATAATGCATCATGTCTAACTTGGATTTTTTTTCTAGGAATGCAAGGTTGATTTAAATTTTGAAAATTAGTCAATATAATTAACCACATTAACAGAACAAAATAAAGCTCATACAATATTCTCAAAAGATGCAGAAACACAATTTTGTAAAAATTTAACACAATTAATAATAAAAACTCTTGGAAAAGTAGGAATAGAATGAAACTTCCATAATGTGACAAAAAATATCCACAAAAAACCTACAGCAAACATCATACTTAATGGTGAAATATTTAAAACTTTCCTTTTGAGATCAAGAATAAGATAAAGATAACCACTATCACTACTTCTATTTAATTTTGTACTAGAACTCATAGACAATGTAACAAGGCAAGAAAAAGAAACAAAAAAAATAAGATTTGAAAGGTAGAAATGCTATTTTGTTTAGAACCTCTCTCCCCCACCAATGAACAAATAAACTATTATAATTAATGAGTGCATTTATCAGGGTCTAAACCCCCAAGTCAGTACCCCCAAATCCATTATATCCCTATATACCAGCCACACACACACACGAAACCTTAAAAATACCATTTAAAATAGCATCAAACCATCAAATGCCCAGAGGAAAAAATATAACAAAATGTGTGCAGGATTGTTACACAGAGAAGTATAAACATTGTTGAGAGAAATGAAAGAAAACCTAAATCAATGAAGGAACACACCATGTTTATGGATTGGAGACTAGATATTCTAAAAAGGCAGATTCTTCCTAAATTGATCTATATATTTAATTCATTTCTGATAAAATTTCATCATAAAGTATTGTGGAAATTAAAAAGCTGCTTCTAAAATATACATGGAGATGCAAAGGGGTAAGAGTAGCCAAGATTATCTTGAAGAAAAAAAGCAAAATTTGAAGACTTATACTATGAGATCTCAACATTTATTATAAGACTAGAATAATTATTAATTGATTAATATTATTAGTGTTAATTGTTGCTGTTGTTATTCTTCTTTTGACCATATTTAAAATTATCCTTCAGGAATCTATTGATCTATATTTGAGACATAAAAGAGGAAAGAACACTTTCTGTTTCATGTCAGTTCTCTTTTGGTTTAATTTTTGTAAAGAACCTTTTCTTGCAATTATGAAATATATACATTTTGGAAAAGTGCATAAAACATAAATGTATCCTTTTACAAATAGTGATCCTTGTCTACTCACACCTTCTTTCCTCCAAGAGGTAACCACTTTTATGGTAATCATTACCTTTCTTTCTTCTATAGTTTAAACACCTCAGTATGCCTCCCTAAATAATATAGTTTATTTTTGCCTATTTTTGGACTTTAGATAATGAAATTATGGTAGCCAGCTTCCAAGATGGCCCCCAATTATCCTGGCTTCCTGGTGGTGTCTTCCTACATTGAATCAGGGATGGTCTGTGTGACCAACGTCTAAGGCTGTCGTAAAAGGTTATTGCAGTTTCTGCTTAATTCTCTCACATTATTCACTCTGTGGGAAGCATGAGGAAACTTAAGCAGTCCTGTGAAGAGGACCATGTAGACAGGAACTGAGTCCTCCTACCAATAGCCAGCACCGACTTGCCAGCCCTGTGTCTGAACCACCTTAGAAGTGGATCCCCCAGCCTGAAGTCAAGGCTTCAGATTACTGCAGCCCCCAGAGACCTTTGATTGTAACCACATGAGCAATCGTGAGCCAGAATTGCTCCAAACCACTCTCAAATATCTGATCCACAGAAACCATGAGCAGTAATAAATGATTTCTGTTGAATTAAAAAAAGACAATGAGATAATGACATAAAGATATACATATAAACCATTGCAATAGAATCCAGAAACAAATCTAAATTGATAACTTAATTTATGACAGATGTATTAGTCAGCTTGCATTTCCATAATAAAATACCATAGCCTGGGTTGCTTAAATAACCAAAATTTACTTTCTCACAATTCTGAAGAATGGAAGTCCAAGATCAAGGTCATCAGGGTTGGTATCTGGTAAGAACTCTCTCTGTGAGTTGCAGGTGGTTGCCTTTTCCCTGTGTTCTTACATGGCAGAAAGAGATAGCAAGCTCTCTTGTGTCTCCTCTTATAAGGGCACTAATCCCATTAGACCAGGGTTCTACCCTCACAACCTCATCTAACCCTAATTAACTCTCAAATACCCCATCTCCAAATAGTATCACATTGGGAATTAGAGCTTCAACTTGCATTTTGGAGGGACACATACATTCAGTCCATAAGAACAAAGGTGACAGTGTAGAGCAGTGAGGAAAGAATAGTCTTCTCAATAAATGTTCTTATGATAAAAAATGTATGTTGATTCTTTACACCATTCACAAAAATCAGTTCTAGATGGATTGTTGATCTAAATGCGAGAGTTAGAACAATAGAGCTTGTAGAAGAAAGCCTCAGAGAATATATTTATGATCTTGAGTAGGCCAATACTGCTTAACTTATATACTGCAAGCACTAACCATAAAGAAAAAGGTTGATTTAATAGACTCTATTAAAGTTAAGAATTTCTGTTGATTAAAAGACATCTTTCAAAAAAATGAAATGGCAAATCACTGAGTGGGAGATATGTTTATAAAACACGTTCCACAAAAGACTCACATTCACAATATATAAAGAACCCCTAGAAATAAAAAAGAAACATCCCAATAGCAAAATGAGCAAAAAATATAAACAGGCACTTCACTAAAGAAAATATCCAAGTGGCCCATAAACATATTAAAAGTCGTTCAACCTCATTAGTCATTAGGAAAATAAAATTTAAAATCACAGTGAGACATAGCACAGGGAGATCAGCTCGGTGCTTTGTGACCACCTAGAGGGGTGGGATAGGGAGGGTGGGAGGGAGACGCAAGAGAGAGGAGATATGGGGATATATGTGTATGTATAGCTGATTCACTTTGTTATAAAGCAGAAACTAACACACCATTGTAAAGCAATTACACTCCAATAAAGATGTTTAAAAAAAAAAAAAGAAACACAAAGATCCTCCAGGAGAGCCCTCCAATCTTTGTATTCTGCTCCACTTCAGTATTTACATGTATATGTTGTGAATTGAATACAGATATAATAAAGAAAAAAAATCACAGTGAGATACCAGTGCACAAACATTAGAATGGCTAAAATGAAAAAGACTGACAGTACCCAATGTTGAGAAGGACACAGACCAACTGGAACTCTCATGCATTGCTGCTGAGAGTGTAAATCAGTATAACCACTCTTGAAAGCTGATTGCCAATATCTATTAATGCTGCACTAAACATATCCTATTATCCCATAATTCTATCCTAGATATATACTCAACATAAATGTCTGTCTCTCTCTCTCCGTATGTGTGTATATATATATATATATATATACATATATATATGTATATATATATATATATATATATATATATATATATATGGCCAAAAACATTTGGAAGAACCTTTATAGGAGCATTTATTTATAATAGTTAAAAACTGGAAACAGTTTAAATGCTCATCAACTGTAGTTAACATTGTCTCCTAGGGGTTCCTTGGATGGGCTTAGGTGGGTGAGTGTGGGCCTTGAAGTTGAATGTGAAATTATGTGGATATTACATATGCATAATTCAGAGAAAAAAATCCTTGTCTCAAAAGATATTGAGTCCTTGACTTAAAGACCTAGGTTTCAAAATTAAAAAAAAAAATTTAACTCCTTCTTGTCTTGATGTCAGCAACTAAACCCTAGAATGTAATTTTAACATTTTTATCCTATGTCTAGTCTGTTCATAGCTTTCTCACATGGAGTATTTAAAATCTCATCATTCCTTATTATTAAGGAATTATCATCTATTTACGTGAACTATATCATGGTGAAGCCTAAAAATTAAGTTATAGGCATGAGACATAAATATCTCTCACAGTGGTCTACTTGAGAGCTGCTTTTGATACCGTGTAAAGTGGAGAGAAATGAAGGGGCACTGGGTGAGTGACAAAAGTAGGATACACATTACTCTACACCAGTGGTTCTTATCAGGGGGTAAATTTGCCCCCCCCCCCGGGGACGTTGGGCAATATCTGGAGATATTTTTGGTTGTCACAGCTGGGAGAGGGGGCGGTCCTGGTGTGCAGAGAGTAGAGGCCAGGGATGCTGCTAAACCTCCTACAATGCACAGGACAGTCCCACACAAGGAATTATCTGGCTGAAAATGTCCATAGTGCCATGGTTGAGAAATCAGGCTCTATAGTGATGACAACTGAGTATGGGACACCTCTTATGTGCCACCCCAGATCCTCTTGGCCCCATAGTGACTGCTATAGTACTTTGACAGCTTAGGTGTGTGCATTCTGAAAGGATCTTGCCTCATGCTTGTGGCATATGTCCCTAGCTTCTTGCTCTGGGACTTCCCTGGTACGGCAGCACGAGTTTCGTGTAAATCTTTTTGGCTGCATGCCCACAAATGCAAACCAGAAATATAGGGGAATTAACACACTAGGTCAATGGGGCATAGATGTGATGAATAAATTCTTTCTCCTTTTTGTCCCCTGGGTAAAGGGTTATGAAATGTATGTCACATACTCCAAAGATTGTTCTTTATGATTGAATACCAGTCTTCCTTAATAGTGGCCAACTTAATATCACATCATTACATTGGCCCTTCATCCTCCCCAGGTTCACTCCCCTTGTCCCCACCGCTACTTCCTGGAATCACACGCCCAGTAAACCAGCTGCATGCAAATCTTTGTCTCAGATTCTGTTTTCTGGGAAACTCGGCATAAAATACCATGTGTGTGGAGCTCCACACTGAAAGGTCAGAAGTTAATGGAAAATAATATAAAAAGTTAGAATTTTATAAACATTCATGTTTGTCCCTTTAAAGTGAAGCATACATATATAATAAAGGATTAAAAAGAGGGTACCAGATTTGTGGTGGTGCAAATATTGGAGAGCTTAGAAAGGTCCACTTCTAAAATTGTCCCATCAGCCAAAGAATTTTCTAAGCCTCTTGTGGTAAGGGCAGGGGACAATAGTGGTGGCCATACAGAAGGAGAAAAAAGGAAGGAAATGAAGTGAGGCGTTCAAGAAAAAAAAGGAAAAAGATTACCCCTTGGCTGCACTCCTTTAAATGGATCTTGTTATTTTGAGAGATTTAGAGTCCTAGATTTTTAGTTAGAAGGGACCTAGGAGATCAGCTAGCTAAATCTCCTCTTTTACAGATGAGGAAAATGAGGCTGGAGAGAGTAAATGACCTTCTCAAGGTCACTGAGTTGCTTTCATGGCAGAAGTAGGGACACCATCTAAACATGGATTCTAAATCACACACCTCTGTGGTCCATGAGGCAGCCTGGAACTTTTCTTGGCATTCTATAAACTCTTTTTGGGGGTATGACCTAGCTAGGATTTTAGAACACCCTGCCCCAGATCACCAAAGAGCTAAGATGCTAATAGGAAATAAGAGGAAATGTCAGCTGTACTTCCCTTTGCTTGTAGAGGGTGGATGTGTTTCTGGAATTAACTTAGACTTGACTGAACTGTTTGCAATAAATTATTTGAAGGTATAAATAAAGTTTGGTTAAGAGAGAGGAGTGATGGTGAAGTTGGTAACTCGTATTATTCTAGGGACATTCCCAATGCTGACTTCTCAAAGTTCTTGTTAAATTGAGAAGACTTAGTTCATGGACTTGGCCAAGGAGAGTGGAAATAACGATTGCATTCTGTTCTGGGGCTTTTCACTGGTGTTTCCCTCTAAGGTAACTTTGTTCTGAGTGATTAGCAAAGATGGTGCCCTTGGCTTCCTCCCCCACCCCCTGCCCCCGCCCTGGACATCCAACCACCCAAGGTACATCTAGTAAGGATTCTGCTTTTTCTTCTCCTTATGCTGAGGCCCAAAGTCAGACATTTAATTCTAGTGAATAAGACATATATGGTCCCTGTCTTAACTAGCTCACAGTCTGGTGGAGGAGACAGACATTAAAAAGAAATCTCAATCAAGTGTGTTGATGATCAAGTCCAGGGTGCTTTGGGATCTGACCAGGTTCAGGGTCAGGAAAGGCTTCCATAGGAGGACATTTAAGATATGGAGGAGCAATAGGACTGAATTGGTCAAGGATTTTGAGGTTGTGGGCGAGGGAGGAAGCAGCACATGGAAAGACTCAGAGGAGAGCCTCAAGGAAAGCAAAAGAAGCCACAGGCCCGAGAGTAGACAAGCTGTGAGACTGGCCTCGTCCTGGGAGCCATGGAGAGGCCATGCTGAGGAGTTCCAACTTCTGGAGGGCAGTGGATGCCACTGGAGGGTTTTGGGCAGGTGAGAGCAGTGATCAGACTTGTGTTTCACAAGAATTCCTCACCTCCAGAGTGGAGGGAATGAGCTAGATGGGAGTGAAATGGGAGGCCACCTGTAGTACAGGTGAGAGGTGTTGGTGGCTTCACTGGAACGGACAGCAGTAAACTCCATGAGGACGGGTCTCGTATAGCCTAGAGTAACGCCTGGTACGCAGTTAGACTGGGTAAAGAGTAATTGAATGAATGAATGCAATATTATAAAAATACTTAGGAGGACCTGGTGATTAATCAGAATGTGGGAGGTGAAAGGGGCAGGAAAGATACCAGATTTCTGCTAGCAGGTAACTGCATGGATGCGTGGGCCAGGAACTGAGATGGGAAACACAGTGAAGGGACAGGTTAGGGGAAAGGTGTGTATGTAGCTTTGGACGTGACAGATTAAGATGCTGGGAGGCAGTTGGAAATAAACTGAGAAGTGACTGTGTTGATTTGGAAATCTTCATCTTATAGATGGTAGCTGGAGTCACAGGAGTGCATAAATACTGTGGCCCAAGGGGACTATGCAGAGAGAAGAGAGGACTCTGAAAGGTTTCAGTGGGTGTGACCCTCCCCCTTTCCCATAGTGGGGCTGTTCTAGCACGTAATGTCCCATCACATTCCCAAGTAGGGATTGGCATGGGGCCCCTTCAGAGAGCCCCTCAATCATTAATCATTCTCATTCAAGAAATCTAAATGAATATTTTAAGACGGGAAGGTGAAGAGGGGAGTAAATTATCTTTTTGACAGTGTTCCAGCAGGTTCATCTTGGTTCTTTTAACAAACTTAGTTGAGTGAAGTTCTTCCCACTCTTCAGTCTGCTGAAGGAGACTGAAGAGGAGGGGCTGAGGAGGAGACAGTGGTGCTTGATGCGAAGGCTTTACCCTCCCCACGTGTCCGTTTGACCCCCTGGTCTCTAGCCTGTCAGTTCCCCTCCCCTAGGATGGTAGCCCCAGCAGGTATGCTGCTTAGTGGAACTGCCTGGAATGCTGAGAGGTGGGACTTGGTGTGCTGGTCAGTCACAGTGGGGCTGCTTATACCTGCTTTGTGGTCACCAAGAACACCTGGCTCCTGTGACACCCCCAGTGGTGACAGAGCCCTGGGAGCAGGCCTGGTTTTCCCACGGTCCTTTTCTACTGCATGTTGGCATTTTATGCTAGGGGCAGCCATGGAAACTTCCTTGAGGATTGGGATCATGTCTGTCTTGTTTGCCAGCGTATTTGCAGCCCCTAGTATAGTGCCTGGCACAAAGTAAAGTAAATAAATGAATCCTTTGTCTACAATTAAGGTTTCCCCTCTGGGGAGATTTGTCAACCACTGTGGGGCCCATTAAGTGTAATTAATGGGACAGCCAGATTTCAGAAGGGGAAATGAGCCCTTCAGATAAGTAGTGGGTAATGGGTATACTTTTCCTGCGCTGAAGTCCTATATAAAGCAGCTTGACCCTTTAGTCCTAATATGCTGCTATTTGTGTTTCTTTGGAGATGATGCCCCTCTATGCAGGGCAGGGGCTTGAAATTGCTTTTCCAGCAGTGATGCATGTGCTCGTGTACACTTTTTGACCTTGCTCCCTTGTCCCTAATCATGTGCATTTGTTGGCTAGATGCTGGGACTCAGTGTGTGGACTTCAGCCACGTGCGAGAGAAAGGTCCGGTGGAGAGCAAACCCATCATTGTCCCAGGGCACCTGAGATTGGATAGAGGGTCAAATCCAGGACTCAGGGATGGGGGACAAGAGTTTACTCAAGCTTCTTTTCCATTGCAACCATCCAGTGAACATGAATTATCCAGTCTATTAAGAGCAGTGTTACTCTCCCATTGCCTTATTATTGATTTCTGCCATTTTCTCTGTAGGACTTTACAGGAAAAGGGTTGCCTTCTCTGTATATGATGCCTATAGCAGACACCACAGGACTTAGTGGACCATGGGTGTCTTTGTTCAGTCTGGTGGTGTTTATTGAGGGCTGGTGGGTGTTGGTCAGCAAACCCAGCACTGGCCACATGGCTGCTGGACTTCTTCTTCTGCCCAGTGCAGACAAAACTCCTGGCAATGGAGGATCCAATTCTGGGCAACAGAGGAGAAACCTTCCTGATAATTAATGGCCCACATGGAAGTGCTCATGCTTCAGCACTAATGTAGGGTAGTAGAGCAGAACATCCCAGGGAGACGTCCTTAGAAATCCAGTCTTGTGGATTCTCTGTGAAAATACCTGTCCCTGGTCAAATTTGTGAAATACAGCCATTCTTATCTACCTCTTGAAGATTTCTAATTACACATTGGTGGAGCCCAAAAGTCTTACAGTAAAGAACTTGTTGTTTAGCCCAGTGTTTTCCATAAATATTTGACCATGGAAGTCTTTAAAAAAATAACACCCCTTTAAGTATCCCATGGTATTAGTGTTCTGTGGGGGGTGTATTTTGGGAAATGTTGCATAGAGGATTCTGGGTTTTCCTTACTCTTAAGTTCTATCCTCTTCCTTTCTTATTCCAGCTTCTTAGGGTGGGTACACAGGGAAGACAAACTCTCTATAATGAGTACTGAGACGTGGAGGTGAGATTGTCGAGGAGACTTATCAGAAGTCCCTACTCTGGCTAATCAGTGAAAGTATTTAAGTTAATGTCAAGGAGCTGCAGACACATGTGCTTAGTAGTGTCTGTTAAAGAATCCAAGTTCAGTAAGGTATTTAAGAGAGAATTACTATTTTGTGACTTTATGGGTTCTCTCCTTTTATTACCTTCTTTGTTCGAATGTTGAGAAAATAAGTGAGGAAGGGACACTGGAAGTAAAGCAAAATCACTTTGAATTTGACTACAGAGTCAATTTTCACAAAGAACTCTTTGGACTTTTCCCTGGTATGCTTTGACTAGAGACACAGGTAGATGAATTCTCTGAATTTGGGTGAGTTACATTCTTATATTTTGGTGATTGTTTTAGTCTCACTCTTAAATCTGTCCTTTCCTTTTCATTTCTACTGTTAGAAATGTTATTCTATGGGTAGAGAACTTCATCTCTTTTCCTCTGCATCCATCCATCCATCCATCCATCCATCCATCCATCCATCCATCCTTTTATTCATTCATTCAACATAGCTTAAGCATTGCTATGTACTAGTCACTGAACACACAAAAGTGAATGAGTCATTGAGGCTGCTCTCATGTTGCTTATTTCTAAGATGTGGAACAAGAGTACAGTCTTCTGAATTCTGATCCACCCTGCTGGGGTAACATTTCTCAGCCCATCTCTGCTCCTGTCATGTCCTGTGAGAAATGTTTGGGAGCTTCTCATTACCTGTGGAAGAGGAACCCCTCCCACCCCAGAGCAAGATGATATTCAAGGGACTCCTCATGCAGGCCCCACCAGCCCCAGTCTAATTCCTACTTTTCTCTTCATGCAATTGTGGTAGCTGAGCTACTGCAGGGCTCCTCCCCATCCCTGAGTGTGTCTGCCACTCCCTGGCTCCTGCTGGTCTGCTGTCCTTTCCCTCCTTCTCTTGAACTTTCTCCCCCTCCAAATCCTTCAAGACCCAGCTCACAAGCTGTGCTCTCTAGGCTCGAAGAGGCTTCTGAACTCCTCTCTTATCACATTCTCCCTGTCAAATGATGGGTCACACACTTTTCTGCCTGTTCTCTTGGGAGCAGGGCCATGTCCTAGTCAACTCATCGTTCTTGACCAGTGACATAACACAGGGACCTGCACCTGGATGTAAATGTTTAATTCATTTTGAAGTCACATCTTTTACAAATACGTGTGTGTATGTGACCTGTATATCTATATATGTATATACACACACACACATATATATACACCCCATGTATATGTATCATATATATAAATAATTTAAAATCAGCTAGAAAACTTCCATTAGAAAATTGAAAATTAATTTTAAATTCCATCATTTTCCTGTCATTTTGTGTAATATGTGCTCATTCCTTTTACATACTGGAACCAAATTTTAGTTTATATATAGCAATTTAGATTTTATTTTGGGGTTAAGTACTACTCTATTTAGAGGGATGTTGACTATTTAAAATCTTGAAATCACTTCAAATAATTCTATTTCCAAAAGAAAAATAGGGATAATTTTAGGTACTATAAAGAATCATAATTGTATGGAACTGCTATCATTTAACTGCATCTCTCCTTTTAATGAGAAATAAGTGCAATAAAACTGTATTAATTCAGACTCTATTCTTTGGCAATTTTTGATAGTTCGGTTACCAAGGTGGCAGACATTTTCAGTTGTTACTATGATATTTCTTAAAAGAGCAAACTTCTCAGGTGTGTAGAAAGATCCACCCATGTGTGGATAGTTGATGTGATAATTACAAAGAATTCCCATCTATTAATTACAGAATATCTGGCAGTACAGTGATATATTTGGCAACACCCTGTCAACTATTAACTCAAGTTAAGTAATTTTTAAAAAGAATAAATGTAAGTGAAGCTTTTATTAAATCTAATGGCTTTCTTCTTAAATAGCCTGAGTTATTGAAATTTAACCAATTACTGGGTTTTTCTTTGTGTTCAGAGTTAGTGAGTCTACAGATGTCATCCATTGGAGGGGGATGTGATTGAAGAGACTGGTGCCCGCTCATTGGGCCTCTCCAGATCGCACACAGCTGACACCTACCCTTTTTTTTAACATCTTTATTGGAGTATCATTGCTTTACAGTGGTGTGTTAGTTTCTGCTGTGTAACAAAGTGAATCAGCTATACATATACATATATCCCCATATCCCCTCCCTCTTGCGTCTCCCTCCCACCCTCCCTATCCCACCCCTCTAGGTGGTCACAAAGCACGGAGCTGATCTCCCTGTGCCATGCGACTGCTTCCCACTAGCTATCTATTTTACACTTGGTAGTGTATATATGTCCATGCCACTCTCTCACTTTGTCCCAGCTTACCCTTCCCCCTCCCCGTGTCCTCAAGTCCATTCTCTACATCTGTGTCTTTATTCCTGTCCTGCCCCTAGGTTCTTCAGAACCACTTTTTTTTTTTTTTTTAGATTCCATATATATATGTGTTAGCATACGGTATTTGTTTTTCTCTTTCTGACTTACTTCACTCTGTATGACAGACTCTGTGTCCATCCACCTCACTACAAATAACTCAATTTCGTTTCTTTTTATGGCTGAGTAATATTCCATTGTATATATGTGCCACATCTTCTTTATCCATTCATCTGTCAACGGGCACTTAGGTTGCTTCCATGTCCTGGCTATTGTAAATAGAGCTGAATGAACATTGTGGTACATGACTCTTTTTGAATTATGGTTTTCTCAGGGTATATGCCCAGTAGTGGGATTGCTGGGTTGTATGGTAGTCCTATTTTTAGTTTTTTAAGGAACCTCCATACTGTTCTCCGTAGTGGTTGTATCAATTTACATTCCCACCAACAGTGCAAGAGGGTTCCCTTTTCTCCACACCCTCTCCAGCATTTATTGTTTGTAGATTTTTTGATGATGGCCATTCTGACTGGTGTGAGGTGATACCTCATGGTAGTTTTGATTTGCATTTCTCTAATGATTAGTGATGTTGAGCATTCTTTCATGTGTTTGTTGGCAATCTGTATATCTTCTTTGGAGAAATGTCTATTTAGGTCTTCTGCCCATTTTTGGATTGGGTTGTTTGTTTTTTTGATATTGAGCTGCATGAGCTGCTTGTAAATTTTGGAGATTAATCCTTTGTCAGTTGCTTCATTTGCAAATATTTTCTCCCGTTCTGAGGGTTGTCTTTTCGTCTTGTTTATGTTTTCCTTTGCTGTGACACCTACCCTTTTCTTATGGCTCTAATTGCCAGTAATTCTAAGGAAGGCTCATTTACATGAAGAATGTGCCTACTTTCTCTCGATTGATCCTCACCACAGCTAGAGTTAGGGTGGGCATTACTACCCCTTAAGTGACTTGCCCACATCACACAACTAGAAGGGGCAGTATTAATACTTTCATCAGTTTCCTCTGTCTCCATCTCTCCATACTCCATCACAATGTCTTTCAAATAATAGTGACTTAGGTTCACAAAGGAGTATATATTTGTTACCTCATTTGCTTAACAAAAAGTCACCCCCTTGAGCTGTAATAAGTGGATCTGCCTGTTGCTTTTCTTTTCTAGAGATCCCTAGAGATATGCCATTCCTCCCACCTCCTTCAACTTCTACTGTGCTTTAAATTCACATCTAAAAGTCATTCTGAAAATATCTGAAATTGTGCTACAGTATGATCAGACAGTAGTTTTTCTGTCCACTCTGCCTTCACTTGGCAGCCCTCAGCTTGCTCTTCCTATATGCCCAGGGCTAGACATCAGCAAAGTAGTGACCAGAGGCTTCTTTTGTCCTAGCCTCTCCCATCTCTGCCCTCCTCTTTTCTCATTGGAGCCCTGTCCTTAGCCCTTCTCCTCACTCTCTGTGAAAACTTGTTCTTCAGAAAGAATCACTCATTTTAAAGCATAAATCATTATAGACAAATACATATCAAGCCTTCTTGCTTTCAGGGAATTTGTGTTTTAATAGGATATGAGAAATATTTAGCCCAGGAAACTACTCTCTAATGGTAGAATTAAATTTTTGTGAGCAGTTGAGGATACTTTTTGAAGCTAGGATATTCTTATTGGCATCTTTGAAGTTACACATGTAAATGGTTCCCCACTTCACCCACATGGAAAGTCAGTCTTATCCATGTCCTGCTGTGACTGCCCTCCCTTACAAAAGAAAAAGCTGGGAAGAGTATTGCTTGCCTGTGAGTAGAATGACTGCTTCCTGAGATCCGGGTATATTGGTTCTGTCTCGTCATTTAATGTTCAAGTGGCACTTGCTGGTCAAAGTTCAGACAGAATGTTTGCAGCAAATCCAAGTCTCATAGTCATAAAGAAATAAAGGCTTGCACTGTGGGCCTTTAACTTGTTTTTTAAAAAATCAGTCAACAAATATCGATTAACACTTCAGCTGTCTCCTCAAAGACTTTTTGACCTTTTGGATTCCATTTTCTTTGTCTATTAGTGTGTCATGGAGCAGTGTGCTGCGTAAGTAGCAGAGTCTGTGACACCTTTTAGTCCTTTTTGTGGAGGGACGTCTGTGTGGATGGTGTATAATCTCACACATTTAGAAAGGCTGTGGTCTCTAAGGTGTAGTGGTCAAGAGCTTGCGCTCTAGAGTCAGGTGCCCTGGTCTTCATCTTGGCTTTGGTATGTACTGGCTGTGTAATTTGGATCAAATCACTTAATCTCTAAACCTCACTTTCCCCATCTGCACAATGGGGATAATGTTGGTGCCTGCCTGCGGGTTAGTGGCTGTGATTAAGATTAAGTGATGGATTTAAAGAATTTAGCACTGTGCCTGGCACCTATTAAATAGTAAATAATGGCTAACTATCATTATTTTCCTTTTGACTCAGTGGTCCAGATTTTCTCTGGGTCTCCCTTATGTTTATTTCTGGAACACAGGGAATTGTACAGAAGCTTCTATAGGACTCTTAAATTAGAGTCTTTATAGAGACTTTTAAATCAGACTGCCTTAAAGTTTTTGGAATTCAATTATTCCAAGAAGGGCTGCAAAGAAAGCAAACTTTAATCCTAGTTTTTTGCCTGCCTTTCAGGCCATGTCTTTATTCTGTTCTTAAATATAGCTTCTTCAACAAATAGATTGATAGAGTGTTACCTGTGCTTTCATCTCATGGCGTGGAGAACACACAGGAATCACTTCAGATTGTCTGCAATTTGTCTCATATAATTCAAGTCTTGAAATGATTATCTGGACATGTGCATTCTAGGAACTGTTGGAAGAGAGAAACATCACCAGCAGATACTTTCAGACTTTTTTCCTCAGTCTTGGATTCCCATGAAAGTTACAGAGGGGTGGTAAATCTACAGTTTAATCACTTGGGGTCCGTTAAGGCCCTCCTGATTTTATTTGGGCTCTGGTCAGGTAAGCTAGTATACATGTTCGTAGCCAATTAAAATGCCCCTAGAATGGCCATCCTTATTTTTAAGTCACCAGATAAAGCAATCTCTCAAACAGCTTCAGCAAGGCATTCCAGAAATGCTTGACTTCATACTTCTCTGCACTATGATAAATAAATACAATTTTGATTTTATCTCAGAGTAATTAATCTAAATTTCTCCTTCTGGGGCGTAAAGTAGAATAATGTTCTATAGCTCTTTAAACATTAGATTGGAAAGAAAATGCCCTAAATATTTTGCTTAATTAAATCCTAAAGAGGTGGTACAAACTTTTCATGATTAACTGAAACATGCATATTTTGACTGATGCATATTTATATGATATTATCATATGAAAAATTTATTATGTTATATAAACTATTCACTTTGGGAATGTGATTTAATGCTGTAAGCATTTTGCATTTGTTGCTGCATTGTTCATTATGAAAAATACACAGGCTAATAATGGCTGTAAGGAAAAATCTGTTACGTGAATTTTCTTTGAGGTAATCTCATCTCTAATGGCCGGGACCTTTTGCCTAAATATAAGAAATCAGGTTTTTCCCTACTTTGAAGAAATATTTTTTAAATAAAAAAGTTTTGAAGGCAGATAAGGTTCAAAAAGCTAAAGGGCTGGGCCCTTTATTTTGCTAATATAAAGCATGCACACAATACCTTGGTTTCAGATTAAAAAAAAAAAAAAAGATGCGGTTGTTGAAATGAACCAATCCCCTTGGCTTTAACCACTTAAGAAGAGCTGACTTTTCTAGGGGTGCAGTCATATTGTTTAAGATGGGGCACCATCTCATGTCTGGTGGCAGAATTTTGAGCTAAGTTTTAGCTGACAAAATTAATTTTAATAATCACAGTTCTTTCTTAATTTCTTAAATATATTAATAAAAATGACTTTTATAAGACTAGAATATCTGAGATATCTGAAAATGTTTTCTTGAACTTTTGGAATAATCCCTCTATCAGACTCTTCTTTGGAGCATTAGCTATTGATAGCAGTTTGGTGACAGAAAAGCAGGTGTCTGCAGGTGTCTGATGGAAGTTTTCTAAAGGGTTTGCCTTTATGAAACAGAATTTTATGAAAAAAGGATGGGGATACTGAATTATTTAACAAGGCAGATCCTAACCACCATCCTAAGAGTTTTCCAACTGCCGGCTACAAAAGTACGCAATTTCTTTTGTCTCATCTTCCCGTTTTGTTACTTTGTAGTACAAATGATTTATAAAAATAACCTGCTTTAAAATTCTACTTTTTGTTTATTTGTTATCTCTGTTGTAAGAAACTACCCTTGCCTCCCCTAAAAAAAAGACAAGTAGGTCTGTGCAGTGATGATGGAGTAAAGCGTGAGAAAGACCCGTGAGTGGCCTTTTTGCCCCAGGCATCATTCCTTCAGGCCAGGCCAGAGCTCAGGCCCGCTGCCCAGTCTTCTTATAGCTTTGCTCTCTACCCTCTGTCATCTCAGTTTTAGTCTATGATAGTTAAAGATCTAGGACTAAAACACTTTTTTTTTCCCCCAAAGCACACTATTGAAAGGAAGAAACTGAAAGAGGAAACCTAATGCATGTTCTAAAGTGAATCCTTGGGAAGTGGGTTCTCCTCGTTGAACTCTGTGGCCAAATAATTTCCCCCATAAAATCTTTTTTTCCTTACAGATTTCACCAGAATCAAGCTTATTGCCAACGGATCATTTGTGAGAGTTCTGCTGTATCATATTCTTTTTCAGGAATTTAAGATTTTAAAGCAGCTAATCGATTGGGAAAATAGAAACTATTAGTGCTAGTTAGTTTAGTAATGATAGATGATTATTTTCTAAATATAGTCTTTCTAATTTAATTTTTAAAACTCCTCCATACTCTAAGGTAAATTATAGAGTCTTGTTAATTTTTCATACCATGTAAAATGTCTGTATGTAGACAGATGCCATATTAGAAATCATACAAAATATAAATAAATCTTTTTTTTGAATAGAATAAATTATTAAATGCAGTCATTGTATGACATTTGAATTCATGTTATGACTCCATTTAAAGAAAGTTATTTTATCAAAAATGTTTGATTAACATCAAAGGTTGCCTTTTACACTGTCTCATTTGATAATTAACAATAAATTACAACATGTAATTTGTGAAATAAAAATGATCATTAAAATGACAACATTTATTCCATTAAGGTAAATAAAATGCTTTACATAGTTCTGAGTGATGACACTCAGGGGGAAAAAATGCCATATCACTGCACTACAAATTAGTTTGCTTCTAATTTTGCAGGCTGATGACCGCACTGCCTCAAACCAAATCTTTTCCCTGGAAATGGAATGATTGCATGACAGACTCTATGAACCATGAATATGTCAACAACTCATGGACCAGGCCTTGCTTAGCAATTAGTCTTTGGGGGATTTTATTCAGAAATCAGACAACAGTATACCAGAGCTTGTTGGGGATTTTATGATTACCAGTCATATCTGGAGCATGAGTCTGGGTTAGTACAAAAAAAATTCATAAAGGAGGAAGAGATGCACCTAATAGTGGCAATCAGCCATACACACACATACACACACACACACACACACACACACACACACACACACACACACACACACAGTCAATGGGGAAGACTGAGAAAACGTAAGATATAGTGAAAGCCCCTAGGAGGCAGCAAGAAAATATTTCTTAGACTTCTACTTGTAGTCTCTCCTACAGTCACTCCCTGTAAAGAGACCACTGTTTCCCAGACTTCAGTCATTTGAATATCACCATCACATTTTTGTTACAGCGTCTTACCACCTGCACTATGATTTCCTCAATATATTTTATTAACTGACTCACTTTAAAAGCCTTTCTTTGTTTTAAGCAGTAGTATTTGTGATATCCTGGGCTTGTTGTGCTAGTAAAACTTGTTTTCTTCTCTTACAAAGGAAAAGGAATACAGTAGTTTAAATACTGAAAATATCTGCATACCACCTAACATTATTCTGAGCATTCCCATGACATGGGTAGCAGGTGCTACAGGAGCTGCAAGGACCACCAGTCTGGCTGAGAATGATCTGGGCAGATGTGTGACCTCAGGCCTCATGGCTGACACCCCCATTACCATTCCTCCATCCAGGGACCACGAACCATATCACATGGAGGGGAATTTAAATCAGGCCTGCGCCTCCCCGAGGACAGCAGTGCGGGAAGGCTGTATCACAGCTGACTGTTGTGTGAGCCAGGATGGTGCGTTTTCATCGTGAGAAGATGGCCACTCACATCTTTCCTTTCTTTGAGTAACAGTATCACTCGGGAACCATTATATTGCAAGAGTAAACAACACCCCCTTTCATGTAACAGTAATAGGGAACAGGTCAAGATTGAGCCTGGCTCCTGACTGTCCAAGTTCACATGAGGGCATCACATTTGTAGGTTAGCGCTGGGCGACCCACCCAGTGTGGATCTTGTAGGCTGTCAGCAGTACCTTTGAAGAAATGGGTCACTTTACAAGCTTTATTAGTACTGAGCCTGGTTTAACCAGGCAGAATAAGCATTTGTACCAGGATACCAAGTGCTAGGAATCCTCATGGCTCTGCAGTCATGCTCTGGTTTTTAAATAAATGATGGCTTTTGGAAACTTAGGAGACAACCAAAAAAAAAAAAAAAAAAGAAAGAAAAGAAAAAGAAAAAAGCACTGAGTCTTCCCACCAAGAGCTGGCTATCTACTAGGTCAGAAAGTGGTGAGGTACTGAAATTAAGATCAGACCTCAAGTAGCTCTGTGAGGTTCAGGGTGTGTCTAAGTTTGAAGGGATGTTTGCTTCTGATATGAACATTTTTCTTATACTTTTATTATAGAAGATGATGTGTCAAATGTACAAATAATGTGTGCCTGGTGCCAGAAAGTGGGAATCAAGCGCTATTCCCTGAGTATGGGAAGTGAGGTGAAAAGCTTCTGCAGCGAGAAGTGCTTTGCGGCCTGCCGACGAGCCTACTTCAAGAGAAACAAGGTAAGAGCACCGTAGAGAGAGGCGGCCCGTGCAGGCCTCACCACCCCCGTGCGCATGCGCCTCTTAGCTTCTAGCCGAAATCACTGCGCACCCCGTACTTTTATTCTTTCTGTTTTGTCTGTTCTCTTTCTCTGTCACGCTTAACCTTCTGGAATAAGGAACCCTCTTCTAATGTGTAACCTGCTCTTCAGTTTCTCTTGTCTTGGTGTTTGAATTCTGAGAGGGTGAATGAATCTGATGAGGACATGGTGGTCGCAGCTGGTATCCTAAGTTACAGTGTCTCTCCAGCAGTAGAGTGCTAGACTAGGGTCCATGAAAGATAAGTGGTAGAGATTTCTTATCAAGGCTGAGAAACTAGCCGCAGAAGCATGGCCAGAAAGCTTTAGTCCGCTCAGCTTTATACTTGTTCCCATTGCGAATATTGCTCTGGCTCTTTCCAAAATCTGATCCACAAATTCTAATCAAGAAAAACGTCAAGTCTCATCTTGACACCTTACCTTAAAGTTGATTGGTATTGAGAAAAGATGAAATAATGAATACATGAACCAACCTTGCTCACGCAGTCAAGCGTTTGTGAGAAGCATGGTGGATGAACACAGGAACAGCCATAGTTATGGTTTCTTTGTTTGTTTTGTTTTGTTTTAAGACATCTCAGATATAAAAATGTCCTTTTAGAATAGCATTAGCCACCATTGATGGGAAATGGAATGCATGATGTTTTTTACAATCAACACACATATATACACACAGCTAATTTCTTAATCTTTTAAGAACCGCTATTGCATTTTGCCACCAATTACTGAAATAAATTGCTAGTTCTTGATTATTTTCCATTGATCTGTAAATCTTCCTTAATTCATAAAATCATCCACATTTTGCTAAGCATTTCCATTTCCATAATACAAGATCAGAATCTGTCCTTCTTTGAAGTAAACAATTACTACTTTTTTAAGTCTGTTATTTGTAATCCTGAAATGCTAATTTTGTGCTCACTGCATTGCAAGAAGCACTGTTGCAGCAAATTATCTCCTGCAAATTTGGGTCACATTATTCTGCCAAAAAACATAATGCCGAAAGAATTAGGCTGCAGAATTCAGCGGGGTGGAATTTTAGTAGCAGTCTCTAAGAATTAGGCTCATAATCTTCACTGGAACAGGGAGGCAAGTAAGGAAATTGTCTGGAATTCTTTTGGGACAGTCAGCAGTTCACTTTCCCTTGGGAGGGGCTGGTGAAGCTTCAGAGGAGGGTAGTTAGAGCAACGCATGGGAGACACGTTTTGTTTTAATATAGGGGGATTAAAATGATCTCTGAGACCCTGGGGCTCCCGTTTTTAATGCTGAGCACTGGGGTAACAATCACAAGAGTGGACCAAGTGCTTTCATCTTCAAAGCCTTACTTACCACAACAAAATACTTTGCATTCCATCCCAAAGATGGCTATAGAACAGGGGTTTTTGTCTCTCTATGATTCTGAAGGGTTATGCGTCTGAATCTTGATGGACTGCCTGTAGTGAATAAAATCAAGCAAGATGAATTTGTCACAATCCCGGTGATACATGTTACACTTTGCATAGTGATCCAACTTTTCAAGCCTTTGATGAAAGGCACCTGATTGAATTTGAAAAAACAGTTCATAATAATATATATATATATGTATAATATATATCATATATACAATGTGTACATATTTGTAATTATAAAGTTTAAGGTCAAACTGAATTTAAACTTCCACAGCATACAGTTTTGAAAAATAGATAACTGGGAGCCAAGATAGGAATTAGTATTTGGAATACTTATAGTAGGTAAAATCAGCAAGGGGAGAAAGACCATTACTTTTCACTACCTGCAAGGAGTTACTGGGGTAGTTCTTTGAACATCCTGCAAAACCTGGGAGTCGCAGTGGCTTGAAGTTTAGCCAGTGACTTTGAGAGCTGATCCCAGCAGCCCATTAGTGTACATACAATACCTGTCTTCTCTGCAATCTTCATGCTTATTTATGTATTCCAAAGCTCTGCCACACTAGACATTCTCGTTTTTCAAATAGAGAAATAAACTGGTCACATCGCTTGCTGGATTCTTTTTTTTTTTTTTTAATTTTAAGAGTGTTATCTCTGCAACAATATCCTATTGTGTTACAATAAACATGTACAGCTGCTGCATTTCTGTTAACTGATAGGATTTTGTGGTCATTTCATTTAGGGCTTGGGTTTCCTAATGGATTGTATTAGATACCAGTCTCCATCCTGCCATTTCTAAGAACTGCTGTAATAAGCCCCAGGGTGTTCCCCACTGAAGACAATAGCAAATAGCTACTTCTGTTCTTGTATCATTTGACAAAGTCTTTAGTCCTCATTATTAAAACTGTGGACTTTCTTAATCTTAGAAAGAGGGCAGAATTCTTCCCATCCCTACCTAAAAGATTTTCTGGCTAAGTTCTACACTTTTAAATAATGAGAACTGGATGGAAAACAGTGAATAGTGTGTATGCAGAACAGAATTTTGCCTTAGGTATAATGTAGAATCTAAAAAAACATGTAAAATTAACTATGCTGTAAATTATGCTTTATAATGACAGCCCGCTTCTTGGTGGATAGCATGCTGGGATCTAAAAATGGTCTCTAAGTTGAACCCAGATTGCACGTATAACTTTACAAAGAAAAATCCTAGTAGAAAAGGTAGCTAATTAGGAGCAGTATTCAGCTGACCTCTGTTTTGTGTCTGAGCAACACCTGCATTTGTGAATGTAATTTGGACAGCTGTGCCTGTGCTTCCCCTGCTATCCTCGTCACACATGCTTGGGGATAGAGGCAGGAACTGCTTTTCTGCTAAAAACAAGGACAAAAATAGCCCGGCTCTCAAAATGAAGGCCCACTGAAAATTGGCTCTTTAAATTTCATTTGCTTCTCAAACCTTTTTCCAGAGGTCTCTGTGTTTGTTTGATGGAGTAGGTTAAGAATGTCACATCCCTCTCTCCTAAACCCTGGTGCTGTGAAGTAAGGTGGGATGGACTGAAGCCAAGTTAACCCTTTAGGGCACATAGGTTATATTTTTAAACCAATTTAAAATTTAATTCGAAGAGTAGTTTGGATTACTCTAAGTATGTACGCTTTCTTCAGAATGCTTCTGCTAGAACTGTGAGTCACAGCTGTATTCATTTAAGGAACCTAATTGCTAGCGTACACAATTCAGGATGTTGGCTCTAAGAAGGGTACAGTATTAATTCATAATCATATTTCGTAGAATCCTTATCCCTATCAGGCTCAATTGCTGACTCAAAAGTGTTTGAAACAATGGGTAAGAAAAATACTTTTATAGTCTATGGGCATCAGCCGAACAATGGGATGTCAATCTCATTACTTGATGCACTGGAGACTTTTCGGGGAACTAATAGCTCATTCTTTTCCCAGCCCCTTCTTGAGGCCACAAGGAGAGAAGAACTTGAGAACATTTCTAACCTAGTGATTTGCCTAGGAGTTGGAAAGTTGTAGACTCCTTAGTGGTTTTGCAAGAGATGCTGAAGTGTTTAGTCCAACTAATACCAGTTTTACTCTGCACAATAACAGACACTTAAAAATATTCTTTCCTAAGGGAGTGATGCCTTGTAACCATTATCCCACTTAAAACAAGAGTAACAAACAAGATCACAAATAGTAGTCATTTCCAAATATCCTGTGTTTGATCTTTTTCCTTCTGCATAGGAAATATCCTGTTGTCTAAACTGATGCCCACAAATCAAGCAAGAAATCAAAATTCAAGACAGATGTCCAACGCAGGCAATGTAAAGAATGATTGTTTTCTTTCCTTGTTCAGATACCAAATTTATAGTGTTCTTTGTGGATTAGTGGCATCAATACTTTAGTAATAGACACAAATTCCTAAGAGTACCAAAGTTTGCTTCCTTGTTCTAGTTTTTCCATAACTTGAGACAAGAATAGATAGAAATACTTCTTCAATATCACAGTGTTGCTGTTCCTCCACAGACTATAGGGGGAAGAAACCTATGTAGATAATAGATAAGGATGAATTAAAAATAAAAAGGTTATATAGATAGAAACAACATTTGCAGATGATATCATTAAGATCTAACAATCATGATAGTAACAAATGTTCAACGAGGGGAATATTGTATAATAAGCATTTCCTTTACTTTCAAACTATATCCCTGGATACACAGCATGTATCATCATATTATTTGGAGTTACATTTTATTTAGACTACTGGTCTTTTTATTAAACTTGAATATATCCTGGGGAAGATTCTCAGTTTCAGACTTAATTACAGAACCTACTAGTGCAAAAGAAATGTGTAACAATTGCCTTGTTAATCTTGTGATTAACCTGTCTACTTTTTTTCCTTTAAACACCTGCAAGATTTAATTTGCAAAATGGCTATCATTCATGAAGGTTTAGGGAAGGACATTAAATTACTTGTAATTAATGTCCCCTGACTGCCTGAAGCTCAAGCCACAGACTTGCTTTTGCCAGTTGTTTGCAAATATTCTTGATTGACAGGAATGCTTAGGGAGCACTGGATTTCTTCCTGTGGATTCACTGTGATTTTATGGGGTGCCAGTGAGCCTGTTGGGTCTGTCTACCTGCACCCTGCCCTGCGGGATGATTGCTTTGCTTCTGCAGTGTCTGTGCTGCAAACCTGCCCACTGCCTGCACATAGCATGGCCTCTGCCTTTAATCTGCAGGCCAGTGGCTGAGTCAGTTCCCTATTGGTTGCAGCAAACGGGGGTGTCCTCTGGAAGCTTTGGGGAAAGAACAACAAACCCACCTGTTTTCTTGTTCTCTCATATTTTGAAATATGGGATGGAATATTGATGAGCTGCTGCAAATGAGAACCTATGAGAAAAGCACCAGCAGAGGGGAGGGACGGTGTTGGTCCTTTGAAACACATTCAGGTTGAGGGGTAGAACAGGAGAATTCTGGCCAGAGAAATAAGATACAGGTCAGGTTAAAGTGATGCCTGGGCTCTTGAAGAAAGGCAGAAAGCATCCCAGGACAGAGCTTCTGCAGGCCAGATGGGACCCAATGCCCTAGGAAGCCATCGATCAGAAGCCTGGGGGAGAGGCATGTGATCTTGTGTTTACCAGAACACTTGACCACCACTTGGGAAACACTGGTCTAAGGAATTCCCAGAACACAAACAGAATGGGGCAAGCGAGTCTGTACTGAAAGAAAGGAATAGCAACCACGTCTAGTTTTGAATGGGCTACATTTGGGGAGGTTGTGGGGGAAACAGAGAAATAAGTTTAATCTGTTACCCAGAATAGATGTCAACTTCTGAGTAACACTAGATATTTTAGATTAAATGTGAAGAGATGATTAAAACTCCAAATAGCTTCAAGCCCCAATACTATTTCTTTCCAACGAGCAGAAGGAAGAGGGAGTACTTTTCATAGATCTGAATCTGGTCACCTGGAGAGCAATACACAGGGCTATTGACATAGATGCTTGAATGTTAATTTCTGTCAGTCTCTGGCCATCCCGGTGATAGCTCCTGCTACACACTTAAAGCAAGTTTTTCTCATCTGAACTGCCGGTAATTATCCAATCCATCTCAAAGGCACGCTCCCTTTTAACATTAAGCACAGTGTCAGATTGCATCAGCCGGATTCTGCTCTGGTGACTGCGGCTGCAGAGTGATGAATGTGCTTGCTTCGAGTTCATAGTCTGGTGTCTGTTTGGGTAGTGGGCAGTTCAGGGAAACAGATGATCAGGAAGGGATCTAGTTATTTGGGACCTGCATTCTCCTTATTGATCCAGTCATTGTCTTGCCAACTTTCTCACCTTGCTGCTAACAGTGTTCAGGTTTATCTGAAGAATGAGCTTTTAAAGAATTATCTAATGGGTCATTTTCATGTGCTTCTCCAGTCATAAGCTACGTGCAGCACAGTTACTCTTTGTGCCTGATTTTAAAAGGAAGGTGTCATGAGACCTTACTAGTAATGACTAGAGGGGAGAGAAGTTTCTAAGAGTGCTTAGTGCACTGTCTAGATAAACCAAGAGAGATGATTGTGCATTTTCGTGGGATTGTAGTTATGCTCTGTTAATTCAAATGCTTTGTTAAAAATGTTAACTGTCTAAAAAAGTGCATGCATAAGACAGGCCAGGTGGCTTGCTATGAGATATTTTAAGATAGTAGTTTGAGTCCAGAATTTCTCTCATATACTTTTTCAATGTCTGGTCATAAAACCTAGTACACCCAAGAGGGCCATATGCAGGAGATGCAAACTATAGACACACCCGTGTTTATTTTTATTTCTCCCCCATCTCAGTACCTCTGGATAGCTTTTGTACACATAAGCAAAAGTGTGAACTGGGCAAGCCACGTGCAATTCTTTGTTCCTTGGGCTCTTTGCTCTTTGTTCTTATTATCACAGATTAGGAAGGAATAAAGAAAATCTTGCTACAGAAGGCCACTTAATTTCTGCCCCAGCTGCTCAGACTGAGAATGGGAAATTCCCTAAGTTACAATCCACTCATAGGGTGGCCATGCACACAGCAGAATCTAATGTCTCCTGACAGACTGCCTTTGGAGGTTACAAAGCCAGTCTGTTGCATTCTCTGTAAACACAGGCTGTGGGCCAGAGCGGGGCACTACTACAAGCTCTAGAAGGCAGATCAATGGTTTAATGAATCCATAAAAGATGCTTGAACTCTGCTGCAATTTACTGAGCACTCTAGTTAAATGAAACTCCTGTAGTCTTTAACAAAGATAGAGATAATCAATGGCTGGAGATAGAAGCCAGTGTCCAGTAATCACAACCTCTCAGAATTTGTGTTGTCGTCTCATTGCTAACAGAGGGTTAGTCAGGTCCAGCCTTCGGAGCGCACCACATCTATGTTGATATTTTCTGAATGTTTGAGCTGAATTTGGCCCAGAGATGACATAAGTGTAGTAGCGTTACTTCTGTGAGAACTATTTGTAAAAGCTATGGAATATTAATTAAATTAACATTTTCTTAAGGCAGTGAGATTAAGCTTAAGAATGGCGAGCTTGACATGTGTTGTCTTTGTAAGGCATCCTGATGATGAAAAGTAAATAGGTGAATAAAATTCTTTCTTGATTAAGTCCTCAGAATGTCAAATTGCATAGTGTTAAAAGAGCCCTGATTAATCCTTCTGTGGTAAAATATTCCTCATTAGTTTGCTATGGTTAAGGGTTAACCTCTCCTATTATAAATTCAGATATTAATGTATTTTCTGCTTAACTCATCTTCTAGTAGAAGAAAATACAGTTAGTAGATATATATTTTTTACTTCCAAATGTGCCTTGGAAACATTATACTGATTTATGAGAGAGCTTTGGAAGCATGTAGAAAAATTCCTTCATAAATATGTTGAAATGTATTTAAAAGTATTTAACCACTTTTGACTGTGGAAAAACAACTGCCTTGACTTTGAAATTATTATTTTTTTCCACAGAGATAGTAGAATTTATGACATAAATGAAAGACTTTGCATCCAATTTTTGTCACACAAACTTAAACTGAGTGTTTCACTTTCTTAACTAGCTAATTAGTATAAAGAGAGCAGGCTTCTACCCCAATAAGTATATTTTGGGGGTTCAATGTGTAATAGGAGTTTTGAGGTATGATGACTGCTAGTCTGCTTCACAGGCCTTTGCCAAACATTCCGTGATAAAGTGGTGATTTCTATATGGATCCAATAAATGATGTGTTGTCTTGTATTCTGTTCTGATAGAATGATTTCATATTACTTAAAATATGGCGAGCAGTTCTGTGACTGCACATCCAACTCTTTAGAAGAAGAACCTTTGAAGGCCCTGACACTTTCTGTGATCATTTGTAGGATTGTATGTGTCATAAGTTGGAGCAATTTAAGTTGTTGGTGTCAAAGGATTTAGAGATACGGAGACCCAGGAGTAGGTGAGATAAAGCTGGGCAAGTAGCTAAAGACAAGGGGGATTTGTCCAACCAGAGATGAGTGCCTCTGTGCTGCTATTTTGTTTGTTTTTAAGAGGAAAAAAAACAACCTTGTTACTTATTCATCCATTCATTCTTAGAAAATAAAATGAAAGGATATATTAAGCTCCTATAATGTGCTAGGTACTGTTTTAGGTTTGGTGGACACATCATTGAACAAGAGAAAAACCCTGCCTTAAAGGGACTTGCATTCCATTCTCTAAGGGAGATGGATAATATACAGGTTAAAAATATGTATATATCTAACACAATTTCAGGTAGTGATAAATGCTATGAAGAAAAAGCAGGGTGAGGGGTTGGCTAGTGACGAGGTGCTGTTTTGTATCTGATGGTCACAGAAGTTATCTTTGAGGAGGTGATGTGTGGGTAGGGATAAAATGAAGTGAGGGAGCTAGTCAAGTGAAGAGCTTGTAGCAGAGGGTTCCAGAGAGGAGGGGGAGCAAGTGAGAGGAAGAGGTCCTCAGGCAGGAACAGGCTTGGCATTTTTGAGCAACAGCAAGAAGGTCAGAGTGTCTGGAGTTGAATGATCAAGGTGGTTAGGGGCCAGATCATGCAGGCTGGAGAGGTAATAGTTTGGATTTCATTCTAAGTGTGACGGCAGCTATTCGAAGGTGTTGAGTAGGGTACGTGACATGACCTGATTTTTGTTGTTGATTGGATCTCTGTCAAGGAAGTAATACGTTTAAGATCCTGGATGGAAAGAGGATTTGGAGAGTAAGAAAGGCAACAGCATTCCCATCAAAGTTGGGTGTGTCTGGCAATAGAAAACTAAAAATATCATATTCACTGAATTATTCATTGGTAGTTATGAAACATTTCCCAGTAGCAAAAGTGTGTTGAACCAATTTAGGTTTCTTTTTCTTTCTTTCTTTCTTTTGGCAAACTGTGGGAAGAAATGAACGGAGGATGGACGTTGCTGGTTAAATGTTCTGACACAGCAATTTTCTTTCTGTAGGGTTGACAGGGCTTGCTCCCAACCTAGTGGGGAGGTTTAGGCCTCAGGAGGCAAGCTCAAGCTCCACGCAGAACCCAACTCTTGCCCTGGGAGACCTATAGCATATGCAGGTCTTCTCAAGCTCTACCCCTCAAAGTAGCATGAGGCAAAGGAGATGGTAACTTTGAAGGGACCATCTTTGGATTAAATCACTCTAAAGTTTATTTTATTCTAAGAGTAGACCTAATTTGGTGATTATGTACTTTCAGGGTGTATCAGGATTTTGAACACAAATAACAGAAGACCCAACTCAAACTGATTTACACAATGAAACGCATCTTTTATCTGATGAAACTGTAGAGTCCTAAGCTACAGTATGCTTCAGGGTAGGTTGGTCCTGCAGTGCAGTGATCTTATCATGGTCTTATTTCTTCCCATCTCTATATTCTTCTGTATAGAGTGTTGGCCATATTACAGTGCAGGCTCCCCAGAGGCCATGGGATGGCTGCTAGCAGCAATCAGGGCTATATGCCTCCTTGTTCACATCCAATAGAAGACAGAGTGCCTATGCCCTAGCATTCCGAGCAAGAGTCTTGAAATTCACACTCATTGTCTGTGCTTAGGTCACATGCTCATGCCTGAATTTGGGACTATGACCAGGGCAATGGATGTTTGAATTAGCCTGAGCCAATCAGGGCTTCCTTCTGACATTGGTGTTGGGCTCATTTTCCTCTAAAGCCCATGGGAAGCTGCATGGGGGAAGAGAAGCTACCAGAATGAAAATCTGGAAACTGTTTAAAGAGGGAAGAGGTCAGAGTGATGGCTGATGGTAGGTGCCAGTAAATGTCCACTAGAGAGGAGAGGTGATCTCATGGGGTTGAATTCTTTACGCAGTGAATGTGTCATGCCCATCGACTTTTGTCATGTGGAAGGACTTTGAAACCCATGTGTGGATTGAAAGATAAAAACGTGGTTAACATTCATCATAGGGCCCTTAGATGAACTACCTCTTCTACCCAGGACCAGCTGCTTTGACAAACCCAATAATTAGAATGTTGGTTTTAGTGCCAGGACCAAAGTGCTGACTCTTTCTATTCTTTTTGGAGTCTATAGTACATGAGATTGCACAGAGCTAAGACAAAGGGATTGTAGTTAGCTGTTACATATACTCATTTAGGAAGAGGAACAAGGGTGCAGTTAGAACAGCAGATAACCCAGCATGTAGTTTAATCAGTGTAAGTGGCTTGGGAGATGTTGGCCAAGGACCATATTGAATGTGGGGAGGCAGATGCCTGGGACTAGATGGGTGATGGGGTAAGGCTACTGCTGTTCCCCATCAAGAGTTAGCCTGCTCGCCCACATTTAAGCCACTTTCTCTGTGGCTGAAAACTGTGTCTGCTAAACAGAAGGGAAAGGAGAGTGTTCAAACAAATTGTGATTTAGTCTGAGGCTGAATACATCAAGTTCAGGTGGCCAAAAGAGCAGAGACCTTGGAGGCTGCAGCTTTCACAGTAATTAATTAATTAATTCAACAAATATTTGTCAAGCAGCTACTATGTGCCAGACACTGCGCTAGTCATTGGAACTATAGTGGCAAAAAACAAAAAACAGCAACGAAAAAACCCCCTGGTTCCTGCCCTCACGAAGCTTACACTCCAGTGGGGGACAGATATTTATTTAAATAATAACACAGATGTGAAATTGCCACTGTGGCAAGTGCTGTGATGGTGTGGGCACAGTGCTGTGAGGGCCTCTAATAGGGAGATTTGACTAATCAGGAGATCTGAAAGTTTCCCTGAGGAAGTAGTGCTTGAACTGAAATCTGAGAGATGAAGAGGTGTTAAGTAGGGGAAGAGGGGAAGGAAGAACTTACTGGGCTGAGGACACAGCAACATGATTTCCAATCCTGGCCCTGATTTGCTCCTTCTTTGCTCATTTCAAGTTCTTTTGGAAGGGATGGAATTTTACCTGCAAACAAGAAAACAGTTGAACAAATGAACATTCCCTAGAACCATAATCTCACTTATCCAATTGTTTGGGTGTCCATTTAGTTATTCATTCATTCTTTCATTCATTCTACCAACCATTGGAGATTTGTTGCTTGCCTTCTAGCCTCTGCCTTCCTTGACTGTTTACTCAACTTCATAATTACAGAGTTAGCACGTTAGTACTAATTCATTTCAGGGAGTAAACTGACAGCTTGTAACTCCTGGAGGCAGAAGCATTTTGTAAACAAATAATAATAATAAAAATAATGATAACAGTAAGAACCCATGTGTTTTTAGTTATCAAATGTATCAGAAAAGCAACAGTGACCACAGAGAAAAGATTGGGTAAAAATGCCCTGATTTGAGAGAGAGAAATAGTGTCATTATTGTCTGACAAATGTTGTTAGATGGTTGAAAATAAATGGGGTAAACTACTTTAAGATGGAAAGATTTCCCCCCAACCCCCCACGATGCTGAGTGTGGACAGATGTGTGGTTTTGTTATAGAGAGAAACTATAGAGCTGTGTTAATATTAATGTGAGGGCAGACAGGAAGTTTGGGTGATGATAAACTCCACCAAAGAGGAATGCTTATTGACACTCTGGAATGCTTATTGACAACTGTGGTAAAATGGAAACAGAGCAGCACGTCTTCTGGCATGCGAACAGAGGGCACTTCTCATGGCATACTGGCGTGGCGGGAAGGGAGGAATCTCTGCCCTTTCTTTGGATTCTTTGTTTCAGCCTGGTATTTCATAGGATCAGAATGACAAAGTCATAGGCATGTGGTGATAACTAAAAAGGCAGGTAAGTAAATCAGATTTAATATTCCTGGGTTTTAACTGGGTGATGTGGACATGGCTATTCTAAATGAAAGGGGTCTCCATCACTCTTCAGGATGCCAGATGGAGGAGATGACCCTTATCAAGCTTAACCATACCTGCACCTGCCTCAGATGACTGTGAATGGAAACCACAGTACAGTTCGGCTGGAGTCAGTGGCCCCCTTTCCAGTTCCAGTAACTTCTGAAAACTACGTATAGTGACAGTCATTTCCAAAAGAGGCTGATTTTAAAACTGTGATGAAAATGGCTAACAGCAGGCTGAAGGTTAAAGTAAAAAACTTAAAAACCATAAAATCTGCCTGGAGGCTATTTAAGCAAACTGTTTTCGAGGCACAGATGGTTCATATACCTCTGAGCCAAAAACAAAAAAGTAAAAAAAGGGACAGTAAAGCTGGCGTGATTAAGCAGACAAGTATGAAAGTTTTATTAGTACTAAAAAGGCATCCTTTAGAAAAGTGAAAAATCTGTCTCCAGAAACTCAGAAGACATGTTAAAGACCAATGGGAAATGGAGAGGGCAAAAGGATGACATTTCAAAAAGCAACCAAAGATGGTGAAAACACACAATGTGTTTATGTACCTTGGGTATCAGAAACTGTGCTCTAAGGAGATCAGAAAGAAGTGTGAGAGAAAGACATAGTATGTGGAGAGTTGGGCTTCCCTGTCCTGTATTTTTGATGCCAAACAGTTTTCCTAGGGATTTGCTGCAACTTAAATGGTGATTTGAATCTCCAAGAATCTCCAAGAAAAATCAGCTGAAGCAAATTTGAGAAGCTTAAGTGCCGTGAATCAGAAGGTCCAAAGCACATGAAGGAAATCAATTACGATGTCACTGTTAGTGTTATTAAAAATTGTAAGCATACCTGAGAACTGGGAAATCACTGGGTGGGAGGGCCTCCAGCCTCTTTTGAGGGTACCCCTGAGTGCTTAAGTATGCAATCCTCCAAGTGTATTGCTCTGCGCCTGCAGTGCAGGGGCATACGTGTATACATACGCAGAAAATTCCTGGATTTTAGATTGGTGAGCTTCTGTTATCATAATTTTGAGAGAAGTCAGACTCTGAAGAATCACAAAACAATACAGAGTTTGTAGGGTCACCATTTGAGAAGCCTCCTCTGAGGAGAAAAATAGTACTTGTGTCTTGAGTTAACATTCAATATAAACCTAACTAAAAATGACCAAATACGGCCTTGCAAAAAGTAAGGTAGATTTGGATTTTCAAAAATCCAAGTAATTCACTTAGAGTTTGGCTGACTCCCTCTGAAGGGACCCTTGAGGAAAATAAACAACTGAAGGCAAGGAATAAAGCCTTGCCTTGGATTAAGAACCTAGGTAAGGAATGGATGATATTCCTCAGAGTACAGTTAAATTAATAGCATACCATCCCAGGGGTTTATTATTAAGAGTAGTGTCACTTAATATACTGATTGCTTATTTGGAAGTAGATGTCAGGAAGGAGGAGAAGGTTGTTTTTTTCTGTTGCTTTCATTTGAAAAACCACAGAGGAATATCTCCCCTCTCTCCCCCTGCCCCCACTACCCCCCAAAACCCCTGCTCTGCAACTATATAAATATAATGAGGTAACCTGACATCAGATGCAATTCCATTCACTGAGCTGCCAGCTAGCATAAGGAAGCAAAAAGTTTCAATCTCCGTACTCCCTGATATGGGCTGTCTCTCAGCATCTCCAGAGAGGGGAACTTGGTCCTCTGTGAAGGGGGCTCAATTTTGTTCCTTACCTAGACTAAAAAAAAAAAAACAAAAAAAACCCTTTTAAATGTTTGACTGCATTAAAGACAATTTTTTAAAGTGGACAAAAGTACATCAGGTTATATGCTGATAATCAAACCTTGTCCCATCTTCACAGGAAATGTGAAGTTCATTCTTCTTTAACCTGATTTTTATGAAAGGTTAATGCTGAACTTTAAAAGAGTTGACATAGAGGATTAAATATATTTTCATTAGACTCCAGGCTATACAAATATGAGACATAAGAGCCTGAAAAGGTATTCTGTTGAGGACAAAAGAACCAATAATAAAACTAAGAATTAGTACAGATAAATGTAATGAAAGTGTACCCTGCCTCTTAACACGCAGGGGTAACCTTTGCAGTTGGCCACCATGGAGAAAGACTGGGTCAAACTTTGTGGCAGATGGTTTAATACATGGTGCATATATTAATCCACCGAGGCAGCCCTGGAAATGCAAGCAGGTTGTTAATGATCGTGTATAGCAGTTGTGAGCTGCTTCTGCTCTTGCAGTAAGGTATTCAGATGTCATGCTTCAGGGTTCAAGTTGATGAGTTTCTAGGGTGGGAAAACATCTCCCCCTTTGTATTGCACTGCACAGCTGATGAGGCATGCTCCAGGGAAGGGGTGATTTAGACTATGTCAGGTGAATGGAAGGAAGAGAAGGTAGACTTACATCCCAGATCCATGATTTAGTTTGACTTCTTACTTCTGGTTAAAGTGGTACCATTGAGAGTACATAGGGTATAAGGAATGTGTGAGTCAAATGTGAAGGCAGTGGACATCACTGCTGTAAATCTAGTGAAACTTTGAACCTGATTAGCAAGTCAACACTGAGTTAAAAAAAAAAAGAACCCCCAATCTTATAGCCTGTTAGCACCAGAGAGAGCCCTGTACCAAAGATGTAATTTTCATTTTCCTGTATCCTGAATTGTTTAATAAGTAAAAAAAAGAATATTGGCTTCCCAAATTCCAGAGCATTAAAGTTGACGTAAAGAGTAAATTAAAAACAGATAAACTCCAGAGAATTAATTATGAAGAGGCATACTCCCAAGGCCAGGGGCGGAGCTCATAGAAATTATTTGTATTTATTGAAGCTTAAGTCAAGACAGCCAGAATTAAATAGAAATTTGGGAAGAGTTGGGTGAAAAGTTTAGATGCCTTATCGTGTTTCATTTAGGGCATTGTTTTGTATTAAATGTGATGAGAGAAGAAAATTAAAGTGCACCAAAGTAAACAGAGGTGAGATTAACATTTCCATTCCCCACAAGCAGAAGCCCCCTCCTCGTTCAAGCCCTTTTGCTCACTTCCTTTACATTTTGAATGCAGCCATTTGTCACTTAGCAAATATCAGTGAAATTTAAGTCTTTATAACTATGAAATTCAACTCTGGATAAGGAGATGTTTGACACCCCAGGACCTGAATACTTGGTCAGGGGCTGATAATGGTGATGTAGACCTCAATTTCTTTCTCCCTATGTATGTAGGGAGATTGGAAGATATATTAAATAAAACCTATATCAAAGTGATTATTACAGTTTTCCTCCATCGCGTGTACTCTCCAGGCATATCCGGGGCCTGGTAGCCACCAGGCTACCTGTTGCCTGTTGCTCTACACCAGCTGTGCAGAGCATGAGACGTGGAGAGGTGAGCCTCACTCACTCCTGGTTAGCCCCGCACCCATGGGGCTCCTCCTCTCCGCACCTGGAAGGCCCAGTTTCCTCCTAGTGGGGACAGGAAGAAAGTTGGTTGCTTCCATCTTGGTTGTGGGTCCTGAAATAACTCCCTCTGTCACTCAGCCCCTTCCCAGGGGCCGCTGCCAGCAAGGCCAGGAACAGTGGGGCCCAGCACTCTTGGCTTGGGCCAGAATACCGGCCTAGGTTGCAGAAGTAACAGGCTGGAAAGAAGCTCAGGGATTTGGGTACAGATCGTGTCTGTGCAGCCAGTGAATGAACTAGCAGCTCAGTTAGCTTCTCCGAGGCTGGACTTGTCTCAGGGCTGGGTGCCATGGAACACAGAAATCTGAGACGTGGTTTCTGCTCAGAAGAATGTCTGCCTGAGTGTGTGCGTTTTCCTGTGCTTGCGTGGAAATTGACTTCATGCCGCACGTTTATTCCCTTACCCATTTATGTGGCGTCCACAGCACGCTGGGCATTGCTTTGTGGCTGCGGAGACAAAGATAAATAAGGAGAGGTCTCTGCCTCTAAGACTGTCATAGTTGAGTAGGTGAGACTGACAAGTAAACAGATGATATGGTGTGAGGCGGGCTGGAACAGATGTGGGTAAGAAGAACTGGGGACCAGATGGTAACTTCTCCAGCCCAGGGGCCAGGCTATAGGCACAAGTGAGCACACGTGAGGATGGAGACCAAAATGTAAATTCAGGAAATGATATGGCTGGGAACAAAGCTAAGGATGGTAAGGCAGGAAAGAAGGATCTGAGTCAGGAATGAGTGTTCCACATGCCACACATTAAAAAACAACTGTATAACCCTTATTGCAATTCCCACATTATGTTTTAACATTTTAAAACATTACAGACTTTATAGGAACACTAAACATCATTTTGTCCTTGGGTTGGATTATGAAGATTCTTCTGCAAGAGATAAAGGAAGCAGCAAAGGAGACAATAGACAGACAGGGCTCATGACAGACATGTGAAGAATTGCATGCTTATCTGCATACTTCCTGGACTGTTCAAAATGAAAGTGCTATTAGAAGGCTTCTTCAACATCCTCCTTGTACAGAGGAGAAAACTGTGGCCCTGATGAGAAAACTGTGGCCCTGAGTTAGTGAAGGGCAGATACCCCAGATTCTGCAACTAGGATGAGGTCTCGGACGGCAGCCACAAGAGGAGAGTTGCATTGGCAGTTGTCTGAAGAGCAATGGAAACTGCTCTTCTTTCTGATTAGAATATCAATATTAGTAAGTGCACATATAAACTTTATGAAAGGGCTTAGTATGCTATTTTTCAAACTTTTATTTGCCATGAACCTGTGGTAAGAAATAAATTTCGCTTTGTAATTTAGTATACCACCCCCCCAACACACACACACACACAAACTCATACCGTATTCATCGTATCTAAGTTACTTTGATGCTGGCGTTTTCTTGATTTTACCAGAAAGTGTCATCAGGAGGTTTTCCCGCAATTATGTCACAGCGGCAACCTGGCTGACAACAGTCGTTAAGATGCACCACAATTTCAGAAGTACTAAAATGTGAAAAAAGGTTTAAGCTTTAGAATACACAAAACAGGGCATATCTATTTAAAACTGAAACAAAAGTTTCATGAAACAATACTTACTTTTGTATGTGATATACTCTGATATTTTCTGTTTCGTTCTATCTCATTAAAAAGTTGCTGTTTGGGACTCATGAATGGACTGAGAAACCAGCTTGAAAATAGATGAATAGATAGATTTGTATTAAATGTAATTATTATGGCAGGATAGGGGACCCTTCAAGGTCTCACCATTGGATTCTCCTTGACCTTAACTCTACAATTTTACCAGGTTAAATTGAGGTATTTCTGTCAGCTATTCTAAGCTTTCCTTGTGGACTCTCTTAACGGAGTCACGTTTATCCCTTAAAATGGCCCATGGCTGCCCCATTTATAATTTGTTTTTAAGTATGCATTTGTCCTGATGGAGAACTGGGGGTAATGGGTATACTGATCAGACAGTCAAAGGGAATGCTCACATTTAAAATGTGCTATGTCAAGCTCTTGTATCAGGAGAAAATGAAGTCAAAGAAGGCAGAGGTGACTTGGTGGAGAAAGCCAGGTGGGGTGGAGGAAAACCAGGCAGGGAGGAGGGGCCAGAGAAGCGATGTGAAGGAGGAGGAGCAGCTTCCCAAGCAGCTTCCACTGCAGTTCTGAGCCTTGGGCCAAAGGTGATGAGGAGTTAAATGGGGGGACAGATTGTTGCCATGTTTGGCCCGGTCTTCTCATCACGGTCAATGAGACAATGGCCAGCTCATCCTTTACAAGGGCTGGCAACGTCCGGGGAATTGTTTGGGAGGACAACTTGGCTGCCAAGGAAAGAGAGTGGTTGAATCTATTTTACAGTAGGCTGATAAAGAAATGACAGCGAAGACTTCCCCGTTTAAATAATTTGATACTCACAGCCAGATCAGAGGCAGGATGAGGGCGGAGTGGGGCACAAACCTGTATAGAAAACCGTCTGGGGCAGGGGTTCTTAACCTCTTGTTTGAATCATGACCTTCTTGGACAATTCAAGAAAACATCAGAGGGGACCTTTTCTCTAAGAAATAAACACGCACACAGAATTTTACAGATAATTTCCTAGGTTCATGGACTTTCTGAAATTCATTTGTGGACCCCTTGAATCCAGGTTTAGAGTCCTAACTAAGGGTTATTGGAGGTGGGGGAATTTGGCTTCTCATCTGCTCTTCTAAAAACTAGAGTTCTTCCCTTAAACCAGAGATAGAAGACAAAAGGTTTCCTGACCTATGCAGCCTGGAACAGAGGTTTGGAACAGGTGGAGGTGAGCCATATAAATCCAACAGCATTAGGGACAGTACACGCAGACTCGGGGTTGACTGGTACTGCTTGATGTCTCCAGGCAGATCTTTAGAAGAAGCGTCCAATAATAAATAATGACTTCTGCCTTAGCGCCAGAGATGATGCTCCTTCCGTAGGCCTTGAGAATCAAATGACACAATTTTTCACCAATTTGTCCGATACTTAGCGCAGACAGATACTTCTCAAAATGGATGTCATTAAAGTCACAAAAACTGGTGATGTTATGGACGGATTCTTCCATTTGTATTGCAGAGACATAACAGATGTGGGGAAGCGCCCAGTCTTAGCAAGATGTTGGATTAAATAACGCTTGCTGCCTAGATGTTCTGTCAGTTGCATTATAATACTTAACCGAACTCCTTGTCACTTCTTAAAAGGAATTTAACTGTCAGCCCATTTAATGTCCATCCCTAATGTGAAATTTTTAGATGAAGCCAATTTAGCTTAATTTACCAAGACATCCCTTCATGTTTGGGGGAGGAAAAGCAGGGCTGGAGTCCATTGGAGCCGGCCCTTTGCAGAAGTCTGGAGCACACATGACACAGAATGGCTTCTGTGGGTCACTGTGGCATTTGTTAGGGAAAAGCAATGCCATCCTGCTGCTGCCTCCCACTCCCTCTCTGGAAAAAAGTATCATTCATGGCGCGTTCGTACAGACACGGGAATGATCTCAGGAAGCAAGCACTGACCATTCTTTCTTTAGGGTTGGGGGGTGGGGTGGGAGTGACTGTAGTTCTGAGAGCCTGCCTGGGACTGTAGACTGAAGGGCTTGGTCAAGTCCAGCAGCTTTGTGCTGCAGTTAGTCGTTTCACCTTTTTTTTTTTTTTAACCCCCTTCTGAGGGAAATCTGTGATGACATTTTTTTTCTCTGCACAGGTGCTAGAATGCATTGCGCAAATACAAACATATCCCACTTCATGAGAGAATTTGGAAGTCATTTTCCTTCCATCTGTCTAAAGTAGACTGTGCTCTAAAACTGGCCACGCACCCACCCATTCTCCCACGCACCTTCTCGGTGACAAGGAGGAGATGGCATTGTAAGAGCAGGGAAAAAAAGAAGAGATAAATCCCGAAAGGCATTTAAAAGGATGGCTGATTAGTATCATTTGGGCAGCTATGAATAACACATGATCGCTCCTGGGGCTGCATATCATGCCCAGAAGAGTAGCCTTAATTTTCCATCTCTCCTCTTTCCCGTTCCAGTGTCCCTTTATTAACAGATACCTTTCTCCATCTCATTCCCAAATCCTTGCCGAACCTGAGCATTGTTTGATCACAGATCATTTTCCTATGTCCACAGTGAGTTCTCGCCATGTAGGTAGGTTAGCAATGCTCTTTTAGAAAAGGGAGGCAGCGCCTGGTTCCAGAGGATGCTGCAGCTGTATGCGCTCCGCAGCCAGACAATCAGAGGCCCAGCGGGGCACCTTCCGAGCGCAGCTGCACAGACAGCTCTCCTTGCAAGCTCTCCAAGGCACTGGGCCCTACGTGCGGATTCCAAGCTACATTGAACACAATTGCCCATCAGCACTTAGGAAGCAGTTACCACAGAAACCCAGCAGAGACCAATTAGTCACATGATTAAATTAATTAAAATAACCCAGGGCATCTGCCATCTTGCCTCTTTCTGCTATAGATAGCGCATGACCCAGACAGAACTGTAATTGGTTAGCAATACTGTTGTGTCTCCAAATCCTAGAATTGTCTTCTTACCGTGAAAGGGGGTTCTCCTGATTTGCTTTTCTTTCCCTAAGAACTCTCTTAGGTTGCTTTGGAAGATATTCCTTCCGTATAAGCCAGGCAGTATCAAACTTACAAAACATCAGATTTAATAAACAATGGGATTTGTTATGTTGGGGATAAGAGGATTTGGAAACATTTCCAATTGCACAGTTGAAGACTTTTGGAGGTTTTTAAATGAGGGCTTTAACAATACATGCCAGAGGGTGCTCTGTAATATGCATTTACACTTGACCTGAGAATTCTGTGGCAAGTCAGGGAAACCAGACCACGGCTCTGCTTGTTAAAGTAATAGAGGTGTTATAACGGTGCACAGGTGGCCTGTGTTCTCAGATGGTCCTAGGTCAAGGGTGGTATGCAGTGATCCCACTCAGTGGCTTGTCATCTGTAAAAGACAGAAGTGCACACTCAAGCTAACACAGTAAATCAGTGCTTTGTCCTTGATATGCTGAATGGCCTAATAATGGCCTCTCCAAAATCTCCATGTAGTCAAAGGTTTTCTATTATACCAGTGCCATACTTCTACACACGCACACACAGATCAGCTTACCTGAAATCTCATGGTGCTCACAGCAGCGTGATTTCCATCACCTCAGACACTTTTCTGGAGGCCCTTCTGATCCATCGCACCTGAGAGCGAGTGATTGAACACAATTTGGAGATATCAAACGGGGGTAATGGTGTGGTTTCCCAGTGCTCCTTCTTTGTGAATTGGCTTGACAAAATGGCATGAATTAATTATATAGTCCGACTGCATTAATTTGTGCCTAACAAAGCAAGTGGCACAATCTCGTCTACAAACCTTGACTCTGAGCAGGAGAAACATGGTTATTATACATGAACAAGAGGTAGCATGTAAATAATCATCTGGGACAGATCTTTCGGCAGCTGTAGGCATTGGGTTTGTTTGAACTTACTTCTTCCTGGGTGAATCAGAGTCTAGTCAGACCTCAGAACAGATGTGTCCATCTGGCAATTCTGAAAATCAAGTGACTGATAAAAGAGAGCCACATGGTAATTCAAAAAGCTGTGGCCTAACCTATTATGTAATGAGCCTTAAAGGAAATTAATTGATAAGATGTCACCAGTAGCAACAATAAGTATACACATTTGTATCACATTTTATAATTTACAAAGCATTCACATACCTCTTAATCTTTCCTCTCTGATCTTTACCAATTGTGTTATTTAATTACATATATTTTGTGTGCACTTGGTACATTCACTTTGTTATTGGTGCAAGGATTACTTTGTACATAAGACAAACATAGTATGAAGGCAAAGCAGTGCTAAAACTAAGGGATAGAAAATATATTTCACATTTCAGAGGGTTTTTTCCTTTGAAATAAACAGAAAAATGAAAACATACAAAACTTTCTTTGCATAAGTAATTAATACCTCCAGTAGAGGTGATTTGAAAAGTAAAAAATATATTTTAAACTATTGTATTATTAAATAAAATATTAACAAATATTTAGTAAATACTAATGCCTCTGTGACCCATAGGCTTACTTTTACCAGCAAAAATCTACTTCTGCTATTTCCATATAAAAATTTTCTCAAGCTATTAAAAATTGTGGAAGACATATGGGACTTCCCTGGTGGCCCAATGGGTAAGACTCCATGCTCCCAATGCAGGGGGCCCGGTTTCAATCCCTCGACGGGGAACTGGATCCCGCATGCATGCCACAACTAAGAGTCTGCGTGCCGCAACTAAGACCCAGCACAGCCAAAAAAAAAAAATTATGGAAGATATAGCCATTTGAAAACTGTTAATGGCTACTCTTTTGAGAATGGCAAAATGAACCACAAATCAAAGTGTATCTCAAGTCCTATAATTGCATATCAGATGTGGTCAAAATAAGTCAAACTTTCAGAAATTTATTCTAAAATGTTTTAACAGATAGACGCCGAGTGCCAAGTAGTAGATTTCAAACAGAGATCTCACTTTATCTGCTAACATTTTCTGCAGACTACACTTGATTATCCATGAATTGAGTTTTCACAGCAATGCACTGGGTTGGCTGTCATCATCCTCATCCTAAATTCTGGCTGTCAAGAGGAACTTTGAGGGGCCAAGGTTGGTTATGGAGGGGGATTTTAGTTGTGCATGTTCCTTTGCAAGTTTTAGATTATCCTTTGTCCTGTGTGATTCAGACTTCTCCCATCCTACCAAGGAGCATCAGCAAAAGATGACGCCTCACAATTTATGAATAATTTCTCCCTTCATTCTGCCTCCACTCTCCCATGTCATGTTAACGTTCATTGTATATCTACCAGAATATGAAATTTGAACATTTTAGACTTAGGATGCTGACTTACCGGATCAATCCTGATATGCGTCTGAGACTGACACATTGTGAAAAAAAAGTCACAAAGTTAAATTTCTACGAAAATTGGGATTATAAGAAGTGGTTGCTGACTGTATTGATTTTTAGCCCTTTCATTTGATCTTCCTGGAAAATCTTGGTTCTGAGTACTTACTGACACACTTAAATTGTCAAGGAAATCAACTTGAGATGAGAGAAAATGAAATATTTTGGAAATGAGTTTGTGTCTCTTCTGTTTTCATAAAGATCTAGTTCTTTAATAGTAAAGGGACAGGGCAATTTGTGGAACTGCACAGTAGCTCTACCATGAATCTTTTCGGGAATGAGACAGCATATGAATAAATTAATAAACAAAATTGAATTAATAAGTAAAACTGCATAATATCAGAGCTACATGTTTGTTCCAACGTGCTAATTCATAGCACACTATGGAAGATAAGAAAAATTTTAAACTCACCCTAGTGATATTAAAAATTGAGCACTTGTTATTTTATTCAACAAATACCTATTTAGATCAGCAGTCCCCGTCACTCTTTAACTTCGTACAACTGCTTTTCTTTTCGTAACATATAATACTACTGGATATCATATATTTTTTATAGATATTTGCCTCTTGTCTGTACTTCCCATCATAACAAAACCCTATGAAGACAGCGATTTGTCTGTCTTGTTTACTGGCATATCCCCAGTGTTTGAAGCAGTGTCAGCCATATAAAAGATTCTTGATAAATAGTCACTGAATGAATGAATGAATGAATGGACTAGGTCTGAACTAAATGATGAACTCAATAAACTAGACCAGACTTTTTGAAATAGGGATCATTGAAAGGAATGTTAATTTGTTTATCAAATTAGATTAATTAAATGTTAAAAAGAGCTAGTTTGTAGACTAATAGATAACCTCATTTTATCATCGTGTTGCATTTTTTAATTTTTTAATTTTTAATTTTTAAAAATTAAAAAAAAATTTTTTTTTAAGTGTTGCATTTTTTGAACCTGGGAATCTTTACAGAGGATGTGAAGGCTGCAAGAATAAATGGTAAACTAGTTGATCGTCGTAGTTTTTTCTTCTTTCAATATGCAAATACTTTGGCACAAAGAATCTAAGTGGATTGAAGATGAAAAAATTCAGATGAAATTTATTTTAGCCAAGAAAACAATAGAAACAGGCATAAAATTAAGAAAAAGAGGAGATATTGGAAAATGACTGAGAACTACAATGTATGCATAATCCTGTCTGGGGTAAATGGACCCAGAGTCGGGGGTCCTTCATCTCCTGATCACTTATCCCACATGGCTTTGTTCCTGAATCATTGGGCTGTATAAAACCTCTGCAGATTAACTAATCTGTCTTCCCGGGTTTGTAGTAGTAGGAATAATTATTTTATTCTCAGCTATTCAGTGGTATCACCGTACAAAACTTATTTTGTATTGTGTGAAAGAATATGGATTTGTCTGAAGTTTGGGTGACAAATAGATTATTTTCTCTTAATACCATCCACATGTAGTTTGTACCTTGCAGCAAACACAGACTCTTGTAATCTGAAGTAGAAATCTCAGTCATCAATCACTCACTGGTTTGCAATATACATGTCAATTTCTTTCTCCTTTGAAAAGGCACAGTGTTCAATGCATTGCATAGAACTGACTTATAACCCCATGAGGAAAGAGGGCAACAATGGGCAGGGAGGAGTCTGATGCCCCAGTGTATAGCAAATGGAGCCCAGCAAAAGGTAGAAGATAACTAATTCAAAATGACCTTTTATTTTTTTTTAATTTTTAAATTTTTTATATAAAATTATTTATTTATTTATTTATTATTTTTGGCTGTGTTGGGTCCTCGTTTCTGTGCGAGGGCTTCCTCTAGTTGCGGCAAGCGGGGGCCACTCTTCATCGTGGTGCGCGGGCCTCTCACTGTCGCGGCCTCTCTTGTTGCGGAGCACAGGCTCCAGACGCGCAGGCTCAGTAGGTGTGGCGCACGGGTCTAGTTGCTCCGCGGCATGTGGGATCTTCCCAGACCAGGGCTCGAACCCGTGTCCCCCGCATTGGCAGGCAGACTCTCAACCACTGCGCCACCAGGGAAGCCCCAAAATGACCTTTTAGACAGTTGAAATAGTACTGTGTGCCATAGAAGAACCTCTCTTTTTTTTTTCCCCTCTTGTCCGTCTGGTGATTTCTGTTTTCTTAGCAGCTTCCTGCCTTCATCTTACCCATCAGACTTGTAAAAAAGAGGATTTCAGGAGCCTTACCTAACCTTCCCCATCCCAAGTGATGTTCAGATAAGCTTTATGCAGCTCTCTCTTGGGTCTCCTGTGTAGATTCTCATGGTAAGGATGGGACTAGCTCAGGAACGATTTGAGAAGACTAGCTCAGGAAGGATTTGTCCCCAGCTCAGCTCCTGGGGACCTGTTTAGGGGACAATGCAACACCAGGATGAGAGAACAGCCGACTGCAGGAACCTCCAGGTGTCACCTCCGCCCACCACAGGAGGGGTTCCTTCCTCTCTTGTTCCTCTCCTTCTAGGATCCTTTCCCCAAATCCTGGCCCCAAGAGCCTTCCTGACCCCCAAGGGTTATTGTGTTAGCACCCTCTCTATACAGCTGTGGATGCTCATAGTTCCTCCTGTTTTTAAAGTTTTTACTACATGAGACAACGAGCCAAGCACTTTGTGTTGTTTAATCCTCACAACAACCTGATGAAAAGGGTATTTTGTCCTATCTTATATGGGAGGCACCTGAAACTCAGAGAAGTTAAATAGCTTCCTCAGATCAGGCAGCCCATAAATGACCAGGCTGGGAATGGGCCCGGGTCTCTTTTCCCACCAGACTGTACTTTTGACTATCCCTATACCAGGCTGAAGGTGGATGCAGCAGTGCCATGCACACGGTCCCTGATCTGTTCTGTTCCTTGTCTGCTGCTAACACAACCTAAATCCCTGGAAAAGCCCAACCACCTTTTCAGGCTTTTTTTTCTGAGAGACTCAGAAATGTGTGCTTGCAGGGAGACCACTGTCAGTGTTATACTTGCTTTCAGTTTCATAAACACTTCTGATGCCCTCTCTCTGTAAAGTTGTCTCCGGGGTTACCTGATCTATTAGGGCAAGATGCCAATTAAATCTACCTGTAATCTAAACATTTGCAAATCAGGGCTGTGCCGAGTGTGGGGTTGTCAGCACCCTCCTTGGGAGCGTCCTAGCTAGTAGATAGAAGTTTAGGTGAATGCTTCTTCCAGTCTTTGAAACATTCCAGCTTAATTTGACCTGAAAGATATTAGGAAAAGGAAAGCAAGGAACCTATATACTTCATATATGCTTTTTTTTTTTTAAGATTTAAAAAAAAATTTTTTTTTAACTTTAATTTTTAAAGTCTTCATTGAATTTGTTACAGTACTGCTTCTGTTTTATGTTTTGTTTTTTTTGGCCTCGAGGCATGTGGGGTCTTAGCTCGCCGACCAGGGATCGAACCCACACCCCCTGCATTGGAAGGCGAAGTCTTAACCACTGGACAGGCAGGGAAGTCCCTTCATATATATGCTTTAAATAAATTTAAAAAAAAAAATTTTTTTTAAAAGAAAGAAACCCAAGCTAAAATTTCATCATTGTTGGAGAGAAGTTGCACTTAGTGTTTTCAGCCAGATGTGTGGACAATTCCTCCAACTGTAGCCCTTTAATGGGAATTATGTTTTCCATAGCCTTTCATTTCCTTGAATATTCTGTGCTTGCACTTTGTGCCTCCAAAAAACCCCCGCTCTGGCTGCGGAGGCCTTCTCCATGAAGCTGAGACAAGTCACTGGGCTGGGCTGGGCTGGGCTGGGTCATCCCTCTAGGACGAGGCACTTTTTCTAACCTAATCCTATGCATGTGCAGAGCTGCCTGGTGAGGAGCTCTGAATAGCAGAAAGGAGCTTGGCCGGTCAGAATCCTTGTCAGGTTAAGAAGCCCTTTGTTTCTGTTTAGTTTTCTGAACCAAGACAAATTATGATATTTTCTGTTAATTTCTTTCCTTAATGAGTTTCATTAAAATCAAAGCTTCCGGAAGACTGAGCCTTGACAGCTGTCTAAGGGCTGTTTCATTTACTGGGGGCTGCTTAGACTGAATAATTATTACAGCTTGATAGTTTAAAAAGAAGTAAGAACAACAGAGAGAAATAGATCCCTTGAATGGTGTGTCATACGTTGCTATTTCTTTCCAGGGTCTGGGATTCTATGGTGTTCAAAAGAGATCATTAAAATCATGAAATCATGTATTCTTTGAACTAGAATATTATTAAATCATCACACGCTTGCTTCTTAATGGCTCCCTGGTTCTTAAATACTGAATTTCACTTAATGTTGGTAGATTAAAAGGAAACCTTTTAGAGGTTAATAAAAGAAATTTTAAAGAAAGATTGTCTTTAGACACTGGCAGGTCACTCAGTACATGGTGCTGTGTTGTCTTGATGAGAATATGGGCAGCAGCATATTTTATCTTATGGTTACTGAGTGGTATAGTTATGCACATTAACTTGTCTTCCCCAAGTAATTTTATATGCCAGTTTGGCAGAAAATTTGAATTTACGGCCAGAATCTCATATTTCATGATAGGGTGTTCTTATTTGTGAGGCAAACCTTTCCCCCACCCCTCTCACCTTCTCTCCAAAGTAGAGACAGTGAATGTGACATATTGAGATGATGAGGTCCTCTGAAACATTCTGAGATGGTTTACCTGAAGGCCAAACCTGAAAAATCTCAAAAAAAGGAAAATAAAATAGTATCAAAATTATGCAAAAATTGATAGAATGAAATGTACACTGCTGTGTATAAGGATGAAATGACTCAGAATTACTCTAAATAATTCTGCAAGGAGAAAATGGAAAGAAGGGATGGATGAAGTAAGTGGGGTAAAAATTTGATACTTGTTGAAGCTGAGTGATGGGAATTTGGAGATTCACTATTCTATTATCTTTATTTTTGTGGCTATTTAAAAAATTCATAATAAACATTTTTTAAGTGATAAAATATTAATAGGAGCATGATATGTACGAGATAGAAAAATAAGAATCATGAACTGTAGCAATTTGGTGGTCCAACATAATTTCACAAGAAAAGCTTTACATCATTTGAAAAAAAATTATATCATTGGTGGAGCTTCCCTGGTGGTTCAGTGGTTAAGACTCCATGCTTCCACTGCAGGGGGTGCAGTTTCGATCCCTGGATGGGGAACTAAGACCCCGCATGCCGCGTGGCACGGCCAAAAAAAACCCCAAAAACAAAAAAACAGTATCGTTGGGAAATTTACATAACTGAGAAAAAATTGAGACACAACTCTGCAATCCTTCAGGTTCTGATTTTTTCAGCAGATAAATTATTGATTTAGGAGAAATTAAACTGGGGAAATACTCTGTATTTGGGGGAAGTATTTCTAGGAACAGATTTGAATTTCACAAAGGAAGCACCATCAGTAAAAATGAGTTAGTGGCTCATGTGGAAGAAAAGAAATTGGATATAAACAATGAGGAACAAACTACAGAAAAGAATAAGCATTTTCATTGTTCTTATTTTATCCCTAGCTATTTACAAAACTTGTAATAGACAAAAAGGGATTCACCTGTATGCTCACGGATTCACCTGTATGCCCAGAAAAGCAGAGGATCCCCTTCTTACAATGGTATTTGGCTTATAGGGGATGGAGTCTTACAGCAACACTCTCCATGAATGTGGAGGTTCAGGGAAGCCCCCCTACAACTTGAGATGGAGAGCCAGCTAGCTTCATCTCTCAGCAGGAATCTGTTCCTTTGGCTGTGCTACCCCTTGATAACATCCCATAGGGTTTCATAGCCTCTCTGGAACACTTCCAGGCTCCCATTTTCAGAAGTTCTACTTAGTAGTGATGGAATTGGATGGGTAGTTGGACCAGAGAGTTTCTAAGTTTCCTTCAAATACTGAGATTTTTATAATTATATAAGACAAAGAGAAATGAAAACATCCTCAGCGGTAACAGTTGGATGCAAGATAGGTATGCCTGAGAATGTGACTCTGCACGTTCCCTGTAAAGGGAAGACGTATCCATATTGTGAGCTGTAGGCTGGCTGCCCACCTAGTAGCAGACTGGATGTAATCTGGTCCTTCTATTTCTTAAAGCTTTTAATGCCAAGGAGCCTGGTCTCTCTCAAGAACTCCTCATTAAAGTAGAAAACACTCTCCCGTAGTTTTGACGCTAGGAAGGCGCTCTCCTTCCATAAAGTCTATTGCTATCTTATGGAAATCTCTCCCCTAGGAGGTCACTGAGCCCAGAGCTGCAGCTGTGTTTTAATAAGGGCTGGATAATTTTATGACCAATAACATTTGTCGTTACACATGCTACAAGAAGGTTAATCAAATCTCAGCCTTCAAGGCATAATCTGGGTTCCCACAGGAATTTTCCTGCAGAATTCTGTGTTTGGCTAGGGAAGCTTACTTCCCTCCTCACACATTAGTTGTTGACTGGGGCTCCATGATTCTGGATTTGTGCCGCGATTGTTTCTTACTGTCACTAGCATATTTCGGTGTTGAAATTGTTTGGGGGCACCAACCCGAGTGGCATGGCTTTAGGAGGCTGGCTTTTAGAGCTACTGTGCTTTCAGGCCAATACTTTATTTTTTCAGCTTGAAACTTTAGTGAGACTGGAGTATTCAACCTATCTGTTTCATTTGCCTCAGGGAGCCAAAGTTTAAGGCAACTTTCAGACCTGAGATACCAAATATTTTTCCAGCATTTCTCTGTTGCTTAGGAAACTCATAAACTAGTTCAAACATCTCACTTGGGGAAATATTGAAGTGACATTTAACTCAGAAACAAACTGCTTTTGGTCTGCTAAAGAAAACAGCATCACTGCCTGAAAGGGCAGCAAATCAAAATAAAGAGGGCAAGAGAGAAAGAAGAGATGCCTATTGAAACCTGAAGTTTGGATGGCAGCAACACAAAGTTTGAGATTGTCCATGTTTTCTCTTTGGTTTGGATTATATGACTAGATCAACTTGTGGTATTTCAAATCTTGTTATAATAAAGGAGTGGAGTCCCCTTGTCATTTGAAGGGTCGAGAGACCTCAAGAAGTCTTTTCTTCAGGACTCAGTGATATTTAATGACGCAAAGGAGGTGATATAGACAATCAGAAATAGGACCTAGCTGTCCATGGGTTCTAGAGTCTCTGTTAGGTCCCACTGAGCTTGCCTCTGTCTGATCTGTGGTAGACTGTCTGCACAAAGTTGTCCTTGCAGGTTCCGTGTGACTGAGGCCAGGTCGTTTCAGAGTCTCCACCGTGGTAGAGAGTTCTACCTCCCCACTCCTCACCTTCTCATGCTGGGTTCTCCAAATCCAGTATGATGCAGGTGCAAAGGGTCTGATTCAGGTTGGGTGAGTACTAGAAGGGGTGTGTTTGTGTGTGCATGTGTATGAGAGAGAGAGAGAGAGAGCAAGCGCTAAATCTGACTCAGTTTCCATATGGTCACCTGGGTAGGAGGTGACCTGAGCCTACTCTAGGTTCCCAGGGCTCCTGGGCTAAGAATGGAACCAGGTAGGTATGGGATGGATGGGGGCAGGGGGAGTGTGGAGCCCAAGGAGACGAGGCAGAGTTCAGGGAGTAACTCTTCCCTCCTTCGTACTTTCTTGGACTTTGGCTGTTAACTGGAGGTATCTGGAGATAAGTGGAATGAGTACATAATATTAACTTAAAAAAAACCCAGAAAACAAAAATGAGGTTCTATTAAATGGCAGAATATACGCCTAATTTCTAGGCATTAGTGCAGAGCCAGAGACTGAAAAATCAAAGTGCACCTAATTCGAGTATTCATATTAATTGACCAGTTTCTGCACCTTCCAAAACTGTAAGCTAGAATATGTTAAATGGAAATAAAGGGAATTGGGGAGGGAAGGCGCCCTGGGTCATCCCGCCCCTCCTGGGCAGAGAAGGCACTGGAAGCCATGTTCTCCAGCTGCTTCGAGCGTAATCTTGTAGTCTCCCCAGTGGGCTTCAGCTCAGGTTGTGTCAGCTTATGTGTACAAACAGATTTTAAAAATTGTCCCTTGCTAAGGGAGCTGACATCTGCCACTCTCAGAAATTAGAAATGACAGATGCCCCGAAGGGTGAAAGGCTGTGGCTGATTTTCTGTAAAAAATAGAATCTACTCAGACTCCACTCTTCACCAAACAGACAGCATTGTCTAATCCATGCATTTAGTGGTGGTTTCAGGTAACGAAGGAAAACAGGCAACCTGGTTGTGCTTGTTAACACTGCTGTCTTCTCCTGCAAAACAAAACCCAAACCGTTCTCACTCCCTTTCCTAAGATTTAATGCAGTGCCCTGTGTATCGGACCCAGCAGGTGATGGAGGTTTGTGATGAGATACTTGATGGTTGCAAAATCCTCGTTGTTTGTTCACCCTTTGAGGCCCCTTCCATCTGCAGTAGCCACTTTCCCTCTCCACCATGGGAGAGAAAGAACACAAGCATTGAGACTTTTGAAAGGGAAGAGAGTGGAGTTAAACTGAAGAGAGAAGAAGTTCCTGTCTATTTTAGCCAGGCTCTTTAGGGAAGGGGAGCTGGAATTGGAACCAGAAAGCAGTGAGAACTGAGGCAGCTTTAGGGCTTGGCTTCTCTCCACCTCCTCTCTCTTGGTATCTCTGAGTTTCTCTGGCTCTCTGCTCCATGTTTTTCTCTCTAGCAACCAGACTTCGTTGCTTCCCCGCAGTTCCTGATCCTCGTCACTTCAGCGCACACAACTCCATCACAGCCTCTCCAGCTCCTCTCAATATTGTGATCTTTCAGTTCAGGTCCCATCCTTACCTGTTGTAGTCTCTTGCTGTGTTCTAGTTCTCGTTCCTGAGAGAGGAAATCTGATGGAATCGGTCTGTCTTTTTGCAACAGGGCACATCGTGGGTTGCTGGACAGCTTATCTAATGGCTGCCCTTGGGTCATGTGCATATCCTTGCTCCAGTCAGCTAAGGCTGGGTCACATGGTAAAAAACAGGGTACACAGTCCCTTGGAAAGGGATGTGATAGGTAGACACCTTGACTGATATCTCAAGTTTACTGCCCAACATTTATTGAGTGTTGACTTGTGTCAAGCACCTTGCTAGGTGTCAAGGGTGATCAAAAGCCTTTCATTCATTTCCTATTTATGTAGTAAGGAGGAAAGAAAAAAAATGACTACATCTAGAAGTGGATAAGAAATGGCAGGAAGCACGTGGGGAAGATGGTAGAAGTATAGGGTTTAATAATCTAGAACCAGACTTGTGGTTCTGATCCAAAAGCACACTTTCTTCCTCTTTAGTCTTGCTCCTTGAGTGTGAAATTGAAAGATGGACGGGACCTTTAAAATGACTAAAAAACCCTATTGAAAGCCTCCCTCCAGGGCTCAGCTAAATTCCATCTCCTCCTGACCACCTTCAGCCCAAAAGGATACCTCTCTCCCATGGCCTTGGCAAGCAGGGTACATATTTAAACAACAATCTGCCAGTTTTTTCCTCTCTTTAATGTGTGTATGTCTAATCTTCTTAACCAAGCAGAAAACTCCTTGAGAGAAGGGGCCAGATCTTACATAATTCCCATAATTCCCATAGTTGATGAGATAAGGAAAATGAATTCAGAATGCTGGAAGAAGTTCATCTAAGAGGAGCCTTGGTTAAGGATTGAATATATACTGTGTGTGAAAATGCAATCCAGTCTCAGAATTTGGTTAGTAAAATATGCAGGTATTTTGATGATACAAAACAAAATAGCAGTACTTGAAATACCCAAAAATATAGGCTTTGAGGGGGTAATCTCTTGGTTGAGGAAGGACGTTGTGGCGTAGACAGTGGTTGCTCATTCAGGGGTGAGCTGTGATGCTGAAGGTGTGTCTTTGCCCTGGCAGGCCTGGCATGGAAGGGAGGTTTGAAAGGGAGAACTAGTAAAGAGACTCTGAAAGTAGCCCAGAGGCTCTCCCCTGGCTCTGCCTTTTCTGGCTCTAGCGTGGGTGTGTAGGAGGAGGGGCAGTATTTAAACGCAACTGGCTGGTTCTCTTATGACCTTGTCCATTTTAAGGACCTGGGGCTTTATCCAAGTATGTAATATATTTCTTTCCCTTCGGTTTGCATAGACTTCTCAGAAATCTCCATTAAGAATTTCAAATATATCAGTAACAGTCACACACTGTTGTCAATAGGTAGAGTTAAATGGCAAGAGTCACTTCCAATGATTGACTTTCTTCTGTATATTTCAACAAATTAAAAAAAAAAAAAAAGGCAGCCACAAGAACAAAACAAAGAAGAATAAGACAGGACAAAGTGCTGAACAGTGGAAAGTGCGGTGAAGTTGCCTGTGGAGTCCTTATAAAACACAGTCTTTTAAATATGTATTTTATTGTTTCTAGCAACTCGACAAACTAAAAACATATTGAAAATGAACAACTGACTGAAATAAGCCAGAGCATGCCTCAGGCAACTCCAAGCTTCCCACCAGTTTGGGGTTGACTTCCGTCACTCCTAACATGTGTGAGAGGATGATTCTGAATAACATGGAATCGAAATCACGAATTCTACACACAGATTAAATGAGGGAAGGGGCAACACACGCTTAGCATCATTAAGCCTGTGGCTCCTTTACAACCTCTGATGTTGCACAGACGAAAGGGTTAGGAGGGGAGAGATATGTCCTTGAATAAGAAAGAGCTGCCAGCAGATAGTGGGGACTATATTGGGTATTACCCTGGGGACCCTCTGCTCTTTTCCTTTTATCCCTTAACCAGTCAGTATCTTGCCATGAACCCCATATTATAATTCTTTTGTGCCTTCAGTTGGATCACCTGGTTACATCTCAGTATCTTCATTTTTGAAACAGGGAGACATTACCACTCTCAGCAGGCTGAAGAAGAGCAATGGAAACCTTAATGCATTGACCCCTGTAAAAATTGTCTTCATTTATTAAAGAAACCTTTACACTCTCGCACCTTTTCCCTAGACATGTACAAGGCTAACAGAAAAGAAAGGAAGAGCCCTGATTTAAAGGGAGAATGGGTTTTTATATCAATCTCCTTAATTAGGGACCATTTATTTTAAAAGAGTTACTTCAAGAAATCATACTTTATTTGGGGGTCAGGTAAAGGAAGAGTGAGAAAGAAGGAAGGTCAGAACAATCCAGCACTTTGGCCCTTTTACATCCCACATATACAGGGAGTTCTGAATCCTGAGCAGTATCAGATTTTGCTTTTAGAAACACTTAAGGAGTGAAAATGTTGCCATTGACTCACTAGGGGCAGTGGCATCCCGTTGCAGCATGGTCCGCTAGAGACCTCAGGATGAAACAGAGCACAGAAATAGCCATTTCATCACTAGCCTCTTCCAAGGTCAATCTGAGAAATTTCACTGATATTTTTTCCATATAAATTTCAAGCATTCCAAAAACTAAATCGGCAATGGATACAGGCAGAGGTTCCCCAGGGGCATCGTGTGTGTAGAAGGGAAACCCATCCGTTGGGCCTGAAACCGCAGGATGAAGGGGAATGAGATAAATGCTGGCTGTGAGTCCCTCCCTGCCTTGCAGAGCTGCCTTTGTTGCGATGAGTGTGAAGCACCCGCCTTAACTTTTCGTTACTTTGGCTTTTTTGGCTAGTGTCGCATCTTATAAGTCACAGTCTAGCTTCTCCTGTCCGTGTTTTTACTGCACAGAAGGTTTCCCAATTTGCAAGCGTTTGCAGCACGGCTGGGCCCGGAGATAAAACAGAATGTGTATGTAGTACAGCATGCATTCAACTGATGCACAAGATTCTTTCCACCATATGTGCAGAGTAGTGTGCTTTTCCCCCCGAGGTGCCACTGCCAAAACTGCCAGGAGCGCCTGAGTAAGTGGAGGAGAGACACCCCGAACGCAATGCGGCACCAGGCCTTGCCACCTCCTTGGAAAGAGACCCTTGCTTTCAACACCCACCTGCATTTTTTTACCCCCCCCCCCTTTGTTAGCTCATCTGTCCCACTCTTTTCCACTCACCTTACACAGTGCCCCTAACCTCATCCTGCTCCCTCAGCCTTGGTCCGGGATGCCAGGCGTTGTTGAGGCCGGTATGGAGTTCCGGTTGCCCTTCCGGTAGGAGAGGAGAGGTGTAATTAGCACTTGTGCTAATGAGGATAACAAGACTGTGGTTAAAAACTCATCAGTTACAGAGGAATGACATGAGAGGAAAACCAGCTGATTTTTTTTTTTTCTTCCCCGTAACTGTGTCTTGTCCTTCATCTCATGCAAAGCATAGCTTACCAAGCCTTTTTACAGGAAAGGAACGTTAGTCTGGTCTTTATAGGTAAATCTTCTGGTGGAACTTCTTTTATGATAAGGAAAAAAAAAGATGAGAGATTTAAGATAATTGTACTTTTCACTCCTTGTATCCTTTAGCTGAAGTGAACCAATTCAGAGAGTTGTTTGGTTAATTGTATTTTACCTTCATATTTGCTGCTGAAAATTTGAATCGTCACTACTTTTGGCTTTACTGGAAACTTGTTTGTTTGAAAGCATACAGTATTTCTGACCAAAAAATGTCTGCTCAACTCAAACTCAAACTCTCTTCGTGATCTATACGTATCGGTGTAACATGGAGGTTATAGCCACTCTCTCACTAAACCGAGTGTGGGTAACAAGTACGAGCCCTGCTTCACAGATGGGAAACCAAGCCACAGGGCAGTAACTGCCTTTTACCTGTCCTTTAACTTCTTTAGCCGCCAGTCTGGGAGGTAGGGCTCCTCCACCCACAGGCCCTGAAACAAGAGGGGTTGGGTTATTATATTTGCTGAAGCATAATAACAGTGCTATTATAATCGATCTGTTGTTACTAAGTCATTATCTCAACTTGCTACATTGATTTCATGTGATTTGTTTGCAGGCTTTCTTCCCCAGCATGTTAACAAATAACCTTTGGGCAAATGGAAAGTGTGATTTTTGTGCTTACATTGTTTGTGAGTGCTGATGGATTTGCTACTGTTGACTGTACCACAACGTAGAACGACACGTGTCTCCGTATAGGCTACCTGTGTGGTACCCCACCTTTCCCGAGCAGTAGGTCCGGGGAATTCCTTGCCTGGGAGGATAGGCTTGGAATGGCAGGGCTCTTGGGTTTTAGGGGTCTTTTGTCACTGTGGGGTCTCAGGGAAGGTGATGTACACCATGGGGGAAAGAATAGGCTGATGGTAGATACTGCCCTGTTCATGTGGAAATCTGGGTGGGCAGGCAGTCAGGTGGGTGAGCACCTCTGGGTACTCAAGGAGAGGTGAGGGTGATGTGTTCTGGAAAGATCAAGGACAGGAAATGGTAGGGATACTGAGTTGCCTGGGAGATCCCACAGACCATCCATGGTGGCCCTGTTGGAAGCTTCATTCCTAAGGGCAGGGACCAGGGGAGAAATGTCCTGCATTTTAGCAAATTTATCGTGGAGTAGGAAAGGCTTCTCAGCCTCGGAGAGCATCCTTGGCTGGGGAGGAGCACATCAGAGCCTCTCCTTCAGGCCGTGTTTTATTTATTTATTTTAAATTTATTTATTTATTTTTGGCTGTGTTGGGTCTTTGTTGCTGCGCGTGGGCTTTTCTCTAGTTGCGGCGAGCGGGGGCTACTCTTTGTTGCGGTGCGCGGGCTTCTCATTGTGGTGGCTTCTCTTGTTGCGGAGCATGGGCTCTAGGCACGTGGGCTTCAGCAGTTGTGGTGCTTGGGCTCAGCAGTTGTGGCACGTGGGCTCAGTAGCTGTGGCTCGCCGGTTCGAGGGCAGGCTCAATAGTTGTGGCACACGGGCTTAGTTGCTCCATGGCATGTGGGATCTTCCCGGACCAGGGCTCGAACCCGTGTCCCCTGCATTGGCAGGTGGATTCTTAACCACTGCACCACCAGGGAAGTCCAAGCCCTGTGTTTTAGAAGCACATCATCACTTTGCAATGGTGGCGACAGTCACACTGGGGCTCGACTCTCATTCATTTGGTAATTGGTTATTTTAACACAAACTGTGACTAAGGAACATGATTACACACCTGTCAGCCATATGACGGGAAAGAGAGATGTCTGTGAGCAGGGGAACCGGCTGCATTTCCACCCGGGGTCTCCGTGGAGTCTTCTCCATCAAAGATGTCATTTTTCATTTTTACCTTGAAACAAGACAGACATTATAGCTACTGCCTTGTCTGTATCATTTATAGGAATTGCTGCCACAGATGCTAATCTAAACCAATTCTGATTATATCTTTGTAGACATCAGATCCTAGAGCAGGAGGGCAGGATGTATATAAAGAAACAAATGAGCATAAAAATTATATGGTACCCGTATGGCAGCTTCCTGTGACAGGGCAAGGGGTGGAAAGAAATGAAAGTGTTTTGTACAAGGAGGACATTTTACTTTAAGATGAAATAGATCAGTAAAATAAAAGAAAGCTGTTTCTGATTGTACAGGTGACTAAGTGGAGGAGGGGATTCTCACTTACAGCGAGGGGATTGCCAGGTGATTCAGAGTCCTGTCTAAGGGTTGGGAAGGAGGGATGATGTGTCCGAAAGATGAAAATAAACACAATAAGAAACAAACACACAAAAAACCCTCAAAGGCAACAATATTGAACCGAATTCTAAAACAAATAAGGACCTAATAAAAGCTGCAACATTTAAAAAAAAAAAAAAGTTGCAACATTTAGTTTTAAAAAGCCCTAGCCTTTTGAATAAGAAAATAATATTCACTCATTTGCACATTTTCTGAAAATGGTGAACCAAATATTAGATTGTTTGGAAATTCTTCCTCGCCTTTATTTGTCTGCTCTTATCCATCTTTGGTGAGGCCATTCAGTTTGGAAAGAGTGTGTGGTCACCACGTATACATGTCCAACCTCTGCTGAGCATTGAAATCAGCAAATGATACGGGTGTCCTCTATCACTGAGTTAGAAACAAAGTTGATACAGGATGAAGTTAGTAGCTGGAAAATAGGGAATAAAGGGGGATGATGTGAATGGTAAAGAAGGGTACCAGCAATAAAACCTTGGTTATTAATTTGGCAGTAGTGTGGTGAAGGTGGTGGAATTCAACATGTAGCAGTCTCCAGGAATCCCAGGCTGCTTATGTGGGTGGGAGCTGCCCAGTGAGGGTGGAAAGTTTCTTGATGGAGATATTACTCATGAAACATAAGAGGAGATAAAGAGGTAAGAAAACAAAACGATGCCTTATTTGCAGAGGGCACAATGGGTAGTCAGATGGCAGAAGAGAGATAGAAGCCGTCATTAAGTACCGATGCTGTGTAGGGGGTTAGGATCCTGATTAGAGGGTGTGTTTATGCATTTCTAAAAGCCCTCAAACCTTCGCCAGTGTCTTCGCCTTTGCCTTTGGCTGCTGACCATGCCCTATAGCTGCCTGCAACTTGATTTTAATCAAGACTTTAATGGTAAGAAAAGATACTGAGTCACTATGGCCTTCCTGCCAGCTGAGTTTTTCTCTCCAGAAAAGAAGTGGGCTTGTGAAATTTAAATAACTGTCATCTATTGAGTTCTTACTCTGTGCCAGGCATTGTGTGGGACATGTGATGGATTTTCTCATTCAATCCTTGCAACGAATTTCTAAGCTGGATGTTATGTCCCCTGTTTTTACTGGTAGCACCGGAAATCACACGCAGCTCGTTATTGGCACCAAATGGCTCTCCTCACCCCTTTCTGTACGAACATCTTCAACCAAATGGCACAGGGGTGCTCAACCTTTCAGAATTTGCTCTTGCTTTTTCTCGGTTTTTACTTCCTCATAATTCTTGTGTGTTTATGAGAATATTTTCTACTCCTTACTTTTTGTGGTTTACTTTTATTTACCTTTCAAATTTATAATTATTTAAAAATCTAAATTTTAAATAGGATATAAATGTGTGATATTTGACACTCCAAAAAGTGTAATGTTAGACCTTGGCAAGGGATCATTTGATCTATTGTTATCATTGAACTTCAAAAATTAAAATGTGTTGAACGTGTGGGCTGGATACCATTCATTTTGGATACTTAGTTGTAGATGCTCAATGAATGATGAATGAGACCTCAGGAAAAAATTATGTAAATGCTCTTGTCATTGCTGTCTGTTTTCTGTGAAGTCACAATGCCACACAAAGTGGTTTGGTATAAATTTGGAGTAGTGCAACCTACAGTTTATGAATTTGGGCAAAACATTTTAATATAATCCGAAGGCAAAGGTCTGTCATCCCTTAAGGCAAAGAAATGAATGAAATTTCTTTATCACACTAGGATACTTGATTGCATCCTGCTTGTTATTATTAATAAAGGAAAGCTAATACTAGTAATAGTTATATCAACTGATCATTCTTATTCCCCTTTTACTATTTTCCACATCAAACCATAACAGTTTTCTGTTCTATGCTTCGGCAAGAGCCACAAGAAGAGTTTTATGAATTTAGAATCCTTTGTCCTTGAAAACATGTCTCAGTCTATCTTGATATCCAAGAAAAGATTTGGGCTCCCACTCTCACCTTAGGATCCCATAATCTTATATTTGTAGGGTGAAACCAAAATATAAGAGAGATTTGAAAACAAGCAGGCCCCCTAATGAGAAGTCTGTCAAGTTCAAGGATGTGTCCTTCCCCATCTCCATGCAGAGTTTCTCCTGCTGCTGTACAAGACTCCTCGGCACACTCCCATTTCGATGTCCACTCCTCACCCTTTCTCCCCTCCCATCCTTCCCCGTCTCTGCCCCATACCTCAAGGGCAGAATACTTGGAGAGGCCATTGCCCTCCACCTTGGTGGGCTCAGGATTTCGGTCTGCTCAGGCTTTGGCTGTCTTCTTGTTGCTTGTGTTGGCTGTGGTCTAGTAGACTGCCCCTCAGGCCCTTGTGGTGTGCCAGCTTCCGTGACCACCTCCATTTGAGCTGCGTTGGGCATCAGTGCTTCACCATGAAGAGGGGAGACCACAGGGCAAGATTTCCCTCTTTCCCACCAGGACCCACAGGGACGTTTGAGCCATCATTTCTCTGCCTTCCAAAAATGTCTGCAGTTTCTCTTGCTCATTGTCAGCCAGGCTTCCTCTGCTGGCTGTGCCGCTGTGGAAGAGCCCCTGTGGTGTGGAGACAGGAGCCTGTGCCTGCTGTCGAGAGACCTGCCAAGCTTTGTCTTTATCAGCTCTTTAGCTTTGGACAAGGTACTTAACTTGGCTACACTTCAGATTCCTTGCTGGCAAAATGGAGGTGGTAATGGTAATACAGACCTCATAAGGGTTTGGGGAGCTTTAATGAACTGAAGTCTGCAAAATTCTTAGCATGGTGTCTTGCACAGAACAGACTTGAGTCTTGTGTTACTGTCAAAGTGACTTCTATATTGAGTTTTCTTCCTTTGTGGTAAGAGCCCTGTGGAGCGGTCGCTGAGTTGGAAGTTCTGGAAGTGGTAACGTTCTCTCCAGTGCGGTCCAGTCTGTGGTCTGGGAACCTCCTTCCAGTGGGGCTACCACTTATCTCATATCTAGAATCACACTGGGCAGCTGAGATACCAGGGTGCAGAGGAACTGGAATAGTTTGGGAATTTTGGTACCAGAATGGTTGGGTGAGGGAGGGATTAAAACAAATGGGGGGAAGGGGGAGGGCCACTCACTGTGCCGGGAGCCTACGCGTCCCCTGTTCTCAGTTATTCTAAAAAGGGAGAGGACATGGAGACCCAGGTCATTTTCTGTCTTTTATCACCTGGGCTTTGATTCCAAAATATACTTCCTGGAAGTATAATAATAATAATAAATAATAATGATAATAGTAATAACGACAGAGGAACAAGTGTTAACTGAAATTGTCATCCATAAATGGACTTTAACCTGATACTCGGCTGTTGGCCTCGACAGGCCTTTCTGTCAACACCAGTCAAATTCTGCGTGAATGATTATCTCCTATTTAAACATGCCACAATCCCACCTTTTATTACCTCCATTCATCATCTGCAGAATGACTGGGCTTTAAAAACTAAGACTCCAGAGAGTGTTGTTTGAGCAGAGGTTGTTATTCATGAAGCCTCTGTGCCGCCATCTTTGCATTTGGGTCCTCAGAGAGGCCGATTGGTCCTGGGCTTGGAAGCCAGGTAATTTAGACTTTGTTCCTCTAAGCCTGATGGTGCCTCTGTTAACAGGTCAAGGTGCACGTGGATCGTAATTGGAGCTGTCAGGAGGACCATCCTGTTCAGAATCACATTCTGACTTCACGATCTGAAAGACCCGGGGGCAGAGCCCATGGATGGGTCACCCTGTCTTTCTTCTTTGCTTGCCTCCTCCACATAAATCACAGCACCGCTCCAAGTCAGTCAGAACATTTGTGTGGACAGTGCACAGTGACACCTAGTCCTGGTCTTTCTTCTTCATGTTCAGGCCAATTTTAGATCTTTACAAACATTGCATAATTCACAGTTCTGTTTCTTGCTAAAAAAAATCGTATCTTTAAGACAAACTGTACTTGGGGCACCGTTATTGGATGCTGACCATAAAACTGTCCCAGGCCAGAGCAGTGCCCAGAGGAGCCCTCCTGTGGCTGTCCAGAGTGGAGGACCAGAGTGGCCGGTCCAAAGCTAAGTCCATGAGGGATTGCAAGCTCCAGGCAGGCCAAGTGCACAGATCAAAGGGCCCAAGGCAGGGCCAGAGTCAAGGGTGAGAGTGGAGAGCTGGGAGTGGTATGGAAGTGGACTCAAAGCCAGAGCTGGTAAGGAACCAGTGACAAGAGTGCCGGCTGATTGCTGAGATCAACCTCTGGGTCTCTACAGTCCCGCTCTGCAGGTTAGTGGGCACCCAGGGGACGGGGTTGACTGCGGCTTAGCATATGAACTGTCCAGAGAAGATTTAGGCAACCCTGTTGTATCTGCACCTTGATTATGGCATTTCTGTGGTTGCTGGTCGGAGAAAAGAAAGTCATCTGTGTTTCCCTGCCTTGTGTTTCCCCTCTAGGGTCTCAGGGTAATAGATGCAAATGAATAGTGAAAAGCCAAAAGGCAGGCTATGGGCAGAGGTGGGAGGTGGGGAAGGGGAGCAGTCAAGGAGTCTGGATAATCCACTGTGGATCAAGGGTCCTGGGATGGTCAGAAGCTGATTGGAATGTGATGGTGATGTCGCTTTAGCTGAGAATTGAAAAGAAGGGGCCACATGCCCCAGTTGCCGGGTCTTACCTGTGGTCACTTTGGAAAAACAGTTCTTACCAAACAAAGACACTCAGGTGACCTGATGAAGAGCAGTGCAAGATGAATCCAGAAGGGTCACCTGTTTGATAAAGGGAAAATAGATTTAAAAAAGGAAAAGCAAAAACAGGGATTTCAGAACCACTTAGCAACTGCTCTGATTATTCCAGACACAGCTGTAATGTGCTGGATTGAGGATGATATATTTTAGTCCGTGTGGTAGCTGTATTTCAGGCTGATGTGGAATCTTTTGCCGTAACTGTCATGCAATCCATTAGGGCCCTGAGTGAGGGCAGCCATTAATCAGGCGCGAGATCAGCCCTGTAGCTTCATACACTCGCAGGTCTGAGCAGCTCTGACCTGACATCGTTTAAGGAGATGCTCATGGAGGCCATAAACATGATTCGATTCCCATTATCTTCATGTTGCATGTTTGTTACCGTTATTCTTTGAAGACTCCAAATTGGATATTAAAACTTTATGATACATATAAAGGTTTGTATGGAGTGAAAAAATAGCAGCAGCAAATAGGTCCATCTCATCCATCAGAGCTGTGTGAGCTGTCAGAGGGGCCTGAAGAGGTATGGAGAGAGCCCCTCTGCTTGCCAGTTGAGGAGGATGGAGAATTAGGAGGAACTTCGCTGGGGAAAACAGCTTCTCCCTTGGCCCACATGCTAAGTGGGAATTTAAATACATTTTGTTAAAAGAACAAAGTAAAACAGCACCACTGCAGAATCCCATAGTCAGTCTTCAGTGACAAGCTAATGAAAGGGAGAGCAAAGGATCGTAATGCAAAGATTGGTAGCAACATGAATTGAGCAGATGCCTGGCTCCACACACTGAAGTTTCTGGGTGCCTGGGGCATCTCCAGAGCAGGGAGCCTGATGCCAGGTGGGAGGCCTCGGTCTAGAAAGAAAGCTCTCTGCCCAAGCTGCCTGCATACACAATCCTGTCCATGACCCATCTGCCTTCTGATGTTCAGTGACTTGAATATGTACCTGCATAGAAACAACCCATCTGTAGAGGTAGGCATCTCAGAGTAGAGAAAAAAGGGCACTTCTGGGTCTTACCTTAAGGAAGGGCAAAGGATTAATGAATCCATTCAACATATATTTATAGGATTGTTATACAAGGTACTCGCTGAGCATGGGGGCTTCATACATAATGCACGGTCTCTGCCCTCAGGCAGTTTCCATTCTGGTAGGGAAGGTGAGAGAGGAGTCCTAACCGGGGTGAGTTACACCAAGGAGTCCCAGATGGACTTGGGGCACTATGACTAGGTGAGATAAAGAAACAGGGAGCGAGGCACCAGGTTGGTTGATCTAGGAACGGAATTTTGGGGATGAGAGTTTCGTAGGCAAAGACCAGAGGTTAGACTGATCTTTGTTAGGCAAAAGTCAGTCCAGGTGAGAGGTGGAGGAGAGAAACATATGGGACAAAAGGATTATTGGCTAAAGTCCAAATTGAGTACAGGCTTTTCACGCTGAGACCCTAGTGACTAACCAAGTGGGAGGGACAATAATCAAGTTGGGCAGAAGTTCATGGAATAGTCGTTGATGGTCCAAGTGTGAGGCAGATGAAGTCAGAAAGCTCCAGCAGAGGCCTGCTGAGACTCAGTATGGAGAGTTCTCCTCGGTTCAGGGGCAGAACATTCACCTCTGGGGACTGGGGTGCAAGGCAGAATGTCCAGTTGCTAGGGTTAAAGGATAGGAACTCATTCATTCATTCATTCTCTCACTCACTCACCATTTATGGAGTCTTTATAATATGCCAGGCACTAGATGAGGCCCTAGCGATTTGCAGCTGAATAGACCACAGCTTCTGCACTCAAGGACCACACAGATTAGTGGGGAAGGCAAACACAGAGATGGTCATAGTACAGTGCAATGGATGGAGTGGATATAGAGAGAGATGGAGGGGTACAAAGCCCAGGTTAGACCAGGAGGAAGAGGTCTCAAGTGGGTTCCTAAAGGAGCTGCAGTCTGAATGAAGGCTTAAAAGATGCCTAAGAATTTTCCAGGAGAAGGGGGGGAGGAGAGATGGAAACTGGTTTTACCCTGAGGAAATGAGGTAAGGGACAGGAATCCAGTTGAAGGGAACAGGGCTTTCAGTCATGAGGAATTGGGCCACCGAGATGAGAGTAACTTGGCGGTACCTCAAGTGGAAGCAGGAGCTACTCCGGAGGCCTCCCTGTGCTAGTGCAGCCCAGGGCCAGCACTGGCTGAGCTTCACTGAGCGGCAAAGAAACTGGGCTGTTGTTTACGTCAAGTTCACAGAGATGTTCGTGACACGCTGAAAGGCCACATGTGGCAGCTGCTGTTTATTCCTCTCTGTGCTTCCTCAAGACAGTGTGTATAGACATTCAACAAAGGAAGTTCAGATCAGAAATGGTACACCAGAAAATGAAATTCCAAGGGTTTTCAGAAGTGGTCTCCCCGTGATAAATTCAATTTATCTTGAATTTTGAAAAGAAATTCTATTGCTTCTGGTTCCAAAAATTAGTTATAAAATCTAAATTTTTTGCTCTAGAGCTCTGCATCTCTAAGCGTACTCCTGCAACTTTGAGATGCACTATTTTTGATGTTCCCAAGTCTAGTCACCGCAGCACATGTGTGAGCTGACACATGCTACATCTGCTAAAGGGCTGGAAAGCAAAGTCTGGAAGCTCTACAGCGTTCCCCCGAGCTCTGATTCCAGGCAGAACCTTTTCTTGTTTTCCAAAGAAGTTCTGAAATCACAATGATGGGGAGGTGTAAAGTCCCATTCCTCACAGGGAGGTATTAACTCCCAAGCCTAGTTATCTTTCCACTTAAATGGCAACAGTGTTAACCTTTTCATTGAGTCAGAAACATTGCACTTTTCTGGGGTGGGCCAGTGGAGCTGTTTTTAGAATGTTCCACATTTTCTAAAGGAATCCTCCAGAGGAGAAAAGATGCTGATGTTGCTTGGATATGCACATGACACCAAGGCTTTAGCCCAAAGGAATACGTGGATTCTTTGAAAGAAGAAATAAAGTTTGCTGAATGTAAGAATCAGAATTTAAAAAGTAAATTAGTGACGATTCACAGGGAAAGAGAGGTGAAAATAAAGTTTGTTTAAGCCAGAGGTGTTTCAGGTAGAGAGAAAATTAGTCTAAGTTTCTCACATAATCTATTATTTATTCAAATGCTAGGCATGGCATGAAAATAGATGTATGACTGGCAGTGAGATGGGGAAATCCCCTTGCAGTTTAACTGAAGGACTTTAATTTTTATTTCTATTCCATGGCAAGAAGTGAAGCCTTCTTACAATAATAGATCAAAAATGCACCTTTGGTTTGACAATCACATTTGTAGTAAAGTGTGGAAAACAGTTTCCCGTTTGCTTTTCCCCATAGTTGGCATAAATATCTAGCATATTACTCAGAATAAAGGTGTTGAGAATAAGACCCATGGAGAGAGTTAGTTCATCATGACGTGTTTTGACATTCCTTCTGTCAGAACTGGTCACTTTATTTATTTATTTAAATAAATTTATTTATTTATTTGTTTTTATTTTTGGCTGCGTTGGGTCTTCGTTGCTGCGTGTGGATTTTCTCTAGTTGAAGCAAGCGGGGGCTACTCTTCGTTGCGGCACGTGGGCTTCTTATTGTGGTGGCTTCTCTTGTTGCGGAGCACGGGCTCTAGGCACGCGGGCTCAGTAGTTGTGGCTCGCAGGCTGTAGAGCGCAGACTCAGTAGTTGTGGTGCACAGGCCCAGTTGGTCTGCGGCATGTGGGATCTTCCCGGACCAGGGCTCAAACCCATGTCCCTGGCATTGGCAGGCGGGTTCTTAACCACTGCGCCACCAGGGACCCCCAGAACTGGTCACTTTAGAACAAAGTCAGACATCAACACAGGTCTCCTGGCCCCAGTGGATACCACGAACTGATGGTGGGGTGGTCCGCCTCGACACAGGCCATTAGAGGAGACACAGTCCTTAGAGAATTCAAGAACAATAATGAAACCAGCCGAAAGTTGGTCTGCTTTGTGTTATTACCGTGAGCAGTGATTTCGAGCAGCTTCAGTGTTTACATACCCTCCCTGCAGGGGTCGTGGACTCCCTCTGTCTACCCGCATGGTACGCCATTGTCTGCCACCCAAAATGGGGCAGATGCAGAAAAAGGCAATGGCTTCAATATACAAATGAATCTGAAGTGCTGAAATGAATCTGCGCGTAGGGTAAGGAAGTTCTAATGGATTTTGTCTAACGTTGCCGCAAGTTGCTGTGGAATGATAATTAAACTCGTTCCTACAGAGCGCTTACTATGCTCCAGTCAGTGGCTGGGGCCGACGATCCAGTGGCGAGAAGCCAAACATCATCCTGCCCTTAGAAAGCTTGCAGTCTGGTGGGGAAGACAAAAATTACAGCAGCCAGTGTAAGGGTGCACGTGCGTCAGGCCTAAGAGAGGGCAGAGTGGAGGTATTTGACTTGGTTAGTGAGGTTCAGGAAGGCCTTTTTGAGGAAGAGGTATAGTCGTTCTTCCAAGATTATTTGTCACACCAGAAACTAAAAATAAATAAAGAGAATTTTTTGCTTACAAGCAGCTAGTCGTGAAATCTCTAAATCTTTGGAGTAAACCCCACTGCTGGAGACACATTCTGTATCCTCCTAGTGTTGCACAGCTGTTCACTCCAGTGGGCCTGGGGCCTGGCTGGAGGCCATGCTGACAAGTCTGCTCAGGGCCCCCTCTCAATACCCCCCCTCCAGGCACCCTCCTTACATCAGTGGTTCTCGGGCTGCCCGTGCATTACTATCACCTGAGAGCTTAAAAAAAAAAAAAAAATCCATGTCGAGGCCCCACCCTGGACCAGTTAAATCAGAATCTTGGAAACATAGTGGGGAGGGGGGAGTTCAGGCATCAATATGTTAAAAAAAAAAAACCACCCCAGATGATTCTCATATGCAGCCAGAGCAGAGAACTACTGCCTTAGATGAATGCACTTAATTTCACTTAGTCCAGTAATAATAATTTAAAATTTTACATTAAAAAACTTGAGAATGCAAAGGGAATTACGTCAGTGAGAGGTGTGTGAGTGCTTGTGTGTGCACACACACATGAGGGTGATGGTGCTCGGTCTTCTTGCATGTCGTGTGCTTTCCATCTCTGTGGCATGTGGTGGAAACACAGCGAATGGCTGGAGGATGGAATTTCTTGGACTCAAGAATCAGGTTGATTATCAGAGGCAGACCATTCCAAGCTCCATAGAGTGTGATGCAGAGGCAAATACACGGTTTAATAAAGAAGCAAATTTCTGCCTTTCTCTCTCCACTTCTAATCACTCCAACCCTCCTCTCCTTTCTCTTCCACTGCTGTTTTATTTACTCTCATAAATTATGAGACTTTATATAAAATCCTGTAGCCCCTTTGAGGAAGCACAGTCAAACCTTAATGGGTTTTTTTGTCCTTTAAAAACATAAAAAGCATTGCGAGCACCTTACATGTAAGTGGAATGAATATATTTTTGCCACTAATGTTGAAAATATCCCCAGGCATCTGGTGTGTATGAATGTGTATACATAGTACATGCATAATAAACATCTTCCACCTTATGAATATTTATACACAAGATACATATATATTGAATATAGACATACATATGTAAATAGTAGCCCTTGTAAACTATATGCCAAGTATGTTTCCAAGCATATGCATCATAGTGCATCAGGAATATAATAAACCTACCACCAAGTTTAGCATATTTTGAGGTGGCGTCTTCTACAGAGTTGTGGTAGGGTCTAGTTACTAACCAAGTATGGCTTTTTTTTCATCACTGAAATGTTTGTTAAGCACCAACTAAAAGTAAGGCGCTGGGCATAGTAGAGTAAGAAAGATGAAATAGATGTCGTCCCTGCCTTCAAGAGACCTGCACCTCACAGAGTGCCTTAAAATTCACTTAAGAATCTGACATGTTTGCTACCCATTGGCATCTTATTGCTTTTTATACAGCTGCCTTTTATGTATACACTCTGCTTTAAAATGGGCCTCATTTAAGGCTCTATTGGCTTAAACGCTGACGTAGCTGCATAGTAGAACTGATGCTGTGAGAAGAAAACATCACTGGTTTCAGTGCCTTGATTGGACATGAGCATGCTTACACATTTTTTCTGTCACACATAGTCCAATCCTGCATTTTCATTTTACTCTGATTTGGTAGAGGGGGGAAAAAAGGTAAAATTAAAAGGCACCAAATCCCAGAGATGTTTGTAAATCTCAAAAATACTTTTTGTAACCCCAGTATTACTACCCTGACAGTCCACTTCCAAATTCCATCAGTTCCCTCCCTGCAATAAGTGGCAGAAGCCTTTATTAAAGGCAAGCTGTACATTCTGAAATGTACAGAATAGTGATCCCTTTCTAAAATGACAATCCCTAGTCTAGCTGAGAGCTCTGAGTGATACTTGTCAGGGGCAGATTTCACGCCATTAAAAGAGAAACAATACATCAGCGCCGTCATCGCTGTGCACAGATGTGTGCTCATTGTTTTCTCCCCCTCAATCCATACATCACAACAGGTAGTTCTCAGCTGTTCCCCTGGTGCCAGACATACATTTTATCTAAAGAGACAGCAGATAGAACTACCTGCTGCTTCCTGTGCGGCTCTCCCTGTGTTTCTCTCCCTTTTCCTACTTCACTTGGGCTTTTAAAAATCAGCTGGCAGGGAGCCAGGAGCTCATCATTTTAATGCAGTGCAAAATGGAATATGCATAATTGTATGCAAGCCATATGTGAGGGAGACAGCTCAGCTGTGAATTTCAGGAGGCCAGGAAAGAGAGAGCAGTTAGGGCTGAGATAAGAGGAGTGCAGAGCAGAGTGCAAGTGTCACCCAAATGAATGGTTTAATGAGTGTGCTGCAGACACGCCTCCTTTCACCTACCTCTTTCTTCTCTCCAACTCCAAACCAGAAACCAATGGAGATTAGAAAGGGAAGACTGTATGCAAGGGGTATTGCTAATGGGTTCTGTTAATGTCTCCATTTAAACTTCAGCTTTCTTAATTAACAGTGTAGATGAAAATAACCAGTAACTTTTAATGCAGCTTCTTAATTAAATCTTTTTTTTTTTTTTACTGCATTTGATTGAAGAATCATTGTTCTTACTAGATCATTGCTCCTTTTAGATCTTTATTTAAAAATTGAGGGGAATCAGTTTATCTCTAATAGTATTACAATGCAAAATATAACTATGCAAATTGCTTTTCTTATGGCCTTGCTATTAGAATTTTTTAAAAGTGCATTATCTAGAGATTGCTTAAGCATGCCAAAAAGTTTAAACACGTATGTATGTCATATAATCCTAAATGTGCAACAAAAGTCACTGGAAGTCTGAAGTGGTGGTAATTTTCAACAAAATTATTTGCTTTTGGTTTGTTTCGTATCATTTTAAATATTACACCACAATGAATTTGCATGTTCAAACTGAACTATGTAAAGAAAAATAAATCCCAAATTTTGATATCTAAAAGGCGTACTGCGTATTTAAACAAATTTCTTATTAATGTTGTGATTTCTGGATTCCCGTTTGTTTAATGATCTGAGCTGTTATGCTTTTAGCTTTTTTTCTTCCATTATTTGTAAGTCCCTAAATAGGCCATTATATTTCCCTTCAGGCTAGAGATGAAGATGGACATGCTGAAAATTTTCCCCAGCAGCACTATGCTAAGGAAACTCCAAGGCTTGCCTTCAAGAATAACTGCGAACTACTTGTAAGAATAACATACTTACAACAAGTCTAGAATGTTACTTTAGCACAGTGAAAACAGTTTTTGAAAGGGTTTGTTCATTATTACATAATTTTTGAAGTATTATAGTTTTTCTGTATAGAGTTCTAAATGCTAATTCTGATATCACTGAATATTAATTATAAGATCTCAAATTGTTTGCAAATCTTTTGTATCTGATTATAGAGCTTGGATGGCCCTGCTTTATTAGCTTGTTCTGTATAGTAGTTGATAAGCAGCCATTTGGAGAATGGCTAGTAAAGTTAAAAATATAGAAAAAGACAGTTGATGTATGTAGCTTGGAAAGAAAAAAAAAATCCCATCCCCATCCCTCCTCCTACTTCCTAATTGTACACTATTTTAGGAGACAACATGGTAATATTTTGTTCTGCTAGGAAAGATAGCAGAGTTGACACGCAGTACTCCCTTTAGAATTCAAGTATTCCTACACTCTCTTGCCAAACTCAATCAGGCGCTTTCTCTCTCCTATGTAGAAGTCAAAGCAGCGACAGGATGCGGGGATGTTTCCAAGTCGTGAGAGAGAGGATCTCAGCTGTGACAGGGACTCTGTTCCAATGCAGGGTTAATTTGCTGTTCATTTTAGCATTTATAGCGAGACAAGATGAAAAGCGAGCAGGAATGCCTATTATATTTCTATTAAATGAATCTGTTGGGACCTAATGTTCTTGATTAGCTTTTGAAAACGAGTGCTCTGCAATGCATTTTCTGTTTACCTAAAGTAAACAGAGAATGAATTGTCATTTATTTAGAGATTCAAACACTGCTTTTGAAAATGAAGCTTTATGAGGGATCTAGCTATGTTGTCCCTAAATGTTCTTTTCTTTTCAATTGCATTAAAGCAAAACATTTGCTCCAACTAAACGAAAACACTGAAAGAGAATGAGGATGCTCACTTGTTACATTTTGAGGTAGTCTCTTTTCTGTTTAGTTTTTTGGCCTAACAGAGCACAGCCCTGCCAGGTCTCTGCATTAGGAAATCCCACATGTAACAGTCTTTGGACTTAGCTCTGATACCAACTGTTCATTAAAAACAAAGTGTCCAAAGAGCAGGAGAAGAGAGAAAAATACAGTTCTTTCTCATTCTAGCCACAGGAGCTGGATGTTGACAGTAAGAAACTCCTTCCCACTCCACAGTTTGCGTGGTTACAATAGCATCACTTATTCTGTGTGTCGTCCCTTGACCAACCAATCCACAGGCATATTTGTTGCTTATAAATGCAGTTTTTTTCCCTGACATTTTAACTCACCTTATATTTCATCTTAGGGCCCTTAAACTTCCAGGCTTGCTAGCATTACCTGTTTGGGGGAAACCCTTTTCTTTCATTTTCGTTTTAATGTTTTACTCCGTAACTCTGATTTTCCAGCAGAAGACTATAGGGGCCATTTATACTATGTTTTGGTATCAAAATGCTTTTGAGAGTAGCTTACTTCTTTTTAGAGATACTGTTAAAAACTAATATGCCATATTTGATTTTTTTTTTCCTATTTATTGGAAAAATGAATGTGCTTGAGTTCTGGTTGTGGTCAGTTTATACTGGAGAAAGTAAAACATATATGGGAACATCTTTTCCAGCTATCTTTAGAGAAAATACATGTTTAGTCATTGCTGTGCTTAAACACGATATTGTGTTGGCAGTAGTTTTGAGAGATTGGTACAATCTTTGTCCTTTTAGTCGCTGTTAGAAATGCTTTATTTTGGTCAGCACACTTTCTTGTGATAAAAGAAAAAAAAAAGGAATAGAGAGAAAAAACAAGTAAGCTTATTTCTCCAAGGAGAAATGTAATTTTTTTCAGTTGCAAGAGAAAGGATGGTGTTTGGCTGGTTATGAAGCCCTGAGAAGTTATGCTTCTGTATGAAAATGATTTGTTCATTCATAAGAGAGAAATAGGAAGTCCTTGGAGTTTTCTTAGTGCAGCTTAGGGCAAATTTTAAAAGACTTGGTGAGAGAAGATTGCAAGCCCCACTCCAAAGGGCTTTTCTTAGCTTAAGGGTGGGTCTGCCATCTTGCATGGTTCGCTAGAACAGGGGTGGCTTTAGAAAGTGGGGAAGCTCTTTGGAAGATGGTGATGGTTCTTGGGAGAAAGCCTTGAGGGCACAGGTTACTTCCAGGCTCCCAGGTGATCAGGAACACATGGCTGGAAGGCTAACCCTCTGGGCCACAGGTGCTGACAGAAAGTGCCCTGGCCAGGTAGATGGGACATGGCCTCTGACTTTATAACTGACTATTGATTGTCTCTGCTTCTTGGAAGAGGAGGAATATTAAGTAACCTAAACAAAAGCAAAGTAGAATCGATGCCTAGAATACACAAGTGTGTGTAATCAGAAGGCACTGACAAAGAAAGCATTGGCTGATAGAAAAATCTGCTATGTGACTGTCGATTTCCTGTAGGTATTGATTTGCCCATTTAAATCTCAAACTGTGATATGTGCCTTCACACTTAATGTACAACACAGATGACTAGATATTTAGCTTGGTGGCCAAGATTCTTTGGTTGGTGACTGTGTGGCAGTTTCCTTATGCTTTTTATTAATTTTGAAAATGCAAGGCTGTCAAGATGAGTGGTATTAGATAAAACTTGAGTATTATTTGATATATCACAATTCAGTGTGGCCCCATCTACCTCTTCATAGATAGATGTAGGTACACACACACACACACACACACACACACACACACACACTCCTCAGGGTCTTTTGCTGGTCTCAGTTTATGATCAAAGCAAATAACTTTCAGTAAAAGAAAATGTGGGAAATTCACATCACTTTAACAGCAACATGGCTTATGAGAGCCCAGAAGAGGGAACACTTAGAGCCAGCCTCAATGACTAGCACTTGTCCCAAATTCCAACTCTGTTGCTAGTCCCTTTACCATTATTGCCTCATTCTTTTGGGACTAGAAGGCCTTCTCATTTCCCCTATTAAAATGCTCATATTGATGGTGGGAATTGCATTAAGAGCCAGAGTGGGAGGAGGACCTAAATCACACCTCTCTTAAGCGAGTACTTGCTCAGTTCTTGAAAGCCACCAGGGGTAACACCTAGCAGAAGTATAGCATATGCTGAGTCCTTGGAGGGAGAAGACTTCTAGCTAGAAAAAAAGGAACGTTGAAAGAGTTTGGGGAAGGAATTGAAGACAATTGGGCCTACTCCCCAAGTGTTCTTAGGGGGCAGAGAGCATCAGTCCAGAGAGCATCACTGTATTCAGGAAGAAGGTCAAAATATGGTCAGAGATTAGCAGCAATCAGTGTGGTATAATTTGGTTGGAAAGAAACCAGGTTTAGGAAGTCTGAAAGGGGAAATAAGAGAAAGAAAACTCAAGAGGAGAACAGCCTGTCTTCCTTAGTTCCAGATTCCCGGGTCATCACCTAGACAAAGTTTGACTCCTTTTGGCTTTTCCCTACTCTGTTGAGGGTGGGAGTTTTGCAGAGGAAGGGAGAGGGGGCCCTTAGTTGGGAAGCTAAATAAAAATAGCATCAGGGAATAATACTTTCTTCTTTCTGAAAGAAGAATTCATTCTTTACAATGCCAATGTAGGGAGAAGATGAAAACTGTTTTAATTTTGTGGCCTTGTGAATAGAGCTGGTGGAGAGGAGAGTGGCCTAGGCAGTTCTGTGGGCTGATTTGTCCATCTTACTTCCTTGTGGAGGCAGCGAGGTGGATTATAAGAGTTGGATATTGCCCTTAGGCAGAACTACTCTGTATTAATGCAGTGTTCAATTAACAAGATATTATTGATCATCTTCTATGTACAAGGCATTTTACTAGACAGGGCTTTTGGGGTTCACAAATAGAAAAAGACACAGTCCCTTCCCTGAAGGAGCTTACAATTCAGTAGGAAGAATAGGCATATGCAGTATTGTTAACCATCAGGAATGTGGGCCTTCCGGTCTTCCTGAAAGTTAGAATTTTGTCTCAACTAGACTTTATACCATATCACTCTGGTGGTAGCTAAGGATCATAGGCACAAAGGCTTAATATTTATGGTGATACATCTGGCATCATATCACATTGGACCCCCATTTCGCCTCTTGGACCTCTTTGCATTTCAGATCTTCATCTGTAAAATGTGATAATAAAAGGGTAATAGTCTCAAAGGATATTGTAAGGATCGAAAGTGATGACATATCGAAAGTGCCTGGTACATACAACATTCAGTATATATTCATTGCTATTATCATGATGCTTCTTTTTTTCATGATTATTATCATTACACAGTGAGCTGTGGTCCTAGAGAGCACCAACAAAGTTCTGGAGTACAAAGGAGGAAGAGATTATTTCCACATGCCATAATTAGAGACTTAACAAAGGAGGATACCTTTGATCTAGGCCTTCCGTGGGTTGGATTTTCCATAGTCGGAGCTGGGGTATAAGGGAAGGGGTCATTCCAAGCAGAGGAAAATAGCATGGGCAAAGGCAAGGAGGTGGGAAAGTACAGCCCAGGTGACTCACACCTCAGTTGACAACTAAGTTGGCTGGAGCATAAGGTACCTGAAGGATACAGGGTGAGCTGGCAGGCCGGCCCATTTGCAGAGGTCTAAATAACTGACACCATCCTTTCAAGTCTAGACTTCAGTAGTTCTGCTTCATGGAAATTCCTAGTACTTCTGTGGATTAAAAAAAAATTATTATGGAAAATTCCTGACACATACAAAAGTAGAGAGTCGTAAAATGAACCTCCATGTACTAACAATTATCGACTATTAATCTTGCTTCACCTACCCCTTTACCCATCCCACCCTTTTATTCTGCTGAAGTATTGTGAAGCATATATGTTTTTTTGTTTGTTTTGTTTTTTTGTAAAGACTAGCACACCACTTTTCTGGCTATGAAGAATCCATTGAGACTGAGTAAACTGGGAATTAGAGCTTTGTGACTATGTATACATAAAACCAATGAATCTTGGTTATGCAGTATGCTCTTCCCTCCCTGCTCAGCACAGCCTTGTAAGGCTTGGACGATCAGATGGAGTTTTAAAAACCCTTAAGGTGAAAGACTTGCCACAATGCTAGTGATGACTTGAGTCTTCTTTGTTCTTCTATATTTTAATTTTTCTTTCTTTTTTTTATTGATGTATAGTTGATTTACAATGTTTTGTTAGTTTCTGCTGTACAGCAAAGTGATTCAGTTATACATATGTGTACATTTTTAAAATATTCTTTTCCATTATGGTTTATCACAGGATATTGAGCATAGTTCCCTATGCTATACAGTAGGACCTTGCTGTTTATGCATCCTATATAGAATAGTTTACATAGGCCCCTAGTTTTAAATGTATTTATTTAAAAATAAGATCAGATCTCTTTGCAACCCAGCCCATCTCACCAGTACATGTTGGCCTCATCACGGCAATGAGGGGGAAATCTGGATTGCTGTCAGATATCAGCTATTACTAGGCCTTTCTGGCTAGATCATGGAATCTTAATGAGAACCCCCAAAAGGTGATAAAAACAGCCACATTTCACTTGAAACTTGATAGGCTTTTCAAAATAGGTATAATTGACTGAAGACCTCCCTTAACACTGCTAGTCTTACAGAAAGCCAGATACATGCCCCAGCTCAACTTGAATTGACACACTGTTTCTTTGCTGTTACAACTGAGCAGCCCAGGCACTGAGAATTAAAATTCATGGTGACACACTTGGACTCCCATCACATCAAATAAAATATCATATGATGTACGTGTATGTAGTATGCTGTGTACCGGTTTCCTGAAATAGTAATTGTAAAAGCCCCAAAGGTGTAAAATGACCCAGAAATCCCCAGGGATGGGTTGTTGTCTAGAGAGAGTTGGCCTATCCAACCATTTTTTTCTATCCACCCTCCGGATCCCTTTACTCTGGAGCTATTCCTGTGTTCCCACAGTTCTCTGAACTATTTTTTTAAAGAAAAATTGACCGTTTTAGAAAGAAGAGGACCAATCTTAGACTGAACAAGGGTCAGTTCCAATAGAGGTGGCACCATTATGCTCTCCATCTAGACCATCTGGACTTTAACACAGGCAGAAGAGTGGATTCCACTTGAGTTGTCCTATTTCACCTGCACATTCCTCTGTTTCCATCTGTGCTGTTGTTTCCCCTGGCTCTCCAGCTGGCTCTGCTGCTTCTCTCTTTCTCTTTGTAGCCCCTTGGCTCTCATTGCTGCCATGGTCTTGTGATTTAGAGCCTTTTTCTTCTCCTGTACAAAGACCCTCTCCCACAAAGACCATCTCCCCTCACCTACCACCCGTGGAAACCCTATTTTAACTGTCCCTTTTAGTTTCTTTCTTTGGGGGAGAAGCTCTCTGCAGGAGGGCTGGAGTTCCCCTGCTTCTGCTCTGGTGTAGGTACTCTGCTTGGGATTAGATTTGATTGGAGACCCTTGGTCCCCTGCAAGCTCGCTTTTCCAAGGCATGGAGATCTTCGCCTTTCCCATTCCAGGGCCATTGTGCAAAAAGGTCAGAGGCATATGGTTTGGTGTTCATGCCGGCTTACATGAGCAGTCCATCACACAGTACATCACAGTGGTTCTTGGAGCCAGAGAGAGGTATCGAGGACCATGTGTTCTCCTGGGGAGGCACTGTGGTATGGTGGGTAAGAGTGGGTGTCCCAGGCCCAGCTCTGCAGACACGCCAGCTGTGCAAGCTGGGCAACTTTCCTACCTGCCCTGAGCCTCAGTGCCTTTATCAATACAATGAAGATAAATATAGTAGCTGCCTCGTAGGGTTGTTTTCAGGAGTAAATGAGATCATGTATATGAAGCACTTAGTGTGCCTGACACATACTAAGAAAAAGTTCAATAAGCAGTAGTCTTATTACTAATAAAATGGATCTAGGAGGTGACATTAGTTTAAACAAAATCTTCAGGCAAATGCTGGAAGTACCTGCCTTTATTCTCTAACAAGAGTCTCTTTCCAGTGGGGTCGGATAGAAGCCCATAGGTAATATTTTAATTTAGGACAAAACTTCAGAGAAATCCTTGAACATCCACTCACTTGCCTATTTATGCTGAGGGCACTAGAGATGCCTGTTGGCTGCATAGCAAATGTTGCTGATTTGTGAGGTACTAAAATGTTGGAGGACTTTTTCAAAGAAGAATTTAAAACTTCCAAAAAATAGTACGGTGTTGGGGTGAAGAGCTTGGGCTCTTGAACCAGACTATTTGGTTCAGATTCAGGAGGCTCCACCACTCCACCCACTGGCTGTGTGACCTTGGGCAAGTCACTGAATATCTCTGTGTCCATGTCCTTGTCTGTAAAATAAGGACAACAATCCTATGTATCCTGTAGGGTTGGTGTGAGGTCTGAATGAATGAATACCCCTATGATGCTTAGAACGGTATTCGGCAAACGGTTGGCATTCAATTGAGGTTGTTGTAATTATGATTATTTCTTTCAAGGTTGCATACTTACTAGCACATCATAGAATACCATTGACCAAATTTTCTAGCAACAGATTATCTGAAAGTCTTGAGTATTTATATTTGCATGCAAAAGCCACAGTAATTCCTTGTGAACAATAAGAGGGACGAGGTGCATTACGCAGACAATTCTCATAGCTAAGCTTTTTAAAAAAATATGTAACTGTCCAAGAAGATTCTACGTGATCCAAGACCCCTTCATCTTGCTCTCCCCTTTAATACTAAAATTGTTCATCTTAGAAATATACAACTAAGAAAATAAATGCAAAGCAAGGGAAAAATATAATTAACACATGTAAATGTCTGCAGTAGCAAATGGATGTGCCTCTGATAAGCCTGTTAAGGGAAGGAGACAAGAAACCATCCTTTGTGGGGCGCCTCCAATGTGCCGTTGTGCTTGGTCTTTACAGACCCTTTTTTAGACCCTGTACGCTTTATACCTTTGCTAGTAGATATTGTTATTATTGTTTTACAGATGGGGAAATTAAAATTCGGGGATGTTACGTTCCTTGCCCTGGGAGAGAGGAAGGGATCTAGTGAGCAGGCGCAGAGCCTAGATTTGACCCACATCTCTCTGACCTGTGCTCAGGCCAAGACACACTGCCACCTTCTCAAGGTAGGGACCGGGTCTGATACATTCTTCCATCCCAGGGCGAGAGAAGGGGTTCAATCTATGTTGGTGACATGAAGGAATTAAGCAATTAATCCAGAATCGCTCTTTGTAGCTTCTTTATGGTAACAATTCTTTGGTAGAATTCTGAAGCCAGAAAGAACATCTGTGGGAATGTTAGGAAGGGGAGTTTATTCAGAAAGGCATGTCAGTGTTTGAGAATTTCCAATGAATACTAAATTGTAGGGAAAGGAACCAAAGTATATATATTTTTAAATTTGGTACTCTATAGAAAATATAATTTTCAATGTGTTATAAGCGTTTGAGTGGGTTTTTAAAAATCTGACAGCAATAGATGATATATGATAAATGTTAAATCTTCTTTTGAAGATTTTGATTCTTTTTACAATCAGTAAGGCCGTTTCAAAAAAGGCTTGGCCTCTTTTGATTTGGTGGGGTTGTATTCCTCGGGGTGAACTGATCTATTGCCTTCAAGACTTCTGGCCATCAGGTAGCATACTGGAGTTAGGGGTCAGTGACGTTTTCCCTCATTGTTTTAATTGCTAGAACTGAACAATTACCTAAAGTACCAAAGAGAGTTCACCTTTGATGGCTTGATAGAAACTCTACATCATATATCAAGCAAAGCCAGAAAACCAGATAGGATATCAATTATCAATATAAAAGTGCCTAAGAAACCAGCCAGAACTAGTATTAATCATATTTAGTCATATGCTTGGTTTATGGCTAGAAGAACAAGCTAATGAAAGTCTCTTGGGAGAAAAAGGGAAAGGGAATAAAAAATATTTGGACTTGAGAAGAATGACATCTGAGTAATAAAGGAGGCAAGAAATCGGAGATGGGAATGTGGGGGTGATGGGGGACCGGTGAGAGGAAATTTCAAAAGAAGAAGAAAGATAGACGGCCATGATTAAATGGCAAATAAGCAAGTTCAGGCAAATAAGGTCTTTAATGTGTTTTCTCATTGAATTTGGCTTAAGTGCCTTTTGTAATCATGTTTTTTGTACACTTCCTACTCTTCTGGTTTGAGGCATCGGACTCTCCATGAGGGCTGTCTTCCCAGCTTCTCCTGCCTGGCCACGTACAACCAGAAGTTGAGATAACCCTCTTTTAATTCCAGATGAGGCTCCCCTAGCTGAGAGCTCTGTGAGGCAAGACCTTTGTCTTTCCTCACTGTACCCCTGAGAACCATGCTTGCCCAGCCCGTATTTTATGACTCCAAGCTCTCACTGCCAAGGGCCCAGGTTCAATCCCTTGTCGGGGAACTAAGATCCCGCGTGCTGTGCAGAATGGCCAAAAAAAAAAAAAAGGGGGGGGGGGGAATTGCATGTTACAGTTGATGACGTCTCATTTTTTTAATTGGCAACATTTTTTCCTAGTGGTATAAGATAATAGCATCTTAACGATCAGTGGTGATATAGATTCAATGATCTGTGGAGGTAGGTGCTCAAAAATTATTTGTTGGTTGAACGCATGCAATAACATATCCCCCTGGTTCTAGTTCACATAAAAACGAAATGCTTAAGGTTGGGTCTGGATTGTGCATTGGCCACGGACAAGGTGGAGTGGAGGGTTGGTCTGTGGTTGTCTTGGCTGAGAATTTTACTGCTGTATCCTTTCCCTTCAGTGGAGCTGATAGATGGCTTTGTTCATAATTTCAAGTGAAATGTTGAACCAGTTAAGACATACTCCCGATAAGCCAGGTTTAAAATAATAAGCAGTACTTTTGCCTTAATTATCCAGAAAAGTGCTTACTGTTCTACTTTGGATTGCATATCCATCAATATTTCTCTTGAAAATCCATGAAGATACATTGGTGGAGAAGCAATGGTTTCTCTCTCTCTCTCTCTCTTTCTCAATAGAACGAGCTGTAGATTCCATTAGGATAAAGTATGGGGTTTTTAAATAAATCAGGATAAAGTATGGGTTTTTAAAATAAATCAGGATCTTTTTACCCATCATCATCACCAACACCATCATCTCTTAGAGAGGTTCCCAATCTACAGAAGAGACAAGTACACATAGATAAGTACATTTCCTACACTTCAAATCTGATAATCCACCTTCAGGATATCAACTAAGTTACACCCTATATTTAACTTTGTGAAATACTCTGCTGTTTTATAGTGTTCAGATCTCAATATAGTTTGGTTTCCTTTGAATGGAAAATTTGAATCTGATTCTGATATTGCAGCAGGATCTGTTATACTCTTCTTTGTGTGAACACAGAAGGGGAAAACCACATAAACCTTTTTAAATGTCAAAGCCTGAGATGGGAAGGGAGGCGATATTTAATATTGAGCATATGCTAGAATAAGGCCTTCAAATGAAAAGTATCCTGATTATTAAGATATATGAAATACTTTGGGGTCTCCATTATATAGCCATTTCAAGCAGTGGTGTTTTTAACTTCTAAATTGTCTGATAAATGTGTTAGGACAAAAATGGTGTAAACACTAGTTTTGGCTTAGCGTAATATTTATATATTTGCCAGAGAGCTTGAATTTTGACAATTTGTGACATCATTGTGTATATAAAATACAGTATATGAAGGCAAATTATATATCCCGTGCAGAAATGTGGATACATACATAAAGGAAAATGAAAATAAACTAGAGCATTACAGAAGTGCTTATGAGCCTATGGCATTTAACACATCTCAATCATTTATGCAGTATTTGATATAAACATCAAAAACATAATTTGATGTTTATATATGAACACATAAAAATAAATAACATGGAAAAATAAAGTTGTAGTGAAATTTTCATTTTCATTTTTCCTTAGCACTTTTATTTTTAAACAATGTTATGACTGTCATCAAATCAGCCAAGTTGAGAATTGAGCTGCATCAGTAGAGACAGCCGGTCTTGATAATTCAAACCCAAAAGACCTTTTCTCAAGGGATATATTCTCTGGTGTGTTTGGTCTGGATAGTTTCTTACATCTCTAATTTATTCTTCTGTGTACCTTGCATGAAGACGATATCTATAATTCAATGCAATATCTGTAAAGATTTAAAACCTTTTCTAAAAACCTGGGTATTTAGTGTCATGGACACAACTCAGGGCATAATATGAGAGTAGGTGGTGATGGGATATGTATGTGACCCAGATTTTGAAGATATTTGTCTTTCAGTCGAGGTGCATTTATTGAGTACCTACCATCTCCCCAGTGCTGTGCTTAAAAGACGTGTGTTGCAGTGCAAACACAGCATAAAATGTGGATCCTTCTCATAAGGAGCTTACGTGCAAATTGTGCTGATATGAACAGTGAACTTCCAGTGTATATTAAAGTGCCAGATGTGGTGGTATGCTGATTAGAGAATAGAAATATGTATTAAAGTATCATGAGTACAAAAAGGAAGTAAAGGGTCATTTAATGGGGAAGAGATGGTGGGCTGGAGTCATCAGGAATGGATCCTCAGAGGAGGTGGGGCCTGGGCTGGTCCTTGTAGGAAGGGGAATGGAAGTATATCTCAGAGAAAGAGAAGACTGTTGGTGGAATGATGGGAGGGAGGTGAGCAGGGAGCACGTGGGGGTCATCAAGACACTGCCTGGCATCATTTTGTGAGTAGTGAGAATAGAGTTCACTCGGTAGGTTGTGGTCAAATAATAAAAACAGTGAAAGCCAGACAGCTAATTTTACATTTGGTGTTTTAGGCTATGGGATCTGTATTAGGTAACTGCGCCAGGAAGTGCTATTATGAAAGCAGTGCTTTCACGCCTTGGAGGACACGAGCAGCAAGACTTCTAGAAGGTGGTTAGAACAGTCCAGGCACACTGTGATGAGGACAAGTGCTTCTCACAGCTGGAAAAGCAAGAAAGAGACTGCAAATGACTGTCCAAAAATATTGGCCATCAAGTTCTTATGACCATGTTAATATAAGTAACTGGCAAAGATTTCATCTCAAGCCAATTTTCTTATAAATTTAGATTTTGGATAAGAGTCGTAATTGAGTTAAGTAGGTAGTTGTGTACAATGGGAAAAACTGAGATCAAAGTAGAAGCAAGAAACTGAACTGTGATCCAGAATGATTCAGGGATCATGGTGATTTAAATACAAACTAGGGGGAAAAGGGTCTTAAATTTGTATTAAAGAGGGATAGAATCTCCCTTAACAAGAATGCAATAACCCCTTTGCCCAGAGAACAGCACAGAGGCAGTGCAGCGTATGTGCCCTGGAGTCACACTAACCTGGTTGTGGGGTGACTAGCTTTGTGGCCTTGGGAAGGTCGGTTTCTGCATGTGTAAAACAGGAATGATAGCTGTATACACCATTTAGAGTTGCCATAAAAGCTGAATGAGATAATACATATAAAGTGCTTGGTGTATAATAAGCACTCAATAAAAGGTAACTAATAAAGGGAATAAACCCCCTTTTTTGTATTCAACTTTTAAGAGAAAGAAAGAAATGCCAGTAAATAAAACTCACACGAATATTTAGATTCCTTGTTTTTTAAAAATGAAGACAAAAATCTTATAACACATAGCTTTGGATTGCGTGGATTTAGCTTACTCTTTACACCTTGCACATGTACAAGACTCTAGAAGGAGAACGGGTATTTATCCAGTAACGACCCTAAAGATTTTCAAGATCTTCATCAAAGAAGAAACATCTTATTGAATTTACTGTCTTTACTAAGATAGAGTATTAGACTAATATAAAATGGTTTTGGGGGAAAAAATTCTTACACAGAAAGGGCTTGCTAGTTAAACCTCCAAAGCAAATTTCTTATAATCCCACATTCCCTGATTTTCCTAATTACCTGACTATTTAAAACTTTACTTTTCTTTTGGAAGTAAACACCATCACCCACTTCTTTGGCCATCTTCTTTGTTCATATGCTGATAAGTTTCAGGACGTATCAGTTAGGCACTTAATTACTGATTTGATAAATCAGTTTTCCTTTGGCCTGATTTAGCTGTCTAGAATGCATGTGGAACTTGTTACAGTTGTAAAAATGAAAAAAAAAAAAGCAAAAATCCAAAATAATGTGAGCAAAATGTCATTAAGTGAACATGATAAAGCTGGAAAGCATCTCTCTTGGTTAGAACTCTTCTCTGAAATTGTTGGGCTGCCTCTCTCCTACACAGATTATCAAGGTCGTGTTCAAGATTAAAATGAGCTGTGGGACAATAAATTGCCCTTTATAGCAGAAAAACATGCAAACAGAAAATGAGACCTAATGTCTTTCCACATGCCCTGATTTTTTTTCTTTCTGAGCCTAATACACCTATTTAGTCTAATTTAGTTTTAGCTTTAGTTATGGTTTCTAAAATTACAATGTGTGTGAGGACTGGAATTTTTTTCTTCCAACAGCAATTAGAGTATACGTAATATGCTTTTCTCTCCTCCTTTGGGGAAGGGTAAGAATCACGTATCTCCCTACTGTCTCTGTGTCTAGTCAGCCTGCTGTGGGGACGCCTCTCACGGGGCCCAGGGTGGGAACAGTGCCTCTCAAGAGCCAGCAGCCCCATAGCCTTGCATCTAGACTGGCTCTCATGTCATCAAAGTGTTAGCCCCAGCAAACAATGAAAGAACAATAATGTCTTTTTAGATTGTGAAACTAACCATACAGAGTTATTTGTAGATTTGAAAGTACGACTTAAAAAAATGTAGTTGAAGCCACTGTTTTTTTTTTTTTAAATGACCACAGTACATGGGTTTACATTTTAAGTTTTCTATCCCAAGAAAGAAATGACAGGACTGTTAAGGATGCTGATGGTTAGAGCAAGAAACCTGGGAATAGACAAAGGTTCTGCAATCAGTTCTCCTTCACTCTCAGCTGCCATCATCACCATCTCTCTGGCTTATCCTGGCCATGCATTAACATCTCTTAACTGTTTCCGTAAATTAGAGAACTTTATGCAGGTGCCACACAGAATCATGCTTTCCTCAAAGCCCACGTCATCAATTTCTTCCATCATTCAGTCAGCAAGCTTTTACTGAGTTGCTTACGATGTGCAGGGCGCAAGATCATCTTGGATAGGTACGAAATGGACTACATCTTCACAGAATTGCCCCCTGGTTTTTATAAGTTCTTTGTACATTTACTTTATATTATAGTTAGATGATAGATAGATAGATAGATAGATAGATATAGACATACATAAGTATTTATAAAATCATTTTACTAAAGGCTTTGAATAAGCGCTCAAGAAATACCTACTGCATGAATGAAGGAACAAACCGTACCGGTGTGGCTCCCGTTGGCACTTTTCCACAGCCAGCTCAGACTCCAAGGTCTCTCCTGCGTCTAGGGAGTTGTCAGGAATGTCTGGAATGCGGCAGCACTGGCTGAATGGAGTTCCTCTCTGATAGATTTCTGAGTTGTCTGGTTTCTTGGGCAGAATGAATAGTGGCGGAAGGTGTAGGAGCCACTTCTGAGCTCTGAGAACTATCTGGGGTTCCCTCTCTGAACTGTGGCGTACCTCATAGTCTCCCCGCCACCCCAGTCACCCAGGTTTCTTTCCCACACGAGAGTGGGGCCTGGAAAGAATTTTCTCCAAATTGCATTCAATGCCGCATATCCATGTTTGTGTTTGAATTGAGCTACTAGAGAAAGTATCAGATGTAGTATTCAAGGCATTAGATTTTAAAATATGTAGTTTTCATTCTTTTCGAACTATTTAGATTAAGATTTTAAATGAAAGAATTGCTTAGGCAACACGACTACATTCCTAGGTTTAAGTGAGACACTCGGTCTATCTGGTCTAGGATGGCAAGCAAAGCTTCCAGAAATCCCCCTAGCCCTCTTCCAGCTCCTTCTCTCTCTCAGGTGATTTTCATACAAAATGTCAGTGGCTCCAAGATGCAGTTTTCTCAGAACCCAGTTCTGTTGAATTGGCCCCATAGAATGATCATACTTCTTTTTGAAATAGAACTATGCAAAGTCTTGAATTCTATTACAGAATTTAATACCAATAATTACTTAAAATTTAATGAATTTCACTACTGACTTAATTGCTTTTGAGTAGTTCCACTTAACTTATTAAAGACAAGCAAGGACATATTCATTTAATAAGCAGCAGAAGTCTTGCCCTCACATCTGCCTACGTTCTCTTTTCAATTAATCAATTATAGTCCGATGGTGTGTAATTACACATTAAGAAAGTTATTGGATATCTCAGCATGTCTGTCCCTGGGGGGCTCATGAATACACTAATATAACACACCTGTAATGACCTGTGCTTAGATCTACAACTTACACTCATTTCTGTCTCTCTTCCTCTCTCTTTGCTAAATTAAGATGAGAGCAATTACCATTAACTTTTTGAGTCACATCTAGTCAATGTGATATGGAGAGAGAAAGTGAAAAAGACTGAAAGAAAAGTAAAAATGGAGGAAAAAGACTTTATCTCCAAGTATGAGTAATCTGCCTTTTGAAATTAAGCTTCCTGAGACCTGGTCTTGAGAGCCATTGTAGCAGTGGTCGGTGGTCGTCCATCAGAACTGTGTCTACTGAATCGTACCGAATTCTTGAGAAAATCAGGCCAGCATTATTTGAACTCAGATAGTGTCTTGCTTCCCAGCTTCCTTCAATCTCCTGATGAGAGAAATAGGAAAACCTTTTGAAATCACATTCAGGCAAATTTGCTTGGCTTGTTTCAAATCAAACCAAAGTCTGGAACTGATCCCCAAGCAGGAGCGCTAAGCCTCCGCATAGCAACTAAGCCGCGTTAAAAAAAATAATAATAACAAAGAAAGAAAGAAAAAAGAACCCACTAAAAACGCAGCACAAACAAAGAGCAAATTTTACTACGTTCATGGCCTAAAGGCTCTGGTTATGTGAAGGGGTCTATTCCAGTATGTCCTTCTGATTTATGCTAAATCAGTAAAACCCAACAAGAACCTCTTAATCCAAATTATATAGTCAGAGACATTCTAAATGCCTAAACCAACCAAGTGATTTTAAGCAAATGCCCTGTTAAAATAAGCTTTTGATGTCTGCACAACTCCAACTCAAGAAGCAATCTGTTGACATTTTCGGCAAATGCTATCTTCGTCTGAGACAGAGGCAGCCGTGGCTTCTTCAGAGTATTTTTCAGAGTAAAGCAATTCTTCTCTCCTTCCCTCCCTCCTCCCCAACAGAAAACCCTGCTTCTATTATCCCCTCATTGAGGTACTGACACGGTCAGGTCTATTGTGATGAATGGCTGTCCATCAGGATACATTGGTACTCAGCTAGCAGATGCTCATGAACATGCAAATGAATGTGGTGAGCCTCCTTGGTAGGGAAGGATTTGCTTTGTTGATGTTTTTAACTCTACAACCAATTTTGGGCATTTTGTGTGCTGTTTTCCCTGCTTACAGCCACTGGCCGCGCATACCCCACTGTCACTTGGGCAAAGCCTGTCTCTCCGTGTGCCTCCTGGGGATGCCCGAGACCCCGCTGGCCCAGAACAGAGGATGTGTGTCAGCGGCACAGAGGCACCCCATGTACTTTCAGGGTGTGTCCTTTCCTGGCACCCCTGGCCTGTCGGGACAAATGTCTCTACTGAAGGGGCTGTCTTCCTGTGTGGGCTCCATTTGTGGCATCTCATGGGCCTCCATGGGGTTGGATTGTAAATAGTGGTCACCACATAAAACATACCATCTGTACCCCTGTGGGTAGTAGGATGGAACACAAAAAAGACTTATTCCAGGAATATGAACTGATGTTTACAGACATGCCAGGGCTGGCTTTGAAAACACAGTGGAAAACTGTCTCAAAAGCAGTTTAAGTACCATGTAATAGGAGTCTCAAAAAAGTGCTATAGGAGCATGAAGGAAACCTCTATGTCCAGGGAGATGCACCAAGCTGATGTGTCTGCACCAAGCTGGTGTTTCCACACCAGTCCCCTTCCCCCCGGAGATGGGAGGTCCCATGAGGGAAGGCAGGGCCAGAAGGCGGAGGGTGCCTGTGGCTCTCATGCTTTGGGGGCCTAGAGTCCCCCCAACCCCCAACCCCTGTAATAATTCCTTAAAAACTGGAGGGTAAGGAGATAAGTTCAGATTGAACAAATTGGATTGCTCTTGGGAAAGTTGCCTTATTTGCTGGGCTGGGATTCAGGGCTGTGTTGGGGGGTGTCCTTTGTTGAGGGCATCATACCCACAGGCAGACACAGGCACCTTGGCTATTGGGGTGATGACTGCACATCCCGGGATTTGCACAGCCTTCCCAATTTCACGTTTATCATCTGTTTTCACAAACCAGTGGTCCTCAGATGAGTTCAGGTGCCCAGCATTTGGAAGTAGCGTCACTCTTGGGAACACTATGAATTATTGACCTATTTAATCCCCACTGCGTGAACTAGGAGTAATTTTTGCCATCTGTAATACACATATGAGATACAAAGTCATAAACAGTTCAACAAATATATTATCAAGCTAACTAAGCAGGAGTGACAGTTTCTTGTTTCCCATTCATATTCCTTTGCTGCTTGCCCATTGGTTTTGTCATCTTTGAATGCTTTGCCAGCAGGCACTGCAGCCTTGGTCTGTGAGATAAGTCCTTTGCTACTGAATCTGGGTAATTCCTCTTTATGCATGCTGTGGTTACTGCCTTGTGATATGAGTTTATTTCCCTGCTCAGCCTGTTCTGGAGACCTGGCCACTCCGTTTATGAAGAGACTGGGGTCTCACCTGAAGGGAGTGGCATCTCATATTTCTAAACTCAATCCCGCATCTCTACCCCGACCCCGGTTGCCACCTATTTCCCCTTCCCACCTCCTTCCCTTCGGAAACTAAGAAGGGTGAGGGCAGGGGATAGGCAGACTTTCTTGACCCTCACTACAGTGTGGATGTCGGTGGGGGCGCCCCCTAGTGATTTGTGGTATAATAACGCCCTCCAAGTTGGCCCTGAAGTTGGATCCTGTGTCTCGACCCAGGCCTGCAAATTGTGCCAGTACTTTAGAACCTGTGAGTTTGATATATTAGATTCTCTGAGCCAGACTGTGTGTGTGTGTGTGTGTGTGTGTGTGTGTGTGTGTGTGTGTCCCTGTGGGCGTGTATGTGCATGCAGCAACTTTTTACTGAGGGCTTTTATATCACAGGACTGTGAGAAGCTCAAATGTGACATTCCAGTTCATAAAAACTTTTCAGCCCCCAGGAACTTCTTCCTGGCTGCATTTCCCCACAGGTTACGGTCACCTGTCAGTCTGCTCAGAGACATCTTCCCCTCCTCCCATTTCCTCACCTCACCTTTCTGTCTGTTCATACCCCGTGCTCACATTTCCCTCAACTTTTTGTGCTGAACAGACCAGCCATTGCCCAGCAGCCTTTGTGCTTCCCGTATTCTCTGAGTATATTTCCCTTTTGTTCTCACATATTGTATACTATAATATCTTTTTTGAAGTCCCACAGGGAATAAAGCAAGTCAAAGGAGGGCTGATGCTTGTGCCCGCGCTTTACAGACCAGGCAGCTGCCATTTACAGACCCATGCGGGGGGCCAGCAGGGCTGACGTGGGGCAGCCCCAGAGGTGGTGAAGCTCAGGGGTCTCTGCCTCTGCTCAGTTAGCTGCCCTTCTCCTACTAGAAGTTCTCCTGCCATAACTAAATCTTGAAGTCTTCTAGTTAAAGCTGAGGAAAATATATAGGAGAAAAACATAAATTTGCAAAATCAGTGCATTAACATTTCTCCTCAGTGGTCTGGGAGGAGACAAAGTGATTTGATTGAAGTAGCAGCTCCAGCTGGTCCAGCTTACAGGCAAACAGTGTGTCCTCGGGAGCTGAGTTTCAGAACCACCCCCACCCCCCCCAAGTCTCTGAGAATGTCCCAGGAAGTGAGAAGCTTCAGCATCCTGGTGTGGCTTCCACACTGCCTCTGGCTCCCGAAAGCAAACCCCAATCTTCCCTCAGACCATAGGCCCTGGCTTGGGGTTCAGAAGATATGGTTCCGTTGACTGTGGGCTGACCCTCCCACCCCAAGTTGTGTGTAGCCCCTCACTATCAAAATGTGGTCCACCCACTGGCAGCCTGGACTCCACCTGGGCCCCTGGCAGGATTGCAGACTCTCAGGCCCTACCCAGCCATCCTGAATCAGAACCTGCATTTTCACAAGATCCTGGGGGGAGTCATGTGTACCCTACAGTTTGAGAAGCTCTGGGCTAGGGTATTTTCATCCTGTAAATTTGGGTCTGCTTCAGCGGGCTCCTTATCATCATAGGACACCTGCCCACAACGCATCCAAAAATTCACACCCCGTACTCCTTCCTCCGCTGGAGTCTCTTTCACAGCCATTGAAAACCTTATCCCGTACAACAGGTAGAATTGGTACCCTCAGCTGAGAGAGTATCTTGCTGGGAGTCTCTAGAAGGAGCAGGTTGGGGGCTGGTAAAGGTAGCTGGGATGGGGGACACAGCCTCGGGAGACCGCAGCTCCACGGGAAGTTCAGCCCACTGCTTTAGCGCCTCTGCCTATTTGAAGTCTGAGTTTTAGGGCTCCAGTTTGGGAAGAAAAGGTGAGGCAGTTGATGGGAAACTGAATTCCAAACAGCTTCTGGTGCCTGGCATTTGGGCCTCATTGTTTAATCCCCGAAGGGGAAAGACAGGGTTCCCGCGTGGCATCTCACCCTAGGAGAGGTGGCTCAGCCTGGTGGGATGGGAGGTGGGGTCCACAGGCTGGGCAGGGTGGAGGATAGAGGGGCAAGGTCTGAACCAGGATTCACCCCGTTGTTTTCTGCCTGGAGGACCAGAAGAGGCTGGACTTGGCTGGCTTCCCTCTGCTCAGGCAGGTGAACGTGTGCTGTGGGAAGGGTAGCCTGAGCAATCCCGGTCCCCGCCACGTGACTTCAAAGTAGCTGTCCACAGTGGTGCCCAACTTGGGGCTTAGCACCGCCCCCATTCCTCCCTTCCCTCCCCACCCTGTGCATTGAACAGGTGAGGGAGCTTAGCACATGGCAGACTGGGAGGCCTTGGGTTTCTCATAGTCTGGGTACAGAGTCTGTTGTCCACACCAAGAAAGGGAACTGGGAAGAAGGTGTGTGTGACAAGGGATTAGGGCCAGTGAGCATTTGACCTTAAGTCCACTCCTGGGGATGTGCTCTGGGTGATGTTATTAATATGGCTACTGTACCTTTTCCAGGGCACCTGGTTTCAAATGTTCTGCCTGTTGTCACTATAAATCAGCAAGATGACTTGGGGCTTCAGCTATACATCCCAGTCTGCCTTACACACCGTGGCAGAATAAATATAGGTCAGATCATGTGTCCTGATTTTTTTTTTCAGGCAGTTGGTGACAATTTATTGCACAACAGGAAGTGGACAGTTAACTTAAAGGATCATGTCTATGGCCACCTGGAATTTCTGGGACAGGTCTGATGTAAAATATTCTGGCCTGTTATCATTAAACTCCCAAGGAACACTGGTGCACCTCCAGCTGGGCCTTCATGTTCTGCTGCTGATATCAAATATGGGCATTGTTGCAGAAAAAATTAACTTAATGAATATAGGGACTTCCCTGGTGGTCCAGTGGTTAGGACTCCGAGCTTCCACTGTGGTGGGCGTGGGTTCGATCCCTGATCGGGGAACTAAGATCCCACGTGCCTCGTGGTGCAACCAAAAAATTTTTAAAAATGAATATAATTTTTTCCATTTAAGAGTTTTTCTTCTAATTTTTCTTAAGCATTTGGTACCTGGTACCTATTATAGCGAGCATATGCTAGCACTTGACAAACTGAAGAAGCAATACAGTCAGTATAATCACATTTTTCTGGGTATAACATTGTTTTCAGTCCGAATGATAGAATTAACCGTATCAGCATTTTATGCTGTCCTCTGACCAGATGTGAGAGACTGTGTCAGTCAGGGTCCTAACGGCTGCTGGAGCTTTGGACCTCTTTACAGGGCCAGCTGGAGAGAGGTGGATTGGTTTGTAACCATGAATATGCTGTGATTTGAAGGGCTACTCAAAGGGAAGGGATGGCCACCCACTCACCTGAAATTCTACCATCAGAGGTTATTTGCTTTGGGTTTTGATGCTATCTAAGGTGAAAGCCTTGGTTTGACATTTGGGTTTTATCTGTCTTGGATCAAGGCCCTGAAAGAAGGATAGATAACCAAGGGAGAGACAGACCTATGAAGGAGAAAGTGGGATAAACATCTTACATCTCACACATCACTAGTTCTGTTCAGAACCAGGCTTGTCTCTTCCTCGACTGCCCAGGGGAACAAAGCGCTGTCAGTGACTTGGTTGGAATTGTGCTGTTGCTTCCCTCCGCCTCAGTTGTTTCTAAATGGTGATCCCTGGACTGGGACATGATGAATGGGAAAAATGAGGATGCTGTTTAAATACTTTATATGGAGGTGTAAGGTCCCAGTCTTTTTGGGGGAAGGCTGATCTTTTCTTTCTGAGATTATGTCTTTTAGTTGTGTGGCATTGAAATGTCTTTTTTCTTTTCTTTTTTTAAAATTGAGATTACAGTGATAATAAATAGTGGTTTTTAAAAAGTCTTCAGGCAAAAATGAATCAAGGGACTTACTTAGGGTGGCAAACTTAAAAGCTGTTTTTGAGTTTTCACTGAGCATGGAATCCAAAGTCAGGGAAATACTTAGTGCCCAGGGACCTCACTATGACATGGTCATCTCTTTTAAAATGAAAGCTTTATGTTTGCAAGGGTTCTCCATCAGATACTGTATGCAAAGCCTTCGGGAGATGAGTTAAGAAACAGACACTGCCCTCAAGAAGCTAAGAGTCTAGGACAGACATGATAAAAACTCAAGTAACATCAGAAATTACAGTGACCTGAGCTTTGAGCGAGGGAAAAAGTGCCAAAGAAGGGTCCCAAGGAGGGACGAATCACATCCGATCCATGAGAGGGAATCAGGTGAGTCTGTTAGATTTGGCGTCAGAAAGCTCCTTAGGCTGACACAGAAACAAGGGGCATCCATCACTTTGGATCTGCTCTTTGTCACCCTCCCCAAAGAAAAACCTAAGGAGCATCATCCTTGCCCCCCAGCTATTCACACCCTAATCTACCACTTTGAGTGTTTCATAAAAAGTGAGGCCAGACTGTCCCTTAGACCTGTGATCTCAGTGGGTTTTTGATTACATGCCCCACCAGTAAAAAAACAAAAAATTAGACACCCTAATATTTTCTTCCATCACTTCAGTGGATTGTCTTTGCACCCTCTGAGGTACCCTGCCCCACCTCAGAGATCAACACTCTAGAGAGGTGCACATAGGCTGCTGAAGGAGACTGGGTTTTGTAGGAATAGCTCCTCTAGACAAGAAGAGCCTCAGGATGTATACTGTTAGGCTACACGTCCTATTCCTCAGCAAATCTCAGGAATACGTTGATGTCTATGGATGGTAGAGAGAAATTACAGAACAACTGTGGGGCACAATGCTGAGATTCTTGGTCGTAATTCAACTTGTAGTGCAGAATTTGTATTTAACACATAGGTAGTTGATACATTCCCCAGGACCTCTCTGCCGGATCCCGAGGAGTTTTCAGGCTGGGATGGTATGTGGTGTTCGCAGCCCTGCTCAGTGGGGTGATCTTGCCCACTGGCTCCATTAGGGCATTAGGAATCCCAGATGAAAGGAGGAGGACAGAGATTCTGGAAGGTCTACCTGGGAAGCCCTGCACCCTATCCCTGGGGAGGACTAAACTGGGAGGGAGACACTAAGTTAGGGCTGGGCAATGGGGTCATAATCTTAAGATGCTGCCCAAGCCTTCCCAGGGCTCCATCCTCTGGTGCTTTTTGACCCATTCCTGACCTAGGGATCCAGTTCTAGGAGGATCCCCCCCACCATAAACACACATCTGCAGTTTCCATAAGCCAGGTCGGGGCCCACAGAGGGATCAATTCATAGGAATTCATTTAAAGAGCCTTCTTCTTAGTCGCATCTCCTCTCCCAGTTGGAGGCCACCTGTCCCGTTTCACAGGTTGTGTGCTCTGTGGAAAACTGAGAAAACACCTAACACTTCAGCAAACCTCTGTCAGGCACCTACCAAGGGTCAGGTACTTGGGAAGAGCTGGGAGCAGAAGGGGAATGAGACGGATTCTTCCCTTCCCCCGGTGCTCATTGGGTCCAGAGCTGCCTAGGGTCCCCCAGAACAAGGCAGCTGGGCCACGACTGCAAAGCTAGCCCGTCTTCCTTTCTGGGGGAGAAGGAGCCATAACAGCTCTCTGGACTGTCTCCCGTGAAACGTTTCACAGCCAGAATCCTTGCCAGTTCCTGAAGAGGAGGGCGTACCCGAGGTGAGTGGCCCGCAGAGGCGGCAGGGAGTGAGGAAGGCTAGTCTGGGAAGAAGGGACATGGCACGTCTGAGCAGCCAAAAGATCGAAGAGCCGACCTGTGGCCTTTGCTCAGGAGGCCAGGGCAGGTGCCACGTGGCTGCCACGCAAGCCCTGAGGGGACCCCACCCGCTGCAGACCAGCTGAATCAGAGCCCTTGGGAATGGGGGCCGAGAAAATCTTTTGCAGTGATTCTAATGTGTTGTGAAGCACTTGGAGCATCTACAGGCGCTTAGGTCCTGTTCCAAGCAATATCTTCTGGCTGGTTCTGAAAATACCTAAGGCAACGCTTACCTACCTTCCTCCTTCCCTCCCTCCCTCCTTCCTTCCTTCCTTCCTTCCCTCCCCCTTTCCTTCCTTTCTCTCTCTCTCTCTCTCTCACACACACACACACACACACACACACACCTTGGGCAGGAAAGAAGGAGAGAGAGAGAATAATAAAGGCTATTGAACACTTGCCTTGAGAAGAATTGAACATTTGCTCAAAATGCATCATTACCATAGTTACCATTTGCTGTGTGTGAATATAATACCTGGAAAACAAAATTATTCCAGCATGTGAGAGAGAGCAGGCTGTCTGCTTGGCCATTGCAGGCGTGGCTGCCAAGTGGCTCCCAAACACAGGGGTCTCACCCTCTGGTTTTGCTTCCCAACCTGCCAAGTCAGTCCCATCAGGCCCCATCTTTTACTGCTGAAGGTCAAATGATTCTGCCCCTGGTGCTGCCCCGGTTCCCTCTTCCCTAAAGACTTCAGAGGCGAGGGCCTGTGATAAGGACTGAGAACCCACGTGAGGCCTTTGTGGGACTGTCTGAGCCTGGGGCGTTTATCATCCTTCTGAATGGCGTTCTCCTGGGGAGGGGGAAAGGGAGGGGGAAAGGGAGGGGGCCCTGGCGGAGCCAAAGAACAGTAATCTTTGGAAAAGAAAGAAAAGGGCCAGCAACGGCAACAAAAACTTCCTGCAGATGTGGAATTTGAAGGAATCCAGAGAAAGCAAGCCTATTTTTAGCAGGAGTGAGAGTGCAAACCGTGATAGTCTCCACAGGCTGCTGTCACTAACATTTGTCTATAAGCAACATTTTCATATTTAAACACGACAGCCCTGCAAATTGAAAAGAACCAACACTTTATCTGCTTGCTGAGTAAAAGCTATCGTCTTCCCTCAGCCCGGTGGGAGGACCCGCTCCATCCGTTGGCATTGGGCCAGGCGTTGGGTTCACCTGTGTTGCCATGGATATTCATGTGTCAGCCATTGATGGCAGGCTACTCAGCAGTGGTGACGAGCATGCTGTTCCTTCCGGGTGAGAAAGCTGTGCCGTGTTACCTCTGCAGGGAAAAACGTCCAGTGCACTTTGCTCAATTAAGCATGCATGTGTGGAAATACAACACTCAAATGAGCAGGAATAAAAATATATTAAATTTGAAGAAGTTTAGTAATACCGTCGGGAAAACCAGTGAACTTGACGTGAACCCAAAAATGTCAAAAAAGAGAATCTCAGAAATGTGAGCCTTTCGGCCTTTTACCAGACCCCAAATGAGACATATGCATTACGTCCTCTATGCCCCGTACGAATATCTTGCCCAGATCAATATCAGGAAGCCTGGCACGCAAGTTCTTTTGAAACTTTAGGCAGCAAGCGCTTTTCTAAGCCCTATTAGAAAATAATTCACCGTTAATGTGGTGAGTTTGGATTGGGGAGGGGGACAGTCCTCCGAGGATGAGACCCTGAAGATGACTTCTCCAGGCCCCCACTGCACATTCTGACTTGTACCTGTCCCTACCCTGCTGAAGTTGGTGTTAGTTATTGGCATTCCTGCTGGTCAATGGTGGCTCAAAACTGAGTAGAAAAAGAGCGAGAAAACCACAGGGAAGCACTGAGAGCCTCAAGTTGGCCTGGATGCAGCTGTTTTATTATTCCCAGCTTGGGTTGACATTGCTATACATGCAGAGAAATTTGAGCTTTTCTAGATGATCAGCAAAGCAAAGCAGGAGAAGTTGAAGGGTTTGCTTAGCTTCATTGTGGGCTGGTGGCCGTGGTTTCAAAATGTGGTCCCCAGGCCAGCTGCATCGGCATCACCTAGGAACTTGTTAGAAATGCAGATTCTTAGACCCCCATCCCAGACCAGAATCACAAACTCTGGGGGTGTCGCCCTGGAATGTGTGGGGTTAACTTTTTTTAATATTGTGCTAAAATATAATGTAACATAACATTTGCAATTTTAACCATTTTAAGCATATAATTCAGTGGCATTCTCAATGTTGTACAACCATCACCACTATTTCCAGAACTTTTTCATCACCCCAAACAGAAAATCTATAATCATTAAGCAATAACTCCCCTCCTCCCTCTCCCCCCCAGCCACTGAGAACCTCTAATCTACTTTCTGTCCCTATGAGTTGCCTATTCTAGAGATATTTCATGCAAGTGGAATCATGCAATATTTGGCCTTTTGTGTCTGGCTCCTTTCACTTAGCGTAATGTTTTCAAGGTTCATCCACGGTGGTGCAGCATGTATCAGCACTCTGTTCATCTTTATGGCTGAATAATATTTCATTGTATGCATGTGCCATGTTTTGTTTATCCATTCAACTGCTGATGAACACTTGGATTGTTTCCATCCTTTGGCTACTGTGAATAATGCTTCAATGAACCTTGGTCCACAAATATCTGGAATCTGTGTTTTAACAAGACCACCAGGTGATTCTGATGTGTACCTAATTAAGTTGGAGAAGCTCTGGCTCAGAGCCCCAGAGCTGTCTTTCTCTAGAAACTTGGAACACTCAGTGCAGTCTGCCCTACTGCAGCTTCATCCATCCCAGCCAGGGGTCAAGGCTGTGGCCACTTACATTTCATTTATGCTACAGAGATCGATATTTAGAGTTTCTCAAGGGTCCTTCTAAGACTAATCCCAGAAGAAAGATACCTGTTCAGGTTAGGGATTCTCTTTGACTTTATTTCAAGGGTGATGCCTCAAAATATTTTAAAGGGATGGCAGAAAAACATTTATTAAAAATACATAACCATTCAGTTGTTGATTGGAATTTCACTCACATGTTTTGTGTTACCCTATGATGACCTCAGTATTAACTATAACAATGACCCACTCTACTCCTATCTGTAGAAAACAGCCCTTTTTTTCCCCTGAGAATTGTAGAGGTAGTAAGTGGGAAGAAAAGAAAGAGAAAAGGAAAAATGTATTTGCTATAAGTTCACAGATACTTGGGTAATGTTCAAGGACTATTGTCTTAATTTATAGGCCCCAATATGTTATTCTCAGCTAATCATTCTTCCTATTCAGAAAGGTTAAATAACTTGCTTGTGGTTGCATAGCTAGAAAATGACAAAGCCAGCAATTAGAATCCAGCTCTCAGTCCAAAGTTGCTGAATAAATCAATTTATACCGGCTGTGTGTGGTTTAAAATATTACCCCGTTGGGGATATTTGGATTTTTAACAGAGGACTCCTGGATATGTATTATTTTAACCTAAAGAAATAAATCTTTAAAGGTAGAATGTCATACCTGAAGAAGAGGAAAGGAAAACCTTTCCAACAACCACAGAACCACACTGTGGAGTCCCCTGCAAGCTAAGCGCTAGCGATCCCTGGAGGGCAGGCTCAGGAGAGTGTTGTGTTTTACCTTGGGTGTCACATGTTGAGAATGAAATGAAGGTGAGATGGAGGCGGCCAGGACTGTGACAGTCTGGAAGTCATAACGCCCTAAGGACAATGGAAGTGACTGAGGTGAGGCCAGGGGAACACATATGGCCCTGTTGCCAGGTAGATTAACGGCAGCTCTGCGGAAGAGGGTGCAACCATGCTGAGTGGCTCTGGGGGAGAGGGCCAGGCCTATGGGTAGGGGTTGCAGGAAGGCAGATTTCTTCTCAGTATCAGAAAGAGTTTGCTCACAAGAGTAGGATGGGCACCCTTGTGAAGTAGTGAGTTCCCCGTGGGCAGAAGCATCACAGCTGAGTCTGATGACCAGCCAAGCAGATTGTGGCAGGGCTCCCTGCACTGAATGGAAGGTGAGACAAAAATGACTCCCTGGTGCCTGTTCAACTCCAAGGCATTATGACCTTGAACTTAGTTGCTGAATTGTTATATGCCGGATGCAAAACCAGTATCGAAAGGGAATTTGATAGTGATCGATCATTTTCACTGTTTAAAGTATGTCTCTCCTTTAAAAAAAAAATCACTCAGCATCACTGATGGACATTTCTGAAATATTTAGAGTTAATTATTCTTTGGGGATTTTGTCTCCTTTTTATAAATTCAGTGGGAGCATCAATTTGAATACCCTCTGATAACTGTGTACCGCTGTGACCCGTTGGCATTTCCCTTTTTAGGCTAATAATTGGAAAACTTAAAATGGAGCTGCTCCGTGGGTAAGGATCTTGGGAGATAACAAAGCAGGGAAGACCCAGCTGGAGTCTGAGGCAAACACAGGGACTTTTTGTATTATCATTCTTCCTGTTGCATTCGACTCACATTAGTGAGGTCTGAGGATTTGGGTGGTTGGCATGATCATGGTCTTCAGACATCTGAAGGATGTAAATACTGAGGAAGGAAGGAATTTATTTAGCTCGAGACAAGGGGTATATATAATTAAGGTAAGAGTAATGGAATGAAATTAAGCAAAGAATGATTTAGACTGAATATTAGTGGGCTACTTCCAAGCAATAGATTGATGAAGCTTTTAGATATCTTCTAGGGAATGCTATCCTACGTTTTCCAAGTCACTTGAAAATCAGAGGGACAAAGGCTGAGATAATCTTGAGGAAACCACAGTCTCTGTAGATCAGGCAAACGGAGAGTGCTTAGCTTTCTGCTTTCTAGTCTGTCTCATAAACATGAAAAGCTCAGTGGGCAATCTCCTCCTGAATGACTTCTGTCCGCCTATAGCAAGTGCTTGCTTTTCTTACAACCAGGAATTTTTGAAACGTTGTTATGTTCCCAAGGGTAAAATCCAAATGTGAGAGTCAGAGGAGAATTCTGGAGAGAATCTGGGGTGGAGCAGGCACCTGACTTCTCTGCCTGCTTGTTAGTGGTGCCTCTAAAGGGCAGGAAGAGGAGGCAAAAGTCAAACGTTCCTGTGATGGGTGGGAAAGGATCTTGAAACTCTGGGTCAAAAGGAGACACCTGCTGCAGGGAGAATTGAACACAGCTGGTTGAGGAAGATGGAGACCTCAGCCATTGCAGAACCCTCCATAAGCCTGGAGCTTTACTTCTCCTCTGGACCATTTCCCCTACATGCTAGGAATCTACTTGTTCCTCCCAAAGTCTAGTACAGACAAGTCTTCCAGGATGGGCCCAGATTCTGGGGGTCACCAGTCACTGTCTAGGACTTGTGGCCTTCCCGGACCAGCCATGTGGTCCGGGACCAGCTGGTCACATGCGCCCATGTGACCAGCCATTGTGGGCACGTGCATTGCCTGGAGGGTGTGGGACTGGGCTTCCTTCTGAGACTAATGAGAGACATTTGCAATGAGGTATTTTGCATAAGCCATTCAATAGTACTGACAGGTAAAACAATAGAAAGATATACTGAATTTGATAGAGATTTTTATGTTTAACCTCTTGGGGGGTGTCAGTACTCCCGGCTTCCTCTGTGGTCACAGAGGTGGGCAGTTGGGTAGGGGGGCTCTTTTTCTATAACAAGGGTAGCTCCCATGTAATTTTCCACTTTGAATCCTACATCTTTTTTTATTAAATAGGATGGAGTTTTACTCTTTAAAACAGACCATCGCCGGTCTGCCCGGCTAGCTTTGTCTTAAAAGGGAATAAAATTCTTAAGTTGAAACCAAATCGGAGACTGTTCTATGGTGCGCTCTGCGAGGGGCGTGCAGAGACGTGGGTCTGCTGATTACCTTAATTGCGGAGACAGCGGGGTCCATAATCTCCGGGGCAGTGGACACTCGCTGCGTGTGTTCTCCCCGTCCTTGGATTTAGACAGCCTTTGATCGTCCTGCCTGGCCTAGAATCCCGAATTCCACTGATGACCAGCCTCAGGCCGTCCACTGTTGCATTCAGGCATTCGGGAAGCCCCCTCTCTGTCTCCAGGATGTTCTGGGTTGGAGCCGGGAGAGGACGGACAGGCAGCAAAAACCAGAGTCAGAAACCCCCCAGCAGCAGAGAGAAGGGCCCCGGGGAGCTGCTGACAGGGATGAAATGGGAGGCGGAAAGGCCGCAGCGGAAGCAGCAGCGTTCCCCAGGAGGACCGTGGCTGCCGGGCACCCGAGGAGACGTCCCCTCGGCATGAGGGCACTGTGTAAAGCAGGTTTAGCCCTTGGGGAGGTTTTTATGTGTACTCCGGCTTTTGAATTTTTCTGCTGGCATCTCATCACAGTGTGGGGTAGTAGCCAAGGAAACCCTCAGGTGCCTTCCTCGTCCATTTCCAACCCTGGTTCTGAAGAGGGCAGGGTGCCCCTTGCCCCCCTGAGGTCTCAAGGGGGAGACCTTATTATAAAACTCTCCAAATAAGACGAATTTGGATTCTTGCTAATTTAAAAAGTCAGTGTAATAATGAGTGTGTTGGAAAATGGAAGAAACTACCTTCTCAAAGGGGGGTTAATCATGCTACAGCACCGGGTTGAGCTGAGGGTTAGTGTCGTGTTTACTGTCACTGAACATCAAAGATGTCTTAAGCTAGGAACACAGTTGTCTGTCTCAGTGTGACTCCTATTTACTGCGTGTCAAGCTGCAGGAAGTCCGGCTGATGTAAATAGATTAATATTTAAAAAGTAATACAGAAGAGTAAGGTTCCAAACATGTAATGTTTAATTATTAAAAACCCATAATGGAATTCCATTCCGAGCTCACGTCTCACGTCTCACTGGTGCTAAGCAAAAAACTCAATTAGCCGGCGAGTCTCCTCACTCCACAGCTCATTTTGACTCTCCCAGGGCCAAGCCCGTGTTCTCTTAAAGTGTCTAGAAACATAGGTATGGGCAGCTTAGGTAGTACTAGGCTTTCTCATTAGACAATTGTCGCAACCCTTTTCAGTCAGATTGTTGGATAAAATGACTGTACATTGTTAACAGGACTTAGGAAAGAATTTGAGTTACTTCCAACTGATAGGACTTGGGAGAGGAGGTGATCTGTTAGAAGTCACAGTATTAGGGCCTCCGTGCTCCTGTTAGGTTTATCAGGCTACGAAGTATGTGTTACAGGATGCAGGTGTCTGATTAGAAAAATGGACTTAGCCCAGGGATAGTTAACCACCCGTTTTCCTTTTGAGACCACAGTTCTCCTGGCCCTTTAGGACACACTCTTTTTTTCTTTTTTCTTTTTCATTTGTTAGTTCACTTTATTATTCATTCAACAAATATTTACTGAGTACTATGTGCCAAACACTCTTCCAAATGCTTGGGATACACATTATTTACACAATGGACAAAATTAAATTTCTTCATCCACTGTGCCTAGTTGGCAGCATGCCTCAATACAGTGGGGTGAAATATTCTGCTAAGTGGTGTTCCTGCTATCAATTTTGCACAATGTAACCCAATGTAGGACACACTCCTGTGAGGGTGAATTTCTCCTATGGTGGAGAATAGCCAGAGGAAGAGATAACATGACCAGTGTGGCTTGGAGTAGAATAAACCCTCATGGACCAGTCGAATCCAGTTCAGAATCAGTGTGCCAGCAAGGCTGATTGGGGCAGTAATTCTTGATTTTATATTTTTTATTTAGCAGGACAGATAAGGATGTTCCTTTGTATATGAATATGAAAATACTGGTAGGCCATTTGTTTTTCTTGTTGCTGTGCTCTAAGAGTTTGCCCCCTCGATTGTGGAGCCTCGATTCCCATGAGATGCTCATGCATTCATCTATAATGCAGAAAATGCAGTGGTGTGACCTAAAATGCTCTTGGGTGGAGCTTCAGGGTTTGGAAGGTCACACGAGAGGTAACAGTATTCATGACATCCTGTGGGCTGGCGGGCTGTGTGGGGTAACCAGAACTGAGAGGACAGAAATTGAGTTTGTAGTGACTGCAGAAGCTGAAACCACAGGGTGAAATGTAATAGGGTCCAGACCTCGATGAACACAGGAAGCTGATGAGAGGGGAGGAGGGAGCTGTAGGGCTGAGAAAAGGGCTGCAAGGGGACGAGTAACCTTGATTCCCAGCAGGGCAGAGCCTGTGAACATGTGGAAGGGCAAAGGCATGGGAATCACCTTCGCCTTCTCTTACAATTCGGAAAACAACCAACAGTTGCACGTGGGAAGCCTTACCATGTGCAAGACAGTGCTCTGGGGTGTAGAGGCCCAGGCCCGGTACCACAGAGGAAAGCTTTAAGCAAACGAAAAATGTTAAGGCCTAGGTTTCCTGGCTCTGTCTTACAGGCATCCAAATCATTACAGTAGCATTTTCCAAAGTGATTTTCTACAGGATCCTACTAGGGAAAAAAAAAAAAAAGATTTCTATTTTTGGAAAGTTGAGGAAACTCTGGATTACTGAAGTTAAATGTTTCTTTTCTGCAGAACTTCTCAGCGGCTTAAATATGGCAATGTGCAATGAGAATCTTCCAGAGGAGCATAGGGTGTGCAACTTTTCCCAAACTCATTTGACCATGGAATCCTTTTTTAGGGGCAGAACACTGATGGGACTGGTGTTTCTCAGGATCCCCTGTAGGCGATAGATTTGGGACAGGAGTAGTCAATGAGAAGGGGAGCAGGGTTTGCAGTGGAATTAGGAACAGGCAAGGACCTGATGTGGCAGTCACATTTCCTTTCTGTGGTGACCCTCAGAAATAGTGCTGGTGTAAAGAGGTCTGTGTAAGAGGCATATCCTGGTGTCACCTTCCTGCTTTCCTGGGCCGAGGCTGCCCTGGGCACCCCACACCCACAGCAGGGTACATGGTAGGATGATGCCACAAGGAGACCCTTAACCACAGGAGGAAGTAGTGTGGGATCAGGAAGGACTTTGAAGTCCCTGACCCTTCCCAGATTGTCCTCATCTTTTAATATAGAGTAATACCGGAAAGGGCCGTGGTCAGGATTAAAGTGGAGAAGGTTTGTAAAGCTGGGTTAGATTCTTGGTCTCCCTGAAGTTGGAGGCTCGCTATATAGAAGCTCAAGGAAACAAGCAAGGCAGGACTAGCCATTGCTGCCCATCTTCCTGGAGCCTGGGCAATTGTTCTGGCAGCAAAGGTGGCCCCACAGTGCTAAGAACTGGGCAATGGGACTGTCTTTTTGCCCCCAAGGAGTAGACACCATTGCTTCCTGCTCTAGCACACGGCCTCGGAGGACCTGCAACTCCTGCTGCGTGACTTCCGGTCGTGCCACTTCCAGCCCTCTCCTCTCCACTCTGCCTCACCACCTGTGCTGCCCCGGCGCTTCTGCTTACTGCCTGTCCTCTGTGGTCCTCTGGCTTTCTGCCCACGGCCACTGTTCCCACCACTACTTAGTCTCTTGAGGTCATCTTGATTCCCAACTCACCAGAGAAGAAAACCTGATTGGCTTGTTGCATTGCTTTGTCCCTGTTAGGCAGAGTCCCCACCCCAGGTCTTGAGGTATCCTTGAGTCCGGTCTGCTAAGGGCAGGAAAGCAGCGGGCAGTGGCCATAGCAGGCACTTAGCGCCTGATGGCTTCTGTTCTGATACACAGGTAGTTCCTACACCATTTTTTTTTTCTCCTCCTCCTTCTCCCCTTTCCTGTTCCTCCCCACTTCTGGACATGCCAGTCCATACCAAGGGCGTGCCTTGATATAACACAATATATCCAGTGACGCCTGTTCTTTCACTCTTAGATACTAAGCACTAGAAGAGAGGCTCAGCCTCACATATTTCGATTATCCCCTCGTATACCCTTCTTTTGTATCGTACCAGATCTGAGGTCCATTGTACAGGCTACTTGGATTAGGCAGTGCATCATACTCATTTCTCTTTTCACCTAGGACCCAATAGTCCAGTTGTACAGTGGGTCAAAAGGTAGGATCCTTTTCCATTTCATTTCCTTTCTTCAGAGGAGACCAAAGAATGATGTAGTTAGTCATACACGGGTTATGAGATGGGGGCTTTTACCCAAATACTGATTATGGATATATAATTGTTGCTAGTCTTAATTTCCTTATCTCTAAAATAAGGTCTGTTACCTGGCTGCTGATCTCTTTACAGACTTTTGGTGAGTGGTATTGTGATAGTGTCTTTTGCACCACTTGAATTTACTGGAAGAAAGGAGTTATAGAAATAACAGATGTGTTTAAACATATACGAATTACATATCTTTGTCCCAGATTGTCTTGCTTCATACCATTTAGCACTTCAGACATTCAGCCTGGGTGGGGAGATTGGGTGGAGCTAACCCAGGATTTGCTTATGAGGATGGAATCGTAAGAGGGGTGCTCAGTGGAGAATCTAGCATTAGTGGAGTGTTGGCTTTCAGTTAAGTAGTTAGCTCAGCAGGGTGGCTGCATTCATGGAACAAAGATGGAAGAGAACTAGGCAAGCCTACGGTCCACAAACATCCAGGAAGCTTTTCAGAGACAAAGGAACCAACATGGGGATCTGAAGTTGGAAGCAGTCCAGCATATCCCTCACAGATACCTAACAAACTGTCACTAAGTAGGTGCTCTCACACTGGTTTTAATTAACTAAAAAGTCAGCAGATAGCCTAAATTATTTCTTTTCCCCAAGTTTTTGAGCCCAGTACTCTGGGCCTTTTGAATTGGTAGCATTGTGCACCAGATGCCATAAATGTCACATTTGTGTGTAACTGAGCATAAGGGATTCCATTGGTGACTCTGGCCCGGGCGACTGGTGCTGGCCTGAAGCTGAGCCTAGGGCTAAAACATCCGTGAGCTTAAGACCACAACCTGGCCGGCAAGTCTCCTCATTATTGCAATTATGTTACTGTCAAACACTCTACAAGCCCTTGGAAACACAGTGGAGAGAATATGGGGGTCAAGTGTTTTGCTGATTTGGGTTTCTGGGTTTTATTTTTGTGGTGTGCTTTTGATTTTGAAGTATGCATCATAGGAAATTTCATAGTAGTGAATTTCCTCTTTGTTTTTAATAACTGAGATTTAATAAAAGAATGAGTAAATAAGAGTTTAGTTAAACCAGTTGGCTCTCTTTTAAACCTGTAAAACTGGACCCAGTGAAGGCAGCAGATATGACACAGGAGGAGATGGGATAATGAAAAAGGGGCCAGTCCCTTTCAAGAGTAAATAAAGTCACAAGCAGGAACAAACAATGGCTTCTGACATCTTTCTACCAATGCAAAGAGTGGGAATGACCAAGTTACCCTGGGTTGTGGGCACAAAAAGATAAAAATGATCTTGGAGATACCACTGAGACTTGGAGGGGGGTTAATGCCTAGATGAGAGAGGACATATAGAACTAAAATGTAAAACACCATATCCCACCAACATATCTAGTAGGTGCGTAAAATTCTGGAAAATATATCCTTGTATGGCAATCCATGCACCTGAGGGGAAATACAAGGTGGGAATTTTAAGAAAATAAAAGGAAACATCAAAAGAATTACTTGGCGGGGGGTGGTGGTAATTGAGTACAAAATATGAAGTAGATACTGAAAATAGATTAATTAGCAATTAAGCAAGATATGGGGCCATTTACCTAGACATCTGCTAAGAATACTATTCTGTTAGAAACAGAGCGATTGATCCTCCTTCCCATGCCTTGTGCATAGTTCTGAGAAGGTGGAGAAGCTGTGAGAGGAATCCTACTTTGACCACCATATTGATTAATACAGGGGAGAGCAGCTTGGTGTGTGGATGGAAAGAAGAATTGACACAACCATCTTGGGATGTGCATGGATATGATCAACCATGTTCCCTAGAATTTGGATAAGCAGACATTTTTAATCCAAGGAAGGTTGATTTGTTCCCCAAATCAGAGGCTCGGTGTAGTTTGTGGGGGTGGGGAGGGCAAAATGGAGGGCGGGAAATTCTGAAAATGAATATTGTGTCAGGAAGGCAAGGGTGCATGAAGGGATAAACCCTTGGGGGAACTGCCCAAGGTAATTAAAGGAAGTATTAGGGCTATGCTCATGGAAGAAGCAAGAAGCAGAATTGGAGAGATCAGTGTTTAGAGCAAATGGTGTAGTGTTTAACAAAAGAGGATGAGAAGACAAGGCTGGGCAACTTTTATTTGTTTTTTTCCCCATTGTCTCCATAAAGAGAATGCGCTTTATACTGGAAAGGGTAACAGAAACCATAAAGAAAACTATGAATCCCACACTGGGGGCAAAGAGATAGGCAGAGAGCACCTGCTACACTCACCAAATTTAGCTCTCCCTGCCTCTTGGAGGGAATTTGAGGATAATTTCATATTTACTTTGGGATAATCTTTGTTCTATCATGATGAATGGAAGAGGTTTTCAAAAAGACAGAAATGGACTAAAATTTCAAAATTGGGAAAGGGTTTCTGATTTCTGAAACTCTAGACCAGTAGGCTTGATGGCTTACCCTCAAAAGGCCTTGAATATATCATTAAACAAGTGGTTGATAAGCACTTTCAAGAAAAAGGTTTTGGTTGACCAGAAACTCAGAGTGAAGCATGCAGCATGGTAGAGTGAAAAAAGGATGGGTCGGAAGTTCTGATCTGGATCCTGGCTCCATTATTTGTAGGCTGTGAGACCTTAGGGAAACCACATCATTTCTTTGAACATTTGTTTTCTTATCTTCAAGCAAAATGGGAAAAACAGTAGCTCCTTTACAAGTTTGTTGTCAGAATTAAAGGAGATCAGTGAAAGCTTCGGGCTTAGTACATAACAGACATTCAATAAATGTTTGTTTTGAAAAAGCAATACCTAACAGCGGGATACGACTGCTAAAAAAGCACATGTGTTCTAGGGTGGCGTTAGTGGAGCTGCCGTGTTCCATGTGAGGGAGGGGAGAGTTCCCTGGACTCGATGCTGGTCAGGCTGCTGCGTTCTGTTCTGGACCCCACCCTCTATGAGGGGCATTACCAAGGTGAAGTATATGCCTGGGTAAAAGACACAGGAGGACAGACAGGATAGGAGGGCTCTGGGAACTTGTCCCTGGGGAATGGGTGCAGGAACTGGGGAGGTTTAAAAATAAAAATCTGGGGAAAATAAGATGGCTCTTTTTAAGTATTTGAAAGGCTGAGCTTTGGAAGAGGAGTTGACCTGTGCTGAGAGACCCTGGCGAACAGAACTACTATCAATGGGTGGAAGTGACAGGGACATTGCATGGTTAAACTTTCTGACACTCAAAGCTGTCCGACAACAAAACAGGCTGCGTAGGACTCTGCACTATATTGCAACCCTCTTTAGAAAGATCACCTTTGTGGGATTCACTCTTTGGCTGTGTGGATGAATCAGGATGGTCTCCCTGTCGTAGGAAGATGAGGGGCACCAAGAAGACCATCTGTGTAGAAGCAAACCCACGTTTGCTGGGGGAGATAGGTTGGGCTTGACCCATGAAGTTCCTTAGAGGTCTAAGTGTCTGTAATTCTGAAATTTCAAAACAAAGCTATTATCAAATACAGACATACCTCGGAGATATTACGGATTTGGTTTCAAGCCACTGAAAAAAAAAGCAAATATACTAGTAAAGTGAGTCACATGAATTTTTTGGTTTCCCACTACATATAAAAGTTATGTTTAAACTATGCTGTAGTCTAAGTGTGCAATAGCACTATGTCTAAAGTAATGTACATACCTTAATTAAAAAATACTTTATTGCTGAAAAATGCTAGCTTTAATCTTTTCGCAAGAGTAACATCAAAAATCACTGATGACAGATCACCATAACAAACATAAAATGATGAAAAAGTTAGAAATATTGTGAGAATTACCACAATGTGACACAGAGACACAAAGTGAGCAAATACCATTGCTCACTGATAGACTTGTTCAATGTAGGGTTGCCACCAACCTTCAATTTGTAAAAAACACAATATCTGAGAAGTGCAAACGAGGGAGGTGTGCCTGTATTAGTCAGTCATCTTACTTCTGTAGTTTTAAAGGAAAATGCCAAAGTCCTTGAGATAGTGGGGCAGTATGGGCTTTGAAGCCAGACACATCTAAGTTAGAATCTGGATCTGCCATCTCTTATCTGCATAGGTAATCTTGGACAAGTTATTTAAACCCCAGTGATCTATATGCTAAGGTACTTGTGGAGATTAAAAGAGGTAATCCATGTAACATGCTTAGCATGGTTACTAGTCCTTAAATAATGCAAGCTATTGTTACTCGTATGATCTATTATTATCACATCAAATTGGGGCTTCCAGTAGGCACTGTAATAAAAGCCATAACCTTTGTTGGAGTGTCCTGGAGAGATTTGAGGACTGGGCAGCAATGGACACCAGGGGCTGAAGTGGGGCAATCCTGGCATCCACAGGTAGGAGCTGGTTCAGTCTGGAAACCAGGAGCACAGAAATGTTCAAGACTGCTAAAAGGGGATTGAATGAAGCATTGCAGGTGAAGCCCTTTGCCAGGTGTCTGGCAGATTTCAAGCAATCACTATATAGTTGGTAAATCAATGAGAGTCACTAGGAGCAGCTGCGAGCCTTTGAGAAGCGCCAGAGAGGGAGCTGAGGAGCCGTGAATTCTGCCTAGCAGCGCCCTTGACCTGGACCACCTGCATACACACAGCCTTGGTCCTATGGCATTTCAGTGGCGCTTCTCATCGCTGATGCCAAGACACAGCCTGGGTGGATGAGGAGGCTGGGAGGCAGATTCAAATAAAATCCCTTGAAAAAAAGAGACTGTTTCAAATATCACAGATAATAATAGCAGTCCTTCCAAAAAGTCCTATTATTGATGTACGATTAGCTGTGTTGTGGAATTAAAGCCATGTGTTTTGAAATATGATTTTTGCCATTTTCTAAAAAGCCTGTGTGAAGGAAGAAATGAGGTGAGTGACCACAGATAAAAAGAAGCCAGATAATTAGTACACTTCACTTTTTTAACACATCACTTTGGTGGCGCTCCCTTTATACACAGGTACAACCCAAGGTCCCTCCCTACAGTTTTTTCAGACAGAGAGAGGGCTCTTATAGTCACACATAATGAACTTCAAATATTCAAGTATGCATTTAGAAAACAGCAAGTAATGATAAAGGAGATCAAAGACACATTTGAAAAGAGATTCAGATATCTATTTTGAAAACAAGGAGAGTTACAATAACCAAGGTAAATATACATCTGAAAAAAGATTCAGATATACATTTGAAAAAAGAGGAGTCACAGGGTTAGAAGAGCAAAGGGGAGTTAGATATTGAGACAGTAAAATATTAAGACTGTTTTTTAGTTAAAAACTGTTCGTTGCATTTAGAAGAAATCTGGGGACAGGAAGTGCATGCAAGTTTCTCCCATGACTGTTAATAGACAGATTTTGAGTTTCTTGAGGGCAGGTGCTGAATCTTTCCCATTGTTTCACAGTTCAGTGCCTTCTTGAGCACAGCTCAGTACTTACTTTGAAAAAATAAAAGCATTACAAATAGAAGCTCAGTTTTTCTCAAGCTTCAGTTTGAAGCAAGGATGGTTCAGTAAAAACAAAACAAAATGCTGCAGGCCTCCTGTTTCCTGCTGTAGATGCTAAGCTGTATGAGGGCAGGGGACGCATCTTACTTAACTCATATCCCTGGTTCCTGGCTCAGTGCCTGACACAGGGTGGGCCCTCAGTGAATGAATAAATTGGATTATGTGATGGCAAAATTTTCAGGGCAGGTCACAGAATACCTGGAGTTGATAAAAAGGAGAGAGAAAATCGAGTCACGGGGCATGGCAGCAGCGTTTCAATGGGGCATGGGGTAGGACATGGCTCTCTGCTTTTATGGGGCACGTTTTCCAAGTCTGCAATCACTTGCTGGTTCTTTCTTCCTCACGTGTTTCCTGGGCAGTGCGTCACTATGGATGATCTCAGTTTACAGCTGAGCACCTGTGGCTCAGCGTGGTTAAGTACCTGCCCCGCCAGGAGCTGGAGGCTGGAGGAGTGGACTAGATGATCTCTGAGGTTCCCTTCAGGGCTAACTTTCATTGCTCTGAGATCTCCTGGGCTACTTCTGTGTCCTTTCACGGCCACAGAACTGGAAAACAGAGAGGCAAACATTTGGCATCAGGTGGATCAGATTTTCCAATGTTTGAGTTTTTCAGTTTCCGTCTGGGTGACCTGTGTTAAGAAGAGGTAAGCTGCATTTATCCAGTTTAAATGAAGTGGAGAGTTTTGTGATGATACACTAATACACTTAGGTGACCGAATATGTCAGAACAAAGGGAAACGTCACCTTCTTCTGAATCATGTGTTTGGCTGTGAGGATGGAGCCTCGGTCATGGAATACAGTCCAGGACTCCATCTCTTGCTTTGGCTGTAGAAACAGAGACTTGGGTCAGTAAGGAGCCATTTGTCAACGCTCATTGAAATTCTGGAAACCAAGCCCGTCTCTGCTCTGCATTTCAGAGCTCATGGCACGTGTGAAAGAGAAGGATCTGCCCTGGTGACCTGGCCCAAGGTTTCTGAAATCCAGCTTAACTTATAAGTAGTACTTGAGTCATGGTATAAAGTTCCTACAGGGCAGCATTCTAATGAGATGTTCAGTTCTAACAAAGATGCTTGTTAGTCTCTCCTTGAGTTCCAAATCCTATGTGAGGGGAGAGAGAGAGAGAGAGAGAGAAAGCCAAACTGCAAAGCAAAACAAAAAACCAAATAAGACCCTTAAACAAAAGGAACTGTGTAGCAAACATCATCACGTTGGAATCTAAACCTGCAGAAAGTTTATTTTGCAAATGAACTTCTCCATGAATTGGCTTAAAAAAAAAAAACAGCCCTTGCTCATTCTAAATCCCGCTCCTGATTTCTGTGTAGCTGTGCACGTCTAAGGCTAGGTCATCTTTTTCCTTCCTTCACTGTAACCCAACTTTGCAAGGAAACTTGGAATGGTGAACTTGGTCCCCCCATCAGAGTTTGGTGCACCGCTCTGTGGGGACTCGCCCTCGCACGCATTCTGCCATGCCGGGCTTGGGTCAGCCTGTCTTCAAGGCATGTGATACTGTGGCTTCTGGCCCTTCCTTTGGAAGATAGTTCTGCCATGTAATGAGTCAAGCAGATCGTTCATCAGCTCTGTTTTTTAATAAAACATGAATAGTACAGTTTATGGCTTCTACTGTTCAAACAGAAGTTGAGCCTAAGAGGAATTATTCATCTTAATGGTTCTAACACTCATTTCCAAGCAGCCATGCTGCTTTATCAAGCTTTCACCTGAATTAGAGAGTGACTGGCCTTGGAAAAAGTGGGCTCAGCAGGAGCTGAATAGAGCCTTCCCAGGATGTTGGGCAGCTGGGATGCACGTAGGCCTGTCATCTGGTTAGTCCCTCTGTCACCCCTGGGACGGCAGGATGTGGGATGGGGGCTGGAGTCTGTGAGGTTCAGCATGTGTTTGCCCGTGTCTCAAAGACATGCAGACTCCTAGGAAAGCCTAGATGAAAACCTCCCTTTTCCTCCTCACACTGCCAGAAAAACATCCTCCCATTAAGTTAAACTGAACTTAAACCTATGGAATGTTCCTGGGAAATCGGCAACCATGAGGGAGGCAGGCTAGGAACTGAAAAATTACTCTATGCAACAAGGTTACTGATATGCCCAGCACACCAGCGTTGCTTGTTACTACTATTAGCTCCATTTCAGAGGAAGAAACTGAAGCTGAGATTTTCATAAGAGAGAATGATGGAGCCCACATCTTCTGATTCCAAATCAAATGTGCTTTCTATAGCATCCTTTGCTGCCCAAGTGCACCGAATTAGGGCCCTGATGGAGGCAGAGTCTAAACCCAAAGGAACAGTTGATGCTGGGGCCATGGGACTGCAGGGTCGAGCTGGAAGCAAGTATTCAGGTGGGATCAGTCTGAGGCCCTCAACTCATGCCTATGAGGTGACTATCTATAGGTAAGGCAGACCCAAACCCTTCAAAACACTGATCACCCCTATCCATGTCTCTCCAGCCTCCTTTGCTTCACTCTTAGGTGAGCTCATGATTTTTTGAGCTGCCCTGGACTGCAAGATCAATGCCATATTTAACAGGCCAAGATCTAGAGAACCAGCCTCTTATGGCAAGCTCCAATTTTGGATAAGGGGCTACAACTTCTGAGCTGTTACATGGGTGCTGTATTCGTGAAAAGTCAGGAGCATGCGAAGATTTTGTTTTGTTTTTCAGATTGTTGATGGCATTCAAGAGATTGCTAATATCTTTTTACTGTTCCACTGCTGCAAATGCCTTTGCCCAGATAAGAAAGATTTCAGCAAAAGAGTTTCTTAATGAAATATTGCCTGATGCCAGGTTACCACTCAGAAGGCAGCGGTGGATGGGTTCCATTGAAGGATGAAGTTCATTCCCACAGCTGACAGCTGATTAATGTGTGTTAATTAGGAACCCTGTCTCCCTCCCTGATCACCCGAATCTTCTTCTAAGCCCAGCAGAGTGTATATATCGTGCCCATGTGGGTAACCTCATGGCATACTTTGGCTTTGACTTTGGACGTTTATATAAAGGCTCAGTTGCCAACATGAATAGCTTTCTTTCTTTCCAGGGGAAATACAAGATGGAAAGAGTTATAGGAACCAGAAGTCCTGCCTTTCAGTTTTCTTATATCAAGAGCAAGTGATATTTCTGCTGAGGCAGTGTCTTTTGAGCAGTTTAGCGGTGTAGGTTGCCACATTTATTTCACAGGAAAGGAGTGAATCCATCAGGCCACTGAGCTTATAAGTACTACCCTGGCAGTCAGCCACCAAAATATAAATACTCTAAATGGACTAAAGGAAATGTTCATTCTGTTGTTTAGAATTGGACACATCCCAGGAAGGTAAACTTAATCTTTTTGAGGACTGCTGTTATAGGGCTGAATGGAATACGCATTTGTTTATCTCCTTTGTGATCTTTTTGTCTTCCCGGTGATACATTATGTATTTGTGATACGAAGCATTTCAGCTGTCTCGCTCAATAGCCTCGCATTAGCTGATTGTTCTGTCCCCAGATTGCCATCGTTAAAACAGCTTCAGCCTCAGCTCCGTCCAATCTGGGACCTGTTAGGGAGAGAAGTGGAACCAAAGAGGCCAGATTCCAACAGAAACAAAGCCGGGTGGAATTAGGGGGAAATCATTCCAGAGCCCAGTGAGTTGAGCTCTGCACTTCTTAGTCTTTATCTTCTAAAATATCTGAAGGAATTTTGGTACTTCTTGGCATAATGAGGGAAAAAATAATGCCTCAAAAAGTTAAAAAAAAAAATTAAAGCCGTCTGTGGAAAAAAGATGGGAAGAATACCCCATAACACCACAGTTCAGAAAAACCATAGTTCATGAGACACATGCTGTGTAGTTCATGGATATGCAAATGTTCTTTTATTAAAGAGAAAGATCTACAGTATATATTTTCACCTAACTACCACATCTTAAGTAATCAGCTCAGGCTCTTATGATGAAATCTTTAATTACTAGAAGTGTATTAGTTAGATGTAGAATGAATGATGTGCTGCGTTTTATTGCTTCACATGATACAGCCATTTGTGCCATAAATGCATTGACCTAGCCTTAAACGATGTGTCCTGTAAGACAGACATGAGTCATTATTTCTTAAGTGACAATTTTTTTCCCAAATAATTTTTTGCTTCACCAGAAAGATTGCCTTATTGTATTTTTAGACTAGTGTTCGGAATTGAAATGTAATAAGACAAGGATACACACACATTCACACTCCTTACCCAAAATGAGATTGTCATAAACTGTCACACTATTACCTAAACACTGTGGGATGCTGCAGAAAATCAAGTAGGGTAACCATTAGGCTTTTGCTTTAACTGGAACATTGTATGAAATAGAATTTGCTTCAAACTTTGATGTCTGTAATTCTTTTTATGTGAAATAGATAAAATATGGTGGAGAATCCTCATTGTATAATTGGGATAGATCTGTTAGCATTCCTTATTCGTCAATGAATTACTGAAAGTGAAGGAAGTGAAGGGAGAACATTTAAGTTATATTTAGATTATTTTTTGTGACTCTACTTGAAAATATTTATTTAGCTTGAGGAAACAGAGGAATCCTCTGGAGGCAAATAATTCAATCTGGCAATTTGAAGACCAATTAAGGATTTCAGAAAACTCTTTCCCCTTATGGTTAAAAAATACGATCCAAAAGAAATATGCCAGAAAATTTGGTATATTTTTTTAATTAGCTTAATTCATTGATAATTTTTTTTAGTTCATAATTAAAGAAGCTATATTTGATCCTTCACTTCAAGCTTAAAAGTTTACATTTTAGGCTCCCTATGGATGCCTAATATTGAAACAGAATCAGGTGGCTTTATTTCATATTGGAATTTAAATGTCATGTCATTATACATTAACTTTTAAAAAATGATCAGGTTTTAAAAATAATAACTTACATGCATCAAGTTTTCACTACTAGTTTATTTAACCTTTATCTAGATGAGAATTTTGAGAGTCTGATAGATTCTGTGTGTCTCTTCTCATCAGAGGCAATTCTGTGCTTATTTGTAAACTAGACATCTCAACTATGAAAAAAAAAACCTCTTAATTCTGGAGAAACTTGAAACACTGTAGTGAAACACAGGAGTATCTTAGCATTGATTTTATTTTTTTTTTTGCAACAAGCATTTTGAAAGTGTATTTTCATATGAGACTAAACAAAAAGCTAATGTGTGCCAATAAGTATTTGTCATTCAGTCTCACACCATCAAGTATATCACCTGCAGATATCAGTGGGAAAAAAAGTGAGAAGGAAAAGAGCGGATTTACACAAACAGACTTACATCTGCCACGAGTGTGTACACTCACAATCATATACTAGCATGCCACCACTGTTTACAGTCTAGGAAAGCTGAGAGTTCAATGAGATGAGTAATCAAATGCCCAGCATATGTTGTTTTTGCATTGTTTATGTGACCAATCATTATTAAAATTTATCATCTTTTAATGCTATCAGTTTACCATAGTTAAAAAAGCAACATGCACCAGCAACAGAACAACAGACTCTCTCCTCAACAAAAACAGGGTTCCATTTAGAGCAATACTGGAACCAGGGCTTTACTGAAGAGAGAAGCAAATTCAATGAACTCACCATCGCACTGTGTTTCACAATTCTTCCTCTGCTGCCATATGGCTTGAGTGCTAAGGAAATGACCAAAAAAAAAAAAAAAAAAAAAAAGAAAGAAAAAGAAAAAAAGATTGTGTATGTAATGTTCAGTCAAAAAAGTAAGGCACTGAAAGAACCATTGAAAATTTTGACATCTGTTTATCTGTTTATAGCTATGGCAAGATTACTCGTATTAATTCTTGTTTAAAATGCCATATGAAGGAAAGACATTTGTGCAAACAAGAGTCGTATTTGAATTGTAGATCATGTCTTCACCATCTGTGAGAACTGATGGTGTTACAAAATTAATGTGTTAATGAAATCACAATAATTTCTCCAAAGTAATGGCTTCTGAAGCCGAGAATGACTATTTTTTGAACTTTGATGTCTAGTGATTTCCAGTTGGGAAAAGCTCTCAGCCTTTAATTAGTTCTGCAGCCCAACTTTAAAATAAATTTGGTGATGTCTCTCTTTTGCCAGGAGTAGATTTGAAGGGGGGAAAAGCCATAAAAACTTTTGGAAAACGTTCTCTGGTGTTTGAAAAGTTGTTAAATAAGACTGCCTGCCAAGAAATGTCACCAAAAATTCTGACTACTGAGAGAGAGTGGGCAAACAGCTCAAAAAATAATTCTAGCTTGCTGCAACATCACAGGTTGGGAATAGCTAAACCTCACACAGACTTCATGACTAATTCCAAGTTTCTCCTTGGAAGCCAGACATAATGATGTTCAGTGCTATGTGTTATTGGTTAACACAGCACACCCCTTCCAACTGCATTATCCAACAGTCAATAGTGTAAAGTGAATTTGCATGAGGAGAATTTTAAGGGTCTATATTTCAAAGTCCACTGAACTTTCTGGAGAATTCTTCTCACCAAAACTCTTTAGATTTGCATGTACAATGAGCCTCTTTGACCAGTGAAACTATGTGGGCAGGTATATGTACTCTTTTTTTGTTAGATCTACCTTAAAGTCATGCTTAAATGGGATAACACAGTTTCTTTTTCTTTTTTTAAAATAGGAGATGGTGGTAATTGCTATTCTGAAGAGTTAATATTTATAAAGCAATTCTGGCTTCCAAAGAGAAATTGTTTTACAAACATTTAAGAATTGTACCTTTTAGAACGAAACACTTCCGCCTGTTTGAAATATTATGATAAAGTTTGAAAGAAGCTTCATGTAAAACATGAAACGCTGTCTACCAAAGGAAATTGTTTACCTTACTTTTTTCTTCTTTATTACTGTGTTGTAGGTATGTGACTGGTGTAAGCACATAAGACACACAAAAGAATACCTGGATTTTGGGGACGGGGAAAGAAGGCTTCAGTTCTGCAGTGCAAAATGTCTCAATCAGTACAAAATGGACATTTTCTACAAAGAGACACAGGCCAATCTTCCAGCTGGGCTGTGCAGCACATTACACCCTCCCATGGAAAATAAAGCAGAAGGCACTGGGGTGCAGCTGCTCACTCCAGACTCTTGGAATATCCCTCTAACAGATGCTCGCAGGAAGGCCCCCTCCCCGGCGGCTGCAGCTGGCCAAAGCCAGGGCCCTGGCCCATCGGTGTCCACCACCGTCTCTCCATCTGACACTGCCAACTGCTCTGTCACTAAAATCCCTACGCCAGTGCCCAAGTCCATGCCCATTAGCGAGACTCCAAACATCCCTCCTGTCTCCGTCCAGCCACCTGCTAGCATCGGGCCTCCCCTCGGCGTCCCGCCTCGCAGCCCTCCCATGGTGATGACCAACCGCGGCCCGGTACCGCTGCCCATCTTCATGGAACAGCAGATCATGCAGCAGATCCGCCCGCCCTTCATTCGCGGACCGCCGCACCACGCCTCCAACCCTAACAGCCCTCTCTCCAACCCCATGCTCCCCGGCATCGGGCCCCCGCCCGGCGGCCCCAGGAACCTGGGCCCCACTTCCAGTCCCATGCACCGGCCCATGCTGTCGCCCCATATCCACCCCCCGAGCACCCCGACCATGCCCGGGAACCCTCCGGGTCTGCTACCCCCGCCACCTCCGGGCGCGCCCTTGCCGAGTCTCCCCTTCCCGCCAGTGAGCATGATGCCAAATGGCCCGATGCCCGTGCCCCAGATGATGAATTTCGGGCTGCCGTCGCTCGCCCCGCTGGTGCCGCCCCCCACCTTGCTCGTGCCATACCCCGTGATCGTTCCCCTGCCCGTGCCCATCCCCATCCCTATTCCCATCCCTCACATCAATGATTCCAAACCCCCCAACGGATTTTCCAGCAACGGGGAGAACTTCATTCCGAGCGCCCCCGGCGACTCCTCGGCGGCAGGAGGCAAGCCTGGCGGACACTCCCTGTCGCCCCGGGACTCCAAGCAGGGCTCGTCCAAGTCCGCGGACTCACCGCCCGGCTGCTCCGGCCAGGCCCTGAGCTTGGCGCCCGCGGAGCACGGCCGGAGCGAGGTGGTGGACCTGACGCGGCGCGCCGGCAGCCCCCCGGGCGCGGGCGGCCAGCTCGGCTTCCCCGGCGTGCTGCAGGGCCCGCAGGACGGTGTCATCGACCTGACGGTGGGCCACCGGGCCCGGCTGCACAACGTGATCCACCGCGCGCTGCACGCGCACGTCAAGGCGGAGCGCGAGCCGGGCGCCGCGGAGCGCAGGACCTGCGGCGGCTGCAGGGATGGCCACTGCAGCCCGCCCGCCGCCGGCGACCCGGGCCCTGGCGCGCCCGCGGGCCCCGAGGCCGCCGCGGCCTGCAATGTCATTGTGAACGGCACGCGCGGCGCCGCCGCCGAGGGCGCCAAGGGCGCGGAGCCGCCGCCCGAGCAGCCCCAGCCACCGCCGCCTCCCGCGCCCCCCAAGAAGCTGCTGTCGCCGGAGGAGCCCGCGGTGAGCGAGCTGGAGTCCGTCAAAGAGAACAACTGTGCTTCCAACTGCCACCTGGACGGGGAGGCGGCCAAAAAGCTGATAGGGGAGGAGGCCCTGGCGGGAGGCGACAAGTCAGACCCGAACCTTAATAACCCCGCGGACGAGGACCACGCGTATGCTCTGCGTATGCTGCCCAAGACGGGCTGCGTGATCCAGCCTGTGCCAAAACCCGCGGAGAAGACTGCCATGGCGCCGTGCATCATCTCCTCGCCCATGCTCAGCGCCGGGCCCGAGGACCTGGAGCCTCCGCTCAAAAGGAGGTGCCTCCGAATTAGAAATCAGAATAAGTAAAAGGTTTGTATGTACACCGGGGCTTTTCTCCACACGAGTCAGTGCACCCCCTCCTTACTTCTTACAGGGCAGAGGCGCGCGAGAGAGTTGTATTGATAATCATGGTTTTACCTTACGTGTTTTACAGTACACCTTGTGTGGTCACACACTATCATCATCTTGATCCAACATCATTCCCATTTTACAGATGAGGAAACTGAGTCACAGCATGTAAGTGCCATGCCCAGGGTCACTTAAGGATAAAGCCAATTCTTGAACCTGCATTGAAACACTACTAATTACACTTTTATTATTAGGCTCATCCCTGTAAGTAGAAGAGGATGTGGGGAGGAAGGAGAGATTACTTGGGACCAGTAAATGTTCAGTCATGAGGTTACAGGACTGTGGTAAAAGGCAAGCTGAGCCACTTCCTGGAGCTGGTAGAGTCACTGGCAGAATGTCCTAATTCACCAAATGTTCTCAATAACCAGGGGATTCCATTTGCAAGATGAGAATAAAATCTAACCTTCTTACATGCTATGCCAACTGAACCCAGGCCACAAAGCCCCATTTGCCTGGTAGGGTGTTGGAGCAGCTCGTGTTCATAGGATCTCTTCCTTCATTTGTCACCAACCAGCATTTCCCAGGGTGGGCCTCAACATCACAGACCAGCTTTGCTTTCTCCCCTCTTGGGGCTCAGCAGCTCAGTGGGTGAGGTGCTCACCTCTCCAGGCAGTGGGAGGCTTTGACAGGGAAAAGGGCAACATCACTGAAATGGGTGAGAGCGCACATCTCTGACCTCTGGCAGGGGAGGGTCCGGAATCCTGCTTAATACCAAGTGAACCATAAATAACGAGTCCAGAATTTCAGTAAGGGGGACGGAAACTAGCCTGCATGGCTGCCCACTGTAGCCAGATGTGACCTCATTTGTTTGATCCTCCCAACAATCCTGGTGGAATAAGCATCGTCTGCGTCTTACCAAGGAGGAAAGTAAGGCTTGGAGATGTTGCCCAAATCAGAGCTGGTAAGTGAGGGAACCGGTATTCAACTCAGGCCTGCTGGACCCAGAGCCTGAGCACTCTCCTCTGTCCACAAGGACAGCAAACAGGCTAATGTTCTGCTGAAGTTTATCAACTATTTATGGAGAGGAAAGGAAGGGAAATGAATATTTACTGAGCACATAACTTATGCACAGCTCTTTCCAGGAGTTGGGGGTTACAAAGGTGAATATGGTGCAGTGCCTGCCCTCAAGGCACTTATAGTCTGGTGGAAATGTACACCGGGGAGGAAGGAGGCCTGGGTAGGAGAAGTGGACCTTCTAGGAAGAACAGTTGCTCACATTGGTATGTGCAGGTCCTTCTCTAAGTGTTTTTCAGTAGTATTTATTTGGGTCAGGATCCATTTGGCAATTGTTATTGTCTTCATTTTACCGATGAGGAAACTAAGACATAGAAATTAAGTAACTTGCCCAAGATTACCAAGTTAATAAGCAGCATTGAGATTCAAATGTAGGCTGTCTGACTCCAGGGCTACATTTTCTTTGAACCACTGTAGGAGAATAGGTTAATTGGTCCCTTTATTACCCTACTTGATAAAATTCTTTTATCCACCTCAGTTGTCTTGGGGGAAAGTTCCTAGACAAAAACCAAGCCTACCTACCAAATTCTCTAAATGTTTAGATGGTGTTTGTTTGTTTGTTTTTAGCATGCTCAGTTTTTTTTTCAGCAACAACAATGAAAAACCTAGAATACCAACCCATTACTCCACGGTAGGAAATATAGATGTGGACCAGAACACTTGATGTGGTGTGTCCAAACCATTGTCTCTAAGTCAGCATATTTACATGGGCACCTACCTCACTTATAGCCAGGAGTTTTCTTGGGAAGCTCAGAGCCAGTGAAAGGGGCCTTGCTGGGTGGTGTGAGAAGGCTTTCTCAGCCGCCATAGTCTGAGGCTTCCTTTTCCATTGATGGCTTTGCCAGTAGGAGCAGAATACTAAAAATCAGTTCACCAATCCTTGATTTTATATCTGTAAGTTCTGCTCTCCAAAGACAGTCTCGGCCTTCTCATAGTCACCTCAATTGAAAATGCCCCTGATTTCTCTACCAGAGTAATTTAATCTGGTTGACAAAGCAGTGAGTAATGGGAAGATGTGGGACAAAAAAAAGTGATGGCCTTTAGAAAGCCAGAAAAGCATCAGGAATTGTAATTTTAAACACATTCTAGTGTCACTCATTCAAATGACATTAAAGGAAGAACGAGACGGTGAAAGATTTTATTACTATTACTAAAGTGAGAAGTGACCAGGTCAAGAAGAGTGTCACTAGTCCATAAGTAGTATAGGGTCAAAAGAACATAAAAGCATGAAATATATGATGGCTATTTGGATGATATATGTTTCTGAATAAAGAATCAGGCTAGGGTCTTGTATGTGGACCAGAGTCGTTACTAAAAATATTAACCTGGCTTCAGTCATTTTCAGAAGATGTAATGATGAAATTGCCCATATCCCCCTGAGATTGGAAAGTTCTTTTTATGATGGGTCCCGCAAGAAATTACAGCTTTTCTCTAAAGCCAGAGACTCTCAGGCTTTGCCAGCTACAGTGGGGTGACAAGGCGAGTGATTTAAGGTGGGGGAAGAACGCCTCTGCTCCACTAAATCACATTGCCTCTTGCCCTCTGTAGTTCCGTGTCAGCTCACAGCACAGTCTCAACCTGCCGTAATTCACTCACATTCTCTGACCCTTCCTGATTTTCTGTGCACACGTGGTGCTGTTTTTCTTCTATGCCTTCAGAAACCCAGCCTATGCATATGGTTACGGAAACTGGAAATGCATCCGTTAATTAAAGAACTGCATGGCTTTTGTGCCCTGACAGTGAACACTGTTTGGTGACAAGTTAAAGCCAAAGGGGAAAGCATTAAAAAACCAAAACCAAACCTGGGCTGAGTTGTGGTGGATGAGGCGCAGGTGAGTGATTTCTCCTTGTGCTTGTTGGTGACTCATTGTCTGTCAGTAACTTTCGTCTGGGTTCTTCATTTTCACTATGCCCACCATTTTCATACTGTATTACTATTTTTAAAAATCATTTAAAATAGATTCAAAGCAGACTGTGTCTTGAAATCAGTAATCCAGGCAGCTACAGTTATCTTCGAAGAAGTCATCATTTTTGCTAGTTCTTGGCAAATCACAGGGTTTTTTTTTTTTTCCATGTTGAAGTTATTCTGTTCCTGGTTACCTGAATTTATGCATTCTGGTTTGTTGATATGATTGCAAATGATTTAATTGAGCAGATATTTTCCTAGATGCAGAACTAATTAAGTTTAGTCGAAGATTTTAAAAGGTTGGAAACTTCCTTTAATCTTCAACTTTTAAGACGCTTCTGTAAGCTGAAAAAAAAAAAAATCCCCGCAAATAATAAGGAAAACAATGTATAAACATTTCCCAAACTGTTCTCTCCACAAAGAATTCCATTTATAAATGGAATACTCCTTGCTTTGTCTTTGCCTTTGAGCTTGGGGGATAGCTGTTTGTATTTGTACATTTTCTGAATTTCTACAGTTTACACTTGTTTATGGTACATTGGGGAGTTCAGAGTAACCATTTGCAAATATTTCAAGATATGCAAAAGAAAATATCCCCCCCTCCTTGATTTTCCAGGGAAATGACATCTTCTCTTTAAGTAAAATAATCAATGGAAAAAATGTGTACCATGAGTAACCCTTTCACCCTCACTTTTTCCATTCCCGACGAGCGGCAAGACCAAGAACTTCCCACCTTTGTGGCTCCCAAATTTCTTATGTGTTTCTAAAACCAGAAAGAAAATCCAAGAGTCTTGTCCCCGGCCCCCATTCCGAGATGCTCCCCTAGCCTCAGCAGCAAGAGTTCCTTCCACTTTTTGTTTTCTCTGGGAGAGCTGAAGAAGGGGGGCTGTAGTTTTGACTTCTTGGAGTTTAGAGTTTAATTATTAGTCTGCACAGAGCCACAATCCCAGAAAGGACTATTTCAAGAAGGGGGCAGGGGGCTCGCCTCATTAGGAAAGCCACAAGGGTGGAGGTGGCAGGTAACTTTTTGCCAGTTCGGTTTCTCCAGCTGAGAAGTTTGAGAGGATCGGCTGCCTGCAAAGTCAAGTCCATGCAGTTGAAATGTGACTGTGGGTGCCGACTACGAAAGCAAGGAAAAGAGGAAAAACTGTGACTGAGAGGAGGAAATCAGTACAAGTAGGGTGTGCTCAGATCCTCTGCCAGACTTGAGATTTTTAATGTTCTAATATTTGCTTATTGGAAGTGTTCATTGGTGACGTAATCCCTGATGTTCAAGTTCTGCCCGTCTGTCAGAATGCAGATGGCTGCCCAGCTCTAGGTATAGGTTATTCAAAGAGCCAGCAGTGAGGAATGGCCAGGTCTGCGTCATGCGCACGTGTGAGTGGTGAGGACCTGAGAGAGTGCTTGCTGTGATCATTTCAGACTCATAGAGGAGAATTTTCTGGATGAACAGTGTCAAGGTTGGCCTTAAACACATCTCGTTCAGTGTTGCCGGGTCTCTTTTAACCTTTAGGACAAGGGGGTTGAAGGAGGGTTTTAATGTGCAGGCACCTGGCTTTAGATATTATTTCAATCAGATTATGATGGAATAGGAAATGACATATGTGACTGGGTATTTAGTTCTTTCAGATGTAGCCATAGGCTTCCATCGTCAGCAGGGCTGGGGCTAGGGTGAGGGAAGAGAAGTGCTTAGTGCGTGAGCTTTAGCGAGGATCCTCAGGGTCAGGCAGTGCAGCGCGAGTCCTGGCCCTGATCTACAGACCTCCCGATCTGTGTGTCAGCTCCCCGGAGCTGGTCTCCATGGACTTGTCCATGCACAGCCTTCAGGTATTCCCTCTGGAATTTTGTGGAAAGCTTTATGTGCTTGTGCACGGAGGTGTTTTCTTGGGAGGAGCAGTCCATAGATTTTGGCTACAGAAAAAGTATGCCTTACATCTCTGAAAGATTATTTTATATTATCACCAAACAATACCTGAACAGAAATTTTTCTTGTTACTCTGAGGAAGCTGAATTAATTGTAAGTTTCCCTTAAAACTTGGAATTTATTTTTAGCAATTTTTGCTGTGGACCTAATATTGCAGAATCACTGTTACAGCTACATAATGTCGCCCTTGCCTCAATAAGATTGCCTTAGTGACAAAATGCAAAGGGTGATAGACTTTTCTTCAAGTTACTATAACCTGTGAGTGCCTATGGGAAAGAAGAAAGGGGAAGCAAGGAAAGAAACAAGCTAGACACTTCCCCAGCACTTGGACTTTAAAAGTTTGTGCTGTATAGGCAGATGCTGTCCTTCAGTGGAAAACCTTCTACCCTGCTGTTGAGGCCAAGGGAGGAGAATGGCTTGAGTCGGAGAAGTGGATGGATCAGTAAACACCAGGGCATTGGCATGGCCGTGTCTTGGAGCGCTACCAAGCCCCCTAGCTCCCTAGCATGCTTCTTCACCTGGAGAGAGTGTACTTGGAAAGGTGAAAGCATTCAACCAGCTACTAACAAGCCATTGCCCAGAAGGGCACTAGAAATAAGCTCCCTGTCTGGTTTCCAATGAATCACTCCCTTCCTGGCTCGAGCGACTGCCTGGGCATCAATCATTTACACCTACCTTCATGCAGACAAGCATCACAGAGGGGCACAGGTGTTTGAGGACCAAAATACACTGCAGCCTGGAACACTTACCTCTTGTAGTGGAACACCACCCACCACCAACACTCTGCCTTTTCCAGACTCTCTTGTGGAAGCGATTGTGTCAAAGGGACAGAGGGTGGCCATTCTGTTTTCCTTCACCCTATCCCACCCAGAGTTATTTTGTATTCTTCAGTTGCTGGTTTAAATATACGTGGATGCATGTTAAGGCAATGCATTCTGCATGTGTAAACTTTTTTTTTTACAAATGCCTCAAAAACATAAAAGGAATTCATTTCAGAGAAACAAATAAATTAGTTTAAAAGATAAACAATTTAGCACTGGCATCATTTAACAGGGTCCCATTCTCAAGGAAAAGGAGTAAATGCCATCTCAGATGCCAGCTCGAAATACTAACCACGGAGAGCTCTTCTCCAGATTTATGGATTTCCACAGCATTCTGCTTGAGAAAAAAGTAGGGTGGGGTCAGGCTTGAGAACGTGCAGCCATCAGCAAGGAGGGGAAATGCACACACACAAATTATTTCAAGGGGGTCATTTAAAAGATTCTAGTGAAAATGACTGGAGCAAAAGCAAAGAACAATAAGAACAAAACTTTTAAAGCATCTTTTGTGCTTTAAAAAGCTCCTGAGTGTACTAAACATTCTTGAATTGGACACCATTCAAGTAGCTCCTGATATCCCTTAACTCTGAGCTCCTAGGACTGAGCTATGGCCATAAGCAACAACATGCTTGTGCAATTTTACCAAACACACAAGTCTGAATAGAGAGAAGGGAACACGAGAGCAGAATTGCCTTTCCACGTGGGCGTGGGGTCAGGACTGGGACAGTCAAAGCTGTCCAGCACTCCCCGGCCTCATTCCATCCAGAGTGTTGGCTGTGATGCTGGTTGTCTCATCAGTTCCCCCTTTGAACCTCTGGTTTGTTGTCTTTCTTTGATAGCAAGCTGTGTTTTGTTTTGGGTAAAAAGGGAAGTAAGAATGTGACAGAAGAACAGAAGGGAGAAACATACATTATGGACTCATTTGATATGAAACATTGACCTAATGTCCAAAAAATGCAATTAAAAAGTATATCTCTCCCTCATTTGCATGGCTTATTTCCCCAGACATGTTTTTGGTATTGAAAATGAATGGTATTCCCATATAACATGTGTCTCAATTTGTAATGATATCCTCCTTGCAGCTGGCTTCGTTCTCCAACTGTTTCTAAGATGTTACTGTCTTAAATTTGAGCCAACCTACAATAACAAATTATCTAGAAGCAAAGTGGCTAAGTTGCATTTGGTGAGAGAAGGGGAAACCCTATATTTCATCCTTCAACTCTTGTTTTGGAAATTCAGACTGTAGCATGATCTTTTCCTAAGGAAATCTACACACGCACACTTTAAAAATTGTTCCTATTGGGTGTTGTGAGAGCAAGAATGATCAGGTTTAAGTTTCTCTGCAAAGTTCTGCATCCCATCAACAAGCCCTTTTGATATTTTAAACCCATATTTAGAGTAATTTCAAGATATTTGGAGCACATGTGGTTAAATGTAAAACTTTGTCATTATGATTTGTTAGATGCTTATACTTTAAATATTTATAAGCCATTTTTAAGTACTTTATCCAAAAGCTTTCTCCCAGTAGAATACTATAATTGAGTGGTATCTGAGCATCATCTGAGCATATAGTAGATACAGGGTGAAGTCACTGCAGCATGCATGCACGTCCTTCCTGCTTTTCTGGTTTTAATTCAAATGTCGTTTTTAGTAGATTCAGCTTATTTTTTAAATGTATAAAAAGTCATAAACAGGATTGGTTGTCTGTGATTTTTTAAAGAATTACCAAGTCCCCCAAAGGTAAAATGTTCAACTTGAATCATGTTGATTCCTACCTCTTTTTCTTATCCTAAGAGTAATTAGTAAAACTTTCCATTAGAGTGTTGGATCTGTGTCCAGAGGAACTTAAAGTGTCATATTGTTCCTCCAAAATGTCTTAGAGGCAGTTTATTGGTGGTTAGATTGAATTCTTCACTATTCACCCTCAGCCATCTTGGAAACTGAGACATAGGATCCCATCTTTATCATAAGTAGCCTGTTTGAGCGCTTAATATGAAAAAGAGGAGAGGGAAAAAAAGCTTTTTCCAAGTCAGAATCCATTTAAGCTTCAGAGGTTGTAAATTTCAAACTGACCACAGGCCTCTGGGGCTCACACTCTTTATGGCTGGCAAAATACAACTTTCTGGCAAGAACGAGGAAAAGAAGGCTTAAAAGGGCTCATAAACTTGCTTGGACATCTAATAGCTCTTACCAAACAGCATTTTCATGAGTTAAGTGTAAATGAGTCAGAAACATATAGATTGAATTTCTTTTAAAATACACATGGGTTTAAAAATTAAGGCCAAAGTGCTTGGCAAAATAAGTTTTGGTTTTAGCCAAACCCCAAATGTTTGGAAAAAAAAATAGTTTTACAATTTGCCAAACCAAAAATATATCCAGGTCCCTCCATTCCTCTCATTTAATACGATGACATCGTAAACATGGGACTGAAGGTCTATTTTCATATCCACCAAGGTCTGAGCAACTTGAATCCCAAATACTAGTTGAAAAACTATGAAAAATTTTTTGTGGAAAAACCTTATGACCTTGCAAATGAAGCTGAGCGGTCACTCATTCAGGGTTCTGATTTTGATAGCACCTCCCACTGTCTGATCCTCCGATCAACTCGTTCTGTGTCTCAGCTGTGTGTGTGTGTGTGTGTGTGTGTGTGTGTGTGTGTGTGTGTGTGAGATGCACAGGGATAGTAACTTTTAAAAAAACCTTATATTTAGAATGGTTAATTTATACTTAATTAATATATTACGACCCACGAAAGTTAATAAACTCTTAATCATATCCGAACAGAGGGAGGCAGTCCCCTTTCACTCATTTGTGGTTCAAAGATAGTCTTCATTTATTTCCCTGGAGGGTAAAACATACCATTTTCAACTAACTGTATTGAATACTGACTCCATGCAGGGGCACTGTTATTAAGAGATGGAAGGAAGAAAGAAAGGAAGGAAGGAAGGAGGGAGGGAGGGAGGGAAAAGAAAAAAAAAGTGGGAGAGGCAGTGGCAGGAGTTTTAGACCTGTTTTGAGGAGCTAATAATCTGAGAGAGGCAAGAAACAACCAAGGCCACTATTGCAAGCATCATGCAGGACCTGCAAACAGATATGACACTGTAGACAGCGGGCTTTGGTGAGGGCTTTGGTGTGAACGGGGACAGTTCACAAATTGTTGTAACTGATGACCTAGCTTGGGGCTGGCAGAATGGGCACATGAGTATTTATTGAGTGAATGAACGAGAAGAGTGTCAGGAGAGGCATAGTTAATGGAGTTACCAGGATAGGGTTCCGTACAGCAGGTGGGTTTGGAGTTAGGTTCTAAAACTGGGGAGGGCCTTGAACTTGCAGTCGGGAGTGGAGGAATAAGAGAGGCAGTAGGATGTCAAGAGCCACAGGTGCGGAGAAGAGGAAGTCAAGTGAGGGATGACCTTGCCCTTTGCACGGCTGGAGTGAAGGGCTTGGCTGCAGACGGAGAGGAGGGGGCCGCTGCAGGAGAGCAGGTGGGCAGTGGAGCTGGAGGTTGTGGCACTTGTACTCTGTACGTTAGGCAACGTCACCACGACCTCGAGCAGAGGAGTGCCAGGAGGAAATCTGTGTTTGAGGAAAATTACTTCAGCAGCTGTTCGTGCACTGAAAAGGAAGCAAGAGAAAGACTAGCATTGCTGAGCTGATCATTGAATTCTGATGACAGGCTCATTACCAGCGGTGGATTCTAAACATTGCGGGATGTTATCGCTGCAGTGCGAGCGGCGAGAGCTGCCACATCTCTGTTTTACGTATGTAAAGCCATCGTGGCAATGCAAGGGGAGGATGAGCTCTTTTGTTTGTGCCCAGAGCAGACCTAAGAGGTTTCATAGCACACAGTGGAAGGAAACCTCACAACATTCCAAAGTTCAGTCAAGGGGGATGCTGGCCAGGCCCCAGATTGCTGTGGAAATAGGGGCTCCACCCTTCTGACTGCCCCGCTGCTCTGAGCCTTAGGTCAGTGAGGCAGGGCGTGGTGCAGGCCGTCGGTCGCCCAATGGGTGCGCAAGGCAGGCAGCGGCTCTCCTAGCGGAGGACTTCCCTGAGGATGGACTTGGAGCCTGGACGGTGGCCCTAGTGATGCCCAAAGCTCTGTCCCTGGAATGAAGAGCAGCCACAAGGCTTGCGTGGCTTGCTCAACCTCAGACACCTTCAGAGATCTTCACAGAAGCTGAATCAGATCCTCCCAGGGCTGGCAGGCACTTTTAAAGGGGTGTGGCAACTTTTGAAAATGCCCTTTTATCTTTTTTAACTTCCCAGGTCGTACACCTTCTGAAGCTTCCACGTGCGGTGACAGAGGGCTCCTGGTAGTGAAGGAAGGCAACGGTGTGGTTTAGTGGATACAGACTTCTGCTTTGGGGTTGGGCCAGCCTGGGTTCAAATCCCAGCAGAGCCAATTAGTAAGTGAGGGAAGAAGCGACTTTACCTCCCCAAGCCTCAGTCTTGAGGTCATAACATTGCTGGGAGGAGCAGATAAGAAAACATGGGTAGCGGTGCCCAGGAAATGGAGTTACTGTCCTATTAGGCTACAATGCCTGGGAGAGGAGTCCAGGGCTGGAGTGAGGTCTGCTTGGATCTGAAAACCAACTGTGAGTTTGGACCAGTTTCATAACCTCTTTATGCCTACATTTTCTCATTTAATAATTGTAACAGCTAATATTTGTTGAGCACTCTTTATATGTAAGCAGTGTTCCAGATGTTACATGCCCACAACAACCCTCTGGGGTACCATTATTAAACCCATTTTATAGATGAAGAAACTGAGGCATAGAGTGGTTGAATATCCTACCCAGAGTCACTGGCCAGTAAATGGCAGTGCTGGGATCTGACTGGCAGCCTGGCTCCAGAATCTTCCTGCAAAACCACTGAGCATGTCTTATATACAAAAAAATGAAGATAATAACCCATAGCGTTATCAGGCTCCAGTGTAAACAACAGAAGTAAAATGCCCACCTGGCATATATATACTAGGTGCTCATTATAAGAATTGTAATGGTAGCCCTTGCAGCCCAGAACGTTTTCCCTCAATGTGTCATGGGAGGTAACGAAACATTTCCATGCTGTCAACCTCGGAGGCTAGGGAAATGATTCCAGAAATTCTCCTAAGATGTCTGGTTCCACTTTTATAAGTAGGGACTGGGACAAACAGAGCAAACGCTCAAGGTCACAGAGTGGCGCAGCCAGGATTAGAACCTGAGTCCTCATCTGCCTTTCCCCTCAGTGGGACACGGGATACGACCAGAGCTGCTTGAGTTACACGCCCTGTGCCAAGGACCAGAGTCATACTTTTGCTACCCACGGCATCACTGCCTCACACCGGGCAGCTGATTTCAGAGAGGAAATAGGTTGTACCTGAACATCTGGGGTGGAAGGGTGGAAGGGTTGCAGAAAAGCAATTATTAAGCACACTTTCCATCTCCTTGGCTGTTAGAGGGGGGTAGCAGGGAAGCAGTATGCTTGCTCTTATTTTTTACATGAAGTTTCCGTGAAATGAAGCCCTTCTCTCTCTCTCTTTCTCCCTCTCTCTTTCTGCTAAAAGGCTGGTTGTAAAGAGTAAATAAAGTGTCAGACCTCTTTTCCAGACCCAGCCTAAAATCTTAAAGTCTGTTGATCCATAGACAATAGCTACTAGCCATATAAAGCTGCTCTTTTCTCTAGGTTCTTTTTTTTCTTTTCTTTTCTTTCTTTCCTTTTTTTTTTTTTTTTTAAACTTAGACTGCCTGTGTTCAGATTATATAAATAAATAACAGACTCAATCTTAGTACAATAAACATCTACTTTTGTGTCCAAGGCAGAATTTTTGGAAGGCACATGAACTAGCATCAGCTAGTTTGTGTATTGGATAGGACTTGAATGAAAATGCAATTATTATTTCTTAGCAAATAATTTCTCGGAGTTTTGTCTCTAAGGCCCCTGTCAACTTTGACATTGTGACCCCTGCTTGTCAGGGTGAGGAAGGGGAGAGGTGAAACCTGGGCTAGGGGATAGCACTCCGAGGCGAGCATGGACTTTGAGGTTGTAGGACCTGGACTTCAATCCAGCTTGGCCCCTTTCTAGCTGGTGAACTTGAGCAAGTAAGTTCCTTAACCTTCTTGGGAAAGTTTCCTCATCTGTGAAATGGAGACAGTAATAAATACTTCATAGCATTGTTGTTTCAATGAAATAAGTATATAAAATATATTTGTTTGTAAGTGAAATAAATATATAAAAGTACCTAGCGCAGTATTTGACATTAAGTGCTCAGTAAATGTAACTTCTTTCTTTGAAAACACTGCAACTTTCCCAAACCATAATAGGACGTGCTTGGTCCTGAAAGCCAGGTGGCACAGGGCTCGAGGCTCTTATTCAAAATTTCTTGTAAAACATTAGCTATATCATGTAATTCTTCATTTTATTTTTCTCTTTCACGAATGCACGTAGCCACTTGCTCCAGTGCATTTGTAAAAATGTGTGCAGTTAGTCATGAATCCCTGCCTGCTTTTAGAAAAGGACCAGAGACAGGGTAATTTGTTTAGCTTAAACTCCCAGGTTTTAAAAAAAGATTTGAGGTAGCTAAAGAGGATCCATTGTCCAGGGTGAAGATAAAGGCTTTTGCAAGTGCACAAGAGGGGGTTCTGTGGCTCAGGGTTCTTTGTCCCCCAGGATCTTGTAGAGGTCAGCAAGATAGCATTGGCCACTCATATGAATAAACAGGTCTCTCTGCCCATTTAACTCCTAGAACCAGCTAAGCAAAGAAAACCAAAATTTAAATTTGTAAAACAAAAAAAGAAAGATGGAGTTATCTCAGTAGGGGGTCTTGTATGGTTGGGATTTTTATTGATTAAAGAGTAAAATAAGAGAGGTTGCTGAAGGAGAAAATTATAAAAAAGAAAAGCAAGGCCTCATGTTTGGTTTAATTTTCTTTCTTTTAAATAATATGAGCCTTAGCTTATCAGAGCCAGGGCGTGGGCAGCTCAGTGGTGCTGGAGCTCACCCTTGGCCCTACTCCCCTCTCCTCACCATGGGTTATTTCCCATAGCAATCATGCTAGAAAAGAGAAGCGATGTTTTTAAATTACTTTCATCCATTAGCAAGCTATAAGAAAAGAGATACCATCCACTTCGTAAATGAAAACGGTTTCCAACTTGGTAAAAGCCATTTCAGAACTCTTCATGAAGCGATGGTCGATGCAGGAGAGGGGGAACCATTTTTTGGCAAAACCTCACCAAGCCGTAGCCCTTTCCGGGATGGGCTTGATGCGGAGACCACTGTCTGGCATCACACCCAGCCTTATCAGCTGGTGCAGGCGGCTCTGTTCATTGACCACGGGGTTCTACCCTTGTGAGCGTCCCAGAATAGCTGTGGCTACCTGAGAGCAGTCCAGTCCTCAGGGACTCATTATTGTCCCAGATAAACAGCGTGGCCGAAGCCAGCACATAATAGCTGTATTTAACCGTGGTAAATGATGGGCCGATGTGCCCGAGTGGCATCACGGGCAGGGCTGGGGTAACTGGACAAAGGCAAGCCGGCCTGGCAGCGAGCATCTCTTGCACATTGTAGGGTTGATGCCACAGGATTTTGGACTCTGGGGAATAAATATGATGGACCTGGAGAGCTTGCCTTCTAGACAGGTAAGACAGGACAGACCTACTGGATTTTGATTATGCTAATGACAAAGGTATTTGAGGAAGCAAAGAAGAATAAAAGTTTGGAAAACAGATTAGATTAATGGAGGCAGGCTGCCTGGTGGAGGTGGAATCTTGTGCCATGGGGGGACTATAGTGGGATGTAGAACAAGACAGACATTTTCTTTGGATACACATTTACTTTTGGGAGTGGTTGCCTGGAAATTATAAAATTTCCTTTTAAATGCAACCTGCATACATCTTAGGCTGTAAAGGTCAAAGGAGAAAAGGTGAGGATGATGGTATGTTGACAGTATCAGCACTGAAAGAAGTTATTAGTACTCAGGCCTATTTTTGTTCTCTATGACACTCTGACAATGCTTATGCGGTAAAGGAGAAGTAACTCAGTCACATTCTTAGCAATGCTTTCCTGATGGAAAGGGAAATTGCCGGTGGTCAGAGGCTTGTTCAGGGCACTTCGTGTGCAGCTGAGTCCATGAGGGAGAGACTTGATTCTTCTGGCCAAAAGGGGCAGCTGGGCCTGGAGTTCTGCAGACGCTGACCGTACATGCCTGCTGGAGACCACGCACTGTGGAGCTGGTCTTCATACACGGTGCAGTGTGGTCCATGGGATGGGCTGTGTGTGTGTGTGTGTGTGTGTGTGTGTGTGTCTGTGAGATGTTCCGTATGGCAGGGCCCTGGGTTGTCCTGCCTTCAGACAAACCCCAATTCAGAGGAAAACCCAAATGTGAGGCACAAGTAGAACCACTTCCCCAGAACCCCCTGCATTAAGGGACACTCCAAAAATCTCTGCCAGAGGTGAGAGTGTGTGTATGTGATTAATAGAAAGAAGGAGACTCTTTCTGAAACTTGGGACTTCAGGAGAGAGAAATGAATAGTCTTTCTTATACATGCATAACTGCGTACCACCATACTTGATGATGGCTTTGGTCCAAAGATCCTACAATCCGAGAATATGAGAGATGGAAGATGTAATAGAAAAATCTCACCCATGCCTTCATTTCACAGAGGAAGAATCCAGGCTTGGGGAGGTTAAGAAAGAGATCCAAGGTCACACGGCTACGTAGGGTGTATGCTGTAACCTGCATCTCTGTCTCACATATTGTAGAAATTTCCCCTTTACTCAGATCAAGAAATTTAGACAGAGAGGACCGACTGTTCTATAAGACGCCTCTGCTTAGCTGAGTCGGAACGGACTTGGGCTCTGGAACTTCCTGCCATGATCACTTTCTAAAACTCCAAGGTCACTTCCTCCCCACTCTTGAGTTTCACACCTTGCAAACGAATAACTCTCAGGAAAGTGATGCCCAAGCTTGGTTCTTCATTTTCATTGATTCCTGTGTCGCCAACATGGGGGCTGCCCTGAACCAGCCAGAGCCAGGAGGACAGAGGAGGGGGCCTTCAGTTTACCCCCTCCTCAAATGTTACCGCTGAGAGGGACTTGCACTGCCACCAACTGGCCTGGGTGGGTGTCCCAGACACAGCAAGTGTGTGTTGAGAGGGAAGGAAACAGCACAAATCCTCCCTTTGCCGTTCTCTTGAAATAAGCTTGGTGTGAGGAGGCTTTCCGAACAGCAGAAGCAGGGCTGCAAAAAATAGAGTGAGGTGCAGCTGCACCCTGTAGAACTTTGGGGGAAAACACATATTATTTACCAGACAATAATAGATACCAGAGAATAATAATGATTATTAGCGTGTTTGGGATGGCAAACGCTGTAGTTAAGGTTCCAGAATGGCTCTCATTATAATCCCGTTTTCCTAGTCCCTTACGAAAGCCTTGAGATTTTCTCTAAGTAGGCTGATGCTGTCCATGTTTGGCCTTTGTCCAAAGGTGATTTCAGTATAAGGAAACTTATTTGAGAAATAGTCCTCTTTAGGGGGCCATGATTACATTAAAGAAAAAATTTACACCCTTGAAAAAGCAGTTGCAGCATTCTTGAGTGAGTAATTCAAAATGGAGGTGTTTCTCAGTCACTGGAAGAAACCATTAAACACCTTTTTTTTTTCCTTTTCCTTTATTAAAGAAGGGATTCAGAGGTCCTCTCTGACTACAAGATTTGGTCACTCTTAGTCCCAAAGCCCAGAGGTAGGTATGGTTTCCCTCCCTCCAAAGCACGTTCCAGGCTGTGCTTCCTAAACAAAAGTAAATCCTGCCCAGAAGAAGCTACAGTATGTCTTAGGGTCCATTTGGGTCCATTTCCAAGGCCTCTTCCCAATCCTTTGTGACTTCTCATTTGTTGGTGGCCCGTGGTGTTTTTGTTTTTGTACCTCTTCTCACCATTATGTCTTAGAAAGAAAGAAGGAAAGAAAGGGAGGGAGGAAGGAAGGAAGGAAGGAAGGAAGGAGGGAAGGAAAAAAGAGAGAGAAAGAGGAAGGAAGGAGAGAAAGAGAGAAAGAAAGAAGGGGAAGAAAAGAAAGAAATTAAAGTGAGCTCTTTATTCAGAGATAAATATCCACATTTCCAAATCTGACCATGCCAAATGAAAAGGTTTCCATGACCTTGTAATTCCACTCCCATTGCATATTTGTGGTGTTTTGCATTTTCACTTTGGTTATTTAATATACATATTAAATGCACACAGATCTGGTGATTTAATGTGATTTGGGGAACTCAGGCATTTCCTGTCATGCACATTCAGATTTTCAAACCTTGTTTTTGGCTGATCATTATTATGGTTGCCATTAACACCAGTATTTGGATAGCAGGGTTCAAAGCACTTAGTCCTCCCAATGGGCATTTTGACCTTCTCACACTTGTGCTAAATTCATGCTACAGACACTCTGAACACTCCAGTTCTCTTTGTGGCCTCCATTTCTTCATCTATAAAATGCGGAAACTGTATATATTATCTCTGGGGTCCCTTCAAGTTCTACATTCTATCACCTGAAATTATTTGTTCACTGGTCTAGGAATAATCTCAACAGTTGTAAGGATGTTTACAAGTCCTCTCCCACCACCTCACGTTAGCCAAATTTTCCCATTCACATATCTGACATCCCCATTTATTGGCAGGAAAAAAAAGTACCGTTTTGGGACATGGGGGACAAGAGCTGTTTGACTCTCATTCTTTTGACAAATGTGTGTTGAGCTGAATACATTTGTCCCCGGGTGTAGGGATGTGAGCAAAACAGACACAGCCCCAGACCTCAGGGACTTCACAGTTTAGTTGGACGACTTCTGAATGGCTGCTTCCTGGGGGTGACGGAGTGTCCTTAGGAGGTTTCAAGCCAAGAGACTGGTAGCAAATGAAATAAGCCAGTAAGGATAAGAGAGGCAGAGCCCAACATCTGTGGAGAAAGTTGGGGTGGACAGTCCGCAGAAACCGACTTTCCTGGTGAACAGTCCTGTTCAGACCTTCTGCCCTGGGATCCCAGTCCTATGCTTGGTCTGGATATGAAGCGATGTGAGTGGCTCACCTTTGTCAGGCAAGACCCGCAGAGAGGGGCACTTCTCCCGGCTCAGTCGCCCCTGTAGGAAACCTCTGAAGAGTGGTCTCTGTGTCCCAGGAATTTTTCACGTGCTAAAAAGTCCATCTCATGGCCTTCCTCCTTTGCAGCAGACACTAGGGCTGTTACACGGGGTACAGGCTTGAGGTCTGCAACACCAGGGTCCCCCGATGACCTTGCCTGGCTTTGGGATGCCCTTGGGCAACTGCAAAGACCTCCTGCCAGTTAAGCGTGCAGTAACGTGGAGAGTGAACGTTGCTGGGTTGCAAAGGATGCTGCTGCAGTCTTTGGGTGAGGGCGTGGTGCTCCGTGCTCATTACGGTATTCCAAAAAGCGACTCGAGTTTCATTTCCTCACACAAAGCTGGCAGGGCTGATCCTGCGCAGAACCGTGAATGAAAGTTGTGTGGAAATCAGGCTGCGCCGCCCCAGTTCTGGGGCCTTGTTGTAAGTCTGACCTGACAGCTGGAGAGTGTGCTGCTCTGACTCATGCCCGGCTTCTCCCCAGCCTGGGGGGTGGGGGTAGTTTGGTCTAGTGGATTCTAACAAACCCCTTTTCCTCTTTTTCTAGGAATGCTCGCTCACAGGGTACCTTGCATGGAGAGAGGGCGCAGAGCAAACCATGTCTCGCCATCCAGTGACACCAGCTGGTCAGCTCACCACCCCCTCTGGCTAAAACTCAAGCAAATAAAGCCGCTTCCTGTCATTAAGCATCTCAGAGGAAGCAGCCCTCCCTCGGTGGCCTCTAGCCCAGAGAAGCCAGCACGTCTTGGACCCACCAAGCGGGCCCAGCCTTCCTGCTGCCACCATCTCTGCTTCTCCCCAGAGGAACTTAGGGATTTTGCCCCTGGTTTAAAAGAAAAAAAACAAAAACAAAAACGACAAAACACCAACAAGTCACAAGGACCAACGTAGGTATTCTCCCTGCCCCATCTTCAAGGCTCAGAGGGTGAGGCTGGAAGATAATACAGATTTGAAAACAAAAATCTTTTTTTAATCTTTTTAAAAACTGCTGTGGTTTTGCTGCTACACGAAGAATTGTGATTTGCATTGTACGGTTTTGGACCTATACTGTTCACGTTTTGACGGCGGAGAGGGATCATACTGGAGTCCCATTGCTTCAGATTCATCTCTGTCCTGCCCAGGATGCACTTTTAAATGAAGAGTTAGAATATTTTATTGGCTAATATACTTTTCTTGTTATTTTTACAAAGGCCACCTTTATCCTTTTTAATGCCATATTTTCAGTGTTACACTTTTATGGCTTTTAATTTTCGATCTGACAGATGTAAGAAGCAGCATGAATAGTTTATACTGTGGTTTTTCAGAGACTGAATGCCAAGAGAACTCGGTAAATGTTTATTCTTCTCAGCTTTCTCCTTAAATTCCCTTAAATAGCGCCCCATTTGGGAACAGAGCAAGAGTGTTGAACTGAAGACCAAAATGCCCTCAAGGTGTAAAATAATCCGAGGGGGAATATTTGCTGGGCGTCACGAAAGACTTGGATGAAATTTCAACCCTGATGGCTTTCGGTGATCCAGGAAGTCAGTGAAGCAATCTCTCTATACGCAGAGCCCTTTCATGATAATTAGAATGGTATGGACAAACCAATGAAAACAGGAGGGAAAGTGAGAAAGCTCACCCATGATTCTGTTTCACTGTTTGCTTTCTCCTGTCATGGTTAAGAGAAATGTGCAATTCGATCCTCAATCAGTGGTTGGAGGATAACAGGGTAGATTTTCTTGTGTGCACTTGTACAGTTGTAGCTGCGAGTCCAGAAGTCCTCTAGAGCATGTGTACTGGCACTGAGTTGGTGAGACAGTCGTGGAGTATCCCATTCTGATGAGTACAGAAAAAAAAAAAAAAAGAAAAAATAAGAAAAAAAAAACAAAAAAAAGAAGAAAACTAAAAAAAAAAAAAAAAATCAAATCACCTTGTGATTCAGTGTATCTGTTTACTAACTCCAATAAAGCAATTGTTCTCTCTGGAGGGGTCCAGGTGCCCCCGCCCACAGGCCGCTGAGCCAGCAGCAGCGGGGCGGTGGGGTGTGGTGGGCAGGCGAGGCCAAGACAGAGTCACGCTGGCCTTGAAGCACCACGGGGCCGTGGATGCGGTGTACATACTGTATTTCTATATCCTCCTTTGTACAGAGTCACTTAACAAGTCAAGCTACTGTTTTACAGGTGCTCCTTATTTATTAGAGCTGTGAGAGCTTGGGGACACACCTGGCGAGCGAGCTCGCTTTTTAAAAATGAAATTGGGGAGCAAGGGAAGGGGGCGGGAGGGAGGGGAAGCTCGCAAGTCTGGGGAGAGATTTATAAAAGTGAACAAAAGGAAAACTTCCAGCAACCGATTAAAGCAACCAACCGACCCTAACACCAAACTTGTCCACGCAGGATGCAGAAGCCCCACCTCTGGGTGCCCCTTTCCCTGCGGGGCCCCCAGCATTCTCCTCTCTCCCTGACCAGTGTCCGATTCATCAAACAAAAATAAATCTCTAAGAAAGAAAAATGCACTTACATGTGCTTATTTTGCTTTTCTCATTATTATGACTATTGTTGTTATTTTCCTTGTTACAGAAGGTGTTCATTTCTTTCCCCCAGGGAAATTTTTTTTTAAATAAAGCTAGTAAGTTTTAGAAGATGTTGAAATATCAGGGTGATGCTGGCCCTTCCCAACCTGCATCTCTGCAAACAAGAGCCCACCTGGCCTTTTCGAGGGTCTGCTTCCCCACCGTGTCCATTGTTGACAACACACAGTGCGTGTGGAGTGGGCTTTTAGGCCTGTAGACTGGGGTGTCCCTTCCCAAGTGCTCTCCAAGTCCTGATCTTTTTCAGCTCCAAGGGTTCTGGTCGAAGGCTCAGGAAGCACCATGCAGCAGAAGCAAACCTCCCCAGTGGACTCTGGTCCCGTTAGTACATCATCTCACTGTAGGTCGGGAGTGCTCCTGTGAACGACAGGGGTCAATCTGGTTTTGCCTTGGTACCTGAATTAAACATCAGAAAGTTTCTAAGATGGAAAGTATATTGATACCTAGTTCTAATCAATGAAGATCTAGTCTAATCTTCTTGTTCTACATATGAAAAAAACTGAAGCCTAGAAAGGTGAATTGACCTGTCCAGAGTCCACACTGAGTTGGTTTAGCTTGTCAGAAAACAAATGTTCATTAAAAAGTTAGGCACTGGGACTTCCCTGGTAGCGCAGTGGTTAAGAATCTGCCTGCCAATTTAGAGGACACGGGTTCGAGCCCTGGTCTGGGACCATCCCACACGCCGCAGAGCAACTAAGCCCATGTGCCACAACTACTGAGCCTGCGTGCCACAACTACTGAAGCCCACATGCCTAGAGCCCGTGCTCTGAAACAAGAGAAGCCACCTCAACGAGAAGCCCGTGCACCGCAACAAAGACCCAACGCAGCCAGAAAAAAACTAAATAAATAAATAAATAAATTTATATATATATAAAAAAACTTAGGCACCATCAGCAACCTTCTATATATAACCATTCTAGGAGTGGATTCTGGTGACCCGGTTTCTTTCTCTCGTGGAGCCTGAGGGATCTCGGAGGCTCCTGGTACGGGGTTATGGTTATGACTCCATGGGAACTCCTCAGCCCCAGCCAAGGCCATGCAGGGGCGGGCACCCAGCTGGGGCTGTCTGGTGCAAAGTCCCTGATAGCGTTATTCAGCTGGACTTGGCCATAGATGCAATCGCCCAGGGTATTGATTTTGCTTTTGTCTGTAGTCCAAGATTGTCCAGCAAACATGTTGACCCTTCAGGAAACAAAAGGTCCCTTTGTTCCAACAAGAAAAGATTCTGTGGCATCTCATCAGACAGCACACCTTTTCCTCTTTCTCTTCCTTCTCTTAATCTTAGTGTTCCCTGAAATACAGAATCCTCTCGGGCTATCAAAACTGTATAGAGAGAAATAGAAATAATAATGTCAATAATTACAAGCACGTGCTGAGTACATGTACATTAGCCTCACTTACTCCCGGAAGGTCCTGATATCTCCCCTTTATTGCATGTGAAGAACGGAAAGCCCAGTGAGTTTAGTAATCGCCCGAGATCACACAGCCAGTGAGTTGCAGAATAGGATTCAAACCCCAGGGGGTTGGTGCCAGAGCCCAGGCTGCACGTCCAATCTGCAGAAAAACTGTGGACATCTTCATGAATTGTCATTTTCTGGCAGTAATTCAGTTCTGTAAGTTTCTGGCAGTGATTCAGCTTTGTTCTAAGTGACCCTCATCTTAAACTAAGCCAGAGAGTTGAGTGTTCATGGTTACTGCCCTCCACATCTTACTGGGTGTGTGGATGTGCTGAGGCCACTCTGCTTTCTGAGAAATTAGGCAATGAGTTCCCTGTTGGTTATCAAAGCCTCACTGAACACAAGGCCCCATGTGTGATGCTGAGGGGAGACCGGAAACGAACACAGCTCAGCCCCCGCCCCAGTGGCTTACATGTAACGGGAAGATGGGGCTGTGGAAAGGAAGGACCACTTCTTGGTCTCAGCAGGATCTCTCTGGAGGTTTCCAGAGTTTATATGAATGCACGTATGGAGCCTGGATTCACAGCTTTGCAAAGCTACCCTCCTTTTGCAGGTGTTCCCTTGACACTGGAAGGGCAACTTGAGCTGCAAGCAGGCCTAAAGGTCCGGGCCAGTTCTGCCCACAAGGCACAGCCAAATGTCAGGGCTGGGGCCCGGGGGCAAAGGCACTCGAGACTCACACCGACTCCCTCCCCTCCTCATCTCCCACAGCTCTCGGTTAAATGGACCAAGGCCACTTCTCACAGGGTCCTTCCCACATCATCCGGGCCCTTAAAGGCGGGCACCGTGGTCTTCCTAATTGTGCATCTTTGAAGAGCTCTTGGAACAGAAAATGTTGGCTGAGTTGAGGTACTTTTCTCCCACCAGCCTGATGGGAGCAGAGGACAGGGAACCCCAGAAGCCAGAGCTGTCGTGCGGCAGACACAGGAAGGCTGCTTTCGGAGTTTCATTTTGTTTCTGGTGCTCAAGGGAGGAGGCGCCAGCAGCAGCCCCCGGGTCAGCACATCTTCAGGCTGCTTTTGAAAGCAAGGAGTGACACAAGGGGAGAAGACGCAGCCCTGCCCTGGGCTTCTGTGCTGTGCGGTGACTCCAGGCCGCAGACGGTTACACCTTTTACCCTGAGGAGCCTTGGAGATTAGATCATTCCTTGAGCCCCAGACACACATAGAGATGGAAAGTTAGTCTTCAGCACCCAGAAAGGACCTCTTATTCTATCTTCTCAACCGTGGATGGAATGAACAGTTGCCACCAGTGTATGGAGCTCTTCTCATGAAAGGAGCGGCCTCAGCTGGTTCACAATGAATTAGCTGCTTCCTCTGTGCACGGCCCCAGCTTTACACACATCTGCTTATTTAATTCTCACAGCAGCCCTGTGAAGGAGGTGCTGGTATTACCACATCCCCATTTCACAGTCAGAAAAAACTGAGGCATGACGATGAAGGGGGTTTCTGTCCACAAATAGAATCAGAACCCAGCAGTGGGCTCCAGTGGCCACCCTCCCCGTTGGTCATGCTAAGCATGACCTCACCAGGGCCCAGGACGCCTGGCGGTTCAGGGAGAGTTCAGGTTATTTACTTGGTGCCTAAACCATGAGTTGGAGACATCTTTGACCTTTATATTGTGTTTGGAGAGGAAAAAATAATCTACTTTTCTTGATGCCTGGTTTTGCACATCACCAGAAACGGAACAGTCAATGATTCCATAGGGAAAGTTTGAGGGAGATGGGAAGGGGGCCTGTGTCAACAGCTCAGAGGAGAGGAGAGAGAGGCAGACTGGTCCTGTGTTAGATTCCTGGGGCAGGAAGAAAGGGGGCATGTGGGCCAGGGGCTGTTTTCCATTTCCCCTTATTCTGATCTGGGGAGCTGTAAGCTGGGCTTTCTCCTGCGGCACTTGTTTGGATGGGTGAAGGGGTGTCAAAGAAGAGCAGCAGGGGGGCTGCCAGGGCCACACAGGACTCCTCCCTCTGCCCAGAGGGCAGGGAGCTACAGCCAAGCCTCACAATCACTCTGGGGCTGGGCCACTGGATCCAGGGTCAACTAGCTGACCGAATGAATGGACGGAAATGTTGAAAGTCCCCACATGCCAGACACCACACCGGTCAGTCACACAGACCGTCTCAGGCAATTCTTATTAAACCACATGCTATACAGGCCGTGCGATCCTCATTTCTGGATGAGGAAGATACAGTCCGGGAAGGTTAAGCGATCTGCTCAGGTCACTCAGCTAATAAGTCAGAGAGCCAAGATTTGGACCCTCAGTCCCCATATGCAATGCTCTTTGAAGGCACCACAGCAGCAGAAATATCAGTGTCAACTCAGGTCACAACTCAGTATGAATTTGAATTAGCCAATGGGACACGGGCCTGATGATGTCATTCCAACCTGCTTCCAGATCTCTGGGAACAAATCACGTTCTCTTTCCTCGCCCATTCCTCACCTGCAGGGCTGGGCCAAACCAGCAGACGTGAACCCCTCCAAGAGGGAATGCTAATCTTAACGACATTTATCCAATGTGTACTAAATGCCATTTTGGTTGCATTATTTTATTTATGCCTCACAACAACGCTGTGAGGTGATTACTATGATTATTCCCATTTTATAGATGAGGAAGCTGAGCACACAGAGGCTAAGTGAGGGCAGAGCGTGCTCCTGCATCTGGGCGTTTGGATACCTAGCCCTTCCCTCACCAGCACGCTCACGTTTCCGCTTCCCTCTTGCAGGTGCATGGATGCCTGAATGCATGAATGGAAGCGCATTTAATCGAGTACCTCGAGGGACGCCAAATCTTACACTTTCACATGTGTCATCTCATCTTTGAGTGTGACTGGAGCATCAACCCTGGAAGTGATGTGGATGAGCACAGAAATGGTTCCCATCTCCTGAGTTATAGAAAAAGTCAGTTTCCCGTATCTCCTTCACCTAACCTCCCATCAATTCCTGTCCTGAATGAGAACTCTTCTTCGCAAACACTGCCGGCCTCATAATGTAACAAAGAAGAACGCGCAAGGGGATTCACTCCAAAGCTCTTTAGGGTGCTTATTTCCACTGCCGTACTTTCCTCTAACAGCCTGGGAGCAAGCACCAGGGCTAATTCATCTTTGCATTCCCTTCAGGCACCGGGCACGCAGTGCGCTCAGTGTCGAAGGACTGAGTTGCTAGGCGTGTAGATCCCGGCCGCCGTGCCTCCCCTCCCTGTGGGAACAGAATCAGTCGAGTCCCTCGAATCTGCTCCACACCCTCTGTGTCTTCGAAACCCCCTTCTCCACTTTCTGCTCTGGGTTCCCCTCCAGAGCCTCTGAGCAGCAGAGAGGGGCCGCCACCTGCCCAGCTGTGTGGATAAGGCCGGCTCGGGAAGCCTCAGCTGGTCGGGGAGAACAAGGAAAATCCCTCATCATTTCCCCTCTCCTGCTTCTCATGCAAACACCTCACATTCCATTTAAATGCTCCATCTAAGATAATTTCTGGTATTGGAAATACTTGGAAAAAAAATTTGTTTAGGAAAGGCTGGTGGTGGAGGGAGTGAGCTCTGGAAGGCGTGCCTCCTGACCTTGATCAAGAAAGGGAAGGTCAATGCAGAAGCATATTTAGCCACAAGCTTTAGACTATGCGGTATTCTTTTCCCCTTCTTTCTAGGTTTACTTAAACAAAAGGGAAAGATGAGCACAACATAAAAACAATGAAAACAATTATAGACAGAGAAAGAAGAGTTTCATAAAACAACAGCACCCAGGCGGGGCCTTTTGGATTGCGTGCTCTCAGCACCCAAGCCCCCAGCCCACACCGAGACCTGCCTTCCCGGTCTCAGCCATTTGCCTCAGGTATCCCCTTCACGTACGGTAGCTGGATTAGGGCTCAGGACCAAAGGCCAGGAATGCAATAAGATACTTTTATACATATTGATCCTTTAAAAAAGAGTTTGTTTTCATGAAACTTTAATTCACTTTTTTTTTTTTTTTTTTTAGCTTTTTAGCCTAACTGCTACACATTTTATCCCTGTTCTTTGTGAAATGCTAATCCAGCCCGAGGTTTTCATTTTCCGGGTGTAACTTTTCAGAAATTGTATATCTGCATAGCAACCCAGCAAGAGCTGCCTATGTCACGGTATCACATGTCAGAAAGATGAAAAGGACTCCAAATCTCAGCTCTCCACAAACTTGGCCCTCCAATCCTGGGACAGAGAGCTTCTTGGCCTTAATATAAATGGCAGGAGAGCCATTTCAGGGCCAGAGAGGTGCAAACTTTTATCTTGTTGATGACAGAAAACGACACATGACCTCAGCTCAGCTCAGTGGGGACGAGCAAACCAGAAACAAAGGCCGTATTTTTCTCTGCTCTCGTCCCTGCTGTCAGCTTCCAAGTGCAACCTGAGCCTGGATTCCGAACCCAGTGTCCAGATTAGAGATTGTTGACTCAGATTTAGTGGTGAAACGTGAGCCCGACTCTGTTGATGGCAGGCCTTGAAGGAGCAAGTTTACTGAAGCCAAGAGAGATTGTATGTCAGACGAGAGCCTGGCTTCTCTTTATCACAAACTTCCTGATCTGCCTCTGTTTTAATAGTTTCCATCAGCACCACCAAAAGAGAGACAGCGAGAGAGAGAGAGAGAGAGAGAGAGAGAGAGAAACAAAGACGGAGAGAGACAGAGACAGAGGGAGGGAGAGACAGAGGAAGCCTTGCCCTCAGTTCCATCTCCTCAGTGTCATAAATCAGGAAATTAACAAGTGTGTAACTGGCCTTTGCCACAGTCCAGGACAATGACCTTTTTGTGTTTCTTACCGGTGGCCAGCACTTAACATAATCAACGGAGAGCTCCACTCAGAAAGGATGTAAAATGGGGGCTTGATCTTGCCATTTAAAGGAGATTTCCCAATACGCAGGCACATGGCTTTTATGAGGCTCAAACATGGCTTAGAAACTCGCCTCTTCGGTCTGAAGGCAGGTCATTAAGAGAAATCATTACATCGCTTTCCCTGTCTCTGTCTCTCCGTTTTTTACTTTGGCACCTTCCCGGCTTTTCCTTGGCTTCTGATTTCATCCCTCTTTTAGATCCTCCGTGCCGTCAGTAATTTATGTGCAAGATATTTTCCCAACCTCCAAATGTTTTTCCATTTGGCAAACCACGTCCCGAAGCTTCCACACAATGTAACTGTAGAGTTCATTTACACTAGAAAACATAAGCTTGGTTAATGGAAAAGCCTAACAAGCCCATGTCGGTGACCCCGGGTGCAGGGCCGAGTCACAGACGATCTTCCAGGCCACCCCTGGGGACGCAGTGGGGGTGAGTGTCAAGGAGGAGTGTCTTTCCCTGGTTCCACAGATGCTTGGCTTCGACCCTTCTTGTCTCCGAAAAGGAAAGAATTCCTTCCAAGCCCCTTTCTCGTATAGTTTTTGGAAGCTTCAGGGCACCATATGGAGAATCATTTCATGATTCTCCTGATGGCTTTTACGTGAGCAGCTATAAATTGAATGGTTTCCTTCAGTTCTGATATCCCTATGGTACCTGCTAAGGATTGTTGGGAATGATCACTGAAGGTGTTAGTCCTGTGCTGTTCTTGATAGGAGAGAAAACCCAGGCCCCCTCCTGGCAGGGCACAAAGTTAAGGGCACCCGGGAGGGGGGGTGTGGGATGGGGAAGGCCGCACAAGCCTTTCCAATTGGTCACAAGGGTGCTTTGCCCCCAGTGACTTTTTCATTCCAAAGTCATGGATTTAGGACGGAGGCGGAAGTTGAGTCCCCGTCCCCGCCCCAGTGCGGGGCTCCTGGGCTTGTCCCAGGGCTCTCGCTAAGCCAGGCCCAGCTGGGCCCCTCCGTGATACACACTTGAGGCTGATGGACTGGATTTATGTCCAGTCCCTCACAGGGCACATCTAGACAGCATTTTGGCTTCTGAAAGATGAGTTTTATTCACTGAGTAACTGACACTTTTTCTTCCTAAACAGTTGCAGTGATACAAACTCCCTGTGTTTTACCTTTTAGAAGTGGCTCGTGACGTGCTCTCTCTCTTGACCCAATACTCTGTTGATTTAATAAGCCAGTCAAAGGTAAAGAGCCATTCTAATAAGGATAAGACTGTAGGTGAGTCTTTTTAGGGTGTTTATTTTGCTTGGGTAGCATTTCCTTAACTCACTGAATTTCTTTGGCCCTCTGGATCAGTGCCAGGGGGGCAGAGGGTGGCAAATATCTTCTACAGAACCACCGATGAATGAGGCACCGAGCCCTTAAACTGTTTCCCAAGAATGTCTGTTAAAAAAAAAAAAAAAAAAAAAAAGACATAAAAATCATAGTACTGAAGATTGGTTAGCTCTAGGAGCTCATTCCCTGGGATACATTTTTAGGCTTTTGTTTATCTTTCTTGATTGATAAAGTGATTATCAAAATGCGTTAGAAAATAATAGCCAACTGGTGAGAAAAGGAACAGTTGGAGGAAGCAAAGCAGTGGAGGAAAAGCATGCGCAGACTCTACCCCAGGCTTTCCAGTGAAACTCCATGAAAATTCATCTTCTCTTTTGCCTTTCCCTTCCTCCGGGGCTGATCAGGGCACTGGCTTGATAAAGGCTCTCCATCACACGGTAGCTAATGAACTCCTCGGGAAAGGCTGCTCTCATCCTCCCTCCCCGAGTCCCTTCTCCCTTCCTCACCTTTTCTCCATCCCTCTCCACTCTGAAGTCTGCCACGGGCCAACCAGAACCCCAGCAGATGTTTGTGTTTTATGATCCAAATGGGAGCCCAAAGGATCAACCAAATACCAGCCCCAGTGAGAGAAGGAGCCAGGCCATCTGACATCAGAAACACGGAACGCCCACCCGTCCAGCCGGGCCTGGGCTTCCAGGGAGCTGAAGGAGGGCTAGATAATTAGCTGGCACAGCCTACGTGCTGGCCCATTGCTCTGCCTTCTGAAGAGCACACAGAGTCCTTTCATGGAGCCTCAGGGAGGTTGGGCAAGACCCTCCATGAGTCCCCCTCCCAGGATGGCAGTCCTGGCACACAGTGGTCTCCCCTCGTGCCAGAGCACCATGTGGTGCCCTGACTGTGCATCCTGGCCCAGGACAGAGCTGGAGGTTAAGGACCACTACCGTGGGGAGCTGGGAAGTGCCATGTGGCTCACTAGGCAGCCCTAAACCCCACACCAGTGCAGGAGCAAACAAGGAGAGTGGACAGAGTGTGGGTGGACAGATGGGAGGTCTGAGCTTCTGTCTCAGCTCCACCACTTACACTGCTATTGGCTGTGTTGGTTTTCATTGTTCCTCCAGCCATGACATGGAGATTGTAATGCCGACTCGTGGAGTTACTTCCAGGATGAAATGATCCTATGTGTGCCAGCTCTGGGCCTGTTCCTTCACTTTCCCTGCTCTGCCTTGGATGGGAGGGGACCGGACCCTGGCTGAGTTCAGCCAATGGGAACATGGGGGAAGGTATTTCCTTGCCCGTCTCTCTGACTCAGGCAGCTTCTCCGGCAGCAGCTTCCTCTCTGCCAGGCCTCCAGTCCCCTCCGGAAAGTCCTTAGTACTGCAGCTCCCGTAATGGCCTCCTCCCTTTGTCCCTCAGCCTCAGGGTGACCTTGCCATCCCCTGTCCAGCTGCTCAGCTCACCATCACCATCACCATCACCTGTGTAGCCAGTCCCCTTCATTGAATTCCCTTGCATGTGAATGTAAGTGCTGAGGTGCTTTCTGTTTTCCTGGTGGGACCTTAGGCAATAGAGCATGTGAACATGTAAACGTACTGGACACCTAGATGGAAACAGAAGCTCTCATTGCACTAAGTGCGAGGGGAGAGGGCTGCTTGACCTGGTTCTTCTCACTCTAAGCATCAGATCCTGGACTTTAACCCTGAGGTCAGGATCCTCCTGGGCCAGCTGTCAACCGGAAACACTTTCCAGAGGGGTTCTTCAACTGGGGATTTTATAAAGACAGAAAAATTGGATAAGACCTATATATTTTTTAAATCATACATTAGTTTAAATACATATGCTATAATAAAAATATCCAGTGGACCTCTGGTCTGCCTTCCATTTACTCTCCGCTCAGGCACCTATAGGCGATGTGGTCTGGCGTGTCTAGACTCTTCTATGCTCTGCTGACCTTCTCCTGAGTCTCCTGCTATTCCTGTTTCACACCTGGGAGCATTTTCTCATTTCCCAGCCTCATCCCCTGCTTCAGTGAGTGAGCGTTAAGGGTCGTCTCATCCCTGTACTACTAAGGGGGGGTGTGTGTCCATCGACCCCCCTGCTCTGTCTCTCCCGGGTTTGCTCGGCTTCCGTGCTGTTTCTCTCCGCCTGCCTTCTGTCTTCCGGTTCTGCTGTGCCACAGGGATGGGGAAGGTTGTATTCCACCCCTTTTGGCAGGAAGAGTAACTTCCTCATTGAGGTCAGAATTGAAAATGGATTTCCCCACTGGGCAGAGAGAAGGAGGCCCGACTTCCTGTGTAGTGTAATTAATCGGTGGCCTTCCCCTGCTGTTGGCTGCCCTGCTCAGGACGGTCCCTGCTTAACCATTTCCTGCCCAGCATCGGGAAGGCTACAAAGGCACAGTAGGAGCTATGAAGTAATCTCTATTTGATTATTATATTTTGTGGGCCATCACCCTTTGTGTCCTGAGCTACCTGCGCTCTGTGGGGAGAGGGACAGTTAGGACAGTAGTGCCTTTGCCTGAGGAGCATATTTAATACATTTTTTTCACTCCCATCTCCTCAGGCAGATTTATGCTATTTCATCTCAAAGTGACAGGCCTAGAAAGACATTCTTTATGGGTAAGGCTTCTCTCCTCCCCTTTGGCTGGATTTCATGTCATTCCTATTGAAAGTATAGTAACCAAACAACATGAGGACATTTTAAACACACCTGTGATGTCACAGATGACATTGTACACTCAAGCATAGAGCTGGGAATCCTTGGGTTTGTACTACCAATATCTCCCGGATTACAGCCCTGCAATTTCAGACTCATCCCTTTCTCACACAGTCATAAATCATAACAGTTGAGAGCTGGACTGGACTGCACCGTTCATACCATGCAATGCACCTATCTTTGCACCTGAGGGAACTGAGATGTGGACATAGGCTGAGTGACTTGGCCAACGGCAGGTGGCTAGTGAGGGGCAGCGTCAAGGTGAGAACCTGGGTCTTCAGGGACCTCAATCGAGTGCTCTTTCCGGTGACCACCACGGCAATTAAAACCAACCAAAGCTTTTGTTGCCTTGATGCATGTGAGTTGTATTCCGCAGATGTGACACCCAGAGGAGATTCATGGTGCCCTGGTAAATGTTCATCCATGGACTCTATGGAAAATATAATGTGTGCATATACATACGTACACAAGTGTGTTATAAATATTGCTAACATAAAGGATGTGTAGCACACAATTTACACATAATAATAAAATCTACAACGCTCTGTTATAAATCCCCTACAGCCAGTTGATTCTCACAGGATGTTTTTGTTGATTTTGGCTGAATTCTTGTACCTGTACCTGGTTGCAGTTGCTGAAGGAGCAGTCAGTGATATTTTCTTGTGTGTTAACAAATAACACAAAACCAAAGCCACAAAGACAGGTTGGAACTTTGCTTGTTTATCAGTGACAGCAATGACTTTTTTCCTAAATCAGATAGTAGCCTTCAAATATGGAGAGAATATTCCCTCAAATTTTTGTGCTATTTGCAATGTAACAGCCATATATAGGACATGCTTTTGAGTTTAATCCTCACTATTAATATTTTGCATTACCTTCTTAAGTTTAGACAATCAGCAAAACAATAAATCAAGCCCTGGTGTCTAGCATATGCTGATTTCTGTGGCATAAATATTTTCACCATGATCAGTTTCGAGCTAACAGTGTGATGTCATTGAACTCAGAGTTGGCAAGACATGTGCAGTGGCTCCTCGTTATACAGTATTTCCACTATTCAGATACAACAGGTATAAATAACCCCAAGAGCATAGATAATAGTATAAGGTGGTAAAATAATTGGGGAGTGATAAGTTTTGAGCATCAATTACTCTTGGCTTTAACATAACTTACTTAACTGTAATGTGTATAATCTAATTTTTAATAATGTCTGTATTTAACAACTGGCTCATAAAATTCCTGAAAACTGAGAATCAGCTCTCGTGAGCCCATGGGGCATGCTCCGCACAGCACTAGCAGGATATGGGTGGGAAGGTGCTTTGGTCCCCCTCAGGGTATGCCCAAGGCCACCAGGCTGAGGAGACCAGGACGCTGGCCATCTGGGTACGAAGGCCTGGACGGAACCCATGCTGAGGTGTAGAGGGCAGATTTAAGAACATGGATCGGGGGCTTCCCTGGTGGCGCAGTGGTTGAGAATCTGCCTGCTAATGCAGGGGACACGGGTTCGAGCCCTGGTCTGGGAAGATCCCACATGCCGCGGAGCAGCTGGGCCCGTGAGCCACAATTGCTGAGCCTGCGTGTCTGGAGCCTGTGCCCCGCGACGGGAGGGGCCGCGATAGAGAAAGGCCCGCGCACCGCGATGAAGAGCGGTCCCCGCACCGCGATGAAGAGTGGCCCCCGCTTGCCGCAACTGGAGAAAGCCCTCGCACGAACCGAAGACCCAACACAGCCAAAAATAAATAAATAAATAAATAAATAAATAAGAAAATCCTTTAAAAAAAAAAAAAAAAAAAAAAAAAAGAACATGGATCGGACCCCATGTAGCAGGTGAATAAAAGTGGGGTTGATTTTTTTATACATCCTTCCAAAAGCTACAGAAAATAAAGTTTTAAATATTAGATAGTCAAGGAAATTGACAGGAAAAGAGGCACAGGAAAAAGAGAAACAAGGAGGAAAAGGATTATTGTTTTTTAAATATCCTTTATTAAGACAGTAATGTGCTGACACAGAACCCTAGGCCTGCTTTTGTGGACGCTCCCACGGACCTCCCACGTGTGTGCCGTGATGGACACAGTGCCGGCCCTGCCCTGGGCATTCCCTCAGTGAGGACCTGACCTCCTACTGCTTTGGAAGGAGAGGATGAGATTGCCAGAGCTTTGGATCCATTTTTGGATCAAATGAAAACGTCACGCTAATCCTTAGCGTGTTCCTCTCCTCTTACAGATGCTGGCCTCACCCTAGGGGTGGGCGTCGGATCTCTAACAGTTCCCGTCCTAGGACGGGGCGGAAAGCCCCATGCTGCTGTCGAGGCTTGAGGCACCCCTCCTGACCTCTGTCAGCAGCACGTTCTCTGCACCGATGACCCCATCTTTCCAGACAACTCCAGCGTCACCTCCCCCATGAAGCCCTCAGGGACGATGACCCAGGTAGTCACCCACTCTCCTCTTTCCTCACGGCATCTGTTGTCATTTGCTGTACCCTTTGTTCACTCCTCTCTGTTCCCAACAGGACTGTGGGCTCTTTGAGGGAAAGGATCTTCTCTTGCCAGTACCTGGTGCATGTAGGTCTCAGTAAATCTTAGACCCCACATCACCTTGTTTAGTGATTCTCAAACACTCGTGCATAAGAATTACCTGAAGAATGGATTAAAATGCAGATCCCCAGACGCCAGAGCAGCGACTGGGTCTTTAATAAAACCAAGTGATTCTCAGGCACATATGTTCACAAACCATATTTTGAGAAATACGGATTTGTTCAATCTTTTCATTTTATAGGTGGGGAAACAGAGGGCAAGAGATCAAATGATCTGCTTCAGGACCCTCAGCTACCGAAGTGTAATGGGGCGTCACGGTGCTTTGACATAGGACCGCCTTAAATCCTTAGTAAGCAAATCACAGCTACACGGATGATGACTGTTAGGAATATTAAACAAACAAACAAAGAAACCCTTGAACTGAAATCACTGCACACCACATCTTAAAACAGCAATAGACTCTCCAGATTTAGATGCCTCCACTAGAAGGGTGTGCAAACAGGTGTCATAAGGGCACCCCTTTCCTATTGCTTATCTGTGTCTCCCGAGAATCTGAGGTGTTTTCTTGCTGACATGGGAACAAGTCCCCCGTTGATTTCTGCCTCTGAACTTGCCTCAGTAGCTATCACCGGAAGCCGTCTGCCACAAGCTCTATTTCCAGCAGAGTGTCCTCTGCCCGCCTTCTGATGCTCACAGCTTGCGGCAGCAGACACAGGGCCCCAAGCAGACCCGGTGTTCAGGTGTCCGGTTCAGGCCTATTTTTATGAGCAAATCCTTGTTTCATCTGTCAGTTGTTTGGCGAGTGCCATGCGTGCTGGTTACTGCCTTGGGCAGCAGGTGCCACCTAGAGGGCCCTGTGACCACCACCGTGGTTTGGCAGGAGCTGGGCAGCCCCTGACCTGAGGAAGCCCTGCAGCTACCCACCGAGGGTTATACCAGCTCCTAAGCAGCCCTGGCACTAAGACTTCAGAGGATGGGGGTTGCCAGGGGAGCAGGAGAAGGACAGAAGAAGGAGGTCGGGCTGGTTCCAGCTTTCAGCTTCCTTCCCTGATGGGATTCCGAGGTGAAATGGGCGGGCGCTCTTTTTCTCGGCCACAAGGTGGCAGCAGTGGGATGGTCAGGTGCCGGCTCTGCGCGCGGCTCTAGGAGGACCGCCCAGCACGCAGAGGTGTCGCCGGCTGCCCTTTAAAATTCCTTGTTTGTAAATAAGATCGTTTATACAGATTTTTTCAGATTCCACATATACGCGTTAATATACGATATTTGTTTTTCTCTTTCTGACTTACTTCACTCTGTATGACAGTCTCTAGGTCCATCCATGTCTCTACAAATGACCCAATTTTGTTCCTTTTTATGGCTGAGTAATATGCAGAAATAGAGATACAGACGTAGAGAACACACGTATGGATACCAAGGGGGAAGGGGGGTGGTGGGATGAATTGGGAGATTGGGACTGACATATGTACACTCTTGATACTGTGTATAAACCAGATAACTAATGAGGACCTGCTGTATAGCACAGGGAACTCAGTGCTCTGTGGTGACCTAAATGGGAAGGAAATCCAAAAAAGAGGGGATATATGTATACGTATAGCTGATTCACTTTGCTGTACTGCAGAAACTAACACAATATTGTAAAGCAACTAATGCTCCAATAAAAATAAAATAAAATAAAATTCCTTGTTTGGAGAAACTGCCATTCTTATTAGTAGGGGCACGGTGATTAAGTTACCAAAGCCCCTCCCTCGGTCTTGCCTGTGGACTCACCACAGGTCTCTCTCTGCCTTCAGATGAGTAAAACGGCCACTGGGGGGCGTCTTGACCAAACCACAGCTTGAAGAGGTTGAGGCAGGTGGGGACTGCGGGGAGAACGCCCAGAAAGCACCAATGCTCGGGGTGTGGAGACAGAGGAGTAAGGACAGTTTTTTTATTTATTTTTAATCTGGGCATGAGTTCTGGCTTGTTTGCTTACTAGCTGTGAATCTGAAGTCTGGCTTTGCTTCCCCTTCTGTAAAACGCCTCATTCCTCATTTTTCAAATGGCAGTAGTCACAGGGTTATTCTGTGGATCAAAGGAGACAAAATGGTTTGCAAACTATGAGGTCCCATGTACACAGGTGTGCCGTTGTAGGGGTTCATCTTTTGACCTGAGCCGTGTCACAGAGCTTCACAGACTGGAGGAACAGACACTGGCAGGGGAAGGGGCCAGCTCCTCTCCTAGAGGGTCACTGGAGTCTCCTGCATGAGCTGCAGGCCGTAAACTCCTGATCCAGCCTGATAGAGTCGTCTTCCAACGGGAGTCTTCCTGGATGCCTTTCCACGGCATGTTTCCAAGCAGAAAGCTGGCAGCGGCTGCCCCCTCTTCCTCCACTGAGCCTGCTTTTCCATGTTGGAAGAAGATGAAATGCACATTTTAGAATGTAAGTTTTTCCTGCAGGACACTATCCCCAATGGTGGAGTGATGGAGAAAAATATTAGATGAAGTCAGGGGATAACTGAGTAACACACTGATTTATAAACTTGTGGAATGAAATGAAGGCATTTTTTCCACTGGTGGGGTTATTTATTATGTCCTAGCTGGCCAGATCCAAGGGTTGAAGAGGCTTTGGTTCCTGGGCAATAGAAATAGCAGGAACCAATTTTCTCCATTGCTCCTCTTTCAAAAACGCAGAACTCAGCCGATGTTGAAATACACAGTCATGGGTTCGACTCGAGACTCCCCTGCTCATCACCTTATTGGGGTGAACGGGGACTGAGACCCAGACCCCATCACCCTGGGATGGTGGCAAAGAAGAGATTAGACTGTCCTCACGGGGTCATTGCTCTGTGGAGCTTTTCCTGTGGCCCATCCCTTGGTGGAAATGAACTACTCTGGAAATACCCCATGAAAAACTCTGATGGGATTTTGATGATAATTTGACTAAGTTATACATCAATTGGTCGGAAAGTGACATCTTTATGATATAACATTTTTTCTTCCATGAACATGGTGCACCTTCCATTTATTCCATTTCTCCTTTATATCTTTCTATATAAAATTGTTTCTTTATAAAGATATTGCACATTGTATGTTAGATTTATTCCGAGATAAATTATAGCTTTTATTGCTATTGTAATGGTATCTTTAAGAATATCTACATTTTCTAATTATCTGTGTGTGTGTGTCTGTGTGTGTGTTGATAACAGTTGACTGAAGGCTTATTAGTTCTAAGAGTTTGCCTATCTTTTTGAATTTTTTGTGTAAACAATCATATCAAATAATACCAGTTTTAGTTTCTCCTTTTTGATCCTAATATGTTTTATTTCTTTTTGTTTTTTTCCAGTGCTGATTAACATTCTGAGGTCATCCTACCACTCTTCCTGACTTGAAGGGAAATAGTTTTTTTGCATAAATGTTTTACTTAGGAACAAATTTAGATTTACAAGAAAGTTGCAAACATAGTACACAAAGTTCTCGTATAGCCTTCACCCAGTTTCTCCCACTGTTAACACCTTACATAACCATGGTACCCATGTCAAAACTAAGAAACCAACACTGGCACATCGATGTTAGCTAAATTCCAGACTTTATTCAGATTTCAAGAGTTCTTCAACTAGTGTCCTTTTTCTGTCCCAGAATCCGAGGCAGGAAATCACGTTGTGTTTGGTTCTTATGTGTCCCTAGTCTCCTCTGGTCTATGACAGTTTCCCACTTTTCTTTCTCTTTTATGACCTTGACAGTTTTGAGTACTGGTTAGGTGTTTTGTAGTGTGTCCCTCCATTTTTTTTTTTCTTGTGAGGCATAATGTGGCTTTAAAGTTTAGTGATTTGTCTAAGGCCAAAGAACAAGTTTTTTTTCCTTTAATGTCTTACTTTTTTCTGATAATAAAAAAATATAAATAATACTAAAAAAATGCAATGAAAATTAAGGAAATAAAGGTAATCTAAAATCCCATCACCCAGAGAAAAGCACCATTTACATTTTGGTGTGTATCTCCAGACTTAGTTCTATCAAAGGGCAAGTTTAGAACTTGAACCCAGGCCAGAATTGAAGTCTCTTGGTGTCTTTTAAGAATAGTTGCTTTTGGGGGCTTCCCTGGTGGCGCAGTGGTTGAGAATCTGCCTGCCAATGCAGGGGACACGGGTTCGAGCCCTGGTCTGGGAAGATCCCACATTCCGCGGAGCAACTAGGCCCGTGAGCCACAATTACTGAGCCTGCGCGTCTGGAGCTTGTGCTCCGCAACAAGAAAGGCCGCGATAGTGAGAGGCCCGCGCACCGCGATGAAGAGTGGCCCCCGCTTGCCGCAACTGGAGAAAGCCCTCGCACAGAAACTAAGACCCAACACAGCTATAAATAAATAAATAAATAAATTTAAAATAAATGTGATTTGAATTAAAAAAAAAAAGAATAGTTGCTTTTATTTATTGTGATATATTTCAAATACACAATACGTATAGAAAATAGTACAAAAATCCATGAGCCCAAGGCCCACATATAACAAAAGTTCTCATTTGTATATTTACTTCAGATGCCTTTTGTTTTAATAAACAAAATGTGGCAGAGTTTTGACATCCTCCCCACCCCCGCATCCTTTTCCTCTGCCCTGGAGATAACCACTTTCTTGAGGTTGAGAGTATCTCTCCCATACGTGTTTTTCTATTTTTCTATGTACATTTGCATACTTAAACAGTATAAGGTATCATTTTTGTATTTTTAAAGATTTGCTCAAACTATATCAATACTCCTTCAACTTTTTTTGCATTCACCATTGTATTTCTGGCATTTATTTGTGTTGACACACCTATATAATTTTAGTTATTGTATAGTATCCCACTGAATGAATATATCAGAGTTCATTTATCCATTCCCTTGTTGATAGGCTTTTAGGTTGTTCTAATGTTTTGCTATTTCAAGCAATGCTACTATAAATATATTTGGCCTCCTTGTGAACACCGGTGAGAATTTCTAGAAATGGAATTTTGATGTTGTAGTGTAGGCAAGTCTTCAACTTTATTAGACATTGCCACATTGCTCTCTAAGATAGAGATTCAGGTACTAGCCAACCAGATCCACACCTTCTCCTTGGATTTGGGCTGGAGTTGGAGTGGCTCTAACTACAACTTGTGCTGTTCTGTCAGTGTGCCCCCACATTGCCCTGGGCCCGGGGCCGGTGGCAGGCTTGAAGGGACAATGCTCACGGTGCACCCTTTGTAAAGAGGGAGGCAATGATCCCTTCCACTGCCGTGCACATGCCCATTGCTGTGTGCCTGTCCTGTCCTTCCCATCAAGAGGCCTATCTCCCCTTCCTCGAATCTGGGCTGCTCTCACGGCTTCTTTGAGTAATAGGAAGGAAGGACCTGTGTGACTTCTGAGCCTCAGCCCCAAGAGACCTTGCAGCCTCTTGTCTCCCCTTCTTAGAACACAATCCTGCCACGTCGGGAAGCCCAGGCCGGCCCCCTTGAGGGTGAATGACCATGTACAGAGAGAGGCCCTGCCATCGGCAAGCAGCTGGACGTGTGAGTGTAGTCGTCTAGGACCATTCAGCCCTAGGTGAGCCCCAGGTGAGCCACCGGATGCCTCTGGTTATGGAGTAACCCCTGGCAAGACCAAGGGAAGAACCACTCCACTGTACCCAGCCCAAGATGCTTACCTATGGTATTGTGAGCAAATGGAATGATTGTTGCTCTAAGTCATTGAGTTTTAGGGTGGTGTGTCCCACAGCAATAGTCACAGCGCCTCTCCCACACGCCATGCCGCATGTCTCTTGCCTCTCACCTTCTGAGATGCAAGGTACCATGAGACCCACTGGTGCCCATACAGACACATCAGAAATGGCAACTGGCACGCCAGGACCAACGGAAGATGGGAGCTGGAGGGGCAATCCATCTCCCTTCTTCCCCTGGGAGGGACTGTCTGAGGATAGGTCATGGTCTCTCTGCAGGACGGAGCAATCAGTTTCCTGTGGAGCCATGACCAGCTTGGTACCACACCTCCTTATGTTTGCCCTCCCTCTTCCCCTGACTCTTTCTTATCTTCAGTTCTGCTTCCCTGGAATCCTGCTTCTCAATAAAGTCTTAACATATAAGCTTTTGCTCAGCCTCTGTTTTCTAGAGATTCTGGGCAGAGACAGTTCCAAGTGAGGTCCTAGAGATCAGATCCTCAGAATGGGATTTGGAAGTTGAATAGCCCACTGGTCTGAAGGCACTAGGCCCCGGTTCTGGTAGTGAGTGGATTGGGAACAACCCAACGTGCAGTGGTGGCACTAACGCTTTCACCTGCGCTGCGGTGGAGGTGCAAGTCGAGGGACTGGGATACGCCCGTAGTTTCCAAACTACTGCACGTTAAAATCATGTGGGGATCTTTCAGATAATCCCACGCTTGGGCCCCACCCTGTACCAATTAAATCAAACTGTCTGTAGGTGGAAACCAGGTGTCAGCAGTTTTTAAAGTTTACCAGGTGATTCTTATATGCACCAAAGTTTGGGAACCACTGGAATATGCATGGGTTGTGGCTCTTGATTGGTGAAATGGGGTAATTACAATGGTAAGGATTGTGGTAGGTTCTGGCTGCTTTTGATGGAATTGTAATACTTGATTTAAAAAAAAAAAATGTGTGGGACAGTTTACTGCCAACTTAGAGCACGCTGGGAAAGCCAGGGGGCCTCTGTGACAGTCCTTAACGCTCATCTCCTGCATCCATGGCACAAACTGTGCTGAAAATCAGCCCCGGGATCTGATAATAATAGAGGCAGAGCTGTGAAAGACACTGAATGTGCAGCCTTAGGTGTCCTGCGGCAAATTCATGGCCCTAAAAGTGACAGAGTGGGACCCTGAGACTTGGGATAGGGACATTGATTGGAAGAGCCTGAGAATCCTCAGCCCCCAGTTCTCCTTAGTTCTCCAGGCCAGCAGAAGCAGGCCCCTCTCATTGGACAGAGGAAAACAGCTTCCCTTTGCCTGGAGACAATGTGTGAAGCCTCGAAGGCTGGTCCACGCACTCTTAGAGATCTGCACCCCAAGTCCTTGCTGCCTCCAGGTTGATTGCCAGGGGCAGGTCTCAGCAGAGCTAAATGAGGACACACAGTCCCCGCTTCAGGAGGACCGTGCTCATACACCACAGCGTCCGGGACCCGGCGAACGTCTGCTGGCAGGAGCAATGTGTGCACACGTGACCATGAGTCTGCAGAGGCTGGACTGATGAAGGCGGACTATAGGCCAGACAAGAGGGACTTGATTGACGTGGGTCACTCACCGGTGCCGCGGGATTCAGTGCGCTGGCTGGAATGCCAATCCTAAGAGTTTGCTTGGAAGTTACATACAACCAGGGTCTACAGTAAAGCATGGGGCACATCTGCTGCGAGTGCTGTGTGTGTGTGTAAGTGTGAAAGAGAGTTGCGAGTGTATATGAGTGTGTGAGTGTGAGCGTGTGTGTGCTTCTGAGAAGGGGCTTTACCCTTGGCTTGCTTCGGTGGGCCAGGTGACAAAAACCAAAATCGCCATCCATTTTTGTGCTTGGTGTCTCGGTAACTTTTGAGAGGCTTATTCACAAAGTCCCTGAAAGAAGGAAAAGCTTCCACTTAGGCTGAGGGCTGGGCCTGTGAGCTGGTTCTTGCCTAGGACAGAGGCCCTAATCACCAGACTAGATGACCCGGCCTCGGCCCTCGTGGAGAACCAAAGGCCTCACAGAGGACAGGGGTCCTCCACGTGCTCACCTTGCCCTTCAGGTGCCCGCGGAGCAAGGGTGGTGGAGGAATGGGCGAGATGTTTGTCGTGCGGGAAACGCCCAGTGCCGAGCCCGGCTCCCGGCTCCGAGCAGGAACCGGCTTGGTGCAGCCACCTTGCCTGCTGCAGCCGGAGCTCCGCAGCCGCTCTCCCAGGCCCTGAGTTTCCTAAGGCCCAGCCCGGGAGTTTGCTGCAGGCTTGGATCGCACTCTGCTGGGCTGGGAACTGGCCTCTTAGAGGGGCCACCGCCCAGCTGCATAATCAAACATGAGGAGCCCAAATGAGAAATCACAGCATGGAATTACATCCAGAGGTTCGACCAGCTTCTCAAGTCATAAATCATAGTCAGTTCTCTGAGAACCACGGGTCATCGGGACCTCCAGGCATCTCACACACGAGCTGTTTCAGCAGCAGTCACAGTACGAGCAATGGGTAGGAAGCGAGGCAACAACCCCAAACCTCAAAACCTCCCTGCCCGGGGAGTGGGAGGGAGTCTGTGTCAGAAGTTGGCGGGGGCAGGGGGGGCGGGTAGACCCAGCGCGCTTGGTCCTGGCCTTCCCTGAAGCCCAGGCCTCCTCCCGGCCGCCGCACCAACTCTGAGCAGACGGAGGCCCATTGGGACTCTCAGAGCTTTTACTGGATGCCTCTTTAAAGTGTCTAATTTTAATGAGGAAATCTTTCATCTGCCATCCTGTTTCCAGGCGACAAGTTTGGAAGGAATGTTCACAAGTCACTGAGGCCCTTGGAAGAGCGTTTGCGGGTGGAAAATGTAAGGCTGTGAGACGAGCACATAGACGGTCTCACTGGGGTCGGGGTGGAGGAGGCTGAGGAGGAAATAAAACGCCAAGAAAAAATGCTTCAAGAGCCAAGTGGAGGAAGGATGCAGAGGTGCAACCAGAAGGGGAAGTGTTGGACTGGAGATGTATAAAGAATAATTCAGCCAGAAAACACAAAGTCCTTCCCAGGGGAAATCACACGCAGCTCCAAGAAATGCTAGGGACCAGAGGATGCGTGGGAAGGGGTGGGCGAGAGGAGAAAGGGTGGGAGGGAAAATGTCATCCACTACTGGAACGAGGCAGAGAGCCTCTGTGCGTACACAAAACACACCACACACACACACACACACACACACACACGCACCCCACGTACCACATACCACACACCAGAAAAATTCTCAAATTCATCCCCTCTGGAGCTTTTTGATCCAAAAGGAAAAAACCAAACAAACAAAACAAAACAGCTGAACTGGAAAGTGGAGCAGTGTGGAGAGGGAATAGCAGGTCTGCTGGGTTACACCTGGGAGTGTCGGCGTGGTGCTCAGACACAGCCCTGCCCCTCTGGAGGGGATGCTGAAAGAAGGTCTCCACTGCCTATTCTCCTGGCTCCCGACGGCTTCGGCCCAGCACCTCCCGTCCTGTATTTTGCATGGAGGGAATGGCTGTCTTTGCCTCCATCTCTGAGGGGCTGCCATAGCACTCCCACCAGCTGCATGACACAACGTTACACCACTTCCCCGTCCACAGGGGACATGACGCCATCTTGGTAGGAGGTCAAAGCAGACGCCAACATGTTTAGCACCACCTGGTCCTTCTCTGAGGTTCCCAGGCCCCACGGGGAAAGGGATGGGTGAGCATGTATGAACTCATGCACAGGAAATTTGGCAGATGAGGCTATGGGATTTAAACACCGGCAAGAGCCAAGGGTAGGGAGGCAGAGCTCAGAGCTACTCTAAGTGCCCTGGACGAGAGACTTGAAGTGAGAGATGAGGGACATTAATGGAGGTGGTTTTGTTGGAGGAAAGTGGATCTCCTGGATCACTAAATCACTGGAAAGTCTCCTCCAAGGCTGATGAGCAGACGGACCTGGAATTGGCTTTGACTTAGCAAGGCTTTTACAAGCTTGTGAATTTACTCTCGGTGGACATGAGAGTGTGTTCCTTCAGCTGGTGATGAACAAAGGAGCAGCTTCCTACCTCTTCCTGATTTACAGTCCATGCCAGCACCAAACAATGGGGGAGAAGGGAAGTGGCAGGCTAGCATGACTGTAAAATATTTGGATAAAACATCAGCTTGATTTGCACACAAATGGCATTTTCAGTGTGCTTCTGTGTACCCGGTTTCCACTAACGAGATACTACTTATAGATGCAAAATTTCGAGGATGTTATCTTCAGCCTGGAGAGAAAGAAACTGTAATTTGCAGCTTTTGCTAAGAATGATAACCTTATTAAGTAATGGGATTCGCTAATTAACTGCTGCTAACAAAACATCATTGCCAAACCTGTTAGTCTGAAACCGGCAACAGAGCTACTGTCAGATCCACTTCTCCGTCACCTCCCAATCCCAGGGGATTTTACAGAAATATTTCTCATTTAAATAGCTCTTGCCTCTCAATAGTTTTTTATTGCTTTCACTAATAGGTTAACAATAAGTTAGGAGCTACTCCTAGATGGATACTGAATCAACCTTGGTGAAGAGTTCAAGGAGAAAAGCAATTCTGCTTAAAAAATGATTTTTTTATGAAAGGGATAATGGGAAAATGTGCAAGTTCACTGAGCACTAAAATGAATGGAAGTTCTTAGAGATCAGAAGGCAAGATGTGTCCGTGCTCAATGTGTGTGATGGCGTTTTACATTCCTACAATGGAGTAGTATCTCTTTCACTACCTGAATCACAGTGATTCACATAGTACGTAGGAAATTCTCTTCTCTGGTAACTTGCCTGAGAAAATCAACCCCATTCTGTTCTTAAGAATAACTTTCCCGGGGCTTCCCTGGTGGCGCAGTGGTTGAGAATCTGCCTGCTAATGCAGGGGACACGGGTTCGAGCCCTGGTCTGGGAAGATCCCACATGCCACGGAGCAGCTGGGCCCGTGAGCCACAATTGCTGAGCCTGCGCGTCTGGAGCCTGTGCCCCGCGACGGGAGGGGCCGCGATAGAGAAAGGCCCGCGCACCGCGATGAAGAGCGGTCCCCGCACCGCGATGAAGAGTGGCCCCCGCTTGCCGCAACTGGAGAAAGCCCTCGCACGAACCGAAGACCCAACACAGCCAAAAATAAATAAATAAATAAATAAATAAAAAATTAAAAAAAAAAAAAAAAAAAAAAAAAAAAAAGAATAACTTTCCCTCGTAGATCCCTAGGGAGAGAGACCTCTGAGTTTGGTGATCATCTTGGTCTCAGCTGCATAAGCTCCTCTCTTCTCTACAGGGCCCCATGGGTCCTACCAGCTCAGGACTCTCAAGACCACGACAGGAGAGTCTAGGCACAAACGGCCTTTCTATGGCTAAGCTGCAGGCCCATGGCAGCTGGAGCAACCAGGAGGTGGGTGGGGGAATGTGGACCCGGATTGTTTCATTGAGAACCATGTTGCCCTTGTCAAGGATCATTGCAAAGCACTTGGGATGGGATGGAGACCTCTGAGCAGGGAAGTGGCAGGTCAGGATGAGGGGTGGATCAAAAACCAGGAGCACAGACCCCAGGGAATATTCATCAGAGTGAGGTCTCATGGAGTTCCTCCTCTCAGCACCAAGACCCAGCTCTACCCAATAGCCTACAAACTCCAGTGTTGGAAGCCTCAGGCCAAACAACCAGTAAGACAGGAAAACGATCCCACTTGTAAAAAATAAAAAATAAAATGAGACGGCAAAAAAATATGTCACAGATGAAGGAACAAAGTAAAAACCTACAAGACCAAAGAAATGAAGAGGAAATAGGCAATCTACCTGAAAAAGAATTCAGAGTAATGACAATAAAGATGATCCAGAATCTCAGAAATAGAATGGAGGCACTGATTGAAAAAATACAAGAAATGTTTAACAAAGATCCAGAAGAACTAAAGAACAAACAAACAGAGATGAACAACACACTAACTGAAATGAAAAATACACTAGAAGGAAGCAATAACAGAATAACTGAGGCAGAAGAACGAATAAGTGAGCTGGAAGACAAAATGGTGGAAATAACTGCCAAGGGGCAGAATAAAGAAAAAAGAATGAAAAGAATTGAAGACAATCTCAGAGACCTCTGGGAAAACACAAAACGTACCAACATTTGAATTATAGGGGTCCCAGAAGAAGAAAGGGTCTGAGAAAATATTTGAAGAGGTTATAGTTGAAAACTTCCCTAACATGGGAAAGGAAACAGTCACCCAAATCCAGGAAGCACAGAGAGTCCCATACAGGATAAACCCTAGGAAAAACACACCAAGACACATATTAATCAAACTAACAAAAATTAAATTCAAAGAAAAAATATTAAAAGCAGCAAGGGAAAAACAAAAAATAACATACAAAGGAATCCCCATAAGGTTATCAGCTGATTTTTTCAGCAGAAACTCTGCAGGCCAGAAGGGAGTGGCAGGATACACTTAGAGTGATGAAAGAGAAAAACCTACAACCAAGATTGCTCTACGCAGCAAGGATCTCATTCAGATTTGATGGAGAAGTCAAAAGCTTTTCAGACAAGCAAAAGCTAAGAGAATTCAGCACCATCAAACCAGCTTTACAACAAATGCTAAAGGAACTTCTCTAAGCAGGAAACACAAGAGAAGAAAAAGATCCACAAAAACAAACCCAAAACAATTAAGAAAATGGTAATAGGAACATACATATCAATAATAATCTTGAATGTAAATGGATTAAATGCCCCAACCAAAAGACACAGACTGGCTGAATGGATTCAAAAACAAGACCCATATATATGCTGTCTACAAGAGACCCACTTCAGACCTAGGGACACATACAGACTGAAAGTGAAGGGATGGAAAAAGATATTCCATGCAAATGGAAATCAAAAGAAAGCTGGAGTAGCAATACTCGTATCAGATAAAATAGACTTTAAAATAAAGACTGTTACAAAAGATAAGGAGAGACACTACGTAATGATCAAAGGATCAATCCAAGAAGAAGATATAACAATTATAAATGTTTATGCACCCAACATAGGAGCACCTCAATACATAAGGCAAATGCTAACAACCATGAAAGGAGAAAGCGACAGCAGCACAATAATAGTAGGGGACCTTAACACCCCACTTTCACCAATGGACAGATCAATAAAACTGAAAGATTGTTCTTTGAGAAGATAAACAAAATTGATAAACCCTTAGCCAGACTCATCAAGAAAAAACGGAGAGGACGCAAATCAATAAAATTAGATATTGATTGGCTGATTCGCTTTGTTGTGCAACAGAAACTAACACAGTATTGTGAAGCAATTATACTCTAATAAAGATCTATCTAAAAAAAACAAACAAACAAAACTCAGGAGCAGTCACAACCCCCAAACAGCTAGAGTCACAACCAACTGATGGGAGTAAACAGCCTGGAACAAGGATTCCAGATTCAAAGGCCACTGTTTGAGGAGATTTTCAAGCACTGCAATTTATGTTAATCCTCCTGTCACAGGAGGCAGCCCTCTTGTCCCTGGTTACTGACCTGGAAGGAGATCCCAGTCCAAGATGAGCCTGGGTGGACCCTTACCTGGGGGCTTTGATCAAATCTGGTGCTCCTTCCCTGCCCCGGGGCTGCCCCTGTGTAGTCATGGGCTGGAACAGGAGGTCAGGGAGACACGAAGTATAGTCAGTAGAGACCCCTGGGCTCCTGTAACAAGTCCCTCCTGAGCCATTGTGGGGCTGGGCTGGCGACCCGAGGGGCTGGACTGCAGGCAGGCAGTGGGAAGGGCCTCCCAGGCAGCTGTGAATCAGGCCTTTGGGGTCTTGGCTGTCAAAAGACTTCATTTGAAAGACTTTTCCTTGTTATCTTCTTACAGGAATTAGTCCTAATGAAATAATAATGAACATTAAAAAGTTGATCAGACAAAATATACAGAGGCTCATAAGTTCCATTCTTTAATAAAAATACAGAAATGCTTTTTACAGCATGAACAGAAAACACTGCATTGTCTTGGAATCTTAGGATTGAGAAATTTTATTGAATCAGTCCCAGGTGCATGATACACTGTACTAGAAAAAAAAAAAAGAAAACTGCATCAAAAATGGAAAAAAGCACCTGAAAATATTAAAATCATTAAGGCCAGTAGTGTTTATTTAATGAAACTGTACATATCTGACTATGTAACAGATATGTAATATATCTGACTAAACAGTCACTGTTTAAGGGAATACATTAAAAACAGACCTCTAAATAATGAAAGAATTGGCACCAAGGAAAAAGTTACAGACAATAACCAAAAGACTTTGAAAAATTTAAAGCACATTTTGATATGGTGTCATGTATAATGGTCTATTTGTTAATAGTCTGTTTGCACTGTACATTGTAAAAAATGAGCACATCACCTCATTCCTGAATGTGCTTCGCTGGAGCCTGCTTATTACAAATAAGAGACAAATTATAAATATGGGCAGTAAAAAAACATACAGATAATGCATCTGTATGAATGGTATGTGATGAAATTAAACTAGAGGATAAATAACTTTAATAAGTGCTACACTTTGAGGCACAGGAGGAATGAAATTCATGTCGTTTCTAAGTTATGGACACAGCATCATTTCTCCCCACCTGTTTTCATACCTTAGTGTAATGCCTATTTGCATTTAACCTAGTTATCTTATGTTTGCATGCTTTGCAAACTGAATTACAGAACCAAATTGCCTGTTGCAATTTCCCATTATGTGACACAATTACATAGGAACACTTCGAGGTGAGAGGATTGTCCTAACATCAGGAAACACTGATTGCATCACGCCGGCAAAGAGCAAAAATTAAGGAGCGGCCTCTTTCCCCAGGTGACAGAATTTACTGCTCTTTCTCTCCAGTGTAAATGCTGTTCCCCATACAATGAGTTCTATTCACTGATTTCTGGTCTGCAAGATTAGATCCATTAGTATTTAAAAAATAAAAAAGTCAGACCCCAAAACTACACATTTCCTAATCGAAGCTCCACATTCCTTGAGCACTTCTAAATAAAGCAGGGAGTTGAAGTAATGTTCCAGAATTACCTTCTGTCCATAAAGAGTGAAAGCACAATGGATTTTCAAGTAATTACCGTATCTGCAGTACACACACCTGGCCCTTCTGGCACACATGCCTCGGCACAAGCAAATGATGCAAAAACTTTCACTGGATGACCTTTGTTTCAAATACCCAAACCTAATCATAAGCACACGCATGAATATGTGTGCACATGCACCCTTTTACAGTCTTTAATTAGAAGGGAGGGGAGACCATCTAGTTAGAGAAAAGGGACGTAGTCAACCCTATTTCTCTCTTACCGAGATGAGGGGATGACATATTTGTACCTTCGTTAAAGACAGAACTTAACCAGGGAAAGCGTGCAGCTGCCCGTCTCCCAGGTGGAAAGACAGCAGTCTCCCGCGTGGGCATACTGGGGTCAAGATGTAGAATAAAGAGGTGGAAACATGAGCTTAACTAAGGCTGAGTTGAAAGAAAGAATCTGAAAATAAACCCCTCAACTTATAAAACAAAAGGCACAACATTTCAATCATCATCATTCAACCTCGAGAGCTTAGCACACATGGATTTCCACTTACTCGGAATTCCTCATTATTTAGCGAGAGCCTTGTCAGATAATCACAGCCTAGCATCGCTAGTAAAACACAGACCTTTTGGCCTCATGACACTTCATGATGTTACAGTGGCACTTAGCAAAAAGTTTTCACTGTTAACGTGAAGAAAAAAATCTCAACAGAATACAATTACGATGAAATGATTTTATTTCATCTATTTAGTTTTCGTGTGTGTATAGAATAAAAAGTAAATTTATCTACAAATGTACTTATAGTATAAACTCTTTATATTAATAAAATTACTTCTACTTATCTACAGGAGAGAAACAGTCTAATTAATCAATAACTATAAATGAAAATATATGCTATATAAAACAACTGCTATTTCAAAATTTCTGGAGGATGAGATGAGACAAGCTCGTTCTTTTAATCCTGATGTGATCAAGGATGTAGCTGGAAGATGACAGCAAATTAAGTATTGTGGCTTAGAACACAGTGGAGAATGAAAGAAATCAAAGTTCTCCAAACTCTCTCACACTTCGTCAGAAACACTTTCAGTTCCTGTGGAGGAAACAAGTTTGACTTCTAGAAAGACCTCGAGGGGATGTGATGGTGCTGGATAAAGGCCAGGAACAGAGCATTCCCGTTCCAGAATTTTGCTGCCTTTCTCCCTCTAAATCACATTTTCCTTTGGGAAATATGTCATCATCTTCCCCTACCCAGACACAAGCCACTTAACATTGCACACATCTCAGCAGACTTATAAATGTCTAAAAACAAACCCTCACCCCAGAAGTGCTTCTGATGTAGGTCATTGTGTCTCATCTTTGATCCCAGCTGGCCCTCCTCATTTAAACTGAGACACTGGTCTGGCTTTGGTCACTGAGAGGCACAGTCAGTGCTCAGCGGGTCTGGACAAAGCTACATGTTCTATAAAGAACTATGGACACACTACTACATATAAAATAGATAACTAATAAGCACCAACTGTATAGCACAGGGAACTCTACTCAACACTTTGTAATGACCTATATGGTAATAGAATCTGGAAAAGAGTGGATATATGTATATGTATAACTGACTCACTTTGCTGTACACCTGAAACTAACACAACATTGTAAATCAACTATACACCAATTAAAAAAAGAATTTAAATTAATAAAATCACTTTACAAAGAAAAAAAAACAACAACTGTGGATTGATCAGAATTGCTACTGAAGGGCAGAGTGACTCCACGCAGATTGCAAGAGCCAGCAGGGCTGGCAGAAACAAGTCATGCTTCTGAAGAGGTATGTCACATCAGCTCCAGGTCACTGGGCTCTTGACCTTCGGGGCCGAATGAGGAGGGACACCTGGTGGGATGGGCATTGGGGCCTATGCTTGAGGAAGGCTGGTGAGGCCTGTGAGTGAGACATCAGGGCGAGTCACAGAATGAAGCAATCAAAAGGGACAGGACTCTCGTTCCTGAAATCAAGGACAGGCTGAGAGGGCAGGACCTTGACGAATGGAATGAACAAGTGGAGTTCGGGCCGGAAGCACGACAGAGCCGAGGAATGCTGTAGGCGGGTGACAATGGGACAGTGGGAGCAGGCAAGGGTCAGGACAGCCTGGCCAGGGAGGGAAGAGGCTACCTGTTAATTCTTTATTTCTCTCTCCACCTCCTCTCCTTCCCACAAGGCATTGGAGGTAGTGGAATGGAGAAAAACAGAAAAGAGGAGACAAAAGAAACATGGAGACAGGAAGAAAGAATTAAATGGAAAGTAAAAAATAATGAGAAAGGATAGCAAAGTGATGCTTCCGTGGCTTTGAGGAGGAGCTATGGGCCAATGAGAGAAGAGGATGAGAAAACATCTAGACGAGGCCAGACAGGAGGAGAGGCAGAAGCTGGAAATCATAAAACAGAAGACCGAGGAGCCAACAGTCCCACTGGCCTTTGCTGAGAGTAACTGAGCTGTAAATGCCTCTGAAGGTCATCTGGGTACCTCTCCTTTTCCAGATGAGGAGGTGGGGGTGCGGGGGAGGCAGTAACTCGGAGAGCTTGTTTCTTTGTATTGCACCACAATCTGCTGCCCGAGTGGTGTGCAACCAGCGGGAGACGGTGTGGAGAAGACTTTACCCTGGAGGTGAGCTGTCCAGGTGTCCCCTAAGGCTTCTACCTCCCAATTGCTCTGCTATTCTAGAGTTCTAGGTACACTCACAATATCCTCAGCTTACGATGCCTAAAGATACAGCAACGAACTGTAAATGAGCTTTAAAATGAACACGTTGAACGTTCATCCAAGTGACGCTGCCCTTCAAATCAGTCTCTGCATTGCAGCTCCTTATACTGACACCTGCCTAATATATTCAAGTTAACAAATGAGTTGTGGCTGTTATTGCTCAAACCATCTGTACCCAGTAAGGAAACACACAAGGAAAAGACAAACTAATGAGTATGGAGAAACATTGCCTTACATCTCAAGTGGATTACCTGTGCTGCTCACCAGACAGGAGCCCAGTGCCTTTGACTCCAAAAAGAAAAAAAAAAAATCCACCCTCGAGTGACAACGATGGGCTTTCCACTCTGAAAAGAATGGGTTCTAGCACCTAACAATGACCCCAAAAGAGATGCAGTGGAAATATTCTGAGCAATGACAACATCCTTGGAACATGTGCTCAGGCTTTTGAGGTGATTTCTTTGAAGGTGAAACACTCTAAGATTTGGTGTGGTTGTGAAAAAAAAAATCAGTCACATAATTCTATTCTCAATGCTCCTATGTAACCTTCTGGGGAAAAAAGAGAAGCCCCAGATCGCTCCAAATCTGCTCTCAAGGGTGGAGATGGGTAAAGAGTGAAAAGAGTGAAGGGTGGAGATGGGTAAAGAGTGAAAAGGGGAAGCTTTTTTTCTACCCAGGTCCTGTGGGCTGCGCCCTCCCAGGCGGGCTACCATCAGCATGATGACAGAGTGGCTTGTGGGGAAGACCCAGCTCCACTGACCTGCCCTCTCCAAGGTGAGCAAGGTACTGGGAGTGCAGGGCTCAGGGAAGGTGCTCTCTTCCTCCTGGAGACGCTTTCTGTCCTTGAGCAGTTAACCAGCCCACTGAGACCCTACTCATGCTGAGAGGCACCGAGCATTGAGAAGGAAAAGGAAAAGATGTCTTAGAAGTAAAGCTGTAAGGAATCTATTGTTATTCTCTGATGCTTGCAGTAGAACACGAGGCTAAGACAAAAAGAGGAGTGAGATGCAAGTCAGTGACTGCGGGGTTGACCTCCTTGAGCGTTTGGGGAATCAGAGGAAACGAAATGCCTTCTCTCTTCTTTTGGCCTGTCCCTTCGGCACTTCTCCTTTCAGTAAAGATATGGGGTCCAAAAAGAAACTAGTGGCTTTTTGAATAAAATACGGAAACTAGTCAAGCATTTGTTCATTCAGCGAATGAATATTAATGAGGTGCCTTTTACAATATATGGCAGGTGCCGCTGTGTGGGGTGCTAGATATAATTGTAGCTACTTATTTTCATAGAGAATCTGCTCCATAATCCAGAATTTTATCTAAGCAAACTACATAAACTACATGTTATGTGTACTTTGTGATCTGATTTCTAAATCATTGCTAGATAGCTCTTCTGAATAAGAGTGCTCTAGAAAGCAAAAGCTCCCTTTGCAATCCCTTCTCTAACCTTCCGCAATTCCCACCTCTTATTGCACTAACTCACAATACACACTCACTGGGGCATGCACACACAAGCATGAAATCCACGTGGGCTTTGTGTCATAAACTGTATACCTCTTGTATAAATTCACAACAGACCATGTTTACTTTTCTATCATCAATTATAACTTGTTTTTGTCTAAACGAAAGCTTCCTTAGTTTATTATATCACCAGTGAGTACAATTAAGAGATAGGGCTTCCATGTCTCATAGCATCTTTTCCAGTTAATGAGGGGCATGGACTTATAGATTCGTTCATGCAAACTTTTGTAACTCACATGCTTATGTGACCACAGCCAGATTTACAACTACACTAAAGATTCTCCCAGGACACCCTTTTTTTGTGTGTGTGAGACCACAGGAATTTCGATAGATTTTCAGGACAGGGCTGATGAATCTGATGGCCATGACCTATCTGAGTCCCACACTGATATTCACTGTCTGCTCCTCTATGCTAATGTAGTGGAGCTGGGATCTATTCGCCAATGTCAATTTGTATTATAGGTGTGGTTACTGCATGGACAAGCTCTGTTAAAAAAGAGAAAGATTGCAAAGTTGGCTTCATCTCAAACGTCTGTGTCTGATTCACAGACATCTGTGTCTCCCTGAGAAATAACGTTTTCACAACCAGAGCTGTCCAACAGAGAAATAAGCCACTTCCTATGGGAGTAAACTCCCCCTAATGAGAAGCGGTCAGGCTGTGCGGAAGGCGGTCCAGCACTGGATGGGGAGGTGGAGGCTGCCTGAGGTTTGAGGATGCTACATTTATGGTGGAGGTGGCCTCCGGTCACATGTCCTTACTGTGAGATGACACCCAGTGTGGGTCTGCTGTTCCATAGTGAGCTGTTTGGAGAAGCAAGGCTTTGGTTGTGTTCCAAAGTAGGATCCGATCAATAGAAGACGTTTGTGTTGGCCTTTACAACAAGCATCTAATAGATGGAACCAACTCGAAGGCTCAGGTCATGTGGTCGAGCTACAGAGCAGAGAATGGTGGGCTGGCAGCCCAGAGCAAGTCCGACTGGTAAATTTAGACCCTTTGGACGGAAAGATGCCCACACTGTCAGCTATCATTACTTAACCAACTGCTGAGCAGCTCTTGGCTCTCGGATGCATCTCCACCCTTCTTGTGCCCCATATCAACTATGGGTACAGCACACTGACCTGGAGGAAAGGGTCATTCTTTAGCTCTGCTTGCTGTTTTTCCCCTGGAGGAAATCAAGCTCAATGCTGAGTGTGAGGAGAACCCCAGGCTCTCTATGTAGGATTTTAAGAGCACAGGTCTGGGGCCCTGTTTAGAAAAGCAGGGAGCAAAGAAAAGCAAAAATACTCCTCTAAAAATACACTTTTGCCCAGAACTGCTTCTAAGTTAGGGGAATTTCCTGCAGCCTAGGAGAGCCAGAGTGAGCGTTCTTCTCAAGTACAGCGATTTGGTGAAGTCCATGTGTGATGATACCACTGTAACCACAGAGGAATTTACCACAGGAAGTGTCCCAGCTGTTGCTTATTAGCATTAGAACAAATTACACAAAGCAAATTGTTAGCAGACATGTTTCCATAATATTTAACTGGTGGCAATAAATAAGAACAATTCTCTTTCAAGTAAATGCTAGATTTCCAAAAATCCAGCTTCCAATTGTCCATGAAGGAATCGTCTTCGATTAGGATAATGGTTGGAGGGAAGGGGACCCTGGAAGCTGAGGCTCCCAGCCCTCTTCCCGGGGCAGCACGGCCGGGAGTCCTGTGAAAGTAGCCACTGGGGTGACATCACAAGATGGGAACAGGGCTGTTTGTACCTCTAGACGGCGGACCATCTGCTGGGCTCACCGCTGGGCTTCTCAGCACGGTCATCTCATGCCACGGGGAACATGGCACGTGGCAAGACCACAGCAGAGATGGGCAGCTACCTAGTTCTTGGAATGAGTTTATAACAAAAAATAAACCATGCCCACGGACAGGTGTTCATCCATCTCCTTAACAAAATATTGCAGTTTTGAAAAATCATCTCCTCCTTCCCAATTGCCTGTCTTGTTATCTGAGGTTTAAGGGAAAAAAACATGAGTCCCATCTCCTCCTCCTCCTCTTAAGCCCATTGGAGAAGAGTTGAAAAAGCACCGGATCAGAGCAAATGTCACACAGCACTCACCTCCCGCTCACGCGTATGGAAACCTGGCTAGTTCTTTAGAAAGAAAGCAGAGTATCTCCATCTTTCAGGACCTTCTGACAATGACTAAATTCAAGTCCCTGGGCACTTCTGGGCACTTCCAATCATCTTCAGAGCTATGACAAAATTCTCCTAAAACAATCTCAGAAAGTAATAAAAAACATACTTTTAATTAAAAAAAAATAAGAAATCTTCCATACAGCACATAAATACAAAAATAGGTTATTGTAGCTTAAAGGGTTGGGCTTGTTAGAAGAGGTGCTCTCTTATCGTCTTCCTAGGACAGTTATTTTTGTCTTCCCTTCTTTACTGTTTCCTTCTCATGCAGTATTCCTCCCCAGTGTATTTTAATATCCTATTTGGTTTTCCCGAGGAGCTCCCCACTCCTTTCTCCTGCTGTAAAGGAAAATACGAGGCAGCCCTGCTGAAGGGAAATGATGGAAGCACGGTATAGCTCCGGTGGGCACTAAACCAGCCCACTGGGCTCCCTGGCGAGGCCTGTCCCCTTAGTGACATGGAGCAGAGCCTGGGCTGGCTTGGTGAGTCCAGTTAGCACCTGACCTGGGCAGGCCCAGAACCCCAGCACTGTCCCCCAGCTGCCTCCAGGGCGCACCCTGCTGGTGTTAGAGGGGATACTTCGCAGTAACAGCCTAGAGAGGGTTCTGCCTCAGTGCTACAAAGCTGGGAAGGCATTTGAAACCAAGCAAATGCAAAAGCTGATACACTCCCACCCACTACAGTGTCAGGAAACACACACACACACACACACGCACACACACGCACACACACAGACGAAATGCACTTCTTTTACCTGAAGTCTTCACAAAGGAAATAATGTGCCTCATAAAATATTTTAAATGCCTTAGGCAATAGAACTGTCTCTAGATTTTTTTTTTTTAAGTGTTTAACAGACAAGTGTAATTGGAAATGTTTGGAACATGAACACACACACACACACACACACACACACACACTAATTTGAAATTATGCAAAACTATATCATTGTTTACCACAACCTGGAGCAAATCTACTGCCATGGAATAACAAGTAACACATCTGTACAAGTTCAAGGGCCGCCAAATAAGCTCCCATTCAGATGAGAATGACACACGTTGCATGACTCTGTAAGGTCCGTTTAGAGGAGATGGCCTGGCATGTTTTACATTTGCTAAGCTATTTAACTGCCTGGTTTGACAAGATTTTTGAAAGGGGTGAAAATTAATTTAATTGCAGTATTGCAACAATAATTTGGTCGGCTAACTGCATTTCAGTGCAAAAACAGGCAAGGAAGAATTTTCTCCTTAGGTTATTCTCTGATGTGGCAGCATTCATTTCAAGAGTAATGAGATTTTTAAAAAGTCAAACCTTAAATATCATGGTTTCAGCAATCTGTCCTGCTTAAAGTTTAATGCAAAATGAGATAGCATCTCTGTGAGGGCAGTTCCACATGAACGTGGCCCCAGTTTTCTCCTAGACTTGAGATGGGAAAATCTCTCTCCCCTGAAAACTACTCCGAGTATCTCCTTGACATTGTTTGCAGATGATTTTGATTTGGCGGCACCAATGTTGATGTGTTTGTACTGAGGGAGGCACTACTAAGAACGGTAGAAAGTTTTGAAAATCTCTATATGAGGTATATGTGGATGCAAGAGGCACCACAAGTTTCAGAGGATTGAGCAAAAATGGTGGAGTGAGAAACATAGGCTGTCGTGGGATTTTCCGGATCTCACTGTTTTCACACTGGCCATTCTGAATATATACACTATCCATGGTTTTTTGAGGGCAACTATCTAACTCCAGATCAGCAGTGAGCACTTACACGATTTACAAACTTTGAGGGACAGAGTCAATTTATTGTTTCAAAATCTTGAAGATGCTGTCCCAAGGCCTGATTCAGGGTAGTTTTGTCAGGTGCTGGGACCAACCGACATTCAGCTCTTCCACAGCCTGATAAGCTCAGTTCCATGGACAGTTTTCGGACACTCTGCTCTATCCCTTTTCTGTCACGCTTTAAGTCCGCCACCATTTGCGTGTCTAAAAAGGATTTTGCTCTGATGTTCTTTCTCAAATATCACTCATCAAAGTGGGTCTAAGAGCATGGCATGGAATGTTTCTTATGATCCTCATCCAAGTTCTAACTTATTTATAGAGGATCAATATACAAATCTACCCAGGGCTGCCCTCAAGTTTGTACAGGTCTTGTCCTGCACAAGGTCACCTGGTGGAGGGGTGAGAAGGCTGCAATCCCACCCTGCTCCACTCACTGGCCAAGACGCCCGTCCAGGCTGCATCCCGAGGATGGTGTGCCTTTTCTGGTTTGCATTTGGGCCAAGGGAGGCCCTGAGTGGCCCTTGATCTTCCCCCTCCCAGAGATCACAAAGTCTAGTATTCATCTCCTCCCCTACAACACTTTGGATGTTTTTTAAGGAAGAGGACATGCCCAAGGCAAAGGCGAAATCATTTTGAAGATATGTTTCCTATTCAGTGAGAGAGGAAGGAAAAAAGAGATAGGGAGAGAGAGCAAGGAAAAGGATAAAAAGAAGAATGGAGACAAGGCTGCCCTTCTGCCTAGTAAATTGTGGATTCATTGTCCGTCCCTGGACACAGCTGCAAAAGGGTAGAAATCAATTTTTTTCTATTACTCCACGGTGAGAAAGGAAAACCTATTTGTAAATTGAATTAAACCCAATAATAGCATGGCTGTGTACATGCTATTATTATTAAAATTAGCCACACATACAACTATATAATCCCACAATGTAACTAGAAATCAACACTCTCCCATTTCAAAGCTTAGTAGAGACATCTTTCTTCTTTTTAAAAGAAACACCATGGCTAAATGTCACTAAGCTCTCCAATACATCGACACCTCAGTAAGGACTCTGGAAGGGAAGGAACTCCAAAGCCCCATCTGGGAAGAACGTGCTTCCAAATTCTTGACTTTGCTGCTGGTGCACCTCAGTCAGTCAGTAATGATTGGATATGAACTAGAACCTTCTAGAAGACGGTTTCTTCCCACGTTGCAATCTGTGGTGCTGACTGTGGAATAAATTCCCTGTGTCTGTGTAGGCTAGGTCTTCTTCACAGAAACCCTAATCCATCCACTGGGTACTGAATATCAGGCTGCTGAAGTGAGGGTCCCGAAAATACATTAGCAGTCTGCCCTCTAGGGGGGCAAGACAGTACTTCAGATAACTAGGAATAGAAAAGATTTTTTTTCCTTCTCTTTCAGAGAGCAAAAGAATTCAAGTTTTCCAGATAGTGCAAGGTGAGGCATTTATCCTCAGAAGACAGCTTCCAGAGCTGAATTAAGCAAGGCTCACAATGATAGAGTCCCCAAGTCAGAGCTAAAGACAGGTAGTGCTGCGGTGGGCGTCCCCGCAGAGCCTGCAGGGACAAAGGTTCTTCTCACATCCTTGGACGTCTCCAGTGCCCTCCTTGGGTGATAGCATTCACTTCCCCACACTCTCATTATAAAAACAGCATCCACCCTAAGAGCAACCAACCTACCAGAAATGTTAAAAATAACAGGCTTCTTTGTAATTTTTTGGCAAATCATTAACACAGAAGAACCTTTCAAAAGGGCCATGTTGAATTTTTTAAAAGGTCAAGATGCATGAGTTTTATAAAAAGACCAAGTCTTTGTGGCTGTTCTTTTTCAGGAGAGAATCTTTGTGATGGTGGCAAATGTTGGTAAGGCAGAAGATGATCTGGAGGTCTGTTGTCTGGATTTTGCTTCTGTCTTTTAAATACCTTCAGAACTTGGCTTGCTTCAGTTTATCAATATGGTAGCAGAGTTTCAGTGCAGGTCCCAGCTTTAGGCCCAAGTATTTCATGATCATGTCACTCTTCAGCAACAGGAGGGCATTGCCATCAATCTCCTGGTGGAACAGAATCAGAAAAAAGAATACCCAGAAAGTAGTCAAAGTAATCAAATAGTGGCCACAGTTAGAGTATGGTCAGGGAATCAAGTAAGGGAATATGGATTTACTTAGATGCATATTCTCTTAGTCCCAAGGCAAGACCTTAAGAAAATAAATGAAAGCCTACAAATACTATGTGCTCCTCTTCCTATATTCTCCCTGGGGTCATTTGATACACTGGATCTTTCATATTCCTGCTCTCTCCTGATTGAAGGAATCTAACATAATCCCAGCCATACTCCCAATATCCCACATATGTTTATCTCTTCATCCAATCTAGGGCTAAACAAGAAAGAAGTGTTCAATGGACTGACTGTGTCCCCCCTCCCCCCTCCCCAAATTCATATGCTGAAATCCTAACCTCCAAGTGGTAGTATTTGGAGGTGAGACTTTGGGAAGTAATTAGGTCATGAGGGTGGAGCCCTCGTGAATGGGATTAGTGTCCTCATGCAATGGGAAGATGGCAGTCCGAAACCTGGAAGAAGGGTCTCACCAAAAGCAGACCTTGATGGCAACCTGATCTTGGACTTCCAGCATCCAGAACTGAGAAACAAATCGCTGTTGTTCATAAGCCAGCCAGTCTGTGGTAGTTACAGCAGCCTGGACTGACTAAGGCAAAGTATCATCCCATTAGACTCTGAAACTAGTAGTTACCTTTCCATCCCAGGTGCTGGTATAAGGCCCTGACTTCCATCCATCATCCTAATCTCTGTTTTTTTTTCGTGGGACACTCGCCTGCCTTTAGCTGATTACCAAATTGCTAATAACACTCTATAAGGGATTTCAGGTGTTTTTTGGCCCTGTCAATAATACTAGGTGGCATACAACTAAATAATGTATCTGCTTCATCTGAGGGTTTAGCACAAATCATTACTAAGGGAATGCCAATCCTTTGAGGTCCCGATATTGCTCCCATTTGTCTCTGAAAATGGTAACCCTCCAGACTGCACGTTGAATTCACGAACTTAGTAAGGCTGGGTTTCCTCCTTCACCTATAGTGCTATTTTCAGATTACTAGCGACAAAGGGTAGAGATTTTGGGTGCTCAGGAGGGGAGAAGAGGCACAGTACAGGACTCAAATAGCAGCCCCTCTCATTCCTCTACCCAGCCAGCCACTCAGCCAGCACTGATGAAGCACCTACTCTGCGTCACTCAGAGCTCATCTGTGGGGCCTCCCAGGGGCCTCAATGCCGAATGTTCTCTCTTTCCCCCACCTCCTAGACTTCCACTGCCTCCTGTCATGCTGGAAGGAAGCCAGAGTCCTTCCACCCAGATCTGTCTAAACATAAACCCTCTGCGGTCCTTGCTCTCAAGGCCCCACTTTTAGCTGAGGTCAAATATATCCTTAATAAAATATGAGTGTTGGATTAGATGATGATCCTCCTCAGGTCTGAGTGTATGATTTCTATGATCTTCAGTTCAAATAAAATGAAAGACAGGGAGGAAAAAAATAATGATAACTCTGGTAGACAGAAGAATGCTCCCACTCGTCCCCACAAGATGTCTACGTCTTAATCCCTGAAACCTGTGAATATGTTAGGTTACCTGGCAAAGGGGAATTAAGGCTGCAGATGGAATTAAGGCTCCTAATCAGCTGCCTTTAAAATAGGAAGCGTATCCTGGATTATTGGGGAGGGAGGAGACTGCAATCACAGGGCTCTTCGAAGTGGAAGAAGAAATCAGAAGAAAAAACCAAAGAGTTGGCAGCCTGGGAAGGACTCAGCTTGATTTGTTGGCTCTGAGGATAAGGATAGCGAGGTAGGAGCCAAGAATGAGGGTGGATCTCAATGCTGAAAAGGCAAGGAAATGAATTCTCCCTAGAGCATCCAGAAAGAATGTCAGCCCCACCGACACCTTGGTCTTAGCCCTGTGAGACCCCTGTCAGACTCCTGACCCACTGAACTGTAAGATAATAAACTTGTGTGGTTTTAAGCTACTACGTTTGTGGTACCGGGTTATAGCAACAATCGATAACTGACATAGTAAGCTTGGCAGGTAAAGTACTAATTCTTACCTTTTTAAAAAAAATTACCATCTTTATATATTTTAGAATCTCCTAAATAATTATGCAAATATGTAGATGGCCTGCTAACCAAAGGCCATCTACGAGCCAGGCGCTGTGCTGGCTCACTTTATGTGCATTTTCTCATTTAATCCTCAAAGCAGCTTAGGAATAGGCCCTGTCTGCTGGCATATTGTAGGTGTGCTATAAATGTTTGTTTATGCACAGACAGACGGATGCACAGACAGACGGATGGATGGGCAGGAAAACAGGCACTCCTGATAAAGGCCAAAGTGAGGGAACGGATGGGACAAACAAAACTAGGGGGTTGTTCCACTCTGAGGACCCTGTGGTTCCATGTGGCCTCCCTTGAGGGGTGCCCGCGGGCACAGTGCAGAGCCCCCCGCAGCCCCGCAGCTCCCTGCCCGCCCCCAGGCCCGCCACCGCGCGTACGTGCTTCCGGAAGAGCTCCACGTGGGGCCCCAGAGCCTGCGGGTCTGCGTCTTTCACGAACCAGACCACATCCTCCACGGACCAGGTAGAGGGGTTCCTGCTCCTTGGCCGCCGGGTGTCCTGCCTGTCCGGAGAAGGGCTTGAGGCTGGAAGGTAGAGCACAGAGAGGGAGGCCGTGAGACAGCGGGCCTCGGGCCTTGGCACCTACCTACAGGCGCCGCCTGTCCCCACCTGGCCCCCGAGTCCAAGGCGGCGGCCCGAGTGACCTCCTGCGACGGAGAAAGGCCAGGAGTGCCTGCTCTTGGCAGGAGCCTGGAGCACCGGAGGCCACTCCTAAGGGCAGCAGCCTCCCCCCTCCGTACCGAGGTTCTCTGCTCTCCCAGGGAATAGAGCATTGGAAAATGGATCTCCTGCAGCAGGTTGAAATGCTGACCCATGTTAGAGTTTTAAAGACCCCCCACCCCACACCCCGATCAGTCCTGTCTCAGTGGGCCCCGGGCCTGCTGTAACCAGGTTCCATGAAGCTCCAGATAGACCTCTGTAGTGCTGTGAGGCCAAAACGACCTCAGGCCCTTTCCGCCTCCACTGGTGTCACCCTGAGACAAGAAGGACGCGGCAGAATGGAGGGGCATTTTGTGCTTGTCCTGGGTCTCTGGTGCCACAGTCCCAGAAGCCCTGTCTGTGAGAGGTCCATGCCCTGCTCCGCATGCGCAGAAAGAAGACTCACTGCCTACACTGAGCGCCTCGCCAGCCCTCGGGTCTGTCAGAGCACTCACTCCAACCTCCCACTAGACGAGGGATTCCTTGACAACAGGAGCCTAATCTTGTGCCTGGTCCACAGCTGGTCCCTGGTCAGTGACTGTGGCATGAGTTGCATTGCTGCATAAATGCTCTTCCCACATGGCAGATTAAAAGGTGCAGGACGTATGAAGGAGGAGAGAGTAGTGAATCAATATTTAGGCAATATTTAGGGGGTGACTTGTTTTGTATGTCCCAAACAAGTTCATCCTCTTTCCCTAGAACCAGCATCCCCTCCTATCTCTCATGTTTCTGAAACCTCAGTGATATCTCTACCTCCTGTCCCTTATTTGCTCCCCACATTTAATTATTCTGAAGCTCTTAGAAGGATGTCTCTCACACTGGTCTCCTGTCTTCCATCCCTGCTGCCCCAATCCAGGAACTTCTCACCTGACCCTCTACAAAGGTTTTCTAGCAGATGTCCTCACCTCACGCTTTATTCCTTCTAGAGCAAAACTGTCACGGCCTCACACTCTCCCTAGTGCCCCTTGTGGATGCCCCTCGCCCGTGCACCAAGTCCGTACTCCAGCACAAGGTCAAGGGCTCTCTTTGGTCTCAATAACATCTTTTCTGCCTGGATAGAGAGGAAGAGCTTTGGTGCCAGAGAAACCTAGGGACAAATCCTGGAGCTGCCCGTCGTTAGCTGTAAAATGGCAATGCTCTCCACCTGGAAGGGCAGGTGTGAGGATGGAAATGGGATTGGGGCTGGCCTTATGGCTGACCTGCATCAGGTGGTCCACAGAGGGAAGGAGGCACCCTGCCCGCCTCCCTGCCCGTCTGCACACCCCCATCTGGGCATACTGGCTCTGACCGAATGTCCCTCCAGCTTCCAGTCTCCACCTTAGCTAGTGCTTTTGCTTCTCTCTAGAAGGTGTTTACCTTCCCTCCTTTCCAAAGAAGCTCTACCAGCCATCAAAGCCCAGGTAGACCCCTTCACAGGCAGCATTTCCATGTCCTGCCATCTGGATGTCATCTTCCTCTACCTTTAACTCCCAAATCTTTGTTTGTTCTTTTCTTAAAGATGCTTTCCACATCTGCCTTGTATTACCATTATGCATGTGCTTGCCCGTAACCTCCAGTTAGTTTTAATTTCTTGAGGATGATCTTTTTTATCTTCCCCCTATTCATCCACGGACATCTACTGAGTGTCTCTTCTGTACCAGGTCCTGGGCAAAGTGTTTGGTGAAAAATGGGATCCTCTCATCACAGAGTTTATAATCATTGACTCTCCACAGCTCCATGCAAATATATTTGTAATATGGGTTCAATGAATGTAAAATGAATCAATATACTTCATAGAAACAGTATAAGTAACTTACACAAAAGCTTTGTGCGAGTAATCCTTAATCCTATTTTCAGGCTCTGAACAATGAAGCAGCTTCCCTACAGAATAATTCTAAGTTAGAAGTTGAGAAGCCTTCACTTCCATTTCCCTTCTTTAGTCTCAAGGTACAGTGGTTTTTCTGCTGTCTCTTTCTTTCCTCCTCTTTTCAAAGTACTTGAGAAGTGCACAGTTCTCCACTAGTGCTGAGAAAAGTACAGCATCACATTTGAAGTCTGTCCTAAATACATAATAGTTTGGTTGCGAATTGGATTTACTTTGAGATTTTCCCTGCCTTTTCCTTGTTGGACCTGGAAGGGTCCCCTAAGGTGATTTGGCATGGGCTCGGTCGGTGCATTTTGGCGGGAAACTGTTAATACACCCCAGGGCCATCTGAATGCTGACGCATGCTTATTAGACATGATTTCACTGCATTTAAAGACATCTGCACTCAACATGGGGAAGAGGAACCACGGAAATCGCATTTGCCTTTCGAGCCTGCCCCATCGGAGTGTCGGCGATAATCAGGGTGATAATAGATGCTCTGATTACAAAGGCGGGAAGTCTTCAGTGCCAAGAATGATTTTAGAGTGATCAGAGCGGAGGTCAAATCTAATTTCCTGTGTTTGACAGGAAGGAAAACCACCAGACCGACTCACAACATCATCCATGGGAGCCTAAGGTCCTTTGAGCAAGGCCAGGGAAATACTTTCCCCGTGAGCCACAGCCATGGAGTTGAGCAAGGTGGTCTGGCTTGTCTTTATGGGGAGGTTCTCCAGGTGATGAATGTGGAGGGGAAGTAGCTCCGCTCTTGGCACCTGGTACTAGCTGTGGGCATTTCCACTTTTGCTCTCTGAGGTGCCTCACAGTCATACAAGACGGCAGCGGGAAGCTGTCACACCTCGGGACCTGCTCAGGATCCAAAGCACATGAACTAGCTCTAAGAGGAAGAGAGGGAACTTTCTAGCAGGTTTGAAGAGGCTTTGCAATGGCCTGTGCTCACACAAAGATAATAAGCACACTAGCCCCTCCAGCTGCTGCGAAGATGTCAGGAAGACAGATGGGTCTGGCCTGACATAGCCAGGCCAGGCAGATGTGACTGGACAGCAGTCAGACATGATAGAGGTGAAAATACCTTGCTCCTAAAGGAAGAGAGTATGCAAAGAGCTTGCCAACCGCCTTTACAGGAGGTGGCATTCTCCAGCGCCGAGAACTTCATACGTGGTCAGGTCTATTCCCTGGGCGATGCGGGAGATGTGTGTATAGTAAAACCCAGCTGTGCATGGATGTAGAATGAAGGATGGTGGTGGCTGTTTCTAACGCTGAACTCACATCCACCAGGAATAGACTGACTGTGAATCTGTCTAAAGCAACCCCGGATATCTTCACAGCCCCGGTACTCATGCTGCTGCCTGTGAGTTGCTCTCTGTCTCACACAGACCCACAAGCACCTGCATAATTTCCTTTTGTTCATTCATAATTCAGAGGAAACTCTTTAGCTAACAATAGAGTCATGTGGAGGAATGGAAGGAACAATGAGCTGGGAGTCAGAAGCCCCTACCACCCACCCTCTGTGCAAGCGTCTCTGTGCTTCTTTGGTGTGAAATAAGGAGTTGGGAAGGATCTCCAAGGTCCCTTCACACCACAGGCTGTCCCGGGCAACATGAGGGAGCTATTTTCTCACACATCTGAAGCCTCATCAATGTGTCTGTGTGCAAAGCACAGTGAATGCAAAGCCAATGGCCAGGTTTTGAGTCCCTTCCCGGACCTGATAATTCTGTTCTCTATGAGCCTCCATTTCTTCATCTTGTTTCTCAAAAGTATTGTAGGAGTCAAGTAACTATATGGCTTTGGGCTGGAGCCTGACAAGAAGCATCTTGAAGGGAAGCCCATCCGTCTCCAAAAGGGGCCTCTCAGAATCATTTGTTACATTCGTTAACGTTTGCCTCTCTGGAATTGGACGCTGTCAGCAAGCAGGGCCCACATCTGTCTTGCTCACAGCTCCATCCTTGGACCTCAGAAGAGGCCCTGGCATATTGTGCTCATAAGTATCTGCTGGCCAGGACTGACCAACATCTCTTTGAGTCTTAGTTGCCTCACCTGTCAAACCTCTACCATGTTGTGAGGATTAAATAGGATAATGTGAAGCATTAAATGGTAAGAATTAATCAAAAGATAGCTGCTATTCTTATTATTATATATCATTCCATAATGGCCAATAGATTTGCCTTCCTAAATTCTGTGGTCATCAGCTCACTTCCCTGTTCAGCCATGTCTGGTTTCCACAGAGTAAAGAAACCCCAGTCTGCTTGACTTGAACCCCAAATTTCCCAGCATGATTTCCCTTGGCGTCCCTGCACAAACTCTTCTCTTTCCTTGGAATGAATAAGCCGTGCCGCACCTTCACTCATTCCCCGCCCCCGCACATCGAGTGCTGTCCCCATTCTTCCTTCTCTTGCTGAATTGTTCTCTATCCGTCACCCGAGACCATACCCTACGGAATCAAACTCCAACCCATGGAAAGCATATGAGTGGTAATAACAATGTCAGAGTCACTTCAATTCTGAAGCTTGGACATACTTGTGGTTGGGAATTCTACAGCATGTCCTGTTAATGCAAATGTCAGGAAGCTTTTGTTATCTAAAACCTCTTTATAGTTCTTAGTGATTATATCTTGGATGAGAGACAGAGGAGAGCTCTCAGATTTTCACCTGAGTATCAGCAAAAAACAGGGACACGTGTCCTGTGAATACATCCCTTCAGAGTCCACTGACAGAGGTGATGGGCACGATATATCAAGACAGCAGGAGGAAGTACAAACAGTGCTGCAAAAAATTTCCTTGCACATGTCTCTGAGGAAGTTTTTATAGGTTATGTTCCTAGAAGTATTATTGGGTCATAGGACATGAACATATTTAATGGAATATATACAGTAATTTAGGGAGCATTAGCACCATCATGATATTGGGTCAATTGATGGGTATAATTTAACTATCGATTTATTCATTTTTATGTCCTTTAATAATATTTTATAATTTTTTAAATAAAAGAGTTGCACATTTCAAAAAAAAAAAAAGACAGCAGGAGGCCAGGGTAGGTATTCACATGAGAGAGAGGACTGAGAAGTTTGTCATGTCATCGATACCTACTGTCCTGTGCAGCCTCATGCCATTTTCTGGCTTCTGCGGTTTTAAACCATTTTGATTAGCACCATGGGGGAGAATCCATTTCTAGGTCCCTTCCAGGTTTATGACTTAGGTCAAACCCCCTTAAAGAGATATGGTTTCTTAATACCAACTGCTTTCACTTGGGATGCAATTTCAGAGCAATACTGAGCACTTCTTTGGGTGGAGGGAAAACTTCACAGCCCTCCAGAGGGCCTGCAGCCGGCACCTAGACTGGCAGCTAGGTGACAAATGGGTAAGGAGGCCAGGGGTTTTCTCTCCTACTTTAATATACTGCCACTCAATTCAGCATGGTTTATCTCCATGGTTTCCAAATGCGTTTAGCTGTGCAAACTTTGTTCAAACTACACAAACGTAGAACCCCACTCTTCAAGTGTGAAGAGGCCCTGGTTAAAGAGGGCAGTGTTGGAGTATTATCTGCTCCCATCCCCTCTCTCCTATGCCCTAGAACCTCTGAGGGACCCCTTGAAGCCCATTTTGCATGGTTTGAAAATCCCTGGGATAATTTTGAAAGCCAGCTTTGGAGTCAGTTGAAGTCAAATCCTGACTCAACACTTGACTGACCTTCTCTTGATCTTCAATTGTTTTATCTGTAAATTGAATATAATAATACCTACAATAATAATATATACTTGCTATAATAATAAATTATAAGATACAACTTATAATAAGTCATAAATATTGTGTGGAAAGTGTCTGGCCCACAGTAGGTGCTCAATAAATAGCTATTTAGGATATGCCTCAAACAGGCCCCCTTCCTGGGGCTGCGGAGGATTCATATATGAGTGAGAGACCTCATGAAGCTGAGAGTCTGGTTCCTACTGTGGGACAGGAGAGAGGAAGTACCAGAGATGAGGAGACAAAGTGCCACAGGAGGAAACAGGAGGGAAGGAACATTTCTAGTCAGCAGTAACTGAAACTGCCAGTTGCCGACCCAATCTTTTTCCACTTCTGCTTACATCTTCCTGGCCACAGTCAGTGGCTTGCTTGGAGTGGAAGGCAGCAGGCACTGGTGCACTCCATTTCTCTGGTCTCACCCAAGATCCTGAGAGGCAGAAGTCCTGAGCTAGTGGGGCTCTCCTGGGGTGCAACTAGGGCTCTGACAGAGGGGGCTCTCTCAGAGCTTGTTCTGAGCAAGGGTCTGGGCTTCCCTTTGGCTAGATTACTCAGACAGTAGATGAGGACCTAATTCCAGGAGAACAAAGGGCTGAAGTGGAGATGAAAAGGAAGGACAGGAGGGCTGTTGGAACTGGGATGGGAGTTCGTCCCAGGACTCTGTTGGAAGGAGGCAGAAAGAGAAAGGGGGAGGGAGCTAAATACCTGAGACCCCTTTGAAGGGTCCTGGATTCCCCTCATCTGGGCCACCAGATGGGCTGGGTTGGGGCAGACAACTCTTCAGTGACAGATGGAGTGGTAGAAGTTCTCTCCATTCAAATCGTGCCTTCCCCTTACTGCTTGAAATCCTACGCTTAAGACGTAGAGTCTAAGATTTCACCAACTTAAATAGGAGAGTAAATATCTCCTTTTTAAAGAATGGCAATACTCTTAGGTTTATGAGTCCATTCAATCAGCCTGGTGTCCTGTGATCACCACCTTGAGCAGATGGGAATTGCATTGAGGAGAAGAGGTTGAGAGAAGGAGATATGTGATGGGCAGAGGGACCCCAGGATGAGGGCTTTGACAAGCAGGGGCAATGTGAGGGCACTGGGCTCCATGGGGGGAGTGGAGCGGGGTAGAGATTGAATGTTTACTGAACGCCTACTATATGCCTGATATTACACTAACTCTGGGGATAAACCTAGGAAATAACTGCTGCCCCTCATTTACTTTATGACGCGGGTTTGTGCCAGATTTTGTTCCCTTCTCTTGTTCTTAGAAATCAGATGGAACAACGTCTCTCCGTTTTGGAAAATGGGCTCTGCCCACTCAAACCTGCCTGGCCGATGGCCCCGCGTGACAATGTTGGGGAGCAGGGCCATCCATGTTTGGCAAGAGCCCCCATGGCTGAGGGAACAGTGCCTTGCCCCTCAAAACTGCCTCCCCTCCTCGGCCCACAGAGGCTCGTCTGTGATGGTGAGGCTCTTTGAGGGGAGAGTGTGGAGGATCTGGGACCATACGCAATAGCTCACCACTGTGGCTGTCAGGGCTACCAGTGGACGAGCCAAGGCTCAGAACAGAAACGCCAGAGAAGACAGCCAGCCCGCAGGAGGCACCAGAGGGGCAAGATGAAGACTCCCTGACTCCCGGGCCTCTGGCCTCCTTTGTTCAGCAGTTCTCAGGTGTAGAGTTGATGGGCTGTGATCTGTTGAGGGGTGTGTTCACGTGATCTGTGATTGCTGATATTTACTGAGCTCTTACTAACTCTTAGGCCTTGTACTAAATACACATATGAATTTATTTAATCCTCCCAACAAACCTATGAAGTAGGTGCTATTATTATTATTCCAATCTCACAGGTGAGGAAACTGAGGCACAAAGAAGTTCAGACTTGCAAAACGTCACACAGTCAGAAAATGGCAGATCCAGGATTCCAGCCCAGGCCATCGGGCTCCATAGTCCATGTGATTATCCACTATGCTCTATTCATACTCAAATACTGAATTGAAAATGATTTTTTTAATAACATAAATCAAAATGGACATCAAGCTACCCCTAGAATGACAGTACCTTCCTACACTGCATTCCAATAAGTTAACTTTAATGGGTGAGACAGAAGTAGCATCATAACCAGTATTGTGGGGGGCCTTTCCTAGTGGTCCAGTGGGTAAGACTCTGGGCTCCCAATGCAGGGGGCCCGGGTTCGATCCCTGGTTGGGGAAGTAGATCCCACATGCATGCCACAACTAAGAGTTCACATGCCACACCTAAGACCCGGTGCAGCCTAAATAAATAAATAAATGGAAAACCAAACCAAAACCAAAAAACTTACGGGACAAAAAAAAAAAAAAACCAGCATTGTGGGAATTTTACTTAACTCTGGTCTGCCCGTGTATTTGTATCCTGCAAGAGTCACCCACTGTGCAAGAGAAAAGTCTTTAGCAACTTCTGGTTCTTCTTTTTCCGGGCACAGAGCTAGTCTACACCTCTCAGACTCCCCCAGAGTTAAGTGTGGTAAAATGGCCAGCTCTTGTCAATGAAACGTGAGTAGAAGCGATGGGCATCACTTCCAGGCTCTAGGGAAACACGTTCATCTTCCTCGTTTGTTCTTTCCCTTTCTACCACTAGATGCATGGGGCATGGAGGCCATAGGGGACAGGAGAGCCATGAAATGGACAGATTCTGGGTCCCTGAGTTGGGATACACACACCAACTAGGAACACCCACTTTGGACTCCTGGATAAAAAACTTCTATTGTATTTGAGCCACTGTACATTTTGGATTCTACTTATTCCTACAGCCTAACTTACTCTAATACACCATTTTCTTTGCTTATGGTCAAAGGTTGAAGTCAGCTGCCCTCAAGAACAACAAAAATCCATGAAGGGATTTGTGGAAACTACTAATTTCCCAGTGTTGCTGTGTTCAAACCACCACAGTCCCCCAGTCTCCCTACATTTGGTGGTCCCAGGGCAAGGCAGAGGAGGTTAGGTCATGGGGAAGCCAGTGCACACATTACATTACCACATCTGTTTCCTTCAAGAGAGGTCCCGTTTTTCTTGGGGCTGGAGCCAGGGGGCCTCAGCCCAGGTGCTGAGGGGCCTCCAGAGGACATGGGGCTGGTATGGGGACCACCGACTGTGGTGGCTGAGCCTCCCCCAAGGTGGCCGTCTCCAGAGTTCTGCCTCTTGCAGTACAACGAAGAGGAGGTGGGCAGGGAGCCCCTGTGGCTAAAGGCGGAGGAGGAGGAGTCCACGCTGTAGCGGTTCATGCTCGCAGGGTTCACCAGGCACTCCTCAGTGGTGACCGTTTTTGCTAAGCAAGAAGGCAGGGCAGAGAAGCAGAGATCAGAGAGCAGTTCAAAAAGACACCTGGTGCTGAGTCTTGGAAAACCTTTCCCCAGCAGCACAGGTGCCACTGTCTGTGGGGATGGCAGATGAGAAGGAATGGATACCGTGGCATAATCCCAAATAGCTCACCTCTCAGCAGATTGACACCTCACCAACGAAGCATATTTTAGTAGGGATTGGGACATGTGACCCTCCATGTTCTGAGGAAAATGTGATTATCTTGGTTATTGATGACTTGTAAATAAAATTCAAACAAAGGTCTTTCTCCCTCCATGGCTCTGCTCTTCCTGGAGTTTCTGCCAGCTTGTCAGAATCTCCCTGCTCCCTCTTCTCTTGCCCATCACCACTGCCTCCCGCACCTGGCCCATGATTCCTGGGAGAGATCAAGCCAGAGTCACAGTGTCCCAGAGCTAGGAGTAACAACTTTGGCCTGGGTTCTTTTTTTTTTTTAACATCTTTATTGGAGTATAATTGCTTTACAATGGTGTGTTAGTTTCTGCTTTATAACAAAGTGAATCAGCTATATGTATACATATATCCCCATATCCCCTCCCTCTTGCGTCTCCCTCCCACCCTCCCTATCCCACCCTTCTAGGTGGTCACAAAGCACCGAGCTGATGTCCCTGTGTGATGCAGCTGCTTCCCACTAGCTGTCTATATTACATTTGGTTGTGTGTACATGTCAATGCTACTCTCTCACTTCGTCCCAGCTTACCCTTCCCCCTCTCCTTGTCCTCATGTCCATTATCTACGTCTACGTCTTTATTCCTGTTCTGCCCCTAGGTTCATCAGAACCTTTTTTTTTTTTTGGATTCCACTTATATGTGTTAGCATCCAGTATTTGTTTTTCTCTTTCTGACTTACTTCACTCTGTATGACAGACTCTAGGTCCATCCACCTCACTACAAATAACTCAATTTCATTTCTTTTTATGGCTGAGTAATATTCCATTGTATATATGTGCCACATCTTTATCCATTCATCTGTCGATGGATGCTTAGGTTGCTTCAATGTCCTGGCTATTGTAAATAGAGCTGCAATGAACATTGTGGTACATGACTCTTTTTGAATTATGGTTTTCTCAGGGTATATGCCCAGTAGTGGGATTGCTGGGTCATATGGTAGTTCTATTTTTAGTTTTTTAAGGAACCTCCATACTGTTCTCCATAGCAGCTGTATCAATTTACATTCCCACCGACAGTGCCAGAGGGTTCCCTTTTCTCCACACCCTCGCCAGCATTTATTGTTTGTAGATTTTTTGATGATTGGCCTGGGTTCTGACACAGGTGTGACGGTGCTTCCTCCCCACACTTTTAGTTCCAGTACACACAAGGGCACTAACCTTCCACCAAAGCTAACAAACTAGGGACACAAATGCTGATCTGGATGGCCCCATGGTCCTCCCCAAACCCTGCAGATGAGAGAGAAAGAACCAATCTAAAGCACAGGGGGAATAGAGGACCTGGAGACTCTGCCAACCTCATCGTCAGCTCCCTCACCCAAGTAGATCAGGACTTTCTACACTTTTAAAGCTCATTCTTGCAGCCTGTTGAACTCTGAGAGCTATACCTGTGGCCAAATGGTGTGGGGTGTTTTGCTTTGTTTTGTTTTGAAGAACAAAGTCCAGAGGGATTATAGGGATAGAAAGAGGAAGAAAAATATTCTAGTAATTCCTTTTCTTCAGTCCCTCCCACCCCAGACAAGATCATATCTATCTAGCCCCATCAACAATCATCTATATACTACACATGATCAAAACAGATATAGACATCCCCAAAGGCATTAGAATAACAAAAACCAAAGGATCCTCCAATGTTGGCAATGAGTAAACACATTTGGGCCACAAGATCCAGATGTCCTCTTCACGTATGGATTCCTCACACAACATAGGTATTGAAAGATTAAGAATTGATAATTATTAGGGGAACTAGCAGGTCTTCTCATAGACGGGGATGCATATGGAGCTTGCCTGGAAATAAAAACCATTGCATATGGAATGCAGCTAAAGCAGTGCCTAGAGAAAATTTGTAACTGTAAATACTTATATTTAAAAAGAAGAACATTCTCAGATTAATGACCTAATCTTCCTCATTAAGATACTGGGGGGAAAAGGGCAAACTAAACTTAAAGCAAGCAGAAGGAAGAAAATAATAAAGATTAGAGTGAAAACTAATTAAATAGAGAATAGAAAAATAGAGAAAATCAAAGAAACCAAAAGCTGGCTCTTTGAAAAGATCAACAAAATTGGCAAACTTTTAGCTAGATTGGCCAAGAAAAAAAGAGAGAAGACTCAAATTGCTAGAATCAGAAATGAAAGAGATGACATTATCACCAATCTCATAGAAATAAAATGGATTATTAAGAAATATTACAAACAATTCTATGCCAATCAATTAGGTAACTTAGAAGAAATGGACAAACTACCAAAACTGACAAAAAGAAATAGACAATCTGAATAGACCTATAACAATTAAAGAGATTAAATTAGTAATCAAAAAACAAAGAAATCTCAGGCTCAGATGGCTTCATAGGTGAATTCTATCAAGTATTTAAAGAAAAATTAAAACCAATTCTTCACAAATTCTTCCAAAAAGTAAAAAAAGAGTGCTATGGACTGAATTGTGTCCCCCTCAAATGTTCATATGTTGAAGCCCTAGCCCCCATTGCAACTATATTTGGAGAGAGGGTCCATAAGGAGGAAATAGAGGTTAAGTAAGGTCTTAAGGGTAAGACCTCAACCCTGATAGGACTGGTTAAAAAGAAAGTACTGACAAGAAGAGGAAGAGACATGAGAGAGCTCTCTCCCTCTTCACACACATGCACAGAGAAGAGGCAATGTGAAGACACAGAGAGAAAGTGGCTGTCCACTAGCCAGGAAGAGAAGTATCACCAGAAACTAACCCTGATGACACCTTGATCTCAGACTTTTAGCCTCTAGAATTGTGAGAAAATAAATTCTGTTGTTAAAGCTACCTAGTATGTGGTGTTCTGTTATGGCAGCCAGGCAGACTAATATAAGGAGGGAATACTTCCCAACTCATTCTATGAGAACACTAATACCCTGATACCAAAACTAGACAAAGTCATCACAAGAAAATTACAGATCAATGTCTCATTAATATGGATGCAAAAATTCTCAACAATATACTAGCAAAACAAATCCTTAACATACAAAATGACTTATACATCATGATCCAGTAGGATTTGTTTCAGGAATGCAGGGTTGGTTTAACATCTGAAAATCAATTAATGTAATATGTGATATCGATAGAATAAAAAACAAAGATCATGTGATTATCTCAATAGATGCAGAAAAAGCATTTGACAAAATCCAACATTGTTTCATGAGAAAAACACTCAACACACTAGGAATAGAAGGGAACTTCCTCAAGCTGAAAAAGGGCATCCACAAAAAAACCTACACATCATAGTTAATGGCGAAAGACTGGATGCTTTTCTTCCTAAAATCAGGAACAACACAAAGATGTCTCTATTCTTGCTACTTCTATTCAACATTGTATTGGAGGTTCCAGCCAGGGCAAGTAGGTAAGAAAAAGAAAAGGCATCTAATTTGGGAAGGAAGAAGTAAAACTATCTCTTGTATGTAAAAAATTCTAAGGAATCCAATAAAACACTTTTATTAATTGAAATTAATAAATGAATTCAGTAAAGTTACAGGATACAAAATTAATATGCAAATATCAATTGTACTTTTATACATTTGCATTAAACAATATGAAAATGAAATTGGGGAAAGAATTCAATTTATGATAGTATTAAAAAGAATAAAATACTGAGGAATAAATTTAACAAAAGAAGTATAAAACTTATGCTCTAAAAACTACAAAACTACTTTCATTATTGAAAGAAATTAAAGAAGATCTAAATACTTAATTGGAAAAAATTCCATGTTTATGAATCAGAAGACTTAATATTATTAAGATGGTAATACACCCTAAATTCATCTATGGATTGAATGCAATTCTTGTCAGAATCTCAGCTGACTTCTTTGTAGAAATTGACAAGCTGATTCTAAAACTCATATGGATTTTCAAGGAACCATAAATAGCCAAAACAATCATGGAAAAAGAAGAACAAAGTAGAGTAGTCACACTTCCCAATTTCAAAATTTACTACAAAGCAATGGTAACAAAGACAGTGTGGTATTGACTTAAGGAGAGACATATAGAACAATGGAATAGAGTTGAGAGTCCAGAAATAAACCTATGTGTCATGTTCAACTGATTTTCAACGAAGGTGCCAAGATCATTCAATAGGAAAAGAATAGTCTTTTCAACAACTGATGCTTGGACAACTGGATATCCGCATGCAAAACAATGAAGTTGGACCCTTACTTCATACCATACACAAAGATTAACTTGAAATGGATCAAAGACCTAAATGTAAGAGCAAAAACTTATAAAACTCTTAGAAGGAAATATAGGGGTAAATCTTTATGACCTTGGGTTTGACAAGGTATTATTAGATTTGACACCAAAGGCATGAGCAACAAGAGAAAAAATAGACATATTGAATTTATCAAAATTTAAAACTTTTGCATTTTGAAAGACACCATCAAGAAAGTGAAAAGATAACCCACAGAATGGGAGAAATTACTTGCAAATCATACCTCTGATAAAGAATTCATATCCAGAGTATATTAAAAAAACTCTTACAACTCAACAATCAAAAGACAAATAACCCAATTTTAAAATGGGCTTGAATGGACATTTTCCCAAAGAAGATAGACAGATGGCCGATAAGCACACAAAAACTTGTTCTAAATCATTAGTCATTGGGGAATGCAAATCAAAACCACAATGAGGTACCACTTCACACTCACTAGGATGGTTATAATCAAAAAGTCAGATGATAGTAAGTGTTGGTGATACTGTAGAGAAATTGGAAACCTCACACACTGCTGGTGGGAATGTAAAATGATGCAGCCTCTTTGGAAAACAGTCTGGCTCTTCCTCAAATGGTTAAAAATAAATTCACCATACAACCCAGCAATTCTACTACTAGGTGTGTGTGTATGTATGTGTGTATATAAATATATATATATATTCCCAAGAGAAATGAAATTTCCACATACAAATTTTTATATGAATGTTTACAGAAACACTATTCATAATAGCCAAAATGTGGATACAACTCAAAAAGCTATCAACTGATGAATATATAAACAAAACATGGTATATGCATACAATGGAATAATTTCAGGCATAAAAAGGAATGAAGTACTGATCCGTGCTACAGTGAGAGTGAGCCTTGAAATGTTACGCTAAGTAAAGAAACTGGGCCACAAAAGACCACATATTAAATGATTCCATTTGTATGAAATGTCCAGGATAGGCAAATCTATAGAGACAAAAGTAAATTAGTGGTTGCTTAGCATTTGGAGGTTGGGGGAACCGGGGTTCCTAGCTAAAGAGTGTATGGTGTCTGAGGTGTTGAAAACTTTCTACAATTGACTGGGGTGATAGTTGCACATATATTAAAAACCATTGAATAATACACTTTAAATGGGTGAATTGTATGATATATGGATTATATCTCCATAAAGCTGTTTTTAAAAACTCATTGCAGAGGCCCAATGTTTGGCTGTGAACACATTCTTGACAGTGTTGTACAGTCAAGTCCAACACTGCTTTGGCCACTTGGACACAGGGAAGCTGAGCAGCAAAGGGTAGGCATGCATGCTCTGTGCCTCATCCTTTGTGGCTAATGCAGTGCTGAACGATGTCTTCAGGAACCTGGAACCCTGCACCTTCCCCTAGATGGCCTCTATTGCATCGTCCCTCCTGGTCAGAAGACATCAGCAGAAAGGACCTGGCTGTGGAGCCAGATACTAGGCTGCTTCTTGAATGGAGCGAGGAAGAGGAAGACTAACACTTTTTGAGCACCTGCTATGGGCCAGCACATTCCAAGCCAGTGAGCAGGAAGCCTGCCATTATATTCCCTTCATTGAAAAGTTTTCATAGTCTGGGATACTAATCCTTTTTGTGTCCCCAGTGTCTGGCATGGTGCTTGGCATTCAGAAGGCACTCAATAAATATTAAGTAGACATTTGGGCAGTAAGACTGCTGTTACACAGAAGACGTGTTAAAATTCAGATTATAAAGAACTAAATATAAATTCTTCATGTAGATGCACGGTAAACAATGAAAAAAATCTAACTAAAACATTTATTCTGTTTATTAAATATTTTAAATCCAAATTAAATATGCCTATGGAAGTCTGATAGTCTAAGGTAGAGAATGCAGATAATTCACCAATCTGCACTACAGCTGGAAAATAGAGATGCAGATGGAATATTGTTCTCCTATGACAACATGTGGAAATGGGGACCAAGGGAATATGGACCTTATTGGTTTAAAAACTGCTGACAACCATGGGGTGAGATCAAAGGTAATAAAAGCCAGCTTCTGGGCTATGATCCAAATGAATTCATCAGAAAGTAAAACCGACTTGAGAGAGCGTCAAGCAATAGCCCTCTACCCAGCAAAGGATGTGACAGTGATTCCAAAGGCGGCCAGGTGGACAGCCATGGAAACAGATCACTAAGCCCCAGCCGTGGTCCTACACAGCCTGTAGCTCCCAGGAAGCCTGGGAGTGATTAGCACGTTCAGGTGCACACATCAGGGTGCCATTCAGAGTTGACGAGATGCATCTGCTCAAACCCGATTAACACAGCCTTTTCCTCACCTTTATAAATAGGGGTGCTGACACTTACATCATACCTGAGTGTAAAAATGACCGATACAATGAAGGGCATCATCATTCAACCACAGGGCTGAAAAGGACCTTCACAGAGCACCCGGCTCAGCATTTCCCCGAATGTTAAAATGTGTCAACAGTATGGAGCTTCCTTAAAAAACTAAAAATAGAACTACCATATGACCCAGCAATCCCACTACTGGGCATATACCCTGAGAAAACCATAATTCAAAAAGAGTCATGTACCACAATGTTCATTGCAGCTCTATTTACAATAGCCAGGACATGGAAGCAACCTAAGTGTCCATCGACAGATGAATGGATAAAGAAGATGTGGCACATATATACAATGGGATATTACTCAGCCATAAAAAGAAATGAAATGGAGGTATTTGTAGTGAGGTGGATGGAGTTAGAGTCTGTCATACAGAGTGAAGTAAGTCAGAAAGAGAAAAACAAATACAGTATGCTAACACATATATATGGAATCAAAGGAAAAAGAAAAAAAAGGTCATGAAGAACCTAGTGGCAAGACGGGAATAAAGACACAGACCTACTAGAGAATGGACTTGAGGATATGGGGAGGGGGAAGGGTAAGATGTGACAAAGAGAGAGAGTGGCATGGACATATATACACTACCAAACGTAAAATAGATAGCTAGTGGGAAGCAACCGCATAACACAGGGAGATCAGCTCTGTGCTTTGTGACCACCTAGAGGGGTGGGATAGGGAGGGAGGGAGGGTGGGAGGGAGGGAGATGCAAGAGGGAAGAGATATGGGAACATATGTATATGTATAACTGATTCACTTTGTTATAAAGCAGAAACTAACACACCATTGTAAAGCAATTATACTCCAATAAAGATGTTAAACAAAAAAAAATGTGTCCCGCTGGCCCAGCAGGGGATGATTCTTGGCGGTACTTAGGTGTATTAGTTTCATAAGGCTGCAGAAATTACCACAGATTTGGTGACTTAAAACAACAGAAATATATTCTCTCTCACTTCTGGAGGCTACAAGTCTGAAATCAAGGTGTTGTCAGGGCCATGCTCTCTGCAGTTTCTGGAAGATCCTTTTTTGCCTCTACCTGCTTCTGGTGATAGTCAATGATCCGTGGTGTTCCTTGGCTGCAGACACACCACTCTAATCTCTGCCTCTGTGGTCACATGGCATTCTCCCTTTGTGTCTGTGTCTGTGTCCAAATTTCCCTCTTATAAGGACATCAGTCGTTGGATTAGCGCCCGTAATCCAGTGTGACCTCAAGTTGATTACCTCTGCAAAGACCCTATTTCCAAAGAAGGTCCCTTTCACAGGTACCTGCGGTTAGGACTTGAACATGTATCTTTTTGGAAGACACAAAAACAGGTGAACGTTATTTTATTATAGTCATATATTTTTGTGCACAGCAATAAAATATAGTTAGCTCATCAAACTATGATTTCACTGATAAGGTATCACTGCTTACGATAACTAAAGGCTACGGTTAAAAGAAATGAATCCATTTAAAGGAATATCTTGAGTAAACACTTCTATAGGTTTTAGTCAGACATAGCAAAAATTGTGAAGGTGGTAAATTAATGGTGGAATGCCTTGAGCTTGCCCCAAATTCTCTTTTCAAGCATGGTGGTATTTGGAGCAGAAAATAAAGTAAATAACTGAGCCTCTTATTTAAAAGCTTCCCAAGAGAGATCTTACAATCTCCTCACAGTTAGGTCATTGTGCCACAAACCTCATTGCCTGAAACTTCTTCCTTACACCTAACCCCAATTCCTCTTGCTTCAGTTAAAATGATGACTGCTGGGTACCTACCCTTTATACTATTAAAACCATTAAGTCATCCAACATACAGGTAAGATGAATTTAATAAAGTGTGGCTCGTGAATTCTTTGTTACCCAAAACCACTATTTAAAGTTGGTAAAAAAAAAAAAAAAAAAAAAAAAAAAGGACCAAATCTCCTTGGAGAGAGAACTACACTTTTCAAGCAGTTTTGTGGCTGACTGGTGACTGAACACCAGATGGGGCCAGCAGACCTGGGATCATCTGCGGAGAGTGCCCTGCGTGGATCTGATTCCCGCACACAGACTTGGGGTAAACCACAGGGCTGACAGGTTAAGACGTTCCCAGTCTTTTTTCCTGGATTCTTAGAAAATCACTTCTCATCTGAAATGAGCTACCTTGTCACCCTGGCACCTCTCATTAAACAAGAGGATCCAGCCCAGCCTCTACTTAAGGCCGTTTCATCGCTGTGCACACCAGCTCAGCAAAGCAGGGTAAACAAGAGGCATTTTATGTGCTTCTCTTCTATAACCTCGTGCCTCTATCCAAGACACTAAGGATGCCACTTATGAATCATTAAATCTTTCCTCCAGAAAAAGGATTAATCTGCTTTCATACGATCACAAGAGCATGCTTAAATAGAAAGGCACAGGCACCAATGGCACATTCAAAGAAGGCTGCCACGTTTTCAAGGTTTGGTGTCTTAGGGACATTCAAAAGAGGCTAACGTGCCTTTTTCACCATAGCTAATCTGCTTGTGGACTATGGTTTCCCCAGCTGCTACGTATAAAGCCTGCCCATTAGGCTAAAAAAATACTCTAGAAGACTTCAAACCCACTCAAGCCTCAAAGGATACCCCTTTGCTCCTGAACCTGAACCAGGTCTAAGCCTCCTTGTTTGGAGAACAAAGCTCTAGGGTCTGAGTCAGGAGTGTGTGGACTCCTCCCTCCCTCCACCCACACCCCTGCAGAGGCCTGGGGGGCGCCCAGCACAGCCCATCCTGCTGCGGTTCTGGAGGGTCAGCTGAGCACCTGGAAAGTGCAGAAACTCCAAAGAGAAGCAGGAAGAGGCAGAGGGACAGGAAGGAGAAAGCCAAGAGCCAGAGAGAGAAAGAGAAAGTCCCAAAGCAGCGACAGCAGCCCAGGGAGGAAAGAGGGGCCCACATGGATGAGACTCCAGACCTGCTGACAGAGGTTTAGTTCAGGGGGTGCTGGCCCCTTTTCGGGTAGGACACGAGAGCCAACTGCTCACAGTTAAGTGAGCTTGGACTATTTAATTTATTTAAAGAATTTTAAAAGGCACTTTACTTGGATTCTCTAACCAAATGAAGCCCTGAAAAGCGACAACACCACCGTCTGCAAAATTATTCTCAAGTAATCTCTCTGCAATAATAACCCTACATCCCAGAGTCTCAGACACTGTTCTTCCCAGCACTAAACAGTTCTCTCTCTCTCTCTCTCATACACACACACACACACACACACACACACACACACACACACACTCTCACCTTCCACTCCCCTTTCCTCACATCAGTCACAACTTCCCAGCTGAAGGAGCAGCTGCACAGAGTGAACCCTTTCTACAATCAGCTCTGCTACCTCCCCCCAGGCTGAAAGCCATTGCCTCTCCTGGGATTGATTGCCAGCGGGTCTGCCCAGCCCAGCAGGCCACGTGACCCTGCCCAGGCTGACAAGAAGGTCAGACCACTGGACCAGTGTCCAGAGGGCTCCGTGTGTGAGCGCTTTGGCTCTGCTGTTTAAAGAGATAGCGGCACCACGGGTCCCTAGCCCTGAACCCCAGATGAGAAAAGGAAGTAACAGAGTCGGCCTGATAACACCGCCACGTGAATTACCGTGCAATAACTATTCCCCTCTGCTTAATCAGGTGCCACCACCTAAGGAGCACAGCCAGTGAGTTCTAGAATGCAGGGAAAGAGACCTGCAAGGAGAGAAGCAGAAAGAGGAAGGGGGGCAGGAGGGAGACGGGCCAGGAGACACTAGCAGGTCCCCGTAGAGCAGCCCCTCCCCTGCTCAGAGCCGGACCTGGGCTTCACTTCCTACCTGGAGTGGCCGGGTCTCCGCCACCAGGCAGCCGCACGCACGCTTCTCGCCAGCACCGCCGCCAGCGCCCAGCGCGTGCTCGGCTGTGGGCGGCAGGGAGGCCCTCGGCGGGACTCCTCGGTGTCCGAAACCAGCAGATCTCCTCTCTGCCCTCCCGCCGCCTTTCACTGCGGTTCTCGTGGAGGTCTGCAGGTTTCCTTCACTCCGGCTCGGTCCCGCCCCTTGTTCTGGCTCAGATAAGCTCATCACGTTCTCCCTTAGGGCCCCCTGTGGCCTCTTGTCCCAGCCTTCCTGGTTCAAAGGACACCAGGCCACACCACCTATGAGGCTTAGCCTTTCGTTCGCTTCAATTAAATTTTCCATTAACTTGGTCTCTGGCCAGTATAGATTTTCTCTTCAAGCTCGTCTCTAAGTTCAGATCACTCAGCCCTCAGAATCAACCTTATAACTCCCCTTGGGTCCATTTAAGTACATTTATATTTTCCCCCTGACACCTGAACTTCTTTAGTCCTTTCCAATGTTGTTGGTTTGCCTGAGACTTTGTCTTTAAGATTTAAGATTTCCTCTTGTGGAAATTTTGCCCGAAGGCAATTTTGCCCAGTGTCAGCCCTTTGAGAATAGTGAATGCCCTTTCAGTCTCCAGAGGGGAGCAGGTTCCCTAACCACCATCTCTGCGGTCTTTTCTTTGCGGCTTTGCCAAGCCTCTACCCCGAGGCTTAAGGGAATGAATTCCCAGAAGGCGGGGGAGGGTGAGAGTGTGGGACCTCCCACGGTCAAGCTCTGTTTCCTCAATAGCCCCCGCTCTTTTTTCGGTCTTTCATAGAACTCTGGGGAAATTTAAAGTGACCCTTAATCAGGAAAACGTTGGAGTCCCTGGAATAGAGAACACCATATAACTTTTGGTTCTAAATGGACATCCTAATTTTTAGGAAGGCTTTCCTGTATTTCTCAAGTGGGTGAAGCAGGCTGCCATGTTGTGAGAAGCTCTGTGGAGAGGCCTATATGGCAAGGCACCAATGGCTTGTGGGAAATGGAATCCTGCCAACAACCATATGAATGAGCTAGGAAGTAGATCCTGCCCTAGTTGAACTCTGGGATGCTTGCAGTCTTGTGAAAGACCCAGAGCCAGGGGACCAAGTTAAGCTTCACCTGAATTCCTGAGTCACAGAAACTGTGAGATAATAAATGTTATTTTAAGCCACTAAGTTTTGGGGTAATTTGTCACACAGCAATAGATAAATAATACAGGTGGGAAAGGGGAATTTGTTTCATTCCTCTTGACTCTGCATATCTAGGTTGGAAGTTGTAACTATTAATTCGGTAGCAGCTAGGATGTATCTGCTATAGAATATCTAATTCTCTGTCAGGAAGTTTATGGGATTTTTTTTTTCCCCCAAAATCAAAGGTTTTGCTACTTATGTCTGAGACCCAGAAACTACCAACTAATAGGAGAAAGCTCATGGAGTTTATCTTAGAAGGCTCCTGGTTTCCAAAGTTGCTTCAATTCCTCTTGGCATGGTTTGCCAATTTAACCCTAGTTCTGATGCACGGTCAGTAGATACTGGTGTGGATAACCTGCAGATATTTCCTTAGGACCCACCACAGGGGCTCAGGGTATTAGTCCAGAGGAGCAGCCCAAAGGATAGAGAATCCAATTACAGCTCCTCTGGGCCCTGGAGATTTTGGGATGGCCAAATCTCATATACTTGATCCTTTGTTTCCATCAGTCCTTGTGCTTTCTGTGTTCTGATGTATAAACCAGAGACCTTGGTCACCATCTCCTTGGATCTCCTTAGAGACCTTGCCCATTCCCTACGTCTACTCTTCCATCAAGGCAGGAGCCTCTTTGGACAGGCCTGCCAGAGACACAGAGGGCCTTCCGCACCTGGCTCAGCTGTCCCCAGCATCGTCCCCAGTCCAAGAGTGGCTCATGGGGGATTGATGGGTGGGGGTGTCACATGAAGGACAGTTTCATGGAACAAAGGGGAAGATTTCCAGTAGATTTCTTTATTTGAAGAGAGGCATGGGGCAGGGGCAGGGGTGTCTTTCAGAGAATTCCTGAGACCAGCCTTGTAGGAAGAAAGAGCTCATACCGCCTATTTTTTGGCAGCCTCTTTTTCTCCTCCACACTCCCTCCTAGAAGGAGCTCTCCCAAACAGTAGAAAGCCTACTGGGGATTTACCACCATCATCATTCTGCTCCTCAAGTCTTCGGTGTTGGCATCTTTAATCCACAAAATGACTTTATTTGTGATCTTGGACAAGAGGAGCGTTATCTTCATTTCTTTTTGTTCCATTTTAAAGTATATACTTTCTATTAAAATATTACCAAACTGGTCACCATGATTCAATAGTAGCCTATTTATCCCATATTTCAAGTACCTTGGGAGGTTCCAACAACTTAATTGGAACATTCATTCATTCATTTAACCAATAATTATTGACTCCTTGTGCTTCCTCAATATCTACAGGATTCAAAAGAGAACCAAAGCATTACAGCGCAAAGGGATCCAATAAATTACTGAGCATTGTGAAAATCTATATCAAATTCTACAAAACCCAGTGTTTTCCTTAGTGGTTACATTTTTCCCTTTTAGCTCAATGTTTTAAAATAGGTACAGATATTATACTTTAATGAATGATATCACTGAAAGGATGATAAATAGCTTTTCCTAAATGAACTCATATTGGCACACTGGTAGAGCTAAGATCAGGAATTCTACACTGGCAAACACTCCCTATTCCATGCTGTAAGAGCTCTGGCTGGGCTTCTCCTGGACCCATCTGTCCGAAAATATAGGAAGGCCTTTTATATTTGCTGCCGAACTTGCAGACATTCTTCTTTTCACCTTTCCATCAAAACTTTCTGCAAAGATTCTTAAGAACTGAGCTTAACACTGATACTTTGTTCTCCTTCCAAATGACCCCCTTTCCAATGCATGGCTTGGGAACCTGATGGCTCATTTTGTTCACATGGCCCGTGGCTATGACAGGGTGAACACAGCTCTGCAATATTCTAATCATTGGCCTGCACACGCCTTCCTTCATTTCTTTTTTTCCCCCATCATTTCATATATTATTTAAAATACCAGGTCAAACCACACCTAGTGTCGGTGGAGTAGGCCACTTTGTGTGGGTTTTGTAGGGATGAGAAAGTTCTCCTGGTGTCTAGGATGATAGGCTCTGCCTGTCCTGTGGATGTCGTCTAGCAACGATGTAGCTAGGGCACAAGGATAAGGATGAGACACTCCTTGGGGCCAAGATATTAACCAGAAGGAGAAAAGATAATTGATGTCCCTGGAGTGCAGTTTCTGCCTAGATTTTGCTAAGTGGGCATCTGTGTTTGTTTTGTTCTTTTACATCTTTTCTAGAAGAAGTGACACAGGGGTACCACAAGCCACTTGTGAACATCCATTTTGTGTGGTCAGGCTTCTGAGCCAGGGAACAGGACACACACACACCCCAGCAAGTGTTGGGTAATGGGGCCCTACCGATAGGCTTGGGAGCAAAAGCAAAGGGCCAGGGAGAAGAAGACCTAGGCTCAGCTTCCACCCTGCTGCTGCCTTTCTGTGTGGCTCTGAACCAGTGGCCTCAGCTCTGCAGGTATCACACGTAGAGGGAGCTCAGAAAATGTTTACCAACTGATCATATGGATAGTTCTGTATGATGGAACTCATGCCACTTGATAAGCTCTATTTCCTTTTAGAAATAAACAACCTTTTGGAAAGAGAGATATTCTCTGGATAGTCATTCTCTGTAGAGCTATTACATTAGACAAATTTGTAGTTTAACAAGGAAGCAGATTTGATTTCTAGATGGCTGGGTATGAAGGTTCAACCATTCAACCACAGCAGAATGTACCGTGCGTGTCTGTTACTCCAGTAGTTTTCTGGTGCCTGGCTCCAAGACCACCAGCCAAGGAAGAAAACATCAAGTCTCAAGAATAAATGTCCTTTCTCATCTCCCACCCCCACCGTCTGTGTATCAAAAAAAGCTACTCAACAAAAAGTAAACAATTTGTTCCCATCATGTCAAACCTTCAAAAGGCAGGAAACCAATCACTAAACTAGATCTTGCAAAAGAGTTCAGCTATCACATTTGTGGTTTCCAGAGAAGATCTCCCCAACGCTTGGTGAGCAGACAGTTTGTTCTGTTGTGTTGCATAGAATTCGAAACAGTAAATATTTACTGTGGACTTGTTACGTCTCAGGCTCTGCTGGGGACTGCACGTCCCTGCCCTCAAGTCTACCTAGCAGGGAGATGAGGTCTGGACCCAGATTCGAGCAGTATAAGGCAGGGAGGGTATGTAAACAAGGGTCTGAGAGAACAGATCCCTGGGGTCTTCTAGGAATTCAGGGAAGCTTAGAGGGCAACAGAGACCCTGCTGCCGGTGGTGGTCAGGCCGCACCGAGAAATTTGCCTGTCGTCATTCTTTCCTTTCTTTTACTCTCTTCTCCAGCACTGCAAACCTCCTCTTTCTCACCTGGATTTGCACATGTGCCACCTTGCCTGACTACTCTGCCCCCTCACGCCCCTCTCTTCTTCTCCAGCCCACAGACAGACTTATTTTACTGAAAACCTGAAATAAATTTACCTCTGGGAGCAGGACTCCGTCAGCACACACTTTCTTGTTCAAAGTGTGGTCCCCAACCAGCAGCAGCACGGACATCACCTGGGAGCCTGTTAGAAACCAGACTCTCAGGCCCCACTCCAGCCCTCCTGAGCCAGAATCCACATTTTATCAAGATGCCCGGGTGGTACCAGGGCTTATTAAAGTTTGAGAGGCACTGGCTAAAGCTTACTTATAATTGAGACTTTTTTTTTTTTCAACATTCAAAGATAAGGTAAAATTTCCCCATGATCATCTCAGGACTTCTGACAGAACCACAAATGTTATCAAATCCATGTTTTTGCTTCCATTCTCCTAAAGCATCCAGGGAACTGCTCTTCTTCTGAAAACATGAACATTTGGCTGTCAGTTAATAGATTTGGAGGAAAATGACTAAAATTCTTGGTCTCAAGCCAAGAACTCTACCTTCCAGACTGAATTCAGGCAGCTGAGTGGGTCTGAAGCCCTGTTTTCCCTGAATGCAGGAGAAACATCATTTGGTGACAGAGTGTATCTTTCAAAGGTCTGAGGAAGAGATTTGGAAGAAGCCCTCTCTCTGCTCTAATGTGAGCCCTTCTGTCTCGGTATCCTCATCTCCCCCTTTGGGGGACCCCTCCCCAGGGCTCCTGGGGCCTCTTACCTCCTGCTGTCCGCGGCCTTCCTCTGCCACCTCCAGCCGTGACTCTCAGCTTGGAAGGGACCAGAGAGGACATCTTGCTCTTGCTCCTCTGGGCTGCCAGAGTTCACCCTAATGGCCCTGACACGTGGCTATCTGCACTTGGCACCAGTAATGAGGAGATCTCTCCATCCAAGCAGCTCCTTCTACTTCTGAATGCCTTTGACTTTTCAAAGTTCTTTACAATGTCAACCCCACCTGACTCCTGAGGGAGCTGTCTTCTGAGAGTTCCACCTGGTTAGTCAGCTCCAAGTCCTCTACGTGGGAAAGTATTCCTGAAACCCAGGCTTCTCCAACTTTAATGTGTCTTCAAAACACCTGGGAACTGTTGTGAAGGAGTGAGGGAGGGCCACTGAGCTTTTCCTTTCTCAGGTTATGACAGTGCTCCTGACCAGAGTTTGAGTGGCAAGACGTGAGGTTTAATTAAATCTATCTTCAGGGCCACAGAGAACAGATCCACATGACCTGCTGTCATATCCTGGAACACAAAATTGTGTCTTCCTCAAATCATCCATTTTTTTATATAGTTCCTTATGTGTCATGGCTTTGCATTTTCTTATTGTCTGATTAACTGTCTTTTGGAAATGTCCTAATGAGTGTTGACAAACCCTCTAACTGTGTGGCACCAAACCTGGAACACTCCAGCTTTGACTGAACAACCTTGGGGCAGAGCAGCATCTGGTTCAAATGAGTTCAAGACTGTACGATCTTGTTTAGGAACGACGTGGTCCTAAGGATGGATATGAAGCCTAAAATCAGTGAAGACCTCCATCCCTTCGCTTATAAATACACCTGCCTTTCTTGCCACAATTGTGGGAAAGTGGGTAATAAACTAATTCCTCATCCAAGGTAATAATAACTTGATATGTTATCCTTTAAGGGAACTTTGACGAGGCAATCCTAAAGAGGCAATGTCTTAGTCTAAAGGCAAACTCTTTAGTGCTGTCATCCTAGGCCCCATGGCAGATGGGTAGGAGAGACGTGTGCCAGGGGGCTGCTCAAAGCTTACCGTGCCGTAGCTGCTTCCTCCACCCTCCCTGGGGCCCCAGACACAAGAAACACACAGCGCTTGGTTCTGTAGCACCCAGGGCATTGGGAACAATTTCCACAAGAACTGGAGCAATTCATTTTTTCAGAGCAGCCACAGGCTAGGGAAGGGCTCATGAAGACAACTGGAGTCATTACTTCCAAAGCCAAGCCAACTAGGAAAGAAACCAGCTTGCAGGCAGAAATACCGGCCTCAGCCAAGGGAAGAAGTGAGGCGGCTACACTACACTTTTCCCAGGAAGAAGACAGGAACTTCACTCAGCATGGTGAGCTTGGAAGGAGAAAGAATAAGGTGGAAACCAAGGCAAAGGTTTCCTCAATGATCACTTAAGGAAAGCTGAAGGGGGGTTCCCGGGACAGGAAGTTAAAATGAAACTATTTTAGTTTCAGTTTTGCTGAAGCTGCAAGACAACAGTCTCCCCATACCAGAGTGAAGTGTGGAGATCTAGCAAAAAGAGGTGGTGGGAAGCCAGTTTTACATGTGTAGATGACCACCCACATGCAGCCTGCAAAAGAAATTGTAGAGGTTGAAAAGCAGGTTGAATAGAAGATGAACTGTGGAGAGAACTGCCCCATGTGTTCCAAGGGCTTCAGTGTGGCCGTGTGAATAGCTTGATATCTGTCCCTGGAGCTCAAGAGACACAATGGATTATTGCTTGATTTCCATGAGAAACCAAAAAGTCTGGCTGCTGTGATGGCAGGACAAAGGAGAGGTGCCTGCTGAGATCAGCCTGCATGCCCTGAGTTTGTTTGGGCAAAGGATGTTTCTAAGGGACCAGATGCGGGCCATCAGAAGAGAGATCTGAAGTGAGATTATCTTAGATCCTTTCCATAGGACTGTCTGGAGGCACAAGGGGGCCTCAGCAGAAAGAAGCTAGAGATGTACCCACGGATGCCTTGAGGCTGTGGGAAGAATTGTAAGTGACCAGCCAGAGAAGAGTTACCTTTGTCCATGTCAAGGAACGTGCAGATGAGAGATGGTAGGATCACCAAAGGACCCATGCAAGAGCCCACAGGGTGCAGAATCAGCTTGAAACACCTGCCAGAACCAGGGAGCCTGATGCCAGCTCACAGTGGGATTAGTCAAGTAAAAACTCTCCTACCTCTTGCCTCCCCTCCTTCCCTCACTCTGTTCAGGAAGGATTGGGAACCATTACTAGCTAGATAAGGAAGGGGCAAAAACATGGGGTTGGGCAGGAGGTGGAGAGAAGCCAACCATGCCCTCCTTTACTGCTGCAGGCAACTGGCCTGAAGCAGAGCTGAGCTGGGAATGGGGAGTAGTTCCATCTTTGAGTGAAATTTAAAGTTTGATGATCACACTGACCTGGACATATTAATTATTTACTAGACAATGTTTTGTTATCTGAAAGGAGCCAGAAAAGTCACGAGATTTGCCCTGAATTTCATCCATGGACAGGGAAGAAGTGGTCTCACAGGAGACTTTCATTTAAAGGAGAATGGGAGACATGCATTATGTGGCTTTATGATTATGTCCATGGGTCATTGCTTGTTCAATGTAACAATGACTTTAGGGTGTGCGAAGTGAAAACAGATCATCATCTGCTATTTTCATTGTAAGATACGTTAGCTTTACAATATGTTTCTGAGTCAACTAAGGTTTACAGGAGAGGCCAGATTCATAGACTGTCAGAACCAGAACATTATACATGAGCAACTCAGCCCATCATTTCACACAGGAAACTGAGGTCCAGAGACATGAGAAGACTTCCCCAAGCTCACACATATAGAGGCATCAAGAAAAACACAGAAGTATATAGCATCTGCTCACACAGACTATATTTAATTAGGTACATTTCTTTGTAAAGGCCAGATTTCTTCCTGTTTCCCAGGTCTCTGAGAGTTTAAAGTAAAATTGTAGACAAGGCTCTTGACAGGATGTGAGAAAATCTATGCTTAGAATCTAACTTTATCCTTCCCTGATGTTCTCCTAGGCTTAAAACATAGCCACTCCTATTATAAGTATCCTTTTGTTGAATGCTCTAAGCCTGTCTGTGAGCACATACTGGTCACTCAATACCTCAAAAACTTTCCTAAGCTCACATACATATTTGCCTTATTCCAAGACAGGGTCTCACATGGTGCTTGGAACAGAAAAGGGTTCAGCAAGTGTTTGCAGAATGACATAATGGCTAGATTCCATTTCACTGTCTATGTGTTCTTTATGTATCAACAACACTGCTTCCAGAGAAAGAAAAAAAGGCAGCATGCCTGTTCATCCTTGGGAATCTGGAATCTAGAACCTGGACTCATGTTCAACTCCTTGCAAATCCATAACTCAGGGCCGCTACGTGGGGAAGGAAGGAGCAGCCCATTGGGCAGACAACGGTGTGGCAAGTTTGCCCATGTGGCCTTGCTGCCCTTCCCACTGGCCAGTTCCCGATGCTGAGCTATTCTGGGGCTGGTGATACAAAAGGCATTCAGCCCCTGGGTCACTTTCTATCCTGTGATGAGAGAGAAACACTCTCACTGGAGGACATATGTGATTTATGGGCAGGTCAAATTCCTGCCAGGATAGACACTCTGTCGCACATTTTATTGACCTGGATAGGAATCTGAGGCCCCCAGACAGGACCAACGTAATCAATTCTTTAGCCCTTGTTTCTTCAGGATTTCTTTGTTCCTGAGGCTAGTAGTCCTTCAATTACTCAACGATGATGAATAAATGCCCAAGAGTCTTAATTAGAAGAGAGGAAAAAAAATCACTCATTGCATGTGATGCGGTCTCATTGTCTAAATTCTAATAACAAAGGCCTAGAAGCTATAATGTCAGCTCTCAGTAGCTGGAGCCATCTCTTCCCACTGCAGCCTGGGCAGGGACCGTCGGGGTGTCCTTGGTCCTGGTCAGCCTTGACTGTTCCCCGGGTGCCCAGAGGAGCAGCCCATGAGCTTCCAGCAGCAGAGCTCCCAGGAGCCCCCTCAGTGGCAGCCTCACCTGCCCCGGGAGGGCGGGGACACCTGGAACCACCTGCAGGCCCAGGAAGACAGACGGGCAAACCCTACCTGACTCCATCCTGTCTTCCTGGCTCTCAGGGGCTTCCTCGGATGCGCCGGTGCCCCTGGGGAACGGCTGGTGGCTGAAGAGGTCGTCACACAGGAGGCTTCGGCACAGCTTGGCAAGGAAGCGGAGGACGTACCCGATGCTGTTCACCACGGGCAGACTCCGCAGGTGCTGCTTCCCATCAAAGGACGCGGAGACTGGAAGAGCACAGAGACAGCGACTCAGAGGGGGACTCTGGGAAAGCCGTCAGCCCGTCAGCCCTGGGGAAGAGGTTTTGGTTTGTTCAGTTTTGTTTTGTTTTTAACTAAGCTGTATTTGGATTTCACCTGTTCTTCCACTAATGTCCTATTTCATTTCCAGGATCTCATTCAGGAGACCACATCGGGTGTAGCTGTTGTGTGAACTCGGTCTCCTTGGGTCTGTGACTGTTTCACAGTCTTTTCTTGTTTTTCATGATCTTGACAGTCTTGAAGAGTACTGGTCAGGTATTTTGTAAAACGTCCCTCGATCTGGTTTGTCTGATGTTTTTCTTATGATTTTACTGGGGTCATGGGTTTTTGAGGAGGAAGACCACAGAGGCAGTGGGGGGTGGTACATGATAGCCACAGTTCATCACTGGGATGTTAACCTTTATCTCCTGGCCAAGACAGCGTTTGCCACATTTCTCCCCTGTATTCTTCATATTCTGTTCCTGGGAAATAAGTCACAAGGTCCTACCCACAGTTAAGGGCAGTGGAGGGATTAAGCTTTACCTCCTGGAGAGGGAAGAGTCTCTATATCATTTGGAATTCTTCTATAAAGGAAGACTTGTCCCATTTCCTCCATTTATTTATTTGTTTATTCATTAATATCAGTGCACACTCAATATATTTATTCTGGGGGAATTCCCTGGCAGTCCAGTGGTTGGGACTCAGTGCTCTCACTGCCGAGGGCCTGGGTTCGGTCCCTGGTTGGGGAACTAAGATCCCACAGGCCACGTGGTCTGGCCAAAAATAAATAAATAAATAAATAAAAGTTAAAAAAATATATATTTATTTTGTGTTGTGGGTTGTCCAATACTATAATATGTATCTTATTGCTAAATTATTCCAATTTTTGTCTTTGGCATCTTTCAGATTGACCCCTGTGTCCCTATGACATACCCTCATTTTTTTAAAGCAACTCTAGATAGATAGATCTAGATCAATAGGTAGGTCTAGATAGATACATCTCGATCTAGACATATAGGTATATTCAAATAAACCTGAGTTCATACTGAGGTCCCCAACTCTAACGCAGCACCACAGTGTTGAGGGTGCATTCAGCCTTCTGGGGAGGAGTCTTTATAAAAGAACAATAATGTCTCCACAGTGATGCTAGATCAAACTCAGTTTCTCTAGGGTGACCAGAATTTAGAAGAAACACCTGGTTCTTCCAGCCCAGAGCATGTTTCTTTCTGTAACCCTCCTCACAGCCCTCTGCTGCTGCATGAAGCTCGCACAGCAGCCCCAGGGTGCAGAACACGTGAGAAGATCCCCAGCAGGACATTCTGCTCCCACCCGGGCTCTGCCCTCAGCACCAGCACCTAGAGGGCAGCCTGGATCCTTATACTATATCTCTCAAAGGCTAGCACACTGTAAGGGCTGCGGCAGGGCGACCAGAGCTAGTTTTGATTTCAGAACTAAAACACAAACAACAAAAAAACTCCACACCCATTTAAATTAGAAATCAAAACAATCTATTTCTTTTGTGTAGCTTTTTATAGTTTGACAAGAGCTTTCACACCTATCACCTCATTTAGGCCTTCTGACTGTCCTGTGAGGACAGTGGAGAAAAAGTTATGACTCCATAATACGGATGAGGAAACTGAGGAGAAGGCCTAGAGTGGTTTTTTTCCAGCTCATGAGGCCTGTAAGTGGCACTTGCCTGTCACTTTAATACTCCAGGTGACTCAGATTAGGAGAGCCAGCGAAGAGCTGCTTAGACGCTCAGTAAGGGGGTCACCCTGGCCACTCGAACACTCTGGAAATTCCCTCTTAGGTGGGCACTGCTGCTTGCCTCCGATACCTTGAAAGAGTAGGTGTGCTGGAAACTGAACCCACAGCAGGAAGGTCTGGGCCATCAGGCCTGTGCCATAAATCAGTGTGGACACATCCCCAGAGGTGCCTGGATGGTCACATAGGAGGAAAATTCCACCTCCCGGAAGCAGACATGGAATTTGTGAGATCACAGAATCTACCCCTCTGGGAGAGTGTGACTAAGGCAGAGCGTCCCAACAGGTGTGCTAGGAATGGGTCATGGGTACTGAGACACTATTCCCCCTCAGCCTTGGGGGTGGCCCAAGGCCCAGCCACAGTGGGTTAAGTTCCCTTAGCCCATGGTGCCCTCACCAGTGTCACCATTTTCTACCTGTTGTGCCACGGGGATGTTTAGAAAGCAGTGCCCCGAGGATCAGGTTCTAGGTGGAGAGTGGGAGAGTCTGACTATTCCTCCTTGAGTCCCTCCCTAAACCACCTTGGGGCTATCGCCACCTTGCCGGGCTGCCACATCACCATCAGAAACGTGAAAGCCCACCTTGCCACCTCACAACCTCAGGGCGGTGGCATGAGGAGGCCCCTCAGTGCTACTGCATTCTCCATGACCAAGTCCTCAGCTCTGGCCTTCCTGGGAATCCCTCAGCCAAGGGAAACTTGGCAGGGCTCTGCCCGCTCATGCATTGGTGCCAGGCACTGCAGAGCCTCCTCCCCAGCACCGAGGCCCCTGAGGCCACAGAAAAGCTGAGCAGGAGAGCAGGGAGAACGGGGTCAGCTCTCCCAGCTTGGGGGGCAGGGGCCACAAAGAACTCAGACGGGATTCGCTCAAGAGTGGGGACACACGGTACAGGAGGAGCTTTCTCTTAGCACTGGGTCTGCGTCTTGAGCCCTGCTGTTTAGCAAGGAAAAGGACAAGGCCTTCAACCTCAGAGGGCAGCCCAGGATCAAGAACCTGGCTCTCAGACAGAAACCAGGAGAAGAACAGCCAAGGAGCTCTCAGAGGCCTGACAGCAGGACTCTCCTCTTGGCCTCTCTTGGTGCAGTACTTCTTTGTCCTGTCTCTGCCCACATCTGCTGAAGTCTCTTAAAAGTCACCCTGGGTCAGACACATGCACCCAGACCTTGCCAAGTTCTATTTTAATCAATTACCAGCAAGTCAGACCCAGCTTCCTGCTCAGAGGGAGCTCCAGAAGGAGGGCTGAATCAATCAGAGCTGGTGAAGCTGTGTTGGAAAATCTCCCCATCTGCAAGCCCTCGGGATCAATCTGGAGTTAAATAAAACACTTATGCTTTGGTTTTTCAGGACGCAGCCACATTAAAGGCCCCTCTCCCCGACCCTTTCTTAGCCAGCCAGCAAGGTCACCTGCGCTGCCCTGTGGCTGGGGTATTGTATCCCTTTTCCCTGGTGATACGGAGGCTGTGTCTATGATGATGGGCCAGAGAAGACACCAGGCTGTCCCCTTGGAGTCAAAGCATCTTGCAAAGGCCTGGAGCTCCAGGGCTTAAGGGCAGGTGGTGACAACCACTGTGCATGTGGAGAGCCTCGGGTAAGACAGACAGAGCCTCTGCGGGGAAACATATGAAGGGGGCAGAGCTCCCAATTCTGCCTCAGACTTGTGGTGACAGTTTCCACTCCCTCTGGATGCTGTTGGGTCAGGGTGGAAACTGGAGGAGGGTGGTGACAATGGGAGATGGGATTGACCCTGAAGGCTCTTGTTTAAAAAAAAAAAAATGTCCTGTGAGATGGGGTTTAGACCATGAACTTTCCCCACTTCCCTGCATGGTGTTAAGGAATAAAGGAATAAAGCAGAGGAAGGGAGAATAAATAGTGACAAGGGCTGATGTGTTAGATATGTGGTCAGGGAAGGGCTTTTTGATAAGGTAGCATTTGAGTAGGAATCTGAAGGAACTCCAGGAGCAAGTCATGTGGACAGTTGGGGAAAGAGCATTCCAGAAAGAGAGAACAGCAGGTGCAAAGGCCCTGAGGCAGGAGGAGCATGGTTGGAGGACACAGGAATGAAGCCACTGTGGCCAGAGCAGAGTTTGGGACTCAGTAGAAGTGCCCAGGAGATCAAGGAAGTTCCCAGGACCAGGTCACATAGGACCTGGGGGCCCCTGTAAGGATGTGGGCTTTTTCTCAGAGTGACATGGGAGCCATTGAGGGTTTGGAGAAAAGGAGGGGCATGATCCGACTTAGATTTTGAAAGAACCAGAATTGTAAAAGGATTCTGGATATATTCTGCAGTTAGAACAATAGGATTTATTGATGGGTTGGAAGTGGGAGGTGAAAAAGGCAAGTCAAGGGAGAGGATTCAGATGTCCAGTCTTCTTATCCAGATCTGGAAGTATCTTCTCCTCAAGCCCCAAGAGACACCTTCGGCACACAGGCTCATTTAAGGACCCTGGAGCCCAGAAGATGGGGACAGACCCTGGCCACAGTCCCCTAAGCCTGATTAGCTATTTTCCTCTTTGGAGACACACCCACGGCCCTCCTCATACAGCCTGCTCCAGGGCTTTACCTGACACCATCTCACCACCGTAACCCTGCTTGACCAGGGAGAAGACCAGCTTCTGCTGGTGGGCACAGTCGATGCACGCTTGCACAGCCTGCTGCAGGACAGCCGACGGCCTCTCGGGCCCAAAGTGCTCGGGGAGCTGCTGTACCTTCCTCCTCTCCAGGTACGGCCCTGCGTTGGCTTGCTTGTTGATGTAGAGGCAGACTGTGGAAACAGACCCACAAAGCCCTCAGCATCGAAGCACATCAGGCCAGGGGTGGCTCCCGTGCACACTGGGGATGCCTCAGCCATGTCCCCTTGGCCCTGGTCTTGGGAAAGCAAAGGCCAAAGTGGGACCAGTTCTTCCCCACTTAAGAAGTAAAAGAGGCAATAGAGTCAATCACCTCCAGCTGCCAGGGCTTGCTCTCAGAAAGGCCTCCTGGTTGGGAAGAAATAGGCATGTCCCCTCCGATGTACTCAAATCTGAATTGTAGACAATTGTGGACCATGTATATAAATGTATTTATGTGCTGGGAACATACACAAAATCTTCCCTTCTCCTCCCAGGAAGCTATCAAGCTGTATATAATGTTTGCCATTTTTTTTGTTAACCTTCAGTAATTTAAAAAAATCAACATGTTGCTAATTACTCCAAAGACTATATATTCGATGAAATTCTAAAGGGAATTCTGTTTACAATCTCAGGATAATGAACACTCAGCAGTCCATTTAGGTGAGCCCAACCAATGGTCCCCACACTTTTAAACTAATATACCCCATTGGTAAAAAAATTTTTAGCACATGCCCCAACATGTGTTTATTTATTTATAGATTATATACATTCTCAACTGTATTAATGTATTACATACATTTTAAAGATGTAACCAAAAAATAGAAAATTTTAAAGGATGAGATAAAAAGAAATATTAATAGTAGGTGTCATATTTTCTTCCACATGTTAATGACTCCTCTTATGTCTCCCCCTCCCCCCAGCCCAGGTATGAGCATCTTACCCTTGGGGCTACTAGTGCAGAGGAGTGTTAAAAAGGGACTTTAAGAGGAGACCAATATGACCTTGGAAGGATTAAACAGTAACAACAAAGTTGAAGAAAATTAGTTTTTATTGAGCACCTACTATATTCCAGGCACTGTATATCCTTTATCTTGTTTGATTCTCAAGATAAGCCTGAGAATTAAATATTATTACTTCCTCTACTAAAGAAGAAACTGAAGTTAAAAGTGGTTAGTGGCTGCTCAGAAAGTGTAATTAATGGTGCAATAGGGATTTTAACTAACGTCTTTCTGATGTCATGGCCTGTGCTCTTTTCACTCTACCAGGCTTCCTTCTTTGACTAATCCCACATGATTAAGGAAAATCTAATTGCTAAGGGACCTTCATGCCAGGCAGTGTGCTAGGCCCTACCGAGAAAATCTACACAATCCCTGACTTCAGAGAACTTAGGGCCCAGGAGGGGAGACAGACCTACTCAGAGAATCACAGGAAGTGATGTGGGACCTTGGCTGTGAGAAACATTAGGGAGGTGCTAGCAGAGCCCATCCTGGGAACCTTGGCAGGAAAGTCAGTGAAGGCTTTCTGGAGGGAGGTACCTGAGCTGAGGTACAAGGGAGGAATAGGTTGACCCCAGAGGAAAGATCATTCCAGAAGAAGGAAAGAGAATATGCTACGATCCTATGGTGGGCCCTAAAGACCAAGAGCAGGGCCTTGTTGGCCACACTACAAAATTTGGTCTTTACCTAACAGCATCAGGAGGGCACTGAGGGATTTAAGGGGGATGGGGCTGGGGATGGTTTGTGATGAGGGGGAACTATGGATGTGTATGTGTATGTGTGTGTGTGTGTGTGTGTGCGTTGTGTGTGTGTGTGTGTGTGTGTGTGTCTGAGAGAGAGAGAGAGAGAGAGAGACAGAGAGACACCATCCGACTGCTGTTACTCTTAAGATGGAACTGTTGGTTGGTGGATGCCCCATGAGAGAGACTGGGCCGAGCTCCACCCTGAACTGGATTGGAAGGCACTGGGTGGGACTGAGGGGCACTAGGATCCTTAGGAGATCTGGAAGTACAAACACAGGGATAGAAACTCTTCAAGGTGAGCAGGCTCATGTTGGTGCAAAGTAAACGTGGCTCTGAAGATAAAAGTCTGGGCCGCCAACCACTCTTTCGAGCCTCCACCCACCCACAGCAACCAGCTGAACCCAAGATGCATTGAAAATCAATTTTAAATAATCCACGCTGTGAGACACTAAACTCCTGTTCTCAGAGAATTTGGTCATCCTATCTACTGTCCAACTGACACACTGAATCCTTCATTTGAGCGACCTCAGTGGCAGCTCTCTAGCTCACAAAGTAACTTTAGCTGGCGGGCAGGCCATCCCAGCCTTGGAGTTCCTTCGCCTCACCTACCTGTGAGAGCCTGTGGCACTGCCAAGCTGGGTATGGTGGCTGCATCCTGAGGTATGGAGCTGAGGTCCGGCTCCGGCGTGCTCCGTGGGGGTGAGAGGGCTAAAGGCGTCATGAGAACCCGAGACTTGAGCTGCAAGAGAGAACCCAGAGAGTCAATGAAAATCTGGAGATGCTCTCTACACTTTCCCAGGATCCTTCCTGGGCTCAGTTAACCACTGCTACTCTGTCATTCTTCCACACCTTTCTATTGTGCAGCTTTGGGGGCTGAACTTCAGATTCAAGTTCATGATCAAGATTCGAGTTTGGCTCACACCCAGAGGTCAGCTCTTCACCCCGTCCTTACAGTGGAGCCACCCAGGAAATGACTGTGTCAGGCAGCGGGTGTGGGACACACAGAGGTGTGAGGAATTGCAGCCCATAAGCCTCCTGAGTGCAGGATGCAGGGTGGGAGACAGTTCCCAGCCTGAGCCCCTGTGCTCCTGAGGTTCCTGTGGACAGGTCTTTCCTGACAGCCACCCAGTGACCAATCCTGAAGCTTTGCTCACTCTGCTGAGTTTTCTGTTCACAAAGATCACTGGGTCCTGCTAGAAGAGACAGCAGGAGCCATTCTTCCAAAAGGTGACATGCTTCTCATGGTTTATTTCCTGCAGTGGAGACCATCAAAGGCTGATGCTGATGTTGGTGGTCCATGGACCACACTTTGAGTAGCAAGGGTGGACATTCTGTTGTTAATGTATATGCAATCCCCATCCATATCCTAACTTGATTCCTGGATTTTTAGGATGTAATAATAGTAGTCACGGAGAATAGTATTCCTACTGCTAGTTATCCAACCATTCTACATTCATTCATTTAAGTCATACCAGTGTTTAAGGGGAAAACATTCCAGTGAATGAGAATACCAACTGCAAAGGTCCTGAGGCAGAGCATGCCTGGAGTGTTTGTGCAACATTAAGGAGGCAAGAGTGAGATTGGAGAGGTGGTAAAACCACGGGGCTTTGCAAGACACTGTAAATTCTTTGACTTTTGCTCTGAGCTCTTCTGAGCAGAGAAACTACCGAATCTAAACTGACATTTTTAACAATCTTTCTGACTGTTGTATTGAGAAGAGATGAAAGGAGCAAAAGTGAGAGGACCACTAATCTACAGTAGATGAGCGACGATAGTAGGTTGGATCAGGGTGAGAGCAGTGGAGGTGAAGAGAAGGGGACAGATTCTGGACAGATTTTGAAGGTGGAACCAGAAGGACGTTCTGACACACTGGATGTAATGTGTGAGAGAAAAAGAAAGAAGTCAAGGATGACTCTGAGGGTTTGGGCCAGGGAGTTTTCAGGTGGGGGAAGGAGGAGGGGAGAGTAGAGACAACGAGGGAAGGTCAGGGGTTGATTTTGGACATGTCAGGTTTAAGATGCTTAGATCCAAGAAGAGATGGTAAGTAGGCAAGTACGTATACTGGACTATGGAGTTCTGGGGGAAAGTCTAAACGGAGATCTAATTTTGGAATCGTAAGTAGTGAGTTGATATTTAAGGCCATGATAATGAATGAGATCACCAGAGAATTGAGGGTAGGTGGAGAAGAGGAGGATCCATTCATTGAGCGCTGAAAGACTCCAACATGAAGAAGTCGGAGAGAGAGGGGTGACTAGCAAAAGAAACCAGGAACTATATCCAGTGGGGTAGAAAGAAAAGCAGGAAAGCGTGGCACTGCAGGGAAAGATGGAGAAAGTGTCTCATGGAGAAGAGAGTGACCAACCATGTCAAATGCTCGGTCAGACAAGGAGGACCAGAAGTGGCCACGTAGCAACTTTTTGACAAGAGAGGCTGTGGTGCAGTAGATGGGATGAGAACCTGATTGGAATAAGCTAAAGAAATAGTGGGAAGAGAGGCACTGGATCAGGAAGTAAAGCCAACTCTTACAAGGAGTCTTGTCTTAAAAAGGAGTGGCCAATTAGCCATAGCAGCAGGAAAAGTAGGACTGAAAGATTTTTGCTCCATAATGAGATACCACCTCACACCCATTAGGATGGCTACTATAAAAAAAAATAAAATTAAAAATAACACATGTTGATGAGAATGTGGAGAAACTGCAACCCTTGTGCACTATTGGTGGGAATGTAAAATGGTGCATTCCTCAAAAAATTAAAAATAGAATTACTCAGAAATTCCACTTCTAAAAGAATTAAAAGCAGTGTCTCCAAGAGATATTTGTACACTCATGTTCATAGCAGTATTATTCATAATGGTCATTGTGGAAGCAACTACAAATGTCCATCAGCAGATGAATGGATAAACAAAATGTGCTATATACATACAAGGAAATATTATTCAACCTTAAAAAGGAAGAAAATTCTGACACATGCTATGACATGGATGAAACTTGAGGACATTATGCTAAGTGAAATAAGCCAGGTACAAAAAGACAACTACTGTATGAGTCCACTTATATGAGGGACCTAGAGTAGTCAAATGCACTTAAACAGAAAGAAGAATGGTGGCTGCTAAGGGATGGGGGGAGGGGGAAAGGGAGAGTCGTTGCTTAATGAGTATAGAGTTTCAGTTTTGCAAGGTGAAGACGTTCTGGAAGTTGGATGCACAGTGACGTGAATATACTTAAACTACTGTACTGTACACTTAGAAATGGTTATGATGATAAATTTTATGCCATGTGGTTTTTATCACAATTACTTTTTTAAAACTTTTTTAAAAATTTATTTATTTTATTTTTATTTTTGGCTGCATTGGGTCTTCGTTGCTGCACGCGGGCTTTCTTTAGTCACGGCGAGTGGAGGCTACTCTTCATTGCGGTGCGTGGGCTTCTCATTGCGGTGGCTTCTGTTGTTGCGGAGCACGGGCTCTAGGCACGCAGGCTTCAGTAGTTGTGGCTCGCGGGCTCTAGAGCATAGGCTCAGTAGTTGTGCACGGGCTCAGTTGTTCCGCAGCATGTGGGATCTTCCCACACCAGGGCTCAAACCCATGTCCCCTGCATTGGCAGGCAGATTCTTAACCACTGCAACACCAGGGAAGCCCTATTTTTTTTAATTTTTAAAAGATTTTTGTTGTTGTTTTTGAGAAGGGGGAAATATGTTCTAATGCTGGTGGAAATAGCCCAGTAGAGAGGGAAAAATTGATGATACAGGGGAGTGTGTGGAGAACTGCTGGCATTGAGACTCTGAACAGGTGAGAGAGGATGAGATTTAATGAACTGGGCTATGGCCTTAGAAAGAAACAAGGACTTTTCATCTACTGCAGTAGGAAGGAAGGAGGAATATGAGGCTCTGGATTTGCGTGGATGTGGAGGTGGGAGCTTACAGAAGGCCTTCTGCAATGGCTTCTAATTGCTCAGTGATGCTGGAAGCTGTGTGTGAGGGTGGAGGAGGGTGGGTTAATGAACTAGGAGGGTGGGAGGCCGTGGGGGGAATGGAATGTGGCTGCTGAGCAGCATTGAGGGCACAGTGGGATGTGCGGAAATGAATTTAAATTAACTGAAATGAACTTAAAAGGAGACAGGCCAAAAGTGAGCATGTTGGCTACACAAGGCTGTATGTGTACAGAGTCTGGGGCTCTTGCTAGAGATCCTGTGTTAATCAGAAGCAGCAATTAACAATAGATAGTTCATCTTAATTTGAGCTTAGCATTTGAAAAAATTAAAAGGCTCATCATGTAGCAATACCATACTAAGTATTATAAAAATAATTTAAAAGAAACTTCAGTGGTGGGACAGAGTAGGTGGGAAAACTCCTGTGACTCAGTCACCATGACTATGGCAGGGTTTCCTCATCTGCCAAGTGTGAAGAGGGCTCCGGCCACCCTGCCTGTTCTCCCAGGTCATGCACCAAGGGTTCCCCTGGTGGTCTCTCTAGGAATGGTATCTCTAGGAAGGTACAGCTTGTGATGGAGAGGCTGGTGGTGACAGTCTCCAAGGACTGTGGGCAGCAGGCTCTGGAAGAACCTTGGCTAAATCCTCCTTTACAGGCTTAAAGCCCTTCAATGCCCAACATACAGATAACGATGTTGGTGGGGGGAAATAAACAGGATTAGTAAGTCGTCATTTTCCCCCCTGTGTTCTTTAAGTAAATTACACAAAGATCCGTGTGATCCTTCCCGAGAAAAATGACAATGATGAGGAGGAGGAGGAGGAGGATGACGGCAGCTAAGACTTAGATAGCAGACACTGTTTACTGTTCATGTAAACTTCATAATGACCCTAACTTTAATACTTGCTCACTATTTTAATATTTATTAGAGGGGGATCTGTCCATTGAACCCAACTCCAATGAAATAATATAGTTGGCTGTTACCTCTGCCCATAATTTCTGCCCAGGTGAAGCAATTAAAGGGATTAGAATAAGTCAGCTGGTTTCAGGAAAAACCTTACATATTCATTCAGCCTGTAAAACAACTTCTGGGACTTTTGAACAAAGAAGGAATCTCATGCAGCTGTGGGTGGTATATGACTTTTAAAAAATATCCTTTTGGTAAGAGGATAAATCATCAGTAGGAATATCCTTTGACTCAGCATTCTGAAATTTCTATCTCATTGCTTAATATAAAGAATGAATCAAAAGCAAGCTAACCTAGAAAAGGGAGAGGGGTAGGTCATAGGGACACGGGAGTCAACTGAAAGAGCTTTCAATGGCCAAACCTGGAGCAACATGAACAACAGATAAAGAAGGTACTAGTGGATTATAATTTAAAGTATACAGTGAATATCCATGACTCCATACTCACATAAATGAGTGACTGTCTAAATAAATACATGGGGAGAATAGACAGATCTCCCATGTATAAAAATTCCAGATATTTTATTGTGGAGTATAACTCCTCCTCCTTAAGTGTGGGCCACACATAGTGACTTCCTTCCAAAGAGGACAGTATGGGAATGGGGGGAAAAGTAACTTTACAGTGGATAAACTGGTCAAACACCACCTCAGCCAGGGGATCCAGATCACCATCCACAGTGATAAACCATGTCGATAGTTCGCACCCTTGATATGACGTGATGGGAACGGCACCTTACCTCTGAGATCTTCTTTCCAAAAATCCATGACTCCCTTCTAATCATGGGATAAACTTCAAAAAACCCAAGTTGCAGAACATTTTATAGAATACTTGACCAATACTCCTCAAAACTGCCAATGTCATCAAAAACAAGAAAAGTCTAAGAAATTTTCACAGCCCAGAGGAGCCTAAGGAGACATGATGACTAAATGTGATGAGGTATCCTGGATGGATTCTCGAACAAAATAGGGAAAAACTAATGAATTTCAATAAAATATGGACCTTATTTAACAATAATGTATTATTATTGGTTCACTAGCTGTGACAAATGTACCATAATAATGTAAGACGTTAACAATAGGAGGAACTAGGTGCCGGGTATATGAGAATCCTCTGTATATTTGCAACCCTTCTCTAAACCTAAAACTGTTCTAATATATAGTTTATTTTAAAAATATTCAAAACAGAATCTGGCAGAATAAACTGTGTAAAATAAAGAGGAAGGAGGGAAGAGAGGCCTCTTTCTTGGCTGCATAAGACTGGAAGAAAATTTGCTGCCCAGGATGCCTTGCTCTGACATGCAGGAGCTAATCCTTGGCCTTCAAAGCCAACAGCCCTGTGCGGATGCTGGCAAAGTTGGCATCTTTACCTGAAATTCAAAACCTCAATCAAATGGGTATGGCGACTCCTCATCCAGGGCATGGTTGCCAATGGCTGTGCTTTGCCTTCTTAAAGCATCATGGTGGGATGAAGCAGAGGGGTAGAGGCGGCCCCTGCCAGCTGGAGTCTCACCAAAGGGGCTGGGGAAGCTGGGATCAGCTCATCTTTCTTTTCCATTCACAGATCCAAAATATGGGCCTGGAGAGCTTCTTGCTCCCGCTGTCTTCAGGGGAAGGCCTTCTCTAAGACATTTGCTAGAAAATCACTGCAAAGAGTTGGGGGGGGGGGATTTGTCTGCAAACTGAGATGTGTGGCCAGGGCACACTAAAGAAGAAGGGATCAGCTGATGTAAAAATTCAAGTATTTTTCTAGAAATATGCAAGTGTGGAGAAACAGAAGTACTGACTAAAGAGTATTTCTTAGATTGACAACAAGAGGTTGGTAAATGAAGGATACAGAATGTGGTTGGGGGAGTATAGAGATGTGTAGAGCCTGCCTGCACATCAGCAGAGGATGAAGCAGCAAAGCAAAACTAAAATAAGTTCAGGATAGCAGTGGGCACATACAATGGAGCACTAGCTTTTGGGTCTGGGTTCAAAGCCCAGCTCAGTCACTCACTAACCCTGTCCTAAGTCTCGCTACTTAGCCTTTCAGAGCCTACCTTTCCTCATCTGTAAGGTAAGGATAACAGCACCTTCTCACAAGGATGTGACAAGAATGAAGTGTAAACATTTAGCATAGGGCTAGTGCAAAATGAGAACTCAATAAGTGTTTCTGATCATTATTGCTGCTACTATTATAATTTTATTATTAGAAATTCCAGAAATACAAATGAGTTCCAAGTTTCTTGTTCATGTAGCCATGGCAGGAAAGGGAAATTGCCCATCTTTCTTCTAGGACCCATCTACATTTTCTACACTTACCCACTTGGGATCACATCTTCCCAAATCTTTGAAGACCCACCCTCCTACCTTACGCATTGCACATGATCCCCTTTAAGAAATGTTCCCAGTACGTTAAGTATTGCTTAGGCAGGAGCTGCCCTTTCCAAGTTGTATCATTTAAGCTAAGTCTAAAAAGGGGAAAAAATTCATTCCATGAGGCAGTCATTTACTCAAAAAATATTTATTGAGCACCTACTGTGTGCAGGAAACTGTTGTAGGTGCTGAGGATACATCTGCAAATGGAGGAGATAAGGTCATTGTTCTTGATGAGGTAATATCATAGTGGAGGAAACAAATAAGAAACACAACAAAAATGTCAAATTGTGATAAGTACTACTCTGAGAAGTAAAATATGGGCATGTGATAAAAAGGGACCAGGTGACTAGGGTAGGCTGATAAGGAGGTGACACCTACATCAAGACCTGAATGACAAGAGGGAGGCTGAGGGCTTCCCTGGTGGCTCAGTGGTTAAGAATCCGCCTGCCAATGCAGGGGACCCGGGTTCGAGCCCTGGTGCGGGAAAATCCCACATGCTGCGGAGCAACTAAGCCCGTGTGCCACAACTACTGAGCCTGCGCTCTAGAGCCCACGAGCCGCAACTACTGATCCTGCATGCCACAACTACTACTGAAGCCCACGCACCTACAGCCCATGCTCTGCAACAAGAGAAGCCACCGCAATGAGAAGCCCGTGCACCGCAACGAAGAGTAGCCCCCGCTCGCCACAACTAGAGAAAGCCTACACGCAGCAACAAAGACCCAATGTGGCCAAAAATTAAATAATAAATAAATTTATAAAAAAAAAAAAAAGAGAGAGGCTAAGGAAAGAACTTTCGAAGGAGACAGAGTGGTCAGTGTAAGCCTCCTAAAGCTTGGCTTCTTCAAAGAACCAGGAAGCCAGAGTGGCTGGAATTATGAGCAAGAGGCAGAAGGATGCAAGATGAGGTTAGCTAGGTGGTCAGGGCCCAATCATGAGGGCTTTCTAAGCCAGTGTTGTAGATTGAATTGTGTCCCTCTCAAAAAAGACATGTTCAAGTCCTAACTCCCAGTACCTGTGAATGGGACTTGACTTGGAAATAGGGTATTTGCAGATGTAATCAAGTTAAGATGAGGCCATACTGGATTAGAGTGGGCCCTAACACCAATGACTGGTGTCCTTATAAGAAGAGGGAAATTTGGACACAGACACAAACACACAGGGAGAATCCCATGTGACAATGGAGGCAGAAATTGGAGTGATATGTCTACAACCAAGGAACACCAAGGATTGCAGGCAACCACTAGAAGCTAGGAAGAGTCAAGGAAGGATCCTACCCTAGAACCTTCAGAGAGAGCATGGCCCTTCCAACACCTTGATTTTGGACTTCTAGCCTCCAGAACTGTTGTTTTAAGACACCCAGTTTGTGGTACTTTGTTATAGCACTCCTAGTAAATAAATACAGTCAGATTAAAAAGTTTGGATTTTATTCAAAGAGTTATGGAAACAATCAGAGAATTTTAAGTAGAGAAAGACACAACCCAGCTTTTATTTTATAAAATTAAGTATGGCTGCTATACAGAGAATGGATGGGGAGAGGCGAAATAGAGAAAAGAATACTAGTGAGGAGGTTATCATATGGTCCAGGCAAGAGGCATAGGTGGCTGAACTAGGGTGAAAGTAGTGAAGACAGAAAGAATTGGTTGGATTCAGGTGTACTTTGGAGGTGAAATTAAGGTGATTAGAGAGAGAAAGTGCAAAATCAAAGATAACTTCTAGATTTATTCACATAAACTTTGTTTTGATAGTATATTTTTATTACATTAGTTTAAAACATTAGCATTTTACTTGTTGCTCATTTAGTTAACTTTGGGGAAGCCATAATACTGGCTTGTGTCTAAGGTTCAAAACATTCCTCCTCTAATACTCAAGCAGTAAAACTTCAGAATATAACAGGAAACATTCTATGCGGAACTTCTGGGAGAGGACGTGAAAAAGAAGTCGAGCATCCACATTTCCTCATCTGGGAAATGAACACTGAGAACTGACATGATTTCACATTGCCCAATGAGCTGCAGGGAGTGGTGAGAACACAGGACTCAGAGAGGGCTGGGGTTCTAATCCTGGTTCTGCCCCTGACTCACATGGGACTCTGAGCAACCCATTCAATGCCTCTGGGCTTCATCTTCCAAAGCCATTAATGCGGGTAGGGTTGTTGGCCTTTTTTTTTGGCCTTGCCACTCAGCATACGGGATCTTAGTTCCCGGACCAGGGATCGAACCCGTGCCCCCTGCAGTGGAAGCACGGAGTCTTAACCACTGGACCACCTGCGAAATCCCAGCTTGCTGGTTTCTAAGTTCTATTCCAACTCATAATGTTGTGTATGTACCTTGCATTAGACTATTTCTGAAAACGTTAAAGAGCTTGAGATAAAACCAGTGCCAGTGCCATATTTTGAATGTTGATTAGAAGAAATGTGGCATCCTAAATTTCTTTGGAGTTTTGTCTCTGAGAATATAGAAAACTATGTTATTTGGATCAACTGAAAACAACTACCAACAATGGATAAAATGTAAGATTAGTAAAAGTATGGAGGAGCTAACAATATATAAAGGATAACTGGGCCCAAATATAGGTGAAATCTAGGCCTTGGAATTGCCATGGATCAGGGCTCACCCAAAGGGCTACAATCTCAGGGTAAGGGTAAGCTAGCTGTAAACTTGTCCTGCCCTACCCCACCCATACCTGACTCTAAGGAAAGTTGCCTTGACACTGGGGGAGGGGGTGTGCAGAATCCCTGGGAAGATATTACCACAAGCCAGAGCTCACACAGATTTGCAGCTCAAATTCACAGAACTTGGGCAACCAAGAAAACTTCAGGCTGTGAAGTTAGTTTAAAAATTACCCAATCTGGCAGTGCTCCCAGGTTACCTGGAAAAACAAACACAAATCATCTCTGGAGAAAGGTCTCAAAGAAGTCCCCAAAATAATTTTTCAAAGTCAGTGAATAACACAGCCCAAACACACAAGGAAGCAAGGAACCAAAGCAAGAATGGGCAATAAAAACACACAGCAGTAAAACCCCAGAAACGGGGCTTCTCTGGTGGCACAGTGGTTAAGAATCCGCCTGCCAGTACAGGGGACACGGGTTCAAGCCCTGGTCTGGGAAGATCCTACATGCCGTGGAGCAACTAAGCCTGTGCGCCACAACTACTGAAGCCCGCGTGCGACTAGAGCCTGTGTTCCACAATAAGAGAAGCCACTGCTTTTTTCTTCTTATGAGAAGCCGTGCACCACAACGAAGAGTAGCCTCTGCTCGCCACAACTAGAGAAAGCCCGCGCACAGCAACAAAGACCCAATGCAGCCAAAAATAAATAAATAAAATTAAATAAATAAATAAAATAAAATACTTAAGATATTTCAATTGTCAGACTTAGATTCTAAAAGCAAGTGTGATACTATGTATAAAGATATAAAGAACAAGTTTGAAAATATCTCTGGAGAACAGAAAACTATAAAAAATAGCATAGCAAAACTGTAAAATAACCAAATTTAACTTCTATACAATAACTAAAATTAAAAACCAAATAAACAGATTTAACAGCATACTAAATATAGCTAAAGAAAGAATTAGTGTGCCAGAAGATATGTCAGAAGAAATTCACCAAAAAGTAGCATAGAGACAAATAGATAAAAACTATTGAGGGAAGGTTAAAAGACAATGCGAATATGAGAAGTTTTAACATTAGAGTTTCAGAAAGAATGGAACAGAGGTTATATTTGAAAAGATAATGGCTAAGAATTTTCCAGATCTGATGAAAGTTCTAATCCACAGATTCAGGAAGCCCAACAAACTCTAAATAAGATGAATAAAAAAGAAATCCACAGGTAGACACAACAGAATGAAATTGTAGAACACCGAAGACAAAGAAAAAAATCTTAAAATTAGCTTAAAAATACAAAACCTGCCAGGGAACACTCACATAAACCAGATGGAGAGCTGAGTTCTTTACAACAATGGGCCCCAGAAGATAAATGCAATAATACCTTCAATGTGCTGCAAGGAAAATAACAACCTAGAATTCTACACCCAGCAAAAATATTTTTTTCCAAAAGTGAAGATGAAATAAAAGTACTTCCAGACAACAAAAGCTAAGAGAATTCATCACTAGAGGATCTATATTAAAGGGACTTCTAAAAGATGTACTACAGGAAATGGAAAGTGATTTCAGGTAGAATGTATGATATGCAAAAAGAAATGAAGAATTTTTTTAAGTGGTAAATAAGCAGGTGAATCTAAATGAAAATAACTGTACAAAACAAAAATAATTGTTTTGAGGGATTAAAAAAGCAAAAAAGAATTAAGACGTGTGACAACAGTAATACTGAAGTGGGGAGATAAATGGAGTTAAAGCGTCCTAAGGTCCTTGTATGATCTAGGAAGAAGCAAAGGTAAGGTTAACTTTAGAAAACTCTAGTACGTAAGCATGCTGTAATTTCTAGAGCAATCAGTAATACAATAGAAAACATAGTGCTTAAACTTCAAGAAGTAGAAAAGAAAGAATTATATGCTTAAAAATCCAAAAGAAGGCAGGAAAGACAGGTAAAAGGAACATAGAATGAGTGAGACAAATAGAATACAGAAAATAAGACATAGATTAACACCCAAATTTATCAATAATTACTTTAAATATAAATGGACTAAATGTCTAGTTACAAGATAAAGATTATTATACTGGATGCTATGGATTAAAATGTGTCTCCCCACCAAAAGATGTTGAAGTCCTAACCCCCGGTACCTGTGAATGTGACCTTATTGGGAAATAGGGTCTTTGCAGATGATCAAGTTAAGATAAGCTCATTAGAGTGGGCCCTGATCCAATATGACTGTGTCCTCATAAAAAGGGGAAATTTGGACACACAGACAAACATGTACAGAGGGAAGACAATGTGAAGACCCAGGGAGAATGCCATCCACAAGCCAAAGAACACCGGAGGCCCCCCAAAGCTAGGAGAGAGGCCTGCAGCAACAGATCCTCCCTCCCAGCCCTCAGAAGGAACCAACCTGGCTGATCTTGATCTCAGATTTCCAGCCTGCAGAACTGTGAGACAATAAATTTCTGTTGTTCCATTGACAGATGAACAGATAAAGAAGATGTGGTATATATACACAATAGAATATTACCCAGCCGTAAAAAAGAATGAAATAATGTCTTTTGCTGCAACATGGATGGACCTAAAGGTTATTATACTAAGTGAAGTAAATCAAAGACAAATATCATATAATATCACTTATATGTGGAATCTAAAAAAATGATACAAATGAACTTATTCACAAAACAGAAATAGACTCACAGACATAGAAAATAAACTTATGGTTACCAAAGGAGAAAGGAGGGGGGGATAAATTAGGAGTTAGGAATTAACAGATACACACTACTATATATAAAATAGATTAACAACAAGGACCTACTATATAGTACAGGGAACTATATTCCATATCTTATAATAACCTATAATGGAAAAGAATCTGAAAAAGAATATACATATTCAGTAATACATATATATCTAACATGTATATATATATATTAAGTGATATATATGTATATCTAACATGAAATTAATACAACATTGTAAATCAACTATATTTCAATAAAAATAAAATTTTTTAAAAATTGGCACTGTTTAAGCCACCCAGTTTGTGGTATTGTGTTACAGCAGCCCTAGGAAACTGATATACCAGATTCTATTTTTTAAAAATCATGTTTTCTCTCCCTTCCTATCCCACGCCATTCGAGGATAGCTTTGTCCACGTCCCTGCCCATAGCTTTCCCTGGGGGCACATTGCTCCTTTAGGCTCCTCTTCCTTCACACAAAACTCCCTCAGGGTTCTGCGGAGATTCAGGGAGCAGGGTTAGGGAAAATTGAATACCTCACCGTGTTTAACCTTAGACTTTAGTCTAAAAAACTTGCCTGTTGGAAATGAAAATCAGCTCCAACAACAAGAAGTTTGTGGCCAATAGCCTAATTCCATTCCGAGGAGTCAGCCTGTTTCTGGGTTTATCCACACCTTTTTCTCCTTTCCCTTGGGAGAGATTAAACATGCAAAGGATGGAGGGGCCAGTATCCTTTGGCCTTGTTTACATTTCTCTTACTCCTTAGCATAAGTGAAAATACCAACTAACATTTATATCTGAGTTACACTCAGAATGCTGGTCAGGAAACACTCACCAGATACCGCTGCCCCAGACCTACTGCTTAGCCTCACCCCTGACCATTGCTCCAGCCCTGGGGTGAGGGCAGCGGAGGGCGGGGGTGGTCACAGAAAACCCCAGGAGAGACAGTTCCCAGCTCTAGGGTTAGTGTGCACAGAGGCGGAGGCGGAGGTGGTGCTACCATTCTGCCTGGGTGGGGCTGAGAAGAACGGGTTAATTTCCTCCTGACAGAGGGCAGCCGAGAGAGGAGACAGTGAAGCCGGGAAGCCCGTACTCCGTTGAGTACCAGGAGACAGAAGGAAGAAAAAGGAAAACAAAAATAACCATCACTGGATAAAGCGGGATGCAGAAAAACAGATCTATCCATGTGAAGTATTTAATGAATATCGACTCTGCCCTGTGACTCCAACAATCTTTAGTAGAGACCACACATTTCAAGGAATGCTTGCTGTGATGGAGTTTCTTACAGAAACTGGCGAGACAGCCAAGTTCTACATACCGGCAGGTGTGGGGTCAGCCCTGAAGATGACAGTGGGGATATGGAACATACACTTACAGGCGTCCTGCGCATAGCAGAGCTCAGAGCAGTGGGGAGGTGGAGCAGCTTATATTGGTTCACAAGAGGTGATTGTTAAATTTTCGGGAATATTGCAAGTTGTTTGTTAGACACAGCAATTATTAAAAATTAAAGTGCATACACTTACAGAGTATTAATTTTCTAAATATATTAAGAACAAAGGTAATAGATACTCAAAACTCATCACTTTCTAATTATTTTACCGTTGCATCTGTGTGGAAATACAGTACAAGAGTGATACTGCAGCACATCTTTTACCAACTCCACTTTCAGGAAAGTCACATTGGTGCCTTGAAAGTGGCCATGTTGGCAATATTTACACCTTGGAAATTGGCAAATGCTACAAATAGGGCTGGATTTACTGTTTTGTTGACTTATAGGCTTAAGAGAGTGATGGAGAAAATATTAAAAATGCAAATTAAACTTAAAAGTGTGTCTTGTCTGTAGCCATTACACAGCGAATAGAATGAAAAAACAAATATTTTTTGTTTTCACAAACTATTATCCAATTCAGCAAAGAAGTCAACCACATCCTTGACAAATGAGTGAAATTCCAACATACAACTTCACTGTTTACATTTCTCTCACTCCTTAACATAAGTGAAAATACCAGCTAACATTCATGTCTGAGTTACACTCAGAATGCTGGTCAGGAAACATTCACCAGATACCGCTGCCCCAGATCCACTGCTTAGCCTCACCCCTGACCATTGCTCCAGCCCTGGGCTGAGGGCAGGAGGGTCACAGAAAACCCCAGGAGAGACCGTCCCCTCCCTAGGTGCTGCACACCGTTCAGCCCAAGGGAATGGCCCCTGCCTAGTGCCTGTGCCGTCATTTCCCTCACGGGCCACAGGTGGTACTTCATATGCACCATCAGCAAGAGGGGGACCTTGAAAATAGGCACAGGAAAGGTTAGATGTCGATTCTTCCCTTCCATACTATTAGGCTGCCGTTAGTGTTCGTAACTATGACTCTTAAGGCAATACAAGATCTGGATAATCAAAGAAGCACTGAAGCCAATTCAACAGTTATAATGAAAACACACTTTAGAAAGAGGCTTTAAACAAATGTTGAAACAAACAAACAAACAAACCCTTTCTACTTAAGTTTGAACATTCTCCTAATTGAGATTTTTGTTAACTTGACGTCCTTGTTACACAGTGCCAAGAACACATACTTTTTCCGGGTGGAAAAGGATGACAATAAAAAAGGAGGAACAAAAGAAAATGTTGCATTTACTCTTGCTCTTTAGAAAATTACTTTCTGTATAAAGTGAATTTACCAGTTAATGGAAGACTGTCCTTTAAATATTTAGCAGAAATTGCTGGCTCTTCCCAAATATCCATGCTCCTTTCTTCATTTGTTAATGGAATCCCTGGATTTCAGCTTATCACGTGGTCACTCAGCACTACATTTTCCCGCCTCCCGTGGAGCTAAGTGTGGCCAAGTGACTCACTTCTGGCCAGTGAGTTGCAAGTGTGAGGGTGTATACAACTTTGAAGGTTTCACCCTTAAAGGGGAACAACGTGCCCTCCACCACCTCTGTCCCCATTCTGCTGGCCGAACTAGTGGGATGGTGGGACCTGGAGAAGCCACCTTAGAGCATGAGGTAGAGACTGTGTGTTAAGATAGCAGAGCAACAATATAAAAGGAGCCTGGGTCCTCGACCCGGTGGAGTCATCGAATCAGCCCCACATGGCCTTCCCAGACAGTAACATGAGAGAGAAATTAGTTTCTATCTTCTTTAAGCCACTGTTCTTTGGCCTTTGTTACAGCAGCTGAATTTGTATGCTGAATGATACAATTATTAACATTTTAGAACATTTAAACTATTTGTTTTTAATATTTCAGGGATGCTATTCTTTCTAGAGCATGTTATACTTTTCTTAGCTAGTTAAACAGAGCAGACAGAAAGTAATCTACTCTTTTCTGAATCAGGAAACACAAATACTATTCTGAACAATAATGCAAAGAGATTGCTGAGGTGGAGAGGGCTGCTGGCCCGACAGTATGTGGCCTCAGGCTGTGGAGCATGGTTAATTCATGCCTAAATCCTGCAGTTTTTCTGACTCCTCTCACTATGAAATTATCAAGGATCTATAAGAAATATATATATAAAGTGCTTAGGCCCAGAGACTCAAATGTAGAAGTGCTCAGTAGGTGTTACTTATGACTATTATTGCTATTAGTATTAATTATTATTATTGTGTACTGGGGACAAACGGCTATCTTAAAAAAACCGGCACTTTTTTCTTCCTGCTTAAATCATAAAGACACAGAAGCTGAAAATCCCGCTATTTGGAGGCATTATAATCAGCTTTGTCTACTGAATGGAAGTTAGGGTTTATCCCTGGTGCAGACCCTCTCTCTTTATCTTTTTAAAAAGACTTCCATGGTCTCCTTAGTCATGAAATGTAAGGAAAATCTACCTGTTGACCTTGGGGAGTCTCTGAACTCAGGACATAAATCAACAGCAGATTCTTTGAACTGAGATGTAAATGTTCCATTCTATAATGAAGAAAGCTGTTTTCACGGCAGTCAGAGTATGGCTCTTCGGAGAAAATATGACGTTAAGAGGTTTTTCCTTCCTTTGACTGGGGTGAGAAGGGGGCAGCAAGGCCATAAAATGATACTCACAGCAGCAAGCATGCCCCAGCAAAGTGGCTGCAGGCCGGGGCCAAGAGACATGGCCAGATGGGCCCTGGGAGGAGGAATGACCCATGAACTCTGGAGCACTCACATCTGAATGCCAGTTAAACCCTTCCTTTTCTGCCTATAATTTGCTCATGTTATTCTCAAGACTCAGAGAAGGGGTTAAATATCACAGCCTGTGTTAGCTGTGCTTGGGTCTTAAAGGGAGAGGCTTATACCCATACTTGGACCAGAGAGAGTTTCCACACGTGCAGGGACACAGAGGTGATTGACAGAGCAGCTTGGGACAGCACCAGGCAAGAAGCGACAAATGTCAACCATCACAAACCTGTGATACAGTTGGTACAACCAGGCATCCTCAGAATCTCCTGGCTCAATACTTATCATTTTATTATGATAATATTGTTAATATAAATATAATAATGTGCTGACATAAAGTTATATTGTTATTGTTTTATAACTGATAATATTACTGTATATTTTATTGTTCTAAATTACTAACATGATATCATATAATTATACTTTCAGTATCCAGCTGTGTGTGCAATCTTTTCCCCAAAATATCTTCCCCTTCAAATCAAAGGCTATTAAACTGCAATAATCAAGCTTGTAAGAAATGCATCTACAGTAAAGGTAAACAGACTCTGAGGAAGGGTTTGGAAGCATTTTCTTAGTAATAAAATACAAGATCTTTAAGGGTAGACCAAGTAATATCTTATTTCACTTGCTCAGGATTTTTTTTTAACAACTCTGGCTCCCCAACTGTGTCCCAGGTAGTTAAAACTGCCAAATGAGTGGCCATTTGATAAATGGAATCAAACTGTACAGTTTCCTTGCTGGCATCTCCACAATTAAAACCATTTCATTACTGGTAAAATGGGGCTTCAGGGTCTAAGAAATTGTCAAAATAAAACCAGAGAGACTTAGTACGTTGCTAACTTTACTTTGCCAAGTAAGGACGTTTTTTTAAGATTACCAAACCCTCACAATATATGACACTTAATAAATTTTAACACCAAAATAGCAGGAAGCAGATATTTCAGAATAAAGGACGATCCTGGGGCTTCCCTGGTGGCGCAGTGGTTAAGAATCCGCCTGCCAATGCAGGAGACACAGGTTCGAGCCTGATCCGGGAAGATCCCACATGCTGCGGAGCAACTAAGCCCGTGCGCCACAACTACTGAAGCCCGCATGCCTAGAGCCTGTACTTCACGACAGGAGAAGCCACCGCAATGAGAAGCCCATGCACTGCAACTAAGAGTAGCCCCCTCTCACCACAACTAGAGAAAGCCCGCGCGCAGCAATGAAGACCCAGTGCAGCCAAAAATAAATAAATTTTAAAAATAATTAAAAAAAAAAAAAGAATAAAGGACGATCCTTTAGGTGGAATCATTTTAGCTTTGTGAAGACTTTAGACGTTTTTCTCCTGTCACCAGGAGCGGGTCAGGACTTCATACAGACTGGCACCCGGTTTGGAGCCGTTTTTCTCGAACATGAAGCCCATGGCTTGGGGAGCTATCTGGGAGCTGCTGGCCTGAAATAATTCCCACAATTTCCTCAAATATATGGGAGGTGGACTGAAAGAAGAGCTGTGGCCTGCTGTCCCCAGAAAAGAGACCCTGTGAGGCATGGGAATAAGATCCACCTGCCATGTGCAGGGCCCGTATGTCAGCTAACCGTCTCCAAAGCTTTCTTCCTGCCCTGAGCTGTCTCTGAGTGTTAGGAGAACTGAAAACTGCCTTTTTCAGGAGACAGGAAAATTGCAAAGTTGGGTTCATTCCACAGAGTGAATTTCCATTTTTCCTGGCCCCAGAAATGCTGTGTCTGTCGGTAATTTTCTTTCTTGGGTCACAGCTCCCAAGGGAGCAGGAGAAAGGCCAAATAGGAGAGAAAAATTTTCAGTGTGTTTCTTTAGATCCTGGATTCACTCCCTGGCTCTATAAACAGAAGGGCTGCCCTGCTCCAGCCTTCCAGATGCAATTCCCAGACCCCAGCAACTGCGCAGGTAGCTGAGCAGAGAGACCTGCCCTGGGCCAGCTTCAGAGACACAATTCAGAGACACAATTACGGTGTGCCCATGAGAAAAAGGAAGCTCTCTTTGTTAAAAAAAATAACCAGTGACAGAAGCCTTTGCTTCAAGAGCTGGCTGAGTAAAAGCTTCTTTTACTAAAACGAGTGACCCCCAAATAACTTTAAGTCACCTTCCCCCTACCTATTGTGTCTATTTTCCAGCAGTTGGAAGAACTGTGGAGAACCAAAGGGATAGAGGTTGAATTCATTACCAATTCTTCCGGAAGCTTTGTCTTTCTGCTGACCTGAAATAATTTCCATACATTTTCCTAAATATATGGGAGTTAATTGCCAATTTGCATTTTGGTTTGCGTATTCAGATCTCAAGATGGAAACATAAGCTCTTTATTTCTAGAAAAATAGACGAAGGAAAACTTCTGAAGCTCATTTTCTAATGCCCAAAAGGCTCATGGAAAACAGCTCAATGATCTTTCTTCTCTAGCAGACTCTTCAAAAACATCTTAGAGGAGAAGCTCTCCCTCGGGTTTGGGTTGTTTTACGTGATTTCAGTTACATCAGAGAATTTATTCTCCACCCCACAGCCTCGCCAAATCATTAATTCTTGAAAGAGTAACAGGATTTTCATTTTGCCTGATATGTCTCCTTGTAGCCAATCTTGACGTCAGCGCCTTTTGTAAGCAGGAAACTATGAATTAACACCCTGAATTTTCATGATGAGTCCCCTTATTGAGGCTCTATTAGGGAAAACTCTTCACGACCTTTGACATTAGCTTACTCGCATTATTAATTTAAATGTCTCAGGGACATCATCTGCTTCTACTGAAATTAATGACAAATGAGTTCTGGAAAGTGGCTTCCAGAACCGCCCTCATAAGAGCAGTCAGGGGAAAGCTCAGTGTCTGAAACGTTAATTGAGATGCGAGGCTTAATAATGTGTGTTTAGCTATGACCCTAAAATCTGCTCGCCTTACAACTTTCCCCATCTGGTGTAATTTGCTTTCTCCACTTGTAAAAATGCACACGACAGCGACAGCATGTATTGTGTGTCATGTTGCAACAATGAAGCCGCGTCTGTCACATGCTTCATTGAGAGAAACTTATTTCTCACCCTGTCTTTACCCAGTTTCCAACCTCTCATCACATTTTGCACTGGAGTTCTGCCCAAGCGCCATGCCCCAGCCCAGTTCCACTTTGGAGAAAGGAGATGATGGAGCCATACCTTGTACCCGGGTTTCCGCCCTCTTTTCTTTGGGATCTTCATTGCTGGTAAAGAACCAGCTGAAGCAGAATAAAGGTTATGAACTGCCATCTTCATAGGTGTTGAGTGAAGTGGGGGTCGGCCTCGCTTTCTCCCCGGGATCCTCTGAGACTGCATTTCTGCTGGTGCCAGTCTTACAGAAGGAAGTGACAAATCGCTCACAGGCAGAAGAGGTGCTAAGAATTAGTCCAGACACAAAGCAAAACAAAAACAGAAGTGTTTGTTTGGTTTGCAAGGCAAACATGGATCCGGTTTGGTGATTTTGGCCATACCTACCCCTTAAGGGAGGGGAAGACCAAATATGAGAGAGCCAGGCACCAGTAGGAGCTTTTAAAGTGCTGTTGGGCTCCTGGTATAATTTCAAGGATAGTGAATTTCCACGGGACTATAGTGAAGTAGGGAAGATACTGGCTAGGTGAAGAGGACAACAGCTTCCCAGCAACAAGCCAACAGATGGTGTCACCAGAAAGGAGACAACTTTATCTACGTGTCTCAGTTTCCCAGTTCAACTTTGAACTGAAATAATAACAGTATTAAATAAACACAACCGTTTTCTGACATTCACTCCTACCCTTTGGTTGGGTGACAGATTGTTATGACCTTTTTTTTCCCATGAAAGAAATTTAACAGTACAAATCAATTGGATTAACGTTGATTATGTCCCCTATCAAAATGTGGACAGAGATTTGCATACAGAGATGTTCATTTTGACATGATTCAGAACTGCAAAAATAAAATGGATAGAGCCCAATAACAAGCAATAGGGGAATGGTTAATATAGCTACAGAATAAAACAGTCAACTAGTTACAAGCCTTGAACAATACTCTTTTTAATAACATGAGGTTGAGTGAAAAAGCATCACACAAATTGCACATAAAATTTATTTCAACTCTGCAAAAATTTATGTGGTGAAAAACTAGAAGGAAACGTGAGAAAATGCTGCCAATGGCAAAGATAGTGGGACTATGGGTAATTGTTCACCACATACAAATCCTTTCCCCCTCGTATTATAATATGCTTAGCATTAAAAATACTTATAATAAGCTTCTCAAGTAAAGTTGGCTAAATCTTGCAGCAAGAGGTAGTTGATCAGCCTCAACCTAGAGAACGCAGCTGTATCATGAGCTCAAGGATCACATTTCCTGGAATGTTCAGGAATGTGGCAAGGGGGACAGAACTTTAGACTTTAATTCAGGGGTGATGTTAGGTGATAAAATTCATTTCTGAGCATTAGTGATACCTAATAGTGGAAATGAGAGGCTCTTTCTCAAAAGGCTGCTGAAAGAGTTGGAAAAGACAATAGAAGCAATCCCTACACCCTGGTCTGGGCAACACTGCAGGGACCAGATTGCTTTACTCAGGAATGAAAATGTCAAATAGTGGGAATTCTTAAAAACATGACAGGGAAGAGACTCCCCTGGTGGCCCAGTGGTTAAGAATCTGCCTTCCAATGCAGGGGACGCTGGTTTGATCCCTGGTCGGGGAACTAAGATCCCACATGCCACGGGGCAACTAAGCCCGGGCGCCGCAACTATTGAGCCTGCGCGCCACAACTAGAGAGAAGTCTTCGCACGCTGCAACGAAAGATCTGCATGCCGCAACTAAGACCCGACACAACCAAAAATAAAAATTAAAATTAAAAAATAAAAATAAAATAAAATAAATATTTTAAAAAACATGACGGGAAATCTGGGGCGTATCATCTATAGATGTAAGGTCACTTTGTTAATTCTCTGAATATTAATGGTATTCTATCAATGTCTTGATTTTTCTTAGAAACATCATGCCTAGTAAATAGAATTTTAAAGCATAAATTAACCTATTGACTGTATTGTTAAATATTTCAGATAGATGGACAAGTTATTAAGGATATCAATTTTCCCTGTTTTTGTCAGTTTAAGAAAAATACTATATCTCATCAATTCTATGATGCATATTTTTTCACATATTAACATCTTTGAAATCAGGATGCACCCTAAAGCACTGTAAGCATGTCAGAATTCCATAGGGAGCATTTTTTCTTTCTTAGTGGTATATGAAATAATGACATGTGATATATTTAAAGACATCTTAGAGTCAAGGAATTATGATCAATGCAGATAAACCCATATGTAAACAAATATGTAAATGTCTAGACTATTTCTAGACTTAGTGTCTCTGCTCCACAGTGCCAACAAATACCCAAATATTCATTTTCAAAAGAGAGGATTTTAAAAACATTGAAAAACCACAAAAAAATTATTCAGTAAGATTTTTGCTATGTGAAACTTTATCTGAATCCCATTTTGAACTACCATGATCAAGTTTCTGCTTCTTCATAATTAGTTTATCTTTACAGATTTTGGAAACAGGAATTTTCCTAGTCTAGGACAAGTTTCTCTACCTTTCTACTTTCCTCTAATGAGGAGGTCAGCAAGTATTTAATAACAACAAGATCAAAAGTCAACAAGAGAAAATCCACAGTCAGAGAAGGCACTGAATTTCTTTCCTCTCATGAAAATGCAAGTCCTTTGGAAGGTTCAATTAGCAGCACTCCTTCCCTCGTGAGTTGGCATACTCTGCTAACTGAGACACTCCCTCACAAAACTCTTCTTGTTGAACAGGTTTTGAAGAGTAAAGGAAGGGTAACAAACTAATGAGCACATTATCCTAAGAATTTGTATCACTCAAAATTACACTTAAGTATCCCCAAATTTCTAATATGCCAGAAATAATTTCCTAGGAAAAATAGTCATCTTTTAAACTGGATTCTTTTGTTCTACTTCCCTCTCCCTAGTGGGAGGAAAAAACAGGACTCGTGCTACTTTCCACTCCCTTCTATAGAAGCACATCCATCGCAGGAGTATGAAGGACCTTTCCAGATAACTAAATCTGATCAATGGACTTCATGCTAATGGAACAACAGTGAAGTATTTTTAGTGGAATACTAAGTACTGGTTAGTGGTTGGGGAGATACTTGCAGATAGGGAGTCTTCCCACAGTCTCCTCAATTCACCATACCTGAATGATTATGTATTTCATCCATCAATCAGGAAGATGCTGTTCCCCAATTCCTTGTTACAAATATATACCATTTTAACCCAAAAATAAATCCAATTTTAAGTAATGGGACAGAAAGCTGTTAAAAACTGAATAGTCTATTTTAACCATGGGGGAGTCTCAAAATGTCTTCTTGGAATAATTTTGGAGAGTTGGAGGAAAGCATCTACAAAATGGTTCTTTCAATAACAGATCCAACTTCCTGCGCAGAGGAATTCCTGGTGTGGTTTAACCGCTGGCAGGCAGGCTGTGCTGTAGTGGAGGGGGGCCCCCATGAGTGCGGCGCCCCGGGTGGGCTACAGCAGCAGCGGCTCCAAGGTTGAGGCTGAGGCCGGGGCCCGGGTCTGGCCGGGGACTGGAGGCCGCAGTCGAGGCCGGAGCCCCCTTCCCAGCCAGAAGTTGCCAGTACCCGACAGTGTACTGGACATGTTCCCGGGCACCGAGGGGTGGCCTGCAGATGGTAGCGCAAAACACAGGGGCCAGGTGCTCACCTTTCCCCACAAGCGGGGCAACTGGGCCGCCCACATCTATGTACCATGTGAGTAATGCACGTGGCTGACACTGACAGGTGCCCCTTATGGGAGGAAGCTGGCCCCAACCAGGAGGAAGAAGCCAGAAACCTTTGACATTGGTGGTGGGAAAGAGATTAACTCAACAGAGAGAGAACAAGTTTCAAGAACTAGGGGATTTTTCTGTTAACTTCGTTTCAGCTTTTCTGGTTTTTGTTTTTATATTGGGGTGTAGTTGATTAACAATGTTGTGATAGTTTCAGGTGTACAGCAAAGTGATTCAATTATACATATACATGTATCTATTCTTTTTCAAATTCTTTTCCCATTTAGGTTGTTACATAATATTGAGCAGAGCTCCGTGTGATATACAGTTCAGTTTTGAATTCGTTGCCTGAAATATTTTTTACTAACCCTGTGTAAAATGTTCTCCCTGCTCATGAGGATGTGACCAAGGGAGGGTCTAGGGCAGAGTGTCAAGGCCATCCCAGACTGCAGCTGTAGCTGGTACTTTATTTCGAAGAGGGCTGTAGGTGTGCTGGCCTCCAATCCCACCCCACCCTAGCCCTAAGGAGTGAGTGGCAGGCAGAAAATGCCCAGGCTTCAGAGTCTGACCTCACTCCACTACCCACTACTCTGTGTGCCCTTTAGTAAGTTGCTGACTTCTCAGAGCCTCAGTTCCCTCATCTCTAAAATGGGGATAGTAGTAATACCTATCCTCTAGGACTTTGGTGAAGATTAAATCAGATAATCTATGTCAAGTTCTTAGCACGATACACGGAGAACGTAGTGGCTCTTATTTTGTGTTAGATCAGGTAGACTCTTGGAACCTCCATTTCCCCATCCACAGAATGAGAATGATTCTCTATACTGCCTACTCCACAGGGCACTTGGGCAAATCGAGTAACTTATTAGGAGTGAGCAGACTATTAACCATGCAGCTCTAGTCACATGTTTGGTTAAAAATGAATAATCTGTGAACATACAGTGGTGATCCTTGTTGTGTTCTTTGTCTTTATGAACAATTAGGAGCATTCTAAATGTCTATCAGGAGATTCTAAATGTCTAGTAAATGTCTGATTAAAGAAATGAACTGTTTCTGATTATGGGTTACTGTGGAGCTGTAATCATGAGTTTGATTTATGTAATGAGAGGAAGGCTGTCCAACATGTAGTGTTATATGGAGAAAGCCAATCGAAGAACTGGTATGCCCTCATCGTTTTTAACAAATAAGATATATACGTTAGTACATGCACTGAGAAAAGGCTGGGGAAATAGGCATCACATTTGACAGCCTTTATCTCTAGGGTAGTGTCTTGAAAGTGGGTTGTATGTGCCTGGGGAAGGGATCAAGATGATCCATTAGAGAGAAAAGTATTAAAACCTTTTTAGGTATTTCTCTTTATCTCATCTTTTAAAATTTCTGTTGTTCCAAGTGTACATTTTATAACACATAATTTTGCAGTGTAGCACATGTTTGAAATTTATAAATAAATACACATTTATTGCGGGTAAAAAAAAACAAAACAAAAAAAACCAGATCCAGACACTTTGGAAAAGATGGTGGCAAAACTGCAGGGTCCCCAAAGTCTCCCTTTCCAAAACTAAGACATGAACAACAACAACAAAAAGTAAAAATAGCAAAGATCAATACTGAAAATAAAGAAAGGTCCCAATCTTGGACTGCAGTGGAAACAAAACAGATGGAAATTTTTTAGGGAAAACAAAACTATGGATGATAGACAATCACAATTTATCAAATATTTAAGGAAAAGGTCAAAACTAATAGCAAAGTAAAATACTCAAAGATATATTAAGAGGCTGTCATCAAGCATAAAGAGCCTCTCTGTGTCTTAAGAAACTTCCTTTAAGAATGAACAACAACAAAAAAATCCTAAAAAAAATACACTCAACAGCAAAGGGAAAAATCTATAAGCATTTAGGCAGAACAAACAGATCATTTACAATAGGAAAAATAAACAGGCTAGCTGTCTTCAGCTCCATTAGCCAGAAGATAATGGAATCACTATGGTGGCCATTTCTCCAGATATTTATTGTTGCCACACTTTCTCCCATCACAGGGCCTTTGCCTACAATGCTCTTTCCTCCTGCTCTGGCTTAGTCCCCTCATTCTTCATCAGTTAGCTCAAGGAAACTTACCCTGAGTTCTCATTAAGGTTCCCTAAGCTTAGAGTTCCTCAGCTGTGACTACTGCATGTAAAGCATCCACAATGGAACTTGGACAAGAGAAGCAGATGGGAACATGAAGATTATATCACCTGCTGTGCCTCTGATCTAGCAGTCACCTTTCTTCTGCCAGCATCCACGACACCGGGGTAGGCTAACCTGTCTGCTTGCAGAGGATAAAATTTCAGACCCTTCTCTGTTCTTCATATAGACTTAATAAGAAGTGGAAGGAGTCACATGAAGAAAATAATAGTTTTTGAAATTCTACTTATGCCTTAAAAATAAGATGAATAAATTAAAAGATTAATCTATCATTGGACAGATGGATATTTTAAGAATATAATTTTTACCTATTCTATAAATTAAGTGTAATCACATTAAAAATCCAAACTGATTTTAAGAAAAGAAAGACAAAGCAAAGGCCAGCAGGACAGACTTGCCCTTCTGGTTCTTAAAATGTGTTATAAAACTATAACAATGGCAGTAGTATGGTACAGAAATAAGCAATCAGATCAATGGAAAAGTTAGTCCAGAAATTAAACGTATATTAAGCTTCCATTTGGTTGAAATTTAGGATCATTTCATATCAATGCAGACAGCTCAATAAATAATTTGTGGACAACTGGCACTTAGAAATCAACAAAGTTTTAACTATACGTCAGCAAAATAAATCCTAGAGATATCTAAGACTAAAATATACAAAAATAAAAGAAACATTAAGAAGTGCTGGAGACAATATAAGTCAACATTTTTATACTCTTGGGATGGGGATGGACTTTCTAAGTATGATGGAAAACTCAGGAAGTAGACATGGAAAGACTGACGGACATAACCACAAATGCTTTCATACAGCAAAAGTACAATCATGAATAAGGTTGAAAATAAATGAAAATCTGAGGAAACTATTTGCTACATATGGAACCAACAGAAGGTTAATACAAAGAACTCCTTCAAATTATTAAAATAAAAATTAACACTCCAGTAGAAAAATGGGCAAAGGACACAGACAACTTACAAAAGGCAGGGGGTGTATTGGAGAAGGCAAGAAAGAAAAAAAGAAGACAGAAAAGGAAGGAAGGGAGGGAGGGAGGAAAGAGAGAGGAGAGAAATAAATGATCAGTTATTACAAGAAAAGATTCTAAACTTCACTGGTAACCTTCCAAAAAGTAAATTGAGATATCATTTGACACTTATCAGATTGATAAATGTGAATAACCCTGATAACACTCCATGTTGGCAAGGGGGTAGAGGAAATTCCCATTTACTGTTGGTAGAAGTAGAAACTGGTTAAATTTTCTGGAGGACAATTTGAAAATCACTTACAAGCTTTATATGTGCACCCTTCCTAATCTAGCTATATCACTCCTAAGGATTTATCCTAAGAAGATAATCTGGGAAGAACACAAAGATAGATGGCCAATGATATTCTTCAAACATTGTTTATGATAGTAAAACACTGAAAGCAATCAAAATGCCCCTCTCAAAGCAGCCTTCGTTTAGTAAATTATTTCACATTCATAAAATGGAATACTTTGTAATTTGTGTGTATATACATACATACCTATATACATGCATTTATAAAGATTGCAAAATAGCATTTATAGTACGATTCTATTCATATCTCTTTTACATATACAGATAGAGATAAATCTGCATGTGTTTAGGCATAGAAAGAAGTCTGAGAAAGATAATCATCAAAAAGGCTGATGCGGGCTTCCCTGGTGGCGCAGTGGTTGAGAATCTGCCTGCTAATGCAGGGGACACGGGTTCGAGCCCTGGTCTGGGAAGATCCCACATGCCGCGGAGCACCTAGGCCCGTGAGCCACGACTACTGAGTCTGAGCGTCTGGAGCCTGTGCTCCGCAACGGGAGAGGCCGTGACAGAGAGAGGCCTGCGCACCGCGATGAAGAGTGGCCCCCACTTGCCACAACTAGAGAAAGCCCTCGCACAGAAACGAAGACCCAACACAGCCAAAAATAAATAAATTAATTAATTTAAAAAAAAATTCCTGATGGTAGTTGCTCTGGGCAGAAAAATATTGAAAGATGATTTTGCTTTCTTCTTTGCACAATTTTGCATTATTTGAATTTTTAAACCATAGGCAGAAAAATAGTATAAAGGGAGAATAAACAATGAGTGAATAATTCTCATTCTCTGGAAGTTTCTATTGGAAATTTGTGCTTCTTTAGATGGCCTTTTGTTTTCTTGTTTTCTAATGGTTTTGTCTCCTAAGCCACAGAATTTCACTGGCCACTGCTTTAACGTCTCAAATAAATTGTAACAAATAGGCAAAAAGACTTTATAACCAATAATACAGAGAAGGTTGTTTCAGAGCTAAGAATGTCCATAAACAGATGGTGGACAGGGGTGTTTTGCTGGGCTCCTGAGAGAACCAGCTCACTGCCTTTACCGGCCTTGATACCACCTCCCTGCAGGCACTTCCACCCATTTGGCAGCTGGGTTACTGTCCTTCCCCCAAAGATTTCCACTCATCTCCAAAGACCTTCAAAAGACCTCAAGTGCTTCCAAGGACATCCTAGCCATGGGCACATAATTCGATACAACCAACTATATAAATCATTTGAGAACTGTGAAAATCCCGAGGTATATATGATACCTCTGAATTTCTCTGCTTTCAGTTGTGGGTTTCGGTAAATACAGACTGCCTCTGTTCACTTCAGAATTGGAAGCCATCTTAGAGCAAAGAGCTTTAGTAAACATTAAAAGATTCTGTCCTTAGAAAAACCTAACATTCAAGTCTCTAAATCTCCAAGTTATAACCTTTAAGTGGTTGTCAAATCCTGACAACGTATTAAATCAAGTGATTTACTGCTGGTTTTCTAAGTCTCCCTCTTCTTATCAAAAACAGGCTTGGCTAGAAATATTATAGCTGAAACCAAGAGAAACTAAGATCTGGTCTATGAATTTGGGGATGACAGTTTACCTGCTTGCCTTGCAGATCTAATACACATAAATCAAGATCCTGGCTAATGGTACTTCATCAAGGTAAAGAACAAGGAATTACCAAATTCAAAGCATACACCAATCCCATGGGGCTATTGAGTCACCTAATTCAATCCTGAGGCATGTGTTCATGTATCCATTCATTCATTCACTGTTTCATTTATTAATACATCCAAGAAATATCTGTTGAATATGAAGTGAGTGTCAAGTATTGTGCATAGGCACTTGGATTACAGACAAGAGTAAATAAAACACATCTCCCTAAGATATGCACTATGGAGAAGCAGACAAGTAAGGAGGCAATAATAATATGTGAGGTAGATGGTATAACAAAGGTTTCCTATGAAATGCTATGAGAACATCAAGGAGAAAAGAAATCATTTCTTGGAAATGAGTGGAAAGAGTGGAGGAGTGGAAAGAGTGGAGGCAGGAGAAGCACAAAAAAGGTGACATCAGAGCTAGGATTTTCCAGGCAGAGCAAGCTAAGCGCACAGAGCTGGCGATAGAGCAGGTACGTTCAGGGATGTTTGGTGGTGCATGGAGAAGGGATGGGCCAGCCAGACCGGAAGAAGGACCAATGGCTTTCTGTTGTTTCTAAAAGCATTAAGACGAGGTAGTTACAAGGCTCTCTAGCCTCCTAATGGACTCGAGATTATTTCCTTCTATTAACTGCATGGGATGGGTTTCTGACTTTGGTGTCAGTCATGCTCTTTCTCACTGTCATTTTTAAAGTACAACCAGAAGACAACCCTCAGAATAGGAGAAAATATTTGCAAATGAAGGGATTAATCTCCAAAATATACAAACAGCTCATGCAGCTCAATATCAAAAAAACAAACAACCCAATGAAAAAATAAGTGGAAGACCTAAATAGACATTTCTCCAAAGAAGATATACAGATGACCAACAAACACATGAAAAGATGCTCAACATCACTAATTATTAGAGAAATGCAAATTAAAACTACAACGAGGTATCACCTCACACCAGTCAGAATGGCCATTATCAAAAAATGTACAAACAATAAATGCTGGAGAGGGTGTGGAGAAAGGGAACCCTCTTGCACTATTTGTGGGAATGTAAATTGATACAGCCACCATGGAGAACAGTATGGAGGTTCCTCAAAAAACTAAAAATAGAATTAGCATATGACCCAGCAATCCCACTACTGGGCATATATCTGGAGAAAACTATAATTCAAAAAGATACATGACCCCAACATTCATTGCAGCACTATTTACAATAGCCAGGACATGGAAGCAACCTAAATGTCCATCAACAGAGGAATGGATAAAGAAGATGTGGTACATATATAGAATGAAATATTATTCAGCCATAAGAAAGAACGAAATAATGCCATTTGCAGAGACGTGGATAGACAAAGGGACTGTCATACAGAGTGAAGTAAGTCAGAAAGAGAAAAACAAATATCGTATAATATTGCTTATATGTGGAACCTAGAAAAATGGTACAGATAAACCTATTTGCAGGGCAGGAATAGAAAGGCAGACGTAGAGGACGGACGTGTGGACACATGGGGGGACGGAGAGGGTGGGATGGATTGGGAGATTGGGATGGACATATATACACTACTATATATAAAACATATAGCTAATGAGAATCTACGGTACAGCGCAGGGAACTCTACTCAATGCTCTTGTGGTGACCTAAACGGGAAGGAAATCTAAAAAAGAGGGGATATATGTATACATATAACTGATTCAGCTTGCTGTACAGCAGAAACTGACACAACATTGTAAAGCAACTGTACTCCAATAAAAATTAATTAAAAAAAAAAAAGAAAGTACAACCGGAATCTTATTTTCTCTTGTTCTGGGGGCACCCTGTTGAATTCACCATAAGCCAGAGTCTCTAGCATCATTCTTTTGCCAGCAGCCTCGTATGCATCCTAATACCCACGGCTCCCCAGGCTGCTTAGGTCTGTATGTGAGGTGGTTTCAAGCAAGTAGGATGTGCCTTGGCATCTATCTAAAATTCAACCACTCTCCAAGGTGACCTAAGCCCTCCTGCTTCAGGGACCCTCCCTTCTCCACACACTGATCTCTCCCTTCTCTCAACTCCTTCACCACTTATTGCCTGTGCCGCCAGTTTCAGCAGGCACTGATTAAATGATGGTTTATATAGTTTTCTCATTGCAAGCACGTAAGTGATTTCTGTCCATCCCTGGAGGCCCGGGGCCATGCTTCTTTCATTTGTCACTATGCTCTTCACAGCACCTGGTGCAATGTTGCCCCCACAGAGTGCACCTGGCACCTGTGGCAATACCATTCGCCATGGAGTCTGCCATCTCACCGAGGCTCCCGGCCCACAGCTGGTGTCAGAGCTGTGCATTCATATGTTTTAATTTTGGCTAGAAATATGTGAACATAATAGAACACTCTGCTGGTCAATGAAAGCTTCATACCATAAGAAGAGGGACAGCAATATAATCTGTTGAATGGAGAAAAAGAATTCCCTTAATATACATTTTCCCCCAATTCTGTCACAAAAATTGGGCCCACAGAAGCCAAAACCAACACTCATTTGTACTCACTCCTGGCACTCACTTTTTGTTCTCTGCCACTATTTTCCACTGGAAATAAAAACCAAGACTCCTTAGAGGGAGCTGATTCTGTATCTTGGGGACAGAGAAAGGCCAGAATTAGCTTGGAACATCTTATTATTACCAGACAAGGATGACTTTAAGAATATCACGGGTGGTGCTAAGAGGACAAAGAAGCAAGTTGTAACAATTTATGAATCAACCATAATAATAACAATGGTAATATAGTGAATTGAAATAATTGTTTGTGAAAGGCTATGAGTTCTTTATGATACTCAGAAGACTAAGCTAAGGTGCCCCAAACTCTATTTGTAATTGTTTTAATACAATAGAAGGGAGAATAGAATAAAATATAACTTATTTATCCACTGATTGCATACTGATATGCCCTTGTCTTTCCATGTCTAAACACACATGGGTGAGTACAAAGAAATTATAAATAAGCCAGCTCATTCTGGAAAAATAGCAACTGACCCAGGAATGAAAAGGACTGGTTAGCCCCAGTTGTGCCACATAATAACCAGGTAGAAAGTGGGTTCAAGAGAACGTTGAAGGCGATGAATCTGTTCAGTGTCTTTAGAGGGGTTCTAGTGTGCAGACTTACCCCCTCAGTCCCCAGAGATGAAGCTTCTAGATGTGCAGAGTAAGTGTGTGGAGACTTCAAGGTGCAGGCGCCTCCTTCTCCACAGAACTCCCAGCTCTGCTGCTGGGTAGGCGCAAGGGCTTCCCGCCTCCTTGTAACTGGCTGTCGGCTGAGAGGGTAGATTCTAAAGCCTGTCACATCCATTCCACCCCTGGCTGAGCTTACAAAAGCCCCTCCCTCCCTGATTCTGCAACCTTCCCTGCATCAAGAAAGGCTGCAGCAGCCAGGGTGATAGAGAGCCAAAATTCATATATTTAAGGGGAAGGAGGAAAGATACATGAAGGAAGAGGAGAGAATATGAGCCTCGAAGTGGGGAAAACACCCATTCCAATCTGCAGGGTTTGGAAAACGTTAGAACATTTGAAAGCATGAGAGGCAGGCACACCGCAGAGGTATGAATTATTTACTGGCTGGGCAGCTGCTCGGCGGTACCCTCAATCAACTATTTTCTGGGTCCTGCCAGTACCCTCAGCTGGCACAGGAAGAAGAGAAAGCTGCTTCTAACTCCAGCACCGCCATCTGGCCTAGAGCTGCTCCTCAGAAGGTAAACTTCAGAGGACAAGGGAAAGCAGAGGCCAGACCCCAGAGGCACTGGCTGCCACCTCCTTGTTTCAAGTGTTCATCCCTTTTTTAAAACTCCAGTCCCCCACACTGACAGGCCTCCCCCTTCAGGTGATGTCCTTAGAGAAGACAGCCCTCCGGAGATTCCACGGGCCAGCCCTGGCCAGCCTCCCTCAGCTCCGCCCCTTATGCTACGCAGCAGTTCTCTACACCAGGGGCCTGGTCCCCAAAGCTGTTTTCCAACCTTGCCATGACAGCTGGCTGCTGGCTGCGTTTGCTCAATGGGAAGTGCCGGTCTGAGTTCGGAGGTGGCTGTTGGCATGGGTGAAGCCAGGGCTCTGTCACCCACTGCCTCTGCTTTGCTGGGTCTCCGCCAGGAGCTGCCTCTCCTCTGAGGCTCTAGCTCCCGCTGGGCAGGCCCACATGGTCCCACACTCTGATGGGTGGCCTGGCCCTGCCTCCTGCCACACCACCTCGCCCCTCTGCCCCTCTAGCCTACAGTGGCTCACCTCCAGGGACCGTGGCTAATGGTCCAGCCTCCTGTGTTGGCTCTTCCATCACTGTGCCACCATTTCCCTGCATTACACGCCCAGCGCCTTAAATACTAAAGAGGTTTCCTAGTTAGACCCCGACAGACTGACGTGGAAAGGCAGGTCAGTTCATGACGGGGCAGAACTTTGTAAGAAAGCCTCTTTTGGGAATTTCCCATCTCTCCTGCTATCTCCAAGAATGGAGTCTGTCTCTCTGTGGCCACACCTGGAGCTCTGCGCACATGCAAATCCATGGGTTGTGAGCAGGAACCTGGAGGAGGGAGGAGATAGAATGCTTTCTGCCATTGCTGTGGTCAGCAGAATCGTGGCTAAGAAAAATAAGAGCAAATGACCTTCAAGGTAAATGTTTAAGTTTACATAGTAGCATGGATAGCATGCTATCATATGGTAGGTGAGGAAGATACACATACAAATATATACACTCACACATATATACACTTATATATGCATAAAATACCTCAGGAAGGGTTTAAAAATGGTGGCATTCATCTCTTGGAGGTTGGCAGTGGGAGGACTGGCATTTTTCTCTGCATACTGTTTTCTACCTTTTGTATTTTGTGTCTATTCTAAAATAAAAATAACGAACAAATAAATGAGCTCATCCACAATCTCTTACTCCAGAGAAGAATGAATGAGTGGCTCTACCATCCGCAGCCATTGATCAGCCAGGGCCATCTGCACTAGCATGTACGGGGTGGGATGGGCCAGGTGCTCTGGACCCTGCAAGGACCACAAATCACAAGCCAATATGTGGGTGCTACACTCATTGCGTGCCATGGTTGTGTGCCTTTGTACTGACCAGGACAACTAATAACCCCAATGACTTGACTGACTGGACCAGCAATTGTTTCAAAGGGCATTCATAGGCCATAAGGCATAGTATTAGCTGCTAGTGGAAGTGATCCCAGATTTAGGGCGCTAGCCTCTAGTCCCGGCTCTGCTCCTAACAGGCAGAGAGATAAAGACCACTCAAACTCTCCCGGCCCCCGCCCTCTAATCTGCGCAGGTTTTGATCTCTAAACTCCCTGAAGAACAAAGCTGACAGATACCTCCAGTAAGAAGACAACAAGCCCTTGTTCAATCCAGACAGTTTCTCACTTTACATTGAAGCACCAGCGAGAAGAGCACCAACGCCCCCGTGTCCCTTGTCCCATAGGACAACACAGAAACAAAAAGGGCCAGATGACTGCACCCTGTTGCTGAGGAGCCCTCACGCTGCAGGAAGCAGTTTTAGAGGCTGCAGCTGCACCCTCAGGGAGAGCCAGGCGAAGGCCTCGCCCAGGAGGCAATGGGAGACTGTCCCACGACGGCCCCTGCGCAGATAGGGAGGTGAGTGGCAAGCAGCCTGCTAGCAGCTCCTCACAGGCCCCCTACACGCTCATGGTCTGGGAGCATCACAGGGGCTCTGCCAAGACTCACATCAGCTTGGTTGAGCCTTGCCTGGTGGCCTATGTGGAGACGTGCCAAGTCCCCAGGGTGCCAAGGCTGAGCCGGTCCCCATACTCCCCTCCAGCCTTCAAGAAGCTAAGCACCGAGGAGGGGAGAAGAGATATTTGTACACGATATGGCAGGAGGACGGTTCTGAGGCAGCTTGTACCCTTAGGATGAGGACCAAAGGGTCCAGGATGCTCAGAGAGAGGAGGTCTGTGGGGCTGAGATTCTTGGGGCCGCAGAACAACCAAGGGGAAGTCAGAGCGTGCGGCCTGCTAACCTCTCTCCACCTCACTCTCCGCAGGTCCTTGCAGCCTGGCACTCCCCGAGGGGCCCTGGGCATCCTCCCCTTTGCTACTGAACCAAGAGGACATCCAAACTGAAGGGGGTCCCCTGATGCAGCCCTGGAATTTTGCCCTATTACCTACTCCTAGCTCATTTCAGGTGGCTTTCATGGGCTTGAACATAGTGATGAAACTGATCTGCTTCCAGGCTGAAGGGTAGAAGGAGAACTCAAGGTGAGTGAGTTGAATCCCAAGTCTCCCCAGAAGCCTCTAAGGTGGTGCCCTCACTCACAGTTTTCTCTTAGGTCGGAGTCAGAGAAGTGCCGTTACTTGATCTTTGCCCAGCTTTTCAAGAGAGAGATCTATCCTTTCTCCAAAAGCCATCAGCTTCTCCCTGAAATGTGAGGTCTTTCCCCTTGGCTAGATAAAAAGCAATCACTTTCCTCAAGAAGGTGGCTTTCTAGAGACTCCTCCCACACAGCTCTGCCTGGATAGGATGTTTCCGTTCTACATCCCCCCAGTGTCTGTGACTGACAATTTCTATCACAACACCACAAACATGTCATTCCATTTATTTGTATCCTTGTCTGTGTCTCCTAATATATCTGAGCTCCTTGAAGGAGGCACTGTATCTTGATCAACATATCCCATCTAATTTAGCATCTAGTACAACTTAGGGACTTAACAAATATTTATTGAATAAATGATGAGTGAAGGATCACAACCCAGCCCCTCTTCCAGGACTCCCTCCCCTCCCCAGCACTGAGGCAGCAAGATCCAGCCCAGGGCACTTGGCCACCAGCAAGCTTAGAACTCTACCCCACAATAGCCACTCTCCTACAACAAGGCCACCCCAGCAAGACACAGTGCCCCACATGCTCCCAAGATGGGCCTTCACCTACTTCATCTCTATTCATTTTCATGATTCTCTAAGATAAGTATTACTGTCCTTGGATTTACAGATGCAGAGCTATGGCCCAGAGAGGTCGCATGAGATCACCCATTAGTGGGCAGAACTCAGATTCCACCCCAGGGTCCTCTGCACAAATCCCTACAGCTGCCTCCCAGGGTCAGCCCTGGGTGGCATGCCAGGAGCTGGCAATGGAGCTGGTCAGGGGGACAGGAGGGAAGCCCAACCCTTCAAGACACATCTCCACATCTCTATAGGATGTAAAGAGGTGACACTGACACTAAGGGAAAGCTTAGGTGGTATCAGGCAACCCAATCAACTCACTGAGCATGTGGTGACTGAACAGTCAGGAGCACAGTTATTTGGCCAGTGCCTGTGAAGTAAGGCAGCGTGTGCTGGAAGACGCTGTCTCTGCTGGGAGGTGGAGCCAGTGACCTTCTGTCACTTGGTCTCTGAACTCAGTCCACAGTGTAGGGAAAGGCACTTTTTTAGGGCAACTACAACAATTTCTTTTTTTGAAAACCACAATTTCCTGTTTTGTTCTCTATTTATACTTTACATTTAGTTTTGAGAAAGCACTGGTGGTTTGGTGTTTTGGTTGTTTCTAGTTCAGTCTTTATCAACAAAGCAAACTTTCTTTTCAAGACGATGTTTTGTCATATAACCGAACTGTAGACCTAGATTCCTTTAAAATACTTGGCTAAGAAAAATTCTTAAAGCTTTAACAATAAGACAAATCACAACTCTCTAAATCAATGCTTCACGGAATGGGAATCTATTCAGCAGTCCTGGGGGTTGTGAATTCCTCAAGGATTTCACACAGGGATGTTTTAGACAGCATCCTTTTCAACACAAACATTTTCACAAAAATTTTCAGGCACAGAAATGTGAAACTATGCTATCTGCATTATGATACTCTTTGCAAAACATTGAAGTATCCAAGACACTGTTAGTGGTCTGCAATGAGACTTAGCAACTCAATGTTTGCCCTGGAAGAACTCACTGTCTAAGAAAGATACACACCTTGGACTGTCTAAGAAAGATATACACATTGGCTCCACATAGGCAGGATACAGCAGTCAACAAATATGAAAATAACCCAGGAACCAATGCCCTCACCTCTTTGCAAGTCAAGGAGAGATGTACGTTAGAGGTGAAAGGCAACAGCACGTGCATGTTTATCTTGAAACTGATTTTGGTCCTCTGTGTCTGGTGGTGGGAAGCTTTGCTTCCCCAATATACAAGGACCGTGTTTCTTTGATCGAGGGGCCAGTAGGAGGAGCTGGTGGTCAGGGTCCAGCGAGCAAGGATCAGGAGAGCCGGTTTTGAATTGAAGTGAGAAGTAACTAGAAAAGCAGTGTGATGCTTGGGCGTCAGTGTCCTGACCTGTCAAACAGAGATACCAGTACTTGCCAGGGTCACATCACCAGGCTGCCTTGAGAATCCGATAAGAAAATGACCACAAGAGCCCATCCTGATCTTATTATTATTAAAGAAATACACCCAAATGCATCCAGAGAATGCCACGCTCCTCATCTCCGCCTGCAGAGCGTCACGCTAGTCCTGTCTCCCGGCTGGATTACACCCTCCTCATGGGGGTGAAGCTGCTGTGGACGCCCTGGCATCTGGGGGACTCAGAGCTCTCCAGAAAGCTGTGAGGCTGGAGGGGTCCTTGACGCCTCGCACTGTCACCATCCGTCATCTGTACGTGCAGCCACTGGGCACTGGTTCACTCTTCCCCTTATTTCACAAAGAAGAATCCCAGGGTCTTTAAATAGGAATGGAAACTATCACCAGGTCTGGGAATAGAAAGGGTGAAGGGAAGGAGGGGCTGGAACAAAGCGTACTGGGAAACTTTTCCCTGTGGTATCTTTTGTTTCTTTGTTTCCGTATTTGTTTTCCTAACGTAAAAAAGGAAAACAAAGTGTAGTCCTAATTTGCTTCTGATCACCAAGGGTCACAAAGGTTTCCCAGTTGTCCTGTTAAGTGCAGTTGCAGCATCATCCCACCAGGGACACGGTGGGCTGGTCACTACTTCTTGGACCAGTGTCCCCCAGTGGCCACCCTTAAACAGCCTGGGGCCCCAGAGTTCACGGCACTACAAGACGAGGGAAGAAAAAGCGACTTCTTGGCCCTCAAAAGGGAAGCGCTGGTCAGAAATGGACTCTTATCCCCTTGGTCATCCCTTCAATGATTCAACAAATACTTTCTGGGCACAATACTGTGTACCAGGCCCTGTGCAGAGCCCACTGGGGACATGAAGATGAACCCAGAGTGATCCCTTCCCCAGAGACTCTCAGGAGGACAGAAGGAAAGCAGAGCACCTACAGGTCACAACATCTCCTCAAGTCCCAGCCCATCCTGACCACACACACACACACACAAACACACACACACACACACACACACACACACACACACACACACCTCCTTCCAGGGGGGCCCCAATGGCATGTTGTGGTGTGCAGAGCACAGCCAAATTCTCAGTCTCCGTCTCCCAGGATGGCTCTTAGCCTGGTGACACTCGCAGGTCACTCAACAAGGAAAAGCAGTCACAGCACACACTCAGTCCAGATAAGGAGGGGTGGCTGGTAACCACAAATGCAAAGCCTCTGCAGACCAGGCATGCCAGCCCATGGCACAACAGCCAAGTTCATGTTCGGGTCTTCCCTGAGCAACTCCTTCTTCCCTTGGGACACCCCACCCATGGAGCACGGGATCCCCAGTCCCTCCAGCCCTTATCAGTGCCTCCCTCACACCTGTGCCCCTGATGCTGCAGGCGCTGTCCCTGGTAGACATGGTTACACATAGGGCCCAGCTCACAGGACCAACAGGGTAACAAACAGTGGATGAATAAGTAAATGGACGAAAGAAGCATGTAACTGTGCATGCATTATTTTGTTAAATTCTCACTACAAGTCTTTAAAACAAGTATTATTATGTACCCCCATGACACAGATGAAGAGTCTATCAAATCTACACAGATGAGGGCTCAGAGAGGCTCTGCGCCTTGGGCCAGACACAGCCTCTCACCACCGGCACCTGGTTAACAAGATGTTAGTCACTGAGACCCAAGGAGTGTCATCTCCCAGGGCTTTTGTTTCTGGCTGGAGGTGGAGTGGGAGGTGTTGTATTTTAAAATGTCTGACCGAAAAGTCTGGAAGCCTTGCACACAACCTGAGAGAAGTCTAGGATGTTATTACTGCTGAACCTGGGCTGGGTAAAGCTTATGTGACCTGCTGGGGCCCTGCATGCAGTGAATCCTCAGCAAATATGATTTGATTGACTCATAAAAAGAAAGGGAGGGAGGGGAGCACAGAACAACACAACTGTGGCCTTCTACTGCTTGGTTGTGAAAGAAAAGGTCAAAAAAGGAAAAAATAATGACTCTCTCGTCCTGGTCTCTCTCCAGTGGGTTAGCAGTCAGCAAACAGGGGCTTCCTGGATCATTTTCTACATCTTCTCCCCTTCTCAGAGGTCTCCTGAGGCTGTGCAACGGCAGTTAAATCAATTCTTAATTAGCTTTCAACATTTACCTTTTGAAAATCCATACCTGTATGAATATTTATTGAACACTGACCACTTACTAGGTGCAAGGCACGTGTGCCAGGCCCTGGAGATACAAAGGGGCATCAGGACAAGCACGCAAACAGAAAAGCATCTGCAGCGGCAGGCTTGCCTGGCCTGGGACAAACCTTGCAAACTTACTGCAAGAGGCAGGCAGAAAAGTCGCAGCAGAGGTCAAAGCACAGAAGGAGCTGAGAGTGACAAAAAGCACTAAAGAACACAGGGATGTGCTACTGGGTTAACTTTTATTTTTCAAAGCAGGAAGAACAAGGATGGAATTAGCCTGCGGCTTAAAATAGACTGGAGAGTTCGCAAGTGACAGTGAGCTGCCAAAAGGCTCGGGAACTATTTGTTCCTGTTTAGTACGGGAAGGGGATGGATCTCAAACTGGAGGCAGCAGAACACAGGGTGAGAAAGAGGTCGGCTGCCCCGGGTCGGGACAGAAAAATTGGTAACTGTTCATCACTTCAGTGAGCTCAGTCTCTCCAGACTCAGACAAACCCTTCCTCCAGGGCAGCAGGAGTTTACACATAGGGTCTCAGAGCTGCTGCTGGAAATTTCTGAGAAATCATGGAAAGTGGAGAAGTACTAGAAGAGCAGAGGGGCATATTTTATCCCGATTTTCAAAACAGGTTGAATTCTGGATGTGAATAAGCCATTACAGAACTGATATTTAAACAAATCAGTAAACTCTTATAAAAGAATGTGGCCGTCACTAATATTGGAACATTGGCTCGCTAAGAGCAAATTCCCTTAAAGTTTAAGGGTTAACCTAACTAGATTTATTGATGGGGCAAGGGGGGTGGGTGGGGAAGCAGGGATTAGGCTGGAAATCAGGAATGCTATAACCACGGGCTGTCTTGATTACCACAAAGTATTTGGCAAAATTTCCCAAGATTATTTCATGGATCAAGATAGTACATGTGAGTAGAAGGATAATACTTTTGGGTAGAATTGTAACTAATGAGACACCACCTAGGTTCTAAGTTGCATAACTAATGACAACACCAATCTGCAGGTTGTCTCTAGTGGCATGCCACAGGTCTCTAGTGTAAGTTATATTCTCCCTGATGACATGGATGAAGATTCGGAAAGCAGGCCTATCAAATAAAAGTGGATGACACAAGTCTGGGAGGGACAGCTAATGCTACAGGTTACAGAATTAAGATTAAAAAAAAATTTTAACCAGGTAAACCAAATCAGTCAAATAGAAATTTTAAAAGACAAAATACTTAAAATCCTCATTCACAGATGTACAGGAGAGACTTGACAGGAAGGCTTCCTGTGTGAAAAAGATCTAGGAATTTTAGTTAACGACAAGTCTTTTTTAGACTATGGTGTGGGCTATTTTATTAAAAAGCTCACAAGATTATAGATTATGTAGAGTGTCCAGATCAAAGGAAACAACCTCATTATCTGCAGAACATCTAGAGTTTTACACTTGTTTCTGGGGGCAAAAATTAAAGGAAATATTATATCCAAAAGGAGGAGAAAATGGCATATGGAAACTTTCCTCTGTGGAACAGTTGAAATAACTGAGGACCCTTAGCTTGGAGAAGAGATTGATTATTCCATGTGGCACAACGAGTCAGAACCAGAATATAATAGGCAGCCTCCAAAATGGCCCCCAATGATCCCCATCTCCACTCCCACACTGTGTCAAGAATTTAAATTAAATTATTAACGGAAACATTGATTACTCAGAATTCTCATAATCTAAGACCCAGTCTAACTCAAAAGTGGGAAAGCAGTAATTAATTTGCTTCCTTACATCAGCAGCAAGAAGAACTGAGTGAGATACTATGTATTACTGCCAGTGGGTATTTATTCTACGGGGCAGGAACCCCCTGCATGCACGTGAAACACAGAACCAATAACTGGGAATCATACCGGACAAACAAATATTTAACCCAAGCTGAACAGGACAGGACATTGGCTTCCTCCTCACTGCTTCTGGGTGAGCATCTTTCTCACTGTGACTCAGGTGGACTCACATTCTTTCTGCTTTCACCTCTTCTGTCACTTCTTTATAGGATGAGTTGCACCTCTCTATCTGGGGCAAATCCCAAATTCTAAGAAGCCCAGTTAAGTAAGGACATTAGAGCCTATTAAAACAAGAAGGTCAGTATAGGAAAAGAAAAATATTGTATCCATTCCAAACATCAGACTCTTTTACTCTGGTCTTATTATCAGTCTCGTATTATATTTCATAATAGATTTTCAAGAAGAATCTTTGTTTGCTATGAGACCTGAGGGGCAGAGGTAGTCAATTAAGATGAAACCAAAGATGTGATCACAGCAGAGTTGCTGGCACAAGGAAGGTGCTCTCCATAGATGCTTACTGAGTTGGTTTGCACTACGTTGGATTGAATTGAACAGATTTAAATAGAAACGCTCAGGATGAGGCATTTAATAAACCGTCATCTAACTGAGCTGGGCTGGCAAAATAAATCATGGGAAATCCATATCCTGGAACACGGTGCAGTCTTTAGAAAGACTAATTCTCTGGCCCCAGAACAGCCCAGAGGAGCACATTCAGGCATCTCTCTGTGTGCTAACAGGGAAATGTCTCCAGGATTTATTGTTCCGTTAGAAAACAACAATAAGAAGTAGCCAAAGAGTATGTTAGCATGTACATTTATCTCATGTTTTATACAAGAAAAGGCGTATATACATTTTTCAGAGCACATTTTGTTTACTTTATTGATTAACATCTACTTGAGTGTCCCAAACAAATGTTCCAATACTTAAACTTTATTCTTTGATAACCTAGTTGAGTAGTGAATTAGTTTCCCAGTGCTGTCATAATTAATTACCACAATCTTGGTGGCTTAGAACAACAGAAATTTACTCTCTCACAGTTCAGGAGGCCAGAAGTCTGAAATCAAGGTGCCAAGCATGGTTTAGTCCCTTCTTAGGGTCCCAAGGGAGAATCTGAGAGTCTGTTCTGTGCCTCTCTCCCGGCTTCTGGTGGTCAGCAGCAATATTTAGCATTCCTTGGCCAGCAACTACATCACTTCAGTCTTTTTCTCCATGGTCACATGGCCTTCATCCCTCTCCGTGTGTCTCTGTACCTCCACATGGCCTTGTTGCAATGACACTAGTCATTGGATTTACAGCCCATCCTAATCCAGTTAGACATCATCTTAACCAATTTCATCTACAAAGATCCTATTTCCAAATGATATCACATTCCGAGGTTCCGGATGGATGTGAAATTTGGGGGGACACTATCCAGGCCAGTACAAGTAGTATGCATCGACCTTTCATTTGGGGGAAATACTGTCTTTATCTTACCATCTGTGGTGGTATGTTAACTAGAATATGAATTTCTGTAGAAGTCTTTTGCTATAATTTAAGACATTTTTCTTCCTACATCCCCTGGGAAGATGAAGAAAATCTGATAGCCCTTCTTGTAATTTAACCATAATTTTTTTACCTTCAAGCTAATTTGTACAAGTAAAGTTTTCCACTTAAATTTACATTTTCCAGATAAAAATATTTGTTTTAATTGATACACAATTACATACAGTGAAATGCACAGGTCTTAAAGGTACAGTTTAATGAGTTTTGACAAATGCATACACCAATGTAATTCATATCCCAGTCAAAATTTAGAGCATTTTCTTCACCTCAGAACGTTCCTTTATGCCTCTTTCCAGTCAACCTCACTCTTCCAAAGCCAACCACTATTCTGATTTCTGTCACCATAGATTAGTTTTCCCTGTTCTTGAGTTTCATTTAAATGGAATTATACAATACGTATTCTTTTGCATCTGGCTTCTTTAGTTCATAAACATATTTTTGCACATATCAGTAATTCATTTCTTTTTATTGCTGAATAGTATCCTGTTATATGAATATACCACAACCTGTTAATCCATTCGCCTGTTGATAGACATTTAGATTGTTTCTGTTTTTAAGGTATTTGAACAGATCTGCTGGAAACATTCATGTACAAGTCCTTTGTGGACATATGTTTTCATTTTCTAAGGTAAATACCTAGGAGTGGAATCTCTGGGTCATGGGGTAGGTTTATGCTGAACTTTATAAGGAACTGCGCAACAATTTTCCAATGGTTGCACCGTCTTCACTCCACCAGCAGCGTGAAAGAGCCCAGCTGACCCATATCCTCACCGATATCAGTGCTGTCGGTCTTTCATTTTAGCCATCCTAGTGTGTAGAATTTAATTTGTATTTCCTAGATGAGTAGAGACGTTGAGCACATTTTTAATGTGTGTATCGGCCATTCACGTATCCTCTATTTAACGTACTTATTCAAGTCTTTTGCCCAAATATTTATTGGGTTGTTTGCCTTTTAAATTATTGAGCTGTAGGAGTGCTTTATATATTTTGGATACAAGCCCTTTGTCAAATAGCTGTACCACAAAACTTCTCTCCCTGTCTGCGGCTTGCCTATTTACCCTCTGAATAGTGTCTTTTAATGAACAGAAGTTTGGGTTGGTTTTTTTTTTCAGTGAAGTCCAGTATAGCAACATCTTATTGATTAGTGGTTTTTGTGCCCTCTCCAAGGAATGTTTTCCCACCCCAAGATCATGAAGATATTCTCCTGTTTTCTTCTAATTTAGAAGCTTTGTGATTTTACTTATTACAGTTTAAGGTCTATGATTCATCTCAAATTAACTATTGTGTTTGGTGTGGGATAATGTTCAGGATTCATTCATTCCCACACGTAGTTAGCAAGTCATCCCCAACACAATTTGTTGAAAAGGCTTTTCTCTCTCCATTGAATTGCTTTGGTGCCTTTGTCAAAAATCAATTAACCGTATGAATTTTAGTGTATTTCTTGGGCTATTTATTCTTTGTCACTGACATATTTGTCTATCCTTATGCCAATGCCAAACTCTTTTGCTTACTATAACTTTATAGTAAGTCTTAAAATCAGGTAATGTAAGTGCTCCAACTTCATTTTCCTTTTTCAAGATTATTTCATAACTTACATTTGAATTTCCACATAAGTAGGAAAAAAAAAAAACTACTGGCATTTTGAATGGGATTGCATTGAAACTATGAATCAATTTGGGAAGAATTGAAATTTTACCAATATGGAGTCTTACAATCCTTACACGTAGTATACCTCTCCATTTATTTATGACTTCTTTGGTTTTTCTCAAAAATGTTTTTGTAGTTTTTGGTGTAGATATCATTCACACATTTTGTTAAATTTATCATTAAGTATATTTTGGGGGTTTTTTTATTTTTTATTTTTTTTACTTTTGGCTGTGTTGGGTCTTCATTTCTGTGCGAGGGCTTTCTCTAGTTGCGCTGAGCGGGGGCCACTCTTCATCGCGGTGCGTGGGCCTCTCACTGTCGCGGCCTCTCGTTGCGGGGCACAGGCTCCAGACGCGCAGGCTCAGTAGTTGTGGCTCACGGGCCTAGTTGCTCCGCGGCATGTGGGATCTTCCCAGACCAGGGCTTGAACCCATGTCCCCTGCATTGGCAAGCAGATTCTCAACCACTGCACCACCAGGGAAGACCTATATTTTGGTTTTTGATGTTTCCCCACCTCCCTTCCTGACATGGTGCACTCAAAGTCATCCTTCCAGATGGCTCAGAGGGCATCTCCTTGAGGAAACTCCCCATTCCTACATCTACCTATACCTGCTCACTCCCTAGGTATGGAAGCTAGAGTTCTCTGCTACACCTAGGAAGGGCTCATTTCTCTCTGGAATAAGTTCATCAAGGTTTCTTTGCATCTATCACTTTTTGCTAGTCCCATTGAAAAGTATGGGTTTTATTTTTCTAAGTTTTTCTTGTTGCTTCCCATGTCCAAAAATATTTCACATTTTTTTACATCCTAACTGGAAGTAGAAGCCTCTAGGTATTCTTGCACATGCAAAGACAGTTTGCAGAAGTATATGCTATTACAAGGCTAAAGACTGAGAAGTGTGGAATGAGAGTGAGCACATAAGTGGGTAAAGAGAGACATTTTTACTTTTTACTATGATCTTTGTTAATTCATTCATTTATTCAGCAACTGTTTATTGAGCACCTACTATATGCCAGTGTTCTGGGCACTAAGGACATAGTATGAACAACAACAAAAAGTCACTGCTCTCATAGAACTTATATTCTAATGGGGAGAGACAGGCAATAAACAAACAAATAAACAAATATGTTATAAGCTGAGTGATGATAAATGCTATAAGAATAAATTAGGTTAAGGGGGATAAAGCCTGATGGCAATGAGGGTGCTTTTTTATATTGATGGCCTGGGAAGCCCTCTCTCATCAAGGGATACCTGAGCAGAGACCTCAGGGAACTTGGAGAATGAGCCATGGGGATATGTGAATGAAGAGTGTTCCAAGCAGAGAAAACAGCAAGTTCCAAGTCCTGTGGTGGGTATGCACTTGGGTGTTCCAGGACAATATGGAGGCCAGGATATTGGGCATAGACTGTCTGATGGGAGGGATGGGAGATGAGGTGAGAGAGAGAATAAGGGGCCAGAGACTGTAGTACCCCGCAGGCCACTTATGAGTGTTGGTTCTTTCTCTAAGATGCAGAACCACCAGACGTTTCCAAGCCAGAGAAATAATGTGACTCGCTCTGGCTGCTGTGGAGAGCACAGCTATGTGAATTCTGTACCAATTTACTAATTTTCATTTTAAACATGAACATGCGTGTGTACAACTTGTATATCTTGAAAAAATAATTTAAAATAAGTAAATAACCCTCAACAGCCTGCTACAAAGTTAAGTCCTGGCAGAGTGCCCACCATTGCTTGAGGCCAGGCCCCCTGGGAAGGCAAGATGGGGTCCAGGGCTTTGCTTCTCAAGTTTCATTTCAGCATTATAGATGCAGGACACCCAGAGGGGAGTCCAGAGGAGACAGAGAAAATGGGGGCCAGATTCAAATTGCAATATGTTGTTTAAGCATCCAAGTAGACCTAATATTGGAATCCAAACACAGTATTTTATACCTATGTATATGTGTGTGCACACACACAGACACATACAACCTTTAATTTTAAGAATAGGCTAGCCCTCCAAATTTCCCCTGCTAGCAGAGGATATTATCCAGTTGTCCCATTTTTTTCTCAGCCCTTGAAAGGAAAAAGTGTGACAAAACTGGGGTTGTCGAGGCAGCCCAGAGCCGAGCTGGACACGCGGCCCTTACCTGGGAAGAGACCCTTCTCTCATCCCAGACTGAGGCGCGAGACCAGCACCGGTCATCTGAGTGGGGTGGGGTTCAAGTTCATCTCTCCCCCTCATCCCATTCACGAATGCCTTCTATGTTTGCCAGACGAGCCACACCCCCGTACTTGCTGCCCTCACATGCCCTGGCTCTTGCTGGCGCACATGGGAGGCGTGCAAGCAAGCAGGACGAAGCCTGCTCTGCTGCTGGACATGACTGATTGCAAATTCTTCCTCATCTTGAGCTCAACCTTGCCTCCCAGAAACTTCTCTCCCCAGCCCTAGTTCTATCTCTGGATTTACATGGGGAAGTCCACTTTCCCCTCCATACGGAAGACTAATTCTTTATGTTTCTAGAGGATCATGGTGAGACTCACACCTTCAGCCTGTCTTTCTCATCTTGCCTCTCTCTGTTCCAGACCCAGGACCTGCTCCCCCGGATCCACAGACAGACTGTCTTGCACACACTGTTCAGCCTGCTGGAATCCCTTCCCAACTCCCTTCTCTGTCCGGCACACTCAAAGCCATCCTTCCAGATGGTTCCAAGGACATTTTCTTGGCAAGACTCTCTACCCTGTCCAACAGCGAGGACCCATGGTGCTTTGCAGGACCTCCTCTTACAGCTGGGCTCTCAGTGCCTGGGAATGAGTGATGTAGAGTTTCACATACGTGGTGAGCTCTTTTATAGGCCCTCAGATCTGAGAGCACGTGGCAGCTATAATATTCGCAATCAGACCTGGTGAGAAATCAGCCTGCTTCTGAAATACAATATTCCTAATTATAATAAGAACAATGGCATTGAAATGGACAGACATTATCTCTGAGGAGAACCAGGATTGGCAGGGGATCAGAGAGCATGAGAACCCAGGGATTCACGTGGAGAAGGCCACGGTTATGAGTTCTTGATCTGTAGATTTCTGTCAGCCTCAGAAGAATGTTTAAGGAGACATTCCTTTTCTTTTCTTTCCTCATTGAACAAAATAAGATTTATCACAGGGCCAGGTGATACTACAGAGTCCTATGCCTACCACCTTCCCTACTTCTCTCAGGCAGCTTTCAACTTAGAGGGCCCCTTGTCAACTCAGAAGGACAAACAATCAAAAAGAGATTTTGTCCTAATAGACAGTGAACAGGGGCTCAGTTGACAATCCATGTGCTAAATGACAGTATCACATCAGCTTCAATTTATTGCACACTCCCTGTGGCCAGGCAATATGCTAAGTGTTATACCCATCTTACCTCATTTGCTCCCCATAGCTACCTGTGATATAGGTGTTCATGTCTGTAGAGCATCGGGCCCACCAGAGGTCAACATTAAGGAGCAGACCCACCCAGCTGTGCCCTGGATGGTGGTTACTGGGTCTCACTGCTAGTGGAGAAGTAGAAACCAATTAGTGATGTTACGTTTGTTTGTAATCAGTGAACCTGACAAATAATTATTGAGCCCCTCTGATGGGTGAGACACATGGAGTAACTTACTCTGGCCATGCAGATAGACAAAGTCAGGTCCACTAGCACCAGAAGTGGGTCTCCTGCCCTTCAAGGACCACCTCCTCCAGGAAGCCTCCCTGTCTTCCTCCAGTTCTTGTTCTTTCTCTTGGAGGGCCATTCAGATCTGCACCTCAATTCCCTGCTCCCTTAGGTCGGAGGTTATCTATTCTGGGTGTGTGTGTGTGTGTGTGTGTGTGTGCATGCGCCCAAGCATGCACACACAATTATGTCTTCTCCTCACTTAGGGCAAACTCTGAGGACAGCTGCTGCCTCACACTCAAGGCTCTGTGATGCAGCATTGGTGTCCGAGCAGCCCAGGGTTTGAATCCCAGCCCGGCCACTGCCTCTTTTCATCTCTGATTCAGCCATCTCCAAGGCCAAATCTCTGACTTGAGGGCAGTTGTCATATCTTTCTCTTGGTTCCTGGCTCTTTGCCCATGTGGTGCTGGTAGCTGGACGAAGCTTTGAGCTCCGCCCAGTAAGAATCCTCCAGCCTGTCTGATGGCAAAGAACTGGCTTCCCCTGCCTTAGGGTTCAGGTGCTCCTGTGTGCTAATCGATAAATCGCTGGCAGCCAGAGAACGTGCATCAGCAAGAGGGGAGGGAGAGGAGGGAAATTTAAATGAGTCTTAGGGGATTGGAAAATTATTTGGTGAAATGTTCCTAAGCTTTTTCTACTTAATACCCATAAATTTCAGGGGCCATGTGCGCTAACAGCTTTTGATTTATGATGTCTGTATTCTTGCACTGTATTTATGCCAAATTATGAAAAGGTAGCAAGACTCAAAAGAACCTTTTAAAAATGCTTTGGGACCCATCATGGGGTCGAGCCATTTATGTCAATCTTTGCCACCACTTGGTTAAAACAAGGGCTCTGGGTGCTGACAGCCAAGTAGCTAATTGGTGTTGGACCCCAGCCCACCAGGAGTCCTCCTCTTCTTAGAAACTTTTTCCTCCCTTCCTCCAGACCCCTGCCTCAGGTAAAACTTTTTAATGGCTGCTGAGGGCAAGGAGGAAAGCCCACCTTGGGTAAACTTCGTGGGGCCAGGTCTCACTCAGCTGCCACAGCACAGAAACATTCCCAAGACCCCTAATTAAAATGCCTACACTCAACCAATATGCTCCTGCTTCATTGCCCAGGGGTTGCAAAGCTCCCTGCTAATGCTGAACACTAACTAAACGCCGTGTCAGCCTTTCTTGTCCCATTACAATGTTATTGTCATATTTATTAGCACAATTCCCTGTTGGACACTGGTTGGAATATCTGAAAAGTGACTTAAGCACTCTCCTTGGCTAGATGGGAAAGTGCTTGGCCATTTTGGCCATTTCCCGGAACACACGTCAGCTTTGCAATTTGTGTTCACAGCAACTCCCCGCCAAAGACAAGCCGCCCTGCCAGTGTTCCTGCACTGGATGGGGAAGTTCTCGCAAACTGTAATTGTCTTGCATTCACAAAACTGTAAAATGACTAGGTTGTTGCCATTGTTTTTATTTCAAAGACCAGGTCTGTTATCTGTTTACTAAAATTTAACAACCTACAGCACTTCCATGACTTAATTACAGTGTGAGGGGAAAACAAACACAAACATCATCCATCACGTTGTTCCAAATCACTTCAGCCCAATTGCTTGATATTCGGAATTCAGTTTACTTTTGCACATCTCCCTCAATTACTCCCTCCTCCTTTGTCTGTCTGGCTGCCTGCTTCTGCACTCATTTGTGGGAGACGTATTTTACCCAGAGTAATAGAGACGTTGGATGAGGAAAAACGAAAACGAAAACAAAAACAAAAACCTCTTCGGGATGTTTGACAAGGAAGGAAAGACATGTTACTATTACAATTTTGTTCTTGGCCACAACAGGGATGTACATCCCGATACCTTCCTTCTTCCTCCTTGCCCACCAGAAAAATATTCTCAAGTCGTGCAGCAGAAGAAGGTTAAGGATCTAAATACTATATATAAAGTCTGTGTGAAGAATATGTGTGGAGAATCAGGGTCAGGGGAGTGATATGTGAGCAATGTCTTAAAAGACACAGAATTTCATCACATGGAGAAGTGAGGGAAGACATGGTAAGAGAAAGTGAAAAAACACAGAGGCTTTGAGAATGTATGGGAAAGGGCAAAAGGCTCATATGGCCTTTTTCATTTCTATTTTTGCATATGTTTTATAATATGTATACTGCATTAATACAAGTGTATGTATATAATCTATGACTATACATATACTGGAAATGTGCGCTCAAGGAATTATTTGTGATGGAGAACACAGTCCAAACATTTGGCACCTATTGATGTAAGCAGTGGAGTCTATGTGAGATGTTTAAGCAGCTGAGTGACTAGAGTGGATCCATGTGTTACAAAGGTAACCTTACTGCAATGCACGAAGTGGGTGAAGGGAGGAGGAACTGTAGCGAGAGGAGCAGGGCTGAAGCCCATGGTCCAGGAGAACGGTGACAGTGAGGGCCTGAGCAAGGGCAATAGAGGGTGGAGGGAGGACCTGAAAGTGCAGGAACTCTTTCGGAAGTAGCATCCATTAGAACTTGGTTTCTAGTTGGAAGGCACGGGGTGAGGAGAGTTAGGGATTCTGAAACTGTCATCTTGGGTAGCTGAGGAAGCAGTGATCGCTTTCATGAAGTCATAATAAAGGAGAAGGAGAAGATTTGGGGAAGGGAGCAAATAATGAGTCCAGTTTTGGAAATGTTGAGTTTAGGGTACCTGTGGAACATGTAGGTGGAGATGTCCATTAAAACAGTTGAAATTCCAACCTGGAAGTTGGGAAGCTAGCCAAGCAAGTCTTTGGGTGCATAACCCCCTCATGTAACCACCCATCCCCCTTTCTGTCCATACATCTCCTTCGATCCCTCCAGAAAACACAGGGAGCAGCTCCACGCCAGGCCTGCTGCTCTCGTGGTCCAGGGAAGGGGCAGCTAACAGAGAGGCCATTCCTGGGCTGATAAGGCACTAGCCACTTCAAGCATGGCCTCTGACCTGGAGGCTCACACAACAATCCTGGTGCTACCACTATCAGCTGAGGAGCTCAAACACAAGGGCACTCATTCTCACTCCCCTCACTACAGCCCTCTTCACACTGCCTGCCACATCGAGGCCAAGAGTCACCGGAAATCTTCAGTCAGGGGCATCAAGTGGTATGCAGATAAATAAAGTCACCCCAAAAGCCCCCAGAAAACCCCTGGCCCCCAAGTAAGGCAGCTATCCCAGTGCTTTCTCTCAATGCCTGGACACCAACCGAAACCATGACAGGCCAGTCAAAACCAATTCACACCATCAAATATGAGTGAGGAGAGTGCTTGAGTTATATGTTATAGCAATGTATTTTCAAACATCTTCATGCACAACCATCACATATTGCCCATCCTCAAATCAGGGATTCTAGGAAAACTTTACAGGTTAACGTTGACAGTGGCTCTGGCCTGGGATTCAAGAATGCAAGCTCTTCATCCTAACCCTGCTACTGTCATAGACCCTGCAACAAGAGCGCATCAGTCTCCTTGCAACGAAGCTTGTTAACCAGTGCACATGCATCCAATCGTCAGTGTCAAAATTCAGGTCACAATAATTATTATTCATTTTCAACAGGTTAATCTCTTAAGAATAAGAGGGAACTCCCAGATTGAAGAGTTCAAGAAAATCTAGTTAAAGGGATGAAACTTAGATTAATAATTTTCACTTGAATAGAATCTGTATCCTCAAGACTCCCCCATCCAACTGGTGCACAAAGCATCTTAGGATGTCTCCTAAGACATCCTAAGATGCCTTGTGTCCTACTGGGAGAGGTAGAATGCACAGTGGGAGCTGTGTCCACTGCATAACCTCTGAGGCGCTATCAGTACAACCCCTCCTTGTTGAGTTCCATCAATGTCATGAACTTTGTGAACTTGCACCGCTGGGGGAGGAGGAGAGAGGGGGAGACTCCAGTTGCCATTTAAAAAGAATCTGGAGACATCAGATCACCTCCTCTGCCCTGAGGGGAGAGTTGGAACCTTTGTGAGGTAGGTCCCCCGGCCATCTGGAGTGGGTTCGACAGATACGTGACTGACCTAAAATTCAAAGAAATGTAGGTGTTTGCTAAGTCATAAGAGACCATCATGAGGCACATTTAGCATTGATAATTTCCAAGGAAATAGATGAAAACTGTCAGCTGAAATCTTAAAACTGCTGTGCACTGAATTGTACACCCCCAAAATTCATATGTTAAAGGCTTAACCCCCAATGTGATTATATTTGGAGAGAGCCTTTAAAGAGGTAATTAAGATTAAATGAGGTCATAAGTGTGGGAGCCTGATCCAATGGGACTGATGTCCTTATAAGAAGAGGGAGAGACACCAGGGGTACCCATGCACAGAGGAAAGGCTGTGTGAGGACACAGCAAAAAGGTAGCCATTTACAAGCCAAGGAAAGAGGCCTCAGGAAAAGTGAAACCACTAACACCTTGACCTTGGACTTCTAGCCTCCAGAACTGTGAGAAAATAAATTTCTGTTGTTTAAACCACTCAGTTTCTGGTATTTTATTATGACAGCCCAAGCAGACTAACACAGGCACTATGAATATTTTCTTCTTTAGTACCAGAAAGAGATCACTGCTGTTTTCATCCTATAGATATATAATCAAAATAAATACAACTTGTTTTTGTGAACTTCCTTGTTTTCTTTATTGTATTGTTTGCTTCTTGTTGTTCCTCATGTTACTTCTGAATCAATCTACCCCTACTCCTTTCTCTAGTCTGACCAGAACTCATCACTTCAGGGAGTGGAAGTTCCATCCCTCTCTCAGACATCGAAGATAGGATGAAGACAATTACAGGCTCTGCTGATTTGCAGCACTTTGTGTAAATGAGGGCTGCCCAGAATGCCCCCAGTCAAAAGGCATCCTCCTGGAGAAAAAGATGTGTCTTCTTCAATCCCACTGAAGTGCCCACCACTGATTTTCTGTTCTGCTATGACACTAAGTCAAAGAGGTCAAAGAGATAAAAATGCTGCCCTAAAGATTTTTTATTCCATTTCCAAGGGCAGTTTAGACACAAATTCACAGAGAGGGGACAGTGGGTAAGTGAAATTGATGGTGCTATATAGCATCATCCAAACAAGCCCAGCCCAGAGGGGGATATGAAAATGTTCAGCTCCCTTCATGGTCATGAGACATGGACCTATCATAGCTCCTATGATGTCACATCGTATACATCACATCTGAGCTCCTTGTCACCACTGAGCCAGACTTCACATTACATATTGAGACAGGGTGTCCAGCGACCCTGACTTCTGGGGCAGACATTCTCTCACCAGAGAACCAAGCTTGCTGTGACATACAATCCTGTGCAGGAGCTGGCAGGGAGCCCGAACGGCTGCTGCAGAACTGTGGGCAGCCCAAGGCACCGACAGCAAACATGGCAGCCAGCTGGGAGAGGCAGGGAACGGCCACTCCCAGGAAGGCAGCCAGAAGACTGAAGGGTGGCTCAAACCTCCCCAGAAGTAGAGTCACCAACAAGGACATTCTCTAAAAGCTGCTCTGAAAGCCAAAGAATAACTCTTCCAGGAGACACTATGGGAAGGATTCAGAGGATCACAGTCTCTATGGGTGAACTAAGCAATATCACCAAGGATTTCAGCTCCAAACCCTCAGACCAGAGATAGGGATGGCCTAGGGCACAGTGGAGTGCTTAGCAAACTTCGGATCCTTAGCTACAAGCTTCGCAATATTTGTCATGTCTGAGCACCTCCTATGATGGTTAATTTTACGTGTCAACTTGACTGAACCGTGGGGTAACCAGATATTTGGTCAAACTTTATTCTAAGTGTATCTGTGAGGATGTTTTCGGATGAGATTAACATTTGACTCTGTAGACTGAGTAAAGCAGATTTGCCCTCTCTAATGTGGGTGGGGCTCATCCAATCAGGTGAAGGCCTGAATAGAACATAAAGGCTGAGTAAGAGGGAACTCCTCCTGCCTGATGGCCTTTGAGCTGGGACATCATTTTATTCCTGCCCTCAGACTTGAACTGAAACATCAACTCTTCTTGGTTCTCAAGTCTTCCAGCTTTCAGACTGGAACTACACCATTGGCTCTCCTGGGTCTCCAGCTTGCTTTGCTGACCACAGATCGTGGAACTTCTCAGTCTCCATAATCATGGGAACCAATTCCTTTTTTTTTTTTTTTTTTTTTGGCCGCTCCGCATGGCTTGCAGAATCTTAGTTCCCCAACCAGGGATTGAACCCGGGCCCTCGGCAGTGAAAGCGCCAAGTCCTAACCACTGGAACACCAGGGAATTCCCTGCCGACGTCTTATAATAGATCTCTATCTCTAATCTGTCTGTCTATCTATCTATCTATACTATTGGTTCTGTTTCTCTGGAGAACCCTAATAATATACCCCCTGTACCATATTTACTTAATACCTACTAAATCTTTAAATAGTCTATTTAAATAAATGCATTTTAAAATGCAACTTTGTCATATTGACAAGTTTAAATCAAGTATTTTTGTTAAAAATATAAATATATAAGCTAACTGTAAAATTAAATACACACTTATTAAAATAATAGTTCCCCTGAAAACACACACTTCTGGTAACTGTATATGGTACAAAACTTCTGTCTCTCATTTCAGTCCCTAGCAAATGGAGATCAACTATATTTTATAGTGAATTTTACCCTCCTTTCAAGTGGAAAATCCTTTCCTCTTAGGCATCAAAAGTAATACTCACTACAACAGAGAGAATGCCATTACTATGTGCTTCAGTTATCAGTTGCTACACTTAAAACTACTCCAAGCTTTGGCTTATTATGTAGGTCTCACCGTTTTGTGGGTCAGGAATTCAGGAAAGGCTCAACTGGGCAGTTTGTCTCTGATCCTTGTGGCATCAGCTGGGGAGGCTGGGACAGGAAGATCCACTTCCAGGATGGTATCTTCGCTCACATGTCTAGTGGCTCCGTGTTTCCTGCCTATTCCTCTCTGCCCTTGGTGTCTCATCCTCCAGCGCCTCTCCACAGAGCTTTGACTTCTTATGGCCTGGTAGCCCTGGGGCAGTCACACTTCTTATGTGGTAGCTCAGTGCTCCAAGGGTGAGCATTCAGAGAGTCCCAGAGGTTCCCCCTGTCTATCCTGGAACGTGACTTCCGCCACATCCTATGAGCCAAGGAAGTCACTTAGGACAGCCCAGAGTCAAAGAGAGGGAATTAGACTCCACAGCTCCATGGGAGGAATGTCAAAGAATCTGTGCCATCTTTATTCCTTCGCCCCATTCTTACGTACTGAAGAAGGAGAAAGTCCTCAGACATGGGATTTCCACATCATGGATAAAAGTGGATCGTCTAAGAACTAATAAGGCAGGAGCCAGGTCACACTGGAGCAAAGGCATCAGTTGAAAGTCAGGCACACCTAGCTTTGACACCAGTTATACCACTTGCCGGGTGACCTTGAGTTTAAACTCACTGAATCTCGGGGGTGGGGGAGTGTTGTCTGTAAAGTGGAATAATGGTATGTTCCAGGGCTATCGTGTGGATACCTAGTAAAAAGCCTTACTTTAGTCAGTAAGAGTTAATGCTTTTAAGCAAACCCAGAAAAAACTGATGATTTTACAAAGGTATTTTTAAAATACTGTATCTATGTTAAAACCTATTCATACTCTGAAGGAGAATGAGACATGATACAAAGAGCCTTCTCACTTAGCTTAAAGCTGCAGTTTTTGGAGGAAATTCGCTGGCGAGCATCTTCTCAGAATGTCAAAGTTACCCCCAAATTCCTGCCATGATATTTGAGATGGCTCTGCTTAGTAATCATGTAGGGAGCTGGCAAAACAGAACCATCTTTTTTCTAAGCCATAATTAGTCAGGTGTTTGGGGAGGGAGGAGAGAGTGAAATGCATGGCAGTTGGCATGCTCTGATCCACAGGTGCTCGGCGGTGGTGGTCACACCCCTGCAGAGGGGCATTTTGGAAATGCGCTGGTCCAATGCAGGGGGCAGGGTAAGCATTACTGTACTTGGAGGGCAGAGACGAGGGACGCTGGGTGCATGCAGCTGTCGCACATAATGAAGCACTTGCTCACCGTATAGTCACGTAAGCGAAGACCTCGTTTTTCTGAATCTAGAACTAACTTCGTTTTGCGTATAAACATAATGTATTTCTATTCAGCTATAATATTTTCCAGGAATTCAGTTAGTACATAAACCAAGGAAAGACTGTTCTCTATTTTGTTCAGAATTCCAAGAGTTGTTTACCATTTTGGAAAATCATGTCACTGGCAGCAGCACAAGCTTGTGCTATCCAAGTCTCCAGTATCACTCGCCTGTTTTAGCTGCACTGAAGGTAGCAAATGTCAAGCACCTGATCACGTCACTGGCATCCAACCTCCAAATCCTGGCTCCAAAACAAAAAGTGCGAATGCGCCGAAGTCGGTTTTCACCTTGGGTTTTTCGCCTCAATTCTTGTTTTCTCTTACCAAGGCCCTGTCAAAACAGGATGCAAATCCCGAGACCAGTCCCAGGCCTGCTCAAAGACTGCAGTCAAGGCAGACCCTCACACAGGGCCGCTGTAAGTGTTAACACCAGTCTGGTGAGAGGGCTCAGGGCCTGGCTCCGGACACCAGAGAAAAACACACTCCTTGGCCTTCCACCCTGGTTTTCTCATCAGAATGATGATGTCCCAGGATGACTTGTGGACGAATGCGAAAGGGAACATAGAAAATCTTTCCTTCCAAAAGAAAATGAACGACCCATAAAGCTCTGTGAGCTGACAGCCTTGTGCTACTGTCGGCTATTACTGAATCCTTTCTGAACTGCACCAGGGGATATAGGAGGGAGGGTGACGCCCAAGTCCTCCTTGGAAGAGGGATGGAATAGGCTCTCTCCTCTGGGTTGTATCTTTGTTCAGTGCCATCTTCCCTGGGCTGGACTAGGACCTAACCAGAGTAATTCTTTGCTCTGCCCAGATCAGCCTTTGCTCCCAAGTTTAGTGTCCATCTTCAGGAAAGCCTGTATATTTCTTTAGAATGAATTTCAGCCATATGTGTGTGTTTTGAAAGAACTGGGGCTTTTGCTCTAGAATGGTCAGCACAGAGACACAAAAAGGGCAAAGTCTTTGTTACCAAATATTCAGCTCACGAAAGTTGAGTCACCATCACAGGGCTAACCAGACAACGTCACCACCTTTCAAAGCACAGCGTTGACACTATTTTTCCCTGGCACATTAATTTTCTCACAACAGCCAACTCCACTCCTCTGCTTCTGTACTGAATGCCCTCTGGAGACAGTAAGGCCACCACTCCTCAGTCCAGCCCCTTCCCCAAAGGGCTCAAAGGAGTGTGCAATCCTTCCTAAAAAGCAGCAACACTGGGGCCAAGTTCCATTTATGTGATCAATAAATGAAGCTGATGAAAAAGAATGCACACCTGCCTCCCCACAAATAAAAATTTAGGGAGAACGTGTCTGAGTTTGTGGGAGAGTAAAGAGGAGTTTATACAGTTTGGTGCCACCAGATTCTCTATAAATCACAACTGGTCAAACAGTAACAATAGCAATGCCAGGGAGGCCCGCGATGTGGATCTCGGAATATACTCCTGTTACTCCAGGTGTCACATAGACTCAGTGGAATGACTTCAGCCTACTGCAAAGTGAGAATTGCCACTGGGTAATAAACTCCTTTCTGTCCTAAAATAATCACTGCAAGAAGTAGTAATAGTCCACGAAGTAATCACTTCAAGAAGCAAGAGGTGTTTTAGCTCCTCAGTGGTGGCAAAGTGCCTCTTCAGATTGAAAAATGCTGATTTATTCCAGAATGCGGAAATCCTGCTGGCTGTTCGTCTCCGTCCCCCGCTCCTGAAGGCAGGGATGTTCTGGCCTGTGTCAGAACTGCCAGTTTAACCCAGTAGGAAGTTTTGTCTCCAGCACCCTGTTCGCCAGGTCTGTTGGCCGAGAGAAGCAACAGCTCACCAACGCTAACATGTGAAGAACCCAGAGGGTGGAGAGAGAGGTCTGACTCCTGGAAGGAGTGATCTGCACACATCGCCACTTGCCTTCCAGCTGCTGTGGCCAAAAAGCAGCGTCCCTCCTCAGGCTGCCCCTGAATGCCACCCACAAGTGACCAACAGCACCGGGGAGTGGGGCACGGGGGTTTTGTTGCGGGGCAGGCTGCTCTGAAGTGCCCGGTGCTCCTCTACCTCCTCGGACATTTATACACATAGGTCAGGATAAGCCAGATTTCAAACAGCCCTGAGCACGTCTAAAATGGCCTGCAGCTCCACTTCTTTGAGCCTCAGTCTGAACCTCGGCATCTGACAACCCCAGGGTGAGAGTCTGAAGACGTATTAAGGAACGAACCCTTGCCAGAACTGAAACCGAGATGAGTGCAGCAATGAAAAACACTTAGAACCTCGTGGGCTCGCAGCCAAACACTCGAACTTGGTTTGCACGTCCCAACGAATGCAGGATTCGCCACAGCGATTTACAGCAGAGATGCTAACAGAGATTTACAGCAGAGACTAGCGTGTGGTGCTCTTGCAAAGGCAGAGGTTTTGGGGGGAAAGGTAGAAAAGGAAAATGAAGAAAGAGAAAGCGACAGATGCAAATGCAATCCAAACACCCTGAGTCACTCTTTCAACCTCAGAAATTGTACAATTTGAGTGATCCTAATGGTCTTTGAAGTACATTGGAAAATGTCGCAATAGATGTTTGAATTAAAATCCAGTAGGTTTGCCAAAAGACCAATTGTTAAAAATTGGCAAGATTCCAGAGAATTTACTAGGCTGCGGACTGCCCGGGGCTGAGAGAATTGCTAATTCCAAAGAAAGTTAATATCACCTTATTGATAAAGGGGTAATTTTTAAAGCTTATGGTGTGGCTTTTGTGACTCAATTAAAATTTAGAGTAATTTACTAGACACAGTGGCGGCTTCTGTTACATTATATAGTATAAAACCATTTGATTTTTCTCCCAGGGGCTGTTTTTAATCCCCCTGGCCTCTCCTCACCTGTCTGCCTTTGAAGGCAACAAAAACATTAAAAACATGTAAATCTCAAACCAGCCTTTTGAGAGATTGCAGGATTAAGAAGTAAGATGTCCAGGAGACACTTAAACAAAGCTCTCTCCTAGAAATGTCAGATTTGTCCACCGAAATTAAGAATCACATGGGCTCACACCAAAAGGGACTGCTTTCACAAACTTCATTTCCAAAATGTGAGACCTAATTTTATGCCCTTTGTTAATTTGATGGGAAAAGAGTCTTTCCTCATCTCTTTTCCCTTCTCTCCCACACCATCTGCAAATAAAAGCAGAGGCTCTGTGGAAGAAAAGCCTCACGGAATGACACTGGAGGTGCTTGGGCTGTGAAGCTCCCAGGCAGTGTCACCTCCTGCTCTCTCCAGGACGTGCTGATCGGGGTAAGCACGCCCGGCCACCTGGCGTCAGTGTGACGCTGAGACTTCCAGGGGTACAGACTCGGGAGGAACCTCATCCCTCGGAGCTCTGCCCGGGGCCCCAGGGAGCCAGTTCTGAGCTCCGCCCCACCTCTGCCTGCCAGGACCCCGTGTTCGCTCTAAAGTGTCTTCAGGAGCGACTGAATGTGTGTGATGCGTCAGCCAGCCACGCCGAACTGCAGACCTCCAAAACACTCTAAACTATAACTTCCCACGTGTGCGTAAAGATTATTTCTCTCTGAGCATTCCTTGTTTTGATTTAAGGGCACTTCCGCAATGTTTCCTTAAACTTGTTGAAATATTTAAGATCCAAAATTTAGATTAAAAAATGCATAAAAGCCGCCACAATATGAGAGGTTTCTGCTTGTGATTTTTCACATCATTTAAAGTTTAAAAATTTTTTTAAATTCTTTGTACTCTGGGGCATCGCTTGAATTTTATAATAAGCAACTGTTACTTCACATTTTAAAAGTCATTATTCTTTCAAATTTTCAATATAAAAGTTTTACAGCAGAGACAGTACCTGGGGCTGGCTCGTGTTCTAGCAGCTGGTCTGCTTGTCTTACCTGCTGTTGGAGGAGCCCCTGCGACCCCAGCCCACAGAAGCCAAGAACTAGAAAGTGAAACTGCTTCTGCTGGTTTCACTTGCCTCAAAAACACACCACCAAAAGCAGATAAATGACCCAAAGCAATTTACTCTTGTATCTCTTATTGTTTTCTTTCTATTATTGTTCATTTACTTGTCAGTGTTTTTTTATTCTTGCTGTTGTCCTGGTTTTGGGGGGGTGGGTCCTGGCAGCAAAATAGAAGTCATTTTAGTGGCATAGGGAAGAAATTTAAACACGTTAAACATAAAAGAACTGGGTGTTTGCGGAATTTTCACTTTTCTTATAATTCCACAAATCAAGAAGACATAAATTATTTACCAAAATATTACACAGCCTCTCCACATACACAAAGATAAAAAAAACACATTCATATTTTAAAAAATATCTGTCACAAATATGTTTGAAAGGTAGATTGTGAAGCCACCAGACAACTTCCCTGAAACTGAAGGCTCTACGTTCACATTTTATTTGAGTTTAGACGATTCGCTACTGCTTTTCTAGGTAATCTTCACCGAGCACTGTTGCTCAAATACCCACTTCATTTCTTCGGGCTAGTTCTACCAAACAGCACACACAAAAATGCTGCACATGAATATTGCACTCCTAGGTAGTTTACTTTTCCACACTATAAATTCCTTCATAGTTATTTTTATGCTTTCACTCCAAATATCCTATCTTATATATATTTTTTAAAGTCTTGAGGGAAAAAAAAAAGCAACTATGTTTCTCACTCTTCAAAAATGGTTCCTCTGGTTGAAAAGGAAGAAAAACAGAGTATACAACAAACATCTGGATTCTGAAGTGACTGGATTACTTTCTCAAATACCACAATTCCTGAGACCTACCAAAAAGCCACTTTCTCAGGAAGCTACTGATTGTCGGACCCTCTTGAGTATCATCACAGAATCCAGGGCCTCCTCTCCTTCACTGTTTCAGGTAATGGAAAGAACTTTTGAGCACCTCAACCATCAATCTAATGATTACCTGCAGCCCACACCTCACCCTCATCCACTGTCCTGTCCTGCTCAGCAAGCAATCATGCCCCTGGATTCAAGTCACACAAAGCCCTACCTGGAAGGAGGTGACTCTGTATTTAAACTTGGGAAAACTGCTCCTGACACTCCATAGTCACCTGGTTTTTTTCCCCAAAACTAACCAACACCAGCAACTAGCAATAAATAGTATTCTCATCTATCCTGGTAAATTAGGAGAAACTAGTACAAAGACATATAAAATATTCCATCTGAGATATAAAAAACAAAATTCAATTTTAACAACCACTCTTACATGTTCACAACATACTGATTATAAAAATTAAATTTTAGGTGAATATTTTTATCCCAAGACATACTACAATTTTTTAAATTAAAAAACAGAACAAAGCAAAGTGAAATCATCATGCCAAAAAGAACAAACAAACTAACCAATTATTTGAGTGCACATTTGGGAAAAAAAATAACTTTCTACATATTCAAATGCAGAGTGAAAGAGTAGTATATGTACCCCAAATTGATAAACTATATAATTCTATACTATGTCTTCCCCTCTGAGATCTGGTCAAGAAATCAAACACTGTATTTTGAGTAGGAGGAACTAAACTTTACCTGCCTGCCTCAGCGGTTTTAGGGCAGGACACTCGTGCATTGCCGTAAATGTAGGCATGCAATCCAGAAGAACTGAAACAGGTAATCTGTTATGCTTATAGTGAAAAGAGAAGGATCCCATATCAACGGCACACCCTCCGATTGTGCATCTCCCTTACCTACAGCTCGTTCACCAGAGCCCTGATCAGGTTCTTTACCAGGCCGGGAATGTTGACTCAGAAGACAGATGACTTTCACTACATGCAAACCGAGTATTGCAAAAGCTAATCTTCCACCCGTGTGTTAGTAGCTCACAGTTAGTCTCCAGCAGCCCTGCTCTCCGGCTGCAAACATCTCATTAGACTAATGCATTCAGCACAGGCAGAAAACTCGATTTACCATAGCTACAGCAATGAATTTCCATTACGATGACAGCTTCAACCACCTCATGTCCGGAAAACCAGCCAACCACTGGCTTTTAAAGAACACACACATTTTACATGCAGAAAACGAGGCGTGCGAGTGCATGTGTGTGTGTGTGTGTGTGTGTGTGTGTGTGTGTGTGTGTGTTTTGTGTTTCCTTCCTCTTAGCAGCCCAACTAAGAGAAATGTGCCGTGTAGCTTTTTGCTGACACGAGCTGCAAGGTAATGACACTTTTGCTTCCTTGGTAGTTACGTCCTTGTAATAACCTGAATTATGTCACAATTGTCAGAATGGGTGTTTCCAACATTTCGGTTTGCATTACCCCTCCTCTGTTGCCATGGAAACCAGACTGTAACATCATCTCTTTGTCCCAGTCTTGCAGCAGTGTGCCAGCACCGGGCTTATAAGATACTGGTGATCTGAAGGAGTGAATGCTTGGCTTTGAACAAATAAAATAAAAAGAATTATTCTAATGACATCGTTGTTCAGGGGAGACTGTGTGTTTGCCAGAGGAGTGTGCCTCTACAGGTGAGCACACCATGCTCATACGTACTGACTCTACAGCTGCATACAACACATATGGTTAGTTCTTTTAAACGGGGCACTGACTTGGGCTCCAGATCTGTGCGTAAGTGCAGAAGCGTAAACACGGTTTACACTCATAAACATGGTCGGGTCCTGCATGAGGTAGAATGGTCCTCACATGGGATAAGGGCTACTATTCATCCTCCATGCCCTATTGTTTCCTCTGTGGCAAATCAATTTATAGTGGTAAAGAGACTTTTTCTTCTTTTTTTTTTGTAAAGTGGAGCAAGGCTCCCAATTGCCCATTTCATTCACCCCATTCTGGCATTTTATTCCCAAGTATTTCCTACAAGATGAAACATCCGTTTAATATGTGATCACCTGCAGGCTTATTCCTGGGGGTGAACAACAAGCAAATTTAGCCAGGACTAAACATCAACCAGGGATAATTAAGGTTTAGGCCACAACTTGGACAGTTACTGAGAATGAAAAAAAAGAAATTACAATTTGAGGTTTTTCCAAATACATATACAGAGTCACAAAAGAAAGAAATAATAAATCTCTCTCCTCAAATTATAAACATAGAAAAAAATTAAATTTTTTTGAAGTCAAAGCATTGTACTTATTGAACAAGAAATAAATTCACCACTTAATCATCTAATTTTGTTGTTTTGTTTTGTGTGGGAAAAGGCAAGTTTGGTAGTTTTTCATTTTGCTCATGTAATATAAGTTCATTTCATTAAAGGAGGAGGAGGAAGAGGAGGGAGGGAGAGGAAGAGGAGGAGGAAAGAAAACAGGACCCAATGGATGATTTCAGTTTGGCCAGCATTTCTGCTGCAGCCACCGTGGTAGTATTTATGCCCATGGCCTTGAACACAAACCTACACTACACTCAGTGAAGCACCTTGGCCTGAGATGCTAGACCAGTCTTTGCTTTAAAATATTTCTTCAGATAAATCAAATAAAAATTTCCTAGATAATCTAAAATATTTCCCAATTTCTGTAAAGGAAGAAAAAGGCTTGTCAAGATCTGCCTGAAATAAAGGAGTTTTCCATTTTCCTATCCAGCTCTAGAGATTCTGGTGATTCTGGTCCTTGGGGTGCACAAGACCCATCCTTAAGTCAAGTGTGTCTGGGATGCAGGCACTGGCATCACAGGTTAACTGCACAATGAGGCTTAAAATGGAAATTAACTAAACCTGACTTGCTTTTAAAAAGTAGATAGATGCTTGATGGATAGACAGATAGATAGATGACAGATGACAGATAGATAGGTAATTTAGATAGGGATTTCTTTCTTTATACAACCATGACTATGGGTCTTAAGTAATTAAGTTCATGTTTTTAAAAATCCTCAATGTTTTTAATTCCAAGAAAAATTTAAGTTAAACATGTAAGAGAAAGGAATTTGGTGGGATGGCTGCCTACAAGCTAAGGGGTCTGCTGAGAAGACAAGGGGCCCTTCCGAGCTAATGTATCTCCAGGTTTTATACATCCCTGGGCTAGGATCAGGATGCTTAGGCTATGCCACGTTGTTAATTTTCTTTGGTACTGTGGTTACATTTCTGTCTCAGACCACAGGCAGCACGCTCCACTCTTTCTACACAAATGTTACTGGGTTGGTAGTTAGCAGGAGGCAGCCAGAGGGAACAGGTTAATTTGGGGGCATCCCAAATGCAAATCTACTTAGAGTAGCCTCTCTCTGAAGAGTAATCCCTATGTCAGCTGCTGGTAAAGAGTTCTGGTTCCAACACAAGAATCAGGTGGAGAGGGCTGTGTCCTGGACAAAGAAGTCAGTGCTATGGGAAAAACAACACTTGTTATCATAATAATAGCCAACATTTACTGGGGAAATATCATGTACCAACCCTTTTCATATGTTATCTCATTTACAACAACCCTATGAAATAAGTATTATGAATACCATCCCCATTTTACAGAAAATGAAACTGAGACTTGAGGACTTTAAATAAGTTGCTTGGGCAACTTATTTAAATTTAAATGCTTATTTAAAGTATGCAGCTCAGAAGTGTTGCATACAGGACTGACCCAGGCATTTTGTCCCCAAAGACACAGTACTTAGTCATTTGGCCACATGGCCTCCTGGCACTGCCCCTTGTTCCAGCTCTGCCATTAACCCAAAAACATTGGTCGAATGTTATTACACTCTCCTTCTATAACATGGGGATGGGATTAGGAGACTAGATCACCTTTGTGGTCTCTTATGGTCCTGACATTCTATAGTCCAATGAATTGCTTTATCTGCTGGGCTGGAACAGACCAATGCTTTGGGTTGGAGGAGAACTCAGTTATGGTTATGGCTATGGCCATGACTACTACGGGGAAAAAAGCACCCTCTCTTTCATTAGAATAAGATCTGATAAACTAGTGCTTTGGACTGCCAATTTGGGATGGAGGTAGAGGAGAGAGAGCATAGAGAAAGAACAGGGAAGTTTTAAAGGCCAAGATCCCATTCCTGAAGTAGCAAAAGGAGACCAGTTTCCCACAATCAAGAAGCCCCATGACACCACTTCCACATCATTCAACACAGACTTTTCCCTGAATGTTCCTGAAAATTTGAGAAGTTTCAGGGTTATGGAAGGTATGAGGCTTATGATCCCATTTTGCCAGAGGGGAAATCGAGGCAGCAAATGGTTAACCTGATTAGTCAGACAAGAGGTAAACAATTAGTAGACCCATATCTCCTAGTTCCTCCAAACTGCCACTTCTTCAACCCAAAGCCCTACCTTCCACAGGGCCAGATTTTTGTTTAAACTACACAAGCAGGAATCTTTCAAAATTAGAAGCAAAATTGTTCTTTGTAGTGAAGTTAAATGGGAAACAATCTCAATGTCCAATAAAAAGAGATTATTTGTTAATGTATCATGTGTCCATACTATAGAATATACAATTTAACCACCAAAAAGGATGTCATAGAAAGCCATGACATGAAAAAAGTTTCTCAATATATAGTTGCCAAAAAATGCAAGTTACAAAAGAATATGCGGAATAGAATCTTATTTTGAAAAAAAAAAAGATTTGCAAAATACTGGAGCTATGGTAATAGTGATGATCCCTTGGTGATAGGATTATGAGTAATTTTTATCTTCTTAATCTGTCTTTTTTATATTTTCTATAAAGGAACACCTACTTTATGTGGTAATAAAAAGTTAATGTGAACTAATTGATTAGTGACAATTTTTCCTTATCACATCTGCAAACATATTTGCTTATAACTCTCATAAATCTTAAATCTCAAATTTCTTTTACATCAATGAAATAAAAATAAATCCTGTGCCTGGTGGTTGTAGGCTACATTCAGCCATGGCCTTAGCCAGTGCTTCTAGCTTGAAGACTGCTCCCCAACTCTCTCAAGTTATCCTGCTGTCCTCCACTCTGGGCTTCACCATTACCTAATATCTTTGAGCCCATACAGCATACTCAGCACAACTAACACAAAATCAGGGACAGACTCCCTATCCTTCTATACCCAAGGGCTCCCATGGTCTGTGGGATCCTTTCACACCTGATAATACTCAGTCTTGTTTTAGTAAAGCCATATTCTAAAGATAAACGGGTTGGTGAGGGGAGAAGGTGATCAAATGAAGTGAAAATCACTCCCATCCAAGGAAAAAGTGACTCATTAAAATTCTCTTGGGCCTAAAACTTAGTTCCTTTCAGATGGAGCCTACTGTGTTTGTGGCTCTGGGCCTGTGGCCCTGGCTGATATTCAGAGATTGACTTAGTGGAAATATTTGTCTCAGGGTCTGGCAGTTTTGGTGGTAGCAAGTCGTCCAGTGACCCTCATCCCAGGGGCAGTGTCTGGTAACAGGGTTGGTTAGTGAGGGCATGTGCTGGCAGCCAGGAGAGCTGCAGGGGACAACAGCTGGGACTTTTCTTTGGTAACTAGTCTGTAGATTCCAAGCTGCCAAGGAACCAGTCTTGCTCTCCAATGAATCCCCAACATGTGTCTGGTCTGTAGTAGGAAATCAACAAATAATTATTGCTTAATGAACAAAAGAAACTAGGGGTTAAAAAGGTGACCTAGGGCTTCCCTGGTGGTGCAGTGGTTGAGAATCTGCCTGCCAATGCAGGGGACACGGGTTCGAGCCCTGGTCTGGGAAGATCCCACATGCCGCAGAGCAACTAGGCCCATGAGCCACAACTACTGAGCCTGCGTGTCTGGAGCCTGTGCTCCGCAACAAGAGAGGCCGCGATCGATAGTGAGAGGCGCGCGCACTGCGATGAAGAGTGGCCCCCGCTTGCCACAACTAGAGAAAGCCCTCGCACAGAAACGAAGACCCAACACAGCCATAAATAAATAAATAAAATTTAAAAAAAATTTAAAAAATTAAAAAAAAAAGGCCTATTAGTATAGGCCTTTAGACCTGATTCCTTTTCCCCCCCAAAAAGTGACTGACTTTGGATATCTGCCATCAGAAACAAAAATCCTAATCTGTTAAAACTGAAAGGATGACTTCCATTTCCTATCTCCCTCTACCTTTATGCTCTAAAAATGCTATCTCCTTGGGATCACTTCTGCTTTGAGCCATGTTTGTTTGAAACTGATGAATTTTTATTCAGAATTCATAAAGGTGATCTCCAAACACTTTTGGCTATTTGATAGGTTTCCTTTTACCTCCTAAAATATTTTCCCCAAGTTAAATATGAGCGACCAATGTTGGAATGCTGAGAAACTCCTAGAATTAGAGAAAGTGAGACTCAGCCATACCTGTATGTATACTCCAAAGAGACAGAAAAAGAGACTTCAAATAAAGAGTATATGCAATTTACTCTTTTTTAACCTGAATAGCCAAAGCAATCTTGAGAAAGAAAAACGAAGCTGGAAGAAACAGGTTCCCTGGCTTCAGACTATACTCAAAGCTACAGTAATCAAAACAGTAGGATACTGGCACAAAAAAAGACACATAGATCAATGGAACAGGATAGAAAGCCCAGAAATAAACCCACACACCTATGGTCAATCAATCTACAGCAAAGGAGGCAAGACTATACAATGGAGAAAAGACAGTCTCTTCAATAAGTGGTGCTGGAAAAACTGAATAGCTACATGTGAAAGAACGAAATTAGAACATTCCCTAACACAATATACAAAAATAAACTCAAAATGGATTAAAGACCTAAATGTAAGACTGGATACTATAAAACTCCTAGAGGAAAACACAGGCAGAACACTCTTTGACATAAATCACAGCAATATCTTTTTGGATCCATCTCCTAGAGTAACAGAGATAAAAACAAAAATAAACAAATGGGACCTAATTAAACTTAAAACCTTTTGCACAGCAAAAGAAACAATAAACAAAACAAAAAGACAACCTACAGAATGGGAGAAAATATTTGCAAAGGATGCATCTGACAAGGGATTAATTTCCAAAATATACAAACAGCTCATACAGCTCAATATCAAAAAAACAAACAACCCAATCAAAAAATGGGCAGAAGACCTAAATAGACATTTCTCCAAAGAAGACATACAGATGGTCAATAGGCACATGAAAAAATGCTCAACATTGCTAATTATTAGAGAAATCCAAACCCAAACTACAATGAGGTATCACCTCACTCCAGTCAGAATGGCCACCATCAAAAAACTACAAATAATAAATGCTGAAGAGGATATGTAGAAAAAGGAACCCTCCTACACTGTTGGTGGGAATGTAAATTGCTACAGCCACTATGGAAAACAGTATGGTGCTTCTTTAAAAAACTAAAAATAGAGTTGCCATTTGATCCTGCAATCCCACTCCTAGGCATATATCTGGAGAAAACTATAATTGGAAAAGACATACGTACCCCAATATTCATTGCAGCACTATTTACAATAGCCAAGACGTGGAAGCAACCTAAATGTCCGTTGACAAATGAATGGATAAAGAACATGTGGTGTATACACACACACACACACACAAAACACACAATGGAATATTACTCAGCCATAAAAAAGAATGAAATAATGCCATTTGCAGCAACACGGATGGACATAGAAATTATCATACTAAGTGAAGTAAGCCAGACAAAGACAAATATCATATGATATGGCTTATATGTAGAATCTAAAAAAAAAAAGATACAAAGGAACTTATTTACAAAACAGAAATAGACCCACAGACATGGAGTACAAACTTATGGTTACCAAAGGGGAAAGGGCAGGAGGAGGGATAAATTAGGAGTTTGGGATTAACACATACACACTACTCTATATAAAATAGATAAACAACAAGGACCTACTATATAGCACAGGGAACTATACTCAATATTTTTTAATGAACTATAAGGGAAAAGAATCTGAAAAAGAATTGATATATATACATATATACACACATATATACACACACACATATAACTGAATCACTGTGCTGTACACCTGAAACTAACACAACATTGTAAATCAACTATACTTCAATTTTAAAAAAAGGAGTATATGCAATTTAGCTGATAACAGTTACTTCTTCTGGACCCAATTTCTACAGAAAGGGGTGTGTGTGTGTGTTAAGTAGGAAGGACGTACCAGGGGGCTCAGCTAAAAGAAACTCTACATTTTAAAAATGTCATTTAGAGAATAGCCCGTTGGGGGTTGCCTGCAGTTTCAGTTTCTAGAATAAAGTCATTGATCACCTGAAGCTCCATCTCCCTTTATTTGAGGGAAGATCTCCAAGATGGGTCCTTTAGTTACCAGAAGGCAAGAACATAACCATTGTCCTTGAAACAGAACTTGAATGCAGATGATGCAGTCGGAAATTTTTCACTGTCTTTAGATTAAAAAGTAGCTGGTTGGTGAATAAAAAGCAACTGGTTGATGAATTCCCTGTAAGGATAACCAACTTCAGTATGGGCCACAATTTTAATAAGCCCACTTGGTTAGAAGCTGAACCCAGAAAACTGACTCTCAGGCCAAGAGGAAGGAAGAGAGAAGTAAGGTTGCATTAACAGTAAAAATAACTCAGAGCATTCATTGGCAGGAAGTCCAGTGAGCTTTCAGTGAGGCTGACCCAACTCAGTGATATGACAAAACACCTGGTCTGAATCATCCTATGCCTGGCTTCCCACATGGTCACAATATGGCTGCCACTTGCTTCTAGGCCACATACTACCCCATTCACATTCAACACAAAGGAGAGCTTCTCCAGGTACCTTCCACAGAGGAGCTAGGAAGCTTCTTTCTTAGAGCAACCTGCCAACATCTCTCTCATCTCATTGGCTGCAATTGGGCCATGCCCCATCCCTGAACCAATGACAGCCACTAATATATGCTGATTGGCTTAAGCCCACCTTTGGAGGGGGTGGGAGGTGGATTCTGCTTTGCCCCAGGCACAGGAGCTGCCTGGGGAGGGCTGGATACCTGAATAATTGCAGTGCTCTTGGCCAAAAGGAATGGGTGCTAAGGGACCATAACCAGCAAGAAGCGACTGATTAGTAGAAGGTAGGGAGGGGGAGAGCTGGGAGGAGAGAAGAGCTTGGTGGGTTGGGGGGTAAAGAGATGGCAGGATGCTGTGTGCTGCGCATGTGACCCTCACTCCTACAGCACTCTCAGACGTGATCTTCAGGAAAGACCACAGAAATTGTGAAGTGCTTGATGTGGTTGAAGCTCTTGTAGAAATTGGTGAAGATGCTGAGTTTTGCTCTGTTTTGGTGAAGATGCTGAGCACATGAGAAGCCAGGGACGAATACCAACGGGATTCAAAAACTGTTAAGCCTGGGGAAGTAGTTAACTGCTAAGCCATATGGGGAGAACTCTGGACTTCCCTGGGATGTGAAAATCAGGAATTTAAGGGACAGAAAGGCAGCCAGCTGACAAAGGGGCTAGAGCCATGTAAGTTGGGTGTATATTCAGCTATATTGCACTCTTAAGTAAAGGGGAGGGATCTTCTGGAGATCCTTGACTGGAATTGGTACTCTCCAGATGAGCTATTCAAGACTGAATGACTCACTCTTTGAGAAGACTGTTGTGAATGACTGGGATTACCTTAATCTAGCTGCACAGTTCACCCCTAAACTGCATGTGTGTGTTTTGTGAGATGAGAGATAAAAGCCAGGCCCTGACTGAAGGGAATCGATGGGAGGGTCGGTTCCGTCCTCTTGAACAATGTAGGGGCTGCAGGCAAGCCTTGGGAAAATGGCCAGGTGGAAACTGAAGGAGTTCCTACAGCTTAGGGCTCAAGGGATGCTGTAGGGACTCAGAGACTACCTGCTTTTGGCAGCAACAGGACATGTTGCAGCACCATCTGGGAATGGGTCCTCTACTGACCTTCCAGTGATGGAGACCAGGAACAACCTCTGGACTAGTACAAAACCCAGAGAGTTTGGGGGACTCTCCAGTGAGGGATGCCCATCTTCTCCTGGTTTGTGGGAGTTATATTCATATGAACACTAAAGGAGATGGGAATAGCAAAAACTAAAATGAAAAGAAAATTTAACAAGAAACATACAAGTTTTATGTGAAGCTCAGTGGCTCAGAGCAAGTATTCTGACTTGACCCCATCTGTGACCTTGGGTGAAGAAACTCAACTGCTCTGTGCTTTATTTAATTTCTCTTGTCTGTAAAATGGGCATAGTACTACTGTTGTGAGGATGAAATGAGTTAGAATAGATATAATGTCAAGCTGTTAGAATAGTGCCCAGAATGAATGAATGAATGAATGAATGAATACATAAATAGCTATAATAAGGAAAAGGGAATCTAAATGGCATAAACACACTTGAGAAACAGGAGAAAAGGGGGATAAAAGCAACAAAATTGTAGAAGCTGCAAAGCAAATGGGCTGATGGACGAGAGGGATCTGACCTGGTGGACCCACGATATCTGAACCTTTATTCTGAAGTGAGGGGTCCCAGGATGCACACACTTCACACCATGAAAGCCTCTGAAACTGGAGGCTTCAGGAATCTCCAAAAGCGGAAGTGAGGGGGGACTAAGAACAAGACCAGACCCCCTCCCCACCCCTATGCTGCTGGTGATGGCCCCTCAATCCTGACCAAACAAAGGATTACTCTATTCTTGAGGACACAGGCCCACCTGAGGGCAGAGGTGCTGTCCCCAAAACAGGATTCAGAAAAAATCCATATCCTTAACCGTGGGACCCACAGAGCCCATCCTGACTCAGCTGTCAGACTGTTTGCAGGGAGACTTAGACCCCCAGGCAGGACATCAGAGGAAGAAAAGATCTACACACACTGACAGGTGGGGTTCACATGAACGGCCCAGCAAGATCCCCCTTCAGTGAAGCCCACCAGTGACAAGGCTACCCATACGCAGAAAGCTTCCCATCACATTTTAAGGGGCTCACTAAATTTGATTCTCTGGCCTGAAAGACAGAGACTAAAACCAACAAACAGGAAGAAAAGGAATCTGGAGAAAAAAAAATTTTTTTTTAATTATGATGAATGTCCTGGAAGACATAATACAACATATTGCACTAATAACATGAGAATGGGTTGCTATTTTTTAAAAAGACATTAAAAGGATAAAAGAGGATCCTTGGAATTAAAAATATGAGAGTAGAAATGGAAAATGTAATAGAAAGATCAAAGGATATTGTCAAGATAAGAGAGAAAAGCTAAAAGAAGGAATCTAGAAGAAATTAGGGGATCAGTGTAGGAGATGCATGGCAGGCTGATGCCCCCTAAGAAGTGAGATGCATGTCCCTCCTGGCTTTACCCTCCTGCAAGTTTATTTCAGCTAGTTTTTGATTGTATTTGGATGTCTTCTTGGGAAAACAAGGGTTTTGGAGCTTCCTAGGCCATTGTGCTGACGTAAATAATCTTAAGCAAATTTTGATTGCAGCAATTTTTGTTCCTGTGCTTTAAGATGTATTTTAGAAGCAGAGAATAAATTTCTTAAGGCAGATTTATACATCCTTTTAAAAAAAACATGCTGTTTTGGAAAAGTATGTTAATTGGAATATTGTTGCTCTCTCATTTGAAAATACTTTAGCAGAAGTACTCTAAAGACATACAGTGAATTTGGAGCTGGCACAGAAATGAGTCCTGCAGGTCAGAGTTATCCTGTCTCCTTATTCTCAGAGTTTTATCCCTCACCCACTCAAACATCAACATCTTAACTGATGAAACTACACTTTAGGTACCACTTTAGGTAAAGTCTGATTTCCAGATGCTAAACCTCTAACCACATCACAAGACCTAGGGACTTTCCACCCAGGGCTTACCAACAACATGGGGTGCCCTCACCGTCTCTGGACCTCCCAAGCACTGGCCACAGCATACATCATCGTCTAATTCTTTAGTCAGGGATGGGAATAGCTCTCCCACTACTAATTTTGATTGCCCAGATAGGTGTGGTGACTCCTCAAACAGGTGATGACATCTGCTAATATTTTACTACAACCAATTTGTACAAAACAAAGCACAATACACATTGTATTACATAAGCTCCCACTTTCTCAAAAAAATGATCATCAGGACCACATAGCCCAGGACTCACTCAGAATCCGCCTAAATTTAGCCATTTCTTTGTATGCTTGCCTCGCTAAATCCTGTACATTTGGGAAGTTGTCTGGCATACAAATGCCATAGTCTTCCCCACAAGATCACACACTCCTCCCTTTTCCGCTGGGATATGATCAGGGCCGTGAAGTTTTGGAGCACCACATTTCTCAGAGCCACCATTCTTACAGTGATATATGTCCAGTCTCTCATATGGTTTTTGTCCTTCCATACACTGGGATTTGTATATTCAAACACTGTTCTGGAGCTTATCCTGGGTTCTTGATTCCCAGTCTTGATTTCCCTCCCCACCCGCCATCTTCAGGGAGCCATTGAACATCCACAGGTGTCTCACATGCCCAGTAGGTAGAATAAAGGGCAGGCTGCTATTCCTTACCCATTATCAGAGCCCACTCTGTGGGATCTGCATTGAGAGGTGATAGCATGGAACCATCAGGAAGCATCACATGTTCCAGGAACTGTGCCCTTCCACTTCCACCTGGGCTTATGAAATGTGTATACCCTAAACAAGGGAATAGCCTTATCGGGTGGGTATCTTGGGGTGTCTGAGGGTTAGATTGCCAATCATGAGCTCTGGGCGACCAGTTTCTGAGCATTGTGGTCCCCAACCCTGGATGTCCAGAAATTAGTAGGCCTACTGTGCTCCCACCCACACCCCATGAGTTCCAGGTTTTGGTCCCCCATCCCATAATTATGAGTGTTTTTCCTGACATTTTCTCTTTGTTTATGATATTTATCGGGTTGACCACTGGGAACAGATCACCCAGAGCCACTGATAGCCTGTGACTCTTGTCAGGTTTAACACCAGGTACTATGATAGCCCATCCTTCAGAGATTATGGAGTGAGGGGTCTTCCAAACCTGGAAGGGTATTTTTCCTAAGCATTTTCTTGATGTAGATCAACTCTCTATCAAGGCCCTGATTGCCCTATGGGTGCCAAAGCCCTGCCTACTAGGGCCATGATTACATTATCTCTCAAGTCGTAGCTGGCTCCCTACATTAGCACTGCACAGTGCTAGGGCGAGCTGATTGGCTTAAATCTTATTCCAACTGGTATCATAGCCCAACATGTCCTAGATTAACCTCACCATCGTTAAGAGAGAAGCAGGGACTCCTTAAGTTTCTCCCCACAAATAACAATGAAGGGCTATTGCTGGCTTACCACCACCTGGGCAGGGCTTGTGGCCCTCTAGAGTCCCAGAGGTGACCACTCAGCCTCCTTTCTCCCCAGGCAGCAAACAGAAGCGGTGATAAATGAAATATGAGGTCAGCTCTGCCCCATCTTCAATTCTTCCCTAGTGTCCTCTAAGGCTTGGTTCAGGAGTGTCTGAAGAAGGACAAATCACTAGAGGCAGTTGGTAGGAGTGATTAATTCCAGAATAATGGTGATGGGAAATTCCAGAATGACAAATATCAATGGACCTCGTGAGTTGCCCATCCTAGAGGCATGTCACCAAAGGGGGAAAAAAAGAACTAGGAGGTAAGGTAATGCTTAAACATAATGAAAGTGTTACAGTGCTGGCAGATAATTTGGGGATAAATTTGTGATAGGTACTTAGAAAACCAAGCAAACAAAAAATAGAGAAAGAGAGAGAGAATTATTAACTCAGATAAATAAAGAGAAAGAAAAAGAAAATATAACTGTAGTACATTATATGATTCAATTCCAAATGATATATACATTTTCAAAACAATATTATCACTAAGTATCGATTTCACTAAATATTATGCCATAACTTCATTGGGAGGATGGAAGGAGAAAAAGGTGGGATGAGGTCTTCAAGCTAAACCCTCATCTTCCAAAGTAAGAGATAAACAGACTGTACCTAAAATGAAAATAATCAAGAAAGGGCATTATATGCAGATTAATTAGAAATTTAGGCAAATATCAGAAGCAACAACTAACAAAACATGGTTGTCATTGAAGAGTAGGGACAGGAGACAACTATTTTTGATATAAATCTTATAGAATTATTTGCCTTTTTAATCTCTTTCTCAATAGATAGATACATATATACATATATATATAACTTTAATTATAAAAAGCATTAAATAAAAAATTTTAAGCATGCCCATTAAAATAGAAAAAAAGAAAATCATTGATCTTCTACCTCTGAGAGCGAAGGAGCTCACAAATACTAGGAACATGATATTTTTCACCTAAGAAGAGTTGCCATTTTAAAAAATATGTAATAAAATTCAATCATAAAATAAAAATTAAAAACAAAAATTTTAAAGTAAATCTAATTACACTGTTTTTTCTTTACTCATAATAAAAAATTTTGTATTATTACAGATTCTTTATGAGAATACCTACCATTGCTCTCTAGTTGGATATTGGAATTTTTTTTCTTGGAGAGATTCAATAGCAATGTTGTGCCTAGAACAGTGCCTGACACATAGTGGGCACTCCATAAATGTTTGTTAAATGATGAATGAATGAATGAATGAATGATACTAATTCATTAAACACTTGTGAACATCTAGTTTCCCAGATTCAGAGTTCACTGAACTCTGAATGAGAGGGAGAAAGTTCCTTGAAAGCAGAGACTGTGTTGGATCTATTTTGGGGTCCTGATCTGGGATAAATAATGTGACCCACTGTGTGTCTAGCATGATCCTATTATAGACAGGGATTTTATATTAAATAGGCACTTTTTGAGCTGTCTAGCATATCAGATGCTCACAGATTCCTAACTTCTGAATGCCTTTCCCCTAACTTATGATAAGTGAAGTGACAGGGAATCTTTACTCATTCATTCATTCAACATATAGGTAATGAGTGCCTTCTGTGTTCCAGGCACTATTCTAGGCTCAGCTTAACAAACAGACCAAAATCTGTAGCCTCATGGAGCTTACTTTCTACTGCAGGGAGACAGACAATAAGCAAGATAAATAAATAAAATATGTACATGTTAATAGTGATGAATGACAAGGAGGAACATTTAAGCAGGGAAGGGGGATAAAGAGTGTCAGGGTTGCAGTAAGGAGGAAGGGAATTGTAATTAAAATTAGAGTAGCAGGGCAAGTCTCCTGGAGGTGAAGGTGTGTTAAGATCTGAAGGCAGTGAAGGGGAAGCCCTCTGAGCCTCAGCCCCTCCACTGCAGTGCGTAGTGGGAAGACGGTGAGCAGGGGTATCAGCCTGCTCTGTGGACCCCTCACCCACTGCACGTTGGCAGAGCAGCCTTGGGCAAGTTACCTAACCTCTGTCTGGGCCCCTCCGAGTGGGAGTGATGGCAGCTAACTCATAGAATGGGTATGAAGATTCCCAAGACTGAATTCTTTGCGCTCTTCTATGACTTTCGTGATGTTATCAGAGGAACCTCACTCTCATCTATCTGCTCAATCCCCAAACACACCATCTCCCTCCCTTTAGCCATTATATCACATCAGACAATATTAAGTCTGTATTGACCAGCATCAATAACTTATAAATAGGTTTATAAATAGTTTAAAATGTAGATTTGTAGTCATCACCTTTTTTGTGCATAACATATAATTGATTTAAAACATTGTGTAAGTTTAAGGTGTATAACATGTTGATTTGATACATTTATATACTGTGAAATGATTACCACTGTAGCCTTAGCTAACACCTCTATCATGTCACATAATTATTATTCATTCTGGGGGCGAGATAACATTTAAGACCTAGTCTCTTAGCAACTTTGAAGTCACCTTTCTAATAGGCCAAGATTCTTTCCATTTTTATTCTAAAATGGTCTCAAGTTGCAAATCTGCCAACTAACACTTATCCAGAGCTATCGTGTGCCAGATATTGTGCAAGGTACGGGAGAAACAAATACAGACTTTTCTATCCTGGACCCTATGGTCATGAATACCAGCAAAAACACTCTTTTACATCTGAGCTCTGAGGCCAGACTGCCTGGATTCAAATCCTGACTCTGTCACTTATTAGGTGACTAACCTTTGGCAGATTACTTAACTTGTGCGTGCTTCAGTTTCCACGTCTATAAAATGGAGGTAAAAATACGTTATTTATAAGGATTACATGAACTAACTAATACACTTAAAGTGCTTATAACAATACCTGGAATGTTATAAGCTCTCAACAGATGTTAGCTTTTAAAATGACATAGATGACCTATAATATTTTAAAAAACATTTATAACATTTAGTTTTCACAGATGTCCTGGGTGACAGAGAGCTAACACTCACAAGTCTAACTTGTATAAATGCATGAATTCCTCTTCCTCCATACATCTGTATTTGCATCCACTGATGTACACAAGGACTTAAAGACTCTTTTGGGGGAGGGGGTAGGAAGTTTTTCCATTTTTTTCTATTTCATTGATTTAGGCTCTTTATTATTTCTTTCCTTCTGCTTGCTTTGGGTTTGATTGATCTTCTTTTTCTAGTTTCTTAGAGTAGAAGCTTAGATTTTTGATCAGAGACATTGCTTCTTTTCTAATATAAGCTTTTCTTTTTTTTGGCTGCATTGGGTCCTCGTTGCTGTGCACAGGCTTTCTCTAGTTGTGGTAAGCGGGAGCTACTCTTAGTTGTGGTGCATGGGCTTCTCATTGCAGTGGCTTCTCTTGTTGCAGAGCACAGGCTCTAGGCGCGCAGGCTTCAGTAGTTGTGGCATGTTGGCTCAGTAGTTATGGCTCACGGGCTCTAGAGCACAGGCTCAGTAGTTGTGGCGCATGGGCTTAGTTGCTCCGCAGCATGTGGGATCTTCCCAGACCAGGGATCGAACCCATGTCCCCTGCATTGGCAGGAGGATTCTTAACCACTGTGCCACCAGGGAAGTCCCTAATATAAGCATTTTAATACTATATATTTTCCTCTAAGCACTGCTTTTGCTGCAATCCACAAATTAGATATAATGTATTTTCATTTTTATTTTGTTCAAAGGATTTTAAAATTTACCTTGAGGCTTCCTTGAGGCCCATAGGTTATATAGAAGTGTGTTAATTGCCAAATATTTGGGGATTTTCCAGACATCTTATTGTTACTGATTTCTAGTTTAATGCCATTATACTTCAAGAACATACTTTGTGAGATTTCATTTATTTTTTTAACCTGTCCACCTGCCCTCTATCCCACTGGCCCAGTGGAGGCACCCTGCACACTCTCTAGGCAGCACCACCACTCTTGCCCATAGGCCAAAGCTCCAGGAACCAAAAATAGGTTTCCATTTTTAAAAGTGTGTTAAGGTTTTCTTTATGAGCCAAGGTATGGTTTACCTTGGTGAATATTTTGTGTACAATTGAAAAGAATGTATTTTCTGATCTTGCTGAGTATTCTATCAATATAAACATCAATTAGGTCAAGTCAGTTAATGATATTACTCAGATCTTCTTTGTCTACTGTTTTCTGTCTACTTTTTCTATCAGTCCTTGAAGTCTCCATCTATAATTATGGATTTTCCCCTTTCTCCTTTCAGTTCTAGTAGTTTTTTCTCCATGTCTTTTTAAGCACTGTTGTTAGATATGTGCGAATTTAGGATTGCTATGTCTTCTTGGAGGATTGAGTCCTTTACCATTATGTAACATTACTATTTATCCCTGGTAATATTCCTTATATTGAAGTGTACTCTTTCAGATATTAATATATAATACAGCTATTCCAGCTTTATTTAGTGTTTGCATATTTATTTTTTGTCCTTTACTCATGATATATGTATGTTTTCATATTTAAAATGAGACAATATAAAATGGTTTAATATATATGCAGTTGGAGCACCAGAAGGAGAAGAGAGAGAGTGAGGCAGAAGAAATATTCGAATAACTAATGGCTGAGAATTTTCCAAAATTCGTGACAGACATCAAACCACAAATCCAAAAGCTCAGAAACATCAAGCAGAAAACAAAAACATCACACCTAGGTATATCATTTTCAAACTGCTGAAAATAAAAGATGAAAAGGAAATGTTAAAGGCAGCCAGAGAAAAAAGGCATATGACATTCCCTGGGGAGGACAGGAGACTCTAAAAGAGTAGTCAGAAACATCATTCCAGTGCCCCTTTAGAAGGCCATCAATCCAAAATTAAAAAAAAAAAAAGAAAATAGAATTGACTTCACCAAACTTAGAGCATCTGTTTTGCAGCAATCTTAAAACTTCTAGTAACATGCCTTTTGAGCACATTAGAGAAGCGCGTTATTCAAAGTAATCCAGGCAAACAAGTCCCCACACACTGTACACTTCTGTTACCAGCTTCTTCATCAACCTGCCTGCTCTGCCTGCCAACCCTGCTAGTGACTTCTGAGCTGTTCCCCCCACAGGCCCTATAGCGGGGGACTGCAGAAGAGCAGGACACCTGTAGGCACATTCAGCTTCAGGGAAGGAGACGAAACATATTTCCAGGTGGGAATGACCCACTCAAACTTCCCGAAACAGGCTGGAGGGGGCGGGAAGGGGATTTACCACACTTGCTCTCACAAGAATTAGAGAGCCCACTGGTGAAGAGACTGGAAGGTACGGCACCGGGGCTGCTGGCACCAGGGCTGCTGGTGATGTTGACCAGCTTCAGCACCTGGAGTCTGGTTTCCATACCCCTGAGAGAGAAAAACCAAAGCAACAGAAAAAAAGAGACAAAGAAAAATTATAATAATCGCAAACTGAGTAGGGGAAACAATCAAGGATACGGTATCAGGATGAAATGAGTATGAGTTTGCTAAAGAAAAGTTAGATGTAACATGATAGGAAAATAGAAAAATAAAATGTACACCATGATACAGAACAATTACGTGATGGGAAACAGATGTGAATGTGTGTTGGGAGGAGAAAAAGAAATCAAGAGACTGACAGGAAGAAAGCACATGTTGGCTATGGAAGGGTGAATGGGTCTTCTGGAGCAGGGTTGACTCACAACAGCATGGGGATATGTGTTGTTGAAGGAGGCTGCCAAGGAGGGAAGGCAGGAAAAATGGTGTTGGTACCCTTGTATGCAAGTGATTGAATTAGTCTTCTACCCGCAATCTCTTTTTACCTCAAATGTATTGAGAAAAAGTATTAATGTGCTCACAGTGGATCAAGAAACTGATGATTTAAATGATTAGTAGGTACTAATTAGCAGCCACAAGTCTTAAAGGTGTGCAGAAGGGTGTTAAGCCCCCAACTGCTCCTGGGCTCTCAGCTGGACCGAGGCTTCCTCACTTTGCCAAATAACTTTATTTTTAAGGACAGAATCCAATTCATTTTCCAAACAACTACCTCCGGAGCCCCAAATGGCGATGGCCGTCACAGCAAGGGGACTCCCTCCCTGAGGTCAATTCTCCATCCCATTTGCTCAGATGCCAAATTTTGCACCTCCAATATATTATATTTTAGGAAGATTAAAAATTCATATCCCCTACATAGTGAGACAAAGGATCTCATTTTGGCAAAAAGGACCATTTGAAATTATGCCTGGGGGGATGGGTTGTGAAAAAATCTGTCCTAATGCAGCAGGATGTGATGGCCCTGACTACTAAGTTAGCATTGCTGGAGCCTGGAGACTCTCCCAGGGGGACCAGTAATGGTGGGAAATTGCATGTGCTATTAGCCTGTTTTCACACTGGACTTAGCAGCTACTAGAAAGGTGCTGGTTCTCTGGAAATTACAGAATAGTTGACTGGATTCTTTTTGTCTCCATAAACCAGTGGAGGAACTGGGATTGTCTCCCTTGCATGATTTCCTGTTACTAATTAGAATATTAAAATCTTATGGAACAAAATGGTGACCAAAGTCTGAGTTTGAAACTCTGCAGTGACTATATTCACTTAGAAAGAATTAGGCAAGGCATTATTTTGAATCCTCAGATTTCAATTGTGTGTGACAGAACATGGAGTTGCATTAGAGTTTTATCATCAGAGTAAGAGGATACAGTCCAGGGAGGCTGGGTTTTATGAGACCCAGATTGCTATGAACATGTACTACACGTTATTAAATTTTTACCTCAAATCCTCCGAATGCCTGCCCTTGTTTTTCTTTCCTGGACCAATTCCCAGCTCCTCAGTGAACTTGGGTGCCACATGTGTTGGACACATCCGTGGAGGATGCTCTGCTCAGGGTCCTCTTCCCACCTGCAGTGAGAAGAGACAAGTGGGCCTCTGCCCTGGGGAAGACAAGGACCGCTCCCTGAGGCAAGCATCTCCACCATGGAAAGGTTCACTGTGGAGAGGAAAGCGCCTCTCCTGCCAGGAGCTCAGCTGATCTCTCAGACCAAGTTCAAGTGTCTGACAGGAACAATGTGCTCTCCCAGGAAGCCAGCACTTCCTGGGTTCTAGGAGCTTCCTGACCAAAGCTCCAGCCTGGCAGCCAACCCCCTGTCTATCAAGGTGCTGATGGGACCCCTCCCCGCCGCCAAAAGAGTCATCTCTCAGGCACCAAAGTATTGCACTTTCATTTATCAGGGTTTCCTTGGTGTTATGGGTTGAATTGTGTCCCTCACAAAATATGGTGAAATCCTAACCCCCAGTTCCTCAGAACATGATCTTAATTGAGATAGGGTCTTTACAGAGGGGATCAGGGTAAAGTGAGGTCATTAGGATGTGCTCTAATCCAATATGACTGGTTTCCTTATAAAAAGGAGAACTTTGGACACAGAGACAGACATGCATTGGGAGAAGACAATGTGAAGAGACACAGGGGAAAGATGCCATCTACAAGCCAAAGACAGATCCTGGAATGATCTTTTCCTCACAGCCCTCAGAAGGAACCAACCCTGCTGACAGCTTGATTTTGAAAATCTAGCCTCCAGAACAGAGACAATACATTTCTGTTGTTTAAGCCACCCAGTTTGTGGTACTTTGTTATAGCAACCCTAGGAAACTAACACACTTGGCTTTCTCTCCTCCAAGACTAAGCAGGTCAGGAGCAACGGGGAGCATATCTACATCTGAGTCAGTCCTATTTTGGATGGGATTCAACAGTGGAGTGAAGGAAACAAGCTCAACAAGGGCCAAGCAGTGTTATTAGGAATATTATAAGGGATCTGGTCCCTCATAGGGGATTGAGTCCTTTGACACAAAATCTAAATGTAATGGACACATAGACTGTGTGTGTGTGTGTCCCATAGGACAGTGGGTGTAAAATGCTTATCCAGAAGTGAGGTCCCCAGAAGGCTCCCACCAGGCTTTGTTCAGGGTGGTGCACAGGTGGTATCATGACTTCCATATTTCTGCCCTACCCAACAACTGCTGAGCCTGTGCTCTAGAGCCCGCGAGCCACAACTACTGAAGCCCGTGTGCCACAACTACTGAAGCCTGTGCACCTAGAGCCCGTGCTCCACAACAAGAGAAGCCACCGCAATGAGAAGCCCGCACACCGCAATGAAGAGTAGCCCCCGCTCGCTGCAACTAGAGGAAGCCCACGCACAGCAACAAAGACCCAACGCAGCCAAAAATAAATAAATAAATTTATAAAAAAAAAAAAAGTAAACCTCTCTGCCAAAATAGCAAAATACAGGTTTGTCTATTAAAATAAATTATTGTAAAAATATTAAGCTTCTCAAAAAGAAGTTTCCATAGATATAAAGAGCAGCAGCTTTAGCTGAATTTCACGATCTAAATGATTGGTTGCTTTTTCTTAAAATCTGTTAAGAACGCTGATGGCTTGGGAAAAAAGTCACAGACAAGGTTGTACTTGAGTTTAACTGAAACAAAGCAGAGATTGGATTTTTTTAAAAACCAGCCAGATTTTTATAAATGGAATTTAAAATATATAGATAAGAAGACATTCAAAAGACAAAACAGAAATGAATGTCTCTCACGATGAGGGTTTCACGCATTCTTTCATTCGCCCACACCTTTCCATTCCTCCCTCCACATAAATTCATTCCTGGCTAGAGTTGCCAGAAAAAATACAGGACACTCAGTCAAATTCGAATTTCAGATAAACAAGGAACACACACACATACACACATATACATTTAGTATACCAAATGTATATACCTTACACATATATGCATATTTATTAATAAATAGATTTATATATATATTATGTAATATATATTTAGTATAAGTGTTTTCCTAACTATATAATATAAAAATATATTTAATATACATTTTAGTGTAAGTATATACCAAATATTGCATGAAACACACTTAAATACTAAAAAATAATCTGTTGTCTATCTGAAATTCAAATTTACCTGGGCATCCTCTGTGTGTGTGCTAAATCTGGCAACCCTGTTCCTGGCCCCAAAGCCAGGCCCCTGACAGCTCCGATGGAAGGTGTGGCGGTGAGTCCTAATGAGGATTATATTTATCCAGGCGGGTGGCTGTATTTCCTCGATGCTCTAGCGAGAGGCCCTGAAGTTCACTGGGTTACCCCTCCGAGGCAATGACCGTGGGTAGCTGTCGGCCCCCAGGGTGGAGTTTCGGGGCTGAATCCTGGGGACAGTGGGGCAGCCCCCCCCCCCCCCCACCGAGGACGGGGCGCCAGGTCTATCCACCCGAGAGACGAACAACGAAAGCGGCAGTGACTCCCTTTGGCTTCCAGGGGTCCGAGGAGAAGCAGCTCGGTCCTGGGAGTGGGCAAAGGGGACATGGTCGGGACTCCGGGTCGCCCGTAGTTCGGGCGCGGCTCCGGCCACAGGGGCTCCGGCCGCGGGCTCACAGGAAGGCGCCCCGGATGTCCCGGCTCCCGACGGCCTGCTCCCGGCCTCCTCGGCCGCCTCGCGCCCCCTGGCGGCGGAAGCTGGACACGCCGCTCACTCGCTGAGTCCGCTTCCGCCTGAATCCCGACACCTGCACGGAGCACCTGCACGGGAGGTCGAGAGTCCTGGGGAAACTAATGTTTCGTGGGGCAGGGCAGAAGAAAGTGACCGTTTCCACCGAAGACACCTCTTTCAGGGTCTTCAGAGACAAGGGAAGACCTGAGCTCCTGGTAGAAAGTCTCCTAGGGACAATCGCACTGCTCCTGGGAGCATCTTTGCCCTCGTCTTCCGCAGGTGTTAGGTAGCTTAATGCTCCGCTGGCCCCATCACTTAGACCACCTTGAGTAAGTGTGATAGGGAATCCATCTTTTTAACTACAAGACTTGCCAAACTAAGAAAAATACAAGTAGACATCTTGCTCAGTCAAAATTAGTAATATCTCTTGCTGCAAACGCAAAACAAAAAGATGAAGGTCTTGTGTCTTGTTTTACCTTACTCACACAATGATTCCATCCTCTCCCCTTCTCACAATGCTGTGCAGACGTTCTCTAGGCAGACAGAAAAATCAAGAAACAGATGTTCCAAGTGAAAACCAAGGGCAAGAGATGTCCTAACCACCAAATGACTGTCTCTCTCTCTCCCTCCTTCTCCACCCAATGCAAGTTAACTGACAAACACTGTCAAGGTCTTCATGGTGGGTGGTTTTTTTATGTGTCCACTTGGCTTGGCCAACATCCAGTGTTTGGTCAAACACTGGATGTTGCTGCGAAGGTATTTTTTAAACGAGATTAACATTTCCATCAGTAGACTTTAAGGAGATTATCCTCCATAATGTGAGCGGGTCTCATCCAATCAGTTGAAGGCCTCAAAAGGAAAAAGATTCACTTCCCCCAAGGAAGGAGGGAATTCTGCCTCCAGACTGCCTTTGGACCCAAGACTGCATCAACTCTTCCCTGTCTCCCAGCCTGCCAGCAGCCCACCCTGGAGATTCTGGACCAGCCCAGCCTCTACAATCGTGTAAGCCAATTCCTTAAAACACCTCTTTCTCTCCCTCTCTCTCTCATACATAGATATAGACATATCTATATCTGGCTGGCACCCTGCTCAGCCCAGACCCATCCCTCTCACCTACTCCAGAACTTGGCTCCAGCAATACCCCTCTCTTGCCTTATAAGTTTTTCCTCTCCAGTAGACGATTTCCTTCTGCATAAAACATACTGTTATTGCTCTCATCTTTTAAAAAAAAAATCTTGATTTCATTTCTCTTCCAGCTGCTACTCTCTTTCTTTGGTCATCTTTGTAACAACATTCCTCTAAAGAGTTGTGTGTGCTCTCTGTCTCCAAGTCTCTCCTCCCATTCTCTTTGTTTGCCTTTTTTATTGTGAAATACAACACATATACCAAAACAAGGGGGAGTGGAGGGTAAAAACAGAACCATACAGCTTAATGATTTATCCAAAACAAATACCCTTGCTACCACCATCCAGGTCAAGAAAAATAGCACATTAGCAAGAGCACAGAGTTCTTCCTTATGCTTTCTTCCACTTCCTTCCCCTGTCTGTCCCCAAAGGTAGCCACCATCCTGACTTTTATGATCATCACTTCCTTGATTTATTTTATTGCTTTACCTTCTAGGCATGCATCCCTCAACACTGTATTTTAGTTTTACCTCTTTCTAGAACTTTAAATAATAGGATAAAAAAAATGTCTTCTGTGGCTGGCTTCTTTCATGCAATATCATGTTGGCAAAATTCACCCATGTTGACAAATGTAACTGCATTTCATTTATTTTCATTACTTTATAGAATCCCATTGCACTAGTTATCTATTGCTGTGTAACAAATTACCCCAAGATTTAGCAGGTTAAAAACTAACATTAATTATATCACCTATGTCCTGAGAGTCAGGGATCATTTGTGGCTTAGCGAGGTGTTCTGGCTTTGGGTGTCTCGTGTAGTTGCAGTCAAGCTGTCGCCTAAGGCTATAATCTCTGTAGACTTAACTAGGGCTGGAAGATCCACTTCCAAATTTACTCACAGGGCTGTTGACAAGACTTAGGCCTCTCCATAGGGCTGCTCATGACATAGATTCCCCAGAGCAAATAGTCCAAGAGAAAAAATGTGAGTGAAGGCGCTCCCAAGATGGAAGCTGCAATGTTTTTTATAACCTAATCTCAGAAGTGACACACTGTCACTGCTGCTGTTTGCTATTGATCACACAGACCATCCTGGTCCAGTGTGGGAAGGGACCACCCAAGGACATGAGCACCAAGAGGCAGGGATCACTGGGGACCATCTTGGTGGCTCCCCACCTCAACCTTTGTATAAACATAGAAAACTTTATTTATCCTTTCTATAATCAATCAATATTTGGGTCACTTTTATTTTGGGGCTGTTATGAACATTCTTGTACATGTCTATTGGTGTGTATGTGCATGCATTTCTGCTGGATAAATACCTAGAAGTGTAATTGCTAGGTCACTGCCTATGCATAAGGTCAAGTTTAGTAACTAATGGCAAACTGTTTTAGGAAGTGATCTACAAAGTTACAACCCTACCAGGAGTAGATGTGATTTCCAGTTGCTGCATGTCCTCAGTACCACTTGGTATTGTCAATCTCGTCAAATTCTGCCATTCTCATGAGCATGTGGTGATGTGTCATTGTGGCTTTCATTTGCATTTCCCTGATGGATAAAGAGCTTGAACAGCTTTTTTTTATATATGTGTTAAGACCTTGGGATATAGTGTTTTGTGAACTGTAGTAGATGTGGAGACATGGCACTCAGCTCTTCCTTCCAGGAAGGACTTCCTGCCCAGCAGCGGAGTGGTCGCCAGACAGCCTCCAGCCAGTGGCTCCTTCAGGGTCAGCCTCGACTGTAGAGAACCACCTTGTCCAAGGTCGCGCTCTTCCTGGGGAGCCCATTCTCTGACTGAGCAAGGCAGACTATAAAGGTACAGCCGTACCAGCCTGACACTGGACACAGGACACATTAATGAGCACCCTCCACCAAGTTAGCCTGGGCTTTGCTGGGCCTACATCGAAGTTCAAGTCTTTTCTCTGCCCCATCCTGCTTCCTCCCCCTTTTGTTCACCATAAGCGTCTTGATTCTTAAAAAACATCTTGCACCACAAACTCCTTCTCAGGGTCTGCTTCTGAAGAACCCAATCTGTGACACAAAGTGTCTTTTTAAGCCTATTGCCCATTTTCCTGTTGAGGTGTCTGCCTTTTTTTTTTCTCACCAATTTGTTGGTGCTTTTTGTTTAGCATGGATACAACTCCTTTGTTAATTGCATGTATGGCAAATATCTTCTCCCACTCTGGGGCTTGCTTTCTTCATTTCTTTATTGTGTCTTTGGACAGAAGTCCTTCATTTGTATGTAATTCAGTTTCTCAATTTTTTTTTCCTTTTTAGACATGCTCTTTGCATCCTACCCTAAGGTCATGAATATATTCTCCTATATTCCAAAAGCTTTTATTGTTTTGCCTTTCAATTTTAGACTTATATGCCACCTGGAATTAATTGTTGTATAAAGCGTGAGACAGAAGCCATGTATCTGTTTTCTTTTTTCCCAAATGGATATCCTATTGTCCCAGCATCATATTTTGAAAATGCCTTCCTTTCCCCACTGCTCTGCAGCACCAACTTCTCACATATATCAAGTGCGTGAATCTATCCACACGTGTGGGGCTGTTTTTGGATTCCCATTCTGTATCATTGGCCTCCTTGTCTGCTCTTGTCCCAATACCACACGTCATAATTCCCGTTCTGAATTTCAAAGCTGCTTGGAGTGGGGTTTTTGTCTCCAGTTGTTCCAATGAAATGGCTCTTATGAAGATCAGCAACACTTCCTCCTGGTTAATCCAGGGGTCAATACTCAGTTCTCACCCCTTTCTTGTCTTCTCGGTGCAGTTGACACCAGTGACGATACCTCCTTCTCCTTGACAGCGTCTGCCGGAACCCCACACTCTTGGTTTTCCTCCCAACACACGGTGTGCTCCTTCTCTGTCTCCTCCGCCATCTCCTCCTCCTCACTCCAGCCTGATAGTGTTACCCCTCTTCAGGGCCCGGACGTCTCTCACTTATTTCTTTGTTGATCTCATTCAGTGAGTAAATGCCATATTCAACCCAAATTTCTATTTTGAGGTGGACCTTGTTCTTAAGCTCCAGACTTACACACTCAGCTGCCCACCTAACTTTTCATTTGAAGAATCTCAAACTAACATATCCAACACAGAACTTCTAATCTTTTCCCCCAAATCTGTTCCACGTCTTGCCTTGATCTTCTCTGCTGACAGCAACTCCATCCTTCTAGTTGCTCAGGCAAAAACCGTAGAAGGATCTTTACTCCTCTCTTTCCCTCATAACAGCACATTCACTTCACTAGGAAATCCTACTGGATTTACCTTCAAGATATTCACATCCCAAATCCAAACACTGCACCCCACCTCCACGGCTGCTGCCCCACCGAAGCCTCCATGAGGACAAAGGGATAGCTATACAGGCATACCTCGTTTTATTGTGCTTCACAGATTTTTTTTTTTTTCCCACAAATTGAAGGTTTGTGGCAACCCTGTGTCAAGAAAGTCTATCAAAGCCATTTTCCCCATAGAATTTGCTCACGTGTCTTTGTGTCACTCTTTGGCATTTCTTACAATATTTCAAACTTTTTCACTATGATATTTGTTACGGTGATCTGTGACAGTGATCTTTGATGTTACTATTGCAAAAAGATTATGACTCACTGGAGGCTCAGATGATGATCTGCTTTTTAGCAATAAAGTATTTTTAAATTAAGGTATGTATGGTGTTTTAGACATAATAGACACTTAATACACTACAGTATAGTGCAAACATAACTTTTATATGAACTGGGAAACCAAAAAAAATCTTATGACTCACTTCATTGCAATATTCACTTTATTGCGCTGGTCTGGAACAGAGCCTGCAACATCTCTGAGGTATGCCTGTATAGCATCCATTGCCTTATAACACATGTAAAAATTCCAGGGAGAATTCTGCAGTAACCTTCTAATTGGTCTTCCTACTTCAACCCCTCTCTCCTTAGTCTTTTTTTTTTTCTTTTAACATAATAGCCAGAAGTATCCTTTTAAGACAAAACTCTGTCACTCCTCTGCTCAAAACCCAGCAGTGGCTCCCCCTTCACTCAGAGTAGAAGCCGAAGTCCTTAAACAACCTGAAAGGCCCTGCCTTCTGCGACCTTGACCTTCGATATCTCTCTGAGCTCATCTCTTGCTGCTCTCCCCTCGCTCACTCTGCTCCAGCGGATCCAGCCACTTTGATGGCCTCTTTGATGTTCCCCGCACTTGCCAGCCGCTCCTGTCTTACAGCCTGTGTGTCAGCTTTGCCCTCTGTCTGGAACACTCTTTCCCCAAATATCTGCACGGCTAACTTCTCCACTCCTGCAAGCCTTGGTCCAAATGAGATGAGACCCGTCTTGACCACAAAAAGTGAAACCTGTCCTCCATCTGCCTGCCTTGTTTTTCTCTACTTTCTTTTTTCCATCACTCTTATCACCTTCAATTATACTATTTAAATTACTTATCAATTATGTTTATTGTTCATTCTTTTTCTCCTCTTTTAGAATGTACAGCAGGGGTCTTTATTTGCTTTTGTTCTTTTCTGTTTTCTTTGTATCCCAAGCACAGTCTACTCTTAGCTTTGTCCTCCGCCCCTCCCCTCGGCCTCAGGCCCCTGCACCTTGAGCCCATGAGGAACCCGTCAGTGACGGTCTTCCGGGGTAGCCCTGCTGTCGGAAGCAGTGGTGCAAGTAAAGACACGTGGGTTGTACAGTGCAGCCCCTGTGGGGGAAGGTGCCTGGGTCCCAGCTCCAGCTCCGTCACCAACTGTGACAAGTCACTTCTTTTTTTTTTTTTTTTTAAATGCTCACTGTGAGCCATCAGTTAATATGAGGGCTCAACTTTGTTGACTCAGAAAGTGTTGAGTTTCTTTAGGAGTTTTTGTTTAAATTCCTCTACTTTTTTTTTTTTTTTTTTATGGTTGTGTTGGGTCTTCGTTTCTGTGCGAGGGCTTTCTCTAGTTGCGGCAAGTGGGGGCCACTCCTCATTGCGGTGCGCGGGCCTCTCATTATCGCGGCCTCTCTTGTTGCGGAGCACAGGCTCCAGACACGCAGACTCAGTAATTGTGGCTCACGGGCCTAGTCACTCCGCGGCATATGGGATCCTCCCAGACCAGGGCTCGAACCCGTGTCCCCTGCATTGGCAGGCAGATTCTCAACCACTGCGCCACCAGGGAAGCCCCACATCTCTTATCTGAGTCTTTGTTTCCCTGTCTCTCCCTCACGTCAATGCCTGGCCCTCTGTGGGCGCAGCTGGAAGTGTGATCTACTTCAAACCAGAGCTGCTGAGAAGGGGCCTCCCAGGTTCTCAGCACTTGCATACACGCTGTCATGAACTCCCCATGGTAATGCCACCCCATGGAGGTAGCACCAAGACTAAAATCCATGGATTTTGTTCCCATACCTACATTCTCTCTGCTTATATTAGGCTGTGGAGGGATTGGGGGACAGGCACTCAGTTCAATCAGAAGTACCTAGCACTAAATTATGCAAAGAAAATTTTACAAATCATACACAGGGAGATGGAGGAAGGCTTTTTTTAAAAGATTTTTTTTTCTCGCTCTAAAAATTATTCTTTTCAACACACTGAAACAGTCACAATTCTACTCAAAACTCAGTTTTAGTATTAGCAAACCTAAAATCGTCTAAAGTGCGCTGCCCCTAATGTGTCATTCCTGACGCTCGGAGGGATACCCTGTCATCAAGTCAGCAGACTTGAAAGATGTGGAGGTTCAGTGTATAAAGAAATAATACTGTGAGTCATAACACTAGTTTCATCTCCAATTCTCAAAAGCACTATTCTGAAAATCACAGCAATCCTCATAATTTGCATGATAATGGGTCCGGATCAGCATTTTGTGAGTGGGGTAGGGTAGCTGGAGCAAGATCTCAGGACGGTGGGAAAGAGGAACTGCAGAGTCCGGAACCAGGAGCTGGTTGTGGGGAAAACTGCAACTCTGAGACATTTGGAAGGGATGCCCTGCTTCCCCTCAACTTGGGGCACCTCTTCTGGTGCTTCCCCTTCTCTCTCTCATATATGTGTTGTCACATCAAGGAGTCTTCTGGAAAAATGTGGAAAGTTGAGGTACAGCACAGCCAGCAACAGGAGTCCCAGGAATGTGGCAGAGAATCAAGAAATTATAAAAAGCTGGAGAAACTTTAGATGTGATTATAAAGCAAGTAGACTAATTTTTACGAAGATATAGATGCAGAGTAATTCATATAAATGAGGGAGGCTAGAGTCATCCCAGTAATATTACTGAATGTCTCCTTGGGAGTCCTCAGATGCACTTTAAATAAAAATCATGATTTTTAAAAAGGCACCCATTGAATCTTAGTCACATGCTTAATTTTTCATCGAAATATCAGCAAATTTGACTACCCTCCCAATTCATCAGCATCATCTCTAAATGACTTTTCACAGTAAAAAAATAAATATTCTCTCAAAGGATGGTCAGATGCCAGCACAGCTGTTCAGAAGAATATTTCAGAGGTTCCTCAATTATTTCAACCAAAGACACTCCAAAGACTCCCTGGACTTGGATAGCATCTTAGGAAAAAGGACACCACTAAAGGGATGGCAGCTGTTCTACAAGGATCCACTCACTTGGAGGCACACGTTCAGTTTGTTGGGAAGAGTGGGATTTGGGGGAGGGGGGGAGGGACACGTTTTGGGTTGAGGTTTTGGGCAAAGGTACAGAGGCAATTATCAAAATCTTTTATGGTTACAATATATAACAGCTATAGTGTTCATTTTTAGACACCCTGTTTGCATTACCACACTGCTCTGGATTCAATTTGGAAAATTCTGTATTTTTTTTAGTTGGTGCACATGTTAAGTGAACGGTCTTCAATTGTAACATAAAACTATCTTTGACAATAAAACATTTGCAAGAGGTTTAAATGCACATTATTCTCAAGGAACATGGCCTCACTGGTCCTAATGGTCACTAAATAGAACTCATTCTCTTTGAAAATAAGAACTCTATACCTCTTTGTAAATAGAAGTTACTATATATTTTGAATTCCAACTTTTGAGAGACAATTTTCTATGAATATCTCATGTTTCTGCAAACCTTGTGAGCAGAGGCACACTGCTTTTGTTCCAGACTATCTTTTTATGTGTGCATAGGAAACAGCCTTGGAAGAAAGAGTGTCTCCCTCTTGGGCAGCTTTGCTTGCATACTCTTTAAAGAGCAGGTTTCCTGAGCTCGAAATTCCTCAGCATGTGCAGCATCCACCTGAGCTACTCCAACCAGCCCCATGGAACTCGGGAGACAGAGGAGCAGATGGGGAACAGGAAGCTCACGCAGCCTCCAGTGCCTCTGACTTGGGAGTCTCCTGTCTTCCGCCAGCATCCATGGCACTGTGGCAGGTTAACTTGTTAGCTTGCACACAGAGTAAAAATCTCAGACCCTTCAATAGTTTTTGACACCTACCATCCAAAAATTAATTTTGGAGAATAAAAGGATTTTTTTGTCCTACCTGACTTCCTACCTCTCTCAAGCAATCTAATACATTTGTATTAATAAACGTGGATTGTCCTCGGGAGTTTGTTGCAAAGGGGCTTAATGTTTCTAGCCAGAAAACCGAGAAGTAAATTTAATATATTAAAGGACACATGTAATAAAGGCTAGGGCTCGACAGGAATACAAAACATTAAAGGGAAGGAAGTAAGCCTAGAAGGTGGAGATAGAAATAAATTACACAGCCATGTCTTTAATTTTGGTTCTTTGTGTCACAAACTAAACCATTCTTTGCTAAAGAAAATTATAGCCCTATCGCCCTCTACCGGAACCAGGCTAGAAACTACAGGGAAATAGTTTAAAGTTCTTTATGGAATCTGCTCATAATTATCCAGATTTTAAAGTGTACACTTCAGGTGTCCAGTAACCCAGCCTGGCAGGTTAATGCTGGACCATTTAGTGCCGAAAAGAGTGGACAGTCCTTCTCACGCTCACCTGTAATTTGTAGCAGCCACTGATTGCAGGGACCACTAACAGAGCTGTAGACTTTGCTGGAAGTCCCTGGAAGCCACACCTAGCACTTCTGCCCCTCACCTGTCCCACTTTCTTTCCATGGACAACAGCTGCTTAGAACCCTCCCCTCATCTATTAACCCCATCACCAAGCCTACTCAGTTCCACCTCAAAAAATATCACTTTGCTACACAGTGAATGCCAACCCTTCGACTCCAGCAGAGTAGCATTGTTTTGTGAACTCAAATGGTGAGTGCCAAAGGTCCAAACCTTCCTTTTTGCTTAAATGGCAGTATATCAACACTTCAAAGCAGCATATCCAAATATTTTGATCATGCATTGAAATCAGAAAAGAATGTATAATGCACCAATAAATGTATTATTTATTTACAAATTATAGAAGTGTACAATTGTACAATATATTATGTACATTATAAAACACATAAAAATAGAAATTTAAAAGGCTGAGATTAAATACAAACAACCGCTTTAACATTTTCCCAGTGGACTGATTACCTGCATATTCCTGGGATGTACACGCCCCCACCTGAAACCACAGCCCTAAAGCAGGCCAATGATTGCTAGACTTGAATTTTTAGCTCAAGTTACAGAAAAATGTACAAGATCACAGCTTTTTTTTTAGTTTTGCAAAATAGCCCTAGCATCAAGTTTAAATGTGTGAAGATGCTTGATGCTAACTTTTTAAGACATATTTGGGCTAATCACTGCACAGCTGGTAGGTAAAATGTCACATTATGGTTCACTGATAGCTGTTTCAGTTACCATAAGGCAGATTAAATAGAGGATTTCATGGAGTTGAATACGAATATTTGGGGAGGAAAATGCTTTAAAGAAATACTTAATAATAAAGGATGAAGGTTTGCCTTTTTCTTTTTTTAAGCCAACAAGTAGCTAGCACCTAAAAAAACTCCTCTGCCTACAGTGGAAAGACAAACAAAAAAAGGCATTCCAAACAATGGTCATTAGCCAATGCAAATGGATTAAAACAGACTGCCACACATCTGCCTGCCCTAATACCTGTGAGTCATTAAGAACGCAAATTCTCTGATTTTTAGAGCCCCAGTGTCCAATCACAGACCCAGCCACACTGAAACTCAGTAAATATGTGATGAATGACGAACAACCCCTCGAAAAATATGTGAAGTGCTTGCTGAATTACATTTGAAATAACAATTGTTGCTAAAGACCACTCCAGTATCTGGTTTTTGTTGGCTGAAGTGAATAACTGGATAAATGTTATGGTCGAGAATAATATGCTCAGAGAACCTCATTACATTCCTCAACACCCTTGCCCCCGTTTTCCACATCAGTCCGTTGGTGTCCACCTGCCCTGCTTCCCCCCAGGGCCTGAGCCTCCACCTCACCGTGGAGCCCTGCAGCCAGACCAGGCGCATTATCCTTCTGCACCCCTCAGTGCAAGCTGGGAGAACTAGAAGACAGTAATGTTCTACACAGAAAACCTTATTCAATGTACTCAATTTTTCAAAAATATTCACCAAAAAATTTTTTTTAATTTTAAAGGACATGAACACCTGACTTCGAGATTGAGATATGCAGGTGGGGCTTCAATCAAGTTTCGTAACACAAAAATTTACAACTGAAAGACTTTCAATTGTGGTCTCCTCTGGACGAGTACCGTTTAATAGGTACTTCACCAATTTAAAGAGATAAAAATATTATACAATTTAAGTAGCTTAATTTCATAAATAACCAGTTTCACTTTGTATATGCACACTGAATGTTTTCGTCTATATGTTCATCTATTCTGTTGACAAAATGTCAGTGTTTCTTGATGGGAACAAAACTGAAACTGCACTCAATGAAAGTTTCCATTTGATTAAATGCAAACCAGGGTAAATTAGTTATTAAATCTCAATAATAGAGAAAGAAAGAAGGGATGTAGAGTTCAGAGACTTGCTGGAAAGATGAGAACTATAAAATGAAGGCTCAGTTCTTTCACTATTGCAATATGGAAAGAGCTTACCTAAAGTACTCATTAGAAGAAAATGTACTATTTGGTTAGGAAGTACACATATATCTCACAAATGGCAAAGGAAAACAGGCTAGTAGGGTTTCCTAACGAGGTGATGTTGTTTTTTTAAGCACTGTGGTGAGTTACTGGGTTGTAAAATCATCCTCTAGCCTTAAAATCAGAAAGAAGCCAGTTTGAATAACTTACAAAGCCTCTTTAAGACAAAATCGCCACTAGAATAGAAATACTTTTCTTGAAAAGTATCTTTCAAGAAAACCAGGAGTGCGCATACTATACGTTGTTTCATTTGCTCACTTTCCTTGCCTTCATGCCACCTGCGTTTTCTCTAACCTCTCCTTTCACTGGATGCTACAGGCTGGCTCACTCCCTTCCACCTCAATTAGGTGACCAGCAGCTTCCCAGCAAAACCTGACTCGAAAATTAAACCCATCCTCTACTTATAAAATGAAACAAATCCTCAGTGGCGCTTCTGCTTCCCAAGGAAAGGTCTCACTAACACCTTTAAAAGAAAAATAGGTGATGGAGGTTCCAGTGAAAAAACTGTTTGACCATATTATAGGATTTAGAACCAACCTAAATTTAGAACCAAAAAAAACCCCATTCATGTTTTTGGTTAAGTTTCAAATTTTATTTCCAACTACTGCAGTTACAAAACACCAGTGGTAATTCTGCATGGAAAGTGGCAACCTTCTAAGTAAACAAGGTCACAAATTAGTATTCCAAGAGTACTTTGGTCTGTGGAGATTTAGATAGGAGAGGATTACTACAATCAGTCCTATAATAGAGACTTACGCTTCCTCCGTATCTAGTAATACTAATACCTCAATAACTCATCATGTACACATTTCTGCTCTTTATACGCACTACCCTTCCAGGTTGTACAGTGTGGGAGTGTGAGGGGGAAATTCCTCCCAATCATGGGTTTTTCTATAGTATACAGAAATAGCAATCACTTCAGCAGTCATGTACATTATTATTAAATTTTTAGTTGAAAAATAAAAGAATGAGTTATCCTATCATATCCCTTTCTGGGAGTAAAAAGACACACCATTACAAACGTAAAGTGAGTCAAATTTCTATTTTATTGACAGGAGTCCAAAATGAATACAAAAAAATGCCTCGTTTGCATGTTATATTTTTCCTTAAAAGGCTTCTGATAGAGTCAGGTAGATTAAAAGCTAAGAATGTATTTCAGCTTTTATAATGAACCTTTTAAAAAAGGTTTAATAACGTAAGTCACCAATATCAGAGAACATATGGTCCCACAATCATTTTTAGATCTATAGCTTATAAAAAGAATTAGATCCTGTATTGATCTGCTAAAATAGAGGCTTAAAAATGTTTTAAGCCATTAAAAGCCATTTTTATAATCTGATAACTCTGGGCAATTAAGAAAAGGAAAATCCCAAAACGTAGCCCTCTATATTATGTGGAATGTGACAGAATGCCAACTTACGACCAAGATAGGCAAAAATAAAATGTTTAAAGCTATGAATGGAGCTGTTATAAATACTCTTGTATCACTGCAAAATGTCAATAAATGAATAATAGAGCTTACCAAGAGATTAAAACTTGAGCAGATGTTACTTAAAACATTTGTGGTGTTTATCATACTTTAACGTTTGTTAAAACTAAAGCTAAACAAAGAAAAGTCGCTCATTTATAGATTGTTTTTCATGTACCTTTACTTTCACTGGGACCACAAATGATCAGATAATACATAGCCCACACTTCTGGACAGTTATAACAAAGGGTTTATTATCATTTTCAGATGAAATAAATGCACCAGCCCATACTTGAAAGGCTTTCACAAGCCTTAAGCATTTTTCAGACTGTACCAAGGCACCACCACTGCCTAGTTATATTATGCACCCATTTCTAGTAAAGAACTAACACCTCCCTCAACATCAGTTCTGCACTGTTTCTGGTTTATTACACACTTCCAAAACAGCAAAAATTTGCAAATATGTGCAAATGTTGTGGTCCATTCATAGTACTGCTTAGTCATCATCTTCCTCCTCTTCTTCCTCTTCCTCAAAGCTATCTTCAAAGCCCTCGCTGTCCTCCTGGTCTTCATCCCCCTCTACTGCTGTATCCCACTGTGGGTGATTTTCTGGCACAGGCTTAGCCTCATGAACTTCCAACTATAAAAAAGAATTAAATGTAGACTTCAGAAACTTGGGGAGGAATAATGGGAGAAATACCTGGTAAAGAAAAGGTTTTCTTTGACTGCAGCAATTATAAAGAGATAGATTTTATGCTTTTAACTCTAAATTTAACAGATTTAGAACAGATATTCATCCCAGAAATAAAAAGGTGAATCGACTAACATGTAAGTATAGTTAAATTTCTAATGTAGTTTGATAGTTTGATTTTAGGAGCTTATACTATTTATTCTGTGACATGGAAGATGAATAATTGTTATTCTTGAGCGAGAACACTGAGTAATGTCTTAATAAGTCTTCTGCTGATGAAGAAAAACTCAAGTGTGACTTCCAAAGAGGTATTTGCAGCCTCCAGACGCATGAAGTAACATTCTACAGCCAATGGAAAGAAATACAGTATTCTCGTGGGGGAAAAAAAGGTATGTCTTTGCTGGCTCCCTTCTCTTAGGTCTCCAGTATAGAGTGCAACAATACTTCTTCAGCACAGTCTCTCTAACACAATAGCATGCCTCTTATAAAAAGCTCAAGTGAAATGGTAAACACTGATGGGAGTGTGCTTCAAATGATACACAAATGTATACTCTAAAATGATCAAAAACAAATTAGTTTTGGAAATCAACAAACACTACAATGGAATCTGTGGGAAAACACATGTGCTTTTTAAAGAAAACAGAACCCATTTGGTGAGGCCCTGTAAAGTAAGAGCATATTACAGCACATTAAAATGTATCACGTAAGTTATACTCAAGGTTCTAAATCATTATACTCCGTTAATACAACTTAAGTTTATTATTGAAAGAGTAGTCCATCAAGTATATTACCTAAAAGTATGAGATGACCTCTTTTTCTATTATTCTACATTTCAAAACTAGAAAATCTTCCCCAGTATATTAAGCACTTATTCAAATAGACAACCATATTTACTGCATAGTCATTATTCTTACCTTCAATGGTTTAATCTGATCCAAACCCATATAGGAGTCTGATCTTAGAAACACTGTATATTGATAATTTCCAGGCTTTCCTGGTGCAGGAAACTTCAGTTCTACCTAGAATATAAAATCAGCACTTAAAATCTGTATTTTGAGGAGTGGAAGAAACAACAGCTCACTCCTAAATATTTAGACTAGAGTATTTAATAGCTAGGGTTTACTCAGATGACACAGGAGGTCCTAATAAATGTTACAAAAGTTCTAACAACAACAAATACATACATATATGATGTTTATGTCATATATATACTATACAAAAAGAAAACAAAAAGAGGCAGAATTGATGGGGTTAATTTCTATCTCCACAATTCAAGAAAGCATATTTAAAGCAACCAAGTTCTATGTTGACCATCACATCTTCACAACTTGAATGAAGTTGGGTATAAAAGTAAAATAAATGAAATGGACTAAAACACACTTCACCAGAGAGGAAACAGTTCTTGCCAAATTTTCTTATTTCTACGACAAATGTTGTGAGATAATAGAAAATATATATTATTGGCCTCTGCCCTCAGTTCCACGCACAGAGCTCCTCAAACCCCTGTAATTTCCTAAGTGATAAGAGCACAAGGAGCATCTTTTGTTCTAATATTTGGTCTTTGACTCTGGTTCCTGACACTGAGCTTATAAATCCCTTGGCGTTTCCTGGATAAGAATGAGTTCTCTTCTAATGAGGTGGCTCTTGGTGGGCTCCTAGATGAGGACTGGTCACCAGAAAGCCCAAACCATGATTAGAGGCTTAGAACTTTTAGTCCCATGCCCCCATTCTCCAGAGAAGGGCTGGAAACTGAGCTAATGATCAATTATGCCTTTGTGATAAAGCCTCCATAAAAATCCCCAAAGTAGGGGTTCAGGGAGCTTCCGAGTTGGTGAACATGTGCAAGTGCTGGGAGAGTGGACTGCTCAGAAAGAGCATGGAAGCTCCATGCCCCTTCCCACATACCCTGGCCCTAGGTACTTCTTCCATCTGGATATTCATCTATATCCTTTATCATACTATTTTCATAATAAACTGGTAAATATGTTTCCCTGAGTTCTGTGAGCCATTCTAGCAAATTACTGAACCCAAGGAGGGGGATCACGGGAACCACGATTTACAGCCAGTTGGTCAGAGTATAGGTGACAACCTGGGACTTGTGACTGGCATCTAAAGGTGGGGAGTGGGGGAACAGCAGTCTTGTGGGACTGAACCCTTAACCTGAGGTAGATATCCAGGGAGACAGTGTCAGCACTGAGCTAAACTACAGGACACTCAGCTGGTGTCACAGCGAATTGCTTGGTGTGGGGAAAAGCCCACAAACTGGTATCAGAAGTGTAGAGTGTGGCAGTAGTGTTAGAGTAAAGGAGAAACACACGGGAGAAATACATTATTTTCTTTACAGATGTCCAATGCCTTACCAGGTCAAAAAGATACGTTATTTCCTATCATATACTAATGAACTTCAAATACAAAAATTTACGAACTCTTAGAAGTTTCTATTCCACTTGGACAAAGGAAGAATACATTTTTATGATGACATTTAGATGTTCTGGTAATCTGCCTCCACTTTCCAAAATCCAGATTTTGTTGGCAAGATTATATATTAAAATTTGCCATTAAAACAAACAAGTTAGAAAACATCATGGGAGAACTTTTTTTTAAATTAATCTCAAAGTTTGGCCCCTCTAACTGTAACATCAAACCTAGAAATCATAAAAGAAAAAAACTACTAAATGACACCATCAAACACCCAAATAAACCAATGGATAAACAAATGAGTAAATATTTCTATTTTTGCTTGATAAAAACAGCCACAATAGTAAAACAAACTGGGGAGAAATATCTGCAATACACATCACAAAGGGCTGATTTCATAATATTTAAACAAAAAAAGTTCCCAAAACCAATTTAAAAGACCAATAACCCAACAAAAATGAACAATGGTCACAAACACACACACAAAGAAATATGACTCAAACACACTGAAAGATGTACAGTTTCCCTCTTAAGAGAAATATAAAATTAAAACTACACTGAATACAACCAGCATAGTAAAAATTGATTCAGGCAAGAATCATCAACGTATACTAAAATGAGTGGGTTAAAGACTGTTGGAGAACAGGGTATTCACATAGTGTCCAAGTATCACCCTGCAGATTGGAGGAAGACATACTTTTTACAACAGAGAAAAGCCTTAACTAAATGATCAACCATAATATCACCAATATCAGGCAAACTGATATAATGTGCCCCTGATGTGATGCACTAAGAAGGTTATTACATCACCTACGCAGTATTTTTGCCAAAAATACTTGAGAAGAATATAAGCCTGAGTAACCAATAAGACAAATTCAGATTAAGGGATATTCTATAAAATACCTTGCCTGGACTCTTCAAAAATGTCAATGGCATGAAAAAATAAAAAAGAAAGAGGTCAAAACTCATAGATGAAGGGTCTATGGGGGCATAACGTGCATGCCACGTTTTTATATGTCTCACACACTGAGAGGCAATGGGCACACTTGAACATTCATTCTCCCTATGGAGAAATAAACATTTAGCAATATCAAAATTACAAATATGCAGGGCCTCTGATTCATTAATTCTACCTCTATGAATTTATCCTATAGATATGTTTGCACATGTGCAAAATGACATGAGGTTATTCACTGCAGCAAAAGACAAGAAACATCTTGTAAGTCCACCAACAGCTGAGTGCTGAATAAACTAACTCCCACACAAAAGAATATCATGCAGCTGTAAAAACAAATGAGGAAGCTTTTTCTGTACTAACAAAAATTAATACAGAAATTAATTTGCACCATAACTTGGTGCAAATTCCAAGTTATGTCACTAAGAGAAAAAGGTAAGGTGCAGAACATGGTATATGCTACCTTTTGTGCAAAACTGGAGAGAATACACCTACATATTTGCTTGTAATTTACAATACCACATGAAGAACAGATAAAATTTTGATAACACTGATGGTCTCCAGGAAGTGGAATGGGTGACTGAGAGACAGGGATACAAGATATTTCAGTGTGTGCACTTTTGTATATCTTCTGAACTATTAACTAGGTGAACGTATTATCCATTCAAAAATAGGTAAAATTTAAATTTAAAAAAATGTTAAAATTACTCTGTCAAAGAAATACCCTTAAGTTGGTACCAACTCTAAGTGTCAAATAAACAAGAAACTACTTCATACATGTACTACTTGGTTAGAAAGGTGGGAAAAAACGTTTTGGATTAAAAATCATCATCATAGATCTTGAAATTCAAAGCCTTGCTCTTGTCCACCAAGTCCAGGTAGACAGAACCTTCTTCCTAGAAAAATAACATAAAAAATCAAGAAGAAAAACAAGAAAATCCAAGGCAAAATATGTTCATCACAAAGCTATATTAGTGATGTCACTGACAGTGGACCATGCAATGTAATAAAAAATTCCACTCTAAAACACGAATCACCAGTTCTTATATTTGTTTTTTAAGACAAAAGGTATATATCTGAGCACTAACCCAAAGAGGATAAAAATCATAAATTTTTGTAAAACATAATTAAATTCTGGAGATAAGGTAAGGCATGTGTCCTGAGATAGTAACAGTGAAAACTCCCCAAAATAAGTTGAGAACAAGGTTTTAGAAGACTACCAAGTTGTAGTTCAGTACTTTATAAATTTCCAATGAGCTCTCTTCAAAAAGATGTCAGAGAATAGTTATAAAATGTGTCTTAAATAAAATGTAATAAGCCAAACGATAAACTGATTTCTATACTGTTTTCTATACTTAAATGATGTTGTTGGATAATTACCTCTTCCATATCTTTTAGTGTGCACACATGGTATGGCATAGATATTAACGTTTGTTCCTTCCTATCTGCGATATAAAGCCACCACCATTCTTGTTTTTCCTGCAAAGAAAAAAAGAGTATAAATAACCAAAAAGAACTGGAGAAATACAATTTTGCCTTGTCTCATTTTAGCAGTATGGTTATCCCTTGGTACCTGAGGGGAACTTGTTCCAGACACGCCCCCCCCACACCCACAATGTGGACACCAAAATCCATGAATGCTCACATCCTTTATATAAACTGGTGTCGTATTTGCATATGATTTGTTTCATCTCTAGATTACTTATAATATCTAATACAATGTAAATGCTATGCCAGTACCCAGCAAATTCAAGTTTTGCCTTTTGGAACTTTCTGGAATGTACCCCCCTAACATTTTCAATCCACAGTTGGTCAAATCCACAGATGCAAAACCCACAGATGCAGAAGGCCAACTGTATTTTCCTTGTTTTATTCGTTGCTGTATCCCCAGCACAGACTCAGTGCCTGATACAAAATAGATGTCAATAAATATTTACTGAATGAATAAATTGTTCTTAACCATTTGTAGATCTGCTCTCCACAACACTTTTGTATGTAATTTTGGTGTTTCAAATGGCCCCTTAAACGCTATTGATGAACCTCTGTATTAAAAATCCCTGATTAATTGTAAATGACAAAAGATATGCTAAAAAAGAAAACAGTATGAACTATTACAATATCATTTAGCAAATAATCTTAGTAATGTTACCTAGTAATAAGCAAAAGCCAGAAAGTAGGAGTGGAAGGGACTTGCGCAACAATATCAGAAATCAATATATTAAAACACATTACTCATAAGAGAGCATCTCAGATTCTAAGAGCCTGTTTATACCTTTTACTGCACATGATTTTAATAAGCTCAGCATTTTTAGTTGACTTCATAAAAGATTAGGAACAGAAAAAGAGCTGGGTAAAAAAATTGCCACCAGAATGCACAATGGTAGCAGAGAGCACTGACAGGAGACAAAAATCTATTAAAACAAAAATTAGAAGACTAGTCTGGAAGTACCAAACTTCAGTGTGCCCAGCAACCATCACTGTATTACAGCACAGGTCAGTAACTAAACAGTCATCTGCTTCGCATCCACTGTTTAAGAACTGGATAGAGACAATATCTTTCTAAAATGGCTTTAAAAAAAAATGTTTTGTAGCTAAAAATAAACTCTAGGATATTCCAAATAATCAACCAAAACAACAATAGACTATTCTAAAGTCTCAATTATCCAAAAGAAGGTTAAAAAAATGACTTTTTACTGAAAATAGTTTCGTAGGAAGAATGTTTATGCTTCTAAGCCAAAATCACTTGCACTTTCTATTGCATTTCAATCCTAAGACATTAAAATTTGTTTTATTATCTTTCTAAAAATGCTACACTAAGTTCAGCTAAAAGTTTTTGTTTAAATGCCTTAAACTACAAGGCACTGCAACATTAATAAGCAGAATAACAGATCACAAGTGCATGATTAACCCAACTTCTGCTTAACCCAAGGGTTAAGACTACCACAATAGGTATATGTGTATATATATGTTCGTCTATGTGTGTTTTGAACACACAAAATGTGTAAAACATAACAGACTCAAAATGGAGTACAGTTGTACCCCACAGGAGATTGGTTCCAGGACCACCCCACCTCCAGGATACCAAAATTCATAGATGCTCAAGTCTCTTACATAAAGTGTCATGGTACGGTTGGCCCTCCGTATTTGCAGATGCAGAACCCACAGATACCGAGGGCCAACTGTATAAACATCTGGCCTTTGTGAGCCAGAGTCTCTGCTGCAACTACTCAACTCTGCCACTGTATTGCAAAAAGAATGAGTGTGACTCTGTTCCAATAAAACTTCATTTACAGGCTGGGAGGCAGATTTGTCTGTAGGCAGTAGTTTGCCAATGCCTGTTTTAAAGCCATCCAGACCTGATTATTTCACTTCTCTAAACCTCACTTTTTTCTCTGTTAAGTGATGAATGCCTACCTCACGCTGTGTTGTGAACATAAACCGAGATAATACAAGTAAAATATCTGTAAAACTGCCTAGGACACAGAGCACAATAAAATTACAGTTACATTTATATAGCCACTATGGAAAACAGTATGGAGGATCCTCAAAAAATTAAAAATACAACTACCATATGATTCAGCAATTTCACTTCTGGCAATTTACCCCAAGAAAACAAAGTTGCTAATTTGAAAAGCAATTAACGCAATTACACAGCAATTCACCACATCATTATTTACAGTAGTCAAGATATGGAAGCAACTGAAGTGTCCATTGATGGATGAATGGACAAAGAAGATGTGGTACATATATACAACAGAATATTACTTAGCCATAAAAAAGAATCGAAATCTTGACATTTGAAACAATGTGGATGGACCTAGAGGATATCATGTTAAGTAAAGTGAGAGAAAGACGAATACCATATGATCTCACTTATTTGTAGAATCTAAAAAACAAAACAAAATGAAAACAGACTCACAGACATAGAGAACAAACAGGTAGTTGCCAGAGGGGTGGGGGTAGGGGGAGAAATAAGTGAAGGAGATTAAGAAGTACAAACCTCCAGTTATAAAATAAATAAGCCATGGGGATGTAATATACAGCATAAGGAATATGATCAATAATATTGTAATAACTCTGTATGGGAACAGATGGTTACTAGACTTATTGTGGCAACCATTTCATAATGTATGCAAATGTCAAATCACTATATGGTATACCTGAAACTAACGTGATGTTGTATTTCAACTATATATCAATAATAATTTTAAAAGTTATGATTATTAATGAAATGAGGTAAACATCTCTACTATTTAAGTGGTCTGACATTTCATTACCAGAACATATATTAATATGAGAAGCAGAGGGGTATATTCAAAATATGCATTTATTCTTTATCTCCACTTAGAGAATGCCTCCCACCCTCTACCCCCTACCCACGCTATTTGATTAAAATGAGATTCATTCAAGAATACTATTTATTAAGAAGCTAGTGACTATCTGGGACTTCCCTGGTGGCACAGTGGTTAAGAATCCACCTGCCAGTGCAGGGGACACAGGTTTGAGCCCTGGTCCGGGAAAATCCCACATGTGGTGGAGCAACTAAGCCTGTGTGCCACAACTACTGAGCCTGCACTCTAGAGCCCACGAGCCACAACTACTGAGCCCGCGTGTCACAACTACTGAAGCCTGCATGTCTAGAGCTCGTTTTCCTCAACAAGAGAAGCCATGGCAATGAGAAGCCCGTGCATCTCAATGAAGAGTAGTCCCCGCTCGCCGCAACTAGAGAAAGCCCGCGTACAGCAAGAAAGACCCAATGCAGCCTAAATAAATAAAAGAAAATTTAAGATTAAAAAAAAAAAAAAAAGAGCAGATCTGTTGTGTAAAAAAAAAAAAAAGAAGCTAGTGACTATCAATCTACGGCACTGCACCTACGCTCTCTTGATGCACATGGTGAAAAGTGGAAAAGATGTTCTACCATGAGTTATTTGTACTTTAAACAAAACTGTTTCTGTTGTGTGAGATTCCCAACCATTCTTAACTTATTAAATAAACATGAGCTGCAATTAACATGTAAGTCAATTATTAACATAAAACTTTAAGTAATTTAAGTGGGTAGTATGGTGGTTAGGTAGGTACATGGGAAGGTAGACAGGTAGATGTTAGGAAAATCCTAAATAAAGTTTATCTGATAAATGGCACTTTGAGATATTTACCATGTAGATGAAATTACAAGAAGGCATTTTCACTGCTAAAATGTTCTAAGGGAGTAAATGAATGCTTTGCTTATTAACTAAGCATGGTCTAAAATGAAGCTGTCTATTATAAGGGTACAACTTATGCAGCTTACAGCATCCCATGGTACTTTTAAAACCAATCAATGAGTGGAATTTATTCGCTTGCTTTCAGGAGCTTTGGTGTTGGCAGACGACACTGCAATGGGCAAAATGCCCCAACAGATGGGCTATAGCTCAGGACATGCCAGAAGATCAGTGTACACAGTAAGATGGAATCCTGGGCTGACTTCTCTCCAAGTCAAAACAAAAGTCTGTGCAGAGCCACTCATTTATTATTAGGAGAGCCAAATCACTTAGGAATTTGCCTTCAGCAGCCCCCAGCAACTAGAGATTGATGTTCTAGAGCAGAAAGCAGATTTATACATGAAATCACCTGCCAAACATGAGTGGTAAGCACAAGGTTCTGTGGCAAAGCTGCAAGGCAGTCTACGGGAACAGCTTCGCTAAACTAAGAGGCAACCAGTCCTTGATCTCTAGCCACAGACAAAATCATCCACAAATGCAATACGTCAAGCAGATCCCAAATTCATTTGAAAGACAAACAACATAGCGTATCAAAGAGATCAAAAGTTGAACAGGCCACAGTCACAAAGTAAACAAGCACAAGGGAACAAACAGCACTGCAATGATCTGTCCTGAGCTTGGGGCTTGGCTACTACTGAACTTAGCGGGTCCCTCAGCCATGGGCTTGCCTCTTCCCATGGACCAGGGCAATTATCAGAGCAAGTCTAGTGGCTACAGGTGGCCAGTAGAGAACCCTCAGAGAAAACCCATGGGGAAAATTTAAGGACATTTTCATCCTATTTAAAACATGACCGAAGTGTGAGATTCACAACAGCCACATAGTCATAGGCAAAATATGCGTTTGCCCGACTAGGACTGCCTGAACTGCTAATGAAAAATCATCATTAAGCACAACTCTCAGTAATCTGGGCGCAGAAAAGACAGAAGTACTTAAAAAGTTAACAACCCTCCTTTTAAACAACACATTCACCAAAAATGATTTATGTTGAAATATAGGCTTCAAAAATGTGGCCTATCAAGAATAGACCACATTCAGCATATTTGAGCCAATACACACTACAGAGAGAGAAAAAGCAACTAAGAAATATCTGAATAGAATAAGGAAAACACTAGGCTGTGTATAACTCACCTCAGGAAAGTAAAGACTATAAACAGGGTGTGTTATCTTTGATTTGGTTTCCAGTAGAGCTCGCTCCTTTCGCTGTATACTTTGTTGTAATTCTTGCCACTCCTGTAAAGTGAAAATTAAATATTTGAAATCAAGCATGTTTTCAATCATTTTGAGGGGTGTCCATCTTCTTCCAGATGTTATTCCTGACAACACTAACTACTACTGAGTTCAGTTCCACAAATCTGATCATTTCCCTGCCCCAGACTTACAATGCTTCTTTTCATAAATCAACTCTAACCCATCTAGTATGAACTACACAGCCAATCATGACCTGACCTGGACCTGTCTCTCCAGTCTCCTGTCACTGTTTTCCTCCCTGCACTTTTTCTTCTAGTCGTTTCCAACCACCTAGACTTCTCTGACCTCACCAGCTATTTCACTCCTCCTAAACCCTGTTTGGATTTTTGTTTTCTTTTTTCTCTACCTGGCAAATTCCTACTCGTTATTCTTTCAGGAGCAGCTAAAGTCTAAAGTGTGAGTTCCTGAGTCCCACAAATCGTCCTCTACCCCAGAGCTGAGTTGATCACTCCTTCCTTTGTGCCATCACTGCCCCTTGCACAACGTGCATAGTCTCTTTGGTACTATAGTGCTTACTTACAAGTCTGCCTTCTCCATTAGGCTACTATCATTCAAGGGCAGAAACTATTGCACATTTAGCTTTGCATTCCTATCATCTAACACCGCGCTTGCAGTGTGACAGATAATGAGTAATTATTTGTTATTTGTATAATTATTTGTCAATTGAATGAATGTATTTTTTGGTCATCTGAAGAAACTAGTTTATCAAAACCCTACTAACCTAGTCACTTCTACTAACCCTAATACAGCCAGAAAGAAATATGTCAACTCTTTCTCAAAACAAGGGTGGGGGAATAATTTCTTTGATAGGTTTTAATTTCCTGGCAATCAACTTAATTCTCAAAGTACAAAAACACTCAAGGGCCAGCAACTGCTAAAAACAGTCATCCTTATTTTTCTCCCACCATTCCCAAGGGCAAGTACATTATTTCTATATACCTTTATCCTTTGCCCTTTTACTTTTTCCTTTTTTTGGCCTCTGCTTTTGCTTCAGAGGCTCTTCAGGGAATCTCTTTTAAATTCCTAAACCACAAGGGTTACTTTTAGATCAATGGTCCAGTCAAGAACACCACAAACATAAAGAAAATGGCTGATCAGGTTACAGTTCATTTACAGTGAGCCTCTAAGGACCGTTATTTGTCCACCAAATATTCTTTTCTACAGCCTTTTCATAAATCATGTGCAACTTAATGCCATGCCATGAGATTTTTTTTCTATTCCCTTTACCCTCACAATCTTAATTCCTTAGTGACAGCCCTTTCCTTAATGTCTTATATACCTCTTGAAACGAGGTGGCATTCCGTAAATGTTAGATTTTACCTTAACCAACTTCTTGACGTTACAGCCCACAGTAATGTTTCTTCACCCTAAACATTTCCTGGAACTTTTGAGATCCTCTTCCAAGTAAATGCTACCTATTTCATAATCCACCTTTCCTTACTCATATTTCCAGATAACACAGAAAATTGCCTTAAGAGAACAAACTGACTTCACCTCAGACCCAGGTCCTACCCCATCTAACAATTTAAGATTTAAGAAAATTAGGATTTCCAATCTTGTTAGAAATAATTTTTCTTTATAATTACAACTACCATCCCTCAAAAACATTCTGTAAAAGTAATATAAGATTATAAAATATACTGGTATTGCTTAAGACAAGCAAAAAAAGTAAGCAAGCAAAGGAAAAACAACAACAGAAACCAAAACTATCATCAGAGGTATAATTCCAATTATTTAAACCTATAAGTCTTACTGCTTCATCATCCTTGTTTTGTTTTTCATCTTGCTCTCTATCAGAGTCTCTGTCACTACCATCATCTTTTTCACTTTGAGAGTCTCTATTGGTTTCTTCTTCCTCAGAGTCACTGCCTTTGTCAGAAACTTCTTCTTCATCTTCCTTTACTGCAGCTTCCTAAAAGGAAAAAGCAACCACAAAAGCTCTGAATATCTCAATGAATATACCATTCTGAGTCCCTGAAACTAATTTACTGTCATTATAATTAAACGGGCTCAAGATTACAATTTCACTATTCATGCAGAATTTTAGGGAATTATAAACATTTTTATGTATAAATATGTGGGAGTCAGACTGAAGACTTTTAACATTTGGCTTATTTGTCTTTTTGTCAGTTATTTTATTCAGTCTTCATAGTTTGTAAAACAAAAATATTTTATTTCTATTTGCAAAATATACTACCACAATGGCTAAGATGGCTCATCTTTCACAAACACCAATTATACAATATATTTTATTTGAGAAGGAGAAATGAGAAGTTTATAGTACTGCTTTAGGAATTTAATATCATCTTCAATAAGGAGTATAATGTAGTAAGGAAAGTCACTGTCCCAGACAAAATACTTACTAGTCCGTTTCAAGAAGCAAGAAAAAGAATAGCAAATTAAATGCAAAGAAAGTAGGAGTGAATAATACAGATCAGAAATCAATTAAAGAGAAAGCAGATATGCAAAAGGGAAACCCAAACAAAACCAAACACTGGTTCTTTAAAAAGATTAATAAAATTGATAGATTTTATTAGGCAAGACTGATCGAAGAAAAAAAGAGACAATACAGATTACCAATATTAGGAATAAAAGAGACATAACTACAGATCCAAAAGACATGAAAAATAAGGATATTATGAATAACTTTGTCAATAAATTTGACAACTTAGAGGAAATGGACAAAGTCCTTGAAAAACACAATTTACTAAAACTGATATAAGAAAAAAAGTGGAATATGTTAAATAAATGGACTCTACAATTAAATCCTTTTTCAAACTCCAAGCCCATATGGCTTCTCTAGGTAACTCTTTCAAATAACAAACAACCCAATCTTATACACCTTTCCAGGAAAAAGAAAGAGAGAATAATCCCTAACTTGTTTAATGAGGCCAGCATAAACATGATCCAAAACCTCGCAAGAATATTACAAGAAAGAAGAATGACAAACCAACTTTCTCTCATAAAAATAGATGCAGGAATCCTAAACAAAATATTACTAAATCCAGATAAATATTTAAAAAATATTATGTTATGAGCAAATGAGATTTGTTCCAGGAATACAAGGATAGTTTAAAATTTTTTAATTCATCAGTATAATTAGTCATATTAGCAGAAAGGAGAAATATCATACAATCATCTCATGATAAAAAACCAAACTGGGAATAGAGGGAACACATCCTTAACTTGATAAAGAATATCTACAAAAACCCTATACCTAACCTCATACTTAGTGGTGAAATAATGTTTGCTTTCTCCATGAGATCAACAATAAGAAAAGGGTGACTACCATCGTCACTTCTACTTCTAATCAACATTACACTGAAAGTTCTAGCCAGTACAGTAAGGCAGAAAGGAAGAAACCGCATAAAGATTAAAGTAAAGCTGTCTTTATTCCCAGATGGCATGATTGTGTATGTAGAAAATCTTTTTCTTTAAATATCCACAAATAGTTAGAATTACTGTCAATTCATCAAGAATCCTTGATATAAGGCAAATATTTAGAAGGCAACTACACTTCTATACACCAGCAATAAACACTGAAGAATGAAATTTTTTTAATGTTATTTGCAATAGCACTAGAAAGGATCAAACACACAGGAGTAAATCTAATGAAAGATGTGTCATATCCTCTGCCAATGGAAATCACAAAACACTGCTGAGAAAAATTAAGAAAGATCCAGTTAATAAAGATAAAGCATAATTATGAATAAAAAGAGTCAATACTGTTAACCTGTGAATTCTTCCCATATTGAATCACAGAGTAAACACAATACCAATCTAAATTCCAGCAGCTTTTTTTGGGTGGAAATTCTCAAGCTTATTCTAAAATTTTAGCTGGAAATGCAAAGGACCTAAAATAGTCAAGACAATTTTGAAGAAGTAAGATAAGAGTTTGAGGACTTACATGACCATATTTTAAGACTTAAAATAAAGCCACAATAATTAAGACAGTGTGGTACTGGCACAAGAAGAGACAAATAATCAATGCAATGGACTAGAAAGTCCATAAACAGATTTGCGGATATACACTTACAGTAACTTTTTTACAACAAATCACTATTGCAATTCAGAGAGGAAAGAACGATCTTTCCAATAAATGGTGCTAAAATAAGCAGTCCATAATCCCAATCTCACACTATTCACAAAAATTTAAGATATAACACAGAGCTAAATTTAACAAGTAAAATAATAATACTCACAGAAGAAAACAAAAATATCTTCCGTTCCTTGTGTCCTTGGGATAGGCAAAGATGTCTCTAACAGGACACAAAAGCACTAACCATAAAGACTGATGAAACAGACTTTATTAAAATTAAGAACCATCAAAAGCTCCATTAAAAGAGCTAAAAGGGACTCATATCCAGAATACATAAAGGAATCCTACAAATCCATAAGAAGAAAAACAACCCCAAAATAAAAGAGGATATCCAAATGGCCAGTATGTATGTGAAAAGGTGCTCAAAATCATTAGTCATCAGGTGAACATAAATAAAACCACACAGGAAAAACACACACACACACCCACACCCACACACACAGATACCACCACAGATCCATCACAGTGGCTTCAATAAAAAAGAATGGTAAAACCAGGTATTGGTGAGGATGTGGAACAGGACTCATATTTTGCTGGTAGGACCAAAAAATGGTAAAACTTTAGAAAATGGGCTCTTTCAACAAGTTAAACATACACCTATTTTATGACCCAGCAATTCCACTGCTAGGTTCATACCCAAGAAAAATGAATGTCCACAAAATGACATGTACAAAAGCAGAACACCTTTATTAAGAATAGGCAAAAACCAGAAAAACCCATAATGTCCACCAATCACAGAACAGATAAATTGTGGTATATTCATATAATGGAATATCTCTCTCTCTCTCTCTCTCTCTCACACACACACACACAAACACACACACAGCTGCTGCTACACACTGTACAGATGAATGTCAAAGACACTATGTTGAATGAAAGCAGCCAAACAATTCCACTTATAGGAATTTTAAGAATAGGCAAAACTAATCTATGGTCCTAACAGTGAGAACAGTGGGGAAGGCCGTGGGGGGTGGATGGAGGGGTCACTGACTGAGAAGGGTACAAGAGAGCCTTTTAGGGTGCTGGTAAGGTTTTATATCTTGATCTGGGTATAATGGGTACACACAACTGTAAAACTTCAGGAGCTATACACATAAGATTTGAACATTTTAGTGTATGTTAGACCTCAATAAAGATGATAGTAACAATAATCTTTACATAAGATAATAAACTTACGCTCCCAACGACTCCGTTAGCCTGCTTTTGTTTCTGTTGCTTTGGTTGTGATAAGGGCACAGGTGTAGGTTTTTTTTTTAAAGGTTTCTTTTTTTTTGATTTAGCTGTTTTCTTGGGTCCTTTACTCTTCTGTTGCCATCCTCCTTTTGTTCTGTTCTTGTTAGTATCACCCTGCTGTAAATCACAACACACATGCACACTCAGAAGTTGTAGCACTAGTTTCATTTGGAAGTCATAGTAAATTTTAGATGGAAATGGCTAAACTAATAAATGTTGTAGTAAAGTGAATTAGTCTCCCACAGCAATATAAATCAATCAGAGAACTAAACAAAACAGTTCTTTCACCAGGAAAGATAGATAGGAAAACTGAAGTTTTTACCCCATCTTCTGCTGGCTGTTCCTCTGCAGCACAGATGGACTGCTCCTTTTCAAATACTTCCTACAGGTAGTGGGAAGAAAAATATAAAGTCTGTCAACCTATATTTACCTTTCCGATAAAGCAATCTTTCAATATATATTATCAGTAAGTTTTTTAACTGCTGACAACCGCACGGGGTGGGGACAAAACCATGGATAGACAGAAGACTTGAAGCAATTACTAAATGATGTATGTGTGCAGATTTAGCAATCACTAAATGACGCTTTAGAAGTTACCTTCTGAAATATCTCACATCTGTCTTGAATATATTTTGAGAAGTACGTTCTACTTAAATTTATAAATGCAATGCCTTAAAATATGTAAACTCATTATAAGTCAGTCATATTTCATAATTTAAATTTTTACTTTTATTCTAATAGTAATCAGACATGACTATTTTAAAGTTATGAGAATTTGAATATATTACATTATTCTCTAACATTAAAACTTCAGGAGACCAATATTAGTTTATTTATGATTGTAAGTGATATTGCTGATATAACTGATATAACTTAGATATAACTAAGAAGTGGAACACCAAATCTACATATCCTAAAGACATACCCACCCACCAAATAATCCATTTAGAATCAGTACAGGAGCTATAAATTTAGGATTTGAAATCCCGTAAGAACTTAGCAAGAATCTATACTAGAAGACGACAAGTGATATGGGTTGTGTTTCATAAACTCTCTAGAATTATTAAAGCTAACAAGTGAAAACAACAACTGTTGGGCTCAAACTGTTGGCCTAATGCATCGGTCAGCAAACTATGGCTCACTGTCTGCTTTTTAAACAAAGTTTTATTAGAACACAACTATGCCCATTTGTGAGTTCAGCAGTTGCTACAGAGACCGTATGGCCTGTAAAAACCAAACATATCAATATTTTTTAAAATTAATTAATTTCTTTTTGGCTGCGTTGGGTCTTCGTTGCTATGCGCAGGCTTTCTCTAGATGCGGTGAGTGGGGGCTACGCTTTGTTGCGGTGTGCAGGGTTCTCATTGCTGTGGCTTCTCTTGCTGTGGAACATGGGCTCTAGGCATGCAGGCTTCAGTAGTTGTGGTTCACGGGCTCTAGAGCGCAGGCTCAGTAGTTGCGGCTCACAGGCTTATGTGCTTCGTGGCATGTGGGACCTTTCTGGACCAGGGCTCGAACCCATTTCCCCTGCATTACCAGGCGGATTCTTAACCACTGCGCCACCAGGGAAATCCTGAACATATTATTTAATAACTGGACCTTTATAGAAAAAGTCTGCCAGCCTCTAGCCTAATTCTATCATCTCTGCTTCATTTCTTCACTTATTAGTTGGGTTCTAATGCTTAATTATGCTGCGATACAACTGATGAAAGAACTGAAAGATAAATACTTGATTCTTTCCCTTCCTCCAGGGCACTTTTGCTTTTTCTTTTACTAATTACCTGAGAAGTGTCAACAGCCCAAGGCCAATTTTGTGCTCATTTCTCAGGCTGGGAATTTCAAAGCCTGTGGGCAGTGTAAGTCTAGATTCTAAACCCAATCCTGACCACTGGCTTAGGGCTGCCTCTTCTCCCAGGAGGCACGTCTCATCCAGAGTCCATGATACAAATGCTTCCTTACCACTTGCTACCATAAACAGTATCTTTGATTTGATATGTCCTACAACAAAATATGCTTTTCCTACCAGAGGTTTTAGACATGGGTTTTAAAGGTAGCATAGGTTTCCTACAGATGCCAATAGACCTCAGAGTAGAATAGGCTAAAATCTACCACTGGCTGAATAAAACTGAGCTGAAATACTACAGTCTATTAAAAATGGGTTACGACTATAGTTGAAACTTGGGAGTTATACTTGGCTTGAGAGGTAATATAAATATGTAACAGAAACTGAGAAAAACAAGATGCAGGAAACATAGACATTATGACTGGATTTAATGAAAAAGAATGAGAAAAGTACCAATATACATATACATGCATGTACATATATGCACTGAAAAGGTCCAGATAGTAAACACGAGCATGGAGAAAGATACAAAAAGATTAACACAAGACTGAATTCTGGTCATCTGGGTCTGACCAGGAGGTTTCCTGGGGGAGCAGGGGTGAGATAAGGGATCCATGATAAAACTATCATTTAACTCTGTGGGTATTCATGCATTAGGCTAGCTAAAGGGATGAGCTTCAAAACTGATGATCTCAGAGTGGTAGAATTTTAGGTGATTTTAATTTCTTCCTATACTTTTCTGCATTGCCTCAATTTTTTTCCCCACACAGCATGAATGTTTCACATAATTAGGAAAAAAAGCTAATTTTACTGTACTTTTTAAAATAAAAATAAAAGGGAGTAAATTCTCAAGAATTGACTAAAAAGAAGTAGGTAGAGGGCAGACAGCAGAAGCAAGAAGAACTACAATTCTGCAGCCTGTGGAAGGAAAACCACATTCACAGTAGGACAGACAAAATGAAAAGGAGAGGACTTTGTACCACATGAAGGAACAAGATTAAACCCCAGAAAAACAACTAAATAAAGTGGAGATAGGCAACCTTCCAGAAAAAGAATTCAGAATAATGACAGTGAAGATGATCCAGGACCTCGGACAAAGAATGGAGGCAAAGATCTAGCAGATGCAAGAGAAGTTTAACAAAGACCTAGAAGAATTAAAGAACAAACACCTAGAAGAATTAAGAACAAACAAACAGAGATGAACAATACAATAACTAAAATGAAGAATACACTTGAAGGAATCAATAGCAGAATAACTGAGGCAGAAGAACAGATAAGTGACCTGGAAGACAGAATGGTGGAATTCACTGCCGCAGAACAGAATAAAGAAAAAAGAATGAAGACAGCCTAAGTGACCTCTGGGACAACATTAAATGCAACAACATTCACATTACAGGGGTCCCAGAAGGAGAAGAGAGAGAGAAAGGATGCAAGAAAATATTTGAAGAGATTATAGCTGAAAACTTCCCTAACGTGGGAAAGGAAATAGCCACCCAAGTCCAGGAAGCGCAGAGTCCCAGGCAAGATAAACCCAAGGAGAAACACGCCGAGACACGAAGTAATCAAATTGACAAAAATTAAAGACAAGGGAAAACTACTGAAAGCAACAAGGGAAAAATGACAAATAACATACAAGGGAACTCCCATAAGGTTAACAGCTGATTTCTCAGCAGAAACTCTACAAGCCAGAAGGGAGTGCCATGATATATTTAAAGTGATAAACGGGAAGAACCTACAACCAAGATGACTCTACCCAGCAATGATTTCATTCAGATTCGACAGAGAAATCAAAAGCTTTACAGACAAGCAAAAGCTAAGAGAATTCAGCACCACCAAACCAGCTCTACAACAAATGCTAAAGGAACTTCTCTAAGTGGGAAACACAAGAGAAGAAAAGGACCTACAAAAACAAACCCAAAACAATTAAGAAAATGGTCACAGGAACATACATATCAATAATTACCTTAAACGTGAATGGATTAAATGCTCCAACCAAAAGACACAGGCTTGCTGAATGGATACAAAAACAGGACTCATATATGTGCTGTCTACAAGAGACCCACTTCAGACCTAGGGACACACACAGACTGAAAGTGAGGGGATGGAAAAAGATATTCCATGCAAATGGAAATCAAAAGAAACCTGGAGTAGCAATACTCGTATCAGATAAAATAGACTTTAAAATAAAGAATGTTACAAGAGACAAGGAAGGACACTACATAATGATCAAGGGATCAATCCAAGAAGAAGATAGGACAATTATAATTATATATGCACCCAACATAGGAGCACCTCAACACATAAGGCAACTGTTAACAGCTATAAAAGAGGAAATCGACAGTAACACAGTAACAGTGGGGGACTTTAACACCTCACTTACACCAATGGACGGATCATCCAAACAGAAAATTAATAAGGAAACACAAGCTTTAAATGACACAACAGACCAGATAGATTTAATTGATATTTATAGGACATTCCATCCCAAAACAGCAGATTACACTTTCTTCTCAAGTGCGCACGGAACATTCTCCAGGATAGAGAATGTTGGGTCATAAATCAAGTGTCACATCTTGGGTCATAAATCAAGCTTCAGTAAATTTAAGAAAACTGAAATCATATCAAGCATCTTTTCTGACCACAATGCTATGAGATTAGAAATCCATTACAGGGAAAAAAACGTAAAAAACACAACACATGGAGGTTAAACAATACGTTACTAAATAACCAAGAGATCACTGAAGAAATCAAAGAGGAAATCAAAAAATACCTAGAGACAAATGACAATGAAAACACGATGATCCAAAACCTATGGGACGCAGCAAAAGCAGTTCTAAGAGGGAAGTTTATAGCTATACAAGCCTACCTCAAGAAACAAGAAAAATCTCAAATAAACAATCTAACCTTACACCTAAAGGAACTTGAGAAAGAAGAACAAACAAAACCCAAAGTTAGTAGAAGGAAAGAAATCATAAAGATCAGAGCAGAAATAAATGAAATAGAAACAAAGAAAACAATAGCAAAGATCAATAAAACTAAAAGCTGGTTCTTTGAGAAGATAAACAAAACTGATAAACCTTTAGCCAGACTCATCAAGAAAAAGAGGGAGAGGACTCAAATCAATAAAATTAAAAATGAAAAAGAAGTTACAACAGACACCACAGAAATATAAAGCATTAAAAGAGACTACTACAAGCAACTCAATGCCAATAAAATGGACAACCTGGAAGAAATGGACAAATTCTTAGAAAGGTATAATCTTCCAAGACTGAACCAGGAAGATATAGAAAATATGAACAGACCAATCACAAGTAATGAAATTGAAACTGTGATTAAAAATCTTCCAACAAACAAAAGTCCAGGACCAGATGGCTTCACAGGTGAATTCTATCAAACATTTAGAGAAGAGCTAACACCCATCCTTCTCAAACTCTTCCAAAAAATTGCAGAGGAAGGAACTCTCCCAAACTCATTCTATGAGGCCACCATCACCCTGATACCAAAACCAAACAAAGATACTATAAAAAAAGAAAATTACAGACCAGTATCACTGATGAATATAGATGTAAAAATCCTCAACAAAATACTAGCAAACAGAATCCAACAACACATTAAAAGGATCATACACCATGATCAAGTGGGATTTATCGCAGGGATGCAAGGATTCTTCAATATATGCAAATCAATCGATGTGATACATCATATTAATAAACTGAAGAATTAAAACCATATGATCATCTCAATAGATGCAGAAAAAGCTTTTGACAAAATTCAACACCCATTTATGATAAAAACTCTCCAGAAAGTGGGCATAGAGGGAACCTACCTCAACGTAATAAAGGCCATATATGACAAACCCACAGCAAACATCATTCTCAATGGTGAAAAACTGAAAAGCATTTCCTCTAAGATCACGAACAAAACAAGGATGTCCACTCTCACCACTATTATTCACCATAGTTTTGGAAGTCCTAGCCACGGCAATCAGAGAAGAAAAAGAAATAAAAGGAATACAAATTGGAAAAGAAGAAGTAAAACTGTCACTATTTGCAGATGACATGATACTATACATAGAGAATCCTAAAGATGCCACCAGAAAACTACTAGAGCTAATCAATGAATTTGGTAAAGTTGCAGGATACAAAATTAATGCCCAGAAATCTCTTGCATTCCTATACACTAATAACAAAAGATCAGAAAGAGAAATTAAGGAAACAATCCCATTCACCACTGCAACAAAAAGAATAAAATACCTACTAATAAACCTACCTAGGGAGACAAAAGACCTGTACCTGTACTCAGAAAACTATAAGACACTGATGAAAGAAATCAAAGATGACACAAACAGATGGAGAGAGATACCATGTTCCTGGACTGGAAGAATCAATATTGTGAAAATGACTATACTACCCAAAGCAATCTACAGATTCAACGTAATCCCTATCAAATTACCAGTGGCATTTTTTACAGAACTAGAACAAAAAATCTTAAAATTTGTATGGAGACACAAAAGATCCCAAATAGCCAGAGCAGTCTTGAGGGAAAAAAATGGAGCTGGAGGAATCAGACTCCCTGACTTCAGACTATACTACAAAGCTACAATAATCAAGACAATATGGTACTGGCACAAAAACAGACATATAGATCAATGCAACAGGATAGAAAGCCCAGAGATAAACCCACGCACCTATAGTCAACTAATCTATGACAAAGGAGGCAAGGATATACAATGGAGAAAAGACAGTCTCTTCAATAAGTGGTGCTGGGAAAACTGGACAGCTACATGTAAAAGAATGAAATTAGAACACTCCCTAACGCCATACACAAAAATAAACTCAAAATGGATTCGAGACCTAAATGTAAGACCGGACACTATAAAACTCTTAGAGGAAAACATAGGAAGAACACTCTTTGACATAAATCACAGCAAGATCTTTTTTGATCCACCTCCTAGAGTAATGGAAATAAAAACAAAAATAAACAAATGGGACCTAATGAAACTTCAAAGCTTTTGCAAAGCAAAGGAAACTACAAACAAGACGAAAAGACAACCCTCAGAACAGGAGAAAATATTTGCAAATGAATCAACGGACAAAGGATTAATCTCCAAAATATATAAACAACTCATGCAGCTCAATATTAAAAAACAAACAACCCAATCCAAAAATGGGCAGAAGACCTAAATAGACATTTCTCCAAAGAAGATATACAGATGGCCAAGAAGCACATGAAAAGATGCTCAACATCATTAGAGAAATGCAAATCAAAACTACAGTGAGGTATCACCTCACACCAGTAAGAATGGGCATCATCAGAAAATCTACGAACAACAAATGCTGGAGAGGGTGTGGACAAAAGGGTACCCTCCTGCACTCTTGGTGGGAGTGTAAATTGATACAGCCACTATGGACGACAGTATGGAGGTTCCTTAAAAAACTAAAAATAGAATTACCATATGACCCAGCAATCCCACTACTGGGCATATACCCAGAGAAAACCATAATTCAAAAAGACACATGTACCCCAATGTTCACTGCAGCACTATTTACAATAGCCAGGTCATGGAAGCAACCTAAATGCCCATCGACAGACGAATGGATAAAGAAGATGTGGTACACATATACAATGGAATATTACTCAGCCATAAAAAGGAACGAAATTGGGTCATTTGTTGAGACGTGGATGGATCTAGAGACTGTCATACAGAGTGAAGTAAGTCAGAAAGAGAAAAACAAATATCGTATATTAACGCATATATGCAGAACCTAGAAAAATGGTACAGATGAACTGGTTTGCAGGGTAGAAATAGAGACACAGATGTAGAGAACAAACGTATGGACACCAAGGTGGGGAAAGTGGCGGGGGGTGGTGGGGGTTGCTGGTGGTGATGGGATGAATTGGGAGATCGGGATTGACATATATACACTAATATGTATAAAACAGATAACTAGTAAGAACCTGCTGTATAAAAAAATAAAATAAAATTCAAAAATTCAAAAAAAAGTAGGTAATGAAATTCTCAACAATAATCAATAATTAATCTCTGTATAACACTTTACAGTTCAAGATACCCACACTACCTTGTAATTATAATGTTTTATAGGGAATTAACAAATCATCACAGGAAGAATTAAAGTATTTTTCAACTTTGTGTGTGTGTGTTAAAAACTAATGTGAAAATTATAAAAATTAATTAAAAATTTCAAAACAGCTAACAGAACCTGCAAAATTAGATTTTCAAATCTACAATAAAAAAATTAATTAATTTTTTAAAAAATCTACAATAGTTTTGACTTTGAGAATGTATAACTTAGAATGAAAGAATATAAAAACCTTAACACATTAACTCTTAAAGCATAAAAATACAAACAGACTACTTACTGCCATTGTTTGCCTTGTCAATTTAACCAACACTGTAACTAAGGATCCTACTGTGATGTTGTTGCTATCTTCATCATCCAATACTATAAGATAAAAGGAAAATAAATAAATAAAAATCAAGCTCTATGTCAAGGCAAACAGCAAAACTTAACTTATTCAAATCAATCTGGTATTTCAATATTTCAAACATACAGAGTTTTAAACCTACTAAATAAAAAATAATTCATTGACTATCTACTCTATAAAAAGCTCTCTAGTAGATGCCTTCAACAATGTACTCATTTAATCCTTAAATCAGCTCTATGAAGCATTATTATTATTTCTTTAAAGAAGATAACGGAGGTTCAGAAATAAAGTAAAATGCCCAAGGTCACAAAATGGCTACATCGACACTGCCAAGTTTCAAACCCAAGTCTTTTAAAACAGAGTATAATGTTAGGACTACAACAGCTTTCTCTCACAGTGATATAAAAATAGAATTCTGTCACTCTATTAAATTGTGCGAACTTTATACTCACAAGATCTTACCTATATGAAAAAATGTGTGCCTGTAAGAATAAAATAATTAAAACTAGTATTCTGAACAACAGTAAAGATATTTTAAGGCAAGAACTTGAAAATATTGTTTATATTAAAAAACACTTTAAAAACATTTTTTGCAATGTTTTTGCAACTGTTTAATTTTTTAAAACCACATTTGCTACACACACCCCCAAAAGTCTAATAATAAGAAAACTCAACTACAAGCCCTTTAAAAACAGAGACCATTCCTAACACATCCTTGTATTCTTGGTCCCACAAGAATGTTTTCACAATGGCAACTTAGTAAATGTCAAAGCTCAGAACAATGTCACAATGAAGGAATGGAGCAGAATAATCTCTAATTCTGTCACCATTCTAAGATACTATATTCAGCTCTAAAATGGGAACTCACAGGACAATTATGTAGGTAGAAAAATAATCTCTATTTTTTTCACTCCAAGCAGACATAAAGACAGAAGTCAGTCAAGAAAAACACATGAAATGTGCCACAGAGCATGGTGATTTTCAAGATTTAATTAATATAAACAAGTTAGGTTTTTTAAAAATTAATTTTAGAACTAAGCAGGTATCTTATACTAACAATAGATATATTTCAAATATCCTTCATTACATCTAGAAATCTCTTTCATTCTTTGAAAAGTTAAGATCTTCTTGAAAGCTGAACTACAGAACAGAAGCATCCTCAAACCTAAGCCCATTAGGAGGATAATAAAAGTAGGGTTCTCAAAACTAGTAAGTATACAACATCTTCCATCACAGCAAATCTGACAGGTAAACTACAGTTCTGCAAAGTCTAATTAAAAGTTATTAAATGAAGTGTTTTGAGGACCTTGAGCCAAATAAGCAAAAGCCAATCTATCAAAAGGGAAGCAATGGGAAACCTCCCATTTACCCTGTGATTTTATGTCCATGGTCACAAATGGGAAACTCCCAAGGACAGCCATAACCTCTTCATACTTTTCATCTTCAAGGAAGTGCAATAGATTGTGACGATCTGATTCTTTTAAACTCACCAAATCCTGGATAGTCTTAATTTTGTACTAAATTTAAAAAGAGAGAGAAAGAAAATAAATCCCGAAGTCATGTAACTTTACATAAAAGGAAAATTATTAGCATGTTTACCAAAACAAAATCCAAAAACTTTTAGAAAAATATTAAGATTATATACATTTCAAAGCAGAAAATACAACTTCACTGCATTTCATGGCCTTTTTCTCCAAGGAAATTTAAATTTAAGAATTTTCTTTATTACAAAGTTAATACACAGTTACTTTTTTTTAATTAGAAAAAAATAAAGTTAGAGGAAAAAAATAATAACATTCATATAAACTCTTGACCCAAGCAAGAATGACTGTCATTTGATTTGTTCAGTTTGCAGACATTTATTTTTAATTTTAATGATAAAAACCTTTAAGAGTATGAATTTATGTCCAAGTAACAGCTGCATGCACCCTTAAGTTTTACTATGCAATACTCTCATTTTTGTTATTTTCTAAGTACAGCTATCTGTTATTGCAGTAATACCCAGCCTGGCTAAATGGATACTCAGGAGAGGATTTTTTAATTTCTGAGTATTTGGTGCCAGTTATTAATTTTTACTTTCACCGATAGGGATTAGCTCATGAGGCATGTGAAATGCCTGCTTCTGAATTCTGAAGTTTACAATTATGACTTAAAATGTGATCAAATTTATAAGAGTAACACACTTACTCGAAAGGAGAGAACTCTGATGCAAATTTCTAATATATATTTATTAGTTCTACCTTAACACTATCAAATCCAATGTCTATCTTCTGCCTACTTTGTCTAATATCAATATATACAAAGTAATGTTTAAAATCTCCTAGCAAAATTAAATTTCATTCCACTTTTTCTTATATTTCCTCAAGTTTTCATTTATATTACATTTCTTAAGTATCTTAAGATTCATTATCATAATCTATATACAGATTGTATTTTCTAAATAAGAATTATCTGTATTTGATCTACTTATTTTTTGAATGCTTAATTTTTTTTGTTCATACTCAACCAATAAACTATTGCCCAGCCCTTTAAGCCACGAATGAAATAAATGGAAAGTATACAGTGCATTTTTACTTAGTACATTTATTTTTGGCAACATAAAGAACAAAGTGTTGACTGCTAAAATGAACTGACAGCCAAAGTAAACCACTACAGTAGTAAAATATTACAAAACAGCTACCTAATCAAGAAAGTATTAACAGAATCACTTGAGGGATAGTTTTAGAATGTTTAAAACATTGTAAATCTAAGAAGTTCATAGTAACCATTTCTAGAAAAATTTTCATTCATGTTACCTTTAAGTGACAGGACAAACTGCTTAAAACTAATTTTAAAGTAGCAAATTACCTTTTTATGATTAGAAACCCTTCTAAGATTGTCTTCTTCAATGTGAGGGAGCTGCAGAAGGGGAGACTTAAACTGCTGAAGGCCTTGCACAGCCATCTGGGAAAGCTTCATGCAGTTTTCCAGGGATGCCAAAGTTGGAGCACGAAACTCCCTTTCTTAGAAAGAATAGAAGAAAAGCAAAAACAGGTCTGGACTTTTTATATGTTCAGGAGTACACAATTCATCACAAAACCAAATTCATGTGAACATCCTTAACACCTCAAACTTTACGATCACAGTGTTGAATTTCCTTTAAAAGTTACTGGGTAAGACACAGAAAATACACAAACTTGATCAAATGTACATACTGATGTCATGCCAAAAACTGACATCATCCATAACAACAAAACACAACCAGTATCTCTTTTTTAAGGGTCTCTCTTTCCATTACTGACCATAAATAAACTCCCTCGTTCTTTTTTCCATTATGTAAAAAACACTACATGTCAGATCAATCATCATAACATCACTTAAAGAATTACTTCAAACTCATTGTTAACCTAATTCTAAAACTACTCAGAGGAAGGAAAAGGGTATTTTAAATCTTTGCAAACAATAAATAACAATAAAACAATGAAAAATTAAACTCAAGAAACATAAGTTACGATACTTTACATAATGAAAAATACAGGAAAGAAGAAAAACCATGAACAAAACTGGGAAAACTGATTCACCTTACAGACAGAATTATACTAAGCACCCAAAAATCTTAAAACTATGAAGTGTAATCTGTATGTGCTTGCAAGAAAAAGTACAACATAATTATGCTTCCTCCTCACCTTCACGGCTCCGGGCCATTATTATTAGTTGGCAGATTACATTAACCATTTCTTGAAGTAGGGCAGGGCATTTTTTCAGCATAAATTGCTGATCTGCAAAACAATAAAACACCTGAAACAAATCATTCTTCTTTTATGATTAAAACATCTTTATCACCTGTAGTCCAAGACGAATGCTAAATTTAAGCTGTCACACAAATTTTTCACATGACCTCAGAATATTACAGGTTGAACACAATAGTTTCTCCTCGGCAGCACTATGTCAAAAATCAATCAGAAAACCCTACCTCAAATTAGATGTTTCAAAGGCAAACTTTTAATATTATGGTCTTGGCCTTTATAAATTACTCCCTACCTTTTTTTTTGAAATAGCCTTAATCTTAAATTTAATCATAATCTTACTAATTTAAGAACTTCAAAATTCTTCTTCTTGTGTACCTAAATTCCTATAAGTATAATTATGGATAAGTCCAAAGACTAAGATTGAGAATAAATGTCAACTAAATGGAGAGAGGAGGATAGGAGGAGGAGTGAGACAGACACTTTCATTTATACTGCATATAATAGTTAACCATTAAGATCATCCATTGGGGTTGGTACTCAACCTAAAAAAAATCTGTTCCCTGTTTCTTAGATAATTGGTAAAAATGGAGATGGTTTCATATCTGTACAGAACATTAGGAACAGAATTACTAGTTAACTTGCAACTTCAATAAACAATGTCTAAATAGCGCTCCTTGATTCCATCATAAGCAGCCTATCCTATCATTAATCACTGAGCATCAACTGACCTTGTTTTCAAAGGCATTTGATTGCATTGCTGGCTTAAAGCAGGGTTGGGGGGGGGTGGTTGTTGGTTCATTCAGAAAGAAAATTCCCTAAGGATAATAACTTTCTTTTAAAACTTCCAATTGAAATAATGCAAGTGAAAAGAGATGACACTCAAATTCATGACATCCCTGAAAACACCACTGTCCCAATCCACTGCTTTTCTTTTAAGTAGAATAGATGGCTTCAAGTACTTATGAAGCTTTAAATAAAGATTAAACAGACACTTTATTGGTAACTACTGCTGGAGTATGATGGTGGTACTGGTGGCAGTGACTGAGACATCTCTTGTGAAAATCCATTTTTTTCTTGCCCCAAAAGGCTTACAAAATCCTTACAAAATCATCAGGAATTATTGTATAATCTGCAACTGACTTAACATTTTTCATAGAGAGTATTCTCTCACCTTGAAATACAACATTTTAACATTTGCCAAAACATCTGACTTACTAATACCTTCAAAGAATTTGTGAAGTAATTATGTACGTAGCATATAGATTTGTTTTTAAAAGGTCCTTGAGTAATTATCTGATTGAGCAAAAAAGAACAGTGACAAGAAAACACAGCACCATGAGGTCTAATTAAATCCACCTCTTCTGTACCACTAAAACCCTACAGATATTAGAATCACAAATACCTTCTTCAAGGGTCTCAGGAATTTTCATTCTAGCAAGATGAGACAGTAAAAGAACTCTGGCCTTCAGGCTATATGGGCAGGTAAGTGGCGGCTCATTCTTCTTTAAATTAATGCTGCCAATTTCTCTGATTAGCTAGAGTAAATAAAATAATCATTTAAAAATGTATACTTAAAAAAGCATTAACTTTATATACTTAAATGTTTATCAAGGAATTTGGGAGGCAGGCCTAACCTGAGGTATTAGAATATTATCTGTTGGTCTGCTTGTGGCATCCTTGTTATACTGAGGATCAAATTCAGAGGCTCCAGCCAAGACCATGATAAGCCCTAAGAAAACAAAAGAAATATGAAGAAAAATAAATTTGCTCACCCATTAATCCGCCTCCCATGATACTTGGTTAATCCTAGAGTGAGGCAGTTTTCCAATCACACACAATGCTAAAATCATCTGAACTCCACTATCAATAAGCAGTAATCTCTCTCATAACAAAAGAAACGTCTCACTTTTTAAAATGTGTGCAATATTACCTATCACAAGTAAATAGAAATACACATCAAATTAAGGGCCCAAACCCAAGGAGAAACACGCCGAGACACATAGTAATCAAAGTGGCAAAAATTAAAGACAAAGAAAAATTATTGAAAGCAGCAAGGGAAAAACGACAAATAACATACAAGGGAACCCCCATAAGGTTAACAGCTGATTTCTCAGCAGAAACTCTGCAAGCCAGAAGGGAGTGGCATGAAATACTTAAAGTGATGAAAGGGAAGAACCTACAACCAAGATTACTCTACCCAGCAAGGATCTCATTTAGATTTGATGGAGAAATCAAAAGCTTTACAGACAAGCAAAAGCTAAGAGAATTCAGCACCACCAAACCAGCTCTACAACAAATGCTAAAGGAACTTCTCTAAGTGGGAAACACAAGAGAAGAAAAGGACCTACAAAAACAAACCCAAAACAATTAAGAAAATGGTCATAGGAACATACATATCGATAATTACCTTAAACGTGAATGGATTAAATGCCCCAACCAAAAGACATAGACTGGCTGAATGGATACAAAAACAAGACCCATATATATGCTGTCTACAAGAGACCCACTTCAGACCTAGGGACACATACAGACTGAAAGTGAGGGGATGGAAAAAGATATTCCATGCAAATGGAAATCAAAAGAAAGCTGGAGTAGCTATACTCATATCAGATAAAATAGACTTTAAAATAAAGAATGTTACAAGAGACAAGGAAGGACACTACATAATGATCCAGGGATCAATCCAAGAAGAAGATATAACAATTATAAATATATATGCACCCAACATAGGAGCACCTTAATACATAAGGCAACTGCTAACAGCTATAAAAGAGGAAATCGACAGTAACACAATAATAGTGGGGGACTTTAACACCTCACTTACACCAATGGACAGATCATCCAAAATGAAAATAAATAAGGAAACAGAAGCTTTAAATGACACAATAGACCAGATAGATTTAATTGATATATATAGGACATTCCATCCAAAAACGGCAGATTACACGTTCTTCTCAAGTGCACACGGAACATTCTCCAGGATAGATCACATCTTGGGTCACAAATCAAGCCTCAGTAAATTTAAGAAAATTGAAATCATATCAAGCATCTTTTCTGACCACAACGCTATGAGATTAGAAATGAATTACAGGGAAAAAAACGTAAAAAAGACAAACACATGGAGGCTAAACAATACGTTACTAAATAACCAAGAGATCACTGAAGAAATCAAACAGGAAATAAAAAAATACCTAGAGACAAATGACAATGAAAACACGACGACCCAAAACCTATGGGATGCAGCAAAAGCGGTTCTAAGAGGGAAGTTTATAGCTATACAAGCCTACCTAAAGAAACAAGAAAAATCTCAAGTAAACAATCTAACTTTACACCTAAAGAAACTAGAGAAAGAAGAACAAACAAAACCCAAAGTTAGCAGAAGGAAAGAAATCATAAAGATCAGAGCAGAAATAAATGAAATAGAAACAAAGAAAACAATAGCAAAGATCAATAAAACTAAAAGTTGGTTCTTTGAGAAGATAAACAAAATTGATAAGCCATTAGCCAGACTCATCAAGAAAAAGAGGGAGAGGACTCAAATCAATAAAATCAGAAATGAAAAAGGAGAAGTTACAACAGACACCGCAGAAATACAAAACATCCTAAGAGACTACTACAAGCAACTTTATGCCAATAAAATGGACAACCTGGAAGAAATGGACAAATTCTTAGAAAGGTATAACCTTCCAAGACTGAATCAGGAAGAAACAGAAAATATCAACAGACCAATCACAAGTAATGAAATTGAAACTGTGATTAAAAATCTTCCAACAAACAAAAGTCCAGGACCAGATGGCTTCACAGGTGAATTCTATCAAACATTTAGAGAAGAGCTAACACCCATCCTTCTCAAACTCTTCCAAAAAATTGCAGAGGAAGGAACTCTCCCAAACTCATTCTATGAGGCCACCATCACCCTGATACCAAAACCAGACAAAGACACTACAAAAAAAGAAAATTACAGACCAATATCACTGATGAATATAGATGCAAAAATCCTCAACAAAATACTAGCAAACAGAATCCAACAACACATTAAAAGGATCATACACCACGATCAAGTGGGATTTATCCCAGGGATGCAAGGATTCTTCAATATACGCAAATCAATCAATGTGATACACCATATTAACAAATTGAAGAATAAAAACCATATGATCATCTCAATAGATGCAGAAAAAGCTTTTGACAAAATTCAACACCCATTTCTGATAAAAACTCTCCAGAAAGTGGGCATAGAGGGAACCTACCTCAACATAATAAAGGCCATATATGACAAACCCACAGCAAACATCATTCTCAATGGTGAAAAACTGAAAGCATTTCCTCTAAGATCAGGAACGAGACAAGGATGTCCACTCTCACCACTATTATTCAACATAGTTCTGGAAGTCCTAGCCACGGCAATCAGAGAAGAAAAAGAAATAAAAGGAATACAAATTGGAAAAGAAGAAGTAAAACTGTCACTGTTTGCGGATGACATGATACTATACATAGAGAATCCTAAAACTGCCACCAGAAAACTGCTAGAGCTAATTAATGAATATGGTAAAGTTGCAGGTTACAAAATTAATGCACAGAAATCTCTTGCATTCCTATACACTAATGATGAAAAATCTGAAAGAGAAATTATGGAAACACTCCCATTTACCATTGCAACAAAAAGAATAAAATACCTAGGAATAAACCTACCTAAGGAGACAAAAGACCTGTATGCAGAAAACTATAAGACACTGATGAAAGAAATTAAAGATGATACCAACAGATGGAGAGATATACCATGTTCTTGGATTGGAAGAATCAACATTTTGAAAATGAGTATACTACCCAAAGCAATCTACAGATTCAATGCAATCCCTATCAAATTACCAATGGCATTTTTTACGGAGCTAGAACAAATCATCTTAAAATTTGTATGGAGACACAAAAGACCCCGAATAGCCAAAGCAGTCTTGAGGCAAAAAAATGGAGCTGGAGGAATCAGACTCCCTGACTTCAGACTATACTACAAAGCTACAGTAATCAAGACAATATGGTACTGGCACAAAAACAGAAACATAGATCAATGGAACAAGATAGAAAGCCCAGAGATTAACCCACGCACCTATGGTCAACTAATCTATGACAAAGGAGGCAAAGATATACAATGGAGAAAAGACAGTCTCTTCAATAACTGGTGCTGGGAAAACTGGACAGCCACATGTAAAAGAATGAAATTAGAATACTCCCTAACACCATACACAAAAATAAACTCAAAATGGATTAGAGACCTAAATATAAGACTGGACACTATAAAACTCTTAGAGGAAAACATAGGAAGAACACTCTTTGACATAAATCACAGCAAGATCTTTTTCGATCCACCTCCTAGAGTAATGGAAATAAAAACAAAAATAAACAAGTGGGACCTAATGAAACTTCAAAGCTTTTGCACAGCAAAGGAAACCATAAACAAGACGAAAAGACAACCCTCAGAATGGGAGAAAATATTTGCAAATGAATCAACGGACAAAGGATTAATCTCCAAAATATATAAACAGCTCATTCAGCTCAATATCAAAGAAACAAACACCCCAATCCAAAAATGGGCAGAAGACCTAAATAGACATTTCTCCAAAGAAGACATACAGACGGCCACGAAGCACATGAAAAGATGCTCAACATCACTAATTATTAGAGAAATGCAAATCAAAACTACAATGAGGTATCACCTCACTCCTGTTAGAATGGGCATCATCAGAAAATCTACAAACAACAAATGCTGGAGAGGGTGTGGAGAAAAGGGAACCCTCTTGCACTGTTGGTGGGAATGTAAATTGATACAGCCACTATGGAGAACAGTATGGAGGTTCCTTAAAAAACTAAAAATAGAATTACCATATGACCCAGCAATCCCACTACTGGGCATATACCCAGAGAAAACCGTAATTCAAAAAGACACGTGCACCCGAATGTTCATTGCAGCACTATTTACAATAGCCAGGTCATGGAAGCAACCTAAATGCCCATCAACAGACGAATGGATAAAGAAGTTGTGGTACATATATACGATGGAATATTATTCAGCCATAAAAAGGAACGAAATTGAGTCATTTGTTGAGACGTGGATGGATCTAGAGACTGTCATACAGAGTGAAGTAAGTCAGAAAGAGAAAAACAAATATCGTATGTTAATGCATGTATGTGGAACGTAGAAAAATGGTACAGATGAGCCAGTTTGCAGGGCAGAAGTTGAGACACAGATGTAGAGAATGGACATATGGACACCAAGGGGGGAAAACTGCGATGAGGTGGGGATGGTGATGTGCTGAATTGGGCGATTGGGATTGACATGTATACACTGATGTGTATAAAACTGATGCCTAATAAGAACCTGCAGTATAAAAAAAACAAACAAAACAACTAATACTAAACTTTCATTGGGTTATTTGTATGGAAATATGTTAATATAAATGTTTCAGACATTACATGAAATTTCTAAAAATCTTATATTTGTATTTGTATGGAAATATGTATGGAAATATGTTAATATAAATGTTTCAGACATTACATGAAATTTCTAAAAATCTTATATTTGTATTTGTATGGAAATATGTATGGAAATATGTTAATATAAATGTTTCAGACATTACATGAAATTTCTAAAAATCTTATATTTGTATTTGTATGGAAATATGTATGGAAATATGTTAATATAAATGTTTCAGACATTACATGAAATTTCTAAAAATCTTATATTTGTATTTGTATGGAAATATGTATGGAAATATGTTAATATAAATGTTTCAGACATTACATGAAATTTCTAAAAATCTTATATTTGTATTTGTATGGAAATATGTATGGAAATATGTTAATATAAATGTTTCAGACATTACAGGAAACTTCTAAAAATCTTATATGTTCTGGTATAATGTTATAAGTAATAACCCTAGTTATTACTTTAAAATGTATATCTCAGAAATAACTAATTTTCTTGTCAACTGCATTATTATGAACTTTCATCAAATCTTTAACCATGGTCATTTTTAAGTCTTTTGTCATTTACAGACAGTTCTGGGTGTACTCTGATGATTTTGCAAATATGTTCCTATAAAAGAGTTTCATCTTCAAGAAATTCATGGAAAAGACTCTGACAAGTACAGGTTTCTGGTAACTGACTGTACTGCTGAACTGAATGAATAAGCATTTTCAGAACTCTAATGAAAAACTGATGAATTCATAAAAGTGCTAACAAAAGATCAAGATGAAAAAAAAGAAATTAATTACATGGGACTGAGTGAACTGATGAGGATGAGTATAATTTTTGTGACTTTCTGTCTGAATTAAAAAAAAAAAAAAATCCCACAAGGACTCAGAGGAAAAGAATATACAAATCAATTTTCACTGCAAAGTAAAGGAGCTGTTACAGTGGAGGAAAAAAAAAAAAAATAAGTTACTTAACAACACTGGGTTACTGTAAGAGGAGACATAGCTAAGTTAACCTGTGGTCTTTTGAGGAAGACAGTGAAGTGAAGAATATGCTAGAAGTTAACACTGAGGATGACCTAGTCTAGAATGTTAGCACCATCTGAAACATATTGACTTTACACAGTTTTTAAAGGATAGAGAGTAACTTTGGAAGGCTGGGTGGCTGCTTGCTTTCATGGATGTGTGTTATAAGTTGCTAGCCAGCAATACAGAACAAATAAGAAACGAGTTTTATAGAAAAAGAGTGGAAGGACTCAGAGCTGAAAAAATTTCAGCTGACAAAAAACGATTGTCTTTGAGTTGTTTTCTGGAGGCTTGACTCTAAATGGATATTGGCCTGGAAGTAGAAATGACAGGTTTGGAACAATGATAAAGAACTGAGAAATAGGACATACCACTCATGTTCAAATTAAAGAAAGAAGAGCATAGGCTACCACAGTGTTAACGGTGTGTATAGGTTAAGTTCTGTAACATTATGTTAAATATATAATGTGTGTTGCAAGTAAAGTGTGTAAAAATTAAAAAAAAAAAAAAAAAATTAAGGGCCCAGAAGCAACTAGGTGCGTTAAAATCACTACAAATAGCATCGGTTTCTAGACCTAAGCATGTGTTCCACAGAAATTTATAGCAGGAAGTATTCTATGTGATGTTACTAACTGCTTTGTAAAAAAAAAAAAGGGCGGGGGGGAACTCCATGGCTAAATAAAGCTGAGAAATAAGAGTTAAAAAGAGTTTCAGGGCTTCCCTGGTGGCACAGTGGTTGAGAATCTGCCTGCCAATGCAGGGGACACAGGTTCGAGCCCTGGTCTGGGAAGATCCCACATGCCGCGGAGCAAATGGGCCCATGAGCCACAATTACTGAGCCTGCGAGTCTGGAGCCTGTGCTCCACAACAAGAAAGGCCGCGATAGTGAGAGGCCCGTGCACCACGATGAAGAGTGGCCCCCGCTTGCCACAACTAGAGAAAGCCCTCGCACAGAAACGAAGATCCAACACAGCCATAAATAAATAAATAAATAAATAAAGCACACCTAGTATTAAAAAAAAAAAAGAGTTTCAGGTTTCTTCACTTCATGACTCCTCAGAGCCTTGAGTAAACTAAAATATACTGTAATTTGCAGAAATTTTTATTATGGAACCCTGGAGGGTTTTGTGGGAATAGTGTTCCTTGAAATACACATGATGTGAGGTCACATATATTAGCATTACTCTCGTTGGCCTATACAAGTTCTTTAATGACTGGCACTATAGTCATCAATCTTACCTTACAGCAGAAAATACATGCAACATCCTCACAAAAAGCAGGACGGTACAGAGGTTAAGTGCGTAGCTGAATGACCTAGAACAATATTCTTCACCTCTCTGTGGGCCTCGGTTTCTTTATATGTGCCTGACACACAGTCAGCATAGTAATGTGTGTGAGCTATTACTATTACTACCCTCAAATGTTTGAATGAAAACAACTAAGACAGTTATATAAATGGTGCCAATGCTAAAAACCAAGGATATATAACCAAACCCACCAACTAAACAAAGCTTTTCTGATAGAATTAATTGTTAAGGCCAAGTACCATCCTCAGAAATGAAATAGAAATCAAGATCACTGATCCAAAAAACACATTAAAACAGGTTACAAACATGAAACAGTTTCATAAGGGAGAATGTTTATATATTAATATTTCGACCCAGAGTAAGGAAGAGCCATACATGTACATAAGGGAAGGTAACATTCACTCATTCCTCAGAAATAAAAGATCTGCTCATTCTTCAGGAATATAAGATCAGTTCATTCTTCAGAAACACAAGATCAGCTCACACAGTCATATGATCCTGAGGAATCTCTTTCTCACTACCAAGAAAGTTAGTAAAATTGGCAAATATGGGGCTTCCCTGGTGGCGCAGTGGTTGAGAATCTGCCTGCCAATGCAGGGGACACGGGTTCGATCCCTGGTCTGGGAAGATCCCACATGCCACGGAGCAACTAGGCCCGTGAGCCACAACTACTGAGCCTGCGCGTCTGGAGCCTGTGCTCCGCAACAAGAGAGGCCGCGACAGTGAGAGGCCCGCACACCGCGATGAAGAGTGGCCCCCGCTTGCCACAACTAGAGAAAGCCCCCGCACAGAAACGAAGACCCAACACAGCCAAAAATAAATTAATTAATTAATTAATTTTTTAAAAAATTGGCAAATATGAAATACGAAAAAGTCCACTCAGGTTTTGGAACAAAAATACATCCTCCAGGATGATAGAGAAGATGGCGGAAGAGTAAGACGCGGAGATCACATTCCTTCCCACAGATACAGTAGAAATACACCTACACGTGGAACTGCTCCTACAGTACACCCACTGAACGCTGGCAGAAAACATCCGACCTCCAAAAAGGCAAGAAACTCCCCCCGTACTTGGGTAGGGCAAAAGAAAAAAGAAATAACAGAGACAAAAGAATAGGGACGGCACCTGCACCAGTGGGAGGGAGCCGTGAAGGAGGAAAGGTTTCCACGCACTAGGAGCCCCTTCGCGGGCGGAGACTGCAGGGGGCGGAGGGGGGAACCTTCAGAGCCACGGAGGAGAGCGCAGCCACAGAGGTGCGGAGGGCAAAGCGGAGAGGTTCCCGCACAGAGGCTCGGCGCCGAGCAGCACTCACCAGCCCGAGAGGCTTGTCTGCTTAGCCGCCGGGGCGGGCGGGGCTGGGAGCTGAGGCTCGGGCTTCGGTCGGATCGCAGGGAGAGGACTGGGGCTGGCAGCGTGAACACAGCCTGAAGTGGTTAGCGCACCACAGCTAGCCGGGAGAGAGTCCGGGGAAAAAGTCTGCAGCTGCCGAAGAGGCAAGAGACTTTTTCTTGCCTCTTTGTTTCGCGGCGGGCAAGGAGAGGGGATTCAGAGCGCCGCCTAAACGAACTCCAGAGAAGGGCGCGAGCCGCGGCTATCAGCGCGGATCCCACAGCAACAGGGGCGCAGAGGGAAAATCGGAGAGACTCCCGCACAGAGGCTCGGCGCCGAGCGGCGCTCACCAGCCCGAGAGGCTTGTCTGCTCCCCCGCCGGGGCGGGCAGGGCTGGGAGCTGAGGCTTGGGCTGCGGTCGGATCGCAGGGAGAGGACTGGGGCTGGCGGCGTGAACACAGCCTGAAGGGGTTGGCGCACCACAGCTAGCCGGGAGGGAGACCGGGAAAAGGTCTGCAGCTGCCGAAGAGGCAAGAGACTTTTTCTTGCCTCTTTGTTTCGCTGCGCGCAAGGAGAGGGGATTCAGAGCGCCGCCTAAACGAACTCCAGAGAAGGGCGCAAGCCACGGCGATCAGCGCGGACCCCAGAGACGGGCGTGAGACGCTGGGGCTGCTGCTGCCGCCTCCAAAAAGCCTGTGTGTGAGCACAGGTCACTCTCCACACCTCCCCTCCCGGGAGCCTGTGCAGCCCGCCACTGCCAGGGTCCCGGGATCCGGGGACAACATCCCTGGGAGAACGCACTGCGCGCCTCAGGCTGGTGCAACGTCACGCCGGCCTCGGCCGCCGCAGGCTCGCCCCGCCTCCTCCGTACCGCTCCCTCCCCCCGCCTGAGTGAGCCAGAGCCCCCGAAGCAGCTGCTCCTTTAACCCCGTCCTGTCTGGGCGGGGAACAGACGCCCTCAGGCGACCTACACGCAGAGGCGGGTCCAAATCCAAAGCTGAACCCCAGGAGCTGTGCGAACAGGGAAGAGAAGGGGAAATCTCTCCCAGCAGCCTCAGAAGCAGCGGATTAAAGCTCCACAATCAACTTGATGTGCCTGCATCTGCTGAACACCTGAACAGACAACGAATCAGCCCAAATTCAGGAGGTGGACTCTGGGAGCAGGAGATATTAATTTTTCCCCTTTTCCTTTTTTTTGTGAGTGTATATGTATATGCTTCTGGGTGAGATTTTGTCTGTATAGCTTTGCTTTACAATAGCTTTATTTTACTTCACTATATTATAGCCTCTTTCTTTCTTTCTTTCTATTTTTTCTCCCTTTTACTCTGAGCCGTGTGGACGAAAGGCTCTTGGTGCTCCAGCCAGGCATCAGGGCCGTGCCTCTGAGGTGGGAGAGCCAACTTCAGAACACTGGTCCACAAGAGACCTCCCAGCTCCACGTAATACCAAACGGCAAAAATCTCCCAGAGATCTCCATCTCAACATCAAGACCCAGCTTCACTCGACGACCAGCAAGCTACAGTGCTGGACATCCTATGCCAAACAACTAGCTAGACAGGAACACAACCCCATCCATTAGCAGAGAGGCTGCCTAAAATCATAATAAGGCCACAGACACCCCAAAATACACCACCAGACGTGGACGTGCCCACCAGAAAGACAAGATCTAGCCTCATCCACCAGAACTCAGGCACTAGTTCCCTCCACCAGGAAGCCTACACAACCCACTGAACCAACCTTAGCCGCTGGGGACAGATACCAAAAACAACGGGAACTACGAACCTGCAGCCTGTGAAAAGGAGACCCCAAACACAGTAAGATAGGCAAAATGAGACGACAGAAAAACACACAGCAGATGAAGGAGCAGGCTCAAAACACACTGGACTTAACAAATGAAGAGGAAATAGGTAGTCTACCTGAAAAAGAATTCAGAATAATGATAGTAAGGATGATCCAAAATCTTGGAAACAGAATAGACAAAATGCAAGAAACATTTAACAAGGATGTAGAAGAACTAAAGAGGAACCAAGCAATGATGAAAAACACAATAAATGAAATTAAAAATACTCTAGATGGGATCAATAGTAGAATAACTGAGGCAGAAGAAAGGATAAGTGACCTGGAAGATAAAATGGTGGAAATAACTACTACAGAGCAGGATAAAGAAAAAAGAATGAAAAGAACTGAGGACAGTCTCAGGGACCTCTGGGACAACATTAAACGTGCCAACATTCGAATTATAGGGGTACCAGAAGAAGAAGAGAAAAAGAAAGGGACTGAGAAAATTTTTGAAGAGATTATAGTTGAAAACTTCCCTAATATGGGAAAGGAAATAGTTAATCAAGTCCTGGAAGCACAGAGAGTCCCATACAGGATAAACCCAAGGAGGAACACGCCAAGACACATATTAATCAAACTGTCAAAAATTAAATATAAGGAAAACATATTAAAGGCAGCAAGGGAAAAAAAACAAATAACACACAAGGGAATCCCCATAAGGTTAACATCTGATCTCTCAGCAGAAACTCTGCAAGCCAGAAGGGAGTGGCAGGATATACTTAAAGTCATGAAGGAGAAAAACCTACAACCAAGATTACTCTACCCAGCAAGGATCTCATTCAGATTCGATGGAGAAATTAAAACCTTTACAGACAAGCAAAAGCTGAGAGAGTTCAGCACCACCAAACCAGCTTTACAACAAATGCTAAAGGAAATTCTCTAGGCAAGAAACACAAGAGAAGGAAAACACCTACAATAACAAACCCAATACATTTAAGAAAATGGGAATAGGAACATACATATCGATAATTACCTTGAATGTAAATGGATTAAATGCTCCCACCAAAAGACACAGGCTGGCTGAATGGATACAAAAACAAGACCCATACATATGCTGTCTACAAGAGACCCACTTCAGACCTAGGGACACATACAGACTGAAAGTGAGGGGATGGAAAAAGATATTCCATGCAAATGGAAATCAAAAGAAAGCTGGAGTAGCAATTCTCATATCAGACAAAATAGACTTTAAAATAAAGACTATTACAAGAGACAAAGAAGGACACTATATAATAATCAAGGGATCGATCCAAGAGGAAGGTATAACAATTGTAAATATTTATGCACCCAACATAGGAGCACCTCAATACATAAGGCAAATACTAACAGCCATGAAAGGGGAAATTGACAGCAACACAATCATAGTAGGGGACTTTAACACCCCACTTTCACCAATGGACAGATCATCCAAAATGAAAATAAATAAGGAAACACAAGCTTTAAATGATACATTAAACAATATGGACTTAATTGATATTTATAGGACATTCCATCCAAAAACAACAGAATACACATTTTTCTCAAGAGCTCATGGAACATTCTCCAGGATAGATCATATCTTGGGTCACAAATCAAGCCTTGGTAAATTTAAGAAAATTGAAATCGTATCAAGTATCTTTTCCGACCACAACGCTATGAGACTAGATATCAATTACAGGAAAAGATCTGTAAAAAATACAAACACATGGAGGCTACACAATACATTACTTAATAACGAAGTGATTACTGAAGAAATCAAAGGGGAAATCAAAAAATACCTAGAAACAAATGACAATGGAGACACGACGACCCAAAACCTATGGGACACAGCAAAAGCAGTGCTAAGAGGGAAGTTTATAGCAATACAAGCCTACCTCAAGAAACAGGCATCATCTCGAAGAAACAACCTAACCTTGCACCTAAAGCAATTAGAGAAAGAAGAACAAAAAAACCCCAAAGCCAGCAGAAGGAAAGAAATTATAAAGATCAGGTCAGAAATAAATGAAAAAGAAATGAAGGAAACAATAGCAAAAATCAATGAAACTAAAAGCTGGTTCTTTGAGAAGATAAACAAAATTGATAAACCATTAGCCAGACTCATCAAGAGAAAAAGGGAGAAGACTCAGATCAATAGAATTAGAAATGAAAAAGGAGAAGTAACCACTGACACTGCAGAAATACAAAAGATCATGAGAGATTACTACAAGCAACTCTATGCCAATAAAATGGACAATCTGGAAGAAATGGACAGATTCTTAGAAATGCACAAACTGCCGAGACTGAACCAGGAAGAAATAGAAAATATGAACAGACCAATCACAAGCACTGAAATTGAAACTGTGATTAAAAACCTTCCAACAAACAAAAGCCCAGGACCAGATGGCTTCACAGGCGAATTCTATCAAACATTTAGAGAAGAGCTAACACCTATCCTTCTCAAACTCTTCCAAAATATTGCAGAGGGAGGAACACTCCCCAACTCATTCTACGAGGCCACCATCACCCTGATACCAAAACCAGACAAAGATGTCACAAAGAAAGAAAACTACAGGCCAATATCACTGATGAACAAAGATGCAAAAATCCTCAACAAAATACTAGCAAACAGAATCCAACAGCACATTAAAAGGATCATACACCATGATCAAGTGGGGTTTATCCCAGGAATGCAAGGATTCTTCAATATACGCAAATCAATCAATGTGATACACCATATTAACAAATTGAAGGAGAAAAACCATATGATCATCTCAATAGATGCAGAGAAAGCTTTTGACAAAATTCAACACCCATTTATGATAAAAGCCCTGCAGAAAGTAGGCATAGAGGGAACTTTCCTCAACATAATAAAGGCCATATATGACAAACCCACAGCCAACATTGTCCTCAATGGTGAAAAACTGAAACCATTTCCACTAAGATCAGGAACAAGACAAGGCTGCCCACTCTCACCACTATTATTCAACATAGTTCTGGAAGTCCTAGCCACAGCAATCAGAGAAGACAAAGAAATAAAAGGAATCCAAATCGGAAAAGAAGAAGTAAAGCTGTCACTATTTGCAGATGACATGATACTATACATAGAGAATCCTAAAGATGCTACCAGAAAACTCCTAGAGCTAATCAATGAATTTGGTAAAGTAGCAGGATACAAAATTAATGCACAGAAATCTCTTGCATTTCTATACACTAATGACGAAAAATCTGAAAGTGAAATTAAGAAAACACTCCCATTTACCATTGCAACAAAAAGAATAAAATATCTAGGAATAAACCTACCTAAGGAGACAAAAGACCTGTATGCAGAAAATTATAAGACACTGATGAAAGAAATTAAAGATGATACAAATAGATGGAGAGATATACCATGTTCCTGGATTGGAAGAATCAACATTGTGAAAATGTCTCTACTACCCAAAGCAATCTACAGATTCAATGCAATCCCTATCAAACTACCACTGGCATTTTTCACAGAACTAGAACAAAAAATTTCACAATTTGTATGGAAACACAAAAGACCCCGAATAGCCAAAGCAATCTTGAGAACGAAAAATGGAGCTGGGGGAATCAGGCTCCCTGACTTCAGACTATATTACAAAGCTTCAGTAATCAAGACAGTTTGGTATTGGCACAAAAACAGAAATATAGATCAATGGAACAGGATAGAAAGCCCAGAGATAAACCCACACACATATGGTCAACTTATCTTTGATAAAGGAGGCAAGCATATACAGTGGAGAAAAGACAGCCTCTTCAATAAGTGGTGCTGGGAAAATTGGACAGGAACATGTAAAAGTATGAAATTAGAACACTCCCTGACACCATGCACAAAAATAAACTCAAAATGGATTAAAGACCTAAGTGTAAGGGCAGACACTATCAAACTCTTAGAGGAAAACATAGGCAGAACACTCTATGACATACATCACAGCAAGATTCTTTTTGACCCAGCTCCCAGAGAAATGGAAATAAGAACACAAATAAACAAATGGGACCTAATGAAACTGAAAAGCTTTTGCACAGCAAAGGAAACCATAAACAAGACCAAAAGACAACCCTCAGAATGGGAGAAAATATTTGCAAATGAAGCAACTGACAAAGGATTAATCTCCAAGATTTACAAGCAGCTCATGCAGCTCAATAACAAAAAAACGAACAACCCAATCCAAAAATGGGCAGAAGATCTAAATAGACATTTCTCCAAAGAAGATATACAGATGGCCTACAGACACATGAAAGAATGCTCAACATCATTAATCATTAGAGAAATGCAAATCAAAACTACAATGAGATATCATCTCACACCGGTCAGAATGGCCATCATCAAAAAATCTAGAAACAATAAATGCTGGAGAGGGTGTGGAGGAAAGGGAACACTCTTGCACTGTTGGTGGGAATGTAAATTGATACAGCCACTATGGAGAACAGTATGGAGGTTCCTTAAAAAACTACAAATAGAACTACCATACGACCCAGCAATCCCACTACTGGGCATATACCCTGAGAAAACCATAGGTCAAAAAGAGTCATGTACCAAAATGTTCATTGCAGCTCTATTTACAATAGCCAGGACATGGAAGCAACCTAAATGTCCATCGACAGATGAATGGATAAAGAAGATGTGGCACATATATACAATGGAATATTACTCAGCCATAAAAAGAAATGAAATGGAGGTATTTGTAATCAGGTGGATGGAGTTAGAGTCTGTCATACAGAGTGAAGTAAGTCAGAAAGAGAAAAACAAATACAGTATGCTAACACATATATATGGAATCTAAGGGAAAAAAAAAAAAAAAAAAAGGCCATGAAGAACCTAGTGGCAAGACGGGAATAAAGACACAGACCTACTAGAGAATGGACTTGAGGATATGGGGAGGGGGTGGGGTGAGATGTGACAGGGTAAGAGAGTGTCATGGACATATATACACTACCAAATGTAAAATAGATAGCTAGTGGGAAGCAGCCGCATAGCACAGGGAGATCAGCTCGGTGCTTTGTGACCACCTAGAGGGGTGGGATGGGGAGGGTGGGAGGGAGGGAGATGCAGGAGGGAAGAGAAATGGGAACATATTGTATATGTATAACAGATTCACTTTGTTATAAAGCAGATGCTAACACACTATTGTAAGGCAATTATACTTCAATAAAGATGTTTGAAAAAAAAAAAAAAAATACATCCTCCAGTGAGGCACAATTTAAAACTTACTTTTTTTTTTTTTTTTTAAGGAAGGGAAGGGAAGGGAAATGTGTATGATTTCCACAGAGCAGTGATTCTGAAAGGCAACACTATATATTCCAGGGATAAAATTTATAATGTTAGCTTTATGGGATCAAAGAAAGTTATTTAGGATGGTACTTTTTGTTTTTCATAATAAATTTTGAAATAAGACTCTAGGAATGAAATATTCTGGCAGTTTTCTTTTAACACACCCAAGACCTCTACATACTTTACATGGATTAACACAGTATAATGTACTGGTTTAGGGCTTGGGAACCACATTACCTGAGTTCCATCCTAGCTCTGTCACTTACTGTATATCCTTGGGCTCAGTTTCTTCATCTATAAAATGTGCTTAAAAACAGCACTTATTTATGGGGGCATACAAAGATTAAATGAGTTAATACATGCATAGTGGCTAGCAATGCCTGGCAACGACAAATACTCAAGAAATGTTAGCTGGTATTATTATTACAAAATTAGCCCACAAGAAGTTTTACTATAAAATTTCTGGAGGGAAAAAAATATGTATTGATATATACATATAGCTGAGTAAAACGGGAATAAGAGAACTACAGATTAAGACATATGATAAAGGGTGTTAGCATTTTCCTCCAGCTTTAGCTATAATGAACTGAATATCCCTAAAACTATTAAATGGAATTTCTCCAGTTGAATATATAGCAACTCTACATAAATGACTCAGAAAATAATCTAATGTTACAGTTACTTAAATTTACTTACGTTTCATATCCATATTTCGGGTTTTATAAACAAAGTATGTATAAATCTGTGTTGTGCGTATTAGAATCTGGTCTCCACTATAGCGTATTGAGCGATACCACCAAGAGCCCTAAAACACAAAATTAAACCAGAAATAAAGCATAAAAACCATGATAAATGTTAACTTTGATGCAGAATGGTCAAATTTTCTAAATGTTCATAAACCAATAAAAAGATCTGCTCTTTAGAAAAAATGCCTTTGTTACATATTTCAAATGATTTATTTGGTAAATATTTATGCTGCCTGAGGCCTAAACACCAACCTACCTCATTACATATATATGATTAAAACATTTAAGTTTCAGCTAGAAATTGTTTAAAGACAAAATAGGAATGAAACAACCCACTGCTATAAGCAACAAGCTGGTTCCTCACACATAGCATGTCTTCAACAAATATTTGACAAATAAGCGTAGGAGCAATTTTATAGTTGATATACTACTTTCATTCACATTATTCCACACAAGTGGATTCTCGCACAACAATCCTATGAAGAAGGCAAGACAAGTTAATTGTTAGCCTCACTATGGGACCCATAGGAACCGTAAGATCAGTAAGAACACCACCAGTCATAAGAGTAATAAACAATAAAATCATAAACTTTATGGTACCTCCATATTGAGGTACTATGCAACTGTTTTTAAAAATGAGGTTGTTCGGGGCTTCCCTGGTGGCGCAGTGGTTGAGAGTCTGCCTGCCAATGCAGGGGACACAGGTTCGAGCCCTGGTCTGGGAGGATCCCACATGCCGCGGAGCGGCTGGGCCCGTGAGCCACAGCTGCTAAGCCTGCGCGTCTGGAGCCTGTGCTCCGCAACAGGGGAGGCCGCGATAGTGAGAGGCCCGCGTGCCGCGATGAAGAGTGGCCCCCGCTTGCCCCAACTAGAGGGGGCCCTCGCACAGAAACGAAGGCCCAACACAGCCAAAAATAAAAAATAAATTAATTAATTAAAAAAAAAAAATGAGGTTGTTCTACATGTTGTACCCCTATATGAAGCAAAAAAAGTCACAGAACAATACATATAGTAAGATCACATTTTTTAAAAAAATGTGCATGTGTATATATACATAATGCATAGAAAAATATCTGAAAAGGAAGCAAACTTAGCCGTGATTATCTCTGACAGAGAAATGGAGTTGGGGGAGGTGGTAACGGAAGATTCTCATTTTAAATTCTAAATACATCTGTACTATCTCGTTTGTGTGTAATTTTTGGATCAGGAGGAGATTCATTTTAACATACTAAAGAGATGTCACCTTTAGAAGACCTTTAAAGTATAACTGAATATAAGATTATTAAAATTCAAGGATTAATGGATTATATTCTAATACAAATTACAATCTTATAAAGAGACTCCAAAGCACGCACCAATTCCCTTCCCTAAAAAATGTTAATAAAAAGAGCTGGAACCTACCACAACAACTGGAAGGATAACCATGAATGCCAATCCATATACAAGTAAAACCTTGAATTGAAAAGGAAAGAAAAAATTATGGCCTTCATCAGGTAAATTATGACAACATCCATGAACACTTATTTTGAGGCTTACATGGGGGAGGCACTATTAAAAGCACTCCTCATGCAGTACTTCATTTAATCCTTATTTTCAAACTCTAAGAGGAAGGTACCATTATTATTTTCCTTTTGCAGGTAGGGAACCTGCAGCATATATAGTCATCCCTCGGTAACCATGGGGAACTGGTTTTAAGGCCCCCAAGGATACCAAAATTCAGGGATGCTCAAGTCCTTTATATAAAATGGTGATAAAAGAGTAGGGCCTCTTTATCCATGGATGCAAAACATGCCGAAAGGGAGGGCCAACTTCAGCTGACCCTTGAACAATGTGGGGCTTGGCTCCCCGACCTCCTTGCAGTGGAAAATCCACCTCTCACTTCAGAGTTGGCCCCCCATTACCTGTGGTTCTGCATCCGCAGATTCAACCAACCATGGATTGTGCAGTACTGTAGTCTGTATTTATCGAAAAAATCCATGTATTAAGTGGACCCACACAGTTCAAGCCCCTGCTGTCCAAGGGTCAACTGTATTATATATCCACACCTTGGCAAGTAGTTAGTGCCTTGGAAATAAATGGTAGAAGCTGGTTTCTTTACCTAAATATCAAACAGAACACATAATGTTCTGTTTGCAAGTAATTTCTATCTGTTGGTCTTAGATGTCTGTCCTACTGCTTGATTCCAAATCTGGTAGCTAACTATCTTTTCTCTTCTCTAGTATTCCCTGAATAACCCTAAGCATAATAAACATGCTTATATACAACAACTATATACTCTGGAAAATAACATGTAAATAAATAGCCATAAAATAACACTAAATAGCCATTTTCAAAACAAAACATGGATTTTTTTTATTGCTTCAAAGATAGCTCCTAGGTAATTATTTTCAAGAAAGGAGAAGTAGGGAATTCCTGAACAATAGGTTAGGGTAACTCCCGATGTTTTAAGAGTTGCAGCCTCTATTACGGACTGAAGTCTGATAACCTACTGCCTCCTGAAGTACCATATATAATATATATCATTATGTTAGCACACATTAAAATTAATTTAGCCTGGGTAAATGTGGAATAAAAGATAACTTAAATTTTGAGCACTACTTAAGATAAATGTAGATACCATAAAAAAACAGTGGTTCCCTAAACCAAGGGTAGGACCCAATCTGAAACCACCTCCACAAGAAATCACCACAACTGTAAGGAATTCCTTAAACAGTGGGGGGGGAACCCTACACTAGAACACACTGCCCCAAACCAACAACCTAATAATAGGAACCAATTCTTTTCTCCATTATGCAAAAACAGTTTTCACAATCCACAGTTAAACTGAAAACAGCATACCAGTATTTTCTTTGTAAAGCTCTCTTTATATTACCAAGATATATCGAACACATTACAGTGTCTTATTTAAATGTACTCACCAAAATTGAATTTTTCTGGTCAACTATCCAAGCTGGCAGGGCAATTCCAAAGCTCGTGGCTAAAATAGGAAGAATATTTTTGAAGAGTCTCCATTTCCAGTTTTATTTCTTTATATCCCCAAATTCTGTCTCCCCCACCCCCTCCAAAAAAGCTTTAAGATTATCTTATTATGTGTTTCCATTACACAAAAGTTGATGGACATGGTTTATATTTGAAACTTTAAATTTTTCCAGAAGAAAAAAAAATTCTAAGTACGTGAATTCCTTCTTCCCAGAACACTTAAATTCTTTTATATGTCCTGAGTTTATGTAAACACTATGAATATATGAGAAAATGTTTAGTCAGTAAAGAAAAACAGATTTTTTTCATCCAATTTTTATCAACTACTAACTGGAAATGAAGAATAATGACAGTGACTACTTTCCTCATGAAATCAATTGAAGTTCTATCTTTCAAACCAATCTCTAGAAAGAAGAATAAAGTAAAAATTAATTAAAGGGAACTCAATTTACATATTTGTTTAACTCCTTGTGGTTGTAATTTTCCTATTCACAAACTAAGAAAATCAAAACATTCTTTTCGATCTAGTTAACATTTTTATAATGTACACATATCATAACCCCAGTATTTTTTAATCATCATTTACCACACCTTGAGGCCCATCTGGATTTCCAAACTCTTCCCAATTTTTCCGGGACTCTTCATCAGTTAAACTAGCATAAAAGGAACAAAGGTGCAAAATTAGAAAGCCACATCTGAAAAATAAGTACCCATATACACAAACTCCATTAACTAACCAACTCACTTCTTAAAGATAATTTCAGAGAATCAAGAAAAGAACTCTCTGAAATCAGAAAAGGGGGAGAGAAAAATAAGAAATTCAGCATTAACAGAAAATGTTAACTATTGAGCCCAGATACAAATTCCTAGTTGGCCCACGGGTTCTCAGGTTTAGCCAGTTCAAGCCAGAAGATGCAACTTTAAAGGATACTACATTTTCTAAGGAGGCAGGGAGGATTATAGGTTACTTTTTAAAATCTTATACACTCAGATATTTCCCAAAATTTCTTCAATGGGCATGTTTTTACTTTAATAATGATATATATCTATTTTTTAAATATAAACTTAATACATGACTAATAATAATCGCTCCAAAACTGGCACCACATTCTCAAAGAAAAAAATAATAACACCTATAAAATTCCACTGCTTTGGAAAAGGTCATTTGCATTGTGCTAAGATCACAATTTTCTCCTAAGCCAACTTCAAGCAAGACTAGGAAAATACCTGCTAAAGCAACAGCTTCTTAACCCAAGCAATATGAAAGTGACAGTGATTTTTAAACACCTAAACATAAATATAACCCCTGACCTGGGCAATGGCTCAAGGCACAGGGTGAGAGTGGTTTTATTCCAGGTCCCAGTATAGATGTTAAAAAAAAAATTAAAAGAAATTTTCAATTCCTTCAAAAACTTTACAATGCTGTTAAGGAGACAAGGCAGACACATACACACAAAATGACCAATAACATAATAAGGAAGGTATTCTTGCAGACCAATTGGCAAAAGATTATGTTTATGTCCAAATCTAATTTTAGCCATATTTCTATTTCCCAGAACATATGCACTTAAGATACAATGCATTTTCTATTCAACAAAGCTCCAATTGAGAGAGAGAATGCAGAAGTACCTTAATAAAATTGCAAAATTTTTCAATGACTGGAAAATATTTTTAAACTTATCAATTTAGTCATTTATGAAAACAAGAACCTTGATGTCTTTAGTCCTTATTCAACTATAACTCCACTTACACTGTTTGACCTAAGGCCGCAGTAAAATACAGGAGCCAATGAAAGGCATTATTAGAGAGACTGCAAGTTAATAAGGAGTGGTGCTAAGATTCCTTTCTGCTAAGGGAGGGATGTTTTTCAAAAACTTTTGCCTTTGTTTCCCTGTACAATTGTCCACCCCACCCAGAGCTTTAGCTATTGTTTCTTTCAATTTTCTGTCTCCAAATCAGAGTCTTTTCCCCAAAATAATTATCTCTGTCCCCTCCTGACTTTCTAATGATGGCAGCACCATGAACTGTTCTGTTCTCTATACAATGCCCTTAGGTTTTGCAAAATAAAGCACAGCTCTCATCAGAGAAGCACTTGATTTTTCAACCTGCATACACACCTGATTAATGAGTTAATTCCATTAACTCATTCATTAAACCAATTGTACAACTGTTGTGTAACCATCTTGTATACTCAAAGGAATTATCCATTTTTTTAAAAGTCAGTGTAAGAAAGCAACTGATTTTTGGCTACTTATTAGTGCTTCAGTATCCATTCCTAAGACTTAAGGTACTTAAAAGCTATGTGATTTCAGTATAGTTTATATATAACAAGCTTAAACAACACCAATGGTGCTAACATAATTTTTTTAAATTCAATGAGTATAAAGTTTCCTAAACATGATTATATCCCTTGACTTTGGGGGTGGGAGGTTATATCATAGATCTTATTAGGAATCTAATGAAACCTATGCCCCTCCTGCCCTGGAAAAAAATGCACATTTACAAACACACATAAATTCTGTATACAGTTTCAGGGACCTCAGTTTATAAATCCTAACCCAGAGAATGCTTTCACTAAATTATATGTGAGGGGCCTGAGTTGGCTATGTAGAGCTAAGTTACATATTCATATGTAAGAACACATGAAAACATACTTTTTAAAAATCAAAATATCTTTAAGGATGTAAATCATGCTGCCCACTTGTTATAAAGTAGTTTAAACATAGATTTTATACACAAAAGCAAAATCCCAACTATATCCAGAAGAATGAATCAGATATCAATAGTTGGTCTAACTCCTCAAAAATAACCATACCTCCTTTCCTTTAAGTTACAATCTGGTCTGAAGAAATAGGAATGACCCAGCTTGTTTATTATAATGAATGAATAAGGGAAGAGAAACTAGCCTGAATAACCAAGGCAAATTCTGAAAAACTTTGTAGATCATGCAGTTTTTTATAACTGCATTCTACAAGTTGATTGAATTACATAACTTAGGCTGGTAGAGTTATATGTAAGATAGCAGCTTCAATCACTCAGAATCTATATTCAGTAAAATGCACCCTTTTAACTAATCTAGTTATACTTGTCCAAGTTACAATAACTCAAAGTTCTGGGTCCCATAATCATTTTACTTCTTCATTTGTCTGATAGACCATCAACTATTTAAGACATTTTACATACAAAACATTCTACATCTTGAACATGTAACTAAGTTAAAACCAAAGGCCATATATTATTCTTCTGTACTTCTTAGAATAGTGACCATACATCATAGAGTCAGATTTCCAGTAACCTGAGAACAAAATCATGAACTTGAAAGTGTTACAATACCTGAAAACTCAGGGGGGAAAAAAATAACTGTACCAAAAGCACTAAAATTAAAACTACTAATTATTTTGGGGAAAAGAATCTGATTAGGAGACAGAAAGTTGAAAGAAACAATAGCTAAAGCTCTGGGTGGGGTGGACAATTGTACAGGGAAACCAAGGCTATCTGACTTCCTCTGGAAATCTTCAGTTCTTAAATTACCTGAAGACAGCAACTAAGGCACTGCAATACTTGTGCAACAAGGGTAAATGCTTAAAGGAGACACACTGAAAAAAGGGGAAAAGGAGACACCAACTGAAAGACAGCAATCTGGAGGACGTCTGCTGCGTAGAAAAGAAAATGTAGTGTACACTTCAGAAGCTCCTGAAAGTATTGCTTTACTACAGAATCATATTCACATAGATAACAAGCAATCCACAAAGGGGGGGCGGGCTAGACAGAGAGGAAACACGGTCAATATACTTTTATTAAGCACAAAAATGCATAAGATGATATTTCCCAAACTTCTGTCATTCACATACCACTTTCACAGCCTGCTATTATATCTGCATATCCTATTATTTACTTATATTTTTTAAGTTAGCTTACAAAATTATATACATCACCGAGTCCCCAAAAAAACAGATAACATCTTGTCTGTAGTTTACTCTTTAATTCAACATCAGAGCTGTGTGGGATATATCTATGATTCCGGAAGAGTCCAGCTAACTTTTTAACTCTTGTAATATTAATACTCAAGGAATTACTTCAAATTTTATATACCCTATCCTGTTTCCCCAAAATTAAACTCATCTTTAGTTTATAGTTTAAATGAGACAAGCTACAGGCCAAAATAAAAGAAATAGATCTAGCCTAACAAAAAGCCTAGAAATGAAAACAAGGGGCAAGTGTATCTCTTCTAATCAGGATGCTTTGAAAATAGCTCAATTAACACATCACTTATTAATTTAACCAACTTACATGGCAAAAGCACTACTGTAAGTTACTTAAAATTAAGGTTTGGCTAAATTAACACTTCATGGTTGCCAGGTAGTTCCATAAATGATAGACTCAACATATGAGGCACTTAATAAAAGTGTATGACAACTATTTTATTACTACTTTATTCAAATAGAAAACTATCTTTACCACTCTTAAAAATGTGTAATGGGTCCTATAATACTTACGCTGCATAAGCTTTTGCTATCCTCATGAACATAACTTCATCACCTCCTTTATCTGGATGATACTTAAGTGACAGCAAACGATACTGTTTCTTAATTTCTGCTACTGTTGCCCCCTAAAAGAAAAGACTTTGTTTTAGTAAAAATAAGCACAATGCTATAAAAACATAATCCATCCCACTTTGAACTTAAAATATTGAACTACTCAATATTTGCAGAAACAGAAAATGAAGTTTTCATCCTATATATACCTTGTCCTATAAATTTCACCTCCATATTTTTTAAATAAAAATATTCATTTTGTCCAATATATTTTATTTTATTGAGCACCTAGTATGTGCCACGCAGTACCCTAGGCACCGACGATTTGAGACTGATACTATATAATGCCATTTAAATAAAATAAAATGATAGTGACATTTAAATATCAACGAATGATCACAGTAAATTAAGTCTGGCTGAAAAAAACTCAAATCAAAGGTTAACTTCCTTTCTAAGAAAAAATCTGAAGAATTTCTGGTTTCACCTGCTTGTCAATATTTTAATATTAAGTAAATATTTAATAAGTTTACCTTAGTTGTTTCCTAATTAGACTCAATTTCTATGAATAAATTTTTCACATTGATTTTTTATGGCATTAAATTGCCCCCAAACCTTGTAATCTTAAAAAATCTCTCTTGATGACCATGATCATCACAATAAGAAAACTCAGGTGATATGCAAACTTTTCTTCTACAAAGCAGAAAACTAGAAGATAAACACACTCCTTACTGTGTATCATATGAACCTCTGGATCAAGCCATCTACTGAGGAGAGACTAGAAGTAAAAAAAAAGTAGTATGGGGGAAAAAATGGAAAGGGCACTAGATTCACCTTGGTTACTAAATTATGGGACCCCAGACAAAACACAATTTTCCAGGCCTCATTTTCTCCATGAGAAAAAAAGGCTAGATGATCTCTACCATTCATTTCAGTTCTAACTTGCCACTGATTAACTTAAAAGACCAGTTTTCTACTGGGACCCATCACTCAAGTTCAGTCAAGAAAGTCAGCTAACAGGTACACTCAAGATTAACCTGAATTTCTATGACAAAGATACCAACACACTGCCTTAGTGTCAACTAACACAGGGTCCCACCCAACTAACATAAATAAACCCCTTGCTTCTAACTTTGCATTAAACCAACCTTAGAAATGTCTTTTAAAAATATACTAACTTCTCATCTCATCTTCAGATATTTTTACATTTTAGCAATTATAAACCAACCCTTAATAGGATGGCAATCAACATCTGTGGCTTAAAAAACATATATGCATTAGAATAATAATGGATTAGGTATCTTTTTTAACTGACCAGAGTCTGATTTCTTTAGGCACAGCTCAATTTCTTTTAGGCTGTGGGCCCAGAATATTTTCAAGGGACTATATAAAATACTACTTACGGGATCCAAATTTAATACTTCATAAGGATTGTATTCTTGATATTCTCGGTCTGTTTTGGAAACTTTGTATGTAAGGAATAATAACAATGCCCATCCTGCAAGCAGAACTATTTTCCTGTTTCGAAAAAAGATAAGTGAAGTATAAATAAATACAACTATATGGTTTTCCTTTAAGATTCTAAAGACACTATGGCAAGGCATAAAACAATCTTAAGTAGTCTCATGTCACTGTGCTATTGACTCAAATTCTATAACCAATGGGTTGTAAGACACAATAAGAACAGCATCTTTTTTCACCTTTGAATTCTCTAGAATCTAGCAGTGCCTGGCATATAATATTCTCTCAGTTACTATTTGCAGAATTTTAAGTAAGAAGTTAATGTACTCATTAACTTATTGGACCCATTCCATTAGATCAAAATATATTAATACTTAGTATTCAGTTAACCATTTAATGTAAAAAAGAATTGCTCTTGACCTTGTAATTACACTTTTAGTAAGATAAAGTATGAAAAATAATGGGTCAGTTGTGCAAAGATGAATAAGTAGCCTTGTTTATAACAGTAATATTTGGAAACAACCTTAATGTCCATTTATAAGGAACTAATTAAATAAACCATTTATAGGAGACTAAATAAACCAAGATATAGCCACACAATAGAACATTTTTAGCTAACAGATATAGAAAGACGTGCACAACAGGTTAAAAAAAGATATAAAAGAACATATAGTTTGAAAAACAACTAATTTCTTTTCTCTTCAATATGTTCTGTTTAGTAAAAATATTTGAAAGATTGATATTACCAGTGTTGGAGAGGCTAAGGTAAAAAGGAACTCTCATACATTCTACACTCTGAAGGAATATCTGGCAATAAGGTTATCAAAAGCCCTAAAGAAGTTATACCTTTTTAACTATCATCTATTCCACTTCAAGAAATTTAGAAGGAAATAAACTAAAATTAAGTTTATAACGTATAAAAGGGTGATTACAGGTATAATTAATAGCTGAAAACACACACACATAAATGTCTATCAATAGAGTACTGAACAGATAAATAACAGTACATCCATAGAAAGATACTATCTAGACACTAAAAATATTTGCTGTGGAAGATTATCTACCTTGTACTGTTAAATTAGAAAAACAGCTTTCAAAGCTGTATGTATAATATAATCCTATTCTTTGTAAATAAAAGTTTATTATAAGTAAAAATATAGAAGGTAAATCATCTTAATGGTGGTTATCTTTAATGATGAAATTGAATAATTTTTTTATACCTTTTGTATCACAATTTGTTACATTAGGTAGGAACTGTTAAACAAAGACATAAATGAATCATAGGAGACCTAATCAAACAAAACTGAAGTGACCTATTTTCAAATACAGAAAGAAAACATTCCGTGTGTTTAAGCTCTCTTGATAGGAACCTAGCTTAAACGTGTTTATTTGGAGTTTCCAGGATCCAGTTCCAACCTACCTCCTTACTTTTATCACCCTAGTATTTCAAACAAAATAAATCCCCGTATCCCACAGTTCCCTAAGCTTTTCCCACCATTATGCTTTTGCTCTCTTGGGTCTTTCTACCTAGAATTCCCATTCCCCATTGCTGCGTATCCAAACTATATTCATCCTTCAAGACTCAACTCAAATTATCTATCCTCCAAGAAGCAATCATTAACTCTTGTTAAGATGATCAATGGGGAGACCATGGTTACAGTCACAAAGAAGCACAAACCATGACCTTCCTCCTCTGGCTCGTTGCAAACTCCTTGAGCATGTGGACAGGATCTTATTCAGTTCTGACCAACCTCAGCATAACAAAGAGATGGCACTCAGATGCAAATTTCTTTCTACCTGGCCAAATTAATGCTCTAAACCTTATTAAGGGTATAATACTGCAAGCTGCTTTCCATACTATCTGTATGCCCAAAGATGAAGAGGGAGGCCTACCTGGAATACTCCCACTTTTACCTGGCTATCTAGGGAGAGGTAGTTAAGAACATAGGCTCTGGAGCAAAAACTACCTGAAGTCAAATCCCAACTTTACCACTTATTAACTGAGAGATCTTGGCAAGCTGCTTAGCCTTTTACAATTCAATTTCCAACTTTTAGGGTGGGTTTGAGAATTAAATAAGATTAGGTATGTAAAGCCCCTAAAAGGTGCGTCACAGATAGTAAACAACCAATTCATGGTAGCTATTTGCTGTTATTAGTAACTCTTACCCAAGTCTCAGCTTTCAACTAGGACCTCACTTACCCAAGGAAATCTTCTCTATCTCATGCCAGTTAAGAGCCCTGCCTAAGTTCTTTTATAGCACACCCTCCCCGCCCCTTACAACCCTTACTAAACTCTATTATCATCACTTGTTTACTTGTTAGTATTTGTTACTCTCAGTATATCAGCGCCTAGTGTAATACCTGACACATACATAGCACACAATAACTACTTATTTTATGAATAATGAAAATAATTTAAAACAGTAACTTTTGACTCAAACCCAAAGTTTGCTAATACCCTCAATATGCTAAAGAATACTTGAAAATATATTTTATTTCCACACAAACTTAGTAACTCCACATTTTGTTTTGTGAACTTCCCCAAAAGGCTACAAAGCTCAAAAAACAAAGATAAAAGTAAAATTGAAAACCACTAAAGTAAAATTTTAAAGCAAACAAGGGTAGAAGAGAAAGGGAACAAAACACCTAAAACACACTACACCCTGTGTTAGATGCTCTTCATGTAGCATCTAGCTCTCTGAGCCAAAGAATAAAGGGAGGAGAGAAGAGGTTCATGACAGAATCCCCAGGCTGATGAAAACTACCACAACCAATAAAACCACGCTCTAATTTCTGGAGAGCCAAACCAAAGGTAGAAACATAACAGATTATATCATGCTCTGTGCCCAATTTTTTAAAAACATGTTTGGTTTCTCTTAAAAGACAAACATTTTCCCTACATATGGCTTCAGTAATTAAGTTGAGGTGTTGTGTTTTTTCTTTTAAGCAACTTCCAGAAATTAGAGTATTACACACTGACTACTTAATCTTGAAAGAATGCTTCAGGGTTAAGTAGCAAAAAGGTTTTGATGGTTCCTGACCTTATCTAAAATTTTACCCGTATTATTTAATTCTTCCTTACTTAAACATCCATTAATCTGTACTTCTATTTAAGTAAATCTCTTTACTAATTATTAAATAGAACAAAGTTGGGTTTTTTTTCTTGAAAACTGAGGTTCAGATACCCACAATGTGTTGACCAAAGCCCAAAACAGAAGAGACTGGAAAGCCAAAAATACCTGCCTTGCTGCCTAATAAAAGTTTAATTTAAAACGAGAAGCAAAGGGCTTCCCTGGTGGCGCAGTGGTTGAGAATCTGCCTGCCAATGCAGGGGACACGGGTTCGAGCCCTGGTCTGGGAGGATCCCGCATGCCGCGGAGCGGCTAGGCCCGTGAGCCACAATTGCTGAGCCTGCGCGTCTGGAGCCTGTGCTCCGCAACAAGAGAGGCCGCGATAGTGAGAGGCCCGCGCACCGCGATGAAGAGTGGCCCCCACTTGCCGCAACTGGAGAGAGCCCTCACACAGAAACGAAGACCCAACACAGCCATAAATAAATAAGTAAATAAATAAAAATTAAAAAAAAAAAAAAAAAAAAAAAAAAAAAAAACGAGAAGCAAGGACTTCCCTGGTGGTGCAGTGGTTAAGAATCCACCTGCCAAAGCAGAGGACATGGGTTCGAGCCCTGGTCCGGGAAGATCCATATGCCACGGAGCAACTAAGCCCGTGCGCCACAACCACTGAGCCTATGCTCTAGAGCCTGCGAGCCACAACTACTGTGCCTGCGTGCCACAACTACTAAAGCCCACGTGCCTAGAGCCCGTGCTCCACAACAAAAGAAGCCACTGAATGAGAAGCCCACGCACCGCAACAAAGAGTAGCCCCTGCTTGCCGCAACTAGAGAAAAGCCCGCGTGAGCAACGAAGACCCAAAGCAGCCAAAAAAAAAATAAATTTAAAAAACAAAACAAAACAAAAAATGAGAAGCAATAGCAAGCAATACATAGTGAACATGAAACTACTCTTGTAAACACTAATTTTGCCTTTTAGTTTCACACGATTGAAGAACTCTTAACACCAAAGCTAAGACTTCCCTCCCTCTACAAAGGAACTAAACCAGGCACATATGTTGAAAACTATCATCATCATTTAAACCAATTTTTAAAAATAACTGGATCCACTTTTACTAATATCCTCTGCTAGGTCTTGCCCTCCTATCTACTGGATAGATATATGTAGGTAATTCACAGGATATAGTCCTCCAATAATGGCAGCTCTTTCACTTCCCCTCAGTTTCATCTGTTACCTGTAAATTGATGACTTAGGGTGAAGGTCCAAAGCCCAAGCTAACCAGCATACCCCACAGCCTCAAAAAATCAAAGACACCTACTCTAATTAAACAGGCTAATGGCCTGTTTAAGCAGATGGCCCTGCAAAAATAAAGGGTAACTAGGTCCCTACTCCACCACTTCTTGCTGCAGGAACTTGGTCAAGTTACCTCATCTTCTTAGTCTCAGTTTCCTCATCTGAGAAAAAGCAAAAATATCTACCTTTAAGTTAACATAAAACTAATGAGATAACATATAAAATCCTAGCACAGCACCTGGCACACAGTATGTGCTCAAAAACTTCAATCACCATGAAGTGCAAACTTGACCCTGTCACCTCTGTGCTTTCGATAACCTTTTAAAGATTCCTCCATAGTCTTTAAGACAAAATTCAAATCCTGACACAAGATATACAAGATCTTCCTTCAAGATTTGACTTCTCGGGGCTTCCCTGGTGTCGCAGTGGTTGAGAGTCTGCCTGCCAGTGCAGGGGACACGGGTTCGATCCCTGGTCTGGGAAGATCCCACATGCCGTGGAGCAACTAGGCCCGTGAGCCACAATTACTGAGCCTGCGCGTCTGGAGCTTGTGCTTCGCAACAAGAGAGGCTGCGATAGTGAGGCCTGCGCACCGTGATGAAGAGTGGCCCCCGCTTGCCACAACTAGAGAAAGCCCTCGCACAGAAACGAAGACCCAACACAGCCAAAAATAAATAAATAAATTAAAAAAAAAAAAAAAAAAAAAGATTTGACTTCTCTTTCTCCCCTCCTCCCCCAAGTCAGAAGTACACTCTCTCTCTTTTGAACTTCTAAACCACTCTGGTCAGATTGTTCTCAAATTTACTAATCACATCTTACCCCTAGTAAGGTTACAATTTCTTTACAAACACATGTTTTTATTCATCATTATACCCCTATTTTATATGATACCTAGCAAAGAGTAAGCACTAAGTATGTTTTTTATTGAAATCAATTACTTACTTTACTGTAGGAATAATATTTGGCTGAGGTTTTAATAACCGTAAACGATACCACATACATCTTCCATATACTTTTCTGATATTCTTTAATCGATTTTGCTCTGTCAAAAAAAGAAAAATAAGGTGGTAAGTTCAACGATTTCCACAGTGAAGGCAAAAAACCAGAGTTAAAACCATATTAACCTTCATTATCATGCTAATATTATATTGGAACATCAAAGTACTCTCCACTTAAACTTTTAAGAAAAATTCACAAGATAGGCTAAATTTTCTACCACTTAGAACAAATGATCTATCTGGAAAATTTTATTCAACTACCAGGCAATCATTTTTCATGTGAGACTTAACTTCTAACTGAAAAAATTAAAAACTGACTTGAACCCAAAATATTTAGTTATATAATCAGTAATTTCTGAGTTCTCTCCTCCTTTCCCTTCTGCTATAAAAGTAACAAAAAGTGTTGGGCTTCCCTGGTGGCGCAGTGGATGAGAATCTGCCTGCCAATGCAGGGGACACGGGTTCGAGCCCTGGTCTGGGAAGATCCCACGTGCCACGGAGAGACTAGGCCCGTGAGCCACAATTACTGAGCCTGCGCGTCTGGAGCCTGTGCTCCGCAACAAGAGAGGCCGCGATAGTGAGAGGCCTGCGCACCGCGATGAAGAGTGGCCCCCACTTGCCGCAACTAGAGAAAGCCCTCGCACAGAAACGAAGACCCAACACAGCCATAAATAAATAAATAAATAAAAAGTAACAAAAAGTGCAAAATAGTTGGAACGTGCACTTTATTAGGGAAGCCAAGCAGAAATGATAGTCTTCAAATATGAAAATAATTATGTTAAATGAGAAAAGTCATCCAAACCCATAAGAAGTTAAAATAGGTTTATATAAGAGTTATAACAAAAGGTATTATTTTAGTCCCCAGGAAAAATCTGTAATTCAATTAAAAAGGAATTAAACCAAAGCCAACATATCATATACTGTTTTACTAAGCTCACCACAATCACTTGGTTTGAATAACTCTCCCAAGTTTAAAAAACTTTTAGGTAAGTTTTAAAATAAAAATCTACCTTTTCATGAAGATGGCATATAGAAAGCAAAGAAAGGAGCCCATGCCACTCCAAAGCCAAAGCCAAAAACAAAAGCTTGGAAGGCCAAGAAGGCAGTGCTAAAAAGCATCCATATCCACACACAAAGAAAGAAGATTGCACGTTACCCACTTTCTGGGTGGCCCAAGACACCCCGAAGGCAGCCCGTTTATCCTTAGAAGAGCGACAAGCTTAACCACTATGTCATCATCAAGTTCCCCTTGAGCAGGGAGATGGTCATGAAGAAGACAGCAATACACTTGGGTTCATTATGAATGTCAAAGCCAACAAGCACCAGATCAAACGGTCTATGAAGAAGCTCTACAACATTGACATGGCCAAGGTCAACACCCTGATCAAGGCTGATGGAGATAAGAAGGTATATGTTCAACTGGCTACTGACTATGATGCTTTGGATGTTGCCAACAAAACTGAGATCATCTAAACTGAGTCCAGCTGCTTAATACTAAATAAAAATTTTTTCACAATATTAAAAAACTACAAAACCAAAGTCCTTAAATGAGATCTCAGGTAAGTAAAAGAACTTTGCATATAATAGAATGTTCCAAAGCTGCCATATAAGAAGTCCACCAACCCTGTTATCACCATGCTTCCAGGAAAGAATCCACATGAGAGAGCTATGTGGCAGGAGGTATCAGAAACAGGTGTGGTGAAGAGGGATCCATATAGGGGGAGGGGTGGTGGCAGAAAAGGAGACGGGTGATATGCAGGGAGAATTATCAAGTAAGTTAATATATTAAGGATAACTGCAGTCAGTTTTTCACTGTCAGAGAAGGGAGTTACATATGTGAAAAATTAGAAAACATGAATGAACTCTGTGGTATTAGAGTGGAACTGAAGATATCAGTAAGAGCTAATTAATATCTTTTAATATAGAAATATAGATGTAGATCTATACACATACATACACATTCCCTAACTCTATTAAGTGAGCCTAGGAACAATGACATCTCAATATCAGTGAGCACACCTAGTACCCAGATCTTGATTTCTAAATAGCATTCTCCGCGAACAGGAACCAGAGATCCAAGTATCTTCCCACAAAATATTACAAAAGGGAAAGAATGATTTTACAGTGGGGAAGTGTGATAGGCTGAATAATTGCCCCCTGTCAAGATGTCCACCACATCCTAAAACCCAGAACCAGTGAATATATTATCTTACACGGCAAAAGGGACTTCACAGATGTGACTAAATTAAAGATTTGAGATGGGAAGATTATCCTATATTATCTGGGTGGTCCCAATATAATCACAGGGGTCCTTATAAGGAAGCAGGAGGGTCAAAGAGAAGATGATGTAACAATGCGAGCAGAGGTTGGAGCGATGTTCTTTGAAGATGGAAGGAGAGGCCACAAACCAAAGAATACAGGCTGTCTCCAGAAGCTGGAAAAGGCAAGGATTCTATTCTAAACCCTGCAGAAAGAACCTGCCCTGCCAACACAATCACTAGCCCAGTAAAACCGCCCTTGGAAGTCTGGCCTCCAAAATTATAAATTTGTGTAATATTAAGCCACTAAGGTTGTGGTTTGTTACAGCAATGATAGGAAACTAATACAAAAAATCTGGTGGACACCATCTTTCCAGGTCATCAGTGAACATCACCAGCAATGAGACAAAATGCAATCATATACCATCTAACAGAATGCAATGAGAAGAACACAGAATCAGTTTTGTGAAATTCTTCTCTAAGATACATAACCTGAATCTAATAATGAGAAAATACCAGACAACCAAAATTCAGGTCCATTCTACAAAATAATTGGCCTATGATCTTTAAAGTCAAGGAAAAACTAAAGAACTGTTCCAGACTGAAGGAGACTAAAGAAACATGTCAACTAAATGTGATGTGTGATTCTGAAATGGATCATCTGCTATAAAGGACATCATTGAGACAAGTGACAAAACTTGAATAGGTCTGAAAATGAAATGGTAGTAATGTTAATTTTCTGATTTTCACAGTTAAATTATGGACACTTTTGAAAACACCACTGGTGATTTTTTAATCTGGATTTCATTAAATTAAGCCTCCACAGTCTCCCATTTTAAGTATGAAACCAAGGAAACATGTTATAAGAACATGCTGAAGTCTCTTTATTAACCAGATGGCTTGATCTATTCAAAGGAATGATATTCTCCCAATGTTTCTGTCCAAGAGAAAGTACACATGGTTTTCAGCCCCCAAAGTCTTGCACAATGTGTACATGCACCTTGTATGCCTCACTCTTCCAATCCAAAATTTATATCTTAACCTTTTAGTAGAATATTTAAATAATCAGTAGGTACTATGGGGTATAGTTTACACAGTAACACAGTGACATCCAGCACCACTCAATATTCATAGTACACATTCCAAAATTCTATACTAATGACCTCAAGTCAAAGTAACTATCAAAAGTAAAGTCCTTCCACAAGGAGGGATGGATTGGGAGTTTGAGACTAGCAGATGCAAACCATTATATATAGAAAAAACAACAAGGTCCTATTGTGTAGCACAGGGCACTATATGTAATATCCTGTAATAAACTATAATGGAAAAGAAGAAAAAAGTAAAGTACTTTGAGAGTTTTTTAAAGACACTTAGAATAAAAAGAAATTCATTTATCAACTTCTAGTTTATAGAATTACTAGTTTCATGGCTAGCAAAAATTACCTAAGTAATATCATTAACTTATAATATAGTTTTTAAAGAAATTATTCACATTTATAGAAAAGGGAAATTACAAGGTCATAAAACAATTCTGTGATTTAAAAAAAAATAGCAACATATGATGATTGCTCTCAGCAATCATGAAGTTTATATGTCCACAGGAGCAGTCCAGGCTTGGGGGCAGGTTATTATGGTTATGCTTCATAAGCTATACAGTGCCTTTGCTAAAACAGTCATATCCACCTGTCATGCAGAATGATCTGTCAGTCTGTAGTATAACTGAGTGAACCCTTAGCACCATATTCCTAGAATCTGAAGAGCTGAAAGAATGTTAGTCAGATCCGGTCTTCAAACCTGTGTGCCTGCTTACCACAAAAGAATTTTTAAAAATCATGTACCCTCTTGTAGAGTTCTAATTTGGCATCTAAAATGTTCATCGTAAGTTTGAAGAGTTGCAAAAGATGTTGTTTCTGACATAAGTTGACATTTTAAAATAAAATAGTTTCACTGCTTTTAAATGTACCAATGAAATCTAAAAATCATAATAGCAATTTCATATCCACCATCATCCATGTACAGAAGCTCTTCATTCTACTTCCCCCACATAATTTTATCCTAATGTAATATATTTTTATCCTGGTAAGTCATTTCTTATAATACTGACACATACTTCTTCAAATTAATTTGTTTTATTCCCTGTGACTATTTTTCCCAAATTTTTATATGGAAAATTTTCAAGCCTTCAGAAAAGGTGAAAGAATATTACAATGAACAATACCCTTCACCTAAATCCACCAACTATTAACATTCTGCAACTCTTGGCTTTATCTCTAGTTCCTTCTTTCCCTCCCTCTCCCCTTTTTTTAGAGTAAGTTGTAGACATCAAGACACTTCACCTCCAAATGCTTTGGCATGCATGACCAAAGGACATCAGTAATTTTACCACAGTGAAGTTTAACACATCCATAAGGTTTTTTATGTGTTAAAATTTCCGCTGGAAAAAAAAAAAAAATTTCTGCTGCTACTTTTATCCATATGTGTGTGTGTGCGCACGTGTGTGTGTGCACACGTGTGTGTGTTATCAAGGCAACATAAATATTACAAATTGATAAATTACTGAAATAAGAGTAAAACATCCATTACGCTTTCACTTATAAGCAACCTGTAAATATCCCATATGTTCAAAGAGTTGAAATTCTAAACACTGAAACTTAGTTTTAAAAATAAAAAGTACACTGTTGTCAATATGGCACAATGTTAGGTAAAATAGCTTTTTTACTTTAAGTATATTTTTTCAAAACTTGGAAGTTGCAGATTATCTTCAGTTATTCAATTTATAGAAAAAACATGCTCCATAACCTAACTGACAAAGGCAGTCCTCACTGTTAAACCAATTAGGCAAATCAAACTTGGTCCAAAAAAAGTCTGACTTCATTTTTCAGTTCAAATAAATATATCAATATATATTTTGATATTTTGAGGATTATAAAAATCACTGAGAAATAAATTTTATAATATACCTTGCAATATAGATTACTAAAATTAATAAAGCTAAATGATATAGAGATAACATAATTTACTTAAAAGAAAAAAATGTACCACACTTCTTTCCAAAATTCAGTGACTCCTAAAAACTATTCCTAAATCCCTAAGGGGTCCAAGAAAATAGTACCAAGAATCAAAAGGTTATATTCAATATTCCAAAAAGTCTAGAAGACATTATACATCAGTTTTCTAGCTACCCAAAGTCTCTTTGCAGCTAGCTGAGAATATATTACCTCAATGTGATGACACTGGCTCACTCGTTATTGGGACAATTTTGTTCTTTTACTTAAAAAAAACAAGAAAACACGTTTCACTATAATAGTGCAGTTTGGTTCCCAGAATACTTCAAAATAGAAAAGGCATGAAAATGATAATTTGGAAATGAAAAACTGGGAATTCAGTGCTCCAGACCACCAAAACTATAGCTTACCTAGTCACCCTAATCTCAAAACAGACTAAGAGAAACTAAAGCTTCTGTTATGCTCTTAACCTGAATCTGAATAGTTAGCCATAGTGTGTCATTCTCAAGGCGAGGTCAGAACTGTTTGGATTTGGGATAGATAAGACACTTGACTAAACACTACTCACCATCACTACCACCCAGTGCACACAATCACAGATTACCTAAATTGGAAGGATTTCAGAAACTTGGGTTCAGTTGCCACCTACCCCCTATGCATACCCTGGCAACAGAGAAGGAAACCCAGAAAGCAACTGAAAATGTTTGGATCAGAGTGGAACCACCCCACCACCACCAAAATTCATAATCCTCAGGAATGCCTAAGGATTATATAAGTGCAACATAAGTGCAAACCAATACAAACCAAGTGGTTCAAACAGATTCAGCTGGTGCTTGACTGGACAGCAGCATACAACTATACCATATGCTTACCCACCTCAATTTTATTTTCCCTTTTAGAGTACTGAAATGAGTACTATAGAGCACGGTTTTTCAGCCTCAGCACTATGGACATTTTGGACTAGGTAACAGTTGTGGGGAGCTGCCCTGTGTATTAGAGTATGTTTGGCAGCTTTATGGTCTCTACCCACTAGATGCCAAGAGCACCTCCCCACTGGAGACAATATTAAACACACACACACCAAAACACATGGCTATAGAGGGGTCATGGAAAGCAGCTGAATGATATGGCCTGAAGATCAGGGACACAGGGAGAAGAAAGGAAAGGTTGGGAGAATAAACAGAGGTGATAAGGCAACAATTCTCTTTTTCCATTCCCCTACAAGTATCCTTCAGGCAAAGAGAATCACTATATATTTGAGTACTTACGAACACCTTGAGGGAGGGGGAGGTTGGGGAGCTTGATTATTTCAAAAGAAGAAAAAAGCCAGACAACAAAAAAAAGCTGGAGGAAGAAAGCCCACAACAATCTCAATTAATAGTAGTTTAGCACACTTAGAGGTCATCTGAAGGCAAAAATATTTAGATATTCCATAATTATCCCTGGGGGTATATCTCACAATTACAAGTGTTAAGCTGTCATTGTAAGCAACCTTTGTAAAGACCACTTGAAAAATTTAGCAAGTGGCTACGTTATGGAGATTAAAAATATATACTTACAGGATGATCAAACACCTAATGTTATATAATGCTGCACTTGTGGCTTGGAATAAAATTTCCAGTGATGGTATCATATTCAGAGCCCAAAAGTGCTATATCACAAACGCAGATGAAACATATACATTCTGAAAAATTGTTAAATGACTCATAAAATAGCTCTGGTGATCACAAAGACACTGAGGTTGAATACATGAGAAGTTTGAAAATAATTGTTTCCTGAAATGTAAGGAGATAAAACTGTATTTTTAAGTACTATATTTTATAGTATATGATTTTTAAATATTTTAAGTAGATACGACTTCATCCTTAAAAGGATATATATCCAAGCTGGCCAAAAAACTTTTTTCACCTCATTAAGAAATAGGAGACCTTGTCAACTTCTCTGCTTAGAAACTTTCAATAGCTTCCAACTGCACCTAAAATAAAATCCAAGCTTCGTACCAGGCTTACAGATATTATCAGCACCCCAGCTCCCTCTCTGACTTTATCCCAGATTCTTCTCCTCACCTGCCACGCTCTTGCCACTTTGGTCTTCTCTGTTCCTGGAATATGTCCAACTCTTTCTTCCCTTGAAGACTTTGTACAGTTTCCCCAGCCTGAAACATGCCTTTCCACTCAATTCAGATCTTTGAATGGCTGGCTCCCTTTTGTCACTCAGCTTGAAGAAACTTTCTCAGGAAGATTTTCTCTGAATATTCTACTTCTCTACACAGTATTTATCACTATCTGATTTTGTTTGTTTGTTTGTTTAGATGTCAATCGTCTCCGCCACACTAAGATGTAAGCTTCAAGAGAGCCGGGATCCTGTCTATATTATATCGTTCACTCCCATATTCCATTGCCTAACATAATGCCTGGCAAATAGTAGGTGCTTAATAAATATTTGTTGACTGTTTTAATTACCTCATTTAGACCTCCCAACCACCCTGGGGGTACGTATGTATGTATGGATGATTATACTTCAAAACAAAACAAAAAAACCTGAGGCTCAGTGAGGTTAAGTAACTTGCCCAAAGTTACAGACGGTACCAAAGGAATTGCAAATAACCACTAAAGAATACAGGTGAGACTTGTGCCCAGGTTTAAATTCATAGGTCTGTGCACATAATCACTTTAACTGTCTTTCCTAATCAGAGAATAGTTAGATTGCCTTGACAATTCTCAAAAGCAGCTAAAATATATTATATCCCTATTCTCATTAACTTAACCAGACTGGACTATATCTCCGAAGCAGAAAATGTAATATGAAGAAATTCAAGTCAAAATATTTAAGAACAAGGAGTAGCTAAAGACAACTGATTAGGTGACACCTCTAAACTTTTGAAACAGAAGTTAACAGACCAGGGATTCCCTGGCGGTCCAGTGGTTAGGACTTGGTGCTTTCACTGCCATGGCCCGGGTTCAATCCCTGGTGGAGGAACTAAGATCCCGCAAGCCGTGTGGCGTGGCCCAAAACAAACAAACAAACAAACAAACAAAAACAATAAAAATTTATTTTAAAAAAAGTACTACAAATAAAACTGCCACAAGGACTTCAGTATTAAAGAGTGTGGGACAAGGCAATGTAGTACATAAATTTGAGGGGGAGGGGATGGCAAACCAGTTCTCTTTTGTTTGTTTTAGCTCAATTTGCTATAGAAGTGTCAAGATCCAAAAGAAAAGCAAACCATCCTTTATATCTGTAGGACACAGGGGTTTTTGTGAGCCATTTGTCTCTAAGCCAGAAGATAATACTAAGGAAAGAAGGGGAGTCTCAACTGCAGGAACGATTCATTTCAAGCTACATTTCTTTTTTTTTTTTTAACAGATTTTATTTATTTATTTATTTATTTATTTATTTATTTATTTATTTATTTATTTTGGCTGCATCGGGTCTTAGTTGCAGCATGCAGGATCTTCATTGCAGCATGCAGGATCTTTTGCTTCGGCACATGGGCTTCTCTGTAGTTGTGGCGTGCAGGTTTTCTCTTCTCTAGTTGTGGCACAGGCTCCACAGCTCGTGGGCTATATAGTTTGCAGCACGCAGGCTCTCTAGTTGAGGTACACGGGCTCAGTAGTTGTGGCGCGCAGGCTTAGTTGCCCCGCAGCATGTGGGATCTTAGTTCCCCGACCAGGGATCGCAAACCCGCGTCCCCTGCATTGCAGGGGAGATTCTTTACCACTGGACCACCAAGGAAGTCCCTCAAGTTACATTTCTTAAACTGAACTAGAGATGCAAGATAGTGGAGAATTCTAAACGAATTATAGTGTGCTGCAAGTGGGTCTCTGAGAAGGATGCTATGTCTCCTTAGCATACTCTCAAACATGACCCAAGATCCTACTAAAGGGTCCTCTCTACCCTGCCATCTCATCAGCCGACAACACAGCTACCGTTAGCTACCTTACTCTTCATCCAATCCTCTACCACTACCACTCTATCCTTCTTTTCACCTTTATCCCAAGTGATAATCCATAGCCCAAGTCAAAGGTTAATTATTTCTAAGACAAAACAAGAGAAAAAGAAATAGAGAAACTCAAATACTGTTACAGTAAAGAAATACTAGCTTTTAAAAAAAATGGCAATTTAAAACACAAGGATGGGGCTTCCCTGGTGGGGCAATGGTTAAGAATCCGCCTGCCAATACAAGGGACAGGGGTTCAAGCCCTGGTCGGGGAAGATCCCACATGCTGCGGAGCAACTAAGCTCGTGAGCCACAACTACTGAGCCTGTGCTCTAGAACCCACGAGCCACAACTACTGAAGCCTGTGCACCTACAGCCTGTGCTCTGCAACAAGAGAAGCCACTGCAATGAGAAGCCCGCACACTGCAACGAAGAGTGGCCCCCACTCACCGCAGCTAGAGAAAGCCCGCATGTAGCAATGAAGACCCGACGCAGCCAAAAATAAAAAATAAAATAAATTAATTTTTAAAAACCCAAAAAACACAAGGATGTATGTCCCACTGGGACCTTAAACACTACATACCCCAAAGTAAAAACAATTCACTGAGCTGAAAGGGCCTGCAGACATAAGAGGTACAGAGAATGTCTTCCTCCTTCTATGGCTATGATTGGCTCATTCCATCATAGCCAATCTAGCCAGAGATTCTTTGAATAAGCTTTCAGACATTAATACAAATTCATACAGTAAACTCAGCATGTACATAAGAGCAGAAGGAAGAAAATATTCACCATTCTGACACCCAGATAATAATCAATAATAACATTTTAATGTGTTTCCTTTGTAGTCCTCTTTCGGAGAACATCTGGGAAGGAGGAAGGAAGAAAGGAAAGTTGGCAAGGTTGAGGGTACATACTCAGGAAAGACTTCTCTAAGAACAAGGAAATTCCAGCAACTAATTTCTAGGGGCAATGTGCTTCCCTCAATCAGAGGGCTGCGGGGCTGCCTCAATCAAGGCCCTCAAGGACACTTCTGCAGTAATGATGACATCTACTACTTCTCCCCAGTGCAGCAGATGCCCAAGAGATAGTTTCTCAGACAGAAGAACAAGCAGGACATACAAATGCTAATTTAAGGGCAGCACTCTATAATGTACCAGCGTACAAACTGACAGACACAAACACATAAAGCTAAAGTTTGTGTTAAAATCACATTACCTGTAATTTTTAATTTTTTAATTTCTAAATATCTCCCATGTTTAGAAACTCAATGTAAACATCATTTAATTACTACTAATAACCAAATGAATTGACACCATAATATACCTACCATCCTATAATTCGACATACAAATTGTTTCTGATTTTTTGGTATTACGGGCATTTAAATAGGGTGTTCTGAGACTCAATTTCCAACGTGGGGGTGGGGAGGGTCCCCACACCTTCGACAAGTAATTCTTGGAATACCAGCTAGGTGTCCGAAAATTCAACTCAGTTCTGACACTATCTACCCAGAGTTAGCATCAGACTCCACAGGTTGAGGGCTCGGTCCCACAAGACTGCACACCCATGCCCCCCTACTTTAGATGCCAGTCGCAAGCCCAGGTTATAGACTGGGGGGGTTCCAACCACCTCCTCCTTTGGTTTGATTAATTTGCTAAAGTGGCTCACAGAACTCAGAGAAACATTTCACTTACTATATCACCGGTTTACTATAAAAGGATACAACTGAGGAAAAGCCAAATGGAACAGATGCATAGAGCAAGGTTTGGGGAAAGGGCGAGGAGCTTCCATGCCCTCTCTGGGTGCACCTCTCTCCCAAAATCTCCATGTGTTCACCAACCCAGAAGCCTCTCCGAACCCTATCCTTTTGGGGTTTTATAGAGGCTTCATATAGGCACGGTTGATTAAATAACTGGCCATTGGCATTTGAGCTCAATCCCTAGCCCCTCTACCATTCCTGGAGATCAGGGGTAGGACTGAAAGTTCCAACCCCCTACTCACATGGTTGGTTCTCCTGGTGACCAGCAGAGTCCCTTTTCAGTGCTTCCAAAAGTCACCTCATTCACATAACAAAAGATACCTGTATCACTCTTAACACTTAGGAAATTCCAAGGATTTTGGAAGTTGTGAGCAGGAACTGTGGACAAAGGCCAAATATATACAAGAAGCATATATCTGGTCATTCAGATGACCAAAATATATTTTTATAAGTCACAATATCAGAGTAGCTTTCTTTGGTCCTACAAATATTTAGAACTATATCCTTAGAACACTGTCCCAGAAGTGGAATTACTAAATTTAAAATCTTTAACATCTTTACAGCTCTCTTCTAAAAAAGGAAGTAGGACTATACATTCTTTTCAGCAGCTGGCATGAATGGCACCGCCGTTCTTCAGCAGCCGGTATTAAATCCAATTTTTACTAATCTGTACTCAAACTCTTGGAGGCAGACACTGTTGTCATATACATAATCAGCCCTGCCCTTTCCAGTTGCCAAGAATACAGCAAGCACTACATAAATATTTGTATAGAATGTAGAGAGAGAACAGCTTTATTAAATAAATATTGGTGGGTACCTACTATGTGCCTGGATGTTTCTGGACACTGAGGATACAGCAGAAAACAAAACAAAAACCCCGCTCTCACACACCATATATTCTAGCGGAGGAGAAAGCAATAAACAAATTAAGTAAACTATATAGTATATTAGAAGATGATAAGTGTTATGAAGAGAAATAAAACAGAAAAAGGGAAGAGCTTCTTTGAAGGTAGAAAAATACTTAACAATTTTAAATAAGGTGCTCAAAGAAGGCAACACTGAGAAGATGGTGTTTGAGCAAGGACATAATGGAGATGGGGGAGGTCATAATGTGGCTATCTAGAGAAAAAGCATTCCAGGCATAGGGAGCAGCAACTATAAAGGTTTAAAAGAAGAAGTGTGCCTCATGTGCCCTAAGAACAGCAGAGCGGCTAGTATGACTGGAATGGAAGAAACAAGAGAGAAAGTATAAGAAATGAAGTCAAAAAGCTCATGAAGGACTTCACAGCCACTCTAATGACTTTAGCTTCTACTGTGATTGAGATGGGAGAGGCTTAAAGGGTTCTGAGCACAAGAGTGACACGGGCCAGCTTCAGTTCTAAAAGGATCACTCTGCTACTATTTTGAGAAAAGACTGCAAGGAGTAAGGGTAGAAACAATGAGACTAGTTAGAAGGCTAATGATAATCCAGGCAATAAAACAGGACGGTGGTGGTGGTGGTGGTGGAGCAAAAAGAAATGGTCAGACTAGATATAATAATTTGAAGGTAGAGCCAACAGGACACACTAAAAGTCTGGAAGTGGCTTATGAGACAAAGACATGAACCAAGAATAACTCTAAGGCTTCTTCCCAGAACAGTTGAAGAAACAGATGTGATTAACTGAGATGGAGAAGACTATGGGTCAAGAAGGTTGGGGAGAGGGGAGACAGAAATCACATCAGTATTTTGCATATTAAGATGTCTATTAGATATGCAAAAGGAAATGTGGACCTGGAACTTACATATACAGAAGTCTGGAGTTCAAGGAAAGAGTTCTAGACTGGAAATATAAGTTTTGGAAATATAAGTTTTTATGAGTCACACAGCTGATATTTAAAGCCATGAGACCAGATGAGATCACCAAAGGAATAAGTGTGGATGGAAAAGAAGTCAAGGACTCAGCCTTGAGGTATTCTAAAATTAAGAGGTCCTCACTGGTAAACTATGCTCAATAAATTATCCCACAAAAATAGAGACTACCCACGTGTCTAGAGCCAACTGATTTTTGAAAAGGCTATTGTTCATTCAATGAAAAATGAACAGTCTCTTCAACAAATACTATTTGGACAACTGGATTCCACCCCTAGGAATATACCCCAAAGAACTGAAAATAAGAACTCAGACATCTGAATGCCAATGTTCACTGCAGCATTATTCACAAAAGACAAAGAACAGAAACAACCCACGTGTTCATCAACAGATGAGTGAATAAAAATGTGGTATATCTGTACAACGGAATATTATTCAGCCATAAAAAGAATGAAGTTCTGATACATGCTACAACATGGATGAATGTAGAAAACATTATGCTAAATGAAATAAGCTAAACACAAAAGGACAAATATTGTATGATTCCACTTATATGAAATATCTAGAATAGGCAAATTTACAGAGACAAAAAGTAGCTTGGAGTTTACCAGGGGCTGAAGGAAAGAGAGAACGAGAAGTTATTGCTCAATAGGTACACAGTTTTATTTGGGATGACGAAAAATTTTGGAAAGATGATGGTTGCATAACATTGTGAATGTAATTAATGCTAATGAACTGTATATTTAAAATGGTTAAAACTACAAATTTTATGTTTTATATACATACTACCACAATAAAAATTTTAAAAGAAAAGTAATATATCAAGTAATATCTCAAGTATGTCCCTTACCTTCCTATTGCTACCACCATTGTTTGGGCCCATATTATTTCTTGTCTGCTTCTCAATCTCTATACTGTCTCATCCTATGAGATGTTATTACATTAACTTGCACATAGCACAGTTGCAAAAGTGTTCTAAAATGTTCAAAATGACACACTGTCAACCAAATCACATATACACTCTTCAGCTGAACATATAAGGTTTTCTATATGACTTAAGTTTTCTGGCCTTTTCTCACACTTTTTCACTCTGGGAACTCTGCTGCAACTGGTTTGATCTGTACTTTAAACATGTTTCATGCTTTCCAGCCTCTACACTTTTGCTCATGTGATTTCTTCTTTGCACCTCCTCCCTCCATTCCACCCATTAAATCTTTCTTATCCTTTAACAGTCCAGTCAAAATCAACTTACTCTGAAGAGCCTTTCCTCATCTCTAGATGCCCACTACCACCCCCAACTAGATGCAAATACTTTATCCAACTAACTTCCATAGCACTTGCTTTCACTTCTCTTACACTTTCTTTGTTGCGTTTTGGATATAATAATTTGTGTATCTGTCTAATCCTAATTCTCCCACCCCATCCAGATTATAAACGCTATCAAAAGACTATATTTACACTGCATTCATCTTTGTACCGTCTGCTGCTCCTAGTACAGGCAAACAGTGAATGCTCAATCAATAACTACTAGATTTAACTAAACAGGCAAAAATCTAAAGTGAAAAACATCTGGAATCTATACAAGAAAATTCCTTCATCCATACTGACAAATATAATTCCAAAATGTAAGGAACACCTTATGTTACCAAACCCAAGTTTGGGTTTGCTCACCTGCCACAGCAAAGCCAATTTACTGACGCTGGGTTGTGGTGAAGGAAAGTACAGCATTTACTGCAGGTGCCAAGCAAGGAGTAGGGTAGCTCATGCTCAAAAGACCCAAACTCCCCGACTGTTTTCAGGCAAGGGTTTTTAAAGGCAGCATCTGGGGGTGAGGGCTGCAGGATACATGGCTTTCTTCTGATTGGCTGGTGGTGAGGTAACAAGGTGGTGTCTCAGGAATCTCAATCATCAACCTTCCAAAGTCACCACAGGGTTGGGGGGGGGCGGGGGGGGGTAGGTCTTAGTTCCTGAAGAACAACTCCAAGAGATCCTTCAGATAGTTCTGTATATCCCTTGAGGAGGAACTAGGACTCTGTTTTATCCCTGAACTATTGTCATTACTTTTCTTGTTTAACTGCTTTTCCTTTGTTTCTGCATTCCCTCACTTCCCTACTTAGTAACTACCTATGCCTACTCTTTGGAACTCAAGGAAGGCCTAGGAGACTAAAGTCTTTTTCTACAAACAAGAAATGGGGGACACGGAGGGGCTTTTGTACCTGGCAGGGTCCTGCTTGGTTTCAATCCCCCTTTCCTTTGATACTACTCAATCTTGAGGGGAACAGTTACGGGACAAGAAAGGGAATAACGTTTTGAATAGAGAGGTTAATCATAAACTCGGCAGAGGAACTCGGGGTTTAGGGGGACTTGGTTTCACTTATTAAGAGAATGAACAATAACGCCTTTCAACAAACAATGTGACGGTGAGATGGTGTAACAACATTTGTCATCAACAGAGTCTGGTAATGGGACTTTTTTTAAAAGGAAGTCTGAGTACAATATGGATATATTTGTTATGACCTGTAAAGTATAAGTAAGGGAGTGAACATCTGAAAATTTTATTTTATATGAAAGTAAGCCTATCTTTGTCTTTCAGGTTCTCCAAGATCAAGCAAGAATGCAAGATGACCTTTAAAAACAATTTTATAAATGCATTTACTAATCCAATGTCTGTCACCGCATTTATAAAACCTAAATGTTGTACTATAATTCATACTGCCAAGTTTCCTCTATGACGTGAGACTTAAATGTGTACATGCTCACGTCTGATACCTTTTCTGTCCAGACAGAACACAGAGGGAATGACTACTTTAAAATGACTCAAACTTCTCAGATCTCTAATACCCCTTCAAAATCTAAAATCTTAGGAAGACTGTATGTTCTAACTGCAATATGAACATTCAAAAAATATACTCCTTTGAACACAAAACTGATAACTAGCCAGTTTTTTCTGTTAAAAAATCCACTCAACAACAGATTGAGATAACTCTACTGTAATTAGAAATTATCTAGATAAATCAATAGATAAAGCCAACATTTCATTTTAAATAAAAATGTTCATCCCCATCCTTTTCCCTGCACTCAACCCTAAAACTGATAAAAGTTAGCATGTTATTATTGGACGAGTCACCAAACAGCTTTTAAGAGGAAGAGAAACAAAACAGAAATGAGTGAAAATTCAAAATCTGCACTCCACTCTCTCATTCCCTCCACGGTACATATATTCCACAAACAGCCCATGCTATCTTACAATTCTCTTTCTAACCTGCTCATTCCCCTATATGCTGACATCTCAAAGGACTAATAAGCCTCTGAAATGGACTCCTTCTCCATCTAGTTTCTACCCGCCCAGACACCACCACCTCCCACCAAACCATTCTCCACTAAAAGCTCCACAAAAGCAAAACTGACCATGTAAATTACCCTACTTAAAAACCTCCATTATTTACCCAATAACTTATAGGATAAAGTATAAAATGGTTGATTTGCTCCTAAGTGCCAATCACATTAAATCTTTTTTTTTTTTTAAAGTCTTTTCCTTTGTGATGAGAACTCTTTTTTTTTTTTTTTTTTTTATTTTATTTATGGCTGTGTTGGGTCTTCGTTTCTGTGCGAGGGCTTTCTCTAGTTGTGGCAAGCGGGGGCCACTCTTCATCGCGGTGCGCGGGCCTCTCACTATCGCAGGCTCCCCTGTTGCGGAGCACAGGCTGCAGACACGCAGGCTCAGTAATTGTGGCTCACGGGCCCAGCCGCTCCGCGGCACGTGGGATCTTCCCAGACCAGGGCTCGAACCCGTGTCCCCTACATTGGCAGGCAGCTTCTCAACCACTGCGCCACCAGGGAAGCCCCACATTAAATCTTTACCACTTACTGAACGTCTCCACGCTTTTGCATATGCTTTCCCCTACATCTGGAACGCACTTCTCCCATTACCTTTTAAGACCTATCTCAAATCAACTCCTCTACATTAAACACCCAAATCCCGGGCTTCCCTGGTGGCGCAGTGGTTGAGAATCTGCCTGCTAATGCAGGGGACACGGGTTCGAGCCCTGGTCTGGGAAGATCCCACATGCCGCGGAGCAACTAGGCCCGTGAGCCACAACTACTGAGCCTGCGCGTCTGGAGCCTGTGCTCCGCAACAAGAGAGGCCGCGACAGTGAGAGGCCCGTGCACCGTGATGAAGAGTGGCCCCCGCTTGCCACAACTAGAGAAAGCCCTCGCACAGAAACGAAGACCCAACACAGCCAAAAATAAATAATAAATAAAAGATTTAAAAAAAAACACCCAAATCCCCAAACAGAATTATTCTCTCCTTCCTCTGTGCTCCCACAGCACTTTCCACTTATCATTTTAATACTTATTATAATGTGTTATAGTAATTACAGGAGAGAGTATAAGGTAGTGGCTAACAAGAGAAGCTTTGGCATAAGATGGATTTGGGTCCAACACTCAATCTTCCACCTAGTAGCAATACAGCTTTAGACAAGTTGGTTACCTCCTCTAGGGCTCAATTTTCTCATTAATAAAATTGGGATAACACTTGAGTCTAGTTTAAAGTGCTATAGTGAGTGCACTCAGCACTACCCATCTTTGAGGCTAGTCAACATTCAATGAACAGCAGCAAAGCTGAGGTGAGGATCACAATATCTAAGACTGGAGGAGGATGTGGGGTCTCCCCCCCACAAGAAAAGGGACTATGTCTAAAGTCATCCCAAGGGGATGCACACACCAAAATGTTTAATCACTTCTGGGTGATTTGGGTGATGGAATTACAAGCAGTTTTTGTTCTGTTCCTTTGATCTTTTCTGCATTGAGTATATGCAACTTACTAAGAAAAAAGCTATAAGCCCTTAAATACCTGATCCATCGGCCTTCCCTCGTGGCGCAGTGGTTGAGAATCCGCCTGCCAATGCAGGGGACACAGGTTCAATCCCTGGTCCAGGAAAATCCCACATACCACGGAGCAACTAAGACCTGTGAGCCACAGCTACCAAGCCTGTGCTCTAGAGCCAGTGAGCCACAACTACTGAGCCTGCGTGTTGCAACTACTGAAGCTCGTGTGCCTAGAGCCTGTGCTCCACAACAAGAGAGGCCACCACAGTGAGAAGCCCACGCACTGCAACGAAGAGTAGCCCCCGCTCGCCACAACTAGAGAAAGCCCACGTGCAGCAACGAAGACCCAACGCTACCAAAAATAAAAAAATAAATATAAAAAAAAAGCTTTAAAAAAAAAAACCTGATCCATCACCTAGGAGCAGCATCTAGCACAAAGTATTATGCTCTATAAATACTTGCAAAATGAAGGAATTTCTACAGTACATTTAGTTTTACAAGCAAGCATGTTTATATGCATTTATTTCTTTGCTTCTCATAACCACTTCTTGGGTAGGTAGGGCAGGTTATTATTATCACCCCTAGAAAATGAGGATGAAAGTTCAGAAACAACTAAACAGGGGCTAGGCTGGAACTTAAAACCAAAACTTCTAACTTCAAATACAGCATTTTTTACTTCACTACTAAGCACTAAAAGTGAACTCCTACTCACATTACCAAGTCAGAGAGCTAAACCACTTGTACACTATTTGAGAGGGAGCAAGCAAAGAAGAATAAAGGAATGTAACTTTTTAAAAAAAGTTTCATTAATCCTTTCAAACAATGGGGGAAAAAATCTGAGTACGTAAGTGTACCAAATCAAATTGTTCCAGAAAGTCTAAGTAACCAGCAAAAACAACAGGAGCTAAGAGCCCCCATATGTGCCAGACACTGTTCTAAACATTTTACATATATCTATTTTATTAATTTAATTCTATAAAACAGATAACTACTGTCTCTAGTTCACAAATGAGTAAACTAAAACATAGAAATTAAATCACCTGCCTAAGATAACACAGTAATTGGCAGATCCAGGTTTCAAAACTAGGCAGTTTTGAAAAAGTAAGATCAAGGAGTCAAAAAAAAAAACCTCCAAAATCTGGGAAAAGCAGTGATGTATTTTATCTCAATCAAAGGATCTATAATCCTTAACCTATGGAAAGAATAAAAGCCCTCTCTGGATTATTTGAATTTCTAATAATTAGAAACAGCTTTTTCTCTTGTTCAAATATCATTATAAACCTATTAAAGTTGCTTTAACAAAAATATTCTACTTTCAACTACAAGAACTTTACAGCCCTATTCTACAGTAAGTACTTATTAGCTTTGTAAAATAAAAAAGCTAAGACATTAGAGGTTTTTTTGTTTTCAGGAAAGTGCACATATCAAAAGAAATACACCACCTCCCAAAATGACAACTCCAACAAAAGACCACTACCTACTTTAGCAACACTACTCAAACCTAGTTACAATTTACAATCATATAGGGACTTTTTAAAAAACCAATACATAGCACCCACTCCAGACCAATTAAATCACAATATCTGGTGATGGGTCTAAGTTTTTAAAAGGTCCCCCAAGTGATTCTAATGAGTAGTCAGGTTTAAGAACCACTATTCTAAGGAAATCCAAACCCTCCATATTACTACTTCACACAGAGCTTTCGCCCATAAAGGTCTGAAAAAGTATTCAGTCATCTTATTCAGCCAATTTGCAAACAACCAAGAGAGTAAGATAAATAGGACCCTTCAACTACTAAAAGGGGTATTAATTATAAGGGCACTTAGCCCAACAGATTAGACAAAAATCAAGGCAAAAGGAGTCCAATGATAATGTTTTGGATAACAGAGTAACTTCAATTAACACGTCAAATATGCCAATGACCAAGCTATTTCTATTTGTCAAACCCTATATTTTCCAATCTGAAATGGCGCCATGCTTTCTGATGGACTCAAGAGCCCAACAATTCCAAAAGAGCAACACTGAAACAACTGTCAACCTTGAAACTGAAAGCCCCCAAATGTGTCATCTTTTAAAAAAGCTAAACAAAGATTAAACTCAACTTTAATGTTGTACAATTGCTGAGTAAATCTTTTTATGCTTTCATATAGAAGATACCCCTGAAAAGTCAATATTGCCATAAGAACTCTGAAATTCAAAATTACATGCCTAGATGTTTGCAGGAAAATAATTTGGTGACTTGGACTGATAGAAGGCTACTTATAATCTTTATTCAACTCACTTAAAAAAGTAGTCATATTTTGCTGTTGGGATATTAATTTGTTTGATTATTGGTGCTGTTTTAGACCCTTAAAGGCTTGTTAGGGTAGGTACTATCTTTCAAAAATTTGAAAAACTCTGTAGCATACCTGTCCTCAAGCGTTTTGAATAAAGCATGTGGATCTGTAGTAGTAATTTTGAATAACACAACAGGATATTTTAATATTTGATTTTTGAAGCTTATTTAGTTTTCCTGTGAAACTGTAAGTAGTTAAAAGCACTGAATCAGTCTTAAAGCATAACAAGTTCCGATGTGATTCCATGCTTCACTGGTAACAATGTCCCCAAAGTACAGTATACCACCTGGACGACCTAGACTCCCACCACACCCAACTTGAGAGAATCTATTTATTCAAGTTAGCATAGCTCTTGTGAAACAGAAAGCCTTCCCTAAATGTTCTTACTCAAAAGCTACTTGTTACTGTTAACGCTACCACAAACAACCTACTAAGGCCTTGCAGTTCTATCAGTTATAAGAATATCACCTGCCATATATCCTAGTAGAGTGCAACAAACGGAATCCAAAACCCAAACATAAAATGCCTTGCAAAGAATCTAAATAATTCTGTGTTCTAACCCGATGTTGTTTAATGTGAAGATTGAGAACTAAAAGCAAACGGACCAGCTACCTCACAACTGGACTACCTAGAAGACTTAATCCTTCCTTCATACTTGCACTTTTTCCGCCATAAACAACAGGAAACTCCAAAGAAACGGAAATAGAGAAAAGCCTAATTTTTCCTAAGGGTAATAACGGCATCGCTTCCAACACCCCCCCCCCCCCCAGTGTGAGTGAACAAATGAAAAAGCAACGGGGGAAAGGCACGGGGGGAGGGGCGGTTGGCGAGCTCAGCTGGAGTCCTATACCTGCCACCCAGCTCAGACGGTGCCCGAAACATCTGTAACGACCGCTGCAACAGGGAAACTGGGCTGTGGGGGGAAGAAGACCGTGGCTTGGGGGCTCAGAGTGGAGCCTGCACGCTCGGCTTCCTCCTTGGCCAACTCTTCTCTCACCTCCCAATTCCCATCCTCCCTATCCCACCCTGCTCCCTCCGTAAAGAAAAATACCCAATAACACAGGAGGCAGAGAAGACAAAGAGGCAAAACGATGCCGCAAGCAGCGTCCAGAACAATGGGGGACAGGGTGCAAAGCGAAACTCCCGAGGAGGACAATGAAGGGGGTGGAGAGGAACCCGGAGAAGCACAGAGGGAAACACCGCCGAGCCCGGGCCCCGCCGGCCGCGGACGCCTGGACTCGAGGCCCGGCAGCGCGTGCGGTATCACCCCGGGCGCGCCGGGCTGGGCCGGAGAGGGTGGGAGCGGCGCGGCCCCGAGGGGCCGGCGGAGCCTGCGCGGGTCCACCGGCTGCTGCCGGCGGGACTCACCGGCATTCTGATCTCGGGGCCAGAGGTAGTATGTGGCCGGGATCACGATGAGCCCCACGAAGGAGGTGAGGAAGTAGAAGAAGGTGTTCCCGCTGTCATCGTACTGGAACTGCTGCCCCGCCATGGCACCCCCTCCTCCGCCTCCCTCTTCTCACCACCGCCGCCACGACCCCGCTCTGCTTTCGGACTCCCAGCGCCCCGGCCGCGTGTGGCGTAGCTCCTGCGCCGCCGCCTCTCCTCCCCGCCCCCACGCTACTCTCACGGACACGCCGCCGCCACCGCCGCTGCGGTCCCAGCTCTCGCGAGAAGAGATAGCTCCCTCCCCGAGCGGTTTTTCCCTCCTCCGCCCCTCGCCTCTCCCCAACCAGCTCGCTGAGAGAGACGTGGCGCGCAGCCGAAGAACTCTGCGAGCTCCCGCCCTTGGCCCTGCCCGCTTAGCCTCAGCTCCGCCCCTCAAGCTCTGGTAGACCCTCCCTGAAGGCCCCTCCCCTACCCCTAAAGTACCTCCCCCTCCCTCCTCAGTTTCCTTTCCCAGGGTCGAGCTCCGGGTCCTGAGGGTCGGTTTACAGGGTCCCAGCCGAGGCTTCCGGGCCGAGCAGTGGGCGCGGGCGGTTCACCTGACTACGACCGGGGTCGCACGCATTCGAAGCAGAGGTGAGGCTTCCTTGCCTCCCCTGTCTCCCATCGCTACCCACCCTGTCCTGCACTCTCACTTTTCAATTTCCCTGGTTGATAAGAATGTTTCCTTAAGTTCCGGATCCGCTCCTCCAGTTTGGAAACACTGGTCCGTCAGAATAGGGCGCGGGAGCAGGGCGGTGGGGAGGGATGGTAAGGGGTTTGGTTGTAGGGGTCTTTTGGCAAAGCAACGTTTGCTATTAAGAGACTGCGATCTACATTGCGCCCATTTTGCAGATGGAGATTCCCCAAGCCGGTAGAGATGGTGACCTACCTATCCCAGAGCTAATAATATTTATAGCATTTTCTTCGACACAGGCAGTAGGCAAAGACCTTCATTGCTTTAAATCATTCAATGATCGGCGAACCCCTTGGAATGAATCAAAGCATGCCCGCTCTCCAGATGAGGAAATGGAGGCTGAGAGAGATTGCCTAGAGTGAAACACAGTAAAGAAACGTCTGGGGATTCAAACCCAGATCACGCTGACACCACAAAGCCAGTGCCCTGACCACCGCCTCGTCGCCGACCCTCGCATTTCCCTGAGAGCAGCCGGCCCTCGCGTGCGGAGTGTGGGCAGGAATCCGCACTGCGAGGAGAGACGGCTGGGGGAGCAGTCGCTCTCCGCGGCCTCTGCCCTCGCCGGCTGTGAGATCCCGGAGGCTGGTGTCAGCTAAGCTGGGAGCCGAGGGGGCTGGCGCCCTGATCCGTGAATGACCCCCACGGTCCCGCGGCAGCCCCGGCTGGAGCCTATCGCAGCATCTCCCCCTCCCCTCAGGGGACCAAAAGGAAAGGCCCACCCGAGTCACCTCACAGAATCGTTGTGAAGATTAAAGGGAGCTATAGTAAAAACTGGAAAACCAATGCAACAAACAGATATTACACTGTATTTTTAAAAACTCATTTTAAGGCTATATAGTCTATTTACTAGGTTCCTTTCAATATGCCTTCCACTGTTGGACGCGAAATCTGGTCACATGTCATCTTTTATTTCATGTCCTCAAAAATAGTATTTATCATAATCAGTGACGACTTCCTTCATAATAGATTATATTCACATGTATTCTCTCTTCCCTCTCAAATGTCGTAACTACCCATTTTGAAAGAAAATTTCAGAACATCATTTTCTCTGCATTCCCCTCCTCACTTTTTTTTTTTTTCAAATCACATTTATTTTAAATTTATTTATTTAATTATTTATGGCTGTGTTGGGTCTTCGTTTCTGTGCGAGGGCTTTCTCCAGTTGCGGCAAGCGGGGGCCCCTCTTCATCGCGATGCGCGGGCCTCTCACTATCGCGGCCTCTCTTGTTGCGGAGCACAGGCTCCAGACGCGCAGGCTCAGTAATTGTGGCTCACGGGCCTAGTTGCTCCGCGGCATGTGGGATCTTCCCAGACCAGGGCTCAAACCCGTGTCCCCTGCATTGGCAGGCAGATTCTCAACCACTGCGCCACCAGGGAAGCCCCCTCCTCACTTTTTTCTGTGTGAAGTTTTCAAAGACTGTATTAGAGGGGAAGAAATTAAACAGAGAGGTGAGGGGGAGAGGATTGGACAATTAGGTCAGCACAGCACTGTGATCACCCAAGGCTGATATGCCCAAAACAATTTGCCTTGCTTCAGAAACAAGCCTGTCATAAAATTGGCTCAACTGCAGTGGGCAGGATCCTGAAGTTCCTTTTGTTTATGTTGAATTTGTTATTAAGTCTTGTTTTAATAATGCTGAACTGGTTGTTTTTTATTACTCTGATTATACATTTTACTCTGCATTTGGATAAAGATAATACATCAGTTTTATAACCTTGTGTCAATATAAATTATTCATGATAAATATTCCCCTTCTGACTTTTTTTCTGCAGGAGTAATCTTTTCACTGCAGTTTGGGGTCATGCATATGAGTGGTTTGTACAGAACTGAACCATGAAACCAAATTTTGAACAAATCACATTTATTTGCTAAACTCCAGACCTATCCAAAATATGAATTTTTTAACCAAATTAAAAGATTAAAGATTTGAAAATGTGTAAACACAGTCTGTCTTAGAACTTAATGTTATTCATCATAGATAAACTCAGATCACCCAAATATTCCCCAAAGCGAATCTGAATCATACCTTTAATTAATCACAATTTTTTCTGACTGATTTTTTTTAATTGCTTTTTAAACTGTTGTTTCTTTTAAGATATCATTTCAATGAAATACTTAATAGTACTGAGTGAATATGGTAGAACCAGAGCTACAAACACATTTTGTTTAGTCTAATAGGACATGTTAAAAGGCATTTTTGCATTTTCTCTATATGTGTCTATAAATGAGTATTTTAATCAATTTCATTTTAATTGCTAGGTAGATATTTCCTCTCAAGTGTAGAAAACCTGCCTATTTTTTGGTTCTTCCTGATAATTTGCTTTTTCCTTAGAGTGAATCTTTCCTTCCTTGCAAGTCATGCTTGTAGCTACTGGTGTTGACTTAACATTTATACATACCAAAATACATTTGTGTAGCTATAGTCAACATGATTTAATTTTCTGCTTAATGTAGTTAGCCTCAAAGAGACTGGAAAGAACCAAATTAATAAGTAGGTACATGCAATTATTTCCAGTCTTTTCCCCCTCTCTCTACCCTACAATAACCTTCACTGTCAAAGCCTAGCAAATCATCTTTAATGTTATGCCTCTTATTACTTTGTTTCAGTGCCAGGATTTTCTCCATTAAGAGCTAAATCTCTTCTGATACAAAATGAACAATTCTTTTTATTTGATCTTACAGAGATGAAAAGTTATGCCCATCATAATGACAACAGTAACATCAACAAAGTAACCTTTGTACAACATTTATTATTTACAAAAAACTTCCTCAGCATTATTCCAGTTGAAATTTCAAAGCATGACCCAGATGTTGGAAATTTGACTAGGTAAAAGGTACTAACCCATCGCAATCCTTTCATTCCCTAGCTTCCTAAGGCCCTTATGACCCAATGAAACCCCAATCTTACACTTGGAGAGAATATGAAGGGAGGTATGGGTTAGAAAGACATTGGAACTGGATTATGCTCCACTCTGAAAGCATGAAAACAATGTTAAAAGAGGAATTGAGGGCTGTGGTTTTCTTTAGTGTTGGGAGCAGGTTTGCATTTTGGCTCCTTTCTTTTCATGAGTATGTTGGACTTGTCAATATTGTTCTTGTTCTATACCTACTTTTGTGATTACAAAGCTGAGAATTATTGTACTAAAACCAGTTGTCAACGATGTATCAACAAACTTAGGTTATTCCTTTATGAATTAATTTTATGCATTACCAACATATCTAAACTGCTTAAAGAAGAAATGATTGACGTTTCACAGTGAGCCATAAAATAGCACTTAATGAAATTTCCCGCCCAGATTGAAATATAATTTGGAAGAGTGGCCATAAATAAACAGGAGAGATCACTATGGGCAATTTCAAGTTTATATTTGAATAAGGAGAAAAAAAAATCTCAACAGAGATTAGAACTTAAGGGAAAACATAAATCATCTTGTTGAAAAACAAATATTTGTGGATCCTGAAGTTTATAAAATTGGGGAGCCTTAATTAATAAAAAAAAATAAAATTATGATTATAAAATTAGGTACAAAAGTTCATATTCACTATGAACTCTGATGATAATGATGTGTCAAGGTAGGTTCATCATTTGTAACAAATGTACCACTCTAGTGGGGGATGTTGAAAATGGAGGAGGCTCTGGGGGCCAGGAGAGGGAGAGAGTAGGAAATATGTGAGAAATCTCTGTACCTTCCACTCTGTTTTGCTGTGAACCTAAATCTGCTCTAAAAAAAGTCTACTAAAAAATAGCTAATATTTATAATAATTATAATTGCTATAGGTTTGTGTTCTACAAACAAAGAATTCGGATAAATTCTATTTTTGCATGATTTCCATCAGGATGCTTTTTAATATGGTAACACTTACAATTGTATAAACTGCATATTGAATATATTTCTACTGAGAGAGATTTTTCCTTTTTGACAAGGCTCAATGACAACCAAATTCTCTATTTACAATTTTAACATCTCATGAGTGGAAGAATTTTCCACAGAGTAGTTTCTGACTCCGTACATTTCAAACAATATTTCTCCTCTATTACCTACATACTTCAGGTACCAGGTCTAGTGGAATATATTCATATCATGAATCAAGATGTATCACTCTTTCATGTTGCAATGCTCAGTGAGTTTGCCCCAGGGGTAGAGGTGGAAGAAGTATTCCTGGAAGTGCTAACAACTATACACAGAAGTAACTGTAAACTACATAAAAATATCACCCTAACTCCAAAATGAATGTACCCCCTTACTTTCAAATATACAGATTATTATGAGGAAGAAAATCAGTCATTCAACATTTAACATTCATTGAAATCACATACACTATTAGCGAGGGTGGGGAGCACAGGAATGTTTAAGACAGGGTCTCTGACCTCTGGAAACTTGCCTATAGTCTAATGAGAAGGACATACTTTTTTCAATAAGTAACAAAAACCAGAGGAAGGAATTGATAAATGCTGTAAGGAATATACAAATAAAATTATTTCCAAGTTCATAGGAAATAGTCCTTTCTTTTGGCAGAGAGAATCAGAAGGCTTCAAGGACGAGGCGGCAATTGAGCTAGGCCTTCAAATAGAAATTGAAGGAAAAAATCCAGGTGGAATCAGCTCAGAGAACATTTGAAGAATAGCATGAAGTCCAGTCTGGTTGTAAATGGCAATCACAGAAGTGGGAAAATACTTTTAAGTCCAGCTTCCAGGTTACAGGCAGCATGTTAGCAATATTGCCATTTAATGAGCTTTGTTAAAGGAGTCCATAAGTGGGAGACATTGCAGTCTCCTTTAGATACCTTAAAAAAAAAAGAGAGAGAGAAAAAAGAAATGGTTTTAACTAGCATGGTTTAAGTAAGGGCCTGCAGAAAACAAGAGGGTGAACTAGGTCATGATTTCTACTATTTTCTTCTTCCTCCTTTACCGAGCATATAGTTTCCACTCTTTGATATCAGTCAAGCCTTAAGATCTAATACAATAGTTATGTCCCCAAAAAGATTTCTTTGACATACCTTACCTCACTCTGCTGGCTCCTATATTTCACATCCTGTTCACTCTCTACTTCCAATCCTGCGTTCCCACCTCTGTCCTGCCTCACATCTGTTCTCTACACAGCAACCAGGGATCCTTTTCTTCTTTTAACTTTCTATTTTGAAATAATTATAGATTCACAAGAAGTTGCAAAAACAGTAGAGACAAGACCCATTTACCCTTACTGCTGGCCTGCAGAGGCCTGAGTGGTTATGGTCACTGTGGGGTCCTCAGCTCTCATGGCTCAGTCAGATTAGCACGGACTCAGAGTAGCCATCCTAGAGCTGACTGATAGCCAGTGAGGAGGTTTCAGCATCAGCAAGCATTTCCAGTTCACCAAAAGTTTGGTGTCTGCCCTCCCTGCCAATGTTAACTAATCAGATCAAGGAAGGGAAACTTTGACCTACAGGCTGACTAGATTCAACCTTCATTTTAATCTCTGATTCACTGGACAGGTTGGCTAGAGACCATAAATATGAAATACATGAATAAACTTGCCTTCCAGGTTCAGTAGTTGCCTTGCTTTATGGGTAGTGAGACAATGGCCAGACCAATCTGACAATAGAACTGTAACCCACAACCCTTACAGCAAGCAATCCAGGAAGCCAAAACACAACCTCTTCAGCATTTGGCCCAGAGTGTCAGGACTAGCTTCCCAATTTTTTGCCCCCATTTGCTAATTAGGATCAACCAGCCAAATATGCTGCCTTAATCAGTCATGCAGGATACCCAACTCCTAGTCAGCATGTCTCCAGCTTCTCCATCAAAGCACACCGAAGCCTTCCCTTTTTTCACTGTAAAGCTTCCCCACTCCCCTGTCTGGCTTTGAGTCTCTGCCAAACCCAAACAATGGTGGCAGAATCTCTTGCTATAGCAAGGTCTGAATAAATAGCCTCTGTTTGTTCTCATTTGGAAGATCTTCACTTATTTCTATATTATGTAAATACTAAATGAATTGCTTTTAACAGTTGTTAGGTATACATAGTATTACACACATAGTAGTAGTCTAGCATAGACGTCTTCATGATTTGCCAAGTGCCTACCTCTACTCCCACTAAAACCTAGACACTGAGGAAAAAACAACCAACCAACCAACCTATGAAATCAAACTCACTGCCTGAGTCTGAGACAGGACCACAGAAATAAAAAGCCTTTTTAGAACCTAAGGAATGTTCTTCCTTAGCAGGGATTACCAATTTGATCCTTATAATTAGCCCTTCTGTATGCCTATTCACATGTCATTACCTGTTCGTACGGATAAGAAGAACTACCAAACCTTGTGCCACATACAGCTGTGCTTTTAAAATTGTTTTTGACCATTATTCGTAGCAATAGATGTATTTTACATTATGGCTCAGTACAAGTGTCATAAAAGAATACTTAACCCTCACCATGTGCAATGTGGTGTGATATTTTTCTATCGTACACTATACACTTATTCATATTAAATGTATATGTAATAAATTATACTTATGTGTGAAATGCTTTATTAAAGAAACACTGAACTACGGTCTGGAAGATTTCTGAAGATGCATAGAAAAGCTCAATCATAGAATACAGATAAGGTCTCCTTTGACAGTAAGTATGATCTTGAACATTCTTTTATCAGGTGGGGAGCTTCTCATTTAAAGAAATGCTCTAGCACAGTAGTTCTCAAACTTTAGTTGCAGGAGAATCACCTAGAAGGCTCATTAAAGCTCAGAATGCTGGGCCTCACCCCCAGAGTTTCTGAATCAGGCTGTGGTAAAGGGCAGCCTGAAAATTTGCATTTCTCACAAGTTCCCAGGTGATGCTGATGCTGCTAGTCTGGAAACCACACTGTTTTAGTGAATCATTTTTATAAATCAAATCATCCTTTTGCACAATGAATAATCACTTCCCAATTTGTCTGTTTGTCATATGTTGAGTTTACTGAAGCAACATATGTTGTAGTGGTTGGATGTGTGTGACTATAATTTGTGTCTGAGCAGAAGGTCAAAAGTCAGGAATTAAGGGAGACCATCTGCTTGCTGATTCCTTCCTCCAGCCCTCTGGTGCTCCTTTTCAGAGTTATTTAACCACACATTCATTTATTTCACAAATATTTGTGACCCTGTGCCAAGATCTGTGCTAGGCTTTAGATTACCATCCGCCTGAGCATTTTATAAGAAAACAGTTCCCTTCAGAAAGCTGTAGAATGGGGACTTCCCTAGTGGCACAGTGGTTTAGAATCCGCCTGCCAATGCAGGGGACACATGTTCAATCCCTGATCCGGGAAGATCCCACATGCCGCGGAGCAACTAAGCCTGTGCACCACAACTACTGAGCCTGCGCTCTAGAGCCCGCGTGCCACAACTACTGAAGCCCGCGTGCCACAACTACTGAAGCCCACGTGCCACAACTAGTGAAGTCCACGTGCATAGAGCCTGTGTTCTGCAACAAGAGAAGCTACCGCAATGAGAAGCCCACGCACCTCAATGAAGAGTAGCCCCCGCTCGCTGCAACTAGAGAAAGCCCGCGCACAGCAACGAAGACCCGACGCAGCCAAAAATAAAAAGAAATTTAAAAATTAGAAAATAAAAGCTGTGGAATGATGCTGAGTCCCTTTTTCTGTTCTTTTATAACCATTTTGTTCCTGATGGGTGAGGATCAGGTGCCCTTCCAGAAACAGGAAGATGACAAAATCAGGCAGCTGTTGCAAGTTTTAGAGCTCCTGATTCACTGGTCTTTGAAGGCAGTGCCTTCCAAACCTCCTCTCTGAGGAGGAGCAGAGCACCCAGGTGCTAGTTAAAATTATAGCTCCCAGGCCCTTGGCGATTCTGACACAGCTGGGGAGGAAGCATGGTTGTTATATTTTTAGCAATTACTCCAGGTGAGTCTTAAAATCAAATAAGTATGGGAAACCTCATTTTAAAACACACTATTACATATAAAATAGATAACTAATAAGGACCTACTGTATAACACAGGGAACTCTACTCAATACTCTGTGATGACCTATATGGGACAAGAATACAAAAAAGAGTGGATGTATGTATATGTATAACTGATTCACTTTGCTGTGCCGCAGAAACTCACACAACATTGTAAATCAACTATACTCCAATACAAATTTTAAAAATATAAAATAAAACTATCTTTGAATACAATATAGACCCTAGAATCATATTAACTGAAAGAAGAAGGTATTCACAGTAGGTAAGTGGTCCTCAAACTTCACTGCATGTAAGAACCACTTGGGGAACTTCCAAAGCCTAGGTCATTCCCTATATCAATTATATCAGAACTTTCCTCCCTATCTCCCCCGTGAGTCCAGTTGGCAGCCAAATTTTAGAACCAGTACAATCATTTATGTAAGTTAAACCCCTCATCATACTGAAGCACTTTTCACAGTCTCTTCCTAATGCAGTTGCTTTCCATCATGATGAAAAACTACATCCTGTTTAAATATTGGAGACTTAAGTATTGGGGCAGGTGAAGTATTATCAGGTGATCTTGAGTGCTCTTGTTCTGCTGACGCCAGCAGCCTATTAGCTTTTGAAAGCTCTGGACTAGATCAGGAGCTATCCCAAAGCTTGGTGGCTTCAGGGATTCTGCTCAAAGATTTGGACTAGTGCCTCTCAGATTTCAATGCGCATTTGAATCCCATGGAGAATCTTAATAAAATGAAGGTTCTAATTCAGTAAGTCCAGAGTGTGATCTTTGAGTCCACATTTCTAACAAGCTCCAGGTGATGCCTATGCTACTGGACCACAAACTACACTTGGAGTAGCAAAGCTGTAGATCGTCCCCCAAATCTAGCGTCAATAAATAAAAGCAGCAGGAGTATATATAGCTATGGCAAATAAGCTAAGATAGAAGGGACAGGTGACTGTGACTCTCATGTAGGCAGGGCACAACAAAGCCTAGTGAACATCATAAAAATGGTGTTTGAGGTAACACAGGTGGAAAGAACTGCAGACCAAATCTGATGAGACAGATTTGAGATAGTCAAAGTTCAACTAAAGAGTATGTCCAATACTGAAAAATATGGCCAGGGTGTAGATGGAGAAAAGCAGGGTAGCATAGAAGGTAAGAGCTTGGGTTTCCAAATCAGCTTAAAATTTAAATCCTGGCTCTACCACTTACTGCCTATGTGACCTTAGGGAAATGGCTTAATTTCATCTGTGAAATAGAAAGAACTTTGTGTGTGTGCTTAGTAAATTACAGGTGCCCAGCCCAGGGCCTGGCAACAGTAGGTCTTCAATAAATGATTGTTACAACTATACAACTGTAGCCCAAGTGTTCAGGGCTTCACCAGATTTAGGTTCATTCATCCAATCTTTTTTTTTTTTATTTTATTGGAGTATAGTTGATTTATAATGTGTTAGTTTCAGGTGTACAGCATAGTGATTCAGTTATACATAGAATATTCATTCTTTTTCAGATTTTTTTCCTATATAGCTTATTACAGAATATTGAGTAGAGTTCCCTGTGCTATAGAGTAGGTCCTTGCTGGTTATCTATTTTATGTATAGTAGTGTGTGTATGTTAATCCCAAATTCCTAATTTATCCCTCTCCCCCGCCACGTTTCCCCTTTGATCACCATAAGTTTGTTTTCAAAATCTGTGAGTCTGTTTCTGGTTTGTAAAGAAGTTCATTTATAGCATTCATCCAGTCTTGATGGCTCTTCGTTCCTGCTTGGCAGCCTGTAGGAAATCCAGCCTCATGCAAAAGAGGGAGCTCTCTTGTGTGACCATTTTGGACTTGCTCATTGCTCTCCGCCATGGCTAATTAGGTTACAACCCTTCAGGCTTAGACTACAACAGAACCCAGAGAGGCCACTGCCCAGCCCTCACCACCACTGCTGTCATTGCCTAAATGCTAGATCCTTTGCATCTGATTGTTGAAATCCATGCCATTGCTTTTGCAAAAAGAATATATCCTAGTATTACTATGTTGTTTGTCCAGGATTTGGTGATGGCAGTAGAGTTCTCTGAAGTTAGAGTGGGGATAGAGGAACAAGCAGAGCAGTCCACAGAAAGGATTCTTGAGTGCCAAAGGATCACAGAACCTTGAGTCCACAAACATAGGCACCTTCTCCCCAGAGCACACAAATGTAGTGGAAGTTCCAGGGTCAACCACCACTCCATCCAGAACTGCTCACTACTGGCTCCTTAATGCTAAAGCCTTTTGGCTGATAACAGGAATCTTCACTAAGTACTTTACATACTTTAGCTCATTTCATTCTCAAACAGCCCTATGAAGTAGGTACTAGAAGTGCTCCCATTTTCCACATGAGGAAAAGGGAGGCTTAAAGAGATAAAGAAATATGCCCAGGGACACACAAGTTGTCAGCAGTGGAGGTGAGTTTGGAATCCAAGCAGTCTGACTCCAGGACAGAGATGTTCCTCTTTGCCTCCAATCCCTATCTTGCTCCCTGCACCAGATTCCTCTTACTTACCAGTGTGTTTTCCCAGAAACCTAGCTTCCACCTGGAACCCCCAGTTAATCAGACATGTCTGTATATGTCTTAGCCCCAGTTGTGGACAGGGTTCAAGTACTTTGCCCAGAGGGCTCCCCAGTTGTGATACATGTCAGTGAATGCAAATAACTACACAGTGAAGAGGGTCACCATGCTTCCTTCTCCTAGAGTATCTGACTCTCACCTCTGGCCCAGCAAAGTCACCCAGTTATGGAATTAAGATGATAATGATGGAGCCAGTTTGTAAAGGGTTTGAAGGTCAAATCAGAATAAGGAACCTGGACTTTAATCTATGGGCAAATTCTATGACTATATCATTAATAAAATGGACAGGGCATGAGGAGGATAAAAAAGGGGAAAAGGAAGAAAAGACTGAATTTCAGGTCCATTTGCTCAGGCTGTCAATGCTATGTGTTCCAACACCAGTGATGAGGGCAGCCCCAGGTGCTTCAGATGGAGAGTTCCATCTCCAATAAATGAACGTAAGAACAAGTGAAGAGTTGCTGGACGGTAGGATTAACTAATACAATGTGATAGCTGCTGTGATTCACCCCTTGCTTGAAGGTGTCAGATAAAGATGTCCTAAACTGGAATCAAGCAGGGAGAGAAAACTCAGAGAAGAGAGGGGATTGTAGTTCACCCCAAAATCTTTGGTCTGTGAATAAGAATGTAAATCTCTAAGGTGAGGCTTCTCAAATTATTTGACCATTGCCTCCTTTTTAAAAATAGGCATGACAAGGGTCTACAGAAATGCACTTTGGGAAATGCTGGTCTAGTAGTTTTAGCAAAATGGTTGCCACTGATGGATTACTTTATCAAGAGTAGTTGCAATGGAGTAGTTGGGAGGGGAGAAGCCAGTGTGTAATGATTAGAAGGAAAAGGAAAGACAGAGACAAGTGTGGGTGCTCAGCATCTGCACTGTTCTGTCAGGAGGGGAAGGAACAGGAACGAGAGCTGGAAGAAGGGGCATGGATCGGGAATGAGAGACTGAGGGAGAACCAATTGCTGAGGTTTTCTTCTTTTTAAACATGGATGACTTTGCCATGTTTATATGACATGCTCTCAGTCCCTCTGTTTTCTGTCCCTCATAAGATGTTTCTAGCTGCTCTTCTGGGTGGAACATTATATAAATCACCCCTGCTGATCTCCTCTGGGGCTGGGCCCCTCCTGGTCAGCCATGAACTTCCCATGCCTACAAGCAGGGGCCTCTCAGTTTTAGATACAACCTTATCTCCAATCCCTACAGAAGGTTTAGGCAGTAATTTACTCAAAGGTTTAGGAAAGAAGTCCAGAACCAAGCTTTACAGAGGATGGGAGTTAGGGAGGAGTGTAGTTAAGGTACCTATCCTCAGTTCCCTAACCAGACACTTTGCCCCCAGGCAGCATTCACAAACCAAATCCCCACTGCAGGGTTTTCTGAAATCTTACAGTCTCATAGCCTCTAGCTTTGGTGCTCAATAGCCTGTGAAGGGCCAAACTCTGGTCTCATGGATGAAGGGAAGAATAAATGCTATCATTTATGTGTGTGCGTGATTGGGGAGGGGAGGGTTAGATTTTTGGGGTTTTTTTTGTTTTTCGGGGGGCGCACCACTCGCGGGATGTTAGTTCCCTGACCAGGGATTGAACCCGTGACCTTAGCAGTGAAAGCATGGAGTCCTAACCACTGGACCACCAGAGAATTCCCTCATCTGTACTTAATGGGTCTTACGTTTGGGGACATTGCTAATCCCTTCTGATCTCCAGCATCTCAAATCAAGTACATTTAATCACCTTGAAGAGTGATTTTCAAATGCTGTGTAGTTACCTTAAGACATCCATCTTTCTCCTAGTAACTGCACTCTGACTCTATCTTAAGAGCTAAGATCTGGTCTCATTCTGTTAAGTTGATGAATATCTCTTCCCTGTGTTAGTTAACTAGGAGGGATCTGAAGCCTGATGGCTCCTCCCTGATTCCTGGAGTGTGAATGTGAAGGTCTATCAGTGACTGGGAGTTAGAGAATAGGGAAAGGATGGGGAGGAGAAGGAAGGTACCTCTGGGGTGAGTGGAATTGAAAATACAGAAGAAGGGATAATTTGAAGATTTATTTATGAGCACTAACCTGTTTTTAACTCTAATAATTAATGTAGTTATAAATACGCTTGGCAAGAAAAATACTTCATCCTAAAAAAAGTACAAAACTTTAAAAATGTGGGTACTAGTTCTGAATATACCATTACTAACTTTGTGACCTTGGGCAAGTCACTTTACTTTGCACTTCACAATTGCATGTGTTTGCTTTTGTCTACAGAATGGTATAATATTACACACCTTATCTCTCTCACAGCAATACCATAGAGGTCAAATCAGATTACATTAAAATAGTTATAATTACTTTCATTTGCATAGTACTTTATCATCCACAAAGCACTTCTGCGTATATTATTCCATTTTCATGAAAGAGCTTTGAAAAGTTATAAAGTGTTATCAAAGGATAATACTTAGGTTTCTATTTAAATATCAGCTCCATCTCTCTCTACTTCAATTTTCTCATCAGTAAAATGAGGATAACAGTGGTATCTACCTCGTAGGTGGTTGAGGGGATTAAAGTTATATCACCCCGAAAAGAAACCTGGTACCAATAGCAGTCACTCCTCATTCTCCCTCATCTCCCTCCAGCCCATGGCAACCAATAATCTACTTTCTATCTGTGTGAATTTGCCTTTTCTGGATATTTCATATAAATACAATCATATACCATGTGGTCTTTGTGACTGGCTTCTTTCAGTTTGCATAATGTTTCTAAGGTTCATCCATGCTGTACCAGCACTTCATTCCTTTTTATGGCTGAGTAATATTCTAGTATATGGACATTCCACATTTTGTTTATCCAATCAGTTGATGGATATTTGGGTTTTTTCTACTGTTTGGCTGAATGATACTGCTATGAGCACTCATGTATAGGTTTTTGTGTGGTTGCATGTTTTCAATTCTCTTGGGTACATACCTAGGAGTGGAATTTTTAAGTCATATAGTAACTCTGTGTTTAACATTTTGAAGAACTGCCAAACTGTATTCCAAAGTGTCTGAACCATTTATAATTCTGTAACAAAGAACAAACCTGACTCCACATTAGATCTAGTCCTTTAGCTCTAACCTTCTTGTTCTGTTGCCTGTGCTTAGTCATGCTGGCTCTGCAGCTTTGTAAAGGAATGCTGCCTATAGCCTGAAATATACATAATAGCCCATACTCAAGGCTCTTCCTCCCAGGCCTTTAAAGGTATAACACTTTTCATTCATACAGAGATAAAAAGTTGTGGAACAGAGAACATTTACTTGTTGGAGGTTTTCAGAAACCTTGTTAGCAGACCTATACAGACAGCTATAAGAACAAAGGATCATCACATACTCCCCAGGGTCTGGCCGGCACTAAGAAGTTGGCAACAACCAGCCACAACCCCTCCCCTTTTAGTATAAAAGAAGTCTGAACTCTAACTCCAGTGAGATGGGTTTTGGGGACAGTAGTCCACGATCTTCTTGGTCTCCTGGTTTTCCAAATAAGATCACTATTCCTTGCCCCAACCCCTTGTCTCTCAATTTATTGGCCTGTTGTGTGGCAAGCACTATAAGCTTGGACTGGTAACAATCACACAGCAACGTGTAAGGGTTACACTTTCTTCACATCTTCATGAACACTTGTTATAGTTTTTTTAAAATTTTAGTCATCCCAGTGAGCATGAAATGATAACTAATTGTGGGGTTTTTTTTTTTTTTTTTTTTTGGCTGTGTTGGGTCTTCATTGCTGCACACGGGCTTTCTCTAGTTGTGGCGAGTAGGGGCTACTCTTCATTGTGGTGTGCAGGTTTCTCATTGCAGTGGCTTCTCTTGCTGCAGAGCATGGGCTCTAGGCACGTGGGCTTCAGTAGTTGCAGCACTGCAGGCTCAGTAGTCGTGGCTCGCAGGTTCAGTAGTTGTGGCGCATGGGCTTAGTTGCTCCGCGGCATGTGGGATCTTCCCGGACCAGGGATCGAACATGTGTCCCCTGCATTGGCAAGCGGATTCTTAACCACTGCACCACCAGGGAAACCCCCTACTAATTGAGGTTTTGATTTGCATGTTCCCGATGTCTAATGATGTCAATCATCTTGTCTTACGCTTATAGGCCATATGTATGTCCTCTTTAGAGATAAGTCGATCCAGATCTTTTGCCCTTTTTAAAATGGAGTTATTTGTCTTATTATTGTTAAGTTGTAAAATGTCTTTACTCTGGTACAAGTCCCATATTAGATATAGGACTTACAAATATTTTCTCCCTTTCTGTGGGTTGTCTTTTCACTTTTTTGATGGTGTCCTTTGAAACACAAAGGTTTATAGCTTTGATGAAATCTGGTTTATCTATTTTGAATTCACTTTTGAAATTTCTCCTCTTTAAGACCAGAGATGATTGATCTTTGTCCTATTGCCCCAAGAGCTGGCATGTCATTCTTGTCAGGAGCTGCTGTGATATAGGCAGTATGACTATATATTCAGCCTCTTTCTCGTGTTCTGTGCCGTGACATGTGCTGCTTCCTTACTTGAAACTCTATCTCTGCCTCCATCTTCTCTGCCTAGCCAGGTCTTTATTGCTCTTGAAGACTTAACTCAACATTTTCTCCTCCTGTTTGGGGATCCCTGGTCCCCCGACTCCAGCAGAGGGAACCACGTCCAATTCCTCACCACAGATGGTGTGCAGCTCTGTCTTCCCTCATGGAAGTCATCAAAGGCAGGAATTTGGGTTTATTGTCTTTGTTATTTGGGAGTGGAGTCTAAACAGGTCTGCATTTGAATTTCAGCCCCATAATTAGCTGTATAAATCTGGGCAATGCAATATTTCTGATCCTTGGTCATTTTTATAAAATGAAAATAATTTCTAAACATAGGATAATTGTAAGATTGTAGATATAGTAATAAAGTTAAACTATTTAGCTTGGTGGATTCTTAATAAGTCCCAGCTATTGTTTTTAGCATTATTATTATTATTTCTTTTTAATGTGGGAGCTAACAGCATCAGGCACATGGTAAGTTCTCAAGAAATGTTAGTTTTCTTATTTTCTAATTCCAGCTCCAATAATGGATGTCTGGTGGCAAAGAGAACCACTATAGGCCTGTCATATCTCCTGTGTGGGCACCTCAGCTACACTCCTTTCAAAGTTTCCAGGGAGCTGTTTCCTGATGCATCTTTGAGCATCTGATGAAAACAATGAACCATACCCCCAGAAAATGCACATTACCCAATAGTTTGTGTATTATTTTGGTGGGATTTCTGAATGCCTGAAGCCCATCATGGGTCCAGGGACTAAAGGTTAAGTAGATTTTAACAGATATTTACAGCCAGTGCTGCCCACTTAGTCCTCTTAAAAATAAGCAACCTTTACCATACCATCCAACAACGGCACTCCTTGGTATTTACACAAATAAGTTGAAAACTTATATCTACACAAAAACCTGAACACGAATGTTTAGAGCAGCTTTATTCATAATTGTCAAAACTTGGAAGCAACCAAGATTTAGTAGATGAATGGATAAATAAACTGTGCTACATCCTCACAATGGAATGTTATCAAATGCTAAAAAGAAATGAGCTATCAAGCCATGAAAAGACAAAGAGAAAACTCAGGTGCATACTACTAAGTGAAAGAAGCTAACCTGGAAAGGTTACATACTGTATGATTCCAACTAAATGACATTCTGGAAAAGGCAAAACTGTGGAGACAGTAAAACGATCAAGGGTTGCCAGGGGTTAGGGAGGGATGAACAGATGGAGCAAAGGGGATTTTTAGGGCCGTGAAACTATTCTGTATGATACTACAGTGGTGGATACATGTCATTATACATTTGCCAGAATCCATAGATCTTACAACACAAAGAGTGAACCTGAATGTAAACTATTTATCTCTTTGGGTGACAAAGATGCGTCAATATAAGTTCATCGATTGTAACAAACATACTACTCTGGTGCCAGATGTTGGCAGCAGGGGAAGCTGTGCGCGTGTGAGGTCAGGAAGCACATAGGAACTCTCTGTAAACTCCACTCGATCACTCAGTTTTGCTGTGAACCTAAAATTACTCTAAACAATAAAGTCTGTTTTGTTTTTTAAACAAGCACCTGGCCCTGTAGAGTGATGCCCGGTAGCTGTGCAACCATCTTCCCAGGAACCGACAACACAATGTACAAATATATTTTTTTGAGAGGTACGTTCTCTGGAACTTTGGCATGACTCTCTGGTATCACCGTGGGCATGAAAAATACCATTCTCTTTGGGGTTTCGAGAACTACTTAAACCAAGCAATAACCAGATTGTTGCAATCTTCCTGGGAATTTTTATTTTCTAGTACAGAGGATTACCAGCAGATGGCAATCAAAGAATATGAAACCTGAGTTTATCCTATTCAAGATATTTGACAACTGGTTGAAGAATGATAAGATGATAGATTGAAGGTGGGCACACCACTGCATTCGACCTCTTGAATACTAGTTCTCCATAGAGCCACAGTTTCTTATGCTCCAAACAAACAAGTCTTCTTCCACCAGGAATTGAAATAAATGTCTAGCCACAGAAGAGGCACCAGGGACAAACTCCTAGATTTTTTTAGTTACTCAAATGGGGGCTCTATGTGAAAATGAATTAGAAGAGCTTGTTGTTTTTATTTAAGCATTGTATTTCCTTTAGATTTTCTGCTTATATTGTGAGCCAGGGTAAATGTTCTTTGGTATAAAACTGAACATTTGTGTAAATGAGTTCCTAATGATAGAAAATAGACAGCTTGGGCTTCCCTGGTGGCGCAGTGGTTGAGAATCTGCCTGCTAATGCAGGGGACACGGGTTCGAGCCCTGGTCTGGGAAGATCCCACATGCCACGGAGCAGCTGGGCCCGTGAGCCACAACTACTGAGCCTGCGCGTCTGGAGCCTGTGCCCCGCAACGGGAGGGGCCGCGATAGTGAAAGGCCCGCGCACCGCGATGAAGAGTGGCCCCCACTTGCCGTAACCAGAGAAAGCCCTCGCACGAACCGAAGACCCAACAGAGCCAAATAAATAAATAAATAAAATAAATAAATAAATAAATAAATAAAAAAAAGAAAATAGACAGCTCTAGTAGAATAGAGCTGCAAAATCACCAGAGGGAAGGAATTTGCTCAAAACAGTCCAGTGTGTGTGCGTGGGAATGGGAGTGAGAAGGGTTCGTGAGGGTGTTCTTACCAAACTTCGGATTTTACAACCAATTTTACAAAAATAGGAATTTCTTCTTTCCTCCTTTTGCTTCTGGAGATGTACTAGTAAGTAGATTCTCAATTAAATCAAGCATTCTCAATAATGTGTCTATTAAGCATGGAAGACTTTGCCCCTGTTGGTAAATTCTGGTATTTATGCTTTCCATTTGCTAAACTCACCACGAGTCCACAGAGAGAGCTGCAGTATAGCAGAGCCTACAGAATATGAATATTGCTAATTTGTCTATTGAGACAAAGAAAATTTCGATTTATAGTTTACAGTTCGGGCATATTTGATGGCATAAGAGAACCCCATTATACATGGCATGTGGATCATTGTAGAAAATGATTAATCTGTTTTGTTTTGTTTATTGACAATATCTTTATGAAAAAACCCTCATAAAGCACTTGAAAAAAATAGACCTGGAGAGTTTGGGGAATATTCAATGTTTAAGAGAAGCAATGAACAGTAAATAATATTTTTTGGACTCCTACTATGTATTAGGCAATATTATCTCAAGACAGATAAATTATTTAGTCACATATTTACAGATTATGGAACTAAGGTTCAAAGAGATTCATAATTTGCCAAAGTTACATAGCTAGTAAGTAGCTGAGCTGGCATTTGAACCCAGGCCTGTTTAGGTAAATGTAAGTACTTCCCTACATTGTAATTTTTTATCTTATTCTGACAGGTGATGTTAAGCTTTTGAAACCTAGCTAATTCAAAAATTTAACCAAATCAGCTGGGTAACTGTGAAAGAATCAGAGTCCCAGGTCATTCCCATAGAGATTCTAATTCAGAAGATTGCAGATGGGGCCCAGGAATCTGAGTTTTTAACACGCTCCCCCTGCCCTCCCAGTGGTTCTGCAGCAGGTAATCTTCTGACCTCAAACAGTTGAAGAAAACACAGGCCCAACTCAGTGGACCAACTTTTCATGATCAAAGAGGACCTGATAAAAGCCCTGGACCATTTTTTCAGAAAAATGCACATTTTACACCCAAAACTTTGCATACAACTTTAGGGAGTTCCCAGATACTCTGAAGCCATGGACACTTGGTCTCCTACATGTCCCAATTAAAAGTGGCCTAATAAGAAGCCCCTTCCATCTCTCCACCGAAAGATGTCACTCTTCAGCCTCAAACAGCCTCAAAAAGCCACCCCAAAAGATGCCAGTGTTTTCATTTTTTCCTTTCTCCTCAACTACAAAGGGAAGAGTTTCCCAGGGAAATGAGTTTACTGTTTGTAAAGGAGCTTCCCCTGTAAACAGAGCAGACTCTAGTTCGGTGCTTCAAAAAATTAGGTTGGGGCTTCCTTGGTGGCGCAGTGGTTGAGAATCTGCCTGCTAATGCAGGGGACACGGGTTCGAGCCCTGGTCTGGGAAGATCCCACATGCCAAGGAGCAACTAGGCCCGTGAGCCACAATTACTGAGCCTGCGCGTCTGGAGCCTGTGCTCCGCAACAAGAGAGGCCGCGATAGTGAGAGGCCCGCGCATCGCGATGAAGAGTGGCCCCCGCTTGCCTCAACTGGAGAAAGCCCTAGCACAGAAACGAAGACCCAACATAGCAATCAATCAGCTAATCAATAAATAAATCTTAAAAAAAAAAAAAAATTACAAAAAGTCTTGAAAATGTTTATTAAAAAAAAAAAAAATTAGGTTGAAACAAATAATAATATTTTCTACAATCACGATAAAAGCTGATCTGGAAATTAAGGTGTTGTGATTAAAACCTACAGTAGGGACCACAGATTAATATGGGCACAACCAGAATGAAGGATCCTGAAGCTTACTTTCCCAAAAGCCCCTTCTCTAACTTCTTTTCAATCTCTAGGTTTTCTCTTAGGTCTCCACCTTAAAGCTAGCTTTTGCATCATTAAGTAACTAAAGACTTATGCAGCATATCTTTTGAAACATGTACATAAAAGACATTGACACAGAGTCCTCAAAAATTTTTACCATTAATAGGTTCTGGATTCTGTAAAATAGGAAAAGCATAAGGAGAACATGTAGTTCTCTGTGTAGGACTGGGGTCTTGTTAAACCTATGGCTAGAAGTAAGAGGGGAAGTGTCTGCAAACACCCTGATTTGTACATAAATGTCATATGTTTATTATCTTTTCTGGGGAAAGAGTCCATGGCTCTCATCAAATTCTTAAAGGAATCTTTAACTAAAATTTAAAATGTAATCATTTATAGGAGGAGTCTTATCTCACAAGACCAAGACAAGCAAACAGGGTGACAGAGCCATGTGGTGTGGGCTTGGTGAGCATCTTCTTCAAACATAAAGCGATAGTCAACATTGTATATGAAGTATGAACACAGCATTGTCAGAGCACGTGTCCTGATTTTGGTGCCCTTCTTCACCACTCTACCAGAGGGTCCACTTTTCCAGAAACATGTTTTCCTTGGTATGAGAACAGAAGCATGTATTTTGGATCAGGAAGACTTTTATCAGTGACAACGCAGATTATACGTACCTCTCTGACACCGAATGTACCTGTAAATCAAGAATAATCATTCCTAATTTATCAGGTTATTGGGAGGCAGAAATGAAATAGCATATGTAAAGCTCCTAGCACAGTGTCTGGCACAGAGTAGGCACTCAGAAATGTTTGTTTTTGTCCCTCTTGCTCACCACCACACTAAGATTTCCCCCATGACAGGAATGCTGAGCTCACACTATCTACTGCTCAGCTAGGGCTGCACCTATCAGCCTGAAGGAAATCAGGTTTCCCTAGGAATTACCACTTTCCAGTCTCCCCTCCATCACTATTGTAAAGGTAAGCAAGGACCTCAGGCACAGAACATGCCTGAGGCTAACAAGAAGTCACAAGGGATGAAAAGACGTCATCCCTCTCCTTGGAGTTGCCAGACCCTAATAGGGCAGACAGTACCAAAAATTAGTAAGCAGAAGCCACAGGGCATGGAATGCTAACAACATACATATAAGCACCAATATTCTACACACATGAAAACAAGTTGTGATAGAAAGAACAAAGCCATGTGGAGTTGATTTAGGAAACTGTCACAAAGAAAATAATTATTGAGCAATATTTTTAAAGTAGGGGAAGGGATATAATTTGAGACAAAGAAAGAGGAGGGGGAAAAGCTAAGAAAGGAGGCTAGAGTGTCATAGGGGCGGGCTTAGGAAAGAGGAGGACATGGAGCAGATTTGTGGGGCAGCAGGAGAAGCCATACTTGAGGGCCTGTGAAAAGATGACAGCAGTTATGTGTGGGGGAAGGCAGGCAGTTAATTGGTAGAGACCCTTGAAACCCATGATTAGGAGTTTTAATTTAATTCAAGAGGCAATTGGAGCTATTGCAGGCTTCTAAGAAGGGGAGTGATATGATCAAAACGATGCTTGAGGACAATGGTTCTTGCTGCTGTGAGCAGGGTGGATTAGATGAAGGAGACTCTCAGGCCAGGAGGCTGATCTGAGGTTATTCCAGGAATGCAGGGTTACAGGCGCATGGCCTAGAGCAGGGCTCCGGGCGTGGGATGGAAGGAGCAGAACCGAAATATATTATGGAGGGTAAACATTCATTCATTCTTTTTAGAACCAGACACTGGGTTAGGTGCTGTGATAATATGGGGAACAGGCACAGAGGCTGGGATGGGGAGAGACAATTAGGCAATTATAATATAGTGAGATAAGTGCTGTGACCATTGAACCAGAGACATATAAGAGTGCATAGCAGGAGCAGCACTTAACAGAGTCATGGGGAGGGATACAGGTGGTCAGGGAAGCCTTCCGTGAGGAAGTAGAGTTTACCCTGGCAGTTTAATGAAGGATCGGAAGTTAACTGACTGAAAAATCACTGGGGGAAATGTTCTAGGCAGGAAGCCTCAAGATGAAAGGGTAGGAGTGGAGCCATGAAGGAAAGGAAAGAATGGTTTCTAGAAAGGCTCAAAGGAGCAAGAAGGGTGGGACCAGACCAGGAAGGGCCTTGAGTCTGCAATATGAACTGTGGACTTTATCCTTAGGGCAGTGAAAGGCCAGGAGAGAGACATGGTTCATTTTTCATCTTAGAAAAATCTCTCCGGCAATTGTGGGAGAAAAGGATTGGTGATGATTAGGAGAGGAGACTTGCATAGTCTAGGCAGAGATGATTGGGAAATAGAGACGGAGACATGTAGATATTTAGGATAGAGAATTTTTGGGATGAGAAAGAGATTTAGAGGAAGAGAGTATTAGCAGGATGTCATTAACCCAGAGAGGGGAGGTCATTCTCTAGGGTCATACAGCCAACCTGTGGAAGCATCAATGTTACAATCCAAGTCTCCCATTCTTTTTATGTTTTTTGTTTGTTTGTTTGTTTTTTGGCCACACCGCAAGGCTTGTGGGATCTTAGTTCCCCCACCAGGGATCAAACCCTGTGCCCCCTGCAGTGCAAGCATGGAGTCCTAACCACTGGACTGCCAGGGAATTCCCACCTGATTCTTTTTAAAATAAGTATCTTTCATATCTCTCCTCATCATGCTCATGTTTTCCTTTACATTGTCAAATATACCTGTATGATTTATAATAGATGTTTTAAGCTCTTTGTCTGCTAATTCCATTACCTCTGTCATTTCTGGATCTGTCTCTACTGGTTGATTTTTCTCCTTGGTGTGGGTCATATTTTCCTGCTTCTTTGTATGGCTGGTAATTTTTATCAGATGCCAGACATTGTGCATTTTACATTGTTGGACACTAGATTTTGCTGTATTCTTAAAGAGCTTGGGACTTTGTTCTGACGTGCAGCTAAGTTATTTGAGTTTGATCCTGTCAATGCTTTCTTTTAAGCTTCTTTAGGGCAAATTTAGAGGAGGCTTTAGGACTTCTGCTTTCAGCCATGATGGAGTAACAGGGACTGGATTTACTCTCCCACCTGAAACAACAATAATGAATCAGGTTAAATGTATGAAACATTGGTCATCAGGCAATGAAGGACAGTGATCCCTGAGAGATAGGAAACAAATGAGGTGAGTCCTATGATTGTCCCAGCTTTCTGCCTTGAAAAGTTCCCAGGCCACAGCAAAGAAAATTCGAACTCATGTGGATCCTGTTGGACCCGTGAATCGAGGAGATGGAGCCGAGAGTCTGGGGAGATAAAGGCAGCTAAAGTTCACAGGACAGAGTGCCAGAGAAGAGAGAGCTGAACAAAGAAAGAACTCCAGAGATTTTCAGAAAATCACCTTCAAATATTCAAGAGTATTTATCAGCACAAGCATGTGGAAAAATGATCCAAGGCTGAAGAAAGAACGATCTAACAGGATCAGAGAGAATACTACCTGGCACTTGCTCAGGGCTAAGGATAATGTCTGTTCCCACCAGCCAGCACAGAAAACCTCATAATTCATGGAGCATTGGTAGAGTCCTCAGAAGGTCTTGCCTCAATAATGGGGAATGATTATTAGTCCCGGACTAAACACTGCTCTAGTTTACTCTAAAATATCATAAATGCGAGGCCCCAAAAGAGCAAATGATTTCTAAGTAACTTAACTGCATTTCAGAACAATGTTGAAGAATATTTATAAAAATTCAAAAATACCCATCATCCAACAAGGTAAAATTTACAATGCCGGTCATCCAATCAAAGATTACCAGGTATGTAAAGAAACAAGAAAATATGCTCTATTATGATGAGAAAAAAAATCAGTTAATTGAAACCAATCCAGAACTAGAGGAAATGTGAGAATTAACAGAAAATATTAAAACTGTATTTTCCGTATGTTCAAAAAGTTACATAAAGACATGGAAGGTGTTTTAAAAGACCCAAATCTAGAGATTAAACCTGAGATAAATTATACACTGGATGAGATTAGTAGCAGATTAGACATCACAAATTAGTGAGATTGAAGAAAATATTCAAAATGAAATATAGAGAGAAAAAAGAAATTTAAAAAATGAACAGAGTGGGCTTCCCTGGTGGCACAGTGGTTGAGAATCTGCCTGCTAATGCAGGGGACACGGGTTCGAGCCCTGGTCTGGGAAGATCCCACATGCCACGGAGCAACTAGGCCCGTGAGCCACAACTACTGAGCCTGCGCGTCTGGAGCCTGTGCTCCGCAACAAGAGAGGCCACGATAGTGAGAGGCCCACGCACTGCGATGAAGAGTGGCCTCCGCTTGCAGCAACTAGAGAAAGCCCTAGCACAGAAATGAAGACCCAACATAGCAACGAATCAATCAATCAATAAAAATAAATAAATAAATCTTAAAAGCAGAAACCTACCATTAAAAAAAAAAAAATGAACAAAGCATCAGTGATCTGTGGCACAACTTCAAGCAGACTAATATGCACATAATTAAAGCCTCCAAAGAAAGGGAATGGGTACAGAAAAATATTTGGAGAAATAATTTCCAAAATTTGATGAAAACTACAAGCTCACAGATCCAAGGAGCTCTAAAAACAAAACAAAACAAAAACATAAAATCCAAGCATGAGAAACATAAAGAAAACTACTCCAAGGCATATCATAATCAAATTGCTGAAAATCAGTGATAAAGAGAAAATCCTAGAAGCAGGAGAGGAAAAAAAATATACATTGTATACAAAGGAACAATTAAAATGACAGCAGATTTTTCATTGGCAGTTAAACAATGGAACAACACTTTAAAGTACCGAAAAAAAAACCCAAAAAACTGTCAGCCTAGAATTCTACATGCAGCAAAAATATCTTTGCGCAAACCACAAAAAAAGTGTTTTCAGACAGACAAAAGCTGGAAAATTCATTACCAGCAGAACTGCACTACATAGGACTCATTATTGTAGAGTTAATTTAGCCCCTCTACAAGAGCAAGCACTCTGTCTGAGGTCTCTATTCTGACTGGATGAAATACAACTACTCCTAGCCCTGTGTGGGCTTTGAGCATTGATCATCCCTACCGTTTTTGCAAGGCCGTTATTCCCAGGCCTTGGGGGGTTTCCTCTTATACATGTTCAGATCAGTACTCAGCCAAAGACTCAAAGGGGCTCCCCTGGAGCTCTCTGGAGCTCTCTTTCTGTTTACCTCCCTCCACTCTGGTACTGTACACCACAAATTCCCCAAACTCTGATCTCTGTCTTTCAACTTGGCAAGATTATCAGGTTGTTTAGATTCCTTCTTCTTGCATCCAGACAATGAGCCAGAGTGCTGATAAGGCATTCCTTGTTTCGTTCCCTTTTCTCAGGGATTACAATTCATAACCCGTTGTCCAATGTCAGGAAACTGTTTCAAATATCTTGTCTGGTTTTCCAGTTGTTTATGGTAAAAGGAAATTCCCGTAGTATTTAATCCTTCATAGACTGAAACAAAAATCTTTCAGGTTAATTTTAACTCTTCCAATTGTCACTGTGCTCACTGTTTTTGGGATTCAAACTCCGCCAAGTAAAATGCAACTCCAGTCCAGATTATAGGGGAAATTTGGGGAGGGTGGGGGGAATGTTTACCTGGAGGGGGACCTGAATGAATGAGGGGCAGGAAGAAAGCAGAGAAAGAAGTCAGGATGATGTCCAGGTCTCTGACTTGGGTGTTGAGGGAGGGGGGGGTGGTGGTGCTATTAAAATAGCATGAGTAGAATCTGGGCATGTTGACATTGAAGTTTTGATAGACGATAACTTAAATCTTGTGAAAAGAGATCTGGGCTGGGCTGGAAAAACAGATTCCAGTGTTATCATTGTACAGGTGACCGTTCAAGCTTGGGAATAAATGTAATTAGGAAGAGAAATATAAAGGAATATAAAGGAAAAGAAAAGTAGGTCAAGGGCAGAATCTTGAGTAATGACATATTGGAGGATAACAGATAAAGAGAGAGGTGTACAAAAAAGAGACTGAGAAAGAGCTTTGGGAGAATTGGAAGAAAACCTGGAAGAGAAAAGAATGATCAGCTCTGTGAATGAAACAAAGATAGTACTGAAAATTGACCATTTGCCTTGGCAGTTATGAGTTCAGTGGTCTTTGCAAGAGCAAAGTCAGTTAGGTGGTCTGGAATGAAGCCAGGCTGGAACAGGTTTAGGAGTGAAAAGACAGAGAGCAAGTAAAGACAATGAATGGAGGGGACTCAGAAAATTGGATGAGAAGGGAAGGAGGGAGATACATTCACAGCTGGAGGAGATCAAGGACCTCAGTAGGATACATTTTTTTTCTTTTTTCTTTTTAACTAAAGAACACTGGAGTTGTTCATGGCATGGGGGCTAAGACCCAGTAGAAAGGAGAAGTTTGGAATTGGAGAGAGAGAAGATGCATGATGGAGGAAGTCCCACTGGAGCACATAGGAGGACAGAATCAAGCACTCCAGGAACCCTGTGATGACTGCTTTCTGTACAGTAAAACAACAATTTGTAAGGAAAGTAATTATGGACATTCTCTCTTTCCTCCTCTTCCTTCCCCTTTGTGCAACCCCTTTCCTGCTCTCCAAAAAATATGCATGATTTATATACTCTGTAAGTTTGGATTGTCATATATCAGGTTTCTTTAAGGCAGAATGGCTTCTATATTAGAGTGTAGGACCCAACACTCCCATTGTGTCCCTCTGAGATTGTGGGCTAGAGCATGGGCTAGACATCCAATTATCTGTTGTGAGTCAAGCAGTGTTTTGGGACCTATTCAAATGTAATATATCCTGCCAGGGAAAGTCTCATGGGCTCAGTCATTCAGTGACTATTCATTGGGCATTGGACACCACTGGGGTAAAGGGAGGTCCCTGCCCTTGAGGAGTCTACTATCCAGTTGTGGAGGAGACATGTACACAAAAGACACTAAACTGGCGACACTAACCATGTGTACTGAGCGTGTACAGTGTGGACGTGCTGGAGAGAAGGTGATCAACAGTTTGGGTGGGTTGTGAAAGGCTTCTCAGAGAGTCAGGGCTTGACCTGGTCCCTGGAGAAGGGCTTTCTGGGCTGGAACGTCACATGAGCAAGTGCACAGAGGTTGTATTGTGTTGCATGTTGAATGTGGTACATGTAAAGGGTAATCACACATACTGTCTGACCATGGCTGTGGGTCCAGAAGTGGGAAGAAGTAATGCTGGAAAGGTGGTTGGAACATTTCTCAAGATAGGGGCAGAAGGCAAGGCTGACACCAATTATCAGAAGCACCTGTACTCCTAATTGACACCAGTAATTAAAAACAATGTGTTGGATAAGCACTATTCAGCGCCTATTGGAAAGAAATTGCTAAATGATGTTTTACAAAGTTATCTCAATTTGCCCACAAAGGCACGAATTGGGCTTTAAGCAAAGTGAAATCCTTTAAAAATGGGCGCTTCGGAGATTTCCTTTTTGTGTCAAACTGCTGCTAGGGAATGAAGAAATTTGGGAGAATAATGGACATGCTCTATGTCTTGATTGTGGTGGTATTTATATGGGTGCAAATATTTGTCAAAACCCATCGAATTGTACACTTAAAATGGGTGTGTTTTATTGGATGCAAAGTATACCTCTCAAAAAAGTTTACTTTTAAAAAGCAATTTGCACAATAAAAAATGAGTGAATCCAAAATAAACAAACAAATAAATAACTGCCCCTGGAATTCCTTTCTTTCAGCTGAGCAATACCATTTCGGAAATAGTTTAGGACTTCTTGAGAGTAAGCAAGAAAATAAAAAGATTCTGAGTTACTAAGATGAGTGAAAACAAAAATTTCCGATGAACTATTATGATTATTAACCAGCCAGCATGGGTTTATGTAATTAACGATCCCAGAGGTTTTATGACTTTCATTTTCTTTTGCCTTTAAACATGTTCTTCAATAAGCCAATCATGGGGATGCACTGCAGGTGGTGAGAGGCATAAATTGCTGGGTGTAATTATCTCCCTTAGACATTGCATTAGGGCACAGATACACCTAAACTGGCATTTTAGAATCTCTCTTTTCCAGCCTATAGTGTATGTGCTTGCTGCGTTATTTGAGAATATCCAATTCTACTATAGAAGAAAGAAAAACACGTAAGGTGGATAAAACTCATAAGAAGGATTCAGCATAGATAGAAAGTAAATGAGTAGTTTATGAGAAAACAGGATCTGATAAGTACACATGAGTGAGCAAATAGCCTATGAAACATAGAATTCATAACATGTGCTAAGTATTAGGTAGTAATTGGTAACTTGTAAAATATGTTATATGTTAAAAAAGATCAACAAGAGTGTTACTCATAGACAAAAAGGGATAGAAAGACATGTCATACGTTATGGATTATGCTACCTCTAGGCTGGTAGTTATGTCATCGCTAAATCAGTAACCTTTCAGTGATCTCAGTATCATCCTTTATGGCCCCATGTGTGCTCTGCCCCAGAAATGCAGATGAAACTCATAGCTTTAGTAAACTAATTGGCACGCTTTGACTCTGTGTGGGTGTACTTGCCCTGTGTCTTTCCAATAAAGCAAGCATGGGGTAGCTCTAGGTGAGTTCTTTCTACTGAACCCCCCTACCTTGTCCAAACTCAACTCTGGTCCTTCTAACTACAACACAAGCAGAGAGAGAAGACTGATCTTCCTTCCATGCTGCTTGCCCTCATCCTAAGGATGTTAACTTCCCCCCCATCTATGTCCCCCTGTTTCCCATTCTGTGTTTTAAATAGATTCAATAAATAATGTTATTCGAGAAATTTAATTTGGTCCATGAGCCTTTCTATTCCATGACCTCTAAGAAAGCTTTGCTGGGAGTGAAATTAGAGGCTGTCATTCCTTACAACACAGCCTGATTTGGTGGATAGTTAAAGCAGTCTTAAATTCATTTGATATTTTTAAACATATTTAAGATGCAAATAAAATTTTATTCCTGAGTTTCCAAGCTAAGTCAGTGTTTATCCGATCAAGTCCTTTTGTCACATGCCCTGCCAGGTAGCATGAGTGCTTATGTGGTTACAGAGAGGGGGGGAAAAAACAAAACATTTTTCTGCACGGAAAGGAGAGGAGGAAGAGGGAGTCAGAGGAAGAGGCACATCCCTCCATGACTCACATTCATTCACTGATTCAATAAACACTTAACGAAGCTCCACTATGTTCCACTTGTTGTGGAAGGGCAAGATTGATAAAGAAGACAGAGTCCCACCCTCAGGGAACACACTTTCTCCAGGAGGCCCCAAAAGCCTGAAACATGAACAAATAAGTGAGCTTTGTGGAGGAGAGGCATTTGTAAAAGTCTATAGGAAAGAGAGGTGGTTGTGGATGAACCTGCTCAGGTGTGTGTGTGTGTGTGTGTGTGTGTGTGTGTGTGTGTAAAAGAAAGCAGACCTCACAGAGGATGTTTCAGTTCAGAAGTCTTGAAGGAAGAAGAGGAGTTTGCTTGGTGAACAAATGACCACATTTTGGCACCCAGTAGGATGGATTATTATGAGCAAAGACCCAGACATGTGAAAGAATGTGAGTGTGGGACATGGAGAAGATGGGTGTGAACAGAGCATAGAATACAGAAAGCGAGAGGGAGCTGACAGCACTGGAAGGTGGGCCAAATAGAAGACTGCGATGAAAAGTCCATAGGCCTCTCTCTCTCTCTCTCTTCCCCCTGCCCCCTTACATCCCTTCTAATAGCAAGTCCTCCTGTTGGCTCTACCTCTACAAGACAGCGAGTCCAGCCACTTTTCACCACCTGTATGACCCACCAGGCCCAGGTGACTGTCATCTGTGTTGGACTGTGGCAATAGCCTCTGAACAGGTCCCCTTACTTCTGTCCTTATGCAGCCCTCCCAGCATTCTACGTAACGTAGGATAGCCAGAGTCATCTTTTCAAAGCTGAGGTTACATCAAAACTCTCCTCTGCTGAGAATCATTCAAAGCTCCTCATCTCACTCAGAGTAAAATCCAAAGTCCTTACAATGCCCCCCAAATCCAGCGTGATCTCTCCCGACCTCTGCCTCCGATTCCAAGCACACTGGTGTGCTCCTCTCCACCGCAGTGCCTTCCTTCCTCTGTGTTCCTTCTACCCGGGGAGCTTTCCTCGCCCCGGTTTCCACTTGGTTCACTCCCTCACTTCCCCTAGTCCCTACTCATTGGCTTTCGCCCAGAAGCCTTTCCTGACCAAGCCAGGGTAGTGCTGGCCTTCCCTTCGCTCGCTCCAGATCCCCCTCACTTGTTTTCTTTTCCCTGTAGTACTTATCACCATCTGACATACTGTATACTTACTTTTTTATGTATTGTTTGTTTCCCCCACAGATATCAGTTCCACAAGTGCAGGATTTTGGAGTGTTTTGTTCACTGCTGAATTCCCAGCTCCCAACACAATGCAAGGCACACAGCTCATGCTCTGTAAATATCTGGGGAATGACTGAATGAATGAATGAATAAATAAATGAATGAATGAAGAACTGTGGAAGGATTTTAAGCAGAGGAGTCTCGTGAGCATATCTGTGTCTTAGAAAGATCTCTCTCAAGGAGGCTGAGACTTAAGCGGGGAGATGGACAAGAGGTATTAAAGGTCCTGCCACAGAGGACTAGATTCTAGACATAGCTATTAAAAAACAGAGATCAAATGTGTGTTTACAGACTGACTGAGATTAGAGCTACAATAAAGAGCAACTTCAATGTGACCTAGCAGATATTTAGTAAGTATTAACTATAGGCAAGGGATCTTGGGAGGGAGAATGAGGGCATAGATAGGACAGATTCTGTCTCAAGGGGGTTACAATCAGGTGAGTCATGGGCACAAGGTTTGGTGAAAATGCTGGGAGAGCGGAAGAGGGAAATATTTGATTTTCATGAGTGGGGGAAGTTAGAGAAGATGTCGTGGAAGAGGAAGTCTTTAAGCTGGGTCTCAAAAAATGGGTAGAATTTTGAAGGCAAAGACTGGAAAGGGCAGTGAGATGATAGATTTTCAATTTCACCATCTCTACCATCACTTACACAACTTTTGATGGAGTTGCTAATGACTTGAGAAATAGTTCTTTCTACACCGTAAAATAAAATTTTTAAAAAGAGAGTGTGGAACACAGAAAAGCAGAAAGGAAGAGTCAGGATAATTCACTATCTGGATAATTTGGAGAACAAGTGAATCATGCCAATAAGATTTTAAGAAAACAGGGACAAAATCACTTCCTTGTTCAGATGTGTCACAAAGGGAACAGCAACAAAAATCATCCAAGCGAGTAACTCTGCTGACTCCTGGACTTCGACCTGGGATTTGAAGATCCTGGATAAGCAGGATTCCTACATAAAGGCTGGCAGTCATGCTGGCTTGCAGAGCTTGCCTACATTTTTACTAAAACTGTCAGATTAAGCAATGCCTGGCTGCAGTATATTATTAATACAAATTCTTAACTATCAATTAGTTAACTCGCTAGTAAAAAGAACCTGGTTTATAAGATTGCTGCTAATGAATATAATGCTTTGTTCTCAGGCAAAACATCTGCTTTGGATATGTAATTAGAGGAAAGGCCCCCTCCCACCCTCCCCATAGGGAGAACATGTGCAGATTTATTCAAAGGAGCTTATTATATCTGTGAGGGGTCAAAGTCTGTGGATCTGTGGCTTATGGTATTATGACAGATTACAAAATCACTCCATTATGCTAGTCAATCTGTTTCCAAGCACCTAGCGGGGAGCTAGCCGACGCTGGATGCTCTGAAACAAGATTCCCATTGGTTTACTTCCTAAGGTCTTATGATAGGTCAGCTGTTGTTGACATCACCCGACAGCTCACATGTCAGAGCCTTTTTGTCTGACTTCTACTTCTGTTACTGCCAAGCTCTCCTCTGAGAGCCGGCCTGTGCCTCAGGCCACAACCAGCCCCTAAGAAGAGCTTAAGTGGATTTGAAATCCACGGGTAGCCCCATCATTTGCGCTAATGAAAAGGAAAAGGAAGCAGAACACTTAAACCCCATGTATCCTTTGTTTCTGACTCTTCCTCTCTCCTACCCTTCCCCCATCCCCCCTCTTTTTATTTTCTATTATTTCCCTAGTTCCTCATCCCACTCCTTCTCCCATAGGCATATGCCTTCTTATGAAACATATTTAGAGACGAGAGCAGCTAGTTCCAAAAGTCTTTGTTTCGAAGTCAATAGTCACATGTACCTACAAAACCATTTCAAACTCAAGAGGTTGAAAGATATTCGATATTTGCCTGATACTCCAAAGAAGTGGTTTGAAGGAAAGTCAATGTTATTTCCTCAGCAGAGTAATAATTACTTTTAAAGGGTTTTCTCCCTCATAGTCTACTTTTCCAGCAGTGCCTTGCCATGGGCTGGATACTGTGTGCAGGAAGGGAGGGGGTGATTGTCTTCATTCTTGCCAACTACGCCCTCCCTGCCTAGTTTCTGCAATTGTCCAAACAACCCAGAGTTTACGAAGGTGAAATTGACTGGGGGATGTGACATGTCAAATCATAATATTTATAAGCCTTTATGAGCTGGAATAAAACCGCAATTTTCAAGTAGTAACATCTGAATGAAAAATATAAAAACCATATCCACAGGGGCTAGGAGGAATGGAACTGCTTCCCTGAGATGGAGGAAGAGTTTGGCTCCAGTGGGAAACCAGCACTCACTGTTGCCATTCTTTGGGGAAGTCACACCCCTTGGAAGACACAGCTGCTTTTCATCAATGAATACTATTTAGGTGACCATTAGGAACTGAAAATACCTATGCTAAGGCAAGAGATAAGAGAAACCTGAACGGACCTAGGGGATAAATGGTGTCATCCAGAAGGGCTCTGCAGTTACCAAAGTGGGAACAGAAGCTGAGCCGATTAAGGGTCTTGTATCAGTCACATCTGTAATTGATAGTTTAGTGATATTTTTGCCCCGTGTCTTCTAGGTATCCTTAGAGCTCCTGCAGCCTTATTCAATGGTTCCATTAGTACAGTGTGCCATTGGACTGCACCCTCTTTGTAAGGAAGACTGCCTGGATCTACAGGGCTTTTACCTGGTGTGTATAACATGTTCTCTAACACATATAGAAAAGGGAAGTTAGGAAGAGATCCACTGTAGGTGAAAAATGGAGGAACTGGGTCCTGGAATACTTGAAACAAGAGCCTGTGGTATAGTGCAAGGAACATGGGCTCTGGCACTAGAAACACTGAGATCTGATTCATGGCTTTCACTTACTAGTTGTGTAACCTCGAACCAGTTACTGAATTTTCCTGAGTCTCAGTCTCATCATATGTAAAAATGAGTTTAATATAATCGGAACTACCTTGGGAGAAAAACAATGTAAAAAATGCCCAGGGTAGGGTCTAGCACATAACAGGAGCTCAGTAATGGGTAGTATTTTTTTTTCAAAAAATCATTATTTGTTTTGAAACACTGGGCACTTTCGTGGAGTCCAAAGGATCCTAGGCTTTGAAAGGTGAAGGATTCAGGAACCATTTCAAAATCTCATATTGTAGAACAACACTCCTGAGACTGCTTCATGTACTAATGAAAATTCTGTGGTCTGGGCAATTTACCAAAGATAAAGCCCCTTATGTCTTTACCCCCTTAGAGTACAAGATCTCTCAGGAAAGGGATGGAGGCTTTCTCATCTCTGTGTCTCTAGAACCTCCCAATACTGCTTGGATATTCTCTTATTGAGGAATTCAGACTGATATGTGATGGGAAACATTACAAGGGACTGTTAGAATGCAGCCTAGTTTTAGGAAAATTCCAATTAGAAGAAATTGCCTTGGGGGTGGGGGGGTGGGACGAATTGGCAGATTGGGATTGACATATACGCACTACTGTGTATAAATAGATAACTAATGAGAACCTACTGTATAGCCCAGGGAACTCTACTCAGTGATCTGTGGTGACCTAAATGGGAAGGAAATCCAAAAAAGAAGGGATATATGTATACATAGAGCTGATTCACTTTGCTGTACGGCAGAAACTAACACAACATTGTAAAGCAACTATACTCCAATAAAAATTAATAAAATAAATAAATGAAGTTGGATAGAAGAATGCTAAAAAAAAAAAAAAGAAAGAAATTGCCTTGGGCCAATGAGTCTGTGTTTCCCTGTCCACAGCGATATTCTTGGAGACTTCATTCCTGGCAGGCAATTCTGAATCCAGTTGACATCATAATTGCACAGCTCATTGCTATTTGAACAATAATCTACTATCCTCCAGCTTGTTTTATTTGTTACTTCATATATTCAACAAATACTTATCGAGCATCTACACTGTGCCAGGTAGAGATGCTGGGGCTATGTACGGTGAACAAGACAAGAAAATTCTTACAGAACTTACCTTCTGGGGGGAGGGGAGAGGCACAGACAAACGGTAGAAAATTAACTCAATTTCAGATTATGGCAGGTCTATGAAGGAAACAATTAGGATCATGGCCTGGAGACTGAGTGGATAGAGGTGATGCCTGCTTCAGGTAAAGTGCCTCAGAAAGGCTTCCCTTGGGATGAGGAGCCAGTCCTAGGAAGGAGAAGCGTTCTAGGTCAAGGTGTCAGGTGAGGACAGGGGCAGGGCCTGGAAGTGTGGAACAGCAGCTGGAATTTGAGGAACACAATGGAAAACAGCTGGGCTGGAGCATGGTGAACAAGGGGAGAGCGGTCAGCAATGAGCCTGGGCGAAGCAGGTGGGGTCAGTTCATGAGGACAATGCAGGCTAAACAAAGTGAGGGGTTTGCATTGACCGCATGATTCTCTCACAGACTGTTTGGAGGATGCTTTCCATTTGTGTGCACTGGCTCCTCTGCAGGTTACCAACAGGGCAGTCTGGATCTCTATAAACCCCAGTGTACTATAAGCATTATTAGGTCAGTCTTTGTCTACCCCATGAGCCACAGATCCTAATGAATTGGGAGCAGCCCTCCCTAGGAATATTTTTATTAAGGATAATCTATTTGATATTTTATTTTTGTTTCAAATTTAAATTTTAATGGTGCACCTGTATAAAGAGACATTGAATGGGTACCTTTCAAACATCTGGGAAGTAGTCAACAAAATCCATGAAAAGAAAGTAAAGAAACAAGTAAGGCATGTGAGAGAGTTCTAAGCCTCTTGCATTAGTCTAGGGCTAAGGGTCCCCGTGGCTCAATAGAGTATGATTAGAAGGACATTATCAGAGTTTTGAACTTAAGAACTACTGGGCAGCTAACTAGTGAACAGGAGAAACAAATCAGAGCTCTAATGATAAACTTCTACTCAAAGTATTTTTATTTTCTAATTTAATCAGGATTTCTCTTTTGTTTTGTGACCTGAGTTTAACTCTTTAACTCAGGAAATTAATATTTTGAAAGCACAAATTCATGTTATATTATTTTTTTTCAAATAAAAGAAAAATAAACATTTTTTTTCCTGCCAGTGCTGGAGCCTTCTTTCTTCTTACTATTCTCTTAGAGAAAGAAGCAAGGCAGCAGTACATAGTGGGACAAATTAGGGGTCATCAATGAAAAACTGGTCTCCAACTGCTGTGGGCAAATCATTTCAAGTCTCTGAGCCTAGGTTTTCACCTCAGGGGATGTTAAGCCAGATACTAGAGAGTCTACTGAGTCCCTTCCAGCTTTAAGAGCTGTGATTTTAGAAAGCAGGGAGATGTTTCTGAGGAAGGATGAAGAAAATATAATGAAAGATGAGGGAGGCAAGAAGAGACAGAATATGAGAAAAACAAAGTGAAGGTAGCTTTCCCTCCTTACCTGACAAATTGACCCTGAAGTCCAAAAGATTAAAAGGGATCTCTATTCTGCCTGGGCTTCTTCCCAACAACCTTAATTCAAAAGTATCCTGGTTGCTTAAATTATCCAGAATCGCCTCTTAAGCCCTTTGCAGTGTGCTTGATCAAGGATTTCGACATGATGAAAAAGCCCTGAAGATTCTTTGATAGGTGAAGCTTAGAAAAGTTTCTTGGTTCTAAATCAAGTCTTATATTTTACTGTCTAAACTGATTAGGATTCATTTCAGGTCAAGTTATCCTTCAAAATATATCTGTGGGGTTTTTTTGTTGTTTGTTTGTCTGTTTATTTGTTTTTAGTGTCCAGAGGCCAGACCTAGGGAAAGAATATTCTCGTTGAGTATACTAAGTAGAATTCCCAACTTCCTGTCTCCAGCAGTGACTTAGAAAATAGTGTCACTCAGATTCACTCATCTATTAGATACACCAGGCCCTGAGCTTGTGTGAGAGGAGGCAGGTGAGTAAACAGCAATTACAGCTCATGGCCATGGGGTGGTACTGCGGGGCTCATAGGAGGGCATTGCCAATGAGCTATGAGGGAGGCTTGGGCTAGGATGGTGCAGGGGAAAGGGAGAGAAGTAGATAGACTTGAGATACGTTGGAGGAAAAACTGACAAGAAGTGGCGATGGACTGTATGAGGAATACAGAGAAAGGGTGTGATTTTAATTTAAGCAACTGTGTGGGCATTGGTACTCGTTTACCAAGATGGGAAATCATCTCAGTTTTGGACATGTTATCTGATAAACTATAACTCCTAAATTAAACTATAACTCCTCCAAGGAGTATACGATTTTAAAAAAGAAAGCTCTCAAGAATCAAAAAGGGTGGGGACTTCCCAGGTGGCGCAGTGGTTAAGAATCCGCCTGCCAATGCGGGGGACATGGGTTCGAGCCCTGGTCTGGGAAAATCCCACATTCCGCGGAGCAACTAAGCCCGTTGCACCACAACTACTGAGTCTGCACTCTAGAGCCAGCAGGCCACAACTACTGAAGCCTATGCACCTAGAGCCCGTGCCCCGAAACAAAGAGAAGCCACACAATGAGAAGCCTGCGCACCACAACGAAGAGTAGCCCCGGCTCTCTGCAACTAGAGAAAGCTCGCGTGCAGCAACAAAGACCCAATCCAGCCAAAAATAAATAAACAAATTTATAAAAAACAAACAATCAAAAAGGGTGAAGCTAGAGTGGTAGATGGGTGGGCAGTTGCATTGACTGCTGTTTGTTTTTTGTTTGGGGGATGTTTTTGTTTTTTAATTTAGATATAATTGACATATTACGTTAGTTTTTTAGGGGTATGACATAATGATCCAATATTTATATATATTGCAAAATAATCCTCACAATAAGTCTAGTTAACATCACCATCACCATACATAGTTAAAATTTGTTTTCTTGTGATGAGCACTTTTGAGATCTACTTTCTTAGCAAGTGTCAAATATGCAATACAGTATTATTATCTATAGTCACTGTGCTGTACATTACATCCCAGGACTTATTCATGGGCTGTCATTTTTGAATCAAGGATTACCTGCTCTGCCTATGGGTAAGGGTACTTGGGGCATAATGACCATATATTATGGAGGTGAGCACTTCCTCCTCTACCTCCTCTAGTCTAGACACACACCCTCCTTTAAAAAAAAAAAAAAAAAGATTTTGTTCTGGTGCTAGGAACCTGAGGTTTGGTGGAGAATTTTCCCTGAGTTGCTCCTGACTATATCTTGACCTAAAAGCCTGTATAAAATCTGTCTCACCCAAAATGGCTTGTGGAAGTGACCACCATTCCGCCCCCCTCACCCAAAGCAGCACCTCACCTCCAGCCCCTAAGCCCACCACCCTTGAGGGAGGGAACAGCTGAAGCTTCCAAAAAGCTGCCAGTCTCTGTGTCTGGAAAAGGAGAAGTTGGGACAGGTAGAATTTCATATTCACAGAGAGCAAGGAAGAGAAAGAGACCATTGTCTGCCTTAAGCCAGGTTTTCTGATCCGATTCCCAGATTCACTCTTCTCCAAATATCCAAGCCCAGCAGCTCCTTCCAAACCCATCCTGAGGAGCACCTTTAAAAAAATCACAATCGTCAGTTCAAAAGAATTTGTACCTAAAAATGTTCTTCATAAAAAATTTTTGTCTCTACATACGTGAACACCTAACATTCACTTAGCATTTAAAAGTTTTGAGTTACAACACCAGTCCTGAAGAAGCTTTTAACTGGTCTCTACTTATTTTACTGAAATTAGAATATGCAGCCACCAAGTAAACTTGGTTACCCTTATATTATCCATAAGATTGGTTAATCTAGAGGGAAATCATCATGCGTTTATAGCCAACTTTGCTTTTCATATAAAATTAAAACAGCCAAAGAAACAAAAACCACTTTATTGAAAAGGATATACAATTTTAAATTTTAAATAAAATATAATTGCCTATTATGACTAAATTCCAGTCTCCCTGCTCTTTAATAGTTAGTAATCCCTGGTTTTCTTACCTAGGACCTGCCTGGTTCCTGACATTGGCATTCTCATTAGATCAAGAACTCTGTGAGCTCAGGCCCATGTCTATCTGGGTCACTGCAGGAGCCCCAGGGCCTGGCACACTGCCTGCCTCGCCTTAGGGGGCCAGAAATACCCCTTCAATGACTGAGTGAGTGGACACAGTCCAGCACCAGGGCTTTAGAATAAACTGAATCTGGTTGGATTATTTCTGGAGTGTCTGGAAGGAGATAGATAGAATTTAAGGGGTAAATGTGAATCAGAGCAGAGGAAGGGAGCCAAGACCAGAGGATTATCAAATGTGTTTTGGTTTTTGTCTCCCCAAGCCCTCCCTAGGGGATTTTTATGAGGCCAAAAATAAGAGATAAGGGGAAAGTTCAGGCAGAGGACGTCAGGAACTTCTCAGAAACTCAGGTGTGAATAGGGCAAAGAACAAAGCAAGGGTCTTGGATGTCATTCTTGCTGGTGCTTGGGCATGTGACATAAAGGCCAGTTCTCCTACTTAAAGATTAGATTTGGTTCATTGAAATCAGAGTCTTCCTGGGATGGCTTAAAAATTTCAAAACAATTTGACAACAAAAATCTTTACAGTGAGTTATACTGTAGTTAGGGGAACTTCAGTTCAAGGCCACATTCCCCAAAGTATATTTTTTGTTTTTTCTTAATAATTTCAATGGGGAATTATAGGGTTTTGTGGAGGGAAAAACAATGGTGAGTAAAACAAATGTTAAGCAGATTACTTTCTTGCAGTAATTCCCAGAGCCTTTAATATGTTAATGTACATCATGAGTCTGGGGGCGGGGGGGGGGGGGTGGGGGGGAGAGAGAGAGAGAGAGAGTAGCATCTCTGAAGACTACATTTCTGCAGAGCCTTTTTTGGGGAGAAAATATTGACTTAGTGAGTAATTCCACCTTCCTCTTAAGCACTCTTTGCTAAAAGAAATTCCCCATCTATGTCAACACTTTTCAGACGGCTTCATTTTCTTTTTTTGTGGCATGGCAAAAGCCCAAATGAAAATGTAAAGACCAGAAGTATATATTTTTTCAGTAAGAAAGAAATATTCTTTTCTCCTAAATTTTATTTTTTTGCCTATTGAAGCCAGAACTGGTATTATTAATTTATATAAATATAATAGCCGTTTAGTGATCATGACAAACAGAAAAATATGACAAAACTGCTTTGTGAAAGAACACAAAGTTAGAAAAATGATTTACCAAAATATAACTTTAAAAAATACTTTAAAAATAAAACTTAACCATAAAAACAGAGATATACTGTGGTTTTATTACCATGTATTTGAAGAGTAGAATGACTCATTATTTCTGTAATTCCTAAGGGTACCATTTTATAATTTGCCCAAGGATTTGATTTGATTTTCTAGTGGCCCCAAAGGTGGCAACATCTGCTTATAAAAGGCTTGATTTGGACTGTGTGGGCTGTTGAAGATTTTTCAGACTTTTTCTCATTAAAACAAGATTGTACGGTAGACTGTCAGTGTCACTTTCTCACTCATGCTTCCCAGAGGCTTAAGTGGTCAGAATTTACCTTTTCCTTTTCTTTGTAATACCAATTTTGTTTCATAGTTAATGGGTGTAAAATATCCTCTGAGGAGAAGCTTCGGAGTTTAGAATTTTTCCTTTTTCAGAAGTCAAAAGACAATAGATTATCAATTTATTTATCCTTCATTTCCCACAAAATATTTTCTCACAGATTCCCTGCACCTCTCTTACTTCCTTTTAAAAAAAAATTCATGAATAATATGAAGTAAACACAACTGATAGTGGTATGGGCCTTGGCCCATCATTGCTTACCATTTAAGAGGTGTCTACTGCAGGTGGAAACTAATTTTTGGTTCCTGTGGATATAATATCCATGGATTTTCCAAAAATAAATGACTAGACCGGGCCCAAGTAAAAAATATGTCTTAATCATTGAAGCAGCTTTTGTCTGACCATCATCCACTCACTTCTTTACTCTGACAGCTGCCTCTCCTCCTGTGGCATGAAGGAATACAGCACTAAAGGCTGAGACTGTCCTAAAGGATGGCTGGAGAGGCTACATGGAGGAAAAGAGAACCCTGGGATTGCAGGGCTGAACTGCCTATGCTGCCCTGAAGATTCCCTGCAGCAGGGTTATCCTTGCAAAGCAGGGGAAGAAAGGGAGTGGATCCTGAGCTCTGAGAGCTGCTCTCAGTCCTGTGGGATTTTTCCCTCAAAGAATTGCCCAAAGAGTCTGTTTTCTAGAAAAGTCTGAATGATGGCTGGATTACAGAGCTGTTGTAGCTCAGAGATGGACGGTGCTAGCTGTAATTCCTCTGCTTGCCTTCCTGACCCATTCTCCATCCTTCCCAGCCCTGCTCTGTGCCCAAGGAGATTGACCCCTTCTGATGAAAGGGCAAGAGGAGAGAGGGGTCAGGCTTTATTCTTTGCCCTCCCTCCTTAGTAGCTGCGTCTCTGTTGATAGCTGTGACGTTCCACACCTATGGCTCCCCTCAGGGAGCTCCAGCTCTCGCCAGGCTCCAAGACCAATTTTTCTTCCCCTTCAGCCCTAGGGGAATTAATGGCTTCCTGCTGGTGCCAGACTCTGGGTGCCTCAAAATCCTTCGTTCATTCCTTTAACCCCGCCCACACCTCTGGAGGCAGTCCCTTTATTACAGTCTCCCCATTGCACTGTCTTACCTGTTGCGATAAATTCTGTTTCCTGTGGGGAACCTGACTGTTACACCAACTGACACTCATTTTAACATGAAATTGTTAAAAGAGATCTCGATTTTGTAGAATATATTTCTTCACAACTTCAGTCAGAGTATTGCTTAGGAGTGTGGGTGTTGGGGTCATGCAGATCTGTTCTTATTAACTGTGTGATTCTAGGTATGCTTAATCTTTCTCTCCAAGTGTCAGTTAAGTATCTCTAAGTATCTCATCCAGAAAATGGAGCTAAAAACAGTATTTAATTCATTTAGCACATAAAATTGTTGTTAGAATTAAATGAGTTAATGTTTATAAAGTACTTAGCCTAGCACAGTGCTTAAAAGAGAAGACTGTCGATAAGTTGGAGTGCTTCTTTCTTATTACTATTTAAGTATATTTCAATTTTCAAGCTGTGATACTGCATTTTCTCTCTATTAATTGTTCAGTGTTTCTTACTTGTGAAACTAAAAGCCAAACACATTATAAAACATTATTATTAGTTTACCAATATGGACATTGAATGCTCAAGGGATTTGCACTGGTTTAAGATTAAGGACCAATAGCAGAGAAAGAAGGGAGTTCAAAAGCCTTGGCCTTGGTTACTTTTAGGAAGTAGCATTGCTCCTACCAACCCCCCAAAACGATTGCCCAGCTTTTCACCCTTTTCACTCCAGGCTATCACACACTCAGCCCTTCCTGGGTGATATGACACTTTCCCTTGTCCTTTAGTACAAAATAGAATTCCTCTGCTCATCTGCTCCACCTGAAATATACTAAATCAATTGGTATTGGTTTAATTGTGAATGACCAAAATCTCAAGATAATAGTAGCTTAAGCAACATGGAAGTTTATTCCTCCTTCACATAAAATCTGAGTGGGCAGGCCTGAGTTGGTAGGGGGCTCCATGGTGTCAAGGACTCAGGCTTGTTGCTCTGCTATGCATGGCCCTTGTCCTTTTCTTTCAAGATGGAGCTCCAGCCATCACAGCCACTTTCCAAGCAGCAGGATGGAGAAAGGCGAGAAAGATAAAGGGCCTTGTGAAATAATAGAAAATATATATTGGTCTCTGCCTCCCAGGTCCAGGCACAGAGCTCCTAAAACCCTTGTAATTTCCTAAGTGATAAGAGCACTAGGAGCATCTTTTGTTCTAATATTTGGCCTTTGACCCCAGTTCCTGACACAGAGCTCCTAAAGCCCTTGGAATTTTGGATAAGAATTTTGTTATTCTAATGAGGCAACTCTTGGTGGGTTCTTGAATAGCTTCAGGATTTGGGCTGGTAACCAGAAAGACCAATCCATGATTAGAAGCTTGGAACTTCTATCCCACCCCTATCCTCTGGGAAGGTGTGGAAAGGGGCTGATGACTGAGTTAATAATTGATCATACAAAGCCTTTATAAAAATCCCCAAAGTATCAGGGGTTTGGAGAATTTCCAGGTTGGTAAACACATCCACATGTGGGGGAGGGTGACGTACCCCAACTCCACAGAGACAGAAGCTCCTGCACTCAGGACCCTTCTGGACCTCTCCTCTTCATCTGGCTGTTCATCCATATCCTCTACCATATCCTTAATTATATAATAAACTGGTAACTGTGTTTCCCTGAGTTCTTTGAGCCATTCACAAGGAGAGAGTCATGGGAGCCCCAATTATAGCCAGTCAGTCAGAAGTATAGGTGACAAGCTGAAACTTGTGATTGACATCTGAAGTGGGGGTGGGATCTGAGGCTATCTCCAGGTAGTGTCAGAGTGGAGTTAGATTGTCGGACACCCAGCTGGTGCCAGAGAGTTGCTCGATGTGTCAAACCCCACACACCTGGCATCAGAAGTGAAGCGTAGTAGTAGTGTGAGAGTAAAGGAGGAATGTGGGGACTCACCTACACCAGTTCTCTCTTAAAACAAGGGTCCTAGAAGTTGCCATTCAACATTCCTGCTGTGAGCCCGTGGGCCACTAACCTCAGTTGGATGCCGCTCCTCTCCCCCACATCAGGGAGGCTGGGAAATGTCGTCTTTATCCTGAGAAGTCAGGCGTCCAGTGCAAACTTCTATAGCTATGGAAGAAATGAAGAGCGACCACTGGGGGCAACAAGCAACCTCTGTTAAAGACGTCTTCCTCTCTACCGCTCTCCTTCCTCACCACAGTCAGTAGGAAAAGAAGGCAAGGAGATTTTTTTTAAAAATCCAGTGCCATCTTGACAGTAGAAGAGGGCATTTTATAGTGGTTTTCAGCCTCTCAGAAGAGGTATGGTGTGAAACTAAAAGAAAACCAGAGGGATTTCCCCAGCGGTCCAGTGGTTAAGACTCCATGCTTCGACTGCAGGGGCCACGGGTTTGATCCCTGGTCAGGGAACTAAGATCCTGCATGCTGCTGTGGCGAGGCCAGAAAAAACAACAAAAACAATACAGAAAGCTGTACTGTCTCATTCTGCCCCACCTTGAACTCTGCTCAGAGCCTGGTTTCCAAACATGAGCAATCAGTGGACTTTGTCTTAGACTGTTGCCACTGCCCAAACATACCAAGCAGTCAGAGCACAAATCTGGATAAAGACATTGACTGTAACTGGAATTACAGAATACATTTCATATCGAGAGGTGGAGACAGCCTGCCACGTGGCATGCAGGACCTTAGCTCCCCAACCAGGGATGGCCCAGCCAATCATAACACCTCATTCTCCTGGGCACAGTGATTGATCCAGGGAAGGGCATGTGCCCCAGTCTGGGCCAATTAGAGCCCTTTTCTGAGACCAGTTTGGAGCTGGAGGAGAAGGGGTCTTGCTTTTTGGAAGTATGTCAATGGGGACTGCCGGCAGCCATATTTTTTTTCACTACATGAAGAACACCTGTCTGCAGTAGGAAAGAATGAAGATAATATAGACAAATGGGTAGAGGGCACAGGTGGCAACCTCCCTGCAGTTCCTCAGTCCAGTCAAACCCGAAGCTAGATCAATTTCTGGACTTCCCAGTTAGGTAATCCAATAAATCTCCTTTAATGCTTAAGCTAGTCTGAGTTGGATTTCTGTCACTTGTACAAGTCTGAACTAAAAAAAAAAAAAAAAAAAGTAAAAAAAAGTTAAACAACATGCTCTTTCTATTAGAAATCCACTTAATAAACTTCTATGAGTCCACAGTAAATTCAACGAGATGAATGCTTAAGCAGGTTGGTATCTAAGAAATATTCGTTAGCATACTATGGACAAATCAAAGATGTTTAGGAGAATGTTGAGGAAGTCAGTTTTGCTCATTTTTGCTGTCTTCCTTCTCACACTGGTAGTTTTTGCTTTTGAAATTGTAAGAAGAAAAACAATGAGTCAGTCAAGAGAGAAGGAATAGATGGAGAGGCAGTAAAAGGAGGTATGGGAACAGAGTGATGGAGAAGGGAATAGTGAGAGATGGCATGGAGTATCAGAGCTCCAGCCTGGGAGTCAGGGGACCTGGTCACAGCCCTGGCTCTGCCACTACTGCTCCGTCTGCTTGGGTGAACCACTTTGACTAGTTGTAATTTCTACACCTGAGAAATAAGGAGGCCTGGAATAGAGGTGATTAAGGTCTATCTTGGCTCTAAGAGTCGGTCCTTCTAGTATATCCTTATTTCTAGCAGGAAAATGAAGGACGCAAGGGAGTAGGGTGCATCACTATTGGATTCACTGCTGTCAAGAGCATGACCTCAGGTTTCCCAAGAGGTCTAGCTCAGCAGGCAGCTGTTCCAATACCCCCAAACCAGCCTCAGATCATCCCAGGCAATTGAGGCTCTGGCTTTTCCCTGGAAGGGTCAAAACTTGGTCAACAATTATTAGGCTGGGGGTAGAGGTATATCCAAGACAGAGCTCCTTGCTTATAATTCATTAAAGAATTCATCAGACGCCCTGGGCAGAGAGGGCAGAACCCACCTCATTGCCCTCTTCCCTCCCCACCCTCTTTCTGCCCACTGAGGAATCCTGATCCATATGAGATCCTATCCAGAGGAGCATGCTGGAACTCATCCAACATAGCAAGTGCAGCCTGCCCAGCAGAGACCTGAGCAAATGAGTTTCACACAGGAAAATTCAACTGCCTGCTATTGTCACAGCCAGGGAGGCAGGGGAGGAGCACTCCTACCCATGACAGCAATTTAAGTAGGAGGAGAGATGAGAATGGGAGGAAGTGATGAATAAACACGGGGAAAGAAAGCTCTACAGAAGTGTGCTTCTGCTCAAAAGTTGGGGTTGAAGGGTAGTGTCTGAGAAGAAAGGAGTTTTCTTCTAGCTCTTTTAAACCGTTTTCCCCATTTCAGCCAAAATAGCCAGCAAGAAGTTTCTCAGTTCTTAGAGTGCTGACAAGACTTAGCACACAGCAGGTGCTTAATAAATCTTTATTGAATGAATAAATCAATGAATGGATGGAAAAATCTGTTGGTCACCATATTGACTCTCTTTGACAAACCACAAAAATTGAATATGCTCCACGGAAGAGAAGGCATGATGAGGATGGGGCTCCTTGCAGGCTCAGCCAAGGCTGATGGTCCCCTCTCCAGACTATCCAGGCAGAGTCATAATGGGTCACATCACACAGAGGTTATTTCCTTCAGTCAAGGAGCAATTACTGGGCCATTCTTTTGGGTTCAGGACCCTATAGACGTTAGTCCCTGACTTCTGAGACCTTGCAGTCTAACTGAAGAGATAGTCTTAGCCCATATAGAACAATGATATGAATCATATAAATCACTAAATAATCAGTCTTAAGTAATGTAGGGAGAACTATAATTGCAATTAGAGTACAAAGAAAAGAGAGATGAGTGGGGCTCGAACAGTCTAGAAAGATCCATTGAAGTGGGATTTGACCTTGACGCAGAGAACAGGCAAATGTGCATTCACTTGGGGGAAACTTGCGTTAATTTTCTGGACTCTGATTCCACCTGAGTCACAGTGCTATTTTCCAGATGCATGGTCAAGTCCCCTTCCAACTTCCCTTCCACAGTCTGCATGGCAGGCGAGATTTTCATCACCGTTAGAGCAGATGGGGGCTTCACAAAGAGCAGTGTAATTTGAGTGCTGATGAGGCCAACAGGTTTGATTCTGAAGATTGTTATTGCTGCCAGGCTATAACCTAGACATATAAATGTGCTGCTTCAAATGTTCCATCAGGAGAATCAGCTGGGGAGCACTAATCCTAAGTGAAACCATCTTGATTACAAAGGAAGAAATGACAACACCGTATTGCTTAACTGCTGAACCTTACAATGAAACACAAAGTGGCATTAACGTTCTCTGCCTGTAATGCTGCAGTTTAAGCAGTTAATCTTATTTTAGCTGAATGGCATGTTCATGACAGCAAATAAGTAGGTAATGTGTGGGATTACTGAAAGGCAAGATAAATTAAACCAGTTATGGTTATCATGTTGATTTTAGTTTAACTGTCTGATTCAACTTGGTATTTTTCAAGAGTCAGATCTAATATACACTCATTTAGCAGAGATTAAGCAGATGGGACTCTTGCCCAAAGAAGGTATTATATGCAACTTAAGATGCTACTTTTAAGGGCAGCAATCCATGACACTCGATACTGGCTCTAGCCTGGAATCTTCAGTGCTTAAACTGGAGGGTTCCTGAATGGTAAGATAGCACTTCTCTCTTTCCATTAAATAGTTATGTTTTCACCATTTATGGTTTTCAAGGGCAGCTGAAAGACTTTTCTTCAAGGTCCCAAACATCCTTCTGCATGGACCTGCTACAAAACAGTGTGTAGTTCAGGAATGTATTTTATATTGTTTACACGTGCTTTCTTCAAACAAGTGTTACCCTGACTCCAAAAACCCTTCACTGAACTACAGGTACAAGAGGAAAAAGAGATATAGTCCCTGAACTGGAAAGGATTACAATCTAGTCGGGAGAGGAGGGATAATAATCCCAAACATAAGGAACCTAGGAAACAGTGTGAGAGGGTGTCTAATCAAGTGCCAAATTGCATAGTACAATTTGTGCATAGTACAGTCCAAAAGGAAAAAGACTAGTACTTACTGAGCAGTATGAAGTACTAGATATTGGGCACTGCACTGCAGGCTCTTCATATACCTAATCTCATTTAATTTGCATAATAATCATGTGAGGCCAGTATTATTACCTCCCATTTGTCCAAGGAAGGGGAAGTAAATTGCCTGTCCAAGGAAGGGAAAAAGCAGGAGTTTAAACCCAGGTCTGATTCTAAAGGCCTCATTTTTTCCTTTATGACAAGCTGCTTCCTTAAATATGAAGAGTCAAGAGCAGAAGAAAATCATAAAAGATGTCATGAAAGGAGTGGAATTGGATCTGAGTCCGAATGCACCTTCAATCCAATTTAAAAACAAAAAAATTCTTTACCAGTACCCACTTGACAATCAATTTTACTTCCAGAAACAGCCTAAAGAAATAACCTTCTTTCCACATAATACAACGACCTTAAAACATTTTAACTCCAAGAATCCTCTTTTGGTTTTTATGCCATCGTTATGTGTTTTCATTATATATATGTTAATCCCACAGGGCATTATTGTTGTATACAGTCAATAATTACTCAGATTTATTTATCTATTTTATCCTTCTTGTGCCTTTGGGTTTCCACCTAAGTTCATTTTATTTCTGCCTGAAGAACGGTCTTTAGTATTGCCTTTAATGCAGGCCTTGCTTGTGATAATTCTCTCAGACTTTATGCCCAGGTATGCCTTATTCCCCTTTCAATTTTGAAGAACACATTTTTGCTGGGCAGAGAATTCTAGATTGTCAGTTACTTTCTTTCAGCACTTTGAAAATACTCCGTTTACCTTCCCGCTTTCATTATTTCTCTTGAGAAACTAACAATAAGTTTAATTATTGCTCTCATGAAGGTAATGTCTCTTTTTTCTAGCTGTATGTATGTATGATTTTCTCCTTGGTTTTCATTTACAATGAATGTGACTAGGTTTTTGGGTTTGTTTTAAATCCTTTTTGGGCTTCTTAATTTGTGACAATGTTTTTCACCAGTTTGGGAATATTCTCAGCTATTATCTTTTCAAAAATTGTTTCTGTTCCATTTTTCTCTCTCCTTTGCTTCAGGGACTCTAAATACATTTATATTAAATCTTCTCACGATATCCCCTATATCTCTTACCCACCCCACCCCCATGTGTATTTACAAACATTTTTCTCTCCAGGTTTCCTTCTGGAGATATTCTTCTAATTTATTCTTAATCATTTCTTCAACCATGTCTTATTGGTTATAAAACCCTTCCACTGAGTTAATTTCAGCTACTATATTTTTGGTTTGGGATTTAGTTCCTATTTATGTTTTCCATCATTATCAATCTTGTTTTTTTGTTTCATCTCTTTACCCATTAAACAAATTGCACAGCAATTTGCTGTCAAGAAAAAACTTGACAACAAAGAAGCAATCAATGAGTTCCAGTCCCACTTAGGATATAGAAAAACAAGAAGCTCTGCTCTTACAAACTATGTTTCTTTGGGCAGAGTACAGAAGGAAGAGTAGCAGCCAAAACAGTAAGAGGAAAAAACCTGAAATTTTAACGAATGCTTAAAGACAAAGTATGGGCCAGTGTGACAGCTTAGAATCCCCAGGAACCACAGATACAAGAAGAGTCTGCCCTCACTTGCCAGCTCTTTTCCATAGGCCTCCACTGGGTGTTCATAAGAAAAATGGGGGGTAGATCAGGAAAACTGAAAGAGCCACCCTTTGGTGACACAGGCATGCAGATAACCATCTGCCACTGGGGTAAAGGCATGAAACCCATGTTCTTTTATACAAAGGAAGAGCCATCTGCCACTAGAGGAGTGGTACAAAACCTTCCTGTTCCCTGGTTCCAGGAAAAGGCTGTAGTAGAGAAGGAGTTGAAGGAAGAAGCATCAGATGCTGGAGGGGGGTAGGAAACCCATCTGTGACCAGGATCCTGCCCTAATGCAAAGCATTAGGTCTGCTGCCAGTGAGAGAGGGACAGGAAACTTACTCTCATTTAAGAACCGCCCCCCCCCCATTACAATGCAGAGTCTGACTGCCATGGGGAGAAGGAGGTGCACCTGTAAAGCTCAAGAGCCCAGGGCCTGCATGAGACTGAGGCTAGGGGGGAAAACACTGCCTGCCCCAACCACAAAACTTGCTCAAAGAAACAAGCAACAGATCCCTAGAGCTAAGGGAGGGGCAGGACTTGTAGAGATTCCACTTGTAGTACAGTTGTGCAGTCTGCTGAAAGCAAGAGGGTGAAGCAGGGACACTGAGAAAAACTCCCTGGCATTCTAGGCCACTCACTAAACACAAAGTAGCAGCAGTTCACCACTGGATGAATTTTAAAGCTGTGGTATATTGAAGGTTACAATATCAACAATAAAACCCAAGCCCAGATCAACTACTACTGAGAGTTACTTGGTACTCCCATACTAATGGCCCAAGAGAAGGAGAGGTGTGCCCACTGTAGGTATAAATACTATCTACCTCAGTTTCTACTGTTCTTTTACATGCAATGTCTGACATTCAATCCAAAATTATAAGACACATTAAAAAGCAAGAGAAAAAAATGACAATGATCCACTGTCAAGAGATAAAATAGGGCTTCCCTGGTGGTGCAGTGGTTGAGAATCTGCCTGCCGATGCGGGGCACACGGGTTCGAGCCCTGGTCTGGGAGGATCCCACATGCCGCGGAGCGGCTGGGTCCGTGAGCCACAATTGCTGAGCCTGCGCGTCTGGAGCCTGTGCTCCGCAACAAGACAGGCCGCGATGGTGAGAGGCCCGTGCACCGCGATGAGGAGTGGCCCCCACTTGCCACAGCTGGAGAAGGCCCTCGCACAGAAACGAAGACCCAACACAGCCATAAATAAATTTAAAAAAAAAAAAGAGAGAGAAAAACAGACAAATTCATTAAAAAAAAAAAAAGAGATAAAATAGTTAACAGAACTAGATCCAGAGATGACCTAGATATTGACACTATCCAACAGGAATTTAAAGTAACTGTGATTAAAATGCTAAGGGATCTAGTGGAATGAGTAGACAGCATACAAAAACAGAGAATTTCAGCAGAGAGATAGAAACTATAAAAAGAGTTAAATGGAAACCCTGGGAATAAAAATACAGTATCAAGAGATGAAGAATCATTTTGACAGGCTTATTAATAGACTGGACACAGCACAAGAAAGAATCAGTGAACCTGAAGTAGGTCGATAGAAATGATGCACACTGAAACATAAAAGAAAAAGAGAGTGAATAAAAACAGAAGAGTGTATCCAACAGAGCTGTGGGACAATATCAAATGGTCTAACATAAATCTAATTGGAGTCCCAGAAGGAGAAGAGAGAGAGAGAACAGGACAGAAGAATATTTGATGGTATAATGGATGAGAATTTTCCGAAATTAATGATATACAACCAAAAAATCCAAGAGGCTCAGAGAATCCCAAGCAGAATAAATACAAAGAAAAACATACCAAGACACATCGTAGTAAAACTGTTGAAAACTGAAAGTTAAGAGGAAATCTTGAAGGCAGTCAGAAAATAAAAATGTTACATAAAGAAGAACAAACATAAGAATCACAGCAGACCTGTCATCAGAAAATTTGCAAGCCAGAAGGCAATAGTGATTTCTTTAAGGTACAGTTGACCCTTGAACAACATGTCTTTGAAATGTGCAGGTCTCTTCATACACAGATTTTTTTTTCAACATATATACAAAAATATATGTGTAGAACATCATGTGCAAGACTTGTATTGAAGTGGATAGCCTATCCCTACATAGGCACAAGGTGAGTGGTATTTAACATAACATTAATGATATTAGTTTTCTTACTGTTTTATAACTTTGCTTTCAAAGAATTACGTAACTGTACAGTATGCCTCTCTCTTTCATAATTGGAGAAACTGTGTATCAGCCTATCGTCACAGGGAAGTGTTTTTTTTAAATATATAATTATGTTTCCAATACTGTATCATGAATATGACTGCAATAATGCATGCCATAAAAATTTTATAACAATTCATTCATTAGTGAGCAGGCGAGGCTACCATGAAGCAATTGTATTGATTATCCTAGGCTACCATAAAGCAATCATATAGCTGCTTCTTCATTATCAATGCATGAATTGTTATACCTGTAAATAAACTGAATTTCTTTTTCACATTATCTCTTCATTTTTGATGTCTAGTGTTAGTAATACGTATAACATCTACAGTATTTTGCATCATATAAGACAATATTGATGTAGGTACTGACAGACAATTCATCTTGTAAACAAATGACATAAACTTATAGTATCGATAAATACAGTACAGTACTGTAAACATATTTTTCTTCCTTATGATTTTCTTAATAACATTTTCTTTTCTGTAGCTTACTTTATTGTAAGAATACAGCATATGGACTTCCCTGGTGGCGCAGTGGTTAAGAATCCACCTACTAATGCAGGGGACACGGGTTCGAGCCCTGGTCCAGGAAGATCCCAGATGCCGCAGAGCAACTAAGCCCATGCGCCACAACTACTGAGCCTGCACTCTAGAGCCCATGTGCCACAACAACTGAAGCCCATGCGCCTAGAGCCCACGCTCTGAAACAAAGAGAAGCCACCGCAATGAGAAGCCTGAGCACCTCAACGAAGAGTAGCCTCCACTCGCCGCAACTAGAGAAAGCCCGCGTGCAGCAACAAAGACCCAATGCAGCCAATAAATAAATAAGTAAATAAATAAATAAATAATAAAAATAAAATACAGCACTTTAATTTCCTTAAGCTAGTTTGTTTATTTCAAAGTGCCAAAAAACTGAAGATGTTCTGGTGTACACACATATGCTGTGAATCTAAGAATTCAGAACTATGCAAAGAACTTTTCAATACAACTTTACAAATGAAATATTTATACACTTTACTGTAGTGCTTAATGCATATTTTTGAAATCTATTGCTGATGCTACTTCTAAAGAGCAATGACTCAACCAGAAAAATATTAAAGGCTGCCTTTTCTTTTGTAAAGTGCTTATTAGCAACCATATCCAAAAGCAATGGTTTTCAGAAATACATGATATTAAAAGGTGCTCAAAGAGTCACTTCTTACAGAATCAAATATGCCATTTTGTAACTTTGTACATGTAAACTGATTTTATCTGCATTAATGAAAGATTGCTTTCAATGGCCCTCAACCATATGCTTCAAATCAAGACAGTGCTATTAGCATCAGCAGCATGAACAGTAACAGCAGAATAAACCCCAGCACATTTTAAATGGATCACAGCAGACTAAAAAAATTGTAACAGCTTTTGGATATGTTGCATATCCAAGGATGAGCCTTCTCTTTCACTCTGCATATATGGTAAACATTTTAAAAAATAATAAAAACACTTTTTTGTCTCTCTATAAGAGCATTTTACAGTGTATAAAGGGATTCTGATTCTTGTACCAATTAAGCAAACTGTTTTTCTATATAAAGTAGGCTTTATATTAAAGAAAGAAAGAAAGAAAGAAAGAAAGAAAGAAAGAAAGAAAGAAAGAAAAAAGAAAAGAAAGCCTATTTCCACCAAGACAGCTAGAAGGAATTAACAAGTGAAACACCTAATGCTAAAAACCTGAGGGAAAAAAATGTGAACAATTCTGAAATGAAGCTTTTTTTGAAAGGTTGATATAAACATTCCAAAAAGGAATTTGTTTTCGAGTGTGAACTATCTAACTTCATTTCAATCATATGTCACTTTTATCTGATTTAAATAATTTAGAAAAAAAATAAGCATCATCTTAACTGAACTACTTTCTGTATCAGATTCTCTTTCTGACTCACGCCCCCCAGTACAAACCATTCAATACTCTTATAGTGAGCATCCCCTCCGGTCCCTGTCTATTTTCTGAATCTTAAGCTTTTTTTTACTCCTCCTTTTTCTCCCCTCCCAAACTCCCCATATATCCCAAGAGAAAATCCCTATTAAAAAATCATAATTTAAATACATTGTGACAATGTTACATTTGATTTAAAGTGGTAATAAATTATAAATTGCCAAATAATATAATCCACAATGCAAATCCCTGGTATAAAAAGAATCCATCTTACCCTGAATATAATAAAGCAGTCCAGTGATTTCAAATTACTTATGAAATAAAGGCAAAAATAAGGTGTAAAACACTATTTATAAAAGTCAAGTAAGAAACCAGTTACCATAAATCTTTTTACAAAGATAAATGTAATGTGCCTTTCCATTTCTAAAAATTTTGGGGGAGGTTTATAACTAGTGGTTTCAAAAATGACTTTAAGGAAACCAGAGATTGAATTACATATTATTTGTAATATATGACATATTAAATATATGTGACAATAATACTGCAATGGTGAGAAACTTAATCTTTGGACTTGCTACTTTTCGGCAAGTAAATTTTTTTCAAAGTCTTTGCTATAACTGATTAATTTTTAAATGTTAGTTCTCAAAAACTTTGCTACTAGAGATACTATGTTAACTAAGGAGATACTGGAAGTCTCAAATAGTAACAATATGCCTACAAAATAAAACAAGATTGTTCTTGCATCTTTTGTTATTATAACAAATACACTTTAAAATAGACAACATTGCTATGCCTGTAAATTAAAAATACCCAAACCCTTAAAAAGGGGGTGGAACAGGAAAGAAAAATTGAAAATTCTTATTTAAAAATAAATCTGAAGTCCTTGCATTTCTTAAGAACTTGACTTGTTAAATCACGGTTTATCTTCTTTTGGACCAAGCTGTGTCTTCCACCATTCATCCATGGGATATGATGTCAATTCTCCATTCTGTAGGTTTCAGTGTGAATTTTCTTGAATGTTTGCAAAGCTGGTACTGGACTTGAGACGTTTGGCTAAATAAATCAAAAGTATTATATTTTAACTTAAATTTAATTCTCTAAACATGATTATTCATTATTTTATGTAAACTATAGTATTCATCTATTAATTCTATGTTTGAATCTGAATAGATTCAATCTTATAAGGATTAAACCTAAATCTATTTTTTTCTACCAACCTCAAAAGATATAACTTTGCTAGAAGCTGCACATGATTTTGTTAGAAGCAGTACCAAATAAAACAGACATAATTTATATCAGCCTGAACAATAGTCTTAAATATGTAATAAAAATGAAAGTACTCTACTTTAAAAATGGAAGTGCTGTAAAGTATAATAATAAAATTATATATTTGAAAGTCTAATCTAGAAATCCAAATCTAAATTTCTCTTAAAAGAATTCAGTGGAAGAACTCTGTAATGTTTAAAAAAAACCACATTCAAATGGCTTACAAAGAAAAGTGAGTTGGATATTACACACATGTGCACAAACATATATGGCAGCTAATAAAATATGTACAATCAGTTTTGATCATGATGCTAATGGGATTGAGTCATTAGAGTTAATAAGAAAATCATGGCTATTTGGCTTGATAATATGTTTTGTTCTTTAGTTAAACATGAATGTTTCTCATGTTCCAGAAATTAAAAACAACCATGCCATAGTGAAAGTATCTTACATTGGATAACTAGGAATCTCTCTACTTCAGAGGTTCTCAACACTAGAATAGAGGTTATGATTTAGAAGGTCTGCAATGGGATTCAGGCATTTAACTTTTGTTTTTGTGTTTTGAAAGCTCTGCAGACAATTCTGGTATGTGGCCAAGGATGAGAACCACTGTTCTAGTTTCTGTCAGGGTCTCCCCTGACAACTCTAAGTGGAAGATGACAACATGGCTTCCTGGACCAGTGTATTGCTTCAGCCTAAACTGAAAGTCTACTTCTTAAGCCTTCAGTGGATTTGGGAAGCAAACTAAATCAAAAGGGGTTTTTTTTTTTAATGTTGTTTAAAATTATTAAAAGTAATCTAGTTTCTATTTACCAAATTCATTAAACTAACCAGGTAGCAATACCAGTGAGTACATATAACTACAACTTCCTTGCTTCCTTATTCTCTATCTGATAAATCCCTACATCCTCCAAAATTCTACTCCAGGGATCTTCTAATGGTGAATTCCAACACCCCAAATGCAGAGTTCGTCTTCTATACCTCTGTGGTCCAACCACACTGTATGCACTTCTACTACATTTGTTGTAATGATTGGATTACGGTCGGTATGTTCTTTGAGGGCATCTATTGTGCTTTGTTCCTTTTTAAATCCCTAATTCCTACCATAGGACTTGATGAATGGAAGCATATAAAATGGTAGCATAAAGAAAAGTAAATTAAAATTTCCATGAGGTATCAGCACAAGAACTATTTGCTTACACTAGCATTTCCTTAAGTTCATCATTTAATTCATAAACAATGCTTCTAGGGCTTCCCTGGTGGCGCAGTGGTTGAGAATCTGCCTGCCAATGCAGGGGACACGGGTTCGAGCCCTGGTCTGGGAAGATCCCACATGCCGCGGAGCAACTGGGCCCGTGAGCCACAACTACTGAGCCTGCGCGTCTGGAGCCTGTGCTCCGCAACAAGAGAGGCCGCGACAGTGAGAGGCCCGCGCACCGCGATGAAGAGTGGCCCCCGCTCGCCACAACTAGAGAAAGCCCTTGCACAGAAACGAAGACCCAACACAGCCTAAAATAAATAAATTAATTAATTAAAAAAAAAAAAAAAAAGAAAATAAGTGGAAAAGTTAATTTAAATAGCCTAAATAGTGATTAAATGCTATTAAAGAAAGATGATACAGAAGAATTTTAAAAAGGGTGTATTCTTAGGTTGGGGGGGTCATAAAAGTTCTCTTTGTGTAAGTAACCTTTGACCTAAGTCCTGGATGACAAGGAGCCAGTCAAGGAAAGCAGAGAGGGAAAAATACAAGAACCTCGGAAAGAGGGCAGTGTGAATGAGCTTGGTGTTTGAGAGGAGCAGAAAGAAGGCCAGACTGCCTACATACGGCATCATGAGAAAGGAGAGGGGTAGACACAGGAGTTTAGGAAGGCAGATGGGGACCAGGTCACATGCAGCTTGGAAAGCAGACCTTGGAATAAGTCTGTATTTTATTCTAGGTGCGATGGGTACACGGGAAGGGTTTCAAATGGGAGAGGAGCACGTGGTAAAATTTATGTTTAAAAATTTACTCTAGCCACTATACCGACAATGGATTGTAGTGGGTCAAGAAGTAGAAGTAGGGATACCAGTTAAGGGACCTCTGCCTTAGTGCTGGTAAGAGACGGTGATGGCCTGGGCTAAGGTATTACCAATGGGGATAGAGAAAAGATAATTTAAGATATCTTTTTGGAAATAGAGCTGGCAGTACTCGCTGATGAATTGAAAAGGGGTAGGGGAGGGAATAAGGGAATGGGGAAAGAAAAGAAAAGAAAAAGAGTTAAGATATTGAAAGATATTAAAAGAAATTAAACGACTACAAGATTTGTGGCTTATACAAGCAAATGGATGGTAATGACTTTTATTGTGAAAACAATCAAACAAACAAAAACACTGATCAGAAGTACTATATATCTTCTGTAGAGTTAAATAGATTTGCAAAGCAAATAAGACGCTAAACTTTAAAAGTACACCAAGCCCTGAAAAATATAGTTTCTCAACGGTGAGGTCCCTGCAATGTTTTGTTATTACTCTAAAGAAGCACTTTTAGGCCCGAGTTATTACATATTTACAGAATGCTGGCAATCTTCAAAATACTTTACTAAATACACTCATGATAAAGACTCTCTCCTCTAGTAGCTAGCTTTTTGAGGTGACAAGACATTACAAATTCAATGTAAACTGATCTACAAGCAATCTGTTTTTTTTTTTAAGTTAGATATATTAGAAGTGAAGTTAGATAAATCATGAAGAAATGCCAGAAAGAAATTTACAGGGGAAAGAATTTTTATATCATAGGTTCCTAGACTAGGAATAATATTTGAGAGAAAAAAAGCCTGACTTTTTTTTCTCCAGAAAACATTCTTTTAAAAAAACTAAAATTACTAAGGGATAAGCCCATACTTTCATTCTGATAATAAACAAGAAACCTACGAGATTTGGAGGTCACTTTTCTTTGGCTAGTTGGGACCTTCTAAGTTAGTGTTTTTTTCTGCTCTGCCCTATTTGATGGGGAGACAGGAAAGGAATGAACACATACTGAGCACATGCTATGTGTCAAGTAACTTTCTTGCAACTACAATTCCAATTTGTTCATAAACAAATTGTCTGTGTGTAAGCTACAGTTTCTCCCTGCCTGCTACTTGTTTGGTGGTTCTGTCATGGGTGGTTCTGCCAATGGGCCTAAGAGCTCTCTACTATTTATCTCCCTATTATGGCTATTTCAGGTCTGCAAAGCCTTTGTTGCTATTCCTTTGTTGTTGTCAACCTTATTCCAGGGAATCTAGCTTTCTCAATTAAAGCTTCTGAAAGATACTGTATGTTAAAGTTTGATTATAAAGTCACTTAACTTACACATCTCTTCTGTTAGTAAGCACAGTTGTAAAATTTGAAGAAGAGAGCTGTTTTAGGCTAATATAGTTTGAGTTCTCAGAGTATATATGATTTCTAAAACAGGCTTAGATTTTTTTAAATACAGGTTTTTAATCTAAATAAATGAACAACCATAAAAAGAAACTTACGTAGAATGAGTTTGCGTTTCTTTTGCTCTGAGTGAAGAAAACTACTAAGGTAGAAGACAACAGGTAGAAAGAGAATGAACACAGCAACAGCAATTACAGGCACTGTGTCACTGCAAGGGACTGAACAGTTGAAAGTTCGACTCCAAAGTTTTCGAGTAATATTCATCTGAAACAATAACAAATAATGTTACTCTATTTTATATTTAATTTGTCTTCAATTTCATACAATTATTTTGTCAATAACAAGAACCCCAAATTTAGACTAAATACACATCCCTAAAAAATCTATTAATAGTTGAGGACAATTTCTTCTGTCAGGGAAATAAGTTGGTTCACGATTAGTCATTGTATAAATTTATATCCATACAGAAATTTCATATTGTAAATTCAATACTGTCCAAAGAATGTCAGCTTTTCACAGACTTCAAACACAGAACTTGTATCAAAAGAAATATACTGTGCTTCATTCATTAAAAAAGATTTAAAAGGGTAACCAGGGCTTCCCTGGTGGCGCAGTGGTTGAGAGTCTGCCTGCCAATGCAGGGCACACGGGTTCGAGCCCTGGTCTGGGAAGATCCCACATGCCGCGGAGCAACTAAGCCCGTGCGCCACAACTACTGAGCCTGCGCGTCTGGAGCCTGTGCTCGGCAACGAGAGGCCGCGATAGTGAGAGGCCCGCGCACCGCGATGAAGAGTGGCCCCCGCTTGCCACAACTAGAGAAAGCCCTCGCACAGAAACGAAGACCCAACACAGCCATACATACATACATACATACATAAAAAGAATGTAAGCAGACAAGAATAGCATTAAAAAAATAAAAATTAAAAAAAAAAAAAAAAAAAAAAAGGGTAACCATGTGAGGTGATGAATGTCAATAATTAGACTGTGGGAATCCTTTTGCAATATGTATGTATATCAAATCATCATACGGTACACTTTAAATATATTACAATTTTATTTGTCAAGTACATCTCAACAAAACTGGGGGGGGAGGGGAAGTCTCACAAAAACAAACAAACAAAATATTTTCTTTCATATGTTACCTATGTAATCTCACTGAGCTTGTTGCAATATTTTTAGAATGGAGATAAAAATATCAACTTTATAGGGCTTCTCTTCAAGAGATGATATCTATGACATGCTTAATAGCTTATCTAAGATACTATGAAAGATTCATACTCATGGCAAGTAATTTTTTAAGTACATAATATCTAATGAGTCATGGAAACTTTATTAGACAATATTAATATCTTATTTAGCCCCTAGATACACTTAGGGGCTGCAGTATCTCACTTTCACTGAGCTCATGATTTCTGTCAAACAGGTTAAATGATGTAAGGAAACTATCAAATTTAGCGTTTACAACTGTTCTTGCCTGGATTTTGTTTAATTGAGAGATGGTTTACAAATGGTGCACTGTATGTCTGTTGTAATTTTTGTTTATTGCAAAGATGGATGTTCTAAAATAGGTTGGTCATGTTGATTTGCTGTGTAATCCAACTTGTGTCATAGAACCAATATTCATTTTTCTTCTTTATTTAAAAAAAAATAGACTATTATTCTTTAAAAAGATGTTTATTATTTATTGGGAACCTATTAGAAGCCAGGTACTACTCTAAACATTAGTAACAGAGCAGTAACAAACAAAAATCCCCATGGTGTATCCATTTTAAGTGCTTTTTACCATTCTGAATATTACAGATCCACTATGTTCACTCTGAGCTGCTATAATTCATACTCATCATTCTCAAACATTAAGTTTACCAATTTTGACCACAAGTTCTCTGTTTTTTGCCAATAAATTTTCAGTTTCCTCTAACGCCTCAATAGTCAGGCATCGTATTCCCATAAAAAGGCCTGATTGCCATCTAGTGGTGCCCCATGTAAAGGCAGGCTATTCAACGGAGGAAAAAGTTTCTGTTGACTATTCATTCAATCAATACATGTTACTAAGGGCCCGCTATTTGCTAGGCGCTGTTCTAGATACTGAACAGTGAACTAAAAGGCCATGACGTCCTTGTTCTCATATGGTTTATATTTTAGTAAGGGGAGAAAGACTACAAATAAGTAAACAAAACTTTTCAGATGGTAACAGATATAAAGAAATAAACAAAGCAACGGGATAGGAAGTAACTGAGGAATGGCTTCAGAAACATATTGTAGCAAAACCTACAGACTTCTTGAATTAGCAACAAGTGCACAAGAAACTGAAATGAAAACATTTAACAACACCCACACCTCTGAAAATGACACACATTATCGAACTTAAAAAACAAAATGTATAAATGGAGCATAATCTATAAAAATAGTAAATCACTATGTTGTATACCTGAAACGAATATAATATTGTAAATCAACTATACTTAATAAAAAGAAGTCAAATATACCAAATTATCAACTTACTTATGACGTACCTGATTAATTTCCATTTTAGTTTGACACATCAGGATATTCTAAAACTTTACTACTTAGCAACTAGTTATTTCTAGTTGAAGATACCATATGCAAATTCCAATAATAATACTGAAGGCATATTCAACAACACTGCAAACCACGTGTTGTATCAGAAGCAAAGTACTTACTGCATCTTCCACGTCAATGCATAAGTGTGTTCCAGATTCAGCCTTACTTTCAAGTTCATTCATTTTTTGCATTTCACAGTACAGACTACTCAGAGTTTTGTATGCTTCACGACAGTTTTTGCATACTTCCGAATAATTTCTTAACTGAAGAAGACTGTGTGCGCTCCCCTAAAATGTCAAAGGCACATATAATACACACAATAAACATTACATTTTTTAAACTTATTTGCCCTCCTGGAGGAAATAATAGAGTATGTTAAAGTGCTGAGCTGTGATGTGCGGCAGGTTGCTAAACCACTCTGAGCCTCTGTTTTATCTATAAAATAGGGATACCCTTACCTGTATTACAGGTCCCAAGGAATAGAGACTGGTATGTAGCACACAGCAAAATATTTGGCACTTTTTAGTTGCCCCTGAATTTTGAAAACCACTGCACTAGCCACTGTTAACTGAGGACAACACTAGCTCATATACCAAATTATTGATGCCTAAATACCAAAAATTTACTAAGTTATCTTGTCATTTATACATCTGCCCTTATCTATCCTACACTCACCAAATAAAGTATACCCTTGCCTGTGCTGACTTGAACCCTGAGTCTGCCTTATTGAGACAGAGAAGACTTTATAATGAGTTATGAAAAGGCACCCAAACTACATCCCTCCCCCAGCCCTCTTACCCCAAGGCTTTTAAGGCTTTTAATCCAGGCCTTTCAAGTCAACAAAAAGGGACTAACACCGATGAATCGTATAACCTAAAATATAACCTCAGGTACTGGATATAAGACATTATGTTAGTGAATCTCAATGTTTTCCACTTCTGGGACTGACACTTGTATTTCAAGAACAAGTTTGCTAAACAGTCAATTCACACTTTTGTTTTCTATTCCCTTTATTCTTTACCTTATAGCCTGGAGAAATAATATTAACTGACTATCAGAATGAAAGAGAAAAGGAAAAATTAAAGGAATTAAGCTGATGTAGCCCTTACAACATTACCCTTACTATCTACTTGACAGAGAAACTCAGACTCTCTTTAGTTCTGCCACAAGAAATAGCCCATTGCCTGTTTTTCACAGAACAAGTGTACATTCAGCTAAATGTGTTCGATCAAAAATGGAGCACAGTACCTTGATGGGGGAGTATAATTTAGTCATTTATATTAAAACTTAAAATGTACATATCGTTTGACGTTGCAATTTCACTTCTAGGAATCTACGAGACAGATAAAGATACAACTACCTGCAAAAGACTGTCCATATTTGTGATAGTAAAATACTGAACCAAACAAAAATCTCCATCGATACAGGGACTGACTGACTAAATGGTGGCGTAGTCAAACAACAAAAAGCCCTGCAACGTTTAAAGCAAATGAGGAAGTAGGATCCTGGGAAAATGATGACATCAGCATGTGCCATTCCTGATTTCTTTTCTGAAGAGACTCAAGCACAGAAGAGTAAACCCAGGCCCTTGATAGCGCTGTTAATTATAGAGGCATGACATGCACATTTCATCACAGGAAGGTTGTATGACAGCTGTCACACCACTCCCAGAGAAACTAGCCGGAACCACCGTCTCTTGTGACCCTCTATCCCCTGCAACCACCTACTGTCCTCTGGAGATGTGAGGGGCTGGAATAATAGCCCCACCCTGCCTGTGGGACCACCCACAAAAAGCAGTCTCCACAGTCACCCAGACAGTCCAGGTTCCCAGAGAAGCCACCTGCAAATACATATTACATAAGGTGGAGCTGGTCTGGAACCTAAACCCACATCTCTGCCTCATCACTGAGCCAGAAGGCACTGCCACAGCCAATACCATTAATTTCACTGCTACCACCTATCTCTTTAGCTGGTTCCCCTTCCCTTTCAAACACACACTCACACACTCACACTCACACACACACACACAACCTATAAAACATAGGCATTGCCCAGAACTCAGTCCTTGGGGCCTCTTCATCATCTCTATCTACACTCACTCACATCCAAGTCTCCAGGTTTGATACCATCTGTACCTGATGACTCTCAAATCTACAGCTCCAGCTCATACCTCTCCCTTGATAATAAACAAACTAACTAATTAGTTAATTAATTTTTTAAAACCATTCAATTCAAGGAAATAGAAAAATGACAAAACCAAAAGAATACAGGAGGAATTAATAAATGCAAAAGCATAACTTAACACATTAAGAAAAAGCAAACAGAAACTGATAAATAAAGCCAAAGGTGGGTTTTCAAAAAGATCAATAAATATAAATGTATCTTCAACAAGCCTAAAGAAAATTCAAGGGAAAAAAGGACTCACAAGTACAGCGTTTGGAAATAGAAAGGAAATGTAGCTATATATATTATAGAAATTTTAAGGAGTAACCAATTACTAAATGCAATGCATTATCCTGGAATGAATCCTGAAACAGAAAAGGACATTAGTAGAAAAACTGGTGAAATCAGAATGAAGTCTGGCATTTAGTTAATAGTTACATACCAATGTTCATTTCGTATTTTTGACTAATGTACCTTGGTAACATAAGGTGAACATTAGGGGAAACTAGGTCCGGGATATACAGGAATTCTCTGTATTACCTTTGCAACTTTTCTGTCAGTCTAAAATTATTCCAAAAAAAAAAAAAACCATTTAAAAATAGGCAGTTAAAATCTGTAGTGGGGGAAGAAAAGATATCGTTCATAAGGGCACCAAACACTGTGTAATACCTTGAAATAAACTTAAGAAATGTGTAAACCTATATGAAATTTAAATAAATAAGTAAAACTGTGCTAGAGAACATTAAAAAATAAAGAATAATGGTGGTTGCCTGGGGTTAGAAAAGGAGGAAATGGGGAGTTATTACTTAATGTGTACTGAGTTTCAGTTTGAGAAGATGAAACATTCTGGAGATGGATGGTGGTAGAGTTGTACAACAATGTGAGTGTACTTAATGTCACTGAAATGTACACTTAAAAACTGTAATGTGGTAAATTTTATATTCTATTTTACTGCAATAAAAAATAGTGAATATATACTGTACTCCTAGATAGGAAAGCTTAATATAATAACAGGTCAATTTTTCCCAAATGATGACTCTAAAATGTAATGCAATTCTAATAAAATATCAAAATGATTGATTATTTTGAACTTGGTTCTAAAATTCATTTCATGGATTTATTTAGTAAATCATGTTTTGAAAGTCAAGAAGCCATCAGGAAAAAAAGGTTGGTGCTAAGCCTCACATCTTACACCAAAATAAATTTCAAACAGATAAATTATGTTTAAATATACAAAACAAAACCATGAAAGTCCTAAAACAATCACAGGAGAAATTTTAAAAATAATCTCAAAGTGGGAAAAGGCCTTCTAGTGTGACACAAAATCCACAAGCCATTAAATTAATTTTGGTAAATCTAACAACATAAAAATTAAAATGTTCTTCATATCAAAAAGAGAAGTATGATAAAAAGACAAACAACAAATGAGGAAAAAATATTTGCAACTAACATCCCAGGAAAAATGCTAATTTCCCTAAAGTACATTCATCAGAACTAGTGTCTTTGGTCTCTAAAACCAAAGAGTTCCTAGTCAAATAGGCTTGGTAAATGCTGTATACAAAGTTACCATTTGAAGTTCTATATAATGTACATTAGTCCACTAAAGTTCTGCAGTCCTGTATTAAAGCATTTCTTACCCTTATTAAGAATACTAAACCTTTTTTATGGGCTATCTATTAAAATCTTGCAGAACATATTTTGGGAAATGTTCATCTAATAGTTTTTATTATACTCAGGGAAATTCATATTCTATGTTACCACATTTATTAAAGAGAAAGTTATACATACCTATATCCTAAATATATTTCTATCTATTTGTGGGGATTACCTACTCGTTAAAAAGCAAGTTTCAAAACTAGGATTTTACCAGAATTCCAGTTTCACCCCTCACCACTACCAGGAACATTCCAGTACTAACATTCAAGGGTCAGAGGTGGAGAAAACAAAACCCAATAAGGTAGGTTTCTTAAAGGCTACCTTTTATATTATAATTCAAAACTCAAAGTTACCTTATTAAACAGCACCTTTTAAAGTAGGTAGAATATATTTAAGCAAACATTGAGGCAAAGAATAAGCTTTTTATAGACAGAATCATACAATTGTAAAATACATTATTGCATAAACAAAGTCAAGAAAAATTATTGTCAGATAGAACAACGCTGTGTTTTAATTAAACAATCACATGCCTCAGTTAATATGTTCATACTCATTAACTCATTGGATCCTGACTACAAAATACTGGAAGGTAGGCAGGGTAGATCTTACTATTCCCATCTTACAAATTAAAAAACTGAAGTTTTGATGATTTGCCTAAGGGCTAGTAATAGAAGAATTTAGCAGAAATCCAGGTCTACCTCTACACTGTGTATGTAGATAAATATCAACAATTAATGCTATAAAAATTGGAATTATTTATTATTCACTTGGACAAGGCAGCATTTTAATTTCAAGTGTCATATATAAAATACCTGAAGGTTATTCTCAAAGCAGGTCAAGGTGTGATTAAACAGATTCAGGAAGTATACTGTGCTATTTGATAATTCTTCACTTTTGTTCGTTAAACAATCTGTCAAGAAACCAAAAAATATATTAATATATCTCAAGCAACAATTACATATAGTCATTTATCTCTCAAGCTGTTATCTTCTGTTTCACACTATCGTAATCCTTTATTCAAACAAGCATGAAGTGTTCCACGTTAAGAGAATTTCCCAAATACATGAAGCTTAACCTTTTTAGTTTCCAAAAGATTTTTTTTACATCATAACCATTTTAATGAAAATATTAAAATAGTCACATACTTTTCTCTCTTTGTAAAAACCATATACCAAGTAAAATTGAAATTGATTTTTGATGGTGCGAAGTCTTAATCATGAATATCAGTTATCAAATGCTGCCTTAACAGGAGTACTCTTAGCGCTGTTTAGGCATAAGACTATTTATCCTGCATTAATTTTAGCTAAATTCATATGCTGTTTGATTGTTTTCTGTGTTAAATTTAGTAGTTCTGGGTCTCTTCCATCTTCACTAGTGGGTCAGTTATTGCATCTAAGATGTTAATCTTTTAAAATCTGCTCTTTCTAATCTGTTGTGAGTTGGGAGACCAGAGAAACAAGCTGGCGAGAATTTTGCATAAAATACTGATAAAGGGACTTCAAGGAAAACCTGGAAATAAATACACTTGTTTTATGTCTTTCTAAAAATCTTACATAAATGATATTCCTCTGCAACTTGCTACTCTCACTTAGCATTAGCTCAAGTTCATTCCTGTGAATTGTTTTCTATGTATGAACATAGCACAATTTTTTAATCTATTCTCCCTTCTTGGATGAACTTATTCTTTATCCTCAGTTTGCTTTTACCTCTCCCTGTGCTCTCAGCTTACCCTCTGGGATCTAGGTTCAAGTGCCTGGCATCATATCCTGGAACTCATGGTCAATCTCACTTTCCTAGAATCCTTGTCCTTTTTACATTCCACATACTCACAAATATTTAAAACCTTCATTAACTTTCTCTACTCCCAACTGTGGTTGTAGAACACTATTATACAAAATTCTAAAGTTATAATGAGGGGACTCAATTCAAGTTTCAGGGCCACAAAACAATCCTTGTAGATGCCCTACCAATTACTCCACAAGGGATGTTCAAATACTTTCTATTCTCTAGTACTCAACCATACTCTTGTTCTTCTTAAATTTAACTGAGAGCTGTATATTATACACACTCAGGGCCATCTATTATAATCTTTCAACTGGGAGTGGAGAGACAGGATAGAAGGCTGTTGCAATTATCCAGGAGAAAGGTGGCAATGCAAACAGAAAGAAATCAATGGATAAGAGATACACTGAATAGGTAGTGAAGAGTACCAGAATATGCCTACTCAAAATATGCCTCTTTGGCATATGGATTATTCTGAGCTAAAGGCCTTTAAGGACTTCCCTGGTGGTGCAGTGGTTAAGGATCTGCCTGCCAATGCAGGGGACATGGGTTCGAGCCCTGGTTGGGAAAGATCCCACATGCTGCGGAGCAACTAAGCCCGTGCGCCACAGCTACTGAGTCTGCGCTCTAGAGCCCATTAGCCACAACTACTAAGCCCGTGTGCTACAACTACTGAAGCCTGCGCGCCTAGAGCCTGTTCTCCACAACAAGAGAAGCCACTGCAGGGAGAAGCCTGCGCACCACAAAGAAGAGTAGCCCCCGCTCACCGCAAATAGAGAAAGCCCGCGCACAGCAACAAAGACCCAACGCAACCAAAAATAAATAAATTAAAAAAAAATAAAGGCCTTTAAGAACCAACAGATTCAGGAAAAACTCTAAAAACAGGGCACAAGTTTTTATTTTGTAGATAAAATTTACACTTGTAAAGGAAATTTCCATTTGTAAAGATGTCCCTCTCTCTCAAGAAAAAGAAAAGGGAGGACTCTTAACAACTAACTCTTACCAATGGAGATGGTTCTAACTTAAACCTATATAACAAACCTTACTAAACAATCCTGTTTACCATACTTCTCCTGGTCACTTTCCCATAACTTGCCTCCTTCAACCAGAAGACCAAAACTCTTTCTCCTCTGATTATCCTAAGATGGTATATAAACCCAAATTCTAACCATCCCTTTGGGTTACTGATCATTGGGTGCTCCCGTGTGTACATGTGCAATGCACTTGTTAATAAACTTCTGTTTGTTTTCTCTTGTTTCTCCGTCTTTGGCCAGTCTAATTAGAGAGTTCCAGCCAGAGAACCTAAAATGGATAGAGGAAAAAGATTTTTTCCCTCCCTTAGAGTAGACATTAGGGTATAACACACTATACGATGCATGCACTATTATAAACAACAATCACTACAATGAAAGCTAATGTTAACTGAGTAGTTGCTATGTTCCAAGCGCCATTCTTGTACTTTAAACACATTTATTCAATTCTTACAACAATCCTATGAGGCAAGGATTATGATCTCCATTTTCTAAATAAGGAACAGAGGCAGAGAGGAATTAAGAAGTTACCCAAGGTCATAAAACTGGTAAGGAAAAACCTGGAATTTCTACTCGGTCTGATTCCTGAGCCTGCACTTTCAAACACTACAAATATAAAATATCTACACTCTAAACAATTAAAGTTCAATACTGGGAATCAATAAATACATGCCACTGCTCCTCCCTCCACCACCCATAGATTCCTTACACCATGCGGGGATTCAGGCAGTCGCTACCAACTGATCAGTGCTGGCAACTGAGATGAAGCCTAAAACTGGTAAACAGGGCAGCAACTAGCACATTAAGACTCCTTTGTGCAAACTGGAAAAAGACATTCCCTCCAGGTAGGTTATTTACAAAAGAGTGCTCCTACCTCCAGAAGCTGAGCTGGAATCCAGCCCCACTCACCCCCTTACGTGGGCCCCTAGTGTAGGACTTGGCCTGCACCTGGCATACCTGGGGCCCTGCTGATGAACCTATTCCAAGAGTCTTTCCCTCTCTGAACTCACACACTGTACATTCTCTGCAGCTTTATCTTCTCCAGCATGTAAGTCCTGTTCTGACTGTTCACCTTACCATTTAAAAATCTGAGGGATCACTTCACAAATTAGGAAACAACTAGAGAAATAAAGTGATATACTGAGGATCATACATCAAGTTAGTAAGGCATTGAAATACAAAATATACTTTCCAGGCTCTTGATTAAGTATTATCTTAATTATACCATTTTCCCTTTGCTATTTAAAAATGTTACTCTCTCTGTTGGCTTTCAAAAAGTTCACACACTAAATTCTTAAAAAAAAAAAATAACGTAAGTCTCTCTTAATCCTGGTTTAATATCATCACAAAGTAGCCTTGAATCTATTTACACGAGGTAGAGTATACATAAATAAAAACAAACAGTTACAAATATGCGTAATATTATATTGTGCTAATGAGATTGAAGAAGTTTTCAGTTTCTGTAGTTGATATTTTGGAGGGAAGTAGAGGGAATACAATTTCATCCACAACAACTGTACATCTGTGTATAATGAGCCACGTCATGGCAACTGACATGCACAATATGGGGGTGTGTGTGTCCCTGTATTGTCTTACAAAAGCAGTATAAAGTATGAATATGAGTGATTCATACTTCTATACAAAGTATGTAACTGAAATAATTTCTTTATAAAAAAGTAATTTATAGAATAATGAAAAATAAACAGAAAGAAGTAATTTATAAAGAAGCTTCTCTGAACAACAAAGAACTTAATCTCTTTTATTTTACTAACAGCCATTCCTTTTCACTTGAAATAATTTGAAAATTAAACTCAAAGCTAATATAGACTGGCCATCTTATTACTGCATTAATGCAGTACCATCAAAATTTTTTCAATGATCATTAGACAGTGATATTATAAAGCACAAAGAAGTTCACTTATAAAATGAGATTTTAAATGTCTTCATTATTAAAAAGCCCTGACTTTCTGATTTAAAACAAAGGAACTCCAGTAAAATTCCTCTTTTATCCTTTTGTAGGAATTGGGAGCATAAGGTTATAAGCAGTGAGAAGCTATATATTTTAGAAATTAGTAAGTTAAGAAATATTAGTAGTAATAAAGCTTCCTATAAGCACTAAGTGAAGTGGTCATTATGAATTTTCCTCATCTCAGATAATCAATGCAGCCTCATCAAGGACAGATTAGCATAGCTTCTTTCTCAGTGAGGGCTCAAGGATCAGCTCAAGAGGCATTCTTAAAGGTGTTAAGGATTCAAGTTAAGACCTTACATAGAAACCTACTAAATATCATAACAGGAATTATGTATGCATCTTTAGGTAAAGTATTTGGCATCTATTAGGAGTTTGTATAAGGATCTCTGCTGTTTTTCAAAACTAGTTTTATAGAGAACAACAGAGACAATTACCAATTTCTGAAAAATAGGGCAAGCTTCAGAAAACATAGTATTAAACTATGGGAACTTTGTACCTAAACAACATAATTAAGTTTAATAAGTATGAAAACTAGGACATTTTAAGTTATAAGATATAAATAAGTGAGTCCAATGCTTAGTATGTTACCATTTAGATAAAATATGGGAAAGATGGGTTCTGATTAATTGATCTTCTGGTTAACTATTAAGTTTTATTATTGATTTTTAAAGAATCAAGACATAAAAAGTGAAGGGTGGCAGAATATTTGCCATAAGGATTATTCTGAGCTGACAGCACTTGGAAAATAGCCAAGGCAGAGAGAAGCTTTCTGTGAATTCCCCTTATCTGCTTGAAGACAGAGCTTCCAAAAGAAACTCAGTTGTCATAAATCCCTTCTCCAGGAGTTTCATCAACGAGGGAAGATTTTCTCCTATCAGAGGAAAGGAGACCAATCAAACAGAATGGAGAGTCCAGAAATAAATTCCTGCATATACAGTCAACTATGAGCTGAACTCCTAGAAATAGAGAGCAGAATGGTGATTGCCAAAGGCTGGGGGGGGGGGTGGGAGAAATGGGGAGATGTTGGTCAAAGGGCACAAACCTCCAGCTGTAAGATAAGTTCTGGGGATCAAATGTACAGTATGGTGATTTTAGTTAGCAATACTGTATTCTATACTTGAAAGTTGCTAAAAGAATAAATCTTAAATGACCTCACCACACACACACACAAAATGGTAATTATGTGACATGACGGAGGTGTTACCTAACACTATGGTGGTAATCATTCTGCAATATATAAGTGTATCAAATCAACACACTGTACACCTTAAACTTAAACAATGTTATATGTCAATTATATCTCAATAAAGTTGAAAAAAGAAAAAAATCAAAAACAAAGTACCAAAACACTTTACCATAAAGCAATTCATGGTCTCATCAAATCTGGTCACTCTATTATTCACCTGTCATATGCATAAGATAACCAAGAAGCATCTCAATAACCAGGCTATCCCTATGTCAACAATACACTTCTTTTTTTTTTTCTTTTAAACTTTTTTCTTTCAAACACAGACTTTTTTTAAATTTATTTTTTTACACAGCAGGTTCTTATTAGTTATCCATTTTATACACATTAGTGTATATATGTCAATCCCAATCTCCCAATTCATCACACCACCACCCCCTGCCCCGCCACTTTCCCCCCTGTGGTGCCCATACATTTGTGCTCTGCATCTGTGTCTCTATTTCTGCCCTGCAAACCCGTTCATCTGTACCATTTTTCTAGGTTCCACATATATGCGTTAACAATACACTTCTGATAACAGCTTTAAAATTGTGAAGAGGAGAAATCCTTGATATATTTTCTTTACTTCTCAACAGTCACTCTCCACAAGAATTAATTTCCATGTTATTTGTAATATGAATTGGAAGAGTTGTGTACACTCCTTTTGAGTTTCAATCAGTTTCCAAAAATTTATTTCTAACGAAGACTAATATCATTCAAAGACACGGATATTCTAAAGATAAAATAGATGGTAGTGGTAACGGAGGGCACTCTCTCTCTTTTTTTATATTGGAGTATACTTGATTAACAATGTTGTATTAGGATGGCACTCTCTTTCATTGAGTGTCTAGCCTTCCTTTCATCAAGTAATAATGGCAAAGACTAGGTGCCAACCCACAGCTAGATCAAGTAGAAAGGTGATTTTTTTGGCAGTGTATTAATTTTATAAGTATTCTTTTAAACAATATTTTAGCTTTTATATTTTTACATGTTTATATTTTTAATAATATTATTTTAAAAAATTTTAATAGCCCCTTAAATTAACTTTAAAAGATTTTTATATAATTATAGTTTTGCATTTTCTAGCACAGAGGATGAAAAAGGAATAGTCATTTTATATCAAAAGATATATTCTTACAAAATGGATCACATATTGGTTTAAGTCTCAATTAAAAACAAATTTTTTAAACACCTCAGTAGTTTTTGTTCTTCCTTTGTAATTTTTTTCCTTCCCATTTAATCTTTTAGGTGCCAGACTGAATAGACTCCAGATTATTTACCATTGAAGAGTTCTATTGCTGGCATCACTTATCAGCTCTGTATTTGCAAATTTAATAACTAGATCACCACAAAAAGTTAACTGAGACAAAAGGGTTCATAGCTTGTATTTAACAGTTTTACATAAGTTCTGAGAAAATTGACCAGTCTTTTTTTTATGTTTATTTTTTTTAATTTTTATTTTTTTAACATCTTTCTTGGAGTATAATTGCTAAAAATATGGAACGCTTCATGAATTTGCGTGTCATCCTTGTGCAGGGGCCATGCTAATCTTCTCTGTATCGTTCCAATTTTAGTATATGTGCTGCTGAAGCAAGCACAACCAGTCTTTTTTTATGTTTAAATAAAAAAGCAAATAATCTAGATTTGGGGGGGAATATTTATACTGTGTTTTCATGCATATACGGTAGGGGTGGAAACATAATTTTCCCTCTACCCTTGTAAATTCTCAGCTGGGTCCCCTGTAACAACAGACAGATCAATAGGAGAAAAACAAACAGAAGTTTGTTGACATGTATATCTCGCATATACATGGAAGATACAAAGGGAAATTGAGTAACTCAAAGGGGTGGCTTAGAAGTCAGACTTGAACATCATCTTCAGGTAAAAACAAAGAAAGATGGGTGTAGGGGAGGTCAGTTATGGGGAAATGACCAGGAAAAGTGAGGTAAACAAGCATAAGGTTATGCAGATTATGTCCCTGCCTTCTCCATTTACAAGATTCTCTAGTGATTTAAACAAGGCTTGTCAACTTAGCCCTTTTTTTTTTTTTAATTTATTTATTTATTTATTTTTGGCTGTGTTGGGTCTTCGTTTCTGTGCGAGGGCTTTCTCTAGTTGCAGCAAGCGGGGGCCACTCTTCATCACGGTGCGCGGGCCTCTCACTGTCGCGGCCTCTCTTGTTGCGGAGCACAAGCTCCAGACGCGCAGGCTCAGTAGTTGTGGCTCACGGGCTTAGTTGCTCCACGGCATGTGGGATCTTCCCGGACCAGGGCTCGAGCCCGTGTCCCCTGCATTGGCAGGCAGATTCTTAACCACTGCGCCACCAGGGAAGCCCTCTCTAGTGATTTAAAGTCATCCTTTTCTTCCTGGTACAGAGAGGGAGACACCCTTACAAGTGGAGATTTCCTTAATAAATATAAATTTCTCATACAAAATGGTTATTTCTACTCTGTTTTCAGAGCTTCTCCTGTGTCTGCTGTTTCTCAAAATAATCAGCTCAAAATAATCCTTACGCCAAAGAGGCGTATTTTGGAATGGCACATTTTGGTCTCCAACAATACAAAATGACAACATCCTAGGCAAACTTCTGATCAGGCACAAATTCATTTAAAATTATAGTGTGATATGATTGCTTTCTTCCATTTTATTAAAAGAGTAAATATCCTTTGTATTCATTCTTTTACCTATTTCTAAAGGCCAAAGATTTAAAAAAATCAATGACTGGATAGGTAACAAATGGATTATCTTTTAAGTAAAAGGAAAAGAGAAGCCTTTAGCATCATTTATTAAGAAAATAAAAGAGTGAGGATCCCATGAAATCAGTGGTTTAACAGATCTGGTTGCTAGAGATGCGACTGTCTCAGAACCTGATGCCTGATTCCTGATCATTGCTGAGCATTAACATTAGAAAATGTGCAACCTTATTACAAACTTTTTTTTCACATTATCTAGTTCTAATTTTATGTAGTACTGATAGGTCTTTAGAAAAAAAAGAGTATTTTACATTTATATTTTTAGTAAAAGACTAGGTTTTCCATAATATCAAACATGTATATAGCATAGATATTAAACTTTGCAGGGCTAAAGTGTAGGGCTAATATTTCTTAAAATGGAGACTGTGCAATGAATTTGTCAAATAGCACTTTAAAACCAAATTAGGCCTTAATTCATGAACACTATCTATTCAGATGAACAATCTTAAAGCCTTCTGATTTTAGTTCTAGGCTCTTGATCTGCAGTCCGTTTACACTTTCTGAGCCCTCATTCTACCTCACAGGGCTTATTGTGAAGTTCAAATGAACCAAGGGCCATGACATTGAGAAATATTATTTAATTTAATTGCTGACTTGTTATTCACCTTCTTTAGCTCATTTTTTCCTTCCTTCAAATTTCTTTTCTCACTGCTTTGTAACAGAAGACTATGTTAAGAATGCTTTATTAAATTTTGGTAAAAATTGCGAAGTTTTTTGAACAATTCTTAAAATTTTTCAGAAAATGTTCATGTTATCTTTATTACAGAGATTTGCAGAGAACATAATTAGAAGTGTTTCCAGGTAATTTGGTAAAGATTATTCATTTCTAGGTTAGGTGATTATTTTATTATGTTTTTTAAAGATTTTTTTTGATGTGGACCATTTTTTTTAAGGTCTTTATTGAATTTGTTACAATATTGTTTCTGTTTTATGTTTTGGTTTTTTGGCCTCGAGGCATGTGGAATCTTAGCTCCCCAACCAGGGATCGAATCCACATCCCCTGCATCGGAAGGCAAAGTCTTAACCACTGGACCACCAGGGAAGTCCTAGATGATTACTTTAGAATGAATACCCAGGGGAAAACAGCTGAGGAGCACAAATTTATAAAACTATTTTATTTCCATATAAAATACAGAATATACATTATGATAAATTTTAAATTGTGAATGAAACAATGAATGGAAGATAACTTTTTTAAAATGCATAATCTGGAAAAAGAAAATAGCCAATCTCTCTGATTACATCTAACATATGAATAATCATGGCAGATTTGGACAGTCTGTCAAGTTTTAAAAATTTTTATGTATTTTTGAATAGGTATTAAATGCTATGGTATACAATCCAAAGGGTACAAATGTAAGCAGAATGAAAACTAAGTCTTCCTGTCTTTACTGCCCAATCAGCTATCTAATTCTCCAAAAGATGTCATATTTCTCTGCACCTTGCTTGGCCATATATTTTGGCCAAATTAATTTTAATTAGGAAGTAAACATTTCATTTTTCTTCAAAAGAAGTTCAATCAAGGAATATTTTGAAGATAGGATGCCTCACAGAAAAACAAAGGTAACCCTAAGAATTTATTCTAAAGAGTTTTATACCTACCATACTGAGTAAATATGCAGCAAAATGTTTTCTTTCCTTTTTATTTTTTTTAAAAATAGCTGGAGAAGAAAGCTATTTTAAATTAGTAAGTTCATTACAAAATACCTTTTAAAGAAAAGATGCTTTACCTCTCAAGTATGTAAATTAAGTAACATCAGTCGAAAGAAGTGAATCCCAACACATACCCCACTTATTCTAATTAACTGATTTTAAATTATTTGCAATTAACATATTTTTTTCCTATATCAATGGATTTTTCTGAAGGGCTTAAGAATACTTAAAAACAGCTCTTCCATATAAGTTAAGCAAACTCTGTTCAATCATATTTATACTAAAAAGTTTTACTCCAAAAAAGTAAAGATTTGCTTTAAAAAAAAGTTAGCTGTCAGCCAAGCCTCTGTTCAAATTACCAGAAAATTTGAATTAATAGAGACAAAATTAAAAGAGTTAATATTCAATATGCATGGTATACTACAAAGGAAAAGAAACTTAGCAGGGAGTCTTTTTCCCATTTACAGTTTTCCTTCATATGAACTAAACAAAAAGACAAAGTCCTTAGAAAAGTTAAGCTCCTTAATGACTTACAGGTACACAGATTTTTAATTCACTCTATCCTTTCTATTTCCACAGCCCATGCCCTACTTCATGTTTTCTTTGCTTCTTGCCTAAACCATTGTAAGAATTTCCTCACTGGTCTCTCTCTTCTAATGGGGTTCCACAAAAAAAAAAAAGAAAAAAAAAGGGTCTTTGTAGTTTAAAAAAAAAAAAGCTCAGAAAGTGCTAGGTTAAATGATGTTTAAAAGTTTTTTTTAACCTATAGTCCTTCTCACTGCCTTTAATATTCTATGTGTATTGTAAATTCCCAAGATACTATAGTATATAACCATTTCTTAATACTATGCTGTGTTCTAAGCGGTATGAAAAATGTTGGCATAAGTGATAAACTACTATATAGGTCAAGGTCCTACCTTCCCTTTCCAAGTTTACCTCCCATTGTGCTTCCAGTATCCTGTAACGTCTACTACTCTTTTATACCTCTGTGCCTCTGTTCACGATGCCTCCCTATCTGCACTGTCCTTCCTCTCATCTCTACTTATTGAAATCATGCCCAGCCATAAAAGTGTAGGATCAAAAGGTACTTCCTCCAGGAAGTATTTCAAATTCTCTCCAATCTGATTTATTTTCAGCTTCCCCAAGACTCTATAACTTTATTATAGCAGTTATTTGTCTGCTTTAGGTTACATTGTAACTATAACTTTCTTCCTCAAAAATTATAAGGCATAGGGCTTCCCTGGTGGCGCAGTGGTTGGGAATCTGCCTGCCAATGCAGGGGACACGGGTTCGAGCCCTTGTCTGGGAAGGTCCCACATGCCGCGGAGCGACTAGGCCCGTGAGCCACAATTGCTGAGCCTGCGCGTCTGGAGCCTGTGCGCCACAACAAGAGAAGCCGCGATAGTGAGAGGCCCGCGCACCGTGATGAAGAGTGGCCCCCGCTTGCCGCAACTAGAGAAAGCCCTCGTACAGAAACAAAGACCCAACACAGCCATAAATAAATAAATAAATAAAATTTTTTAAAAAAATTATAAGGCATAGAAAATAAGAATTTCCTAGTACATAGTTGGTATTCAAAACACTTACGAATTGAAATAGTGATTTTAATTTTTCCAAAGAATGCTTGAAAATAGATCTCATTTCATTATACAAATACATACAAGCCTGCAAAACTGGTAGAACAGACGTTATCACCTCCCCCTACCACCAGATGACAGATTATTATGAACATCATAATTACTATTATATTAAGCAGCTAACATTCCTTGAACATTAACTATATGCCAGATACTAAGCTAAGTGCTTTACATAGTTTATTTTATTTATTCCTCAAAACAATCATATAAAGTAGGTTCCATTATTACCACCAATTTACGGATGAGGAAACTGAAGCTCCAAGAGGTAAAATTACATGCCCAAGGTCTGACAGTAGTAGGTTAGGGCTAATAAATGGCAGAGCTTAGAATAAAATCCAGATCTGTCTGACTGCAAAGCTCACTGTTAACTGCTACACTTTTCTGCCTTTCAGTATTTGCCCAAGTAGTTCTCACTAATAAACCGTGATGCTAATCACAGTTCATTTAAACTTAGTAATAAAAAATATTCAAAATTTTCAGTTCAAAATTCACTAAAATAAAATGACATCTATACTGTTGAACCATAACAGCAACATGAAAATGAAAGAATTACTTACTTGCACAATTTGCCTTCTGCCATGTGGAATTGAAAAACTCAGACAGAATCACAACTATTTGCATTCTATCTGCCATTAAGAGACTTCTGGCACAATTATGACTCTCTGAGGAATTCTATAACGACAAAAGAAAAAGAAAGAAAAATACAATCTGAATGTTTTTAGACTTCCCAAACAACAACTTGAGGCAAAAAACCTTATAAAAATAATTCAAATATTTATTATAAGCATTTAATTTTTTTTTGCTATAATCAAATAATGATGTCATTAATAATAACAACTGTAATAAAACAATAGCAGCTAACATTTATTGGTACCAGGTTCACTTGCAAGAGAAGAAAATCTTTGCTTCTTAAATAAATAAGTACTTGCTTCTATGGTACAATCTCAACTTAGGCCCACATGTAATATTTCTTACTCCTTATGCACAGGAAAAAATTCTGGAAAGCTATTCACCAAAATGTACCAGTAGTTATCTCTGAATAATGGAAATAGAGCGATTTTCATTTTCTTTTTTGCCTCTTTTACACTGTCTAAATTTTTCTACAATGAACATATATTATTTACACATTTTTAAAAACCTGGTGGGTAAATGATCACAAAACATTGTTTCATCTTCTGGGCATTTTTTGGCTCAAAATCTTAAAATCCACAAGAAAATGTGATACATCTAGTTTGTACCGAAATAGTTTGTACCCAGATAGAAGAACACGCTTTCCACAGATCGTTTTAATAATGAAACTCATACTATGCAAATAATAAATTCAAGTTCCTAAATTATTGGATCCTTATCTATTTCCTTTCCCTTTTGCCCCAAGCAAGGAACTAAGTCCTGCTGACTCTTCATTCTTTCAAAGTTATTTAACTCCTACTATTTACCAGGCACTATAAGAATCTTGGAGTTCTGAGTATACAAAGAGTATAAAGGAATGCCATCAACACTGGGTCTTCAGAACCTCCCCAGAGACATACAGATAAGGAATTAAATAGCGTCATTAGTAATAAAAAAGAGAATATGTTGACTCTAGAAAAGAACTGATCAGCCATGTGGGATAAGAAAAGAGGGAAGGAGGGCTTAACAGCAGAATTCTTGTTTTAAAATATCTCTGAAGATCATTTTGGGATGATTACCCTTTCTGTGGCTTAGTTTTGTTGTCTCATTAAAACATGCAGCCAAATGAACACTTGCCTTTAAAATAGTAAATTGACCAAAACATTTAAAAAAGCCCTTTTCTTGGAATTGCTTTCAGAGCAATATCAGCTATAGAAGAAGATTTCATAAAAGATGAAACAATGTTTTGTGATAATTTACCCACCAGATTAAAGTAGAGCATGGCCTAAAGAGTCAGAAAAATCTGGATTACTAGCTGGTAATCTTGGACAGCTGAGGTAAACTCTCTGAGGCTCAGTTTCATGATCATGAGTCCTACAGGTACAGTATTAAATGAAATACCATACGTTAATCACTTAGCACAATGTCTGGCACCTAGTAAGTAACTGATATATGCTATTTCACCTAGCGACCTGTTGCCAACAAGAAGTGCTCTAAGTGGGTGTAGCTGGCTAAGTATAACCAGTTACTTAAGTAGAGTCTTCGTAAGTGGATGACTGGATATTTTAAAAATCAATACAGATACAAACTAGGGGCCTGAACCAAGATGGCGGAGTAGAAGGACATGCTCTCACTCCCTCTTGTGAGAACACCAGAATCACAACTAGTTGCTGGACAATCATCGACAGAAAGACACTGGAACTCACCAAAAAAGATACCCCACATCCAAAGACAAAGGAGAAGCCACAATGAGACAGTAGGAGGGGCACAATCACAGCAAAATCAAATCCCATAACTGCTGGGTGGGTGACTCACAGACTGGAGAACACTTATACTACAGAAGTCCACCCACTGGAGTGAAGGTTCTGAGCCCCACGTCAGGCTTCCCAACCTGGGGGTCTGGCAATCGGAGGAGGAATTCCTACAGAATCAGACTTTGAAGGCTAGTGGGATCTGATTGTAGGACTTTGACAGGACTGGGGGAAACAGAGACTCCACTCTTGGAGGGCACACACAAAGCAGTGCACGCATCGGGACCCAGGGGAAGGAGCAGTGAACCCAGGGGAGACTGAACCAGACCTACCTGCTAGTGTTGGAGGCTCTCCTGCAGAGGCAGGGGGTGGCTGTGGATCACCGTGGGGACAAGGACACTGGCAGCAGAAGTTCTGGGAAGTACTCCTTGGCATGAGCCCTCCCAGAGTCGGCCATTAGCCCCAACAAAGAGCCCAGATAGGCTCCAGTGTTGGGTTGCCTCAGGCAAAACAACCAACAGGGAGGGAACCCAGTCCCACCCATCAGCAGTCAAGCGGATTAAAGTTTTACTGAGCTCTGCGCACCAGAGCGACACCCAGCTCTACCCACCACCAGTCCCTCCCATCAGGAAACCTGCACAAGCCTCTTAGATAGCCTCATCCATCAGAGGGCAGACAGCAGAAGCAAGAAGAACTACAATCCTGCAGCCTGTGGAACAAAAACCACATTCACAGAAGGATAGACAAGATGAAAAGGAAGAGGGCTATGTACCAGATAAAGGAACAAGATAAAACCCCCCAAGAAAACTAAATGAAGTGGAGATAGGCAACCTACCAGAAAAAGAATTCAGAATAATGATAGTGAAGATGATCCAGGACCTCGGAAAAACAATGGAGGCAAAGATCGAGAAGATGCAAAAAATGTTTAACAAAGACCTAGAAGAATTAAAGAACAAACAAACAGAGATGAACAATACAATAACTGAAATGAAAACTACACTAGAAGGAATCAATAGCAGAATAACTGAGGCAAAAGAACGGATAAGTGACCTGGAAGATAGAATGGTGGAATTCACTGCTGTGGAACAGACTAAAGAAAAAAGAATGAAAAGAAATGAAGACAGCCTAAGACACCTCTGGGACAACATTAAACGCAATAACATTCACATTATAGGGGTCCCAGAAGGAAAAGAGAGAGAGAAAGGACTTGAGAAAATATTTGAACAGATTATAGTCGAAAACTTCCCTAATATGGTAAAGGAAATAGCCACCCAAGTCCAGGAAGCACAGCGAGTCCCATACAGGATAAACCCAAGGAGAAACATGCCAAGACACATAGTAATCAAACTGGCAAAAATTAAAGACAAAGAAAAATTATTGAAAGCAGCAAGGGAAAAACAACAAATAACATACAAGGGAACTCCCATAAGGGTAACAGCTGATTTCTCAGCAGAAACTCTGCAAGCCAGAAGGGAGTGGCATGGTATACTTAAAGTGATGAAAGGGAAGAAACTACAGCCAAGATTACTCTACCCGGCAAGGATCTCATTTAGATTTGATGGAGAAATCAAAAGCTTTACAGACAAGCAAAAGCTAAGAGAATTCAGCACCACCAAACCAGCTCTATAACAAATGCTAAAGGAACATCTCTAAGTGGGAAACACAACAGAAGAACAGGACCTACAAAAACAAACCCAAAACAATTAAGAAAATGGTCAGAGGAACATACATATCGATAATTACCTTAAACCTCAATGGATTAAATGCTCCAACCAAAAGACACAGGCTTGCTGAATGGATACAAAAACAAGACCCATATATATGCTGTCTACAAGAGACCCATTTCAGACATAGGGACACATACAGAATGAAAGTGACGGGATGGAAAAAGATATTCCATGCAAATGGAAATCAAAAGAAAGCTGGAGTAGCAATACTCATATCAGATAAAATAGACTTTAAAACAAAGAATGTTACAAGAGACAAGGAAGGACACTACATAATGATCCAGGGATCAATCCAAGAAGAAGATATAACAATTATAAATATATATGCACCCAACATAGGAGCACATCAATACATAAGGCAACTGCTCACAGCTGTAAAAGAGGAAATGGACAGTAACACAATAATAGTGGGGGACTTTAACACCCCACTTACACCAATGGACAGATCATCCAAAATGAAAATAAATAAGGAAACAGAAGCTTTAAATGACACAATAGACCAGATAGATTTAATTGATATTTATAGGACATTCCATCCAAAAACAGCAGACTACACTTTCTTCTCAAGCACGCACGGAACATTCTCCAGGATAGATCACATCATAGGTCACAAATCAAGCCTCAGTAAATTTAAGAAAATTGAAATCATATCAAACATCTTTTCTGACCACAACGCTATGAGATTAGAAGTGAATTACAGGGGAAAAAACGTAAAAAACACAAACACATGGAGGATAAACAATACGTTACTAAATAACCAAGAGATCGCTGAAGAAATCAAAGAGGAATTCAAAAAATACCTAGAGACAAATGACAATGAAAACACGACAATCCAAAACCTCTGGGACACAGCAAAGGCAGTTCTAAGAGGGAAGTTTATAGCTATACAAGCCTACCTCAAGAAAAAAGAAAAATCTCAAATAAACAATCTAACCTTACACCTAAAGGAACTAGAGAAAGAAGAACAAACAAAACCCAAAGTTAGCAGAGGGAAAGAAATCATAAAGATCAGAGCAGAAATAAATGAAATAGAAACAAAGAAAACAATAGCAAAGATCAATAAAACGAAAAGCTAGTTCTTTGAGAAGATAAACAGAATTGATAAACCATTAGCCAGACTCATCAACAAAAAGAGAGAGAGGACTCAAACCAATAAAATTAGAAATGAAAAAGGAGAAGTTACAACAGACACTGCAGAAATACAAAGCATCCTAAGAGACTACTACAAGCAACTCTATGCCAATAAAATGGACATCCTGGAAGAAGTGGACAAATTCTTAGAAAGGTATAACCTTCCAAGACTGAACCAGGAAGAAACAGAAAATATGAACAGACCAATCACAAGTAATGAAATTGAAACTGTGATTAAAAACCTTCCAACAAACAGAAGTCCAGGACCAGATGGCTTCACAGGTGAACTCTATCAAACATTTAGAGAAGAGCTAATACCCATCCTTCTCAAACTCTTCCAAAAAATTGTGGAGGAAGGAACACTCCCAAACTCATTCTATGAGGCCACCATTACCCTGATACCAAAACCAGACAAAGATACTACAAAAAAAGAAAATTACAGACCACTATCACTGATGAATATAGATGCAAAAAGCCTTAACGAAATAGTAGTAAACAGAATCCAACAACACATTAAAAGGATCATACACCATGATCAAGTGGAATTTCTCCCAGGGATGCAAGGATTATTCAACATACACAAATCAATCAATGTGATACACCATATTAACAAATTGAAGAATAAAAACCATATGCTCATCTCAATAGATGCAGAAAAAGTTTTGACAAAATTCAACATCCATTTATGATAAAAACTCTCCAGAAAGTGGGCATAGAGGGAAACTACCTCAACATAATAAAGGCCATATATGACAAACCCACAGCAAACATCATTCTCAATGGTGAAAAACTGAAAGCATTTCCTCTAAGATCAGGAACGAGACAAGGATGTCCACTCTCACCGCTATTATTCAACATAGTTTTGGAAGTCCTAGCCACAGCAATCAGAGAAGAAAAAGAAATAAAAGGAATACAAATTAGAAAAGAAGAAGTAAAACTGTCACTGTTTGCAGATGTCATGATACTATACATAGAGAATCCTAAAGATGCCACCAGAAAACTATTAGAGCTAATCAATGAATTTGGTAAAGTTGCAGGATACAAAATTAATGCACAGAAATCTCTTGCATTCCTGTACACTAATGATGAAGAATCTGAAAGAAAAATTAAGGAAACACTCCCATTTACCATTGCAACAAAAAGAATAAAATACCTAGGAATAAACCTACCTAGGGAGACAAAAGACCTGTATGCAGAAAACTATAAGACACTGATGAAAGAAATTACAGATGATACCAACAGGTGGAGAGATATACCATGTTCTTGGATTGGAAGAATCAATATTGTGAAAATGAGTATACTACCCAAAGCAATCTACAGATTCAATGCAATCCCTATCAAATTACCAATGGCATTTTTTACGGAACTAGAACAAAAAATCTTAAAATTTGTATGGAGACACAAAAGACCCCGAATAGCCAAAGCAGTCTTGAGGGAAAAAAACGGAGCTGGAGGAATCAGACTCTCTGACTTCAGACTATACTACAAAGCTACAGTAATCAAGACAATATGGTACTGGAACAAAAACAGAAACATAGATCAATGGAACAAGATAGAAAGCCCAGAGGTAAACCCACACACCTATGGTCAACTAATGTATGACAAAGGAGGCAAGGATATACAATGGAGAAAAGACAGTCTCTTCAATAAGTGGTGCTGGGGAAAATGGACAGCTACATGTAAAAGAACGAAATTAGAACACTCCCTAACACCATACACAAAAATAAACTCAAAATGGATTAGAGACCTAAATGTAAGACCGGACTTTATAAAACTCTTAGAGGAAAACATAGGAAGAACACTCTTTGATATAAATCACAGCAAGATCTTTTTTGATCCACCTCCTAGAGTAATGGAAATAAAAACAAAAATAAACAAATGGGACCTAATGAAACTTCAAAGCTTTTGCACAGCAAAGGAAACCATAAACAAGACGAAAAGACAACCCTCAGAATGGGAGAAAATATTTGCAAACGAATCAACGGACAAAGGATTAATCTCCAAAATATATAAACAGCTCATGCAGCTCAACATTAAAAAAACAAACAACCCAATCCAAAAATGGGCAGAAGACCTAAATAGACACTTCTCCAAAGAAGACATACAGATGGCCAAGAAGCACATGAAAAGCTGCTCAACATCACTAATTATTAGAGAAATGCAAATCAAAACTATAATGAGGTGTCACCTCACACCAGTTAGAATGGGCATCAGAAAGTCTACAAACAATAAATGCTGGAGAGGGTGTGGAGAAAAGGGAACCCTCTTGCACTGTTGGTGGGAATGTAAACTGATACAGCCACTATGGAGAACAGTATGGAGGTTCCTTAAAAAACTAAAAATAGAATTACCATATGATCCAGCAATCCCACTACTGGGCATATACCCAGAGAAAACCATAATTCAAAAAGACACATGCACCCCAATGTTCACTGCAGCACTATTTACAATAGCCAGGTCATGGAAGCAACCTAAATGCCCATCCACAGACGAATGGATAAAGAAGTTGTGGTACATATATACAATGGAATATTACTCAGCCATAAAAAGGAACGAAATTCGGTCATTTGTTGAGACGTGGATGGATCTAGAGACCGTCATACAGAGTGAAGTAAGTCAGAAAGAGAAAAACAAATGTGGAACCTAGAAAAATGGTAGAGATGAACCGGTTTGCAGGGAAGAAATTGAGACACAGATGTAGAGAACAAACGTATGGACACCAAGGGGGGAAAGCCGTAGCAGGGGGGTGGGTGGGATGAATTGGGAGATTGGGATTGACATGTATACACTGATGTGTATAAAACTGATGACCAATAAGAACCTGCTGTATAAAGAAAAAAAAATCAATACAGAATAACCTGCATGAGTGGTCAATGTGAGGAATAGTTCAGTTGAGGAAGACATCAGTGTAGTTGGGAGAAATAAGGAGAGTTCACGAAGGAAGCAGGATTTGAACTAAGCCCTATACTAAGAAAGGGAAGAAGGTTCTAAAATGGGGTAAATAAAATGATCGAGGGGTGAAAATAGGAATGGTTATGTAGTATTCAGGGAGTATTCAGGAGGCCAGTGGAAGGTACCTCTATGAAAGTAGAGGCAGTATAGGGAGAAGTCAGGGCAAGGTAATGAAGGGTCTTGAGGGTTATGAGAGTCACACAGTGGGAAACTTTTTAAGATTTTTGAGGAAGATGGCATGAAAAGCAGAGTTTGGAGAGCACAGGTCTATATCACAATATGTAGGGTGAAGCAGGAGACTAAATAGACTATTTCCATAGTTCATGTATAATGAGAAGACAGTAGCAACAGTGAGAATGGAAGGTAAGTGATGAATAATCCCAACAATGATGATGTACTTTTGAATACCTAATGGTTCTAAAAGCTCTAAATGTATAACTCACTTAATCCTTGTAACAACTCTATGAAATAGGCAGTGGTATCCTTTTGGATTCAAACCCAGCCTCTTTCACTGCATGGCCTTGGGTAAGTTACTTAATCACTCTGAGGCTCAGTTTCCTAAAGCATGATATCCACCTATATATGTCTAGGTTCCTCATCTGGACAAAAGTTCCTTTAGGATGGAAACTTTGTCTTATATCTTTGTATTCCCAACACCTAGCACATGACAAAAAACATTGGCCTTTGGTTTATATTTAGAACTTTTAATACTCAAATCTGTCACAACCACTTAGCAGAAACCTAACCACAATGAATCCAACAATCCACTTTCATCATGCCTATTTGGCAAAATGCAAACAACCAAGCAGATTATTTCCACAATAAATCCATAATCCCAAACTGTACTCCTCACTTGCCTGTCTGCTCATTCTCCCCTCTTTAACACCACTATTGCAATCTTCTCCACTCTCCCTTGAAACTGATATCCCTCTCACCCTTTACTCTCAAGTGAAGATCTAGCCTCCTGGTTGACAGTGAAAACAGAGACCATCAAGCTGAAACTCTGATCTGCCTACCCCTCTACACCCAACCTCTCCTTCTACCCTCCTGTTAGAGTGCAGAACGTGCCTGCCCCTGTCAAAGGCTCATCTCTCTCTCTCTCTGTGGATGCCTTAGATCTCAACTACTCTGCCTTCTCAGGAAAACTGACCTTGTTTACTTTCCCACTGTTTCCTATATCTTCACTCTCTCTATAGGATTCTTCCTATCAGCATTTAAACATGTTCAGGTCTCTCCCATCTTAAGAAAGGAAGAAGGGAAGTAGAGACAGAGGGATGGAGGGACAAAGGAACAAAAAGAAATTAAAAGAAAATCCCTGAGTCTCAATTCCTCTTTAGTGACCTCTCTTTCTTATCTCTTCCTTATGGCCAAACTTTTAGTTGTGTAGTATCACAATTCCCACTTCCTCATCTTCCATTCACTATTTAATCTACTTTAATCTTACTCTCACCCCCAAGTGCTCCCTCAAAATGGCTCTTATGGCACCAAGAATGCCAATGTTGATAGATTCACTTCTGGTCCTCTCAGCTGGATTTGACACAAATAACCACCCATTCCCTTTTCCCTTTTATAGGACAGCACATTCTCCTGATTTTTCTTAATCTCTCCGACTCTTCTTTCTTGGTCTCTTTCAATATTTTATCCTCTAACCAAATCTTCAACCCAGCATTTCTTATGTATTCTCACTTCTTACTCAAACTCATCATACCATGGTTTCAAACACTACTTTTAAGCTGACTACTCCCAAACCGATTATCCCCAATCCACATCTCTAGACATACATATTCAACCACATATGCAATATCTCCACCTAGATGTCTCATAAACACCTCAGAATCAACAAGTTCAATATCAAGTTCATGATCTTCCCCCACCAAACAGGTTCCTCCCTCCATCTTACTAAATAGCAACCCTATTCACTAAGCTGCTCTTATTAAAACCCTGGAAATCATCGTTCCTTTCCTTCACATTCCATATTCAAATAACTACCAAGTTTTGTCAGTTCTACCTCCTAAATATCTCTGAAATCTATCCATTTCTCCCCGTCACAATGGCCCACATGTAGCCTAGCCACCAACATTTCTCACATCACTGCAAGAGTCTCTTAATTCATTTCCCCACACATACTCTTTCCCTACCCTCCCTAGTCCCTGTCCCCTCCATTTTCTCTCATGTAGCCATAATGACCTTTTAAAGTACAAATCGGATCATATCATTCACAGAATTAAACCCTTCAGTAATATCACACTGCTTTAAAATCAAAGACTAAAACCCTTAGTACTACCCTATTGGTAATATGACCTGGCACCTGCCCACTTCCTCAGGCTCAGATCACTAGTCTCCTCCTGGCTCACAGTGCTTTAAGTTCTTTCTAGTCCTCAAATACACCAGACTCCCATTCAGAGTCTTCACACCTGCTACTTCATTACATGTATACATTCTCTCTCCTCCCCGACCTTCTCAAATTTTAGTTGTCAGCTTTAATCACTGACCACTTCTATCTACTCCCAGCTGATCTTGAATGCTCAAGATCAGCATTCTTGTTATATGTTTTGGTGGCATATGGGACTTTTTTCTTTGCAACACTTATCACACCTGAATTAAATAATTACTTTTATAACAATATGTTTAATGTCTGTTTCCCCTACCAGACTACAAGCTCTGCTCATTCACAGCTATATCCCTAGTTACTACCACTACCCTGCACATAATAGGTACTCAATAATTTTTTTTTTAGTGAATGAGAAGCACTACATTTTCTGATCTCCAATGAAAGACATAGATTACGTTATGCTATGTTCCAATTTTCTCCCTATATTCCTAACAATTTATTAATCTACACTAAAACTATGTTGAACACTTCTAGATACATACCTCCAATCATAGGTAATATATATATAAACATATCAATATGTCTATCTATCTGCTTATATAAATTTTAAACAAACCAAGTATAATAAGATGAAGATTAGCAATTGAGAATTTGGGGGGCCAAAGCATCCTGGCAACCACTCTGGTGATGCTGAACAGCTCAATGAAACTACATCTCTATTCAGTTTAAATTAAAGAAGAAAGTATGACTCTAAGTAAGAGGGAATCCGTCAATTCTACTATTCAGGTTTCACAAATCACTGTATTCTTTACCTTGAGATAATAAAACTATATGGAGTCCTTGACCCAGTAATTCCAAGAGGAAGTGACTAGAAAATTGAATTCTCATCAGATAACTCTATTACAGTTAAATGAATCAGCTTGCTGTACCACAGAAATAGCTTGCTAATTTCTACCTTTGATTCTTTTTCTCCTTGTTATAATCCCCTCCTCTCAATCAATCCATGGACATGGATTCATCCTAAAGAGGTGAGAAAGAATGACTCACGTCATTCTGGCCACAGAACAATGCACCTAATTGCTTAAAACAGAATATGATGCCATATCATATCCTGCTGTAGTTGACAGGGACAAGTCTTTGGTGTTTTACTTTAAAATCATGGTGAGATATACTATATATATATGTATACACACACACACACACACACACACACACATATATAGCCCTTGCTATACCCAGTAGAAGTATGCCTGAAAAATACTGCATGTAGGTCTACATTTACTTAAAGTACCTTGAAAAGTAGCTCTTTACAGAGACCGGCCACAGAATTTATTTAATGCAAATAAATTCCCTATTTTTGTAAAAAATACATATTTATGTCAAGTAATATCAGGCTGACAAAGTAGGATGCAACTCTATGTTTATATTTTGTCAAATCAACTATGATTTATGAAATAATTCCAACCACATTTTCATGAGACTTTTTTTCTCAGTACAAGAGGAACTTTCCACTCCATAATCGCAAAGTCATTTCTCCTGTTTTTCCTTTACAAGGCATATCCAGCCCATACCTCATGACTCCCGCCAGCTCTGACACTCTAATCCTTTCCTACTCTAGCCCCTATAAGGTACTTAGGAACAAGGACATGTCTCTGTGCCTGCCTGCCTTCCTTCCTTCCTCCCTCCCTCCCTTTCTTTCTTTCTCTTTCTTTCTTTTAATCAAGACCCTCACAGCACCAACCACATGACCAGAAGAGCTCTAAGAGTACCAAGAGTGGAGGGCAGATTTACCATTTTGTAAGATTTTAGTTCCCATTTACTGAGAACTATTACTATGTGTAGTAATAGTTTTCTCAGAGTTCCTCTCACACCCATCTTACAGATGAGACAACAGAAACAGAGAATATAAATTGCCCAGAGTACACCTCGAATAAGCAGAGAAGAACTGGTCTCCTGGCAGAATGGCTCCAGGCTGTATTAATGACTAAAATGAACTCTCATGCATTATCTCTTTTTATTTTTTTAACAGTCACATCTGGCAGCGGTTTTTCTCTATTCTACAGAGGAGGAAACTCCAAGATAGACTCCAAGGTAATTAATCCAAGGTCAAACTGCTAGAAAGTGGTGGATCTGAAAATGCCTGGCTACAAAGCTCAAGTTCCTTACCACCAGCACACTATAGTTTCCCCACTCCACCTGGGGTTTCAGGAAAGAGTCCTTCCTGGGAACTCCAGGTGGAGATGGGAAGAAGCTGCGGCAGACTGGGGGGAAAGAGGTGAAGAAAGGTAGAGTTGGCGTGCAGAAGCCCCAAGAAAACTAGTCATACCTATCTGCAAATATGTACCAAAAGATGCCCAACAGCAGCCATGGAAGCAAAAATCCAAACCCCAAGCCCCATAATGCCACCCACTTTTCTGATGCCCCTAACTCCACAGTCCCAATCCAACCCCCTTTTCTCACAAATGGGGAAACTGAGCACCCCCCCACACCAAGTTAACCATCATTCCATCCTCCTCCCTTTCCAACAATCCACGCCAGAGGTCCCGGGTGTGCCTTCTACCCACCCCCACGGCTCGGCTGATGTTGTCCATCTTGCTGGCGACCTGTTGGAAGAGGGGATAGCAGGTCTGACAGAGGCGCACCGGCCGGGCGCCGCGCACTAGACACCCGGTCAGCTCTGCGCTGCTGTTGGCGAAGTCCAGCAGCAGCTCCCGGCACTCGGGATCCAAATCCGGCAAGTCTGGGGGTAGTGACAGTGGCCCCATCCTTCCGCCCTGCAGTAAAGCCAGGGACAAGTCCTCCACCTTCAGCAACTGCTCCTCCGACAGGAGGTCGTGGAGGACCCGGTGGGAACTGCTGCCCAAGGAGAAGGTGCCCAGAGCCAGCCCCGACCACAGCAGCGCCACCAATAGCAGCCGCAGCAGCAGCAACGATGACCTCCGCCGCGCGACTGTCCGGTCCGGGTCCATCGCGGGGTTCACGAACCCCAAGGCGCAGACCTCCACCTCTCCGCCCCTAGTCTGTGCTGCGGACAGCGGCCGCTTCCGGCTTCCTTGGGCGCAGGCCGCGAGCAGGGTCACGAGGCGCGCGCGTCACGGCCCCGCCTCCGGCGCGCGGCGCCCCGCCCCATTGGCTGCAGAGAGACTCTCGCGCAGCGGACCGGCGCGTGTGCGGGAGCGCGCCCAGACGGGCGGTTTCGCGCTCTCATCCTGTGCCAAGCGCCTGACCGAGGGGCGCGCGAGACCCGTGTGGCGTCGGCTGTGGAGCCCCGAGCTGAGGCTCGCCTGCCCTATGAATACAGGCGTCGGCCGCTTTTAGCCGTTAAATCTCGGGGGTCTTGCCCTCGGTTGCCCACCTCTTTAGTTGTTCGCTGAGTTCTAGAAGTCTGAGGAGTTATGTGCCACAGAAAGACGGACGGCCTCCGCCGTGGGAATTACGAGTGAGTTCCCTGAGAAAGCCTGCTGGCACATGCCTTGGCAGGTTTTTTTACTTGGTATTTCTTAGCATAATTTTCCCCCTCAAAATATTTGGAAAGAGTAATGACGTGTGTTGATTATTTTTGATAGTGGAGCCTAGCGGCTTACAAGCTTTTTTTCCCCTTAAGCTCAGCTGTGTCAGCGCTGTCCGATAGACTTCGTGAGGTGATGGAAAGATTCTGTATCTGCGCTCATACGGTAGCCACTAGCCACTTGCGGCTGTGGAGCACTCGTAATGTGGCTACTGCCATCGGGGAACTGAATTTTTAACTGTATTTAATGTGAATGTAAATAGCCCTATCTGGCGAGCGGTGCTGTGTCGGACAGCGCCGGTCTAAGTTCTCTCACTGTGTAGCCTGGTCCTTGGGTGGCTAATGTCCAGGTTTCCTTGTGACTGAAGGGGTTCCTGGGGTGCAGCACAAGCCTGTATCCCAGTGCAAAAACCTGGAAAATCCTCGCCAAACTGCTCAATTTCAAACTCCTATCCAGTTTCTGACAAGCCCAGGGCAATCTTTGGGGACACTCTGAAAAGCGTCCTGATACCACTACTGTGCTGTAAAAAGAATTTAGCTAATGACCTGGAAAACGGTTTTCTGACAAGTATCTGCTAACAGATTTGGTAGAAGAATTATTTCCTGGCTGTTTTGTGTCATCCCGCTTTCGTTTTTGCCTTGTAAATTGCAGAGCTACTGTACTAATTCCTATTCATCTTATGGTGCTAATTTATGTTTCTGAGAGTTGGTAGAGTTACTTTTTTAGCCAGTCTGTTTGATTATTGTTTTGTGTTCCTAATGGGAAGGGAGAAAAGTTCCATAATTTCTTTAACATGCCTGTTTATTCTTTTAATATTACAAACAATATTGCAGGTAATAATCATATCTATACAGGTTGGTATATGTTTAAGATAAATTCCTAGCAATAGACTTGCTGGGTCAGAGAGTATGTGCATTTGTGATGTTGTTGATTGTGCTATATTACTTTCCACGGAGGTTTAATAATTTACTCATAATGGTTCCTAAAGAACTCTTAAGAATGGTAATTCTAACATGTAGAAAGACCTAAAAGTTATAGGATGACATTTGAGAAAATTAAGACAACTTATTTTACTGGGGTGGCTAATGTCCAGGTTTCCTTAGGACTGAAGGAGTTCCTGGAGTGCAGCACAAACCTGCATCCAATGCAAAAACCTGGAAAATCCTGGGCAAACCACTCAATTTCAAACTTCCCTTCCTGGAGCAATTCCATCCTAAAGCTGTTAGATCAAGTAGCGTAAGGTTGGCATCCATGCTTGGTCGGGTGGGGGTGTCAGAGGCCCAGAGAGGGGTGTCAGAGCACAGGGAAGAAGAGGAAGACATGACGGTGTGGGGGGGCGGGGAATCCTGGTGCAGGGTATTGGATCCTGAGTTGGGTAAGAAGGGTTTCCCTGTAAGGGAGGGTACAGCAGTGACTGGGAGTTTGCTTACCTTCAGAAGGATTGATCAAATAGGTAAGTATATTAAGGATAATGGGAGTCTGGTTTCTCATTGTCCAAGAAGGGAGTTACAAATATGAAAAGGGAGAAAAGTAGAATGAACTCTGTAGTGTTGGATTAAAATTAGCAATGTATGTATTATTAGTGGCTGCAAATACATATAGAAATAGATTGTGGCTTCTAAATGTCATTCTCCACTAAAAGGAATCAAGAATCCTTGGAGAAATAGCCAATTCTACCGCTGGGGTAGGAAAAGCAGAAGTTTAGCCTGGATCATCTTTTTGTACCAGAAAGTAAGGAAGTGCTGAAAGAATGATGGGGACGTGTCAAGAACACACAGAAGCCAGCTTAACTGGCTCCCACTGGCCAAATCTGGAACAATTTGAGCATCAAAACAAATAATGGTGGTCAATGGGTCGTAAACCATTGAATAAAACAGGAAACCAGGAACCTATAGTGATATATTTAAATAAATGAATAAGCTGAATGTTTCATGGGGATTAAAATATTTACATATTTTCAAAGTCATCTGCTCAAAAAATATGTATTAATTATAAATGGAAAAAATGAGTAAATTTACAGTGGAGAAGTCTGTCAGATCCCACATTAATCAAATGATCAACATGAACGTCATCATAATGGGACAGATAGAAATTGTATGCCACCTGATAGAACGCAGTTAGAAGAACATAGCACCAATTCTATATATTCCTACCAAAGATGCATAACCTGATTCTAATCATGAGAAAACATCAGATAAATCAAGTTGTTTCATTCTGCAAAATATCTAGCCTGTAATCTATAGTGTTATGTCTACAAGAGTCAAGAAAAGATTGAGAAATTGCACCTGACATAAAGAACATTATTCAGACAACTAGCGAAATTTGAATGGGATCTGAGAATTAGATGGTAGTAATGTATAATGTTAATTTCCTGATTTTTATAATTGTATTGTGGTTATGCAAGAGAATGTTTTTATTTGTAAATATAAAATACACAGGAAAGCATTCAGGGGTGATAGGACATCAGGGCAGCAACTTACTTTTTTTTGAGGTATAGTTGATTTACAATACTGTGTTAGTTTCAGGTGTACAGCAAAGTGATTCAGTCATATATTTTTTTTCAGATTATTTTCCATTATAGGTTATTACAAGATATTGAATATTATTCCCTGTGTTATACAGTAAATCCTTGTTGCTTATCTATTTTTTTTTAAATTTATTTATTTTTGGCTGTGTTGGGTCTTCGTTTCTGTGCGAGGGCTTTCTCTAGCTGCGGTGAGCGGGGGCCACTCTTCATCGCAGTGCGCGGGCCTCTTATTATCGTGGCCTCTCTTGTTGCGGAGCACAGGCTCCAGACGCGCAGGCTCAGTAATTCTGGCTCACGGGCCTAGTTGCTCCGCGGCATGTGAGATCTTCCCAGACCAGGGCTCGAACCCGTGTTCCCTGCATTAGCAGGTAGAGTGTCAACCACTGTGCCACCAGGGAAGCCCCACTTATCTATTTTATATACAGTAGTGTGTATCTGTTAATCCCATACTCTTAATTTATCCCTCTCCCCCTCCCTTTCCCCTTTGGTAACCGTAAGTTTGTTTTCTGTCTGTGAGTCTGTTTATGCTTTGTATATACATTCATTTGTATTATTTTTTAGATTCCACCTGTAAGTGATATCATATAATATTTGTCTTTGTCTGACTTACTTCACTTAGTATGATGTTCTCTAGGTACATCCATGTTGCTGCAAATGGCAATATTTCATTCTTTTTATGGCTGAGTAGTATTCCATTGTATATATGTACCACATCTTCTTTAGCCATTCATCTGTCAGTGGACGCTTAGTTGCTTCCATGTCTTGGCTATTGTAAATAGTGCTGCTGTGAACATTGGGATGCATGTACCTTTTCAAATTAGAGTTTTTCATCTTTTCTGGATATATGCCCAGGAGTGGGATTGCTGGATCATATGGTAGCTCTATTTTTAGTTTTTTAAGGGACCTCCATACTTTTTTCCATAGTGGATGCACCAATTTACATTCCCACCAACAGTGTAAGAGGGTTCTCTTTTCTCCACACCCTCTCCAGCATTTATCATTTGTAGATTTTTTGATGGTAGCCATTCTGACCAGTGTGAGGTGATATCTCATTGTCGTTTTGATTCAGCAACTTACTTTCAGTTGGTTCTGGAAAGAAATGATTTGTACTGTGCTTCCAACTTTTTTGTAAGCTTGATATTGTTTCAAAATTTAAAATACATTGTAAAAAAATTAGGGTACAGCAGTGCAATAGAATTCTGTGCATTTGACATCTTATGTACCCAATGTGGAACAATTGCCAACATAAATTAAATGGAAAAAAAGAAAGTGTCAAAAAAAAGAATTTTTAATGCTCATGCATACATATGCATAGACTGTCTCCAGAAGGATACACTAAGTGTGGTCACTTTGATAGAAGAGGAATTGAATTGAGTAGTATGGGAACAGGGCTAGAAGAGAGACTGTTCATTGTAAACTTTATTACTTTTAAATTTTTGTTCCATGTGAATATTATTCTTACTCAAAAAATTAATAAAAATGAAAAGATAGTTTCTTACCTTGTCAGCTATCAGTGGGTTCAGGGCATTTGTGAATCCTACGAAAGTTTTTCATAGAGTTTTGTACGTATGTATATCTTTCTGAGAAGAGTGACATAACTTTCATCAGTTTTGTTTTTTTTGTAATTTATTTATTTTTGGCTGTGTTGGGTCTTCGTTTCTGTGTGAGGGCTTTCTCTAGTTGCGGCAAGTGGGGGCCACTCTTCATCGCGGTGCGCGGGCCTCTCACTATCGTGGCCTCTCTTGTTGCGGAGCACAGGCTCCAGACGCGCAGGCTCAGTAGTTGTGGCGCACGGGCTTAGTTGCTCCGCGGCATGTGGGATCTTCCTAGACCAGGGCTCGAACCCGTGTCCCCTGCATTAGCAGGCAGATTCTCAACCACTGCGCCACCAGGGAAGCCCCTCATCATAGTTTTTAATAGGGGTCTGTGATCCAAAAGATTAAGAACCATAGATTTAAAATAAACCCAAATAAAATTCCTTCCTACAAGTTTAAGAATTACATTAAATTGCTTTTTATCTCACGTATCTTAGAACATGTGACACAAAAAACAAAGCAAAACAAAAAAACAGTAATTTACTGTGGTATGCACTAGAATAAACAAAGATCACTAGAACACCATTGTGCTCACAAAGAATAGGACATAAAATCAAATTGTGTACAATAAAGTTAAATATTAAAGGCGGTAATGTGGAGGTGTTTTAGGAGCAATAAATATTGAAATAACTGTGCCTGGGGGTTTGGAGAAGAGTCAGAAACCTTTTCAAAGAGGAGGTGATTTTCGAGTGAGGTTTTATAGAATGAATAGGAATTCACCCAGTGGCAGCTCTAGAATGTCTCTATCAGAGGAGTGAATGGCAGCAGTCTAGATAGAAGGAAAGACTGGAGAACTTGTCTTAAAGCAGAATCTGCATGGCAAGCACACTATTTTTACTTAGAGCTTATGTTTATTAGGGTTACTAATGGAGATTATAGGGATGGTGCTAAAAGCAATCTGCCCACTTGGTACTTTCTATGCTAAAAAGCTTAAGTTTTATCCTGTAGGCAGTGGGGAACCATTAAAAGATTTAAGCAGGACAATGATATAATCATACAGGCATTTTAGGAAGAGAACACTCACAGCAGTGGAGATTTTTTTTTTTTACAGTACTAAGACTAAAGCCTAATTAAAGTAACTACATTAAAGGCCTAAAGGAGGCTGAGGTGGAAGTGGGAGAGAAGAGGGATTAGATTAAAGAGATAGTTATGATAGAGAAGAACGAGAATTGATGGTTATGTAGATATGGGCATGTGAACCAGTGATGACTCGAAGTTTACAAGTTTAGATAACTGGGTAAATGGTGGTGCCATGGACAGGAATAGAATAGAAATATTGGAAGAGTGGAATACATTTGGACTGGAATAGAAACAATGAATTCAACTGGAATTGTCACTTCAGGATGCTTCTGATAGAGATACCCAGGGAGCATTTTAAATTACATATCTGGTATATAGTAGAGTGGCCTAGGTTAGAGATTTAGAATTGGGAATCGTTGTGGTGGTTGAATCCCTGGAGGTAAAGTAAGTCAACCAGAGATTGAGACACTGATTAATTAATGATTGTTGAAGAAGATTATTTTCATAGATGATATGCATAATAGCCCTGGAATATCAGAATAGGATCAAGAAAAGGTCTTGTTCTGAGCGTAAACTTAATAACCAAAGGAATGCCACTGCCTAAATGCAGGTACTTTGCATCTCTTACATACATTAGTGCAACAGCAAAGGATAGAGATCAAAGAAAAAAGGCAAGACACCCAGAGAAGAAGAGAAATTGACCTTAGTACCATCCCAGATTCCTCTAGTAAGTTAAAAATGTGAATCAAGACTATGAGACTTCTCAAAAATTTGTTTTCATGGAAATTTTTTAAGAAAATTTACCCCAAATTTGGAAGTAAAGCAAAAGAGTCACTACACTGGGGCAAGCAAGGATTACTTAATTTTCAAGTCTAGGAGAATGAACCTGTGTTTGGCTCTTTACTATTTAATTAGAGCTCAGACACTATGAAGCTACATGTTAATGTGTAGATTTCTCTCTGCTAGGAAAGATAACCCCAAAGATTATGGTTTGATTACCCTAAGGGACATTAGCATGTTTTGCATCTAACCTAGCAATATTCTTTCTTTTTTTCAGTGCCTTTATTCAGTTTGAGAAACATTAATGAGCTAATAAATACTTGACACATTTTTATTCTATATTTGTATGAGAGTCATGTTTTTATCTTTTTGAAAATTGTATTTTGACAGTTCTTTCCTTCAAAATATGTAGAATGGAGGAAAACTAAGGATATAAGCCAAGAAGGTAGTCAAAGATGATCAGAAGAGCTCAGAGATCAAGGCCAATAACCAGTCTCCCTGCTAACAGTCTTTCTCCCCTGTGGTCTACTCAACCATACAGGCAAAGTGATCCTTTCAAAGCCTCAGTTGGGTGATATCATCCCTTATGCTCTGACCACACCAGTGGCTATACATCTCACTCAAAGTTAAAGGCAGAGTCTTTACTATGTCCTAGAAGAATCTACATGATCTGCCACTCCCAACAGCATGCTCTTTCCCCCGACTGGCTTTCTGCTTCTCCATAGCCCTTAATACTATACAAAATTCTATATATTTATTTTCTATCTCCTTCCACTGGATTTTTGTTGTTGTTGTTCCACTGCTCTATCTCTAGTACTTAGAACAGTGCTGGGCACTTAATAGATGCTCAATAAATATTTATTGAAAGATGATTTCATTTGGAGAGGGTGGAGAATAAGAAGCTCAAGGCTTGAAAAGAAGGTGAAATAATTGTTTTAGATAGTGAGAAAGTGAACATATTAGGTAAGTGTGACAAGATTGCCAGCCAATATTGAATGCCTATTTGAGATTTGTGGACACAATTTTAAGGTTTGACCAGTCGGCCTAATTATGTGTTCTCTTCAGCAACGGTCAGCTGTTCAGGTGAAAGCATAGAGCAGCATAAAGGCTGAGCTTAAAATTGTTGGGGCATTGCTTAATCCAGTACGATGAAAAGAGAGAGCGCATACCACCTTATACATCTCCTCACCTGACCCAGTCTCCCATGGCTTCCCACCTTCCCAAATCATTCCACTGGGTCATTTGGAAGTCACAGTCTATCGTCCATAATCTTCCTTTCCCTCAATATTTTCTCTTCCTCTTTGCCCTAACAAAACCTGGGTATCTTTTGATGACTTCATTTCCACTATGCTTCATGACCTCTAAAGATTTCATGGAGCTTCCTCAAGAGTAGCCCTAGGTCGAGGGTAGGTGGAGATCAGGCAGCATTCCTATCCCCAAGCAGAGCAGTTTACTTTGATCTACTTTACATGTGGGAATTCCACATAAGATTTTTTTAAAAAGTTCTACTAGGGGAAAAAAATAGTTTGGAAACCACTGTTTTATTACATTTTTGCAGTGGCCTACTGTCTGCTCTGTGTCTCCATTCTTCCTATTTATAAGCTTATACTGATCCTGTTCTACCACCATGTATTGGTATATGAGACCAGATAAGTTAGCTTTTTAGTTCATAGGTCTTTGGACCCAGAAGAGCCACATTTGAACCTGCTATAGAGACTACCACATATCACCCAAAGAAGTGAGTCCAGACTCAAACACAGAGTCTAGACTTCGAGCTTTATACAATGACAACATGGGACTTTGGAGCTGTTTCCCTTGGAGGGGGAATGAGTGTATTTTGCCTGCAGGAAGGAGAGTGAACCAGTTATTTAGGTGAGCTGTGGTAGTCATTAATATTTTTCACTAAATATTTCCAGTGTTTCTCCTGTGCACATAATAGGATTGCATTTTGCTGTGCCCTTTGCCCTGACTTGAAGTTAGGTTAGCCATTTGACTTAATTTGGCCAGTAAAATGTGAGCAAGAATGACAGGTGGAAGCTTTAGAGATGAGTGTATGATTCACCAGGGGTCCCACCCACCCATCACAATGACTAACACTTTTCTAAATGATGGAGATTCTGTTGGCCTAAGTGAGAAAGCATAGAACAGAACTCCCAGCTGACTGACTTGTGATGGACGTTCAACTTGAATGAGAAATAAACCTTTGTTTTTATAAGCTACTAAGATTTAGGGATTGGTTTTTACCCCAGGAAAACCTAGTCATCGTAATATATATTTATTTGCTGATTTTCTCTCCACTATTTTCTCTGGTTCTCTCTCTTTGGATCTCCTTTTATTTGGATGTTAGACTTTATCGAGGAAATTGCTCAACTTCCTTCAATATCCATCCTCTTCTTCCTTTTAATAACTCTCTCCTGAGTTTTGATGGCATAGGCAGGACTACATCCCCCAGCCTCCCTTGCAGCTAGATGTGAACAGAAGTGATACATGTACCTTATGAGTCATATCTTTGTTTTGACTTTTATTGACCTCCTTCCTGCTAGTTAGGGAATGTTAACAACTGAAACAGCAGCCCTGGCTACAGGGATGGATATGGATGTAAAATGTTTGGCATGACAGAGCCAGCTGGTCATAAAGCAGAGCCATTTACCTACCCTAGGCTACAGAGAAATAAACTTCTTTGCTATTTAAGCCACTATATATTGGAGTCTCTTTGTTATAACAACTTAAGCTGCTTCCTAATATAGTCCCCCTAGGCTGTTACTTTAATTTTCTCATCTTCTGTGTCCTCTCCTATTTTTCCATTTCTGTGTCTTTTTACCCTACTTTCGGGAGATTTCATTACCTTTGTTTTCCAGTGCTGCTTCTAAGTTTTCATTTCTGCTGCTACATTTTTAATTTCCAGTAGTTCTTTTTTTGTAGATGCTATATGCTCTCTTTAAAGTTTTCTTCTTCCTCATAGCCTGGTTCCTCCAAGCTGCTTTTTTCTCCATTTTTCCTTGGATTTCTGGTGAACTTTGGCTCTTTCTGCTTATATTTAAGAGAGAGGCGCTACAAAGATGAATGGAAGCTCATGGAAAGGGCTTTTTGACTGTAGGGATCACTATAGGCCAGTGGTTATCAACTGGGGACAATTTATCCTCCTCCACTGGGGACATTGGCAGTGTTTAGAGACATTTTTGGTTGTTACAACAGGGGTAGGGGTATTGCTGGTATCTAGTGTGTAGAGACCAGGACTACTAAACATCTTACAATGCACAGAATGGTCACCCAAAACAAAGAACTGAAAACAGAAATATTTTAGATCTTTTCTCTTGTGCAGATCACGCTCTTCAGAGAAGACGTGCCAATATGCTATCTGGCTGCCAGCATTCTGAGATCCTAGCAGTGGAAAAAGACTGTCAGTCTTTGCATTCTGTTAGTAAACCTTTATTTAATTACCCTATTTTTAGTAAAACACTCCTGCCCTCAAATATGCTTATGCCTCTTGGTCCAGACTCCCTCTGTTTCACTTTCTCCAGAGATCAGAACTTCAGGGGTATTCTGCTGGAATCAGAGTGAGACAGAGTTGTAGGGAGGGTATTGTAAACAAACTTTCAAATATCATCTTCTTTTTAGCTCCTCCACCTACATTTTCAGAGGTACCTGAGGTCCCCCACTTCCTGGGTTATTTGAGAGTTCTATAATGTAATTCACTTGCTTTTTTTTTCCCTCCCACTGCAGGCTTAGGATTCAATTTTCCTGGTTCTGCTAAGTCAGTTATCATTAGTCCATCTGCTTTCCAACTTCCAATATTCTTTTTTTTTTTTTATAAATTTATTTATTTATTTATTTATGGCTGTGTTGGGTCTTTGTTTCTGTACGAGGGCTTTCTCTAGTTGTGGCGAGCAGGGGCCACTCTTCATCGCTGTGCGCGGGCCTCTCACTGTCACGGCCTCTCTTGTTGTGGAGCACAGGCTCCAGACACGCAGGCTCAGTAGTTGTGGCTCACGGGCCCAGTTGCTCCGCGGCATGTGGGATCTTCCCAGACCAGGGCTCGAACCCGTGTGCCCTGCATTGGCAGGCGGATTCTCAACCACTGCGCCACCAGGGAAGCCCCCAATATTCTTATTTTGTTTTCTTCCCTCCTGTTGTCTATGTCCTTGTGTGTCTTTTAAAAAAAATCCTTTCACTATCATTTTGGTGAGATTTCAGGAAGAAGCAGATCTAATCATGCATTCAACTTGCTGTCTTAAATGGCAGTTTCCTCTGTTTTACCTCATTCTTCGTTAAAGTAATTAGAATGTGTCTCTTATTCACCACCCCCCACTCCCATGAGATGATAACCTCATGGGGAATGTGAACTGTGTCCTGTTTATATTTGTATACTCAGAAGTACCTGGCCTTAATAGGTACTCAGTACATTTGCTACACTGAACTTATGTAATGCAATTACACATCTGCTTTAAATGCTTTTTCCATTAATATATCAGTGGAAACTTATACTTCTATTTTCCTAATTCTTTAATATGCAAAAATGCAATAAGTTAACTCCTAATGTCCGTAAACTTTGCATGCCTGACTAAAATGACCGGAACACATGGAACACATAAATCATGTTCATTCATGACACTTCACAGAGAGTCTCATGTACTTACTCTGGTGGCCAATCTCCTTTCCAAATCTCCTGCTCCTAAATAGAGTATTTTATAGCCTCTGCGTTAGAAGATATTTTTAAAACAGTGAAGTTTAATTACATTTACCTGACAAACTATCTGGTTGTAAATGTATATTTCTAGCAGATGAATCTTATTAGGACTTCATGTTTATAGCAATATATTTTAAAATAAATATCTGCTCAATAAAGAAATGAATAGAGGGCTTCCTTGGTGGCGCAGTGGTTAAGAATCCGCCTGCCAATGCAGGGGACATGGGTTCGAGCCCTGGTCTGGGACGATCCCACATGCCGTGGAGCAACTAAGCCCGTGTGCCACAACTACTGAGCCTGCGCTCTAGTGCCTGCAAGCCACAACTACTGAGCCTGCGAGCCACAACTACTGAAGCCCGCGTGCTGCAACAAGAGAAGCCACTGCAATGAGAAGCCCGCACACCGCAACCAAGAGTAGCCCCCACTCGCCACAACTAGAGAAAGCCTGTGCACAGCAACAAAGACACAATGCAGCCAAAAATAAAAATAAATAAAATAAATAAATTTATTTTTTAAAAAAAGAAAGGAATAGAGATACACATTAATATGTGTGTTCAGTATTTGTACATTATCAGTGACCAAATTCTGATCGCTGAATCCATGTCCTAATATAACAGGAAAATCTGGTTGTTAATTAGATACCTAATACATGATGCTGTTTCTCCCATTGCTAGGATTCACAGGTCCAGGACTCAAGGGGTAGAAATGGGAGTGTCACCACTCACTATCACCCCTATTGACTTATTACCAAAATTTTTGCTTCCTGTCCATGTGACCTTATGTTTTGCTAGCTTAGAGGTCTTAGTTCCAAAAGGTGGAATGCTTCCACCAGGAGACACAATGATTCCATTGAACTGGAAGTTAAAACTGCTGCCTGACCACACTGGGCTCCTCATGCATTTTAATAAGTAAGCAAAGAAGGAAATTTCTGTGTTGGCTGGGGTGACTGATCCTGACTACCAAGGGGGACTTGGACTACTGCTTCACAATGGAGGTAAGGAAGAGTATGTCTGGAATATAGGAGATCCCTTAGTATCACCATACCCTGTGATTAAGGCCAATGGAAAAATACAACAGCCCAATCCAGGCAGGACTACTGATGACCCAGACCCTTCAGGAATGAAGATTTGGGTCACTCCACCAGGTAAAGAACGGTGAGCAGCTGAGGTGCTTGCTGAAGACAAAAGGAATACAAAATTGGTAGTGGAAGAAGGTAGTTATAAATACCAGCTATGACCACATAACTAGTTATAGAAATGAGGACGTAATTGTCATGAGTACTCTCCCTTATTTTGTTATGAGTATGTGTGTGTGTATCTCAAATATCTTTGTTTTCTTCCCTCTCTTATTCCTTTATCATATAAAATAAGATATATTGGCTTTATGTCATTTAAGTATTGAAGTATCGTTAATTTTACATCGTATTTAAGTATCGTTAATTTTACATCGTAGAATTTAAGTATCGTTAATTTTACATCGTAGAATTTAAGTTATGGGATATCAAGGAAAAGAGTAAACACCATTCCAGGACGTTACCTCCTCTTCTATGGAAGTGGTTAGTGTGTTTCTGGCCATATGCAGGATAGTTGTATCATGGTAGGTAGAATTATGACCTTGTTATTGTCTTTATTTAGAGATTAAGCTTGTTTTAAGGAGATGCACATGGGTGCCAAGTTTACAAGGGGTGGATTTGTGATGGTTAATTTTATGTGTCAACTTGACTGGGCCATGGGGTGTCCAGCATTTAGTCAAACATTATTCAGGTTGTGTCCGTGATGGTGTTTTTTGTTTTTTGTTTTTTTTTTTTAAAGAGAGTTTATTCTTTTTTTTTTTTTTTTTAATTAACTTATTTATTTTTGGCTGTGTTGGGTCTTTGTTCCTGTGCGGAGGCTTTCCCTAGCTGCGGCAAGTAGGGGCCACTCTTCATCGCGGTGTGCGGGCCTCTCACTATCGCGGCCTCTCTTGTTGCGGAGCACAGGCTCCAGACGCGCAGGCTCAGTAGCTGTGGCTCACGGGCCTAGTTGCTCTGCGGCATGTGGGATCTTCCCAGACCAGGGCTCGAACCCGTGTCCCCTGCATTGGCAGACAGATTCTCAACCACTGCGCCACCAGGGAAGCCCCGTGATGGTGTTTTTGGGTAAGCCAACATTTGAATGAGCACAGTGAGTAAAGCAGATTGCTCTCCCTAATGTGGGTAGCCTTATCCAATCAAGCAGAGACCTAAATAGAACAAAAGCGTTGAGTATGAGGAAACTCCTCCTGCCTCACTGCTTTGAGCTAGGACGTTGACTTTTTTCCCTGCCTTTGGACTTTAACTGCAACATTAGCTCTTCTTGGGTCTTGAGCCTGCCAGCTTTCAGATTGGAAGTTACACCATCGGCTCTCCTGGTTCTCAGGCCTTCAGACACAGACTGTAACTATACATCAGTAACTATACCCACTACAGATCTTAGGACTTCTCAGCCTCCATAATCATGTGAGGCAATTTCTCATAATAAATATCCCTCCCTCCTCCCCATGTGTATCTATATATCTATATCTATATCTATATTATATCTCCTGTTGGTTCCATTTCTCTGGAGAACCCTGACTAATACAGATACCTAATTATAAATAGAAAGGTGATTGCACTATTTTAAAAATCTTGTTAATTATTCAATTCTTATTAATAACCATATACTATAGATTTTATGTATCTCTTGGCAGTTTCAAAGTCTGTTTTATTATTGTTTGTTATCCATTATTAAATTTCCTGGGATACATAGATAGCTAGAGAAATAAATAAGGTGCGATTTCTGTACAGTATGCCTTTTTAAATATCAAAAGTTAAGTATTCTTTGAAAGTTAAGTCATATTCACTGTGTACATGGCAACAGAAGCAGGAGGAAGCAAATGTTACAAACAAGGTAAAATGTATGAATGTCCATGTCTCAGAGAAATGGATGTTCTTCAGTTTACCTATGGCAACATTTGGAGCAAGTACCACTTGTTGTCATCCCTTACTTGAAGACCCGGCCAATGTTAAATTGTTTGCTTTCCCTCTTTTGTAAACTATTTTATTTTCCTTCCAATTCTAATTCTGCCCAATTGCTCTATTCAAGTAAAGTCACTTAATCTCCCGTGTTCTGATTGATATTTTAATTATTCAGTTATTTCCAACTGCGTCCACCTCAGCTTTGTATGAAGAATGGAAAACTCTGCTTTCTGTATTTGAATAATAAAACTATGGACTAGGTCTTTTTTTTTTCTCTCCAAAATTAGAGAAATAAATTACCCACACAAAAGCAACCGTTCTACTTTTCTGAGTACCATGGAGGAGATAGTTGCCTCTCTGTGTTCCCTTTTGTTAGTCTGCTAACATTTTAAAGAGTATGGCAACTATTTAAAATAATTACTTGGTTTGACAGCAAATCAATCAATCAATCTTGGACTTGTCAGATGTGAACTAAGATATCATTTTGACTCTCCTGGGTACCTGGCTTGTATTCCTAGATCTTCAGAGACAGAGATTCTCTGTGCATTTGAGAATAACTACTGGCTGATCTGATAGAGGCAATAATGTGACTGTGGGACTTGACAATAGGCTTCCATCAGGACAGTCTGTCTGTTGGATCTCTTTTGATTTCAAGAAACAAAACCCAACTCAAGTTAACTTAAGCAAAAAGTAGAAAATATAAGGATCAAACCAAGGCCATGTCTCAGGATGGGACTGAAGCTATGCACCAGACACTCTCTCTGTCTTTGCCCACTTTATGTATCTCTTTACCCAGTCTTCATGGTAGAAAATATGGCTGAACAAACTCCATTTTTTATATCTCATGCATTAAGGATTTCAATCTAGGCAAAGACCAGATCTTTTATTCCCAATTTGAAGTTTTCCAAGGATGAATCTCTGTTCAGCCCAAACTTTAGCCAGGACAAAAATTAGGGTTCATAATTTATACCCATGGCTGCTTGGAGGCTATCCTGTGACCATGTAGATGAGAGGGAACGGGAGAAGTTTGCAGAGAAGGGAGGCTGGATGGCTCACTTAATAGGTATCTACTGCAAGGCCCTCCTCATGGAAAATTGATCTTAAACAGTAGCCTACTGGAGTCCATGCTGTGGAAAAGGAAATGGATGGTATTAAGGTATGTTGGGTAAAAGGAGGAATTTTGAGGCAATTGGGCTTTTGGGGGTCACTTCAATATATACCATAAGTATGTTTTTTAAAAATATAGCTCATTATTTGAACCATTCTTACACAAAGAGATTTAATTGACTGTAGCAAATTTATTCCTGGATTTTGAGCCATCTTCAAATTCACATGTTTGTTAGTTATCCAGGTCAGCTTTGCAGAGATTCAACTCAATTATCATAGTGCCTGACATGACCACAATGGACAAGCAGTGACTCAGTTGATTTTGTCCTGTAAACCAGTGGGTTCCAGCCTGAGATCCCTAGACATCTAGGAGTCCGTAAGGGAAGAATTGAAGATCCATAAGCTATTTGCACTATTTCATAAAGTCGAAAGGAAATCATGTACTTACCTGACACAAAGCTACCTAAAACATCAAATTTCTCTGTTTTAGAATGGAATTATATCAAGTCAGGACAGCAAGTCTGTTTTTCCATGCTGATCTTAAGCTCTGGCTTAATGCATAGATACAGATATCGATATTGATATATACATATACAGTGATTGGTTAAATAAATTCTGGGTAAATGAATTCCATCCCGGGAGAAATGTGATTTTAATAAATGTATATATGGCTGCTATTACTCTGTTTATATTATGAAGACTGTAGAAAGAGAAATTTTAAAGCTCAAGATTACTAAAGTCATCTTTACTGGAGATCTATAAACATGAGATAATTAGCCAGCTCTCTAAAATAATGATCTCTGGAAAATCCTTCTACTTTCCTCTTAAAATATATTAAAATATCATCTACCCCATTATTAGAAGATATATTGATTAGGATACTACCATGCCTTAATGACAGAGACCTGTGGGTAATAAGTTGTTTCCAGAAATGCTCTCCCTTTAGAACATGAATTCTAGATCATCCTGTGAATATCAAGACCTTGGATGTTTAGGATTTCCTGCAACTCCTCATCTCCATAATGATCATAAGCACTTGGTTATTTCTCTGCTTCATCCCATGATTAGGTCCTCTGGACCCAGATGTAACAATAAAACGGATAGGAAAAATTTCTAAGACACTAATTCTCTACTTGTAGTCCAAGTTGTCAGAAACCCTTTAAGTCCTAGGCAGTAGTACATATAATTGCCTGAAATCCACTTTGGAACAAAGCCATTCCTCTTCCTATAGCCAAGACATGTCAGTAGGGTATTTTCAGCAGCCTTGAACTCATCTCTCTCACCTCACCAAGACTCAAACCTCTACACTAAGTTGCTATTCCATTCTACCTTTCAGAAAATTAATTAATCCCAATTAAAATGAGAAAACCCATAATTGCAACATCATCTTTAAATGTACCCTCTACTTCAGTCTTAGAAATGATACATCTAAGTTTGAAAAGAAGTTAATGGGATTTAAAGCAGTATTGAAGACACAAATTCTAACAGGAAATATTAGTTTTCTAAAGCATTGTTTTAAATATAAAGCTACAAAAAATAAATATAAAGCTACATATTTATTCAAAATGGATTCATATATGATGGACAAATCACTTCCCAAATGTGCTTCTTTGTAAAGCTGTGAAAAGCAGGGAGGAGAAGTAGGTAGGACATGAGTTAATGAGTGTAAGGTCTTCTCCTCACCCTTAAATACTTGTACGGGATGTTCTTTTTAAAACAAATGTAGTGAAAATTCCCCTTTTCTTCCTTGAAGCATCTGTGAGTCTTTCTTTAGATAAAATGAGCTTTTTTGGTGAGCACATGACAAGGAAGAGGTTCAGTGTAACAAGCAATCATGTTATTTTAAAAAGCTCCATCTCAAATTAAGTTTACATATGGCAGCTTTTTAGAGAGGCTGCGTTGCAACATGTGAACAATTTAAAAGTGTAACGTTTCATTTACAGGTTCAGAGTAGCTTTCAATTCCTGTACTAGTGTGCTTCTACTTAAATCTTAATTGTACCATTCATTATGAATTGAAAGAAACACTGATATACTGGATTTTCTACAAGAGGAACACAAGATGGCCCTCATAAAATGGCTGGCTAATCCAAAGAAAAGGAGTAAAATGTGGAAATGATCCTTAAAAGTAAAGCCTAACATTTGAAGTTGCATGATTATTAAATTATCACAAATAATATCTTTTTTATAGGCCCATATGATTTAAATATATATGATTAGTTATAGTAAATCACCAGAATGCATGAGGAGCAGTGAGTAGGTAGCAAATGTAATGAAAATGACACATCCAATAATTTAGTTGCTGCTTTATCATATACCAATTTAATATATCCTTGTGAAATAAACATTTTTAAAGTTGGTTTATCTTAAGGTCAGAAGAAGAAAGGACCAAAAATGTAAGTAGCCCAGTGCTGCTTTCTCACGGAACAGGAGTTTTGTCTGAATTGTAGGATAATTACATTTGTCTCATTACACCTCTTTGGCATGTACTTGGGTAATTTGAATTTTCAATGTAGCATGAAATAATTTTCAAAAATAAATCAATGCTCCTTCCATTTTTAATTCCTCCTGTCTATAGAGTCATCATTCCTGAAATCTGGTGATTTTGAATTTAGAATTTAAATGAGCTCGCTCTCTTTTCCATTATCTCCTGCAAACAGCCCTATAGAGAATAAATGAAGCAATAACTTAAAAAATACACCAAGAGAGGCTCCAACAACTTTGTGGAACTGAAGTTGAAAACAGAAGGTGTATTTCTGATATCCAGAGAGCTGGAAGATAACATCTCAGCCCTAGGTTTTTTGATAGTCTGGGATTGGCCATTTATTCTTTTTTGAGATATAAAGAAAATACAGAAAAACACAGTAATGTACCAAACACCCATGTATCTGCTACCCAGATTTTAATGAATAACATTTTGTAGTGTTTGTTTAAAGTCATTTTTATAAAAGTAATTTTTAAAATTCTCCTTTGTTTTTCCTCTAATCCCATTCCCTCCTACTCCTTCCTCCCCAGTCCAGGCTGTAACCCTCATAATTTGGTGTGAGTATTAGTATCTATTACTGCATAACAAATTACCCCAAAAGTTGGTGACTTAAAACAACACCATTTATTATCTCACAGTTTCTGTGTGTCAGGAATCCGTGTGGTTTAGCTGGATCCTCAGGCTCAGGATCTTTCACAAGGCCTCAGTCAAAGTGTCACCTGGAGCTGCAGTCATCTCCAGGTTCAACTGGGGCAGAATCCACTTCCAAGTTCACTCAGTGGTTGTTGGCAGGATTCAGTTCCTTGATAACTGTTGTACTGAGGGCTTCAGTTCCTTCCTGCCTCTTGGCTAGTGGCTGTCCTCAGTTCTTTGCCACAAGAGCAGCTCACAATATGAAACTTGCTTCATCAAAGCTAGAAGAGCCAGAGCCAACAAAGGAGAAGTCACAGTTTTTTATACCTCATCTTGGAAGTGACCTCCCATCACTCTTTTCATTACAAGCAAGTCACTAAGCCCAGGCCAAACTCAAGGGGAGGAAATTATAACAGAGCATGAAGTCTAGGAGCAGGATTAATTGGGGGCCATCTTAGGGGCTAGCTAGTGTGTATCTTTCCAGCTAATTTTTATATACTTTTGTATAAATATCTATCAATGAACATTTTATATATATAAATATGTACAATGTTACATATGTTTTCAATTTACAAAAATGGTTTCATAATGTGTGAATTATTATGCATCTTGCTTTTTTCATCTCAATATTATATTTTTGACATCTATTCATATTGATCTATTTAGATCTATTTAGTTCCTTTTAACCACTATTCAATATTCAATCTGTGGATAACCATATTTTACTGAAAATTCTACTCATTGATTTTCCTATTAATGGACATTTGTTTCCTTTTTTTTTTTTTTGGTGTTACTAATGAAGTGACAATGAGTATCTTTGCATGTGTCTCTTTGAGTACATAAGCAAGAGTTTCTAAAAACCTAGAAGTTATTTAAATATTATTGCCTACTTCCAAATTGTTCTAAAGTGATTATACCTGTTTATACTTATGCCAGTAGTTTAAGAGATTTACCTTTACTCAACTTGCATGCCAATCCTTAGTTGGTAATAATACATGAAATCTCATTGTTATTTTACTTGTTTTTTCCTAATAACCGATAAGGTTGAGCATCTTTTCACATGTTGATAAATCATTTGGATTGCCTAGTCTCTTCATTCTCTGTTCATATACTATGACCATCTTCCTATTGAGTTACTTGTGCTTTTTATTACACTTTGATTATATGTCTTCTGTCATACAAAAAAATTTTTTAATGTAGCCAATATTAGTTCCTTGCCTTTATGATTTATTGTTTTTGTTTCTAGTTTAAGAAACCTTCTGTGACCCAAGATTCTAAAGATATTGCCTGTATTTTCTTCAAGCAGTTTAAAAGTTTTGTTTTTTTTACACTTGGAGCTTTCTTTAATCTATTTGAAATTTGCTTTTGTGTTTTGTGTGAAGTAGGGATCTTAATTTTCTGTATGGAAAGTGAGTTGTTCCAATCTTATTTATTAACTCATCCATCCTTTCACCCCTGATTTAAATATCACTTCTGTTATAGATAAATATCTTTTAAAGGCACGAGTCTATTTCTGGAGTTTCTGTTTCACTCAGCTGATCTCTTTGAACACTCTTGAACCAGTACCAAACTATTTTAATTGCTAAAACTTTACAATTACTAAGTATTTTAAAGAGTAAGCCCCAGGCTTCCCCAGTGGCGCAGTGGTTAAGAATCCACCTGCCCGTGCAGGGGACGCCAGTTCAAGCCCTGGTCCGGGAAGATCCCACATGCTGCAGAGCAGCTAAGCCCGTGCGCCACAGCTGCTGAACCTGCGCTCTAGAGCCCGTGAGCCACAACTACTGAGCCCGTGCGCCTAGAGCCCGTGCTCCAAAACAAAGAGAAGCCACCACAATGAGACACCCACGCACCACAACGAAGAGTAGCCCACTTGCCGCAACTAGAGAAAGCCTGCGCGCAGCAACAAAGACCCAACGCAGCCAAAAAATAAAATTAAAAAAATTAAAAAAAAAAGAATAAGTCCCGCCTCCTTGTTCGTTTTTTTTCAGAATTTTTTGGGATATTTTTAGATATTTACTTTTGCATTTTAATCAATTTCTCAAGTTGCATAAAAATCCGGGTGGGATTTTTATTGGAATTACGTTAAATTTAGACATCAAATTTTGGGAAATTGACATATCCTGAAATTGAGTCTTCCCAAACAAGAACATAGTATGTGTCTCCATTTTTAACAAGCTTTCCTCATATCCTTCATGATATGCTATAGTTTTCTTCTTAAAAAATGTATACATCTTTTGTTAGATTTAGTCCCAGGTACCTTATAGTATGTTTACTATAGTGAATAGTATCCGTTTTTCCTATTAGGTTTTTAATTTTTTTTTTTTTTTTTCCGTGGTGGCGAAGTGGTTAAATTTATTTATTTATTTTATTTATTTTTGGCTGTGTTGGGTCTTCGTTTCTTTTTTTTTTTTTTTTTTTTATTTTTTATTTTTTTAATATATATTTTTTAAATTTTATTTATTTATTTATTTGTTTGGCTGTGTTGGGTCTTCATTTCTGTGCAAGGGCTTTCTCTAGTTGCGGCGAGCGGGGGCCACTCTTCATCGCGGTGCGCGGGCCTCTCACTGTCACGGCCTCTCTTGTTGCGGAGCACAGGCTCCAGACGCGCAGGCTCAGTAGTTGTGGCTCACGGGCCTAGTTGCTCCGCGGCATGTGGGATCTTCCCAGACCAGGGCTCGAACCCGTGTCCCCTGCATTGGCAGGCAGATTCTCAACCACTGCGCCACCAAGGAAGCCCGGGTCTTCGTTTCTGTGCGCAGGCTTTCTCTAGTTGCGGCGAGCGGGGGCTACTCCTCATCGCGGTGCGCGGGCTTCTCATTGTCGTGGCTTCTCTTGTTGCGGAGCACAGGCTCTAGAGCACAGGATCAGTAGTTGTGGCGCACGGGCTTAGTTGCTCTGCGGCATGTGGGATCTTCCCAGACCAGGGCTCGAACCCGTGTCCTCTGCATTGGCAGGCAGATTCTTAACCACTGCACCACCAGGGAAGCCCGGTTTTTAATTTTTTATTGCTGATTTATAGCAATGCCATTGATTTTTATGTTATAAACTTCGTGAATTTTACAAGATTGCCTATAAAATACCTTAGATTTTCCATGTAGATTATTGTAGCGTCTTCAAATAACAACAATTTTTACTTTTTCTTTCTGGGTGGACATTTGTCATTTGTTTTAGCCATCCAGCATCTGAACTCCTTTCTATGTTTAAGGAAATTTCCCACTTTATGAGTTTGGTTGTAAGACAAAGACTTCTTCCTCTGTAGGAAGAGGAAGCCTCTGTAGGCTTAAAATATTCCAAACTTGCCTCCCAACCTTCCTTGCAGCTGAGGAGCAGGCATTTAATGATACTGTAGTGGTGACAGCAGTGAAGTAACAGTAGTGATAGAGCAGAGCTGGCATCAGTGTTAGCAGGGGTAGCAGTTGCAGTCAAGTTGCAGGAGCAGAAGTGACAGTGACCTAACAGTAACGGGGCTCAATGGTGGCAGCAAAGGATTCCTCGTCAGACTATTTATACAGCGTGTTATGGGCACTTCTGGAAATTCGGCCTTAAGCCTGGTTTTTCAACTCTCCCAATGATTCTGTGAGCTGCCAAATATTCTTGTAACAAACTCTTTCTGCTTAATCAGCCAGAGTCAGCAGCATCTATTGCTCGTAACTAAGAACGGTGAAGCATATATTTTGGATCTTTAAAGCTCTTATTCTTTTTTAAAAAAATCTCAGTGGATTTGCAAGGATCTCCAGTACAATGTTGAATAATAGGAGTGATAGTAGTGAGTATTATCATGTTCCTAACTTTTTTTTTCAAATATTTATTTATTTATTTATTTGGTGGTGGTGGGGTCTTGGTTGTGTGGGGTCTTAGTTGTGGCAATCCGGTGCCTTAGTTGTGGCTCACGGGCTCCTTAGTTGCAGCAGGCAGCCTCCTTAGTTGTGGCTCCAGGGCTCCTTAGTTGTGGCTTGCCAGCTCCTTAGTTGCAGCACATGGGCTTCTTAGTTGTGGTATGCGAACTCTTAGTTGCGGCATACATGTGGGATCTAGTTCCCCAACCAGGGATCGAACCCGGGCCCCCTGCATTAGGAGCACGGAGTCCTATCCACTGCACCACCAAGGAAGTCCCTCATGTTCCTAACTTTAAAAGGCAATGTTTCTGAAGTTTAACCACTCAGCATACTGTTTGTGTATGTTTTTAGTAGATACCAAATAATCAGGTTAGGGAAATCCTCTTCTATTAATATTTTACTGAGAAGTTTTTTAAAATCATGAATGGGGACTGCATTTTATCAAAGGCTTTTAAATGTATCTTTTGAGATAATCATACAATATTTATTCTTAATATGTTACTATGTGAATTAAATTAATAGTTTCCTAAAGTTATCATTTTTGCATTCTTGCTATAAATCTTATCTGATCTTTTTAATACAATGCTAGATTCAATTTTCTAATGATTTATTTAATAGTTTGCATTTGTGTTCGTGAGATTACTTAAAGTTTTATTTTCTTCTACTCTGCTTTGTGTGTCAAGGTTATTCCAGCTTCATAAAGTGAGTTTGGTAGCTTTCCCTCTTTCCTATTCTCTAGGACAGTTTGCAAAGATAGAATTTTTCTTTCTTCAAGGATCGGTAAAACTCACCTATGCCTGTATATTAATCATGTTTTTTATTTTTGGTATTCTATGATGCCTTGACATCTTGGGGCCTTATGTACTTGAGGAAGGACTACTCCTTCCTGGACTAGCTATTCCTAGAGATAACAAATAATCTGCCTTTGAACATATCTTTGTTGTGCAAACCAACCAATCCTGAGTCTATAACTTCCTCCTTTTATCAGAGTGCTGCAGTCTGGGACTTTTATCCCCCTGTGGTAAATCACCCTAGGGCCAGGTGCTAGACAACTAGGGATTACCCCGTTATAGCACAGAGCCTGCCAGAATTATTCAAACTATCCAATTCTAAATGTGCTCAGTTTGCCTGCCATGCCTCATCCATTGCTTCCCACCAAAAACCACAATAAAGGATCTGGACATGCTTTCCCCCTTGCTTCTTCTGCCTCTTGATCATCCCTGGTGCTTTCCTGTGTGGCCTCCCTGCTTGGCGTGCTGTGCCTTCTATTTTTAGGGATCTGAAAGTATAAAAACTTCATGACAGTAATTTTTGTGTCTTAATGTCTTACCACCTGATTAAGACAAATCCTGGGTACATTTTAAAACAGCCTTGTACCTTTTAGAGGAGTAAGAGTTTTTTTATGCCAGTAAAATTCTCTTAACAGTTATTGCTCTATTAAGTTTTTCTGTTTCTTCTTCAGTGAGTGTTGGTGATTTCTATTTTTCTAGAAAATTGACTATTATGTCTGTTTTCAGACATACTGGCAAAATTAATAAAATGTTCCTGATTTTTAAAATATTTACAACTTCCGTAGTTACGTTGCCTTTTAAAAGTTCTAATATTGTTCACTTAATGCCATTCTCTTGTTTTCTTGATTACTTGATAAAGGGTATGCCTATTTTATTGGTCTTTTCAAACAAACTGCTTTTGGTTTTATTAATCATCTCTTATTTTTCTGTTTTCATTTTAATTTCTGATTTTATCTTTATTTTTTCTTTTATTCTACTTTCTATGGATTTTTTTGTAGCTTCTGGAGTTGAATGCTTACTCCATTTATTTTTAGTTTTTCTTATTTTCAAATATGTTCTCCACTCCCCCAATTTTTTCCATGTTGAAAGAGCCCAATTAGTGTAATACTCCTGGCCTCTCTCCATCCCTTTACTTACTTCACTGCAGAGCAAGTAAAGAGACTTTATTTGATTGGTAAATTTTAGAAGAATTCTAAGTTCTTCTAAGAACTAAGGACATTTGACCTAACTCTTCTTCCCTTCTTCTTGAAAGTTAATGATGAGGAAAGAGCATGAGTTCTCCTCTGCCATTCCATGACGTAAGTCTCACCTAGGCAGGATCCAGTGTAGGCAAACCCACCCATATCCAGTGTCCTTGTATATAAACTCTCAGTTCTGGACCTATGTTCTCATCTTCATGAGTCCTGGTTTGTTACTGTTTCTCCATGAAAGCTACCTATGTCCTTAAGATTACTGTCTTCCTTACTTTCCTGTGTGTCTTACTGAATGAAAGCTTACTCCTTAGAGTTAGTAAGTTGTAGAGGCCATGTCAATGAAGTATATTTAATATTGTTTCAAGTTATAATTACTGTGAAAATCATATAAAGGCATTAAATGAATATCAGAAAGGGGGAAAAAGTGGCTAGTAATTATTCAACATCATAGAGCAGCCATTCCCACTGTTCTTTGTATATTTTTTTGTCATGATATATATACATTTTTCATGCTTGTAATCATGCAACATATCTAGCATATATATTTCTTCATGTGTCTAGATTGTCTTCATACTTATAATTTTCAATGACAGCATATTTCATTGAGTACACATTTCATAACATAACCACACCATATTACTTTCAATTTTTATTTGTGAAATTAATACTGTAATAAACATTTTTACATATTTAATATTTTCCTATTTTTTAATTTTTCCTTGGGATTAATATTCATAATTGTTGAGTCAAAGAAAGTGATCATTTTTATGAATCTTAATGTGGGTTCCAGTTATATCCCAAATAACTGTGTTAGTTTATACTGCTTCCTATAATACGTGAGTAGCCCAGTTACACCAAAACCTTGCCAAAATTGGATAATTAAAAAAAATTTTTAATATAAGTGTTTTTTTTGTTATTTTTTGTTATTAACTAGTACATTTGAACATGTTTTGCTTTCTATAAAACCAGATTTCCTTCTCTTTTTTTTTTCAGGAATATCTGTTCATAATCTTTCCCAATTATTTTTTGAAGTTTTAATGTTTCCTTTCCAATGTGTATGAGTTATTTATATGAGATATTAATACTTTGGGGACTTCCCTGGTGGTCCGATGGTAGAGAATCCATCTTCCAATGCGGGGGACACGGGTTCCATCCCTGGTTGGGGAACTAAGATCCCATATGCCACAGGGCAACTAAGCCCACATGCCACAACTGCTGAGCCTGTGCACCTCAACGAGAGAGCCCACATGCTCTGGAGCCCACACGCCACAACTAGAGAGAGGAAACCTGCACACCACAACCAGAGAGAAGCCCGAGCACCACAACTAGAGAAAAGCCTGTGTGCCACAAGTAGAGAGAAGCCTGAGTGCCACAACGAAGAGACCGTGCACTGCAATGAAAGATACCACATGCCTCAACGACCTGACACAGCCAAAAAATAATATATATATATATACATATATTAATATTTTTGTAACACTTGCTATAAATAATTTTCCCTGGTACTTAAGAATATTTGGGATAACACAAAAATATATATACACAAGCCTAAGATTAATACAAGAGTTTTTTAAAAGCTGGAAAAGAAAAAAAGAAAGAAGCAAGTATGCTAATCATAGGAGCTATGTGTAGAATTCCTGGCACCTAAGTAGCTTTATTATTGGTAGTTATAAAATTCTCATTATCAGAAAAGGAAAAACATAATTTTCCTTTATAGAAGACGAAGCTTTCCTGGTACTAAATTCTTAAAACTACCACCCACCACAAATATAGTTCCCCTCCTTTCTTCTCAAGGCTTGGGTGGGCTTAGTAAACGTGTGGTTGGATAGAGCCATGTGACTAGTTCTGGCTAATGAATTTTGAGCAGATCTCTTCTGGGCTAGAGCATTTGATTGTTAATATAAGACCTTTCAAAGCCCTCTTTCTATTGGCCGTGGCAACTGGCAATATTGGAGAAGAAAGCATTAGCCTGGGTCCCAGAGTGAGAAAGCAAGGAGCAGAAGCCTCCAGCCTCACTGCAATGGCTATGTAGCATGGGCAATAAATAAACCTTTGTTCTTATAAACCACTAAGATTTGAGGTTGTTACTAAAACATAGCTTAAACTCTCCTAACTGAAACAAGAAAATAACAGTTTCTTTGGTACTACATGTTACTACTGTAGGGACTTCTATAGATGCATCAGGAAGTTACAGAATTGACTTGTGCTGCACCCCTACTTATTGATGGACCTACCTAGTCTACAGTAGCAACATACTGGTCAGGTCCTGTCTACTTGAGTACCACACTGTCCACAAAACAGCAGCTCCTTCTGGGAAAGGGATCAATACTACTACTCACTACCCTCCATTTACCTTTTATTTTGGTGAATGAAGGAATCCTTTTATGAAATAGCTTATGGACAGTGAGAGAACTGTTAAGTAGGCCAAGTACGTAAAAGGAAATCCTAAACAGTTCGCTGTTTTCAAATTGTCAACTAGTTATCTGTATAACATTTATTGAGTAAACCTTCCTTCTTAATTTTTTGGTGATACCTCCTTATTCTACATTATTTTATATAATTATCTATATCCAACCTATTCCAAATTTGTATAGGTTTTTATACCACTATATCAGTGTTTCAACCAATGTTATTAGTATTATTCATAATTGCCATAATATTTGAAGCAACCAAAAGTGAATAGATAAACAAATTGTGGTATATCTATATGGTGGCATATTATTCAGGGATTTTTTTAAAAGGTGAAGAAGAGAGTATGGCAGAGTAGAAAGACCCTGAGCTCACCTCCTCTCACAGGCACACCAAAAATCACAACTATCCACAGAACAACCATGAGTGAAAAACACTGAAACCTACCAAAAAAGATCTTCTACAACTAAAGACATAAAGAAGGAACCACAACAAAATAGGTAGGAGGGCCGGACTCGCAGTATAGTCAAGTCCAGTACTCCTGGGTGGGTGACCGACAAACTGAAGAATAATTACATTGCAAATTCTCCCAAAGGAGTGAGAGGTCTGAGCCCCACATTGGGCTCACAAGCCTGGGGGTCTTGCACCAGGAAGACAAGCCCCTAGAGCCTTTGGCTTTGAAGGCCAGTGGGGCTTACTTTCGGGAGTCCCAGAGGGCTGAGGGAAATAGAGACTTCACTCTTAAAGGGCATGCACAAAATCTCACACACTCTGCAACCCAGAGCAGAAACAATAATTTGAGAGGAGCCTGGGTCAGACCCACCTGCTGATCTTGGAGAGTCAGGAAGCAACTGCAGCTCATGCTGGGAATGTAGACACTGGCAGTGGACATTTTGGGGAGCTCCTTCTACCATGTGGACACCGATGCTGGCCAGTGCCATTGTGGAATCCTCCTAGTTCATTAGAGCCAAGAACTGGCCCCACCCAATAGCTTATAGGCACTAGTGCTGGGACACCTCAAGCCAATCAACTAACTGGGTGGGGACACAGCTCCACTCATCAGCAGACAGGCTAGCTTAGATACCTCCTGAGTCCCCAACTACTTTTGGTCACTGACCTGCCCACCAGAGGGCCCAGGACACAGGTCCACCCAACAGTCCCAGAATCCCTTGGGCCCTGGCTCTCCCCTCCAGGGAGTCTGCTCTAGACTTTAGACCAGCCTCATCCACCAGGGGGCAGACACCAGTCTCAAGAAAACCACAATCCCACAGCCTGCCCATCAGCAGGCCACACCTTGCCCTGGGACCAGCTGGTCCCTGGCCCTGCCCACTAGCAGGCCAACACAAGCTTTGGGACACCCCAGACCCTGTACCGAGCCGTGTCAGGAGCCACACACCCCTCCCCCCCACCCCTCCGATCAGCAATCTGATGCCAGCTCTGGGACTCCTGGGTCCTGCAACCAGACTCCAGGACACAGCTCTGCCTGCCAATAGGCCAGCTGTAACCCCCAGGACCTGGCTTCCCACCGAGGGTGGGTGGTCCAGAGTTTTCTGGACCCTGACTCTGCCCACCAGTGAGCCAGCATAAGCCCTGGAGCCTGTGGGGTTCAGCAGTCAGCTGCTTTGTGACCCAGCCCCACCTACCAATGGCTGGAAGCCTCTGTAAAAAGGCAGGGTCTGGCAACAACCAGACCAGGGGCCAACCAAGCCTACCAGATGACCCACATAGCCTGCCACAACAGAAGGCCCATGCAGCCCTCATAGGGTGAACCCTTAGAGTATATAGCTTGGGTGATGAGCGGGGAGTGTGCTGCTGGGACACATAGGATGCCTCCTTCAAAAGGCACTTCTCCAAGGTCAGGAAACATAACTAACTAGATACATAAAAATAAAAACAGCAACCTAGGCAAAATGAGGTGACAGAGGAATGTGTTCCAGACGAACAAGATAAAACCCCAGAAGAAGAACTAAGTGAAGTAGAGATGGGCAGTCTACCTGAGAAGGAGTTCAGGGTAGTGATCGTAAAGATGACCAAAGAACTCGGGAGAAGAATGGATACACAGAGCCAGAAGTTAGATGTTTTAAACAAAGAGTTAGAAAATATAAAGAAAAACCAAACAGAAGAAGAATACAATAACTGAATGAAAAATCCACTAGAAGGAATCAACAGTATACTAAATGATAGAGAGGAATGGATCAGCAAGCTGGAAGACAGACTAGTGGAAATCACTGATCCTGAACAGAAAAAAGAAAAAAATGAAAAGACGGTTTAAGAGACCTCTGGGACAACATCAAGCACACTAATAGTCACATTACAGGAGTCCCAGAAGGAGAAGAGAGAAATGGGCTGAGTACATATTCGAAGACATAATAACTGAAAACTTCCCTAACATGGGAGAGAAAACAGACATCCAAGTCCAGGAGGCACAGAGAGTCCCATATAGGATTAACCCAAAGAGGAACACACCAAGACACATTGTAGTTAAAATGACAAAAATTAAAGATAAAGAGAGAATATTAAAAGCAGCAAGGGAAAAGCAACAAATAACGTACAAGGGAACTCCCATAATGCTATCAGCTGACTTTTCAGCAGAAATTCTACAGGCCAGAAAGGAGTGGCAAACCTACAACCAAGAATACTCTACCCAGCAAGGCTCTTGTTCAGACTTGATGGAGAGATCAAAAGTTTTACAGACAGGCAAAAGCTAGGAGTTCAGGAACACCAAACCAGCTTTACAAGAAATGTTAAAGGAAGTTCTCTAAGTGAAAAAGAAAAGGCCACAACTAGCAACATGAAAATTGCAAAGTGAAAAAGTTCATTGGTAAAGGCAAACATATAGTAAAGGTCAGAATTCATCCACACGCAAAGCTAGTAGGAAGGTTAAAAGACAAAGGTAGTGGGCTTCCCTGGTGGTGCAGTGGTTAAGAATCTGCCTGCCAATGCAGGGGACACGGGTTCGAGCGCTGGTCTGGGAAGATCCCACATGCCACGGAGCAACAACGCCCGTGCGCCACAACTACTGAGCCTGCGCTCTAGAGCCCGTGAGCCACAACTACTGAAGCCCACATGCCTAGAGCCCGTGCTCTGCAACAAGAGAAGCCACCACAATGAGAAGCCCGCGCACCGCAACGAAGAGTAGCCCCCGCTCGCTGCAACTAGAGAAAGCCCATGTGCAGCAATGAAGACCCAATGCAACCAAAAATAAATTTAAAAAAAAATATATATATATATATAAAAAAGAGACAAAGGTAGTAAAGTCATCTATATCCACAATAAGCAGTAAGGGATACACAAAACAATTAGATGTAAAATATAATATCAAAAACATTAATCATGAGGGGAGGAGAGCACAAATGACGGGCTGCTAAAATGCATTTGAAAGTAAGAGATAAGCAACTTAAAACAATCATATATATATATATATAAACTTCATGGTCACCACAAACCACAAACCAAATAATAGATACATGAAAAAGAAAAAGGTATCTGAACATAGCACTAAAGACAGTCATCAAATCACAAAAGAAGAAGAAAGGAACAAAAAATACCTACAAAACAACCCCAAAACAATTAACAAAATGGCAATTAGAACATACATATCAATAATTACTGTAGATGTAAACTGACTAAATGCTCCAATCAAAAGGCTGAATGGATACAAAAACAAGACCCTTATATATGCTGCTTACAAGAGACTCACTTTAGATCTAAAGACACACACAGACTGAAAGTGAGGGCATGGAAAGAGGTATTCCATGCAAATGGAAATCAAAGGAAAATTGGGGTACCAATACTTATATAAGACAAAATAGACTTTAAAGACTGTTACAAGAGACAAAGGAGGACATTATATAATGATCAAGGGATGATCAATCCAAGAAGATAAACAATTGTAAATATACATGCACCCAACATAGGAGCACCTAATACATAAAGCACATATTAACAGACATAAAGAGAGAAACTGACAGTAGCACAATAATAGTGGGGGACTTTAACACCCTGCTTATATCAATGGACAGATCATTCAGGCAGAAAAATCAGTAAGGAAACAGTGGCCTTAAATGACACACAAGATCAGATGGACTTAATAGATATATGCAGAACATTCCATCTGAAAGTAACAGAATACACATTCTTTTCAAGTGCACATGGAGCATTTTCCAGGATAGATCACACGCTGGGTCACAAAACAAGCCTTGGTAAATATAAGAAAAATTGAAATCAAATCAAGCATCTTTTGCAGCCACAACGCTGTGAGACTAGAAATCAACTACAAAAAAAAAAAAACCTGCGAAAGACACAAACATGTAGAGGCTAAACAAATGCTACTAAACAATCAATGGATCACTGAATCCAGTTTAATTTGGAACATGTACCATATATAATGTTCAAAATTATTCTCATCTGTAAAGCAAGTTGTATCAGTCAGGGTTCTCTAGAGAAACAGAACCAATAAGATACATATTGTAAATATGAAGTGATTCATTTATGGAATAAATAAAGGAACTGGCTCAAGCAGTTGTGGGGATTGAGGAGTCTGAAATCTGTAGGTCAGGTAGGCAGGCTGGAAACTCAGGCAGCAGTTTGAGGCAGAATTCCTTGACTAGAAATCTGTTTTTGCTCATAAGGCCTTCATTGACTGGATAAGGCCCACCTACATTATTGAGGGTAATCTCCTTTACTTAAAGTCAATATAGTATACTATAAAGTCAAAGCAATTTCAAAATATAATGTTCTATTGGTCCTAGAATTTTTAAATGCAGTGGTATTTTTTAAACATTATAAATCACTGCTGTTACAGCTTTTTTTTGGGGGGGGGATTGTTTTCTGTTTTTGTTTCCACTCTGCTCAAGAATTCAGCTTCTATGGAGAGATCATCAAATCATGAAAATTTGGTCTCATCCCTGACCTTGGTCTGGGGGAGAGCAAGATCCTTGAGTTATAGTTCCACTGGATTGCATCCCATGGAAAAGAAACAATCCCTCCAAGACAAAAGTGGTGGTCTTTTTTTTTTTTAATTCAAGTATAGTTGATTTACAATATTGAGTTAGTTTCAGGTGTACAGCAAAGTGATTCAGTTATACATATATATGTATCTGTATTCTATTATTTCCATTATAGGTTATTATAAGATATTGAATATAGTTTCCTGTGCTATACAGTAAGTCCTTGTTTTTGCCTATTTTGTATATGGTAGTATGCATCTGTTAATCCCATACTCCCAGTTTATCCCTTCCCCCTACTTACACACAGTGTTGATGATTATTTTCATACTATTTCACCTTTTCTTTTTTCTTTTCTTGTTTTTATATGTATTTTTACTTGTATGGCACTACATTTTTCATGCTTTGTTTTAACTTTGTCTAGAGACCTACCTGGTAGCAGAAAAATAGAAAAGTAGTAAAGCAGACAAAACATATATAACAGAGGTCCCAACATAAGCCTAACAGAGATGGGCTCTGGGATTCACACATCTGAGCATATTGGAGGTGGAGGAGGGGAGGCATCCTGCCAAAGTCTGGATCTTGAGAAACCCAAGGGCTTGCTGAGAAATAATGGATTCCCAGGGTCAGGGACTTGACATTTGGTTCAAGGGCAAAGGGAGGGGTAGAGGAGAGAAGTGATTTTGAGCATAGTAAGAAGTCTGGCATGGACTCACTTCCCAAGTCCAGCCCCTTAGAATCCTTTTCTGAGCAAAGGGACTGAAAGAACTAAACCAGCAAGAACTAAAAGATGTAGTTTTGTTTTTAAAATTATGCTGTCTTTGAAAAGTTGAGATCGTGAGTCTCCAGAGACATCAATATTAGTGACTCCCCAGAAAGGATCTGGGACTTGTCTGTGTCAGGAGAAGAGCCAGGAGTGTGCCCTAATGGTGGCATCCAGGGACTTGCACAGCCAGGCTGGTGCAGTGGTGAGTGGGGCCCCGTGTTGGGACTTAGGCGGGATGCAGTAGGACGCATTGCCAGAGTGCATCAGAGGAAAAGGGTCAGTGTCCCAGGATGGCCACAGGACTAGTTCTAGGGACAACATGTGAGACTCCTAGGGGGTCTCAGAAGCAACGGGCCTGGAGATCCCACAAAGAAATACTGATGCATTTCTTACTACCTGTTTGGAAAACATGAGTTATATTTTTTGACCCTATAGTTACCCTTCTGCTCATTTCCACGTTTTGTAGTTTCCCCTCACTTCTCCTTCAGACAGTCCTTCTCCAGTCAGAAGAGCTAATATTGGCCCTTGTATGGACAGTACCTTTCCACTGAACCCCCCCACCCCCACCAGCCATGATTCTCTGTTCCTCAGTTGTGTATAAATGTTGGAGCTGTGGGGCTGATGTCTTCTATTCTGATGTGAAGGATATTCTTCTGGGGCTTGCAAGGGTCAGGGTCAGACCTCAATCTTATGAATACACCTCTCACCTGAAGAGGGAGGTCATTTTGGAGGGTCAGTCATGTGAGTGAGTTTGGAAAGTTCAGACAGGAAACTAGAAGTCTGGTCAGAATACAGGGAGGGAGACAGCCTCTCTCAATTTAGATTCCTAAACTAAGTGCATGCTTGGCTGATGGAGGTCAAAATGCCATATACCAGGTGGAGGGAGGATAACCAAAGGATTTTTTTCCCTGGGTTTTCTGATTAATGGTATGAATCCTTAATCATGGATGCAACCTGTGTCTCAAAAACTGTGTTCATTTCCCTTTTATCATCCCTTTTGCTATTTAGCCTTGAGTAAAATCTTTTTTTAATGTTCTAACCAGATCTCTGCTGTGCTACTGGGAAACAAAAGGACTGATTGCCCACTTTTGGTCCCTAGGGTGAAGAATCTGAACTTTATTTAAATTAAATAAGAATGACATTATTTTACTTGAGGCTCTTTATATTTTTTAAAAATGTAAGTTAATGTTACCTTTCCAGAACTTTTTGAATTTTAACATTATTATAGATTTTTCCCACTGTTAAAGGAATTTTCAAGCATTCAGAAATCATATGCAGCAGACATTTTTAGACAGAGGTAACTAGAAATCCTTCTACAGTGGAAACCTCCTGGTGTCAAGACTGCTTTCTGACTCATGGTACCCTGGCTTAATTTTTTTAATTGAAGTATAATTGATTCACAGTATTATGTTACTTTCAGGTGTACAGCATAGTGATTCAGTATTTTTGCAGGTTATACTCCATTATAGGATATTACCTGGTAATGGGTATAATTCCTTATGCTATACCCATAGTACATGGGTATATCCTTGTTCCTTACCTATTTTATATATAGTACTTTGTATCTGTTAATCCCATACCCCTAATTTGTCCTTCCTCTCATCCCTCTCCCCTTTGGTAACTACAAGTTTGTTTTCCATATTTGTGAGTCTGATTCTGTTTTGCATATACATTCATTTTTATTATTATTTTTTGATTCCACATATAAGTGATATCATACAGTATTTGTCTTTATCTGTCTGACTTATTGCACTAAGCATAATATCCTCTAGGTCCATCCGCATTGCTGCAAATGGCAGTATTTCTTTTTTGTTTGTTAGTTTCTCAAGGGGAATTTTATTTTAATATGCTAAGGATCAGTTAGAACAGGCAAAAATTCTATCCTAAAGTAGAGATTTCCAAGATAATTCAGGATATGCTTGTTTCTGTCCAATAGATAATATGGCTTATTATTATCAATTATGCCTTTCATGGCCAATGGGTTTGGATTAAAATTGTTTCAAATTTAAGAGTAAAAAACAATTTCCATTTCCTTTAGAAAAGTGTCTGGGCTTCCCTGGTGGCGCAGTGGTTGAGAATCTGCCTGCTAGTGCAGGGGACACGGGTTCGAGCCCTGGTCTGGGAGGATCCCGCATGCCGCGGAGCAGCTGGGCCCGTGAGCCGCAATTGCTGAGCCTGCGCGTCTGGAGCCTGTGCCCCGCGACGGGAGGGGCCGCGATAGAGAAAGGCCCGCGCACCGCGATGAAGAGCGGTCCCCGCACCGCGATGAAGAGTGGCCCCCGCTTGCCGCAACTGGAGAAGGCCCTCGCACGAACCGAAGACCCAACACAGCCAAAAATAAATAAATAAATAAATAAAATCAAGTAAAACTTTAAAAAAAAAAAAAAAAAGAAAAGTGTCTGAACCAGAACTCACCGTTTCTTTTTTTTTTTTGAGCCTTTATATTTTTTTAAATTTTTTAATTTAATTTTATTTATTTTTTTATACAGCAGGTTCTTATTAGTCATCAATTTTATACACATCAGTGTATACATTGTCAATCCCGATCGCCCAGTTCATCACCCCCCCACCCCCACCCCCCCATGGCTTTCCCCCCTTGGTGTCCATATGTTTGTTCTCTACATCTGTGTCTCAATTTCTGCCCTGCAAGCCGGTTCATCTGTACCATTTTTCTAGGTTCCACATATATGTGTTAATATATGATATTTGTTTTTCTCTTTCTGACTTACTTCACTCTGTATGACGCTCTCTAGATCCATCCACGTCTCAACAAATGACCCAATTTCGTTCCTTTTTATGGCTGAGTAATATTCCATTGTATATATGTACCACATCTTCTTTATCCATTCGTCTGTCGATGGGCATTTAGGTTGCTTCCATGACCTGGCTATTGTAAATAGTGCTGCAGTGAACATTGGGGTGCATGTGTCTTTTTTTTTTTTTAATTTATTTTATTTATTTTTGGCTGCATTGGGTCTTCAGTGCTGTGCATGAGCTTTCTCTACCTGCGGCGAGCAGGGGCTACTCTTCGTTGCAGTGCATGGGCTTCTCACTGGTGGCATCTCTTGTTGCGGATCACGGGCTCTAGGTGTGCAGGCTTCAGTAGTTGTGGCACACGGGCTCAGTAGTTATGGCTCACAGGCTCTAGAGCTCAGGCTCAGCAGTTGTGGCACATGGGCTTAGTTGCTCCGCGGCATGTGGGATATTCCCAGATCAGGGCTCAAACCCGTGTCCCCTGCCTTGGCAGGTGGATTCCTAACCACCCTGCCACCAGGGAAGCCCGCATGTGTCTTTTTGAATTATGGTTTTCTCTGGGTATATGCCCAGTAGTGAGATTGCTGGATCATATGGTAATTCTATTTTTAGTTTTTTAAGGAACGTCCATACTGTTCTCCATAGTGGCTGTATCAGTTTACATTCCCACCAACAGTGCAAGAGGGTTCCCTTTTCTCCACACCCTCTCCAGCATTTGTTGTTTGTAGATTTTCTGATGATGCCCATTCTAACTGGTGTGAAGTGACACCTCATTGTAGTTTTGATTTGCATTTCTCTAATAATTAGTGATGTTGAGCAGCTTTTCATGTGCTTCTTGGCCATCTGTATGTCTTCTTTGGAGAAGTGTCTATTTAGGTCTTCTGCCCATTTTTGGATTGGGTTGTTTGTTTTTTTAATATTGAGCTGCATGAGCTGTTTATATATTTTGGAGATTAATCCTTTGTCCGTTGATTCGTTTGCAAATATTTTCTCCCATTCTGAGGGTTGTCTTTTCATCTTTTTTTTTTTTTTTTTTTTTTTTTTTTTTTTAAATAATATTGTTTTGCACTTTTCAAATTAGTTGTATTCTGTTTTTTTTTTTTGTTTTTTTATTTATTTATTTATTTATTTATTTTTGGCTGTGTTGGGTCTTCGGTTCGTGCGAGGGCTTTCTCCAGTTGCGGCAAGCGGGGGCCACTCTTCATCGCGGTGCGGGGACCGCTCTTCATCGCGGTGCGCGGGCCTTTCTCTATCGCGGCCCCTCCCGTCGCGGGGCACAGGCTCCAGACGCGCAGGCTCAGCAATTGTGGCTCACGGGCCCAGCTGCTCCGTGGCATGTGGGATCTTCCCAGACCAGGGCTCGAACCCGTGTCCCCTGCATTAGCAGGCAGATTCTCAACCACTGCGCCACCAGGGAAGCCCTGTCTTTTCATCTTGTTTATGGTTTCCTTTGCTGTGCAAAAGCTGTTAAGTTTCATTAGGTCCCATTTGTTTATTTTTGTTTTTATTTCCATTACTCTAGGAGGTGGATCAAAAAAGATCTTGCTGTGATTTATGTCAAAGAGTGTTCTTCCTATGTTTTTCTCTAAGTTTTATAGTGTCCGGTCTTACATTTAGGTCTCTAATCCATTTTGAGTTTATTTTTGTGTATGGTGTTAGGGAGTGTTCTAATTTCATTCTTTTACATGTAGCTGTCCAGTTTTCCCAGGACCACTTATTGAAGAGACTGTCTTTTCTCCATTGTATATCCTTGCCTCCTTTGTCATAGATTGGTTGACCATATGTGCGTGGGTTTATCTCTGGGCTTTCTATCTTGTTCCATTGATCTATGTTTCTGTTTTTGTGCCAGTACCATATTGGCTTTATTACTGTAACTTTGTAGTATAGTCTGAAGTCAGAGAGTCTGATTCCTCCAGCTCCGTTTTTTTCCCTCAAGACTGCTTTGGCTATTTGGGGTCTTTTGTGTCTCCTTACAAATTTTAAGATTTTTTGTTCTAGTTCCGTAAAAAATGCCATTGGTAATTTGATAGGGATTGCATTGAATCTGTAGATTGCTTTGGGTAGTATACTCATTTTCACAATATTGATTCTTCCAATCCAAGAACATGGTATATCTCTCCACCTGTTGGTATCATCTGTAATTTCTTTCATCAGTGTCTTATAGTTTTCTGCATACAGGTCTTTTGTCTCCCTAGGTAGGTTTATTCCTAGGTATTTTATTCTTTTTGTTGCAATGGTAAATGGGAGTGTGTCCATAATTTCTCTTTCATCATTAGTGTATAGGAATGCAAGAGATTTCTGTGCATTAATTTTGTATCCTGCAACTTTACCAAATTCATTGATTAGCTCTAATAGTTTTCTGGTGGCATCTTTAGGATTCTCTATGTATAGTATCATGTCATCTGCAAACAGTGACAGTTTTACTTCTTCTTTTCTAATTTGTATTCCTTTTATTTCTTTTTCTTCTCTGATTTCCGTGGCTAGGACTTCCAAAACTATGTTGAATAATAGCGGTGAGAGTGGACATCCTTGTCTTGTTCCTGATCTTAGACGAAATGCTTTCAGTTTTTCACCATTGAGAATGATGTTTGCTGTGGGTTTGTCATATATGGCCTTTATTATGTTGAGGTAGGTTCCCTCTATGCCCACTTTCTGGAGAGTTTTTATCATAAATGGGTGTTGAATTTTGTCAAAAGCTTTTTCTGCATCTATTGAGATGATCATATGGTTTTTATTCTTCAATTTGTTAATATGGTGTATCACATTGATTGATTTGTGTATGTTGAATAATCCTTGCATCCCTGGGAGAAATCCCACTTGATCATGGTGTATGATCCTTTTAATGTGTTGTTGGATTCTGTTTGCTAGTCTTTTGTTGAGGAGTTTTGCATCTATATTCATCAGTGATAGTGGTCTGTAATTTTCTTTTTTTATAGTATCTTTGTCTGATTTTGGTATCAGGGTGATGGTGGCCTCATAGAATGAGTTTTATTGTCTTCCTTCCTCCACAATTTTTTGGAAGAGTTTGAGAAGGATGGGTGTTAGCTCTTCTCTAAATGTTTGATAGAATTCACCTGTGAAGCCATCTGGTCCTGGACTTTTGTTTGTTGGAAGATTTTTAATCACAGTTTCAATTTCATTACTTGTGATTGGTCTGTTCATATTTTCTGTTTCTTCCTGGTTCAGTCTTGGAAGGTTATACCTTTCTAAGAATTTGTCCACTTCTTCCAGGTTGTCCATTTTATTGGCATAGAGTTGCTTGTAGTAGTCTCTTAGGATGCTTTGTATTTCTGCAGTGTCTGTTGTAACTTCTCCTTTTTCATTTCTAATTTTATTGGTTTGAGTCCTTTCCCTGTTTTTGTTGGTGAGTCTGGCTAATGGTTTATCAATTTTGTTTATCTTCTCAAAGAACCAGCTTTTCGTTTTATTGATCTTTGCTATTGTTTTCTTTGCTTCTATTTCATTTATTTCTGCTCTGATCTTTATGATTTCTTTCCTTCTGCTAACTTTGGGTTTTGTTTGTTCTTCTTTCTCTAGTTCCTTTAGGTGTAAGGTTAGATTGTTTACTTGAGATTTTTCTTGTTTCTTGAGGTAGGCTTGTATAGCTATAAACTTCCCTCTTAGAACTGCTTTTGCTGCATCCCATAGGTTTTGGATCGTCGTGTTTTCATTGTCATTTGTCTCTAGGTATTTTTTGATTTCCTCTTTGATTTCTTAGTGATCTCTTGGTTATTTAGTAACATATTGTTTATCCTCCATGTGTTTGTATTCTTTACGTTTTTTCCCCCTGTAAATGATTTCTAATCTCATAGCGTTGTGGTCGGAAAAGATGCTTGATATGATTTCAGTTTTCTTAAATTTACTGAGGCTTGATTTGTGACCCAAGATGTGATCTATCCTGGAGAATGTTCCGTGCGCACCTGAGAAGAAAGTGTAGTCTGCTGTTTTTGGATGGAATGTCCTATAAATATCAATTAAATCTATCTGGTCTATTGTGTCATTTAAAGCTTCTGTTTCCTTATTTATTTTCATTTTGGATGATCTGTCCATTGGTGTAAGTGGGGTGTTAAAGTCCCCCACTATTATTGTGTTACTGTCCATTTCCTCTTTTACAGCTGTTAGCAGTTGCCTTATGTATTGATGTGCTCCTATGTTGGGTGCATATATATTTATAATTGTTATATCTTCTTCTTGGATTGATCCCTTGATCATTATGTAGTGTCCTTCCTTGTCTCTTGTAACATCTTTATTTTAAAATCTATTTTATCTGATATGAGTATTGCTACTCCAGCTTTCTTTTGATTTCCATTTGCATGGAATATCTTTTTCCATCCCGTCACTTTCATTCTGTATGTGTCCCTAGGTCTGAAGTGGGTCTCTTGTAGACAGCCTATATATGGGTCTTGTTTTTGTATCCATTCAGCAAGCCTGTGTCTTTTGGTTGGAGCATTTAATCCATTGAGGTTTAAGGTAATTATCGATATGTATGTTCCTCTGACCATTTTCTTAATTGTTTTGGGTTTGTTTTTGTAGGTCCTTTTCTTCTCTTGTGTCTCCCACTTAGAGAAGTTCCTTTAGCATTTGTTGTAGAGCTGGTTTGGTGGTGCTGAATTCTCTTAGCTTTTGCTTGTCTGTAAAGCTTTTGATTTCTCCCTCGAATCTGAACGAGATCCTTGCTGGATAGAGTAATCTTGGTTGTAGGTTCTTCCCTTTTATCACTTTAAGTATATCATGCCACTCCCTTCTGGCTTGTAGAGTTTCTGCTGAGAAATCAGCTGTTACCCTTATGGTAGTTCCCTTGTATGTTATTTATTGTTTTTCCCTTGTTGCTTTCAATAATTTTTCTTTGTCTTTAATTTTTGCCAGTTTGATTACTATGTGTCTTGGCATGTTTCTCCTTGGGTTTATCCTGTATGGGACTCGCTGCGCTTCCTGGACTTGGGTGGCTATTTCCTTTACCATGTTAGGGAAGTTTTCGACTATAATCTGTTCAAATATTTTCTCAAGTCCTTTCTCTCTCTCTTTTCCTTCTGGGACCCCTATAATGTGAATGTTATTGCGTTTAATGTTGTCCCAGAGGTGTCTTAGGCTGTCTTCATTTCTTTTCATTCTTTTTTCTTTAGTGTGTTCTGCAGCAGTGAATTCCACCATTCTGCCTTCCAGGTCACTTATCTGTTCTTCTGCCTCAGTTATATTGATTCCTTCTAGTGTAGTTTTCATTTCTGTTATTGTATTGTTCATCTCTGTTTGTTTGTTCTTTAATTCTTCTAGGTCTTTGTTAAACATTTCTGGCATCTTCTCGATCTTTGCCTCCGTTGTTTTTCCAAGGTCCTGGATCATCCTCACTATCATTATTCTGAATTCTTTTTCTGGAAGATTGCCTATCTCCACTTCATTTAGTTTTCTTGGGGGGTTTTGTCTTGTTCCTTTATCTGGTACATAGCCCTCTTCCTTTTCATCTTGTCTATCTTTCTGTGAATGTGGTTTTTGTTCCACAGGCTGCTGAATTGTAGTTCTTCTTGCTTCTGCTGTCTGCCCTCTCAGTATTTCATTTTTTATGGCTGAGTAATATTCCATCTTCTTAATTCAGTCATCTATTTTTTAATTTTTTTATTATTTTTTGGCTGCACCACACAGCACATAGGATCTTAGTTCCTCAACCAGAGATCGAACCTGCATCCCCTGCATTGGAAGCATGGAGTCTTAACCCCTGGACTGCCAGGGAATTTTCTCAGTTGTCTATTGATGAGCACTTGGGTTGCTCCATGCCTTGGCTATTATGAATAGTTCTGCTGTGAACACTGGGGTGCATGTATCCTTTCAAATTTGTGTTTTCATTTTTTCCAGATATATACCCAGGAGTGGAATTGCTGGATCATATGGTAGTTCCATTTTTAGTTTTTTGAGGAAGCGCCATACTGTTTTCCACAGTGGCTGCACCAATTTACATTCCTACCAACAGTGTACAAGGATTCCCTTTTCTACACATCCTTGCCAACATTTGTTGTTTGTAGCCTTTTTGATGATACCCTGGCTTACATTTTGTGTTCTGCAGATCTTTCACTGTTCTCACTCTCACTCCAACCCAGTCAAATAGCTTTAAACAAACCATGGAATCCAAAGACTGGTAAAATTCAACTTCATCTACCTTAGCACCCAAGGTATGCATTCCCTCCTGGAGGTTGGAGCCAATCTTTGTCTGATTACCATCCCTGTGGTCAAAGAAGTCAGGAATAAGGATATTCTTATTCCTTAGCATTTATTCTGCAGAATGAATGGCTGAGAAACTTGGTTTCATGAAAATGTAGGAGATGGTGTGTGTCAAAGAACAGAGAGGGGTGGGCTTGGTGTAGGTGGATCAGCATTTCATTTATGTCCAACCCCAGTCTCTCTTGCTGCCTCTACTATAAAGGATTGAAAGCCAAATACTGCTTTCCCAGCTCTCCAGCAGTTCAGGATGCCATATAACCCAGTTCTGACCCAAAAGAAAACTGCTAGGGGGTTTATAATAAAGCATGTTTTCCCAATTGACAGGAATAGATGTGGCTGTCATAGCCTTTTCTTGAGCCCCCTTCTTCTGTCTTGAATGCAGACATAATGGTTGGACATGCAGCAGCCATCTTGAGACCACACGGAAAAGACTGAAAGCTAACATCTGCTCTGTCATCATCAAGCCACTAAGCAAAGCCAGCAGCTGCTAACTTCTGGCCTTCTTGTTGTGTGAGAAAAATAAAATCTTATTCGTTTAAGGCCCTGGAATTGGCATTTCTGATACTTTTAGCTGAACACAAACGACGCTTATTGTAAACAGCCCAGTGCTGGGGACCAGAATATTTCTGAGTAACAGGAGTGTCCTCTTTGGTTTATCTGTCCAAAATTATGCAAACAGAAAGTTGACTCAAACAATGAAGATGGGGTGTGGGCTTTTAGATGTTAATAAGCAAGCAAATCAAGTTTCTTGTATCTGGTAATCCAGACCAGAGTGATCCAAACTGATTAATTCTCAATTAAGATTTTTAAGTCAAAACACTGAATCTATGAGTCCTGTTTTTAAATACTCCTTTGATTCCAAATGGCAGGACACCAGGAAACATTATTGTCTGTCATGTTTCTTGCCATACAAAAGGATTTGGAGTCAGGAATCAGAAGATTTGAATTTTGGTTATGTGTGTGCCCCAAAGTCACTGTGTGGCCCCCAAAGTGACTTCTCTGTCACTGCTCTATACAGTAAGGAAAATGATATGTATCACTGGTAAAAAGAAATAATTTACTTGAAAATATGCTTTGAAAAGGATGATGTACTTCTCCTAATGAAATGCCTGATTCAAAGTCAGAGGGTGATGGGAACTTTGTAATGAGGGAGTGACATCACCTGAACCCATTGATCAACCTGAGCTTCACTCAAACCAGAACAAGACATCGTGGGCCTCCTGATTCTGTGCAGTATGAAATTCACCTCTAATGTATTCTTGCCCGGAAAATGGAAGAAAAAAAAGACCCTGAATTTATTCAAATTTTTAGATCTTATTTCTAGTTTTCAGGAAATGTAGAAGATAGAAAATCAAGTTAAACCTCTGCTTCATCGACACATGAAATTTCTACTAAATAATACCATGAGGAAGCAAGCAGGCAAATTCCGAATGTGGAACGTTCCTCAGGACAACTGACCTGGTTTCTTAAAAAAAAGTCAATGTCATGAAAAGAAAGCGCAGGAGAAAGGAGAGACTATAGTAAAAGATTTCAAAAGACTCAAAAGCCATAACACAAACCAAAAAACATTTTTAAAAGATTTAAGAGCTGTACAATCAAAGACAAGTGTACCTCCTTTGGATCCTGATTCAAATAAACTGACTATAAAAAATTTCTTTTAGATGATTAGAGAAATTTTAATATGGACTGCATATTATATGATACTAGAGAATTATTATTTTCATTAGGTGTGATATTGCCATTGTGACTATGATATGTCATTTTTTAAGTTGTATAATGAAATATTTAAGGGTAGAATGACATTTAATATCTGGCATTCACTTCAAACTACCCTAGCCAAACCAAGAGGGAGATAGGAAACAAGAAGGCAAGTGTGATGCTTATTGGAGTTGGGTGATGGATTCATGGGGAGTTACTGTACTCTACTTTTGTGTATAGTGGAAAATTTTCACAGTAAAAACTATGAAAAAAAGTGTGACATGCTATATAATGTGACATTTTATACAAGTTTGCTATTTTCCACTGAATATTAATTTGTGGGTTTTTAAAATCTAGACATAGTATAAGTAGATTTTCAGTTTTCACCAAAGGGATGATGGCGTCCTAACAAACCATTCAAGGTACTAAGTTCTTCTCACATACCCTGAGAATGCCCAAGAAGCTTCTTCTAAAGAGCAAGCTTGTATCTACAGAGAGCATCATATGATCATCTGGTGACAGAGAGTGGACTACACAATTCAAATAATTCAGTCTTTAAGTGTATATTCTGACCTGAATTGTGCAGTTTGGCTGTCTCAAAGCTTAAAGTGCTTTAATAATTGTACATTCTTCTCTTTGCTTCATACTGTTTAGACTCAGTCCAAGTAGGAAAAAAAATAAATCATCTTTGAAGTTAGCCAGAGGAGCCATGAGACATTCTGGCTGTTTTCAGAACAGTGGCTCCAATACTAGGATGTGCTGAGTGTGTCATGAGGCTCTGATGAACAGGATGCATCTGACAAGAATTCGTGAAAGCTTTAACGAAGAGATGGGGTGGTCTGAGGAGGGTTCCCTGTTCCAAAGTGGGGTCACCACGACTCTGCCTCTTGCTCCAAGGTGGCCACAGGAATTATGATTCATTTGTCAGGGCTCTCTTTGTTGACTTGGCATCCCTTATCTCAAGCCTGAGTCATCGTTTGGGTCAGATTTGGGTCAAGGCTCAAGGCAATGATGGCTCTACCGGGGAGGCAAAGTGGAGAAACTGCAAAAGAAGCATATGCTGTCACTGACAAAACTTTGTGGGACACAATGCTGTCTGTTCTCATGAGAACATGTACTCACCTCTTATTAATATTTCCTGCAGCCTGTTTCTTTGGCAAATATGAGCTACAACTATTTCATTAATTTTTGTCAAGAGAGACAATTTGCCCTCTGTCCAGGGCGCCAAACTGGTCCTCCTGACCTGCTTTTCTCAAAGCAGATTTCAGAACAGCTGTGCTCTCTGTGTGTCTGCCTGCCCCCATCTCCCTCTCCCCCATGTTTAGCACTTGCATTGGAGAGTCATAGGCATACCATGTAGGTTTTTCTTCCTATTATACACTCAAAACAGCCTTTGACAGCATCTTCATCACACCCCTCAGCAAGGGTTGTTCTCAGTTGCCAAAGAGTGGTTGTGGTTCATACCAGATTCCAGAAAGGCCAGCCCAGGGGCTCCCCTGGTGGCTCAGTGGTTAAGAATCCACCTGCCAATGCAGGGGACACGGGTTCGAGCCCTGGTCTGGGAAGATCCCACATGCCGCAGAGCAACTAAGCCCATGAACCACATCTACTGAGCCTGCACTCTAGAGCCTGCGAGCCACAACTACTGAAGCCCGTGTGCCACAACTACTGAAGCCCACGCACCTAGAGCCCATGCTCCGCAACAAGAGAAGCCACCGCAATGAGAAGCCCGCGCACCGCAATGAAGAGTGGCCCCTGCTCACCGCAACTAGAGAAAGCCCACGGTCAGCAACGAAGACCCAATGCAGCCAAAAATAAATAAATTAATTAATTAATTAAAAAAAGAAAAAGGCCAGCCCAGAACCACCCTGCTCCTAGGCCTGGTTTATAAGCCCAAACTCTGAATCTCAGAAGATAGTCAAAAATTCAACAAATATTTCCTGGGAATTCACCCAAGGCAAAGTTCTGGGTAAATGGATGATGGGGAGGCAGGATGGATTTGGGAAAGGAAAATGATTCTGAGATGTCATAGATTCTGATCCATAGGGTGTATGAAAGAAATCCCTTATAATATCAGGACACATAGAAGAGCATAGAAGATGAAGTAGAAAGATGAGGAGGAAGCAACACAGAGGCACATCTTGATAGCAGAGTCCAGAAAGGCTTTATTTTAAAAGCACTCAAGAACACAAATGCAACCCTTTGCACTTCCTTAATTAACCTGAAGTGTTCACTCCAAGTAAACAATGACTTGCTCATCAGTGGGATCTTTATCTTTGATGTCACCTTTTCTTTTTTCTAACTGGCCCTGGACATTGCAGAGGCTTTTGTACAGTGATTCTCCCTTCACTGGTTTGCTCTAGTGCCTGAAATACCACCATCCCTTGGGCACAAACCTTGTGCCCTAGATGTTCCTCATTAAAATTTAGCGATAAAGAAATACCAGAGAGGAATGGGGCTTGCATTCTAAGCTGTTATCCCCCTTGGATAGGTTGGATTTTTGCCTTAGTTACTATCACTTAGCTAAGACTGAGAGGTTAGGATAGTGGGAGGCAGAACTTTGTATAGAGTAAAGAGAAGGAAGATTGTGGGACCTGAATGCTCTCTGAGACAGGCAAGCAGTGGCTGCCAGTGTCCAACAGAGACCTCCATCTGCCCTCTGTAACCATAGAACTTCCAGACCTCCACTGGAGAGAGAGAAGAAATCAGAGGTCCCTGCCTGATGGGTGACACTAGTCAGGCCACAAGCATTGAGGATGCATGTGATCTCTCCTGTTTTCTGCCTCTTCCAATTTTCTTTTTCCTTATTTATCCTTTCCCACTCTCTCTTCCTTCCTTTCCTCCCTCCCTCTCCCATGTACAGATGTTTGGGTAAGAGGCTCTCCCAAGCCTTCCTTATATTCTTAACTTTTATTTTCTTCCACCAGGGGTCGGCTTTGTTTCTTTTTTCTGAGGCTGACGCAGCTCCCACAGGGCAGGAGATATTAGTCCAGAAACAGCCCTTTTTTTGGAGATGTTGGAGACTCGGTGGTCAGGCCACAGGCAAGGTGTGCCCCTGTGCTGGAGTTACCCGAATAAGGAGGGAGCCTGCCAAGTGGGGAGGCTGGAGTCCAATCTGCCACCAAAATGCCGGTTCTCTGCCCCCTTTGAGGCATTTGAGTTAGATCAAGTCTTCTGGGTTGGGATTACCAGGAAGCGTTGGGGACCAGTGGCGTCAAGACACCAAGACTGCAATGCAGATACCTGGGCGGTCCAATATCCTAACCGAAAAGGCCCGCAGGTTCTGCCCACTTTCCTTTTGGCCTGAGGAGCAGAGGGATTTGACTCCCTGGGTCCAAGCCCAGGAGGTGGAGTAGAGTGGGGGAGCCGAGGCTGAACACCTCAGCCCTGACAGCCAGGGCCAGGCCCAGGCAGCCGGCGGAGACTAGGCGAGGCCAAAGGCAGGCGCGCTGCTTCCAGGCTCTGTGCCTTCAAAGCTTCCCTCAGCTGGCCTGGGTAGCAAGCATAAGCGGCCAAAGCCCATTTCTTTTCGAACCCACTATGGGACGTTCATCTCCAAAAGCACTTCTTGTTCTTCCTCCTGTTTCTTCCTTGTCGTTTGTATCCCTCTGGCTGTAAACCAAGAGAGGCGCCCAAATGTACAAGTCAAATCGAATTTTGAAAGCGTGTGGCTTGTGTGCTCCAAGTCCCCCTCCCCCTCTTTAAATTGTGTTTCAAAACAACATGGTGACTTTTGGACAAGATTTTTCTGTTTCACGAATACCACAATAGAGATACAATGAGTGCGGCTGGTGAAATGTTTGGTTGTGTCAAATTCAGTCCCGCAGGCTGGCTTGGGCCAGCATTGGGGCTCCGCTTTGTGTTATGTTCACGGAGAAGATATTAATTAAAAGAAATACATGATTAAAAAGTAATGAGTTGAATAAAAATTATCTCAGCTCATTTTCTGATTATGTTAATTGTTAAAAACCCTTCAATCACGCCGTTGCAGTCAATGGGCTTTAATGTGAAATTAGTGGGCTCTTGATAACTTACAGTCCAGAATAATCCTGGCGGTTTAGTCATCATCCCTAATAACAAGGATGTTGCTAAGAACAGAAATTTTACATGATTTTGATACATTCAGCCCTTCCCCCCACGTGTCATTAAAAGAAAAAAAAAAAAAAAAGGCTTAGCCTGCCGGCGGATTTCCAGCTTCTTGCACAGATCGACCGCGGCCTTGGAGGACCTGAGTTTGTGTTCCAGCCCCTTTCGCTTCCCGCGCCGCCCCTCGCAGGAGCGTCCGCCGTTGCCGGTTGCTGGTTCCCAGCTCAATGGCCGGATGCGCCTTTGCGAGACTGAGCGCGCAGTTTCCCCTGCTGGCCGGGCCAGGGCGCGGTGCAGCGCAGCGCCTGGGGCTGTGCGGGGAATGGGGGTAGGGGGAGAGGACAGAATTCGCAGCTACGGGGGCTGGAGGGGCCGCGCAGCTACTTGGGGACCGGTCTCCCTGCGGCGGGCAAGTAGGGCTGTGCGTAAACGCGTCGGGACAGCGGTGCTGCGCCCTGCGGGGTTGCTGGGCAGGGGCAGGCCGAGTTTGTGGCGCGTGTGTGTTAGTGTGTGTGCCTACTGCTCGAGCGTTTTCGGAGCTTTGGATGACACCGATCTTGAGAACCCATCCAAAGCACGGAGGGGGCGGAGGGTCACGCGAGCTAGGCGAAGGTTCCCTGTGCCTCAGAACCTGAATCCCGCTCCTGACAAAGTAACTGGTGCAGAATAGGCTCTTCATGGGTTTGGGGGGATGTAAACGAAAGCTAGTAAATTTGTACATGATCTGATGAGTGATGACGGCTGGTGTTCTTAGCAGCCCCTGGTCCTCCTAGGACATCCCCCACCCCGGGACCAAACTTAGAGCGGAGGTTGGGAGTGAGGGGAGGGTTAATACGCGGGTCGAGGATGAAGAGGGATGTTTCTCATATATAACATAAACATTTTTTTTCACTCTCAACGAGTAGAAGAAATGCCCTGCACTCTCTTTTTGGCTTCTTGGGAAAGAGTGCTGCGCAAATTGGGCCTGTGACAGAGGGGCAACCGGGAGAGTCGTGGGGTCCTGGACCTTAGAGGGGTGTGGGCGATGGGCTGCCTGAGGCGGGAGAGATGTCTCAGCCCACCTGATGCTGGACATCTAGGAACCCAAAAACTTCCTATTCAAGGTGCTTTTGACACCTTGGCCAACCACCACCCGCCATCTAGCTGGAGTTAAAGGTATCATCTGCAGACAGGAAGAGATGCAAGCCCCATTTTTCTCCCAAGAGAACTAAGTGGGGGAAATTGCATTTCCCGAGTTCTGTCTGAAGTCATACATACTTACATATACAAAAGTTTATAGATATTGTTATGCAAAAGTATGTGGGCGGGGTCAGTAAGGTAGGGAGTGGGGGGAGGGAGAGAGAAAGATAACAGATTTGATTCATTCCCAGAGCATGAGGCTCTGTGTCTCAAAGTACCTTTTTCAAAGCTTCTAATTTAAAACTATCTGGATGAAGCAGCAAATCTGGTGTTTGTTAGTTTTTTGATTGTTTCTTTCTTTTGCGCCTCCAAAAGAGCAATTTTCTTTTAGAGTTGTTTTTTTTTTTAATATGTTTCCATTTTCTCAAGCCCAAACAGCGATGACTCTTCCCTGGGGAGTAGGGGGCGAAGGTGTCAGAAAAGACTGGGACTCCTCCCAAGGCTAATTCTTGTTCGCCTCTCTATTTGCATCCGCTGTTAGGCTGAGGATCATTTTAATAAATAACAATGAACGGGAATGGCATCTAGAGGGCTTGTCGGCAACATTTAAAAGCCAATAGAGTTTATAATTCTACTCTATCATTTCTTATTGATTAGAGTAATCAAGATGAAAAGCTAGCCGGCTTGGAGAACTTCAGCGGCATATCATTAAAGATAAGAGTCAGTTAATTCTGGAGCTGGGGTAATGTGGCTGAAATGAAGAGTTCATTTGCATGAGATGCTGAGCCCAGTAACAAGGGGACAAAAATCACTAATTAGGATTGTAGAATGTCGCCCTCTCTGCAAGCACCCTTTCCAGATCTCCACGGAAGCAGGGATCCACGTTTATGTAAATCTGGGGCTGGGCAGAAAGCTCTCTCGCTCTCGCTGGCTTTACAGATGGAGATTATCACTACCTGCCCCCACCTCCTACGCCATCCTCCCGGGGGGGGGGGGGGGGGGAATGCCTGACCTGAGTGGGTGCGGGTCAGTCATGTCTGATCCCCTCCTTCCCTGTCCATCCTACTACCCAGCCCCATGGCCGGCCAGGCGACCGGAAGCCAGCTCGGCCACTCCCTTAAGGAGGCTCATGGGCGTATGTCTGGTGCTGGAGTGAGTCCCACTGTACAGTGTTCGCTGCGGGCTCTGGCCTGATCGGGGTGGCTGCCTGGAGAGGCTCCAGCTCCGGTGCAGTGCCTGTGAGGTAAAGGGTGTGAGCCCCTCACAGGCCCCGCGAGAAGCTGGGGGCACCTGCCCGGGTGAGGATCCCCAGAGGAGGCCCGGGTCTCAGGGCCAAAGTCCATGACCCCTCCCCGGATTGTTCCCTCTAGTCCCCACTGCCTGATCTGGCATTTCTGACAGAGCCAGTACGTGGGTGCCCAAGGGCACGTGCTTTTGCACTTCAAGAGTGGTGCACGTTTGATGTGTGCCTGGGTATGCAGGAATGTATGCATGTCTGTGTGATTATGTGTATGTGGGTGAGTCCAGGTCTTGTGTAAATGTGATTATGTTTCGTAAGCTTTTTGCTGCCTGATGTTTTTTTTCCTGCATGTGTGTACATATGTGATAACATATGCATAAACAGTATGCAGTGTGTCATGTGTACACATGTAGTGTGTGATGTGTATGTGGTGCGGAGCAGGGAGTGACAGCCTGGAGAGGTTCCGCAGAGGCATAAGCGGAACAGGCTTCACAGGTTGGGAGCCCAGGCATGGGGTTGGGGTGGGGGGGGTGCCAGGAACAGGAGCCGCACGCAGGCCATGCCTCTAAGGCCTGAGGGAGAAGGTGGCGAGAAAACACCTACATCCCACACTTGGTCCTTCCTCACTGCCCACGAGCAACCAGGAGAAGCAGCTTCACCTCTTGGTCACGGGAGATCCCCTCGACCCACCCGGGGAAAATGAAAGTAGCCAAAAGGCACCTTAGACCGGCTTTGTAACATAAGTGGACGCGGAAAGGCCGCTGGACTGTGCGTTCACACACCGGCCCGGCCCTCTCTCAGCGCAAGGTATTTGGGATTCAGGTCCTCCAAACCCGGTGCTGGCCGTTGACCCCCGTGTCCGTGAGCAAGGGAGCAGTCCCAGCCCTGGAAGTTCCTTCCCGAAAGGAACAGAAAGAGGCGCGCAGCTGCTGGGCTACCCCTCTCGGAGACGCCACAGCAGCGCCAGGAATCCCACCCCGCGTCCCGCTTTTCTTTGGCCTCTTTAGAACTAACTTTGCCCCTCACTTGGCTGCGGCATAAAGGAATCAAGGCCTATGTCAGATAATTGTAGGTGTCAGCATGGAAAGTGGCTGTGTTTGCACACTCTCACAGGTCTCTCTGTGTCTGCTCCCGCAGTTCCCGGGCCTCTCACACCCCACCCCCAGCCCACGGCGCTGTGGGCCGCAGCTTGCCCTCGGGAGACTGGAGGCTGCTGGAGCCGGTGGCCCACGGACCCCGTGCACGCAGGCACCTGCTCTAGGACCCAGCCTCCGAGGCCGCGCACCCGCGGGGCTTCAGGGACCATGGTCAGAGGGTTGAGGGGCGCCCCAGGTGGCAGCTGGACCCGGGCAGGATAGGCCCAGCGGCCCGAACAGGAGGTGCCCGAGAGGGCACGTTTCTTTAGCATCGACCCTCTGCCCCCCCCATCCCTCTCTCCAGCGACCTTTTTGTATCCATGCACAGCTGGGGGCTCCCTCACCACCCAACCCTGGGCCTCCCCATACAGAATAAAGTCAGTCTGTATTTAATGGTTATGGCGGATGTGAGAGGGATTTGGCAGAGGCAGAAGAGAGGCCTTTCGCTCTCAAATATCGCTCCTTACGTCGTGTGAGTCTTCCAACCCACCACGACCCCATATTCTTGTGTGGGTGTCTGACTCGAATGACAAGCGAGCTGATTTTTTCAGTACATAGCTGGGAAATGTAGTGAGTGATAATAGAGATTTCTCTTTCATTTTTTACGCTTGACTTGGTTATTGTTGCTTTTCTTTTCCCGTGATTCCTTCTGAGGATTAGCTCTGACTTCCCCACTATTGGCGGTCAAAGTGGCCCCGACTCGGGATGACAATTGACGGGGATCAAGGGATTGCCCATTCTGTGCCTGTAAGAACGGATTCGTGCCAGAGAAACTCATCAAGTGGAGGCGGAGAATAAAGACCGTTCGGGGGTAAATGTATTCATTGAGAAGGGTTCTCCCAAATTGCTTCTAAGTTTTTTTAATGAAAAGTAACGATTGCAGCAATCAGCGGCTTTTTGGCGGATTACAAATCTGGAGGGAGCTGTGGCGCTGCAGTGAAAAGCGCCCCCGCCTTCGCACGGGGCAGTCGGTTCACAGGAGCAGCGCGAGGGGCTGGGGTCCAGTTGCCAGACAAAGACGGGAAGAGGCGAGCGGAGGAGGGTGCCTCTGCGCACCCAGGAACTGGATGAAGGGTCGTCCACTTCGGCACTTGTGCGGCGGGGAGCTCCCGAGGAAAGCGAGGGGCAGGGTGCAGGGGAGGGTGCCGAGAGAGATCCACCCCACCACCGCCACTGGGTAAATTCCGGGCATCTGGAATGAGGAAGGTGTGCTAGAGGGACGGAGCAGGTGACCGTGGAGGGCAGAGGAACAGAAGGTGCGACTTTGTCCCCCACCTCCACCCTGGACCTGTGCATGCTAGTTCTTCTTTTAGGGACGCATTATTTTGCAAACTGGATCCTAAGCGTGGAAACCCGCTCGGTCTGGGTAGGAACTTACCCAGATGTTACAGGCAGGAGGAGGGAAAGATGGGTCCCCTCCCTACCCTGGGCGGGGGCAGGACGCCCAACATCAGTACCCGGCTGAGCTGGACCCGCACCAGTGCGGACCTCTGCTCCCCTTTGCATTGACATGGCTCACACCAGTCCCCTCTGCCACCGAGGAACCCGAATGCACGCCCTCACCCTCACAGAATCCTGGTGCGCAGTCTCCAGGCCTGCACGCACCCAGGCCCAGGCCGCGGCGTTCCCTGCCCCAGGATTCGGAGAGTCGCCTTAGAAAATGGGGGGAGGGGGAAACAAGAGGGCAGAGACAAAACACTATTCCCACAGAGGATGAAATCAGCTGCAGCAGCCTAAGGCTGCTGCATTCATCCTGACTTTTTATACGTTTATTTTTTTAATAGCATATCTTAGCAGGGGGGTGGGAGGTATATTTTTTCACACCGACTTCTTTAAGGTTCTCTTAAGTAAATAAGGGGAGCAGAGAGACAAGGGTAGGGAAGAGAAGGAAAAGAAAGACTCTCCCCTCTCCTGACCGCCCCCCCCACCTTCTCAAGTTTAAAAAGAATAAATCCAGCAGGCAAGTCCATAGCCCTGAAGGTTTAACTTTTTTTCTTTGCAGCTTGTCAATGCGACCATTGCTTTGATGGGAGGCTCCTCAAGGTGACACATTTCTGAACTTCACCCCCTTTTCAAACTAACTCCCTACCTCCTTGTTAGTGGCCAGCTCTGAACTTCTGCAGAGTGTTTTTGTGTGAGTCAAGGCTCATTCACGGGCGCTTTTGTGGGCCTCTCCTCCTTTCAGGCCTCAGCGTGTTACACCAATTAAAGGGCGACGTGCTGTAAATGTAATGGGCCGCGCAGCGATTGTTTCTGACAAGCAACAAAACACATAGATCCACCCCTTAGATTAGGCCGTTGAAGGGGAGGGTGAGGCCGGTCAGTTTACTGAATAGTTTGTGAACTGTAATTCTGAGGACTCCTGTGAAAAAAAGTCTCTTCCCACCTCCCTGGCCTTGCTCCCCCTCTGCAAAAGTACCAAAAAAGAAGAGAGAGAGAGAAACAAGTGACATCTATGGCGCAGAATGGGGGTCACTAGAGAAAAAAACCTGGGTGGGGAGCTTGTCCTTTCATTTGGACTGTCCGAAAAACCCCTTCAGTTCTTTCCCCTCCTTCCTACTCTTTGAACCTGGCCCTCAGTTTTACTGGCCACAGCAGCCTTCTCCCCTGATGGCGAGCTTGGTCCCCCCCACACTGGACATCAGATCAGGGTAAGAGTAAGGAACAGTCAGGTTGCCTTAGAAAATTCCATTGATTTCATTGATCTGGTTCTCTTGGGACATCAGTGAGTCACAGGCTGCAGCTTCCCCTAGCAGGTCACTCAGCCCTGGCTTCCGCTCCAGCCTCTAGTCCTTCTCCACAGCCCTGCATGCTGTAAAGGTTTCTGATGCCAGCACTCTGCCTGGGCTCTCTCTATCCTTCTGAGATTTCCTTTGCTTTTCCAGTGTCTTGGATCTTTCCTGGCATCTGTAGCTCTTTGTCACCACCCTAACATTAAAGAGCACATTTCACCTGGAAAGAAGATGTTTAGAGATTACCTACTCACTCCATCTTCCTCACAAGTTCTGTGGCCAAGAAAAGAGAAGTGACTTGTCCAAGGTCACAAAGCAAGTAGCTGAGCTGTGACTGGAGTTCAGATCTCCCATCGCATCCCACCAAGCACCTACACTCCCACGCCTCACCGCCCCACCTCCCCAGCCTGCCTGTTAGATGGTTCCTCTGCCCCATGTCATGCTCAGGTAATCCCAGCTCCTGAGGCTTTGCTTATTTGGTCCTGCTCTCACTCTCCTACTCTCCCATCCTGCCACACTCTGCCCATCCCTAGCCTTCTCAACCCAACTCTGTTCAACAGATAGTTATTGAATATCAGTTACATACAAAGAACATTTGCCTTTTCTATGAAACTTTCCCCAGCTACTCTTATTCACTAAGTCCCCTCCCCACTCAAACTCTTGTAACTGGAATCCCCCTCCTCCCGCCCCCATCACTTTCTGCCTGGAAATCTCCTATCTATTCTTCAGGACCCTGCTCAAAACATACTTCTGTGAAGCCATCCCAGGGTGCAAAGACTCCCAAGGGAAGGAAGGAGGTTTAGCCTGACAGAGGAACTTGATGAAGCCCAGTGTAGCTGGAGCAGAGTGAGGCTGGAGAGAGGAGCAAAGGTCAGATCTCCTAACAGCCTTGTGGGCCACGTCAAGGATTGGGATTTTACCTTGGAAGCAATGGGAAGCCATTGAACAGCTCTGAGCAGTGAAAGTCCCTTGTCTAGACTGAACTTCTTGAGAATAGAGACTGGGTCCTTTTCATCTTTGTGTCCCTCTACTGCTGTCCCAGTGTCTGGTACATAATGCTCAAAAACCATTTGGTTAGTGCATAAATGAACCAGTAACTCATTAAATGCATACCATCCAGACCTTCCTTATCTCTTAATTCTGGCTAACCAGGTTGTAAGTGCCAGGATGGCAGGAACCAAGTCACGATGTCTTTGAATTCTTAACCTAATTGACACTAGTTCCGTGCTAGGGATACAGTACACACTTGTCTGTTGACTAAAGGCGTGTAAGGGAAAGAACTTAGAATCAGGACAAAGACGGAGACTTCTTGTCTTTGCCAGTACTAACAGCCTTACCTTGGGGACCACATGACTTAAACCACTCTGAAGCCTTGGTTTCTTCATTAATAAAATGGGGTCAGTGCCACTTAATTCATGGATTATGAGGACTAAGCACCATTTGTATGAGAATGACTTGATTGCAAAGTAATATGTTAATGAATGAAAAATTAGCGCACTCCCCCGGGGCCAAGGTAAGACCAGTGGTGAAGGCACCACTTTAAAATGACAAAAGATGGTCCAGGAGCAATCAGGATCCTGGAAGAACTCCTCTGACTCACAGCAGCCTTCCCTTCTCCTGCTGTTGGCTCAGAGCCCAGCTGGTCCCACATCTTCCCCCAGGGCGTGTCACCGCTGCTGACACCCTTCACACTTGGCTCCCTCTGCTCTTGCTCTAAGAAGCCTGTTTCAAAGAAGCCCACATTCCCTTGTTGCACGTAGAAGGCTGCACTTGGAGACGGGACAACAAGATGCTGGGACATCATGCAGAAATCACACAGACTCTGATTCCTGCTAAACCAGGCTAAAGAACCACTCATGGCAGGAACAGACGAGGCCCACCAGTCCCCTGGCTGCTCACCAAACTCTACTGCCCAGTGACTATGGTCCTTTTCCTGGAGGCCTGCACGTCCTTGGGGATGAAATGTGAGTAAGAGAGCAGAGACTGCGGTGGCTGGAATGAGCATGCTTGCGTGTGTGTGTGTGTGTGTGTGTGTTCATGTTCCAAAAGCACCTTAGTTAGCCTCTGACAGACATGGAAAAGAATCCTCAAAGAGGAAAGGGAATTTTTTGTTTAAGTTTCTATATCCAAATCAAATTTCTTTTTAAAAACTACTTCTTAACTTCCTTTCAAGAGCAGAGAGGAGAGAGACATGGGCTTCTTACCTTTCCCTGTTGTGCCTTCATTTGAACATTTTTTTAATCTCAAGGAGCAGGAGTAGAAGCTAATATTCGTAAAACTCTGAAGCAAAGTCAGCCAGCCAACCTGCCAGGGAGAACTCCAGGAGCATGAGGGGGCATCCAGGCGGGTGATGGGAATCGTTTGACTAGTCACGTCCTCCCCCTCCCCGTGGAGATGGCTTTCGAGTCTGGGGGCTAAGTAGATGCCAAACCAGAGGCCTGCTGTGGGAACGAGTATGTCTTTAGAGACTTTTCACTCCAACCTGATGTGTGTGCTGCTAAATCCTCTCCCATGGGCCCCAAACAACAACAAAAGCTATCTTTCCTCCTTCTACTGATGCATGCATCCCTCAGCCACAAGGAATGCATGTTGCTTCAGCTTAGAGTCAGCTCTCGCAACCGTAAGTGATTTCAGTCAAAGATTCTAGACCTTTATTTGTATTTTCCTGCACCAGATTCCCCTCAGAGGATATTTTTCAGATGATCTTCTCCCCAGCTGATGGAGTTGTTCATTTTCATAGGATAACTTTTGGGGCTGGGGAGTGCAAGGCAGTGGAGGGGGCAGGTTACTGAGCATCACCGGGGAGGGGAGTGTGTTGAGGAATTTCCCTGGGATAGGAGAAGATAGGAGCTGTGGGAGAAAGGACTAAGAGCCTCGGATACCTGGAGAAGAGACGTCCAAACGTGGTTTATGACTGCGCCTGTGCCGCATGAGAGCAGAGTAGCGCTGCCCTTACCCCTGGATGGAAGGTGGGGAGGCAGAAACCTAAACAAGTGAATTCAATTATATCTGAAAAAAGAATAGGCTAAATGAGGATTCAATCCTTGGGCCTGTTCCAGGAAATATTTGTGAAAAGTTGGTTGAAAGAATACCACTATCCAAATCCTAATTTCTCTATTATATAAAAGCCCCAATTTCTTTGCAGTTTCTGATTAGAAAATGTTTCCCTGGTTTTGTCTTTGCTACTGGTATGTGACCTCTTAATTTAATTTTGGTCTTTGCTTATACAAACCAATTGCCGTGGAAACTTTTTCCTGTGGTGCAGCAAAGACAGGGGGAAAGTAGAACATTAGTAATTATATATTGTGCTCCTAATTCATTTAATTAGTTGTTATCAAGCATCCTTAATGGTTCATAGCCACAAACTAGGTTTATGTCTGAGGGCATCAGCCTGCTTCAGAAATCTCTCATGTGTGTTTCTGTGATACAGAAAGACGGAGAGTGTTTTTAGTGGACTGAAGTTAGAATCCAGCAGCCCGATGCCCCATCGCTTTTCTGCTGCCTTCTGCCTTTGCCTTGCCCCTAGCTGGGCCACTGAGGTTGCTGCCCAATCAGTGATGCCACTGCCCAATTTACCCAAATAGTGAGAGTGAAGATCCAAAACCTGATATCTTAAAAAATTAATTTTTGACTTTTTAGTCACTTGCCTGAGCTGCTAAAGAAAATGCTCTGGGTTTCTCCAATTCCTCCTCTCAAGCAGTGTTGTTAACTCTTTGAGAGAACTCTCATGTCTATGGGAAATGTTATGCATTGGGAGAAAAAGACTAAATTAATAAGTACAGATTTAGAATACGTGGTACATTTTTTTGTCATGTGCCATTCCATGGTGGATGGAATTCAGAGATGTTGCATTTGATTGTATAGGTTGCACACTGCACAATGATAGAGGGAAATGTTCCATCAAACTATGAATGGAATTGGGTCTTCTGCTCATGGGGGTGGGAGGTGAGAACAGAAGGGTCCCCCCTGTGCTAGTGATCTTTATTTCAGCAACTAAGAAAACTGTGACAGACACTGAAAATAATGTATTTCTTTTGGTTGAAATGACAAATTTTAAGCTCTGGACCCAGGCAACTTGGGTCTAAACTCTGTTTGTGCCATATACCAGCTGAGTCACCTTGGACAAATTGCTTTATCTCTCTGTCTCAATTCCTCATCTGTAAAATAATAGATAAATAATGTTAAATAAAAAGAGTAACCGCTTCATAGGTTTATGAGGATTAAATGAATTCATACATATAACTAGATTAGAATAGTATCTGGCACATAGTAATTGCTCAATTAATGTTAGCTGTTGTTATCACTATCATTTATTATATTGAAAGACATGTATTTTCCCCCCATTGTGGCAAGGGATAGAAACGCAGGGTTCCCACTGTTCTGTTTAGAAAATAGTGAAGACCCTGCATGGTTTGGCAGGAAGAGGGTATGTACTCAAGTAGGACAGAACAGGTTTAATTCTGTTGTAACCATCTATTGTGACCTTGGCTATGTCCTCTATAGCTGCAGTCTCATCATAAGCAAACTGAGGATGAGGAAAGTATCTGTCTTGCAAGGTTGATGTGAAGATTAAAGACAAAACATGGAAAGTGTCCAGCACAGTGCCTGACCCTGGATTGACTCTCAAAAAGTGTTAGCTATTGTCAGGCTGGAATAAAGCCAAGACATGGCATTTGGGTACTGTTACATATACAGTCACTGAGCGTGTTCCAGCCTTGGTGAAAAAAAACTTCTCCCCCACCTCGGCCAAGGACAGTGATCTAAAAATTGTTATGTGGGATTTATGTTCAGGCCCCAGCTCTCTTCTGAACTGCTGGACCTTGGTGTTTGTTCTGCTTCCCCCAACTCATTCTAGGCCCTGGTCAAAAGGGACTTTTGCAGGAACTGAGAAAACAGGTCAGGGGAGGTGGAATATATCGTTAGTGCCTTTTTGATGGGTGAGGGTGTTTCAAGTACCAGACTGTCAGCTCCATGAGGACAAGGGTCATGTCTGTTTCTGTTCAACAGCATGTCCCAGTGTCCCTTGGTAAGTATTTGTTGAATAAGCTAAAAAAAAATGAATACACTATTAATGACTTTCTTGTACAGTAGCAACTCAGTTAAACCTGTATTCAGTGAATGGACCCTCAATTTACATGTTTGTTTTCCTTCATCTCACTTTGTAAAAAAAGAAGCTAACAGAACTAGCTCCTATGAGGAATTTAGTATCCAAAAAAAACCACTAACCTCAATTTTTCAGAATATGATCTAGAATTTGCACAGATTCAGCCCAATTTCCTATCCTTGTATATGGAGACCGTTCGTACCATAGAAGTCATTCAACAAACATTTATAGAGCAAGTCCTATATACCAGAGACTGAGCTAATAACTTAAGCTTTCAATTTTTAAATTAATTTCACATATAAATTTAAAGTGATTACCACCAAGATTAAAAAAAACAGGTATTACACCTTCATTTCCTCTTTCTCATATGAGGAAAGCAGGGCTCAGAGAGGCTCAGTGACATGCTTGAGGTTCCTCTTATGATACAGCTGGGATAAAGGAGGTGTTCCAACTCCCTTAAACCCAGTACTGTTTCCACTTCTCCCTGGGATCTCTTCCATGGGAAATGCTATTAAAACTTATGATTCACATGTCACCAAGAGAGAGCAGTACTGTCACTGTCTTAAAAAGGGAGTAAAGTAAACATTTTAGAAACACTTAACAGTGGAGTTGTTTGTTTGTGTTTTTTTTTTAATTTACCATCTTAACCATTTTTTTTCAAATTTTTATTTATTCATTTATTTATTCATTCATTTATGGCTGTGTTGGGTCTTCGTTTCTGTGCGAGGGCTTTCTCTAGTTGTGGCAAGTGGGGGCCACTCTTCATCACGGTGCGCGGGCCTCTCACTGTAGCGGCCTCTCTTGTTGCGGAGCACAGGCTCCAGACGCGCAGGCTCAGTAATTGTGGCTCACGGGCGTAGTTGCTCCGCGGCATGTGGGATCTTCCCAGACCAGGGCTCGAACCCGTGTCCCCTGCATTGGCAGGCAGATTCTCAACCACTGCGCCACCAGGGAAGCCCAGTGGAGTTGTTTTTAATAAAAGCATTTTGGGATTAACACAAAGGTTTTATCAGAAAATGAGTCAGAATACTTCACTCCTCAGTATGCCCATTAGTCCAAATTTAAATCTAATTATTTAGGATTTAAAATAGAAAAAATAAGGTATCTTTGGACATTTCTAACAATCTGAACAGAAATTTTCAGCATGAATTTCCTCTATAGATGCTTGATGACTTACAACCCCTGCCAGGCCCATCCCACCTTGAGGTGGCTGAGAGAGCTATTGTACAGAGAGGTTGGGTAGACCTGCCCAGGTGAACTAACAAAAGAAGCCACAGGGCCTGGTGGGAGGGAGCGGGGATGGGGGAGGGAGGAGGAAATAGCTGTAGTTTCCCAAGAAGTCCAGCTATACTTCCACTGTATCCATCCAATAACCACACCCTCCCCTAATACATAAGTAAGTTTGAATGGGTCTTTAATCCTTACAATCAAATTTGCTTTGATTAGGACAATTATGACAAAGGCCACCTTCAAGATTAATTGGAGGGGAAGGGTGAAGAATCTGTATGATCAGAAGTCCCAGGGAAAACTGCAGTACAAAGCATGTTTCTCTTGTGTCCTTCAATCTCCCCACCCTCACCTACTTCTTAGCCACTTCCCCCATAGGTGTCCCACACTCCCATTCTGACCTTTGCTTCTGAAAGATCCTAACTGCTACCCTTTTAAGCCTGTCCTTTTTGGAAAGTGCCTTAAGTTTCAAAATTCCGGTTACAACAAGCTTGTCAGGTAGGTATTAAGGTATTAAGTTAACTCACCCTAACATGAGTTATCCCTAGAGAATTAACAATTCAAAAGAAGATCTTATGAACTTAAATGAAACTCTAATCTGTGGGGTTTATGCCTGAAATGTTTCAGGGTCCCATCTCCTGGGTCAGGTGCTCACCCTGGCCAATAAGCTGAGGACACAGGAGCATGTTCCCCAGGGGGCAGGTCAGGGTAGATTATTTTAGAAGGGGATAAGGGTGGGGTCAGTGATTGGTATCTCCTTTATATGGTTCTTATATTAGTCTTCTCAGGCTGCCATAACAAAATACAATAGGTTGTGTAGCTTGAACAACAGAAGTTTATTTTCTCATAGTTCTGGAAGCTGAGAAGCCCAAGATCAAGGTGCTGGTCAGTCTGGTTTCTGGTGACAGCTCTCTTCCTAGCTTACAGATGGCTACCTTCTCTCTGTGTCCTCACATGAGGAAGAGAGGGCTCCGGTGTCTCTTCCTCTTCTTATAAGGGTGCCAGCCCTATTGATTAGGGCCCCACTCTTATGGCCTTATTAAACCCTTATCACCCCCCAATAAGCCCTATCTCCAAATATAGTCACAGTGGGGGGTTAGGACTTAAACATATAAATTGGAGGGCACATTCAGTCCATAACATTCCACCCTGGGCCCCCCAAAATTCATGTCCTTTTCACATGCAAATACATGTACTCCATCCCAGCAACCCCCAAAGTTTTAACTTATTGCAGCATCTACTCTAAAGTATAAAGTCCAGAGTCTCATCTAAATAGCATCTGAATCAGATATGGGTGAGATGCATCCTAAGGCAAAATTCCTCTCCAGATGTAAACCTGTGAAACCAGACAAGTTATATGATTTCAAAGTGAGGCAGGCATAGAACAGACATTCTTGTTCCAAAAGGAGGAGAGAGGAAGGAAGGAAAGTATGACGGGTCCCAAGTAAGTCTAAAACCTAGCAAGGCAAATTCCATTAGATCTTAAAGGCTTGGGAATAATCCTCTTTGGTTTGATGCACTGCCCTCCAGGGCCACTGCTAAGGGCCCCCACCATGGCTTTCTTCAAGAGCCCCACCCTCTGACACCAGGGAGGAAACAGCCTTGCCCCCTGGACCTGTGTTAGGCAGCCCTCTGAATCACCTTCAGGTCATTCTCTTTCCTTGAAGGATAACCCATGTTAGCATCCTTCATTCCGTCCCATTTTCTTGAAGCTGGCAGTGTTTCTGGTGGTATAATCTCTATTTCTGGCTTCTGCTGAGATGGCTGATTAGATCCATGGTTCACACTTATCTTAATCTCCTTATTAAAGGGCTGTTCAGCCACCCACACCCTTAGTGTTCTCCTCAGAACATCCTCCTCATTTTTTGCAGTATGGATAGGTGAGAATTTTCCAGTCTTTAAGTTCCAGTTCCTTTTTGCTTAAAGATTCCTTCTTCAACTCATCTCTCTCCTCTTGTATTTTATTAAAAGCAGTAAGGAAGACTGAAGCCACACCTTCAGTACTTTGCTTAGAAATCTCCTTTGCTAAATACCCAATTTCATTGCTGGCAAGTTTGTTCTATCACAAAACACTAGAACACAGTTCAGCCAAGTTCTTAGCCCCTGTATAATAAAGATCACCTTTCCTCCAGTTTCCAATAACCTATTCCTCATTTTTACTTGAGATCTCACCAGAATAGTCTTTAACATTCACATTTCTACGAACATTCTGCTAGTGATCATTTAAGTGTTCTCTAAGAAGATGGAGGCTTTCTCTCCAGCTCTCCTTTTTTCTTTCTGAGGTCTCACCAGAATCACCTTTAACATCCATATTCCTACCACCAGTCCCTTGATGGCAATATAGACTTTTTCTAGCATGCACCTCAAAATTCCTCCAGCCTCCACCTATTTTCCAGTTCCAAAGCTGCTTCCACATTTTTAGGTATTTGTTACAGCAGCACCCCACTTCATGGTACCAAAATCTGTATTTGTCAGGGTTCTCTGGAGAATCAGAACCAATAGGATGTATATCTATATAGAAAGAGATTTATTTTAAGGAATTGGCTCACACAGTTATGGAGGTTGACAAGTCCCAAGATCTGCAGTCAGCAAGCTGGACCCAGGAGAGTTAATGGTGTAGTTGTGGTCCAAGTTCAAAGGCCTGAGAACTAGGAGAGCCAGTGATGTACAGTTGACCCTTGAACAACATCAGTTTGAACTTTACAGGTCCACTTATATGCAGATTTTTTTCACTAAATACTACAGTACTACACCATCCAAGTTTGGTTGAATCTGCAGTTGCAGAACTGCAGATAGAGGGCTGACTGTAAAGTTATGCTTGGGCTTTTTACTGCATTGAGGGTCAGCTCCCCAACCCTGGCATTGTTCAAGAGTCAACTGTAGTTCTAGTCCAAAGACTGGTGGGCTCAAGATCCAAGGAGAGGGCTTCCCTGGTGGTGCAGTGGTTAAGAATCCGCCTGCTAATGCAGGGGGCACGGGTTTGAGCCCTGGTCCAGGAAGATCCCACATGCTGCGGAGCAACTAAGCCCGTGAGCCACAGCTACTGAGCCTGCGAGCCACAACTACTGAAGCCCGTGCGCCTAGAGCCCGTGCTCTGCAACAAGAGAAGCCACCTCGATAAGAAGCCCACGCACTGCAACGAAGAGCAGCCCCCGCTCGATGCAACTAGAGAAAGCCCGCGGGCAGCAACAAGACGCAACGGCAGCCAAAAGAAAATAAATAAATAAGTAAATAAATAAATCTATTTAAAAAAAAAAGATCCAAGGAGAACCAATGTTTGATTTCAAGTGCAAAGGCAGGAAAAAAACTGATATCCCGGCTCAAAGGCAGTCAAGCAGGAGGAGTTCCCTCTTACTCAGCCTTTTTGTTCTATTCAGGTCTTCAACTGATGGATGAGCCCCACCCACGTTAGGGAGGCCAACCTGATTCAACCTCAGTCTACTGATTCAAATGTTCACTTCATTCCAAAACACCCTCACAGACACATCCAGAATAATGTTTGACAAAATGTCTGGGCATCCCTTGGCCCATTCAAGTTGATACATAAAATTAACCATCACAGTTCTCAACCCCATAAATCACCTTAGGTATATAAGTACACATTGGAATCCCCTGGGGAGCTTTAAAAACATACCATTCTGTAGTCCCACCCTCAGAAATCCTTATGTAATTGGTCTGAGGTGCATCTTAGAAATTTTCAAAACTCCTCTGGTGACTCTAACATGCAGTCAAGCTGGCCAGATGAAGTACCTCAGCAAGGAAACTTGGTGGAGCAGAGAAGCCGCATGGGAGCACTTTATGTGTGTGGCTCAGCCCAGAGCCACCACCAACTAATCACTAAGAGTCTCTTAATTCAATTAGTTGAGGGTCCTTTATACACTGCTAGCTATAACAGCAAAGAAATATGAAGCAGTAACAACATAGATGCTAAGTACACGTAACGATAAAACTGAAACCAAAGGTACAAAGCTTTGGGGGGAAATAGAGATCCTTTGGATAGGGAATGGCGGGGTCTTATTTTAAACTTCTGTGTTGGTGACATATAGAGCTACGGCTTGTGTTTCATAATTTATGTATTTCTGATTCCATGCATTTTTAATTTTTTAGCTGATTTTTTGATAGTTACTACTTTTTCTTCTGGAAGGCTGGGGGCACTCACCCTCTCTCTTTTTCCCCAGGGCTGTGCCCTCAGCCAGGAAATGAAGGATGACTAAAGGGGCTGCTGGCAGGGCCTGGTTTGAAGCTGCGGGTTCTAGGCCCTGGTCTGAGCCATGGAGTTTGGCCTCCTGTGGGGTGGGGAGGAGGGAGGAGCTAGGAGGATGACAGAGGAAAGGAACTCCTCTCTACCTTGCTGAGGAAGAGACAAGGGCCTGGGTAACTTTGTATGTATAGAATAGTAGTTCTGGTTCTTTCCATGGTGATGCTAAGAACTGAGAGTGACACTTCCCTCTTCTCTGAGCAACTCTTACCCGCTCTGCCGTGGGGTAATAAGGCAAAGCAAAATGGCAATGTACTTTCTGGGTAAGGTTTAGTACAGTATTTGCTCAATATCAATCCAGCGAGAAGCAAAGTTACATAGAAATGTTTTGCATGGTGAACAAGGGCCACATTGTGTTGTTCCCGCTTTTGCCATTGAAGGAGAACTATGCAAAAACTACTAACACCTTAAAAGATACTAATTCCTTAAGAGTTTACTGATAGCTTGGAAAACCATGGAACCAACCCTGCAATGTAGTTTCAAAAATAAGTCTCACAGTGTAGACAGTTTCGGTTTGGGAAGATGGATAGTGGTGATAGTTGCACAACAATGTGAATGTACTTAATGACACTGAACTGTACACTTAAAAATGGTTTAAGTGGTGTAAAAAAAAAGTTCCACATTAAAAAACAGAGGCGTTTCTTATTCAGAATTAACACCATTTTAAATACATAATACCAGAACGGAAACCCTGAAGGCTCTACTGTCTAAATTACAAATTCTAGGTTCAAATAAGTATGAGAGGAGACAAGAAATCGGATGGCAGAGAGGTCGCGACTATGCAACCACCAGGCTTTCTATTCCGCTTGTGGTTCTCAAGATGGCAAAGATCTCCTCAGACAAGTTTTGCTTTAGTTGAGCTGGTGTTTTGGTTGCAGAGAATCAACAGGAGGGGAGAGAGACAGGGAGAAATCTTCCTCCTCAACTAAAAAAGGGCGGGCACCCACCAGGACCGAACAGCCGCGACCAGCCTGAGCTGCCCTCTTCCTCTAGGCGGCTGGAGCCGCAGTGCCGAAGCAGAGCCGGCGCTGCGGGCAGAGCGTCTGGCTGCGCGGCCCACCCCGGGGGAGAGCTCCTAACTCCCAGAGCCTCCTGTGGCTGCGAGGCGGGAGCAGCGGCTTCTCCCGCCTCCCTCGCGCTCCCTCGGCTTCCAGGTTCAATAAGGATTACATCATGGAGCAAGTATGCGGGGCAGCCTGAGAATCAAAGCCGTCACAATCAGCGGCTGGTTAACTGTACTGTTGCTGAAACACATCCTTCCCACCCCCTCCTCTCTCCCCTCTCCCACCCCAGCCCTCTGCTTTTCGTACTATTAAGGATAGCATTATTGGGGAGAGGAAAATCTGATCAAAACTGTCGACCGCCAACAGCAGATTTTCTATGGATTCTATAAAGGCCACCTTAACGATTTCCCTAATTAATGGATGACATCTTTGGCTGAAGGAGAGGCGATGGATTCGACTCTGTCTTCGCCTTTGTTAACCTTCTAATTAACTTTCGTAGGTCACCCAGGTCTCCCAAACCTAAAAAGTGAAGAGGCCCATTGTGCGAGGAGCAGTAAACTTACTTTTTCTGCTGGGATACTTAAAAGGGAGAACAATTATAGGCTGAGAAAAATAACTCCATTTAAAAGCTTTGTGGCTGCAGAGAATGCATAGGTTCCTCCCTTAGAAAATAATTGAAACACCTTTTATACCAATATTTCTATGCATAATAAAAACAAATTAGCAAAATGCATCTAAATTCAGCAGCACTTTCAAATTACCTTTTTTTGGAATGTAAGCCTCTACAAGTCAACAAAAGGAGCGGGAGTTTAGAGAGAACATTGCAACTGCAACAGCTATCGGCCTTTAGGCAGAGTGAGTGCAGCACTGGGCCGAGCTCAGATATCTGAGTCTCCTCCTGGAGGAAATGCTTCGAATTTAGTGCCCTTGCCCATGCTGGGTATGGGATGCCAAGGGGACCCAAAGACTATTAGCAAGTGAGCAGGTCTTTGTCTGGATAGAGTGGCCTTTGGGGGTTCAGAAATATTTTAATGGTCTTAGTGAAAAACAGAAACCACCATGGTGGAAAAGCCAGAAAGTAACTGAAACCCCACTGCGATCAGTGAAATTGATAAGACAGAACAATTTTTTAAAATGTAAGACGTGTTCCTGTTGGAATTTTCATTTTGGTAGATTTGACAGACTATGCAGATGTGTTGTAGTTTCTGCCCCAGCTCCTTGGCATCTGTGGCCAAACAGAGGAGACACTGAGGGAAGAGTAGATGCTCAGCCTAAAATGGAACTGAGATGAAGCCTCCTTCAAAGGAGGGCTTTGCTGAAAGGGAATGAGATTCCTAACCCAAGGACAACAGTACTGTGACTTTAGTATTGTTTTCTGATTACAAACAGACCCAGAGCTAATTGTAGAAAAGTATAAAGACTTTAAATACTGTCAATATTTTAATCATGTCTTTCCATTCTTTCTCCTATGCATCCCCAAATTTTTATACAGTTCATATTTGTATTCTTCGTTTTGTTCCTTTAACAAAAGAACATTTGGCATTATTTATAAAAATTACAAAAACATAAACATTCTTTGATGCAGCAATTCCTCTTTAGGAAGTTTCCCTAGAGGTATACTTGCACAAAATAACATATGTATAAAGTTATTCTTTGCAGCACTGTTCATAATAGATTGAAAGCTATCTAAATGTCTATTAATAGGGGCCTGGTTAAAGAAATACAGTACATCCATTGAGCGGAATATTACACAGCCATAAAAAATAGATGAGGATGCTCATTATATGCCATTTTGGAATGGTCTTCAAAATAGCCTGTTAGGTAAAAAACAAACAGCAACAACAAAATGGAGCAGAACAGTGGTGTAAAGTATGCTACCATTTGTAGAGAAAGGCATGGTTTGAATATTCATAAACATTTTCTTCTGGTGGCAGTTATCTTGGGAGAAGAGACCTGAGTGGCTGAGGAACAGCTGTGGGAGGGAGACTTCTCTATAACTTTTATATCTTTTTTGAATTTGTACTGTGTGAATATATTACCTATTCAAAAACTAAATACATAATTTAAAAATTTTAAAAAGAGAAGGGTTGCTATTTTCCAGTCTGCTCCGTGCATAGCTCTGCACAATTCAAGGGTAGCCTAGTCATAAAAGCGTCCTATTCATTTCCACATACTAAATAGCTTATTTTAGACTTCTCAAAGTCTGCCTAGATTAGAAGAATCCTAAAATGGAAGGTACACAGTCACTCTCTCTTTGAAATATTTAAATGATTCTTAATGAAAACAGAATAATGGGGACTTCCCTGGTGGCGCAGTGGTTAAGAATCTGCCTGCCAATGCAGGGGACACGGGTTCGAGCCCTGGTCTGGGAGGATCCCACATGCTGCGGAGCAGTTAAGCCCGTGTGCCACAACTACTGAGCCTGCGCTCTAGAACCCATGCTCGGCAACAAGAGAAGCCACTGCAATGAGAAGCCCGAGCACCGCAATGAAGAGTAGCCCCCACTTGCTGCAACTAGAGAAAGCCTGTGCAGCAATGAAGACCCAACACAGCCAAAAATAAATAAAAAAAAAAAAAAAAAAGAAAACAGAATAAGGCATTCTGTGATTTAATTGTTTAAAATTAAATTTCAACAAACTGTTACGTCTGTGTAAATAAAACATTCACAGGCTTCATCAGCACATGCATCGGGACATACGCTTTGGGCCTCAGAATTGTAGAAATATTTCCTAACATTTGAGTGGTGCCAAGAAACAGATAAAGAAGTCAAATAAAATCTTTTTTTGTTGGCCTTTTCTGTTTGTTTTGGCCGTGCAGTGCAGCTTGTGGGATCTTAGTTCCCTGACCAGGGATTGAACCTGGGTCCACAGCACTGAAAGTGCTGAATCCTAACCACTGGATTGCCAAGGAATTCCCAAATAAAATCTTGTATTACACAAATTCTTCTTGCTCACAAGAGTCTGATTTACTTGTATCGATCAATTTAAGTGATTCATAGTTTATGAGCTACTATTTTAAGTGACTGGACTAAAACCTGGAGCCAGTAGTATTCTCTCCTCACTCCTCAACCCAATCTGTCAAAATGGCATTGGAAATTATTAGGCTGAACCATATGCAATTAGTGTGTGTCAAGTATAATAGCAGCAATTTCAAGATTCAACCTAATATTTTTCATCGTCATAATGTTGTAGCCTGTAGCTACATAACAGAGACATTGTTATAGTTGCCAGTCCACCGTCCATTTCTCCCTTCTTCCCTGTTAGCAGAACTCCCATTTAATTCCCATTTAGGAAGGTAGTAAATCTCAATTCAACTAAACTATATACATGGAATTCCCATTTCTCTTGTCTGTGATTGGTTTAGATTTGGGCATGTGATACAGTTCTAGGCCAATGAGATATAAGAAAAGACAGCTAAAAGTTTCTGAGAAAGATTTCTCTTCCACTGGACATTTTCAGGTTCAGATGGATTGCCCAGAATTCTGGCAGTCATCTTGCTACTAAAAAGCGTGCAGACATAATGGGCATCCTAGGGTGACACAATAGGAAATAGGAAGGAAGTTGGATCTACATGATAGTATTGAATGGTTGTATTAAACAACTCTGTAATCCTCTGACCTTGTACTTCTTGTTATACGAAATGATAATTTTCCACATAGTTTAAGCCATTTTGAATTGGTTTTCTATTATATTCCAAATATTAGTAGACCATCCTGGTAAATATTTTCACCATTTTAAGTGGCATGAAGCCCAGGTAGTATCCTGTAAAAGCTCCTCAAGTAGTTCTGTTGTACTCTTCTAGTCAAAATTGTTTTAAATCATAAAAATAAATGCCTCCTTGGGCTTCCCTGGTGGCACAGTGGTTAAGAATCCGCCTGCCAATGCAGGGGGCACGAGTTCAATCCCTGGTCTGGGAAGACCCCACATGCCGTGGAGCAACTAAGCCCGTGAACCACAACTACTGAGCCTGCGCTCTAGAGCCCATGAGCCACAACTACTGAGCCCGCGTGCTCTAGGGCCTGAGTGCCACAACTACTGAGCCCGTGTGCTGCAACTACTGAACCCTACATGCCCTAGAGCCAGTGCTCTGCAACAAGAGAAGCCACTGCAACGAGAAGCCTGTGCACCACAACGAAGAGTAGCCCCCACTCACCGCAACTAGAGAAAGCCCGCGCGCAGCAACAAAGACCCAACACAGCCAAAAATAAATAAAATTTAAAAAATAAAATAAATGCCTCCTCAACATCTTTCGTCATAAGGGAAATGCAAATTAACACCACAATGAGATACCGCTTCACACCCACTAGAATGGCTGTAATCAAAAAGATGGACAATAACAAGTGTTAGTGATGATGTGCATTGCTGATGAAAATATAAAATAATGCAGCCACTTTGGAAAACAGTTTGGCAGTTCCCCCCAAAAGTTGAACATAGAGTTACCATATAACCCAGCAATTCTACTCCTAGATACATGTTCAAGAGAACTGAAAACATAACATCCTCACAAAAAGTATACAGGAATGTTCATAGCAGCATTATTCATAATAGCCAAACGGGAGAAACTATACAAATGTCTATCAACTAATGAATGGTTAATAAAATGTGGCATGTTCATACATAGAATATTATTTGGTAATAAAAAGAAATGAAGTATTGATGCATGCTACAACAAGATGAATCTTGAAAACATTATGTTAAGTGAAAGAAGCCAGACACAAAAGGCCACGTAGTGTATGATTTCACTTGTACGACATGTCCAGAATTGGCAAATCCATAGAAACAAAGTTTCAAAAATACATATGACCAATTTGTTAAAAAGAAAGACTATTTTTTATCTAATTAGAGCTGCATTTTTGCAGTCATTTAAGCAAAAATGAGTGAAGATTCTATCCCCCAGAAGACTGTAAACTTCATGAAAGCAGTGTCCCTGCCTGTGTCTTGGTGCCAGCACATCCAGCTGGACTACACACATTACAGACTATGTGAGTGAATGGATCTTGGTGCACTTTCTTATGAACAATTCTCGGCTTAGTTCCTAAAATAGGCCTCTGTTTACTCATCTGTAAAATGGGGTTAGAGCAGTAACAACCTTATAGGATGAGTGTGAGGATTAAATGAGTTAAGGGAGCTCATTTAAACTTTGCAAAGTTCCTGGGATGTAATAAGAGTCAACAAGAGGGAGTCATTACTGTATTGTTTTATTGTTGTTTTAAGTATTATTACTATTATTGTATTTTGGGACCTTATGCCTACTCATCACAAGGCGTAGAAATTTCTTACCACCTGGCATGAGCAATTCTTGAGTGATTATTGTTTAAATATATATTTGCTCTTATAAAATTGAAGAAGGGATTAGCAATTTTCAGATTCTGAAACAAAAATAATTGGAAATTCAGATTCAGCAATCATAGGATTTTATAACAGTCTACAAGTACATGAAAAAAATCTACAAAAGTATAATAGATTTGAATTTCTATAAATGACCTAGTCTGAAACATTTTTCTAAACTTCTACTATTTTTTCATATACTCCATTAAGCTTAAAATACCAAACTCCTTAAGTTAACTTTAGGTCAGCTTTCAGCCTCTGTTATAAGTTTTTAAATCGTCTCCCTCATCATTTGAGTGAAATATTTTTCACTTTACTTGAAATTTAACATATACTCATAGGATACAGATTGAGTCAACCATTGTTTGGGAGTAGGTAGGGGTGTGCTGGAGGCGAAACTTTGGTCCTCCCATCTCACACAGGGAAAAGCTTAGGTAAGTGATTTATCTTGCATCACATAACTTGTTAATGGGATTTTGAAAGGAAAGTCCAGGACAAGGTACTCTTTTTCCTGCTGCTACAACACGCCAGCCCCCTCCATCATACAACACATAGACGAACAGTGGACAAGCAGCAAAACATTTCCCTAGCTGGGACAGCAAATATTATGAGAAAGGACAAGCATAGGGAAAATGGAAAGTGCATGATTTTTAAGTGCATTCTTCCAGGTTTCAATCCAGATTTTGATCATTTATATGTTCACAAGTTTCCATTAGATCAATATGCTTCGTTAATCTTCTTGTTTGCTCTTGTGAGAAAAATACAATGGCCAGGGAAAAGTGGGGAAGAGATGAACAAGTAAGTGATTTGCTGGAGAGATTAGAAAGTCTCTGTCAGAATCAATTCTGTGTGTTCACACCAACCCTTAACTACCCCTCACCTCACCCCACAAAAAAGAGAGAGAACAGATAGAAGCAAAGAATAAGAAAGTCTTCTGATGCCAGGCAGTAATAGAGTTAGCTGTCACCAAACTGGGCCAGAAATAATGGATGACAACCTCACCCTTGCACACCATTCCTAGTATCAATTCCTTTTCCTTTATTCTCATTACCAGCAAGACCCACCCACAAGGGGGAAGATTTCCTCCCAGTGTGAAGAAACTTCCTATCAAGTAAGTTGGATGTTTTCTCTGCTGAAAGGTTACATCTTGTTTATGGACGGGGTTCTCTGTTTTAAAAGTCCATGGGCAGAGGGGCCCTGTGGAGGTGGATTATTCCTCATTTCCCCCAATTTAATCCCCTCATTCAATTCCCCCTTTCTGACTCCTCTCTTCCTTTCTCTTCTCTCTTCCTATTTTGCGCCTTCATTTTATTCCTCTCCACTCTCCTTCCCTTCTCTTTGATCACATAAATCTTTAGTAGTATATTAATGTTACTCACCAAAGTAACAAAGCCTTGATTCTGAAATTCTGAAGTCTTGATTCTGAATTTGCTTCTCTAAACAAAAGATAGGTTTAACATTAAGAACTACAGGTGGTGCAGCATCACTTTTTATATCCATCCCCAAACAAGGAGGCCATATATTTATCTAGAGGTATTTTGTATAACTTAATTCAGTATACATGCAATCTATGTATACATATACATTAAAGAATCTTTTGGATCTGTGTAAGGGCCTTTGAAGTCTCTTCTGCATGTTAATTTCTCTCCTAATCCAGATGCCACTGCTCTTTGTGACATTTCAGAGAGGTCACTGAGCACCATCCTTATAACCCTCCAGAGAAGAACAATGGAATGCAGAACTTTTTTTTAATTACCTAACCTTTTAATATTCTTTTTTCCTTTTCAAGAAAATCCAGTTAAGTACTAGGAGGTCTTACCACTAATACTAATTTCTCTCTAGCTCAGTCAGTACTTACCCTCTGCAGAGAAAATTATGAATGTATCTGTGTTCACAGATTTACACATTTCCTGTTTTATGTGATTACTCCCCAGAAGGAACTACCTTGAGCCTCTGCCTAAACGGATCTTTCTGGCCTCCCCATGATTATGCAGTTCAAAGAATCACAGCTTTTACAAATGAACTTCCCTTCTGATTTGGAATTCTAAGAGTTCTAACTATTATTAACCTGTATATAAACTATAGGGATTTGAAAGAGGTAACAAATGTTAGAGACTGCAGCTTTTCAAGCTGTATATTTCACAAACAAAATGCCAGCTTAAATTAGAAGCTGGAAAAATATTTTAGTTTTAGCAAAGCAGATTTTTTTAATCTGCTAATAAAAAATTCATAAATTCTGGAAGAATTAATCTAAAATATTGATACTTTCCACACAAATGTATCAAATGATCTTAATGTGTTACCATTTGGGGAGTTTTAATTCTGCTAGCATGAAAACAAATTTTTTGACACTGTAATATCTTATTTGAATACAGTTTTATACAGTGGAAAAGCTTAGTCTTATATACTGTGCGTAAGGAAAACCCATTTGTGTTTAAAATAAAAATTCCTCAAGATATTTTAGGTTCTTGCTCTGTACAATGAATTTAAAGATAAATTATGTTCTGAGTAAAACGTTGTTTGTGTTTATGCAGAAGAATATAAAGAAGAAAATAATCGATAATTCCACCATCCAGACAACTACTCTTCATATTTTCTTCCAGTCTTTTGACTAGGCATATATTTTGAAATTCCTTGTTTAGACTTTCACTGTTCTGTTTTAAGCAGTAATGCTTCATGCTGAGGCATGCTTGATTTTTAGTGACAGGGAGAAAGAAAAAAGAGAGAAATCAAGAGGAACATGGAGGGCACAGGATTCTCTTGCCTCCTTTCCTACTGACTACTGACACTAGTCCCCCATACCTACTTCTGCTAGAGGCATTCCCCAAAATCCTCAAATGGAACAACAACAATTAAAAAAAGTTTCCAAACCTGAAAAGCATTGTAAGTAAGCCTACTGATATTCACTGTGAAGAAAATGTCAGTATTCTCTTTGTGGATAGCTAGGTAATTTGTGGATTTTTGCATTTCTATGGTCATTTGTTTCTAGGCTTCTAAGAAATCATGAATATCTTTTTTAAAAAAGAAAAAGAAAACGTATGTTTTTAATCACCTGAAAACACCCTTTAGAGTCTAAAATGGGTATGACCATTATTCTGATCCCCCTGCAGTGTAATAGTTACTCTTCTCAGTCTGGCTTGCTTTACATTTTTAGTATAAAATACATATTGAATTTTGGCAAGTTTGAGTAAATATCAATAGTATAGCTTTCCAGGATTGCTTGCATCATTATGGCCTAGAATTTAAGGCAATTAAGTGTGTCTTCCTTTTCCTGTAATTTTATATGAAGAACACATTTCCCACAACATACAGTACTTATAGTAAGCACTATAGGCCTATAGTAAGCACTAGACTGTGAAAACAGAATAGTCCATCAGCCTCCTAAGAGGATGCTTAGTGTCTCCTTAGACCTATCTTCATTGAAGCCTCCAAGAATGACATTACTGTATTGTGCTCCATGATTGTGGCTATCATTTCATCACCAGAAATTATAGCACTGGCTTCTGTTTCCAGCACTTTGGTGGGTTAGATGCTGCAAAGGTTAGTTTTACGTGTCAACTTGGCTAGGCTATGGTGCCCAGTGTTTGGTCAAACACTAGTCTAGGTATTGCTATGAAGGTATTCCATAGCAATGTGGTTAAAGTAGATCTTTAAGTAAAGCAGATTACTCTCCGTGATGTAGGTGAGCCTCATCCACTCAGTTGAAGGCCTTAAGAGAAAAGACAGGTGCCCTGAAGATGAAGGAATTCTGCATCCAGACCTGCCTTTGGACTCAAAACTGTAACATCAACTCTTGCTGGAAAATCCAGCCTATCCGTCAGCCCTGGGATTTTGGATTTGCCAGCCCCCACAATCTCATGGGCCAATACTTAGAGTCTCTCTATAGACATAGATAGACACATAATTTATATTGTAATATAATATAATCTCTTTCTTTGGAGCACCCTGATACAGATACCCTGAATGACAATCTCAGCTAAGATAGCTAAAACTCTTGATAAAATATTTTTTAAATGTCTTTTTAAATATATCACTGAGCTTGCACAAAAGGGAGGGATTTTTCAGATCCCCCAAAGTAAGTGAAAGCAGAAACCCTGGTAAGTAAGCAAGTTCCAAAGCCAGCTTTCACCCTGAAAGTTTCTGTCAGACTCTGGAGACCCTGAATCTCAACTCTGAGATGAAGCTCAGAGATTGCCCAAGGTGGGGAACCTGCTAGGAGAATCCTTACATAAAGCTGAAAACACAAAGGGCTACATCCTCAGTGTAAAGACAAATTAAAAAAAATAAACCCTGTCCCAAAGAGGGGTGCTATTTCAAGGACATTTGCCTATCTTAATGTTGATGCTGGGAGGACAGAAAGAAAGAAAAAAACTTCCCTAAGAATTTGGAAGCACAACTAGGTCCATCACAGGAAAGCTTTCTACCTGAATTCATACCACATATGTGGCCCCCCCAAATTTTAAACCATAAAATAGAGTATTTCAATACAAAAGGATCCCAAGTTGGTAGTACAACCAAGTAACTCAACCAGAAAGAGCAAGTGCAGATCTTCCCTGCACAAATTCATTTCCAACTTTGGCCTTTAAGAATCCCCAGAGATAAAGTGCCAAGACAAATTAGAAGATCACAGAAGAAAAATGTCATAAAACCTAGGAAGAAACATGGTACCATGAAGTGAAGACCAGAAGAAGCAAGCAGCAGACATCAAAAGTGGTCCTGCACAGACATCAAATATTGACATTAGTGACCAAATACCAATTTTATATGATTAATAAAATAAAAGGGGAGCTTGAAAATATTAGCAAGGAACAAGAGACTGTAAGGGATATCCAAGCAAATCTGATATGGAACCAAACAGTACTTCAGGAAATGAAACATAAAATAATTTTTTAAATGGAGGAGAGGGGCTTAAACAGCTGTTTAGACCCAATGAAAAAGAGAATCAGTGAACTAGGAAATATATTTAAACATTTTCCAAAATACAATCCAGAAGACAAAGAGACAAAAAACATAAAAGAGATGTTAAGAGTTTTATAACTCCTAATCAGAGTTCATGAAGGAGCTAATAGAGTGGGTAGAAAGCACTTTCCAAAGAGATAAAGTGATAATAATAGAGGAGGATTTTCCAGTATTGTTAAAGACCACAGTGCTCAGATTCAGGAAGCCAAGTGAATCCCAAGCATGATAAATAAAAGAAATCTACATATAGAACTATGATTGTAAAAATGTAGAACTCCAAAAGGGAGGGAAAACTTTAAAAGTAGACAGAGAGGAAAGACAGAGCATCTGTAAATGTGCAGCCTTAGACCTAATACTGACTTTTCAACAAAAAACAACAGGAGCTGGGACTTCCCTGGTGGTCCAGTGGTAAAGAATCCGCCTTCCAATGCAGGGGACATGGGTTCGATCGCTGGTCAGGGAACTAAGATCCCACATGCCATGGGGCAACTAACCCCGTGTGCCACAACTACTGAGCTTGCGCGCCTCAGCTAGACAGCCTGAGTGCCACAAACTACAGGGCCACACGCTCTGGAACCCGTGTGCCACAACTACAGAGCCCACATGCCCTGGAGCCTGCGTGCCACAACTAGAGAAGAGAAAAACCCACACGCCATACCTAGAGAGAAGCCTGCGTGCCGCAACAGAAGATCCTGCACGCCTCAACGAAGGTCTCATGTGCCACAACAAGACCCGATGCAGCCAAAAATAAATAAATAAATCTTTTTTTAAAAAAAGCAACAACAGGAGTGCGCGCACACACACGCACACACAAAGACAGTAGAATCATATCATCATTGTGCTGAGAGAAAATAACTATGAATCAAGCACTATATCCCCAGTGAAATATCTTCCGAGGATGAGTGTAAAATATACTTTCAGTCAACCAAAAATTGAGAGACTTTAATACTTGGCAGACCCTCACCAAAGAAAAGTATAAAGGATGTACTTCAGAAAGAAGGAAATAATCAGAAAAGATATAGGTAAATACGTGGGTAGATCTAAATAAATTTGATTGTATTAACAATAATATCTAATCTGTGGGGGGGAAAGGATTGAGCTAGAACTGGATTCCAGAACTAGAAAAGGATATGTTGAAAAGATTTCTAAGGTCCTCATATTGTTTCCGAGGAGGAAAGATGTTGATTAACCTTGTTAAGTGAAAACATTCAAACAGCGAGGCAACCCCTAAAAGAATAGACACACAAAGAATATAACTTCCAAACAAAAAATTCTCAGTGCAAAATAAGCAAAAAAGAAGGAGCAAAAAATAGAAATATAAAGCACCAAAAAGATGGCAGTAATAAATCCAAGTACATATATCAGTATTTAAAATAATGTAAATGTACGAATATAAATGTCCAGTTAAATGTTGAGGATTATCAAAATGAATTTTTTTTAAAAAAACCATTAAAAACCGGTTTACAAGAGATTCTTAAAACATAAAGTTATAGAAAGGTTGAAAGTCAAAGGATGGAAAACCAAATATTAACAGAAGAAAGCTAGTGTGGCAAAATTAATATCAGAGAAAATAGACTATGGCCAAAGCATTACTAGAAATGAAAACAGTTCGTACCTAATTTACCAAGAAGATATGTCAAGGGACTTCCCTGGTGGTCCAGTGGTTAAGACTCCATTTCCTGATTGGAGAACTAAGATCTCACTTGCTGTGTGGTAAGGCCAAAAAAAAAAAAGAAGAAAATATGTCAAGTCTACACTCATATGCACCCACAATCATATACTTCCTTTTAGCATCAGAGAAAATGCAAAGTTACTGCCATTACCACTGCTATTCAATATTGTATTCAAAGTCCTAACCTGTATAAGTATGACAAAAGCAGAAAATAAAGGTTTAGGGATTAAAAAAGAAAGATTAAAAAACTCTCATATTTACACATAATATTATTGGCCACATAGAAAACTCAAAGGAAACTATAGGTAAATTATTAGAATTAATAAGAGAGGTTTTGAATCAGTATACAGCATAACTTTCATACAGCAAAACTATCAAGAAAATATTGTAAAAGAATGCCATTATATAGCAAAAATATAATAAATCTAGGTATAAATCTAACAAAAGTCGTGCACCTCATTTACACAGAAAAAATATATCTTACTGAAAAAAACATTAAAGAAGACGTAAATAAATACCAAGTTTTTAGTAGGAAGCTTCAACACATGAAGATGTCAATTCTCCCCATATTGATTAAATCCAATTCTGATGAAAATCCCGGAAATATTTTTTTGTGGAACTTGACAAACTAATTCTGAAATTAAAATGGAAGGACAAAGGGCCAAATATAGCCAAGTATTCCTAAGAAAAAGTACAAGGTAAGAAGACTTGCTCTCCCAGTTATCAAGACTTAGCATATAAGCTATAGTAAGTAAGACAATGGGATGCTGGCAAAGGGCTAGACAAAGGAGCCAAAGGAATATGTTAGGGAACCTGGAAATAAATCAAGGCATATATAGAGACTTGCTTTTATAATATAGTAGGCACTAGAGATAAACAGAGAAAAGGTTCAATCAATGGTACTAAGAAAATTTATTAAACAACTGGGGAAAAAAAAAAAAAACTAAATTGGATCCCTGCCTTACCCCATACACAAAAACTCATTCCAGTTGGATTAAAGACTTAGACGTGGAAAGGCGAAACTATAAAAGTTTTGGAAAACGATTTAGGAGAACACCATTACAACCTTGCAATAGGGAAATTCTAGCATATGTGTACAGGAGGCATGCACAAGAGATAGTCTGAGAGACAGAGAGAAAGGGAAGGGAAGAACCCAAATGTCCACTCCTAGTAGTGAGGAGCAGTCATTTGTAGCATGCTCACACAGTGGATTACTATACAACAATGAGAATGAAGAAACCACATTGTGTGAGTGTACCACAATTGATACCAACATTGAACACAGTGGTGGGAGAAAAATCACTGACAACTATGTTATATATATATTTTTTTTAATTTATTTTATTTATTTTAGGCTGCGTTGGGTCTTCGTTGCTGCACGTGGGCTTTGTCTAGTTGAGGCGAGTGGGGGCTACTCTTTGTTGCAGTGCGCGGGCTTCTCATTGCAGTGGCTTCTCTTGTTGCGGAGCAAGGGCTCTAGGTGCACGGGCTTCAGTAATTGTGGCACGTGGGCTCAGTAGTTGTGGCTCACGGGCTCTAGAGCGCAGGCTCAGTAGTTGTGGCACATGGGCTTAGTTGCTCCACGGCATGTGGGATCTTCCCGGACCAGGGCTCGAACCCATGTCCCCTGCATTGGCAGGTGGATTCTTAACCACTGCGCCACGAGGGAAACCCTATATATTATTATATAATATATATACGCTATATTATTTAGGGATACATACATAAGTAGTAAAATTATGAAGCAAGCAAATGAGTAAAACACAATTCAGGGTGGTGGTTATTTCTGGTGTGTTGGTAGGGAGGAGAGATGCAATCCAAGAGGGCGCAAAGGAGTCTCCTTGCGGACACTACTGAGATTCTATTTTTTTTACTGTAGCTGCTGGGATAAAGCAGTCATTTTATTTTATTCTTTAAATCATACAGATGTATTCATACAGTATTTTATATGTATGATACAATCACACTCAAATGTTAGATATGTTATTTCTAAAATTTTGGCTTCATTCTCTTATTGATTTAAATCTAGTCCATCCCTGGATCAAGTGCTCCTTCTTTTTGGCTTATGAATACCATATTCCAGATCTGGAGCTGTACTTGCACCTGCTCTACCATTATCAGAAGTCAGATTTCTGTACTTTTCTGGCAACCTAAGCCTGGGGGTACCAAGATCACCATCTTCCCTTTCCAGCAGTGTTTGCTCAGCCAGCAAGTGTAGGAGAAAAAAACAGAGTTTAATTATAATCAGATCTCCAGGAGCTTCTTTCCTCTAATGATGTTCTCATCAAGTGACTCCAGAAAAATTCAAGAGAGTAATTTAAGGCCTTGAAAGCTAACCAGAGTGAGTGATGGAAAGGCCTGATGCCAGTTCGTTACCCCTTTCAGGGGTTGACCTTATCAAAATTACCTAGTGTTCCCCTCTCAGAAGACCTTCATCTGTAAAATAGAAATGATAAGCAATCGTGCTGGGTGCTCTTAGAAGCTGTGGTCATAAGCTTTCTATTAACAGACAGTAGATCTGTCATCAATTCTGTCTAAACCTACACATTGCTGTTAAATGATTCCTTCAATGTCGAAGTTTTATCACTCTGACTCATACTTCTGTTTTCTTTTTTCTTCCTAATAATGCGACATCTCAGTCTTTACACCCTCACTCAACTTTTGCTGACATGCACACACTCAGCATAGTCATACTTGCCAATAAAGGTCAAATGCTATATTTCTTGGTAGGTTTTAAGAACTTTCATAATAATAAGCAAAAGGTCCTGTCATTTATTTGATTTGAATTAGCAAAGGCATCAATAAACTAAAGGAAAACATACTGAGAATTGATGGGGAAAAAAATGTTGATTCCCAAATTTATCTTCTGGAAATTCAAAATACACAGTGGAGTAACAGCTGTTCTAGATTTCCACCAGAGATCAGCAGATAAGTTATTATTGAAATTCAAAGTTGTGACATCTTTAGATAAATATTTGCCTTTGACTTTCATTCAAGAGAAGTCTAGAAGGGCTCACAGTCTGGCCCAGAGAAGATAATTTTAAATCTACAGTTTTAAATTGGGGTTGAAAAGGAGCCCAGGTTGGATTCTGCCAGCAGGTCTGTCTGCTGCTATTGTTTTCTGTTGTCAATGTCTAGGTCTTTCTGTCTCCAGCCATGTTTCAGCCTATCCTCGAAGGCTTTCCTCACCCCTCTTACTGAGCCTGCCACAGATTCGGTACCTGCCATCAGAGCTCCTCTCTCACTGTGCCTCCCCTCTCCCTGCGCCAATACCCTGACCTGATGCCTTTGGAGGGTCTCTATACTAAAGCCTAGCTATTGAAGACTTCAGTTAGCCAGCCTCAGAGCACACAAGTGCCTACAGGTCCAAGAGCAGAAGCATCCTCCATGAAATAAAAACATTGGGATATCATCTTTTAGCACGTGCCAGCCCTCCACCCAACAAATGGCTTCCCTTACACCAGCACGCAGTCCCTCCTCCCTGTTGATTCACTTGGGAAGCCGGTCCTCTAAGAAGAATGTGGCCTTTGCACTAACCACGCGGACTGGGTTGTCTTGTATGCAACCACTGCCAACCCAGCTTACAACAGTGTCAAAGAGACTTCTGTACTCATTCTCCTATTTTGAAAGGAGAGAAGCAAGAGATGAACTCCTGGTCCCTCCATATGTGCTTTTCAGACCAGTGACAATATTAATCCTACAATTTGGTTTTTTAAAATTACTGTCATTTCTAACACTACCATGTGTCTGCAAAGTAATTAGATATCTTGTCCCATATGTTACATGGGCAAGTCCACCTCATAACTTTACAGAGGGATGGTGACGCCTTCCTTTGGGGCCCCCATCCTGGCACCCCTTCTCCCCCACCTGCTTATTGATATAGGAGTCAGCCTTCCCAAACTGTGTGTAAATTGAGGGCAAACTCGTTTTAGTCTCCCTCCTATCAGGACCATAGTAGTTGTTCAGTAAATATCTGATGAACGGTGACACCTCCCAAGGTCTTAGAATACCAAGGGTACGTCTCTTTCCCTTCCTCCTAAATCACCTGCCAGTACTTCCCCCAACCTGGTGCCCCCAAGCGTCACCCCGGTCCTTGCCATCACCCCGTCCACGTTTTTCTGAAGCTACTAGGCCTCGGACAGGGATCTAAGGGCCTGCCTGGAAGGTGGGTGCAGCCAGGAGGTGGCAGCGGATGTGGGGACAGGGTTGCGGCAGCCACACCCGCGTCCCCTCCCACTCCCGGGCTCCCCCACGCCCCTCTCCTTCCAGTCTCCCCCCACTACAACCCCACCCTCTGCAGCAAGGAGGCAAAGGAGCAAGAGGAGAATCTTGGCCGCAGCCCCCTCCGCCGCCTTATAAAAAAGAAATTGACTTTTGTTTGGAGTTTGTGAAAAGTGGGGTTCGGGACCCAGTCAATGGGGCGCCCCGCGGTGCGGGCTGAGTGGAGCTAGCGCGAGTCGCTCAGCCGCGGCCCCAATTAATCCGCCCTTTGTGCGGCCCGCCCGGCCGCCCCCGCCGCAGCAGCACCAGCGGCCCATTGTTCGGCCTCGCCGGGCCGCGGGATTTACCCTTTTCAAACAGCCGGTTTTGTCCACGGCAGTTCGAGCGGAAGTTTCTCACTGACAATTTGCCCCAAATAGATAGATTTGTCAGAAGCGACCTTCGGGAAGGAAGCAAAAAGCCACCGGCCTGAAGGTTGGGGCCGACACTCGGCGTCCCACCCGCGGCCGCGCCGCCCTCCGCGCCCTTAGCCCGGCGGCCCGAAGCCCCTCGGGGATCCCCGATCCCCGGCACCTGCTGAGCCAGACGCTTCGTAGACCTGATCTCCATTTATCCGTCTGTAAAATGGAACAGCTTGTCGCTTGCAAGCCGTTAAGTCCAGCGCTTTGGGTCAATTAGCGTGGACAACGTTCATTTCCTCTCTCTCCTCTCACCTCTTTTTTAAAAAACTGTAAGGAAAAAACCTAGCAAAACCTCAGGGACGAAGTGAAACATTCTTGAAGGTGGGTCTTGGTAACAAGTTCCGGATGGTGCACGTGTTTGTTTCTCTTCTGCCCTCCGGCTCCTCCTTAACAAAGATGTCAACCGTGCTAAATCACAGGTGGGGTCTTTGTAAGACCGGCTATTGTCCCCTCATAAGTCAAGATATAAAACGCTTTGTACTGAATGGCCCGTGATCTGTAGCTCTCAACTTGGGAGTCAGGGCTGTTAGATTTTTTTTTTTCCCACCCGCCAGAGCCGCTCTTCCCCCAAATGACCTCACTTAAATAAGCAAAATCTAAATGGGGGGAAAAAATCCCAACATGCTGTTGATGAAAAGAATAGTTACTGATTTCTTGACACTTAATGGCAAGTATGTCTTTTAAAATACAGTCTCATACCAAACAGATCTGTGAATTTTAAGCAGAACTGAATTGTATTAATCAGTTGATGGGTTTGTTCATTTTCTGTCACTAGAGGAGAAATACAAAGGTTGGGACTCCACAGCTTCTATTTCTACTGTACTCACTCAGTCTCTTTCTTTAGTCCAGAAAATTTCCTGCTAGTTGCACATGAGAGAAAAGTTAAAACAAAAAAATCTGTTTTTTGTTTATCCATCAGGTGAATACACACTTCAGCATCATACAGAGGAAACCCTAGGTGGTCTTTAACAAGATTTCGGTGGTTAAGAGCTACAATTTAGAGAAGATGACAATACATACACAGTGTCAATAGTATTTAAACAAACATCCCAGACAACAGAATAATGGTTATTAACTATGATGCTTTGGGCTTCTGACTGATTTCCCATGCCTGTCTGCAGCCAAACAGCTGCAGGATTTCCACACACCCCGCTTTTAAACTGTTTATGTGCATCATTTTTAAAATTGCATTTAACAACCGTATCCTTCAGAACAGTCCCTCCGTGTGGAACAGAAGTGAATGGTTTAGTAATAGTGACAAAGCCGGTAGTAAGAATGTATTTCATGCCAAAAAGACTCTAGTTAGAAATCAGCTCCTTCAAAAGATTCTACATGTCTCGAAATGTGGACCACTGTCTGATTCTGTATGTCCTGCAGCATGGGTTTACATATCTAAATAAATAGAGCTCTTTAACCCTACTCAACACTTAAAGTGTTTTCAAAAGTGATTAAATTGTACAACTGTCCTAAAGTGCACACCCTCCTAGGGTTTGAAAATATTAAAGAAAGAGAAGTTAAGATTATTTTGTGCAATTCCTTTCTCACTTCCAGACAAATATTAAGTTTTAAAAATTACTTTAGTGATCAGGACATTAAAATGAATACATTCCTTGTACACTCCAAACATGCAACTCCAATCATTATTTAGCTAATGCAACTGGAAAACATATATTTAGGGATCCAAATATGTGCTATTATGAGTGCTTGGGTAATTATACATTATTTTAGCTAATCATAAATGCATGGACTAAAGTTAAGTTACCTCCACTGTTTTCATTGTTGTTTAGCATTTATTAAGCATCTGCTTTGCACTAAAGATAGTCAAAGCATCAGCCTTCAAAAAAGGCATCTAAATATTTGTATCTTATCTATAGAGAGATACATATATGTTATATGTGGTACATGTGGGCGTTTCAAATATCTAATTATTCAATGTCCTGATCTGAAAGAAACACTAGATTTCAAATGTTTCATCTATTCCAAAGTCATGTCAGTTACACCTGAAATTTTAGAGACTTGGAGAAATGTCTACAACCTACCTCCTGAGCTGTGCGCTGCTATACCTGAAAGCCTAAATCCTCCTTCTCCCAGCAGGCAATCATCTTATGCCCTGAAGCATGAGATCTGATTACCCCTATCATCATCTTAGCTTGCATAGATACAGATGTTATTAACGGCTGTAGTTTATCCAACCCTTTTTTAAAACGCAGCTGCAGCATTTGACTTGGGGACCTCCTGTGAATCCCACTGGTTGACTCCGTCTTGCACAAAACACGTGGGGTTTGGGGGAGGGAGAAGAGAGGGGGAGGTTTGTTTTGTTTTGGAGGTTTTTTTTTTTTTTTTGAATCAGACTTCCCTAAATAGCCACTTGGCATCTTTGTAAGTGATGTGAATTCTGAAATTACTTACTAGAATAGGCGGACAACAGAGTACTGTGTGAACTAGATCATTTAGAAACAAAGCATACTAGAATGTATGATGCTTTTCACTGCATTGGCAGAGATCGAATATGTGGTCCTGATATACTTATTGACTGAATAAAGAATAGAATTGTAGTTTATTCTCAAATACGTTAGCCACATTTAAACCGGGCTATCCCGTTTTACATAACAATTGTTTCTACTAGTGTTGAAACAGTAATCTGGATAAAGCAGGTTCTAAACCTGCCGTGGAGGGAATAGAGAGATGTTTTTAAAATCTGAAAGGCCCAGATTGGCAATCCACACTGATCAAATTCTGTGATTAATTGTTCAATCTAATTATTGACCTTTTTCTCAGCATCTACAATTAGTGTCTCTAAGTGGTTCCTCTTGTAGCCTACATCATCCCCTCTACAAAACAGAAAGAGACCTCACACATTTTCTATCCATTTGGACACAGCAAATTTTAAGTACTTGCAGAGGGAGAATGTGAAGAAAAATCTGTGAAGTGGAAGAGTCTGAAGTTCCAGAAATACTGAACTATTGCTTCAAGATGCACAAAACACTTTTCTTAATTCTGATTACTTCACTTGTGAATGAAATTGCCTTAATTGGAGCTTCTAGAAGCCCTTCTGGGAAATGGGAGGTAGCTCAATGCAGTGGAATTAATATTTCAAAGAGCATTAGACTCAGCATGAAGAGATCTGGGTTCTGGGGTTGGCCTTTGTCTCTAGATGAGTGACCTAGTACAAGCTTTGTACTAGACTCTAAGGGTCTCAGTTTCCTCATCTGTAAAATGATGAAATTAGATGAGTACTGATCTCTAAGGTCCTTTCTGGTTTGTGTGCTCTATAATTCTGGGCTAAATGGGAGCCAAGTTGGACTGTGCAGTTCACAGGAAATTAAGAGGTTGAAGGAGGCTTGGTGGCCAATCCTTCCCTGGATATAGTCTGCTTTCTTGTTTCTCTAGTCATTCTTTTGTTTTAGAAAGCCAAAACTGACCTCTTCCCAAGGCTTGGGGACCTAGAGGACCTGTGCCTACTCCCTATCCTCCCCATTGCTGGGGCAGAGCAAAGGCAAGTCCTCCACCTCAAGCCTCAGCTTTCCTTGTGAGTACCACCAGGCAGGGTCACTCATACATTCCACATTTATCAAGCACTGCTATGTGCCAGAGCGCTAGGGGCTGGCAACCCAAGATGAATCAGTCTGCTTCACGGAGCTCCCTGTCTAGTTGGAGAGCTGAGTATCCCTTATGTCTCCTCTAAACTTTTTACTCTTGCCATTAGGAAATAAGAAACAGGCAGCTTTGTCTCTGCTTACCTATCTTTCTGGGAGACACTGTTTTCTTGTTTCTTTGTTCCTGGTAACGTCTCTGGTTGTTTCTGTTTTAAATACATTTCAGGTGAGTCATCTTATAGGGAGGGAGCCCAGGTCTTAACTTAAAGCAATTTGACATGAGAGCCATAATAAATTCTTCCTGCAACAAGGCAGGATATAAACAATTAAAATATTGTATGTAGGAAATAAAGTAAAAGATGGGAGAAAGATGTTTCTATTTGATTGTTCCTGGGGCAAGATGAATATAAAAGTGTAGTGAGACTCCCTAAGCTTCTAATCCCCAGCCTGCCCCTAGACCTGAATTTCTTCTGCTCATATGGCCCTAAGAGAGTGTGTGAATAAATGCAGAGACACAATTTGTTACTTGTTAAGAAAAAAAAAAAAAAAGGAGCCCGTCACACATGGCATTTTCTTATTGTTGCTGCTGTTAGCACCAATACTAGATTGTATGAGAGAGGCAGGGGAGCTGTTAGTAAGGAGTAACAGACAACTCTTAGCTAACAGAGTTCTAGAAAATGTCAAGGAAAAACCCCACAACTCAGCACCAGTTCAGTTCTAGAGCATCTGGGCCTCTTTTCTGGTTGTTCTCAATGTTTCTTTATGAGAAGAGTTAGATAGGAGCCAAACCACTTGTAGAGAGATCCACAGCAGACTCAGGAGCAAGCCTGGTGAGACTGCTTCTTGCATTCACTTAGTGAGCCCTCACTGAGCACCTGCTTTGAGCTGGACACTCTGCTCTATGACCCACCTTCTCTCTCACTCCTCATCCACTGGGGAAGCCACAAGCAAGTATAGGTTGAATTATGACCTGGAAGCAAATGAAAATCAACTTTCTCCTTCATGTAAACAAACAAATAAAACTTGTGTCAGGGTCTTTTGGAAACTGAACATCAAACCTCAGGCAACCTTAACTGGTAGGTTTTGCCAGACATTTTCTGGGTCTGGGTATTTCTCAACCCTGCTTGTCCTTGAGGTGAGGGGAATTTTAAAGGAATGAATCTCTAGAGATAGGATAGCCTCTGAGAGGGGGTTGATCACTGGTTGGGGAGGGGAGTCTCTGTTCCACACCAACTTTAGCTCTGCTTGCTGATGGGAAAGCTTTTCCTTTCTCCTTTACTGTTTTAATTTAGAATATTGGAGGGGGCAGTTAATGGAGAAAATGGCACTGTTTTTTAGGGAAGCTAAGTGAATGGAGATCTAGAGGTCAGACCCAAATAATCTGATGCTAGAGAGGTGTCCTGCACCCCTGCCTCTCTCATGCAATCTAATTCACAGGACTCTACTTCCCCCCTTTTTTTGTTGTTCTAAAACATTTTTTAAATTTAAGTATAGTTGATTTACAATGTTTCAGGTGTACAGCAAAGTGATTCAGCTATATATGTATAATCTTTTTCAGATTCTTTTCCGTTATAGGTTATTGCAAGATATTGAATATAGTTCCCTGTGCTATACAGTAGGTCCTTGTTGATTATCTATTTTATATATAGTAGTGTGTATCTATTAATCCCAAATTCCTAATTTATCCCTCCCCTTCCTTTCCCCTTTAGCAACCATAAGTTTGTTTTCTATGTCTGTGAGTCTATTTCTGTTTTTCTACTTCCCTTTTTAAATGGATGAGAAAGAGGGTTAGCAGGAGAGTGAGCTATACTAGAAGACAGTTTTCAGGGGCAGTAGATTCCCCTAACATATAACCAGTTTTCCAAGGACATTGACAGCCTTCCCAACTCCACACCGGTTTAGGGTCCCTTGTATATTTTTCCAGAATGTCCTGTGTTTTAGTCCAGTCCAAAGCACTTATGACCTTTTATGAGTCTGCTCTCCCTGTAGACTCCTTGAGAAAGGGGTCATGTCATTAATCTCTGGCACATAGTGGGTGCTCAGTGTTTGATGAATGGGGTGGATTGCTGGATGGACAGAGAGACCCCTAGATTCCATCATCCTTCTGAATGTCTTATTTCTTATCTCCTTGACCAAAATGTAAACATCCTGTGATAAAAGATGTCTTCCCTGTGTTTTTTGCTTTGGTTTTGGTTGAGAACTCCATACTCACAAGAGGATAAAGACGATGCTAGAGGCTATGTTTGGACCTGGTCAGAAAGGCTTGAGAACCTCTGGGGTGTGGTCACACCCTTTCCCAACCAAGTTTATAAACTCATCCTTGAACTTAATATCTTGTCTCTGTTAAAAGGTATTTCTGAGATACATGGCATTTGCCCCTTATCAATCACTTCTCTTTGTGGACTCACAGGAAAAATCTTTGAAAGTTAAGGTTGAACAGGACTTAATCATTTTACAGATAATGATCTGGAGCCCACAGAGGTCTAGTCACTTGCCCAAATTTACACAGCTAGTTGGGACAGAGCCTGAAGCCCCACCTCCTGGCTTCCAGTGATTAGCCTTGCTGTACCTCCAGTGACTACTTGGGAAATCTGCAGGCGACATTCACCTTCATTCATTTGCCCAATGTTTATGCAGCACCTACTATGAATCAGGCAGCGTGCTCGAGCCTATGGATAGGAAGATGAAAAGTAACAGTCCCTACCTTGCAGAGTCTTTCTTCTCTGAGCTGCAACCACAAGAGTCCCAAGTTTCTTACACCTTAGATCCGAGGTCCCTGTGTCCTGCAGCAGCTTCCAGTGAGTAGAAGCCAGCGGACACTGGTGCCAGGCTCCTCCTGGACCTGGTGGGCAGGGGCAGCTGGGCCCTAGCCCCTCCCGCCTACCCTGGATCTTGTAGCTGCCGTTGCCACCGAACCAATCATGCCAGAAAGTCATCACGATGATTTCAGAACTGCATTGTGAGTTATGCAAAGCGCGCGCATAATTACAGCCAGGCGGGCAGAACATGCTGTGGGTGTGTATGCGCATGTTGTGTCTTTTGCCAGGGCTGGATGGTGTGTGTGTGTGTGTGTGTGTGTGTGTTTCTATTCAGTGGAATTCTTCTTGCCACCCTGCTTGATTCAAGAGTGGTGGCGGGAGTAAGAAGGGATATTCCCATTTTGACTTTGAGACAACTTGGTAAAACTCGGGAGTATTTTCCACAAGTTTTGGTGCCTACAACTGAGTCAGTAGGGCGAGAGTGTCTGGAGTAGGGAAACCGGTGGTTTGGACCCTCTAGAACCATAGTCCTCCTACCTCCAAGCCCTGGCACCTGCACAGCGGCTTCCAGGTCTCCTAGCCACAGACTCCTAAACTTTTCCCCTGGAGACAGACCCGGGCCTAGTCTTCCACACCGGCCTTCATCTTTGACCAAGATAAATTATTTGGACTCTAAAGTTCTTCGGCCTGAACCAAGCGCCCCCCTTTGCGTCCACGTGGCGGTGGTGATGGTGGTAGCGGTGGGGGTGGTGGCAAGTGTCTCTCTGACGGAAGCCGGAGCCCCAGGCTCCAAAATGTCACAGTAACTGTGTTTCTCAAACGCCGCCGGGAAATCATATACTTTTCTAGGCGCGGAGTTCGAGTTTGCACCACGTCTCGGGCAGGGCTAGCTGAGCACAAGTCTGCCCAACTTGGTTGTCAACAATGTTGACTTATTGTCCTGTCTCCTAAAAAACCCCTCAGGTTTGTGGCTTTGTTCCACATTTCCCTGATCTCGTCCCACTTCGAAAAACCGAGGAGGGATAACTTGGGAGGTAGTTGTCCCCTTTCTTGCTCTTTCCGAGTGTCCCCAGGCCCGAGTCCTGGTCGCTGCGCGGCACTAGCAAGGACGCGGGCTCCGGTGCGTGGCGTGCGCGGGCGGGGGCTCCAGGCCCAGCCCAGGCCGCTGCGGAAAGTTGCGGTCACGTGCTGCGGCCACCAGCAGGAGCGCACAGCCTGCCCCGCTGAACCTCCGGGGCCGAGGAACTGCGGCGCCCTCCGAGGGTCCGGGGGACGCAAGCACTCACTTGCACACACATAACTCTGATCGAAAGCCCGGGTTGACACCGAGTCTGGAGAAAGTGGGACCGGGAGCGGGCGGATAGAATTGCGGCGTGCTAGTATCTGTTCACCTCCCTCAGAGCTTGAGCGGAGGGCGGGAGAGCAGGAGGTGTGACCCTTGACCTTTGGCCAAGCCCACGCCAGGAGGTGAGGCTGGCAAGCTCTTGTTCGACAAGTTCAAGCTGCTGGGAGAGCTTTAGTAAGAATTAATCTCTTAGAGATCGGGGATCACCGCTCTCTAGGCGTGCGCTCTCCCAGCGCGGTACAGGATCCAGGGCAGGAGAGAGCACAGGAATCGCGGGAAAGGCGGGCAGGAGGAGTAGGGGGCTAAGGCGGGGGAGGGAGCTCTCCAGAATCCCTGGACCCTGAATTGGGGGGATGGGGGGCAAGCGAAGCCCGCTGGGGACGGGCAGCGGGAGGGAAAGCTCTACCCTCCAGCCGCTCCAGTGCAGAAATAATGGAGGCGAAATAGCTTCGCCCTGCTCCGGATGGGCTTTACTTCGGCAAGCCGGCGGCACCCTCCTGGCGGCTGGTTCCCAAGTGGACAGCGCGAAGGCCACAGGAACGCGGAGCCTCCGGCAAACCCCATCCAGGCCCCAAATACGCACACAGTGTCCTCGCCTATAACGTTCCGTAGATAGTTGCAAAATGAATAATTACTCACCTTGGACCAGATCCAAGTTTTACCCAACAGAAGGGGCACGAGACCAAGAATGAACCAACTCACATGGCCATATCCGGCGCGCACAATCACACACAAACACACAGCCACCCAGTTCTTCCACGAATCTGTCTGGCGCTCTGGAGAGAAGGGGGAAAGCGTTCTGAGAAAGCTCCAGCTCCCGCTCCCCTCCCCTTCCCCCTTGCCATGAAATATAATAATTCATTTTTATTACGAGAGCTGCACCGTCCTCACCATCTCGCACGCACAGAGCCGCACTCCCATATTCACACTCTATAACTCCTCAGCTCCGAGAGCGCCTGCATTTTCTTTGGGAGCCGCTTGGAGGTTCATTAATATCATTAGCATTTAACCCCCTCCCTCTCTCCATCCCCTCCCCGCACATGGCTGACGTCAGACCCCGCCAGGAGTTGGGGGAAAAGCTAAGTGGGCCAGGGACGCCCTATTCCCCTCCCCGTGGCTGCCTGTCAGAGCGCTTCTGGAGATATTACAGGGGACCCAGTCCGCAGCGACAGGCACAAAGTCACGGGGTAATGAACTTCGGGAACCCTTTGCCGCTGCGTGCTCGGCTCTCCCCGGAAACCGGGAGCTGGCCTCCTGTTCCCTCGGAAGACTTCCCAGCAATCTAGTTTTTCCCACTCCGCGCTCGGATTTGGGCAGCGCGGAGCCCATCTGCCTGAGACTGCGGTTGTGTTTCCCTTCTTTCCGTAAAAGAGCAGCGGTCTGTAGAGATCTGCCCACACTCTGCCTGCCTAATGTAGAGGGAGGAACTGAAGACTGAGAGACAGGAATGGGGAAAGAGAGGGATTTTGCCCTTTTTGCTTCGTAGAAAGACCATTTTCGTGTCTCCATCTCTGTTCTTCAATACCCTTCTCTTGCCTGTCCTCCCTTCTCCCTCGATCTGCTTGTCCGTCTCTCCATTTGTCTGTACATGCCTGTGTCCATACCAAGCAACATTCCCAGCAGCTGCGGTTTTGCAAGAGGCGGGAAGAAACTTAAGGATGCTTAATTTTCCACTGTGGAACGAATTCTGAGCGCCCGGGGAGCAGCGCAGCGCGCAACCGACACCCACCTGTCCGGCCCCGGAGCCTCCCAGGCTGGAGGGCGGCTGGAGAGCGGCGGCGCCCGGCGGCGAAGCGGGCGTTGCCGGCCGGGACTCGGGCAGCGCCCACCAACCGCTCCGCCCCGGGACCGCCAGCATGAGCAAGCCGGCCGGATCAACAAGTGGGTACCTATCGGGCCGCCGCGGGGCTCAGGCGCGCAGGCTGGGACGGGCGGGCGGGCGGGGTGGCCGGGGAGGTCCTGCTCCGATCTCCGAGACTCCGAGCCTGGGAGAGGGACTCCAGCGGTGTGTGCGCTTTGGCCCAGCTCCTTGTAGACCATGAGTCAGTGCCTTTCGTGGTGAGGGAAGAACAATTTCGTTACCTCTGGATTGCTTGATTTCCCCCTTTCTCTGGTATGGTGGGAAGGTTGCGACCCAGGCCGCCCAGCAGTCCCTCGAGTTGCCTCCACTTAGCCGCCAGGTGCGGGGAAGAGGGGGAGGAGGCGGCGGGGGCGGGAACTAGGCCGCAGCCCCAGGCTGCAGCACAATAACACGCTCGCTCAAAACTCCGAGCTCCAAAGCGCAAAAGCAACTTTGCGCAAAGCGGATTTTGAATGGAATGCTTTGCACCCCTTTTCTAGCTATTTCAAATAATCCTGCAAATTGGGAAGCAGAAACAATTTAAAAGTCACATTTTCCTTAATCCTAAATCCGCGTAGGTCATAACTGGGGAATTTAAAGTATGGCGAACCGCTCTAGCAAAGAGAGGACCAAATCCCTAATCCCAAGGAGTTTTCGAGCGGGAGCTCGGCAGAGGCAGGAGAGTGCGGCCTGTTCCCCTCCGCGCGCTCCTCTCCTTCCTTAACCCTGCTTAGCTGGAGGCTCTCCCTTGGAACGCCAAGTCGTGGCTGATCTCTAACCGCCCCTAGACGCCGGAGTGCAGGGCTGAGTGTCCGTGCGAGGGCTTTTGCGTGCACCTTGCCTGCGGACCTTGAAAATGTGCAGGCCAGAGCCGGCGCTGGGCCGGCACGGCCGCAATGCCAGGGTCTCCATGCGGCGTTTCAGTTCCCGCCTTCCGGTGGCCCGGGGCTGCGGTTTCCAGGGTCCAAGGCTGGGGGTGGTCGCTGCTGAAGTCCCCACATCCCGGAGTGCTCCCGCTGCCCTTGTCGTTTTCGCTTATAGCATTTTTGGCGCTTGTGCTTTCCTCAAACACCCCCTCCCCTCACTCCCGCTCATTGTCCCGAGTCTTTGAAAGTTAGGAGAGTCCGAGATACTTCTGAGGACTGATAATGAAGTCCCACTTGAGTGGGATGCAATTCCTCCCCGCCCTCCCAAGAAGTGGGTTGTGTTTTTACTTTGTCCGTTTGTTTTGGTTTTGGGCGCTGCCATTTTAAAAATTAAAGTGAACGTGAACAAGAAGAAAAAAGGAGAAATGTTTGGAACTAAGGCGGAGGGGGGAGAGGAGGAATCTTAGCTGCCGCCCGAAACAGAGCCGATCCTGACGGAGGACTGGAGTTTCCAGTTAGCCTCGGGCCTACCTGGCCCTCGCTGTTCGAATCTCTGGGAAAGGAGGCGAGCTCGCATATTTTTTGTGGCCCATGTTCTGGCGTGTGTGTGTCCTTCCCGGGAGGTGCAGAAGGAAAGCCTTCCTGGTGCATTCCGAGCCTCTACCGCTAAAACTGAAGCCGGCAGGCCTCGGCAGGCCTCGGTCCTTGCTTGCCCTGTGACAGGTCCTCGCCTCCTTCCCTGGAAGTAAGGAGCCTCAGACCCCTCGCCCACTTGGGGTGCGCAGTCGCCGGGGTTGAGGAGCCTTGAAAAGTGAGGCCTCGGAGGTGAGGGAAGGGGCGGGCGCGAACTGGGTTCGCTGGGGACCGCGCCCGCATGCTGTAGATGGACTAGGACGCAGGCGGACCGTTCGGACTTTTAGGAAAAAAGACAGAATGACACTGGGGAAACTTTGGAGCTTTCCAGCTTCCCAAGAGCCTGAGTTGGGCCTCCTAAGCCTCGAGCCCGACGCAGGTCCGGACGCCTCCGCAGGGGTTTCTCAGGCCCGCAGAACAGCAGACCCCGCCCGCGGCGCGGCGCCGCGCCATCCAGGCCTTCTCCAGACCGGTGGCGGCAGCGGGGCCCAGGCCTGCGGCCCTCGGGCCCCGAGCAGCGATGGGGTCGGCGCGCAGCGGGCGAGGTCAGGGCCGAGCCCGGCCGCGAGGTCTGCAACTCCCGCCTTGCTCGGATTCGCACAGCTGGAGAGCAGAGCGATGTCACCCGGGAGACCCGCCTGGGTGGTAACAAGACCCCGGCCAGTCACCCCTGCAGCCCAGACTAACTTCTTTCAACAGCCTCTGATGGTAATTACAGTAATCGAAGCTGCCATATATCTTTAGGCAATTATGACACACAAAAAGCCCCGAGGGGACCCCCTGGCGAGGGAAGTTAAGAACGGTTTTCCAGCCTCAGGAAACTCCCGCCTGCCTCACGTCGGAGCTCGCTCGACTTGCTAAATGAGGGGAGCTTTGCAACGGGGTCAACCAGCTTGTCTCGTGACCCAAGTCACCTTACCGTGGCTGGGTGGCGGAGTCTGAGGCGCACACCCGCTCTGCCCCGGAATTTTCTCGTCCTCCCCTGTGTGCCCCGCCCCAGGTGGGTACGCCTGTCTCTAATCTGCCCCGGGAGCCTCGGCCTGGAGGTCTGGGCAGGGGTAGAGCCGACCTGCCGCCCTGGCGGCCCCGGGGGGCCGATGGTCTAGGAGCCCCGCCCCTGGAGCCCAAGTAGCGTCGCCCGCCCCTAACTGGTCCTCCCTCCACCCCGTCGGGGTTCTCCAGAGATGCATGTCCCTGGCCTCCCGTCTGGATGGGGGGCGGGAAAGAGAACCCCCACCACTGCTCCTCCCGCTAGCTCATCTTGGCATCATCAAAACTGCCACCGGGAAGAGGAGGACAGCTGGGACGACAGGATGGCTGGACCCCAAACACCGACCCCAGCTCAGCCAGAGCGTTATGCAGAGGAGAATGGTTGCAAAATATGGAAACCAAGTTTACTGCTTTTCAGAGTGAGGGCGGCTGCTGCGCGGCCGTTGAGTTCCCTTGGGCGCAGTGACAGGTCCGAGGGGGTGAGGGACAAAACCCGATGTGGCCTCCCCTGGCTCTCTACAACCCCCTCCTTCCCCCAGCACAACCTCTCCTCCCACCCTGCGGGAGAGGGGTCGCCGAGGCGGTGGTCGCCGCGCCGCGCGCCTCCCCCGCCGGCCTTTGTCGCCATCCGAATTCCCATGCTACTTTTTTTGACGGGTCACTGGTGGCTCTATAGGCAGGTGCTACGGCGGGGTTGTAATTGCCCGGGCCGAGCCCGGTGGTTACCAAACCCCCTCCCCAACCTTGCCGCCCGCGTTCTCCCCGCCCCCACCCCCTGCAGCTCCTCGACGGCTGCGGTCGGGGGTGCGCGCCCGCCGGATGCCTCGGAATCCACCGGCGAGTTTCCACCCTGAGGCCTCGGGCCCTTCCTGCGCGGCGCCCTCGCCTCCCCTACTCCCCTGGCCCAGTCGTCCTCCCCCTTGCCTCCCATCACCCCAGCCTAATCGTGGTCCCTAACCTGAGCGCTCCTGGAACCAGGTGCCAGCTTCACAGAGGCCAAGCCGGAGGCCGCCGGGGCCCAGACTGGAGGCCTTCGGGCCGGTAGCAAAGGGAACATTAAATGTAAAGAAGTTAATTATTAACTAGTATTGTTAAATACCATCATCATCATTATCAAAGTATTAATTAAGTTAACTCTTTATTTAATACTCCCTTTTTTTGCACGAAGAAGGATTTCAAAGTTCTTATGAGCCACTTCAGGCTTGTTGGCTTGAACCTTATAGAAAAATAGTTCCCTCCCTTATAACTTTTCGAATTTTACCCTCTCCCTAACATTCCTATAGGGTCCGCGGCCATCCCAGGCTAGAGGGGATTCCAAGGCGATTTCTCTTAAGTCAGGCGACTGTCGAGGCCACTGGGGGTGGGGGCAGTTTAGGGAAACCAGTCAGATCCTTGAAAAACTCAGCCTCAGACAGCAGTGGAAAAACAGAAAGCAAGGGACCCCCGCAGGATCTAGTGTGAGAAGGTAGGGCTTTAAGGGGGAAGACGTTGGAGAGTCGGGGTGGAGGGGTGCCGTCCCACCCTAACCTGCCAGGGAATCGACATACTTACAACACTCTCCTCCTACTTGCCTACCTCGGTACTGGTTACTTTGGGGAGGAAAAAAAATTTTTTCCTAAAAGAAATTATTTCTCAAAAGCGATCCATCAAGCATTATTTTAAATAGGTAAAGTGAAAGTTGGGCAATTACCACTACCCTTATTATCATTAATAATCCTAGTATTAGCATTACAATAATAATCCTAATAATAACAACCGCCCGGCAGCTCAGAGAAAACTCGATTGCCTTCCAGCTGCCATCCCTGGTTCCAGCCGTGTTTGTTTTTCTTCTTTTCCCTTTTACATTTCAAGTTTGTCTCCTCGCGCGCTCACTAACAACTTTCTCTGTTAAATGCAAGAGCAGGAGAGGGAGGCGGCCAAACTTTCCGCGGAGCAGAAAGGCAGCGGCGGCCGTGCTGCCGCCCCGGCCTGCTGTAATCTTTTATTCCAAAATGGGTTTCGGCGATTAGAGGAGACCCAAATACATGTAGCGGTGCATGAATAATGCTCATTGTAGGAAACTGACACTTGCTCAAGGAAAAAAAGTTTGGCTATAAAATCACTTCATTATTTGCTTTTACCGCAGCTTCGGTGCTAATCCCTTCAGAGGTCAGATTGCTTAGCATCTCTCTCTCCCTCTCCCCTTTCCTCCTTCTTCTCCGCCCTCCTCTCTCTCTCACCCCATCCCCCCTTCCCTGTCTTTCCTGCGATTTCAGGCCGTATTTTAGATATCCCCTGTAAAGTGTGTGGCGACCGCAGCTCGGGGAAACACTATGGGGTCTACGCCTGCGACGGCTGCTCGGGGTTTTTCAAACGAAGTATCCGAAGGAATAGGACGTATGTCTGCAAATCTGGAAACCAGGTACCTAAGCAGGGCTACGCTGCCCAGCTCCCCTCTGCCGCCTCCCCTTCCTTTGTTTGTGCCAAGGCCTCCTCTGAGTTTCCAAGCTGCTGAGGAGAGACCAGGCCCTGACCTCTCCTTTCCTCTCCCCTCCTTCCTGCCTCAACTCTCAGTGGCCCTTTTGCTTGGGAAAGGCGGAAAGAGGCAAGGGAAGAGAGCTGAGTTTGAAGGAGGAAAGCTGAAGTCCCAGCGTCTCCTTACACCCCCTATCAATCCCCCCCCCTTTTTTTAATCCTCTGACAGATTTTGACACTGGGTAAGGCCCACACCCAGTGACTATAAAGCCAGCCCAGGGGATCTAAGGAACTTTAGGATCTAAACCACAAGTGCAGGCAGGTAAAAGGGCTATTTTATGTCACTGCCACCCCAGTCCCATTCCTAGCAGCACCTAAGCTCAGTGCTCTGACCCGGGTCTGTCCGTGCAGAAGTGAAAAGCACAGGGCATTTCAGTCAGCGAAGTGAGTGTTGGCCAGTTGGAACAGAGAGGATGTGCTGTATGAGGGGCTGTGCCTTCAACTTCAGAGAAGCAGGGCTGCTTGGTAGTGGGCAGTGAGGCTTCAGCACCCATGTGACTTTAGTTGGGCCTTGTCAGAAAAGGGCAGAGTGAGCAAGAAGAGAAGGTGCCCAAGGAAGGAAACTGGGAGCCTCTCCATGGCCCCCATATCTTCACTTTCTCTGCTTCGAAGAGGTGCCTGGTTGATTCTGTTTTGATCTTGAGCAGGCAGAACTGTTTCAAAGAGACAGAGGAGTAGGGGCATGGGTTGAGTGTGAGCCAAAGCTTCCAGAAAGAGTGAGCAGACCCCTCCCCCTGACTCAGTTTCCAGTTCAGTAGTAGGTTTATTTCAACCTAGGAGATCAGCCTTTTGGTCCCACACTTGGCCTTCTCCTTAGCCAGGCACACAGACCCTAAATACAGAGTGACCATCTCCACTTCCAAGAAGATCCTGGAGAGCGCAGTAATCAGAAAACATCCTTTGGTAACCAAAATGTTAAAATGTTTTCGCTAATTAATATATATGATACACATATATACAAACACATATATTGTCTGGTGCTAGTGAATTGTTTATCTTTTTCTGAACCTATGTCTGCTCATACCAATTTCTGATAGATCTGGATTATCAACAAAAACAAGAACAAGAAGATGCTGCATTTGGATAAGTTATTTTGAACTCTCCAGCCCTGTTACCTGTTTAATTGGGTCCATAGCTCTGTATCAGTTTCTCGCTTCACCATATGGACACATCACATTATATACACACAGGACTGTATCCCAGTAGCTCCACAAGAATATGGGATTACTGTGGGTCATCAGACTTGAGCAGGCCTCTACTTAAGTTATCTTTTACTTTTATGCAATGCACAGAATTGGGGAATCAAAACCTCAGATGTTATGCTTGATATTTTCAAAGGGGTTGGCTATCAATTCAAACATACTGATGTCAGTCCAAGTGCTTGTAAAGGAGTGTTGATAGACTCATCAGGCATGGTGGTCCTCTTCTTACACAGAGAATAAATGGACTTAGCTGAGGTGCGCATCTGTCTCTCAGGCTCCAGATATTTATATACATTTGATCTGATTTGAAGACACTCTTAAGAACTAATGAAGACTTCTATTATGCATTAGTATGTTTATCAGAACACTAGGAGGATAACATTTGAGGATAGGCATATGATTGCATTTAATAATAAGTTATTTAAACCTCTTTACATTGAGCTATTACACTGGCCAGCAAAGATGACCTGAAGAATTCAATTAGGAAAAAAATTTATTTCCTTTCTCTCTTTTATTCTAAGCTTGGGTAAACAGCATTCTAATTTATTATTAACAGTAATGAGGATGTTTAGAAATTATTATGAACTTCTGCTCTACCTTTATTTTAAATAAATCAACGTATTTTAAATCAGAGGGTGTGATCTCATAAAACTGTGTGTTTGAGTGTATAATTTTTTCCTAAGGGATATTTCAGAAGATATGCTTACTCCAAATTCAGAGTATATGAATTTTGAGATTATGAAACAAAATAAAAATACATTTATTTTATTCTCTTTCTTCCCACTGTAAATGTAAAAGTAGCAAGTAGTATAAACAGAGCACCAAACTTCTTATGTATTTACTGTGTATAAAATACACATGTAGACATGACTCTTTATGAATCTATGTATATGTTCTCTCAGTAATAACACCTAACATCGAGTGAATTCCATTAGAAATTTTCTCTGTTTTCCTCTTTTAATGGCCAATATTTTTCCAGAAAATTGCATTGGATAAAACATTTATTTTCTCATGCATCTCAGATAAGTATTTCTAAGGCACAATTACCTCTTTTTTTTCTGTTATCTTGCTAATATTCTCAGTCTATGTTATCATTTTGTCAGACAGTCCATCACATTATCTTCCTGGTCATATTTACATGGTGGGCATTTCTAGAATTTGTCCAGGCCTTGGGCTCTTCCCTTCCCACTCTCACATCTGTAAGCCTTGCCCTCCTAACCACTCTGGCTTCTGCCTCACCTTCCAGGAATGGCTGTGTTTCTATGAATCTGGGCTAAAGCTAGTCTTTAAGACAACTCTCAACATGCTGGTCAGAAGCATGGCTTTGAGTACAAAGGCAAGAGAGAAAACAGGAGAGTGGAGAATAATGGGAAATGTTTATCTGATGGATAAATGGGCTCACCCAGAAAGTGACAGAAAGAGGTAGAATCAAGACCTGAAAGTGGAAAGAATAGTTGGTGGGAGGGGGACGTGGCAGGGGTCCTGGCAGGCAAGCCTGCTCCTTGCAGAGCTCTAAGGCCTCCTCCTCCAGGGCAGGTCGCTGTCTTCGGTCCTGAAAACTCTCGCCCCGCTCCAACCCCTCTGCGCCTGGCGGAAGTTCCCCTCGGGAGCTCCTCCCCACGCAGCGTAGTCTGGGCAAACCAGGAGCTCTGACCCTTCACCTGATTTGAGAAGGACTTTCCTTCTTGTCCGCTTGCATAGGGTCAGGGGCTGGTCCTTTTGAAGTAGCCCCGGGAATCCCAGCCCTTTCTCTTCCTGGCCTTGCTGGTGCCCAAGGCCCTCGCGTTTCGCGGACCCAGGCTTGCAGCTCCGGGGTCTGTTGCGGGGTCCGTACCCGCCTACACGCCTTTTCCCCGACCCGGCGCCGGCTTCGCGTCCCCAGTCTAAAGGTCCTGGGGGCCGCTGACCGCCTGCACTCTGTTCCAGGGAGGCTGCCCGGTGGACAAGACACACAGAAACCAGTGCAGGGCGTGTCGGCTGAAGAAGTGTTTGGAAGTCAACATGAACAAAGATGGTAATCTATTCTTAGTACATCTTTTTATCCTTATGTTGGTTGAGTAGTAAGTAAATTATGTGTACAGAAAATAATGGCACTCCTATGCATATAAATCATCTCCTGAGCATTTCTTTCCAGGTGCTGGGAATTGGCCTCCGGCTTTAGTCATCTCCCTGCATGAGCCCCACCCCCACCCCACTGAACTCCCCAGGGCAAGACCCATGCCCACGTGGGACACTTGCTCCTCACAACCATCCCCACGAAGCCAGCGTTCCTGGGGCCCCCACTCTGCTGGGGACACACGTGTGACATTCTTAGCCTCCCATCCTGATTCCTCTTCTCACCTCTCCTTGCAGCCCTTTTGTGGCCAGACTTAAGCCTGTTAGCCTCCCGCAGGGTCTTGCTGTCTGGATAGTCTCCTGGAGAGGATATCTTGGGGACTCGGAGACGGGTTGAAGGAGGAAGGGCAGAGACACGAACACGCGGAATGTCCACCCCTTCTTTGTAGACTCACCAAGATGACAAAATCAGGACGGCCGTTGTGGCGATCTGAGCTTTTTCAGGGCCTTCTCTTAGTTCTAAAGAAAGGGGCTGGAGGAGCAGAGTGACGCCAGTGGGTGCCTCGGACACCCAGCTCCCAGAAGGCTCTTAAAGGCGCGCAGCAAGAACTAGGTCGTCAGGACGCTTCTTGGGCTTAGAGTGCAATCCAAGCTCGTGCCCGGAGGTGGCCTGGCGAGGGCGCCCCAGGCCGGGACGTGGCAGGGGTCTTGGCTGGGAGGGAGGGATGGGGCCTCAGGACTGGGTGCCGAGTGGGCTTTGCCCGGACGGAGGCCTGGGCGGGGTGGCATCTCCACGAGGTACGGCGCCCATTGGGGAGAGTTCCTTCCTCCGCGGCTCAGGAAGCAGGAGGGAGCGTCCAACCTGTTGAACTTGTGTATTGACAAGTTGTCAAGCTCGTCGAGCGGAAGATTGCCCTGAATTAATTTGTTTGTTTAAACTGTTGGTGGTAATTGTCACATCTCCCCTGCCTTCTTCCAGCACACTCTGAGAGGGCTTTCCCTCGTCCCATTCCCCAGCGGACCCGGGCTCGGGTCCTTTTCTCCTGGGGTCCTCGGAGGCCAAACGGCATTTCTAAGTGGGGCGGGGGATGGAGGTGGGGGGGGAGTGGTCGTCGAGCGGATTGGGAAAAGTGTGTGCAGAGACGCTGTGCCTAGCTGTGCGCAATGCTCCCTCTACCCTCGATTGCGGTCGAGACCTAGCTACTCCTGCCCAGAGGGTCTCTGGTTTCCCTGCTACCTTCCCTGGGTGCGGAGGAGCCCTCAACCGACAGAGAACACACCTAGTCTTGCCTGAGGCTCGGGTATTAGTGTGACACGTTGGGCCGGGCTGCTCTTCTCGGCTTCAGCTTCCTTATGCAAACAGTGTAAGGGTTAAACGGTCTCAGAGCGCCCTCCACCCTCACATTCCTTCTCCCTCCTTCTCTTCACCTCCCGGGTGCCCTTGCCTGTCCAGACGCAGCTTTTGGCCGAGAGCGCGGCAGCGTCTAAGTGTCACCGAGTCTCTGATCTCGGGCGTGCGCCGGTCTGTCTGTCTCTGTAGCCGTGCAGCATGAGCGGGGGCCTCGGACGTCCACCATCCGCAAGCAGGTGGCCCTATACTTCCGTGGACACAAGGAAGAGAACGGGGCGGCCGCGCACTTTCCCTCCGCAGCACTACCCGCGCCGGCATTCTTCACCGCGGTTACGCAGCTGGAGCCCCACGGCCTGGAGCTGGCCGCCGTGTCCGCCACTCCTGAGCGGCAGACCCTCGTGAGCCTGGCTCAGCCCACGCCCAAGGTCAGTGACCTTGCTGGGCCCGAGACCTTTCCGAGTGGAGGGCGGAGAGGGGCGCGCCCATTCTTTCTCAGCTGGCATGGCTCAGCCAAAAGATGGAGAGAGAGACAGACCTCACGGGGTGCTCGGGGCTTCGCCGAGCTCTGCGGGGAGCTCTAGACCTCCCTCTCTCCCCTGTTGAGCTAGGGGTGCTCAAATTTTAGTGTGCAGTAAAGTCACTCTCTGAGCTGACTACAAACGTGGCCGCCTAGGCCCATCCCCCTTTCAGCAAATTTGAGGTGGGGCCCAGGAACCTGTGTCTTTAGAAAACACCTAGTGTAAAGCCCTGGCTGAACTAAGAGGGCAGCCTAGGTGTTCCTGGAGGACAGAAGAGCAGAGTTTGTTTTTAGAAGAAAGAAGTTGCCTACAGCTGGCAGAAGAGCTCCTGAATTGCAACTGCAGGGATCTAATCTCTTGGGCAAAGCCATGGGTCCCTAATGCAAGAGAGAAATGTGGAGCTCACCTTGTTAGGACAGTTTGAAGAACCTGGCTTCATTTCCCACTCCCCGTACTCTCTTCTGAGCCGCATTAATTTACACAAGAATTGAGCCTCTACTAGCAGGGACACAGTCAGAACCACCTCAAAAGGCTGCCACCTAGGGACTACCTTCCAGGCTTCCAGTTGGTACCTACCCAAAGCCCCCAATCCAGGCCGAGAAGGGCTCCAGATCTCTCTCCCCCAGAGGAGGGCCAGCTGCAGCCCCACACTGCAGGGAAGCCAAACACCTGGGCACATGCACACACACAATATTTGATATTGCTTTCTTATCCTTGATGTGTATAATAAGCTTGGGAAAGTAGTGTTATGAATATGTCGTCAGTTATGAATGGGAATGCTCTATGAATGATTAAGATGTCTAATTGAAATATTTCCATAATATACTAATCCTTTCTAAAAATACTCATATGCATATTTGTGTTTGGGATGCCTATTAATTTATACTTTCTCCACATCTATTTTTATTTACTCAAATGCAAGAAGCTCTTGTCTAAATTGGGAGACAGGCTTGGCACTTGGCTCAGCCTGGGGAAAATTTGCTGCAGGGGATAGAAAAGCCAGATGCCCCTCTTGAAGGAACAGGCCACCAAAGAGTGGAAATGAGCCTCTCCCATCAATTATTATTCCCCAAACTCTATAGATATTCCTATCTCCTTCACTGGTCTAATTAGAAAGTTTAAAATTTGGCTCTTCTTGCAAAGCTGCAGTTTCCTTACTCCCTGGTGTTTCTCTTTCTTCCCCACCCAGTACCCCCATGAAGTGAATGGGACCCCAATGTATCTCTATGAAGTGGCCACAGAGTCAGTGTGTGAATCAGCTGCCAGGCTTCTGTTTATGAGCATCAAGTGGGCTAAGAGTGTGCCAGCTTTCTCCACGCTATCTTTGCAAGACCAGGTATGACCAAGAGGGCACTGAGCTCTTGGGGGAAGGGGGTTGGGAAAGAAGCAACAGTAGTCAGTCTTATGAAACTAGAAGTTACCTGGATAAATCACCAAGGCCAGGCATCCGTTCTTAACAGCAGTAGGAAATGATTTTTCTTAGCTTCTTGCTGTGGGTTCAAAATAGCTAGCTATGGAATCCTTACTAAGAAATGTAATTATGTTATTTCAGGAAAGTTGGATATGATCTAAAAAAACACGAATATACAAGACCATTATCTTTTTTTTAGTTTAATTGAAACATCAAATTTAATCACAAATTTTAAAAATCTTAATGATTTTTAAAATTGTTAATAAAACAATATTTTCTTAAGAACACTGGAACTGAGAGACATAGAACGTGATGAGAGTATTCCCTTGTAAGATTTTGGGAACTAGTCTCATTTTATATTTGCAGCTTTATATTTTCCACTGTGATGCTCATAGTTTTGGCCACTGATTGATCAGCATGAAGGATTAAAGAGTGCATTGCACACCTCCCTTGATTCTTCAAGTGCTTTTAGAGATTTTGTAAACAAATAGGTCTGGTGCATAATCCTGTGGTTGTAAATGACATTAAGAGGGAGAAAACAAAGTATGTGCCTTTAAAATTGCATCGTACCGAAACTCAGAAGTTTTGTTGTTAGGAATATCAGAAATGGCCTCTGCCAGAATTTTTCTGCCCTTAAGGGAAAGAAATAAAATGAAGTATTCACAAAAATTGGCTGTCACCAGCACATTCATGGAAATTAATGACAAATTTCCCAAAAGGCTAATAAGTAGCTCCAAAAGCAAAGGATTTGTTTCTTTAATTCATTTGATACCTAATTAAAGCATAATAGTGCCCCTTAATATGAAGTACATTTCCTACAGAGAGCCCTGGCAATGTGCTCAAAACATTTAATCTTCTAGCATGGGATGTTCTTTTTTTCATGGCCTGGACTTTCAGACATGTTCAGAATTAGACATTGTTTACCTTACATTTTTTTTTTATATATTATTTTACTCTTTTTTTATGATATATTTTATTTATTTATTTATTTATTTATGGCTGTGTTGGGTCTTCGTTTCTGTGCGAGGGCTTTCTCTAGTTGTGGCAAGTGGGGGCCACTCTTCATCGCGGTGCGCGGGCCTCTCACTATTGCGGCTTCTCTTGTTGCTGCGCACAGGCTCCAGACGCGCAGGCTCAGCAATTGTGGCTCAGGGGCCCAGTTGCTCCGCGGCATGTGGGATCTTCCCAGACCAGGGCTCGAACCTGTGTCCCCTGCATTGGCAGGCAGATTCTCAACCACTGCGCCACCAGGGAAGCCCCTACCTTGCATTTTTAAAGTATTATTTTCTGTATTTAATGCAATAAAACTGAAAATAAAGCACTTTGAAAATTAAACCTTTTGGTCAAATTGTGATTTTGGTTACAAGCCTTCACAATTCAGCCCTTAGCTCTCAAAAGAAAACCCTCTCACATCCAGAACTGACTGTTTTTTGAGAGATTTTTCAAAAACAAATTTTTCAAGATGGTTAGTTTCTATCTTTGACCAGCTTTACTGGTTGACTCTGACCATTTGCTCTGTGTGTGTGTGTGTGTGTGTGTGTGTGTGTGTGTGTGTGTGTGTGTGTGTGTGTGTAAGTTGGCTATTTTTTCTCAAAACAAGTATTTGTAGACTATTTAATCCAAACAAAATTTACTTACTGTCTGCCACTTAGCCCTTCGGTGGAAACCCTTCAACAACAAGCAAACTGCAGTGAAGTGGAATCCAGTATATTAATTTCGAAAAGGAGCCAGATTTTCATTTTAAATATTCAGTAGCACATTTTAATAGAATGAAAATGACAAGCACCTTGATGCTGTCCACTTATGAGTCTCAGAAAAATCAGGCAGTGAGATGAGGTAAACTCAGCAAAACCCGATTAACATAATTACACCCTGATTTCCCTGCATGCCTCTTGGGAATTAGTGATCGCTCTCCCAGCCCAGCCCGCTCAACCCTCCAGGAAGATGGGGGCCCACATCTGCATGCTTAGTCTGGAATCCTCAACCCCTGATAATATCAACATTTTCTATGAGGGGAATCTGCCTGCTGTGCTGCTGGTGACATTTCATAGAGCCTGGGTCTCCTGAGAAGTTTCTAGGTGGTCAGGAACAAATGGATGCAAGAACAAGAAGGGTAAACCCTTTTCCAAGGGAAGCAAAATTTGGGGAATTGGAATGGCTGACTCTCAAATGCATGTGCTTAAGTATAGACACCTTTTAATAACGGAAAATATGAGAAAATAAGGGAAAGCTAGAATATTCAGAGGAAAAACTATCAGGACAGGCATTTAAAACACTTCTTAAAATGATGGAAATTTACATATTGAAATTGTTTATAAATTTATAAATTACACACTATATTATATTATACATCTATTGTATGACAGCTGATGCTTTTGGAAGATGCTTGGAGAGAACTGTTTGTTCTAGGAATAGCACAATGGGCCATTCCGGTTGATGCTAACACTCTACTGGCTGTATCTGGTAAGAATTGCACAATTTAATGACTTTGTTGTAGAAATTACCATAAAAATACATTACTGAAAAAAGAACAACATGTAAAGAATAACAAATTCCTGCTGAACAATAGAGTATACCTGTCATTTATAAATCTATATTTAAATGCAAATAATGTTGTTTTGTTGTATTCATGACTGCTTGCATTGTTATTTAAATGCAAATTACTGTGTTTGTTATCATCCAAGAGAAGATTTTATATTAACTTTCATACAATATAGCCAGTTTACATGGAATCAGATATCTTAGAGTGACAATTGAATAGATATTGATATGCAGGATTTTGTCAAAAATCAATATTAAATCATGAAAATGCCTTCATGTTAGAGCATTTATTGCATATTTTTATTCTAGGCATGAATGGTGACAACACAGATTCCCAGAAGCTGAACAAGATCATATCTGAAATACAGGCTTTACAAGAGGTGGTGGCTCGGTTTAGACAACTCCGGTTAGATGCTACTGAATTTGCCTGTCTAAAATGCATCGTCACTTTCAAAGCTGGTAAGCAGACACAAACTGCTGTCTCTTCTCCTTCCCCAGTTTTGCCATCAGTAATTCAGGCACCTCTAAGTCCAAAAAAGAGGTGATGGTTTTCAAGAGAGCTGATACTCTTAGTCTGACTCCATTTTCGATAGCCATGGAACCTGCATGTTCTTCTGCTGGCCATCCACTTCCAGAGAGTGCTTTCCCCATCTGCATTTCCTGTGCTGCCTATCACAATTTCCTGGTCTTCATTTCTAGTTCCTACACACAGTGGTTCTGAACTGAGAAGTTTCCGGAATGCTGCCGCCATCGCAGCTCTTCAAGATGAGGCTCAGCTAACTCTCAACAGCTACATCCATACCAGGTGACCCTTGTTTGCCTTGAACATGTACTTAAGAAAATTGCTTCCATTGTGAATGTGTGAGCAGACAGCAAAAAGCCAGTTCAAACATTGTGACTAATTATCCTGTTGCCAAGCCAGTTAATTTAATTAGAATCTATGTCCTCACGTATTTCGAAGGGTAGGTGAGAGGAGCAAATCAAATTAGATTACAAAACCGAAAGCACTGCCAGACACCTTACACCTTTCCTGGATGAACAAGTTGATCCATCAATATAGCTAAACACACTGAGGTGAATGGGCCCAGATATGAGGAAGGTGAAAAATGAAGGCTAAAGTGTTATGTTAGTTGATATATTAGAGAGTGGTCACACGATCCTTTAAAAAAGGCAAGTGCCTTTCTTTGGATGCCAATCCCAAATAGAAGGACCAGAGAACTTTCTAAAGAGGTCATCTTTAACCCCATCATGACTGCTGTCTGGCTTTGGTGATTGGTATCTGTTGAGCTATTTTGAGTCATAGCACCCATCATGTTACTTCTGGCCAAGCAAAGCCCACTGACAGAGGCTGTTCTTGGCTATTTGTAGAAACTCTCCATCACTGGGGTTCCAGCAGTGCTCCTCCTGGCCCACCAAATGGGCAAATCCACCACGAGGTCTACAGACTTTCTGATTCCGTTTTCAGACGAAAAAAGCAAGGCTTTTAAAGAGCAGTGAAACCTTGCTAGCTTCCTAAGTTACGGCTGCAGTAGATCTGAGGTTAGAATAGAGTTGCTCTTCTTACTTATTCTCTAGATTGATCTTGAAGAGAAGCCCATGGAAACCAGTCTCTATCATCTCAACATCACCCATAGACACTATGCTGGGAGTAACTAAATCAAATGGGTAGAGGCAGTTAATGCTTCCATTACTGAAGGGGTCAAAGAAACCCCAAGTCACCTGTATTCATTTGGAATGATACCACTTCTGCAGGGATCTCCTTATTTCTTTTATAAATCCTCTTTTGAATACTAATGAGTAAAACTGTTCCCTGCCCCAGAGTCGCTGAATGTAGCTTTCAGAATTCCTATTCCTGAAAGCTTTAGGCTTCACAGTAGATCTTCAATAGCCAACAGCAACCAATATCTATTGAGTGCTTACTGTGTGCCTTACAACCCAGCATATTAAGATTTTCCCTAAAAGTAGGGCGAGTATACAAACAAGTAAATTTGTAAAATGTGAGTTTAACAACAACAACAAATTGTTCCTTGTCCATGGAATATCACTGAAACTGTGATGAGTGATAGAGCCTGTGTATGTTTTTCCAAATTAAAGTTCCATGGTTTTAAATTTAAAATCCACATTAACTTTCAGAATGTATATAGTAAGCACTTAAGTTTGTTCAGAATTATAAAATGGAACAGTACATAATTTGGGCACTTTTTCCCTACTAAAAACTAAATTGTATATCATAACTGACCTCTGACATTTAGAGTCTTTAAGGTATAAAGAACATCACACCAGGAGAATATGATACTAGGTATTGATTCAGTCAAGCCTTAGCTGAGTACTCGCTTTGTGCAGGGTGGCTGGTGAGCACTGTGGAAGACGAGAAAGGACAAGATACTACCCATGATCATTACAGGAAGTAGGCAGAAGTGTTACTCCAACTCAGACCAGGGAAGAGAAAAAGCAAAGTAGGGAGTGAGAGAGATGAATTCTAGTTGGAGGGAGTGAGAAAAAAATCTGGAAAGTCTGATGGATGGAGAAGACATGTGAGCTAGTTCTTGGATTCCAGCAGGAGAGAAGGGGACCAATAGGAGGCAGAAGAGGGGCTGGTAGAGGTGCCATGGAAGGTGCCAGAGAGGGAGTAAGGAGAGTCTGAGAGAGCCTGACGTTTCAGGAGCTGCTTCTAGGACGACCTGAGAGAGTTAAACCACAAATTAACAGAAGTCTATTTTAGAGAAATGACAAGTATACTACTTCTCTGTCACCCTCAAAACAAGGAAATTATTCATGGAAGGAACACATCTGCTTTGACATGAGCCTTTCATTTCATGATATCAGCTACAGCTAGAATTTAATATTAATATCTAGAGTCATACATGTGACAAAACTGACTATACCTTACTGCTTAGCTCCTTCAAATCAGCGAACATTCTCCTCTAGCACTTTCCTGTCTAGAAAAATAAAATCTGAAATTGAGAAGTTAATGTGGCAAACTGAGCTAATTGTGCATTAATTGTTAAAGCTGCAAACTGAGCTAATTGTTACAGCCCGGTAAGTGATTTCTCTAATTATCTAGGACATAAGGAGAGGGCTAGAAATTGGCATTTCAAACAAACTATATATAACTACGTGTAACAACTATATATAACTATATATAATAATAAATAATTTAGTTATATATAATAAACTATATAACTGACAATCAAATACCCAAATCTGTGACAGACACAGAACACTTACACCTGGAAAGAAAACTTCCAGTTATGTATGCTGATGGATGAAGTCAAGGGCATAGATACTCTACAAAATAATTTTGAGCAGTCAGAGAGCCCCTCTCTTTCTTTCCTTCTCTCTCTGTCTCTGTCTCACACACACACATACACATGGTTATTGTTTCTGGGTAGTAGAGTACTCCACATATAATAAACACTTAATTTGTGTTGACTGACTAACCAGCCCCTTCCTAACTAGAGAATAAAAGAAGTGGGTGAGAAGGTGAGTGGATAATCTACTCATAGAAAATCAAGAGTTAATTGTCTATGGAGTCACCAAAATACGTCCTTTCTGAAAGTAATTATTTCCCACAGTGTTTTCTCACTGTGGGAAACTTCAGCATGTTGGGTGGATGCTGCAGACACGGTGGGGGCTTATTTAGGCAGCCACTGCTTCCCACCCACTGCAGGGGCCTTCTCTCCTCTGCCTGCCTGAGAAGGGAAACAGAGCTGTTGAAGAGAGTAAGTGGCCAAGGTGGAAGGGAGACTTGGGTCTTGGGATTACTTTCCAGGAAACGTAGGAGATGTTTTTGGCAAGTAGAGTAAGAGGTGGGATTTATGTATTTTTTAAATGTAGAGGACCTCCACCGTGTCCATACCACATTATTAAAGGTGGTCTGGTGGTCCCTGTCCATTGGTGGTCATGAAGCTGGGCAGTGAAAGAGCCAAATGAGGTCCTCAGAGGCCCAGAATGAATTATCAGCCTCATATCAGGTTGAAGAGAGGGACTCTCTTGTGCCCAAAGCTAAGAAACAAGCATGAAAGTTGTTCCCCTGGACTCTGTTTGCATGGTGGGGTTATTGGACAGTTAAACTCAATGTTCAGCCACCTAACTCCTGTGTAGGAATTGATATCTGTCAGTTTCTAGCACCTGTGGCCGTGGATTGAACCTGGCTGAGTCACAGATAAGTGTCTCCAGAGGTCAGTCTTTTGGGTGGTTTGTGTCAGTGGAGGGAGACCTCCTGGTGGACTGTATTGACACCTGATTCCAAGCTGTTGACTGAAGACGCATCAGGGCTGCAGCGAGGAGGTGGCTTATAGGCATCTAAAGGCAGCAGAAAATTGAACTTGCACATCTGAGCACAGATGCATGTTGGACATCAAGAGAGGAAATTGTTCAGCAATTTCTCACATCTTTAATTATATGCCAATTTCATTGACATGAAAGTTGGGTGGCACTGCCAGCCAACAGAACTTAGTCTTTAATTTGCAGTGTAATAAGGAGGGAATTATTCCTGAGAGTGACTAAGTATAGTGCCTGAATAATAATTTAGAGAATTGCTTAGAAAAGGAATCCATTTTATTTGAGGGAAATAGCCTCATGAAGGAGTCTTGAGAATCAGAAAATTGAATGTTGTCACTAGTTTTGTCATCAGTACCATTGGTTGGTTTCTACACTGGCAACCTTAAGTTTATTATTTGGTCTAAACTTAGTACCATGTTTCTTAAAATTATTTTTTCTCCAAAAAAACTGCAACCCCTGTGCTAATGAGGAGACAGTCACCGTGTGCTTTTGGCAGCGTCATTATGTTCTCCATGCCTCGATTATCCCACCTGCAAAACAGGGACAGTAGTGCCTGGCTAGGACTCCGTAGTATGTTATTCAAGAGGCTGAATCAGGAAATTAAGCTGAAGATGGTGTGTGTTCAAGGATGAGATATTAAGCCTGTTAGTGATGGATCTTACCTTGCTTTCATGGCTTCTCCTATTCCAGATATCCCACTCAACCCTGTCGCTTTGGAAAACTCCTGTTACTTTTGCCAGCTTTACGTTCTATTAGTCCATCAACCATAGAGGAAGTGTTTTTCAAAAAAACGATCGGCAATGTGCCAATTACAAGACTGCTTTCAGATATGTACAAATCCAGTGATATCTAAGCTCTCCAAGTCCCTACTTTTCAGGATGGGACAGTATCTGATGAACTTCTACCCATGGAGAACAAGCCTCAACTAACAAACCCTTCAGGAAGCATAAACCTGGGAATGTGTAGCCTTCAGGAAAAAATGTCAATTGACACAAAACAATTCCAGTAGCTCTGACCTGCTGCCTTACCCAGGGTGGGGTGGCCTGGAAGGAAAGGGGGTGTAAGAGGACCGCCTGAGCAGAGAGGACTCACTGCTACCATGCCCTGGGAGGGGACCGAATTCGGGGTTGCCACAGGCCAGGCCATTCTGCCTCTTACCTGGAAGATCAGGCTGATCTATCAACAGCTGAAACATAAGTAGAACATTTTTTTCCCCTTTTAGCATATAAAGTTGGGTAACCAAATATAGTTCTGTGTGTAACATCATACAGCAGCCTTCAGAACTATCTTATGTTGAAGAACTTATTTTAAAAATAATGGTTAGGTTTTAAATCAAAAGTTTTATCAAAAGTTTCCCTTCTATTGTACTACTTCATAAAGTGGCCTTCAGAACTGAGTTAATAAGTGAAAGGTAGCTTATGCTGTGAGATTTGCTTTTTTCTCTCCTTCCTTTCTCTTTCTTTCTTCCTCTTCCTCCTCCTCCCCTTCCCCTTCCCCTTCCCCCTTCTCCTTCTCCCCCTCCTCCTCCTTCTCCTTCTTCTTCTTAATACCATAGGCCAGGCAACCTTGTCAAAGGAATTGGTGGACGAAAATGAGATTCTCACCAGGACTTCAGGTTGGATAACATCTAAAAATAGAAGAGCTTTACTAAAAGAACACAAGTCGAGGGAGGATGAATAAAAACAGCAAAACCAAATAAAGTGGAGATGAATGATGGAGTGAGGCAGACTGCTGTCCCATTAACATAGTGCTGAAACCAAAGGCAATGGGGGTCCAAACTCGTGTTTCCGCGAGTCACACCAGACGGTAAATGAACAGAGACCTGAGACCAGAAGGAACTTCAAGGAGATGGATGCTAAAGGGCTTCTTGATCGAATGCTAACAGCCTGAGACTCTTCAATGCCTTTCAGAAAACCGGTTTCTAGTAAAGCTTTGAATGCCTGCACGTGCACACACACACTTCGTCCTACACTATAAGCTGCTCCTTTGGTATGAATCTCTACTTATGGAAATGTAGAAACAAACATTTTAAAATAGCTGCTGTACTTTTCACATTTTGATTTATTAGGTACTAGCACTGAGGAAAAATATTCAGCACTTGGACTATTATAGGATGAGTAAAACTTTCCTTGTATAAAGTGAATTAACTGATTTGTGAAGTTAAAAGGTTGTACTCATTGTATTTACAAAGAATAAAAAATATATTGAATTTAAATGAACTCTGCCTGATTTCTTAGCCTCCCTCCCTGGCTGGTTCTTATCCACCAGTTATAAGGCGGCCGAGGCAGCTGGTGTAAAAACTGAAGCTCAGAGCACTGCAGCCTGAAGAACTGAACCACAAAGGCAATTTCCTTTTTACAGTGAATCCCATTTGTAAAACGATGAATAAAGAAATAAAACATAAGATTCCGTTCTCTGCAGCTCTCAAATGTAATTGCATCTGTTAGAAAAATTGCTGTGTGAGGAAGAAAGAGGCCGATTAACAGAGTCTTCATTCACTCACTCCTCTGTTTCTAACTCTCTTGCCAACATTTCAGTCCTGACCAGGAACTTAAAATTATTTAATGATCAAAAAGATAAAGGGTGAAGAACCATATTGGTGAGTAAGATGTGGAAAGAGCGGTAGAAAGTGCGTTGAGATGTTCCCAGCAAATCTCAGGGCACTGGTCCCACAGCCAGAAGCCGGTGGTGGAAATCAGAGTTGCCCAAGGCCGTGGGCACTATGCGTTCCTCCTGGGCAGCAGCTCCAGCAAGAGTCTGGAGCAGAGACACTAGCATCTCTTGGCCATACTGACTTGGCAGATAGCATGTGTGGAAGTTCAATCAGCCATCCACTCCTAGTCCACTAATTCCACTGAGAAAAAGAAGTTGGTCTTAAAGGAAAGCAAGTTACTCAAAGATGTGTACAAGAATGTTCTTTACAACACTGTTCATATTTAAAAACTAAAATGTCCACCAACAGAGAATAGATAAATTGTGGTAAATACAGACAGTGTTAACAATAGTTCAAGTGAATGGACTAGAGCTGATGAATAACATAGGTAAATCTGGAATATGGTGTTGGGGGAAGTGAATCCCAGAGGATACATACAGATTGGTTTTAATATAAAATTTTGCAAACTACAGAACAATACTCCACCATGTTTATAGATATACAAATGTATAGCATATGTTTAAAACAAACACAAGTATGGTAAACACTAACTGTATGATAGTGGTTACCTTTGGGAATGGATGGGATTGCTGAAGGGTACCAAGAAGACCCTCCCTCAAATGTTTCTGAAATGGTTGATTTCATAAGACAAAAGAGAATTGGAAACAAATATAAGTTCAATGACAAGATTTGGCAAAGATGAGCAATGGATTCAAGGCTGTTCATCCATGTATTAGTCAAGTTTTACTTCAATAATGCTGAATTACAACCCCCTAGACTTTGAACAACAAACTTGTATTTCTTGCTCATGGGACTGTTGGGCTGGGCACCTGGCTGCGGTTTGGGTTCAAGTGGGCTCCAGTGTTTCCTCCTTCTGGACTAGCATCTTCCCTAGAGCAACTTCTTTGCATGGCAGAGCGCAGAAGTGCAAGGGGCTGAGCCAAACCATGCGAACACATTTAAAGCTGCTGCTCCCGACATGTGTGTTCACTTTCCACCAGCCAAAGCCAAACACATGGCCAAACCCAACCTCATGGGGGCAGGGAGTGTACGCTTCTCATGGAGGAGGAGGAGGGGGGAATCGCTGACATAATAAAAGGATAAAGAAGATGTGGCACATATATACAATGGAATATTACTCAGCCATAAAAAGAAACGAAATTGAGTTATTTGTAGTGAGGTGGATGGACCTAGAGTCTGTCGTGCAGAGTGAAGTAAGTCAGAAAGAGAAAAACAAATACCGTATGCTAACACATACATATGGAATCTAAAAAAAAAAAGGTCATGAAGAACCTAGGGGCAAGATGGGAATAAAGACACAGAATAAAGTCCGTTCTCTACTAAAGAATGGACTTGAGGACACAGGGAGGGGGAAGGGTAAGCTGGGACAAAGTGAGAGAGTGGCATGGACATATATACACTACCAAATGTAAAATAGATAGCTAGTGGAAAGCAGCCGCATAGCACAGGGAGATGAGCTCGGTGCTTTGTGACCAACTAGAGGGTTGAGATAGGGAGGGTGGGAGGGAGACGCAAGAGGGAAGAGGTAGGGGGACATATGTGTATGTATAACTGATTCACTTTGTTATAAAGCAGAAACTAACACACCATTGTAAAGCAATTATACTCCAATAAAGATGTTAAAAAAAACCTCTTACAGTCATAATCTAATCTATTTGAAATACTCTCAGTAAAGTTAAAAGGGAGTAAGTTTTCTGTGACATGCCACAGAATACTGATTTCCCACCGGAATTGCCTTTGTTTGGGGCATCTCTGCCATTACAAAGAAGAATCAAACCTGGCTTTCGTAAATCAACTATAGTTTCAAAACAAAACAAAACAAAACCCTGGCTTTCAACACTTGAGAAAGACCAGAATTAAAAACCCAGTAGCGCTCTCTTCTGGGATTCTGAAATCTCTGCTGTATGCAGCCTGTATACTTTAAGAACCTCACAGCTTGCTTAGATTTTAAGGCAGACATCCTCTAGGGCTGCTGTTGTGGGGAGGTGTCACTGCAGTCTTGGATATACAAATTCCAGATATACAGTTTCAAGGTCTGCAATCTGAATATACCAACAAGAGAAGGTGAACCCAGCCAAGTGATTATTGCAGTCAAAAACCAGTCTTCAGTGCTTCTCCTTTGACAAATGCTTTTTCTGAATCTGGGAGGGTCACCTTTTAAGAGTAGTAGTTGTGTACGATGACAATTAGATATGGAGTCTTACATTTGTGTTTGAATTACTTTTAGTTGTTCTTTGATGCTAGGGAAGAGAAAGAACAGAAGATGAGTTCAGAAACTGAATTGAGATTCCCAAATTATTTCACTTGTAGTTCAAGATTTTCAGTTCAGTTTAGGAGCCCAAGAACTGAACCCACTGGCCAGAGACCTGCACTGTAGTTGCTGTCCTTAATCATTTATATAAAAATGGAAACCCTCTGTGGTGATTGTTTCGTGATATATAGAAATATCGAATCACTATGCTGTGCACCTGTAACTAACATAGTGTTACAGGTCAATTACACCTCAGTTTTAAAAGAAGAAAGGACATGTAATCACAGTATTCTAATAGGTTCTGCAGTTAACAATTTTTACATTGTTATAATAATACAAACACTAATTATTGGTATAATTAAAAATATAAAATTTTTGGGAGAGGATGAGGGAGGAGAGGTGGAGGTACTAAATCTTCATCTCATAATATTTATACATTTAAAAATTGCCTTTTCTTTTTATTGTATCTATGAGACGATAAATGTTAATCATTTCACAATACGTAAGTCAAAGCGTCATGCCGTGCAAGTTAAACGTATACAGTGATATATGTCAATTATTTCTTAATAAAACTGGGGGAAAAACAAACAAGGTAGAGAACAGGAAAAAAAAAAAAGGAAACACTATACTTCTCTGAAGTTATTTGTGTATGTATGTGTGTCTCCCTCTCCCGATGGTACATATGGCTCTACTTCATTCGTTTTACCATCTGCCTAGTACTTCACTGTATGGATGGACTACAGTTTACCCAACGAATTCCTTATTGGTGGACTTGGGTGGCTTGCAGTTTTTCACTGTAGTAAGTTAAACAACAAAGAGCTGTCCTTCTATGTACACTTCTGTGGACTTGTGGGGTATTTCTGTAGGATAAATTCTTAGAAGTGGCATTTCTGGGTCACAAACATTATATGCATTTTTAATTTTGATACGTACAACCAAGTGGCTCTCCAAAAGGGTTGTATCAATTTGCACTCTGCGAAGAGGGTATGAGAGTGCCCATTTCATTGCTCAGAATTTAAAAGTGCTTAATCAGACACAGGCTTGATGAACACTTCAGAAGCTGTTAGAAAAATACAGAGAATACATATGTTTCAATAATGAATATGCCTCTGCTACTGGACTGGTGAAGTTGGTTTCACTTTGCACCCATGGGTAGAGCTTGGTTCCCTAAAATTTTCAATCCAGGCCACTTCTGTGAACTTTTGACAGTACCCATATCACAATGAAGGTTGAGAGACAGTGGATAAATGAAAATATAGAAGGAGCTTGGCAGACACTTTCTGTTGCTAAGAAGCTGCTCTAAGAATCTCAAGTCACTCATTTTACAATAACATTTTTTATATTTGCTTATGGAGGGAGATCCCTGGTGGCCTAGTGGTTAGGATTTCAGGCTTTCACTGCCATGCCCTGGATTCGATCCCTGGTCGGGGAACTGAGATCCCACAAGCCGTACGGCATAGCCAAAAAAGAAAAAAAAAATGGATTATGGAAATTGAATAATAATAATAACTCTCTTTAACTGAATAGCTCCAATACCTTTACAACATATGGCTTATTTTTTAATGTAGTCTGTTTTTCAAATTATGTTTTTAGATTTTTGAGGCTCATTTTGGAACATGAAGTTTTTTTTCTCCACATATTGCTGACCTGCATATAGACCATTAGGGAGGGTTGTCAGAGCTTTCGACCACCGCTGAGCTGGGCTTGTTGGCAATGTACAGAGGGCAGTCTCTCTGATGAAGAAATGAGGATGCTGCCACATATCCTGGGCATCTTTCTGACGTACCAAAGTATTGCAGTGTTTTGCTGGGGAACTGTGAGTAGGGTCAAGTATTGAGGCCAGGGTCATAGGTTTGATCCTCAGGGGAGCCAGGTGGCCTTATTCTGTCTGTGGCCGTAGTATCTCTAACGTCCTTCAATGGTTATGTCCCAGGACACTGAGCAAGTGGCAGTGGAGGCCTGGGCTCCTCTACTGTGAAGGCTGGAGAACAGCTCCCAGCTCTTGTCCCACCAAGTGTCATCCAGGCCATCTTCTTTGCATTGACCCAGCCATGAGCCTAGAGGAAGGAGTGCTGGCCAGGGTGAAGAGACTGGGGTTCTAGTTATGACCAGTGTGATCTCCGGCAAGTCAGTTAACCTCTCTGCACCTCAGTATTTTCATCTGTGCAAAGGAGCACTAGGCTTAGTGATGCCTAATTTCCCTTCTTCTGTTCTCATCATTCTCATCATTATCTTTTAGTTGGGGCCAGGAGACCACTGGAAGAAATTCTCCTTGGTGGCAAGAACTAATCAGATTGATCGGATTTCCAAACGTGCTCAACCTTGACTACTTTCCTCCCAAATCCTTTCATTTCAAATTGTTCTCAATCTTGGCTGCACATAGCATCACTCCAGGAGCCTTCGAAATGCTCAGTGCCCAAGCTGCATCCACACCAGAGCAATTACACCAGAATCTCTGAGGCAGGGCCTGGGCACCAGTATTTGAAAACTCCCCAGTGATTCCAGTGTGCGGCTAAGGATGAGAGGCACTGAGGTGGCCTTCGGTTGGGAGGCCTGGGACAGGGGTCATGTTTAGGCTCCCAGATCGTCTGTGTCCCTCATCCCTCATGCCTGGTTGCTCTCCCCCTACTCACTGGTGACCTTTAAAAAAGTTAATTCTTTCCCCTTTTTCCCTGCTCTGGCCTGTCATTGAGCTCACCCAGCTGATTGTGGCGCTTATGATTGAGAACCTCTTCTGACCGCTTCCCTTTCCCCAGAAATTAACGTGATCATTAAGGCTTATAATTTCACTTACCAGTGCTATCAATCAAGGGGCTGCGAAACAGAGTTGAGTGCTTTTGTAATTGGCAGCAGCCTGTGATTCGGAGCAGGGCATCCAGGGTCTGTGAGGAGGCTGGAGGAGGGGAGAGCTGGTGTGCAGGGAGGGGCTGTGCCTCCTTGAACTGACTCCCTCAGCTCTTTGTGACTGGCTCCCAGAGGGGCCAGTAAGCTCTCAGTGTCGTCTGCCCTGAATGTCAAGGCGAGGAAGACAGTTCTTGCTGGCAGCGCTTCAGGCTAACCCTTGCCCACCCCAAGCTCTCTGCAACGGAAAGGAAGGTCTCTTCAGGTTCTGAAGAGAGGAATAGGAAAGATCAGTGGATTCTTTATACACTGGGCAACTCACGTCTTGTCAGGGAGGAGCAGTGGGTCCAGATTATCTGTAGTTCAGAAGTGAGGTTAAGGCTGTCAAGCCCAAGGGAGTGACACGTTCCTCCCTAAACCGCTTGCCTAGAGATACCTTGGAACCCCATAAATAGCAGTTGAGCATGGAGCAATGCATGCTCTGTGCCCCCTCCCCCAGCCCAGAGTGACTCCAGGATTCTTCCTGTATGCTGGGAGCTGGTGATCAGAGTGGCCCTGGGACTACAGCTGTTCTCCCTCCTGGGAGGATTGGGCTGGCTGATGGAGTTTCTAACAAACACAGTGCCTAGTGGAATATCTCATACATACGTGGTAGGTGGATTATGGGCCAGAGGTGAAGGGGTAGTTATTTTTATTTCAAATAAAACAACAATATTAAAAGTGACTTTCTTTTATTAGATAGTAATATAGGAAATTTGTAGGGGAAAAGTATGTATAATTCCACCTCCCTAACACTATTTTTATTTTTGCCTATATTTTCTAGTTCTTACACATGTACCTATATATTTTAACATAGTTGTAATCAGTGAACATATTTTCCGTTCTGATACTACTCAACATTCTATCACTAACATTTTTTACAGTATCTATGAAACTTCAGAATTCCTTTTGATGTTTTCATAATAATTCAGATACTTGGCATTTGCCATAATTTACCTCTCATTCAGTTTTGGATAATTATTAACCCAAATGTTTAATAAAGTAAGTTCACATTATATGGAACAACACACATAAGACCTACCCACGTAAAATGTTAAAATGTAGTTTCCTGGTTCCTACCTCCTGAGATTGGGATTCAGCCAGTGTGAGGTGGGGCCTGGGCATCTGCATTCTGACAGTCCCGATGCAGGTGGTCCCAGCTCCGTAGGCTCAGGCAGGTGAACGACATCTCCAAGGTCACACAGCTGCTCTGAACTCAGAAGCTCCCCAGCTTCTACAACTGAATTTTGCAGTCCATATATAAAAGACCAGTCCCCTGCTTCTCAATATGGAATGTGTCTACTGAGTTAGTGCCTATATCAGGAGCTTACTTTTCTTCTCACTTATCTCCCAGGGCTCCTTCCAAGTGCTTCCCCCTCAGCAGTACTGGGGCCCCAGGACTCAGTGCACTTGAGTGCTCCCAGGAAGGGAAAAGAGTCTGGCCAGTGGTGTCATATTTCTTCATAAGAACTAGAGATCTAGTTCCCTGGTAGCCTAGTGGTTAGGATTCCGGGCTTTCACTGCCATGGCCCAGGTTCAATCCCTGATCAGGGAACTGACATCCACAGAGGTCAAGGATGGAAAACACATTTTCTTTTCTCAACAACTTCTTAGAAATCACAACGACTCCCTTAAATGTTTTTTCTTTGGTCTTTTAAGCAAATTACTGACACATGCACAACATGGCTGAATCTTAAAACGTTTTGTTGAACAAAAGAATCCAGACAAACGGAGCACTGGCTCAAGGACACAGAGCTTGGGATTTGAACCCAAGTCTGGGTGACTTTAAAGCTTACCCCTTTCTACTAGTCCCCAGCCTGCCTCTTGGTTTCTAGTCTGGGCTGTGGGTCTGCTGTTAGGGGAGGCCCTCAGCCAAGTTCCTTCCTATGTTGGAAAAATGAGAGGTTTGGATTGAGTTGCTTCTAAGATTCCTTACAGTTCTAATGTCCTTTGATTCTGTAAGTCTAATTCATTTAAACCATTTACTTATTTTTGAATAGTTAACAGTCACATGATATAAAATTCAAAAAGTTCCAAAGGGTATGTATACATGTCACAGAGCAGAGGAGACTAAAGAGACATGACAAATAAATGCAATGTGGTGTCCTGGATGGGATCCTGTGACAGAAAGAGGGTATCAGTAGAAAAGCTGGTGAAAGTCAGTTTGGAGTTTAGTTAATAGTAATGTACCAAGGCTGGTTTCTTAATTTTGACAAAAATACCGTGGTCATATAAGATGAGGGGAAACTGAGTGAGGGGGTACATAGGAACTGTTCATATTATCTTTGCAACTTTTCTGTAAATCTAAAATTATTACAAAATTAAAAGCTTTTTTTTTTTTTTTTAAATTCCAGAGGAGTTTCTGGACTGGTTTTTTTTTTGTTGTTTTTATTTATTTATTTATTTATTTATTTATTTATGGCTGTGTTGGGTCTTTGTTTCTGTGCAAGGGCTTTCTCTAGTTGCGGCGAGCGGGGGGCCACTCTTCATCGCGGTGCGCGGGCCTCTTCGCTATCGCGGCCTCTCTTGTTGCGGAGCACAGGCTCCAGACGCGCAGGCTCAGCTATTGTGGCTCACGGGCCTAGCTGCTCCGCGGCATGTGGGATCTTCCCAGACCAGGGCTCGAACCCGTGTCCCCTTCATTGGCAGGCGGATTCTCAACCACTGCGCCACCAGGGAAGCCCCAAGCTTTTTTTTTTTTAAGAGTTCATATACAGTGAAAGGTTTTCCTCTCAGCTCCATCCATTGGGCACCCAGTCCCCCCAATCAGACAACCAATGTTGCTTGTTTCTTATATAATCTTTCAGAGATATTCAATGAATAATCAGAGAAAATATCTATATTATATACATATCATTTCTCAAAACAGAAAGTATGTCTGTGAGGTAAATTCCTGGGAGTGGGAATCCTGGGCATATAGTTTTGATAGTTATTGCCAAATTGCCTTCCACGGTGGGTGTGCCATTTGTCCTCCTGCTAGACACTGTGTTTGAGGGCCTGTCATTTCACCAACAGAGACTCTTGTCTGAGAGACCAGTTCACTTCAGTTTAAGTCATACTGTCAACTCCCAAAATATTCATGAACAAACCTCTCTAGAATGCTGCCAACAGAACATGCGTCCATTCTGAAGCACGTAGCCAAGTCACGCAGGGCGGCTGCAACGGCCAGAGGCAGCAAGGCTATGAAGAAGTGAGAGCAAATGAGTAACATTCCTAACTTCAGTCACACTGTCCTCAGGAGAGGACATTCACAGAAGGCCATTGTCTCTGCTCCCCAGCACACAAAGGGTCAAGCCTCACAAATTTGCTCATAGTGGGGAAAAAAAACCTCAGCAGGTCAAAGTGTTCAGATTACAGGTCCAGGAAAATCCCTTTGCAGAAAGAAGACAGCAAATCCCCAGTGCAGTTGAAAACAAAACTTTCTTCACCCTCAGAGACTCTTCAATGAATAAACCAGTTAAACATGGTTTGGATTTACTGAACATGAAAACAACTGGATTAAAGTATAATCTAGCTAGAAAGGAAAGGAAATGTACCGAGAAAGCTAAGTAATGACAAAGCTGCAGTGTCTACATGTGCCAAGCAGGGATGGCCATTCCAGTTTTATAACCAAATATTCTTAAATGTTTAGCTTTCCTTTAGATCAAGATAATGAATCCCTGCTTGCATTGGCCTCTTTGATAACAACACTGGCATCAAGGCAACCGTGTGAGCATGACGGACAATGATGCCCAGGAGGCCGGAGGCCCCGGCTGTCAGGATGCATGTTCTGGCCTGGGCCCTGGCCTGACTGCCAACAGTCTGTGCAATCCATATAGAAGGCAGCATCGCACAGGCACAGGCTTTAGAATCAGAAAGACCTGGGTTTGTATCCCAATGTCACTTCTTACTGGCTCTGTGACCTTGGACAAATTACTTACACTCTGTCTCAACTCTTCTCTTGGTAAAATGAGGATAACACCCATCCAATAGAGTTGTTTTGAGAATTAAATGAGGTAATAATGTGAAAAGCCCAGGCTGAAACCTAAGTCCTCAGCTGATGGTTGGTCGGTTGTTTCCCAGTTTCCCTCTCATGCATGCACACCAGAACACGAATACCGAGTGAACCTACCCCACGCCACACAGACTCAGGCACATCCAAATTACGTTCTATTACAGGACGCTTCTAAATTTTTCACCCTGGGGGTTCCTAACCCTTTTTGTGCCGAAGATCCCTACTCAGATGTTTATAAAAGCACAAAACACATAGGAATACAAAGGAAACCACACTCAACCAATTTGTTGAAATACATTTATCCAAGTATTCTTTTTTAACTTGTAAAAAAATATGTGCTTTTTAAAAAACACGTTAAATGAGATCTTGGGGCAGGTCTAACACTACAGTAATTTTCAGATAGTGAAAGTATTTCAAGATCTGCAGCAATAAATGTGATATTTGCATTTTTAAATTAGTGACAGTCACAAGTTCTGCTTATACTACTACTCTGGTTTGCTACTACATTCATAATGAAAAAATGCTACATTTCAGTTACAGAATACTAAAGACACAACTTTTTTCCCATCCAAATTGAGACACCAGGTTAAGAACTCAGGTATTATAAAATATCACCACCTCTGGCCTCAAGATGACTGATAAAAGGCATTTAGGACTTCCCTGGTGGCGCAGTGGTTAAGAATCTGCCTGCCGGGCTTCCCTGGTGGCGCAGTGGTTGAGAATCTGCCTGCTAATGCAGGGGACACGGGTTCGAGCCCTGGTCTGGGAAGATCCCACATGCCACGGAGCAGCTGGGCCCGTGAGCCACAATTGCTGAGCCTGCGCGTCTGGAGCCTGTGCCCCGCGATGGGAGGGGCCGCGATAGAGAAAGGCCCGCGCACCGCGATGAAGAGCGGTCCCCGCACCGCGATGAAGAGTGGCCCCCGCTTGCCGCAACTGGAGAAAGCCCTCGCACGAACCGAAGACCCAACACAGCCAAAAATAAATAAATAAATAAATAAATAAATAAATAAGAAAATCCTTTAAAAAAAAAAAAAAAGTATGATCTAAAGGCAAGAGAAAACTGGAAAAAAGATTTAAAAAAAAAAAAAAAAAAAAAAAGAATCTGCCTGCCAACGCAGGGGACACGGGTTCGAGCCCTGGTTCGGGAAGATCCCACATGCTGCACAGCAACTAAGCCCACGTGCCACAACTACTGAAGCCTGCATGCCTAGAGCCCGTGCTCCACAACAAGAGAAGCCACCGCAATGAGAAGCCTGCGCATCGCAATGAAGAGTAGCCCCCACTCACCGCAACTAGAGAAAGCCCATGCACAGCAACGAAGACCCAACGCAGCCAAAAATTTAAAAATTAATTAATTATTTTAAAAAGGCATTTAAAAACTGTCAAACCAGCACTCCTTTATTTTACTCTTCCCCTCCGGCTTCTTTCAAGATTTTCTGTTGGTCTCTGATTTTCTGCAGTTAGAATATGATATGCCTGTGTTGTTTTGTTTTGAATTTATCTTGGTGTTCTCTCAGCTTCCTGGATCTGTGGTTTCTTGTCTTTAATTTTGGAAAGTTCTCAGCCATTAGAACTTCAAATATTTCTTTTGCTGTGTTCTCTTTTCTTTCTGGTATTCCAGTTACACGTGTGTTACACCTTTTGCAAAGATCTCACAGTTTTTGGAAGTTCCGTTGTTTTTTCTATTGTTTTCTCTTTGCATTTCAGTTTGGGAAGTTTCTACTGACCTATCTTCAGATGCACTGATTAGTCCCTGTTTTATGTTGAGCCTAGTGATGAGCCCATGAAAGCCATTCCTCATTTCTATGACAGTGATGTTGATTTCTAGCATTTAATTCTTTTTTTAAAAAATAAATTTATTTATTTATTCATTTAATTTTTGGCTGCATTGGGTCTTCGCTGCTACACGCAGGTTTTCTCTAGTTGCTGAGAGTGGGGGCTTCTCTCTGTTGCAGTGCGCGGGCTTCTCATTGCAGTGGCTTCTCTTGTTGCAGAGCACAGGCTCTAGGCATGCGGGCTTCAGTAGCTATGGCTCGCGGGCTCTAGAGCGCAGGCTCAGTAGTTGTGGTGCATGTGCTTAGTTGCTCCGCGGCATGTGGGATCTTCCCAGGCCAGGGCTCGAACCCGTGTCCCCTGCATTGGCAGGCGGATTCTTAACCACTGCACCACCAGGGAAGCCCTTGTCTCTTTCTTAACTCTGGGTTTCTCTCCTCCTCAGAGTCTGTCTTGCAGCTTTTGGCTGTAATCCACTATTATACTGGAGCCCTGGTGGTGCGGTGGTAAAGTGGGGGGGCAAGGGCACATTCTGTAGTTTCCAGATTAAGTCCCAGTGTTTAGTTGGCCTGTGACCGTCACAGGTGTTTCCCAGGGGTATAGCTTTACCCCTGTGCCCCTTCCTCCCTTCTCTGGCTGCAGCATTTCCCTGAAGTCTTGACCCCTGCTGACTGTGTTTTATTTTTCCTTTAGGTGAGATAGGAAGGCTAGAAGGGCTGGTGTGGGAAGCATGCCCTTCCCCCATCAGGGATAAGGCTCTGGAAGTCTTATCCTGGAGAGTAAGCCTTTGTAATAAAGAAGGTTCTGGTATTTCACACTGATTATTCATCTCCTCTCCCTGCCAGAGACATAGGGGATCTTTCTTGATCTTCACCGTGGGAATCTTGTGGGGTTCCTGGAGGTAAAGCCCAGGTACATGTGGGGGTCCCTCTAAGACTGTGGTCTCCAGGAGTCACTCTTGTGCTAGAGCACACTCAACCCCCAGCAATTCAGTATCAGTATTGCCGTAGGTGTGTTCCTTACCAGTTTATGGCTCTAGCAGTTCCTGCTCCGGGTAAACAGGTTTTGACTGAGTCTGGCTAGATAAGCCTCTCCCCAGATTTGGGGGTGGTGATTTGCTCTGCAACCTCAATTCACTGATGGGTGGGTCTAAGAAAAGTCATTGATTTTCAGTTTGTCCAGCTTTTCCTTGTTGTAAGACGAGGGTGCCAACTTTCAAGTTTTTTACACGTTGGGGCTGAAACTCAAGTCCGATTTATTTTATTTGGAATGGCCTTTCCCCTCCCTCCACTTGAACTCCTGTGTCTCTTCCATCCTCACATTTGCCATGTCTCCTGTCTGTACTATGTGAGTCTTTTCATGCCAGTGTCCTAACAAGACTGAGTTTCTTGAGAAAAGGGCCTTTGTTAACCTCTGGTCTATGTTAACACTTTGCTCATATAAAATGCTTAGTGTTGCTGTTTGATTTTACTGGGTCACTTCCATTTATGGCACTCATTCTAACAGTAAAAAGCATCTGTGGTGAGGCGTTAACCCAGCATCCTCTAAACTTCCTTTTGTGCTTTTAAATGACTTTTCCCGGTCTCAAGGTCCTATTTTCTCAGCAAAGTTGGAATAAGGCAAACTTGATTAACTGTAAATCAAGATTTACAAAAGTAATTTCTCAAGATCTGATAAGTCCTGACTTTTTCTCAATTTCCTGCTTTCTTTTTGTAATGACTTAAGTAGCCAGGTTAAGATCAAATCTAACCAAATACCAGGAAATCAAAGGGCCTCCTAGCTAAGTGCCCAAACTTGGTTGTTTCAGAATTACCTGGGAAGCTTAAAAAAAAAAAAAATCCTGGACTCAGTCTTAGACAGTAATTGTGGTGCACAGCTAAGTTTAGGAAAATAAGATACTTCTGATCACCTAGCTCTCCATGCCCCAAAGTGCTTTTTATACCCACACTTAAAATCAAACTAAAAAACAAAACAAAATCAATTCATTCATTCACTCATGCTCAGCCTAGAGGACATTGGAAACGTTACTGGAAATTCACCCTTTCATTCAATCAGTAAATTTACTGAGCATTAAGTAAGGGCTGGGTAGGTGCCAAGTCACAGCCCTGGTCCACAAGGAGGAAGTGAACCAAGGCATGGCTTTTAGAGGCAGACATCCTTCCAGTCTAAATCCAGAGCCGTCACATCCTGGGTAACCTCGGGCATATTACTTAAGCTTGCAGAGCCTCCAGTCTTCTCATCTGTAAAGGATAATATTATTTACTTCATAGGGAAGTTCTGTGACAGAGATCACAAAGGAACTATCAAGGAAAACATACTCCATCCTCCTAAAACAGTTTCTAACTTGTTTCCCAGTCCAAACACTTTCATATTGTAATAATCACAGCTAGCACTTACGGAGCAGTTAACCTATAAACCAGGCAGTGTGCTAAGCTCCCTGTTCATCCATACCTCAAACAAATTTTATCTGTAAAGGCTTAGAGGCCAGCAGCCTCCTCTTTCATTGGCTATATTCACCCAAAACAGGCAAAGCAAGCTGAAGCAACAGCAGTGGCCCTTAACAAGAGGGCTGAGTTAAAAAGATGCAGGATGTAATAAAAAAGGAGATGCTCCGGGCTTCCCTGGTGGCACAGTGGTCGAGAATCTGCCTGCCAATGCAGGGGACACGGGTTCGAGCCCTGGTCTGGGAAGATCCCACATGCCGCGGAGCAACTAAGCCCGTGAGCCACAACTACTGAGCCTGCGCGTCTGGAGCCTGTGCTCCGCAACAAGAGAGGCCGCGATAGTGAGAGGCCCGCGCACCGCGATGAAGAACGGCCCCCACTTGCTGCAATTAGAGAAAGCCCTTGCACAGAAACGAAGACCCAACACAGCCATAAATAAATAAATAAATAAATAAATAATTTAAAAAAAAAAGGAGATGCTCCCTCATGTCCAGCCCAGAGGTCATCATGACTACTGAGGGTCATGACGGCAGAACCACCGAGCAGGAAACCAAATACCAGATAAACCTATCCAGGAACTGCCATGGGCTTAGTGGTACTATTTGCTGCTGCTACTGCCACATCTGTGATTCCCACTGCCATTGGATAGCCATCATTAATTCTTTACATGTCTCAGGCACTGCTGTTCTGTGGATTTTACATTTGGTCCTCAACAACTATAGATTACTAAAGGCACCACTGCTGTTGACCCTTTACGTCTTGCAGGAGTTGGGACAAGGTGATAACTTACTGAGAGGACCTGGAGCCTGAGACTCTTGCTGCATAACTCACTGCCAGTTTAACTTCTATTCTTTTAGGAAGACTCTTAAGGGCTTCTGGAACTTCCTCCTATATCATTAGAGTTAACAGCGCCTGCATTTTTACTTCACAGGGTTAAAGGTGTCGTTTTAATACAGACCATGGTTTCAGTTCTCTAAGAGACAACACTGAGAAGTACCCTCCTACATTAGGTAAAAACATGTTACCTAGAATAAACAACCTTTCATCTAACTTGAAACCTTCAAGTTTCTAAAAGCAGGCCTGCCCTTAGGAAATTGTAAAGACTAAAAGTAAGCAGGCCAGTACAACCCATCCTAAGCCACACTATTCCCTTGTCTATAAATGATCAAAAGCAAAAGAATTCCACAGTGAGCAGAAACCTTGGCACTGTTGACATTTTTCTGTTGTGGGAGGTGGTCCCGGGTACAGTGTAGGCAGTTTAGCAGCATCTTTAACCTTCTACCCACTAGATTCCAGTAGCATCCCCCAGTTGTGATAACCAAAAATGTCTTGCGAGGGGCTTCTCTGCTGGCGCAGTGGTTAAGAATCCGCCTGCCAATGCAGGGGACACGGGTTCGATCCCTGGTCCGGGAAGATCCCACATGCCACGGAGCAACTGAGCCCGTACGCCACAACTACTGAGCCTGCGCTCTAGAGCCCACGACCCACAACTACTGAGCCCGTGTGCCACAATTACTGAAGCCCGCGCACCCAGAGCCCGTGCTCCACAACAAGAGGAGCCACTGCAGTGAGAAGCCCACGCACCGCAACGAAGAGTAGCCCCCGTTCGTCACGACTAGAGGAAGCCTGCGTGCAGCAACAGAGACCCAACACAGTCAAAAGTAAATTAAAAAAAAAAAAAAAGTCTGGCGACACTGCCAGATGTTCCCCGGGAGGCAAAATCATGTATGCTTTAGAGGAATTATTGAGTTCAGCAGAACTACCATTACTCTGTTCTGCATACCAAAAACTGACCACCTTTGATTTGACTGCTCTAGCTCACTGAGACAGAACTCACAGTTGTTTAGCTCTGTACTTTTATGGAACTGTGACATATTTAAGCAACAAAAGATACTACAGAGCAGCTCTGACTTCTTCCTATGATATCCATCTGCTTGGGGGACATCCTAGTTTGGTCAAGGCCTAAGCTGATTTCCTCTCAAATGGACTGATCTGTCTCTACATGAGACACTTCTGGAGTACAAGGGCAAACTTTCCTTACCTTGGAGTTTAACTCTAGGTCACAACGGGTCCCCAAACCACCAGATGTTGTGCAGATTCAAATTGGAGACCACATCCTGGCTGTAAAGGTCTGGCCGCAACACAAGTTAGGCAGCAAGGAGTCATGCATTTGCTGGTTTCTTATCAATAATACAAGTCAGCTAGAACACTGCCCTTCTCCCTTGGTTGAAGAGGAGAAAGTGTGCCACTATCCTAAACCAAACTAAAGAGAAAGCATGAATCTGCTGACTAAGAAAATGGTTATTACACCCTTGCTAAGTTTGTTTAAACAAGTCACTCAGATGAGCTAGGGAAAAAATTCTTCTGAAAAATAGGGGGCATGCTATTGACTTATCTTAAAAGGCCTTTTGAAAAGAATGACTTGGGATTATAGAGCATTTTCCAAATACACAAAGTGCTTCATAACAACTCAGTAAGCTTTAAGGAATGCTTTTCCTAGTACATCACTTTTGTTGTTGTGTAAAAGAAAATAGCCCCATTCAAAGGGTAGTAGCATATTTGATATCACCACTGCTTAAAGAGGAATGGAGTTACAGGAATGAGAAGTATATAATTAGTAAATAATCCCTCTCAACAAGTGAGTTAAGTAGGAAAGTCTTCTGAAGGGAGAAAAGAAAAGCCAGAAGCAACACAATCAGTGCATATCAGAAATGCATTTTTATTTTTATTTGAAAACAACTTAAATTTTTAAACAAATGATTTTAGTATATAAATTTGATTTTGTTTTTATACAGAATATAAAGATTTCCCTCATTGATCTTCCATGTGAAGGGGATTACAAGCCTGAAGGGAGATACTTTCTGCACACAAGTGTGTATATCTTACGTGTAGGTACTGCAAACCAATGTGTAGTGTTTCCACACATAAATTAGGTCAAGTGACACCACATATTAAAAAGGGGATAAGAGGAAAATTCTATTAATCAGATTCAAGAAGCAAACATGACACAAAAACTGCAGGTAAGACCAAATGAGTAACTTTAGTTAGGACACTGCAAGTTATCCTAGAGTAACAGGTTTGTGAAGCTAGAGCATGTACCACATTAAAACAGCAAGAAAGAACTATTTATATAGAAAGGCTGGAATGAGGGATTTTTTTCACGAAAGCAAATTAACTTCTTGTAAACTGCCAAAACAAAACAGAACAAAACTGAGCATTATGAGTGTTAGTATACTGAAGGCATATTATACCAGTTTTTGTGCAGCATGCTAAAGTTAGTTAGAACTTCTTCACTGGTGCATATGAATCATTAATAGTCACGGAAAGTTTTTCTTGCCCCTTCTTGCCAAATTTCAGGCATGTCTTATTTTAGATGGAGTATAGCTTTTATCTATAATTTCATCCTGTAAAAACATATGAAGACAACGTTCATTCTGTGCCAGAGGATGACCAGCGACCCTAGGAATAAAAGATACAAATTCAGTCCAGTATTTTATAAAAGTGGGGGAGGGGGACCAAACATACACATTTTAAGGTTAGGAAGCATGAACAATTTAGTAATAATAAGTGTTATTCTGGACTGCCCATAAAGCGATGGTCTATCAACTAACAGTATATTTTCTTTCCTTCAGTTCATGAGGGTAATTTAGAAAACATTTAATCACTAGTTTTGCACTGCCTCTGGCGTATGTACGCAATTAACTTCTTTACATATTAGTTGGTATATTCGTAAGAAACCTAAATGAATTTTAGTGTTAAAAGTGAAACAATGTCATTGATTCTAAGAATCCATTTTAAAGAAGGAAAAGATATAGGACTATAGTTAGAAATACACTGAAGTTCAATAAAAGCCCCAAAATACTAAGAAATAGGCACAAATGTTCAGGTTTTTTTGTTTTTGTTTTTTGTTTTTGTTTTTTGCTTGCTTTTAAAGGTTTCTATCAGACTAAACACAAGATCAGACTGGGCAACCAGACTTTATTTCAGAATTTAAAAACATCCAAGCTAGCACTGCCTTCTCCAAAAAGAAAGTATGTTCATAAGAAGACAATGAAGGTTGTGTGCTCTCAGATAACTAAAAGTTAAGGGCTTTGTATAACTTTCCCTCTGTTTACCACTCACAGATCTTCAAATTACTAGATTAAAAATTAAAGTATTGCTAATAAATAAGCTCACACAACCATATTCTCTAGGATTTGACTTTATTTGGTCAAACTTAAGGCCAAATGCACAATTATAGTGAGCCCTTTCCAGGCATAACTCTTCCTATCATTTTGGCTTTTAAATAATGGCTATATTTAGAGAATTCCTGGCAGTCCAGTGATTAGGACTCTGCACTTTCACTGCTGAGGGCCCAGGTTCAATCCCTGGTCGGGGAACTAAGATCCTGCACAGTGCAGCCAAAAAAAAAAAGAGACTATACTGCAAATAGGAATAAAATTAAAAGCTAGAGTTTGAGTTTATTAAGTTTCTAAAGTAAAAGATAAATGATACAGTCTCCTTACATTTTCAAAAGAATATATTTTGCCACAAAAATTTTAAATGTGCACCTTTACACAAGACATGCTGATGATACTTCCATCTGCAATCAAACAAAATGATTGCAAGTGTATTGTAAGTTTTACTGTTCATGCTAGAACATACCTTAAATCAGAAAGAATCATAAGTAAAACTATTTTTTAAATGCTGTAATTTTAAATGTAATTTGCATAAATTAACCAAGAAAAACAAATATAAAACTTAGGTCAACACAACGATACTCGTATCACTCACTCAAGTGTGTTAATATTTATCATGATATTCAACTTGTTATATATTTTCACTTTGTTTAAATGATACAAAAAGTTAGGAAATGACCAAAAAGAAAAAGCACCAGTTTAGTCTGATATCTAAATTAATAAACAGCAGTCACCTAAAGACATCTCAGAACACTATTCACTCTTAGACCTTGAGGAACAGAAAGCACTTACTTGTTTATAAACTGCTCCAGCCCTTGCTTCCTTTCTTCAATAAAATTGTCATCAAATATTCCATCATCTCCTCTAAAAGGAAGCTGACGCAAAAATGCTTTCCCAGGGAGTGGGGGAACTACAACCTAAAACAAGATAAGGAAAGAAAGTTCTTGAACATGCTGGCTGAGTTGGGAAAATTTATAGAGCATAACACGAAGACAAAGGATATCTTCACTATGAGAACCATCCCATTGTTAAACTAGTTTAAATATACAGTAAAAGGGAATCAATAAAAATACACTGAAAAATGATTCAATGTTTTGGAGGCAAGATAACCAAAATGCCAGAATAGTCCATCAAACTAAAGCTCCTCAATGGCAGGGCCCACAGCTTAATTTTCATTTTTCCTGGACTTATCAAAGCACAAGTATACAAAGAGAATAATCAATACTGAAATAAAGGCTACCATGCCCCTCAGTGTTGATGTCACTTGGGGAAGACAATGCTTTATTACAATGGTAACTGAAGAGATCAAACTCAACTCTCGATTAAATGAAGAAGTAAAATACTAACAATGTTCTTTCTGGCATGGGCAGATAAGAATTCTGTGGTAAACTTCTTCCACCTCATACCATCTGCATATAATCTTTCCTACCTGTGGTTTGAGGTGATGACAAAATAATCAACTCTACTTGTTGCCACTCTTCCATTTCCTAGGCTAAGAAGCACGTCAACTTTCTCCCAAACCCATTATCCTATCTTTCCCCAAAGACCTGTCATTTCTTCCTTCCCACACTAGAGGAACATCCCAAATTTTCCCTGTCAAAGCCTAACTTTCCTCTAGGGACAACTTATGACTGATCTCCCTCTTCTGGGAATTATCTGGAGCTCAAATATTTGTTTGAATTAAATAGCACCTAGCTATTTATTTCACAGGTTAGTTGGGTTCTCTATCTCAGGATTTCTCAACCATGGCACTATTAACATTTTGAACTAGATAATGTACTGGGGGGAGGGGTTTCTTGTACACTGTAGAATACCTATTCAACAGCATCCCAGGCCTCTACCCACTAGACACCGCCAGTAGGCACCCCACAGTTGTGACAATAACAATGGTCTCGAGACACTGTCAAATGTCTCCTGGGGAACAAAACTGCCCCTGGTGGAGAACCACCAATCTATCCTCTTAATGCTTTCAAATCAAGGACCATCGTCTCAGGCTTTTTATGGTTATTTTAAGAAAAGCTGGGCATACAACAGAAGCTCAAATATCTGTTAAATGACTAACCATTTAGGTGAATCCTTATGTTAAAACAGAGAAAAGGTGTGGGCAAACAAGTTAAACAAGGAGAAATATAAATAGTAAACACCAGTAATAAAATTATACATATTCTAAGAGGTAAAACCTAAAACCCTTGATGCAGAGTTTCTATCCTAAAACAATAATTCAACAAGGTAAAAAAGGGAAAGATCATACAACTTCTTACAGATCAGCAAAAAACAAAGAGAAAAAAAGAAACACAAAACCAATGCCCAACATAAACCTTGTAATTCCTTCCTAGATCTACTCTCCCCAGATACCCAATGATTAAGACATCTAAAGATTTGTCTTCGTCAGTTTGCTTTAACATTCTTAAATCTCTCCCCTATATTAGCATTTGTCAAGTTGAAGAGTTAAAACCTGCAGGGAACGTACAATTAAAAAACAGGTTAAAAAAAAAAAAAAAAAAAAAACAGGGATCATGACCACTAGCTGAGCTCCAGTAGAATAGTTTATATGATGGGCAGGGAAAAACATCTGTATCTATAAAGCTATTATAAAAAAAGGAATATAGAACCAGTGTGTTACAGAAATGACCACCATTAATTCAGGGTAGAATTTAGCATGACATTTAAGATTAAAGATTACTATGTATTATCATCCGTAGAGATACGTTCTTACTAATACTCAAAATACTCACTGAAGTGGATGGTGAGGTTGTAGGCAACAGGATTAATCACCTACAAAAATCATGAGTGGTTTGTCCAGCTAAGATCCCAAAGATCTTCAACATCAAATTATTTTTGCTTAAGCAGTCTGAAAAGATCTACTTAGAATTCTTACACCAATTTAAAAGTAATGAGTCTGATGATATGTGTGTGTATGTGGGGCAAGAAGTGGACAGAAGGATATCTGGCCAGCATAATATAGTGAAAGCATACTGAAATAAAAAAAGCTAAAAGATTTAACCATAATGACCAGTAAATACAATAAATGTCATCTACTTTCTAGTCTAGTATAACAGATCTTAATTAAAAGTACTAATATATAAATAAAACAACTTGATTAATTGTTCTTAGCAATACTAATGTTAAGTACAACTTTCACACAGGTTAAATGCCCCAAATAATTATCTGGTCTAATGTTAAAAGTGAAGTACTGTGCGTCAAAGGACAACATCAAGTGAAAACAATCCACAGAATGGGAGAAGGTTTTTGCAAACTGTAAATCTGATAAGGGACTTGTAAGAGTTTTTTTTTTTTTTTTTTTTTAGTATATTCTATATACAACTCAATAATAAAAGAAACTCAATTAAATGGGCAAAGGAGCTGAAAAAAAACTTCTCCACAGAAGATATATAAATGGCTGATAAGTACATGAAAAAAAGATCAACATCATTAGCCATCAGGAAAATGAAAACCACGAGATACCACTTCACACACGCTAAGAAAGCTATAATAAAGAAATCAGATAATATTAAATGTTGGTGAGGATGTGGAAAAACGTGGAACCTTTATACATTGTTGGTGGAAATGTAAAAATGGTATAGCTGTTCTGGAAAAAAAAGTCTGGGAGTTCCTCAAAAGGTTAAACAGAGTTATCATATGGCTGTAAATCCATTCTTAGGTATATACCCAAGAGATACAAACACATATGTCCATACAAAAACCTGTACATGAATGTTCACAGCAGCATTATTATTATTTTTAAAATATTTATTTATTTATTTATTTGACTGCGTGGGTCTTAGTTGCGGTTTGCGGGACCTAGTTCCCTGACCCGGGCCCCCTGCATTGGGAGCATAGAGTCTTAACCACTGGACCACCAGGGAAGTCCCGCAGCAGCATTATTCTCAATAGTCAAAAAGCAGGAATGACCCAAATGTCTGCCAATGATAAATGGATAAATAAAATGTGGTTTATCCATACAAAAGAATATTTTGGGGAAATAAAAAGAAATGAAGTAGTGATTAAAAATACAATAGGATGGGGCTTCCCTGGTGGCGCAGTGGTTGAGAATCTGCCTGCTAATGCAGAGGACATGGGTTCGAGCCCTGGTCTGGGAAGATCCCACATGCCGCAGAGCAACTGGGCCTGTAAGCCACAACTACTGAGCCTGCGCATCTGGAGCCTGTGCCCCGCAATGGGAGGGGCCGGGATAGTAAAAGGGTGGCGCACTGCGATGAAGAGCGGCCCCTGCACCGCGATGAAGAGTGGCCCCCGCTTGCCACAACTAGAGAAAGCCCTCGCATGAAACGAAGACCCAACACAGCCAAAAATAAATAAATAAATAAATAAATAAATAAATAAATAAATAAAGTAGCTATTAAAAAAAAAAAATACAATAGGATGAACCTAGAAAACACGCTCAGTGAAAGAAGCCAGTGAAAGAAGCCAGACACAAACGACTACATATTCTATGCTTCTATTTATATGAAATGCCCAGAACAGGCAAATCCATAGAGAAAGAAGATTAGTGGTTGTTTAGGGCTGGGTGAGGAGAAATTGGTAGTGATTACTAACGGGTATGGGGTCTCTCTTACGGAGTGATTACAATGTTCTAAAACTGACTATAGTAATGGTTGCACAACTTTGTGAATATAGTAAGAACCACTGAATTGTACACTTTAAATTGGTGAACTGTACGGCATGTGAATTATGTCAATAAAGCTGTCATAAAAAAAGTGATGTATACATTCATGAAATGCGTATTAAACACTCCAGTGTGCCAGGCGCTATGTTAAGCAAAGCCAAAAGCCTATCAAGACACTCTTCCCATAATCAAACAGAAAAAGATAAACATTGTATGATCTCACTTATATGTGGAATCTAAAAGAGCTGAACTCACAGAAACAGAGAGTAGTACATGGGCTGAGGGTGGGGGAAATGGGGAGATATTGGTCAAATGGTACAACCTTTCAGTTAAAAGATGAGTAGGTTCTGGGAAGCTAATGTATAGCATGGTAACTATAGATAACAGGATTGTATTGTACTCTTAAAAGTTGCTAAGAGAGGGCTTCCCTAGTGGCACAGTGGTTGAGAATCTGCCTGCCAAGGCAGGGGACACGGGTTCGAGCCCTGGTCTGGGAAGATCCCACATGCCACGGAGCAACTAGGCCCGTGAGCCACAACTACTGAGCCTGCGCGTCTGGAGCTTGTGCTCCGCAACAAGAGAAGCCGCGATAATGAGAGGCCCGCGCACCGCGATGAAGAGTGGCCCCCGCTTGCCGCAACTGGAGAAAGCCCTCGCACGGAAACGAAGACCCAACACAGCCAAAAATAAAAATAAATAAAATAAAGAATTACAAAAAAAAAAAAAGTAAAATATTAAAAAAAAAAAAAGTTGCTAAGAGAAACAGATATTGAATGTTACCACCACTAACAACAAAACAAAACAAACAAAAACCCCTATGTGAAGTGATAGATGTATTAACTAATTTTATTATGGTAATCATTTCACAATATATACATATATCAAATCATTGTGTTATATAACTTAATGTTATTTGTCAATTCTATCTCAATAAAGGTGGGGAAAAAAAAGACACTTCTCCCTATGGTCATAAAAAATTTCTTCTTTGTTACCCAAAACTTTCCTAACTTGTTTTGTACATTTAGATCTTCAAACCATCTGTAATTTATAGACAATGAGTTATAAATCTTTATTCCCAAATAGCCAAATGTTGCAACCCCATTTACTGAATATAAATTCCTTTCTGCACAAATTGGCAATGTTATTTTTGTTATGCACTAAGTTTCCAGTAAACACGTGGTCAGCTTCTAAATTCTCTGACATTCTGCTAATCTATTTGTCCATCCCTAAAGCAATACTACATTGTTTTAATTACTATAGTCTTAACATATGCTCTGATGTCTGCAGGTGCTAAATTATTGGTAAAAATAATTTTTGGCTATTCTTGAGCTTTCTCTGATTCTAAAGCTCTATATGAATCTGCAGGTTTATAACGAACTCCACTAAGATTTGTATTAGAATTTTACAAATTTATAAATAAGTTAGGAGATACTGCCTTATTTCTGTCAGGTCTACTGCTAAAATGCCACCTCTAAGAGAGGCCTTCTCTTGACTATCCTATATGACAGTAGATCTCCTGGCACTCCCTATTTCCCTTAGTTTAATTTTGTTTTTTAGAGCATATTACCATCTGACATATTATATATCTTACTATCTTTTTCTGGTCTCCCTTCACCACTACCCCAACTTACCCAATAAAGTGCCATAAAAGTAGGGACCCTTCATTTGTTCACAGCTCTATCTGCAACTGACAGAACACACAGAATGAGCTCTCAAATGTTTATAGAGTAAATGAATCTTCAAAAATGAATATTCCAAACCAGGAATGTAATATTTCTGTTTATTAAGGTCTTCTTTTGATCTTTCAATGAAGTTTTAAAGTTTTCTTTACATGGGTCTTATATTTCCAGTTTTACTTGTAAGTATTTTATACTTGGATATTCTTTTGAGTAAAACTGTTTTTCCATTTTTGATGGAATGCTATGATTTGTATATGTTGTTCTTGTATCCAGCCATATTTTTCTGGTTAAGGGCGTTTTCCTTCCTTTTCTACCTTAGTACGCTTCAGAAGCGAGAACGAGTTAGCCTTAACCTACTTCAGGGCTCCTACCATACCCACTTCTTATCCTACTACACTCTAGTCACAAGATAACTTTTCGTCATTCTGAGTGTACTTTTCATGACTCCATGCCATATGTGTCATTCTGATGTAGGGCTGAAATAAGAGACATTAGAATGAGACCTTGTTCTCTCCATTTTGCAGCCAAAGCCACCAAATTTCTTCTAAGAGAAGACAATTATTATCAGGATATATGACAGTGTTCTAAAACTGCAGGTAGCAAACCGACAGTAGATCATGGCCATCATTTAAAAAGCTAATCTGAGGAATATCAGCACCTGTCACACAGAGTAAGGTAAGTACTGGTTTATGAAACTTCTGTTATATGTAAATGTGTGATGATAAAAAAAAAAGTATGGAGTCAGTAAAAAAAAAAATTGGAAATACACTGATATAGGAGATGTACTAAAGAAGAGAAACTTAGCAAGGGGAGGAGAGGAAGGTGGGACAGGAAGATCACGGAAAGGAAGAAAGCAATAGCAAGAAAGTTCTAAGAAGAGTTATCTAAGTGTGAGTCAGCAAAGGCCACAACTGGGCCACTGAAGTAGACATGAGAAGGAAGAGTTCTAAGGAAAAACTGCACACTTCCCCCATCTCCTATGAAGTAAAATGAAAGTGAACTATTTGAAAAAAAAAAAAATGTTTGCTTTTACTCACTTTATTCAAGATAATTCTCCTGAGAAGTCTTAAACATTAAAATTTGGAATGTTTTGTTTTAAAGACACATCACAAATAATTCTTACCTTGCTCTCTCTTTCTAATTCACTTCTCAGCCATTCAAAGTCACTGTATCTTCTTCTAACGGTAGATTCCTTCAGCTTGAAAATAGGCAGATTTGTCTGAAACAAACAGAAAATCACTCCTAAATTGAAGCATGTTACAGGGACTTCAAAAAAGTGGGGGGTTGGGGGAGGACCTGTTTGTCAAATTGATAATATGGCAAGCCTAGTTATGTTAATATAAGAAAATCATAAAGTTATTAAGATGACATTTTACCTTTAAATGTAAAAAAGTACATTTTTTACATGGCTGTTAAAAAAGTATTTTATTTATACTAGAATACAACTTTATTTATTTTTTATATTTATTTTTGGCTGTGTTGGGTCTTCGTTTCTGTGCGAGGGCTTTCTCTAGTTGTGGCAAGCAGGCGCCACTCTTCATCGCGGTGCGCGGGCCTCTCACTATCGCGGCCTCTCGTTGCGGAACACAGGCTCCAGACGCGCAGGCTCAGTAGTTGTGGCTCACGGGCCTAGTTGCTCCGCGGCATGTGGGATCTTCCCAGACCAGGGCTCGAACCTGTGTCCCCTGCATTGGCAGGCAGATTCTCAACCACTGCGCCACCAGGGAAGCCCAGAATACAACTTTTAAAAATGCACATTTGTACATATGCTTTTGGATGTCATTCTGCCTGAGGTCAGTTACATAAATATAGGTCAGTTTTTCTATTTCAGTAAGCTGTAAAAATGTCAGGAGTGAGATAAAGCTAGCTCTGATTGCTATACAGTTTAGTATACAATGCTCATAGGGGAAACAGACCTTAACTACTTTGAAATGAAATACAAAATATTTTGTTATTATGACTAAATTAGATGTTTCATAGTGAAAGAAAAGAATGCAGAATTATTATTTTTTTTAATTACACATTTTTTCTCGTGATAACAACTTTTTTTAAATTAATTTATTTATTTATGGCTGTGTTGGGTCTTGGTTTCTGTGCGAGGGCTTTCTCTAGTTGCGGCAAGCGGGGGCCACTCTTCATCGCGGTGCGCCGGTGCGCGGGCCTCTCATTATCACGGCCTCTCTTGTTGTGGAGCACAGGCTCCAGACGCGCAGGCTCAGTAATTGTGGCTCACGGGCCTAGTTGCTTCGCGGCATGTGGGATCTTCCCAGACCAGGGCTCGAACCCGTGTCCCCTGCATTGGCAGGCAGATTCTCAACCACTGCGCTGCCAGGGAAGCCCCAGAATTATTCTTAATAGTCTTCTTAAAAATGCGAGAAAACAGCTGGGAAAGAGTGCAATGCACTCTTACCACCAATAGGAAATTAGGAGTCATACACATAAGGTCCATCTATCCAGAGCTTACAGGCTGAGGGCAAGTTTAGGAACTGAAAACATAATGCCCAGTACCTTGAGGTAACATCGGAATGGAAGACTATTTTTACAAGAAAGAACACAATGACTACTTCTGTCAAATTCTAAACTTAAAGTAATAAGAAAGATTTCTATTATCTTTTACTGATCCTAAAGAGAAAATATACTACCAAATACAATTTAAAATGGTTTATGATTGAGGGCTATTAGCAGAAGCTGTATACCACTACAATTTTATAATCAAGAATAGATTTTAAAATGCACATAATATCACAAAGTTGGTAGGGACAGAAATGACCTAACACATAATTAATGCCATACCATACTGAAAATGCTATTTAATACTATATACTCTCAGATTATATTTTGTCCTTTATTCAGTCTTTACACTTGTAGAATGACAAACTGTTTTAAAGCTGAAAAGAAAAAGTGTCACCCGAAGGAAAGACTGGCTTCTTACAGGGACATCATCACCATGTAAAATTCACCCCTAAGAAAATTCCAATCATTTGTTAAACTTAATGCCACTAGTAAGTGTCATTCAGCAGAAGTAAAGCTTTTTATTCAGGACCGTAAACCCATTTTGCAGTGGTTTCAATTTTTTCCAACGTGTATTAACTTCTCTATGTAGTATACCTTATAGCTTGGAATCTTCTACAGATGCTATTGGGCATAACACTGTATAGGTTTCAAGCATGAAACCAAATCTCACAAGAGGTTTAAAAGCACTTGAATTTTCTTTCCCAGGTAACCACAACATTTGTTCATTGTATTAATGACTAAGAGCAAAATTGCACCTAACAAGACTCTTATTATACTAAAAGTCAAGCTTATATTTAGAGATGCTGGCTTGCTGTACAGAGGGGTATTCTCACTCCCCACAGGGAATAAAATTAGGTCCCCTGGAGAGCAGGATGATAATTCCCAGAAAGAAAGCACTGGATTATTTCTCTCTAATTTCACCCATTGGCTTTTTAACCAAGTTCACCCTTCCGCATTAAAATATTAAGTCTTTGTAAGTGTCTAAAGATAGAAAGGCCTTTACAGAATTGAGTGTTTTCTGCAGGTGAGACTTTACATTTTGAATTCCCTCCTCTCAAATTACGTTACAAAAGGGATTAGCTGCTCTCTTTATTCAATATGTTAAGATCAAGCTTGTGAATAGAGTTCCCTAAGAATTTTCATACTTATGGGTACGGAAGTCTATAAAGTTAATCTCTGAAACAACATATCAAGCTTACAGGTACAATGTTGAGGGAAGAATGCCAATTCAGCTCATTTTACCTCCATTTTCCCTTTTGAACTTTTGACACAAGCATGATTATATCTGATTCACTTTAATAGACGGGTAGTGGGAGGGAGAAAAAGTCCATTCCTTTCTATGATTAGCTAAGAGTTTGATAGATTATATATTAAAAAATGATCATGGTTAGCTTAAGAAAATTTCATGGTTTTCTCAGCTGGTTATAATTTCTCTTTATATGAGGACTGCTTTAGAGTTTTTTGTGTTTTTTTTAACATCTTTATTGGAGTATAATTGCTTTACAATGGTGTGTTAGTTTCTGCTGTATAACAAAGTGCATCAGCTATACATATACATACATCCCCATATCCCCTCCCTCTTGTTTCTCCCTCCCACCCTCCCTATCCCACCCCTCTAGGTGGTCACAAAGCACCGAGCTGATCTCCCTGTGCTATGTGGCTGCTTCCCACTAGCTATCTATTTTACATTTGGTAGTATATATATGTCCAGGCCACTCTCACTTCATCCCAGCTTACCCTTCCCCTTCCCCGTGTCCTCAAGTCCATTCTCTATGTCTGCGTCTTTATTCCTGTCCTGCCACTAGGTTCTTCAGAACCTTTTTTTTTTTTTTTTTAAGATTCCATATATATGTGTTAGCATATGGTATTTGTTTTTCTCTTTCTGACTTACTCCACTCTCTATGTCAGTCGCTAGGTCCATCCACCTCACTACAAAAAACTCAATTTCGTTTTTTTATGGCTGAGTAATATTCCCTTGTACATATGTGCCACATCTTCTTTATCCATTCATCTGTCGATGGACACTTGGGTTGCTTCCATGTCCTGGCTATTGTAAACAGAGCTGCAATGAACATTGTGGTATATGACTCTTTGAATTATGGTTTTGTCAGGGTATATGCCCAGTAGTGGGATTGCTGGGTCATATGGTAGTTCTATTTTTAGTTTTTTGAGGAACCTCCATACTGTTCTCCATAGTGGCTGTATCAATTTACATTCCCACCAAGAGTGCAAGAGGGTTCCCTTTTCTCCACACCCTCTCCAGCATTTATTGTTTGTAGATTTTTTTTTAAAACGCATTGTTTACTTTGTTTATTTATTTATTTATTTATTTATTTTTGGCTGTGTTGGGTCTTCGTTTCTGTGCGAGGGCTTTCCCCAGTTGCGGCAAGCGGGGGCCACTCTTCATCGCGGTGCACGGGCCTCTCACTACCACGGCCTCTCCTGTTGCGGAGCACAGGCTCCAGACGCACAGGCTCAGCAATTGTGGCTCACGGGCCCAGTCGCTCCGCGGCATGTGGTTTGTAGATTTTTTGATGATGGCCATTCTGACCGGTGTGAGTGATACCTCATTGTAGTTTTGATTTGCATTTCTCTAATGATTAGTGATGTTGAGCATCCTTTTGTGTGTTTGTTTAGAGTTTTGATAAAGTCACATCAAGTAATTCTTAGTATTATTTGCCCATTATTTTTAGAGTGGTAAGTGTGCCTGTTAACTTCTCCCCGATCATCACAAGGACTTGCAATTCAACTTGATCAAAATACAAATGAAAGATGCTGAGGTTTTTTGTTTAAGCCACTGGACTATCCCTGTTGATTACAAACTCTCATGATTGGTCACTTTCAACTTATTTAACCCTTATAAAATATTCTATTTTGGTTTTCTAAAGAGAAAAGAGTAAGGATAATTTGTTTCCCCTACAGTTTTGGGAGGATGCAACTATTACTACAGTTTAAGAGCATCTATAAAAGGGCATAGTGCTAGATAAGATGAGGAATATAACAATGAGTAAGATGCAGTCCCGGCCCTTATGAAGCTTATAATATGTTAGGTTACAAGATAAGCATATAAAAAGTTAAATTTACATGGTTAAAAATATCATACACCATAAACAAAAAGTTGAAAGACCACAAAAAACTGTAGACAAATATATGCAATAAAAAACAAAGAAATAATTTCATTAAAATGTAAAGAACTTAAAAACTAATGAAAGATGAATAACCTGACAAACAGAACAGGCAGAACACACAAAAACTATGTCAATAATGTTCAACTTCACTCACACAAGAAATGCCAGTCAAAACAGTAAGATCCCATTTTCATTTGTCAGACAGGCAGGTATTAAATTTTAATACCCAATGATGGCGAAGATAGATAGGCATCTAAAAAACTTGCTGATAATAGTGAAAACTGGTACAACCTTTAAGGAGGGTGTTTTGGTGATATCTATCACTCTTTTAAATGCATTTATCTTTTTTTTCTTAGTTTAATTAAAATTTTTTTCAATTAATTAATTAATTTATTTATTTTTGGCTGCGTTGGGTCTTTGTTGCTGCACGCGGGCTTTCTCTAGTTGCGTTGAGCAGGGGCTACTCTTTGTTGTGGTGTGTGGGCTTCTCATTGCAGTGGCTTCTCTTGTTGCGGAGCACGGGCTCTAGGCGCGCAGGCTTCAGTAGTTGTGCTATGCAGGCTCAGTAGTTGTGGCACACGGGCTTAGTTGCTCCACAGCATGTGGGATCTTCCCAAACCAGGGCTCGAACCCGTGTCCCCTGCATTGGCAGGCAGATTCTCAACCACTGCGCCACCAGGGAAGTCCCAATGCATTTATCTTTTGAGCCAACAATTCCACCAGGAATTAATCCTACAAATATTTCCACATATGCAGAAAGGTATCAGTGCATAGAAATTTACTTTAGCATTGTTTATATAATAGCAAAAAACAAAAAAAACACAACACACACACAAAAACCCAGAAAACTAAAAATCTTATTAAACTGTTACAAATATAAAATGAATTATTATACAGCTTTTAGAAAATATAACTCAGCCATAGACTGATCAAGAAGCCTGCCTGAGACGTGTAAAGTATAAGAAGTTTCAGAACAGTATCTATCTACAGTATGATACCATTTGTATAAAGAAAAAAGAAAAAGCATAAAGGAACTGACGATTGGTTTGGTCAGTATTCCTTTAACACATGGAGTCAGTCATACTACAGGAAGACAGTTGAGAATGGTGAAAATAGTGTGAACTACATGCAGAGAGGAAAGAAGTATATTTAGGAAGTAATTCTTGTATATTCTAAACCATAGGAGATGATGGGAATTAAAACTGAAAAGCCTGAATGTCTGGCTAAGGTATCTTCCTGTGAGCACCAGGAGTTAACAAACATCTCTGAACAGGAAAATATCTTTAAATCAAAAAAGTATAACAGAGAAGTTACTATGAATTCAACAGATGAGCTACATGTACTACTAAGGGGCAGCATGAAAACAGATGGTTCTATTCTCACCACACACAAAAGCATTTTTTTGGTAACTATGTATGATTCTGGATATTAACTAGACTTATTGTGGTGATCATTTCACAATGTATACAAATATCAAATCATTATGTTGTACACCTAAAACTAATACAATGTTAGATGTCAGTTATTTCTTAAAAAAAGAAAAAGGTTGGTTCTAGCTACTTTTAAGTTTTATCTGCTTGAAGAATATGGAAAAGAGACAGACAACTTAGGCAAATTATAGGAAAAATTCTTCAGAGGTTTTCTTTTGGATATCATTTAAAATGCTCTTGACTTATCCAGAGACAAAGTGCTGCATTCTGAAACTAAACGTAAATCAGACTTAACTATGGTTAACTTAAGATGACTAAAACCTCTGAAATTTAAAAGGCAAGATTTAGTATTTTCTCATCCTTACATTCATATTTTCCTCCTAATTTCAAGAAAAGTTGCTCTAGGGACTTCCCTGGTGGTCCAGTGGGTAAGACTCCATGCTCCCAATGCAGGAGACCCAGGTTTGATCCCCGGTAGGGGAACTAGATCCTGCATGCATGCTGCAACTAAGAGTTCACATGCTGCAACTAAGAAGTCTGCATGCCACAACTAAGAGCCCGCATGCCGCAGCAAAGATCCCATGTGCCACAACTAAGACCTGGAGCAGCCCAAATAAATAAATAAATAAATAAAAAGAAAAAAAAAGAAAAGCTGCCCTAGTTGCTCAAGCTGAGCATAAACTAGAAACCACTGTTTTCCTCTAGCTATGGTTCATTTTACCTAACAGGTAAAAGTGTCAAACTCAGCCATTTGTATGAAATAACAATATTTGAGGAACAGTGACCAGAGACAGGCAAGATCAGAGACAAGCAAAACTAAAGTCCGTCATTAGGCAGGAACCATAAACTAAGACACAGCCGTCAGCTATTTGTGTAGGTATGTGTTATTAGTAAATGCTGAAGGTGAGCTTAAGTAACCTTGGCCTATTTTAGACTTTTCAGTTTCATTCATGGAGTTATGAACGTTCTGCAAAGCAAAGACAGAGGCTCCTATAAATATTTACATCAACTATTGTCATACATGTAAGAAACCACAAATTAACCATAATTTAAAGCTATGTCAGGGCTATGGCCCAAACTAACACTTAAAAAGCAGAGAATTATAATCATCTGCCCCTCAAAAAGTTAAGTTGGTTGCCTGGAATCCATAAAGTCTATACAAACTATTTATTCCACATTGAAAATATGCTTTTAGTAATCATTATAAGCCAAATACTAGTTAAATGTCACCAGTACTTAATAACATTTCTTTGGAAAACTATAAAATAGGTTACCTATATTAACTAGGGAGGCAAAAGCTGAGAATACAACAAGAGTGATCAGATCTGGCACTGAAAGGAGCTTTTAAAGTCATATCTAAATATAGAACATAATATTAAAAAGTCAGAGCTAAGAAAGTCAATCCAAAATCTCTACTCCATATCCTATTCCTGCTACTGAAGTCAAAGACGTCTTCTTCAACCTGGTTACGCTTCAGAATTACCTGAGTAGTTTAAAACAACTTCTTAAATGAAGAATAACACAAATAGAGAAAAGTGCACAAACACATTGAGGGTACAGCTCAATAAATTTTCCAGTGGTAGTAATCCGGGTAGTCCTAAAACAAAACAAAACAAAACATGGGGCATCCCTGGGGGTGTAGTGGTTAAGAATCTGCCTGCCAATGCAGGGGACACGGGTTCGAGCCCTGCTCCAGGAAAATCCCACATGCCGCTGAGCAACTAAGCCTGTGCGCCACAACTACTGAGCCTGTGCTCTGAAGCCCGTGAGCCACAACTACTGAGCCCACGTGCCACAACAGCTGAAGCCTGCGCTCCTCAACAACAGAAGCCACCTCATGAGAAGCCTGTGCACTGCAACAAAGAGTAGGCCCTGCTCGCCGCAACTAGAGAAAGCCCACGTGCAGCAACGAAGATCCAATGCAGCCAAAAATAAATAAATAAATAAATATATTAAAAATAAAGAATCAAGCACTGCCTCATTATTGCTCTCTTTTTTTTAACGTTTAAAGTTTTTACTGATTTGACACAAAACGAAGATAACATAAAATTCTTTACAAGATTCACACTGGTAACAAATTGGTTAAGGAATGTCAGTTCAGAGTATTTAAGCTTAACACCACACAAAGAAAATTCAAAATGCCCATAAATATGACAATTCATAAAATGAAAGAAACTTGATAGAGACTTCCTAAATTTGACAAGCCCCAAAATCTACATGGCATTACAAATAATGATATATGACACTATTTTTTTCCTAAACTATCATTAGTAAAGAACAAAATTTTATTCTCCATGCTGGAGGAAGGAATGTAATTTTTAAAAATTTTTTCTATGTAAAATATTATAAAATTATTGTCATATGTAGAAGTGATCGAGTATGCAACAGCAAAAACCTCAAAAAAATATAGAATGGTAGGTATATAGGCAGTTAGTAAAATTATGTTAATTTCTGAATTTTGTGACATCAGTAATATTCTGCAGTTTTCTTTTTTTAATTGAAGTATAGTGGATTTTCAATATTATATTAGTTTCAGGTATACAACAGAGTGGCTCAAAATTTTTATAGATTATACTCCATTTGTTATTATAAAATATTGGCTATATTCCCTGTGCTGTACAATATATCCTTGTAGTTTATTTATATATGCCTTATCTCTTTAGTCTCCTTCCATCTAGAGCAATCCTCCTGCCCTTTTGCCATTTAAGACATTGGCAATTTTAAAGAATGTATCTGAGATACATTATACACTTGAGTTTGTCCTTTTCCTCATGACCAGTTGCATGTCGTTCATTTTTGTCAGGAATGTCCTTACAGAAGGAATGCTGAAGCTTTCTCAGTGCCCGACATCAGAAAGCACATGATGTCAGCTTGTCCTATTATTGGATCACTTGGTTAAGGTGAGGTCAGCTAGATTTCTCCCATGTAAAGTTACCTTTTTTCCTCTTTATAGTGAGTTTTTTTTTTTATTCTTGCACTTACCCTTCATAATAAAATTCAGTGCCATTTGGAATTTACCCAGCTAAATTTAAAACTTATAGAACTGGCAGAGCACAGAATGAATTCTTCTTGGAGAATTCACATTTTTAAGTGAAATTACTTGCCTGGCTTTAACCATTAAGAGAGAGACTGGCTTACTGCAGGAAAGCCCTACTCTCTGCCAAATACAGTGTGAACATGCAGATGTGTAAGTACATTATGTTCACAATTCGTTGATTCAGAAAAATTAAGAAGACTTATAGTCTACTTGGCTAGAATGAAGCCATGGATATTTGTTACTTGTCCTATGCAAAATTCAGGGCAATTCTCAAGCTTCTGTGTAGCTTATGAAAAGGAGATGGACTAATCACTGTATAAGAAACCTGGGGCATTCAGAAAACTAGAAAAGAACAAGACTAACCACTTGAAGAGAACTATTCAATATTATTTTATTGCTCTTTATTTTTCCTAATAATACACCAGAAACAAAACTGCAAAGGGATGAAATGTTATGCGAGAGGCCTATACGCCTGATACTCTTTTTTTTTTTTTCTTTTTATTTTATTTATTTTATTTTTGGCTGTGTTGGGTCTTCGTTTCTGTGCGAGGGCTTTCTCCAGTTGCGGCAAGCAGGGGCCACTCTTTCATCGCGGTGCGAGGGCCTCTCACTATTGCGGCCTCTCTTGTTGCGGAGCACAGGCTCCAGACGCGCAGGCTCAGTAGTTGTGGCTCACGGGCCTAGTTGCTCCGCGGCATGTGGGATCTTCCCAGACCAGGGCTCGAACCCGTGTCCCCTGCGTTGGCAGGCAGATTCTCAACCACTGCGCCACCAGGGAAGCCCCTGCCTGATACTCTTAAAAGGCTATTTATATAAAACAGAAACCAGTCATTTCCCACAAGGTATTACTAATCACATAGGGTAAAATCATCAGGAATCCAAACAGACATTATATACTAAAGAACAGATTTTGAAACCATGGTATAGAGCTCTAAAACAAATGCTCCCTTCATGTCCAAGCAGAGGAAATGGCCACATTATTGGTCTCCATAAAGCTAGGTCTTACGCACTTACACAGGCTGACCTATTAAAGTCAGCAGCTCACAGATACCCTATATGTAACCTGATTATCACTGATAACCAAGCAGAAAACCAAGCCTCAAAACGTGGTCACCTGAATATAGCTTAACAATAGATATTAGAAAAATGTTTACTAGGTGTTTCTAGTATTTCTTCAGATAGTGTCATGTGTACATTTGAAAAAAGAGACTGGCAAAGACATCAAAAGTATACTCAATAGACCATACTCTATTCAACCAATCCTAAGAGATGTAAATGGATGCCTCACTACAGTTCTCATTAAAAGGTTGTATTTCTCCAAATATCTACATCTAGAGATAAAGGATAAGCTGAGAAGTGCTTAAGCTATTACCTCGCCCTTCAGTACTTTTGATACTTGTTTTACCCAAACTGGAACAGCATGAATAACTGGAGATATGGTTTATAACCTAGATGAACTCTAAATATGGCTTGGGAGAAGTCATTGAAGTGAAGAATAAGCTTTTAGTCTGGAGAACCTTTGAAATGTAGATTGTCATTAAGCCAAGGTATTTAGTTTAGTTTCTTTCTTTCTTTTTTTAAAAAATAAGGACGTGGCCTTCCTGTGATACAATTTCCCGTTATTTTAAAAGAAGTATCCTTTATGGTATAATTTCTGAAACAGTAGAGAAGAAATTATCTAGACTGGTTTAATGTATAAACCAAGTAATTCCAAATACTTTTCCTACTTTGTCCATATTCTTCATTTGTGAATGGCAACAAGATTCATTTGTGAGCTCATGCAAGGTTTTCAATGAACAACCTTTAATGGAATTGTGCAGTAATAATTCTACTGTAAAGGACAATTTGTTCTTAATAGTTCATGAACACTTACATAATCCTACAGGCTTCTGCTGAACGAAAACCGCCTATTAACAGGGTAACCTTTTTTGAACAATTTTTAAAGTGCAAAACAACTTTCTATCTCTTTCCAACGTGCCTAATTGTAAGAATTGCCTCAAGAGGTTTTATATTTTTTTAAATTTACTTAATTTATTTATTTTTGGCTGAGTTGGGTCTTCATTGCTGCACGCGGGCTTTCTCTAGTTGTGGCGAGCGGGGGCTACTCTTTGTTGCGGTTCGCAGGCTTCTCATTGCGGTGGCTTCTCTTGTTGCAGAGCACGGGCTCTAGGGCACGTGGGCTTCAGTAGTTGTGGCTTGTGGGCTCTAGAGCGTGGGCTCAGTAGTTGTGGCTCACGGGCTTAGTTGCTCTGCAGCATGTGGGATCTTCCCGGACCAGGGATCAAACCCATGTCCCCTGCATTGGCAGGTGGATTCTTAACCGCTGCGCCACCAGGGAAGCCCTGGACACTATCTTAATTCTTATATCTTATCATATATCATAAGATATATCATATCTTACCACCAGGGAAGTCCCTCAAGAGGTTTTAAACATACTCCCATCCCCACAAACTCCAAATGCCCTCATCTAGAGAATCTCATTCAAATGAGTATGGGTTGGAATCCAAACATCAGTATTTTTAGGTGATTCTAAGGTGCAACCAGGGTCAAGAACCACTGCCCTAGACTTACTAAGTGTGAAACAGGGTAGGGGGGGTACTGAGGAATCTGTATGGTCACCAGTGATTCTAGTTTAGCCAGGACAGATAAGGGCAGTATTTTACCTCCTCAAGGATAGTGATCTGGAACTAACACTATGAGAACACTGAACTGGAAACAGGATGCAAAGTCACTGTAAGTAAAACTATAATGTAGAAACCAGTGAAAGAATATTAGTTAAGAAGCTCTTTTCAGTAAGTGTATTTTAAACTTCAATATATGCATTACCAGGACATATGGACTACAGAGATCTAAAAAGGACACCCTCCTTAAGAGATATTTACAGCATAAAACTGGTGGGTGGAGGGAGGAGAGCAAAGTAGTCTTCCAAGATTTATTACCTTTAGCAGTTACAACCATAATTCATCACAGACTTACTGTTTAGATAAAAGGGTAGAAACCTGCACTAGAGTAATCAGGGTAGAAATGAAATAGACATAAAACATACACACATGAATATATTAGGTTAAGTCTGCATGGCAGGCTCATAAAAAGTATCCTTACAAAAAAAAAAAAAAAGAACAATGGTACATGCTCATTTGCAGATATGTCATTTTGATACATTACTGACCCTTGAACAATGCTGGGGATTAGTGACGCTGACCCTCCTGAGAGTTGAAAATCCAAGTATAATTTATAGTCGGCCCTCTGAATACATGGTTCCTCTGTATTTGTGGTTCTGCAAACATGGATCCTGTAGTACTGTAGTATTTACTATTGAAAAAAATCCATTAATAGGTGGACCCATGCAGTTCAAACCTATGCTGTTCAAGGACCAACAGTATATCCTTTCAGACTTCCATATATACAAATTTTATTCTTATTAAAAATATCAGCTTCTCATTTGATATCGTTAACATGATTGTACACAGTCATCATCTATATGAGAGACAGTATAGTACAATGGTTAAAGCATGCAGCTCTGGAACCAGACAATCTGGTTTTAATCCCAACTCAGGCATTAATCAGCTATCTGACCCTGGGCAAAATGCTATGGATGAGAGCTAGATGAAGCCTTAATATAGATCCAGGGAACTGATATACCGTCTTTAGGACAAACCTCTGAAGGTAAAATTACTGGGCCAAAAGCTATGAATGTTAAGGCTTCAAAATGTCCTCCAGAGAGGCTACTTTGCTGTAGACTAAGGAGGTACACAACTGTAGCAGGCTATTACTTTGGTGGCCTACAATAAACAATGCCTCTCGGTATCTTTCTTTCTGTATCCTCCATATCTTTATGTATCCTCTCCCATATCAGCCTGGCCATGTAACTGCCTTTGATCAATGGTATATTAGCAAATATCTGTTGATTACAATAGGGCTCGTCCTCTTGGAACGCTTCTTCATAAAGACATTGTCTCTTGGAACCCAGCCACCGTTATTCTATTAGAAATCTAACTATCCACATGGAGGAAAACTCAGGACCTGATCATCAGCCCCAGCTTATCTCCCAGATGGTAGCCAGCACCAACTTGCCAGCTAGCTATATGACTGAGTCATCTTAGAAATAAATCCAGCCCCAATCAAGCTGCTCCAGTAGATATCAAGGAGAACAGAGATAAGCTGTCCCTTCTTAGATCTGACCAAACTGTAGAACTGTAATAAAGTGAAAGTAAATTGTTGTTTTAAGCCACCAAATTTGGGAGTTTTGTTACACAGCAATAGATAACTGAATCAGTAACCTGACTTTGGTAGAGTCATGCTAATAATCAAGAAGAGACTGAGAGGATAGTATTTCATATATAAAAATGTGATACCTAAAGAGCGAATAGACTTAAAAAATGTTTAAACTCTTTGCTGTTTACTTTTTTGCTTCCTTATCAGCTCTTGACTATTTTCTGAGTAGCTGAAGTTCCCAGAAAATCCAAAAGATTTTACTGATTCTGGATTATTCAGCAAAGGAAGTGTTCCTCCATAACTTAAGAAGCTGATCAAATGAGCTGAACCTGAAGATTTCCTACTCTGAACAAAGGCAAAGTTTTAAAATAATGGTTATAATTTAAGATTGAGTTGCTTTCTCTACAGTAACTTGATATATCTCTAGGAATAGATAGTATGAAATAGTTTGCCACCAATATTATAAAAGAATGAAGCTGAGGTGTTTCTTCAAAGAATTACCTGGAAAACTATAAAAAACATCAAAGAGGGTATTTAATGAGTCTTAATTCTCTAAGACATGAGTGATCCCCATAGTAATAGACTCCTTTCTCTTCTAGTCAGAGTGATTAGCTATAGTAAGAGCAACTAGACAATGATATTAAACACTATATACATGCATGCTTTAAATTTACAAATTGACAGCAGTGTCATTACAATATTTTATTCCTTTCATAAAGCTGCACAAAGAATGATTATTGTTCTAGTAACCTGAAAGTACTCAAATCACTAATGCAAAATCTTTTTATTAGAAATAGTAAGTAACTCTCTAAGAATCCTCATAATATACCATGACTAACAGCACAGGTCATAAGAGGATTTGTAACTTGTCATCAAAGGTTTCAATACATTAATAATTAGGTCAGTATAATTTTAAAAAATTTCTGGTCAGCAGATCCTCTTTAACTTAGGTGTAATCAGTGTTTGAGGTAGGGCTGGAAAGCAAGGCATTCTGGTTCTTTCCCTTATAATTTAGGTTCATTTCAGAGTACTCTGTCTAGCCTCTTTTCTTCTCATACTTTCCCTTCCATGACCTCTCCTCCAAGCTGTGTTGTGAAGTTTGTAAGAAAAGGAAATCATTCCAGATCCTTCACCTTTAGCCCCCGAACCCTACTTGAAACCCTATAAATATTTAATATTTATAAATATTAATTATGAAGTCTCATAAGCCATTAAACTGATGTTAGAATGCTAATAAGTATACAGAATAAAAGGCATTTACTGAGACTCTACCATGAACGCTGACTAAGTATATTGACATGGTCCCTGACTTAGATTTTATACAGACAAGGATAGGTTAGGGTTAGGAGGTAGACACTAAGGAGAGTGGAATACCATGGGGCAGTTTCTGTGAGATAGTACTCAATTTGGGGAGTACATTATGATAAAGACATGTATGTACAACCTGTCAAAGGCCTTAAAGCTAAAAGAAAAATTTTCTAAGTATATTTTCATGGCTGCTTACATCATTATGTATCAAAAGTTTTCAAGTTTAGATATGGATGAAAAGTTTAAAGTCCCCGTTTCTTCCATTCACTTAAGGTATTCAAGGTAACAGCCATTAAGGTTGTATCTCAGAGAGAGACATAAGGTTTAAATAATTGTTGTAACACTTTTAGTGGTGGAAGTTCCTGACATGATACATTGTTGGGGGAACAAAATGCAAGCAAATATATATGAGTATATATACATTCATTCAGTATTTCCTTTGTATGACTGTAGACTTAGCATAATAGAAGCTAATCACAAATCTGTGACAATGATTTCTGATTCCTGGAAGCAGCAAACAAACAAACAAAAAACCAGATAAATTAATCAAGCAGACCTGGGCTCAAGCCCTTCTCTGGAACTAAACAGTATGACCCTGTCAAGTTACTTTCCCCCTCTATATCTGAGTTGCAGTATCTTTAAAATGAAGATACTGCCACTTAGCTCAATTAAATAGGAACTATTATTACTTCACACATATTATCACTTATTGGATATGCAGTGTAAAGTTTCAATTTATGGCTGAAGAAACTCAAAAAGAGGCGATATGAAACTTGTTCAAGGTCACATGTCTACTAATAGGCAAAGAGAGAGGATTCTTACCTATGTTCAAGGTTCATGCTCTTAAGGAACACTATGGTTAGAGTACCTGACCCAGAACAGATGTTAAATAAAAAAGGTTAAAAACTCTACTAAAGGGACTTCCCTGGTGGTCCAGTGGTTAAGAATCCACCTTCCAATGCAGGGGACGTTGGTTTGATCCCTGGTTGTGGAACTAAGATCCCACGTGCCGCGGGGAAACTAAGCCCGTGTGCCACAACTAGAGAGCCCGTGTGCCTCAACTACAGAGTCCACGCACTCTGGAGCCCATACGCCACAACTAGAGAGAAGCCCACATGCTGCAATGAAGAGCCTGCATGCTGCAACTAAAACCCGACACAGCCAAAAATAAATAAATAAATTTTAAAAAATCTACTAAACATTTAATAAACAGTTCAACAACTACTATGTGCAAAGAGCTAAGTAATACTTGGTTACGAGGCTTTTAAAAATATTTAAACATTGCATAAAAAGTGCTTCTGAGCACCCATAAATTAACATTAAATCATAATAATATGAACTAACAACACTGTAAATCAACTATACTCCAATATAAAATAAAAGTTAAAAAAACTTTTATTCACATATATACACTAATATGTATAAAATGGATAATAAGAACCTGCTGTATAAAAAAAAAATAAAATTCAAAAATTCAAAAAAAAAAAAGAGTACTTAAAAAAAAAAAAGTTAAAAGGAGGGCTTCCCTGGTGGTGTAGTGGTTGGGAGTTTGCCAGCCAGTGCAGGGGACACGGGTTCAATCCCTGGTCCGGGAGGATCCCACACGCTGCGGAGTGGCTGGGCCCGAGCGCCACAGCTGCTGAGCCTGCACCCTAGAGCCCGTGAGCCACAACTACTGAAGCCTATGCACCACGACTACTGAGGCCCGTGTGCCTGGAGCCCAGGCTCCGCAGCGGGGGAGGCCACCGCGGTGGGAGGCCCGCACCGCGGCAGGGGGTGGCCCCTGCTCACCGCAGCTAGAGAGGGCCCGCGCGCAGCAACGAGGACCCAACGGAGCCAAAAATAAAATAAATAAATTTTAAAAAACCCAAAAAACCCATAATGCGTAAAACCTTGTTTCTTTAAAATATGGAACCTAAAAGAAAGGTGTAATGTGTGGACTCAAAATGTCACCTGCCATATCAGAAACAAAGGATGTTGAAGTCATCAAACCATCAGCCACTGCAGCCACAGTCCACCCCCCCCCTCCCCCGCCCCACACTGTGCACCCTCAAGGGATTCAGGATGGAGAAAAACAGGATACTGGTCTTAGATAGTTAAGGTGCATATCAAAGGAATGATTTCAATGAGCCCAGACTCTTGCATCTTCCCATACATAAAAAGCGCTAAATTCATTAACTTGATGTCTGTTTGTCTCTAATTAATCTTTTGATGTTCCAACTACCTGGTATTTGTTGCAAAAACTCCTATGTATCCTAGCTCCTCCCTTACCTCTATGGAACAGTCCCTCAGAGCTATCTGAGAGGCTGCCTCCTGGGCTTGTCTTCAGCAAGTCTGCAGAATAAACCATAGTTCTCATCTTTCAGGTTGTGTTTTTTAAATTTTTTTTTCAGTCAACAAATGTAAAAAGATAAGGGTGGAACTGCTGGAATGGTGGGGTAAGGAGCTTGGTAAACTCTCTCCCTCCAAAAAAATCAAAGATAAAACTAGTAGTTCTACCAGTGAGGCAAGCTGTGCAAACCAGCACCATTGCTGCTAGAGGGAGACAGATCACTGATCACGAGTAGAATGCAGAAAAGTTCCATATACAGGGGTGTTGTTAACAATAGTGATCTTGGTGGCAAACAACTGGGGAAGGCCAATACTGCAGTAGACCAAGGTTGCAGTACTGACTGGGGCAAGAAACAAATCAGCAGACTTGCCAGAATTTTAGCAGGGATATCCTGAGAATGGCACAGCAATGACAGGCCTTGATAAGCTCTCACTTACCCCTGGTGGTCTGAAAGGCTATGTGCTTGCACAAAGCTGTATGCAAGCTCAGAAAAGACTGGTGAGGACCCTCATTATCCATACATCTGTAACTGAATATGAGGTCTTTCAGAGATACAGGAGAGAGAAAGACATGCTGAAACAAACCTGTAACCTGGCTATACTTTCAACTCCCCAACCTACATACGAATACACTAGCAAAGGGCAGAAGCCTTACTAGCTCAAGGTGTTTATGCAGAACCTCTGACCAGTCACTGACCACTAAAGCAGTCCTGATCCAAGGGTGACCCTCTAGGAAGCCAGGCTTAAAACACACACACACACACACACACACACACACACAGAGAGAGAGAGAGAGAGAAGAAAAATATCAGCAACTGCAAACTACAGACTTAGTGCAGGCAAGTCCTTAAAAAAAATAAAGATATAGCATCAGAGCTCCCCTGGGAGGAAAGCCAAGAGGTGATCTAGCTTAACAGTCTCTAAAATGTATCATCTAAAATGCTTGGTTTAACAAAAAAATTATAAAACATGCAAAGAAACAAGAAAGTGTAACCCATATGGGGGTGAAAACAGTCAACAGAAACTGTCTCTGAGGGCGTTCAGTTATTGGACTAAGCTGACAAGGATTTCAAAGCAGCTATCACAAATATGTTCAAAGAACCAAAGGAAACCATACTTACAGAATTCAAGGTATGATGACAATGACTCAATGAACAGAGAATCTCAACAAAAAGAGATTATAAAGAAGAACCAAATTGGAATTCTAGAGTTGAAAAGTACAATAACTGCAATGAAAAATTCACTGGAGGGGCTCAACAGCAGATCTGAACTGGCAGACAACAGAATCAACAAATCTGAAGATAGATCAACCAAATTTTCTATTCTGAAGAACATACAGGAAAACAACAACAACAAAATAGTCTCAGAGACCCGTGAGACTCCACCAAGCATACCAACACAGGTGAAACGGGAGTCTCACAATGAGACAAAGAAGAATAAATAATGACTGAAGACTTGCCAAATTTGACTAAAATCTTTAATCTGCACATCCAAGAAGCTCAATGAATTCCAAGTAGGAGAAACACAAAGAGACTCTATACACATCATGGTAAAAATGTTGAAAGACAAAGACAAGCAGAAAATTTTGAAAGTAGCAAGAGAAAAATGACTCATCACATAGCCCCCAATCCCCCACAATAAGATTAACAGCTGACTTCCCCCTGAAACAATGGGGACCAGGAAGCAGTGGAATATTCTACTACTACCTAGCGTAGTAGACAGAATTCTGACACGGCCCCCCAAATTCCCACCCCATGGTGTACACACCTCCTTTTAAGTGTGGGTGAGTCCTATGGATGTCACTTCAATGATTAGATTACATTCTCTGACAAAGTGAAAGAATTTTGCATATGGAATTAAAGTCCCTAATCATTTTGACTTTGAGTTCATCAAAAGGGAGATTTTTGGGGGATGGGTTTGACTTAAATCAGGTGAGTTCCTTAAGAGAGGGCTTTAGTTCCTCTTAGACCAAAGAGATAGTCTGACTAGCCTTGAAGAGGAAGGCTACTATAAATTCTATAACCTCCAAGAAAATGAATTCTGCCAATTATGTGAGCCTAGAAAGAATCCCAAGCCTCACATGAGACCAAAACCTTGGCCAACCCCTGACTGTAGGCCTTGTGAGACCTGAGCAAAGGGCCGAGCTAAGCCATGCCCAGACCTCTGACTTATAGAAACTGGTAAGGTAATATTTTAAGGTACTGCATTTATGATAATTTTTAATGCAGCAGTAGAAAACTAATATATCCAGCAAAACTATCCTTCAAAAATAAAGATTAAATAAGACATTCCCAGATGAACAAAGACTGTAAGAATTCATAGTAAGCACATCTACCTTACAAGAAATAATAAAGAAAGCCCTTCAGGCTGAAAAGAAATGATACTAGATGGTAAATGGGATCCACATGAAGAAATAAAGAGCAGCAATAAAGGCAATTACATATGTAAATTGATAATACAGTAAAAAATAAATTTTTCTCTTTTCTTAGCTGATTAAAAAGACAATTGCATAAAACAATTATAAAATTATTGCCATTATAACATATAAAAATGTAACACATGACAAAATAGCATGAAGGAAGGGGGAGGTATATTGGACTAAGGTCCCTGTTTCACTGGAATTAAGCTGGTATAATCTGAAGTACATTGTGAAAAGCTGTGGCATACTGTAATTCCTAGATCAAACACTAATAATAATTTTTAAAAAGAAGTAAAAGGGTCTCAGGAATTTAAATGGTACAATAGAAAATATCTATTTAACACAAAAAGCAGTAAAGGAGGAACAGAGAAACAAAAATATGAGACATACAGAAAACAAGTATCAAAATGGCAGAAATAAACCCATCATACCAGTAATTTCATTAAAGATAAACGGATTAAGGGAGAAAATATTTGCAAATGAAATGACCAATAAGGGGTTAATCTCAAAAATATATAAACAGCTCTTACAACTTGACAGCAAAAAAGCAAACAATCCAATTAAAAAATGGGAAGACCTGAACAGATATTTTTCCAAAGACACACAGCTGGGCAAAAGGCACGGGACAAGGTGCTCAACACTGTTAATCATCCGAGTAACGCAAATTAAAACCACAATGAGACATCACTTCACACCTGTCAGAATGGCTACTGTCAAAAAGACTACAAATAACAAATGCTGGAAGGATGTGGAGAAAAGGGAACCCTCGTAAACTATTGATGAGGATATAAATTGGTGCAGCCACTGTGAAAAACAGTATGGAGGTTTCTCAAAAACTAAAAATAGAACTACCATAAGACCCATCAATTCCACTCCTGGGTAAGTATCTGAAAAAAAAGAAAACACTTATTTGGAAAGATGCACGTACCCCAATGTTCACAGCAGCATTATTTACAATTGCCACAATATGGAAGCAATGTAAGTGTCCATCAATAGATGGATGGATAAAGAAGATGTGGTATATAAGAGTGTGTGTGTGTGCGTGTATGTGTATTACAGTGGATACTACTCAGCCATAAAAGAATGAAATTTTGCCATTTGCGACAACAATGGATGGACTTGGAGGGTATTAGGCTAAGTGAAGTAAGTCAGGCAGAGAAAGACAAATACTGTATGATACCACTTATATGTGGAATCTAAAAAATAAAACAAACTAATGAACAAAAAAGAAACAGACTCACAGACAGAGGACAAAGTAGTGGTTACCAGTGGGAAGAGGGAAGGAGGGAGGGGCAAAACAGGGGTAGGGGATTAAGAGGTACAAACTACTATGTATAAAATAAATAAGCTACAAGGATATACTGTACAACACAGGGAATGCAGCCAATATTTTTTAATAACTATAAATGGACTATAGCCTTTAAAAATTGTGAATCACTATGTTGTACACCTGAAACTTATATAATATTACACATGAACTATATCTCAATTAAAAACACAAAATAAAACATAAATGGATTACATACTCCAATCAAAAGGCGGAGATTATTGAGACTGAATAAAAAACTTATATCCTGTCTACAAGAGACACACTTAATATTCAAAAACAAAAACAGGTTAAAAGTGGAAGGATGGGAAATTATATATAGCCTACAAATAACCGTAAGAAAGCTGGAGTAGCTATATTAGTATCAGATAAAACAGACTTTAAGACAAAAGAATTGAGATTCTTGGCAAAAGGTCTTGAAGAACTGCTTTCCTCCCTTGCTTTGGTAACTTGAGAGGAAAGATGATATAAAATTAAACAACCGCCCCTCCCCCATTATTCATTTCCATGTTTTTTTATGGTGGTAAAATGTACATAACATAAAAGTTACCATTTTAAGTGTACAAAGTGTGCAGTTTTAAGTGTACAGAGTTCTGTAGCATTAAGTACATTCACATTGTTGTGCAACCATCACTACCATCTATTGCCAAATAATAATACATTCTATAAGAATCTTTAAAATAATACATTCTATAAGAGAACGAGTAATGGATTCTTAAAACTAATCATTTACTGAAATCAGCGCTTTCTTCTCTTTTTTGACAATGCAATAAATAGAAAGCTGGAGCCAACTCTCAGATTATAACAGCAGTGGCTAATATTAAATAAACACGATAGTATTTAAAGTCCGTAACACACGTCATTTAATTCTCATGTAATTCTGAGGAAGATCCTAACACTCTCATCTTAGGATGGACAAAAAGTTCACAGGGGTTAATTGCCCAAGGGCATTCAATTAGCAGGTAGGGCAAAACTGGGATATGAATTCATGTCCATAGTTCAAGTGTTAAACACTTAGAATATGTTAAATGTTATCTCCCAAAGAACAAAAAAATTAGTAGAGACTCTAAAAGAATGGAAGTCCATAGTACATAAGTACTCAATAGTTTTGTTCCTCTGCCCCCAACACACATAATACTAAGTCTGCCTCCAGTTCTCTTCTACCATCACTAGGTCGGAAAAGACTGCCCCAGATGTTTAGATCAACTGGGAGAGAAGTCTACCTTCCTTGAGAGGAAAACTTAAACACTATGATAGACCCATCAGTCAAAACCCAAAAAGAAAATGAGATATGCGTCAGGTCTTCTGTTGGTGGAATAACACCAGGGAGCCCTATAAAGGAATGGATGGAGAGTGAGAGAAACAAAATGTAATGTCAGGACAAGTATAGGAAATAACAGTAGTAAATAACAGCAACTACAAATTAAAACAAAATTTCTCTGCAGACTCTGGCATAGAATATAGAATTTCTGGCAATACTGACATGAAAAAACTGCTAAGATGTCTCTGAAACCACATGATACTCAATTTCCTAATGTAATAAAATGATCCTATCACGAAAATAAGTCGGGCTTCCCTGCTGGCAGTGGTTAAGAATCCGCCTGCCAATGCAGGGGACATGGGTTCAAGCCCTGGTCCGGGAAGATCCCACATGCTGCGGAGGAACTGAGCCCGTATGCCACAACTACTGAGCCTGTGCTCTAGAGCCCGCGAGCCACAACTACTGAAGCCCACGTGCCACAACTACTGAAGCCCGTGCGCCTAGAGCCCGTGCTCCGCAACAAGAGAAGCCACTGCAATGAGAAGCCCGTGCACTGCAATGAAGAGTAGCCCCGGCTTGCAGCAACTAGAGAAAGCCCGCGTGCAGCAACGAAGACCCGATGCAGCCAAAAATAAATAAATAAATAAATTTATTAAAAAGAAAAAATCTTGCCTCTTGGGCAACTTAGAAAAAAAAAAAGAAGTCTCTAACCTTTGTTTGATTAAAAGAGAGAAATTAAGAAAATTTCTCTCAATCAGTAAAGAATGGGGTGTGTGTGCAGTCAGTCACACCTAGAGTTTGGCACAGGGGTTAACAGTGACCAGATTGTGAGTGACCACTGACCAGAAACACAGTGAGACAGGGCAAAAAGGTAAAAAGCAAAACAAAACAAAACCTCAGGAGAAAAAGCCCTGTGTGCACTGGTCCCTTCATATATGAGCCATCCTGTAGATTTGAGGCCAATATCAATTATAGTCAACTAAAGACAAGTCAAACAAGTCAATCTGAATTCCAAGGAAACTGGACAAAGATATGTCTGGTAGTTTGAGTCTAAAACTTTAAATAGCCCAATATAGCTAATGGCTACTGTATTAAAGCAGTTTTAGACAAAGAATATCAAAAGTTCTAGAGAAAAGCAGATCAAAGAACATATTAGTTCTAAGTAATCCACTGAAGTATATCTATAACTGATGTCCTACTTCAACCTATAAAGCTTTTCTTAATTTTATTAAAGTTTGATCAGATTCTATATAATTATAATCCTTCTACAATGCTCTGTTAGCTTTGACATTCTTGAACTTTCTTCATAAAGAAGCTCTGGGTACCATACATATTTGATACATATTTTTATATGCTTCATAATCTTTTAAGTTGGATTTTTAAAATCTATTCTGTCACAAATGGATGTGGGTGTTTTAAAAGATTGTTTTTGTTCATTCTGAATGACTGCCTCAAGTTAAGGTTCAGGTTTCTTCTCAAAATAGAAACATAAAAAATCGTGTGACATCAGAAGAAATTATTTAGTTATACATTCACTGTTTGAAATCCTTAAATATATTTTAGACTTTGAGACCTAGAATCACAAGTTGCAATACTCAAAATACTTTTCTCCTAAGGTGTGCAGTGAATGGAAGATACTTTTGCTTTAAGACTTTGCTTGGAATTATGGAGGGTCAAAGGCCTTACAATAAAGTATGAAATCTTTTCTAAGTTTTAATCAAGAGCCAATAACCTAAGGTATTCATCACCTAAAACATTATTTTACACTTGTCTAGTCTCAGAAGTTAGCCCTCTCTCATACAAAGGCACTATATCGCAACAGCAAGGGTAAACAACTGTATCAAAGATTAGGTGGTTCTTCCTCTTACACTCAATCCTTTTAAAAAAATGCACTGTTAATCTTGACCTACACTTGGACAGCCAAAGTGACAGTCTTTTAGTAATTTTCTCTATAGTTTGGAAAACTAATCCTCTACAGGCTATTAACTTAAGTAACACGCTTAACTTTTTCCATGAGAAAAAATATTTTTCTCTGCCTTTGGTAAAACACCTTGGCAGACTAGAAGGCAAGGGATAATGAGAGCCGATGGTGCTAGATTCTGATGGAGAAAAGAAAGACACGGCTGTGTGGCCTATGACCAAGGCTCAGAGTCAGGCTGAGCCCCAGTCCCCACTGACTCTCATTCTCTTGGAGTGAGTCTACAGTGTTTCCTTCTGTTGGAAATGATCTTTAGGACAGCGGCATGTCATTCTTACTAGTTTCCTATTTGCTGCTTTAACAAATTACCACAAGCTTAGTAGCTTAAAACAACACAAATTTATTATCTCACAGTTTTGGAGGTCAGAAGCCCGAAATGAGTCTCAATGGGCTAAATCAAGATGTCACTAGGGCTGCATTCCTTCTGGAGGATCTAGGAGAGAATTTGTTTCCTTGTCTTATCTAGATTCTGGAGGCTACCTGCATTCTTCAGCTCATGGTCCTTTCTTCCATCTTCAAAGTCAGCAATTAGATCACTCCAACCTCTGCTTCCATTGTCACATCTTCTGTGACTGACTCTCCTGCCTGTTTCACTTATAAGGACCCTTGTGATTATACTGGACCCACCCAGATAATCCAGGATAACCTCTCCATCTCAAGATCCTTAATTTGATCATTATCTCCAAAGGTAACATATGTAAGGTAACATATTCACAGGTTCTAGTTATTAGGGAGTAGAAATCTTTGAGGAATTGTTATTCTGCTCCCACAATCACCCAAGCCACAGGTGCCACCAACTATGACATTTGGAGATCCCTAACAAGTAATGTGTGGTAAATAAATGTTGCCACAAATTCTTTGAAGCTCCTTCCATCTGAGAGGTGGAGTCTATTTGAATCTAGACTAGCTTTATGACTTGCTTTGACCAACAGAATGTGGTAGAAGTGACAAGCAAGTTTCAGAGCCTAAAACTCAAGAGGTCTTGCAACTTTCTATCTTCATTCTCTTGGAATGCTATTCTAAGACTGCCATATAAGGAAGCCAGTATAGCCTACTGGAGAATGAGGCCGTATAGAAGACAATGAGGCACCCCAGGGGATAGTCAGACATGCCATCAAATGCCAGACATGACAACTCTCCAGCTCAAAAGCTGGAGAGCACAGGCAAAAACTAGCAGAGAAACTGCCCAGCCAAACCACAGAATGGATGGAAATAAATCACTGTTTTATATCATTAAGTTTTGGGGTGGTTTGTTATGCAACTGATACAATATTGGTTAGTGGGAAAACCAGCCTATACAATGTATATATATCTGGATGAGCTTTTGCAAGGAGGATAGATAAGGTCATTTGGGTTAGGTTTGGGAGGAGGACAGCAGGTAAACTTTCTTGGCTATATCACAAAGCATGATCAGGCTGATAAAGGAAATGACTACTGTTAAGTAAGAATGACCCTGGTTTATTTCTATGATCTGTTGTAACTGGAAATAAGAGTCATTATAGTTTCTAAGAAGAGGCAGTCAGATAACTAAAACTATATCAAAGAAAACACAGAAGAAAGTACCTACCATACCACCTGAGATATAGCAATTGCCCAAGAGATGCTTAAAACAAACCATAAATAAAGAGGTAGAGAAATATGTACGAGCCAGATAGTAACAAGGGGTCCCAGGGCATAAAGTGGTCAGAATCCGGTATTAATACTGTGTGACTTTGGCAGGTTATTGACAACATCAGATGTTGGCAGTGAAGGATGGAAAAGACAGCTGCTCTCTCTGCCTAGAACACTCCCGGCCCATTCTGCCCTTACCCCCCCACCCTGTCCCTCATGCAGGCCTGGGTTCCTACTGCACATTATGACTATCTTCACCAAGTAGTACCATTAAACTGAACTGAATTGAACTGAATTGAATTGACCTACCTCCCTACCGCCAGTCTATAAGTTTCTTGCCTTTAAGGGCAAGACATATGTTAGCACAGTGTCTGGGATGTAGTAGGTGGTTCATAAATGTTCATTTATTGGACACTTTTAGGGAAAACTGATAAAAGAAAATGTCTAGTCCTGTTTCAAGTTGGTGTGAACTTGCTAAATGCAGCAACCATGTCTTATTAAACTTAGCATTCCAAGTGCTCAATAAAACAACTGGCCCACAGGGGCTACTCAAATGTCAAGTTAAATCTAAAAAGAAATTTAGTTAGATTAGAATCTTGAGAGAATAAAACTGGGCAAATACACAGATTACAGATAAGAACCATATCCTAACATCTTAGTGAAAAGCTCCATAATTTATTTCAACTTAAGTGTATCAACATCATCTGCCCTTTAAACTAAGATAAAAATTTTATCAATTTACTATATTGTCCCGTTTTGAGAGCTAATATTACAGTTCCTCAATTTTCAACTTAACCCCTTTCTACAACTCAGACATTAAACTTACCCATGTCAATAGTTCAACCAATACCAATTTAATCATTTAATAATGGTATACTGCCATAATACGTAGAGAGTTACCATGTAAGAACACAAAACATTAAATGATGATATGGCATGAAAAGTTAATTCTGAGCTGAAAAATATCCAAACCCCAATCCTGGCTAGAACTGACTATAGTTTTGTCAGGCACCATCTTCAGTTTTGCCACTGGTTTATTGACTGAACCTCAACTACCATGAACCAGCTGCTTAACAGTTTTTATCAGCACCAACTTTCTCTAAGTAGTTATTCAAAGGAGTTTATAAAAGGCTTCAAGTAAGAAAATTAATTTTATAAACTAAAAATCCTTGTGCTTGGCCTTAATATGAATAGTAGATGTAATCTAATAACTCACAAAGTTAGATTGTGTCTTTGCAAAAACAGGACCTTCAGAAGGAAAAAATGGCATCTAATATTTCCATTCAGCACCCAAGAATATGACTATGCTTTAAAATCCTATTGGTATCTGATGAATGTCTAAGGAAAAAAACCTAACTAGCAGTGTTATATTTAACTACCATTTCCTCCATCATTTACTACTGGCATTCTAATTGAATGTTTTTTTCAAAGTCTCATGTTTTGAAAATAAGATTCTCCAAGTGCTTTTGATTTCCAATACTTCAATGCTACATAAAATTTAGACCAGGCATTGGCAGCCTTTTTCTCAGATGGCAAGACAGTAAATATTTTAGGCTGTTGCAACTACTAACCTCTGCCCTTTCAGTGCGAAAGTAGTCATAAATACTATGTAAACAGAACATTAAAAGGTGTGCTGTGTTCTAATAAAACTTTACAAAAACAGGGAAGCCCACAGCTTGCTGATCCCTGCTCTAGAGTGATTAGTGTCTTAAGAATGTTCTCAGTTATATAATATGGGGGAAATATTTGAGTGTAAATTTAAACAAAGATCTGGTGATACACAGAAGTATGCCTAGCCAACAAGATTTTTATCTGCTTCTATTTCCACCTGAAGATGATCAATAATTTCATGGCAAGAGAGGAGATACTGAGAACTAGACACGAGAAGGGGAGCTTTGAGGCTCCTTTGTTCCTCTCTATGGATTAGAATGCCCAAACTTCCTACAGAACAGAGAAGCTCATACCACAAGGACAGGAATGGAAAACACAGAAAGCAAACAAGCTATAGGTGGCAGGTGTGGAATAATTTTAGGAAAGCCAAGGAAACAGAGATGCTACATCATTGATAAAATCAAAGTCTAGAGAGCACAGAATTTAGAAAGTGACCATTCCAATATTGTTAGGCACTAAGTAATTTTATTAAAATGATTTAAAGTCTTCCTATGATTCTCTGGTAAGAGACACTGACCTCACTTATTTAGGTGGCTCAAACAACATACTCCATCATTCAATGTCATCAGCTAAAACGCTGGTCCTAAGTAAAACCGCCTACATAGTTTTACAGTCACTGAAGGCAAAAAAATGTTAATCATCTATTTTCAGTACCTCTAAACCAAACTCAACCCCATGATATACCTCTATCAATACGCCATGTCTTCATGCTTGCCTCCTTTCTCTACTCACCAAAATTTTCTCAGGAAGGGATGGAAACTTATTCACATTTAAGAATGTCAAAACGGGAGCTCAAATTTTATTTCTTACAAATCAAATGAACTTTCTCTAAACATTGAAATTTCAGTCATCAGCAAACAAAGGGAAGAATCAAGAGACATGATCAGAATGTTGCTAGAGCCACACCCTAGAAGGCTGATCCCAATCACTTATTTGCCACCGTGGTGAAGCAGAGAACAGTGTCTGTTCCTCCTTTCTTCATATGGCTGCCCAGCTCGACTAAATTCCAGCTTCCTTTGTAGCCAAATGTGGCAGTGGGGCAGGAATATGCCTTCCCCTTGGCTAGAATGTGGATGTGATACTGGGAGCTGATAGTCACAATACCAGCCCTGGACTGCTAGAGACTTCTTCACAAGAAAAAAATAAACTCATTTTTTGAGGTCTCTGTGAGACCAGTCCAAACTGTATCTTAATTGATACAAGCTTTCTGGCAAACTACAGCATATGTCACATTTTACTACCCTGTCCAATTTCCTAGATTCTAAGTTAAATATTTCTTTAAAAGAAGTAGAACTTTGGCTGAGAGCTTTAAGTCATTTAACTAAGGAATCAGTAAACAGCAGTACCAAGATTACACTATTGCTTTTCTTGGACACCATCTTTCTTATCTAATACTCAAAAAATTGCTGGCTCTGCTTACATGGAAGCAGCATAATATGGTACAAACATAGAAGTATCTAAAAATAACAGTTCAATCCTTTTTTTTTTTTTTTTTTGTAAGCATGATTGTGAAGGTGAGGAGATGAAAAATCTCTCATGGAATCACCAAAATAGCTTAAAAATTAAGCACTTGTAGATTTTCCACTTTAAAGGTATAGAGTGGGAATATTAATAAAATATAAAGATTATTTAAGTGGATATATATTTTGTCTCGTCCTGATTTCTGGCTTACTCTCATGATTATTACACAGGGATATAGACATGGATGGTGCAAGACAGGGGCAAAAAGATCTGGCTTGGCGGAATGTAGTCAATGCCTTCTCCCTTCTTCCCCCAAAGCTAAGCTGCTGGCGTGCTTTCAGCTTAGTATCTAAACTGTCTCCCCTCTAAAAATAGTTTTCATCTTTGGCAAATATCACTGGTTTTCCTCTTTGCTGTAAGGATCTGCTGCTTCTTTCTTCCCCCCCCCCCCCCCCGAATTTGCCTTTTTAAAAAACTCATCAAGGCTACCGACCATTGTGGCTCCACGTATCTTTCTTCGTCCGACTCTGCTGCCTGTCGTATCTCAGACACAGAGAGCATGGTGCCTCCGGGGATAATCCTTGCTGCACATCGGTCAGCTGGCCTTGCTGGGGTGCTTTTTAGATTACCACTTCCCAAGTCCCACCCCAACTCAATTAAGAGAGAATCTAAAGGGTTTCGGCAGCGCTCCAGGTGATCTGAATGTTCAGTGAGGGTGGAAGAAAAAGGGCTCTGAAGGTCAGAAAATATAGATTCAAATCCCAGTTCTGCTATTTAATAGCTGTGATTTTGGACAAGTTACTTAACCTCCCTAAACTTCATTGACCCCGAAGAATCCACTGCATGCCAAGCACAATGTCAGGTGTTGAGTAAGGGTGATCATGACAGTCCCTGTCCTCTAGGAAGTTATAGTAGAAGAAACAGGAACTAAAGGAAGCTGCAGACAAGCAAACAGACTTAATCCTAATAGGGCTACAAGGGCACCCAGGAAGGAAATCCAGTCTAGATTCCAGGGATCAGCAAAATCTCTAAAAAGGTAAAATCAAGGCTGAGTCCTGCAGGACAAGTAATGATAGATGAGGCTGCTAAAGGAAGACTTTTTAACAGAGGAGGAAGTGTGTGCAAAGGCCTGGATACCAGTCAGCTTCCTTGGGAGATACAAGTAGTTCAGCAGGACTGAAATAAGAATGAAGGAAGGACAATAGATGAGGACCAAGAGTGATTTCAGCTTTCACATTTGCAAAACAAAGATATCATCTGCTCTGCTTGGTTACCTCAAAGATCAAATTATACTATATATAGCAAAGTCCATTGAACAGAGCAGGTACTCAAGTGATAAATCCCCTAACTTTTCAGCTTTAACATAACATGAGAAAGCCAATCCACAACACACTTTTTCTTCAGGTCATCTCATCATAGCACAGAATTCAACAGTAAGCTCTTTTAAGCTATTTATTTTTCCTGGGTGCATCTTATCTACTGTGGATTACTGAAGAGTCAACTCTCAGGTCTCAAGGGTGCCAACACTGGGATTTCCTTCTAAAGGTTCAGACACTTGAGGGTTACCCAACACTAGGCAGTAGATAACAAAGGTTTTAATGCATTGTTTTAAATTCAATTAACTGCAGCTGTGAAGCAATTCTGACCCAGGACCAGAATACTTCAAATCCAACCCTGGCTCTGACACTAGTTAGATAATTTACTTTGGGTTAGAGACAACTTTCTGTGCCTTGGTTCCCTTATTTGTCAAAATGAACAACATAGAACAGACTCCCTTAACACAATATAACTGGGCTGCTTTTTAATTGCCACTGCCTCCCTCCCCCCATCTTAAGGGATGGGTTAGGTAAGATGAGACTCTTCAAAGCTAGCAAAATGCCTTTCCCTGACAGAGATCCTGGAGGTGAGCTGTAGCTGGCAGCAAATATGTTTATCAGACAACATCTCATGGCCAACTGATAAAGCTACACAGATCCTGCAGATGTCCTTTGGCTCCAAAATGCCTTGATTCTTTAAAATACTATTTTGGCCCTTTAACAACTGATTCTTATAAATCCTAAAAACAAGTCTAAAAATTAACTTATTTCTGATCAGGATATTAATGACTCTCAATTTAAAATGAGAGGACTCATCCACAGAAGAATCACCAATACAGGTTTAGAATGATTTTAAATACTGTCAAGATGCGACTTTCACTATCTTTCTCATCACACTGTTTATTAGCAAACTTTACTATTCAGTGTTATGTTTTAATATGCCTCAATTTCAAAAAGCTTCTTTTAGAACTATGTGCAGTGATGAATATTCACTAAAATTATTGTGGTAATTGGACTTCCCTGGTGGCACAGTGGTTAAGAATCCGCCTGCCACGGGCTTCCCTGGTGGCGCAGTGGTTGAGAGTCTGCCTGCCAATGCGGGGGACACGGGTTCGAGCCCTGGTCTGGGAGGATCCCACGTGCCGCGGAGCGGCTGGGCCCGTGGGCCACGACTGCTGAGCCTGAGCGTCTGGAGCCTCTGCTCCGCGACGAGAGAGGCCGCGATGGTGACAGGCCCGCGCACCACGATGAAGAGTGGCCCCCGCTCGCCGCAACTGGAGAAAGCCCTCGCGCAGAAACGAAGACCCAACACAGCCAAAAATAAACATAATAAATAAATAATAAATAAAAATTAAAAAAAAAAAAAAAAAGAATCCGCCTGCCAATGCAGGAGACACGGGTTCGAGCCCTGGTCCGGGAAGATACCACATGCCACGGAGCAACTAAGCCCGTGTGCCACAACTACTGAGCCTGCACTCTAGAGCCCGTGAGCCACAACTACTGAGCCCGCGTGCTGCAACTACTGAAGCCCGTGAGCCTAGAGCCCGTGCTCCGCAACAAGAGAAGCCACCGCGATAAGAAGCCCACGCACCGCAACCAAGCGTAGCCCCCGCTCACCGCAACTAGAGAAAGCCCGCACACAGCAACGAAGACTCACCGCAGCCAAAAAGTTAATAAATAAATAAATTTATTTAAAAAATTATTGTGGTAATCATTTATATATATGTATATAGCAAATCATTATGTTGTACACCCTAAACAAATACAATTTTATATGTCAATTATATCTCAAACTGGAAAAAAAATACTAGTACAATCATAGGAAACATACTACCTTAAAATATGGAGGATTCTATTCATTATTTTTGTTCTTAAGTGTGAAATTTACTATGTTCTGAATGGCATCACAACTTCCCACGTGGAATGCCACAAAATACATGTTTCTTGACAAGAAAATTCAATGATTTTAGTAGCTCAACTGCACATTAACATAGAAAATGTAGTTAGCTGATCAATGACTTTTAATTTAGAGGTAGCTGTATTTAGAAAGAGGTAACTTTTGAGTACCTATTATATACCAGTCACTGTGCTAAAGAGATTTATGTGCATTATGGCATTTAGCCCTATGAGGTAGGTACAGTCATCCCTCAGTATCCACGGGGGATTTGGTTCCAAGACACACACACCTCCATATTAAAATCTGCAGATGCTCAAGTTCCTTATATAAAATGGCTTAGTATTTGCATATAACCTACACACATCCTTCCTTTTACTTTATTTTTTAATAAATTTATTTATTTATTTATTTTTGGCTGCATTGGGTCTTTGTTGCTGCACGTGGGCTTCCTCTAGTTGCAGTGAGCAGGGGTTACTCTTTGTTGTGGTGCGTGGGCTTCCACATTGCAGTGGCTTCTCTTGTTGCAGAGCATGGGCTCTAGGCACACGGGCTTCAGTAGTTGTGGCACACAGGCTCAGTACTTGTGGCTCGTGGGCTCTAGAGCACAGGCTCAGTAGTTGTGGTGCACAGACTCAGTAGTTGTGGCGCATGGGCTTAGTTGCTCCGCGGCATGTGGGATCTTCCCGTACCAGGGCTCGAACCTGTGTCCCCTGCATTGGCAGGCGGATTCTTAACCACTGTGCCACCAGGGAAGTCCTTCCCTTTTACTTTAAATCATCTCTTCATTACTTATAATACTTAATATACAATGTAAATGTTATATAAATAGTTGCTAGTGTGCAGCAAATTCAAGTTTTGCTTTTTGGAACTTTCTGGAATTTTTTTCTATTTTAGATCTGTGGTTGGTTCAATCCTCCTATGAGGAACCAGCAGATACAGAGGGCCAACTGTACTATTATTAGCATACCTATTTTACAGAGGGGAAGTGGAGCTTAGATTCTGCACCTTACTCTGCTAATAAATGATAAATCTATTCTTTGAACTCAGAGCTCAAGAAATATCCTTAACTTCACTCCTGTTCAAAACAGTTGTCTCTAGGTACAATAGACCTTAATTAACTTAAAATCTCCAGAAAATTAAAGTTACGTTATAGCACAAACTTCATAAACAGTGACTGAATCTCCCCTTTAGCCTTCCCTTTAATATGCCAAAATAATTCTAGACCCTGAGCTTTCAAAAACTTTTAATCATTTATGGTGCTCTCTGCTATATCTACCATTAGAACAATTTTAAAAAACATTAACACTGTACCAATTATTTTCAAAAGCCCAGAGATATTAATCAAGTGATCCTAATAGTCTTAAACACTATCCTCAAACCAAAAGATAAATGGAGACTGGGAAACTTGCATTCTAAAGTGCCACCATCCAGATAAAATTACTCTGTGAATTAGAGTAATTTCAATCAGATCCTATAAAGTGGAACATTTTTCTCAAGATTAGAGTTAGAGAGTAACTATAAGATAGTTTAAGGGCCCAAACTTTGGAACATAAAATGGTTTGCCACATGTCAAATTCAACAGCAGAAGGCAAGCAGCAGGAGCTAGGGAGAGCAGGAAGAGTTTAGAAAAGTAGTAATAAAAAAAATGACAAAATGACTTACCTATTCATCTCTCTGGCAGTTCTACCTTAATTTTTCTCAAAAATCACATGCTGCTAAAATAAGTTCTAATATCTTACTATATGGTGTCCTGAGTTTTAAGTTAACACATTACATTATTAAGAGAATCCCCAATGGCATTTCATAAGCATTAGAAACTCAATTACATTTTCTTAGAGGGCACATGACTTATGACCTAACAGTCATTAACACAAAACAAACTGGTGTATATAATCTAACAAACCAGTGTAGATGTGTACTTTGTTAATTCCTTAACTCATTAATCACTCTTAAAAAGGATTTTAATCTCCAGAATACAAATGATCATACCATAAACACTATTTTTAAGTGTCACATAAGCTATTTGGTAATAAAATATCAGATGAATTTTTAAAATAATTATCATACTAGAGTCCATTTAATATAAGGCACTCAGCATGATAAACACAAAGTTATTAAATGGAGGAAATGTAGGCAGGAGATTCCACTTCAGTTGTGTGACAGGAAGTACTAGCTCTGGAAGTTTAGAAATAGGACTACCAAGCTCTGTTTTAGCACAAGAAATAAAGGAAAACATGCTAGTGAATAAGGGTAAAAGAGGAAGTTCTTTTTACTGAACGATCTGCCATATATTTAAGACAATCCCAAACCATTCCAAAAGTTAAAAAAAAAAATGCCTCATTTTTTTCACTTGGCTTACGTGATAATGTACTTCCCTAGGTACACTGGAGCTCAAATTTTGCAGTTTCACTGTAACAAGACTGCTTGTGGCCCACACATCCTTAGGGAGACAACGGTGGCTTGTAACATGAACCTGTTCGTTTCATATCTTAAAGTCTGACGACTGTTACATTTTTCTAGCAACACATGAAAAGTAAATCATTTTTTAAAGTATGTTTCACAACAGTGAATAAACTGAACACTACTAAACTGTACAGTTAAAAATGGTTAAGATGTTAAATTTTGCTGTATTCTACCACACAAAAAAATGTGAGTTAATGACAAATTACTCCACTTAAATGTTAATAGTAACTTGTTATGTAAATTTTGATTACTCTAAAACCAAATTCTTACGCTTAATTTTTAGTAATTTGTTGTTGTTGTCATTAACAGCTGGATTCGTTTTATGTAACTAATTTTTAAGGATACTTCCATACATGAGGAAATTCTTTAATTCTGAACTAGAGAGTGAAAGTGAAGCACTATTCTCAATTAGCATCTTTCAAATCATCTGAATTACTTACTACCAACAAATACTAGTTATGAAATTATAAATATGTTTCTACTTCAGCTGATTCCTTCATTCAGTGAAGTGCAAATCTCGAAATTAGGAGAGCAAGACCCCTAAATGAACAGGCTTTTCTTAAAGCAGTGGTAGTTCTGATTGTGAGGTAGGCAACACTCCCCACTCCTCAGCCTTTAGCACGACGGTGGCCCAAAATACTAAAGTCAATCATTTCCAATCACCGTTCTCGCCTGGCTCAGCCCTACCAAATTTGTCAGGCTTTTGTGAACTCCCATGAGGTTCTGTTCAGAAAAGCGTACAACCTAGGTGAGTTTGGTAGCTTGGGAAGGGCCTGAAGCAATCAGCTTGGCTTGGCCACCTAGGAGAAAAGTATCCAGGAAAAGAAAACCGGAAATACTTCAACTTTGCGCAAACCCCCTTTCTCAGTCACAGCTAGCTCCCTTCCCGATGAAGGGCTGTGTTCTCGAAAGATCTACCCCTTTCCAACTCAGATGTCATTCCCAGATCAGCTGCTTGAGGGGCAAGCGGCGCTCAACCCACGCCCTCTTCTTCGAGTACCTTCTTCAAGTGCCAGCGCTGGGCTCAGCTCACTCTGCCGCCCCCATCCAAGCCCTACACGAAGAAGGGCCCTGGCCCACAACCCCGCCCGCGGACAGCCGGGAGCACCGGCCTAGGCGGCCTTGGCCGTTTGAGGGTTTGTGCTCCAGGGTCGGCTGGGGGCACCAGGGACCGCAGGAGGGGTCTCTCCGTAGGGGCGTAAGACGGCCTCACCTTGACCCTGATTTCGTAGGTGGTGAACCGGCCCCGGCCGACTCCCACTGTCTGCGGGTTGCTCACATCGATCTCGAGGAAGTTGCTGGGAGGCCCGTAGGCGTCATTCAGGTTCTGCGGCTTAGTGATCAGCCGCCGGGTGTCCGCCACGGTCTCCGCCATTTCGCTGCTGCAGCCGTCGCCGCCGCCGCCGCGGGCTCCCTCCACCCCCTCGGCGTTCCACCGACCCCGCTGCCGCCGCTGCTGCCCGCCGCGGGGACGCCGGGCTCGCGCGCAGCGGTCGCAGGGCGAACGAGCACGTACGGTGGGTGTTCTCTCCGCACGCGTAGCTCCTCCCCGCGCCCCTCCGGCTTCCGCCTCCTGTCCCCAAGAGGGGAACAGCTGACCCGCCGGAACGCTGCATCCTGGGCCGGGAGCCCCAGGGGAAACCGCGGAGGGTGACTGCGCACGAGGCAGAGGAAGAAAAGCGCAGTCAGGTTACTTGTAGGTGCGAACAGGTTCCGGCCAGACTACAGCGCCCACAGTGCATCGGGCGAGCGCGCCGCCGCGGGTCTGCGGCCCAGGTGCTGCGGGACCGGGGGTGCGAGGGCGGGCGCTTCCTGTGTTGCTGTGTCCGTTTTGGCCTGGACCAGTGGGGAGAACGCCGGAAACGGTCTTCGCGGTCTTGGGAGCCGCTTGGACAAAAGTTAAACGGCGAGGTAGCGGAGGTTTGCCCGCAATCCGAACAAAACTGCCTACGCTCAGTGCCAACCTATCCACCGTCTCACTGTAAACCACTGAAAATGCCTTTCTAGATAACCTTGAATTAATGCCTCAAATGATTTTGATATCAACTTGAGTTTCACCGTACATGTGTCTGGCTTGGTAAATTGAACGTGGGAAAGTAGAGTGGAATAAAAACAACGTCGCGAGATCATACCGTACGGTCGAACCGTTTGGGGAGACTGGTCGGCCCTCTGAAACAAGATAACAGTATATGGGCTGAAACCTCCTATGACTTTCTGATGTTTGAGTGATTTGCAACTTTTTCCCTTCAAGTTCCCACAAAGTTCCAGTAAATTAAAAAAAAAAGCACTAAACGTATTGGTACAGCATTTGAAGTGGAACTCAAAAAAGCCTTTATCAGAAATGAAAAAAAGACGAAACAGTTAAGTAGATAGCAGTTAATCTCCAACAAATGCAGACTTTGAGCATTGAGGTAGAAGGATAGATGTCTATCTCTGCCTGGGGAGTTCTCTCCCTTGATGTTATAGTCTCACAACTCTTTCTGCATTTCTTTATATGTTGAGTTTCAGAAAAACCATTCACTTTAAATAATCTGATCTGTCCCTTAAGCTGAAAAATTGTCTGGATCATTAGCACCCATTCTTAATAAAAATAAGAAAAGTTGGTATTAAAAAAATTTACTTAAACATGATGTAGATTATTTTCAAGCAAACTCAACATTCATTCATTAAACAAGTATTTATTGAAGGCCCAGTAGGTGTTTTCAACTCTAGATACTAGAGGTAAAAGAGTGAGGAAGACATTGAAATTCCTTGGTCTCATCAGATTAATTGTCTAGTATATGCTCTATCTTGGGGAGACAGATAGTAAACCAATAAATAATATATCTGCCAATATGATTGGTGCTATAAAGAAAATAAAACTGGATAATGTGAGAGTGACCCAGACAAGCTCATTAGGGTGGTCAGACAAGTTCTCTCTGAGTATATCTCCCTGTCAAAGAGTAAAAGTAATATCAGAATAAGTACCCAGACAGGACTCCCTGCTCGACCTGTTGCAAGAGACCCAGTGGAAACTTGACTGGTATGATTAGGGCAGTGAACTCAAAAATGTGTACAAATGACTCTTTGAATTGGAATATATGAGAGCTAAGAGACCAAGAACAACTGTATTGTGTTGTCATCTGTGACACCTGTACAAAGCAATCATGGGATATTCTCTTAGAAAGCTTCTGTCTCTTTGGAGGCCACTCAGTGCAGCCTTGGGCAGCAGCAACAATTGCCTGCAGTGGGGAAACAGCTATAGAAAATAGCAGCACCGTCAAATGGCTAAAGAAGAGCTTCCCAGGATAAACATCAGGAAAGAAATTATCTTTATTTTTCAGAAGATACGATTGTATTCCTAGAAAAATCCATAAGGAAGCTACTAGAATAAGCTACTAGAATTAACAAGAGAATTTAGTGACCGAGTGAAAGTAAAGAACTTAATTTATAATTTTCCTCTGTCTAGGCAATGTCTAGTTAGACTGGAGATGGAAAAAATACCCTATTCACATCAGTGACCAAAAGTAAAAAAAAAAAAAATACGTAGGAAGGAAGACACAGGATCTATAAGAACAAAATTATGACATTTTATTAAAAGATATAAACCAAAACCTAAATAAAAAAGACTCCATGTTCCTGAATAGGAGGACTTAATATCAGAAAAATATCACTTCATCTAAAATTAATAATGCAGGGGCTTCCCTGGTGGCGTAGTGGTTAAGAGTCCACCTGCCAATGCAGGGGACACGGGTTCGATCCCTGGTCGGGGGGGATCCCACATACCGGGGAGGAACTAGGCCCGTGCACCACAACTACTGAGCCTGCACAACTAGACACTGAGCTCTGCAACAAGAAGCCACTGCAATGGGAAGCCTGCAAACCGCAACAGAGTAGCCCCTGCTTGCTGCAATTAGAAAAAGCCTGGGCTTCCCTGGTGGCGCAGTGGTTGAGAATCTGCCTGCCAATGCAGAGAACGCGGGTTCGAGCCCTGGTCTGGGAAGATCCCACATGCCGCGGAGCAACTTGGCCCGTGAGCCACAATTACTGAGCCTGCGCGTCTGGAGCCTGTGCGCGGCAACGAGAGGCCGCGATAGTGAGAGGCCCACGCACCGCGATGAAGAGTGGCCCCCGCTTGCCACAACTAGAGAAAGCCCTCGCACAGAAACGAAGACCCAACACAGCCATACATACATACATACATACATAAAAAGAATGTAAGCAGACAAGAATATCATTAAAAAAAAAAAAAGAAAAAGCCTGCGTGCAGCAACGAAGACCCAACACAGCTGAAAATAAAAATAAATAAATAAAATAACTTAGGAGGTTCCTTAAAAAACTAAATAGAATTACCATATGATCCAGCAATCTCACTACTGGGCATATACCCAGAGAAAACCATAATTCAAAAAGACACATGCACCCCAGTGTTCATTGCAGCACTATTTACAATAGCCAGGACATGGAAGCAACCTAAATGCCCATCGACAGACAAATGGATAAAGAAGATGTGGTACATATATACAATGGAGTATTACTCAGCCATAAAAAGAAACGAAATTGTGTCATTTGTAGAGACATGGATGGATCTAGAGACTGTCATGCAGAGTGAAGTAAGTCAGAAAGAGAAAAATATCGTATATTAACGTATATATGTGGAACCTAGAAAAATGGTACAGATGAACCGGTTTGCAGGGCAGAAATTGAGACACAGATGTAGAGAACAAACGTATGGACACCAGGCTGGGAAAGTGGTGGTGGGGGTGGTGGTGGTGGTGGGATGCATTGGGAGATTGGGATTGACATGTATACACTGATGTGTATAAAATGGATGACTAATAAGAACCTGCTGTATAAAAAAATTAATTAATTAAAAAAATTTTTATCAGCATTCCTGATTGTTTATATATACATCTGTTCCTCTGACTTCTCTGAACCAATTGTAACATCTTATTCTCTCATTAATGATTTAATAAAATGTTTGACACATAAAAAATAAATAATAAAATTAATAATGCAAATAGAATCCCACTGTGATTGGTTTTAACCTCCTCTCTGCCTTGGGTGCATTGGGTAGTACTGGACAAGATTTTTTTAAAGTTCATATGTTGGAGATTAGCCAAGAAGATTATGAAAGTGAAAAAAAATCAAAGTGGGATTTGCTTTACCAAATGTTAAAACTCACTGTAAAGCTAACTATAAACAAGAGTATGGGGAATTCCCTGGCGGTCCAGTGGTCAGGACTCTGCACTTTCACTGCCGAGAGCCTGCATTGGATCCCTGGTCGGGTAATCAAGATCCCACAAGCCGCGCAGCATGGCCAGAAAAAACCAAAAAACAAAACGAGTGGTTTTGGCTCTCTATAAAATAGAGTGCAGAACAGATCCCAACAAAGAACATGATATATAACAAGGGGAGCATTTCAATTCATTGGGGAAATGTTGCTGACACAGTTGAATGTCTAGGGAATAGGGAGACCACATAGCTAGTCCCCTGCATTATACCATGGAAAAATTCCAGATAGAATTTATTTTTGTTGTTGTGGTTTTTTGTGGCCGCACCACGTGGCTTGTGGGATCTTAGTTCCCAACCAGGGATTGAATCCAGGCCCTCAGCAGTGAGAGCACGGAGTCCCAACCACTGGACCACCAGGGAATTCCAAGATAGAATTGAAATATCTTTTTAAAAAAAAATATGTTTAGAGAAAATTTAGGAGAAAAATTGTATAACCTTGAGTAAAAAAAGTGCTTCCTGGGCTTCCCTGGTGGCTCAGTGGTTGAGAATCTGCCTGCCAATGCAGGGGACACGGGTTCGAGCCCTGGTCTGGGAAGATCCCACATGCCGCGGAGCGACTAGGCCCGTGAGCCACAATTGCTGAGCCTGCGCGTCTGGAGCCTGTGCTCCGCAAGGAGAGGCTGCGATAGTGAGAGGCCCGCACACTGCGATGAAGAGTGGCCCCCACTTTCCGCAACTGGAGAAAGCCCTCGCACAGAAACGAAGACCCAACACAGCCATAAATAAATAAATAAATAAATAAATAAATAAAAAAGTGCTTCCTAAGCAATATGGGAAACAAGCTATAAAGAAAATGTAGTCATTTAAGTACATAAATTTTTAATAAAAATTACATACCAAAAGGCATTATAATAAAAAATATTGGGGGAAGTATATCTGTAACACGTAAGATAGTGAATGGCTAATATTCCTAATATAAAAAGAACTCCCATAAATTGATAAGAAAAAGACAATCCCATAGAAAAATGAGCAAAGAATATGGATAGGTACAATTTTACATGTTTTTCAGATAATGAATTTGTCAAATCCTCCTAACAACCCTATAGGTGGGTACCATTACTGTGTCCATTTTACAAATGGGGAAACTGAGGCACAAAGGCAAAATAACAAGCACAAAATGGCAAAACTAGCTCCAGAATTTATACACATAACCACTGTTTCATGCTGCCTCTTAGGAAAAGAAATTCAAATGGACAATAAGTGGGAAAAATATGCTCAACCTCACCAATCAAATAAATGTATCAATACATTAAAGCAAATATGAAATACTGTTTTCTATCATATTGGCAAAAATCAAAAAGAACAGAAACAAACAGTGTTAGGGAGACTGTAAGGAAACAGGCAATTTGCTCATATTTATCAAAATTAAAAGTATTCAGAAGAAAAATGTTCAGGACACTTTGATCCCAAAATCCAAATTTTGCTGCAAGAGACCATAGTTCTTAAGGACATAAGTCCAAGGATGTTTATTGCAGCTTTATTTGTAGTGGCAAAAACTGAAAACAGCCTGAATTAGAAATGCTTGAATTATAGTATATTCAAACTATGGGAAATTATATAATATTTTTTGTAATTTATATGTTATATATAAATTATATACTAGAGCAAATGAAATAATTCTATTTTTATTTCTTTAAAAAAAATAAGTTTATGTATTTATTTTTGGCTGTATTGGGTCTTCATTGCTGCATAGGCTTTCTCTAGTTGCAGTGAGTGGGGGCTACTCTTTTTTTTGGGGGGGAGGGCTACTCTTCATCGCGGTGCGTGGGCTTTTCATTGTTGTGGCTTCTCTTGTTGCGGAGCACGGGCTCTAGGCGCGTGGGCTTCAGTAGCTGTGGCTCGTGGGCTCTAGAGCTCAGGCTCAGTAGTTGTGGCTCGTGGGCTCTAGAGCACAGGCTCAGTAGTTGTGGCTCACGGGCTCTAGAGCACAGGCTCAGTAGTTGTGGCGCACGGGCTTAGTTGCTCCATGGCATGTGGGATCTTCCTGGACCAGGGCTTGAACCCGTGTCCCCCGCATTGTCAGGCAGATTCTTAACCAATGCGCCACCAGGGAAGTCCCTATTTTTATTTCTCAAGGTGTTAGAATATATCTATTTTTAGTTATTAGAATTAGAAGAGGAATATCCACGATGTTTTGGTAAGTAAGGATCAAAGAATAATCTGTGCAGTATAATCCCATTTGGATAAACAAACAAAACCCTGTCATTGTATATATGTACTTTTATATGTGCATATTTTTGTAGCAAAGGATATACACCAAACTGTTAACACTGGTAACACAAGGGTGGCAACTGAAGTGGGCAGTGGGGATGAGAAGATACAGCCATATTCTAACCATGGGCTAAGATGATAGAAAACTATAACCAATTTTATGTTTTCCTAATGGTTCAATTCTAGAAAAATAATTTGTCAATGTGCCTGAATTACTGTGGACACCTTGAGAGTTGTGTTCCTTGAGTAGTATATTAGATTATCACAGCTAGATAGTTCTAGTCATTAAGATCATCCATTCCTCTTTATTCAGAGATCACTGAACAGTTGGCTGATAATAATTTCATTTTCTATGAGGACTTTCTTTTTTAAAATTTTTTTAAATTGAAATATAGTTGATTTACAATGTTGTGTTAGTTTCAGGTGTTCAGCAAAGTGATTCAGTTATATATTACATATGTGTATATATACATATATTCTTTTTCAGATTCTTTTCCATTATAGGTTATTATAAGATATTGAATATAGTTCCCTGTGCTATATAGTAAATCCTTGTTGTTTATCTATTTTATATATAGTAGTGTGTATCTGTTAAAACTGTTATTTATCCCTCTCCCCCGCCCTTTCCCCTTTGGTAACCATAAGTTTGTTTTCTGTGTCTGTGAGTCTGTTTCTGTTTCATAAGTAAGTTCATCTGTATAATTTTTTTTTTTTAGATTCCACGTATAAGTGATATCATGTGGTATTTGTCTTTCTCTGTCCGACTTCACTTAATATGATAATCTCTAGGTCTATCTATGTTGCTGCAAATGACAATATTTCATTCTTTTTTATGGTTGAGTAATATTCCATTGTGTGTGTGTATATGTATGTGTGTGTGTATATATATATATATATATATATATATATATATATATATATACACCACAGATTCTTTATCCATTCATCTGTTGTTGGACACTTAGATTGCTTCCATGCCTTGGCTATTGTAAATAATGTTGCTATGAACACTGAGGTGCATGTATCTTTTCAAGTTAGAGTTTTCATCATTTCCTGATAAGTACCCAGGAGTGGGATTGCTGGATCATATGGTAACTCTATTTTTAATTTCTAAAGGTACCTCCATACTGTTCTCCATAGTGGCTGCACCAGTTTACATTCCCACCAACAGTGTAGAAGGGTTCCCTTTTCTCCACACCCTGTCCAGCATTTATTTGTAGACTTTTTGATGATGGTCATTCTGACTGTGTGAGGTGATACCTTATTGTAGTTTTGACTTGCATTTCTCTAATGATTAGTGATACTGAACATCTTTCCATGTACCTGTTGGCCATCTGGATGTCTTCTTAGGAGAAAGGTCTATTTAGGTCTTCTGCCCATTTTTTGATTGGGTTGTTTGCTTTTTGATATTGAGCTGTACGAGCTGTTTGTATATTTTGGAAATTAAACCCTTGTCTGTTGCATTGTTTGGAAATATTTTCTCCCATTCTGTAGGTTGTCTTTTTGTTTTGTTTATGGTTTCCTTTGCTGTGCAAGAAGCTTGTAAGTTTGATTAGGTCCTGTTTGTTTATTTTTGCTTTTATTTCTTTTGCCTTGGGAGACTGATCTAAGAAAGTATTGCTACAGTTTATGTCAGAAAATGTTTTGCCTGTGTTCTCTTCTAGGAGTTTTATGGTGTCGTGTCTTATATTTAAGTCTTTAAGCCATTTTGAGTTTATTTTTGTGTATGGTGTGAGGGTGTGTTCTAACTTCATTGATTTACATATGGCTTTCCAGCTTTCCCAACACCACTTGCTGAAGAGACTGTCTTTTCTCCACTGTATATTCTTGCCTCCCTTGTCAAAGATTAATTGACCATAGGTGTGTGGGTTTGTTTCTGGCCTCTCTATTCTGTTCCATTGATCTATATGTCTGTTCTTGTGCTAATACCACTCTGTTTTGATTACTGTAGCTTTGAGGTATTGTTGAAGTCTGAGAGGGTTATGCCTTCAGGTTCGTTCTTTTTCCTCAGGATTGCTTTGGCAATTCTGGGTCTTTTGTGGTTCCATATACATTTTAGGGTTATTTGTTATGAGGACTTTCTTGTAGGCAAAAGGAGATGCTGCCTTGTGGGACCAGCTAGTTTATATTTTCATTTTAAATTTGTAAATTGAGGTTCTGTCTTATCAATCAGTGTCTTGTGAACTTGACTAATGCATCACTCCCCCAGGCCTAATCACTTCTGAGGAAAATGGTAAAACCAAGTAGCTGGACCTCCAGAGTGTCAGACTCTGAAAATGTGGCAAACCTAGTGAAGTCCTGTAAACTTCTCAAGGGCCAGCTTGGCCACTCTTATATATTTTTCTAATTCAAAGCTCACACCCTAACCTACCTCTAAACCCCTGCTCCCAGGCTGCTGTGATTTCCTGAAGAAAATCCCAAACTAGCTGGCACCTTTGCAAATTTATGGTTTCCAACCTCAGCTGACCCTTCAACACACCTCAGCATTCCCTTATTTTATCCTCTTCTTGTATTTCACACCCCTGTTCCTTACTCTCAGCATGTAACCTCACTTCATGCAGTACAAAGCAAAGTAAAAGCCACAGAGTTTAGTATCTCCCTCCTCTCCACTGAAGACTACTTACAACATGAGTCACCCTCAGAACTTCTGAGAGCTCAAGGCATGCCCAGTCTACTTCCAGCTTCTGAGAATGCGGGCATTTTCAGATTTGGTATTGAGGAAATTATAAACACTGCAGTTTGTTTGTTAATTTTAAATAAAGCATTTACATGATTCAAAAGTCAAAATGCACTTAAGAGTATCCATTGATATACCTGCCTCCAATCCCTGTCTGCAGCCATCTAGTTCCCCTTTCTATTGACAGCCACTGTTACCAGTTTCTTGCTGCATATCTTTGTATCCTTCCAGAAATATTCTAGCATGCTTACATATATATATGTATATATAACAAAAATGGCATCATAGGATACACACACTTTTGCACCTTATTTTACTTAACAATATATCTTGGAGATAGATCCACACTTATACAGCAGCAAAGTATTTCATTACCTGATGTACCATAATTTATTTAACTTGTCCCTGAAGGGGAGCAGAATGTGTGACCCCAAAATATGCCAGTTTGGCATGTGGATTATCTTGAACAGAGGGCAATCAAGATGCAGCAGACTCAAGAAAAACTTGTACCTCTCTCGCCACTACCTAAAAGAACGTAGATAGGGGTCCTGGCCTAGAGAGAGCTATTACCAGAGAGAACTTTTGTCTGATGACCTATTTCTGTGGCAGGGCAAACATCTAATTACCAAACATCTGTTCCTCTTATTGTCCTGTGAATTACTGTCCTCCCCCTTGGAAGCCCCAGGCCCCTATCCCATTCCTTAGCTCAGGATGGTACATAAGCTTCAACTGCCCAACTTGCTCTTTAGTCTCATGCTTCTATGGGACTCCTGTACATACAAAATTAAATTTGTTTCTCTCCTGTTACGTTGTTTTATGTCAATTTGATTATTATCTACCCTAGAAGGGTAGAGGGAAAATTTTTTCTCCACTACATCCCCTACTGACGAATATCTTTGGTGACCTCAGTCTTTCACTATTACAGTGCTGCAGTGAATAACCTTGAATATGCCATCATTACACACACATGGGATTATATTTGCAGGATAAGCTCCTGTACGGGCATACCTCAGAGATACTATGGGTTCAGTTCCCAACTACCACAATAAAGCAAATATCACAAATAAGCAAGTCCACAAATTTTGTCATTTCCCAATGCATACAAAAGTTATGTTACACTACATTGTAGTCTGTTAAGTGTGCTACAGCATTATGTCTCAAAAAACAATGTGTATACCTTAATTAAAAAATAATGCTGTTGGAAAAATAGCGCTGATAGACTCGCTCCGCTAAGAGTTACTGCAAACCTTCAATTTGTAAAATTGCAATATCTGCAAAGCACAGTGAAATTTTCAGCCCCACCCCCTGACTCCTGGGAATGTGGCAGACAGGAGAGGGCAAGGAAGAGCCTTGCGCCCCTCCCCCATATCTTGCCCTGGACACCTCTTCCATTTGGCTATTCCTGAGTTGTTATCCTTTATAATAAACTGTTAAACATAAAGTGTTTTTTCTGAGTTCTGTGAGTCGAATTATTAAACCTGAGGGGGAAGGGGGTCATGAGAATCCTCAAATTTGTAACCAGCCAGGCAGGAGTGGGTAGCTTAGGCACCCCATTTAAGGCTGGTGTCTGAAGTGGGGGCAGTCTTGTGGGACTGAGTCTTTAACCTGCAGGGTCTGTGCTAAGTCCAGGTATTTAGTGTCAGAATTGAATTGAATTGTTGGGTGACCAGCTGGGGTTGGAGACTCAGAGGCTTTGGAGATGATGTTAAGCCCTTCTAGGAGCATATCAGATAGTCTCTATCCTTCCCTTAAAGGTTAAGTTCTCTACTTCCACGGTCATGGAGGGGTCAGTGCAGGGTTACTCCTTGGACTGTCTAAGAGTTCGGGATCTTGGGGAGGTTAATACTTTAGTTGAACACATCCTCACACTGATTTTCTTTGTATATTTGTTCACAGTTTCATTTAAAGAAGAGGCAACGGACTTCCCTGGTGGTCCAGTGGTTAAGACTCCGTGCTTCCACTGTGGGGGGCATGGGTTCGATCCCTGGTTGGGGAACTAAGATCCTGAAAAAAAAAAAAAAAAAGAAAAAAGAAAAAAAGAAGAGGCAAGACCTGGAGCAAGCCACTCAGCAAAATAAACCTGGTAACGTGATTCACTCTCAGAAGGCAGGTTAGTGAGCATCTGTTGATCTGTTGTGTTTTAGGCACGCCCTTTGAGGGGTCTTACTCCGTACCCTGAGATCCTTCACAGAGTGTCTCTTCCAACGCACACTCAATTCTACATTTTGTTACTTTTTTTTTTTTTTTTTTTTTTTTTGCGTGATTTAGTGTCTCTTCTGTATTGGTAAATCAGGCAGTGCCCAGCTGGTTGTATCAACACCGGAACCCCCCTCTCTTGCTTTTATCCAAGTTCTTCTCCACCAATTATGCCTTTTTCCCTATATCTTCTCTTAACCCTTTGTGGTAGCCATGAGAATGTGCCTCTCAGATCTCTAGCCTCAGGAAACATAATTAACCTATGGCCTCAGCTGCTGTGCGCTGAAATTCGTTACTGCATTTGCTCTGAGTCCACATTTCCCATGGCTGCTCACAGCCAAATGCTGAGCACACCAGCCAATGGCTGAGGACTGCTTAGACACTCCTGGGTGAGGAGGGACTGTCCTCTTAGAGATGACATTGGATCCAGTGTCTGGAAGAGTCAAAAGCAGCCATGACAATGAGCAATTTCTGTCCTTGCTCAAGTGGTTGACTTCTGGGGGGATAAAAAAAAACGCCACAGGATTCCTTTTGAAATTGAAGGCCCCTGACCTCATGCAGAGTGGCTGATTTCAACCATGTAAGGCCAGGCAAGGTTAGTGTAAACCTGAATCAGGGTGAAAATACACAAGTCCTGAGCTTTCGGAACAGTGGGAACCAGGCATTTGTATTCCTTCTCTCAAGAAAATGGATTATGAACTTTCTAAGTAAAGAACCAACAATGTTATCTAGAGCAGTGTTTCTCAAACATTAATATGCATACAAGTCACCTGGAGATTATGTAAAACTGCAGATTCTGATCCAGGAGTTCTAGGATGAGACCTGAGATTTTGCATTTCTGACAAGTTCCAGAAAATGCCATCGCTGCTGGTCTCCAGACCACACCAAATAGCAAGGATCTAGAGAATCTGAAGAATGCCATATATATTGTATTGATTAATTGGTGGGGCAGGGAGAGGGTCATTTCCAGAACCAATAGCATCATGTGGTCTCCTTAGCTGAACAGATATGTCTCCCTTAGGACACTGAGAGCATTCTAGCCATTCATGTGACAAATATGTACTGAGCAGCTACAGTAAACCAAGTGCTGTGCTAGGTGCTAGGGCAGGAGGGAGCATGGAGAGGAGGGAAGGTGGCGAACAAGATACGGTTTTTGTTTCCTGGATCTTTCAGTCTGGTCATAGGGATATGTCAGTAGAACGTGATGAGAGCCACATAGCCCAGTCTTAAGGGTAATAGGGAAAGAATTCCAGAAGGAAGCAACAAAACTGAGACATAAAGTTAGTGTTTGACGTGCAAAGTGCCTGTGATTTGGGTGTGCCTGTGTGTGGGAGGTGCATTCCAGAGATAGAGATAAATACAGAGGCCCAGAGGAAATCACTGCTGGGGAACTACACATAGTTTAGTACTACCGGAATGAAAGTGCAAAATGGCAAGGACTAAGGCCAGAGGGACAAGGCCATGAGGCATTACAATGTTTGTGGTTCTGGACATTATCTAAAGACATTCTAAAGGAAACCACTGAATGGGAGTGACTTGATTTTTAGTTTAGAAAGATCACTCTGGCAGAACTAAGATAGCAGCAGTGGGAATGTAGAGAAAAGAATGGACTTGAGAAATAGTTGCCCCTATTTCTCTAGTTTGACCCAAAGAAAGTACTGCATTAAGCAGGTGAGGACTGCCCAGACTGGAAATCTATGAGAAGCCAGGTCGGAAGAGAGTGTCAGGACGCAAACAGCGCCATAACTCCTACTGGGAGGTGAGAGGCCTGGCAAGTCTCTGTGGATTGGTATCAGTGTTCTAGTGAAAGGCCTTAGCCACTAGGATATACACAGGCATACCAGCTTTGATTCCTAGTTGTGTTTGCAAAGGAAGTAAGCTCTCCTAACTACTCATTTGGGAACACATCTTCACAGGAGGTGTATTTGGCCAGAACCTGTGGGCTGGTTTCAGTAGAGAGATTGACCAGGCCTGCTGCAACAGGGCTTGATCCACTCAGCTGTTTAATGCTCCCAAATCGATACTTACCTCAACTTGGAGTATGGGCATATTACTACAATGTTTGCCGCCCCACAGCACACACTCACACAGGCACCCATGTGATATTTCTGTTTGTTGTCCTATTGACTAACCAAACTCAGCATATCTAAAGTCACTCTCATTCCATTTACTCTCAAGCAATACCCCCAATATTTATATCCTTTTTGCTGTAAGTATTATTTTTTGAATTGCTTGGGCTTTAGCTGTGCATCATCTTTTTCACCTCTTTCTCATCTGCCCTCACCCCCTTGCCATACCCTAGCTTGGTTAATGTTAGACCACAGAGATCTCCATGCCACCTTGCTTTCTCTAATCTCTTCTATCCATTAGGCACAATACTAGCATGATTTACGTACTACCATTCTGATATGTTTTTATAGTATAAATATCTCTTGCCTAGAAATTTATATTTTACATAAATGTGTCTGACTTGAAGACAATACTATGAGCAAATCAATTATATTTAGTGAGGGTTTGGTAGAGGAAATGGGCAAAATCCTTAGTAGCCAAGTAACCCTAGAAAAGTTACTTTGCCTGACTGTGCCTGTTTCTTCATGTATAAAATGGGGACAAAAATAGTATCTACCTTACCAGGTGATTATGAGTACTGAGAGTTAATATTTATAAAGCATTTAGAACAGTGCCGGACACATGGTAAGCCCTGAAAGGCCTAGAATCTGTGAACGAGTCGATAAGGAAATGGCCTTACCTAGAAAGAAAGAATGTAGTTGGAAATCATAGGATGAGGCCTTGAAGCCATGATTAGAAGTGACTGGTGGTGTGTGGCTAGGCCTGTGAGCAGAGGCTATTCAATCAATGTTGTAACTAAATGAATCTAGTACTGGAAAGCTTGATGATCCTCTTGACCAAAAAACTGAGCTTAAATCTATTGACAGCGTGTTTCAAAGCCTTGATTTATTTACTGTCATTTTAGATTCAAAATATTAGTTTTCACAGGCATTTCTGTCTAAGGCAATGTCAATTAATTAGGTCCCAAGTAAAACATCTGCCGTGGGAGATTTACATTACCATAGCCTGTATTTGAGAAAGTCAAAAATTTCAAAATATCGTTAGTTCCAAAGTATATTTTTGATAGACCAGCTTGAATACTGCATTGTGGATAACAAGGTTAAATAAAGGTTCTAATAAGACAAACAACGACAATTTAAATAAATCAGATGTTTTTGTCGAAGATTACTCTGTGATTTTCTCCAATTATTCATGACATTTCACCCATTCATATTGTGATCTGCTTTAATAGTGAAGGGAAAAAAAAAACCTCATCTCCTTGTTTATTCTTTGTTCTCAAGGAGATAAGCTGTTTATAAAGATACGTTATTTGTTATTTAAATCACTTTTACTGAAGTTGTTTATGTCCTTGTTTCAGTTTCTAAAAATATTGCAACAATTGTAATTCTTCTTAGAGATGTCTATTCAATTCAGAGTGATTTGTACTGAAATTCTTTGCTAAATGGGCACAGGTGCTATGTGTATAACATGCTAGAGTGAGTCAAAACTAATAAATGCTAAAAAAAAAAGATAACGGGGATATACTTGTGTCAACTTTCAAAATCTGTGATTAAAAACATTTTAGACCTAACATCTCAGATATTTGTAAATGTCTAACTCTATACTTGCCACTTCAAAACTATTTAATAATAGTAATAATAATAAATTAGATAACACAAAACTATAAGCAGAAAAACTGTATAATTTAAATCCAGAAATCTATTTCTTAGAAAATGCCCTTTAATCACTTTGCAGATTTTCAAGATCATAATTATTATATAAAAGTAATTACATTAAAAGATAATTTACCTGGTATTAAAGTATCAAATTAAAGCTGAAAAACAGTACCTATAAGCAGAATTATATTTTTTTAAAAATTGTTGAACAGCAAACACAGGAAATTATATCTCTTGTTTTTCTCTTTGCTATGCATAAAATCATCTCCAGAATAAATTTTAGTAGTTTAATACTGTAAAGCTACATAGTAGTATAGCATACAGCTCTAAAAATACACATCTTGCATATCAATCTATAAGTTCAAACTATGGCTTATCTTAGGTAATCAACAGGATTGATATGTGAAATAAAGCCAAGTGGATTTGATATTTTAAGAGACAGTTGATTATTTCCAAAAACAAAAGCTTCAAAATCCAGCTGAGTTGATTTGGACTAAAGAAATGAAGCCTGGTACCATGAATTATAGTATGTATTCCTGCTGAGTAAGCCCTGGATATGGCAAACTCAGATCTGTGGATGCACATCTCTCCCTTTGAAGTTGATGAGAAATACTTGGGCTAACTGAGATACATGATGGGAAAATTGGGCCCTTATAATTGGTGTTTATAGACATTAGAGATCTCATGACACTTTCCTCATCTGGTGCCTTAGTTTTCTCCAATCTTGGTTTTGGCAGAAGACACCCTTCTTGAATTAGATATGTCCCATGACTAAAAGGTATTTAAGTTTTATCATCTAGAGACTCTAGATTGAGAACTTCTCTGTTATCAGTAAAGTTGGGTAATTACTTATCCAAGTAATCTTCCCAAGAGGTCCATTTGAAAACAAAACAAAACACCCAGCTGATTCCTTTGAAGTCTAGGCCAAATCATGGCTAATTCTGAGTGTAGTCACCAGGTGCAAGTACCAATACTTATAAACAAATGAGTTCATATAGCTTTATGATTGCATCTGTGAGTTTTGATGAAGAGCTGCAATTTAATTTAATTTTAGTTCCTCTGAAGAAGCAATCTATAGAACTGAAAAACACTGAGTCTATTTGATTGCCTGGATATGCATTGCATCAAATTTAACCAAACAACAGAACTGGATTGATTATGACCATCACTGCATGGCAATCAGAATTCTATATAGCATGGTATACTTTTTGTCTATATATATATCTGATTTAAGGGCCTTTTGAAGAACTATCTAATTGAATAAGCTTTCAGTCCCTCGTACTCTTCAGGTAACTTCAAGAACGAGTGGTGCCTGTATTATCTTGGTTAAGTCACTTATCTCTAGGATCATTGAGTCTCAATATGTAAAACGGTTGGGTTAAAATCAGAAGATCTTTAAGGTACCTTGAAGATTTAAAAATAATTTTTCTCATAAGTCTGGATATCCATTACATGAAGTTTTTTTTTTTTTGTAATGATGAATACTGAATACACATGCAGTATTAAACCTGGAACATTCTTGGAGTTGCCCTGGAAATACTAAAATTTGATTATTAGTTTTCATAATTCTATTTTTCTTTTTATTAACTGAAGTATAGTTGAACTACTATTGTGTTAGTTTCTGGTATACAGCAAAGTGATTCAGTTATACATATATATACATATTCTTTTTTCATATTCTTTTCCATTGTGGTTTATTATGGGATATTGAATATAGTTCCCTGTGCTACACAATAGGACTTATTATTTATCTATTTTATATATTATAGTTTATATCTGCTAGTCCCAGTAATTATTTTTTTCTAATTATTGAGTTGGCCAAAAAGGTTCGTTCGGTTTTTTCTGTAAGATAGCTCTAGTAGCACTTAGTTGTCTTTAACTTCATTCAAAACAATTTTGTTAGATTGTATGTGTCAGCTGTCAGACCAGTTGAAACTGGTAGCGATCAAATCGAGACATTCATTGAGAACAATCAATGTTATACCACGCGGGAGATAGCCGACATACTAAAAATATCCAAATCAAGCATTGAAAATCATTTGCACCAGCTTGGTTATGTTAATCTCTTTGATGTTTGGGTTCCACATAAGTTAAGCAAAAAACCCTTCTTGACTGTATTTCCACATGCGATTCTCTACTTAAACATAATGAAAACGTTCCGTTTTTAAAACAAATTGTGGCTGGCAATGAAAAGTGGATACTATACAATAATGTGGAACGGAAGAGATTGTGGGGCAAACAAAATAAACCACCACCAACCACACCAAAGGCCAATCTTCATCCAAAGAAGGTGATGTTGTGTATATGGTGGGATTGGAAGGAAGTCCTCTAATATGAGCTCCTTCAGGAAAACCAAACGATTAATTCCAACAAGTACTGCTCCCAACTAGACCGACTGAAAGCGTCACTCGATGAAAAGCGTCCAGAATTAGTCAACAGAAAATGCATAATCTTGCATCAGGATAACGCAAGACCGCATGTTTCTTTGATGACCAGGCAAAAACTGTTACAGCTTGGCTGGGAGGTTCTGATTCATCCACCGAATTCACCAGACATTACACCTTCGGATTTCTATTTGTTTAGGTCTTTACAAAGTTCTCTTAATGGAAAAAATTTCAATTCCCTGGAAGACTGTAAAGGGCACCTGGAACAGTTCTTTGCTCAAAAAGATAAAAAGTTTTGGGAAGATGGGATTATGAAGTTGCCTGAAAAATGGCAGAAGGTAGTGGAACAAAAGGGTGACTATGTTGTTCAATAAAGTTCTTGGTGAAAATGAAAAACGTGTCTTTTATTTTTACTTAAAAACCAAAGGCACTTTTTGCCCAACCCAATAAGAAAAGTATCAGAACGCATTTAGGAAATAAAGATGGGGGTAGGGTGTGGGAAGATGAGATCAACTTTCCAGTTTTTTGAGAATAGTATATATGGAGGTTCATGAAAACAAATGAGATACTTGGTAAATCACTGGGTTTTAATCATTTATGAGAAGATGGTAAGGTAGGTTAGGAACCAGATCTTGATTTTCTAAAGGTCCATAATAAATTGTATTTCATTCGGTAGACAGTAGGGAGACATTGCAAGTTCAGAATCTGTGATGCAGTGTGGTCAGATAGGTCACATTTTTGGAAACAAACCTGATAGCAAGATGGATCAGAGGAGAGAGAGACAGAGCCAGTTAGGAGATGACTGTATTACCCTTGGAAAGACAGGAGGAAGACCCAGTGGTAGTTGGTGGATTTATGCCATATTAAGATGATAGATTCAGTTATATCTAATGAAAGATTGCATGTGAATGATGAGGAAGAGAAATTAATTGAAGGTGGCTCCCAGATTACAAATTTGCATGTGGATTTGGGGGAGGTTAGAAATGGTTGGGGGTTGCTTCTATTTTTAAAAGAAAGATGGCAGAGAGGGCATGTGGAGAAATTACATAAGAAAAGCCTCTCCTTCCCCCTTAAAATTTGGGTAAGAAACATTTAAGGAGGAAATATATAGGTAAATAGACAAATAGACATATTATCATGTGGTTCAAATAAAAAAAAGAATATCCTGATAAAGGATATTCAAAACTGAAAAACACTCATACAACTCAATATCAAAAAAACAAAAAATCAAAAAAAACCAAACAACCCAATCCAAAAATGGGCAGAAGATCTGAATAGACATTTCTCCAAGGAAGACATACAAACAGCTAATGGGCACGTGAAAAGATGCTTTACATTGCAAATTATTAGAGAAATGCAAATCAAAAGCACAATGAGGTATCATCTCACACCTGTCAGAATGGCCATCATCAAAAAGTCTACAGAAAACAAACAAACGTTGGCAAGAATGTGAAGAAAAGGTAACCCTTATACACTGTTGGTGGGAATGTAAATTGGTGCAGCCACTATGGAAAACAGTATGGAAGTTCCTCAAAAAACTAAAAATAGAACTACCATATGATCTAGAAATTTCATTACTGGGTGTATATCTAGAAAATAAGATAGAAAATAAGAAAGCATTAATTCAACAAGGTACATGCACCCCAATGTTCATAGCAGCACTATTTACAATCGCTAAGATATGGAAGCAACCCAAGTGTCCATGAACAGAGGGAATATATATACACACCATATATGTGTATGTGGTGTATATATGTGTTTATATATATGTGTGTGTGTATATATATGTATATATATATATATATAAACAAATTATATACACAATGGAATATTACTCAGCCATAAAAAGAATGAAATTCTGCTATTTGCAGCAATATGGATGGACTAAGAGAATATTATCCTTAGTGAAATAAATCAGACAAACACTGTATGATATCATTTATATGTGCAATCTAAAAAATAAAACAAATGAACATAGATGCAAAACAGAAACAGAGATTTAGAAAACAAACTAGTGGTTACCAGTGGGGAGAGGGAAGGGGGGAGGGGCAAGGTAGGGGTATGGGATTAAGAGATACAAGCTATTATGTATAAAATAGATAAGAAACAAGGATATATTCTATAGCACAGGGAATTAGAGCCGTTATTTTATAATATTAATAGCTTTTAATGGAGTATATTCTAAAAATACTGAATCACTATGCTGTACATCTGAAACTAATATAATATTGTAAATCTACTATATTTCAATAAAAAAACTTGAAAAACAAACAGAACCAGTTATTTTGAATCTGTTGTTGAAAATAAGTAGAAAGAAACTAAATAAAGAGTTAAGCACTGAACATGACTTCAAATATTTCGTCTTTGACCAGTCTCTAGTTACAGATGAAATAGTGTTTCATTAACGAAAAAAATGGTAGCTTTTGTTGGAAGTTCAGCAGATGTGTAATTCTTACTTATTAGAAGGAATGGACTGCTTGCCACAAAATCTATACTTGATGTAAATGTATATTACTGAGGTGGGTATATCTTGTTCAGAAATTTCCATAGGTAATAAGGCACTTAGGCATATTTATTTAGTTTGTTGAAATTAAGTAACCTAAATTATATTTTTGGCTAAGGATCTTTAATTACAAATACTGGAATTTAGAAGCTAGATATTTTTACTCTGACTCCAGAAAATGAGTTTTTATGGTTTAAATCATTCCTTATGTGTCTTCAAATGAACCATATTGTCTCTTGTAGCTAAAGTGTTTCTTTGTTAAATTAGAAGAACCTATAATTATGAGGAAACGTGTGATGATAAATAAATGAATGAATAAATAAGTGAAAAATAAGGGCTCTTTGGCTGTATTCCAATTACTTCTCTGATGTTGAATTTGATGGTGTTTTTTATTAATCTTCAAGTGAACTCAAAATATTAGGAGCATCACTGATTTCATGAAGCAGGTAGTCTGGTTTTTGCAGAAAGACTAAACTGATGATAAATTTTGTATTTGTACTAAGACAACTCTTTCAGTCACTTAATACACATTTATGGAGTGTGTACTAACTTAGGCACTATTCTAGGCCCTGGGGATACAGCAGTGAACAAAAGAGACATTAATCCCAGTCCACATGGAGCTTAAACTCTAGGAAGAGCAGTAAGAGCAGATAATAAGCTAACAAGTTAGTAAAGTATATATAGTGATGTTGGAGAAAATAAAGCTAGGAAGGAGGAAGTTGGGTAGTTAGGTGGTTAGGAAAGGCCTTCACTGGCAAGGTAGCATAAGGAACTAAGGACACAAGGAAGTGAACCAAGTAGATATCTTGGAGGAGAGCATTCCATGCAGAAGGCACAGGAAATGTAAAAGCTTTGAGGTGGGAAACAGGTTTGTGAGTTCCAGGAACTCACATACCATAGTATGTTATCGACCAACCACTTTCTTTCCAATTTTTGTCATCATTTTTTTTTTTAATGATTGCATTGATTGATTGATGGCTGTGTTGGGTCTTCATTGCTGCACGCAGGCTTTCTCCAGTTGCAGCGAGCAGAGGCTTCTCTTGTTGTGGAGCACGAGCTCTAGGCGTGCAGGCTTCAGTAGTTGCGGCACGTGGGCTCAGTTGTTGTGGCTCTCGGGCTGTAGAGCGCAGGCTCAGTAGTTGTGGTGCACAGGCTTAGTTTCTTCACGGCATGTGGGATCTTCCCAGACCAGGGCTCGAACCTGTGTCCCCTGAATTGGCAGGCGGATTCTTTTTTTTTTTTTTTTTTTTTTTAAATTTTTATTTATTTATTTTTGGCTGTGTTGGGTCTTCGTTTCTGTGCGAGGGCTTTCTCTAGTTGTGGCAAGCAGGGGCCATTCTTCATCGCGGTGCGCGGGCCTCTCACTACGCGGCCTCCCTTGTTGCGGAGCACAGGCTCCAGACGCGCAAGCTCAGTAGTTGTGGCTCACGGGCCTAGTTGCTCCGCGGCATGTGGGATCTTCCCAGACCAGGGCTCGAACCTGTGTCCCCTGCATTGGCAGGCAGATTCTCAACCACTAGCGCCACCAGGGAAGCCCGGCAGGCGGATTCTTAACCACAGCGCCACCAGGGAAGCCCTGGCCTGATTTTGTCCCTGAGATTAGATTCCAGAACTACTTGGCACTTCTCTAGGGAGATTTTTTAGTAGGAAAAGATAACGCTTTGTGATTTTCTGATTTACTTTTTCTGATAATGTTCAAAATTCCTTTTAGGGCTTTTTTTTTGTTTTTGTTTTAGCAATTGCAGGAACGGCAGGAGTTTGGGATTGGTATTTTAATAAAATAGTTTACAGTGGCTACTTAATTAGTTTTCTGGTCATAATAAATTCTCTTGAATACAACAAATGTAATTTAAATTATTTCCAAGTTACCTCATACTTGTACACAGTAAAGTTCATTTGCCATGTTTCTGTCCACTTGCACAGTCATGTGAAAATTTCCTGCAGATCTTCCTGTCAATTTGGCATTAAACTATCAATGAGTTCCTATTTCACTTCCATAATTATTAAGCCTTTGGAATCTCTATTAAGAGGTAATTTCATTGACCAAGACCAAGACAAGCAGTTGTTTTACCAGAGCAAGCAAAATGATACCCAGACACTCTCTGAAAGTCTTGAGTGTAATGAATATGTAAGTCAAGGAAGAAACAGTCCAGTTTTTTCAAAAGGCCTTTCACAAAGCATCACACCAAAAATTAGTAACATTAAATGAAACAAACATGGAGGAATAGTTTGTCGTGTCAGACAATGGAATTAAAGATAGAAAAAAATGTGAAATGACATTTTGAAAGACACAATCAAAATAATTTTTCTATAAACGGTTTGACAGAGTCAGTAGAGAAATCTCCAAAATATTATACCATGCTATATGCTCTCCTTTTCCTGTTTCTTTGGAATCTTCTATTGTAGACCAACTACCTAACTTCCTGGAACTCTTTCTAGTGTAGTCTGAAACGTGGCTTTCTCCTTCCTGTAATCCAGTTTTTTTATTTTTATTTTTTTTTCCCCACTGCGCCACCCGGGATCATAGTTCCCCCGACCAGGGATGGAAGCCGTGCCTGCTGCAGCGGAAGCGCAGTCTTAACCACTGGACTGCCAAGAAAGTCCCTAGTCCAGATTTTCTTGCCTGCCTGCCTTAGCTCACTCTATTCCCTGTTCTTGGAAGGTCTTCATTTCCTGTTAAAAGTAAAGCTTCTAGAAGGCCTTCCTGATTTCCCAGCCAAAGTGGTCTTTCACTGATTCCAGAACACCTAGTAGAATCTTTGGTGGCTTTCTTTATCCGTCCTTACCAGATTGCCTGCCTCTTCTGGACAGCAGTTTGTATTCCCAATACAGTTATCATAGTGACTCAAAACATTTTTTGTTTAATCAAATTAGGGCAGATCACTTAGAAATTCCTCCTTAGATACACTATCCCACAGCCACTCTATCTACTTGTTCATCTCGGGCCATTGGCTTTCGCATGTTACACAAATTTTCAATGTTCTTTCAAAACATTTGAGTGTATGCCACATTGAAAATGATTTATGCTCTTGAAATACAGAAAGCAAAAGTGGTAGGAGCACATTTCACGTACTCTGCCAAAGATGCGTTGGACGCTGGAGGCAAATAAATTGGGGATACCGTTTACGGAGCTAACAATATTTCGTTAAAATATGAAGGCCCACTGGACCACCTACACTTTATTTAGGTTTTGGAATCTCGATCAGGTACACTAACCGAAAAGGCTCAGGAGTGGTTACTTGAATACACGCCGCAAACACGTTCTAACTCCTAGAAAGTGTTTTTAGATCCGCTGCTGCAGCTGCTGGGCGGACAACTGCCCCTGCCCCCAGCCTAAAGCTGCCCTCCGCCCCGTCCCTTCGTCCGGCCCCCGCGCCGCCGCACTGCATGCTGGGAGTCGTAGTCCCGGTTTGCTCTGCCCGGAGGGATCGAAGGGCACCGGAGACCAGCTTGCCCTCGCGCTACTAGAGGTCGCGTTCTTCCGCTGCTCCCTTTCGTTCTGTCGGGCGGAGCCTTCCGTGAGCACAGCTGGATTTGTCTGTGCTACCGTCTCTCTTCTGGGTTTCAATAAAGTTTTCCTCTTCCTTCCCCTGTACGGAGCTCAAGATGGCGGCCTCTTGGTCGCCCTTGGTTACCCTGCGCTTAGCGCCGAGCCGGCTGAGAGGAAGATGTGTCCGGTGCAGGGCTTGGGCCGCTGCTCTCCCCCCTTCGGTCACCGCCCCTGGAAACCCCTTTTGTAAAGGTTAGTGACTGTATCTGGAGTAAGCCGAGACGACTGCTTATGACCGGGGCAGTCTCGGGGCAGTCACCCTCCCTCCTCGAGCTCCCCAAACTGCCTCCTTGGTTCACGGTTTTCGAGAGGTTTCTTCGAAAGGAGTTCCACCCTCTCTTGCACCGCTGTTACTGCCTGCTCTTGAAGGAGCACTGAGGGAGGTGGCCCAGAGTGACTTTCATTTTGAGGGTTAGATGTCGACCCAGGGGTCGTTCCCTACTGGCTGTTAGAGAGTAGAGACCTGTAAACCCAGGTGTGGGGAGTACCTCGCTTGAAGGGATTCAAGTGTGGGGTTGAGGCCTGGGAACTCTTCCAACCTGCCCCATCCCAAGCTCTCCAGGCTGGTGAGCCGGGACTGTACCTCTGACATCTGCAGGCCCCGCGGGCTCTCTGGATTGCGGGAATGCAAGTGTACAGACATTCTCAGATTGAGGGATCGATTCTTTGTGTTCTTTTCAAGTCCTAAAGGCTTCAGCGAGGCGTATTTTGTCACCGGGCTTGCATCATTCATTCATTCTTTCAAATTGTTATTCATGAATAAATGAACCTGTATTTTGAGTAACCAAGGCCACAGGAGTGCTAGTTTTACTGTATTCATATACTCCCACTAAATTGCGGGCTACTCAAAGGCAAGGACTGGGTGTCATTGTTTCCTCAGCACTTAGCACAGTGTTTGGCGCCTGATGGGCAGATATATTTTTTGAATGAATGAATGACGTTATTCTTATTGCTCCCTCATCCACATATTACGCTTTCCTTTTTAAAAAAAATCTCCAGGCACCCCACCCTTATACATCTTTATAAACTGATTCTCATTGGCAATTTAGCTAAAACTCTATCAGTCTTTGATTATTATCATAAATAGAGTTGAAATTAATACCAAAACTGTGATTAAGTCACCTTAGGTTTTACTGTAAAGTTTAGCATAATCCACTTACTGTATAATGGAATATTTTGGTAGCATGAGGTTTCGATCTTAATATAAACTATTTAAAAAAAATTTTGGAATAGGCTATACAAGCAAATAACACAAAATTCAAAAGGTACAAGAAGGAATTTGGTAAAATGTTGACTTTCTTCCACCCCTGTCCCACAGCCACTTAGTTTTCCTTCCCAGAGGCAACTTCTCATACTTGTTTCTTATGTATTCTTCCAGAGACATTCTGTATATATCCACCATATATATTTATAAATACCTGAATTAAAGAAGAATAGAAGTGGTAATATACTATACACATTGTTCTGGTCCTTTTTTTTTTCATGTAGTATATCTTGGCGATCATTCCATATCAATACGTGTAGAACTGCCTCTTTTTTTTGGCCGCCACAAGGCATGTGGGATCTTAGTTCCCCAACCAGGAATTGAACGGGCCCTCCCTGACTTGGAAGCGCAGAGTCTTAACCACTGGACTGCCAGGGAAGTCCCTGTACCTCATGTTTTAAATGGTTAAAATAGAATTCCGTTCAATGCATGTGCCATCATTTATGAAAATTAGGATTTAAGGAACATTAGCATAACAACATGAGCCTTAATGTTTGTTCTGGGTCATGCAATATGCTAAGTGCTTATCTTGTTTAATTCCCATTATCCTCATTTTGGGGATGAGGAACCCAAGGTTGCAGAAGTTATTTGGCTAGTTAAGTGGCAGAATTTGTTTTGAATGTGGACATTTGATGAAAATGCAGTTAGAGTAGAGGTCAATTTAATTGTAACTAAAGTTGCTCCCTCCCCCTCTTTAAGTAAAAGAAAAATTTAAGTTGAAACGTTATCCAGTATTTAGAGTCTGATTTAAGTTTGTTTTCTATCCTTTTCTTGATGTTTTGGGGGGCTTATTTACTGTTGACATTTGTTTTATCTCCTTTTTTTCATCTTTTCAAGTCTACTGTTTACTGCAGTGTAATGTGAGGGAAGCACATTACACTTAATGTTAAACAAAAGAAGGAAGTAGATAAAGGAAAGGAATGAGGGGAAAGGAAGAGCATGTTCTTTGTTTTTATGCTTCATTTAAGCTTTCTTTCTTTTTCTTTTTTCCTTAATTTATTATTTGGCTGCACCGGGTCTTGGTTGCAACATGCGGGATCTAGCTCCCTGACCAGGGATTGAACCCGGGCCCCCTGCATTGGGAGCGTGGAGTCTTAGCCACTGGACCATCAGGGAAGTCCCCATCTAAGCTTTAATGCCAGCCTTGGCTCTAAGACATTTTGGAAACTGGAAATGTGAAAACTTTAGGGGTCCTAAAATGCTGTTCATTCAGATCACCTAACTTTAAATTCCTTAGGAAGTACAACTTATGAATTCCATTTTGGGATATATGTATTTCCATTAGTTAGATTATTAAACAATTGAAAGTATCAATAAAATTTGGTATCTTAAATAATTTAAGTACATATGTCAATTTTGATATTACTGCTTGTTTTCTTTTAGGTCTAAGTGTATCTTCATTTAATGTAACTGTTATTCAATCTCCAGATAGTTATGGGGAAACATTTTATTAGAAATCAGAGTGGTCATGGTGTGGGTGGAAAATGCCTGGAGATTGCTAATTCAGTTGAGGTTTTGTATTAAGTGTGTGGAGGGGGAAAGTGAATGAAATTGGCTCCCAGGCCTTGAATAGCTTACAGTCTTGGGAGATGGAATTACAATAGCTAATGTTTATTGAGCCCTTTCTGTGTTCCAGGCAGTCTGCTAGCCGTTTCTTTCTCTCATAATTTTATCTTCATAAAAACTCTATTGTAAAGTTATTTTAAAATTTTTAAAAATTTTTATTTTTTAATGTTTCTTTTAAAAAATTTTGTATTGGAGTATAGTTGATTTACAATGTTGTGTTAGTTTCAGGTGAAACTGAATCACTTTAGTGATTCAGTAAAGTGATTCAGTTATACATATACATATATCCATTCTTTTTCAGATTCTTTCCCTATATAGGTTATTACAGAGTATTGAGTAGAGTTCCCTGTGCTATCTATAAAGGTATTGTCATCTCTATTTTATAAATGACTAAACAGGCATAGCCACTTAAGTGGTGTTTGAGCCCAGGCATTTTCCCTCCAGAAGCACAAACTTAACCAGCCACTGTGTTCTACTAGCTCTTTACTGTGACAATGAACATTAACACCACCATAATCTAGGCCCATCTGAAGTGTTGTAGGACTACAGAGGAGAAAGCAGCTCTGCTTGGAGAGGGGAGGGCTTTTTAGCAAAAGTGTGGAAGTGAGCTGCACCTGGCCCTTATTGGTGTATGCATAGTCCCTCAGGGGGAGCACCTAGAGATGAAGCTTGGCAGGTGGGCTGGATTCTGGTTAGAAGAGTCCTGTATAGTATGCAAAGATGTGTAGGCTCAGGGGGATACTGTTGAAGATTTCTTAAAAAGAGAAGTGATCAGGTCCATTTTAGCATGATTATCCCTGTGGCTACCTGAAAAACAGGTCAGGAATGCCTGGATGGGGGAATATTGGAAGCTTGGTGATTATTTAGGAGGAAGTTGTAGTAGTTCAGGGAGAGTGATTTAGGCCCTGAATTACTGCTGTGGTAAAGATGGAGAGCAGGGCAGCAAAGGAGGGAATTCAGAGACCCTGCTTTGGTAAAATTGACAGGATCTGGGGGAGACAAGGAAAGAGAGGAGTTAAGGTCAATTTGGGTTTCCTAGTTTGGGTAATTTAATGGCATCAAATTCCATCTATCAAAGGAAACTAAACAAATGAAAAGTAAGGCCAGAGGCATTTTACAGGGGGAGGTTCCATTTTGGATATGTTAAATTTGAGGTGTTAGTGATAATTCCAGGTAAATAAGTCTAAGTAGTTGTAGGAAATATGGGATCTGGGTCTAAGAAAGGAAATATGAGGTGTTGAGAGCCATGAGAATGGAAGAACTAGCCTTGGAATATTTGTAGAATGAAAAGGAGAAAAGGCTAGGGATGAGTTCTTGAGGAAAACTGATGTTTTATGAGCAGAAGGTGACCTCATCAGAGAGCAGTTAGAGAGGTCATAGGGGAAATTGGAGAGAAGCCAAGGAAGAGAACGCTTCTAAGTTTTCTAAAACTTAAAATCAGCGTATCTATTTTACTTAAGCTAGCCTTAGAAATTAAGTTTCTTTTTTTCTTTCTGTTTTTTTTTTTTTTTTTTTACTTTTTGGCCACACTGAGTGGCATGTGGGATCTTAGTTCCCAGACCAGGGATGGAACCCGCGCCCCCTGCAGTGGAAGCGCGGAGTCTTAACTGCTGGACCACCAGGGACGTCCCAGAAATTAAGTTTATTTCATAGAGGCAAGGTAATATGACAGTCACACCTTGTGATTTCTTATCATTGTAGTGTCCTTCTGTATCTCAGTGTTATTTTTAGATCTCTCTATTAACTGAAGATTCGTATTTACCTTTAGCTCACAATCTCTTCTTTAGTACATACATTGGAGATCTTGATTAGGTATTAATGTGAGTAGAACTCAGCCATATGAATTGGTATTATTTATTGGCTGTATAGATTAGTGGTTAAGAAAATGGACTTCGGACTTTTATTACCCAATTAGATGAACACCCTGTGTGAAACTTCATGTTTCTTGGATTTCTGTTAATGTTTATTATTATATTAGAAAAGAAGGTTCATGCCTGCTCCTGAGACTGATTAACTTCATGATAATGGTTTCTTTCAGTCAATTTTTTTTTTTTAAGCATAACACAACTTATTACATGGCATAGCTAGTGCCCAGATGTAGTTCTGGGGTGGAGGGTGGGCAGATGAAATAGGGTAGGTTCAAGAGTAGAACCCATTAGAAAGGAACTTTAGAAGTCCAGAGATGGAATATTGATCTACTGTAGATTTGCACTGTGTTATACCTCAAGAGCGTCATTCTCTTTGTTTAAGTAAATGATGAATATTTAAATGGGTTTAACTATTTAAAAAAAATTAACTTTTTTTTGGCTGCGTCGGGTCTTAGTTGCGCCAAGTGGGCTTCTCTCCATTTGCGGTGTGCGGGCTTAGTTGCCCTGCGGCATGTGGGATCTTAGTTCCCCGACCAGGCATCTAACCAGTGTCCCCTGAATTGCAAGATGGATTCTTAACCACTTAAGTCCTGGTTTTACCTATTTTGGATTTGTCTTTTCACAAAAGTACCACAGAAATAATAGATGTCAAGGGCCCAGTGCAATAATGCACTCTATAAATTCTGACAGAAGGCCATGTAGCCTCAGCTTGACTGTATCTAATACTGTTTCCCTAGGCCACACATATTTTTTTCTTACTTGTGACTAAGATTTGTTCTAATTTCTCTTTTAAGAGCCTTTTGAATATGTCTGTTCTTCCTGCTGTGTTTTGTCTTCCTTGCCTAAGGTCCTCTGTTGAGGTCCCATTTTTATGTGTACCCTGCTGGAGGTACCTCATACTTTAATCTCCAAAATCTTTTTTCATAACCTTCTTTCACTGTCCTACTTGTCCTTCTTATTTCTTCTCTCCGTTCAGCTCATCCTAGAAGATACTTTTCAACACATTATCTATCCATATTCTTGACCAGGTGTGCCAGTTTTCAACAATTTTTAAAGCCTGAACATGTAGTTCTTAACGTAGTTACTTCAAAGCTTCATAATGCAATTTATATCTTAAATGTAATTCCTGTAGATTCCATTTAAAAATTCTTATTTATATATTTGTGTAAAAAAATTTGAAATAAATGAACATAACAAATAGATGTTATTTTTCTTTATTGTTTGAAAGAAAATAGACCCCTTAGCTCTCATTATTAAATAGTGTTTGAAAAGGGTGAATATTAAGGAGTTACTCAGTATGCTAAGCCATGCCTATAATTACTTCAGAATAGCTTTATTCAGAATTTTAGGCAGTATTTTACTGATTTGTTATGAAATTTAAGTACTGTTTTTTTTCCTTTTGTAAAGTTACACACATTGGCACATTTAAGATTAACTAGCTTCGAAAGGAAAAGAATGATAACCGGCAAGCATTTAGTTTTAATTTTCATAATTTTTCTATTTAAATCAAAAGCACCCTTTTAAGGCCCCTAAATCATCCCTTTATAAATAAAGTAAATGCATTCCTTGATGATGGCTTATGTTGTTTTTTTAAAGAAAGAGTTTAATTAAGATTTGATTTTCTTCTATTCTGCACTTTGTTTATTCATCACTGAATCAAACATAGGTGTTTAATGTCACTGGTAAATCTGACTTTTTGGGTCATTGATGACCATTGCAGTTTTCGAAAAAAGCAGCTGAATATTTCTCTTTGGGGTATGAATAGAACATAATAGAGCATAAACGGGCTGCCTGTGACCTTAGCATGGGCTTCTGTCATTGTAGGAGAACATTTCTGGTCAGTGGCCACTGTTTACAGTTTGTTAAAATCAACACAAATGTACAAAACACTCATGAATAATTGTGAACACAGTATTTGAATGGATGTTTAATAAATATGCATTAAAAATATAATTACAGTAATGAAATTACAGCTGAAATTTTAATCCAGCCCTTAGAAATATTAAACGTGCTTTTCCTGATTGTGCATTTTTCTCACAGCAGTTGGGTAAACATTTTAAACTGGAAATCTAAATTCCTTATATAGTTTTGATTTCATTTAACTAAGCGTGTGTTCTTTTTTGGCAACAATCTTCTTTCTCTTTGTGAAGAAGTGAAGCTCATTTTATTCCATAACTGTTACTTAGAAGAATTTTGATCAGTTCTGTTGTAGGACTAATGAACATATGGGATACCAGATGAATAATAAAATGTGACCTGGAAAGACTAGATTGTGATTTTGGTTTCATCCTATGGTACTGGATCAATCATTTAATTTGGTATTTCCTTTTTCTCATCTGTAGAATGGGATTAGTCATCCTAACTCTGCCTTCCTCACATGTCATCTATGAGGCTCAGATAAGTTATTATATAATACGAGAAAGTCCTTTGAAAATTATAAGAAATGTTATATAAATGTAGGGCTATGCTGGGAGTAATTGAAATATTAATATCGAAATGCTAGGGGTGGTGGATTCCAGTCAGTGAATAGGAATGGGATGAACTCAACTCTATGTATAATTACTAAAACCATTTTGATTTTTGGGAAGACTCACTTATAATAACAATGGCAAAGGGCTCAGTCTGATTTCAGTGCTTTGAATTCCAGAAAACGCAGTTTTGATTTTTCTAAGATTGTGCAGAGGGCCTCTATAGATAACCAGGGATGGTTATGGTTATCCTGGACTTAACTACCTTTTCTCTGGATATTCTGAATATCTAGAGGGTCTTAGAAAATATGAGCTACTGCTTTCATCATGATGTTTCAAAGAAAGCTGTTGAAATTTGATTTATAGTATGCAGGTAAGTCACTAAGGTAAATTATCTTAATTTAGTAAGATACTGCTTATGGATACTGTTTTCAAAGGAACTCAAGTTGTTAATTATTTGCTGTGCAGCAAGATATGAAGATAACATTTCATGGGATCATAGAATAATAGAGCTGAAGAGGACCTCTGGGTTATGTAGTTAAATGTCAGGTGGGAAGGTAGTTTCTGCCTTTATTGCTTCTTTTTGAGGCATCCTGTTCATTTTTGTATAGCCCTAATTGCTAGAAAATTCTTTAAGTAGAATTCTTCAAGTAGAGCTTTTCTGTAACTTCTCCTCATTCATCTTGACTCTTTCCCCAGGCACAACTTATATAACTCTAGTTCTCGTTGTGCTTATGAGAGTTTTTAAAGTATATCTTATTCATTTATATAGTCATTTATTCATTTATCATATTACTGGTTGCCTCCTTGTCCCAATTCCATTTGACAACCTTTAAAACATTAAAGACATATTTCTCCCATTCATCCGTTCATTCATTCCCCAAATATTTCTTGGTGCCATCTGTATGCTAGACACAGAGTGCTGGGATGTTGTTACTCTCTCCTCAATGTCAACTGTCTCTTGTCTTATCAGTCAAATCTTATGACATGGTTTCTAGATCCTTGAACTACTTCCCTTCTTGAGATTACAGTCTGCTTTCTGAATGTCACTCTGAAAATGTGGCCCACATATCTCAATATATTCCTTCAGACATGTCTGGCCAGAGCAGTATTTTAGGTTACCTTTTCTGTGTCCTGTTGCATTAAGTTGGTGGCCAGGTTTTATTCATGTCTCACCTTAAGACTCCTAGGGCTATTATAAGACAGGTCTCTTTTGTTTGTATTTGATTAGTTATTTTTTCTATTAAAAAATAAATTATTTTAATTATAAAAATACTATATGTGCATAGTAGAAAATACAGGAAAGATAATTACTGTTAACTTCATTTTTAATTTTTAAGCATACTTATTAAAGTATAAGATTCATTTAGTAAAGTATGCAAGTGGTAAGTGTAAAGCCTACTGAATTTTCATAAAGAGAATAGATTTGTGTAAATACAACCTAAATCAAGAAATAGAACATTTGTGGTACCCAGAGGCTCCCATTGTGCACCCTCCAAGTCACTAGCTTTTTACTCCCAATGGCAATCAACATCCTGATTTATGTTACTATTGATTTATCCTTTCATCTCTTCTTTTTTCTTTCTTTTTTTAAAAAATTAATTTATTTTTGGCTGCGTTGGGTCTTCGTTGCTGCATGCAGGCTTTCTCTAGTTGTGGTGAGCGGGGACTACTCTTTGTTGCGGTGCGCGGGCTTCTCATTGCGGTGGCTTCTCTTGTTGCAGAGTACAGGCTCTAGGTGCGCGGGCTTCAGTAGTTGTGGCATGCAGGCTCAGTAGTTGTGGCTTGCGGGCTCTAGAGCACAGGCTCAGTAGTTGTGGTGCACGGGCTTAGTTGCTCTGTTATCCTTTCATCTCTTGATGGACACTTAAGTTGTTTTCATGTCTTGGCTATTTAAATAATGCTGCAATGAACATGGAGGTGCAGATATTTTTTTGAGATAGTGATTTTGTTTCCTTCAGATAAATACTCATAGGTGAAATTGTTGGATTCTATTTCTTAATGAATTATGCCAGATTTATAGATTGCAAATATTTTCTGTCATTCTGTGTGTTGTATTTTCACTTTCTTGATAATGTCCCTTTTTAAAAAAAAAAAAATTATTTATTTGGCTGTGCCAGGTCTTAGTTGCAGCATGCGGGCTCCTAGTTGCAGCATGTGGGATCTAGTTCCCTGACCGGGGATTGAACCTAGGCCCCCTGCATTGGGAGCACGGAGTCTTAACCATTGGACCACCAGGGAAGTCCTGATAATGTCCTTTGATATACAAAAGTTTTAATTTTGATGAAGTCCAATTTATTTTTTCTTTGGCTGCTTTTGCTTTTGGTGTCATAGCTAAGAAATCATTGCCTAATCCAAGGTCATGAAGATTTACAATTATGTTTTCTTCTAAGCATTTTAAAGTTTTAGCTCTTACAGTTATGTTTTTGATCGATTCCTACTGGGATTTAATTGGGAGTCCTTAAGTCTGAGTTTCACAGGCGATTGTGATGTCCAGACAGGATTGGGTTTAGAAAGCCCACACCTGTTAAGAGAGATCAGGGATTGGCAACCTTTTTCTGTAAACATTCAGATAATACTTTTGTCCTTGCCTGCCATGGTCTCTGTTACAACTTTAGCTGACCCTCCATATTTGTGAGTTTGGCATCCGCGGATATAGTGGGTAAACTATTCATTGTACTGCACCATTTTATATAAGGGACTTGAGCATTTGTGGATTTTGGTATATGCAGGAGGTCCTGGAACCAGTCCCCTGCAGATACTGAGGGACAACTGTACTCAACTCTGGTGTTGTAGTGTGTAAACAGCCAGAGATAGTAGACTAATGCGCATGGCTGATTTGGCCTGCAGGCTGTAGTTTGCAGACCACTGGACTAGGTAAATATTCATGTATACTTTATTTTTTTGGTTTGAAATTTTTTATATATTTACATTTTAAAACCATCTGGAAAGTATTTTGGTATGCAGTATGAGGGGATAATCTAAATTAATTTTTCTATTGTCTTCCAGTTGTCCAGATGTCACTTGTTGAATGATCTCTTAGCTCCCATTGCTTAATTTATTTATTCAACAAATATTTATTGTGTGCCTGTCATATGCCAGGCATTGTAGGTGCTAGGTATACAGTGAATTAAATAGGCATGGTACCTTCCCTCTCGTGGCTTGCAGTCTAGTTGAGACAGACAGACATAAAATAAATAACAAATAGATAATTACAGGTTGGGTGATAAAAGAAAAGATAATAAACAGTGATAATATTTGGTATGCCTCCCTCTTTTATTATACACTAAATTATTCCATGAAGACTTCCTTTTGGAAAATCTATTCTATTCACTGATCTTTTGTTCATAGTGTTTTATATTTATTTTCTCATCTGGTAGTCAAGATCCCCCTCATTACTTTGCATCTTCATGATTTTCTAAGGATTTTGGATTTGGATTTTGGTGGAACTGTATTTAATCTTCAAATTAATTTGTGAAGAACTGACAATGTTATAATGTTGTGCGTTTCTTTTCTATAACACTGTGTCCAGTTTCCCAAATTTTCATTTATGCCTTTGAGAAAGATTTTAGTTTTCTTCACATAGATCTTACAAATTGATTGTTACTATGACTCTTCTTTATTCTAGACTTTTTATCTTAATTGTAAGTGGGATCCGTTTTTTTTTTTTTTTCTATTGTATTTCCAACAGGTCATTGCTAATATGTGAGAAAGATAAAGCCGTTAAAATGTTTTCCAGTATTCTCCTTTGCTTAAGAGGGGGTATAATTAAGCCACTGAGTTCTTTAAAATTCATAAGTGGCTTCCTGGAACCTTCAGGATTAAATTCAAACTGCTTATCGTTGTAAGGCCCTGTGTCACCTGGTTCCTTTATATTTTTCTAGTAGCCCAACTCTTGCCCCCTCTGCCTTTCACTTTATATCTCAATACTGAACTTGTTTCATTTTCTTTAGTACTATCCTCTCATATTTCAGAGCCTTCTCCCAGCTTAATGCATTTCCTTCCCTTCCTTCCATTTTCCCCTGGCTAACTCCTGTTTGTCCTTTTGCTCTCAATTGAAACATCACTTCCTCTGAGTACCCTTAACTTATCTCCTTAAGCTAGGTTACTAGCTTTGGCTCTGTGATCTCATAGCATCCTCCTCTTCCCTTTACTTCGTACCACACTTTGTTAAAGTTGTTTATCCACTTGTTTATATCTCCCCCAGTGCCCTGTTGGTATTTTGAGTGCAGTTACAGTGTCTATCTAGCTAGCTGTGTTTGAAGTTTTTAGTACAGAGCCTTACACTCTATAGCTGCTTTATAATTTGTGGAATTAGTTGTTGCTTATTCAGTTTTTCTATTTAATAGCTTTTCAAATGATTCTTTTCAGTATAATTAGTTTTTGAACCTAATTGCACCTGTTGGTACTTTTATCCCATTTTGTAGTACGGCAACACATCTTGACTGTGATACAGCACTGATTTGTCTCCTAACTTTGTGTCATCTTTGTATTTGAGGGCTAGGTCTTCATTTAGTGCCAAATTTTGTTCTCAAAACTCAAAAAGGTGTACATAAATCTAGTTAGTCAAAATTCTTAAAAGCCAGCTATGTGAAATGTAAGGGCTTTTAGATTTATATGGAAAGGAATTTCTTTCCTCTAACACTTCAACTTTGGGCTTTTAGTAAAAAAGCTGCTGACTTACAGACATAGAAAACAAACTTATGGTTACCAAAGGGGAAAGGCGGGAGGAGGGATAAATCAGGAGTTTGGGATTAACAGATACACACTACTATTTATAAAATAAACAACAAGGACCTACTATATAGCACAGGGAACTGTATTCAATATCTTGTAATAGCCTATAATGGAAAAGAGTCTGAGAAAAGAATATGTATATGTATAACTGAATCACTTTGCTGTACAGCTGAAACTAACACAGCATTGTAAATCAACTATATTTCAATTAAAAAAAAATCTGCTGCTCCTGCTGCTGCCGGGTTTTACAAGAGTGCCGTTTATTAGCAGAGGCAGGTTGAGCCCAGACTGCAGGCAGGGCAGAGCTCTAGCTGGGCCTGAGTAGGATGGAGACCTAGGAGGAGTGGGTTGTTGGTTGCTCCAGGAGGCTTGAGTACTTCAAATTAGAGGGCCTGAGAGAGGTTTGTGTTTTTTCTGTTGCCTGGCTGTGATAAATGGGAGCACAATCTTCACTTGTCTGTAGTGTTATGGTGATTTTAATGAGGACAATATCCTGGTGGTAGTTTGGGGTCACTTAGCTTGAGATCCTGTCTTGCCTATTCACTTAAATTTTCTAACATTTTGTGGTGTTTTAGTTTCCTCATTTGTAAGAAATAATATCTACCTTAGATTTTTTTGGAGAAGATAATATATAGAATACCTTTCAGAATTCTATCACTTATAAATTTTCAAATGAATCCAAGATCTGCAAAGAAAACCTTAAGTTGTTAAAATGAACCTAAAGCAGATAACTTTTCTGGGTTACATGGATACCTCTTGTAATCTGTTAATTTTGTATAACATCCTTAATTCTACTGAAGTAAACACATGTAATGCCTTGAAGTAGTCAAGGCTCATCACAAATCGTATTGAGTATTTCTGAACATACAACCGTCTAGGAAGGAATAGTACAAAAAGATAGTTTTCTTTACCTTGAAAACTCTTTAAATTTGTATGGTCATGTGTTATCTTGCATATCTTCAATTCTTTCCTTTAATCATAGGATACTTTTGAGCTGAGAAATCTTTACAGAGTGTTTTTGAGCTGAACCCCACGTTACTGACAAGTTGTATGTAAAATTTCTACACATTAAACTACATCTCTACTGATTTTGAGTATGAAGTTGGAGATGGATTCTCAAAAAATATTCAACCTCAGGTATTAAAACAAAAATACCTTAAGGGTGAAGCAAACCTTTAAAATAATATTTCTGAAAGGAAAATGCTTACTTTTTGTTGAAATAGTCTGTTCCACCATTTTGCTTAAGTTTCTAAAGAATATCTCTAAGATTTTCTTAACTATCTACCTTTGTGTAGAATTTGAAATTCCATTCCAATTTAAAGCACCAAAGAACACAGAGACCACACATCCCCTTTGTTGTTATTTCTCAGCTCTATGGAAACAGTGTCAACACAGTTAAGCTTTATGACATATGTTTTAGTCAGGGTTCTCCAGAGAGACAGAACCAATAAGATGTATATACATTGAGAAAGAGATTTATTATAAGGAATCAGCTCATGCAATTATGGAGGTTGACAAGTCCCAAGATCTATAGTCAGCAAGCTGGAGACCCAGAGACCCAGGAGAGTTGGTAGTGTAATTCCAGTCTGAGTCCGAAGGCCTGAGAACCAGGAGAGCCCATAGTGTAGTTCTAGTCCAAAGACTGGCAGGCTTAAGACCCATGAAGAACTGATGTTTCAGTTTGAGTCCAAAGGCAGGAGAAAACCGATGTTCCAGCTTAAAGGCAGTCAGGCGGAAGGAGTTCCCTCTTACTAAGGGGAAGGTCAGCCTTTTGTTCTATTCAGGGCTTCAAGTGATTGGATGAGGCCCACCCACATAAGGGAGAACAGTCTACTCAGTCTTCTGCTTCAGGTGTTAACCTCATCAGAAATACCCTCACTGGGGCTTCCCTGATGGCGCAGTGGTTAAGAATCCGCCTGCCAATGCAGGGGACACGGGTTCGAGCCCTGGTCCGGAAAGATCCCACATGCCGCGGAGCAACTAAGCCCGTGCGCCACAACTAGTAAGACTGCAAGCCACAACTACTGAGCCCCTGTGCTGCAACTACTGAAGCCCATGCGCCTAGAGACCCTGCTCCGCAACAAGAGAAGCCACCGCAGTGAGAAGCCAGTGCACTGCAAAGAAGAGTAACCCCCGCTCGCCGCAACTAGAGAAAAGCCTGCGCGCAACAACAAAGGCCCAATACAGACAAAAATAAATTAATAAATAAATTAAATAAATTAAAAAAAAAAAAAAGAAATACCCTCACAGACACATCCAGAATAATGTTTGACTATATGTATAGGCACTCGATGGCCCAGTCAAGTTGCCAAATAAAATTAACTATCACAACATATGTCAAGATTATTGTTGTCCTCAGTGTGTGAGCAGCATTTCCCCTCATGTTCTTAAGGTGCTTGCAGCAGTTCAGCTATCTTAATTTCACAGGTAAAAGTACAAAGGCAGGAAGGAATGAGTTTCTGTCCTGGTCTCCTTTTGAAGAGTATCAGGAGAAACTTTGGCAGAAGCTGACTTCCTCTTAGGCATCATTGGCTAGGATGGTGATCATGTGCCCAAGCTGCCATGATCCAGAGTCAAAATGGTGGAGTCAGGAGATAAATCTGGAGGGTATGACTCCAGAGCCCATGCTGCTTCCACTATAACATCCTGCCTCCCTGCTGGACCTGTAGGTACAAATGCTGGCTCTGCCACTACCTAGCTATGGGAACATGGACAGGTTACTTACTTAGTCCCTCTGTGCCTCAGTTTCTTCACCTTTAAGGTAGGAATATGTTAGTACCTACATCATAGGGTGGTTGTGAAGATTAAATGAATGAAGGTATGTAAAGTACTTAGAAAAGTACCTGGCACTTAGTGAGTACCCACTAAAGGTTAGCAAGTGTTGCTGCTGTTGTTATTAACTATATGATCTTGGTCAGTTTACTTAACCTGCAACTTGCAGTGCTAACTCTCTGGTCCAAATCATAGACATCTCTGAACTGTACTATTGTTAAGAGTTTCCTAACTAGTCTCTCTGCTTCCACTTAAAAAAAAATTTACATATATATGTATTTTATATATATATGTATAATAGTTTTATTGAATTCCATACAATATAAAACTACATACATATATAAAAATATATGTATATTATATATAATATATAATAGCATTATTGAATACCATACTATTCCTCCATTTCTGCTTTCCTTTTGCATTTCTATTATCTTATTTTCTACAAACAGATTAATCTTTTTTTTTTTTAATTTATTTTTATTTATTTATTGTTGGCTGTGTTGGGTCTTCGTTGCTGTGCGTGGGCTTTTCTCTAGTTGCGGCGACTGGGGGCTACTCTTCGTTGCTACGTGCGGGCTTCTCCTTGCGGTGGCCTCTTTTGTTTTGGAACACGAGCTCTAGGTGCGCGGGCTTCAGCAGTTGTGGCACGTGGGCTCCGGAGCGCAGACTCAGCAGCTGTGGCACAAGGGCTTAGTTGCTCCGCAGCATGTGGGATCTTACCGGACCAGGGCTCGAACCCATGTCCCCTGCATTGGCAGGCGGATTCTTAACCACTGCACCACCAGGGAAGTCCCAGATTAATCTTTTAAAAAACAAATTGTGACACACCCCTGATCAAAACCTTCTACTTGATCTTAATCCTATCAAATTCACACTATTTACCATGGCTTACAAGACCCTACATGATCTGGTCCTTCCTCTCCTTTCCAACTTCACCTCCTTGTAACATACTCCACCTTGTTCATTTATTTATTTATTTATTTATTTATTTATTTATTTATTATTATTTTTCACCTTGTTCCTTTAAATCAGCCACGTAAACTTTCTTTTCTTTCTTTAAAAATGTGAAGCTTATTTCCATTTTCACTTTAGGGTTTTTGCCAGAGCTCTTCGCTCTGCCTGGGAAGTTCTCCCAGATCTTCCTCAGGGCTGACTCCTTTGGGCATTCAGGTGTCAATTTATGTCACTTCCACAGGAAAGCTTTTCCTCATAATCTATAGGAGTCCTCAATCATTCCCTAGCATGGTGCTTCTCAGTCTTCAGTGTGCATATGAAACACCTATGTATTTTGTTAAAAATGCAAATTTTGATTCAGACCCCTAGGGTAGGGCCTGAGATTCCGTACTTCTGTTGAGCTCCCTGGGGATGCCATGCTGTTGGTCAGAGGTCCTAGGATATCACTCTGTTTTATTTTCACCATCATACTGATTATTATGTGATCTGTTGTTGCTCTTTATTTAATTTTTTGTCTCTCTTCCCCTTGACTGGAGGGAAGGCTCCATAAGGAAAGAAATTTGTTTTTAATTGTTGTTTCACCAGTGACATGAATAGTGCCTGAGCTATATAGTTGGTTCTTAAGAAACCTGAGTGAATGAATCAATGAACAGATTTATCCATGGATTTCTTTTTTAATTATTTTTTTTAACATCTTTATTGGAGTATAATTGCCTCACAATGGTATGTTAGTTTCTGCTTTACAACAAAGTGAATCAGCCATATGCGTACATATATCCCCATATCTCTTCCCTCTTGCGTCTCCCTCGCACCCTCCCTATCCCATCCCTCTAGGTGGTCACAAAGCACCGCAGGGAGCTGATCTCCCTGTGCTATGCGGCTGCTTCCCACTAGCTATCTGTTTTACATTTGGCAGTATATATAAGTCCATATCCATGGATTTTTAAGTTATTTGTATAATAGGATTATTGTGAGCAGTAAAACAAGTAATTATGTTAAGTTACTTAACCTAGTCCCTGGCACACAGTAGGTGCTCAAGAAATGTGAGCTGCTATTAATAGAATTTCCTTCTAAAATTGTTTTGACAATTATTTTTAAAACAGTGGTTCTTAATCAGTTTTTGTTCACTTGTTTGAAAATCTGAAGGAATCTGTAGTATATTTAGAGATCTTACCTCAGAAGAAATGCACAAACATACACACATACACACACACAATTTTCTTTTAATTTCAGAGGGCTCTCAGACCATCCCCCCCATTCCCTGCCAATTGACTTGTCATGGACCCCAAGTCAAGACCTTGTTTAAAAAAAAAAAAAAAACCTACGTGTATATAACAATTCTTGTTAGGGCTGTTAGTGACAATTTGCCTTTTTCTAATTTCTTTTGTAATTGTTGCTGTTGAGTTGCCTCTTCTTTCTGTGTTATAGGTTACCATGTGCCATTAAGAAGAGCATAAATGTGGTTTATTATATTACTTATTATTATTATTTTTAATATTTATTTATTTATTTGGCTGCGCCGGGTCTTAGCTGTGGCACACGGGATCTTCGTTGCGGCGTGTGGGATCTTTTAGTTGTGGCATGCAGGATCTAGTTCCCTGAACAGGGATCGAACCTGGGTCCCCTGCATTGGGAGCAAGGAGTCTTAACTACTGGACCACCAGAGAAGTCCCTATTATATTACTTATTAATGCCATGAGATTGTTTAAGTGGAACATATTAGCATAGACTGTAAGACTGGAGAACTTCAGAAGAATTTTTTTGTTCTAAACCTCTGTCTTCAGATGAAAACTTAAATATTGGGGGAAATCGCTTCTTCCCCTGCCGATAGCACCCCCACAAACAGACAAACATGGCGTATATCCCTGAAACTTGCCAAACTAACTGTAAGAAGCGTGCCAAGCATTAAACCCACAGAGTGACACAGGACAAGAAGGGCAAGGACTCTCTGAATGCCCAGGGAAAGCGGTCTTATGACAGGAAGCAGACTAAGCTGCTTTTCTGGAAGAAAGGCTAAAACTACAAGTGGAGATTGTGCTGAGGCTTGAATGCATTGAGCCTAGAAAGTGCTGCAGAGTTAGAGAGTACTGACTGTTAAGACCAGCAAGCATTTTGAACTGGGAGGAGATAAGAGAAAGGGCTAAGTACTCCAGTTCTAAACTTCATCTTTTTATTGTGAAGACAATAAAATCTGGAGGTTATGTTCACTTCAAAAAAAAGTTGGAGCAGGGGGAATTGAAGTAATAACAAATACACTCAAAGCCTGGGGAAACTCATTTATTTTCCTTGGGGAGAAAAATTGAAGTATTTGTTAAAATACTATCTAGAAAGTTATAATAGATTATTCAGATGCTAAGACATCATGATATTGACTAAATCTTATAACAAGTGGGCTATGGAGTATAGTGGGATCTTCCTTAAACTTCGTTTAGGAGAAAGTAGTGAAATACGGTACAAAATTGAGGTATTAGAACAGCTCAGACTTTTTGTGACCCTAAAATCTTCCATTTATGTTTGTAGATTAGTTTGTGGATCTTCAGAATGGCATTTTCCCACTGTCCATTTGGAGTACAATAAGACAAATTAATACAAATCAAAATAATATGGCAGCAGCATCACATAATTTGTGTACACTGATGCAGTAACAGATTTAATTTAGTGCAGCTTTTGAGAAGTCTTTTGTGATTCAATTTATACAGCTGCTGTCCAGGCCTAAGCTGGCCAATCTCTCAGCCTTGAGTGTCTTGCCTGACTGATTCTCTCTTTCTTTTTCTTTTTAAAAAGACTGATTTTTTTTTTTTTTAAAGACTGATATTTTTTAGAGCAGTTTAGGTTCACAGCAAAATTCAGAGGAAGGTACAGAGATTTCCCATATACCTCCTGCCCCCCGCATGTCCCCTGTTATCAATACTCCCCAATTATCAACATCCCATACCAGAGAGGTACATTTGTTACAGTCGATGAACCTACATTGACACAGCATCATCATCCAAAGTCCATAGTTTACAATGGGGTTCACTCTTGGTGTAGTACATTCTACGAATATGGACAAATGTACAATGACACATATGCACATTAGTGTATATTTTAGGGTATTTTCACTACCCTAAAAATCCTCTGTGCTCTGCCTATTCACACCTTCTTCCTACCTACCCCCTCCCTTTGTTTACTACTGATCATTTTACTGTCAATAGTTTTGCCTTTTCCAGAATGTCATATAATTAGAATATAGGACCTTACAGTATGTAGCTTTTTCAAATTGGTCTTTCACTTAGTTATGTGGGTTTAAGTTTTTTCCATGTGTTTTCAAGGTTTGATAGACTCATTTCTTTTTAGTGCTGAATAATATTCCATTGTCTGGATGTACCGGTTTATTTATCCATTCTCCTACTGAAGGACATCTTTGTTGCTTCCAAGTTTTGACAATTATGAATAAAACTGCTATAAATATGTGTGTGCAGGTTTTTTTGTAGACATAAATTTCCAGCTTCTTTGGGTAAATACCAAGGATAATGATTATTGGATTGTATGGTAAGAGTATGTTTAGTTTTGTAAGAAACCGCCAAACTGTCTTCTAAAGTGGCTGTACCATTTTGCATTCTCACCAGGAAAGAGAGGTCCTATTGTTCCACATACTGGGCAGCATTTGTCAGTGTTTGGGATTTTGGCCATTCTAATAGGTGTGTAGTGGTATCTCATTTTTTTTGGCCATGTCACATAGCTTGCATTCTCTGACCAGGGATTGAACCTGGGCCCTGCAGTGAAAGTGCCAAGTCCTAACCGCTGACCACCAGGGAATTCCTTCTCATTGTTCTTTTAGTTTGCATTTCCCTGATGACATATGATGTGGAGATCTTTTCATATGCTTCTTTGTCATCTGTATATCTTCTTTGGTGTGGTTTCTGTTAAAGTCTTTGGCCCAGTTGTTTTTTTTTTTTAATTTATTTTATTTTACTTTAGTTTTATTTTTGGCTGCATTGGGTCTTCGTTGCTGCGTGTGGGCTTTCTTTAGTTGCAGCAAGCAGGGGCTACTCTTCGTTGCGGTGCGCGGGCTTCTCATTGCAGTGGCTTCTCTTGTTGCGGAGCACGGGCTCTAGGCGTGTGGGCTTCAGTAGTTGTGACATGTGGGCTCAGTAGTTGCGGCTCGCAGGCTCTAGAGCACAAGTTCAGTAGTTGTGGCACACGGGCTTAGTTGCTTCGTGGCATGTGGGATCTTCTCAGAGCAGGGCTCGAACCTGTGTCCCCTGCATTGGCAGGCGGATTCTTAACCACTGTGCCACCAGGGAAGTCCCGTTTGGCCCAGTTTTTAATCAGATTTTTTGTTTTCTTGCTGTGAGTTTTTAGAGTTCTTTGTATATTTTGGATAATAGTCCTTTATGAGATGGGTCTTTTGCAAATATCTTCTCCCAGTCTGTGGTTTGTCTTTTGAGATCATGGCATTGTCTTTTGCAGAACTGAAGTTTTTAATTTAATGAAGTCTAGCTTATCAATGATTTCTTTCATGGATTGTGCCTTTGGTGTTGTATCTAAAAAGTCAAAGCTATACCCAAGCTCATCTAGGTTTCTCCTACGTCTCCTGTATTTCTCCCATGTTATCTTCTAGGAGTTTTATAGTTTTTTCTTTTACATTTAGATCTATGATGCATTTTGAGTTAATTTTTGTGTAGGGTTTAAGGTCTGTGTCTAGATTCATTTTTTTTGCATGTGGATGTCCAGTTGTCCCAGCATCATTTGTTGAAAAGACTTATCTTTGCTCCATTGTATTGCCCTTGCTCCTTTGTCAAAGATCAATTGGCTATATTTATGTGGGCCTATTTCTGGACTCTGTTATGTTCCATTGATCTATTTGTCTATTCTTTTGGCAATACCACACTGTCAGGATTATTGTATCTTTATAGTAGGTCTTAAAGTTGGGTAGTGTCAGTCCTCCAATTTTGTTTTTCTCCTTCAGTATTGTGTTGGTTATTCTGAGTCTTTTGCTTCTTCATTTAAACTTGAGAATTATTTTGTCAGTATCCACAAAATAACTTGCTAGGATTTTAATTGGGATTCCGTTGAATCTATAGATCAAGTTGGGAAGAACTGACATTTTGACAATATTGAGTCTTCCTATACATGAACATGGAATATCTCTCCATTTTTAAGTTCTTTGATTTTGTTCATCAGAGTTTTGTAGTTTTGTTTATATAGATCTTGTACATATTTTGTTAGATTTATACCAAAGTATTTCATTTTTAGGGGGTGCTAACGTAAATGGTATTGTGTTTTTTAAAAAAATATATTTATTTATTGATTGATTGATTTTGGTTGTGCCAGGTCTTAGTTGCAACATGCAGGATCCTTTGTTGTGGCATATGGGATCTTTAGTTGTGGCATGGGAGCTCATAGTTATGGCATGTGGGCTTCTTAGTTGCAGCATGTGGACTTCTTTTTTTTTTTTTTTTTTTTTTAATTTTATTTATTTATTTATTTATTTTTGGCTGTGTTGAGTCTTCGTTTCTGTGCGAGGGCTTTCTCCAGTTGCGGCAAGCGGGAGCCACTCTTCATCGCGGTGCGCGGGCCTTTCACTGTCACGGCCTCTCTTGTTGCGGGGCACAGGCTCCAGACGCACAGGCTCAGTAGTTGTGGCTCACGGGCCCAGCTGCTCTGCGGCATGTGGGATCCTCCCAGACCAGGGCTCGAACCTGTGTCCCCTGCATCGGCAGGCAGACTCTCAACCACTGCGCCACCAGGGAAGCCCCAGCATGTGGACTTCTTAGTTGCAGCATGCAGACTCTTAGTTGCAGCATGCGGACTTCTTAGTTGTGGCATGTGGACTTCTTAGTTGTGGCATGTGCACTCTTAGTTGCAGCATGCATGCAGGATCTAGTTCCCCTACAAGGGATCGAACCTGGGCTTCCTGTATTGGGAGCACGGAGTCTTACCCACTGGACCATCAGGGAAGTCCTTGTATTGTGTGTTTTGTTTTTTTTTTCTGGTATTGTGTTTTTAATTTCACATTCCACTTGTTCATTGCAGGCATATATGAAAGCAGTTGACTTTTGTATATTAACCTTGTATCCTTACTATAATTACTTGTTAGTCCCAGGAGTTATTTTATTGATTCTTTTGTATTTTCTGTATAGATGACCATGTCATTTGGGAACAGACCATTTTATATCTTCCTTCTCAATCTGTATACCTTTTATTTCCTTTTCTTCTCTTATGGATTTATCTAGTACTATGTTGATAAGGAGTGAGGAGAGGGGACATCCTTGCCTTGTTCTTGATCTTAGTGGGAAACATCTAGTTTCTTACCATTAAGTATGATGTTCACTGTAGGTTTTTTGTAGGTATTCTTTATCAAGATGAGGAAGTTCCCTTTATTCCTAGTTTACTGAGAGTTTTTATCATGAATGTGTATAAGTTTTTGTCAGATGCTTTTTCTGCATTTATTGATCTGATCATGTGATTTTTCTTCTTTAGTCTGTTGATGCGATGGATTACATTAATTCATTTTAAAATGTTGAACCAGGGACTTCCCTGGTGGTCCAGTGGTTAAGACTCCATGATTCCACTGTAGAGGGCATGGATTCGATCCCTGGTCAGGGAATTAAGATTCTGGATGCTACACGGCACAGCCAAAAAAAAAAGAAAGAAAAAAGGTTGAACCAGTCTTGCATTCCTGGGATAATCTCACTTGTTTATAGTGTGTAATTCTTTTTTTACATTGTTGGATTTGATTTGGTAGTATTTTGTTAGGGATTTTTGCGTCTATGTTCACGAGAGATATTGGTGTAGTTTTCTTTTCTTGTAATGTCTTTGTCTTATTTTGGTATTAGGGAAATGCTGGCCTCATAGAATGAGTTAGGAAGTATTCCTTCTGCTTCTAATCCTCTGAAAGAGATTGTAGAGAATTAGTATAATTCTTTAAATGTTTGGTAGAATTCATCAGTGAACCCATCTGTGCCTGATGCTTTCTATTTTGGAAGACTATTAATTATTGATTCAGTTTCTTTAATAGATGCAGACCTATTTAGATTGTCTGTTTCTTCTTGTGTGAATTTTGACTGACTGTGTCTTTCAAGGAATTTGTCCATTTCACCTAGGTTCTCAAATTTATGGGTTGAGTCATTCATAGTATTCCTTTATTATCCTTTTAATGTCCATGGGATCTATAGTGATATCCCTCTTTCATTTCTGATATTAGCAATTTGTGTCCTCTCTCCTTTTTCCTTGTTAGCCTGGCCAGAGGCTTATCAATTTTATTGATCTTTTCAAAGAGCCAGTGTTTGGTTTCATTGATTTTCTCTGTTGTTTTCAGTTCCACTGATTTCTGCTCTTATTTATTTTCTTCTGCTTACTTTGGATTTAATTTTCTTTTTCTAGTTTCTTAAGGTGGAAACTTAGATGATTGATTTTAGATCTTTCTTCTTTCTAATGTATGCATTCATTGCTATAAATTTGCCTTTAATCACTGCTTTTGCTGCATCCCACAAATTTTGATAAATTGTGCTTCCATTTTCATTTAACTCAAAGAATTTTTACATTTATCTTGAGGTTTCTTCATTGACCCATATGTTATTTAGAAGTGTGTTGTTTAGTCTCTGCATATTTTATTTTATTTTTAAATTAAAAAAAATTTTTTTTTGTGGCTGCGTTGGGTCTTCATTGCCGCGCATAGGCTTTCTCTAGTTGCGGCGAGCAGGGACTACTCTTCATTGAGGTGTGTGGGCTTCTCATTGCAGTGGCTTCTCTTGTTGTGGAGCATGGCCTCTAAGGCGTTCTGGCTTCAGTAGTTGTGGCTTGCGGGTTCTAGAGCGCAGGCTCAGTAGTTGTGGCGCACAGGCTTAGTTGCTCTGTGGCACGTGGGATCTTCCTGGACCAGGGATCGAACCTGTGTCCCCTGCATTGGCAGGCGGATTCTTAACCAGTGTGCCACCAGGGAAGTCCCATAGTCTCTGCATCTTTTAGAATTTTCCATTTATCTTTCTGTTATTGATTTCTAGTTTAATTCCATTGTGGTCTGATGGCAGACATTGTATGATTTCTGTTCTTTTAACTTTGGTAAGGTGTGTTCTGTGACCCAGAATGTGATCTATCTTGGTGAATGTTCTGTGTGAGCTTGAGAATAATGTGTATTGTGCTGTTGTTGGATGAATTATTCTATAGATGTCAAGTTTAGCCAGTTGATTGATGGTGTTGTTGAGTTCAACTAAGTCCTTACTGATTTTCTGCCTACTGGATCTGTCCATTTCTGCTAGAGGGGTACTGAAGTCTCCGACTATGATAGTGGATTCATCTATTTTTCCTTATAGTTCTATCAATTTTTACCTCATGTAGTTTAACTTGATGGTCTGTTGTTAGGTGCATATACATTAACGATTGTTATGTCTTCTTGGGGAATCAACTCTTTTATCTTTATGTAACATCCTTCTGTATCTCTGATAACTTTCTTTGCTTTGAAATCTGGTCTGTCTGAAATTAATATAGCTACTCTTGCTTTCTTTTGATTAGTGTTAGCATGGTGTATTTTTTTCCATCTGTTTTTTAAAAATATCTTTATTGGATTATAATTGCTTTACAATGTTGTGTTAGTTTCTGCTGTATCCATCCATTTACTTTTCATATGTATGTGTCTTTGAATTTAAAGTGAGTTTATTTTAGTCAACATGTAATTGAGTCTTGGGTTTTGAGCCACTCTGACAATCTTTTAATTGGTTCATTTACACCAATCACTTTCTTTTCAATCTTGGGGGCAGCAGTTTGTCCTGTGTCCTTCCTTCTCTTATGGATCTGAGAAGGTACATTGATTTTTCAGCTTTTTACTTGTTGTTGGGATAGAATGGCAACTTATAAGCTTCTTATATGCAGTACTAGATAACCCATGATTCTCTTTTTATGTCTGATGATTGCCTGAAGTGATGCCTCATCTTCAGTGTAACTTGGTTTTCTTTTTTGAGAAATGTGAATGAAGTATAAACTACTCAATAAAGATGTTGGGTTAGTAAAAATAAAAGTGGAAGCAAAGGACTTTAAGCCTCTCCAAAGCCAGATCCCAATAGAAACAATGTACTTTGCCCACAGTCCTGATGGTTCCTATGAATAACTTTAAAAATTAGACATTTTATAATTGTAAACAGGAATATGAAGACTGAGGAATAGCTACTGGATTTGGCAACAATAGGAGTTGGGTGGGGACTTCCCTGGTAGTCCAGAGGTTAAGAGTCTGCCTTCCAATGCAGGGGACGCGGGTTCTATCCCTGGTCGAGGAACTAGGATCCCCCATGCCACAGGGCAACTAAGCCCGCGTGCCACAGTTAGCCGGTGCACCGCAACTACAGAGCCCACGTGCTGCAACTGCTGATCCCATGTGCTCTGGAGCCCATGCGCTACAACTAGAGAGCCCGTGGGCTCTGGAGCTCACGTGCCACAACTAGAGAGAAGCCCACATGCCACAACGAAAGATCCTGCATGCCTCAATGAAGATCCTGCGTACTGCAGTTAAGACCCGACGCAGCCAAAAATAAATAAATAAATAAATAAATAAATAAATAATATTTTTTAAAAAAAGGTATTGGGTGAACTTGGCAGAAGCCATCTCAGTAAAAGCTTGATTATAGTGGGTTGAGAAATGAGCAGGATGTGAGGGGATGGCCAGAAAAAGTAAAGGCAACTCTTTTAAGTGGTTTGGCTATGAAGGGAAGGAGGGAGAGCAGGTGTCAAGTCAAGGAGGTTGTTTGTTGTTGTTGTTATTATTTTAAGAGGAGAGGGTTGAGCTGATATGAAAAAAACTAGTAGAGAGGGGAAGGGAGATGATATAGTACAGAGGTGATTAATGAAGAGAATGACATCTCTGAAAATGTAAGAAGGGAGGGGATTCAAGAAATATTTAATAAGCACCAATCATGTCAGGCACTGTTGCCCTCAAAGAGCATATGTTCTGATGGGGACAGAAAACAAAAAGGTAAATAAGTATCATATAAGGCATTTAGTATAACTAAATCTAGTGGTTCTTTAGATGTAAATAATAAAAATATATGTGTATAAAATACCAGAGAATATCATGCATAGAAAGATCCTTTTTTTTTTACTATTTCATACTTTTACTAAATTAGTTATTACTTCATGAAACTTGTTTTTCAGTTATGTACATTTGTGTGTATATTGGGTCATGATTTTTTTTCCAAAAAATTAATCCACTGATTAGAGGATGAGTGAAGGCATTAATAGCCCTTGATGGAATGAGAAATAGCTCTTAAGCTGTAACTGCAGAAAGAAAAGAGAATGGGGTAGATACAGGTGAGTTTGGAAATCTGGTGGTAGGGAGCTGAGGGTGAGTTGAGATTTGTGGAGGAGAAATTAGGCTGGCAGAGGGTTGGAGGAGGAGGCTATCCAGTTGGGACAATGTGTGAACAAAGGCATGGTTATGAAATGAAAGAATGGAAAATGTTTGAGATATGGTGAGCAATCCAGTTTGACTAGAAGGCAACCCACATTATTGAATCTACCTTTGCATTTTCCATTCTGCCCCGCTTCCTAACATTTCTGCTGTTGCCATCCTAATTTGGGCCTGTATTATTCCCACTTAGAATAGTTTCATAACCAGTTTCTCTGTACCCAAATTCATTTTACTTGCTATTTCCAGTTGATCTTGATACATTACTGCTGCAATTTTTTTGTTCTTCCACCCGCACTTAAAACAAGTCAACTTTGATATTCCCTATTACCCATTACATGTGGTGGTACTCAGTCATTTCTTGTATTGAAAACATAGATGCATTTTGGAGAGTAGAGGGGGAGTAGTCTGAAAATGCAGTCTGTGCCCCTATTATGGATTCCTTGAACCTCAGAATGAGGACACTATCTATGTTGGGAATCCCCAAGACTACCCCCAGGTTTGGTGATTTACTAGGAAGACTCAGAGGACTCAGCATATGGTTATACTCACAGCTACGATTTATTATAGCGAAAGGATACAGAGCACAAGTAGCAAAGGGAAAATGCGTGTGGGACAACGTTCAGAGAAGATTAGGCACAAGCTTACAAGCGTCTTCTCCCAGGAGAGTCAAACAGAACATGCTTAATTCTTCCAGCAACTTACTGTGACAACAGGTGTGAAATGTTGTCTATTAGGGAAGCTCATTATAGGCTCAATGCCTAGAGTTGAGTGGTGGTTACAAAGGCACCCTCTGCCTAGCATGTGCCAAAATTACAGACTTATAGAAGGAAACTAGGTGTTCAGCATAAATCACATTGTTTGTATACGATACAAACATTTAGGCACAGTGAGTCACTCTTACCATTTCTGGGAATGATGGGAACCCAAGTTCCCAGTCAAGGGCCCATTTTTGCAAGCAGGCATTGCTAAGGACCGTAGTCTCAGGCCTGCTGTGTTAACTCTTTTCTGCACACTGTTCTTATTTAATGTGATCCTATAAGGTGGGGAAGTGGCCTTAGGGGCTGCTTTGGAAATGGGCTGGTATGGGTGTGGGAATGAGGGAGATGTGAAGAGGTCAGGACTTTGTTACCCCCTCTTCTTTTCTCTTAAATAAATTTGGGATCCGATGGAAAGTTTTGTATAGAAAAAGGTGCTGCTGTTAAAATTGCATTTGAAAACCACTCCTTTAGGGACTTCCTTGGTGGCCCAGTGGCTAAGACTCTGTGCTCCCAGTGCAGGGGGTCCGGGTTCGATCCCTGGTCAGGGAACTAGATCCCACATGCCGCAACTAAGAGTTCACATGCCGCAACTAAAGATCCTGCGTGCTGCAACTAAGACCTGGCACAGCCAAAAATAAAAAACTGTTTCCCTTAAAAAAAAAAAAGAAAACCACGCCTTTAAACAATGAGATGAATTTTAAGCAAAATATTGATAAAATCACATTGAGATTTTAGCAAGATCATCCCTGTAGTTGATGGAAGATATTTTTAGAGATTGTGGTGTGGTCGTGGTAAATGTGAGGCAGGAGGCGATCAGAAGCAGGGAGGCCAAGCCAGAGACAATAAGAGGCCCAGCTGGAGTGGTTGTGTGAAGATGGGAGGAGGGAATGGATTAGAGAGTATTTAGGATGTAAAATTGAATAGCACTGATGATTGATTGGCTGAGGACCTGGTTGAGGGCTGGGGAAAGGGTTTGTGGGATGGAGGAGAAGGAAATTAGTATTATCTTAGGTTTCTTACTTGGTTGATTCCAGGGAGTGGAAAAGAGCATTTTCCCTGGTTGTGAGATTCTCAAATCCTCCAACACTAATGGGTATCTGTCAATTCAGTTCTGGCACGATCTACCTGGAGGTAGGATCGGATCCCCCAAGTTAAAGGGCCAATCCCACAAAAGTGGCCCCACTTAAGAGGCCAGCTGCAAATGGGCTGCCCAAGCTACCCACACTTCCGCATGTCTGACTACAAATTTAGGGGGTTGATACTTAGCTAAATTTGATACTTTACTAGTAATGGTCATAGAACTCAGAAAAAACACTTTACTTATGTTTATCAGTTTATTATAAAGGGTACATAGAACTCAGGAACAGACAAATGGAAGAGATGCAGAGGGCAAGGGATGGGAGCAGGGATGTGGAGCTTCCGTGCCCTCTCTGGGTATGTCACCTTCCTGGCACCTTGATGTTTTCACCATCCTGGAAGCTCTCCATATCTTATTGTTCAAGAGTGTTTATAGAAGCATGTAAACATATAATTTTTAAAAATTACTTAAATAATTAATTAATTTTTGGCTGAGTTGGCTCTTTGTTGCTGTGCACAGGCTTTCTCTAGTTGCGGCGAGCGGGGGCTACTCTTTGTTGCGGTGCACGGGCTTCTCACTGCGGTGGCTTCTCTTGTTGCGGAACATGAGCTCTAGGCGTGAGGGCTTCACTAGTTGTGGCACACATGCTCAGTAGTTGTGGCTCGTGGGTTCTAGAGCACAGGCTCAGTAGTTGTGGCGCATGGGCTTAGTTGCTCCGCAGCGTGTGAGATCTTCCTGGACCAGGGCTCAAACCCGTGTCCCCTTCATTGGCAGGCAGATTCTTAACCACTGTGCCACCAGGGAAGCCCTATAATTTTTAAAAGCTAACTTGTAAAACCGCATCTATAGCCCAATGTTTCCCTTTTTCCTGTGAAACCTTTATTGAAGTACAATTTGTATACAAATAACATTCATTGATTTTAGGTGAACAATTCAATGAGTTATGACAAATGTATACAGTCATGTAACCACCATCATAATCATGATATAGAATATCTCCATCACCCCTAAAATTTGCTCCTACCCCTTTGCTACCAATCCCATAACCTTATTCCTGGGTTCTAGAAACCACTGATTTGCTTTCTTTCACTAGAAAAGTTTTGCTTTTTCTAGAATTTCGTATACTGTAATCATATAAAATTGAATTTTGCTTCTGGCTTTTTTCAATTAGCATAATACTTTTAAGATTCATCTACATTGTTATATTTATCAGTAGTTTAATCCTTTTTACTTCTGAGTAATATTCCATTGTGTGGATATACCATCGGTAACCCATTCACCAACTGATGGACATTTGGGTTCATTCCAGCTGTTAAATATTATAAGTAAAGCTGCTGCTTTGAGTATTCAAATACAAAAAAAAAAGGTGTTTATAGAATTTAATCTCCAGCCTCCCCTGCCCTCCCAGGTTGGTGGGTGGGGCTGAAAGTTCCAACTTTCTAAACACTTGGTCTTTCTGGGGACCAGCCATGTCCTGAGGTTATCTTGGGGCCCTACCCTGAGTTCATTAGCATATGTGGGATGGAAAGAGGCTCATTATGATAAACAGAAAACACTCTATCACTTAGGAAATTCCAAGAGTTTTATGAGCTCTGTACTAGGGACTGTGGACCAAGGGCAAATATGTTTCTTATACCAGTCTGGTAAACATCTCAAATTGCTGGAAACCTTTATGGAACTCTCAACCTATGCCTCCAGCTTCAACATGAACCCAAGCCTTGTTCTTGGTCCTATGAGGCCTAGGATTCCAGGAGACCCTTAGTCCAGTTCTCTTTTGCAGGCTGTAAGCCCCCTGTATTAGTTAGGGTACAATTTAGGCCTCCGTAACAAAGAGACCCTAAAATACACTGCTTGAAAAGCAAGATAGACATTTATTTTACATAAAAATCCAGGCAGGTGGTCCAGAGCTGGTTTGGCAGCTCAGCATTGTTAGGGAACTTTGCTCTGCTTTGCTCAGCATTCTGTGCGCCTCTCCTTGCCAGGTTGGCTCTTCCAGCTGCAGTCATGGCACTTTCTTTCCAGTCAGAGGGAGGGAAGGGAAGGGGAGGAGTGGGATTCGCCCTTTCCCTTTAAGTGCTTCAGAGCGGAGCTGCACACATTTCAGCTTACATCCCATTGTTCACATGACCATCCTGGCTGCCAGAGAGGCCAGGATATGGAATATTTCACTAGGCAGCCTTGTACCCAGCTAAAACCTTTATTCAGAAAGGGAGAACAGTTATTAGAGGATAGCTCTGCCCTATCCCCAACAGTCATGGTATATTTAAGGATTTTTTTTTTGCCTTTTTTAGAAAATGATGGAAATAATGTTGTGACTGTTAATTTTTTTCCTAAATTAAGTATTTTCCATATTATTGAAACAAAGGAAACATGGTATTCAATGAAACAAGAGAAACAATGGCAGAATACCCTTGTAAAATCTTTGTCTAAAAATGTGCCAGTTTGCTGCTCACTAAACCTGCCCCGGATAAGGAATGGAGTTATAACTGGACCTTACCACAGACAATCAGTTTTCTTCCCCAAGAAGCTAAAAAAAGGATTAACACACCTCCCTGCTTTGAAACAGACACTCTGTTGTGTCTCAACTCTTTGTGTTCAACCTAAAGGTGATGGAAAAGGGAAGGAGTCTGGCAAGCAGTGGGCTGAATTCAATGTGGTAACATCTGAATGCTGTGTTGTTTTAGACAGCGAATAGAGGCAGTAGAAAACCCTTTGTGACTAGTGTCTAAGTCTCTGTCTTTGTACTGAAGAACCAGATTTAGGCCTAATGTAAAGAAAGGTACCACCCCTGCTGTGAGGAAGGATGTGATGAACCCAGGTGGCTCATTCATTGGAGTGGAGGCAAAGCAGACATTCCATTTTTCCTGGAAGAGGGGTTGTAGTGATAGCTTATGAGTTTGGGGTTTATTAAACTGAGACATTTATAAATATATTTATGTTACAAAATGTGTTTTATATTATTATTTTCATCAAAGTGGTATTTACAACAACTGCTCAAATATATATAATTATAACTGGTTAAAAGTTTTAATGTGGCCATTAAGAAATAATGTAGAGCACTATGAAATATCTTCATTTCAGAAAGTCTAAAATTATATATATATTTTTGTTTATAGCCTATACAGTTCAGACAGCCAAGAGTATGTCTCCAACTGCTGCTACAGAGGTTTATTCAAAAGCTTTAGCTGTTTGCCATGGACCACTGGACCACTATGACTTTCTGATCAAAGCTCGTGAGCTAAAGGACGATGAACATCAAAGAAGAGTCATACAGTGTTTGCAGGAATTACATGAGGACCTTAAAGGATACAGTATAGAGGCAGAAGGCCTTTTTTCTAAGGTAAGGTTTGTGTGACATTAAAGATTGAACAGTTAAAAATGTAAGCATTTTAAAAATGGATTAAATGCAGTTGGGTACAATGATGAAAGAGCTTGAAAATTTCCTACCAGTTCCTTTAAACAAGCTCTGTTGGATCCCCATTTCTGACCTCTTGATGTTCCATAGCTTTCTTTCACCTTCAGGGGGATTCAAATAGCTTCATATTGAGGTATTTTAAAAAAAAGACCATAAATACCAGTCAAAGGGAAAACTTGTGTGCATTTCAAAGCTTCTCCCTCCCTCTAGGTTAGGCCTGGCCCAGGATCAGCAGCAGAGAAGAGGGAGTGGCTTGTTCTTCTCTCTCTTCTTCTCCTCTCTCTGCTCGCTTGGCTTCTCTAGGGTCAGAATGAGGGGGATAGAAGATTAGAGTGAACCAGCAGAGTCTTAAGTGACCAGTTAAGGGCCTTTTGTGTGGTAGATGCTGACATGCTAGCTTTCTGTGGGGGGCACTGGGTGGATTCTTCAGGACTCCCATGAGGACCTCCCTGCTGCTCCACTCTGTGACTGACCTCTTATGACTCTTAACGGAACACCTCACACCACTACGTGGGGCTGAGACGGCCTTGCCCTTGCACTTAGCCTTCTTAGGGGGGTCCTTTCAGGACAGTGCTAACCAGGTCACCTTTATGGCATCTACTTAGGCCACAGGAAGTATCACATCTCATTTCTCCAACCCCTTCTGCATGGGCAGCTTCAGTCAGTCTCCTGCCCTTGGACTTCTGCAGATATAAGAAGCAAGCACCAGTGTCTGTCTTTGTCCTGTGCACCCCTATACTCCTGGGGACACGTGTCAAGTTCTTCCATGAATTCTTTCACACCCTGCTTTGGTAGCTGTCTGTAGATTTTCTCACCTAAATGAGTATCCAGCCCATTTTTTCCTTAATGCTAATCTCCTTGGATGTTTCTCTTGGGGACCCCCTGCACTTGGCATGAAGTTCATCTGGGGGAAATGCCACAGAATTCTTTACCCAGCTAACAACTTTCTGCTTTGATTACTTTGGTTTTAGGGCTGTTTTTTGACTTTTTTCTTTTCTCTTTTTAAGTAATTCCTGCATGGATACAATTAGTGCCTCTCTTTAGTGTGTAGGGGGACCTGTCTCCCCTTGTCCTCAGCTTTGAGTTTTTGGTGAAATTCTGAGACACCAGGAAAACTCCCATTCCTTATCCTGCTGTAGAGGCCATTGTCATCAGTGGTGTCATCCTCAAATCATGAGGGGTATTAATAGTTATAAGAGTTAGAATATTGTTCAAACTAAGAAACTACTTTCCTTTAACTGACTGACCAAACCTCCTCCCCCCACCCCCCTACACAAATATTCTTTTATTGTAAGATCTTTATAAGAAAGGTATTATATAACAATATGTTAGTAGTACTTTATTTAAAAACCCTACTGAAAGTAATTTTACTTTTTAAAAAGCACTTCAGAGTGTAATGAAATAGTTTTATTTTTATATAAGGAAAAGGCTGCCATTGTGTTAACATCTTTTGGTTAAAAGGAATAGAGAATTATTTAGGTTTCAGAGAGAAATGGAGATGTAGAATAAGATTACATAAGAAAATAGCAATGAAGGGCATCTCCATCACTCAGCCAGGCCTCACAGAGCCTGTGCCAGCTTTCAGCAGTGTCAGCGGCTCTGAAAGCTTTGATGACTTGTAGTAGGAGGTACCCATTGATTCTCCAGAACCCTGCCATTCACATAATCTGCTTACTCTTTGTTCCTTTTCCCCATGCCCTTACCCACTTCTGTTCATTCTACCAGCTTCTCAGTTCTTTTCCTGTATCCGTGGTTTAAATTCCTGAGTAAAAATCTAACAGTCCACCCAAACACTTCATCCCTGTTTGGGCAGAGCTTTCTCACCAGTTTTCCAGAGGCTGCTAGTCAGCGCAGAGATTGGATCTCTGTATAAGGTGCCATCCAGGGCTCCCGTGAGCAGGGCGGTTTCCCTCAGAAGTGGACTGTGAGTGTGGGAGCCAGAGTGTGTTAGCTAATCCAGAACAGTGGTTATGGGAAATGATGATGACTTATCCCTTTTGATGGCCAACCTTTTCTCTTTTTCCTGTGTTTCCAAAAGTTTATGGGTGAGTCAAGAAGGAAAAAGTTTGGAAAATACAGATTGCTTAGGTACTGCATACCTAATTATAGTTTGTAATACAGGAGGTCTTCCAAATAAAATAACAACTTTGTTACGTGTCATAGCCAGGAAACAAGATGTTTTACTTACCAGATTTTTTTTTGTTATCTGGAAGTTAAATTTCTCTCATGACTGTTATATCTTATTCCCTTTCTAGCCCTCTCCCTTCTGGAAATACAGTCCTTTTCCTCCTCCCCACTCTGTATCATCCCTAGGGCTCATCTTACAGGGGTTGGTGAACTTCCATTCCTTAATAAAATATTCCTTAAATTAACTTATCTGGTTGCCAATTCAACAACCTTGTTTTTTTCTTTAAAATTATTATTTGGCTCTTCTTAAGGGTATTTTCCCATACTTCCACCTTTGATTTGTAAATTGGCTATGCTGGATTTGCCTAGTAAATAGATAGCTATTTAGCAGTAAGTAAATGCAGTACCTTCTATCTAGAGGCCCTGGTTTTATTGGGTAATTCTTATGTAAGGAGGAAATGTGACAAGTCAGGTAGTTTCAAATGTGTCTAATGAAAGCTTATATTTGTTAAATCCCAGTGCATATGTGAATGAATGTTTAGTAAATGGATCGACATCTCTTTATGATAGTATTTGTCCTGTAGTTTCTTAAGCCCACCAAATCATTGTTTTTCAATGTTTTTCAAACATTGAAAAAGACCCAAATATCAAATGTAATTTGAATAAAACATATATAAAAGCTTTAGTTTTGAAGATTCTAAAGGTGCCACAGACCTACTTCTTCTAAAAATAAAGACTGATATGCTGATTATCAGAGAAGGAAACTTTGGACTGTTAGGTTTTCCAGCAGTAGAACTTTGTTAGTATGTAGAGTTCTTGATTTTGGTAAATAGGGTTTATAATTTCATGGACATTTGATTTTTCCCCCAGCTTTATTGAGATATTATTGACAGATAACATATGTAAGTTTAAGGTGTGCAATGTGATGATTTGATACCTGTATACATTGCAAAATGATTACCATAATAAAGTTAGTTAACACCTATATCCCTTCACATAATTACTGTTTCTCTTTGTGGTAAAAACATTTAAGATCTACTCTTTTAACAACTTTCAAGTATATAATATAATACTGTATTGTTAATTATAGTCACCATGATTCCCAGAACTTATTCATATTATAGCTGAGAGTTTGTACCCTTTGACCAGTATTTCACCATTTCCCCTACCCCACAGCCCTTGGTAACCACCATCCTATGAATTAGGCTTTTTAAAAATTCTGCATGTAAGTGAGAACATACAGTATTGTCTTTGTCTGACTTATTTCAGTTAGCATATATGGGCATTTGATTTTGTTTTTGATGCAGATGTTTAAATATTCATTTTGGTGGACTTTTTAAAAAAAAATTGTACTCCTAAGAAACTTTCTGTAAGGGTAAGCCATAATGTTAGAATAAAATGCACCTTCTTCACAAAATGCCAGAATTATTAGTCAGTGAGAAAAAATTGGTGGCAAACTATTAGGCTGCTTTCACCTACCTACATAAAAATGTTTTCTCTAGTAAAAATTTGACAAAGTTATGAGCAGATGACTATGCTATATGAGCAACAAACTATGAAGAATAAGCGTTTATGAACACTTTACTTTTGTTAATAAATAAAACTTACAGCCAGGTTAATCTGACACATTTAATGTATGCATAATTGTTATTGCGCTGTGAAGTAATTAGGCATAAATGGTAAGCAAGTAGTTCATGTAAATCACTATAACTAGAATTACTTTTACACAGCCAAATCAAGCATTTCTAGAGTCATTGAGGGAGAGAATTAAAGAGTGTGGAGCTACTCTGAAAATCTCTGTTTCCATTAATCAGGTGTATACAGGCAGCCAGGTTTTTTCATCTCTGGGGAGGAGAAACCATAGCCAGAGAGACCTGGGAATTGGGAAGAGGAGCGGGGAACAAAATTCCTTTTCCTTTTCTCCTGCTCTTCACAAAATAATTTTGCTTTTCCCTAATGAGAAATTATTATTTCAAACTTCCTTTTACAACCTATGGTCTTTCATTTGGATACCTCTCCTCACTCTGCCAAGAACAATGCATATAGCAGGTAGAGACGACCTGCGCTGCCTTGAATCCGGCTAATCTAAGGTCTTGGTGCTTTCTGTGATCTGGCTTCTAGCATCTGGAGACCATGAATAGGATACCTGGAATGCTGGGCTGTGGAATTTTCTCTCAGGAGATGCAGGAGGCCTATTGTCTGGGTCCCTTCAGTTATTTATCCAAGACTAGGCAGTTTGCTGTTTTTTCCTCAGTTCCTCCCTTCTCTCCCCCAGCTAAGGAAGTGAGCATTTATACTCTCCGTTCCTCTTCTTAGAATTGGCATTTCCTATAGGTGAAGTAGGTTGAGCAGTGTGATTTAGGTAAAGCCTCCCTGTTTCCTGGTAATTTATCCTCCAGAACATCATAAGCAACATTGAGTATGAAATAGACATCTATAGCTACAGCTTTATTAAAGACCAGAAATATTTTTAAATGAATATTTTCTTGTATCAAATTTTTATGAAAGCCGAAACAAAAGATTACGTCCTAACCCAATGACGGCATTATTTGTAAGGAAGTGAGTCAAACTGCATTGTTTTTTGAGAACTAACACATGCCAAAGACTCATTTAAAGTCTGAAATTTCAGAGAGTTTAATGGGCCTGCTTCAGTCTCCAGAATAATTAACAAATGTATGCAATTACATTTTAAGTTTTGTCATGGTTCTGAAGGTAAAATTATGCCGTCAATGTAGATGAGAATGTCTTTTTTTTTTTTGCGTTTTTTCTTCCAGTTTTATTGAGATATATTTGATATATAACACTGTATAATTAAGGTATAGAGCATACTGATTTGACTTACATGCATCATGAAATGATTACCACATAAGTCCAGTGAATATCTGTCATATCCTGTAGATACAAAATAAAAGAGAAAGAAAAAAATACTTTTTTCTTGTGATGAGAACTCTTAGGAACTCTTAGAACTCCTAACAACTTTCACATATAACATACATGAGTGTTAATTATATTAATCATGTTGTACATTACATCCCTGTTATTTATCTTATAACTAGAAGTTTGTACTTTTTGACCACCTTCACCCAGTTCTCCCCCCCTACCCCCTTGCCAGATGAGAATGTCTTTTATAAATTCCTTAAAATAAATTTAAAGAAAAGGGGTATAGCCCTATTTTATAATGTCTGAGATAAGAATTTTATCTGTCATTGTCCGCCAAAACTGACTACTTTGGTTATGGCAGCAGAATTATGTAGGCCATAAGGAGGCATTAGAGCCATGGAATCTATGCTGAGATTTTGGTCAGGTCTCTAGATCAGGGTTTGGCAAATATTTTCTGTAAAGGACCATGTAGGAAATCTTTTAGGGTTAGGGGGCCATATGATCTCTGTCATAGCTATTCAGTTCTGCCATTGTAGTCAGAGTAGCCATGGATAATACAAAAATAAATGTATTCTGATAAATATTTATTTAGAAAAACAGATATCAGACTGGATTTAGCCTATAGGCCGTAATTTGCCGACCCCTGCTGTAGATGGATGACTGCTTCCTGACTAGATTTGAGGGCTGGTGGGAGACCATTAATAGTATTCAAGGTTCTGTTGGAACTCTACTTAGTCTAGCTTTCCAATCTGATTTTCCATTACTTCCCTTTATGTATACCTGCCTCTAGTCAAAAGAACTATTCACTAATTTATTATATAGACAAACAGACAAATGGAACAAAGTAGAAAGTCTAGAACATACATGGAGACTTGATATACCATTGAGTTGACACTGAAAATCAGTGGAAAAAAGATGGTCTAGTCAGTAAACAGGGATGAGACAATTGATGATCTCTGTGAAAAGTAAAATAAAATTAGGTACCTACCTCTCTGAACATAAACATAAATTCCATAGAGTCAGTGTTCTAAGTTTAAAGTGAAACTTTAGAACTTCTTGAAGAAAATATAGAGGATTATCTTTGTGAACCTGGGAAAAGGAAGACTCTCTTATACAAGATATGAAAGTTTAAATTATAAAGGTAAAGTTGGATACACTTGACTCTACTAAAATTTAAAACTTCTAGTCAACAATAAGCACCATAGAAAGGTGAAAAGGTGGACCACAGACTGGGAGAAAATATTTGCATCAAAAATAATTGACTAATAGATTGACTATAATAATTGACTATATATATCTAGAATATATAAAGAACTCCTACCAAAAATAGAAAAAAAAATCAAACAACTTAGTAGAAAAATGGACAAAGAAGAGTCTGTTTTGGGGTGATAACTAGCAGATGCCACAAAAATAGATAAGTAAATCAGAATGTATTTTTTAAAATGGAATGTTGGGATGATAAACTTCAAAATCAGGATTGTTAACTCTGAGCAAGAAGGGCACAAAGGGGGGGCTTCAACTCTATCTAATGTGTTATTAAATTTTGGAATACATTTTTCAAAATATAAAGAGTTGATAAAGCTGAGTGGCAGGTAACCAGGTATTCAATATTTTCTCCAATTTAGCATGTTTATAATATTCCATAATAAAAGTATTTTTAAGTGTAACTGTGAGATATTTCAACAGGTTAGTTGATTTAAGAAAATAATTTTGAGGAAATTTTAACTTTTCCTGATAATATAATTCTAGACTCTACTAGTTCAGCATTTGCTTCTTACAAATAGACTGAGTGAGGAAGGGGTATTATTAGCTCAAAAAGTACTCAGCAAGACATAAGGAATATCTTAGTAAGAGGTATTTAGCGATGAAACTTCTTTCCTCTTTCTGAAATCTCATGAGCTGAGTTTTCTTGGCCTTAAATCTTTTTCATGAATGCCAGATGTTTCTGAGTTCTATGTACATTGGACTTAATCTTACCCCATGTTCAGCAGAGTTTGTCTTTTCCAGGTAATGTGTCCATTTTACATACTGGGGAAATAATTAACCAAGTGTCTTCTTGTCCTTTAGGAGATTAATGCATCTTCAGGGTGAGCACTGGGGAAAGAAGTTCTATTGTGTAGCTGGAAAAAGCAAATGATTTTTCATTTTACAGAAAAATTTATCATGCCTAACTAGAAAATGTATCTCTTTGTTTATCAGAAGGCCCTGAATTATCATTTATAAATTCAGTTCAACAACAACAAGAAGAGTTGGTCCTCACTATGTACTAGGCTCCATGGAGCCAAGGATACAGGTGTTAATTAAGGTTAATGTTTTGTTATTTCAGTGATACCTTATTCAGTGGAAGAAATGGTCATAAACAGCTATTTATAACTCAGTGAATTAAGTACAAAAATTCAGATGGGTATAAATGCATATGGGGACAGTCTTTGAAAACCCACTCTAAATAAAAGGATTTAAATTTATTTTATTCCATATTATTGCTTCACTTGAGACTTCTAATTCTGTTTCTCATAAAGAAATTTTATGAATCAAATTACTATTCCTTTACTCTTGAAGGACAAGTTTCTAAGTGTATACATCAAAATTAACAACATAAATCCCATAAAAAATATATGCTGGGCTTCCCTGGTGGCGCAGCAGTTAAGAATCTGCCTGCCAATGCAGGGGACACGGGTTCAAGCCCTGGGCCAGGAAGATCCCACACACCGCGGAGCAACTACGCCCATGCGCCACAGCTACTGAGCCTGTGCTCTAGAGCCCGCGAGCCACAACTACTGAGCACGCATGCCACAACTACTGAAGCCCGCATGCCTAGAGCCCGTGCTCCGCAACAAGAGAAGCCACTGCAGTGAGAAGCCTACGCACCACAACGAAGAGTAGCCGCGGCTCGCCGCAATTAGAGAAAGCTCGCAGACAGCAACAAAGACCCAACTCAAAAACAAAAAAATAAATAAATTAAAAAATAAATAAATTTAAAATGTATATATATGCAACAAATTTATATATTTAAGTTTATATGTATTAACTATTTGCCTCTAAGAAGGATCAATATAATTATGTTTAAAATTCCTTTTTCACATGTTAAAAAAATATATCAATTAAAAATATATTCAAGTTACTTTCACATTTGTCTTAAAATAGGTTGCTGCTCTGGTATATAGAATGGCTTTGCTATTTCAAATGTGTCCAGTTTCTGAATTGGTCATGTAACAGTTTCAGTATTACATAAATTCAGTATTATTCCTATAATAATGGACTGTTAATCAAATTAAATTCAATATTTAGTATTTAAAGAGAATAATAAAATGTAAATAATGCACTCAAGATTAATATTTAAATAAACTTTATAAAACATTTCTGAGAATTATTATTCTGTAAAGCTTCCACTTGTGCAAAAGTGTATCACTTAAATAACAACAGTTTTTGAAACTAAAATTGAGAAATCAAAATTACATTTGAAGAGAGACAAAGAAAAAAAAAGGTCTCAAGTTTCTTCTCAGATTCAGAATGTTCAATAGTAGGCTTGTGTGAAGACTGAATCAACCCTAAAGATAATTCTTTATTCTTTTCAGGATGTGGGAATGGTGGGGGGAAATCCAGCACATAAGAGAGGAAAATCAGGATGGATAGACAGGAGACTAGAAAAATCCCTTGGCAGAAAATATTTATGAAGAAGGGAAACAGGTATCTATTTTAAGGCTTGTTCACTTGGATCCACTGGCAACAAGGACATGGAGGAAGAAGTAGGGAGGAAAGCATGCTGGTAAGGGTGAGAATCTGAGTAAAGGGCAGTGGAAAGACCTCTTTTCAGATATAGGCCGACCCTTTGGTGAAGGGCATTGCTTTATTTGGAAAAGCCATAGGATGTGGTAGATTTTGATTTCTGTTCTAGTGATTTCATTCTCCTTATAAAGTTACCAGTCAATTAATCTAGTTCTAAATTGTTTAGATTTTTTTTTTCAGTTGTTTTTCCATAAATCTATTTAAGCCTGAAGCTTGGAGTTCTTCACCAGTTGCCTCCCCATTTGCTGTTCCTAAAGATTCTCTATGAAGTTGGCATCTCTTAAGGATAACTCTAAGAAGCTATATTGTCTTTTAACAATATTAAACTTTTCAGGAGTTAGATATTTGCCTTCAATTAGTTTTTTTAAGTTGAATAGTAATTCTGATTTTGCTTTATACAGTTTTTTTTGTTTATTTATTTATTTATTTATTTATTTTGGCTGCACCGGGTCTTAGTAGCAGCATGTGGGATCTTCAGTTGCGGCATGCGGACTTTTTGGTTGTGGCATGTGAACTCTTAGTTGCAGCACACATGTGGGATCTAGTTCCCGGACCAGGGATCGAACCCAGGCCCCCTGCATTGGGAGCACGGAGTCTTACCCACTGGACCATGAGGGAAGTCCCTATAATTGGTTTTTAACTGAGTGAAAACCTCTATTTGGAAACAAGAGAACTATAAAGAAAAACTGAGCAATTCCAATCCATGCCATCATCTCCAATGGAGATGTGCAGGTATTAGGACCTGAACACTGAACACACATTTCAGGCCACACTACCACAGCCATGTACAGCTTCTCCAGGAGCAGCATGAAGCTCCAAGGTAATCCATAGTCCCTTCATGGCAGTGAAGATCACCACAGAGCTGCCTTCAGTTACCTTTGCCCTGATGAACCACAAAAAGCCCCCACAAGTATTTCTCCCTGAACCACACTTCCACCTGGCAAGGGTGGCTTGTCAGCAGAGCAGGTAATAGGTAGTGTTGTCTTTTCCTCCAGTTTCCTCCCATTCAATGCATTCTCCACACTGTATCAATAATGATTTTTCTAACGGATAATCTGATTGGACCATTCTCCTGCTTAAGGCTTCTCAGTGCCCTCCAGAGAAAGTACAAACTCATTAGCATGTTCTATAGGGTCCTTGAGAGCCTGCCTGGTCCCTGCCTCTTGCCAGCCTCATCTGTCTTTGTTCTCTGCTGGCAATAAAAGCAGCAGCTATGACAAGCTACTTGAAGATTGTTAGACAAGACTGGGGCCTTCTCTTGCCTTTGGGTCTTTGTTAAGGCTGCCTGTGCCCCCATCTTTTTACTGTAGACCATCTCACATGGCCCACCTGGTGACCACATGCTCCTTTAGTAAATACCATGTCATTGTTTTCTGGATCTTGTAGGTCTGCAGAACTTAGCTCACTGCCTGATACAAAGTAGGTGATCAATGCTCAATCCATGTTTCTGGAATAAATGAAAAAAACATGAAGATTTGAATGAATAACAAAGCAGTCACTGAAGATTCACAAAATAATTCTCTGCTGACTCTGAAGGCAATTGTCCTTGTGGCTGTGAGCCTATCCATACGTCTGTGTGAGAGCATAGGTGTCTCTGTGAGTTTTTTTGTTTTTTTAAAAAATTAATTAATTTATTTATTTATTGGTTGCGTTGGGTCTTCGTTGCTGTGCACGGGCTTTCTCTAGCTGCGGTGAGCAGGGGCTACTCTTCGTTGCTGTGCATGGGCTTCTCATTGTCGTGGCTTCTCTTGTTGCGGAGCATGGGCTCTAGGCACACAGGCTTCAGTAGTTGTGGCACATGGGCTCAGTAGTTGTGGCTTGCGGGCTCTAGAGTGCAGGCTCAGTAGTTGTGGCGCACGGGCTTAGTTGCTCCACGGCATGTGGGATCTTCCCAGACCAGGGCTCAAACCCGTGTCTCCTGCATTGGCAGGCGGATTCTTAACCACTGCGCCACCAGGGAAGCCCTCTGTGAGTTTTTATATTCACTTGCTTCTCTGTGGACATGTTTGTGTTCTCATTTCCTCCATAGTGTCAGTTCTTTGAAAATCCAGGAGAAGCCTGGAAGGCCACTTTAATCCCTCAAATTCAGAACCTCAACTAGGTTCAGACTGAGGAATATTTTCCACATCCTTCTTCTGATAAACTCCAGGTAGGTTTGAGAATTATGCTTAAGTCCTGGACATCCCTCTGAACAAGTGGTGGACTGGAGTAGGTCACACCTAGCTTATCTTCTCCTAAGCTAGTCCAGAATTCGAATATCAGTTAGGAGTGAGTGAACTGGAAGGATTTGCTGAAGAAATTGCCTCCTGTCATTTGTCTCCCACTGACACACATAGGCACTTAGAAATGCTTGTTGCTTGAGTGCATGCAACAGTAAAAAGTCATTTGCATCTTCAAATTCTGTTATAATCAGGAATTGAGCCATTTTTATGCTAGTTGTAGAGGTTTAAACTCTGCCCCCACACTTGTTATTTAGGTGCTTAAAAGGCTTAATTATACTAGTAAACTGAACAAATTGGTGTACTTTAGGTTACAAGGGTTCTTTTGCAAATCAACTGATGGTATTTCAAAAAAGATTTTCATTTAAAGAGAATTTGTGGGTGCTAACATATGGTTCAGTTTTTTAGTTTTAATGATCTTCTTAGAAACCTGAAGTGATCTACTTTTATTAAACAGTGGTCTATGTTGAGAATGATATAATGCTTGTTTTTTAAAGATGTAATTATGCTCAGTATTCAGCTGGAATCACTGTCTCTATCATTTTAGGAGTTAGTAATGGAATGGTGAGGGGAGTAGGGAGAAACAGGAAAAGGAGCATTCCTGCATTTTTAACAAATTGAAACCAACTCTTTATTTTAAAGCATCATCCTTACTATCTAATTGTCCTAATGGAAATTATACTTGACTAACAGGTAGACAGTAACCCAGAAAGGTGGAGGACATGCTGTTTTAATTTATAACTTTGATGAGAATCACCTTGGATTATTTTTAATGCTAGAATTTTAATATCATATGGAACAAAGGATAAAGTTAGAATGATTAAATCAAAATATTTGGAATGATGGATGGCAAATGTTTACTTTGCAGAAGTTAAAGGAATAGTTTTGAAAGCAATTGTCTAAAATGCAAATATGTAGATATTTTTAGAATAATTTTAGACTTAGTTCAAAAGTAAAAGTAATACAGTAATTAATCACCTTACCAAATTCTGTTTTGTTTTTCGCAACTTTTTATTTTGAAAAATTTCAACAGTACACTTAAAACCACTAATGGTTAACATTTTGCCACATTTGTTTTCTTTTTCTCTCTCTCTCTCTCTCAATATTTTTTCTTTAATCATCTGAAAGTAAGTTGTAATATCATAACACTTGACCTCTAAAAACATCATTATGTATCTCCTAACAAGGACCTTTTCCTGAATAACTATATTACCATTATCACACCCAAGAAACTTAACATTGATGTAGTGATATCTAAAATAGGGCCACCCGATTTAGCAAACAAAAATACAGGATATCCAGATAAACCTGAATTTCAGATAAATAATGAATAGTTTTTTAGTATATATATGTACCATGTGATATTTGGGACATACATGTACTAAAAAATTATTTGATATCAGTGTGAAATTCAAATTTAACTGGCATCCTGTATTTTATCTGGCATTCCTAAATATGAAGCCCATATTCAGGTTTCTTCAGTTGTCCCCCAAATGTTCTTTTAACTGTGTGTGTGTTTGAATCCAGTAATCATGCTTTACATTTGACTTTGTCTAATAAAATTTTGATAGAATAATTATCAGATATTTACTTTAAAAAATATAATCCTCACGTTCAAAAGATTCTCTGTGTGGAAGTGGGCTTTTATGTATATAAAATTCAAATCATAAATTTTTACTAAATTTAGTGGTTTGAAGTGCATCGCTAAATGCATAACAACTAGGACCCCAAACACTTGTGACATCAGCACATTTCTTTATTGGACAATTGGCAATTTATTCATATCATTTAAAAAATTTTAATGACATTTTTCTGACAGCTGCTTTTCTTATTATCCTCCCTTTTGATTTAGTATATAGTATTGTAATACTTATTATAGTTAGTCTCCTAAACTTGACATGCTCTCTTGACTAGATACCTATGAGTTTAGTTTTTTTGTTTTTTTAGATTCCACATATGAGTTCACACGTTGTCTTTCTCTGTCTGATTTATTTCTCATAGCATAATGCCCTCAGTGTCCATCACTGTTGTCACAAATGTGGATTTCTTTCTTTTTTAATGGTTGAATAATTTACATTGTGTGTGTGTATAACACTTAAGTTGTTTCCATGTTTTGGCTATTGTAAATGATGCTGCAATGAAAAAGGAGTTGCAGATATATCTTTTTTTTTTTTTTAATTTATTTTGATTTATTTATTTATGGCTGTGTTGGGTCTTCGTTTCTGCGCGGGGGCTTTCTCTAGTTGTGGCAAGTGGGGGCCACTCCTCATCGCGGTGCGCGGGCCTCTCATTATCGTGGCCTCTCTTTTTGTGGAGCACAGGCTCCAGATGCGCAGGCTCAGTAATTGTGGCTCACGGGCCCAGTTGCTCTGCGGCATGTGGGATCTTCCCAGACCAGGGCTCGAACCCGTGTCCCCTGCATTGGCAGGCAGACTCCCAACCACGGCGCCACCAGGGAAGCCCCAGATATATCTTTTTGAGCTAGTGTTTTCATTTGGATAAATTTCCAGAAGTGGAATTGCTAGATCATATGGTAGTTCTATTTTTAACTTTTTGAGGAACCTCCATACTGTTTTCCATAGTGGCTGCACCAATTTACATTCCTACCAACAGTGCATGAGGGTTCCCTTTCTCCACATCCTCACCAACACTAATTTCTTGTTTTTTTGGTAATAGCCATTCTAACAGATGTGAGATGATATCTCGTTGTGGTTTTGATTTCATTTCCTGATGATTAGTGACGTTGAGCATCTTTTCACGTGCCTTTTAGCCATGTGTATGACTTCTTTGGAAAGAATGTCTGTTCAGATTTTCTGACCGTCTTTTAATTGGATTGTTTTCTTGCTGTTGAGTTGTATGAGTTCTTTGTGTATTTTAGATACTAACCCTTTATCACATATGATTTGAAAATATTTTTTCTCATTTGGTAGGTTGCCTTTCCATTTTGTTGATTGTTTCTTTTGCTTTTTAGTTTGATAAGGTCCCATTTGTTTATTTTTGCTTTTGTTGCCTTTGCTTTTGATATCAAATCCAAAAAGTCATTGCTAAGACCAGTGTCAAGCAGCTCACCACCTGTGTTTTCTTTTAGGAGTTTTATGGTTTCAGGTCTTATGTTCAAGTCTATAATCCATTTTGAGTTGGTTTTTGTGTATAAGTAGTGGTCCAGTTTCATTTTTTTTTCATGTGGCTGTCCAGTTTTCCCAGCACCGTTTATTGAAGAAACTATCCTTGAATCTTGGCTCCTTTATATACCCTTGGCTCCTTTGACCTTGGCTCCTTTATATACCCTTGGCTCCTTTGATATAAATTAATTAATCATATATGTGTGGATTTATTTCTGGGCTCTCTGTTCTGTTCCATTGATCTGTGTGTCTGTTTTAATACCAATACCATACTGTTTTGATTACTATAGCTCTCTCTTGAGAATAGATACTTTCAGATACTTTTATAAATACTTATATCAAACCATTAATATGCCCTAGTAAAATATATTATGACATCACTTAGAATGCTTTCAGTTGTGCATAACAGAAAACCCAACTAAAACTAGGTTAAATAATACGAGTAATCGTTGGCTCATGTAGAAGTCCAAGGATAAGTATGCTTCAGGTGCAGTGTATTAGGCCCCTGACTCCATTACTTACTTGTAGATCTTCTTGATCTTGCCCTCTTGATGATTTTGGCTTTGTGTTCAGCTTGGCTTATCTCAAAGTAGGAAACTAGCATCACATCTACACAGCATACTGCCCAGAAGACTAGAGCTTCTCTTTCACCTAGAGTTGAACAACAGAACTCTGCTTGACTGAATTTAGTCATAAGCTCACCCTTGAACCCCTCATCCGGTTGTAGAGGATAGAGCTGGGAGTGGGATCATTCTCACCTAAAGGACATGGCTACTGCACAGGTATAGAAGATTGTTGAGAACAATCTGAAAGCCCTGAGGCGTGCCCCTCCATTTTGTCAACAAATCTGTTTCGCTGGTTAGTTCACTCTTCTCTGTAATGATTCTCTAGAGCCTTCTTAGCTCCCTTCAAGCTGAACTACACTTCCCCTATCACTTTCAGCAGACGTCTACATCTTTATAAAGAGAAAACAGAAGGCGTTGGGTTGGACCTCCTTCAACTTCCTATATGAAATTGCAATCCCAGAAGTCTGGGTGGACGTGAGGGAATGTGAGCAAAAGTCAATATCTTAGTATGAGGTTTTTCTATTTTTAGCTATCCTTCCATCATTTATTTCTAATTTTATTCCATTTTGGTTGGAGTACAGTGATTCTTTGGAGTTTATTGAGGTTTCCTTTATGGCTTGGAATATGCACAGTATTTGAAAATGTGCTCCATGTTCTTGAATGTATTCTTGATTTGTTTGGTGGAGTTTGTATAGATATAAAATAGCTTAAGTGTACATTAATGTTGTTCAGATCTTTGAGAAGGGTATGTCAAAGGGTGCGATGTTTCTTCTTCGTGGTCCATAGGTTTGGATAGAAGCAGGTATCAGTACATGAAGTTTACAGTCTTCAGCATGAGTGAGTGGGCCTTGTGATTAGGTGTGCAGAGGTGGGCAGTGAGTGGGAACTCCCCAGTGCTGTGTCCTGCACCCAACAGATAAGGAAATGGCTGGTTGTAGAGTTGATGTGGCTTACCCAGAGTCACATAGCTAATAAGTCGCCAAACCAGAATTTGTACCCAGATCTTTTGAGTTCAACTCTAATACTATTTCCTTATATCTTTTATGCTTAGTGGAGGTAGGTGATAGCTTTCCACGGTCTTCCAACATCATCCTTAAGCTTACCATCTGCACAATCTGTAATACAGTATCACTAGATCCTTATCAAAAACACATTAGAGAAGGTGTCATCATCCTACTTCACAAATTCCCTAAGATATAAGTAACATGACAAATCTTACAACCGGTCACTGGAGAAACTTATTCATGTTCAGATCTTCAAGTCTTTGTCTAGTTAGTGTTAAGTGTGTGTATTTTAGAGGTTGGGCGTGTATCAGAGTTCTGTCAGGAAACTGTTCACAGCACTTTAAAGACTGAATCAAGAGATGACTTAGTCATGGGCAGGGCAGGCCTAAGGCAGCAAACAAAGGATGGAGGAGTGAAGGAGGAGCCTGCAGAGAGCTGTAGCTGTGGCATGAGGACCTAATGATTCTGGAGGGATGCAGCTCTGCTAGAGACACAGCACTGAAGCAGGGAAGCAACGGGAGAGAATGACCCGGATTTCTCTCCACCCCCTCCCTCCTATCTCCTGCAAGTAGTGCCTCCCAGGGGCTGAACCCAGCTAGCAGCCAGCCAGCAAGGTTGCCCCCTAGGGTAGAGAGCAGGATGAAGAGGCTTGTGGAGGATGGGAGCACGTGTAGAACCCCAGCACCCAGGAACTATGCCAGGGTGGAGTGCTCGGAGACATAGGAACACATTACAGGAAATTAAAACATTGGGAAAGGAAATTTAATGGACCTGAAAAATACGGTAAATTGTGAGAAAATGTAAATTAGGAGCATGTAAATTATGTGGGTGCCTGTGTAGTTATTTTGAAGAAAACTGTGTGAACCTAACTCTCCCTGAATTGACCACTATGAATAAAGAATTAAAAAACTTCTTTAGGACCCATTTTACAGCCTTCTAAATAGTCTTACTGTTCTCCATTCAATCCTCTGATTTTCCCCTTAAAATATAGATTTTTTAATCCTTTGAGATAATTTCAATAATTTTTGGAAGACTGAAATTTTATGAGGAGAAAACTAACCTGCCTCTCCAAGTGAAAATACTTGGTGTGTATATAACATAGTTTAGATAGGTGATGTCTAACATTTATTGTTAGAGGAGTATCCATTGTGTTTATCAATTTATTGGGAGTAAAATCTGCTTCTTAAACAGTATTTATGCCATATGAGATATTTGTGATCTCAGATGTTTGAGAATCTTTTCCTTTGATACTCTATAACCATATCTCTTTATCATCTTCTAAATATTGCCATAAAATATAATATAATATAAATTATATATGTAATAGATAATGTACTATAATATTTGCCAAAGTGCTCTTTCAAAAATACGTTGAGTTTGGGTAAAACAGAAGATAGACCCAAGTGATTTTGTTTTTTTTTTTTTTAGCAGCATTGAGCTCTTCCCATGTCATCATTTCCCCCCATCTTTGTTAAATTTTTGGCTTGAACTTCATTGATTCAGCATATGTTGATTATATCATGACTAGATCCTGGACTGTTTCTACAAAATGTGATGTGAAGAATTGCTATAACATTTCCAGTTACCTTATGCAAAAAGTTGCTTTCAAAAGATTTCTAATACATAGAACATACTTAGAGATTATTAGGTTGTATTTAAGTTTTCTAATTTGAAGCTGTTCTAAAGTTATTGAGGAGCATGATGCTTTTTTTCTGGCAAATTGAAAATAGAATAACCAATGTACAAGAATGGTTCATATAAGATATTACAACAAGACAAATTAAGAGGTTTTGTCAGGAGTGGCATCTGTTTTCAGTTGAGATTTAAGAATAGATGGAGAGTTAATGTGCAGAGGAACACAGGGAAGGCATCCACCTGGCAGAATCAAAGCAAAGAAGGCCCTTTTGCCTAAACCATGGGTGAAGGTTCTTTTGGAAGGGGCGTGCTGGAGTCAGAGGCTGGATTTATAGAGAAAGCTGAGGGACAGGAAAGCGAGAGAGGTTTCAGAGGCATGCTGGAGTGAATCCACAGATTAAAAAACAAAAGCATTAGGTAGTGGATCCTGAAGTCTAGCTTTTGAAAATGTTCTCTGTCAAAATATTGACTGCTCTGGTTGGTGCTAAGTGGCATAACCTTCGCTTCTTTCTGCTTTTACCCTTTCTGAACTCTCTCAGCTCTGGCTCACCTTGGTTTTTGCACAGGTGTCTGAGAACTGTCATAGAGTTTGAAGGTTACTCTTCTAAGTGGAGCAAAATTCAGGAAGGTAATTTGGGTTGATAATAATATCAGGCAAAGAGAAATTCCATTTTGTTTCTTCCTTTGAGGCCTCCATCCTCCTGTTTTGGTCTGGACTTGATTGCTTTCTTGTCCTGCTTGTGCCACTGTGGTTCTAGAGAGCAGCCCTCCGTCTTACCAGGGCGTTCTCCCCAGGATCCTCTGTGTTTCGTGGAGCCTAGGTGTTCCTATTTCTGTTGGGGAGGGTTTTTTGAGACCCTGTATGTATGGAATGTCAGTTTCCCATTTTCACACTTGATGGATAGATTGGATGGATTAGATTGGAAATCACTGTCCCTCAAACTTTATTCAAGTTTTTATCGGTTGTTTGTGACCTGTCTCCAGCCACCCGCCCCCCACCACCTTTCCCCCTGAATGCCCACCCCACTGCCACCTTGGACATTTGTAGGATTTCCTTTATATCCCTGGTGTCTGAAATTTCAGGATTGTGACTTGGTATGGGTCTTATTTCCCTCATTGTGTTGGACACTTATTCTGTCCTCCCAATCTTGAAATTTCGTCCTTCAGATCTGAGAAAAATCTTAGGTAATTTCCTCCTCTCTTTTTTCTCTATTTTCTCTTTCTGGAATTCCTTTTGGTCAGATATTGGACCTCCTGAATTAATCCTGTAATTTTCTTATATTTTCCATCTTTCATTGTTATTGTTTATTTGTTGTATTTCTTTAACATTTCCTCAAGCTTATCTTCTAATACCTTTTCTGGAATTTTGTTTCTGCTACCATATGTTAAATTTCAAAGTACTCTCTTTTGTTCTTAATATTCCTTTTAAAAATTGCATTTTGTTCCTGCTTTATAGTTTTAATAACTTCTTTTATTTTCCTCAGCATATTAATTATATTGGTTACAGTTTTATTTTGAAGTTTCCTTTTGCTGTGTGTGTAGTCTCTGTTTCCTTGGAGTTTTTTGCCCCCTGTATATTTGCTGTGGTCTCCAACTTTCATAATGGGAGTTTTTGGGGTGTTTTTTCAAATTTCTATTGATTCTTGGCTGTCAATTCGTTTTAGAGTCTTTTCAAATACTAATGAGCTGATGGAAGGCTCCATCTTAAGAGGTTTGTTGACTAGTATGCTTTACTGTAAGGTGATCTGATAGGGACCCAGTTCTTTCTTTGGGAGAAACCCACACTAGGTGCCTTTGGGCCTTTATTTCTGGAAACCATTCACTTTCTTTAGAAGAAGTCTTCTGATCTCTTGCTTGCTGGGAATGAGCTAGGCTGTCATTGTTTGGGGAGCCCATTTGGGAAAGAGGGGGAAGATTACATGGTTAGTAAATTGTGAAGTGGATGTAAACTTAAGTTGTGTGACTTCAGAGCCTTGCTCTGAGCTACTATGATTCTTGCCTCCTATATTAAAACCTAAGTGGGGCTTCATAGCCTTTTATATCAAGTTTTTTGTACTTACTGTGTGCAGTAGCCCATTTCAGTCCTGTATATATAGCACGGTTAGGAACACTATGTATATGATGATATTCGATTATTTCCATGTTGGAGATTTATAATTTGTTCTTAATTTGCAGCTTTTTTCAAGGAGCAAACCTCCAAGGGGCCTGTATGTTTATGGAGATGTTGGTAAGTGTGTTAAAATAAGTTTTAAGTGGTCCAAACAAAAAGTTTCCCAGCTTGCACTCAGGGATAACTTCCATTTCTATCCCTCAGTACACTACCAGCAGGAACAGGATGAGGTGAGGTAAAATAGGAGAGAGGAGAGGAGTGCAGTTATCTTAGTTTTTACTTTTATTTCTCATAGGGTGACTGCAGTTGAAGGCAGGGTTAGTTAGCATGTTAGGGTGCAAACATTATTTAATGTATAAAGTGAGTTGATCTCAGGGAAGGAAGTCATTTCTAGATAGGTTATTAGATAAACCAGAATCTCATTGCTCAGTGCTATTTGACTCAGGTTAATAACTTAAAAAAAAAAATAAGCTGTTTGTTTTTACTTTTTTAAAAAAATAAATTTATTTATTTATTTATTTTGGCTGCGTTGGGTCTTCGTTGCTGTGCGCGGACTACCTCTAGTTGCGGCGAGCGGGGGCTGCTCTTCGTGGCAGTGCGCAGGCTTCTCATTGTGGTAGCTTCTCTTGTTGAGGAGCACGGGCTCTAGGCGTGTGGGCTTCAGTAGTTGTGGCGCTCGGGCTCAGTAGTTGTGGCTCGTGGGCTCTAGAGTGCAGGCCCACTAGTTGTGGTGCACAGGCTTAGTTGCTCTGCGGCATGTGGGATCTTCCCTGACCAGGGCTCGAACCCCTGTCCCCTGAATTGGCAGGCGGATTATTAACCATTGCGCCACCAGGGAAGTCCCTGAATAGACGTTCTTAACATATGAGTGGTAACATTTCCTTGGTCTCCCACTTCCATGCACTGGGCACAAAGACTCACATTTTCTTGGAAACCTTATGAGCTGTCACTTACTTTCTGGATTTTCCTAATCAGTTAACGTCTTGCTTCTTCCCTGACTTCATTCTTGCTGAAGTTGTCTGTTTTCTGGTTTCTGTTTCCTTCAATCAAATCTTTTTCTCCAGTTTTAAACCTCTCCCTGGTTACCCACCTTCACTGATGTCATGAAGGTGGCTCCTCCTTCCTCTGACCTTATGGCTTGTCATTCAGTTCTTTACATACTCAAAATGCACATTTAATGTAACGAGATCAACAGATTTGCATTGTGAGGAAGTGGTGGCAGAGGTTCGTTATCTTTTTGTTTTTTTTAATTTATTTATTTATTTATTTTTGGCTGTGTTGTGTCTTCGTTTCTGTGCGAGGGCTTTCTCTAGTTGTGGCAAGTGGGGGCCACTCTTCATCACGGTGCGCGGGCCTCTCACTGTCGCGGCCTCTCTTGTTGTGGAGCACATGCTCCAGACGCGCAGGCTCAGTAGTTGTGGCTCATGGGCCCAGTTGCTCTGCGGCATGTGGGATCTTCCCAGACCAGGGCTCGAACCCGTGTCCCCTGCATTGGCAGGCAGATTCTCAACCACTGCACCACCAGGGAAGCCCGGTTCGTTATCTTAATAAGAATTTTAGGGTAAGAAAAATAATAGAAATTGAATAAGTAGTTATACTGCCTTAGAGATCAAACTGTTCTTTTCTGGGTCCTCCCTCTTCTTCTGATTTGTTTACTAATGCCTCTAAATGCCTGTTTTACATTTATAGATTTAGCAAATCTAATAAAAAGGGAATTAGTTAGTATTTAAAAAGCAAATGATAGAGATTCTTCAAGTTCTTCAAACTTGCAGATTTTAAAAATGTGAAAGAAGCTCAAACTATTCTTTTTCTTAGTTCATTGGCTAATTGGTATTTTTGAGACCAATGTATGCTTCTTATTTAGAATCTAATTTATACCAGGTACTTGAGCAGTTTTATGTGTCTGCACCTTTGGGCACCGATAGCAGATATCATTCTGTTGTCATCTCTCATTTTTTGCCTCTTTGGAGAACGTTTACTTCCTATACCTTCACTTTCATGTTCTGTCATTGCTAAAATCAGCATCTTTGTTTCTCCTGTTACCTTAACCACTTAACCATAAATGGAGATGATTAGTAAGGCACAACTGTTTCCACTTCTACAAAAGGACTTAAAAAAACAACAACAACAACTATGAAAGTTGTTGGATTTTTAGTTTGGAAAATACAGCCATATTCTAATGAATTGAAGGGAGGTACAATAAACATAATTTATCTGAATGTTTGAAGGGATTAGAAAAGATGTGTAACACGGGATATTCACAAAGGCTGGGTGTGTGGCAATCTTTGGCTAGAAACATCTTCATAATGTAGAGAGGGGAAGAGAAAGGAATTCTGAAATAGGAAGTGAGATGAACATTTTGGTGGCCATACTCAGTTTAGTTTAGAATACTTACAAAATAGGTAATAAAAGATAGGTCAAATTCTCATTTTGGGGGGGCTCGCTGGCTGGGAGAATAGCCTCAGAATGCCTTTACAGGCTCTTATTCTTTATTATTTTTCTTTTTTAGACTTGGGAAACAGATATTAAATTTTAAAGAGACTTGGTGGAAAAGAGATGTCTGTTTCATAGCATCCCTTTCCCTCTCCTTATTCATGCCCTTGGCTTGGACTCTGTCATGCCCACTTCACTCTACTCTATCTTCATAGGTATGTTGAGATGATTGACTCAGATGGACCCTCAATACGGGAACCCCAGGAACATTGATATCATCATGGTTCAATCTTGAAATGTTTTCATTAATAAAATCCTTATCATATCTCATGCAAAAGTCAAAAGCTGCAGTAGTAGTATTTTGTGGCTTCATTCTTACCCTACAGCTGGCTTTCTTACAAGGTTTCAGCTCTAGACTAGCAGAATGAGTGGTGATGGTAGGGTTAATGATTTCTCCCGTACATTAGAAGAGAATAAAGTACATTTTTGTTTGTCAGTCCCTTTTTTGCTGTCTCCTGGTTTAACCTTACCTGTTTCACATTGATAATTTCACCAGTGGAAAGGTAGACTGGTTTTAAGGTTAGGAGTTGGAAAGCAAAATTCTTCTCGGGTGGGAGGCAGTGGTGGAGGATACCACTTCCAGCTCCTTCTGCAGGGGGTCAGCTGTGAAAAGGGCACCACTAGAGGGGGCTCTCGAGTAGTCATTTTTTGGCTTCCCAACTATAGGCTTAAAAGTTAGAATTTAAAAGATTTTTAGGTTTTATAAATGACTCCCCTAGTAAGAATCTTATCCTGAGAAAATTACAAGGTTTTATTTAGGATTCTGTAGAGACCAAAGCAAAATTATGAAGCAGGTGAAATTTAGTGCTGGTTTCTTCCCTACTTTTTTCCAACATCTGACCTCATTCTTCCAGTCACTTGACAAATGCTTGTTGAGCACTTGCCTTGTGCCTGGCAGTCTGTTGTTTCTGGAAATGTAATGGTGACTAAAAGCAGACACAGCCTTTGCTCACCCAAAGCTTACAAACTGTGGCAATGGCTTTGAAACATTTTTGAAAATGACTCACAGTAAGTACTATATTTTACATCCGGAGGTAGTATATGCTTGGGTGTGTGCACACCACACGCGTATGTATACATACATACTTATAAACATCTTTGTCCTGTAGGATTTCCTACAGCTTGGATTTTGCTGATGCATCTCTGTGGTGTGATGTGAGTCTTCCAACTTTGTCTTTTTCAAGATTATTTTGGCTATTCTGTGGCCTTTGCATTTCCATGTTCATTTTAGAATAAGCTTGTTCATTTCTTTAAAAAAAATCCTGAGATTTTGATTGGGATTATGTTGAAGCTATAGAGCAATGTCTACAGAGAATTGATAACTTAAAATATTGAGTATTCCAATCTATGAGCATGGTATATTTCTTCATTTTAAAACATCTTCTTTATTTCTTTATTTCTTTATTTTTGGCTGCGTTGGGTCTCTGTTGCTGCGCGCGGGCTTTCTCTAGTTGCGGCGAGTGGGGGCGACTCTTCACTGTGGTGCGCGGGCTTCTCATTGCGGTGTCTTCTCTTGTTGTGGAGCACGGGCTCTAGGCATGTGGGCTTCAGTAGTTGTGGCTCACGGGCTCTAGAGTGCAGGCTCAATAGTTGTGGCGCACGGGCTTAGTTGCTCCGCGGTATGTGGGATCTTCCCGGACCAGGGCTCGAACCCGTGTTCCCTGCATTGGCAGGCAGATTCTTAACCACTGCGCCACCAGGGAAGTCCCTAAAATATCTTCTTCAATTTCTCTCAGTGGGGTTTTGTAGTTTGTAGTGCAGAGGTTTGCCATATTTTTTGATAAATTTATTCCCGGGTATTTTACTGCAAATGGTATTGTATGTTAACATTTAAATTTCCAGTTGATCACTGCTAGTGTATAGAATCAATTGATTTTTTTGATGACCTTTCTAAATTCAATTATTAACTCTTATAATTATTAACTCTTATAACTCCTGGTTATTTGGTAGCTTCTTCAGGATTTTTTGTGAACATAATCATATCTGTGAATAAAGACAATTTAACTTTTTCCTTTACAATTTCTATGCCTTCTAGTTCTTTTTCTTGCCTCATTGCATTAACTAGGATGCAGTACAATGTTGAATAGAAGTCATGAGAGTGGATGTCCTTGCCTTGTGTCAAATTTTAGGGGAGAAGTGTTCAGTCTTCCCTAGTTAAGTATGATGTTAACTGTAGGGTGTGTGTGTGTGTGTGTGTGTGTTTAATGTATTAGTTTCTTTTATTGTGGCAACATATATATAATATAAAATTTATCATTTTAACTGTACAGTTCAGTGGCATTAAGTACATTGACATTGTTATGCAAACATCACCACTATTCATCTCCAGAACATTTTTATCTTCCCAAACTGAAACTCTGTACCTATTAAACAATAACACCCATTCTATAACCCCCTCCTTCCCAGTCCCTGGCAACCACTGTTCTACTTCTGCCTCTATGAATTTGATGACTCTAGGGACCTCATGTAAGTGGGATCATATAATATTTATCCTTTTGTTTCTGGCTTATTTCACCTAGCATAGTATCTTCAAGATTCATCCATGTTGTAGCATATGTCAGAATTTCATTCTTTTTTTCTTTTCATTCTTTTTTAAGGCTGAATAATATTGCATTATATTGTATATACCAATTTTGTTTATCCATTCATCTGTCGATGGATGTTTGGGTTGTTTCCATCTTCTGACTTCTGTGAATAATGCTGCTATAAACATTGATGAACAAATATTTGTTTGAATCCCAGCTTTCAATTCTTTTATGTATATCCAGAAGTGGAATTGCTGGATCATATGGTCATTCTGTGTTTAATTTTTTGAGGAACTGCCACACTGTTTTCCATAGCAGCGGCACAATTTTACATTCCCACCAGTAATATACAAGGGTCTCCATTTTTCCACACCCTTATCAATACATTATTTTTCTGTTTGTTTGTTGTTTTCATAATAGCTATCCTAATGGATGTGAATTGGTATCTCACTGTAGTTTTGTTTTGCAGTTTTCAAATAATTGGTGATATTGAGCATCTTTTCAGTGTAGGTTTTTTGGTATTTGTCCTTTATGAGGTCGACGAAGTCTGCTTCTTTTCCTAGATTGCTGAGAGTTTTTATCATGTATATGTGTTGAATTTTGTCAAAATTTTTTTCAAACGTTGTGAGGATTATATAATTTTTATATGTTGAATTTTATTTTGACAGGGAGTTAAATAAGTTACTTGCATGCCAGTTTGATTCATTTGAAGGTTTTTTTAAATTGAAAATTTCATTGAGATAATTACAGATTCACATACAGTTATAAGAAGTAATTCAGAGAGATCTGTATATACTCATTTCCCCTCTAAGGCAACATTTTGCAAAACTATAGTAAAAATATCACAACTAGGATATTGACATTGATACAATTCACCAATCTTGTTCAGATTTCTCCAGTTTTACTTGTATAGTCATCCCTTGGTATCCACAGGGGATTGGTTCTAGGGGTCCCCAAGGATATCAAAATTTGGTGATATTCAGGTCCCTTATATAAAATGGCCTAGTACAAGGAATACAGTCAGCACTCTGTATCCACGAGTTTCACATCAGCTGTGCTGTACTCATTTATGTGTGTATTTAGTTCTATACACTTTATCACCTCTGTAGGTTCATGTATCCACCACCACAGTCAAGATACTGAACAACTGTATCACCACAAGAATCCTTTGTATTGCCCATAATTTTATAACCATACATATCCACACTCCATTTCTACATCCTGGCAGTCACTAATCTGTTCTCCATTTCTAAAATTCTGTCATTTCAAAAACGTTATATAGGGCTTCCCTGGTGGCGCAGTGGTTAAGAGTCCACCTGCCAATGCAGGGGACACGGGTTCGAGCCCTGGTCTGGGAAGATCCCACATGCCGCGGGGCAGCTAAGCCCGTGCACCACAACTACTGAGCCTGCGCTCTAGAGCCCGTGAGCCATAACTACTGAGCCTGCGAGCCTAGAGCCCGTGCTCCACAACAAAAGAAGCCACCGCAATGAGAAGCCGCGCACCACAACGAAGACCCAACACAACCAAAAACAAAAACAAATAAATAAATTAATTAAAAAAAAAGATTAAATGGAGACAAATCAATTAAAAAATGTTATATAAATGAAAAAGTATGTAACTTTTTAAGATTGGCTTTGGTTTCTTTTTCCACTCAGTGTAATTCATTGGAGAGTCATTCAAGTTGTTGTATGTATCAATATCTCTGGAAATTGTTTATCACACAGTTTCCTAGTGGTTCATAACACAGCTTCCCTTGCCTCACATCATGAAGTATCACCCTACGCATGAGCAGCTATTATTCAGCCAAAGACTCAAGAGTGTCCACCTGTTGGTTTCTGGAGCTCTTTCATTATATAGCTTCCTCCTCTCTGGCACTTTGCCTTGCAAATTTCACCTATGTTTTGGACTCCCATAATCCTGATCTCTCTTAATTCAACTCACTCAGAGCTGGGTGTTTTACTTGGATTCACCTTCTCTGTGCAGCAATCTGGAAGGTGCCTCCAAGCTAAAAGTTGGAGTGACATAGGGCTCATCTTCTTAATCCAGTTGTCTGTTGATGGGCACTTGGGTTGCTTCCATGTCTTGGCTATTGTAAATAGTGCTGCTGTGAACATTGGGATGCATGTATCTTTTCAACTTGGTGTTTTCATTGTTTCCAGATATATACCCAAGAGTGGAATTGCTGGATCATATGGTAGTTCTATTTTTAGTTTTTTAAGGAGTCTCCATACTGTTTTCCATAGCGGCTGCACCAATTTACATTCCCACCAACAGTGTATGAGGAAAAGATATAAAGATATATAATGTTAAACTGCCAAGTTCCATGAGGACAGGGATTTTTGTTAGTTTTGTTCACTGCCATTTCCTAATAAGCACCTAGAATAGGGCCTCACACATGGTAGGCATTCAATGAAAATATTTTGATTAAATAAATAAGAATATTTTATGTATGGTGATTTTGATATTCAGAAGTTTGAATTTTACATATTGTAATCTTTCAGTTTTTTCCGTTATGATTTCTTCTTTTTGCTTTTATTTTCAGAAACTTTTTATATGATGGTTTTGTTACATTTTAAGCATATTTTTGAAGAAGAGCACGATGATTATGTTCAAATATATATTGTTCACATTTTTTGTTAGATAATTCATGACTTCTTTTCTGGATCTATAAGTATACTATGCTTCGTGCAGCAGAATTTGAAACTTTATTAATTTACTTCTTTGTGTAAATGTAATGATATAAAATTTGCTGCCACTCACTATATAAAGAGACTTGTGCTGAATATTTTTGCAAAAAATTACTTTTCAATCTAAATGGTCTTCTCATTAAAAATCTGTCTGGTGAATTGTATTTTCTTTTTTAAAAAATTTTATTTATTTATTTATTGATTTGGCTGCACTGGGTCTGCATTGCAGCCTGCATGCGGGATCTAATTCCCTGACCAGGGATCAAACCCGGGCCCCTAGCATTGAGAGCGCGGAGTCTTAGCCACCAGGGAGGCCCTGTGAATTGTATTTTCATATACAGAAAACTTTCTGACAATTCAAATGGCATGGCCCAAAGTCATCTTATGGAATGGAGGAAAGCTCAACAGATTTAAGACTCAAATCTTGCTTCCTGAGCTGCCTTTGAAGTTAGTATAATAATTGCAGCTCCTGACAGCAACAGTCAGCTCTACCCACCACCAGAGCCTCCCATCAAGCCTCTTAGATAGCCTCAACCACCAGAGGGCAGACAACAGAAGCAAGAAAAACTACAATCCTGTAGCCTGTGGAACAAAAACCACATTCACAGAAAGATAGACAAGATGAAAAGGCAGAGGGCTATATACCAGATGAAGGAACAAGATAAAACCCCAGAAAAACAACTAAATGAAGTGGACATAGGCAACCTTCCAGAAAAAGAATTCAGAATAATGATAGTGAAGATGATCCAGGACCTCGGAATAAGAATGGAGGCAAAGATCAAGAAGATGCAAGAAATGTTTAACAAAGACCTAGAAGAATTAAAGAACAAACAAACAGAGATGAACAATACAATAACCGAAATGAAAACTACACTAGAAGGAATCAATAGCAGAATAACTGAGGCAGAAGAACGGATAAGTGACCTGGAAGACAGAATGGTGGAATTCACTGCTGTGGAACAGAATAAAGAAAAAAGAATGAAAAGAAAAGAAGACAGCCTAAGAGACCTCTGAGACAACATTAAACGCAACAACATTCGCATTATAGGGGTCCCAGAAGGAGAAGAGAGAGAGAAAGAACCCGAGAAAATATTTGAACAGATTATAGTCGAAAACTTCCCTAACATGGGAAAGGAAATAGCCACCCAAGTCCAGGAAGCGCAGAGAGTCCCATACAGGATAAACCCAAGGAGAAACACACCGAGACACATAGTAATCAAAGTGGCAAAAATTAAAGACAAAGAAAAATTATTGAAAGCAGCAAGGGAAAAATAACAAATAACATACAAGGGAACTCCCATAAGGTTAACAGCTGATTTCTCAGCAGAAACTCTACAAGCCAGAAGGGAGTGGCATGATATACTTAAAGTGATGAAAGGGAAGAACCTACAACCAAGATTACTCTACCCGGCAAGGATCTCATTTAGATTTGATGGAGAAATCAAAAGCTTTACAGACAAGCAAAAGCTAAGAGAATTCAGCACCAGCAAACCAGCTCTACAACAAATGCTAAAGGAACTTCTCTAAGGGGAAACACAAGAGAAGAAAAGGACCTACAAAAACAAACCCAAAACAATTAAGAAAATGGTCATAGGAACATACATATCAATAATTACCTTAAACATGAATGGATTAAATGCTCCAACCAAAAGACACAGGCTTGCTGAATGGATACAAAAACAAGACCCATCTATATGCTGTCTACAAGAGACCCACTTCAGACCTAGGGACACATACAGACTGAAAGTGAGGGGATGGAAAAAGATATTCCATGCAAATGGAAATCAAAAGAAAGCTGGAGTAGCTATACTCATATCAGATAAAATAGACTTTAAAATAAAGAATGTTACAAGAGACAAGGAAGGACACTACATAATGATCAAGGAATCAATCCAAGTAGATAGCCTCAACCACCAGAGGGCAGACAACAGAAGCAAGAAAAACTACAATCCTGCAGCCTGTGGACCAAAAACCACAGTTACAGAAAGACAGAGAAGATAAAAAGGCAGAGGGCTATGTACCAGATGAAGGAACAAGAAAAAACCCCAGAAAAACAACTAAATGAAGTGGAGATAGGCAACCTTCCAGAAAAAGAATTCAGAATAATGATAGTGAAGATGATCCAGGACCTCGGAATAAGAATGGAGGCAAAGATTGAGAAGATGCAAGAAATGATTAACAAAGACCTAGAAGAATTAAAGAACAAACAAACAGAGATGACCAATACAATAACTGAAATGAAAACTACACTAGAAGGAATCAATAGCAGAATAACTGAGGCAGAAGAACGGATAAGTGACCTGGAAGACAGAATGGTGGAATTCACTACTGCGGAACAGACTAAAGAAAAAAGAATGAAAAGAAATGAAGACAGCCTAAGAGACCTCTGGGACAACATTAAACGCAACAACATTCGCATTATAGGGGTCCCAGAAGGAGAAGAGAGAGAGAAAGGACCAGAGAAAATATTTGAAGAGATTATAGTCGAAAACTTCCCTAACATGGGAAAGGAAATAGCCACCCAAGTCCAGGAAGCGCAGAGAGTCCCATACAGAATAAACCCAAGGAGAAACACGCCGAGACACATAGTAATCAAAATGGCAAAAATTAAAGACAAAGAAAAATTACTGAAAGCAGCAAGGGAAAAACGACAAATAACATACAAGGGAACTCCCATAAGGTTAACAGATGATTTCTCAGCAGAAACTCTGCAAGCCAGAAGGGAGTGGCATGATATACTTAAAGTGATGAAAGGGAAGAACCTACAACCAAGATTACTCTACCCAGCAAGGATCTCATTTAGATTTGATGGAGAAATCAAAAGCTTTACAGACAAGCAAAAGCTAAGAGAATTCAGCACCACCAAACCAGCTCTACAACAAATGCTAAAGGAACTTCTCTAAGTGGGAAACACAAGAGAAGAAAAGGACCTACAAAAACAAACCCAAAACAATTAAGAAAATGGTCATAGGAACATACATATCGATAATTACCTTAAACGTGAATGGATTAAATGCCCCAACCAAAAGACATAGACTGGCTGAATGGATACAAAAACAAGACCCATCTATATGCTGTCTACAAGAGACCCACTTCAGATCTAGGGACACATACAGACTGAAAGTGAGGGGATGGAAAAAGATATTCCATGCAAATGGAAATCAAAAGAAAGCTGGAGTAGCTATACTCATATCAGAAAAAATAGACTTTAAAATAAAGAATGTTACAAGAGACAAGGAAGGACACTACATAATGATCCAGGGATCAATCCAAGAAGAAGATATAACAATTATAAATATATATGCACCCAACATAGGAGCACCTCAATACATAAGGCAACTGCTAACAGCTATAAAAGAGGAAATCTACAGTAACACAATAATAGTGGGGGACTTTAACACCTCACTTACACCAATGGACAGATCATCCAAAATGAAAATAAATAAGGAAACAGAAGCTTTAAATGACACAATAGACCAGATAGATTTAATTGATATTTATAGGACATTCCATCCAAAAACAGCAGATTACACTTTCTTTTCAAGTGCGCACAGAACATTCTCCAGGATAGATCACATCTTGGGTCACAAATCAAGCCTCAGTAAATTTAAGAAAATTGAAATCATATCAAGCATCTTTTCTGACCACAATGCTATGAGATTAGAAATGAATTACAGGGAAAAAAACGTAAAAAAGACAAACACATGGAGGCTAAACAATACGTTACTAAATAACTAAGAGATCACTGAAGAAATCAAACAGGAAATAAAAAAATACCTAGAGACAAATGACAATGAAAACACGACGACCCAAAACCTATGGGACGCAGCAAAAGCGGTTCTAAGAGGGAAGTTTATAGCTATACAAGCCTACCTAAAGAAACAAGAAAAATCTCAAGTAAACAATCTAACCTTACACCTAAAGAAACTAGAGAAAGAAGAACAAACAAAACCCAAAGTTAGCAGAAGGAAAGAAATCATAAAGATCAGAGCAGAAATAAATGAAATAGAAACAAAGAAAACAATAGCAAAGATCAATAAAAGTAAAAGCTGGTTCTTCGAGAAGATAAACAAAATTGATAAGCCATTAGCCAGATTCATCAAGAAAAAGAGGGAGAGGACTCAAATCAATAAAATTAGAAATGGAAAAGGAGAAGTTACAACAGACACTGCAGAAATACAAAGCATCCTAAGAGACTACTACAAGCAACTCTATGTCAATACAATGGACAACCTGGAAGAAATGGACAGATTCTTAGAAAGGTATAACCTTCCAAGACTGAACCAGGAAGAAACAGAAAATATGAACAGACCAATCACAAGTAATGAAATTGAAACTGTGATTAAAAATCTTCCAATGAACAAAAGTCCAGGACCAGATGGCTTCACAGGTGAATTCTATCAAACATTTAGAGAAGAGCTAACACCCATCCTTCTCAAACTCTTTCCAAAAAATTGCAGAGGAAGGAACACTCCCAAACTCATTCTATGAGGCCACCATCACCCTGATACCAAAACCAGACAAAGACACTACAAAAAAAGAAAATTACAGACCAATATCACTGATGAATACAGATGCAAAAATCCTCAACAAAATACTAGCAAACAGAATCCAACAACACATTAAAAGGATCATACACCACGTTCAAGTGGGATTTATCCCAGGGATGCAAGGATTCTTCAATATACGCAAATCAATCAATGTGATACACCATATTAACAAATTGAAGAATAAAAACCATATGATCATCTCAATAGATGCAGAAAAAGCTTTTGACAAAATTCAACACCCATTTATGATAAAAACTCTCCAGAAAGTGGGCATAGAGGGAACCTACCTCAACATAATAAAGCCCATATACAACAAACCCACAACAAACATCATTCTCAACGGTGAAAAACTGAAAGCATTTCCTCTAAGATCAGGAACGAGACAAGGATGTCCACTCTCACCACTATTATTCAACATAGTTCTGGAAGTCCTAGCCACGGCAATCAGAGAAGAAAAAGAAATAAAAGGAATACAAATTGGAAAAGAAGAAGTAAAACTGTCACTGTTTGCAGATGACATGATACTATACATAGAGAATCCTAAAAATGCCACCAGAAAACTACTAGAGCTAATCAATGAATTTGGTAAAGTTGCAGGATACAAAATTAATGCACAGAAATCTCTTGCATTCCTATACACTAATGATGAAAAATCTGAAAGAGAAATTATGGAAACACTCCCATTTACCATTGCAACAAAAAGAATAAAATACCTAGGAATAAACCTACCTAGGGAGACAAAAGACCTGTATGCAGAAAACTATAAGACACTGATGAAAGAAATTAAAGATGATACCAACAGATGGAGAGATATACCATGTTCTTGGATTGGAAGAATCAACATTGTGAAAATGAGTATACTACCCAAAGCAATCTACAGATTCAATGCAATCCCTATCAAATTACCAATGGCATTTTTTACGGAGCTAGAACAAATCATCTTAAAATTTGTATGGAGACACAAAAGACCCCGAATAGCCAAAGCAGTCTTGAAGCAAAAAAATGGAGCTGGAGGAATCAGACTCCCTGACTTCAGACTATACTACAAAGCTACAGTAATCAAGACAATATGGTACTGGCACAAAAACAGAAACATAGATCAATGGAACAAGATAGAAAGCCCAGAGATTAACCCACGCACCTATGGTCAACTAATCTATGACAAAGGAGGCAAAGATATACAATGGAGAAAAGACAGTCTCTTCAATAAGTGGTGCTGGGAAAACTGGACAGCCACATGTAAAAGAATGAAATTAGAATACTCCCTAACACCATACACAAAAATAAACTCAAAATGGATTAGAGACCTAAATATAAGACTGGACACTATAAAACTCTTAGAGGAAAACATAGGAAGAACACTCTTTGACATAAATCACAGCAAGATCTTTTTCGATCCACCTCCTAGAGTAATGGAAATAAAAACAAAAATAAACAAGTGGGACCTAATGAAACTTCAAAGCTTTTGCACAGCAAAGGAAACCATAAACAAGACGAAAAGACAACCCTCAGAATGGGAGAAAATATTTGCAAATGAATCAACGGACAAAGGATTAATCTCCAAAATATATAAACAGCTCATTCAGCTCAATATCAAAGAAACAAACACCCCAATCCAAAAATGGGCAGAAGACCTAAATAGACATTTCTCCAAAGAAGACATACAGACGGCCACGAAGCACATGAAAAGATGCTCAACATCACTAATTATTAGAGAAATGCAAATCAAAACTACAATGAGGTATCACCTCACTCCTGTTAGAATGGGCATCATCAGAAAATCTACAAACAACAAATGCTGGAGAGGGTGTGGAGAAAAGGGAACCCTCTTGCACTGTTGGTGGGAATGTAAATTGATACAGCCGCTATGGAGAACAATATGGAGGTTCCTTAAAAAACTAAAAATAGAATTACCATATGACCCAGCAATCCCACTACTGGGCATATACCCAGAGAAAACCGTAATTCAAAAAGACACGTGCACCCGAATGTTCATTGCAGCACTATTTACAATAGCCAGGTCATGGAAGCAACCTAAATGCCCATCAACAGACGAATGGATAAAGAAGTTGTGGTACATATATACGATGGAATATTATTCAGCCATAAAAAGGAACGAAATTGAGTCATTTGTTGAGAAGTGGATGGATCTAGAGACTGTCATACAGAGTGAAGTAAGTCAGAAAGAGAAAAACAAATATCGTATGTTAATGCATGTATGTGGAACGTAGAAAAATGGTACAGATGAGCCAGTTTGCAGGGCAGAAGTTGAGACACAGATGTAGAGAATGGACATATGGACACCAAGGGGGGAAAACTGCGATGAGGTGGGGATGGTGATGTGCTGAATTGGGCGATTGGGATTGACATGTATACACTGATGTGTATAAAACTGATGCCTAATAAGAACCTGCAGTATAAAAAAACAAACAAAACAACTAATATTAATTTACTTCTTTGTGTAAATGTAATGATATAAAATTTGCTGCCACTCACTATATAAAGAGACTTGTGCTGAATATTTTTGCAAAAAATTACTTTTCAATCTAAATGGTCTTCTCATTAAAAATCTGTCTGGTGAATTGTATTTTCTTTTTTAAAAAATTTTATTTATTTATTTATTGATTTGGCTGCACTGGGTCTGCATTGCAGCCTGCATGCGGGATCTAATTCCCTGACCAGGGATCAAACCCGGGCCCCTAGCATTGAGAGCGCGGAGTCTTAGCCACCAGGGAGGCCCTGTGAATTGTATTTTCATATACAGAAAACTTTCTGACAATTCAAATGGCATGGCCCAAAGTCATCTTATGGAATGGAGGAAAGCTCAACAGATTTAAGACTCAAATCTTGCTTCCTGAGCTGCCTTTGAAGTTAGTATAATAATTGCAGCTCCTGACAGCAACAGTCAGCTCTACCCACCACCAGAGCCTCCCATCAAGCCTCTTAGATAGCCTCAACCACCAGAGGGCAGACAACAGAAGCAAGAAAAACTACAATCCTGTAGCCTGTGGAACAAAAACCACATTCACAGAAAGATAGACAAGATGAAAAGGCAGAGGGCTATATACCAGATGAAGGAACAAGATAAAACCCCAGAAAAACAACTAAATGAAGTGGACATAGGCAACCTTCCAGAAAAAGAATTCAGAATAATGATAGTGAAGATGATCCAGGACCTCGGAATAAGAATGGAGGCAAAGATCAAGAAGATGCAAGAAATGTTTAACAAAGACCTAGAAGAATTAAAGAACAAACAAACAGAGATGAACAATACAATAACCGAAATGAAAACTACACTAGAAGGAATCAATAGCAGAATAACTGAGGCAGAAGAACGGATAAGTGACCTGGAAGACAGAATGGTGGAATTCACTGCTGTGGAACAGAATAAAGAAAAAAGAATGAAAAGAAAAGAAGACAGCCTAAGAGACCTCTGAGACAACATTAAACGCAACAACATTCGCATTATAGGGGTCCCAGAAGGAGAAGAGAGAGAGAAAGAACCCGAGAAAATATTTGAACAGATTATAGTCGAAAACTTCCCTAACATGGGAAAGGAAATAGCCACCCAAGTCCAGGAAGCGCAGAGAGTCCCATACAGGATAAACCCAAGGAGAAACACACCGAGACACATAGTAATCAAAGTGGCAAAAATTAAAGACAAAGAAAAATTATTGAAAGCAGCAAGGGAAAAATAACAAATAACATACAAGGGAACTCCCATAAGGTTAACAGCTGATTTCTCAGCAGAAACTCTACAAGCCAGAAGGGAGTGGCATGATATACTTAAAGTGATGAAAGGGAAGAACCTACAACCAAGATTACTCTACCCGGCAAGGATCTCATTTAGATTTGATGGAGAAATCAAAAGCTTTACAGACAAGCAAAAGCTAAGAGAATTCAGCACCAGCAAACCAGCTCTACAACAAATGCTAAAGGAACTTCTCTAAGGGGAAACACAAGAGAAGAAAAGGACCTACAAAAACAAACCCAAAACAATTAAGAAAATGGTCATAGGAACATACATATCAATAATTACCTTAAACATGAATGGATTAAATGCTCCAACCAAAAGACACAGGCTTGCTGAATGGATACAAAAACAAGACCCATCTATATGCTGTCTACAAGAGACCCACTTCAGACCTAGGGACACATACAGACTGAAAGTGAGGGGATGGAAAAAGATATTCCATGCAAATGGAAATCAAAAGAAAGCTGGAGTAGCTATACTCATATCAGATAAAATAGACTTTAAAATAAAGAATGTTACAAGAGACAAGGAAGGACACTACATAATGATCAAGGAATCAATCCAAGTAGATAGCCTCAACCACCAGAGGGCAGACAACAGAAGCAAGAAAAACTACAATCCTGCAGCCTGTGGACCAAAAACCACAGTTACAGAAAGACAGAGAAGATAAAAAGGCAGAGGGCTATGTACCAGATGAAGGAACAAGAAAAAACCCCAGAAAAACAACTAAATGAAGTGGAGATAGGCAACCTTCCAGAAAAAGAATTCAGAATAATGATAGTGAAGATGATCCAGGACCTCGGAATAAGAATGGAGGCAAAGATTGAGAAGATGCAAGAAATGATTAACAAAGACCTAGAAGAATTAAAGAACAAACAAACAGAGATGACCAATACAATAACTGAAATGAAAACTACACTAGAAGGAATCAATAGCAGAATAACTGAGGCAGAAGAACGGATAAGTGACCTGGAAGACAGAATGGTGGAATTCACTACTGCGGAACAGACTAAAGAAAAAAGAATGAAAAGAAATGAAGACAGCCTAAGAGACCTCTGGGACAACATTAAACGCAACAACATTTGCATTATAGGGGTCCCAGAAGGAGAAGAGAGAGAGAAAGGACCAGAGAAAATATTTGAAGAGATTATAGTCGAAAACTTCCCTAACATGGGAAAGGAAATAGCCACCCAAGTCCAGGAAGCGCAGAGAGTCCCATACAGAATAAACCCAAGGAGAAACACGCCGAGACACATAGTAATCAAAATGGCAAAAATTAAAGACAAAGAAAAATTACTGAAAGCAGCAAGGGAAAAACGACAAATAACATACAAGGGAACTCCCATAAGGTTAACAGATGATTTCTCAGCAGAAACTCTGCAAGCCAGAAGGGAGTGGCATGATATACTTAAAGTGATGAAAGGGAAGAACCTACAACCAAGATTACTCTACCCAGCAAGGATCTCATTTAGATTTGATGGAGAAATCAAAAGCTTTACAGACAAGCAAAAGCTAAGAGAATTCAGCACCACCAAACCAGCTCTACAACAAATGCTAAAGGAACTTCTCTAAGTGGGAAACACAAGAGAAGAAAAGGACCTACAAAAACAAACCCAAAACAATTAAGAAAATGGTCATAGGAACATACATATCGATAATTACCTTAAACGTGAATGGATTAAATGCCCCAACCAAAAGACATAGACTGGCTGAATGGATACAAAAACAAGACCCATCTATATGCTGTCTACAAGAGACCCACTTCAGATCTAGGGACACATACAGACTGAAAGTGAGGGGATGGAAAAAGATATTCCATGCAAATGGAAATCAAAAGAAAGCTGGAGTAGCTATACTCATATCAGAAAAAATAGACTTTAAAATAAAGAATGTTACAAGAGACAAGGAAGGACACTACATAATGATCCAGGGATCAATCCAAGAAGAAGATATAACAATTATAAATATATATGCACCCAACATAGGAGCACCTCAATACATAAGGCAACTGCTAACAGCTATAAAAGAGGAAATCTACAGTAACACAATAATAGTGGGGGACTTTAACACCTCACTTACACCAATGGACAGATCATCCAAAATGAAAATAAATAAGGAAACAGAAGCTTTAAATGACACAATAGACCAGATTTAATTGATATTTATAGGACATTCCATCCAAAAACAGCAGATTACACTTTCTTTTCAAGTGCGCACAGAACATTCTCCAGGATAGATCACATCTTGGGTCACAAATCAAGCCTCAGTAAATTTAAGAAAATTGAAATCATATCAAGCATCTTTTCTGACCACAACGCTATGAGATTAGAAATGAATTACAGGGAAAAAAACGTAAAAAAGACAAACACATGGAGGCTAAACAATACGTTACTAAATAACTAAGAGATCACTGAAGAAATCAAACAGGAAATAAAAAAATACCTAGAGACAAATGACAATGAAAACACGACGACCCAAAACCTATGGGACGCAGCAAAAGCGGTTCTAAGAGGGAAGTTTATAGCTATACAAGCCTACCTAAAGAAACAAGAAAAATCTCAAGTAAACAATCTAACCTTACACCTAAAGAAACTAGAGAAAGAAGAACAAACAAAACCCAAAGTTAGCAGAAGGAAAGAAATCATAAAGATCAGAGCAGAAATAAATGAAATAGAAACAAAGAAAACAATAGCAAAGATCAATAAAAGTAAAAGCTGGTTCTTCGAGAAGATAAACAAAATTGATAAGCCATTAGCCAGATTCATCAAGAAAAAGAGGGAGAGGACTCAAATCAATAAAATTAGAAATGGAAAAGGAGAAGTTACAACAGACACTGCAGAAATACAAAGCATCCTAAGAGACTACTACAAGCAACTCTATGTCAATACAATGGACAACCTGGAAGAAATGGACAGATTCTTAGAAAGGTATAACCTTCCAAGACTGAACCAGGAAGAAACAGAAAATATGAACAGACCAATCACAAGTAATGAAATTGAAACTGTGATTAAAAATCTTCCAATGAACAAAAGTCCAGGACCAGATGGCTTCACAGGTGAATTCTATCAAACATTTAGAGAAGAGCTAACACCCATCCTTCTCAAACTCTTTCCAAAAAATTGCAGAGGAAGGAACACTCCCAAACTCATTCTATGAGGCCACCATCACCCTGATACCAAAACCAGACAAAGACACTACAAAAAAAGAAAATTACAGACCAATATCACTGATGAATATAGATGCAAAAATCCTCAACAAAATACTAGCAAACAGAATCCAACAACACATTAAAAGGATCATACACCACGATCAAGTGGGATTTATCCCAGGGATGCAAGGATTCTTCAGTATACGCAAATCAATCAATGTGATACACCATATTAACAAATTGAAGAATAAAAACCATATGATCATCTCAATAGATGCAGAAAAAGCTTTTGACAAAATTCAACACCCATTTATGATAAAAACTCTCCAGAAAGTGGGCATAGAGGGAACCTACCTCAACATAATAAAGGCCATATATGACAAACCCACAGCAAACATCATTCTCAATGGTGAAAAACTGAAAGCATTTCCTCTAAGATCAGGAACGAGACAAGGATGTCCACTCTCACCACTATTATTCAACATAGTTCTGGAAGTCCTAGCCACGGCAATCAGAGAAGAAAAAGAAATAAAAGGAATACAAATTGGAAAAGAAGAAGTAAAACTGTCACTGTTTGCGGATGACATGATACTATACATAGAGAATCCTAAAACTGCCACCAGAAACCTGCTAGAGCTAATTAATGAATATGGTAAAGTTGCAGGTTACAAAATTAATGCACAGAAATCTCTTGCATTCCTATACACTAATGATGAAAAATCTGAAAGAGAAATTATGGAAACACTCCCATTTACCATTGCAACAAAAAGAATAAAATACCTAGGAATAAACCTACCTAGGGTGACAAAAGACCTGTATGCAGAAAACTATAAGACACTGATGAAAGAAATTAAAGATGATACCAACAGATGGAGAGATATACCATGTTCTTGGATTGGAAGAATCAACATTGTGAAAATGACTATACTACCCAAAGCAATCTACAGATTCAATGCAATCCCTATCAAATTACCAATGGCATTTTTTACGGAACTAGAACAAATCATCTTAAAATTTGTATGGAGACACAAAAGACCCCGAATAGCCAAAGCAGTCTTGAGGCAAAAAAATGGAGCTGGAGGAATCAGACTCCCTGACTTCAGACTATACTACAAAGCTACAGTAATCAAGACAATATGGTACTGGCACAAAAACAGAAGCATATATCAATGGAACAAGATAGAAAGCCCAGAGATTAACCCACGCACCTATGGTCAACTAATGTATGACAAAGGAGGCAAAGATATACAATGGAGAAAAGACAGTCTCTTCAATAAGTGGTGCTGGGAAAACTGGACAGCTACATGTAAAAGAATGAAATTAGAATACTCCCTAACACCATACACAAAAATAAACTCAAAATGGATTAGAGACCTAAATATAAGACTGGACACTATAAAACTCTTAGAGGAAAACATAGGAAGAACACTCTTTGACATAAATCACAGCAAGATCTTTTTTGATCCACCTCCTAGAGTAATGGAAATAAAAACAAAAATAAACAAGTGGGACCTAATGAAACTTCAAAGCTTTTACACAGCAAAGGAAACCATAAACAAGACGAAAAGACAACCCTCAGAATGGGAGAAAATATTTGCAAATGAATCAACGGACAAAGGATTAATCTCCAAAATATATAAGCAGCTCATTCAGCTCAATATCAAAGAAACAAACACCCCAATCCAAAAATGGGCAGAAGACCTAAATAGACATTTCTCCAAAGAAGACATACAGACGGCCACGAAGCACATGAAAAGATGCTCAACATCACTAATTATTAGAGAAATGCAAATCAAAACTACAATGAGGTATCACCTCACTCCTGTTAGAATGGGCATCATCAGAAAATCTACAAACAACAAATGCTGGAGAGGGTGTGGAGAAAAGGGAACCCTCTTGCACTGTTGGTGGGAATGTAAATTGATACAGCCGCTATGGAGAACAATATGGAGGTTCCTTAAAAAACTAAAAATAGAATTACCATATGACCCAGCAATCCCACTACTGGGCATATACCCAGAGAAAACCGTAATTCAAAAAGACACATGCACCCGAATGTTCATTGCAGCACTATTTACAATAGCCAGGTCATGGAAGCAACCTAAATGCCCATCAACAGATGAATGGATATAGAAGTTGTGGTACATATATACAATGGAATATTACTCAGCCATAAAAAGGAACGAAATTGAGTCATTTGTTGAGACGTGGATGGATCTAGAGACTGTCATACAGAGTGAAGTAAGTCAGAAAGAGAAAAACAAATATCGTATATTAATGCATGTATGTGGAACCTAGAAAAATGGTACAGATGAGCCAGTTTGCAGGGCAGAAGTTGAGACGCAGATGTAGAGAATGGACATATGGACACCAAGGGGGGAAAACGGCGGTGAGGTGGGGATGGTGGTGTGCTGAATTGGGTGATTGGGATTGACATGTATACACTGATGTGCATAAAACTGATGCCTAATAAGAACCTGCAGTATAAAAAAACAAACAAAACAACTAATACTAAACTTTCATTGGGTTATTTGTATGGAAATATGTTAATATAAATGTTTCAGACATTACATGAAATTTCTAAAAATCTTATATTTGTATTTGTATGGAAATATGTATGGAAATATGTTAATATAAATGTTTCAGACATTACATGAAATTTCTAAAAATCTTATATTTGTATTTGTATGGAAATATATATGGAAATATGTTAATATAAATGTTTCAGACATTACATGAAATTTCTAAAAATCTTATATTTGTATGGAAATATGTATGGAAATATGTTAATATAAATGTTTCAGACATTAAAAAAAAAAAAAAAGGAATCAATCCAAGAAGAAGATATAACAATTATAAATATATATGCACCCAACATAGGAGCACCTCAATACATAAGGCAACTGCTAACAGCTATAAAAGAGGAAATTGACAGTAGCACAATAATAGTGGGGGACTTTAACACCTTACTTACACCAATGGACAGATCATCCAAAGTGAAAATAAATAAGGAAACAGAAGCTTTAAATGACACAATAGACCAGATAGATTTAATTGATATTTATAGGACATTCCCTCCAAAAACAGCAGATTACACTTTCTTCTCAAGTGTGCACAGAACATTCTCCAGGATAGATCACATCTTGGGTCACAAATCAAGTGTCAGTAAATTTAAGAAAATTGAAATCATATCAAGCATCTTTTCTGACCACTATTCTATGAGATTAGAAATGAATTACAAGGAAAAAAACGTGAAAAGCACAAACACATAGAGGCTAAACAATACGTTACTAAATAACCAAGAGATCACTGAAGAAATCAAAGAGGAAATCAAAAAATACCTAGAGACAAATGACAATGAAAACACGATGATCCAAAACCTATGGGATGCAGCAAAAGCAATTCTAAGAGGGAAGTTTATAGCTATACAAGCCTACCTAAAGAAACAAGAAAAATCTCAAGTAAACAATCTAACCTGACACCTAAAGGAACTAGAGAAAGAAGAACAAACAAAACCCAAAGTTAGCAGAAGGAAAGAAATCATAAAGATCAGAGCAGAAATAAATGAAATAGAAACAAAGAAAACAATAGCAAAGATCAATAAAAGTAAAAGCTGGTTCTTCGAGAAGATAAACAAAATTGATAAGCCATTAGCCAGATTCATCAAGAAAAAGAGGGAGAGGACTCAAATCAATAAAATTAGAAATGGAAAAGGAGAAGTTACAACAGACACTGCAGAAATACAAAGCATCCTAAGAGACTACTACAAGCAACTCTATGTCAATACAATGGACAACCTGGAAGAAATGGACAGATTCTTAGAAAGGTATAACCTTCCAAGACTGAACCAGGAAGAAACAGAAAATATGAACAGACCAATCACAAGTAATGAAATTGAAACTGTGATTAAAAATCTTCCAATGAACAAAAGTCCAGGACCAGATGGCTTCACAGGTGAATTCTATCAAACATTTAGAGAAGAGCTAACACCCATCCTTCTCAAACTCTTTCCAAAAAATTGCAGAGGAAGGAACACTCCCAAACTCATTCTATGAGGCCACCATCACCCTGATACCAAAACCAGACAAAGACACTACAAAAAAAGAAAATTACAGACCAATATCACTGATGAATACAGATGCAAAAATCCTCAACAAAATACAAGCAAACAGAATCCAACAACACATTAAAAGGATCATACACCACGTTCAAGTGGGATTTATCCCAGGGATGCAAGGATTCTTCAATATACGCAAATCAATCAATGTGATACACCATATTAACAAATTGAAGAATAAAAACCATATGATCATCTCAATAGATGCAGAAAAAGCTTTTGACAAAATTCAACACCCATTTATGATAAAAACTCTCCAGAAAGTGGGCATAGAGGGAACCTACCTCAACATAATAAAGCCCATATACAACAAACCCACAACAAACATCATTCTCAACGGTGAAAAACTGAAAGCATTTCCTCTAAGATCAGGAACGAGACAAGGATGTCCACTCTCACCACTATTATTCAACATAGTTCTGGAAGTCCTAGCCACGGCAATCAGAGAAGAAAAAGAAATAAAAGGAATACAAATTGGAAAAGAAGAAGTAAAACTGTCACTGTTTGCAGATGACATGATACTATACATAGAGAATCCTAAAAATGCCACCAGAAAACTACTAGAGCTAATCAATGAATTTGGTAAAGTTGCAGGATACAAAATTAATGCACAGAAATCTCTTGCATTCCTATACACTAATGATGAAAAATCTGAAAGAGAAATTATGGAAACACTCCCATTTACCATTGCAACAAAAAGAATAAAATACCTAGGAATAAACCTACCTTGGGAGACAAAAGACCTGTATGCAGAAAACTATAAGACACTGATGAAAGAAATTACAGATGATACCAACAGATGGAGAGATATGCCATGTTCTTGGATTGGAAGAATCAATATTGTGAAAATGACTATATTACCCAAAGCAATCTACAGATTCAATGCAATCTCTATCAAATTACCAATGGCATTTTTTACAGAACTAGAACAAATCATCTTAAAATTTGTATGGAGACACAGAAGACCCCGAATAGCCAAAGCAATCTTGAGGGAAAAAACAGAGGTGGAGGAATCAGACTCCCTGACTTCAGACTATACTACAAAGCTACAGTAATCAAGACAATATGGTACTGGCACAAAAACAGAAACATAGATCAATGGAACAAGATAGAAAGCCCAGAGATTAACCCACGCACCTATGGTCAACTAATCTATGACAAAGGAGGCAAAGATATACAATGGAGAAAAGACAGTCTCTTCAATAAGTGGTGCTGGGAAAACTGGACAGCTACATGTAAAAGAATGAAATTAGAACACTCCCTAACACCATACACAAAAATAAACTCAAAATGGATTCGAGACCTAAATGTAAGACCAGACACTATAAAACTCTTAGAGGAAAACATAGGAAGAACACTCTTTGACATAAATCACAGCAAGATCTTTTTTGATCCACCTCCTAGAGTAATGGAAATAAAAACAAAAATAAACAAATGGGACCTAATGAAACTTCAAAGCTTTTGCACAGCAAAGGAAACCATAAACAAGACGAAAAGACAACCCTCAGAATGGGAGAAAATATTTGCAAATGAATCAACGGACAAAGGATTAATCTCCAAAATATATAAACAGCTCATTCAGCTCAATATCAAAGAAACAAACACCCCAATCCAAAAATGGGCAGAAGACCTAAATAGACATTTCTCCAAAGAAGACATACAGGCGGCCACGAAGCACATGAAAAGATGCTCAACATCACTAATTATTAGAGAAATGCAAATCAAAACTACAATGAGGTATCACCTCACTCCTGTTAGAATGGGCATCATCAGAAAATCTACAAACAACAAATGCTGGAGAGGGTGTGGAGAAAAGGGAACCCTCTTGCACTGTTGGTGGGAATGTAAATTGATACAGCCACTATGGAGAACAGTATGGAGGTTCCTTAAAAAACTAAAAATAGGATTACCATATGATCCAGCAATCCCACTACTGGGCATATACCCAGAGAAAACCATAATTCAAAAGGACACATGCACCCCAGTGTTCATTGCAGCACTCACTATTTACAATAGCCAGGTCATGGAAGCAACCTAAATGCCCATCGACAGACGAATGGATAAAGAAGTTGTGGTATATATGTACTATGGAATATTACTCAGCCATAAAAAGAAACGAAATTGAGTCATTTGTTGAGATGTGGATAGATCTAGAGACTGTCATACAGAGTGAAGTAAGTCAGAAAGAGAAAAACAAATATCGTATATTAACGCACGTATGTGGAACCTAGAAAAATGGTACAGATGAACCCGTTTGCAGGGCAGAAGTTGAGACACAGATGTAGAGAACAAGCGTATGGACACCAAGGGGGGAAAACTGCGGTGGGATGGGTATGGTGGTGTGCTGAATTGGGCGATTGGGATTGACATGTATACACTGATGTCTATAAAATTGATGACTGATTAAAAATAATAATAATAATAATAATTGCAGCTCCTGCAAGGAGAGCCTGGACGCTTTGGTAAGGTGGTGGTGGAGGAAGCAGTGAAGATGAGAGGCAAGACCAACATCCCCTGGCCTGCCTGCTGGGTAATGCTGGGTGTGAACCAAACTTGACCACTGTCAGTGTCCCCAAAGCTCTGGGCTTTCTGTGAGGGAATAGGCTTCCTGTGCATTCCTTGTGAAATGCTCAGGCTGTTGATGATTCGATTACTAATGTGATCGTAGTGATTAACAGTTTGAGTGCTGAAAATTAGATAATTTAATTATAAGGGTTAACTGTATCTGAATTTCTTTAAGTAAGCCTTATTTTGATAGCCAGTATTCTCAGCTTTTTAAAAAAGTGTTATAGGACTTCCCTGGTGGCGTAGTGGTTAAGAATCCCCCTGCCAGTGCAGGTGACACAGGTTTGAGCCCTAGTGGGGGAAGATCCCACAAGCCATGGAGCAACTAAGCCCATGCACTACAACTACTGAACCTGCGCTCTAGAGCCTGCAAGCCACAACTACTGAGCCCATGTTCCACAACTACTGAGCCCGTGTGCCACAACTACTGAAGCCCACGCACCTAGAGCCCGTGCTCCACGACAAGAGAAGCCACCGCAATGAGAAGCCCGCACACTGCAAGGAAGAGTAGCCCCTGCTCACCGCAACTGGAGAAAGCCCGCGCTCAGCAACGAAGACCCAATGCAGCCAAAAATAAATAAACAAATAAATAAATTTTTTTTGAAAAAAGTGTCATAATTGGCAATTCTCCAGCTGTAACATCTATTATTTATTTTCAGTGTTTATGTTAGGTGCTAATCTGTATTTTCTTATTTTTCACTGGTAAATTTTCCTATAGTGCCTAAGACAGTTCCTCATCCTTTGTAATGGCCCAATAAATAATTACTTAATTAAAGTTATTTTATTTATACTGTGCCTTTTGGAAGAGAAACTGAAGAATGAATAATCTGTAAATCTTGCCAGTTTAAAAGCATAGTTCTCTGGAGGAGATAGTCCCTGGAGTGCTAACTAAATGTTGTATTTCCTAAAAACAGGATTTTAACAGAAAAGAATAATATCAATATTTTATTTTTAGGTACTTTAGCATAAGAAATAAACACTGCTTTTAAAAAAGTTAACATAGTCTTAAGCTTTCCAGTAGCAGAGTGTGGTTTCATTATCCCAAAGCTAATGAACAATCATTAGAGCAATCAGTACATACTGTTTAATAGTTGTTGGTTTTTTTTAAGGTACAGGGAAAACAATGGTGATGGACATGTTTTATGCTTATGTGGAAATGAAGAGGAAAAAACGGGTTCATTTTCATGGTTTCATGCTAGATGTTCACAAAAGTAAGTTAATGATCTGAAAGAAGTGATTTTTAAATGGACAAACACTACAAAATAATTTTTCTCATCTTAAAGTTCTTAATCTTTAAAAAAATAAGATTTTTGCTAAAAGTAAGATTTTATTTGGTTTCATTTGTTTTGTGCTATATTGAAGCAATTAGTAATGTGTCCAGAGTTGGTCCTAGAGACAAATTCATTACTTCCAAATCAGAGAACAGAGGTTACTCTATGAAGGTCAGGCATTTTCTCTTTCTACTAAGGATCAATAAGAAATGTTTAAGCCTCACCTGTTTCACAAAGTTATTCTTGATTAGGCCTTTTCCTCTGTGTCACCTTAGCATGTAAGCATTCAGTTTGTTCTTGTATGTATGCTTTATTTCTTTGTCAGGGTTATGTTATTTCATCTTTGCATTATTTGTTTACTAGCTATACTGTAACCTTCTCCGGGCAGGAATATTGTACTTTTCTTAGAATACTTTCAGCATTTAGTAACATATAGTGAACCAAGTGGGACTGGCTGGAAACAAGGGAACATCCTGATTAGATATGCTAGACATAGAGGGCAGGATCACCTCCTTTGCCTGCATCTCTGAAATCCTCAGGGCTAAGATCCGTGTGTTGATCCATCAGTCACAATCTAATCATCTATTCTATCACTTTGTCATCTCTGAAGTGATTGAAGAGTGGAGATGGAATGACCACAAAGTGTCATTACAACCATGGGAATATAGTAATACGTGAACAACTTATTTTGAGGTAGAGAAACTGCAACCAACCTCAATAATCATATTTGTTTGTATGTGAAATTTAAACTTCATTTTTATGTTCACACTGTGTTTCATTTAGAGATTTTAAAAATATGTTTTAGTTATCTAAAATGTACTGTTAATACAATATTTGATTTGTGTTTAATTTCATCCATTTAAGGAATACACCGCCTTAAACAGAGTTTGCCAAAAAGGAAACCAGGATTTATGGCTAAATCATACGATCCAATAGCTCCTATAGCTGAAGAAATCAGTGAAGAAGCATGTCTCTTATGTTTCGATGAATTTCAGGTAAGGTAGAGATGTTTCATAGATGTAGAATGGTATACTGAATGAAGTATGAGTATTTAAATTCTGTTCCTGATTTTATCAGTTTTATAAATTGATTTAATACATTATCTCTTATGGCTTTAATTTTATTATCTAGTCCAGGGGTCAGCAAACCACAGCTTGCACAGGGCAAATCTGGCCCATCTGCTTTTGTATGGCCAGTGAGAAGAGGAAGATTTTTATATTTGTAAAAGGTCATTAAAAAAAAGAAAAAGAGGGGCTTCCCTGGTGGCGCAGTGGTTGAGAGTCTGCCTGCTAGTGCAGGGGACACGGGTTCGGGCCCTGGTCTGGGAGGATCCCACATGCCGCGGAGCGGCTGGGCCCGTGAGCCACAACTACTGAGCCTGTGCGTCTGGAGCCTGTGCGCCGCAACAGGAGAGGCTGCGATAGTGAAGAGGCCCACGCACCACGATGAAGGGTGGCCCCCGCTTGCCGCAACTGGGGAAAGCCCTCGCACAGAAACGAAGACCCAACACAGCCAAAAATAATTATAAAAATAAATAAATAAATAAAAGATTACTATTAAAAAAAAAAAAGAGAAAGAAAATGTAACAGACACCGTATATGGCTTGCAAAGCCTAAAATATTTACTATTCTGCCTTTTATAGGAAGTTTGCCTACCCCTATTTTCTAGTCAATGGATTCACATTTCCCCTACACCACGATGGAGATAATATAATTATTGCAAAATAATGTCTTTAAAGATGTTAGACTGTTTTTTAAAAGTGTTATTAAAAAAAAACAGGTGATTCACACATCTCATTTAAGCTTCACCACTTATCTGTGATGAAGGAAGAGAATTGCCCTAGTTGAAATTTCTTTTTCCCAGTTGAAATTTTAAAGTTTATTCTAGTTTTAGGATTCAAAATTGTGCGTTTAAATTGGCAGTACATTATTTCCTGATCTTTATTTCTTATGAGAACAACACGTCAAAGCAAACACCATGTCTTATGCTTATTCTGTATCCTATGTCATGCCCAGTGTTATAATAGTAGTAATAAATAATAATATAACAATAACAATAATAATAATAATAGAAGATACTCTAGGTTAAGAATTACTTTCTCTTTATTTGACTGCTCTTTTTAGTAGTTATGAAATGTAATAGTTGGTTTTTCTAAGATGCTTACCATAAGAGCAATTGATTATTGGAATGAAAATAGAAAAATCCACAAGGACTGAATATAAGCTTAAAAACGACATCACACCCAAAGCTTTTGAAAAAATATTTCTGGGGCTGAGTGCAGAAACTCCTCTCTCATTGCCTAGAATAAAGGCCCAGAGAACTTTCAGGAGTAGCAGACTAACATTTGTTATATGCCTACCCTGAGGCAGGCCCTGAGTGATTCATACATCTCATCTAAGCCTCACAGTGTATTTGTAATGAAGTGAGGAAATTGCCCTAGTTGAATTTTAAAGTTTCTTCCAGTTTTAAGATTCTCTGAAATTATGCATTTAAATTGGTAGTGAGTTATCTCCTGTTGTTCTGTGCTTAAAAACCTGGGTTAGTGGAAAGATGATGTGGCCAGGATGCCTGTATCCCAAATGAGGCATGTAGGTCTCCTCTAGCAACTCGATACTCATAGCTAACAGTGGTCTCAATTTATGATAGAGGAGAAAGGAGAATTTTTACCAGGAATGGTGTTATACTGAACCATGTGGGGAGGAGGAATTTTTATTTCTTTCTCCCTTCAGTCATATTCAGACAGCCTGGCATTTGCACTTTGTATTGTAGAACTACAAAGGTCTTCAAAAGAAAGGCTTATGGAAAAGAGATGTTCCTCTGCTACTCTGAAGGTATACTAAGTACACCGGTGTACTGCAGAAAGAGAAGGGCCTCATTTAGTTCTAAAAATAGCACCAAGTTAGCAGTTATGTGGACTTTAACAACAAAAGTCAGTGTTGAATCAGTGAAGGCCATTTCTCTTGGTTTCTTATTATGAGTCTTTTAACCAAAATATCTCTAAACAAAGTTGAACCGACACAGTTAAATGTTTTTTTCCATTTAGAAACAGAAGTTTTATTGAAACAGGGAAACAAGTGATGTGAACAAAGCACTATTTCTATACGTTACTTGTATTGTGGCAACTTTTTAAAGCAAAATAAACTTATACACGACTCAGGACCTTCTCCTTTTGCCACAGTTATCAGGTATTTGTCACAGTTAAATTATTTTTTTCATATGGTTTTTATTCTTCAATTTGTTAATATGGTGTATCACATTGATTGATTTGCGTATATTGAAGAATCCTTGCATCCCTGGGATAAATCCCACTTGAACATGGTGTATGATCCTTTTAATGTGTTGTTGGATTCTGTTTGCTTGTATTTTGTTGAGGATTTTTGCATCTGTATTCATCAGTGATATTGGTCTGTAATTTTCTTTTTTTGTAGTGTCTTTGTCTGGTTTTGGTATCAGGGTGATGGTGGCCTCATAGAATGAGTTTGGGAGTGTTCCTTCCTCTGCAATTTTTTGGAAAGAGTTTGAGAAGGATGGGTGTTAGCTCTTCTCTAAATGTTTGATAGAATTCACCTGTGAAGCCATCTGGTCCTGGACTTTTGTTCATTGGAAGATTTTTAATCACAGTTTCAATTTCATTACTTGTGATTGGTCTGTTCATATTTTCTGTTTCTTCCTGGTTCAGTCTTGGAAGGTTATACCTTTCTAAGAATCTGTCCATTTCTTCCAGGTTGTCCATTTTATTGGCATAGAGTTGCTTGTAGTAGTCTCTTAGGATGCTTTGTATTTCTGTCGTGTCTGTTGTAACTTCTCCTTTTTCATTTCTAATTTTATTGATTTGAGTCCTCTCCCTCTTTTTCTTGATGAGTCTGGCTAATGTTTATCTTCTCAAAGAACCAGCTTTTAGTTTTATTGATCTTTGCTATTGTTTTCTTTGTTTCTATTTCATTTATTTCTGCTCTGATCTTTATGATTTCTTTCCTTCTACTAACTTTGGGTTTTGTTTGTTCTTCTTTCTTTAGTTCCTTTAGGTGTAAAGGTAGATTGTTTATTTGAGAATTTTCTTGTTTCTTGAGGTAAGCTTGTATAGCTATAAACTTCCCTCTTAGAACTGCTTTTGCTGCATTCCACAGGTTTTGGATCATCGTGTTTTCGTTGTCATTTGTCTCTAGGTATTTTTTGATTTCTTCAGTGATCTCTTGGTTATTTAGTAATGTATTGTTTAACCTCCATGTGTTTTTTACGTTTTTTCCCCTGTAATTGATATCTAGTCTCATAGCTTTGTGGTCAGAAAAGATGCTTGATATGATTTCATTTGTCTTAAATTTACTGACGCTTGATTTGTGACCCAAGATGTGATCTATCCTGGAGAATGTTCCATGCGCACTTGAGAAGAAAGTGTAGTCTGCTGTTTTTGGATGGAATGTCCTATAAATATCAATTAAATCTATCTGGTCTACTGTGTCATTTAAAGCTTGTGTTCCCTTATTAATTTTCTGTTTGGATGATCTGTCCATTGGTGTAAGTGAGGTGTTAAAGTCCCCCACTATTATTGTGTTACTGTAGATTTCCTCTTTTATAGCTGTTAGCAGTTGCCTTATGTATTGAGGTGCTCCTATGTTGGGTGCATATATATTTATAATTGTTATATCTTCTTCTTGGATTGATTCCTTGATCATTATGTAGTGTCCTTCCTTGTCTCTTGTAATATTCTTTGTTTTAAAGTCTATTTTATCTGATATGAGTATAGCTACTCCAGCTTTCTTTTGATTTCCATTTGCATGGAATATCTTTTTCCATCCTGTCACTTTCAGTCTGTATGTGTCCCGAGGTCTGAAGTTGATCTCTTGTAGACAGCATATATAGGGCTCTTGTTTTTGTATCTATTCAGCAAGCCTGTCTTTTGGTTGGAGCATTTAATCCATTCATGTTTAAGGTAATTATCGATATGTATGTTCCTATTACCATTTTCTTAATTATTATGGGTTTATTTTTGTAGGTCCTTTTCTTCTGTTATGTTTCCTTAGAGATGTTCCTTTAACATTTGTTGTAGAGCTGGTTTGATGGTGCTGAATTCTCTTAGCTTTTGCTTGTCTGTAAAACTTTTGATTTCTCTGTCGGATCTGAATGAGATCCTTGCCGGATAGAGTAATCTTGGTTGTAGGTTCTTCCCTTTCATCACTTTAAATATATCATGCCACTCCCTTCTGCTGAGAAATCAGTTGTTAACCTTATGGGAGTTCCGTTGTATGTTATTTGTCGTTTTTCCCTTGTTGCTTTCAGTAATTTTTCCTTGTCTTTAATTTTTGTCAATTTGATTACTGTGTGTCTCGGCGTGTTTCTCCTTGGGTTTATCCTGTATGGGACTCTCTGCACTTCCTGGACTTGGGTGGCTATTTACTTTCCCATGTTAGGGAAGTTTTTGACTATAATCTCTTCAAATATTTTCTTGGGTCCTTTCTCTCTCTCTTCTCCTTCTGGGACCCCTATAATGCAAATGTTGTCACATTTAATGTTGTCCCAGAGGCCTGTTAGGCTGTCTTCATTTCTTTTCATTCTTTTTTCTTTATTCTGTTCCGTGTCAGTGAATTCCACCATTCTGTCTTCCAGGTCACTTATCCGTTCTTCTGCCTCAGTTATTCTGCTATTGATTCCTTCTAGTGTATTTTTCATTTCAGTTATTGTATTGTTCATCTCTGTTTGTTTGTTCTTTATTTCTTCTAGGTGTTTGTTCTTTAATTCTTCTAGGTCTTTGTTAAACATTTCTTGCATCTTCTCGATCTTTGCCTCCATTCTTTTTCCAAGGTCCTGGATCATCTTCACTATCACTTTTCTGGAAGGTTGCCTATGTCCACTTCATTTAGTTGTTTTTCTGGGGTTTTATCTTGTTCCTTCATCCATCACAGTTAAATTTTTGATTAAGGTATTGAAATTAAAATTTTAAAAGTATATTAATACCCAACCTTTGTAAAGTAATTCATGGTTTACCAAGTGTTTTTACATCCTTACTTCATTTAATTCTATTAAATAGTTACTGTTATTTCCATCATGTATATGAGGAATATAAAGGCATCAGAATTTCTTAGGTATCAGGTAAAACTCATTACCGTTAACTTAAAAAATGTAAATTTTAAAACATTCAGAGAAATGAGTGGCATGTTTCTGTGACATGAGGACCATTGGCAAGACTGTTTAAGAAGGTTAGGAAAAGTTAAAAGTATGGTTGTACAAAGCAGATCCTGAGAAGATTTATGGCAAGCAGGGCCAAATTAACCATTAGGCACCATTGGTATGGTGCTGAGGGTCCATGATAGTTTTAGGGGCCCATGAAAATATTTTAATTTAAATTCTTTTAAAATTTGAAGAAGAAATGAATATGTCAATAATGAATCCAGCCTGTATCTGTCTGCATCTGTACTATATTTGTCTTATACCAATACAGTTATAAAATATAATTTATGTATATGTGTATATTTATATATATATTTTTAAGTAAATTTATTTTTTAATTGAGGAAGGGGCTTCTGAAGGTTAAAGGGCCCATGAAAGTCATAATGCCACCCTGATAGTGAGGTCCTAACAGAAACCTGTCTGGTTGCTCTGGGCATTCTCCATTGAGTTCAGATTTTAGAAGATTGATACATGGTTGGGAAGAAGGAAACAAAAGCAACTATCTATCAGGGTGAACCAAATCTTGTAAAAGAAATGTAAGGCAACAAAAAGGATTTTTCAAATTATATATTAAGGATGTGTAAGGGAGATCAAGAGGGAGACAGACCTCTTGCTTATAAAATGTTTCTTGCTAACGAAGAGAAGAAAGTGGATGTGATGGCTCTGTCTGTCATCTCCTGCCTTATCCAGAGTTGGTTTGATATTCATTCATTCACTTACTCATTCATCCCAGTTGTCTTAAAGAGCCTTATTCCATACTACAGAACCCTATCTGTCCCACAGCCAAATGGATCGCGTCTGGATATCTGATCTATGAGTAGCCAGTCCACAAGCTTGTCAACAACCTTGGACTTGTGTGGTGTGGCCTGGGGGTTGAGCCAATCATATACTTTTTCTCATGTATTTGAACTAAAAGATGCAGAGGGAAGTGCCCACTTAGTAATGAGACAGGAACAAAGAGACATAGGAAGTAGCTGAATCACATTAGGAGGAGGAGTACCAGGGTGCTCCCTAGACAGCTGCAGAGCTACCTGTAATTTCATGCCAATCTCCAGTTCCTGTTCCCAGGAGGTGCTTTCAGTGCTGTTCCATCCTGAGGTCTCAAGTATAAACCCCGTATGTTTAGCTGAATCTCCTGTGCCTGTTTCTTGCAAAGAGTCTTGATGAGAAAGGAACTATTCAATTCATGTTTTGCTCTTATCTTCTGTGTCAAGAAGGATTTCCCTATGATCTAGAAAAGATAGAATAAATAGGAGTACTGTGAGGAAATCTCACCTTCCTTAATATAAAATCTGTTACCTCTAATGGAAGGTTTACCTGATGAACCAAAGCCCAAGAAAAGCAAAGAGATCTAGTAGGACGCTTTTGGGCTGCAGGTAACAGAAAACCCAACTTAAAAGGGCTTAAACTTGAAGGTGGGATATATTATGCTATATAAGTTGGTGTCATTCCCCTTGCTCAAACCCCCCTGCTTCCTTTCTAACATTATCTCCTATACTTTCAGATTCACTCAATGCTCCTTACTTTTTCCAATCCTATTTTCTTCATAGATTAGGGAACCGTAGTTAATAGTGGGTGTTATACCAAATGCTTCTTTCTCACCAGGGCGCTGAAGAAAATATGCACAGAGACAACAGAACAAGACTGAAAAACAAATTGATTGCTTTTATTTGCTCACAAATTTCAGTGTAGCGTTCTAGTATGTTAGAGTTGACCCTCTTCCCTTGAGCAAAGTTGGCCTAAATGTCCTAGAATGAAAAATGTTAATAATCTTGCTGTTTTGTTTCCCCTGAAGTACCAAACTTGAACCTTGGAGCTTACCACTGCATGCAAGGAAAGACCAATATCTGCATACACCCCTTTTGGAGAAGAGCCAGGGAAAGCGAGAATCTAAGGGCAAGAATGTGTCCCCTAAGGGCAGAGTGATCACTGAGCAGAGCCTAGATTTCCTAGTTTCAGTATCCTGGACTATCTTTCACTGATCTTAGAGAAGCTCCTCTAGCACATCAAAACTGGATTAATTACAAGTCCAGATCTCTACTTGTCCCCCTTTTCTAAAACTCAAAAGGGTAAAATGATACCCCAGAATATTGCTGTACCAGCACTCTGACCCCCAACATCTGTACAATTTAGAACAAACAAGCCAAGCCTTTGCACTTTCTGCATGGAATAACCTCCCCCACATGTCCATCAGGATAACTCTCTTACTTCTTCAGATCTTTGCTCAGTTACTTCCTTAACAAGGCCTATACCCTGTTTAAAATTGCAATTTGCCATTGACCCCCACTCTTCTAATGCCCCTTACCCTCCTTTTTTTTCATAACATATATTGCCTTCTGACATATATTTACTTATTTATTGTATTTATTGCTTATTATCATTATATCTCTACAGGAATGTAAACTTGAAGGCAGGAATCTTTTTGTTCCTAATGACGTATCTGAAATGTCTAGAACAGTGCTCGAGAATGAATTAATGAACAATAATAATGAGTGAACGGATGAATGAATAAATCTTAGTACCAAATGATAACTATTGAAGTAGTCCCCCAACTAAGTCCCACTTCCCTTATATTTAACAACCTGCATTTTTTCCTGTCAACTTTCTAAGTTATCTTCACATTTTTGTCTAATTTAATAGGTGAAAAATGGGATCTCATTGTTTTAATGTATATTTCTTTAAGTAATATTATGGTTGATTTTTTTTCATATCTATTTGCTTACTGTTAATATCCATCTTTTATGAACTGTTTGATTCAATGCCCATTTATTTATTAGAAAGCTTTTATTTTATCTATTAGTATATTCTGTAATAATATTAGCTACTGTTTACTGTGTGCTTTCTGTGTTCCTAACTACTGTACTATGCTATGTATCATTCCATCTACAGCTAAAATTCTGTATAGCTATATGTAAATAATATGGACTTAACCTAGCATACGTAACATATATAGGTAACAGTCATAATTAACATTTCTTGAGGATTTACTGTATGTATCGTAACGATTTTGCAGAGTAGTTGTTATTACTGCCTTTATTGGATTGATGAGGGAATTAAGGGTCAGAGAGGTTAAGTGACTTTTCCGAGGTCATACAGCTGGTAACTACGTTTGAATCCATCATCAGTGCTCTTATTCACTAGTAGTAAAAGCTATGTTATGTGTTCTCTTTGCTATATGTCTCCTATTATATGTTTAAATATACAGACCTAGAACTGGGTGGGCTTTTAGTAGATGTTTTAATGATGGAACCTAAAAATTATCCTTAAGCCTATTAAGCCTAGTACGATACATTGCTGATTTACTAGCAAAGAATTTTTTAGGCACTTTAATCTTAACAACAGTATGTCTGCAATCACCACTTCACTTTTCAAATTGAATCCTATTAGTGGTCTTGATTTTTAACTAGTTATTATTGGCCATTAGGTGGTGTTAATTAATATAATATTTATTTTACTAGGGGGATGAATGGGAATTGTTGTTGCTTAAAAACAAGAATATAGTCTTTTCTCTTGAATTTAGGGCATTTTTAAGATTATGTTTTTGTAGCATTCGGATTACATTTGCAGAAGGTATTCCTCATTAGCTTGGTCATCTTTACTAAGTGTAGCATTTCAGTTTTACGTGTGATAGATACAGTATTCTTATCTTGTTTGAGAAATTTGTAGATAGGATGTTTTTATGTGTTTTAATTACTGAAATAAAAGAATAAAGTTTTCTTCAGGGTCTTCATTATATTCTCTTTGAATATTAACATTTCTTATTAAACCATTTGTGATTCTGAAGATATCAGAATACTGAAGGAGACCGAATTTTTAAAAAATGTTATTTTTTCAGGTCTCTTTTTAGGGACACTGGATAGATGTTTTACTAATATGGCCCCCCCCCAAGAAAAAAAGAATTCTGATGAGCAGAATATCATTCAAAATTCTCCTCTGTAAGCTATCAATATCATTTAAAAAATAGTTTTGACCGTTTTTATAAAACAGCAAAGCTATTAAAAACTGCTAATAAAAATAGATGCTTATTTCTGTGCTAATACTAATTACTAATAATGCATGCTTATGTTTGTCACTCATTACATGGCACTGTACCAATCAGTGGATGACTGAGACTCAAGCACTTACACATGTAAATTAACCGTTAGATTTTTTTTTTTCCTTTTTTAACTTAAGTGAGTCATAATGGAAAGCAACTCTAGGTCATAAAAAATCTTCTCTCTTTAATGCTAATGAAATGTCTCCACTCTCTGTATTAGCAGACTACCCTTAGTGGTAATCTGTAGCCTTCTCTTTTGTTCCTGGTGGTAATGAAATGCTGGGTGCTGAAAAAGCTCGCTCTTCAAGAATGTGTGGCCAATTGTCTTCTGTTCACTTATACTGTAAAATTGCTGTTCCCCAGCAAAGCTGAACAAGTGCGGGGACAAGATCAAAAGAGTATACATTGGCACCCGGCTACACCAAGTGACTCCTGCTTTATTAATTAGCCATAGCTTCTCCAAGTTAATTTGCTCTGCTAGAGCAAAAACATTCTGTAATACAAAAACAACAAATTATAATTCAACCACAAGTCCTTATTGTTTGCTTTCTTCAACTTTCAGTTTAAACCTTTGTACAGTGTTATAAGCTAAACGTCCCTTCACTTTTCTGAACCTTAGGGCACAAAAGCTATTTTTATTTTTTTCAAGAACCTCAGCGAGATAGTCAAATGATCATTTTTATTCTCTAAAATTGGGTAATTTTAATTGATATCATTCTTTTTAAAAGTCAGTGTATTGGGAATCCAATTTAAAAGTGCAGTTGCTTCTAAAATTTGCAAGCTTGTTCTGTCCTCTCATCAGAAATGCCACTGGTGTTTAAGCATTTGAAAAGGGCCTTCTCTGTGAGTGTTTTGGCGGAAGCAAAATTTGACAGTGATCCTAAGCTCCAAATTAAATAATATCAGTACCACTTTCCTTTTCATTTAAATCACCACTTTGTAAGTTCCTGAAGTCTTTTTAATTTAAGGAATCTTCAGTAGTTTTGTAGTTAATGTTTTAAAGTTATAGCCTGAAACAGCAAAAAAAAAAAAGATCTGCACATTCATTCCCATATCCCGGTTTGGTTTGGTTTTGTTCAGGTGGAAAGGAAATAATTAAACTTTTGAGTAAGATATCAGCTGAAAGAGAAAAGTGATTTAGACCTCTGTCACCCAGGTTGTTGTTGTTCATAGTGTTATAACCATTTAGTTGGCAACTTTCAGTATTACGATCTAATTTGAAAGAATTCCACTAGTTTCTGTGTACTTTAACATGGTTTAAAAATAACAATGTGATATATATTATGTGATATATTTTGTGAATATAAAATAAGTTTTATTGAGATTATCTAAAATGTGCTGTTAAAGGAAGATCAAAGCATTTTTACATTGGGAGTATCTAAAACCCATGTTATTATATTCTTAGAGGAAGGTGCAATGATTAACATCAATCTTCACTATATATTTATTTTTTGAAGTCAACTTCATTCCCTCCCTAATTTCTGTATTTTTGGGGATTTTTTTTTTCGGGAGCTCTTTATTTTATTTTTATTTTTATTTTTTTTTCACATCTCTATTGGAATATAAATGCTTTACAATGTTGTGTTAGTTCTGCTGTACAACAAAGTGAATCAGCTATATGCATACGTGTATCCCCATATCCCCTCCCTCTTGAGCCTCACTCTATTTTTGGGGATTTTAAAAAGCTTTTTAAAAAGTTACCATTAAGCTTACTTGCTAATTGTGGATTTTTAAAAATAATTTTAGAAAAGATCAGTGGTTATATGTATCTCTGTAACTTAGATGAAATAGTTTTATCTGCATTATGCATTTCTGGTTTTGTCAGAAGCTTTTTTTTTTAAACACTGTGTTAACCATTCTTGTAAGGTTTTTTTTTTTTTTTGGTAGAAGGAATATTTGTGTTTGGGAAGGTTAGCAGAGGCTGGCTGTGCTGGAAGTGACTGCAGTGCCTTTTGATTATTCATGGACAGTAATAGAAGGCACTTAAAAAGAACAATGAAATTGCTTATTTTTGTGATGGGCCATCTGTTGAATTGTTTTGTGCAACAATTGCACAATAGTATCTATGTCATATCATTCTATTTTCAACAGCAGCTGATTATGTCTCACTGGCTACTTGTCCTTATTTCTAAAGTCCCATGACCATTTAAAGTCACCTTTTCAGGGACCTTTGCCAGAAAGGTATTAGAAATCTCAAATAGCCTGTGTTTTTTTTTTTTTTTTTTCTTTTTCTCTCTCTCCTCTTTATTCGGGAAGGGAGGCTGTGATGGGAGTAGGAGGGGGGAGTTGGTCATGTTAGTTCTAATTAGTTAGACTTCCTAGATGTTTAGGACAATTATCTGTGCTTTCCACCTGTAGTTCTATAAAATAAGTTAACATAGAATCATTTGATAATTTGCATAGAAATGATAGGCTTGCAAAAAAGAAGAGTCAAGTTTAAAGACTGCAGGCTTTCATGCTTTTAATTATCTACTCTTTTCTTCATGATAATTAGAATTTTTCTTTTGGAATTCACTTCTATCTTTAAAAAAAAAAAAAGGATGAACCATTAGCAAATTTGTTAGAGCAGAAGTGAAATTAAAATAAAACAAATGTATTGCTGTCCATAGGTCACTGACATTGCTGATGCCATGATTCTGAAACAGCTTTTTGAAAATCTGTTCAAAAACGGGGTCGTCGTTGTGGCAACATCCAACAGGCCACCGGAAGGTAAAAACAAACATTGTGCTGTAGCGTCTTATCCAATTAGGTAGAAACGAACAAGCTTTTAAAAATTCACAATTTTGGACTCATTTTATTGTGTTAATAAATCTGATTACTTTGCTTTATCCTACGTTTTATAACTAACTTAATCTGAAAAATCAGTCGGTATTTGTATAATATTTGAGAAATGTTTATATTCTTAGCAAGCTAAATCCAGGTGATCTCCCTTGTTTGATGCACTTGCAGTTTTTCCCTGAGTATTAGATATGCCATGTGTGCATATCAAAAAAATACAGGCCTCTCTAACTGCATTTTATGGGCCATAAAAGAAATTCAATGAAATGAAAGAAAAAGTTCCTAATTGAATCTTGGATAAAGACTTAAAGCTTTCCTGCATAAGTGGTTTCTGATACTTCATTTATCATTTCTGAAAAAGCACTTGTGGCTTATTAGGACATTATTTAAGAATTAAAATACAAGAATATATAGATAAAAACAACAAGTTTAAATTTTGTGTCTTTCAGCCCATCATGTGGTCAGTTGAAGGTTGAAGGAACCAAAAATAATACTTTATGCATTCTTAATATTAACGTCTGACTGGAATGCTATTCTGCCAGACACCTGCATGGCTAAGTTCTTACCTCTTTCGGGTCTTTGCTCAAAGGTTACTTTGCCAATGAAGCCTAGACTCATCTCCCATTTAAACCTACAACCCATGCTCTTTCTTCCCGGCACCACTTCTCTTTACCTGCTCTATTTTCTTCACATAGCACGTATAGAGCCACCATGTAGTTTACTTATTTACTATATATATAGTTTATTATCTGTCCTCTGCCAGGATGTAAAAGCTTCAGGAGGGCAGCAGCTTTTGTCTCTTCTGTTCACAGATATACATATTTTAAGCACCTGAAACAGTGCCTTGCACATGGATGGATCTCAGTAAATAGTCTTAGAATGAATGTTGAATAAAAGTGTGTTCTTAAAGGATCTCTCTGGCTGCAGTACTGAGAATAGATTGTGGGGATGAGGTTTCAAGGTTGGAAGTAGGGAGACCATTTAGGAGATGACTGTAACAATCCCGAGGGGACATGATGGAGCAGCGCAGGTGGGTAGGAGTGGTCAGATTTTGTAGACAGAGTCAAAAGGATTTACCGATGGAATGAATATGGGGTATGGAAAAAAAAAAAGATCAAGAACGACTCAAAGATTTTGGCCTGAGCAATTGGAAGGATAAAATTGCTGTTTACTGAGATGGGGAAGACTATAGGAAAAGCTAATTTGGGTAGGGAAGTAGGGTTTCTACGATTATGAGGCTGATGCATTTAAGAGTTTGGATTTCAATGGAATGGTTTGGACTGGAGATATAAATTTGGGAGTCATCAGTCCTAAAGGAAGCTGGTAAGAGCAGCCAGTGAGTAGGAGGAGAGCCAAGAGAATGTCAAGCAAGGAAAAGGAAAGTGGTACAAAAACGATGGATGATCACCTTTGTTAAATGCTGCTAGGAGGTGAAAAATGAGGTTGAGAATTGACCACTGGAATTGGTAACATGGAGTTTATAACTGAACCTGAAAAGAGCAATGTAATAGTGTGAGTTTTTTCTTTTTAAATTAAGTCATGTCACATTAATGACTTATAATGAATTTGTAATCTACTAATATGCCCAGATATTACTATGTGAGCTTTTGTCAAACTAGGTCTCTCTCTTTCTATATATTTGTAGTTGATCTCTTTTTTCTTCCTATTACATTTCAGCTTATTATTTTATCTATGTTGTTCCATATTATTGATTTATGTTGATATTTTTTGAAGTATGATTCTAATAAATTATTTTTAGCTACCCCTACTAGCTATGACATTTATAAACTTAGTAATCGTGCTTCTATGTCTTCAGCCATTCATTAACTAAAATGTGTAAATAGGGTAGGGCCAAGTTTAGACTCCTGTAGTATACCATTAGAGGCCTTACTTTAGGGAGACGTTAATTAGTTAATCAATACCTTAAGACCTAGTTATTCAAACAATTACAGTTATACCTAATCTGTTACACTATAAGAGAATTATGAATGATTTTGTCAGATGCATTTATTAGAATCCTTATAATGTTATATATAACATTCTTGTGATTTATTAGTGTAACAACTCTATGAGACAAGGCAGTGAGTTTTTCATATTAGATCATCGATGGGGATGTGAGGCTTGACTCTCCTCCAGTTGACTGTTCACTTAACAGTATCTTCAGTATTACCTTTAGACATTCAATGATAAGCTATGTTCATAAAGAGCAAAGTGCTAGAACAAGCTTGGAACGCCCCCCCCACCCCCCCAGCAAATACTGCTGAAAAGAAAATTGCAGTCAGCTGCTCAAGCTACTGCAATGTGGTCCACTGAGGAAGGACAACCACAGGAGAGGTTAGGAACATTCTGGAGCTCATAGCTTTGTAGGACTAAGCAAAGTTACAGGCCCATCAAGGTAGCACACAGAAATCCGAGATGGAGCCATCCTTCTGGAGAAGACTGAAAGTCTAAGATGCAGAATTCCAAAAATTGGGCATTAGCCACAAATTCAAAGAAAGCCTTTTCTAAATATGAACCTAGACAGGATGTTTAACATACACCAGGTTTTTTAGCCATGACAGACAATCATCATAAGTAGCTTAATATTTTAATATAAAGAAGATGGTATGTATATATACCATCTCCTCATGGTGTGTGTGTGTGTGTGTGTGTGTGTGTGTGTGTGTGTGTGTGTGTATATAATTTCATGACTGAAGAAACAAGACTCAGAGAGATTAAGTATGAATCTCAGGAAAAGGAAAAAGTGTAGGACAAAGAATGGGTCAGTTGTTGCCAAGGGCTGGTGTGGGGAGGTGTTTGACCACGAAGGGCCAGCACCAGAGAATTTTGGGTTTTGGAACTGTTTTGTGTCCCGATTGTACTGGTTGTTACATGTGTTAAACTCATAGAACTGGACAACAAAAAAGTTAATTTTCCTGTATATAGATTAAAAACAAATCACATGGATAGTGAGTGATAGAACAGGGTCTAGAAAGTAGGTTTTGTGACTCTTTTGACACATTGTCCTCTATCTTTTCTCCTTGTTGGTCATCACTAATCTTTGTCTACTCTGTCCCAGATACAGTGTGTACTCTTTTCCAGCCATCAGAATGCATTCAACTTTTTCTTTAGGTTACAGCTTTTAATCTACAGCCCCCAGATAGTTATTATTATTTTAAAAATAGCATCTACTTATTCTAAGAGTGTTATGAGAAGTGGGAGAAGAACATTCCTGGCAGAGGGTTGAGGCAAAGCCCAATGGTTGGAGAGAGAATGACCCATTTGAGGAACTGAAAGGTAGCCAGTGTGGCTAGAGTGCAGTGAAGTAGGGGAAGTAGGATACAGTGAGGTACAAATGAATCTGGAGAAGTGAGAGCTAGGACCTTATAAGGCAGTAGTAAGGATTTTGGATTTTATTCTAAGAGAAATGGGGAGCCACTGTAGTGCTTTAGGCAGGGACTGATAAGATTGGATTTGGAATATCACTCTGGTTATCGTATGGAGAATGGGTTACAGGATGGGATGCAGTGATATGGTGGATTCAGGGAGACACACTAGGAAGCTATTGCAGTATACTGGGCAAGAAATGATAATAACTTGGTATAAGGCAGTGATTCTCAACTGGGGGGCTGTTTTGCAAACCAAGGGATATTTGGCAATGTTCGAGACATCTTTGGTTATCACTAGACAGGATGGGGGGTTTGGTGCTGCTACTGGCATCTAGTAGGTAGAAGCCAAGAATTCTGCCAAAACATCCTGTAGTGTATAGGGATACTCCCCACAACAAAGAACTATCTAGCCCAAAATATTAATAGTTCTGAGGTTGAGAAAACCTGATATAGTATATAGAGAGGATAGATTTGAAAGATAGTTAAGAAGTAAAATGGATAGCACCTTGTTATAGGTTGGATACTGAGGAAAAGGGAAAGGACAATTTCTAAATTTCTGGCCTGTACAACTGGGTGGGTAGTGGTGCCTTCATTCAATAAAGACAGAATGATCTGGAGGTTAGAAGTCCAGAAGATGTTGCCCAGTGGACAAGAACACTGTATTTTCTTCCCCTCTGTTAACTCTAGCTGCTGTGTTTAATTTTCTTCCACATTATTCATCTCATTCCTTCCATTTCTAGTTATAATGCATCAATTTCCCGGACAAGAATAGGGGTTATTGTTGGTGGAGATTACAAACACTCATCTTTTCTCAGTTAATAATTTAATTGTCAATTTATAGACAAATAAATTATTAATTTTAATAGAAAATGATCAGAAACATTTAATAAATAATTAATAATTTTAATAGAAAACAATTGATAACCAAGTAAAAGCAACACCAGAATTTAGGAACTTAGCAGAGAAAATAGCTATGGAGGAGAGTGGTCTGGGAAAGTCCAGTAGAAGAAAAGAAAGGGAAGCAATACTTGAGGGGGTGAAGGGAATAAGGTACCAAAGAGTGACTGCCTTTATGTCACTGTTTTTTTCTAGTCCTCACTTCTAAGTCCTGCCTTGCTTGGGTCCAAGGCCTCATCCTGTACACCGTGTAGTTGTTAAAATCTCAAACCAGTGTCAGTTCATGATTACAACTTTAGCTTTTAGCTTCCTGTTTGTTTACTGATCTGCAGGGATTTTCCTACTTTCTGGAAAGCTCAAAATATGTTTAGTATATTTTAAACATTTGTAACACAACATTTGTAGTGCTATTTTATATTTTCTAGGGTAATCTGGTTAAGGTTCTTAAACTTGAAGCAAAGAGGATCCATAGGAGTAGGAAATTGCTGGGAAATTTTTAGATAAACTATATCTAGAGATAGTTTATATTCAATTTTGTATTTTTATAAAATCTCAAGTAAATGATTTATTTAGCATTTTTGTCATTTAGGTTATATGGCTCATGTACAAATAGACATATTTTTACTTTTCAAAGATTATACTGTCAGGTCATTAGAAGAGCCAGAAACAAAAATCCACAATTAAAATATAATATATATGCTACTCACTTTTTAGGTTCTGAAAAAAATTGTTAATTTCATGATATTCTAGTAGGGAAAAGCAATATTATAGATTTAAGTGCATGGAGACCCTAAGAACAGATTAATAATAGACTGGTAGGTTAAGTTAATTAAATTGAAATTAATAATTAAACTTAAGGACTTATTCAATCAAAAATAATATATTTTTATGGGGAAAAAGAATATGTAACTTGAAATGACTATGCTTCTTTGACAGTAAAACACAAAGTGCTAAAGGAAAAAAGTCCCCTATTGACTGAAGAGTGCATTGTGGACTTTCTAGTTTTTAATTAGCTATTTATTATAATGAAAATGCTATAGATGGCATTAGAATGTCCAAGAATAAGTCTGCCTTACTTAGATTATTAGGCAACGACACTGTGTGATTCTAACTCAAGCCAATGTATCTATAGTAAATAAAAGACTGGATATCACTAGAAAGTTGGTGCATGCACACACACACACTAATGTAATTTATCATATTAATATTTTTAGGAAGAAAAAAAATCTATTGATGTTCGCCATAAAAGCTTGAAAGAGCATTTGGCAAAATCCAACATCTTGATAGAATCACTCCATAACATGTAAATAGATGGAAAGTTTCTTAATATGAAACCAAATATATGTATATCAGTTCAAAAGTCAGAAATATGCTTATTGGGGACACTGTGGTATATCTACTGCAAGAATGAACAAGGCAAGGATGTCAATTATCACTTTTTAACATGGAACTACATTACAGACAGTATAAGAACAACTAGGTGGATAGGGAAGGGAATCACCACATATCTTGATTAGAGGGGTTCTCCAAGATTAGTCATACCACTCCTTTTTCAAGGTTATGTGAATAGAAAATACCCTAATATGGGAACGATAAGTAGGAAAGAGAAGTAAGTAAGCATTAGAAGATTTCTGTTTTGTATTCTTTAAAAATCAGGAAAACATAGACTCTGTGATATAGAAGATCTAAGCTGAGAGAAGACAAACAGATTAGTTGAAAACCTTTTTACTGAGAAATTAGATGAAATTAAAGAAAGCTACATGACATAAAGGGGTTTAAATTAATTAAATTAAATCAATTAAAATCAGCATTTGAAGCACTGAAGTGTAGAATTAAAACTATAGAAAATGAAATCAGTGATAAGGGAAGCAACTTAAGAAGCTCTGCCAATGTGTAGAAAGAGAATAAAGAATGAAATGATTTTTTAAAAAAATTAATTTATTTTATTTTTGGCTGCATTGGGTTTTCATTGCTCCTTGTGGGCTTTCTCTAGTTGTGATGAGCAGGGGCTACTCTTCGTTGCGGTGTGCAGGCTTCTCATTGTGTGGCTTCTCTTGTTGTGGAGCACGGGCTCTAGGCACGTGGGCTTCAGTAGTTGTGGCACGCAGGCTCAGTAGTTGTGGCACGCAGGCTCAGTAGTTGTGGCTTGCGGGCTCTAAAGTGCAGGCTCAGTAGTTGTGGCGCACGGGCTTAGTTGCTCCACGGCATATGGGATCTTTCTGGACCAGGGCTCAAACCCGTGTCCCCTGCATTGTCAGGTGGATTCTTAACCACTGCACCATCAGGGAAGCCCAAGAATGAAATGATTTTTAAAAAATTAAGTAAGTCCTCTGGAGGAAAGAGGTCTTAAAATGTGAACTTATTAAAAAGAAGTGGTTGAAATAAGAAAATTGATCATAACAATGAATTGAGTATAAGTGAATATTTGTAGTTACTGCTTGCTTATATATTTGTGAATTTTGTTCCCCTTGGAGAGAGGGTTTACAGATCCTGAGTGACAGTATCATTATTTGTGGCACTGATAACTAGGGTAATATACAGTCAAGTATTTTGGAATTTAAGATACACCTTCTACTTTTCAAATTACTAGAAAAGGCAAAGGATCAAAGTAAAAATATTTCTTAGAGCAAAAACTAGAAAGCAGAAGAAACAGCAAAAAATAAAAAGTGTGAAACAAGATCAGGCATTCCTTGTCAATGACAGGAAATATAAATGGGTTACATTCCTCTATTAAAAACTAAAACTTCTTCTGATGTGGCTGAGTAGGCTCCTAGTCAAATGACCTTCTTGCAGACAACAATAATACATTCTGAACAAAATATGTAACACAACTATTTGAAGGTCCTAGAGAGTGAAAAAAAGTCAGAAAGATTATAGAGGGGAGACAAAACTTGGAAGAGGGTCCAAAATGGAGAGAATTTCCTGTTTTTTAAATTTTTTTTTTCTTTCTTTTTAAAGAATGGCTATCAGCTTTAGGACAGGTAAAGTTAGTGCTGCATTGGATGACTAAAATTCTGATAGAAAACCCACAGTCTTTCTGGCCAGAAGAACCAGACGGCAGAGTTTAGGGCAAGCATTACTGCTGGAAAATGAAAAACGAATCCCACTGAGAACTAGATTGGTATAGCCCCAAGTTTCAAGTTCTGTGTATAAATTCTGCCCAAATCTCTGACTGGCCTCTGAACCATACATTTGCAGAGCAAACCACAAGCTTCCTAATGATAGGGTACTGAACTGAGATTCAAGTTTATAGTTTGAGTCCAACCAGGGTAATTTCCTGCTAAAACAAAAATATCAACACTCTTCAGAAACAAAATCCATAAGGTCCAGGATACCATCTCAAAGTGATGAATGAGGAAATATTGACCTATCCTCAAGAGAAAAAAACCATCAACAGATAGCAACCCCAATATGACCCAGCTGTTGGAATTAGCAGACAAGGGCTTTAAAGCAAGAACTATAACTATAACTTTGGGGGAAATGAGGTTAAAAAAATATGTTCATAATGAATGAAAAGATAAGGAATATCAGTAGAGAAATAGAAACCATAAAAAATGTACCAAATTTAAATTCTTAGAACTAAAAAAGACAGTATCTTAAATAAAAAAATTAACCTAAAGAGCTTAATAGCAGAATGGAGATAACAGAGCAAAGAGCCAGAGAACTTGAAATTATCCAAGGTGAAGAATAGAAAATGACAGAAGTAAAGAAACAGAGACTTAAGAATTTGTAGAGCTATAACAAGCTTTCTAACATATTTCTAATTGGAATCCCAGAAGGCAGGGAGAGATAATGGGCAGAAAATCTTTTGAAGAAATAATGACTGAAAATTTCCCAGTCTGGGGTGAAGATATAAATTTACAGATTCAAGAAGCTCAGTTAAATGCAAGCAGAATAAATACAAGAAAACACTGCTTAGGCACATTGTAGTCAAACTGCTAAAAACCTAAGGTAAAGAGGAAATCTAGAAGGCAGCCAGAGAAAAATGACATTAAATACAGGGGAACAATGATTAGCTTTTGATGACTTCCATTAGAAACTATGGAGGTCAGAGACAGTGGAACAACATCTTTAAAATGCTGGGGAAGAAATTGTCAACCTAGAATTTTATATCAAATAAAAATTTCCTTCAAGAGTAAAGACAAAATAAAGACATTCTGATATGAAAGAAAACTAAAAAATTTATCAGCATAAGATATGCACCACAAGATATTCTAAAAGAAGTTCTCCAGGTAGAAAGGAAATATTAACAGACACTTGGATCCTCAAGAAAAAATGAAGAACATCAGAAATGGTAAATATTGGAGTAAATATCAGTAACTAGTTTTTCTTCTTAATGTCTTAAAAATAGAAATGATATTTTATGAGAAATTAAAACATTGTCTTGTGGGGTTTATATTGTGTGTAGATATGATCCATATGACACCTATAGCATAAAGGGAGGTGTTTAGATGGACTTATATGGATGGAAGGTTTCTACATTTTTTTGTGTGAAGTGGTATGATATTAATTCTAAGTAGAGTGTGAAAAGTTAAGGATACAGGCATACCTTTAAGATACTGTGGAGATATCCAGACCACTGCAATACAGTGAATATTGCAATAAAGTGAGTGACACAAATTTTTTGGTTTTCTAGTGCATTTAAACATTATGTTTATACTATACTGTAGTCTATAAAGTGTGCAATAGCATTATGTCTAAAAAAGCAACTTACACACCTTAAGTAAAAAATACTTTATTGCTAAAAAATGCAAACCATCATCTGAGTCTTCAATGAGTTGTCATCTTTTTGCAATAGTAATGTAACTGAACCCAGGTTTGGCTGCTTGCCATTCATAAGCCACTAATTTGAGAGGCAAGCATCAGTAGAAAAGAAAGGTGCTTTAATCAGAAAAGCTGGCAATCTGTGAAGAAGGTGGACTTGTGTCCAGAGACCAACTCCAAAGATTCTCCTCAACCATGACAGTTTTGTTTTTTTTTAAATTAATTAATTAATTTATTTATTTTTGGCTGTGTTGGGTCTTCATTTCTGTGCGAGGGCTTTCTCTAGTTGCGGCAAGCGGGGGCCACTCTTCATCGCGGTGCGTGGGCCTCTCACTATCGCGGCCTCTCTTGTTGCGGAGCACAGGCTCCAGGCGCTCAGGCTCAGTAGTTGTGGCTCACGGGCCCAGTTGCTCCACGGCATGTGGGATCTTCCCAGACCAGGGCTCGAACCCGTGTCCCCTGCATTGGCAGGTGGATTCTCAACCACTGCACCACCAGGGAAGCCCACCATGACAGTTTTTAAAGGGAAAAATGGGGGCGAAGAATCTCAGTGAATCATCAAGGCAAGAGGTTTGGTTCTGCATCATTCTCCATTGAGTGCAGATTGGCTGACTCTTTCTTCAGATGTTATCTTGCCTGTGTGATCTGCCTGCAGGATTGCTAAGGAGGCTGTTGGGTGTAGAGAGCTAGTAATTTTTTAACTGCTTAATTCTTCATTCTTACTTTTTTTTTTTTAAGATTTTTTTTGATGCATTCTTACTTTTTATCTAGGAAAATAATCAACAGGTTAGACAAGGTACAGTGTATATTCAAGAGAGCATAAGTCGGGAGTTAGTTTCAATTGCTTAATGATCTCATTCCTATAATTAGGTTCTTTTAAGGTTAGAGGGGAACAGAAATAGACAAAGAGGAAAGGGGCAAAAGAGCTGCTTTCAATAACATCAGAGATCACTGGTTGTAGATCACCAAAACAAATATAATAATAATGAAAAAGTTTGAAATATTGCGAGAATTACCAAAATATGACACAGAGACATGAAGTGAGCAAATGATGTTGGAAAAATGGTGCTGATAGACTTGCATGACACATGGTTCCCACAAACCTTCAATTTGGAAAAATGCAGTATCAGCAAAGATCAATAAAGCAAAGCACAGTAAAATGAGGTATGCCTATATATATTGTAACCCCTAGAACAACAGGAATAAAATAAAGGCCAGTTGACAAAAAGGAATTTTAAATATATTCAAATAATTGAAAAAAGGCAAGAAAAGGTGAACAGAGGAAGAAAATGTAGAGGAGACAAAAAGAAAACAAATAATAAAATCATAGACCTAGGGACTTCCCTGGTGGTCCAGTGGGTAAGGCTCCATGCTCCCAGTGCAGGGGGCCTGGGTTCGATCCCTGGTCGGGGAACTAGATCCTGCATGCATGCCACAACTAAGAGTCCACATGCCACAGCTAAAGATCCCGCACGTGGCAACGAAGATCCTGCATGCCACAGCTAAGTCCTGGTGCAGCCTCAATAAATAAATAAATACATATTTTTAAAAAATCATAGACCTAAATGTTAAATGCTAAACATTCCAGTAAAAGGTAGAGGTTATCAGGATGGATTAAAAAATATCAAGAGATATACTTTAAATATAAATATAGATTGAAAGTAAATGGATGCAAAGAGATATATTCTACAAACAGTAATAATACGAAGCCTGATGTGTGTGGGCTTATTAACTTCAGATTAAATTGACTGAGGCAGGCCCTGCTGGTCCCTTTGACCCCACCAGAGGATGCTTGTGCTGGATTCTGCTTCTCTGTCCTCAGTTCATGGCAGCAGGGGTCCTGCGCCCCTGACTCCCTGGCCTTGGTGCTGGAGTTTGTCCACTAGGGATTACAGTTGTGGGTAAATCAAGTATTGTGTGGTGGTTTGTGGAAAACAGTTTTGAGCCTAAGATCAGTTCAACAACAGGGCATCTTTTTTTTTTTTTTTAAACATTTATTTATTTATTTTTAATTTATTTTATTTATTTATTTTTTGGCTGTGTTGGGTCTTCGTTTCTGTGCGAGGGCTTTCTCTAGTTGTGGCAAGCGGGGGCCACTCTTCATTGCGGTGCGCGGGCCTCTCACTATCGCGGCCTCTCTTGTTGCGAAGCACAGGCTCCAGACGCGCAGGCTCAGTAGTTGTGGCTCACGGGCCTAGTTGCTCCGCGGCATGTGGGATCTTCCCAGACCAGGGCTCGAACCCGTGTCCCCTACATTGGCAGGCAGATTCTCAACCACTGCGCCACCAGGGAAGCCCAACAGGGCATCTTTTGTCTAGCACCAAAATGAGTGACATAAATTCCTAACCTGGGATACAGCTACACAAGAATGATTTTCTGCCTTACCACCGATGTTCATTTGTAATGATTTATGATGCCAAAAAGGAGACGTATTTTCAACATTAAGGAATGAATTAAAAGATCTTTGACAGCAAGTCCCATCTAATTTTGTAGTTGATGTGGCAGGAAATAAGTGCGATATTATTGCAAAAGGTGAGTCATGGAGAGAGATGCTAAGGATTGCACTGACTCAGCCGTACAATTTTTGTAGAGATCAGTGGAAAAACCACAGTGAACTTAAAGGACTCTAAAGAAGTTACTCAAAGAATTCCATTCACTCACACCAAACCCCCCCACCCCATTTGGTAGTAAGGGCTTCTGACTCCAAAGACAACCTTTAGAGTCAAAGTGAAAAAAAGCTGTTGTTGGCTGACCCTCAGCCTCTCACACTTGATAATGAAATAGTTGGTTCTAAAAGTTAACAGGGGAGTTCGAATCTCTGCGACTAATTTTTGCCTGGCTGGTTTTGAGTCTTCTTTGTGCACAGGAGATTCCCCAAAATACCCAAGGTCTGTTTTCTCATTGAAGACTCCAATCATGATATTTCTGTTCGTTGAATTCTGTTATAAAAAGAAACTCTGGTGTGAAAAACTACTTCATTGGTGTTTGACTTTACTGAAAATAAATATATAAGGTAGTATTTTTGCAGTGAAGGTTTTATGTAACATTTTATTAAGTTTCTCTTTCATGGTTCTTAAAAAAAAAAAGTCTGTGGAGCCTGTAATTTCCCTGGATCCCCATTATCACTGTTATAAAGGATTGCACCATTTAAAATGGCATAGGATATCTAAAATGGAGGCTGGCAATTATTATTTGAATCAAAAATGGATTCAATTTATAGGACTATTCATAGGATTGATGGAGAGGATTTCATCTTCCTGCCATCTCTAAAGCAGTTTCATTGAAAACATTAGCCAAGGATACACGTGGAAAATTAACATCAACAACAATAAATGTGTAGATCACCCTAATTTTTCCTTCAGATTTTTAAATTTGTGTGTCACTAAACACACTATTGGTACTTGGCAATGACTAGGAATGAGCACATAATAACATGGATGAATTTCAGAAACATTAGGCTGAGTTAAAGAAGCCTTATACAAAAGAATATATACTCTGTAGTTTCATTTTTATGAAGTTTTATATAAGGTTTTATGGTTTGCTTTGGAGATTTTAGTATATATCTTTAACTTATCACAGTCTACCTTCAAGTGATATTAGACTGCTTCAGGTATAGTCTAAGAACTTTCCACAGTATACACCCATTTCTCTCCTCCTAGTCTTTATGCTATTGTTTTCATACATTTTATTTCCACATATGTTATAAATCCCACAATATATTATTATTTTTGCTTTAAATTATCTTTTAAAAGAATTTAGATAATAATAATAAAAAAAAGGCTCATATTAACCCACAGTTACCATTTCTGGTGTTCTTTACTCATTTATATATTCCAGGGTTCCATCCAATATTATTTTTCTGCCTAAGGACTTCCTGTAAAGATTTCTTACAGTTCTGGTGTTCCGGTGATGAATTCTTTCAGCTTTTGTATGTCACAAGAAGTCTGTATTTGAAAAGATATTTTTGCTCAGGATAGAATTCTATGTGGACAGTTTTGTTTTTTCTCTTTTTGACCTTTAAAGATGTTGCTCTACCATGTTCTGGCTTGCATTGTTTCCAATGAGAAGTTGCTATTGTTCTTATCCTTATTCCTCTGTATGTAATATATATTTTTGCCTCTGGCTGCTTTTAAGGGTTTGTTTGTTTGTTTTTTTCCTCCTTTGATCACCAATTATAAGCAGTTTGATTATAATATGCTTTGATGTGGTTTTATTCATGTTTCTTGTGCTTGTGCTTTAATGAGCAACTTAGATCTATGGGTTTATAGTTTTCATCAAGTTTGGAAATAATTTGGCCATTATTTCTTCAAATATTTTTTCTATCCCCTCCTCTTCTCCCCTTTGGGTCCTGCAATTCCACATATATTGGGTTGCATAAAGTTGTCCCAGAGCTCACTCTCTGTGCATTTTTTCTTAGTTTTTTTTCTCTCTGTGCTTCATTTTGGCTAGTTTCTATTGCTATGATTTAAAGTTCACTAATATTTTCTTCTGCAGTGTCTAATCTGCTATCATTCCCATCCAGCATATTTTTTTTGTCTCACATATTGTAAGTTTGCATCTCAAAAAGTTCTTCTTGGGTCTTTTTATATTTCCCATGTCTTTATTTGATATGCTTGCTCTTCCAGCTGCTTGAACACATGGAATACAGCAATAACTGTTTTAATGTTCTTGTCTTCTAAATTTATCACCTATGTCATTCCTAAGTCTGTTTCTGTCAATTGATTTTTCTCCTTGTTCTGGGTCATATTTTCCTGTTTCGCTGCATGCTTGGTAATTTTTTATTAGATGTTAGACAATATGAATTTTACTTTGTTGGGTATTGGATATTTTTATATCCCTATAAATATTCTTGAGCTTTATTTTCTTTCTTACAAACAGTTTGATTCTTTTGGGTATTGCTTTTAAGTTTTATATGGCAAGACTAGAGCACATTTAGTCTAGGACTAATTTTTCTCACTACTGAGATAAATCCCTTTTCAGTCTTCTGCTCAATGCCCTATAAATTTAGAGGTTTTCCAGTCTGTCTGGTGGAGACAGGCACTCTTCCCAGCCATGTGTGAGCCCCAGTGATGGTTTCCTTGAGTACTTTCAGATGATTCTTCTCCTGGCTTCAGGTAATTTCCTCACACACATATGCTGATCAGTACTCAGCTGGGGACTTAACTGGGACCCTCAGCAGATCTTTAGAGCTTTTTCACTGGGCAGCTGTCTTTTCTCTGGTATGCTGCTCTGTGAACTCTAGCTGCTTTTTCCTCCCTGGACTCTCACCTATCTCCTCAGCTGGGGAGACTTCCAGGCTCTGTTTGGGTTCCCCCTCCTTGTGCAGAGTGCTATAAACTTCCCCAGACACTAAGTGCATTTGTTTCCTATTCTCAGGGATAACTGTCCCTTTTTTCTGGTGTCCAGTGTTCATATAAAGCTATGATGACCAGGTCTGGGATTATGGAAGGCCACTCTGAAAGTCTGTCCACGATAGTGGATTCAAGGAAGGCTTGTTAGAAAATGTGGGATTTGAGCAATAGATTGTATAGTATTAGAAAAGAAGGTAGAGGTAAAGTCATGAGCTTGTGCTGACTCTTCTGCCTAGGATACGCTTCCTTCTTCTCTGCTTGGTGGCACCCCGCTTATTTTTCCAAGGTGCTCTAGTCCCATTGTTACCTGCAAAGCTGCCTTTGAACCCAGGTAAAATGAGTAGTTCGTGTTCTATATATTATGTTTATACCTTGTATCCCTTTTTACCTTGTATCATGGTTATGATCTGGTTGTGTCTGTCAGCTGTGACAAGTCCAGCTGGTCACAACATGGTTCTGAAAAAGCCTATGAGTTTTAACTTCATTAAAGACCTTCCTCAAACATTCTAGATATACCAGTTACTGGCTGGGAATTCAGCAAATTATTTAAAAAACTCTGAGTATCAGTTTCTTTATCTGTAAAATGGAGGTAGAAATATTTACTATGCAGGGTTATTGTAATTTGTGTACAGTGTCTAGCAAATTGCCTGGCTCCTAGTAGGTGTTCTCTAAATGCTAGTTCCTCCTTTTATTTATCTTTTGTCTTCACTCATTTCAGTGCAGACAAATAATAGGAATTCATTAATGTATGTTGAATTGAATATAAAATTGTAATATACCATCAAATGGGAACATTTAATTAGCTGTATTATCTATACATCCAGTAAAATACTGTTTGAACTCCAGTTAGATTTTTAAAAAGAAGCTAAGTAGCTCTTCCTGCTTATGTGGCCTAAAGGCTCCATTTTCTTTTAATCTATACTAAAATAAGAATCTCCTGGAAAGGTAAATCAGATTGGTTCCATAGAGCCATATAATTATTTTGTGTTAATTTATAGGAAAACTTTTATTTACCTATCTTAAAAGTTTTTCTTACTCTAAATCCATATGTACTTATATAAATAAGTGGGCATCCTGGTTGTTTTGACACTGGGTTTTTAAGGAAAAGATCTGCATATCCATGTGCATCTCCAAAGTATTTATGTAGATCCTTGTAATTACTTTATAAATCCTCTTTGCATGTATTTCATCTGTAAGTCTTATTGCAGTTATTCATTGTGGAGAATGTAGAGGTCCTTATACCATTCTCAAAAAATGAATGTCCTGGGACTTCCCTGGTGGCGCAGTGGTTAAGAATCTGCCTGCCAATGCAGGGGACATGGGTCCGATCCCTGGTCCGGGAAGATCCCACATGCCACGGAGCAACTAAGCCCATGCGCCACAACTACTGAGCCTGCGCTCTAGAGCCTGAGAGCCACAACTACTGAAGCCCGCACTCCACAACTACTGAAGCCTGCGCGCCTAGAGCCTGTGCTCTGCACGCAACAAGAGAAGCCACTGCAATAAGAAGCCTGTGCACCGCAACAAAGAGTAGCCCCCACTTGCCGCAACTAGAGAAAGTCATCGCACAGCAACAAAGACCCGACAGAGCCAAAAATAAATGAATAAAAAATAAAATAAATTTATAAAAAAAAGAACGTCCCATAATTCCAGTACTCTGTCTTATATGGCCAAGTGCTCATTTAGCTCTGTTTAGAGATCATTGAAAAATAATAGGCAAGAACTTCTGTTGAATTTTAAAATAATATTTAGTAAATAATGACAAATGTTGATATAAATGTACTATAAAATCTTCATGTCTAAGAAAAATAATATTAAACAACTAATATTAAAAATTTTGGTAGCTAAATAACATTTCAAGAGATGGATCTATTGTATTGATAATTAGCATAATATTTGAATTGCAAAAAACTCTTCAATTTAATGAGTACAGTCCTTTTTCACTTAAGTGTCCTGTAAAAACCTAAAGGTTTTCAAGCCAAATGAATTCTGTTTAGAATTTTGTTCAGAAAATACTTCCCAGAACATAAAGTTTGAATTATATATCCTTGTAAAGGCTGATTTTTTAAAAAAAGTTAACCCTTTAAAAATTAAATCTCAAAGACTTAAAGGCATTGTTATTCTACTTTAATTTTGCTGAGTGGAAATCTTTTAATCAAGAATATTACAAGTGGGCCTTTACATTTCTCATTGTCATTAACCTACTGAACGGTTCATGCCTGTTAAACTACATGTCAGAGCCTGCCTTATATGTCCATAAAAAAAGATATTCCGTGAGTAAGACCAAAATGTTACCTTAACATAAACTTTTATTACTGTAATATTTTAGTTTTAATTCTGTAACATTTTGTTTTTTGATATTCACTAGTGTTGTGTATGTTTCTTTCTCTAATAAATTTTCAAAGAGCTTATTGAGGCATAATTGACATACAATAAATGGCACATACTTAAAGGATACAATTTTAAAAATACTGACATATGTATACATCTGTGAAATCACCACCCCAACAATATAATTAACATTTCCATCACACCCCAAATTTCCTCCTCCCCTTTTTCATCTCTCCCTGCCATCCCTGTCCCAATCCCTCCCTTTCCCAGGCAACTGATTTGCTTTAGATTATTATAGATTAGTTGGCTTTTCCTACAGTTATATATATGTGGAATCGCACAGTATGGTACTCTTTTTTTTGAGGGGTAGAAGGGTTTTGCCTCTTTTACCCCATATAATTATTCTGAGATTCATCTATTTTTTTGTGTGTATGAATAGTTTATCTTTTTTATTGCTGAGTAGTATTTCATTACACAGATATGCCACAGTTTATCCATTCACCTAATGATGGACATTTGGATTGCTTCTCGTTTTTGGCTGTTACAGATAAAGCTACAGTTTTAGCTATTATGATAAAGCTGCTGTAAACATCGAGTGTATTTTAAAAAGTATTTCATTTTTGATTTTTACCACTTACTGGCAATCATGGCTGTCAACTCTTATCGTATAGCAGTGTTTTTAATGCACCTTCCCCAGCAACTTTGTAATTAGGGAAGACTATGAAAATACCTAACTTTAAACTCATTTCCTGCATTTACCCATTTTACTCATTCGAGGTATTGATTATAGGAAAAAAAGATCTCATTTTGAAGAGATCCTGGCTAGCATTATCTTACCTTTTATAATATCTGGCTAGCATTATCTTACCTTTTATAATATCACTAAATAAAAAATTTAAATGTAACTGAATTTAAAGCCTGCATTATCTTACCTTTTATAATATCACTAAATAAAAATTTTAAATGTAACTGAATTTAAAGCCTGTAGTCCTTAATTAACCAAAGAGCTTAGGCAAATACTTTCTTCACTATAATGATGTTATGATGAATATTTTTCTAAAGAAAATAAATGTTTCCTAATGACCATATTTTATTTCCATAAGTAAATGTGGCAGTTGAAATCTTAGTTATCAAATTTTCTTTAAACAAGGAAATATAGAAAGGATCCCATAATGTAATACTTAAAAAGAAAAATTGAGACACAAACTAACTTGTGATTTTTATAATTTGGAAAACTTTTTACTGTTCTCATTTTTATACTTATTTATTTTTTAAATCTCATTACTTTATAGAGTTGACTTTTAAAAGGAATATTTAATTAATTTATCTATTTAGCCTGTGCCGCGCGGCTTGTGAGATCTTAGTTCCCCGACCAGGGATCAAACCTGGGCCTTTGGCAGTGAGAGCGTAGAGTCCTAAACTGCTGAACTGCCAGGGAATTCCTTAAAAGGAATGTTTTATGTGCAATTAAAATTCAACCTTCTGAAAAGAATATTCCAAGTCTCCATTATTAACAAAAAGTATGCAAAGCTTAAAATTTGTTTCTCCTTTCCATTTATTTATTCTTAACAATATGTGTGTTTATGTGTGTATATATGCGTATGAATATACATACACCATGGCACATATACATATATATAAAAAACACTATTATAAGGCAACAAAAACTACCTGTTTATGATATATAATTACATTAACTTTACAGTCTATTAAGAATGGAGTTTTAATTTTTAGGTAGTTTCTTTGAAAGTGGCCTTAATGGTATTTACTTTAATGGAAATATATCAACTTGATATAAATATATGCACAGTTCTGTCTGTTGATGTGTTTTCTTAAATGGCAAACTGTGTTACACAGTCTTCTGTACTGAGAACTTTTATTATAGATGAGAAAAGGAAAACATAATTTGTTTCCCAGTAGAATCTGTGTGTTCAAATATTAAATACTTTTAAATAGATCATTTTTTATGTTGAATTATTGATTTAGGATCATTCGTGATATCTTCCAAATTCTTTTCTTGCTTTTTATTATAGTTTAAAGCTAATTTGATTGAATGCCTTTTGATATTCTTTCTGTGATTGTTAATTTTTTCTGTTATTAAGAATATAATAAATTTTGTATAGTACCAGAATAGAGATTAGTTTTGGTTATTTTTCTTCTTTTTTGCTTCTTTATCTTTTTCATCAGTAGAAGGCTTTATTTGCCAGGCTAAAATATAAGCTAACATGTTTTAGGTGAAGTGAAAAGCTAATACTAATTTTTTCTTTCAGATCTCTATAAGAATGGACTCCAAAGAGCTAACTTTGTACCATTCATAGCTGTCCTGAAGGTAAGGAAAATCACTTACTTATGTTCACTGACTAATAACATATTGATTGATAATCAAGGGCTTTTATAGGGTTGCTATGGTCTTGCATTCAAGCAGAATTTATTTTGATATTTGATGGTAATAGTTAAAGACTCTAAAGGAGAAAAGAATCTTTTTTATATAGTATTCATCAATATGTACACAGGAAAAATTACAAAATATAGTCTAAATTATTGTCCAGCTGCAGCATTTGATAGTTTGCATTTTATAAATTTTAATTTGAGGTTTGCTTATAAATATTATAGTGGAATGTTTCAACTTATACATTGATTTCTGAAAAAATGTTTAATGTTCCTTGTTTCCTTCAGGTAATGGCCATTAACATGTTTTCCCAGCTATTAAAGTTGCTATTTTGGAGTAGCATTATTACAAAAATATTGTAATATATTTAAATGTGATTGCCATCAAGTTATCATGAAATTATGTCAAGTTGAGGTACATAAATAGTTTAAATATTTGTGTGTATCATCACTGCATAGAGTTTAAAATAGGCTTCATTACAATATGATGAAGAATAAAGTAGTCTTCTTTTTCACTGTTAATTTTAGTAATTTTTTACACGATTATTCAATAATTCTACATTCTACCAATATTTATTCGGAACCTACTATGTGCAAAGTGCTACATTAGGCATAATGGATAATATAATCATTAACTAGGTTGTGTTTCTTGCTTGCAAGTCATTTATAATCTGGTTGGGCATATACCATGTACACAGATACCTATAACGCAAAGCAAAATGTTTTTGGTAAAATAATTACCAAAAAGAAGCATATATGCCAAAATATAATTCCTGTAACTCTCAGGCACATTCTTCCCTGTCCATAACAACATATCTAAAGAAAGGATAGAATTGTTTTTTTTTTTTTAAAAAAAGACCTAAAACCTCAAAAATTCTTAACCAAGAAGGAGGAGTAAAAACATTTTATATTCAAATATTCTGAAGATGTAGTCAGACAATCTTTTTGAAATATACTTTTGTTGGAGCTATTGTTAGTGCTAAACTTTATTCCCTGTGCTATCCAAACATCTGTCTCCTTAACCAATTTTAGGTTCCCAGAAGATTTTAGTTTCTCTGAGATAGTTTCAGATGTAGGAAAAAGTACTTTTTGAAGATTTATGCTGTTAGTAATTTTTTCCCCTTTGTATTCATGTTTTACATTTGAGGAGAAGGTAGATTTGCAATGTTTTCTCCACGCCAGGAATCCAAAGTAATGTGGTATATGTAGATACCAAAATATAAACAGGGAAGCTAAGAAAAATAGATGCTAAAAATAGTTTCTTCATGTAGCATAAAATACACAAAATATAAAGAGATGGCTCACAAATGAAACAAACTAAAAGATTCTCAGGGAACTTTGTAGCTGTACTTTTTTTAACCCCAAACCTTATTTTTTGGTCAGTTATTTGTCATACTTTAACATATAATAGCATTACTAATAGACAACTAAATTGACCAGATTGAATTTAACTTCCTTTCCCTTTCCCACCCTTAATTTTTTTTTTTAAGAGTAAGAAAAACCAAAGAGATGAATAATCTGATTTGAGATCCAACAAGAACTGAGATAATACACAATTTGAAATGAAATATGAACTGAAATTTCCAGGAAACTAAATACCAGATTGGATGAGAAAATATCTAAAAGGTCTCATTTATTTAAAAGACTTTTCACATGTAACAAAACATCAGTCTGATGTAATGTACACTAGAGCTGGTTTCCCTGGAGCTTTTTTGGTGGGCATATGAAGTTTCCCTTGTAAGGCAAAGTTGTTTCATATTCATTTTACCTATTCACACATGCTAGCATTACTCTTTCATTTTGCCCAGCTGAGAGACATGTATAGTAGAAGTGGAAATACTAAATATCAAAACTTTGTTTTAAGATAGACTTAAAACAAATAGAGCCAATAAAATATTGCTACAATTTTTGTCAAAAAACAAAACAAACAAACAAAAAAAACAAATAGAGGATCTTAGTTTAATAAAAAGAGATTATAAACAAGATAGAAATTTATTTTGGGGAAAAGTACAGTGTAAAATCCTTTTTCTCCTTTACATTTTCCTCTGTAAACTGAGTGATAACAAGTTTGTAATTCACCACAAGAATTTGTGATTTGTTGCTTGGAGTATTGCAAAATGACCAAAAACTTATGTAAGCTATTAGTGAACAATATTTTCATAAGATAGTAAGAATGATGAGGAGGACTAATATGTTATTAAAAGCCATAGGTCTGGGACTTCCCTGGTGGTCCAGTGGTTAAGAGTCCGCCTTCCAATGCAGGGGACACAGGTTCAATCCCTGGTCGGGGAACTAAGATCCCACATGCCGTGGGGCAACTAAGCCCGCACGCTTTAGAGCCCAGGCGCCACAACTAGAGAGAAACCTGCGCACCACAATGAAGATCCCGCGTGCTGCAACTAAGACCCGATGCAGCCAAATAAATAAATAAATATTAAAAATAGTACAAGCCATAGGTCCATCAATAGATGAATAAACAAAATATAATATATTCATATAATGAAATATTGTTCTGCCATAAAAAGGAATGAAATTCTGATGTGATACATTATGGATAAACCTTGAAAACATGTTAGGTGAGATAAGCCAGACACAAAAGGACAAATATTATATGATTCCACTTATATGAGGTACCTAGGAAAGGCAAATTGATAGAGACAGAAAGTAAAATAGAGGTTACCAGGGGCTGGGAGGAAAGGGGAAAAGGGAGCTATTGTTTCGTGGGTGCAGAGTCTCTGTTTAGGATGATGAAAAGTTCTGGAAATGGATAATGGTGATGGTTGCATAACATTGTGAATATACCTAATGCCATTGAATTATACACTTAAAAATGGTTAAAATGATAAATTTTAAGTTATTTGTATTTTACCACAATTTATAAAAAAAGAAAAGAAGCCATAGGACTAGAAGGGATATAGGAAATGATCAGGTACATTTCCTCTAGAAACCGCTTGTAAAAAGCAAAGGAAAACAAAACAAAACAGAAAACTCTTACATATACTTTTTACTGCCTTTTAAATAGGGAGTTTCTTGTTTTTTTCTTGTACTTTCTTTGAGTTTATTTTGCTGTTCTTTTTTAAAATTTACTGAGATTAATTTTTATCTCATTTTAACCTTCTTTCTTAAATGCATTTAAGGCTATTTATTTCCCTCTGAATAGCTGCATCCATGAAGTTTTTTTTTTTTTAATACTTTATTTTATTTATTTTTTTAATTTATTTATTTATGACTGTGTTGGGTCTCTTAGTTTTCATGTGAGGGCTTTCTCTAGTTGCGGCAAGTGGGGGCCACTCTTCATCGCGGTGCGGGGGCCGCTCTTCATCGCAGTGCGCGGGCCTTTCACTATCGCGGCCCCTCCCGTTGCGGGGCACAGGCTCCAGACGCGCAGGCTCAGTAGTTGTGGCTCACGGGCCCAGTTGCTCCGTGGCATGTGGGATCTTCCTAGACCAGGGCTCGAACCCGTGTCCCCTGCATTGGCAGGCAGATTCTCAACCACTGCACCACCAGGGAAGCCCTCCATGAAGTTTTGATATTTAGTATTTCCACTCTCAAGTTCAAAGTGTTTTCTAATTTCCATTGTGATTTCTTCTTTAACCCATGAATTATCTAGAAGTCTATTTCTTAATTTCCAAACATATGAGAATTTTCTAGTTATCCTTTTGTTACTGTTTTCTTAATAAATGCTTAATTGCATTGTGGTCAGAGAATGTGCCCTTTGTGACTTCAGTTCTTTCAAATTTGTTGAAACTTGCTTTATGGCCCAATATGTGGATAATTTTTGTAAATATTCTCAGCATTCTTGAAAATAATGAGTACTCGCCAGTTATTGTGTGATACATATAATACCCATTAAATTATCAATAGGTTTGTTAATTATGCTGTTCAAATCTTTATTCTTATATATTTTTCACATCAGTTATTGAGAGGCTTATGGAAAACATCTCCCACTATGACTGTGAATTTATCCATTTCTCTTATAATTCTGTCATTGACCTTGGAGGCTCTGTTGTGAATTGCATACAGATTTAAAATGATTCAATATTGCTTCTGAATGGAACTTTTAAAAGTTATTTTTTTATCATGAAGTAGTAATTCTCCTTGTTTCAAGCATAGTCATTATTTCCTGATGAAGCATTTTATCATGTCTGCTTTCAAATCTTTTTTTTTTATAAATTTTATTTATTTATTTATTTATTTATTTATTTAGGCTGCATTGGGTCTTTGTTGCTGCGCACAGGCTTCCTCTCGTTGCGGTGAGCAGGAGCTACTCTTTTGTTGCGGTGCGCGGGCTTCTCATTGCAGTGGCTTCACTTGTTGCGGAGCATGGGCTCTAGGCACACGGGCTTCAGCAGCTGTGGCACGTGTGCTCAGTAGTTGTGGCTCGCGGGCTCTAGAGCTCAGACTCAGTAGTTGTGACGCACGGGCTTAGTTGCTCCGTGGCACATGGGATCTTCCTGGACCAGGGCTTGAACCCGTGTCCCCTGCATTGGCAGGCGGATTCTTAACCACTGCACCACCAGGGAAACCCTGCTTTCAAATCTTTATCAGATAATTGTAACATCTCTGTCATCTTGATGTTGGCGTTTGTCTTTTTATATTCTGTTTGAGGTCTTTGTGGTTTTTGGTATGAGTGATTTTCAACTAAAACTTGGACGGTTTCATAATTTGTCATGAGACTTTGAATCTTATATTTTTTAATTGATATTTTATTGTGGTAAAATATGCATAACATAAGATTTACCACTTTAACCATTTTAAATGTACAGTTCAGTGGCATTAAGTACACTCACATTGTTGAGCAACCATCACCACCATGCATCTCCGGAACTTTTTCATCTTCCCAAACTGAAACCCTGTACTCTTTAAATAATCACTCCCTATTCTTCCCCTCCCCCAGATCCTGGTAACCACCTTTCTACTTTCTGTCCCTGTGAATTTGTCATTTCTAGGTACCTTATATAAGTAGAATCATATAATATTTGTCCTTTTTTGTCTGGCCTATTTCATTTAGCATAATGACTTCAAGATTCATCCATGCTGTAGCAAGAGTTAGAATTCCATTACCTTTCAAGGCTAATATCCCATTATATGTTTATACCAATTTTGTTTATCCATTCATCTGTTGGCCACATGCCCTAGAGCACTTGGGCTTCGGTAGTTGTGGTGCGTGGGCTGAGTAGTTGTGGTGCATGGGCTCTAGGGTGCACGAGCTTCAGTAGTTGTGGCGTGCAGGTTCAGTAGTTGCAGCTCACGGGCTCTAGAGCACAGGCTCACTAATTGTGGTGCATGTGCTTAGTTGCTCCGCGGCATGTGGGATCTTCCTGGACCAGGGCTCGAACCCATGTCCCCTGCATTGGCAGGCGGATTCTTAACCACTGCGCCAGCAGGTAAGTCCCTTTCATTGTGTTTTGCTTTGCATTTCTTAAATGATTAGTGATGTCGAGCATCTCTTCCTGTGCTTCTTGGCCATTTGTATATCTTCTTTGTGGATCTTATTTAAACTTTCTGTTTTAACTGGCTATTTGGACACTCTTCTGGAAGGAGGAGAGGCACTGCCTTGTTACTGCCAGACATAGGTAGAAGTCTGGGTTCCCTATTCAGCCTATTGACACCTGAGGCAAGGGTACTCCATGTTACTGCTGGTGGAGGGGTTTAATTTCCACTGACATTGTGGGGATGGGGAGGATGCTCATTATGGACTGGCAGGGATGAAAGTTCCAGCTCCCTACTTGGCCTTCCATCTCTTTTTTTTTTTTGCCTCACCGCGTGGCATATGTGGGACCTAAGTTCCCCAACAAGGGATCGAACCTGCATCCCCTGCACTGGAAGTGCAAAGTCTTAACCACTGGACTGCCAGGGAAGTCCCTGGCCTTCCTTCTTTGACATTAGCCTGGCAGGAGTGTTTGTGGGCCTCATTACATCCTTGTGAGAGTTTAATTCAAGGCTCCCTTCAGCCTTTGCTAGAATGGGTGGAGGTGGCACCACAGTTTTCTGTGGTGTTTGCTGCAGTAGAACTGTTATTGTCTAAAAGTTTTCTTTCTCGTTACGCTGCCATTTTCCTGGTCCTTTGGCTAAAGAGAGTAGGCTTTTGTTGGAGCCTCATTTGTCTGTGTCCGTTGGCATTTCTGGGTCGCCGGCTTCTTCACTTCTAAGTCTGAGATACATGAGTCAAAAGAAGACTAGAGAACTCACCATTCTATTGTTATTCAGGTCTTGAGGTCCTTCGCTGTTTTTCTTTCTTTCTCCTATTCAGTGTTTTCTTATGTTTGTTTTATATATAATTTCCAGGATTTTAAATTGTACATAACAGGAGGAACAGGGGAATGTACAGCTACTCTGTCTTCCCAAAAGCAGAAGTCAGTTTATTAAAAGTTCTTGTCTGCTAATTCTATCATCTCTTGTCATTTCTGATTTTGTTTCTATGGTCTGATTTTTTTTTTCCTTGTTGTGGGTCATATTTTCCTGCTTCTTTGCAAGTTTAGTAATTTGTGATGGGATGATGGACATTGTGATTATTGCACTGAGTCTCTGTTATTTCCTTTAAGACTGTTGACTTTTATTGGCAAGTGGTTTTTTCTTGCAGGTCATCCTGATCCTTCTGAGGCTTGTTTTTAAAATTTGTTATCGTGTCTAGTGTAACCTTTACTCTAGGACTGTTTTAGCCCTTCTTCTGGATGTCACCCTTATAGGTTCTCTACTGAATCCCCCCTCTTAGTGTTCACTGAAGTCTCTCTACTCTGGCTGTTCAGAATGCTTACATCTCCCAGCTTTGTGTGGATTGTTCTCTCCCCAGTCTTGTCAAGTTTCATCATATACATGTGCAATTTTACATTCAACTAAAGATTACAGACCTTTTCTATGTAGATTATCTGCAGCTCTTTCTCTGTATAACTTCCTCCTTACTGAACTGTACCATACAAATTGCAACTGCCTCAGCTTTCCAAAACCCTGATATTGTCTCCTCAACTCATTTAGACTGCTGTGCTGAAGTCTAGAAATGACCTGTAGATGGAAAGCCAGGGGAAATATAATACTTGCTTGCCTTATTTACTTCCCACATCTCAGGGATTGCTGTCCTTTGCTACCCATTGTGTATGTCTGACATCAGATGTTTCACATGTTTTATCCAGTGTTTTAGTGATTTATGGCAGGAGGGCAAAATTGAGTTTCAGCTACTCTGCCTTGGTCAAAAGCATTTGTCTCTTTCTTAGTTTTTAGTTGTAAAGAAGAATAATGCAGGATTTTTTTTTTTTTTTTGTAATTTGGGAGCTCAGAGCCATATTTTTCCATAGATACAAAAATATAAATAGGATAACTATAAAAAAAAAAGCAATGATGGGCACGTCTTTCTCTCCCATGTTTAGAGGATTTGTTAAGTAAAAGATGGTATAGTCACATGAGGGGATATACTACAGTTATTTAGAATGACACTTTCAAAACGCGTGATAATGTAGAATAATGCTCACGGATAATATGAGTGAAAAAAATACGATGTAGGAGTATATTACTCTCTCAGCTATGGAAGTAATATACATACATGGAAAATACTGGAAATAAATATCCCAAAATGTAAAGAGGACTTATTTCTGAATAATAAGATTATAGATGATTTAAATTATCTCTTTTAGACCTTTCAAAGATTTCTGGAATGATACTGTATTATTTTTATAATAAAAAACATTTTTAAGTAGGTAAATTTTTCCCCACCCTTCCTAGAAAATCAGCAGACCTGGATAAGACTACCCATATTCAAAACTGAGAAATCAGCAAAAAGCAAAATGGACTGAACATGGGTCCCATGTATAGAGACTGTTAAAAAGATGAAATGACAGGCATAAGAAGGAAGCATCAGGAGCAGATGGGAGAGGTAGGCATGAACCAACAAGTAAAAGCACTTGAAGAATATGCTTTAGAAGAAGAATTATCTCAGGAAATGGGAGATTTTTTTCAGATAACACTTTGTTATATTTTCAAAGAAATTAGGGACTTTCCTGGTGGTCCAGTGGTAAAGAATCCACCTTACAGTACAGGGGACGCAGGTTCCATCCCTGGTCGGGGAACTAAGATCCCACATGCCACAGGGCAACTAAGCCTGCGCACCACAACTACTGAGCTCGTGTGCCTCAACTAGAGAGCCTGCGTGCTGCAAATACAGAGCCCACACACTCTGGAACCCGCACACCACAAGTACAGAGTCTACACGCCTTGGAGCCTGCACGCCACAACTAGAGAAGAGAAAACCTGCATGCCACAACTAGAGAGAAGCCCATGCACCACAACAAAGAGCCTGTACGCTGCAACGAAAGATCCGATGCAACCAAAAAATAAAATAAATAAATAAATAATAAATCTTTTTTTTTTTTTTTTAAAGGAGAGCGAAAATACAATAGGACTAGTTAAAAGAAAAAGAAATTAAAGTTATGGTACTGATGAAATAAGAGATCAGAGATGAAAAAATGTAAAATTAGATGAAAAATGAGCTGGCAGAGCTAAAAAAAAACAGACTGAAGGTGGACCCATTAAAAAAGTGAAAAGCGTTTTAGCAAAAGTAAGTTAAAGAATCAACACTACTGAAAATAAAATCAGCAATACAGAGATCAGAGTTAAGAAAAGAATCACACTAAATGAAGTCAGAGATAAAAACTATTACAGAGAAGATGCTAGTATGGAAAATAGACAACAGAGATCAAATATTCACATAATTAGTATTTCTAAAAAAGAGAACATAAAATGAAAGAATAATATATTTTTCTGGTGCAAAACTGAACTTCAAGGATAAAGAGAGAATCTACAATTACATAGAAGAAGAACCAATGGGAAAAAAATCAAGCTGGACTGAGACTTTTCCACCACAACTTGATACTGGAATAGAATAGAATAGTTTTTACTATATTAAAAAAGAAAAGATGTGTCCTCTTGTCAGCTAGGCTGTTATGAAAATCCAAGCCCACAGATGTATATTTTTGGGTATATGGTAACTCAAGAATTACAGCTCTCATGAAGCTTCCTGAAGAACCTACTTTAAGATTTTGTACTACCAGTCAAAGCTAATAACTTATTTTTATTTATTTATTTATTTTTGTTCTCCTCTTTTTTTTTTTTAACATCTTTATTGGAGTATAATTGCTTTACAATGGTGTGTTAGTAATAACTTATTAATGGAGATATTATGGTAAGAAAACGGTGGTGGTAGGACATTGAATTTGATTAAATAGTGTCTTACTTTGGTCTGTAAATCAGACAATAAAATTTTTTTCATATCATGTGTGAACTTCTGTAGTTGAGTTTACTACAGAATGCAAACAGTGTAAAAAAGGGGCCTCAACCCACACTAGCAGTTTGAGTAGAGAAGATGGCACATGCAAGGAGTATTTCCTAAGAGCAGATTAGGTTTAAATTAAGAACTAAATAACAAGTTAAAGTTACCAGGCAAAGTGAGAAAGGGCATTCATCATGGAAGAAAAAGCACATGGGAAAGACAGAAGCATGAGAATTATAGATTAAAAATGTTGTGATTAGTACTTAGCTCATTGAGTTTTCATAAAATAACTATTACTATTCTTCTGTTTACTTGAGGCTTGGGAATTTATTTAAAACTCAGATTTTCCCCCACCCAACATAAAAGCAGAATATGTTTTGTATTGTATGTAAGTGGAAAAAAAGAAACATTGTGGTAGTTAATATTCCCTTATTTATATAAAAAAGATGGTTAGTATTATGATTATTGTGCTTGCTTCAATCTTGAAACTTCGTTATGACTTGATGTCCTGATTTTGCTGATTTATTCTTGAAGAATTTTTGTTGTGATTTTAGTAAAACTTATGTAATTCTTCTGAAGTATGCAAACAGATATAGTTTTGGAAGCATTTGTTGGTATCTACATAGCACCAATTTATAAAATTAAATACATCTGTCTCAGTCTCTGCACTGCAGTATTTTAAAGCAGACTGTGATAATCTATACCAGGGGTTAATAAACTACAGCCAGTGGCCAAATCTGGCCTGCCACCTGTTTTTGTAAATAAAGTTTTATTGAAAAACTTAATGTTCATTTGTTTATGTATTTTCTATGTCTGTTTTCACACTACTATAGTTGCAGAGTTGCGTAGTTATGGCAGAGAACTATGGTCTTTAAAGCCTGAAGTATTTACTGTCTGGCTCTTTAAAGAAAAGGTTTTCTTACCCCTGATCTATGCAACATACAAAGGACAGAGTGACAAACAACTGTTAAAAATAAAATGTAAATAACACTTGTTTTCCATAAACTATGAGTTGTTTTATTTGATGGAAATTATGTGTCAGCATAGATTCATTAGTAGGTCTTGGAGAAGGCAGCATTTCAAGAGCTTGCTGGATAAATGGTTGATTGAAAGGAGGATGCTTGGTGAACTAAAGGCAAGAGGGTGGTCTAGTATCAGTTTCAAATAATTTGGTAACTTGAGAAATATCAGCTTTGCTAGGACCAGCTTTCTTAGAATGTCTTCAATTGTATACATTTTAAAAGAATAATATCTTAAATGTACATGCATTGAATAATACTTGAACATAATCTCACTGCATTGTAAACATTATTTAAAACTATTGTGGTTAAAAGAAAAAGGGGACCAACTGATATTTTGATCAGAATAGTTTCTTAGGTTAATTTCAACTGGACTGCTATTATTAGCCTTCTTGATAAATGGATTGTCTGGCAAGCATTGCTCTTCCCATGTGGTCAAATCTTGCACTCCATATTTTGGAGGGTGTTTTATATTTAGGTAAAAAAATCTCTCTCTTCACTCCATCACTTACACCTACATCAACCATTTTGTTTGATTCATTCCGTAATGAGCCCTGAAAGAGATAAATGCTATACATAATTTTTAGAGTTAAAAAAAAATTCTCCATGTGAATTTCATTAACTTTCTTTTTATGATTTTCTTATTTGGTTTAACAGTATGGACAAATCTAAAATAATCCCCTCGTGGGAAATGTTCCTGTGCAATTTTGTATGTAGTATTTTTGCCACAAAACAATAGACTCTATTATCAATAATACAGCACTTTAACTCTCGTTGACACTAACATTTTAGCAAACTAATCCTTAAATTTTTAATTTCTATTTAAAATTAAGTGAGTTAGGTGATTAATAGATTACTGAAATGATAACTGTAAGCTGGTCAAAAATAACCAGCAAGGAATTCTACAGTGTAATTTTCTCTTTGATGAGTGTCAGATGATGAAATTGGAGAAAAATAAGATACTAGCATTAACATTTATAAATACGAATTTTCCTTTTCCTGATAAAAGAGTTGCCCACTTGGAAAGCATCATAATCTGATTTGGTTTAACATTTGTTGAGTGTAAATATGCAACACATAAAAATACTTTGTAATCTAAGGTAGTAATAGTTTTGTTATTATTACTATTTTTGTAATATTAGTTTAATGTCAAGCAATGACTTCATTTCTTCTACTTGGTTGTTATTGTTTCTTAGCTGTTATGCATCCTTTATCTAAAGCTTGAAAAAAATAAATTAAGCTATGTATTAGCCTTTATGTTTTTGTTTCCTGAGGATTTTTTTCTGAGGGATCTTATACCTATAGTGAACTTTTTTTTTTTCTATACTGAACTCTTTGAGACTATTACCATAGTGTGCTCTCTAGTTATAAACTTTAGCAAAATTGTGTATAACCCTTATATAAAATTCTTCAGTGTTCACCCTTTGTCCAGCCACCTGCATAAGGATTTATAGACTTGCTAAGTGTATTTTTGCTGTTTTTTCTGGCCACAATTTTCATTTCATTGGTGAAATTGATTTGTCAGTTTGTTCATTATAACTTTCAATACTAGAGCTTTCACAGGGCTAAATAATCAGAATCAGCCTTTGAGGTCAGTGTCAGCCCCACTGACCTCCACTGTGTTGTCACCTGAGTCAGCCTAGCAGGGATTAATCCTTTGTTAGTGTGATAATGTCTTTACTTATGAGTTGGCTTTTTAATACTTAAGATTGAAAGAAACAAAAGACAGAACAAAAGTAGTAAATTGAAATCCTGAATTGAAAAGAGTTTTGGCTTTCCCCCCAAAACCACTAAAGTGTTCATTTGAATTTTAGTATTTAATATTTTAAGATACAAAAATTACTGTTTGACTTGTAAAACATTCCTATAATTAGCAAGTTTTAGGCAGATAAATTAAGTAAATTACCTAAGATGTTTTCATAAACCTATTTTATATATGTTTGAGAAAATATATTTTAAAAAATTGGCTATAGTACAGGCATTAAACTTTATTTGTAATAGTGTTTTTGTGCTGTGTCCATGAAATTAATAAGTATCTAGAATAAAAATCGTTGTGATATGGATTTAAAATGTAATTTTGTCCATCTTCATACCAGAATGTACACCTTCTATTAGTCAGAGCCTACCTATGAAAAAGTAATTTTGGGTGTATGCCTTTTAAAATACTATTTTCCATCAATGCTTATATAAAATGAGAATAACTATTTCCCATGAAATATATAAATATATATTTGTATTTGTATAATTATATATAAAATATATAACTACATATTTATATCAAACTAGAATACAGCAAGCTATTGCTTATATGTAAAACACGTACTGTTTAAGTCTTGAATTCTCTTCTCTTAGAATAATAAATAGTTATTTTTGGTTAAATTACAAGAAATTAATTCTTTGATGATGAAAATAGTTTAAGGGAAGTGTGTCTTAAATATGAATTAGCTGTTTCTTTGACTCATGAGACAAATTAGTTTAATTACATGTGGCAATTTTCTTGACTAGTGATGTAATGTGAAATAAAATTCTCCCTTTCCCCTCCCTGAAAACTCAAGCCAATTAATAGAACTTTTAAGCTCTTTGTCATAGGCCACCATGGAGGTCTGCAGAGAAGAACTTTAATCCAATCAACATTTCATTTAGATCATGAAAAGAAAGCATGAGGAGAAGCTCCTGTAAGAGAGGGTGTTACTATGATTCCAACCATGAAGAGATGTGAGGAATTTGTCAAATTAACCAAGAGGTCCTCATATTTAACGCATAAATGTGTCAAAACTAACAGAATAATTATTTAATTGCTTGAACTCTATATTGAGAAAACTCTAAAAAAGCCACAACTGTTTTCTTCAAAGCCTTCACTGTTAGGCTGGATGGACAGGGCAAAGGGAGGTTGTGAGAAATCCAGATAGCAAATAACACTGGTCGGAGCTGGTCAGAAAAGGGAATAGATAATTAGACGTAATTAGCGTGTATGAATTGTTGTCTCTCTGCCCTTAGCTTGAATAAATTTTGAAGAAAAAACCCTAGTGGTGAAAATCCTTTGATGTAGGAAGAGTCATTGTGGTTTGGCAGCATAAAGGCAGTGTTTTATACTTCTTACATAATGGTGGTGATACAGAAAGAGTGAATGGATCCGCTTCCCCCCCCCCTTTTGCTTTATAGCAAGGACTTTTGGATTCTCTTGAAACAAAATGCATCACAAGTTTTCAGTTGTTAGTAACGAGGTAGCAGACCTCATCAGTGCTCAGAGGAAGCCATCTTTAGCTTTTGTTTAAATCTTAATCACAGTTTTTTTTCTTTCTGGGAAATCTGTTTTCTTAAATCAGCACTTCTTTTCCCTTCTTTGCTTGCACCTCCAGTAAGAGAAAGGAATAATGATCAAGAAAACTAAATAGAGGAGTTAAAAATTATCACATAAAAGACTTAATACTTTTCTGTTTTTAATTTCATATGAAAAAGATGCTTACTATATTCCTTTTTGCCTCAGATTGGTAACATTCTAGTGAGGTTGTTTTATAATAAAATGTATAAGAAAACATATAGAGGATGATTTTAGATTGATTTTCAAAAGAACCTATTTTTCAAATTGAAATTACACAAAGTAAAGTGGTAACTATGTTTCTATTTCACTGTAGTTAGTTCTTAAGTGGATATCAGTTTGGTTTCAAAATGTTACTACTTACTTGAGGGACTTAGTGGAAATACAGGTTGGGAACCTGGCTCTGTGTGGATATTCTGTGTCTACTACTGGGAACACAAGAAATATTCTTGAGAAAGAATTGCGTTTATTTTCAAATTTTCTGAGACCTGAAACGATAAATCATCTAAAATGTAGTAACAATTTATTCTAGTAGTTGAATTATGTTCACTTTGACTATCTAAAATATTTTTTTAAATTAGCCCTCAGCAAAAAGAGAAATTAGCTATTTCAAAACTCTAATGTAAATCATGTATTTGGTGGGGGTGGCTAAAACAGTTTACACATTATCTTTAATATCAGAATAGTTTATCTCTAAGTAAGTTCATATTTCTGATAAATTTTTACCCTCTTCCATCAGCTATTTTGGAATTACATTTTTTAAAAATCTACCCTTCAGTTACTTAAATGTTCAGATTTCCTTCTAATTAATATTCTTTTAACATATTTTATTTATAAGATTTTCTGCAGTAGTCATCAGTGATCCATTTCTTTTTTTTAAAAAATATTTATTTATTTATTTTTGGCTGTGTTGGGTCTTTGTTGCTGCGCGCGGGCTTTCTCTAGTTGTGGCGAGCAGGGGCTACTCTTTGTTGTGGTGCGTGGGCTTCTCATTGTGGTGGCTTCTCTTGTTGCGGAGCATGGGCTCTAGGTGCTCGGGCTTCAGTAGTTGCAGCGCACGGGCTTAGTTGCTCCGCGGCTTGTGGGATCTTTCCGGACCAGGGCTCGAACCCATGTCCTGTGCATTGGGAGGCGGATTCTTAACCACTGCGCCACCAGGGAAGCCCCTATGTGATCCATTTCTTAGTGTGTAATCTGTGAATCTATTTTTATAAGTACTGCTTTGCTTTAGTGTATTTTTGTTCTGACATTTTGATTCTGGATAGACTTCTTTCAAGCCACAATGCTCTGAGATGCTTTTGGCTACTTAACCCATTTTGCATATTGTGCCATTTGTAGAATAAAGTAGGCTTTTATACTTGAAGTTGATTTGAACTCTGAAAGGCAACACCTGAACATCTCACAAAACTGGATAATTATGGCTGATTGTGTTTTTCAGGTATAGGTCACAGGAAATTCATTTGGGGTAAAGTATGTACAAAGCTAAGAAATATGCAGATTCTCTGTTGTAGGATTGTGTAAAAATTATTTACAGTTAATACTTGCATAAAGGTTAGAAAGGTTGATGAAGTGATATTTAGTTTTGCTTTACTATTCACTGCATGTCAGAATGTAATTATGACTGATTCATGAAACTGTCTTAGAAACGAACCATCTTTATTAAAATGCTGATCAAGATAAGAGCTGACAGTAATAAAGAATAGAACATTTTAGTCTTGTTGCTTTTGAATGATTGCTAATTACCCCAGAGGTCATGTATAGTGCTTGGTAGGATTCATTGACATTATTTCTTTTAAGTCTGCTGTTTCAACAACATCTGAGCATGAAGACACAGACTGTGTGCACACTGAACAATAGTTTGGCCAAGTTTTTGAGGCTTCAAGATATCCAAGAAATCTTTTCCTGCTATAGTAAATTTAGCTTTTCTCTCTCAAAATAGTATATTAGGGGTGCTTGGTCCAAAACACTTTATATATTTATTTACTACTGACTGTATCTATACTTCCCATTTTTAAGTTGGTGTTAAATAGTATATGTAGGTTATTGAGACAATGACCACTCTGAATAGTCACACAAATATATAAAATTAATAAGAACAAAGTGTAGATTGGCACTTAAATTAGACTTAATAAAAAGACTTCTTAATGTATAATCAGAATGTACTCTTACTATCTGTAGTCAGTATTCAACTTGTTTTTGTTGTTATTAAATGTGAACTTTGTTTGTCTCTGAAGACATGTGGAAGCCCTTTTAGTGTATTCCTCAACCAATAATGAATGAATAATAATTGCTAGGATTCATAGATTATAAAAATATAGTTCATTAACTGAATAAACTCTGGCATAATGTCTAAAATAACTTAAATCTTTAAAATTCTTAACAACTGAAAACAGAAGAAACCACCCAGTCATGTCACATATTTATGTGGTTTCCATGATACAGCAGAAAAAACAATGGGTTAAGAAGGCAGTCTGTTGTGTAACTGGCTCTGTCACTGACTTTGGGCAAGTCTCTTGAATCTGCTTGATTTTACTTTTTTTTCCTCTGTAAATGATGGGATTGGACTACAAGACTGCCAAGGCCCTTATCATGCTACGAATTTTCAAAAAGATTGTTTCAGAAGTTTACTTGTAAGTTATTTCTTTTGAACTATGATAGATTTCTTCCCCAAACATTGTCCTAAATGTGGTGTTTAAGTCCTGGGCTAGCTAGTCTACAAAAGCCTAATTGCCCAAGTAGCTCAAATATTATACCTTTCTAAGACAAAATAGAAGAAAACAATATTCAGATTTTAACATGCATTTATTAAGTGCTTAGTCACTGGGGTTACAGTGATGAATATTGTCCTGAGGTGAATTCTGCCATCAAGGAAATCAGGATGTTCTAGTCAAGGAATTAGACACACCAACAAATAATTATAATACAGTATAGGAGAAATACTCTGCTACGGTACAGAATGAGTGAGGAGTGATTAACTGTGTGTTGGGAGATTATAATGCTAACAGTTATATAAAACAGCAATATATTAAAGTAAAATCACAAATTTTAAATAAGTTTTCTACCTTCTGTAATTCTGATAATTATAGAGGATGAGAGGATGAAATGGAAATTTTTGTGTATTTTGAATGGACTCCTGTATGTGTCTACAAATTTTAGAGGTTGATGAAACTGGACCTTTGTTTTGCCTTTAAAATTTAAAAATATTTATTTATTTATTTATTTATTTATTTATTTATTTAGGCTGCGCTAGGCCTTAGTTGCGGCATGTGTGATCTTCGTTGTGGCATGTGGCCTTCTTAGTTGGGGTATGCAGACTCTTAGTTGTGGCATGCATGTGGGATCTAGTTCCCTGACCAGGGATTGAATCCGGGCCCCCTGCATTGGGAGCGCGGAGTCTTACCCGTTGGACCACAAGGAAGTCCCTAAAAAAGTTTTTTTTTAGTTTGTTTTGCCTTTTTTTTCTTCTGTGTGTGTGTGTGTTTTGCCTTTTAATTTCTTTATTTAGATGTATCACTGCCATCATTCTTAGTTTAATGGTCATGCTTACGATTTTGTTTTGCTCTAATTGGAATTAAGTAGAGGCTTTCTTGAGAAAACTGGGCAAGGCTTAGAAGAGAGAAGGTGAAGGCAGAGGAAGAAAGCTAAAAATAGTTTCAGTGTATGTGGGAAGTTACCTGACATGGAACTAAATAAGATATGAATAGTGAGAGCTGAGAAATACAGAACACGAAATGTGTAGAAACTCTTTTTGAGGGGGCAAATGGTAGTAGGAAAGGGGTTGTACTCTAAGTTACAACTGGAGGTTAAGAGAGCCTATTTGATTTTGGAATATCCTCATTGTGGGTGGAAAAGGCAGACTGCAAGCACAGGGCTATACACATGTTAGACATTTTGTAATTTGGGGGTGGCTGTAAATAGGATGATAATTCAAACTGTTTAACAACTGGTACAGCATTGACAGACCAATCAGAATGGGTGCTGGGCTGTGAACATCAGTCATGCCATACTGGTATAGGCTAGTGAGAACAGCCTTGCCTGTAAATAAAAGTAAGTGTGTGTGTGTGTGTGTTTGTGTGTACACATATACTCACAGGGTGTCAGAGTTTGAAGGAGCCTTAGAAACATTTATCCTACCACCTCGTCGTGCAGTGGAGGTAACTGACACATGCCTAAGATCATCTTACCTAAGATTGCCCAGCTACTGGCAGAGCCAGGTCTGGAACCCAGATTTCCTGCTTTTTACTGAGAGTTCTTTCTTTCAAACCATGTTGCACCGTGTGTGTGTGTATTAACATTATATATTCACTGTATTTGTATGTTATAATCTTATTGTCTTTGGGTAGAATTAATTCTCAATTGCTTTTATCAATAAGAATATTGATAAAATATTTATCAATCTTTACGTTTCTTTTATAAAAGTATAATTTACCTTATTAATCTACCTTTAGTCGTGTGCAGTGATAAGTTAAATATAGTGATATCCAAATCTTGTTTTAGCTAGTAGCTTAAAATTTACTCTTCACATCTTTTATCAGAGATAAGAATAAGCTGAAAGATTGAATTTGTCTTCTTTCTCTTTCTCTTTTCATCTTCAGATAAAAGTGCTAATGACTAGTGAAATGACAAAAAGTTGAGCAAATACAATGAAGAAAGAGCAGAACCAGAGTTTAGAGTATTTATAATGCTACCCTGGATACTAGAAGTCTTAATAATGAACTCTCTGAAAGTAGACAGAAACATATTATTGAGACTTAGTTTTTCTTATTATTCTAAAAGTTGTGATTATAGTGTAAATGAGGCATATGCATCATGGACTTTGTGTATTTATAGTATGGTTACATATTTTGAGATCGAAAAGTTATTATTTACCTCTGATTATTTGTACAGAAGAAGGAAAAATCTTGTGGGTAAATTGACTAGATTTGAAAAAACAGAGTTTGCAAAGCTGCATGTATAGTGGGAAGTTCCTATTCGCCTGGAAATGTATTACACAGTTCCTTTTTGTGGGAGAAAATGAAACTTATAGGAGCTGCAGTTATGCATTTGGTAGCATGCTTATAAAAGAGATTCTCGGGACTTCCCTGGTGGCGCAGTGGTTAAGAATCCACCTACCAATGCAGGAGACATGGGTTCGAGCCCTGGTCTGGGAAGATACCACATGCCGCGGAGCTACTAAGCCCGTGAGCCACAGCTGCTGAGCCTGTGTGCTGCAACTACTGAAGCCCGTGCACCTAGAGCCCATGCTGCACAACAGGAGAAGCCACCGCAGTGAGAAGCCCGCACACCGCAATGAAGAGTAGCCCCCACTCACCACAACTAGAGAAAGCCCGTGTGCAGCAATGAAGACCCAACGCAGCCAGAAATTAATTAATTAATTAATTAATTTTAAAAAAGAAAGATTCTCAAAAGGTACACGCATCAACTTCTTTCCAGTCTATGTCATTCTTATGTTTTTCTTTTTTTACCTCCAGAATGAGAACTCTGGCTTTCTTGGGTAAAGTAAACAGCGAGAGAAGAATGGAATATTAATTAAAATTTTGTTTGTTATGACAGAGCTGGAAATGTATAATAGCTGTGATTTCAGTAAGATAGCTATCAGCTTTCTCCGAGCACCACTATTTGGGCACAATACATGGAGTTCTCTAAGATCTTTCCTTTTATAAAATTTCATGAGAGATATATGAATCTGTGCTAGGTTAAAAAATCCAAACATCATATTAGTGTATATATATTGCATATTGAAAGTTCCCCCTTCACTACTCCTCCCATTTTCTCCCCGTTACCTTCCACCTTCCACCCCAACCTCATTACTACTTTCCTCTTCAGGGGTAACCACTGTTAAAAATTGAATGTGGAGGAGTCACATCAGCATCTTGGCTGAATAAGATACGTCTTGTTCATGTTTCCCCCTCCACCACCAACAATTTGGCATCCATCCACAGACCTTTGTGAGAGCTGCCTTTGTGAGAGCTGTCAGATTCAGCACCATACACCACGGGACCTGGGAGAAGGCTTGCCCACCCATGTGTCAGGCAACACGTACAGACCTCGGTCCTTTCTGTGGACCCTGCAGTGGCCCATGAACCAGCTCCAGCCATCCTGACCATGGTCTGGGAGCCCCTGGAAACACTATCTTAAACAATCACCCAAGGACTAGGGAGAGCCTTTGTGGATGTCCAGATTTCTAGTGGAGAGGTTCCACCACACTGTTGGAGCAAAAAACAAATACGAATTTGGATGCATTGGAGAGGGTAAGAGGAATATTTTGACTTTATCCACATCACTGTCCCCCCCAAGGCAGCACAGCTTGGGACCAAGAGAGATCTTGGCCTGTGAGTTCTCCTGCAGGGGAAAGAGCACGTGAATGATCTTCCAGCTTCCCCAGCTATGCAGATGCTTCCAAAGAGGCTCATTTATCTTTTGCCCCATCCAGAGTACTGAATCAAGAGGTGCATTATTGGAGGGTGGGAAGAGGCTGGGAGAGCAGCAGACAGGATTCTTGGAGGACATTAAAGGGAGGTGGATCCTACTGACTGCTTCATGGACACCATCAAGAAGCCTGCCTAAGGCCATGGTGTATAGACAGTATCATTGTAGTGATCAAAAGTAACAGGAAGCGAAGGTTAAAGTAAGAGAAAGAGATCCAACATGTAGTCAGATTTGGCTCTTCCCTGTTACACAAGGACTTGCATTTTGGGTGGCTAGAAAAATTGGCTGACCTAAATAAGAGATGAGTTTATCGTGGGAAATGTGGGTACCCTGATCCCTGCCTTGAATAAAGCAATTTAAAGGAAAGGAAGTAATTTGGTAAAAGCATAATTCTTGATTAATAAATTGGGTGTTTTACCTGAAAGTTTCTGTTTTTACTATTACAGATATATCTTGATCCTGATAAATAGTCTTACTTATATTTTTAACTGCCCTAAAACTTAGTTTTAAGAAAAGAATTATGCCACATGTTCAATTCTATTGATATACCTTCTCCTACCACAATCTAGTTGCTGCAGATTTTTGAAACCTCATTCCGGATAAGCATAAATTTGTGCAAATATACCTACTTTTAACCAGATGTTATTCAATTTGAAAAGCAGTCATATTCTGATATTCAAGTGCACAAAGCAACTTTTAGACTTGGCCAATATTCTTATACCTGAATAACAAATATACACTTGGGTGTCTGTGTATGTGCATATATCTGTATACGTGTACCCACAAGTATCATTTCCTATTTTTGTAGTATCCTTTTACAACCTAAAACCAACATTACATGCTGTCACTTAATGGTTTCCTAATTATTATTGCTATGTAGCATTGTTAGTAAACATTGTACATGGAGAGAAGTATTACAGTTAAATCAGCTGAACCACAGTTCAATGCCCTTAACCCAGTAGGTTTTTATTTAGAACATAAGCAGAGTAAAACCTAATGATAGACACAGGAACATCATATCTTTGTTTTCTTTTCTTTTTTTTGAACCTTAGGTTTCGAGGGTTAAGCTAATAACCATACTTCCTTGTTCATGGCACAGATGTGCAACCCTTCCTCCCATCCTCTCACTTTTTAAAAAATTTTAGGTAAGGGGAATATTTTACACATGACTCTTATTCCGCAGGGTTTAGAGGGAAGTCTTAGGAGTCAGAGAGACTAGAGTTTGGATCCTGATTCTTTGCCACTTAATGAGCGTGCAATCTTGGGTAAATGATTTGACCTCTCTGAGACTCCATTTTCTCATCTGTAAAATAGGAATAATAATAACCTCCTCATGGGGTTGTTGTGAGAATTGGATTATGTGCTTAGAGTGCTCAGCACAGCATCTGGTACATGTTAAGTGCTCGTTACATTTTTGCTACTGTTATTATATCACCAATGGCATAAGAACTTTTGGTCAAAGAGCTATCCAGGCTAGGAATATCCACTATCAGTATGCTGCATAACTTTAAGCAAGTCACTTTGCCAAAGTGTTACTTTGTTTCTGCAACTAAGACATGGAAATGACATTGCAAATTGTGCCTTCTAAATAAGATTGGGAAAAGTTAAAGCACTAAATAAATGTTAATAATTTATGCCACCTCAAAAAAAAAAAAAAAAAAAAGAAGCCTGCCTACCAGCCCCTGGGACACCTTGCCCACAGATCACCCCCCCCCCCAAACTGGTCCAAGTCATTCCCAGTGCTTTATGTACTCTCCCCCCCAACCCCCCACTCTGGGGCTGGTGCCCTGTGTGTGCTCCTAAGAGTGAGCTTTAGCAGATGATTTGTGAGCATGTTCAGAAAGTCAGCCTGAATATGCAGACCAGGGAGAGACCACAAACTTGAGCTTTAGTGCCACCTTTGGGAAAACAAAAGGGAGGCTGTCAGCACTCGGCTTGGTGTGTTGCAGGATCCAGATAAGGCATACAAGCTTAAAAATTCTTCCACAAGAGGGAGCAAGAATTATCAAGCAGGCGTATCCTTAGAAGAAGCGGTCCCCAACCTTTTTGGTGCCAGGGACTGGTTTCCATGGATGGGGAGGGGGGATGGTTCAGGCAGTAATGCAAGCGATGCGGAGCAGCAGATGAAGCCTCACTCACTTGCCCACTGCTCACCTCCTGCTGTGTGGCCCGGTTCCTAAGAGGCCATGGACTGGTACTGGTCCATGGCCTGGGGGTTGGGGACCCCTGCTTAGAAGGTCTGAGAAAGCCTCAAAATCCCTAGTAGGGCTGATGGAAGGTATTTCTGTCCTGAAAGCAATTAGTAAAGACTAGAGGAGTGACTGTTACTTCAAATGTGAAGACAGCAACACAAAACATCAAGGAACACGAAAAATCAAGGAAATGTGACACCACCAAAGGATCACAATAATCTTTGAATAACTGATCCCAAAGACACGGAGATATGGGATTTACACCATAAGGAATTCAAAATAGCTGTTTTAAGGAAACTCAGTGGCTTTAAGAAAACACATGAAGACAATTCAACAAAATCAGGAAAACAATACACAAAGTGAGAAGTTTAACAAAGAGATAGAAATCATAAAAAAGAATACAATGAATGAAATGAAAAAAAAATGCAGTAGAGAGCATCCAGTATCACACCTCATCAAGGAGAAGAAAGAATCAGTGAGACTGAAGACAGGGACTTTAAAATTATCCAATCAGAGGATAACAAAGAAAAAAGAATAAAGAAAGACTACATAATCTATGGGATACCATCAAAAGAAACAGTCTGTGAATTATTGGGGTTCCAGAAGGAGAAGAGAGGGAAAGGGGGTAGAAAGTTTATTTAAAGAAATAATGGCAGAAAACTTCCCAATTCTGGAGAGAGATTTGGATATCCAGGTTCATGAAGCTTATAGGTCATCAAACAAACTCAACTTAAAGAATCTTCTCCAAGACACATTATAATAAAACTGTCTGAGACTTCCCTGGTGGCCCAGTGGTTAAGAATCCACCTGCTGGTGCAGGGGACATGGGTTCGATCCCTGGTCTGGGAAGATCCCACATGCCGTGGAGCAACTAAGCCCATGCGCCACAACTACTGAGCCTGTGCTCTAGAGCCCGAGAGCCACAACTACTGAACCTGTATGCTACAAATACTGAAGCCCGCGTGCCTAGAGCCCATGCTCCGCAACAAGAGAAGCCACCACAATGAGAAGCCCATGCACCACAATGAAGAGTAGCCCCTGCTCACTACAACTAGAGAAAGCCCACACGCAGCAACGAAGACCCAATGCAGCAAAAAATAAATAAATAAAATAAATAAATTTATTTAAAAAACTGTCAGAAATCAAAGACAAAGAGAGAATCTTAAAAGCTGCAAGAGATAAGAAATTTGTAACTTATAGGGGATCCTCTGTAAGGCTAGCAGCAGACTTTTCAGGAGAAACCTTACAGGCCAGAAGAGAGTGGGATGTGTTTTATTTCAAAGTGCTGAAATTAAAAAAATTTGCCAACCAAGAGTTGCTCTTTTGAAGTAAAGTATAGATAACAACTTTCTCAGACAAACAGAAGCTGAGGAAGTTTATTACCACTAGAACTGCCCGACAAGAAATGCTGAAAGGAGTTCTTCAAACTGAAATGAAAGGACAGTAATTAGTAACATGAAAACATATGAAAATATACAACACACTGGTAAAGGTAAGTACATAGTCAAATTCAGAATACCCTAATCCTGTAATATGGTGGTGTGTTAGCCACTTAACTCTAGTATAAAGCTTAAAGGACAAGAGTATTAAAAATAACTGTATAGCAACAATAATTTGTTAATGAGTACACAATATAAAATCGGTAAACTGTGACATCAAAAACAAAAAAGATCGGGTAGTAAAATGGTAGAGTTTTTGCATGTGATTGAAGTTAACTTGTTATCAGTGTAAGATAGACTGTTGTATCTGTAATATATTTTATGTAAGCCTCACAGTAACCACAAAACAAAAATTCACAGAAGATAGAGAGAAGGGAGTCATAGCATACCACTAGGAAAATTATCTTTTCACAAAGGAAGGCAGCAAGAGAGGAACAAGGGAACTATAAAACAGCCATAGAACAATTAACAAGATGGCATTAGTAAGTCCTTACCTATCAATAATTACTCTAGGGCTTCCCTGGTGGCGCAGTGGTTGAGAATCTGCCTGCCAATGCAGGCGACACGGGTTCAAGCCCTGGTCTGGGAGGATCCCACGTGCCGCGGAGCAACTAGGCCCGTGAGCCACGATTGCTGAGCCTGCGTGTCTGTACCTGTGCTCCGCAACAAGAGAGGCCGTGATAGCGAGAGGCCCGCGCACTGCGATGAAGAGTGGCCCCCACTTGCCACAACTAGAGAAAGCCCTCGCACAGAAACGAAGACCCAACACAGCCATAAATAAATAAATAAATAAATAAAGTTTAAAAAAAAAATTACTCTAAATGTAAATGGGTTAACTCTCCAGTCAAAAGATATAGAGTAGCTGGATGGATTTTAAAAAAGAAGACCAAACTATATGCTGCCTACAAGAGACTCACTTGAGTTTTAAGGACACCTAGGCTCAAAGTGAAGGGATGAAAAAAGATATTAAATGCAAGTGGAAACCAAAAGAGAACAGGGATAGCTATACTTACATCAGACAAAATAGACTTTAAATTGAAAACTGCAATAAGAGGCAAAGAAGATCATTATAATGATAAAATGATCAATTCATCAAGAAGATATAACAATCATAAATACATACGCATGCAACATTGAAGCACCTAGGTATATTAAGCAAATACTAACAGATCTGCAGGGAGAACTAGGCAACATTACACTGTTAATAGGGTACTTCAAAAAATGGGCAGAGGAACTGAATAGACATTTTTCCAAAGAAGACATACAAATGGCCAATAGATACATGGAAAGAAGCTCATCATCAATAATCACATCAGGGAAATGCAAATCAAAACCACAATGAGATATCACCTCACATTTATTAAAATGGCTGCTCTCAAAAGGATAAGAGATATGTGTTGGGGAGAATATGGAAAAAAGGAAACCCTCGTGTAATGTTGATGGGGCTGTAAATTGGTGCAGCCACTATGGAAGACAGTATGGAAGTTCCTCAAATAATTAAAAAGAGAGCTAGCATATCACCCAGCAGTCCCACTTCTGGGTATTTATTCAAAGGAGATGAAATCACTATCTTGAAGAGATATCTGCATTCCCATGATCCTTGCAGTGTTATTCACAGTAGCCAACATGTGGAAACAACCTAAGTGTCAATCAATGGGGGAATGGATAAAAAAGATGTGGCGCACACACACACACACACACACACACACACACACAGGAATATTTTTCAGCCAAGAGAAAGAAGGAAATCCTGCCACTTGTGACAAAATAGATGAACCTTGAGGGCATTCTGCTAAGTGAAGTAAGTCAGACAAGAGAAAGACAAATACTGGATGATAACACTCATATGTGGAATCTAAAAAAGCTGAACTGATAGAAACAGAGAGTAGATTGGTGGTCACCAGAGGCTTGGGAGTGGGGGAAATGAGGAAATGTTGGTTAAAGGATACAAACTTTTCAGTTACGAGATGACTAATGTACAGTATGGTGATTATAGTTAAGGATACTGTATTATATACTTGAAAGTTGCTAAGAGAGTAGATCTTAAATATTCTTACCACAAAAAAAGAAATGGTAATTACATAAGATGGTGGAGGTGTTAACCAATGCTACTGTGGTAATCATTTTGCAATATACCAAGTGTATCAGTTATACAACTTAAACTTACACAATGTGATATGTCAATTATATCTCAGTAAAGCTGGAAAAAAGTTAGTGTATATTTTCAAGCATTGATATGCATACATGTCTCTGTATATGCCTAAACATACAGTTTTGTTTTGTTGTAAATCAGTGGGGTAATAGTTATATCTTAATCTGACTTGTGCTTTTATCCCTTGGAGGTATCCTAGAGATCTTTTGATCTCAAATATGACTCTATCTCATTCTTTTAATTGGCTGCTTTGTATTTCACTTTATAGCTGCACTATCATTTTTATAACTAATCTGCTATTTTATACTTAGGTTTATTCTAGTTTTTTGCTTTTTAAATAATGCTTAAAAAGCCTGTTTACAAATGTATTTTTAGTTGCATGAGTCAATGTTTTCTGTAGGTTAGATTCCTATAAATGGAATTTCTAAATCAAAGTTTCTATGCAATTAAAGTTTTGGTTGGTTTGTCAAATTACTCTTTATTTGTCACTGATAATTAAATGGCGAAATTGAATTTACAAATGGTAAGATGCCATATTTTTAAGAAGCCACATTAACCCTTGTACGACACAGTAGGATATAAATAAATGACAAGAAATCATGTGGAGTTGAGGTAATATGCTCTGGGAATTTCATTAGAAGTTGCTTCTACATACTGAGTCAGCAGCAGGTTATTGCAAAATCGTAATTACCAAAATATTTAAGGGTGGTGGAATTTTTGAACTTTTGTTCTATGTCTTACTCTGAACATAGGAGGTATGTGTAGTGGTGAAGAGCACATGGTCTGCAGACCTGAGTTCAGGTCTTCTGCTCCCTATGAGCTAAATAACTCCAGACAAGTAGAGATCAGAATATTTGAACTTTTTAAATTTCCAGTACTGCATTGGTCAATTGAGGCCAATAATTCTATCTTTATAGGTTGTTGTAAAATTAACTACCAATAAATGGTAGCTGTTGTAATTTTTATTCTTCTGTGGCAGTTTTACAAAGATAACCATGATTAAATATTTATTTTCTTGATTAAATGGCTTTGGGGCATCCTCTGTATAACAAATAGAAAACATGTAAACCTCTCTGTAGCATCCCTTGGCTCAAAGATTACCACTTCTCTGATGAACAGAAACAGTCTCTTCTTACAAACATTAGGATTCTTTGTTTTGTTTTCCATTTCTGTGCCAAAACAATTTGATAGGACATGACTTCATCAATTCTGTTGCTCACCATCCTGCCACATAGCTATTTGGGATGCACACTGATATCTTAGATCATCCAAATTAATTAAGTCTTATCAGGAAACTGATAAGCTAACGGCACTCAAAGTCTTGACCAGGTTGACAGTCAGTACAGATTTTTGCTCTCCACAATTTCCTATTTCCTGATAGCTTAAAGATGATAAATACCATACTTTACTAGAGTCCAAATATTTTCTAGAAATCAGTATGTCTAAGGTAAAGCATATGGAAGAGAAAGTAAGTCATTGACATTTTGAACAAGACCTCTGGTTCACAGCAGCAGTTGCCACAGTCAGCTGTTTCACCTTTCCTTTTAGAGGTGGTGAGAGTGGTGGTGTGATTGAAGGACCATGGTTCCATCTCAGAGTTCCAAACACTGACGGGAAGACCCTACAACTGTTGTGCTGGCCTTAGTGCTGCACTTGCTGAGCTTGATGAGGTGTGCCACCAGATGCTGGTGCTTTGCTTCCTTTTTTTTTTTTTTTTAATTTTTTGTAATCAGTTACTTTGAAAATATTTTTAGTGACATATTCAGAAACTTATTATTTCAAAGGAATATTGGGATGTTCCAAATCATGGTGGTGTTCAAAAAGATAAAGATGTCACCTCATTTACAATGGGAAATGTGAGTTGAAAACTTATGGTCATCTATAAACTTAATGGTCATTGTGTTTGAGATGTTGCAATCCTTTGCTGGACTCATTTGTAGTATCTTACCACCAGGTCTCCTTCTATCCTTTCTGCACATTCCCATAGTTTTTTTCCTAGGCAAATTTGTTCCAAACCCTTTTCATCTACTCAAACTACTCCAGCTTTAGAACATTTTTCTAGCCCACATTAAGTTTTATCAATCCTTTGTTTCCTTGTTATTTTATTTTTTTTCCTTTGTTCATTCAAATAGTGCTTGACAACTCATAGGCTTTTATGTCCATTACCCCCATTGCAGAGTAATGCTGATTTCCTTTTCACCTCACTTTATCCAAACATAAACAAGAAGGGTATCAATGCTACCAATCTCTGGCTCTGTGAGTCTAGGATCATAAACAGCAACCCTCTGTCATCCTGTGGCTTTAGTTACCACCTGTGGTGGACATTGTGGTTATTTCCCCCAAATCCATTTCATCTTTCTGCTTTTGTGTGTAGCCATTTGATTTGGATGGAACTGATCAGAGGTGGGGCCTGATTAGGCTGAGCCAATGATTCTCAGCCTTGGCTGCCCATTAGAATCGCTGAAGGAGCTTCAAACAAGAGACAAATTCAGCCAACCAAATCCTCCCCCGCAAAAATGCCTGGGAGTGGAGCGGCACTTTCTAAATAATTCCCAGCTAAAGCTAACGTGCAGCCAGTGTTGAGAACCACTGGTCTACTCACCAGGGTATTTCCATCTTCCCTGCCACTTGCATTGATTTAAGAAATTCAAACCTAAACCAGTTAGCTTGTGCCATTCCCCAAGCTACATGAATTGGTTGTGGTGGGTATAATCAGCCTAATCAACATAGCCCAGGACTTTTGTTTTATGGTTGTGGAAATATTTTCTGTTCTATCTCTTTGGTGTGAGGAAATCCTGCTTTGGGATGGAACTCTTACTTGGAGGAGACAGAACTTCTTGGCTGAGTTTCCTGTCTCAGCTGAGTTTTAACAAAGACTTTCCTGGACCATACTTTAGTTAGCCTCCTCTGACCCCTATTCTCTACTCGGCTTCAACTTTGGCCTACAATGTCTGTGTCCATCCGTGCTGAGTCCAGTTTTAGCAAGAATCTTGCTCAGTCAATTCCCATAAAAGTTCCTTGGGAAGAGGACTGTATTGGTTGGCTTCTTTCTGTAGTTCCTAACATACTAACTTATACCTAAGCTTTGCACATAGATGAGTTTGCTAATGATCCATTCAGTTAATCAGTATTTACCAAGCATTTACTATGTACTAGATGCTGTGCTAAGTACTGGGGACACAATAATAAACAACATAGATATGATCCTCGTCTCATAGAACTTAACAGGCTTGAAACCCAAATCTGTTTCTGTTATCTTAATCACTGTAGGAAAACTTCCAGTTTGTTATGTGTGGTATAATATAGCTGGACGGAGTCTCTAAAACGCTGCCCTGTATCATTTTTGTATGGAGCTAGGTTGTATATAAATAAACAAATCTGTTCATTGCAGTATAGCTGCTTCTCCAGATAATTGTCAATACTAGATGCCTTACCTGGTTAGCATATGAGCAACAGAAGTAGGACTTTCCCCAGCAGGCTAACAGAGTACTGCAAGAACTTCCCAATAAGCTCACATGAATTTTCTTTTTTTTTATTATTTTATTTTTATTTTATTTTATTTTTTAAACATCTTTATTGGAGTATAATTGCTTTACAATGGTGTGTTAGTTTCTGCTTTGTAACAAAGTGAATCAGTTATACCTATACATATGTCCCCATATCTCTTCCCTCTTGCATCTCCCTCCCTCCCACCCTCCCTATCCCACCCCTCTAGGTGGTCACAAAGCACTGAGCTGATCTCCCTGTGCTATGCGGCTGCTTCCCACTAGCTATCTATTTTACGTTTGGTAGTGTATATATGTCCATGCCACTCTCTCACTTTGTCCCAGCTTACCCTTCCCCCTCCCCGTGTTCTCAAGTCCATTCTCTAGTAGGTCTGTGTCTTTATTCCCGTCTTGCCCCTAGGTTCTTCATGACCTTTTTTTTTTTTTTTTAGATTCCATATATATATGTTAGCATACGGTATTTGTTTTTCTCTTTCTGACTTACTTCACTCTGTATGACAGACTCTAGGTCCATCCACCTCACTACAAATAACTCAATTTCATTTCTTTTTATGGCTGAGTAATATTCCACTGTATATATGTGCCACGTCTTCTTTATCCATTCATCTGTTGATGGACACTTATGTTGCTTCCATGTCCTGGCTATTGTAAATAGAGCTGCAATGAACATTTTGGTACATGACTCTTTTTGAATTTGGTTTTCTCAGGGTATATGCCCAGGAGTGGGATTGCTGGGTCATATGGTAGTTCTATTTTTAGTTTTTTAAGGAACCTCCATACTGTTCTCCATAGTGGCTGTATCAATTTACATTCCCACCAACAGTGCAGGAGGGTTCCCTTTTCTCCACACCCTCTCCAGCATTTATTGTTTGTAGATTTTTTGATGATGGCCATTCTGACTGGTGTGAGGTGATACCTTATTGTAGTTTTGATTTGCATTTCTCTAATGATTAATGATGTTGAGCATTCTTTCATGTGTTTGTTGGCGATCTGTATATCTTCTTTGGAGAAATGTCTATTTAGGACTTCTGCCCATTTTTGGATTGGGTTGTTTGTTTTTTTGGTATTGAGCTGCATGAGCTGCTTGTAAATTTTGGAGATTAATCCTTTGTCAGTTGCTTCATTTGCAAATGTTTTCTCCCATTCTGAGGGTCCTCTTCTCATCTTGTTTATGGTTTCCTTTGCTGTGCAAAAGCTTTTAAGTTTCATTAGGTCCCATTTGTTTATTTTTGTTTTCATTTCCATTTCTCTAGGAGGTGGGTCAAAAAGGATCTTGCTGTGATTTATGTCATAGAATGTTCTGCCTATGTTTTCCTCTGTTTGATAGTGTCTGGCCTTACATTTAGGTCTTTAATCTATTTTGAGTTTATTTTTGTGTATGTTGTTAGAGAGTGTCCTAATATCATTCTTTTACATGTAGCTGTCCAGTTTTCCCAGCACCACTTATTGAAGAGGCTGTCTTTTCTCCACTGTATATTCTTGCCTCCTTTATCAAAGATAAGGTGACCACAAGCCCACATGAATTTTGCATTGCTTTGTATATCCAAGTAAGAGCCCTGGTTGCTTGAACATATCCTGGGGTGGCAACATAGCAAAGTAGTTAAGAATATGAACACTGTAACCAAAATGCTTGGGTTTGAATCCTGAGTCTACCACTTTTGTGCTCTTTGACAATGGGCAAGTTTCATAACTTCTCTGTGCTTTGTTTCCTTATCCATCTGTAAAATGAGAATATTAATAATAATGCCTACCTTTTAGAGTGGTTAAGAGGAATATAAAGAGTTTAGAATGGTTTCTGGCACAAGGTACGCCCGTATATCACTGTTTGCTCTTTGATGATGTTGATGATAAAGATAGACCCACTTATTTATATCTCAAATTCTCTTACTGGTTTTATGGCAGTCTTATTATGAGACCTTTTAAAATATGAGCAGAATCTTCATGTGTAGTTTGCAGAAGAGGGTAATCATCAGAGATTAGTTTGTACTTTCCTTTTTCTACTCATGAGAGAGGGGAGATCATCATCATCATTGGCCTCCAGTCCTGCTTTGTGGGCCCATGAGTATATGGTGCTGTGCCCCAAGTTAAGCAGGCAGCCCCTGCTCTTTTGGAGTTTACCTTCCAAGACTGACAACATCAGTTTAGATGATCAAGTAAAGGTCATAAAAACAGTGAACTATGAGTTGGCCAGACACTTTAAACATAGAAAATGTCCTACATAATGGAAGTTTACTGTAATACAACCCATTAAAGTGTAGATTTAGTATAGGTGCATATATCTCGTACACAGTTTTGGACTAAATACCTGAAGGAAATCATAATAGAATCATACAGTATGGGGACTTCCTGGTGGTCCAGTGGCTAAGACTCCACGCTCCCAATGCAGGGGGCCCAGGTTCGATCCCTGGTCGGGGAACTAGAACCCACATGTCGCAACTAAGAGTTCACATGCTGCAACTAAAGATCCTGCGTGCCGCAATGAAGATTCCACACGCAGCAACGAAGATCCTGTGTGCCGCAACTAAGACCCGGCGCAGCCAAATAAATAAATAAAAATTTTAAAAAAATTGAATCATACAGCATGGATCTCTAGAAGAGCAATTAGCATATTTATACTGGGCAGAGGTAATTACTTTGGGACAGGGATGGAGGAGTTGGGGAGCAAAAATTAATCCCTAAAATACAGTAAATTGTATAAGGTGAAAGAAAAATGAACCTGTGGCTGCTGCTTAATAAAGCAGTGTGACATGGTGGGAAGACCATGGATTTGGGGGCAAGAATGATCTGGGCAAATCATGGCTCAGCTACCTACAAACTATGTGGCCTCTCTGGAGCTCTACGAATTCAAAGGAAAACTGTTTTCCCTTCCAGCTGTAGCTGCAGAAAGGGTAAGATTTGTGGCTCAGCTTAGAAGCAAGTATATGTAGGTGTGCTTTTTAGCTTCAGTCCTGGCTTTTTTTTTTTTTTTTTTTAATCTCAGAACTATTCTTTCCTTTTTTACTGTTCTTTAAAAAATGCCTTCCTGGGCTTCCCTGGTGGCGCAGTGGTTGAGAATCTGCCTGCCAATGCAGGGGACATGGGTTCGAGCCCTGGTCTGGGAAGGTCCCATGTGCCGCGGAGCAACTAGACCCGTGAGCCACAATTACTGAGCCTGCGCGTCTGGAGCCTGTGCTCCGCAACAAGAGAGGCCGTGATAATGAGAGGTCCGCGCACCTCGATGAAGAGTGGCACCCACTTGCCGCAACTAGAGAAAGCCCTCACACAGAAACGAAGACCCAACACAGCCATAAATAAACAAATAAATAAATAAATAAAATAACTTAGTTTAAAAAAAAAGGCTACAAAGATCTACTGTACAACACAGGGAATATAGCTAATATTTAAAAAAAAAATGCCTTCCTGTATGCTTATTAATGGGACAAGAGTATTAGTGATTATACTGGTTCAATAGGGCTACCATAACAAAACACCACAGCCTGGGTGGCTCAAGCAACAGAAATGTATTTTCTCACAGTTCTGGAGGCTAGAAGTCCAAGATCAAGGTGTTGATGGGGTTGATTTTCTCTGAGGCCTCTCTCCTTGACTTGCAGATGGCTCTCTTCTCCCTCTGTCTTCACATGGTCCTTCCTTTGTGCACACACGTCTGTGTCCTAATTTCCTCCTTTTATAAGGACACCAGTTATATTGGATTAGGGCCCACATAAACACCTCACTTTAACGCGGTCACCTTTCAAAGGCTCTTATCTCCAAATACTGTCACATTCTGAGGTACTAGGATTAGGCCTTCAATATATGAATTTGCAGGGGACACAATTCAACCCATGGCAGTGATTAAAAAAAAAATAGTAATAACCTCCCTCATACATTTCTTTAACTGTAAAATAGGGATATAAAGATGATTACTTTGTTCTGTGTATGCTTATTGTGAGGATTATAATGAGAAATTCACCTCAGTTGACTGACACAGTTGAGTCATATAATAGGTACTTCGCAATTGTTAAATATCTTCCTTTCCTGCCTTTGTCAGGGGAGAGAAATTCTGAAGTTGATTGATTGAAAAAAAGAGACACAGACCTTACCTGCTACAGTGATAGGGTGTGGGTGTTTTAAGTGTCAGAGACAACTGGGGTAGCCAGGGAAGGAGGAGTGGGGCAGTGGAGAAAAAAAAAGTTTGTATTTACTTTGGAGCATGAGATGATCGAGAAAGCAAAGGAGCTGAGGTGGCTTGAGGTAGACTCCAAAACTCAAAAAGCCCAAAGAAGAACTTAGCCCTGAAGTGAGAGAACTTCAGCAATAATGTTAAGAATTTTAGACTGAAAGGCATCATGATTCAATTCCTTTATTTTATGGAGGAGAAAACTGACATCCAGAGAGGTTAAGTAGCAGGCTAAAATCACATAGCTAAGCAATTGGTGGAAGACTAATCAACTCTGAAAAATTATGTCTATGATTGGGAGGAGCAGAATATGATAACTTGAGGAAAATATCTGAATTCTACCAGACTGTCAGAGCTAAAGCTGTATCTTATTCATTATTTATCTCCAGTTACCAGGGATGTGCCCAGCATATAGTATTCAGTGATGATTGTTAGGATGATTCAAAATAAATATTGAACTTGCAGGGGACTTGTTAAACCATAGGTGTACATTTTTGTGAATAAAACAATGCAGCATACTTATGAAATATATGGAATATCTTTAGTATCATCCTGGAGATCAGTATACAAAAAATTACTCTAATAAATGAGTTTCTAAGACTGCTGGATCTAAGGCCACTATTCAAAAATCAATTGTATTTCTTTATACCCGTAGCTAATACATACTAATGAATGCACATACACTACTGGTGGGAGTGTAGGTTGCACAGTCGCCTTGGAAAACTGGCAATATTCACTAAAGCTGAGTATACTCTTATCCTATGATCAAGCAGTTACTCTTCTAGGCAGTATATATCCAGGAAGAGCATGTGCACATATGTACCAAAAATCATGTGCAAGAATGTTTGTGCCTGCATTATTTGAAAGAGCTAATAACTAGAAACAACCTAAATGTCCATCAACAGTAGAATGAAGCAATAAATTGTGGCATATTCACATTGTGGGTATGATACAACAATCAATAAGCTACAACTACACAAAACATGTGGATGGATGTATCTTGTAAACCATAAAGGAGCCCACTCACAAAAGAATACATACTATATAATTCTACTTATATAAAGCTCCAGAAACAGGCAAAATTCTATGATGCTAGATAGAATCAGTATACTGGTTACCTTTGGAAAGGTAAAAGAGGATACTAAGGGGCTTCAGTGGTGTTAGTAATGTTATATTTCTTGATTGAGCTGAACACTTATTTGTATACTTTTCTCTATTTGTTATACTTAAATTATAAAAGGCTTAAAAGTATGTATTGAATTTTTATATATCATTGATATCTTAGAAGTAGTATCACATGATTATTTTAAATGAGACTGAAGCAGCTGTCAGAATGTATAGCTGCTTCAGTATATATATTTGAATGTATGCTGCCTCAAAAAATAAATAGAATTTAAAAAGACATCCCCACCCAGTCTCCTACCCTTTTTTTGGTTCAGTATCTTTTTTTGTACTCTTACTTGTTGTTTACTTATGGAATTGTATTTTTAACAAACAAAATAGTACAGTATGCAGTATAGCTTTTCAGTATTTAAATAGTTACTTCTCTCAGAAATTTTAAGGTACCAAAAAGGATTAAGCTTAGAACTGTGTGTACTATGATCCCAATTTCTCTATCTTTCTATCATCATTTCTAGGTGTAAAGGAAAAACTTGGAAGGATATAAGCGATAAGCAAACTTTTTTCTGAGAAGGGGGTAAACTTTCTAATTTTATATGTTTGATATTTGAATTTTTTACAATAAGCATGTGTCTTCTTTTTTAGTTTAAAAAGGTACACTTTTTACTAATTAAGCAAAAAGATAGATCTTAGCTATTAAAATATTTTATATCCTAGAACTAGAAAAAGTCTCAGCCTTTTTTCCTTTTATGCTTACTTATTAAAAATGTATAAAACCTAACAGTTTGGGCTTCCCTGGTGGCACAGTGGTTGAGAATCTGCCTGCCAGTGCAGGGGACACGGGTTCGGGTTCGAGCCCTGGTCTGGGAAGATCCCACATGCCGCGGAGCAACTGGGCCCGTGAGCCACAATTACTGAGCCTGTGCGTCTGGAGCCTGTGCTCCGCAACAAGAGAGGCCGCAATAGTGAGAGGCCCGCGCACCATGATGAAGAGTGGCCCCCGCTTGCCACAACTAGAGATAAGACCTCACACAGAAACGAAGACCCAACACAGCCATAAATAAAAATAACTAAACAAATACTTAAAAAAAAAAACCTAACAGTTGAATACTGTCAAGAAAAACACCAATAATTTAGATCTTTAAATTCCTATTTAATGTCAGCACTTAGATAAGACATAAAACTTTGATTTATGTGATTGGTTTTTTGTTTTTTGTTTTTTCTGTTTTTCCAAATTTTCTAGAGTAAGCAAAAATTACTTTATAATAAAAGTATTTAAGGGAGGCAAATCTTTATTATTTCAATCTTTGCTGGCGAGGTTAATACGTTGTACTTTTAAAGGATTTTTCTCCACTATATTTATTGTTCTTTTGTTCCAACTGGGAAGGGAAAAGCCAGACTGGAAGCTATAAAAAGTTATTTTGTGAGATGCTATTTTTCTAATGGTATTATTAAGAATTGCTAAAAATACACACAATAGATCTTGAGGAAAATGCAAACTGTTGGAATACAATTCTTTTAGTGGTATATTTTTCTTTCCAAAGTCAAAAGCCTTTGACTCATGAATATGCTCCCAAGGGTGCGTTAACCTGCCTCCTTTTCCTCCTCAAGTTTCCTAATTGCATTTTTAGCTTGTGTAATTGTATTTGTCCTTTGTATATATAAATATACAAACTATTTTAAAATAAATTCAGTTTGCTGGCTGATTAGTTTTATGCATTTGAATTGGATGGTGGTAAGAGGTCACAGGTCTTGTAAATATCCCTGGAAATTAGGAAATTGCTTAGAGATCAGGCCCTTTTGACTAGATTCATCCTCAACTTGGAAATAAAGTTAGTTTTCACCTTCCTCCACCCTTCTGCACAGTGGTTTGAAGACTCTAGCTTAAGTGAATAAGATCAGAAATTTTGAGGTTTATTTTTCTTTAAAAATATATACTGAGTGTTAGTATTTTTCAGACAATTAAGGGCTAACATCTAAGGGCTTCGGTTATAGTTCTTATGCTGCTGATTAGGTATTCCTTGGTGGTGATTAGTGAATGTACAAATGCAATCATTTGGTAGGGTTTAATCACTCATATGAGAGAGAAGTTCGTTACCCAGAAGGAGAAATTGAAGCTTGTATAACTTTCATTAGCCTTATTTTTTTAATAGCAAAAAAATAAAGAAGAATAATTTTTGACTAAATTAGGAATATTGAGTAATATAAGATAAATTGTTGTTTAAAAGAAATAGAGAACCTGGGGAAATACACTTATGTGAATATACTTTTCCACCATGTAGTATACTGTATGTATTATAGGTAGCTTATGAATAGTTGGCCCTTACCAAACCAGGACAGATTTCCCTCAGAGAGAGAGAGAGAAAGAAGTGCGACCTGAACAAGTTCATCTCCTTCTTTCTTTGCACTGGGTGGCTGAGCCCCAGTTATAGAAGGGGTCAGGGGAGGAAATGTCTCCTTTCCCAGGTTTCCTACATTAACTCAAAGTTGAGAAGAAGAGAGATGTATGGCTATACCTTTTTTTTTTTTTTACAGGTCTCTGAGGCAATGGGAGAGTGGGATGCATGTATTTGGGCAATGCTGTATTTCTTTCTGCTGAGATGAGTTAAGGGCCTGAGTCCTGAGGGTGGGTTTGAGCCACTTGGGATGATGAGCTCGGGAGGTGTGAGTGGCTGCTTAGGCCAAGCATTGCACAGTGGCGTGACTCTGTTAGCTTCAGGGGGTGGTTCTTCAAATGTGTAGTTAAAAAGCTTAGCTTTGTAGGCTCCCCAGGGGAGCGGCCTCTTCTTGAGGATTATTTTATTCTAACCTAATTCACAATTGCTACTCAAAATGCCGTAGCTTTTCCAGCCTTCCAGGCCAGTTGGTCTTCACTCCGAGGGTGACCAACTATCCCAGTGTGCCCAGGACTCTCGTGGTATTAGCACTGAAAGTGCTGCTTTCAGAAAAAAAAACCTCAGTCTTGGGGAAACCTCTCAGTCTCAGAGGGATGGTTGATCACCCTATTTTACTTCCCTGAGCCTTTAGCAGCTGTAGCATAGGAGGAGGGGAAATGCATTCTCGCTGCCACTGTGTACAATCTCTTCCCTGTAGTACAGATGATGAAGAGCTCTTGCATAGCAGTACAACCCAGGATGTAATTTCAGGGAGGAAGAATGTTGCTACATCCCAAGTGTGCCCAGATAGTGCTCTTCTGATTATCTATTGCTGCATAACAAATGACTGCAAAATTAAAATAACATTATTATCCCTTCTGGTTTCTGTGGTTCTGGGATTTGAGAAAATCTCAGCTGGCAGTTCTGGCTCCCTCACTATGACAGTGGCTACAACTGGAACAGCTGGAGACCGCTCCAACACCTCTGTCTTCATGTCATCTCAAGGCTTCTCTATGGGCTACTTTAAGCTCTCCTGGTTGCCTCCAGACAGGTGATGCTTACCTGGCAGTTTAGGGTTCTGGAGCAAGTATTCTAGCCAACAAGAAAGAAGCTGCCTCAAATGTCACATCAGATATTATTGTATAGCATCATTTTCACCATAGCCACAGGATTCAAGTGGGGAGCACAGACCCCACTTCTTTTTTTTTAAATATTTATTTATTTGGCTGCACCAGGTCTTAGTTGCAGCACGCGGGATCTTTAGTCATGGCATGCGAACTCTTAGTTGCGGCATGTGGCATCTAGTTCCCTGACCAGGGATCAAACCTGGGCCCCCTGCATTGGAAGCGCTGAGTCTTAGCCACTGGACCACTAGGGAAGTCCCTAGACCCTACTTCATGATGGTTAGAAGATCAACGTCACAACCTGTTGAGATGGAGACATTACTGCAGCCATCTTTGGAAAATATAATCCACCACAATTACCTTAGCTTCCAAATGCAGTTTTTCATTAATAAAAGTAGTAAAGTTGTTAAAATACGGTTTTTCCTCATGAATTTTCTTAATGCAATTTTTATTTCGAATGAAAACAAAAAGGTCAGCCTGTAAATGTTACTTGAATTGTTCTGAGAACTCTTGCTTACCACTGTTCTACTGGAATGAGTGTGTGTGTGTGTGTGTTTGTGTGTATGTGTGTGTGTGTGTATCTTCCCAAAAAGCCAGCTGACCAGCATAGGTGTAGTAAAAGTTCATTTGCTTCCATAGTAAGAATTTTAAGGGGTGTGTGTGTGTGTGTGTGTGTGTGTGTGTGTGTGTGTGTGTGTATGGGAGTTTCCATGCATACATGCACCCCAGAGGATGGAAAGGAAAGAGTAATTGGGAGGAGACAAGGACAGCAGTGGCACAGGACCATTCAGGTTGAATGGAAGCATTCATAGCAGGAAAGAACTCTGAAGACATTGATGGCTAGAGAGGGAGCTAAGGAACAAGGGCAGTGGCTATCATTTAGAAGTGAAGGGCAGGTATACCTATAGCATCACTTTAGTATGATCATTCAGTTTAAAATGTGGATGCTAATGTTCTGATGCAGCTTTCTTAGACTGTCTGTCTCCCATTGTGATGCTTAAGACCTATGAGTTATTTTTTCTGATAGCCTCCAGCTTCTCACTTCAGAGTAATGGAAACTGGAATTTTAAAAAATCTAATGCAGTTATTTGGGGAATTTGCTGACAGCACGGTTTTAGCAAAGTTTGAGGAAGGCATGCTACAAATCTTAATTTTATTAAACTGATATTTTTTGGTTTAATATATGTTTAATATTGCAACATTTATGATTCTTACATGAGTTCTATTGTTTTGTCCTAAACTCATTATTTTATTGAGGAAAATTTTAAAAAAATAGGATAGCAGAAAGATTATAATTCTAAGCCACCATTTGTTTAAAAAGATATTTTATGTGTTTGGATTGTAGGACTACTGTAATACGGTCCAGCTAGATTCTGGGATAGATTATCGGAAAAGGGAACTTCCTGCTGCAGGAGAATTCTACTACCTGTAAGTTTTTTTTAAATTTTAATTTTCTAAGTTTAATATCTAATAATTAATCAGGAAAAGATGAGAAAAATAAGCAGGGTAATTATTAGAAAATGAAAGCCTAGTTCTAAAGCCTGTGATTTTTAAAATACAAAATGTTATAATGTTAACTTCTTTAAACTGTGTTTTTTGCCATCCACATTTGCATGATTTATAATGTGTGATTGGAGGAAACCCTAATTAGTTTTTTGGGGAGGAGTGATGACAGATGGTTAGAAAGTAATGAGTATCCTTTTTAAGAAACTCTAGTATTAAGAGAATATCTTTATTGTGCTCAAGTAATTAATTATTTGTGGACATCTTCTAACAAATGTGTCATTTCTGTTCCCTGAAAATTGTTTTATTTTGTCAATCTGTTTGTATTTATCATTGTTGATTGACTTCCATACATAACTATGTAAAATATATATACACAAGTACAACTGGATATATTTTGTCTTTTAAAAGCTCAGACTCGGGCTTCCCTGGTGGCACAGTGGTTAAGAATCATCCTGCCAATGCAGGGTACACAGGTTCGATCCCTGGCCCGGGAAGATCCCACATGCCACGGAGCAACTAAGCCCGTGCACCACAACTACTGAGCCTGCGTGCCACAACTATTGAATCCCGCATGCCTAGAGCCCGTGCTCTGCAACAAGAGAAGCCACCGCAATGAGAAGCCTGCGCACCGCAATGAAGAGTAGCCCCCGCTCACCACAGCTAGAGAAAGCCCGCACGCACAGCAACGAAGACCCAACACAGCCAAACAAAAAATTAATTAATTAATTAATTATTTTTAAAAAACCTCAGGCACTCCTGAGTAGGAGCAATTTTTAATAATAGATGTGTTCAGCATGTGTAGTTAATGCTGAAAAACAAATATAGTTTGTTTTAAAATGTCATTTGTGAGAACCTGAAAAGGAAAAAGTGCTTTACAAATGCAAAGTGTTGTTTAGTGTATGCTGCTAGTGTTGGGCACCTAGTGGGTTCTCAGTAAATAGGTCTGTCTAAGGGCTAATTGTGATTTAACTCAAAGGCATGTTTCTGCTAATTTAAATTTTGATGACAACGTGCATATGAGAGGTTCAGAAAAGTTCTTGTCTCTGCCACCTTGTAAGCAGAAGTACTTTACTGTTTTTGAAGCAGAAATTAGCTAGAAAAATCACATAATTAAAATTGCATACTTTACAGTGTACCAAGGGGACTGTTTCAGTTTATTATTCAGATTCTGATGATTATTATAGGAGGTTCTTCATCTGCCCTTAAGTACTTTGTCTTTAAATACTTTATAATTTTGAAAAATCCTTAGAACACTTTTTTTTCTGCTTTAACTTGGACTTTTTCCTCTCCATTTCTTTTATGTTTGTGCTTTCTGGTCTTTTTATTTTTCTGATATTCACAAGATTTCCCTGAAGCTTTGCTACCTATTTCTTGATATGCCAGATGTATGGTACTTAGAAATTAATTTATTATTATTCCTTTTATTCTTTTTCAAATCCTTGTTCCTTGTTTTCCCACAAAGTATATCCTTATGTGGAAGAATTAAACATTTTCCTAAAGGGGAGTTCCTTCAATAAAGATGGTTGCCTGACTCTAAGTCATGAAATTTGTTTCCAGGTGCTAGAGAGGTCTTGGTGGAATTTACAGGAGTTGGAAAGGCAGCTTTTGCTTTAGCAGAGCCACTTTCTCTCTGACCTACCCTGTGTTGCCTCTTCCTCTTCCTGAAAAAAGTAATACAGTTCTAACACATGGAAATTCAGGTTTGTACTTTAAACAAGTACTGGAGGAAATCAGAATCTAACAACGTCCCAGAATCCAGAAAACTAGAATCTACAAAAGCTACCGTGGAACTCTAGAATGGCTTTCTTTTTTTTATTTTTATTTTTAAAAATTATTTATTTATTTATTTATTTTTGGCTGTGTTGGGTCTTCGTTTCTGTGCAAGGGCTTTCTCCAGTTGCGGCGAGTGGGGGCCACTCTTCATCGCGGTGTGCGGGCCTCTCACTATCACGGCCTCTTTTGTTGCGGAGCACAGGCTCCAGACGTGCAGGCTCAGTAATTGTGGCTCACGGGCCCAGTTGCTCCGCGGCATGTGGGATCTTCCCAGACCAGGGCTCAAACCCCTGTACCCTGCACTGGCAGGCAGACTCTCAACCACTGCGCCACCAGGGAAGCCCTAGAATGGCTTTCTTAAAAATATGTAAATTCTTTAACCTTCAAGGAAAGTAGATTTTTTAAAAAATTTTATTTATTTTTGGCTGCATTGGGTCTTCGTTGCTGTGCACAGGCTTTCTCTAGTTGTGGCAAGTGGGGGTTACTCTTCGTTGCACTGCGCGGGCTTCTCATGGTGGCTTCTCTTGTTGCGGAGCATGGACTCTAGGCGCGTGGGCTTCAGTTGTTGTGGCACGCGGGCTTCAGTAGTTGTGGCTCGCAGGTTCTAGAGTGCAGGCTCAGTAGTTGTGGCACACAGGCTTAGTTGCTCTGCGGCATGTGGGATCTTCCCAGACCAGGGCTTGAACCCGTGTCCCCTGCATTGCAAGCGGATGCTTAACCACTTGGCCACCAGGGAAGTCCTAGGAAAGTAGATTTATTTATGAATTTAACATCAAAAGAGCTTTATCATAATCTGATAATCAAGAATATAGAGCCTGGGGGCACACCTCAGAGGGAAGGCAGATATGTGTGCCTGAGGAGAATTAGGAATTAAAGTCATCTCAGAAGTGGGAGAATAGTATTAGATACCCAGATGGGATGCTAGGGATGTCATTTGTATTGTTTCAGATGAGCCCTTGAGTAGAACTTCTTTCATGAAAGAGTAAAAGAAAAGTTCCTGGGGTCATGTTAACATTTCTAATTTAATTAGGTTTCGTTTTATCTTGTTCCTATAGGAAAACATTACTTTCCCCTCTATAACAGATTTTAATGTGCCATGCTATATATTGCCCTATTAAAGCATGTATTTCTCTTTATTACCCTCTGCCTAAACATCTGGAATTGGTTCCTGAATATACAAGTCCTGACTACTCCCTTTGTCAATCTCACTGGCATTCCAACTAAAAAAAAGAAAAGCAAAATTCTAGCTTCCCTCTAGGGGAACATCACGCACTATCTCAGAATTTCATATATGCAGAATCCCATATATGATCTTTAATTAAATAGAAATAGTCATTAATTCAGTATTTTATTAGTCTAACTTTCCAAAAGCCAATCTAAAATGTCCCAAAACGTAATTCATATAATATCAAGAATTACCAGAGATTTAAAAAACTGCTCCAAATTTGACATGGAACAATTTCTATAGTTCATAATATTGTCTGAGTTATACAAGAACTAATTCATACAAGCCATTGTATGTTTGTATGTAATCTATTTCAGTTGTAGTTTTATATCACATTAAATTTAGAAATCCTAGAGTACCTTTATAAATAAGTTCCAGTTGCTTTTGGTTCATCCCAAGAAGTTTTTAATCTCACATAAAACTAACTCAAAAGAGAATTTAAATTTAGCATGTTGTAAGCCACAGAGCTTGAGTGCAAAAATCCAAACTTTTGCATAGATTAAAACATCCCATGGTTCTCCAGTTTTTCATTCTGTGGTAACTGATCTCCCCAGAGGTGAGCACAAAGTCATTTTCTTACTGGTTTCTTGGTGGATTGGGCTCAGTAAGATTCCCCATGAGTGGACTATGGTTTGCCAAAATCCATACAGCTCAACCAAACATTGGGCTTCTTGTTTGCACTTGGGCGGAGACTTGGACCAGCAATTTATTGTGAATTACCTGGTGTTTGCCAAAGGAGGCCCCATCCCATGCCTTCCAGAGAATTTAACTGCTTCAGATTAGCTCTCTGCTATGGGGCTGGTGACACTAGAGGTTATCATTTTATATATGCAACAATGAGCATCTCTTTTCTGACAGGACGCACCACTGCTGAGGGGTCCATGGGTTGCTGCCCCAGACCATTTTGCTGTAAATTCTGTGAAGGGTTATGTTTTCCTGGAGAGAGGAGGTCAGGTCACCTTGGACTCACCCTCACTCTCTGTCTTTTTTCTTTTTCATTCAGGAGCTGAGTAGTGCAGGTTCTTTTTTTCTACTAAAAAGAAGGAAGGAAGGAAGTTGGGGAGAGGTTTCCTATTCAAACACCATATCTCCACCATACTCACATACAAACACCCTACCCCCAACATAGAAGCCATGGCCTCAGTGGAATATTTTAAACTGAACCAAAAGGGGTAAAGGGAGGTGTTGGGCTTTGGATTTGATTTTACCCTACTTATGAAGTAATAGCTTTGCCTGTATTATTTCATGAATGCTGGCAGAAGACACAAGAAACCTGGGTCAGAGACAAAGGATTTTAGTACTCTAGGCACAGATAGCATGTTGAGTCAGTTCCCTCCTTGCTCCCTAGTCCCGTTAGGGAAGGGAGGAGGAGTTTTGCTGAGGGCGCAGATGGATGCCTGCATAGGCAGTGAGTTGTGTTACAGGAGAGGAACTCTGAGTTTGGGGAATGTACCAATTTATAGTCAGAAGTAAGCAAGCCTGCTTTTTTCTCAAGGGAGACATTGCCTCATCCCTCAAGGTTTCTCTCTGCAAATACACCTTAAGAAATTGTTAAGGCCTTGCATTCTTGGCATACTTAGCAAGAATGTGGGTGAGTGAGAGACCCAGGGATAACTGTCTCTCCTCACAGGGGACATTTATCAGACTTTTAACCTTAAAGAAGCCAGACTTTCTCCCTTTATTTCATTTGGCTCCTATCCACCAAAGTTATCCACCACTTCAACAAAATTATATCTGAATACGTTATTCAGTTATTTAATCCCTCAATTAAATTGTCTCAAGACCATTTCAATTCCATGTATATGGGGACTATGGATCATACTGAAATGATGAAAAATATATGTTGCAACTTTTCAGACACAGCCCAAATAGTCCCGTATTCGTACCTGGCTAACATAGTACATGTATTCATCCATCTTTTGAACAGTTTTAAGGAATTTCTTCTTAAATACTTTTACCAATGGAAACTTCATGTCTCAAGTACTCTTAATTTTCCACTTGGGAAACATCTATTCCAAATAGGAAATGACTTCTAAGAATATATCTTTGAACACCATTTTTTAAAAAAAGTTTGCTGGCTAAAAACACACAGCTTCAAGGTACAGCTCTGTCTTAGAAGAAAGGTCTGTGAAAACAAAGACTGGAACTCATGCATGTTACAACTTACTTCCCCACAATTAAAAATTTCTTGTTTTTTTGCCTGTGATATTCCCTACACATACTCCCCTGCCCCCAACTGGGACAACCATTGATGAAAATTTAAAACATTTCTTAGCTTGTTTGTCATATCTTCTCATGCCTAAAACTTTGACAGAGATCTGTCTTCTGCCTGGAACGTTGCCACCTTCTGGTTCAGCAGAGTCTCTAGGGCATCTTGGGACCTTCTCCTCATCCCCCATCATTACCATTCCAGTCGTTTCTGCCCCAGACATTGGAATCTGCAGTTTCAGTCTTAGTTTTTCTCACCAGAGTACCAGCCGAGCCATTTCCTGTTTCAGTTCCCACTGAAGAACCTCTGAAACACCTGCCAATAGAGGCAACTTGAAAATTGTTAAGTCTGGCTCCCTTCCTTTTATTTTTTAAATTTTTATTTATGTATGTATGTATGTATGTATGTATATGTGTATATATGGCTGTGCTGGGTCTTCGTTGCTGCCCATGGGCTTTCTCTAGTTGCGGTGAGCAGGGGCTACTACTCTTCGTTAGGGTGCGTGAGCTTCTCGTTGCGGAGCACGGGCTCTAGGCACGCAGGCTTCAGTAGTTGTGGCACGTGGGCTCAGTAGTTGTGGCTCAGAGGCTCTAGAGCGCAGGCTCAGTAGTTGTGGCACATGGGCTTAGTTGCTCCACAGCATGTGGGATCTTCCCGGACCAGGGCTCAAACCCATGTTCCCTGCATAGGCAGGCGGAATCTTAACCACTGCGCCACCAGGGAAGTCCCCCCTTCCTTTTAGACTGTGATTTATTTCAGTTCCATGGACTAGGCTGCCCAGGGTCCCTGCATAGGTTAGGCTGTGTGCATAACCCCATTGAAACACTTGATCTCTGGTCACCTACACCAAAGTTTTTATGGACTGATGCCAAACGTGGGCCTGCTATACTTTCCCTTCAGTTCCCTGAATTCTCTCATGTATCTTTTAGAGTCTTCTACATTCATATCAGTCCTACTTCTGACACTAGTGCATGGTGTCACAGTGGAGCCATGATGGTATTGAAGAGAAGATACCATACAGGTAAACAATATGAAATTTATTTAGCAGCAAAAGATACAAAAACGTATCCATATGGAGACAGTTGAGTAAAACAGAAGACAACATAGCATATTCTCATTGGAAGTTTAAGTTTTTCTGGCCTGTGAAGCTGACATATAGCACCTGATCAGGACAAGGATCCCAACAGGTCATGTTTATCATTCTTGGGTGAGTGGTTTAGAGACACTCTGGCTATGTGCCTGCCTGCTCACCAGGTACAATTACCAGGTACAAACCCCAGGACATGCCTCAATGTTCACTGTCAATCAGTGTGAATCAAAGGTCAGTTTCCCATTCTTCAACAAGACCAGACTAGGCCTTCCCGAAGTCTGTTCCTCAGAGGGAGGGGTACAGGATTTCTGCCTCTGGCAATTAGAGAAACTGTCTAGCTTCATGAGGTTCAGGCTGTTGATCTGGTTAATTCTTAAGTCTGGGGAAGGGAAGAAGACCGTTGGGGACATTTTTGACATTTACAGATTAAATTTTATTCTTAGCATCATGACACGGAACATATAGGTTTATCTACTTAGTCATAAGCATAGTCAAAAACTAAAATATTTACAGATAAAATAATACAATGTATGGGATGTGCTTTAAAATAATCCAGGATGGGAGAATTAAGGGGAGGTATAGTTGAAACAAGATTGGCCATGTATTGAGTGGGTGATTGTTACATCAGGTTTATTATACTATTGTCTTTACATGTATACATGTGTGAAATTTTCCACAATAAAAAGTTTTTTTTAAAAAAGGTACAAATCTTCTCTATTTTTTTTTCTGATTATGCTAGCGAGAGTTTTATTAGTTCTATTCATCTTCTCAAAGAAACAACTTTGTTTTATTCTCTCTGTTGCTTTATGTTTTATATTTTATTGATTTCTTTTCATTTTGTCGATAGTTTCCTTTGCTGTGGAAAAGCTTTTAAATCTAATTAGGTCCCATTTGTTTATTTTTACTTTTATTTCCTTTGCTTTAGAGGACAGATCCAAAACAATATTGCCAAGATTTACGTCAAAGTGTGTTTGGCCTATGTTTTCTTCTAGGAGTTTTATGGTTTCTGGTCTTACATTTAGGTCTTTAATCCATTTTGAGTTTATTTTTATGTATGACATAAGAAAATGTTCTAATTTCATTCTTTTACATACTTTGCCTATTTTTAAATTGGGTCATTTGTCTTTTTATTGTTGAATTTTAAGTGTTCTTTATGTATTCTAGATACAAGTTCCATGTCAGATATATGATTTGCAAAAATATTCTCACATTCTTTTTTTTTTTTAATTTTGTTTGGTGTCCTTTGAAGCACAAAATTTTTAAATTTTAATGAGGTCCAATTTATTTTTTCTTTTGTTGCTTATGCTTTTGGTGTCACATTTGAGAAACTATTGCCTAATCCAAGGTCACAATGATTTATGCCTATGTTTTCTTCTAAGAGTTTTATAGTTTTAGCTTTTATATTTAGGTATTTGGTTAATTTCAAGTTATTTTTATATGTGGTGTGAGGTAGTGGTCTATCTTCTTTCTTTTGCATGTGGATATCTAGCTGCCTCAGCACTATTTGTTGAAAAGACTATTCTTGCCCTACTGAATTGTATTGACCCCCTTTTTGAAAATCAACTGACTGTAAATGTAAAGGGTTATTTCTGGTCTCTCAATTATTATATTCCATTGATCTATTTGTCTAACTTTATGTCAATACCACACTGTCTTGATTTCCATAACTTTGTTCTAAGTTTTGAAATTAGGAAGTGTGAGTCCTCCAACTTTGTTTTGTTTTGTTGGGTGTTCAAGATTGTTTTGGCTATTCTGAGTCCTTTGAATTTCCGTATGAATTTTAGGATCAGCTTGTCAAGTTCTACAAAGAAGCCAGCTGGAGTTTTGATAGGGATTGTGTTGAATTTGTAAATCACATTGGGGACTACAATATGAAGTCTTCAGATCCATGAACATGTAATGTTCTTTTCGTTTTCTAGGGCTGCCATACAAAGTACTGCTAACTGATATCTTAGAAAGCAGAAATTTATTCTCTCATTCTGGAGGCTAGAAGTCTGAAATCAAAGTGTTGGCAGTTTGGTTCTTTCTGGGCAGTATGGACAATGTGCTCCATGCTTCTGGTGGAGTTCTTTGGCTTGTAGGTGCATTGCTCTAGTCTCTGCCTTTAACTTCATATGCTATTTTCCGTGTGTGTGTGTGTGTGTGTGTGTGTGTGTGTGTGTGTTTCCAAATTTGCTCTTCATATAAGGACACCAGTTATCATGTTAGGGACAACTCTAATCCAGTATGACCTCATCTAAGCTTAATTACATTTGCAAAGACCCTATTTCAAAATAAGGTCACATTCACAGGTATTGGGAGCTAGTACTTTAACATCTTTCTGGAGGACACAATTCAACTCATAACAGCTGTCTTTCCATTTATTTTGGTCTTCTTTAATTCCTTTCAACAATGTTTTATAGTTTTCAGTGTATAAAATTTGCAATTCTTTTGTTAAATTTATTCATAAACATTTTATTCTGTTTTAAACTAGTGTAAATGGAATTGTTTTCCTAATTTCCTTTTTGGTTTGTTCATTGCTACTGTATAGCAATGTAATTGATTTTTAAAAAAATCTTTATTGAAGTATAATTGCTTTACAATGGTGATTGTAATTGATTTTTGTGTATTGATCTCATAACCTGAAACCTTGCTAAACTTGTTTATTAGTTCTAATAGTTTCTAGTAGATTTCTTAGGATTCTCTAAATATAAGATCATATCATCTGGAAATAGAGATAGTTTACTTCTCCCTTTTCAATCTGAATGCCCTTTATCTATTTTTCTTGCCTAAATTTCCTGTCTAGAACCTTCAGTGAAATGTTGAATAGAAGTGGTATATTCTATCATAGAGAGTGGACACCCTTGACTTATTCCTGAGCTTGGGGGAAAGACTTCAGTCTTTCACCATTAATTATGATGTTAGCTCTAGGTTTTTCTTAGATGCCCTTTATTAAATTAAGGACATTCCCTTCTATTCCTAGTTTTTGAGTGTTTTTATCATGAAGGGGTGTTGGATTTTGTCAAATGCATTTTCTGTTTCTATTGAGATGATCATGTGGTTTTTGTCCATTATCCTATTGATATGGTGTATTTTATTAATTGATTTTTGGATTTTAAATCAGTCTTGCATTTCTGGGATAAATCTCTCTTGCTTGTGGTGTATAATACTTTTTAATATATTGCTGGACTTAGTTTGCTAGCATTTTGTTGAGGATTTTTGTGTTTATACTCATGAGAGATATTGGTCAGTAGTTTTCTTTTTGGTGGTGTCTTTGTCTGATTTTGCTATCAAGGTAATACTGGCCTCATAGAATGAGTTTTGAAGAGATCCCTCCTCTTCTGTTCAGATTATATCTTTTTTCTTGAGTTGGCTTCAGTGGTTTGCGTCCTTCTAGGAATTTGCCCATTTTATCCAAGTTATCTAATTTGTTGGTACACGGTTGTTAATAGTATTCCCTTATAATTCTTTTTATTTCTATAAGGTTGGTAGTAATGTCCTTTCTTTCATCCCTGATTTTAGTAATTTTAGTTTTCTCTCTTTTTCTTAGTCCATTTAGCTAAATGTTTGTCCATTTTATTCAGTTTTTCAAAGAACTAACTTTTGGTTTTATTGATTTGCTGTATTATTTTTCTATTCTTTATTTCATGAATTTCCACTCTAATCCTTATTATTTCCTTCCTTCCACTTGTTTTAGGTTAATTTTATCTTTGTCCACGGTCTTATGATAGAAGTTAGGTTGTTGGTTTGAGATTTTTCTTCTCTTTTAATGTAGGCATTTATAACTATAAATTTCCCTATATAAGCACTACTTTTGCTGCATCTCATGAGTTTTGGTATGTTACGTCTTCATTTTCATTGTCTCAAAGTATTTTCTAATTTTCCTTTAGATTTCTTTTTTTGACCCATTGGTTATTTAGGAGTGTGCTGTTTAATTTCCACATATTTGTGAATTTCCCAAATAACTCTCTGTTACCAATTTCTAATTTCACTCTACTGTAATTGGAGAACATTCTTTGTATAATTTCAATTCTTTTTAATTTATTTAGGCCTGTTTTATGGCCTAGGATATGATCTTTCTTTGAGAAGGTTCCATGTGCATTTGAGAAAATGTATATTCTGTTGTTATTGAGTGGAGTGTTTATTTAGATGTCTGTTAGTCTAATTTGTGTATAGTGTAGTTCAAGTCTAATTATTTCCTGTTGATCTTCTCCCTAGTTGTTCTATCCATTGTTGAAAGTTGGATATTGAAGTCTCCAACTATTACTGTTGAATTGTCTGTTTCTCCCATAAGTTATGTCAGTTTTTGCTTCATGAATTTTGAGGGCTCTGTTTCTAGGCACATATATATTTGTAATTGTTATATCATCCTGATGGATTGATACTTTTATCATTATAAAATATTCCTTTTAGTCTCTAATAACATTTTTGTTGTTGTTTTAAAGTCTGTTTTGTCTGATATTAGTAGTGGTTGCTTTTTTCACAGTGTATCTTTTTTTCATCCTTTTACTTTCAACCTATTTGTATCTTTGAACCTAAAGCATATCTCCTGTAGATAGCATATAGTTGGAACTAGCTTTTTTATCCAGTCTACCAATCTCTGCCTTTTGATTAAATTGTTTAATTCATTCACAAATTATGTTATTATTGATATAATTGGGTTTACATCTGCTCTTTTATTTTTCATTTTCTTTATGTTTCATGACTTTCTTGTTTCTCTGTTCTTCCTTTACTGATTTCTTTTACATTAAGTGAATATTTTTAGTGTAATATTTTCATCCTTTTAATGATTGTTTTCCATTATATTTTTTTGTCATTTTTTAGTGAAGAACTTTTATCTCTATGAGAAGTATAAAGTTTCATTCAAACTGAAATGTTGTCTCAAATTCAAAATGAAGCATTGCATGTTGCTATATGTTTTGATAATTAAAATATCAGTAATGGTAATGAATCTTTACCCTAAGACCACCTGTAGGGAAAAGGTCTCTATGGTGGGAAAATATAGTTGATTCTCAAAAGTAGATACACAGTAGTATCTTTGTCATAAGAACTCCTGTTGATATTTTATCAATGAGTAAGGCTCTGTGACATTGCAATCTTACAACTGTATATTAGTAAAATACAACAGTAAGAGTTTTCTGCTTTATGTATTATAGGGCGTTTTCTGCTTTATGTATTATAGGGCATTATAGGGCATCAGGTAGGCCATTTATTATGTCTCTTAAAAATCACAAAATTGTCCTATTTGACATAATTTAGTTGTACATTTAAATATTAATTAATCTTATATTAACACAAGGACTGCTGAATTAAAAATTAATTTCAAGGATTTGAAACTATTTGAAACACCACCTAAAAAGTGGGAAAGCAGCGAAAGAAGTCCATCTTGTATATATTTGGGTATCAGTTTCCATCAGTCAGCTCAGCACACCTTTTATCTTATATTCCTTTATTGAACTGTAATTTGACAATAGCATGTTACAGTGTTTGTTTTCCAGCAGGCCAGACACAACCAGAATAGAGCTGGCTCACCATTTCCAGCTAAACACATTGACAAAGTATTCAATTACATGACTGTACTCATCTAGTAAAGTATAAATAAGCTATATATACAACATGTACATGAGTAGATAATATATATACTTATACATATAAAAGTACAGAAGAAAGTTGCTAAATTTCCTTAGAATTCTTGTCTTGTTATTTCGTCTTCAAATATATCACATTTATAACTAAAAATCTTCAACATAAGTAAAGCTGATCCGGCAGAAGTCCTATATCTTTAGTTAGTTTTGCTGTGTACCTTTTTTATACCTATTAAAACTCCCTGGCCTCTCTTTCTGAGGTGGATGTGACTATCTTCTTCACCTAAAGAGGATTTAGAGATTCTTACTCTCCAGCTTCTTCTTCATTTTTATTGTTGTTGTTTAAAATATTTAATCATTATAGCCTTTCTGAAATTTTATGAAAAATAATTATTTTTAGATCTACCAAGTTGCAATTTTACATGTTACACCACTGATTTATTTGGGGGGAATGCAATATATAGATTTAGTAGAAATTTTATGTAGAGTTTGGGGCTGAGAAAGGGGGAGGTGATTAAGGTCTGGAATTTGAGAGCTAAAGGTGCTAGATCCCGCTTGCTGCATTATGCATAGGTCAAGATTAATGGAACCAGTTAAGTTACTCTCCAGGTGATTGAGAAGGGTGGGAAATTTAGAGACTGAAATGGATCTCTGAACAGTCAATTAAGCCTTTGAGTGATTGAGAAGAAGATAAATACTAGGACAAAATCCATCCTAACAACTGGTTCTGTTATGTAAAACAAACCTAAAGTATTTGAAATGCAACCAAGTCCGTTTTATATTAAGGCGAGTATAAACCAACTTAATCTTAGACCTGCCTCCAGCCCCAGATTATGTTTGGTATGAGCACAAAGAGCTGTACAGCATGAATGCACAAGGAATCAGTAGAGTGAGAAGGCTCACTGCCAGGGAAGTTTGGCACAAGAACTCTAAGAGGAAGGGGAAATTTCTCTCTCGTTGAATCAACTTTGGCTCTCTGGAATAGAGAACATGGAGAGAGAGGGACCAAGGAAAGCCAACCCTATTCTACTTGTTGATACCTTAACAAGCTGTTGATTTTTAAAAGGGGATAAAGGGGTAAAGTGTGGGTAGCATTCTGTTCCTCTGAGTCAATCCTAATGAAGTAGGAGGTTCTTGAAGAAATTAATTTCCATTTAAATTCATGTGTGACCCTCTTCTAGAAACCTCCACTTGTTTTGGAATTTTTGTAGAGAATTTCAAATGATTCAGCAACAATAAGGTCTTTTTTGACATATTCTATTTCTTGAGTGTAAGTCTTATGTTGAATGCCTTATTTCAGCTATAGAAATTTTCTCAAAATTGAAATGACTGATTACTTTCCTCTCCGTTTACTAATTTATTATGGAATAATAAATCATGATTCTCATACTTCCAAAGCAGTCAGGCTTTTAATCCAGGGTACTGTACTCCAGGATTCCTATAGTTGTTGATGCCAAATTTCCTGGCAACGAAACAGTGGTCGATTCCAGGGCTTTTCTGACTTAAAGACAGAGTAGTTCTACTCAACAGAAAATGGAAACTTGCCCCTCCAGTGCAGTTTCTGAGCTTAACAAAAGGTGACAGAAGCAATGAAATGGGTGGATTTTACCCAGAGCATTTAGAACAAAGGAAAAAGAGTCTGTGCTCTGCTTGGGCCCCTCACACTCTGCCCCCCAACAAAAAGCATTTGAAAAGAGTGATTCTGCTTCTTCTTCAGAATGACTTTTAATTCTCTTACCATGGTCACCTTTTGATTATCTGTGAGCAGATTTTTTCTTTTTTCTTTTTTTTAAAATTTTTATTGGAGTATAGTTGCTTTACAATGTTGTGTTAGTCTCTACTGTACCGCAAAGTGAATCAGCTACACGTATACATATGTCCCCTCTTTTTTGGATTTCCTTCTCACTTAGGTCACCACAGAGCATTGAGTAGAGTTCCCTGTACTATGCAGTATGTTCTCTTTAGTTATCTATTTTATACATAGTATCAATAGTGTTTATATGTCAATCCCAGTCTCCCAATTCATCTCTCCCCCCACCCTGCCCTGGTCCCCTTGGTATCCATACGTTTGTTCTCTACGTCTCTTGTCTCTTTTTCTGCTTTGTAAATAAGATCGTCTATACCAATTTTTTCAGATTCCACATATATGCGTTAATATACTATATTTGTTTTTTATTTTACATCTTATCTGCTCTACGTAGCATACCACTGATGGGGCAGTTACCCAGAATTAAAGTCCCTTAAATTCTTTATCCCTACTCACTTGTAAGAGCTTATGTTTCTGTCTCCCCTCATGAGAGAAAGGGGGATACAATTCAAAGCATCTAAGCTTAATTCCTGTATTTTCTCCTGATCATTTTGATGCTACTCAAGGCAGTCTTCCTTAAGATATGCCTCTGTGGTTAAAATTGAACTACACAGGGGCTTCCCTGGTGGCGCAGTGGTTGAGAATCTGCCTGCTAATGCAGGGGACACGGGTTTGAGCCCTGGCCTGGGAAGATCCCACATGCCGCGGAGCAACTCGGCCCGTGAGCCACAATTACTGAGCCTGCGCGTCTGGAGCCTGTGCTCCGCAACGAGAGGCCGCGATAGTGAGAGGCCCGCGCACCGCGATGAAGAGTGGCCCCCGCTTGCCACAACTAGAGAAAGCCCTCGCACAGAAACGAAGACCCAACACAGCCATACATACATACATAAAAAAAAAAAAGAATGTAAGCAGACAAGAATCTCATTAAAATTTTTTTTTAAAAAAATTGAACTACACAAAGCTGAGCAGAACATGTTCTTCCATCCATGTGACATGATATTCTTGTAGCCCCAGAAGAAAACTCTGAATTTATCTCCCCTTTTACATTAAAAAATCATGTTTAATTTAGTGCCCTCTTTAGGCTGTAGCTTTTCCATGCAACTTCTTTTGACTACCAGGCTTTATCCCTCCTCAGTTTTATTGGTTAGGCTGAAATATTTTTCAAGTATGTTTATAATTATAATGTTATAATTTTAATCACTGTATTTTTGTATAATCTATATCCTTGTGTGGTTTTTGTACATTCGTTTTCTGAATATACCTATTGCCAACCTTGGGTTGTATGTTCCAAACACTTGATTTTTTTTTTTGAAACTAGCTGACCCTCATCCTTTTTTAGAGTTTCACAGACATGGTTGTATTTCTGAGTATAGATTTTTAGTGTAAGGTTCACAGACATGGTTGTATTTCTGAGTATAGATTTTTAGTGTAAGGTTCACAGACATGGTTGTATTTCTGAGTATAGATTTTTAGTGTAAGGTAATGCTGCTGTCTTTTTAAATAGTTTCAATGGAAAACTGACAAGAGGGCCCTGGAGTTGCAGACTCACTGCTGTTACTCTAGTTTTTTTTCTCCATTATAAGTGAATCACCACCACCACCACCAGCCCCATTTTGAAGTTAAAGGCATTTTCTCTGGCTGAAATTTTTACAATAAAGTTGCATTCTTGAAATTTCCTACTTAAAAAAGTCCAGAGATCTTAGGTGTTTTTAAGAATAGATTTACAAATTTTCTTGTCTATCATAGTGACATTTTACCAAGAAAATCCTTCTGGATTAACTTGCATTGATTATATTTGTATTTTTATTCCATTTCCAAAAATGATTTGCAGCAACTTAGATTAAAATTATTTATCATACCTTCACCATAATCACTAAAATGGAAGAGATGGAAAATACCAAGTATTGGCAAGGATGTGGAACAAGTAGAACTTCTTGTACACTGCAAGTGAGAGAGTAAATTGCTACAACTCCTTTGGAAAACTGCTTGGCAGTATCTACTAAGCTGAATGTAGATATACCCTATGAATAGCAATTCTACTCCTAGTTGTATACCCAGCAAACATGTATACATGAGTTTACCAAAAGGCATGTATTAGAATGTTCACAGTAGAACTATTCACAGTGGCCCCAAACTATAAACTACACAAATGTTCATTGTTAGGGACTGAATTGTGTTCCCCCAAAATTCATAGGTGAAGCCCTAACCCCCAGTGGGACTGTTTTTGGGGATAGGGCCTTTAAGGAGGTAATTAATTAAATGGGGTCATATGGGTGGAACCCTAATCTCATAGGATTGGTGTCCTTATAAGAAGAGGAAGAGACAACAGAGGAAAGACCATGTGAGGACACAGCAATAAGATGGCTACCTGCAAGCCAAGGAGATAAACCGCAAAAGAAATCAAACCTGCCGACACCTTGATATTAAGACCTCCAGCCTCCAGAACTGTGATAAAATAAATTTTTGTTGTGTAAGCCACCAGTCTGTGATATTCATTTGTGGCAGCCCTAGCAGACTAATACACTCATCAACAGTAGAATGATAATAAACTGTGGTATTTTCATGCAATAGAATATTACTGTACAGAAACAAAAATAAACAAACTACTTCTACATGCATGGATGAATCTCATAATATTGAGTAAACAAAGCCAGACACTTGCTAATAAAGGAAATGAGTTTATATGAAGCAATATGTACCCTGATATCCAATTTGAAAATCATTTAGGACACACTGTCATTGATTTGATCAATGTCGGTGCAAAATGAAAGACACTTTCCTATGTCTGGAATATTTGTTAACCAGCAAAGGTCAGGACTATCAGATTCGGTAATTAATACTTCGTGTTTTAAAAACCTTTAAGAAATAATAAAAATAAAAACCTTAAAAATGGTGACTTTCTGGGCTTCCCTGGTGGCGCAGTGGTTGAGAATCTGCCTGCCAATGCAGGGCACACGGGTTCGAGCCCCGGTCTGGGAAGATCCCACATGCCACGGAGCAACTGGGCCCGTGAGCCACAATTACTGAGCCTGCGCGTCTGGAGCCTGTGCTCCGCAACAAGAGAGGCCGCGACAGTGAGAGGCCCGCGCACCGCGATGAAGAGTGGTCCCCACTCGCCGCAACTGGAGAAAGCCCTCGCACAGAAACGAAGACTCAACACAGTCATAAATAAATAAATAAAAAGAACGTGAATTTCTTTAAAAAAAAAAAAAAAGCAGTTTAAAAAATGGTGACTTTCACATATTAAACTTCTGATGTATTTAAATTTTAAAATAATTTTATTTAGCATTTATTTTGTGTTAATGTTTCCTTCTAATGTTTTCTACTATCATAAGTCTTTATCAGGTAGAGATCATTTTAACATGTTATTGAAATACATAATCTTGTCATAGTATATTGACTTATACTAGTGATAAGCCATGAATTTATTATTATTATGGAGTTTTTTGGACAGAAAACTGCTGAAACTTTTAGTATAATCCTATAATAGAAAAATGGTTCACTGTTTATTATTATTATGGGCACATTATTTGAGAACACATAAAGTATTGTGATAAATACAGAATTACTTAGGATTTCAGGGATTTTCCAGATTAATATCTTTCGGGAATTTGGAAACACTTTTTCTGGAATTCCCCGATTTTCCAGCTGTGTGATTACCTGCAACTCTCCTCTGGTTCTTCATGCCATAAGGACTGTAGGTTTTCTGTTGGAATTTTAGTTGCCCTGAGCAGTACTGATTTTATTGTCTTTCGTCTGAAAAAGCTGTAAAAATGAGTAACACGCCATTTTTCCCTTCTCCCAAGTGTCAGCTTCTTCTAGAATCTGCCTGCTTCTGTTCACTTTCCAGTGCCTTCAGGTTACCTGTTTTTGTACTTTGTGCAGAGTTTACAGCTGCCATCAGCAGGAGAGTCAGCTAGGGCAGAGCTTAGTTGGCCCTACTAGAAGCATAACTCCTCTCCCTGTTCTGATAGAGCACAACTTCTACTATCTTCTTGAGAAGACTGCATGGGAAATATATTTTTTGAGGGCTCATCTGTCCAAAAATGTCCTTATTTTACTTGATTAATAGTTTGACTGGTCATGGATAGTTTGACAATAATGTTCCCTTCAAAACTTTTAAGCACTATGCCATTATCTTCACGTTTCCATTATTGCTGTTGCAAAGTTCGATGTGAATGTTTCTTGATCTTTTGTATTTGACCTGTTTTTCCCTTCTGAAGTTGTTAGAATAGTCTTTCTTTATTTCTAGTTTCCTGAAACTTCATAATTATGTGCCTTAGAATGGAGCTTTTCCCCCATTCTTTGTGCTGGGACTCTTTCAATTTAGAAAATCATGTCCTTCAGTTCTAAGAAATTTAATTTTCTTTTTTTCTTTGATAATTTCCCCCACCCCCCGCCCTGCCCGCCAATAGTCTTTAGAATGCCTCCTGGTTAGATATTGAACCTTCTGGATTTATCTTCTAATTCTTTTATTTTCTTTTTTATTTTCCATCTTTTTGTCTTTCTGCTCTATTTTCTGAAAGATTACTTCAACCTTTTTCCCTAAATTTTTTATTTAGTAGTCATATTCAGAGTTCTTTCTTATGCCCAAGTTGTCCTTTTTTTAAAGTCTTATTTATTTATTTATTTATGGCTGTGTTGGGTCTCCGTTTCTGTGCGAGGGCTTTCTCTAGTTGCGACAAGTGGGGGCCACTCTTCATCGCGGTGCATGGGCCTCCCACCATCGCGGCCTCTCCTGTTGCGGAGCACAGGCTCCAGACGCGCAGGCTCAGTAATTGTGGCTCACGGGCCTAGTTGCTCCGCGGCATGTGGGATCTTCCCAGACCAGGGCTCGAACCCATGTACCCTGCATTGGCAGGCAGACTCTCAACCACTGCGCCACCAGGGAAGCCCCCAAGTTGTCCTTTTTGTTTATAGCATTTATGCAGTGCAATATGCCTATATAATACTAGGCATATTAGAGTGTATTTTTCCCCTTTTGGTCTCTGTATTTTTTTCTTTCCTTCCTCCAAGATCCTTTTCTCTACTTCTTTATTGTGATCTCTATCTTATATCCTAGAGGATTTCCTTAAATGCCTAGAAGTACTTGTTGTCCATTCACAAGCACTGAAAAGCCGATTAGAAGTTCTGTGTGCATAGATAGGGTTTTATTGATTGGTGGGCTTCACTAGAGGGTAATAAGGTGGCAGGTCAGGTTTTCCAATGAAAAACCCCCAAATGTCAGTATCTGCAGGTCTTTTTTTTTTTTTTTTTGGCTATTGAGTTTCCTCCAATTTTTCTGTCTACTTCTTGGGATGGAAGCTTCCTGGACTGCTAGGGTTCTGGATGCTGAAGAGGTAAGGACTGTTGGTTTCACTATTTACTTTGTAGAATTGTAGTACAGTGTCTCTCACCCTTTCTCAGTGTTAAAAGTGTCCCAGACAGTAAACTTACCAGTTTCAGCTGGAGTGGAGGAATTATAGGAGTCTGACTGTCCAGGTGAAAGGAGAGAATCTAAGGAACTGCCTTTGTCTTATTTTCAAACAATTCCTGTGTTTCCAGCCTGACCCCTCACCTACATTTTTGAGTATATCTAGTAGTGCCAAACCTTTGGGGAGATTTTGGTGAGAACTGGATTGCTTCATCTTAGCTTAGTACCCCACCTCCCACCTTCTGATTTCTCAATCTACTAAGGTCCTGCTCATCCAACTAAGGAAAGCAATGCCAGTCTTTTCTTCTTCCAGGCTTCCCTAATCTTTCCAAGTGATTCTCTAAGAATCACTTTCCCTCATCACTTGTTTTTTGGGGAGGGTAAATCACCCTCTTCTTTCCTAAGGGGAAGGGAGGGAAAAGGTTCTTATCACAAATACTAGACACAAAAGCCAGTGATTCCTGATCCTCTTTCCCCTCCTTAGAAAGACACTATGGTGTGAGGAATAGGGGGGATGGTGGAGGAGGGTGGCATTTGGAATAGGGCTGGTTCTTCTCATTATTTAACCACAGGGGCAGGAGTCTGGATCCAGTTATTGGTGGCTTATTGGTGGTTCTCTTTAGAAATCTGAGGGTACTCAACACTTCTGTCCATCAACTTTGAGCCTTAATTACAATTCCAGGACAAGAGGGAAAAATAGCACAATGCAAAACTGCATAATGATCCATTGTATGGGTGTATCCAAATGTACTTTAGATTCCCCATTGTTGGACATTTAGGTTCTTTTTCACTTTTTTGTTGTTAGCAGTGTCACAGTGAACATCCTTGTAGTCGTTAAACATTATTATTTCCATAAGTGAGATTCCTACGGGTGGAATAGATGGGTGATATGATATGCATGTTTTTAGTGCTTTTATTACATATTATCTGGTTGCCTTGAACTCTTGTAACCAGTTTTACATTCCTCCCCGTGGTACATAAGAGGGTTCTTTTTCCCCTTACCTATGCTTGCTCCAGCTATTTTATCTTTTTCCTTATCTCTGCCAGTTTGGATAAAAGTATGGCCTCTCATGATTTTACATTGCATTTTTATCACTAGTAAGAATGAAACACTTTACACATACTTTTTGCCTACTGAGCTGTTTTTTTTAATGCAATTTGCCTGTTCAGGTCCTTTCACAGTTTTTCTATTGGGGTATTCAATTTTTTATATGTTGGCGTTTTTAATACATTGAAAATATTAGTTGTATGCCATAAATGTTGCCACTATGTTTCCCAATTTGATGTGTACATTTTATTTGTAATACTTTCCGTTATACAGAAAATTTAAATTTTTATGTATTCAGATCTTAGATAAAATGACTTAATTCTGAGTTTCAGTTTTCTCTTCAGTAAAAACATGATAATACATACTACATGGTAATGTGGATATGGTTTAGGTAAATTAACTGCTACATAATAGTTGCTCAGCAAATGATAGCTTTTTTAATTTCCTGTGTGACACATTGAAAAAGTTCAGAATCATCCAAATTTTGTACTAGAATTAAAAAACATAGTCAAAGATGTTTAAACCAGATATGAACCTGAATATTAAGTAAAACTCTGTATCTTTTAGGCCAGTAAGACAGGTAACTTTTTTTTTTTTTTAAGTATTTGTTTATTTATTTATTTATGGCTGTGTTGGGTCTTCGTTTCTGCGCGAGGGCTTTCTCCAGTTGTGGCAAACGGGGGCCCCTCTTCATCGCGGTGCATGGGCCTCTCACTATCGCGGCCTCTCTTGTTGTGGAGCACAGGCTCCAGACGCGCAGGCTCAGTAATTGTGGCTCACCAGCCCAGCCGTTCCGTGGCACGTGGGGTCTTCCCAGACCAGGGCTCGAACCCGTGTCCCCAGCATTGGCAGGCGGACTCCCAACCACTGCGCCACCAGGGAAGCCCCTAGACAGGTAACTTTTAATTTCTCTTTTTTACTACTCTCGTTTTTATTCTTAAAAATATTAATGAGCTCTGATTGATGCATCCTCTTAAGTAGGGAAATCTGAAGTCTGAGTGGAGTGTGAGAAGACTAGTGTTTTCTTGTGAGTTATTGTTAAGGGATTATGAATACATTCATTTCTGGTAAAGATTTCTTTCATAGCTTCATTATTTATTTTATATCAATATAGATACATCTGATAAAACCAAAATAACACACTAGCCCCTCCTGCTTTTAAGACAATATGCAGATAAGGTTTCTGTCCCCCAGCAGGTCAGTAGAGCTTCTTATTCCCTGAGGTCAAGTGCAAGTTGGCTTAGATGGATAACGTCTGTTTAGTTGTGAGCTACATAAAATGCTTTTATGAATGTTTATTTTTAGACCACTTTACACCAATAAAATTTTTTATTTTACATGTTGTAACTTCTGAGTAACTTTTTTTTAAATTAATTGATTAATTAATTAATTTATTTATTTTTGGTTGCGTTGGGTCTTGTTGGGTCTTCATTGCTGCTTGCGGGCTTTCTCTAGTTGTGACGAGCCGGGGCTACTCTTCGTTGCAGTGCGTGGACTTCTCATTGCGGTAGCTTCTCTTGTTGGGGAGCACAGGCTCTAGGCGCGCGGGCTCAGCAGTTGTGGCTCACAAACTCTAGAGCGCAGGCTCAGTAGCTGTGGCACACAGGCTTAGTTGCTCTGCGGCATGTGGGATCTTCACGGACCAGGGCTCGAACCTGTGTCCCCTGCATTGGAAGGCGGATTCTTAACCACTGCTCCACCAGGGAAGTCCCTGAGTAACTTTTTGTGATAATATAATAGAATTCTTATAAGGTACTATCATAATAAAAATAATTGTATCATTTCACATATAATTTCACTATAAATGAAATCACATATAGCAATTTCATAGATGTGGCCTAACTAAAGTCTAGTGAGCCATATTTTAATATTATAGTATATTTGAGCACAGAATAACAAAGAAATCACCACTGAGGAAGTTTATAAGCAATTGTTTGTTAACCAAATATGCTTTGAGAAACGTGACTGTCTTCTATTTTAGTTATTTTTCAGAATTCAGTTCTCCCCCTTTATTGGGTAACATGCCTAACCTAAGGACAGGTTAACTTTCTGAAAGCCAGCAGATGTCCTGGGTGGCTGACATTGCTTTCTTCTTTATATATCCCTTAAAAAGTAGCTCCCTTCTCCATCAGTTGTATGTGTGTACATCTCCATTGCAAGGTGGAGATGATTCCAAATGAATTCCTATGAATGATGTTGGCAAAGCCATCTAAACATACATGTGCTTGGTGTGGACATTGACATTTACATTGGCTTGTATGATTTCTTTGTACCTTTAAAATTGTTTAATCTCTATAATCACTCTTTCTGTAGTATCATTTTATTACTTTAATACAGCTCTATTCAAATATCATACAAGCCTTTATATAAGTCAAATAACATTCCCCTGCAAAGCCAACCATTGCAAATGATATTTTTAAGATCCTTGAGGTGGAGTGGTTATTACTTGAAATGTGACAGTTCCAAACCCTTCATAATGACTGTGTGCTTTTACTGTAGAACATTTGAAGAATTAGGTGCTTATGTGTTAAATGCTTGCCACCTGATAATTATCTCAAGGGAGAAATTATGTTGGTTTAGTTTAAGCTTAATCTAAAGAAAAAATAATTTATCATATTAGTTTTCAATAAAACTTCATTAAGACGGATGTCCAGAATGGAGGTTAATTGCTTCCACTCCTAGATAAGAGTGATTTGTGTGTCAAAATTAAGCATATTGGCAGGTCATCCTGTATAAGTTTGTATATAGAGTTGAAGTAAACTTATATTTTAACTTGAAGGTTTTTTTTTAACAACGTTTATTTCTTCTGCCAGTTATTTTTATTTTATTGACTGTTAATTTATCAGTCCTTTTTTAAAAAAAAAAAAAAGTGAGAGGAAAAAAAGCCATAGTATTATCACATTTGTATATGTGGGTTCCCTAAACCATATGGTGATTTCTAATTAGAATACAAAGGATTCTTTGTCGAGACTAACTTCATAGTAGCTGCAATGGTGGGCATCACAGAAGGAGAGAGTTTTCTTGAGTTTCCGACAAGGACACTTTTGAGAGAAACTGTGTGGTCTATAATCGTCCTTATACTCAAAGTCTGATAAAGTTATTGATGTGCAGATCAAGTTGGTATTTTGAAGCTGGTAATTTAATTCTGGATGTTTGATCCTCTCAGTCAGTGGCTTGGCTTGATTTTTTTAAAAGGCAGATTCAGTATTTAATTTCACATGTACCCTCGCAGTAGAGATTTCAAAGGATACTTTGCTGGATGCTTGACTGCCTTGTCTATTTGCTCTTGTTTTGCATGCAAGAGAGAGCCAGAAGCCTTTCTTCTCATTGTGTACACATAGTATTAATGGATTTACTCTGCCTGTATCGTCTCATTACTGAAAACAGCCAGAAGCACAGAAGTCTTTCAGTGTATGCAAATAAGGCAGAATTATCTACCTGAGAGTTAATATTCTCTGCTTTTAAGTGTATTCTAAATCTGATGTTTGTATTTAGAGCATAACATCCTGTTCTTTTTTTTTATGGGCAAAAAGCTAAGCAGGCTCAGGCAGCTGTTTGATGTTGGCTTCAAGTGTTATTAATTTCATATTCTATTATTCTTTTCACTGTAGCACAAGTGAAGCTGATGTGGAGGCTGTCATGGATAAGTTGTTTGATGAGCTGGCTCAGAAACAAAATGATTGTACGTAAGTTAATTTCTCTTGAAAGAGAATACATTTAGAACACAATGCCCAATCTCCACTGACCAATTAATAAGTTCCATTGCTGTATATGGGTTGATGCCACACTCAAGTGGCAGTCATTGTATCAGCATTTTGTCTAATTTATGTGTTGAATCATGTGCTATTATTCATCAAGCTATGCATTTCCTATCTGTAAGAGATGAATTTTATAGTAATTATCCAGACAAGATTGAGTCTTTGTTCATGTTCCCATAGTAACTAGACCAAGGATTCTAAAAGTGCAAGGCAGAGAGCTGCGGCTGAATAAAGCCTGTGGAACCGTTGCCGACTGCACATTTGAAGAGCTATGTGAGAGAGTGAGTATCCAGACACGTTCAGACTCATTGGCCTTTTCACATGTTAAAATACTTCATATTTTCCTCTCTTCCTGTTTCAGATCTTAAAATACAATTCACAGAGTCAGAACTGATTTAAAAGTCTCATTAAGAGAAATACTCATGTGTATATACCCATGTGCTTTTTATAGATACTGGCACAAAATTTACTCTTAGAAGGGCTCTAAAACAAAATTAGAAACAGAGAGAACTGTCAGCTATTACTGGAAGCAAAACTAAAATCAGCTTTAGGGATATTTTGTAAAAGTCAAACATAAGAAAATTTTTTTAAAAAATGAGGTGAGATTAGTACCAGGGGGAAGGAAGGTGAAGTAATAATACCATGATCCAAGGAGGTATGACATAAAAGAATTTCCATTCCTTGTTCTTATGGCTTATCTGTTATTGTCATAATATCTGACCTATTTGGGCCAAGGTCAAAGAAAGTAAATTTTTATAACTGTGACATCTATATTATATAACAATATATCCAACAGAGAAAAAAATATGTACATATATATTCATATAAATGAGAAAGGTGTTGATTACAGAGTAATTATAGATATGAATTCTGCCTTTTAAAAGCTCTGGGAATTCTCAGTACTCAATGGGTATTCAATTGACGGTAAATCTTGAGAAAAACAAAGCCAGTTACATATATCTTTAAGCATAATACCTCAATTATATATAAATTATCATTCCAACTAGTCTCTCTGATTTATCTTGAATTTTAGGTAGCTAAAAAAGAATTGTTTTTCAGGGGGAAGAGAAAGTATTTTTTATACCTGCTAGCCATTTTATGACTACTTTTCTTAAAAACTAGTGACTTCATTACTTCTAAATTTGTAATTTTCAAACCAGAGAGAGAAACCAATCTACAAATGTTATCACAGAAATAAAGCACTTCAAGACCAATAAGGATTAGGATGAATTAGAATCCTCTGACAAGGTGATAACGTCAGTCTCTGGTTGTGAAGGTTATTCTGTGTGATACGGACACTTCACACTTCTATTGCATCAATCTCATCAAGGTCCTAATAACCTAATATCTTCAGACATAATTTTATTAAGGCTTCCATTTAAGTTTTACTTACTTTGCCACTTGAGAAAAATCTTATATATCTGAGAAGCTCCCCCCACTTCCATAGAAGGGGACCTAGTGAGGAAAGGGGAAGGACAGACCTGTTGTGTCTTGAGGTAGTAAGGCAAAGGTGGTCTCTTGGAGCAGCTACTGAGTATTTATCTCTATTTTTTTTTTAAAGATTGATTGATTGATTGATTGATTGATTGCTATGTTGGGTCTTCGTTTCTGTGCGAGGGCTTTCTCTAGTTGTGGCAAGCAGGCGCCACTCTTCATCGCAGTGCGCGGGCCTCTCACTATCGTGGCCTCTCTTGTTGCGGAGCACAAGCTCCAGACGCGCAGGCTCAGTAGTTGTGGCTCACGGGCCTAGTTGCTCCGCGGCATGTGGGATCTTCCCAGACCAGGGCTCGAACCCGTGTCCCCTGCATTAGCAGGCAGATTCTCAACCACTGCGCCACCAGGGAAGCCCTATCTCTATTTTTTATGTGCTCATTATTTCAGGAGACTTAGTACCAGGAAAAAGCCACTAAATCAGAGACCAACATCTTCATAGTCTACTGTATTGGGGTGGTGAGGAAGAAGATTGATTGGGACTTTATCTTGAAAAATTAAGATAACACTTATAAAAATAGATATTTTTATCTTTTTTTGACAAAAATATGGACTATAATAACAACTAAGAACTAAATTCCTAAAATAAACAGTGAACAAATTACTATTTATTTTTGGCATAACTTTCTTGACAAAATTTTAGGATGATAAAATAGTATATCCTACACTTCATGACTGGTTGTTCGAGTACATGGAAAATCATGTTTATAAAAACATTTAAGGATATCATCAGTTTTTTCAAAGTCCTGTTTTAATTCATGAATATTTCAGTTACTTTCTTTTAAAGTGTTTTTATTCTTTTAAAGTTTTTATGGTGTCACTATCCTTGTTGAGTTTTTTCTTCTTCAAGTTAGCCAGATCTTCATTTGTCAGTGGCTTTGCATGGATAGGTTTGCTTTATATCCATATTGTAATTGTAGGATGTTTACTATGTCAGACTGGATGACTGACATTAGACATTGATATGATAGGTTCGATTAAGTACTAGTATTAAGCTGTGATGGAAGTTTGAGGAAGGGTTACATTTTAAAAATTGAGGTATAATTGACCTATAACATTATATTAATTTCAGGTGTACAACATAATGATTCAGTATTTGTATACATTGCAAAATGATCACCACAATAAATCTAGTTAACATCAGTCACCTTATATAATTACAAAAAATTTTTTTCTTGTGATGAGAACTTTTAAGATCTATCTTCTAAGCAATATTCAAATATGTAATACAATATTATTAATTATAGCTACCATGCTATACATTATATCCCCATGACTTATTTATTTTATAACTAAAAGTTTGTACCTTTTGACCCCTTTCACCCATTTCTCCCACCCCCCCAACCCCCACCTCTGGCAACTACCAATCTGCTCTCTGTATATATGAGCTTGGTTTTTTGTTTTTTTGTTTTCATTTTTTTAGATTCCACATATAAGTGAGACCATACAGTATTTGTCTTTCTCTCTCTGACTTATTTCATTTAGCATAATGCCCTCAAGGACCATTCATGTTGTTGCAAGTGGCAAGATTTCTTTTTTTTTTTATGGCTGAATAATATTACAGTATATAGATATACCACACATGCTTTCATCCATTGATGGATACTTAAGTTGTTTCCATGTCTTGGCTATTGTAAATAATGCTGCAGTGAACATGTGGTGCATATATCTCTTCAAGTTAGTGTTTTTGTTTTCTTTAGATAAATACTCAGAAGTGGAATTGCTAGATCATATCTATTTTTAATTTTTTTGAGGAACCTCCATACTATTCTCCATAGTGTCTGTACCAATTTACATTCTGACCAACAGCGCACAAGGGTTCCCTTTTCTCCACATCCTTACCAACGCTTGTTATTTCTTGTCTTTTTGATAATAGCCATTCTAAATGGTGTGAGATGATATCTCACTGTGGATTTGAGTTGCATTTCCCTGAGGATTAGTGATGTTAAACATCTCTTCATGTATCTGTTGGTCATCTGTGTTTTCTTTGCAACAATATCTATTCAGATCATCCACCCATTTTTATTTTTAATTAATTAATTTATTTATTTTTGGCTGCATTGGGTCTTCATTGCTGTGCGTGGGCTTTCTCTAGTTGTGGCGAGGGTACTACTCTTCGTTGCGGTGCGTGGGCTTCTCGTTGCAGTGGCTTCTCTTTTTTGTGGAGCACAGGCTCTAGGCGTGCAGGCTTCAGTAGTTGTGGCTCACACGCTCTAGAGCGCAGGCTCAGTAGTTGTGGCACATGGGCTTAGTTGCTCTGTGGCATGTGGGATCTTCCCGCACCAGGGCTCAAACCCGTGTCCCCTGCATTGGCAGGCGGATTCTTAACCACTGTGCCACCAGGGAAGTCCCATCTGCCCATTTCTAACTGGATTTTTTTTTTTTTTTGCTCTTAAATTGGATGAGTTCTTCATATGTTTTGGATATTAACCCCTCATCAGATATATGATTTGCAAATATTTTCTTCCATTCAATAGGTTGCCTTTTCATTTTGTTGATGGTTTCCTTTGCTGGGCAGAAGCTTTTTAGTCTGATGTAATCCTGCTTTATTTTTGCTTTTGTTGCTTTTGTTTTTGGTGTCCGATTCAAAGAGTCATCACCAAGGCCTACGTCAAGGAGCTTACTGCCCGTGTTTTCTTCTAAGAGTTTTATGGTTTCAGGTCTTATGTTCAACTTTTTAATCCATTTTGAGTTAATTTTTGTGTATGGTGTAAGATAGTGATCAAGTTTCATTCTTTTGCATATGGCTGTCCAGTTTTCACATCACCATTTATTGAAGAGACTGTCCTTTCCCCATTGTATATTCTTGGCTCCTTTGTCATAAATTAATTGACCATATATATGGATTCATTTCTGGGTTCTCTGTTCTGTTCCATTGATCTACGCATCTGTTTTTATGCCAATACCATGCTGTTTTGGTTACTATGGCTTTCTAATATAGTTTGAAATCAGGGAGCATGATGCCTCCAGGCCTGTTCTTTCTCAGTATTCCTTTGGCTATTCAGGATCTTCTGTGGTTCCATATAAATTTTGGGATTGTTTGTTCTATTTTTGTGAAAAATAACCCTGGAATTTTGATAGGGATTGCATTGAATCTATAGATTGCTTTGGGTAGTATGACATTTTAACAATATTAATTCTTCTAATCCATGAGCATGGACTATCCTTTCATTTATTTGTATCTTTAATTTCTTTCATTAATCTCTTGTAGTTTTCAGTATATAGGTGTTTTGCTTCCTTAGTTAAATTTATTCTCAGGCATTTTATTCTTTTTGATGCAACTGTAAATGGGATTGTTTTCTTAATTTCTCTTTCTGATAGTTGGTTGTTAGTGTATAGAAACACAACAAATTTTGTATATGATTTTGTATTCTGTGACTTTACTGAATTCTTTTTATTAGTTCTAATAGTTTTTTTGGTGGAGTCTTTAGGGTATTCTACATATAATATCATGTCATCTGCAAACAGTGACAGTCTTACTTCTTCCCTTCAATTTGGATGCATTTTATTTCTTCTTCTTGCCTAATTACTCTGGCTAGGGCTTCCAATACTATGTTGAATGAAAGTGCTGAGAGTGGGCATCTTTGTGTTGTTCTTGATCTGAGAGGAAAAGCTTTTAGCTTTTTACTGTAGAGTCTGATGTTCGCCGTGGGCTTGTTACATATGGCCTTTATTATGTTGAGGTACATTACCTCTATATCTACTTTGTTTAAAGTTTTTATCATAAATGATGTTGAATCTTGTCAAATGCTTTTTCTGCATCTATTGAGATGATTAAATGATTTTTATCCTTCATTTTGTTAATGTGCTGTGTCAGATTGATTTGCATATGTTGAACCATCCTTGTATCACTGGAATAAATCCCATTTTAATATTGCGTGTGATCCTTTTAATGTATTGTTGAACTTGGTTTGCTAATATTTTGTTGGGGATTTTTGCATCTATGTTCAGCAGGGATATTGGCCTGTAATTTTCTTTTCTTGTGGTATCCTTGTCTGGTTTTGGTATCAGGGTAATGCTGGACTCCTAAAATGTATTTGGAAGTGTTACTGCTTCTGTTTTTTTAGAAGAGTTTGGGAAGTATTGGTATTAATTCTTCTTTGAATGTTTGGTAGAATTCACCAGTGAAGCTGTCTGGTCCTGGACTTTTGTTTGTTGGGAGGTTTTTGATTATTTATTCAAGTTCACTGCTAAATTTTCTATTTTTTCATGATTCAGTGTTGGTATGTTGTATGCTTCTAGGAATTTATCCATTTCTTCCAGGTTGTCAAATTTGTGGGTATATAATTGTTCATGAGTCTCTTTTTTTTTAATTTAATTTTTTAATTGAAATATAGTTGATTAATGATGTTGTGCCAATCTCTGCTGTACAGCAAAGTGACTCAGTTATACACATACACACATTCTTTTTTTTTAATATTCTTTTCCACTGTGGTTTATCACAGCATACTGAATATAGTTCCCTGTGCTATACAGTAGGACCTTGTTGTTTATGCATCCTATATATAATAGTTTACATCTGCTATTCCCATACTCTCAGTCCTTCCAGCCCCCACCCCCCTCCCCCTTGGCAACCACAAGTCTGTTCTTTATGTCTGTGAGTCTGTTTCTATTTTGTAGATACGTTCATTTGTGCCATATTTTAGATTCCACATATAAGTGATATCATATGGTATTTGTGTTTCTCTTTCTGACTTACTTCACTTGGTATGATAATTTCTAGTTGCATCCATGTTGCTGCAAGTGACATTTCGTTCCTTTTTATGGCTGAGTAATATTCCATTGCATATATGTACCACATCATCTTTATCCATTTATCTGTTGATGGACATTTAGGTTCTTTCTATGTTTTGGCTATTGTGAATAGTGCTACTATGAACACATAATTGTCTCTTTTATTCTTCGTATTTCTGTGGTATCAATTGTAACATCTCCTCTTTAATTTCTGACTTTATTTCTTTGAGTCCTCTTTCTTTTTCTCTTGGTGAATCTAGCTAAAGGTCTGTCAATTTTATGTTTTCAAAGAACTGACTCTTAGTTTTATTGATCTTTTCTATTGTCTTTGTAGTCTCTGTTTTATTATTTCCACTCTGATCTTTGTTATTTCTGGAAGGGCTACATTTTTAAGTGGTCAGTTTATTTGTAACTATTTTCTTGTTATGATGATTTTGCATTTCTCTGCAACATTATAACTATGGCAATTCAGATATAGAACACTTTGCATGAAGAGGACTCTTAAAATCATTGTACTTTCAGAGGTAGCCTAAAACTCTTAATTCGTTATAATGATATTATGAGCTAGGCTAAATAGTTGCCACAAACCATTCAGTAAAGAAGAAAGCACATCCAGCTCAAGGTAAAGAAGCAGGCATCTAGTGTGTCTGGGACAGTCCCAGCATTGGATTGCCCTTCTAGATTTCTGGGAGGCTCTTGAAGTCTGAGGCTCACCCAACCACCCATCCTGACACTATCATGAAAAACACCTTTGGCCAGGAGTGGATGGGTTGATAGCTTATAACCATTATTTTTGAACCATGGCCCTTTCCAAGAAAAAATAATATATTTATAGACATATATATTAGGTAGAAACTTATCTATTAGTATCTTAACATGTTAAAGGAAGTTCAAACTCTAAGCCCTTGACGTATGCCATAAGTAAAACTAAAAAGGCCTGGGCTATTACCCTCTTCTCACACCTGTACCCCTCCCAGCACCAAGTACAGTTCCTCAGATCTGGAATCCTTCAGGTTAACATCTAATCTTTTTTTTTTTTTTTTAAATTAATCAATTAATTTATTTTTGGCTGTGTTGGGTCTTCGTTTCTGTGCAAGGGCTTTCTCTAGTTGTGGCAAGCGGGGGCCACTCTTCATCACAGTGCACGGGCCTCTCACTATCGTGGCCTCTCTTGTTGCGGAGCACAGGCTCCAGACGCGCAGGCTCAGTAGTTGTGGCTCACGGGCCCAGTTGCTCCGCGGCACGTGGGATCTTCCCAGACCAGGGCTCGAACCCGTGTCCCCTGCATTGGCAGGCGGATTCTCAACCACTGTGCCACCAGGGAAGCCCAACATCTAATCTTTTGTTATCTGTGGGATTCTTATTCTCTGCAAATCTACAATTCAACACTGTCATGCTCAGAGAAGCAGTCTCAATTCGGAGACCTATAGCACCTGCATAGTAATAATAGCAAATATTACCATGTATCAGGCATCGTTCTAAGTACTTTATTAATTCATTTTATACTTACAATAGGTAGGCATTATTATTGTCCCCATTTATAGGTGGAGAAATTGAGGCACCAAGATGTTAAGTTACTTTCCCAAGATCACATAGCTATTAAGTGGCAGAGCCAGGACTTGAACTCCTTGGTAGTCTAGGAGTCAGATTCTGTGCTCTTAATCACTACAGTATATCTGAAAATGTTCTGGAAAGGTTCTACATCAAACCTTTAATATAATTCTGGTTCTACCATGAAGTACAATCAGATACTTTGTGAATTCCCACATCTGAGCTAAGCTTTGAGCCCTTTATAAAGCATGAAGCTGGCTGGGGAACAAGATATCCTCCAGTCTGAGAGACCTGCCTCTCTGCTAGAACCTTAGTGCAGAACTGTCCAACTCATATGCCTTGGCATGCCCACTGGGAATGGACCCAGCTACTGACCCCTCCATCCTCCTGAAGGCAATATAGGGCCTGTGCCTCCTGGACAGGGACCTCAAGCCTTAGGCAGCCTCATTCCTTTACTCCTTAGTGAAAATATTATCATTTTTTTCTCCTGGCCATGATATTAAAAAGGTTGGGAAGCCTTGCTTTAGAGAACTATGGGAGGGTAAAAGAGAATATGTTTGGGTGGTCTTTGTTCCCTGTCATTACCTCCATATCAGAGGCGTGGTAAAGGAAAGTGAGACAGATTCATTTCTCCGGACGTGACATGAGCTTTAGGGATTCCTTTCCTTTCCTTGACATAGTTACTTGGCTCAATCAGAGGGTAATGGAGAAGTCAGAAATGTCATCACTTAAGTCAGTGGTTTTTGAAGTGCAGTTCTTAGGCATCTAGGGGTCCTGAAACCCTTTCAGAGGTCCTGGAGGTCAAAACTCTCTATAATAATACTAGGATACTGTTTGCCTTTTCCACTGTGGTGACATTTGCAGTAATGGTGCAAAAGCAATGGTGGATAAAACTGCTGGCGCTTTAGCATGAATCAAGGCAATGGCACCAAACCATGTTATATTCTTCATTGCCCATGAAGAATACTTACAGTTCTACTTTAAAATGTCCTTGAAGAAGCAGTAAAAATGATTAATATTGTTAAATCTCAACCCTTGAGAACATGTCTTTTTATTTTTTAAAAATATTTATTTATTTATTTATTTTTTGGCTGTGTTGGGTCTTCGTTGCTGCACGCAGGCTTTCTCTAGTTGCAGCGAGCGGGGGGCTATGCTTCTTTGTGGTGTGCGGGCTTCTCATTGCAGGGGCTTCTCTTGTTGCAGAGCACGGGCTTCTAGGCACGCAGGCTTCAGTAGTTGTGGCACACAGGCTCAGTAGTTGTGGCTCGCAGGCTCCAGAGCACAGGCTCAGTAGTTGTGGCGCACGGGCTTAGTTGCTCCGCGGCATGTGGGATCTTCCCAGACCATGGCTCGAACCCTTGTCCCCTGCATTGGCAGTCGGATTCTTAATCACTGCACCACCAGGGAAGCCCTGAGAACATGTCTTTTTAATACTCACTGTCATGAAGGAAGTACACATAAAGCTCTTCTGCTGTGTACCAAATACAATGGTTGTCTTTAGGAAAAGCACTTGTGCAATTGTTTGAGTTGCTAGCTAAGTCACTTTTTTCTTGGAACACCATTTTCACTTGGAAGAATAAGTGACAGATAGACTATGGTTATTCAGGTTTGGCAGACATTTTCTCACAGTGTTTGACAGACATTTTCTTGAAAATGAACAAAGATTCAATAAAACTGTCACTTTAAGAAAACAACTACAAGTATTTGTTGCCAGTGATAAAATTTGAGCAAACAAGTAAAAAATAGAATTTTGGAAAATTTGTTGGTGCCACCATGAACTTGGCACCTCTTCCCAATTCTAAAGTATTTTTTTCTGATGAGATTGATGGTGATATTAACAAATGCTAAGTTTTGGTATTGTATAATTAAATGTGTCAACATTTAGAAGATATGCATTACTCTTTGAATGAATATTTTCCAATAACCAATGCATACTCTTACAAAATCATGCATGACGAAGGTCCATTTAAAATGCAAGAAAGACTAATGGATTTTAATATAACAGAATTTTAAAAATACACTAATATTGTTTCAGACTCTACATTGCAACTATCATTTAAAAAATTACTTCTTGTCAAGTTTTTTAAAAATTTTAAATAGACTATATTTTAGAAGTTTTAAGCTTACAGAAAAATTGAGAAGGTAGTCCAGAGAGTTTCCATATACTCCCAAATCCAACTTCCCCTATTATTAACATCTTACATTAGTATGGTATATTCGTTACAATTAATGAACCAATATTGATATGATTAACTAAAGTCCATATATTATTCACACTTTCTTAGTTTTTACCCAGTATCCTTTTTCTGTTCCAGGATCCCATCCAGGATACCACATTACCTTTAGTCATCATGCCTCCTTAGATTCCTCTTGGTTATGACAGTTTCTCAGACTTGCCTTGTTTTTGATGACCCTGACGGTTTTGAGGAATACTGGTCAGTTATTTTGTAGATTGTCCCTCAAATGGGATTTGTCTGATGTTTTTCTTATGATTTGACTGGAATTGTGGGCTTTGGGAGGAAGACCACAGAGGTCAAGTGCTATTTTCATCGGATCATATCAAGGGTACATATTATCAACATGACTTATCACTGTTGATGTTAACCTTGATCATACTTGTCTGAGGTAGTGTTTGTCTCCACTATAAAGTTACTCTTTTCCCCCTCTTTCCATAGTGAGCTCTTTGGAAGGAAGTGCTTGTTGAGTTTTCATGTAGCAGCAAAGAAGAAAATCCACAATTATCTAACAAGGCTGTTAAAATACTTTTCCCTTTTCCAACTACATATTTGTGTGAGGCTAGATTTTCTTATGATTCAACCAAAGTGACATATCACAATAGTTTGACTGTAGAAGCAGGTATGAGAATTCCACTATCTTCTATTATGCCAAACATTAAAGAGATTTGCCAAAAGTATAAAACAATGCTACTCTTCTTACTATTTTCATTTTAGAAATATAATTATTTTCATTAAAATGTTATTTCTATTAATTTTATGGGTTGAATATAATGGTTTTATCATTGTTATTTTAAATAAATTAATAAATATTTTAAATTTTTCTCAGTTTGCATTTCTAATACAGTAACTATTGGGAGATATAACCCACATAAGCAAAAGCTCATGGGTTCCTCAGTAATTTTTAAGAGTGCTAGGGGGTCAGGAAACCAAAAAGTTGGAGAACTACTTTCTTTAGAGTTAAATTTCTGTGGACCTAAAACGAAAGTACCCTATTCAAAGAAAGCAGGCCAAAACTAAATTCTAAAGGCTTAATGAGTAAACTGACTATACCTAAATTTTTCTTATTGAGAAATGTAATTTTTACACCTGCAGAAAATTGTTTCCTCAACTGATAACTGTGCTCACAAGTAACTGTTTGCAAGAGTAGTTTGTTATTTGTGTCTTAAAAATAATGACAGGTGGCCAGGTGTGTTTGTAAAAAAAGTCTGAGCGGAAAAATATATAGGTTGATGCATATGCATGGGTATATACATTGTTCATTATCAACTTTTTGTTCATTAGCTTTCTTCTTTGGTTCTTAGTATTCAAGGAATGGAGATCCATCAGATATGTGTTTTGGCTTTCAACTGTCTATTAGTCTTTATTATATCATATTAGTTTGTATATTGTTAGAATTATCGAACTGTATTGAATAGAATCTCTTGGAGGAGTTGCTAAAAGACGTTTCCCTTCTCTTTCTCTGTTCTGTCTCTATTTCATTTCATGTATTCCAAATGAAACCAGGGATTGAGAACTACTTCTGGTTTTTGTACTTGGTATACTCTCAGTAAATACTAAAGGATGAATAGCTTTTATCTCTACTATTTGGCCAAGAGTCAAGGCTGATGGTGTTTGGATGCCAGTGGTGGTGATTAGCATCAGGGAGTAAGGGCATTAATCACCAGAGCTGAGGCATCCCAGGAATCTCCTTGGCCCTTTACCTTCCCAGCAGCAAAACCGTTCTGGTAGCATTGCTGATCCGTGTGTGTCCTTTTCCCAAATATTCTGACCTCTGCTAATACCATGTGCAAATAAGGCAGTCTACTAGCCTGGCTAAAGCATAGGGAACAGGTAGGGCAGAAGTGAGATAGCAAAGAGCTTAGTAGAGAATGGGTCAGATTCTTGTAGGGTAGAATGTGAATCCAATGTCAAAAATGAGTCCTAAGTCTTTCTGTCCTTTGTCTTTCCCTACCCTCATTCCTAGTCAACCCTTAAGCTGAAGAGTCATAGTCTTGGTGTAGAAAGGCACCTTGAAGCCATCTTATCTAACCATTCAACTAATCCTGAATCCTCCCTACAAACCCATGCTTGCCTTGCTGTGCCACTTTGAGGGGTACAGTTAAATGTGTGAGAAGGAATATAGGACATATGCAGTAAGATGTCAAATTTCAACATACGTCTTGGAGCCAGCTGTTTCATATTGGCCCTCCGAATTATAAAGAAGGTTTTTGGAATAAAACCTCATAATTGACCTATACCATAATTTGATTTAAAAAGTTAAGGTGTATACAAGTAACTTTTAATCTGAATTTATATAATTATCCTGAAATTTTGTAAATGAAAGAAAAAGAATTCTCTATAAGGTTGGAAGTTAGACTGAAGGATCAGTTTTTACTAATTGTTGATGATGATTTTTCTCTTCCAGGGAAATAACTATATATTGGGTTAAAAATTGTTATGTTTTATGTGTTTTATTATTTTAAAGGAAAAAGGACTTTAAGAGAAATGCCCATTAAAAAGGGGCGAGATTAGGACTTCCCTGGTGGCTCAGTAGTTAAGGATCCACCTGCCAATGCAGGGGACACAGGTTCAAGCCCTGGTCTGGGAAGATCCCACATGCCGCGGAGCAACTAAGCCCGTGTGCTACAACTACTGAGCCTGTGCTCTAGAGCCTGCGAGCCACAACTACTGAGCCTGTGTGCCACAATTACTGAAGCCTGCGTGCCTAGAAGCCCGTGCTCTGCAACGAGAAGCCACTGCAATGAGAAGCCCACGCACCGCAACGAAGAGTAGCCCCTGCTCGCCGCAACTAGAGAAAGCCCGCGCTCAGCAATGAAGACCCAACGCAGCCAATAAATAAATAAATAAATTTTATATTAAGAAAAAAGGGGCTAGATTAGAAGTTAGAAAACTGTGGCCACTTAAAATAATTGTGGTCATTTCCATGATAAAAAGGGAGGTAAGAAGAATCTCTAGGAATGGAGAAAAACTGGGTGGAGAGAGTGCCTTCCAAGTTTCTTCACATGGGAAGTTTTCTGTTGCAGGACTCATTGTGAGTCTGAGTAGTCTTACTCAGCTTCTGTTCCCAAACTGGGATAAGAACAGCTCCTTAGCTGATGCAGCGAATATGGCAACAAAAATTTTAAGCTCTGCAGGCTATGGACTTCTCAGACTCAGCTGCCTGAAGCTTCTCTAAGGGAGAAAATTTGCTTTCATTTTCTTGAATATATTTATGTTGTGCTACTAACTGAACCATTTAAAAATGTATTCGTCATACAGAGTGAAGTAAGTCAGAAACAGAAAAACAACTATCATGTAATATTGCTTATATGTGGAATCTAGAAAAATGGTACAGATGAACTTATTTGCAAAGCAGAAATAGAGACACAGAAGCAGAAGTAGAGAACAAACTTATGGATACCAAGGCGGGGAAGGGGGGTGGATGGGATGAATTGGGAGACAGGGATTGACATATATACACTACTATGTATAAAACAGATAACTAATGTGAACCTTCGTATAGCACAGGAAACTCTACTCAATGCTCTGTGGTGACCTAAATGGGAAGGAAATCTAAAAAAGAGGGGATATATGTATACGTATAACTGATTCACTTTGCTGTACAGCAGAAACTAACACAACATTGTAAAGCAGCTATACTCCAACAATTAAAAAAAAAAAAAATGTATCCAGTCCCTGTGGTGGGGAGAAGTTGCCTCAGAATTCCCAGGGGACCTCAAGGGATGAGTCAGTGTGCTAAGAACTGTATACCTTCAACATGTCCTCTTTCTTAGGAATAAAATTATTTTGAGAATCAGAGCTAGTAGTAGACGCAACTCCTCATATTCCTCTCAAGACCTACTCTAGGAAGGCATGACAAACTAATATTTAATATTTGCTTTGGTCTTTGGGAGGAGTGTGTCTGCTCAGACAATGATTAAGAAGTGTGAATTAAAACTTTAAAAATTAAAGTGGTCATTGGACTTCCCTGGTGGTGCAGTGGTTAAGAATCCACCTGCCAATGCAAGGAACACAGGTTCGAGCCCTGGTCTGGGAAGATCCCACATGCTGCGGAGCAACTAAGCCCATGTGCCACAACTACTGAGCCTGCACTCTAGAGCCTGCGAGCCACAACTGCTGAACCCACGTACCACAACTACAGAAGCCCGCGTGTCTAGAGCCCGTGCTCTGCAACAAGAGAAGCCACCACAATGAGAAGATGGTGCACTGCAACGAAGAGTAGCCCGCAACTCTCCACAACTAGAGAAAGCCCAAGGGCGGCAATGAAGACCCAACACAGCCAAAAAAAAAAAAAATTAAAGTGGTCATTAACTTTGTAAAATGAGAGTTTTAAAAAAGAATTTAGAGTACGTGATCTCACTTGGCTTTTAATAATACATGTATCACAGCCCTAAATAATTATTGGGAATAGTTCTCTAAACAGAAGACCTATACAATGAAATGATGAGTAAAGGGTTGAGAAAATCTAGGCCAATCAATTAACATGACTATAAAACACTTTAAAAGTACTTGCTTGATTTTTAAAAGAGCTTTAACACTGATGGCTTTCCTAACGCTAACCTCCAACTGGCTTGATTTTTTTTTAATAGAAAAATGTTTTAATCAAGTAATTCTTTGATTTGTAATTTTTAAGTTTTTGTTTCTCATCATAAAGTACACAATTTGATATACCCCATAGTACCTTCCTCTAGATTAGATCAGTTAACTCAGAATTAGTAATTACTTACTACATTGCTAGTTAGAATATTCAATAAGGTACATCTCACTAGACATATTATTACTTTGAGATGTATTTTATAGAAAAAAGTTTGAGAATTACTAGAATATACTGTTTCGTTTCTTAAAATAACTTGTGAAGATACTGTGGAGTCAGGCAAAAGATTTTGAGAAAAAACTAGAAGTGAGGTATAGTATTAAGAAATCATAAGATTTCCACGTATTTTAGGGTGTGGACTAGAAAAAAAAGCACAACGTGAGAACTGTGAGTTCAGTTTTATCTGGGGACTTAACTGAGGACTATAGCCCAGGAGACAGCCTCTCAGATAGCTCTGAGGAACTGCTCCAAAGAGGTAAGGGGTAGATCAGTATATATATGGTTTTGGCAAAGAGGATACATGCAATCAAGCATACATCAAGGTTGCTGCTAGTCATGAGGAGCAGATGTCTCCATTAATGATTTTAGTGCTTTTCTAAGTATGGGAAGATGCAAGAAATTGAGTAAAATCTATCTGAAAATATCTACGTGCAGGCCTGTTCTGCCAGTTTTCCCAGAGCATAGAGTACCTCCTTCCTGATCTCCACCCTGAACTCCTTTCAGGGTGTGTTAAAGGTCAGTGACTACTAAAGGTCAGTGGCTAGTGACTTCATTCTTTTTTTTTTTTTTTTTTTTTTAATTTTATTTATTTATGTCTGTGTTGGGTCTTCGTTTCTGCGCGAGGGCTTTCTCTAATTGCGGCAAGTGAGGGCCACTCTTCATCGCGGTGCGCGGGCCTCTCATTATCGCGGCCTCTCTCGTTGCGGAGCACAGGCTCCAGACGCGCAGGCTCAGTAGTTGTGGCTCACGGGCCTAGCCGTTCCGCGGCATGTGGGATCCTCCCGGACCGGGGCACGAACCCGTGTCCCCTGCATTGGCAGGCGGATTCCCAACCGCTGCGCCACCAGGGAAGCCCGACTTCATTCTTGTAGAACCAGATGGTGAGCAATATTATTTATTGTCAAGGGTCAAGTATTACTTAACTCTTTTATCTTTTATTGTTAATCAAGAAATATATGTTATGTAAGATTTCCCTCCCAAGACTGCTACAATGATTCAGTGGTCAGCAACTATTTAAGTGCTTCCATATCTGTATGCCACTATGTTATGAAGAATATAAAAGGAGTGGAAGAAGTTTTTTCAAAGAGTTTACAATTTAATAAAGGAAATAACATGAACCAAATACCAAACAATGCAGTAGAGTGGAAAGAGGCCCAACTGAATCAAGAAATATGAATCCGAATCATTACTCAGATACTATGTAGCTGAGTGGCCTTAGGCAGGTCACGTAACCTCTCTGGGTCCAAGTACCTCATCTGTAAAATGCATGATGTGATCAGCTAATTTCTGTCACTCCTTTCAGCTGTAACAGTATTTTAAAGAGCCGTGCTCACTAGTTAAATACATTATTATGAGTGCATCAGGAGTTAAAGGTAAGGATAATAAGGATTGGGAAGGCTCTGAGGAGACATGAGATTTAAGGAGGAAAATGATCTTGTCCTTGAAAGGTGAGTAGAATTTAGACAAGCAGAGTGAAGGTATTTCAGCCATGATCTGAAGCCAAGCACCAAATGTTTCAGGAGGAAGAGAAGAAACTTGCCTAATAAGAGCAGAGTGCATGTTGGAGAGAAAAGGGAAGAATGAAAATCCTAGACAGATTTGCCATAAAATCAGGCAGTGAGGTATAGACTTCTTACCCTGATCCACAGAGAGTCAACTACAGAGGTTCCGAGCAGGAACATGGTACATAAAGTAATGTTTTAGGAAAATTAATGGGGCAGTAAACTCTAGGAAAGGTTGTAACTTTCAAGTGCATGTTTTAGTGGGTCAGCAAATAGTATCTCCTCTTGGGAATGTCATCCTTTCAGGAAGGAAACTTGCTAAATAAATAAACCAACATGCTAGATATTTGTTTAAGTAACCTTTAAAGCAGGATAACAGGGACTTACCTGGCGGTGCAGTGGTTAAGACTCCATGCTTCCACTGCAGGGGGTGCGGGTTTGATCCCTGGTCCGGAAAGTAAGATGCCACATGCCCCATGGTCAAGGAAGGAAGGGAGGGAGGGAGGGAAAGAAAGAGAGAGAGGGAGGAAGGGAGGGAGAAGGGAAGGAAGGAAGGGAGGGAAGGAGGGAGGGAGGGAGGGAGGGAGGGAAGCAGGGTAACAGAGAGAGCCCTACCCATTTTATATTTTATGTCCCTTTTCCCCAGTCATTCAGTAGATATTTACTGAGTACAGTAGTCCCTCTTTATCTGTGGTGGATACCTGATACCATGGATACTATTAAGCCTATATATACTATTATTTTTCCTATACATACATAACTATGATAAAGTTTAACTTATAAATTAGGCATAGTAAGAAATTAACAATAACTAATAATAAAATAGCTTAATTATAACAATATACTATAATAGAAGTTATGTGAATGTGGTCTCTCTCTCTCTCAAAGTACCTTATTGTACAAATTTAATTCCTTTTCCATCTTAACTAGGCAGTTATCATGCACTATGGCTGTAACTTTTGCAGTTTGAGGTGCAACAGCAAAGTTAGCACGAATTTCTTTTTCCTTCACAATATTCCGGATAGAAGATTCATTCTTACTGTAGATCTTAGCAACCTCAGCATACGATTTTTTTCTTTCCTTATTAAGTCGAGAACTTTTACCTTTTCACTTAAAGGAAGCACTTTACGGTTTCTCTTTGGCATATCCGAATTGCCAGCATTACTCCTTTTGCACTTTGGGACCATTATTAAGTAAAATAGGGGTTACTTCAACATAAGCACTGGGATACCAGGAGAGTCGATCTGATACCTGAGATGGCTACTAAGTGACTAATGGCGGGATACCCTGGACAAAGGGGAGATTCACATTCTGAATGGGACCGTGCAAGATTTCATCACACTGCTCATGTGTGCAATTTAGAATTTTACAAATTGTTTATTTCTGGAATTTTCCATTTAAAATTTTCTGACCAGGGTTCACCACAGGTAACTGAAACCATGGAAAGTGAGACCTACTGTACTTAATGGAAAGCTGGCATAGTTCTAGGTGCTATAGGGGGTAACAAGATGAATTAAGAGTCAGTCACCATAGTTAGTCTTAATTTAGAGGAGAAAACGTGACTAGTATATAGATCACGAGAATGTGAGGCAGATTATAATTAGTACCACAGGATCTGTATGACCAGAATGCTGTGGGTAGTAAAGAGGAAGTGAGCCTTGAAGGCTGCATGGTTGGAGACGCGGCTGGTGCAGGGGAGGAGGAAGAGCGCATGAGAGGTGGTTGTTTGGTTGTTCCTAAGGGTAAGGGATCATGAGGGCAACTTTTGTGACCTCTTCCTCCTCTGAGGTTTTATGTTTCTATGAAAAACACACAGGTAGGAAATTACAGAGTATGTTTAGAGACTTGAAGACTCTGGAGGATCCTACTTGCATTAATGACAGAGTAGCTCCTATTTGACCAACCCACCTATAGATCACAATTGTAACTCTGGACAAATCTAAAAAATAATTATCTGGAAGGCATTATTGAGCAACCAAAAGCAGGGAGAAAGTGGAACACTATCCACACACGGAAGAAGAAATTGATACCGATGAATTCTTATTTTTGTAGTTTTTTGCCTGAGAGCAGATCACAGTTGGCTTCTTATGGGATATTTAAAAATAGATGGAAACCTGCAGTATTCCTGACTTGAGGAATCAGAGGAGAGTGACTGTAGCAGCTAGAGAATAAGAGGAGAAATTATGGAAAGGAGAGAAACACAGAGAAAGAGCCCAACATTCTTCATATAAACTCTGCCTAAATCTTGGGCTGAACTATATATGTGCAACTAAGGCTAAAAAAAAATTGAACAGAGATTTCAGTCGCTGCCCATCACAGAGGAGACAGAGTTTGGAGTTTGAGACTAGCCAGGTTAATTACCTGCTAAAATAGCAACAACAACAACATCAATATACTTTGGTGGAATATAAAAGAATCCCAAGTCTCTGCAACATATCATTCACAATATCCAGAATACAATCCAAAATTCCTAGATGTGGGCAGACACAGGAAAATCTGACCCATTTTAAAAGAGGAAAAGGTAATTAACAGAAACTGACCCTGAAATGACACAGATGTTGGAATTAGAGGCAAAGATTTTAAAGTAACTTTTATATCTATACTCAGGGACATGAAGGAAATATATACTGGAATTTAATGAACAAATAGGAAATCTTAGAGAAATTGAAACTATAAAAAAGAACCAAATGGAAATTCTAATACTAAAAATTAAAAATTCTAGACTTAAAAATTTTTAAGTTCACTATATGTACTTAACACTAGATTGCAGATGATTGGAGAGCTGGTGCACTTAAAGACAGATAATAGAAATTATGCCATCTGAAAAACAGAAAACAAACAAACAAAAATTAACAAACTCTCATGACTTAAGAAACTTTATCAAAAGGTTTAACTCATGTGTCATGGAGTCCCAGAAGGAAAAGGAAGAAAGAGTGGGACAGAAAAAAATTTTTTGAAGAAAATGGCTGAAATTTAGTAAAAGATGTAATTTTACAGATTCTAGAAGCTCAAAAAACTTCTAGCAGATACAAAGAAAATCACTCCTAGGCACATCATGGTCAAACTGTTGAAAACCAAAGATAAAAAAAATTTCAAAGCAGCTAGAGGAACGACGATATCATTAAGAACTGACTTCTCATTGGAAGCAATAGAGACCTGAAAACAGTACAACAACATCTTTAAAGTGCTGAAAGGAAAAAACTGACAATCCAGAATTCTCTATGTAAAGAATTTAAGAGTCATGGCTGGAACTTCGGTTATGTGTGGGAGAGTGGTGTGTACTCAGGCAGGATACAAGGATTGAAGTCAGTGTAAAGGGGTTTGCATATCAGGTAGTAGAGTTTGGATTAGAACCTTCGTCAGCATAAAACAAACTAGTCATTATTTTTTAACAGATCAGTATTGGATAATCTGGCAAGATTGGCACTGCTGCTACCATATGTGGAGCCTTGTGTGCATTAGATAAAGCCACCCCTGAAGATGGGCATGGACCTAAGTGAGCAAGTCATGCCTTTATGTGGAAAAAAGTGTGCCCCTTCCTCTAGGTAGATGCTGCCCCTCATCAGGGTGCATGGCTTAGCAAACAGCATGGACTGGGTTTCAGTTCCTAATTGCCCCCTCAACCAGGGACATAAACCAAATTTACATGATTGGAAAAAACAGATGGATATGAGAGAAATCTATGGGATTGGATGTAGAGGGGTCTCAGGTTCAAGGCAAGTCACTGAGAGCTCTGATGTTTTCAGTTTGGATGACCAGAGGAACAGCAGAACCCTTAACAGAAATACCAGAGGTAAGAGAAGAGCTCTTACAAACAATTGGAAGTCTAGTACGGAAGATACACACCTGGAAGATATTTATAGAGATGTGTTAGTTTGGAGCCTAAAGGGGTCAATGAAGTCACCTGAACTGACATAGAAAAAGGAAGAGATGATGGGTAGGGGTGGGGTTGGAAAATGTGTTATCACGAGAGTCAGTAGAAGGAAACAGCCAACGTACTACCGTAGATGAATCAAAGGTACAGTAGGAGCAATAAAATTTCCCACCATTTTATTGAATTTTTTAAAATGGAAGTAATTTACTAGATTGGTAACATCTTAGGATTTGGATGTTACTTTGTAGAAGGTCTTAATAGGAGTATATAACAAGCAACTTAACCTAATCTTACTGCTTTCAGCTTTAATGTATGTAAAAAACTCTGTAAACAGCAAATTATTATATTCTCAGCTTCTTTCCTGAACTTTCTGCATTTCCCTATCATGTCCTAATACAAATCCAAATTGTTAAATATTCACATCATTCTGGATTGCTGCAGCCCTTGCAATACATTTTCTAATCTCCCCCTTCAGTGCTTTACTATAGCCAGTGATGGTTTGCTTTTCTCAGGCTTCTTCTGTCTTCACTAAATTCCATTTAATTCCATGTTTATGAAATAGATTTCTACTTTCCTACACTGGGCAAATTCCCTCTCCTTTGAAAACCCACCTTCTCTAAGAATACTGCTCTCTACATTTAGTACTGTGTAACTGATAGGTGTTCAGTGCATAATTGTTAACTAACAAAATTAAGAGGCACGCTGTTTATTATCTAAGTTCTTACTGACATGTTATTTCCCTGATTCTGTTTTATCGCCTATCTAAAGGAAACTAAATAACAAAATAAGCTTTAAAAATAAATAGAAAAAGAGTTAATTTTAGTGTGTATTTATTTATACGTTACTTGATTCCAAAAAGCATTTTGTATGTATGTGTACCCATATGTATACAAAGACACCCACATACATACACAAATAGAATTAAATAGACTTTAAAAAAAGAGCAAAGGGAAAATAGAGAAAAGTTGAAAGACAAGAAAAGTTAATATACGTCAATCTATATCATAAACTTCTACAAAGTTCTTAAAATTGAAAAATTAAATCAACACTTAGCCTCCCTCCAGCCAAAGAGGGGAAAGGATACTTAGTAAGTTAGAAGATAGAAGCAAGTTAGTTACTCAGAAGAAGTGAAGATTTTGCGGGTGGGGGGGGGCAGAGCGGGGAGCGGGACTTGTACCTTTCATAAAGGGACGTCTGAAAGATGCCAGTAGACAGTTTTCTCAGCACCATTCCTGCTGCTAATACAAGTTTGTATTGTACAGGTTCTTATATATAAGCCGGGGGCACAATGACAAAGTACAGTTCAATGAAACTAGTGCTATAGAGGTCAAAAAAGTACTTTGCAACTAAGCTTTTCTCTTTATTATTTGACTTGATCCAGAGAAATAGTTTTAAATGTTTAGAGATTGGATAGACTCACTTTCAAGCCTTTCACGAATGTTGTATCTTTTAATAAAATTTGGGTAGCAGATAATTCAAAGTTGTCTCTTTGACAAGAAGATGGAGTGAAGAATTCTATTGGTCTTAATTAGTTTCAAGGAGTTGGCCCTTTGTGTATGCAGCGGTACAGAGAGGCATACAACCTTGCTCTGTTTCATGTTTTAATATCTTTAAAGTATGAATTTAGCATTTTTCACTGAGTATTTCCATGATTTGGAAAGCAGAAGAGTATGAGGAAGGATAACTCTTTAATATCTACTTTTCCAACTCTGCTTAGGCTTTTCTAATATCCACCTCTAAGATGATTCAGTTTCTTCCCAATGACTGCTCACAAAGAAAGCAAAACAAAAACAATAAAATCTTTTCATTTGTTAGATTTTAACACGTTCAGAAGCCATCATTCTCAAATTTAAAATAATTTCTTTGCTATTCTAAAGTTCTTTACAAAGTTACTTTTTAGTGTCCTAAATGTAATTTTTCATGCCCCTGAAATCCAGAGGGAGAAGTTAACATTAATCGACCTTCCATTTCATATGCACGTGTAGAACCAGTAGCAAAGGGTATAGAACCTCATGTTGCACCATATGGGGGTAATCTTTCAAATTTCTTCCGAATAGATCTCAAAGCCAGACGAATTTATAATACTGCCTTTCCTCCCATGAGATGTAGCAAATACTGCCCTCTACTGAGGGATGCTCAGGATGGCTCAATTATGTTCACCATCAAGTGCTAATCTTCTCTCAGTTACTGATTTCAATGATTTTGGTAGTATTGTTACTAATTACTTCATCATTATCATGTACATTCTTATTAAAATCATTAAATTAAAAATAGAAAATGAAAAGGATGGAAACATGTATCAGCCTTGGCCACGTACATTTATTACCTTCTGTAGTCTATACAATCAGATATCATAATGTCTGAGGCTTTAACAATAATGCTTAAATTTCCATTTGTTTTGAATAAGCTAAGAAAATCTCTTTTGCAGTAGGAAATTAGAAGGGGGTTGTTATAGCATTATTTTAATAAATGATTTTGTGAAATGATTCTAGCAACCATTGGGCTATTTTTCTTCCCCCTGCCAATATTTTTTTCAATGTCTGCTGGATTGCTAATATCTAGGTTAATCATTTCAAAGAACTAGCTGTTTGTGCAGCTAAAATAAAATTTCCTCATGGTTTATGATTTTAAAAGATTGATTATACATGGTTACTTAACAGTAGAGGACCACATTAAACTAAATACCTTCCAATCAAAAACTTAAATCAAAAACTAGGACTTCCCTGGTGGTGCAGTGGTTAAGAATCTGCCTGCCAATGCAGGGGACACAGGTTCGAGCCCTGGTCCGGGAAGATCCCACATGCCACGGAGCAACTAAGCCCGTGTGCCACAACTACTGAGCCCACGTGCCACAACTACTGAAGCCTGCGCCCCTGGAGCCCGCACACCACAACGAAGAGTAGCCCCCGTTCGCTGCAACTAGAGAAAGCCTGTGTGCAGCAACGAAGACCCAACGCAGGCAAAGAAAAAAAAATCTTTAACTAGTGAAATACTTACTCACACACACACACACATACACATTGTATATGGCATGTTTTTGAAAACTGTCCTGCTGCCTGTGTTCCTGGACATGGAAAATATGGGTTCTCTTATTAGGCTAAATGATCAGTATAATGCATTGTTCAGCTCACTTGTGTTGTTCCCATTTTTCTAGAATCTGGTTAGAATTGGCTTAAAGCTTAAACAAATTTTGGGAGTCATTATAAACAAAACCTAGTAATTCAAAGTATCCCCATGGCTTTTTTTTTTTTTTTTTTTTTTTTGGCTGCTCCATGCTGCATGAGGAACTTCCTGCCCGACCAGGGATCAAACCCATGCCCCCTGCATTGGAAGCACGGAGTCTTAACCACTAGACTGCTAGGGAAGTCCCCCCGCTCCCCCCACCCCCATGGCTTCTTATAAAATCTAAAGCATAACCCTCTCATTACCTTAATTCAGAAACTTTAGATACCCTGAGAACTAGCAAGAGAGTCTAGCCAGATTGAATAATCCCATGGTGAGGGTAGATTCTAGGACATGGTTAGCCAAAGTCTGTGAAGGAGGCTGTGAAGGCTCATTTCTCTCAGACTTAAAAACCAAAGAAGCAGTCCTGTTTTGTATAGACTCTAGGCTGCTTTCTGACTATCATGCATAGTTAAATTGAAAGCTTAAACTGAATAAATTACCTGGGCAGGACTTTCTAATTCCAGAAGTATTTAGGGTCTTTCTGAATAGAGGGTTCTAAGCTACACTAGCTCATTCATGATGTTAATTTTGTTGGCATAATCAAACCCAGTTATCTCATTTCCTAAAGGGGCAACTCTTGACGCTCCTCAAATTTTAGATGTCTATTAAACAATTGGACGTTCCAGTCAGATGCCAGCTAATTGCTTAACAAATTATGGTCTCTACTTACTCAATCCCAGGTGGTTAGTATAATCCATTCCAGTAATTCTTACCATCTCATGGAGATTCTTTTGTGGTTTTAATGTATTGCCTTAGAGTGGTATTGATGCTTACACTCAGTGGTGCTTATTAATAATAATGATGATGCTAATGATTTCCTACTTCTTCATGTTCTTCTAATGTTGTGTTTTTAACCTATCTCCATATTTTTCATTTTGGTTTTCTATGCTACAGGCTCTAAGTCAAATGGGTTTTCCACTCCCCAATCAAACTAGAAGAATTCCTAGAAATAAACCCGGCACAGTGCTTTTCACATAGTAGGCACTCAGTAGATCTGATATGATGTGGTTTGTGTTTCGAGAAAGTTTTCAGTTCCAGAATCTCCAGAATTAGACATCTCCAGGATTTGGAGATCTATTAGATACGCAGAGCTAGTTGCGTCAGGGTGGGGAAAGGGTACAATTGCCTCTGGTTTGCCACATTGATTTTTTGTTTTTGTTGAGTCATTGTTGCTACAAATTCTCTTAAAATAAAAATATGACACCCCCCCCAATAGAATACTGTATTAACCATTGTTATTTGGCCGTAGAGGGGATAGAGTGTTAGGCAAAGATCTGGCAGATCTAGGTAGAACTAGCCTCCTGCCATTGAGACTGTGTAAATCAAGTAGTAAGACTTTTCCTCAGCACAAAAAGAACATCTGAAGTAGAATGTGTAAGAGTTGGTAGTATTTTCTGGAATGGCGAGATATTTCCCAGCTGGATGTTATGGTCTTCATATTAATGAGATTTCTCATATTAAGGCGCCATATGACCAACCTTGGGAAATTATTTGCACACATTTCGGTGCTGTTTTTCTAATTATTATCTTTATTAGTTTGGTGCACATAGTTGTTTTAATGTCAATTCTTTTTATTTTTTATTTTTTGTTTGTTTTGAAAAGGACACATTCATCTGAGTTCCATTCAAGCATTTTTTTTTCCTATTAAAAGGTACTTCTCTTTAAGATCTGAGATATTGTCATTTCTGTGTAAACAAAGCAAGGTGCCACACATACTTCTTTAATTAGGAGCTATCAGGGCATCACTACAAGGAATTTATAAAGAGGAGTCTATACAGATAAAGAGTAACCCTTAGGACAGTATAATCTAGACAGCGCTTGAAATAATAATCGTCCTACTTGAGCTGAAATAATGGTGGCAGAACAAGCATTAGCCAGGCAGAGAAAAAAGAAACTCAAGCTGGCAGCTCATTCGTGTCACTGAAGTGGATCAACTGCTCATTGCAGGGCAGAAGGCAGGCTGGTGGTAATGCTCGTGCCTTTCACATTGGTGTGGCATTGAGAAAATCCTCACTCCCGGTCCAAGGGTCAAACCAAAACAGACAGCTGTGCTGTTTCTCATACAGGAGAAATAAGACAGCAGGCGAGCTCTTTATTCCTAAAAGTTTGTTAGAGAAACTGTGCTACATATAATCCAGCTGTATATTCTTGGTAATTAAGGAAAACAAATGCCCTTAGCAAACTCATTATAGATTTAAAGTTCTTTAAGTTTTCATCAGGTTTCCACAGAAACAAAGAGTTTGAAACAATAGTCGAGAATGCATAAACCATTGAATAAGTGGATTTTAATTGTTCCTGTTTAGAAAATTATTCAGATAACCAGCCACATAAAAGACAAACTTTTTAATTGTTCAGGTAGAAAGATGGAGACTGTCATCCTTATCTATCATAAGAAGAATCTGCATTTGGTAATGCTACTTGAATTTTGAGCTAAAATAATATACTTAAGGATGCTACTAACTGGGGAGCCATTTAGTACTCAAAAATAATCATATGCTTTAGTTATTCATAGGACACAATGCATGAATTTATAATACTAATTATGATTTCAAACAGTGTCTTATGCTATGGTTTACTTACATAGGCAGATCAACTAATGCAAAACGTAACTATAAATATTTGCAGCTGCCATAGGTATCACGTGCATGCAATTTAGTGGTATGTTAGTGAAGTCAAAAAAGTGGAAAAATGTGTCTTCTCTGTGTTTTGCAAAGTCCTTGTAGGATTTAGTACAATACCTTGTATTTATTAAACATTCAGTAAATATAATTGATTTTGAAGAAGAATTGGTGACTGTATTCATTTATTCACCAATCTTGTATTATGCAAGACTCTGTTCCCTGGTCTGTGCAAGGTGCTAGGGACACTGAGGTGAATAAATAGTGCAGTTGATCCTTGAACTATGCAGGATTAGGGGTGCTGGCCCTCCACGCAGTTGAAGATCCATGTATAATTTATAGTTGGCCCTCTGTATACTCTGTTCCTCTACGTCCGAGGTTCCGCACCCTTGGATTCAACCAACCATGGATCATGTAGCACTGCAGTATTTACTACCAAAAAAATTCTGCATGTAAGTGGACCCACACAGTTCAAACCGTATTTTTTAAGAGTCATCAGAAAAATCTTAAAGTAGATCATAAAAATACCTCTAAGTCTATCACTCAGACCACTTAGAGATAGCAACTGTTAGTATTTTTTACTTATTTACTTAGCCTTTGTCCTACATATATGTTTTAAATACAATTATAATTTTTCATTATCCTTTTTTCACTTAACTTTTTACCATAAGCATGTTTCCATATCATAAAATATTTTTCATAAACACCATTATTTGTTGGCAACATATTATTGCATTTTATTAATGTGCCCTATTGAGCCATTCCTCTGTTTGTTATACTTTAAAGTTGCTTTTGGGTTCTCATAGTCATAAATAATCCTTGTGTATAGCCTTTGGTTGAATTTCTGATTATTTCCTATAGATTGATTTCTAGAAGCAGAATGACTGGGTCAAGTTTATGACTTCTTTTAGGGCTCTTAATACAACCCAACAATTATTTTTCTGGAACACCTGAACTGATTTACTCGTCCAGCAGCAATGGATGTCTCATTATATGCTTTCCAGCATTGAGTAGTGTAATTTATTTTTCTTTACAGAATTGAAATGTGAAAAATGATACATCATTCTTATTTTGTCTTACTTTGGTTACTACTGAGCTTGACTATTTTTTTTGTTTGCTTATTAGCCCCTTATAATTTTTATAATTTTTGGTCCATGAATTGTCTGTTCAAATTCATTCTTTTTCTTTTGGAATGCTCTTACAATTTTAATTTTATTGCAGTCAGTCCTTGTCTCCCCCAATTCCTTTTTCATGTCAACTTGCTTTCTCTCTATGGCTTTCTGTTTTCATTCAATTGGGTCCATGTCATCTTGTACTCTAAATAAGGATGCCACATAATTTTCTGGCTTTTTTTCTTCTAGTTCTTGTATACAGTAAATCATGTTTTATTTTTGGAAGTGAGTTTTATACTGCACCATAAAAATTCCAAAATTGATTACAAAAATAAATGAACATAAAATAAATGACACTATATGTGCTTACATGTATTTATTAATTATGTAAAACCAATCTTTTTTTTAACATCTTTATTGGAGTATAATTGCTTTACAATGTTGTGTTAGTTTTTGCTGTATAACAAAGTGAATCAGCTATATGTTTACATATATCCCCATATCCCCTCCCTCTTGCGTCTCCCTCCCACCCTCCCTATCCCACCCCTCTAGGTGGTCACAAAGCACCAAGCTGATCTCCTTGTGCTATGCGGCTGCTTCCCACTATCTAATTTACATTTGGTAGTGTATATATGTCAATGCTACTCTCTCACTTCGTCCCAGCTTACCCTTCTCCCTCCTCATGTCCTCAAGTCCATTCTCTACGTCTGCATCTTTATTCCTGTCCTGCCCCTAGGTTCGTCAGAACCATTTTTTATTTTTTTTTAGATTCCATATATATGTGTTAGCATATGGTATTTGTTTTTCTCTTTCTGACTTCACTCTGTATGACAGACTCTAGGTCCATCCACCTCACTACAAATAACTCAATTTTGTTTCTTTTTATGGCTGAGTAATATTCCATTGTATATATGTGCCACATCTTCTTTATCCATTTATCTGTCGATGGACACTTAGGTTGCTTCCATGTCCTGGCTATTGTAAATAGTGCTGCAATGAACACTGTGGTACATGACTCTTTTTGAATTATGGTTTTCTCAGGATATATGCCCAGTAGTGGGATTGCTGGGTCATATGGTAGTTCTATTTTTAGTGTAAAACCAATCTTTTGCTATAAAAGCTAGGTCATATTTTTTCTACATGTGCTGAACTTGCTAATGACTTCTAAAACATGGGCTTTTCTTAGTAAATCTCTCTGTAGCAAGTATAGTATTTCAGCAAATCACCCCAAATTCAGTGGCTTAAAAAAAAATAAGCATTTATTATTGCTCTCTAGTCGTCTAGGAAGTTGGGAAGTCAGCTGGGAAATTGTTTTGATCTATTTTGGGCTCACTTATGCATCAGCACTCAGCCTTGCTGATCTTGGTTGGGCTCTCTCATCTGTTTGGGGGGCTGGCTGGCTGTAGGCTGGCCTGAGATACTTTCTCAGCTTAGACAATTGGCTCTCCTTCTGTCCCTTCCTCTTCTAGCAGGCCAGCCTAGGTGCTGCAACAGAGCGAGCAGAAGCATGCAAAGCCTCTTGAGACCTAAGCTCACAACTGAAAATTTGTCACTTTTGCCTCATTCTGTTGGCTGTGATAAATTACAAGTCCAGCCCAGATTGAAGAGTTGTGCAGATAGACTCCATGTCTTCATGCTACAGCTGGAAAGTCACAATCCAAAGGGTGTGGACAAGGAGGCAAGAATAATTGGAGCCATAATTGTAATCAGACTACCCCATATAGACATTCTTCATTTCCCCAAAAATATTTTAAATGAATTTTAAATTATCATAATCTTACAGAGAATTTTTTAGTTAATGCATTTGAATGTCCCAGACACCTTTAAATACTGAATGCTAGTGAAAGAGAGGGGGTGAGTGGTCCTGTGGAAACATTAGTATCAGCTTATTGGTCATAGTGATCAAGATGTCACACATCAAAAATGATACCATTGGTGATACCATGGCACACTGGGCTATATAATATGATTTGGCAGCATCTATATGTGGTTTGGTAAAAACATTTATTATATTTCTGTATATTATGTAATCATGAGAAGAAAAATAAATTTACAAAGATGTTTTAAATATGTCAAACACTGAATTTGAACAAAACTGTCAAATAAAATCTTTTCAAATTTGTAATGAGAAAAGTTATCTCTATGAATATAGCTTTTTAAGAATCACATTTGATGTTGGAAATGGCTAAATGCAGTTCCTGATTTAAAAAATTTTAATGATAATCTGAAGAAAATTTGAAGAGAAATTTTTGATAGTTACCATCTTATGTGAATAAGAATCCTTGTTCATACAGGAAGTGTTAGGAAGCCATCCACTTCCAATAATTGTGGACTCTTTGTCAGTAATTTGCACCAACCTTATAGTTAGGACAATGAAAGAAGTTGGATGAATTAAGTATTAGGATAGGCTAACTGTGGAAACAGACAACGCCCAAATCTCAGAGGCTTAACAAATAAACATGTATTTCTTGCTCATATCACCATCCAGTGCAGGTTGGCCAGGAAACTGCTCCCTGTGGTCCCTCATGGATCCAGGCTTCATCCCTCTTGTGCCTCCACCCTCCTTTAAGTCCTCAGAGTCCTCTCTGTTCAACCAGGAGATGAGTAAAGGAAGTGAGGAGTCTGTGTGGGAGGTATTTATGGGCCATACCTAGAAGTGATGCATATCACCTTCTGTTGCATTCCACTGGCCTGAATTTGATCACACGGCCACACCTAAATGTAATCTATCTGTGTGCCCAGGAAAATGAAGAAAACATAGACATTGGTGAGCACTAGCAGTCTTCTTTTAAAAAACAAGTTGAGCTGAACTGAACTTGCTTTTGGCAGCCTAGTTGGGTAGTGAGACAAAAGGCAGAGACTAGGGCCAACCAAAGGTGGGGGACCTAGTAAACTGCTCTCCACTTTGGTTGGAGCCCTAAAGGACTGCACTCTAGGAATAAGAGTGAGCCCAAAGTAAACCAGCTCTCTGTGGACTTCAGTCAAACTTTGTGTGAACCAAGTAGCTCAGAATACTTTCAAGCCTTGAACTTGAAACTCGTTCTACAAGTGTTTTTTTTTTCAAAGAAAAAATACAGTACACAAAGTTAACCAAACATATGAGGAGACAAGACAATAAAATTAAAACACCAGATATTGGAATTATGAGTTCATATTTTAAACAACTAAGCTTACATATTCAAAGAGATTTAAAAAGAAAGATAGGCTTGGACATTTAAGTGTAGGAATCTAGAAAATATAAAAAGAGAGATATCAACCTTGAAAAAGAACCAGTAGAATTTCCAGAACTGTAAAGTGTATAACCAAAGTTAAGAACTCAATGGATGAGTTTAAGAGCAGATAAAACACAGCTAGGGAGAAGCATCGTGGAGTAGAATATAGGTCAGAGGAAATTATCCAAAATGAATCATGAAGAAGTGAAAAAAAGAAAATACAAAAGAAAGGATAAAAGAAATGGAGATGATGAAGTTTAACTTAGGTTCATTTAGAGTAGCAGAAGGGGAAGAGAGAGAGAGAGAAAACAGAGCAGAGGTAATAAACACGGGCAGATGGACTGGATATTGTCTGACAGTTATGGAAAAAAGGAACACAATGCGCTGGTCATCAAGCTCACGTGGAGAAAAATTGCTCAGATTAAGACACGATATCAATGGGAGCATATCAACCTGGGCTAACAAGCTGGGCTAACATATACCTAACAAGCTGTAAATATTGTATACTATTGATTTTTAATTTTATATAAGCAATTTTTAATTTCCAATTCATGTATAGATCTCATTGAGTATATAGCATAATTTCCTGGAGAAAACAAATTTTGCAGTGAATTTTAGTTATTTTAATTGTGGTAAGCATCAGGTTTAATTGTGGTAAGCATAGAAATGTCGATCTTTATTTTAAATTATTTTTCACCACTCATTTTCTTCAAAGGGTAGCAATAACTATATGCAAGTTATTTTTGATTATAGAAAGTTGGTCTGCAAAGATGAGATCTAGATTCCAATTCATTGCTTTAAAGAAAAGATGCACAATTAACATCATCCGCTGTCTAATCTCAGGACCATTTCTGAGGTCCATATGTGTCTCTCCTCTTTGTAATATACAGGGTGAACTCTTTACTGATACACACAAAACAACAAGGGTTAAAGGCAAAGACTTGCATTTTGACATTACTAGGCCTTTGATCTGGGGACTCTGGTGCTCGGCCATGAGGGCTTAACATGAACTATTTGGGAATGCTGCCATTCATCCCATCCCCTCCCTCCCTCTTGTCTCCCTGGTGTGAAGAATCATTAGCTGAATGTAACTATACAACCAAAGTCAGATTTCATCCCGAATGTCAAATCCGTTTTCCTTTTTCAAACTTTAAAGGAGAACACACGCATTCAGCTTATGATTTATTTTTTTAAATGTCCCTGAAAAAAATCCTACTTCTATAGATTAAGAAAGCTTAGGGATAAAAAGAGAAATGTCCATGACAAAACCGATACTATGATCTCACACAGGTGAGGCATAAATGATAAGATGCCCGCTATAAAAATGATCTCCAAAAAAAGCATTATTGTTTTTGCTATTCAAAAGTAACACAAGTTCACTGGGGATAAAAAGTCCAAAAAGTATAACAAAGAAACAAAATTAATCTTTCATTCCACTATCCAAAGATAACCATTGTTAACATTATGGTCTATATCTTTTCTAGAATGTTCCTACACGTGTTTTCTAGGATATACAACAAAGGCTTACCTGGGGAGTGAGGAATTTGGGCCAACTAAGAAAAAGTGGGATTTTTTGGTAGGTGTTTCAATTACTTTGGTGACAAATGGGTATAAAAGAAAGAGTAGGCCTGCTCCCCAGGCTATGTTGTGTTTTATTCATACACTCACTAATGCGTTCAATAAATATTAAGCACTTCCTATGTGATATGTACTGGGTTAGGGGCTGTTCATTATGTGGGCCTGGGGCTTTACCACACACAGGTGCTCGTGTTATTACCACAAGACATGTGGGAAGGAGAGGGCCTGAGACATATGCTATTTTTGTCCTCTACATATGACTTCATGGAGGGCTGAGGTTCCAGGAGGGCAGATATTTTGGTGGACCACAGACAGGAAGGACCAGAGGGAGTGGCTCTTACCTCCTGAGTGCAAAGGCAGAGTCAGACTGGACTGTTGAACTGTTGAACTGTTCACTTGCTTGGCTTTGTGAGCTGAGGAGAAGGTTATTTAATAGTTAATAAAAGAATAGCTACTATTTATTAAGTGTTGTATGCCAAACAGCATACTATGCATAAATCATTTTACTTACTTCTCACATGAACTCTGTAAGTTAAGAACTAACATTTAGCGTCTGAAGCGTGCTCCACAACGAGAGGCCACGATAGTGAGAGGCCCGCGCACCGCGATGAAGAGTGGCCCCCGCTTGCCACAACTGGAGAAAGCCCTCGCACAGAAACGAAGACCCAACACAGCCATAAATAAATAAATAAATTTAAAAAAAAAGAACTAACATTTATTGATCACTTACTGTGTAACCACCACTGTTGTAAGATTTTACATGCAATCAATGCATCAAATCCTTGGGACAAACCTATGAGACAGGTTATGATCCCTCTTTTACAGATGAGGAAATGGAAGTTCAGAAAGACTTGCTCAAGGTCACATACTAGACGTGACAGACCGTAATTCCAAAGTCCTTATGGTATTTTCTCTCACAACTATTTAACTTATTTAATTAATGAAAAATAGTGTTTCTAACTAATAAGAAACCCCCATCTCTCCCCAGATTCGATCCTGGGGAAGTTTGTTGAGTGTCACTTCTTAGACACTTCAACATCGAAGCCAGAAAAAGAAAACAGACTCTTTAAATAAATATTTTTTAAAACTTTATGTTTTAAATTTATTTATTTATTTATTTTTGGGTGTGTTGGGTCTTCGTTTCTGTGCGAAGGCTTTCTCCAGTTCCGGCAAGCGGGGGCTACTCTTCATTGCGGTGCGCGGGCCTCTCACTGTCGCGGCCTCTCCCATTGCGGAGCACAGGCTCCAGACGCGCAGGCTCAGTAGTTGTGGCTCACGGGCCTAGTTGCTCCGCGGCATGCGGGATCTTCCCAGACCAGGGCTCGAACCCGTGTCCCCTGCATTGGCAGGCAGATTCTTAACCACTGCGCCACAAACTTTATGTTTTAAATTAATCTTTTTGGAGCTGATTTCTCTGGGGAAAAGACTTCCTTCTTTGATTAATACATTTCATTATTTTTCATATTTTTAAAGAAAAAGGTGATATTACTCTCTTCATAGCCTAAATTGGGATTTCTTTGGCAATTAATAAGCTCTCCTTTATTTAATGACTATTTTTTTATTGTGGTAAAATAATATATAACATAAAACTTACCACTTTAATCATTTTTAAAGTGTACATGTCAATGGCATTAATTATACTCACATGCTGTGCAACCATCACAACTCTCCATCCCTAGAACTTTCTCATCATCCCAAACTGAAATTCTGCACCCATTAAACAACTTCCCCCAATGACTATTGTTCTTAAAGGAGATAGATAGCTATATTAAGCTTAGTTTTCTTTACATGAATGAGCACATAATTGTCTGAGGGATATGAAGGAAAGGGATATTTGCCAGTATAATGGCAAATGCAGAGCCTACTGACAAAGGTATATAATTTGTAAAAATAGCTGAGTGGGCAGAATTCTGATTTTCAGCTGCCCTAGGCACTTCAGTGCACTTCTGATAATGATTTTCCTTGGGCATGTAGTTATACTGATAGAAATCATATCCATGCATAAAGAGTGAGCTTAATTATACATAACTACATACCTAAGATGAGGTTTTACATTTTTTTTTACATATAATTTCTGATTTACAAAAGATGAGACTCTAAATTCTAACTGATCTCAGAAAAGTAGTGTGTGTCACCCTCAGAGCATGAGTGTCTTATTGTATGAGTTCTCCTTTTTACAGGAAGACACTGTATATTACCTTCCCCTTCCCCCTTTCGGGAATTGTTTTCATTACATGGGATTCCACAGTTTCATCTGGTCCCTGCTGTGACTCTGAGGACAGGCAAATGCACAAAGGCTGATTTAGGGTTTAGCATGTAGTCGGGGGGTAGAGCAACGCTAACTGGTCCTATTGAGAATGACACTTCTTCACACCTTCAACTCATTTGTACTGAGCCTAATCATTTGAGCTGAAAATAATAAAAATAAAAAGCAGCTAAAATGGGTTGAGTGGTAATGTGTGTTCCAGGCACTGTGTAAAATGCTTTGCATGTATTATTTTGTTTAACCCTCACAACGCTGTGAGATAGGAAACAATTCTCATTTTACAGATGGGAAAACTAAGGAACAGAAAGATTAGGTTACTTGCCAAAGACACACCATTAATAAGTTACAGACTGAGGATTCAAACCCAGGCTGTCTAGAGCCCTTGTTCCGAGCTGCTCTGTTAACACACCCTCCTGGTCCACATCAAGCTTGACAGCAGTGTTTCCTCATAACAGAGTAAAGGTTAGACCAAAATAAACCACACGCACATTCAAGCCCCTATGGCTGAGGTGAGCAGGGAGTCTCAGCTAAGGTCAGGCACTGGGTCTGGAGGTAGAGGCTGTCCAGCCAGGGAAGGGAAATGGAAAAGGCAAGGTCATCTCTTTTCTGGCCCCATTTGTTATTTGGTTGGTGAGAGGAGAGGGGGGGAAGGGGCCTCTCTAAGCAGATTTCAAAGGCATCATGTCATTCTTTGTGCTCTCTCTCTGGTGTTGTGCCCCTTCGCCCTAGGCTCGTAGTTACTGCATCCTTCTTAGAACTGCTCTTCTTGAGGGAACCACCTCCCCCGAGCTTCACTCTCTGATTTACTCTTACCTCCCCACACCTCCACTAGAAGTTTTCTGAATATAACTGATTTTAGCTGGTCATTAGTATAGTGGTGGCCTTAAATGGATGGACTCTAAGGTGAGAATGACTCTCCCCTTCCTTGCAATTCCCTGATTCTCCCAGGAACATAGCCCTGTCTACATTTCTGAAAGCAGGAGTTTTAATGCAAATTACCACCCCAGTGAGGGAGACATTTTTGAACAGGGAGGAGTATTAATGAATTCTGCCAGAAATTGAGGAGGCTTAGCCATCTGTGTCCCAGGGATCAGTTGTTGGGATCCAAGAGCTTCCAGAGGGACCTGAGAGCAGCTCCTGACCTGCTAGTCTCCTCCACATTCTCGCAGGGCCAGAAACACTCTCCTGGCCCTGCTCATGGTTCCTGCCCACAGGGCACAGTCATCCACACACAACTTAAAATGAGAAGTGACTCTCCTGGGAGTGTTCCTAACCCCAAAGAGTGTTCGCAAGTCGTTTTCATAACTGTCGTGAGTTAACTTCCTGTTTCAGGAGCAAGCACTTTACATCTGTAGGTGGCACCTTTGTGACTGGTTTTATGGACCCTGAGTGCTGCATCCTCCTCGTGTGTAGAGGTAGCAGCTGCTCCACGTTATGCTTGAGGTCTTGGTCTACTTCTGCTCATGAAAACCCTCTGGTATTCCTTACAGAGGTTAGCAGTGTTTACTACATTGTACTTGAGTAATTGTACCTCAAATTAAATGAAAGATATTTTCTGATGCTTTTCATGCTGGAGCATAGTCTTTATTTCAAAATGGTGACATAATATTCAGCTGCCATGATAAGACAGCTCTATTTACCAGTAGTGACAGTTTGCAGTTAAGTCATAGGAGGGATTTGTTAGGGTGTGTTTAAAGTCATGTCGTATAAATAAAAAAGAGTAAAGACTGGATTTAGGATGGGGGGCCTACAAGATACCAGCGGAGGTGGTCAGAGTTATTCTTTCACTTCCCACCAAGGTCTTGCCTTCTCTCTTACTTATTTACAGCACTGTTACAGTATAGTGAACTCTGTCCTCAGCCTACTCTGAAAACACTGCCCCGTTTGGTCAAGTTACCCCAAAGCTACCACCTAGATCACACCATGACAAGAAAAAGAGATGTTTTCAACCAGAATTGGCTTATTTCAATTTTCTATTCTTTATTTCATTTTAATTATAGCCACTTGGAGCCAGTGACTATTTGGAACTGTCAAAGAATTTTGATACAGTATTTTTACGAAACATTCCACAATTTACCCTGGCAAAGAGGACCCAAGCTCGGAGATTCATAACTCTCATTGATAACTTTTATGATTTCAAGGTAAGGATGTGGTACATTTTCTCAGAACTAAACATTTTGGACTGTGGAGCGAGATTATCTGGGCTGGAATCCTGGTCTACCACTTACTTCTCTGTACCTGTTTCTTCATCTGCAAATTGGAGATAATAATAGTATTTACTTCAGAGAACTGTTGTGAGGACAAAATAAACTAATCCAGGTAAACCATTTAAAACGACACTTGGCACAAGCTGAATGCTGTATAAGTACTATTGGTAGTAGCAGTAATAGTAATAGTACTATATTAAAAATCCCATCATAAGACAGTCTGCTATATTACCAAATCCTTCATTCAACCAGACATATCATGTGCTCTGTCTATGAGGATGCACAACACAATGCCTTACCTAGATTGAGTGCTCAATAAATACTTGTTGCATGAATAAATTATTGGACTGATAAAATAATGAATGAACAAAATGAATGAATGAATGACTAAAGTGCCCTCCTCAGTATTAGAGTTTTCTTTCCCTCTGACCCAGAAATCCCAGTAACTGTCATCTCTCTAAAGAAAAAAAAAAAAAAAAAATCCAGGTGTTTTAGCATGAATTGCAGAGCCTTTGTCCCTTCATCAGAGGCAGTTTGCCTAGTGGTTAAGGAGTAGGTCCTGGGACCAGGCTGAATACCTTGAAGACCAGCTTAACCTCTTGAACTTGAATTGCCTTCTTTAGCAAAAGAAGACAATAATGGTATTTACCTCATAAGATTGTTGTGAGGTACGTGAGCATGTAAAGTACTTAGAACATCGTGTGGCGTACAGTAAGCTTTCAATGAAGGTGAGCCACGATTAATAGTATATACCTATAAATATATATTTACAGTAAAGTATAAGTACCACTTCAAATTAGAGTAAAATATTGTTTCATTGTTAGATACAGTTTTTCCTCCTTACTCCTTGCACAGAAAGAGATAGAGCAGTGATTCTAAAATTGAAGGGACTTTGAGGGGAGGAGAAAGTACCAGAATCTGCTGGGAGGGAGAGGTGAGATTTTTAATGTTTCCTTTATTCATTCATTCAACAACCTTTATCATGCCAAGCACAGTGCTAATTCAGTGACAAGCAAAGCCAGACATGGTGCCTGCCTTCATGGAGCTGATAGTCTAGTGCTGAAGAAACACTAATGAAATGTGCGCAGAGCTGAGTGTAAAGTCCTCACTGGGATGTTCTCTTGGAAAGAGAGGGGAGTTGGTGCTGTGAGAGTACAGGGGGAGAGTAAACTGATCTTTGTGTGGGACATGGGGGTGGGCATGGAAAGTCCTGCTGAGGACCAGCTGCACCAGAATCACCTGAGCTACTTAAGATCCGGATTCCGAGCCCATCCCACCCCCATCAGCAAATGAGGACCAAGGATGGGGCCTGGAGCCTGCTCGTTCACCAGCTCCTCAGGTGCTGCTCACAGACGCTGAGGTGTGATGGCCAAGCTCAAAGTGCAGGGTGAAGAGCCCTCACCAGGGTGGCAAGTTTGCAGCAAAGGCCCTGTGATGGGCCTGAGCATGAAGGGCAGCCGGCGTGGCTCTGGTGCAACGCCGAGGGCAGCCTGCCTTAAGTGAGCACGATCAAAATCTGCTGCATGCTTCCAGGGGGTGTGCGAGCAGGGAGTCAGCAGAGGCAGGAAGCTGAGAACACCAGAGCTTAGGGGTCAAGTCCTGTCACTTGTCTCCTTCTGGGTCACTCATCCAGAGACTCTGCTCTGAAATAATCGCATGGGGTCCAGAATAAATCGCCTGGAGGTGGCACTCTGTTTTTAGAGGGCAGTGCTTCAAGAAGAAAGTGGGAGAGGGGCATTGGTAGGTGGTTCTTAGACTGGAGGATTGATAAACTCTTATTTTTTTTAAATCTTTCGGCTAGGAATACCTTAAAGAAAGCTTATGGTCCCCACCCCTTAGTCCCACCCCCTGATCCTACCTCCCCCCACTATTTCACTTCTTCGTTAGACAAAAAGATTTATCTGGCAATATGATGAAATATCAGAACTACTCTCCTAACATTTGCTTTAACTAAATCACGCATTTGGAGTTTATACTTTTTTTAAAGCATAGTCGAAATTATCTTATTTCAGAAATTGGGAGCATTAAACAGACATTGTTCTAGAATGTATTCTAGATGTATCTGTGAAATGAGGGCATTCCCATCTAAGTAATGAAAAAAGTATCATTTGTGATTTAAATAATTTATAAGAGGAGGTAAAAGGCCATTTGGATATAGAAAGACTAGTCCCAAACATCAATACATTATTTTAAAGTATCAGCATATTTACTTAAATAATGATTTTAAAAAGATGGCTGTGAATCCTGAAAACAAATTCAGGTCTCCTTAAACATCAAGAAGAGTATGTTTTGTATATAAACTAGTGGAAATAAAATTTATAAAGATAAAAAAGCTGTTTCTGATATATGATCACGTATGTACACTCAAACACTATGTAATCAAGAAATATTAATGTCAAGCTTAGTCTTTTTGAAGGATGTCTGGCAGGATGCTGAAATAAATGTAGGTTCTGGAAACTCAGGGTATAAGTAGAGTAGCAATGCACTGAACTTAGCAGTCACCTATGCAGCAAAGTGGTAACAGTGCATCTGGGGAGCATCTTTGATGCACACAGAGATGGGCTCCAAACAGTCAGGTAAAAATGTCAACCTCAGTTGTAATGGAAAAACCACTGAACTTAGAACTGGAAGATCTGGGCTGTTATCACAAGTTGAGACCTCTCCAGGCCCCAGGTTGCCCAATAAAACCTTTGTTCCCTACTTCAGAGGGTGGTATAAGCTGTGTGGAAATATTTGTAAAGTACTATGCAGTTTAAAAATATCACTTTAAAGAGACTCAAACTATAAGAAAAAATATGGACGTGGTCAAAAGGCTTTTTTAAAAAGTATTTTGTTTCAAAAATACATTTGGAAACATCTGTGATCCTAGGCTATCTGAATATGGGTTATGTGGTTTGTCTATTTACATTTCAGAGATATTCCAGAAATAGGAAAAAAGTTTTCCAAATATTGAAATCCACCTTAAAGAAATGCTGGGGCTTCCCTGGTGGTGCAGTGGTTAGGAATCTGCCTGCCAATGCAGGGGACACGGGTTCGAGCCCTGGTCTGGGAAGATCCCACATGCCGTGGAGCGACTAAGCCCGTGTGCCATAACGAGAAACCACCGCAATGAGAAGCCTGCGCACCGCAACGAAGAGTAGCCCCCACTCGCCGCAACTAGAGAAAGCCCGCGCGCAGCAACAAAGACCCAACACAGCCAAAAATAAATAAAAATAAATTTTAAAAAAGAGAGATTTCCATATAATTATTTTTTAAAAAAGAAATGCTATATTCACTTACTTATGCAAGATTTTTATTCATGAAGAAGATACAGTGTAAATGGGTCCTGCCAGTTTTGAAACTTTGACAACCACATTTTGCTTATGCTTCTTTTATGGACGTTTAAGCATGGAGATTAATGAAATTTTTAGTAGCTTTAGGATAATTTAGGATAACTTCAGGATAATCAGCTAAAATCTCTAATTAGAAAAACAGATTAATGAAATAGGAAAAAAAATGTCATAGATTGAAGCTTTAAAATATTTTTTTTTCCAAAATAAAGATAGGACTCGGAGAAAATGTGTAGAAGTAGAAATAAAGTTAAGACTGTTACTTAGATTGAAAGAGGAGTTCAAGGCATTGTTCTTTTGTAAATATGCATTCTATAAACTCATAAAAGTGTATTTTCACCAAGTACCAGTTTTGCTGCATATATTTAGAACCATTTAAAAATATATATCACTTTAAAGAGACTCAAACTGTTAGAACAAATATGAACATTTTAAAAGCAAAAATCCAAGCTCCCTGTTATGACAAACAGATTTTTATTTTATGAGAAATTTGTTTTTACCTTCAGCTTGTGAAAGGTAAGGAGTAACACCATTTACTCATTTTCATCTGTTTCAGGTGCGCATAATTTGCTCTGCATCAACTCCCGTATCAAGCTTATTTTTGTATGAACATCATGACAGTGAGTTGGAGCAAAGCAGAATACTGATGGATGATTTGGGGCTGAGCCAGGTAGGCGATATTAACATAATCTCTTTTTATTATAAAACAGCTTAATTGTTTTTGGTTTGATGCATGGCTACATTTTGAAGAAGGAATGCAGTATGTATTTAACCACTGATTTGCTGCTCTCTTCTAAAGCCAGTATAGCAGACGTATCCTCAGCATCACTAAATGTAGAGAATTACAGCCTTAGAGTGGAAGGAATCTTCGTGATCATTTTTGCATATGATAAAAACAAAGTCCAGGGAAGGGGATTAATGGGCCTGCGGTTACACCACTGACTAATGGCAGGCCAGAGCTGGATCCAGGCACCGTCTTTGGTTCTGGGCTCATTCGGCATTCTGCTACACCATGCTGCCTTTTCTGGATATCCTTCTTCATGTCTGCTGGATTTGTAGAGTGCATGATACAGTATCCAACCATGTGAACTGGCTATTCCAGGACTATGAAGTGCCTGGCAAGGCCCTTGCTTTAAAAGAAATCTATGCTTCATCTCCTAACCCCCATTCTGTAAACATTTGTGGAACACCTGTGGGTGCCAGGCTCTGGGGACACACTGTTGGTAACCAGCCTATGCTGGCCTAGTTCTCCTGGAGGTTGGAGTCTGGTGCTTCACCCCAAGCCAAGCAGAAGTGACTTTGCATTTCCTTCTTCTGCATAAATGTTACAGGGTATATTTCTCAACTGTAGGCAATTGAAGTATTAGTCAAAAATTTAAAACTATGAACATTCACCCCCAGAATGAGGCCAGCCCCATTCTTTCAACCCCAGTGTTGAAAGGCTATTTGGAATGAGGAGACAGTTCCTTATTGACCTGAGTAGAAATTACACGTTCTCAGGAATCTGGGAAAATGAGGCCAATAATTCTTTAAAAAGTAAACTTTGAAAATATGATTATTTAAATCTACATGTAGAAATAAATAGCTGCTTATGATCCCATTTCTCTAAGAGTGATACATCCAAATAAAGTCTTCAACAATTTGGAAGAATACACTTAAGGGGCTACATGATCTCAGTTCCTAAAGTCCTTTAAATCATTGGCTTTAAAATTTTTCTTCTGATCAGGGTTCAGATACAGGGCAAAGTAAGCTAAGCACTTGGGGCTAATAATCATGAAGAAATCAGGGCACGTGACCGTAGGGTGATGCAGTTTTACAGTAGGTCAGTAACTTGGACTTAGGAGTCCAGAACTTTTCTCTGAAAGAGTGTAATAGCAAACCCCTAAGGAAAGAGACAAAAATTCAACGTTCACTTCTGGCCACAGGCTGGTGTTGGAATCACCAGTCCCAGATGTTTACTGGCCTCACAGGGGGCTCCCCAGCTCAGCTGCTACATGGAAGGATCAAGTGTCCCAGCAGTTCAAGACCAAAAGCAGCTCTGGCCTTCCCGAAGTAAGCTCCCAGGCACGATCTCCAGGCCCACAGGAGACATCTCAGTCACCCAGTTTGGAAAAGGCTCTTCAGAAGTTCATCTTCAGGCCTCCCCTCAAGAATGTGGCCCTGTCTGTGGAGCTTCAGAAGAGGGTCTCAGCCTCGTACTGACATACCAGAACTTCTGGGGTTTTCTGTTACTTATTTCTGCTGTGCACTTTTTGAGAAAAAATTCCTTTTCTGTCTGGAATGTCCTTCCGTTAGATTTTGTAGAGAACTTTCATCTGAGCAAAAATTTTCTTATTTGGATTTTGGGGTGTTGTTTCAGCTTTAATTATTCATCGAATGTTTTCTCCCTGGTAATTTGTTCTGTTTATTGATTATTGGTTTAAATTAGCTGATTCTCTAGTCTAATTTAAGAAATTGTATATGAAAAAAATTTATAGAATATTTTGTAATATAAACCCAAGAAGTATTTTTTAAAGCCTGTACTTAGTTCTTTAAATTTTCAGTTGTGGGGGTTTTAATTGGTGCTAGGTTGTTGTTTTGTTTTGTTTTTTGGTAACCAGGACTCAGCAGAAGGACTCGCCATGTTTACTGGAGAAGAGGAAATCTTTGCATTTCAGCGCACAATTTCCCGACTCACAGAAATGCAGACTGAACAATACTGGAATGAAGGGGACAGAAGCAAGAAGTAGCCATCACTTTTGCATGAATAAAACTCTGGGCAAATCATTACCACAGGGAGAACTCTTTATTATGGGACTTGAAGGAATCATTTTCTCATCATTAATTAAGCACTTTGTCCTCTGGACCATTTTTATCTAAAATTGCTGTCAAAGATGTAGTGGATTAGTAAGTTAAAGCCATTTTTAGGTCTACTTTTTGCCTATTTATTTGGCCTTATTTCTGCACCACAAAATTAAAATCAGCACTCCTGAAGTTGAATGTAGGACTAGGCATTTTGGTTTCATATTAAGCCACCTGAATGAACCTTGAACACACACACACACGGTAAATGCAGGGTGTCCGGACATCTCTGAGCTTTGGCTACATGGTAGCCACACAATAGAAACACATCTTTATGAGAGGGGAAGAAAAAACTCTACATTTCAATTCAAAACAAGGAAAGCTTTATGATATTATTTCTTTTCTTTTTCCCCCATGGTACCTTATTGACCCTGGCTTTTTTTTTTTAAACATCTTTATTAGAGTATAATTGCTTTACAATGTTGTGTTAGTTTCTGCTGTATAACAAAGTGAATCAGCTATATGTATACATATATCCCCTTATCTCCTCCCTCTTGCATCTCCTTCCCACCCTCTGCATCCCACCCCTCTAGGTGGACACAAAGCACCAAGCTGATCTCCCTTTGCTATGTGGCTGCTTCCTACTAGCTATCTATTTTACATTTGGTAGTGTATATATGTCCATGCCACTCTCTCACTTGGTCCCAGCTTACCCTTCCCCCGCCCCGTGTTCTCAAGTCCATTCTCTACATCTGCATCTTTATTCCTGTCCGGCCCCTAGGTTCATCAGAACCTTTTTTTTTTAGATTCCATATTTTATGTGTTAGCATACAGTATTTGTTTTTCTCTTTCTGACTTACTTCGCTCTGTATGAAAGCCTCTAGGTCCATCCACCTCACTTCAAATAACTCTTTCATTCCTTTTTATGGCTGAGTAATATTCCATTGTATAGATGTGGCACACCTTTATCCATTCATCTGTCGATGGACACTTAGGTTGCTTCCATGTCCTGGCTATTGTAAATAGAGCTGCAGTGATCATTTCGGTACATGACTCTTTTTGAATTATGGTTTTCTCAGGGTATATGCCCAGTAGTGGTATTGCAGGGTCGTATGGATAGTTCTATTTTTAGTTTTTTAAGGAACCTCCATACTGTTCTCCATAGTGGCTGTATCAATTTACATTCCCACCAACAGTGCAAGAGGGTTCCTTTTTCTCCACACCTTCTCCAGCATTTATTGTTTGTAGATTTTTTGATGGTGGCCATTCTGACCAGTGTGAGGTGATACCTCATTGTAGTTTTGATTTGCATTTCTCTAATGGTTACTGATGTTGAGCATCCTTTCATGTCTTTATTGGCAATCTGTATATCTACTTTGGAGAAATGTCTATTTAGGTCTTCAGCCAATTTTTGGATTGGGTTGTTTGTTTTCTTGATATTGAGCTGCATGAGCTGCTTGTATATTTTGGAGATTAATCCTTTGTCAGTTGCTTCATTTGCAAATATTTTCTCCCATTCTGAGGGTTGTCTTTTCGTCTTGTTTATGGTTTCCTTTGCTGAGCAAAAGCTTTTCAATTTCATTAGGTCCCATTTGTTTATTTTTTTATTTCCATTTCTCTAGGAGGTGGGTCAAAAAGGATCTTGCTGTGATTTATGTCAAAGAGCGTTCTTCCGATGTTTTCCTCTAAGAGTTTTATAGTGTCTGGCCTTACATTTAGGTCTTTAAACCATTTTGAGTTTATTTTTGTGTATGGTGTTAGGAAGTGTTCTAATTTCATTCTTTTACAGGTAGCTGTCCAGTTTTCCCAGCACCACTTATTGAAGAGGCTGTCTTTTCTCCATTGTATATTCTTGCCTCCTTTATCAAAGATAAGGTGACCAGATGTGTGTGGGTTTACCTCTGGGCTTTCTATTCTGTTCTATTGATGTATATTTCTGTTTTTGTGCCAGTACCATACTGTCTTGATTACTGTAGCTTTGTAGTGTAGTCTGAAGTCAAGGAATCTGATTCCTCCAGCTCCATTTTTCTTTCTCAAGATTGCTTTGGCTGTTTGGGGTCTTTTGTGTTTCCATACAAATTGTGAAATTTTTTGTTCTAGTTCTGTGAAAAATGCCAGTGGTAGTTTGATAGGGATTGCACTAAATCTGTAGATTGCTTTGGGTAGTAGAGTCATTTTTACAATGTTGATTCTTCCAATCCAAGAACATGGTATATCTCTCCATCTGTTTGTATCATCTTTAATTTCTTTCATCAGTGTCTTATAGTTTTCTGCATACAGGTCTTTTGTCTCCTTAGGTAGGTTTATTCCTAGGTATTTTATTCTTTTTGTTGCAGTGGTAAATGGGAGTGCTTTCTTAATTCCTCTTTCAGATTTTTCATCATTAGTGTATAGAAATGCAAGAGATTTCTGTGCATTAATTTCATATCCTGCTACTTTACCAGATACACTGATTAGCTCTAGTAGTTTTCTGATAGCATCTTTAGGATTCTCTATGTATAGTATCATGTCATCTGCAAACAGTGACAGCTTTACTTCTTCTTTTCTGATTTGGATTCCTTTTATTTCTTTTTCTTCTCTGATTGCTGTGGCTAAAATTTCTGAAACTGTGTTTAATAATAGTGGTGAGAGTGGGCAACCTTGTCTTGTTCCTGTTTTTAGAGGAAATGGTTTCAGTTTTTCACCATTGAGAACGATGTTGGCTGTGGGTCTGTCATATATGGCCTTTATTATGTTGAAGTAAGTTCCCTCTATGCCTACGTTTTGGAGGGTTTTTATCATAAATGGGTGTTGAATTTTGTCGAAAGCTTTTTCTGCATCTATTGAGATGATCATATGGTTTTTATCCTTCAATTTGTTAATATGGTTTATCACATTGATTGATTTATGTATATTGAAGAATCCTTGCATTCCTGGGATAAACCCCACTTGATCATGGTGTATGATCCTTTTAATGTGCTGTTGGATTCTGTTTGCTAGTATTTTGTTGAGGAATTTTGCATCTACATTCATCAGTGATATTGGCCTGTAGTTTTCCTTTTTTGTGATGTCTTTGTCTGGTTTTGGTATCAGGATGATGGTGGCCTCATAGAATGAGTTTGGGAGTGTTCCTCCCTCTGCTATATTTTGGAAGAGTTTGAGAAGGATAGCTGTTAGCTCTTCTCTAAATGTTTGATAGAATTTGCCTGTGAAGCCATCTGGTCCTGGACTTTTGTTTGTTGGAAGACTTTTTAATCACAGTTTCAATTTCAGTGCTTGTGATTGGTCTCTTTATATTTTCTGTTTCTTCCTGGTTCAGTCTCGGAAGGTTGTGCTTTTCTAAGAATCTGTCCATTTCTTCCAGGTTGTCCATTTTATTGGCATAGAGTTGCTTGTAGTAATCTCTCATGATCCTTTCTTTGCATTTCTGCAGTGTCAGTTGTTACTTCTCCTTTTTCATTTCTAATTCTGTTGATTTGAGTCTTTTCCCTTTTCTTGTTGAGTCTAGCTAATGGTTTATCACTTTTGTTTATCTTCTCAAAGAACCAGCTTTTAGTTTTATTGATCTTTGCTACTGTTTCCTTCATTTCTTTTTCATTTATTTCTGATATAATCTTTATGATTTCTTGCCTTCTGCTAACTTTGTGGGTTTTTTGTTCTTCTTTCTCTACTTGCTTTAGGTGTAAGGTTAGGTTGTTTATTTGAGATGTTTCTTGTTTCTTGAGGTAGGATTGTATTGCTATAAACTTCCCTCTTAGAACTGGTTTTGCTGCATCCCATAGGTGTTGGGTCGTCGTGTTTTCATTGTCATTTGTTTCTAGGTATTTTTTGATTTCCTCAGTGATCTCTTGGTTATTTAGTGGCATATTGTTTAGCCTCCATGTGTTTGTATTTTTTACACTTTTTTTTCGTATAATTGGTATCTAATCTCATAACACTGTGTTCGGAAAAGATACTTGGTATGATTTCAATTTTCTTAAATTTACTGAGGCTTGATTTGTGACCCAAGATATGATCTATCCTGGAGAATGTTCCATGAACACTTGAGAAGAAAGTGTATTCTGTTGTTTTTGGATGGAATGTCCTGTAAATATCAATTAGGTCCATCTTGTTTAATGTGTCATTTAAAGCTTGTGTTTCCTTATTTATTTTCATTTTGGATGATCTGTCCATTGGTGAAAGTGGGGTGTTAAAGTCCCCTACTATTATTGTGTTACTGTCAATTTCCCCTTTTATGGCTATTAGCCTTTGCCTTATGTATTGAGGTGCTTTTATGTTGCATGCATAAATATACAATTGTTATATCTTCTTCTTGGATTGATCCCTTGATCATTATGTAGTGTGCTTCTTTGTCTCTCGTAACATTCTTTATTTTAAAGTCTATTTTGTCTGATATGAGAATTGCTACTCCAGCTTTCTTTAGATTTCCATTTCCATCCCCTCACTTTTAGTCTGTATGTGTCCCTAGGTCAGAAGTGGGTCTCTTGTAGACAGCATATATACGGATCTTGTTTTGTATCCATTTGGCCAGTCTGTGTCTTTTGGTTGGAGCATTTAATCCATTTACCTTTAAGGTAATTATGGATATGTATGTTCCTTTTACCATTTTCTCAGTTGTTTTGGGTTTGTTTTTGTAGGTCCTTTCCTTCTCTTGTGTTTCCTGCCTAGAGAAGTTCCTTTAGCATTTGTTGTGAAGCTGGTTTGGTGGTGCTGAATTCTCTTAGCTTTTGCTTGCCTGTAAAGGTTTAATTTCTCCATCAAATCTGAATGAGATCCTTGCTGGGTAGAGTAATCTTGGTTGTAGGTTTTTCCCTTTCATCATTTTAAATATGTCCTGCCGCACCCTTCTAGCTTGCAGAGTTTCTGCTGAGAAATCAGCTGTTAACCTTATGGGGATTCCTTTGTATGTTATTTGTTGCTTTTCCCTTGCTGCTTTTAATATTTTTCCTTTGTATTTAATTTTTGATAGTTTGATTAATATGTGTCTTGGCGTGTTTCTCCTTGGATTTATCCTGCCTGGGACTCTCTGCACTTCCTGGACTTGACTATTTCCTTTCCCATATTAGGGAAGTTTTCAACTATAATCTCTTCAGATATTTTCTCAGTCCCTTTCTGTTTCTCTTCCTCTTCTGGGACCCCTATTATTCGAATGTTGGTGTGTTTAATGTTGTCCCAGAGGTCTCTGAGACTGTCCTCAATTCTTTTCATTCTTTTTTCTTTAGTCTGCTCTGTGGTAGTTTTTTCTACTATTTTATCTTCCAGGTCACTTATCTGTTCTTCTGCCTCAGTTATTCTGCTATTGATTCCTTCTAGAGAATTTTTAATTTCACTTATTGTGTTGTTCATTATTGTTTGTTTGCTCTTTAGTTCTTCTAGGTCCTTGTTAAACGTTTCTTGTATTTTCTCCATTCTATTTCCAAGATTTTGGATCATCTTTATTATCATTACTCTGAATTCTTTTTCAGGTAGACTGCCTATTTCCTCTTCATTTGTTTGGTCTGGTGGGTTTTTACCTTGCTCCTTCATCTGCTGTGTATTTCTCTGTCTTCTCATCTTGCTTAACTTACTGCGTTTGGGGTCTCCTTTTTGCAGGCTGCAGGTTTGTGGTTCCTGTTGTTTTAGGTGTCTGCCCCCAGTGGGTAAGGTTGGCTCAGTGGGTTGTGTAGGCTTCCTGGTGGAGGGGACTGGTGCCTGTGTTCTGGTGGGTGGGGCTGGATCTTGTCTTTCTGGTGGGCAGGGCCGTGTTCAGTGGCATGTTTTGGAGTGTCTGTGAACTTAGTATGATTTTAGGCAGCCTCTCTGCTAATGGGTGGGGTTGTGTTCCTGTCTTGCTAGTTGTTTGGTATGGGATGTTCAGCACTGGAGCTTGCTGGTCGTTGGGTGGAACTGGGTCTTAGCGTTGAGACAGAGATCCTTGGGAGAGCTCTCACCAATTGATATCACGTGGGGCTGGGAGGTCTCTGATGGTCCAATGTCCTGAGCTCAGCTCTCCCACCTCAGATGCTCAGGCCTGACACCAGGCCGGAGCACCAAGACCCTGTCAGCCACACAGCTCAGAAGAAAAGGGAGAAGAAAAGAAAGAAAAAAATGATAATAAATTTTAAAAGTTATAAAAAAAAATTATTAAAGTAAAAAATATAAAATAGTAATAATAATTAAAAAAAGAAGAGCACAACCAAACCGAGAAACAAATCCACCAATGATAACAAGCACTAAAAACTATACTAAGATAAACATAAAAATCAGAAACAAGTCAGTCACAGACAGCAAACCCAAAGTCTACAGTTGCTCCCAAAGTCCACCTCCTCAGTTTGGGATGATTCGTTGTCTATTCAGGTATTGCACAGATGCAGGTACATCAAGTTGATTGTGGACATTTAATCCGCTGCTCCTGATGCTGCTGGGAGAGATTTCCCTTTCTCTTCTTTGTTCGCACAGCTTCTGGGGTTCAGCTTTGGATTTGGCCCCGCCTCTGCATGTAGGTCGCCCTCAGGCATCTGTTCCCTGCCCAGACAAGAGGGAGTTAAAGCAGCGGCTGATTAAGGGTCTCTGGCTCACTCAGGCCAGGGGAGGGTGGAGTATAATTGGAATGTGGGGCAAGCCTGCAGTGGCAGAGGCCAGCATGATGTTGCAACAGCCTGAGGTGTGCTGTGTGTTCTCCTGGGGAGGTTGCCCCTGGATCACGGGACCCTGGCAGTGATGGGCTTCACAGGCTCGGGGGGATGGGGTTTTGGAGAGTGACCTGTGCTTGCACACAGGATTCTTGGTGGCTGCAGCAGGAGCATTGGCGTTTCATGCCCGTCTCTCGTGTCTGAGCTGATAGCTGTGGCTCACGCCCGTCTCTGTAGCTCGCTTAGTTGGTGCTCTGCCTTCTGTGGGCAGACAGGGAAGGAATCCCCTCTCCTCGCACACCCCGAAACAATGGTCTCTTGCCTCTTAGGCAGGTCCAGACTTTTTCCCGGACTCCCTCCTGGCTAGCTGTGGCGCACTAGCCCCTTCAGGCTGTGTTCACGCAGCCAACCCCAGTCCTCTCCCTGGGATCCGACCTCCGAAGCCCGAACCTCAGCTCCCAGCCCGCACCCGCCCTGTTGGGTGAGCAGACAAGCCTCTCAGGCTGGTGAGTACTGGTCAGCACTGATCCTCTGTGCGGGGATCTCTCCCCTTTGCCTTCTGCACCCCTGTTGCTGTGCTCTCCTCAGTGGCTCTGAAGCTCCCCTCCCCGCCCACCCCCCGTCTCCACCCGCGGAGGGGCTTCCTAGTGTGTGGAAACTTCCTCCTTCACAGCTCCCTCCCAGAGGGACAGGTCCCGTCCCTGTTCTTTTGTCTCTGTTTTTTCTTTTTTCTTTTGCCCTACCCAGGTATGAGGGGAGTTTCCTGCCTTTTGGGAAGTCTGAGGTCTTCTGCCAGCGTTCAGTAGGTGTTCTGTAGGAGTTGTTCCACATGTAGATGTATTTTTGATGTATTTGTGGGGAGCAAGGTGATCTCCATGTCTTACTCATCTGCCATCTTGAAGGACCCCCCTTCTCTGATCTTATTTTAAACTGAAGTCAATAACATTTTAGAATATGGACTTATCCATGTGATTGTTGGGGGCTATAAATTACTCTAAATCTCCCAGGCCTCCAGACTTCCTTACAACAGAGAGTATGTTTTCTACCCTGAGTTCAAGCTTGGCAGGCAGGACCTGATCTCCAGTGGACACAGAGTTGCCTGAAAAAAATCGAGGATTATGATACCATAGAAAAAGGAGCAAGGGTGTCAAGTTCCAACTGACAGGTAGATCCCCCAACTCTGACAGCCAGGAGGAGGACAGACACCAGGAATGGGGACCAATGAGAGAGTGTTGGGAGGGGCAGAGTCCTGGACACGCTAAGCAGCAGAATGGGCTCTCCTCACCTGAGGCCATAGGACCCTGTGGACCGCGGCTCCTTCCCACTGCTCACATGCATTTGCTCTGGTCACAGGATGTCACTGCCACCCTTGCCTCTGCTTCTGCTGCGCAACGGGCCTAACAGTAAATGGGAAAGAACGCTTGACGAACCTACTTAAATAAAATCCAATTTGTCCTCCATTGAGGTCATTCCTTGACTATTCAAGTACAACCTGAGTTTGCTAACTGTTGTCACAGAAGGACTTGGTTGAGGCTGCTACAAGAGTCTAAATCCCTATTCAAGAGACAAGAAAAAAATGTGAAATCTACAAAGTCTTGTGAAAATCAACTATTTTGGGGGAGTAGGCACAGGTGAGTCAGTTTAAATAAATGATTATAATTAACATAAGTAAGCTCTTTGAACCTATGTATTAATAATTTATAAGTTAATAATCTATCCATATTAGTCTATTTTGGACATTAACCTAAGTCAATCAGATGGATAGATAAGGTGCCCAAGAATAGAGAAACATTTAAATCAAGCCTTCTGAAAATTAAATGTGATTTGAAAATATTTTTATGGAAGTGAAACAGTGAATTCAAAAAGAGGTTAAACAGGATATAAGGGAGAAAGGACAGGAAATAACCACTGTGTGCCAGATTTATTGCTAGACATTTCTAAATCTCACATAAAAAATAATCCTAGAGAGATAATATAATCATCCCTGTTTATAGACAAAAAAACTGAGGCTTAGAAAAGTAGCTTGACCTGAGATTCATAGTTTACAGCTACAAAACTCATGTACTATGTTTTATACCACACCACCTCTATAAAAACGAGATCATTTTTAATAGTGATTCTTTTTTGTTTAACTCAGTGAAGATGAACTTACAATAGAACCATTGCTTTGAACTCAAAAAGTATAAAATGTTTAACTTGAGTCTTTCAATCTTAGCTTTTTGTTTTCACATTTCTTTGCCAGTTATGCTATTCCTTAATAAAAAGACAGTGTGAATGGCTAGACAGACTGGTGGACAGCCTGATCGATAGAAACAGGAACGGTCCCTGAGTGTGTGGGTGTATGTGAAATAGTCCCCCACTCAAGTTCTGTTGCAAAAGTTTATTTGAGGTCAGATATTTGAAACGAGAATTTCATTTTTCCATAGAAACAATAATGTGATGTTAGTTAGAGCCTTGACTCAATGCACAGAAGCCTATGGAGTTCTCAGTGTAAACGCCCTATAATTTTGGTACTAAAGAACTTAAACTCCTTTTAAAATACAGTTTTTGTCAGTTTACCTAGGCCCTGTAGTTCGGGCCTAGGTACCAGGAAGGCAGAGGAGGGCTTATCAGGAGGTAGCTGGAGATGGTACATTTTTATCCCCATCTCCTCTCCACAGAGTCTGTTTCATGAAACAGGCTGCAAGAAAAAGAAACCAAAGACTTAAAGAAAACCTCCTACCAGGAAACAATATGGTAGTTCTACTAAAAAGGAAATTAATGCTAAAGTGAAACATGAAAGTGACCCCTAGATTGGAAAGCAACATTTCAATTCATGTGTTTTTTCTTCCAAGTCCTGTCCCAGTTACCCTCTCAGCATTCCAGTCTTTCTCCCTGGGATTGCATGAAATCTCTCAGAGCAAATACGCTCTCTCTCTCTTTTTTAAAAAATGCTTTAAATTCATACTTTGAAGATGGAGGTTTGAGCTGAGTATTGCTGTGGAACACTCCCTCTCACCTAGGAGGGTCACACTGAGGGTCTTTATAGTTGGGAAAATGCCAAGAGTACCCTCCAAAATGGCCACTAATCTCCAAATTTAGAAGAAATCAAGTGGAGAAAAAGGAACACTTTTCTTTAAAAAAAGAAAAGAAAGAAAGAAAAATCTGATCACTGCATTATTCTTGTATTTCTTTAGACAGTTGATAGGCTTATTTGTCAACATCAGTAATAATGATATAATAGACTTAAAGAATGTTTAACCTATTTCTGATGTTTACAAGGCACCAAAGAATATAGTACTGTTCTAATCAAATTTATGCATTTTCAGTGGGATTTCAAATTTTAGTCATAGGCAATATTTTAATCTCCCTGAATATATATATTCCTTGTACCTACAAGTGTGCAAATAACATAATTTTTAAATTACTTGGAATTTTGAAAAAAAATAAAATTTTATTTGTAAAATATGTAAATGGGTATACTCATATCCATTTATTTCTTTAACATTATTTAAGAGACACATCATGCTTACTATGTGCTGGGCATGGTTCTAAGTGCTTTATAAATAAACTATTTTGATCCTTATAATAATTCAATGAGATACATACTGTTATACCATTTGCAGACAGGGAAGCTGAAGTACAGAAAATGGGTCCAACAACTGCTAAGATGTACACTGGAGTCAGTAAAATGATCAAAATACTAATTTAATAAACTTCCGTGTAACTGCTTCTGTCCTGAAAACATTCTTCCTACTCCAAGTAACTTGAACCTACACTTGCAGCCCCTTCATCTGGGGTAAAAACACCCAGAGGGATTGGGCTCCTGGGTCCTGACATTTGGGTTCCTGATCAATTGTGGGACTCCGTCTGGTAGTAAGTCTGTGATCTTATAAATGACCTTCCTCAGATCCACTAGCCTCATAAGACATCACTTGCTAGTAGAAAAGGATTTTCTTTGGAGATGAATTTATAACTTTTTCTTTAAGGCAGACTCATTTTACCCACTGGCACAGCAGTTCATTTTACTGGTACAGAAAATTTAAAATAATACAATCTATCCTCTTGTTGAGTGTCTGCTGCCTTATACAGCTTTGCACTAAAAACTTCACATATGTCACCTCATCTCGTCTCGACTCAACCCAGTCAAATGTGTCACCTACTGACCTGTTTGTCATCTGTGATGGTGTGAAATTCCAGAAGGACATCTGTCCATCTTCCAAGCTCGCTCAGGAAGTCTTCCAGAGGTCATCCTGAGAAGTTTCCTCTCTCAGGGCTGTACTTGTCGGGGCCCCATCAGTTGAGAGCTGATCTCTCTGATGCACCTGCTCTTATCCGAGTACAGAGGGAAGGGCCCTGGATCTGGTTCTGCCAACTTTTGCTTTGTGACCTTGAGTTGGTGCTTTGAGCCTTTGTTTTCTCACATAGAAATGAGAACAGCAATTTCCATTTCATAAAGTTATTCTGAGGATAGTTGGTAAAGAGCACTTTGCAAATGGCAAAAGATTAAATACATATTAGTTGTTATTGATAGTGATGATTATGATCAGAAAGTAACAATAAATGCCTCCTCTGCTTTGCATCATAGCCCCTTGAAGAATGCAAAACAAGAGATGACCTATCCCAACTCAATATGGTTTCTAGCAGAAGGGAAAAGATGCACATTACGTGGCTAGACACCAAGGGCACAGAATTCTGGCTTAATGAGATGCTGTGAAGATTGTTAATTTCAAACCCATTCTTTCAGGATTAATAGAGAAAATGGATTGTCGTCGAACATCAAAGATTTCCCAGAAAGAGGGCACCATCTTGTGGTCAGTGGGAAGAACTGACAAAAAAAAATGTCTAAGAATCACGGAGTTGGAGAGCCAAGGTTCTCAAAATTGTAGTTCCCAGGCCTACCCCGGAGAGTCAGACGCAGTTGGTGAGATGTGGGACCCCAGGTAGGTACTTGGTAGAGCTCCCCGTGGGATTCTCCCCAGGGGATTCTAATGTGCAGCCAGGGTTGATAACCGCCAATCAGGAGGTCTTTCCCCTGACCACACAGAGTTGGGCCCATGTGGGACTCGTGACTCCTCACCAGGGCACTTCCCAGAGAGTAAACGCTGCTGCTGTGAAGCACACCAAGGCCTCTTAAGGGCCTCCCTGCCGCCTCCGAGAGCCTGTTCCTCTTCTTCCTTCCTCTGCTTCTCCTCCTTCCCTAGACTCTCCTGCCTTCTCCACCCCTACTACAGCAGACTAGCTAACCCAGCAGTGCTTCCTACTTTGCAAAGCACTCGCTTCTACCCTATCATTTCATCCACAGCAGTTCTCTGAAGGTGTGATTATCTTTACTTCCTAAGAGGAGATGGAGGCTCAAGGTGACACAGCCCGGAAACATGTCTTCTAGACCCAAATCTTGTGCTAATGGCCTTGTCTGCCACAGCAGTACTAATAATAGTCCCCATTTAGTGAGCCATTGTGGACCTTGAGGGCTGGGATAGGAAAGATGTGGGTGTAGGGGCATGGACAAGGGGATTGCTCCTCACAGCACCATACGGGATGGCAAAGAACTGGAACACGGTAGTCGGCAAAACTTTCAAGTATCAATCAGCACGATCATTATGTAAAAGGAGGTATTATCACCACTAGTGTTTTTGTCTGATGAGAAAACTGAGTGTCAAAAAGATGGACTAACTGGAGGCCACTGGGAATCTATCACTAGGGGAATGAATGGCTAAGGAAGGTGGACTCTGCCCGCAAGGGAATCCTCTGCAGGGTCAGAAGCAACGAAGCGTGTTTATGTATGGCATCATGGACAAGGCTCACATACCACTGAGGGAAAATTAGAGTTAATACCATTAACATAAGTTTGGAAACCCACATGCAAAATTACACTAAATATTTTTCTAGGGCACACAAAATCTAAATATACTTATGGAAATAGATTAGAGGGAAACAGCATACACTAGAGTGGATGCTTATGGGAGGAAGGAAATGAGATTGAATATGGTGGATGAGAGAGGAAAATTAAAAAGGCTGCCTCCCATGGGCAAATGATGTCAGTGTATCATAAACTGAGGCATATGATCAACATAATTTGATGCACCAGAGGTCCCTCAAAAGAGAGAAGAATGGAAAATATTTGGGGCAGAATCATCAGAATTTCTCCAGCAGACTGGGACTCCAGGGAGGTACAAAGACAACAGACATTTTTGGGATTGGCGATGAGGGTTTATAGAAAGTCTATTCGGAGTGGGACAAATGGGACCTAATTAAAATTAAAAGTGTTTGCATAGCAAAGGAAACCATCCACAAAACGAAAAGACAACCTACAGACTGGGAGAAAATATTTGCAAGTGATGCTCCCGACAAGGACTTAATTTCCAAAATATGCAAACAGCTCATATAGCCAGTATCAAAAAAACAAACAACCCAGTCAGAAAGTGGTCAGAAGACCTAAATAGACATTTCCCCAAAGAAGATAAACAGATGGCCAACAGGCATAAAATCAAGCAGCACTAGCTCGAGCACATGCTTATCCTGACTCATAAGGAATCCAGACACTTCGCTCATCCAGTGGGGTAGGGATCCAGAGGCAACCTGACAGAAGGGCCAGCGGGGCAACAACAGAGCACTGGTTAGGAGTCAGGAGTGTATTTGAGACCTTGTATTGCTGTAGCTTACATAACCTTGGACAAGTCACTTAGCATTATTCTTTGGGCCTCATCTATGAAGTTTTTCTCTGTGAAGTTCTGATATTTATAATTTGATTGAATAGTGCACAAATATAAGTGGCCAATAAACACATGAAAAAATATTCCATATATTGAGCAAAAATGTTCAATATCTCATTAGGGAAATGCAAATCAAAACCACAATGAGCTACCACTTCACACCGCTAGGATGGCTAGAATCAGAGAGACAGGTAAAACAAGTATTGGCAAGGAGGAAGGGAAACTGGAACCCTCATACATTGCTGATGAAAATGTAAAATGGTGCAGCTTTGGAAAGTAGCTTGGCAGTTCCACAAAACGTTAAACATTTAAAGTTACTGTATAATCCAGGAATTCCACTCCTAGGTATTTACCCAATTGAAATGAAAGTATATGTCCCCACAAAAACTTGTACGTGAATGTTCATAGACAACATTAGCCATATTAGCCCCATAGTGAAACAACCCAAATATCCACCAACTGATGAATACACATGATGTGGTATACCCATACAATGGGTAATTATTCAGCATTTGAAAGATGAAGTACCAATACATAACTACAACATGGACGGACCTGGAGCACATTATGTTAACCGAAAGAAGCCAGTCACAGAGGCTGCATACTCTATGATTCTATGTATGTGAAATGTCCAAAGTAGGCAAATCCATAGAGATAGAAAGTAGGGCCTAGAGGTGGTGGCAGGAGTGAGGAATAATTGCTGATGGGTACAGGGTTTTTTCTAGGGGTAATTTCAGGGGGTCTGAAATTAGATTGTGGTCATGATTGCACAATTCTGAGAATATACTGAAAACTACTGAACTGTGTACACTTCGAATGGTAGAATTTTAGGATATGTGAATTATATCTCAATAAAGCTGTTAAAAAATCTTGTACAAATATTCACTAATCATTCATTCATTCATCATTTACTTGCTATCTGCTCTGTGCCAGGAGCTAGGCACACCGAGGTGAATGAGACAAACTCCCTCGCTGTGATGGGCTCCTGATCTTTTGGGGACAACAAATGGACATAATGTAGTAAGTGCCAAGAGAGCAGCTTGCCCAGGTGTCCTGGGCACACTGAGAGCACTTCAGTCAGCCAGGAAGTTTAGTAAAAGGCAGAGAAAGGACAGCGCAACAGATGTTGTATGCTGGGGGAGAGGTGCAGGGTGACAAGACCCATCCCTCCTGCCCAGGAGATGAACTGAGTGTGGATACACAGTGCTAATACACAGGGCAGAGTGCGATAAATACTATGAGAAATTACTAAGTGGAAATTCAGAAGAGGGAGATATAATGACCTGAATGTTATTCTTCTGAATGGTCAGAGAGAACTGGGATGTAATGTGATCCTCCCAGACTTCACAGTTCATCTTTAGAACCCAAAATTCAGGGTGCATGGTGTGAAAACTGCTGATGTCATCAAAACGTGCCCCTTGTTTTGCACTAATAACCTATCATATTTTTACCAAATTCTGTAACATGAAGAATATTAAATTCAATTGCTAAAGAAGCATCAGTTGATTTCTGTTGATTAGAGTAACATAGTCTACAGAATTAAAAATAATTGCTTATACCTTTGTGGTACTGACATAATTTAACAGCACAAAGGTAATCCTCAAAGCATGATGAGGTAACATTCAGTTTGGGGCAAAATAGACACCCAGCGTATGGGTGAGCTACACCCTCATGGTGGGTTACACCTGCAGCATAACCCACGCTGTGAGGAGGAAGAGAAGGAGCTGCTGGGAGATGACGGGAGAGGAGCCCTTCAGGGGGCAGAGGAGAGGGGCAGGACAGTGATACTCAGAGCTGGGGTCAGAGCACCAGATAGAGGGTTCCAGGGTGGCTTTCTGATGCCAGCTGAGAGCAGGTCCTTCTTCCTGCTGGAACTGATGTGACAGCTCCTAGTGAGGCCCAGGGCCCGGCTCCTCATTCGGGGCTGAACTGGGTCTGCAGCCTGGGTGTGGCCTCTAGACTCACCTTGACCCCTGGCTCCGGAAGAGCTTTCTCCTCCGAGGCTCCGGGCCATCCCCAGATTGTGCCCCTGAGTTTTAGCCCCTTCAATTCTGCCTCAAGGCCAGAAACTGCGCCCCGGGGTTTCGAGGCTGGGGAGAGGGTGTCCTCACACCTGTTCTCTCCCTGCATTCACAGCATGCCTCCGCCTGCTCGTCCTCTGCAGAGCACAGCTTCCGGTTCCTGCTTTCCTTCCTCCTCTTGCCAAGCTCCGTGGGAGGTAGGACGGTCCGGACCAGGACCAGGAGACGCCGGCTGGCTTGAGTCCCAGCAAAGCCCAGTGCCTACGGACCTTGGTTTTTCTCACTCATCCAAGGGGGCTAGCTTGCTGTTTGGAGTCCGACAGACCTGGGGTTAAGTGCCTGCTCTGCCCATCAACGGCTGCGTGACCCTGGTATGTTCCTAACCGGGAAAGGACACCTATCTTGCAGGTGTTCTGGGGACGAGCACGTGACACAGCCGGCATCCGTCTGATGGTAACTGTCGTCTATGATGGTCCTCCTGAGAGCTGTGCTGGGTCACAGGGACGCCCATTCCTCCCCTTTTTTCAGGCTGACACTTTAGTTCCCTCTGAAGAATGAGAGAGGCGACCTGAGGAACCTGCCCATGAACTTGGAGGCCCAGATGGTAGCTGTTGTCACCCCTGCACTCCTGCCCCCAGACCCTGGCTGGGGCAGCCCATTTCCACCTTCAAGCTTCCTCCTGTGGATCGCTGCCCGGAGTGTTTGTGTTTGTGCTTCTTCTGCAGCAGCGCAAGGAGGGCCCCGCGTCCCTCCCCAGCACAAACCTCCCCCTGTGGGGTGGGGCTGCCGAGGAGTGCGTCCAGTTGGCCCTGTGATGCTGTGAAGAAACGGCCTCCTTCTCTAAGCTGAGTCGTGGGCTCCACTGAGAACCTAGGATGGATGCTCAGAAACCTCTTCTCAAGGTAACGGAAACGCGGCCGAGTTCTGCACACAGACCCTCAAGGCCATTGCCTGGATTCTTGTGGGGCCCATGGACACCACATTAAGAACCTGTCAGTCCTGGTCACTCCATGTCTGTGTGCAGCAGCCTCTTCCAGGAAGGGAAGGGTTCAGAGTGCTTCCTGCTCTCTGGAAGGTAACAGGGTCAGGGTGCCCCCCGCCCAGGCATGGCTGCTGGTGATGCTGAGGGTGCAGAAGAGCCTGAGGTCCTGCACTGCTCTCCTCCCAGGGAGGCCAAAGGCCCTCGGCCACCCAAGAGGCCCCCTGAGGTGTCCTGCACGTTCAGGGAGAGTCTGGCCTAGTGTCAACATTATCATCAGCAAATTGTAAGTAAAATCGTACATTTCTTTAACACTATTTTCCTTACAGAACTTTCAAGCAGTAGAATGAACCATTGATATTGTTTTCTAGATGATGGTATAAGATCATTTATATATGGTTTCCCAAACCTGTTGCACCAGCAGAATCACCTGGGAAGCTTAATGCAGATTACTGGACTCCACCCTAAACTTAATGAATTTGAATCTTCAGTGGAGGGGCCTAGAAATCTGTATTTCAAAGAAGTGCTCTCAGAGAAACTGTGATTAACTAAAATTGAGAAACAAAGACAATACCTTTAATGTTCCTAAAGAAATCTGTGGAGAAATCAAATACTCAAAAATTACATACCCCAAATATTTTTAATGTATTTATTAGTTCTACCACATTTCTCTATAACCTAAGGCATCTTTGAGAGGCGCATAAAACACAGTAAGATTATTTAACCGAAGTAAGAGAAAATAATTAATTAGATTTAAATAGGAGTTAAACTAAATTTGCCTGGTAACCTCGTACATCAGATTTCACTGGAGCAGTTCCCACTCTCTTATATTCCTCTGTCTCTGTCTCTCTCTGTCTCCCTCCCCCTCTCTTTTTTCCCATAAGTGGATTTGGGGTAATCTCAAGTTGAACCGTTTCATCAAAATGACCTTATAACAAGTATTTTAAGAGGACCTGGGTGAAGTCACTCACTCAATACTTGTGCTGGGTGAGCACAGCAGCCCTGACCCTTATATTTGTATGTGGGGGTGGGGGGTGGGGGAAGTGTGGAGGGAACAGTAGTTAACAAATCACTATAAAAATAAACAAGAAAACATCAGGGTCTTAAGTGCTGAGACAAAAAAGAAGGGTGATGTGATGGAGAGTGCCTGTGCTCTCCCCTCAATTAGGGGGTCAGAGAAGCCCTCTGAGAAGGCAACATCTGAGTGGAGCCCCAGATGACACGGGGACCAGCTGTGTGACCCTCTGGGGAGGGCATTCTAGACAGAGGGAAGCTATTGCCTCCCTAAGGTAGGACCATATTACTGATGTGGGAGGAAGAGGAAGAATATCTGTGAGTCCACATCTAATGACTTTTTTTACCCATTAGGCAAACACTTTTATTAAAACTCCAATGTATCTGGAATGCTGAGGAGATGCTACTATAATGTCCCAGCCCACCACCCTTGGAATTTTTTAGTCTGTCCTTGAGAGTGATATGGTGAGCTCTCCTTCTTCCACCTATACTTTCTCCCAACAGGCCCTCCTCCTTGACGACATCTCCTAAAGGCCACTTCATCCTCTTCTCTCTATCCTTTCCCCTTGTTTCAATGGTACAAAAAACTATACCACTGAACAAAATGCCGCCTCCCCCAGGAAGCCTTTTGCAATCCTTCTAAGGAGAATGAATGAGAACCAAAAGTCTTTTACTCCATTCTCCCGCACCCCTTCTTGCATTTCTCCAGCAGCTCCTACTTCATTCTGCCCTGGGTTGTATGATATCTCATGTTTATACATCCCTCACCCCAGTACGTGAGGAAGGCTCAAGAATAGGGCCTGGGGGCTTCCCTGGTGGCCCAGTGGTTAAGAATCCGCCTGCCAATGCAGGGGACACAGGTTCAAGCTCTGCCAGGAAGATCCCACATGCCCATGCGCCACAACTACTGAGCCTGCACTCTAGAGCTCGTGAGCCACAACTACTGAGACCACGTGCCGCATCTACTGAAGCCTGTGCACTCTAGAGCCCGTGCTCCGCAACAAGAGAAGCCACCGCATTGAGAAGCCCATGCACCACAAACGAAGAGTAGCCCCTGCTCGCCGCGACTAGAGAAAGCCCGCGCGCAGCAACGAAGATCCAACACAGCCAAAAATCAAAAGCAAAAATAAATAAATTAAAGAAAAAATGAATAGGGCCTGGGATTTATTCATCTCTGACCTTACCCCAGCTGGGTCTGCACGGGCATCCGCACAACCTAGGACCCCTGGCTGGCAGAATGCAGTCATCCATCAATCCAGCATCACGGAGCAGCTGAGCTTTGCTCTCCCTGTGCTGGGTTCTCCGGAGGGATGGGAAGGACCAGGCACAGCCCCTGCTCCTGAGAAGCTTAGAAATCCATGGTTGGTGCGGGACAGGCATGACCAGCATCCTGAAAGTACTACCAAGGGGCAGTGGTCTCCAAACTGGGGGGAGTGCACACCACAGGAGCACATGACAACCCTGAGATGCAGGAAGAAAGCACGGAAGTTCTCTTTTATTTTATTGATTATTTAAAATTTAGAAATAAACTAAAAACTTAGCAATAAAAATTGTTTTACTTGTTTTCGCAATCTGGCTTTCCCTTAGCGCCTCTCTAGGTCCACTGGCAGGCAGCCAGAGTCACGTGACTTGTCCTTAGGGCGAGGTGGCAACCACAGTGCTGAGACCTGACAACGGCTCCCTCACTTGTCCATTCGCCAGCAATGAATCACCTCTCACTACAGTTTAGTGTTGCAGGTTGTCATTGACATGGCTACTTTTATAAAAACAAGACCTTTCAGTAAGAGGATCTTTACAGTATTTTGTAAATGAAATGGTGGAGGATAGACGTGGCCATGAAAAACTTTTGTACCACATAGAGGTTTTTGAATTGCTCATGTCAAAGTGCTTAAAAGAAATTTTTGGACTTAAAGATGAGTTACGCATTTTTCTTTGACAAAGAAAAGAAAAAAACCTTAATTGTTATAAATTTGCCAACTTTTCCTGTGATAAGTAGTTTAGTAGTATGCTACTAATGAGTATTTTTTAAAACAGTACCTTGAAAGAATGGGTGATATTTTAAAAATAAGAGTGAGAAAGAAGCAGCTTTACAACGACTGTAACTGCTGCTATAAAGAGAACAATTTGAACATGTCTGGGAATATTGCATCAAGATGTGATTTGTGGCCAAAAATGACATCATCTATAAAAATTCCCACGTCTACACATTTAAAAACATAAAGTCTTATGATCTTCCAAATTAAGGGTTCATTTGTATAAAAAAAAAAACCTTTTGGTATCAAGGAGATGGAAAAAAAACTGTAAATGGTGGGTAGAACTGAAAAACTAGTATCAAGAATTAGGAAGTGCAGCCATTAATATAATTATATAATTTTCCTAATTTGAATCTACATATCAGTATCTCATTTTTCTATAAAAGCCATTAAAACCAAGTATAGATATAAACTTAAGACTAGGCCTTTGGTGTGGCAAAGCAGCCTGACTGAATGTTGTCAAAGCATTTCACTGTGGGACATGAAAGTGAGTGTTGAAATACAAATAACTCCAAATTTGGGGATTTTTTTTTCAGTAGTGAGATTTCAGTGTTAAATAAGTATAAACTTCATTAATTCAGAAAGCCCTAACATGAAAATTTAATTGAAAGAACAGCTGGTTTGTGAGACAATCAAAAGTAGAAACAAGGTTTGAAAGGGACAACTTGCACAACTCAAGTGGCAGAGGGGTGCAGAAGGGCAGGAGTTGGGTTTGAAATCTCAGGGCATCGGCAGGCTTGAATCAAGGTTTTGTGGGACTGGGAGATTATATAACTTGGGGGAACCCACTTAAGGTTCCAAATGTAAAATTAAGTATGAAAGTGAATATTTACTTAGAATGAGAAAATTACTGTATAAATAATTATAACACATTAATAAATTTGTTTTATAATTAAGTCATAAGAAATTTTCAAAGGCTGAGAAATGCCACAAACATCCAAAATCCAGAAAAAAACATTTTATTAACTACCTGACATACTTCTATAAACTTACTTTCTTAAATTTTTGTTAAAATGGCCATCTTCAAAAAAATCTACAAATAATAAATGCTGAAGAGGGTGTGGAGAAAAAGGAACCCTCTTATACTGTTGGTGGGACTGTAACTTGATACAGCTACTATGGAGAACAGTATGGAGGTTACTTAAAAGACTAAAAATAGAGTTACCATATGATCCAGTGATTCTACTCCTGGGCATATATGCAGAGAAAACTCTAATTTGAAAAGGTACATGCACCCCAATGTTCACTGCAGCACTATTTACAATAGCCAAGACATGGAAGCAATCTAAATGTCCATCGACAGATGAATGGATACAGAAGATGTGTACATATATAGAATGGAATATTACTCAGCCATAAAAAGGATGAAATAACGCCATTTGCAGCAACATGAATGGACCTAGAAATTATCATATTAAGTGAAGTAAGTCAGAGAAAGACAAATATCATATGATATTGCTTATATGTGGAATCTGAAAAAAATTACAAATAAACTTATTTACAAAGCAGAAATAGACCCACAGACATAGCAAACAAACTTATGGTTACCAAAGGGGAAGGGATGGGGAGGGATAAACTGGGATTTTGGGATTAACATACACTGCTATATATAGAATAGATAACCAACAAGTACCTACTGTATAGCACAGGGAACTATACTCAATATTTTGTAATAACCTATAAGGGAAAAGAAGCTGAAAAAGAATATATATGTTATATATATAAGAATATATATATATAACCAAATCACTGTGCTGTACACCTGAAACTAACAAAACATTGTAAATCAACTATACATCAATTAAAAAATTTTTTAAAAAAAAGACTAGGGCTTTGCATCATAAAATATTAAGCTATGATTTTAAAAAAGAGAATAAAGTATTTCCAATCACAGTCTTGATGGCAAAGAGCTTTTGAACCCTGTTAAATAAAATAACATAAAACAACTATTTACAATTTTTCTTTTATTTCAGCCTTTAAAATATATTTTTGTTTTATAATGTACACATATATTGCTACATTAGTGGTAACTACATTGGTAGCAAAATATGCATCATGTTTATTTATTTATTATAAATTTATGTATTTTATTTATTTATTTTTGGCTGTGTTTGGTCTTTGTTGCTGTGCGCGGACTTTCTCTAGTTGCGTCGAGCGGGGGCTGCTCTTCATCCCGGTGCGTGGGCTTCTCAATGCGGTGGCTTCTCTTGTTGCGGAACACAGGCTCTAGGCGCGCGGGCTCAGTAGTTGTGGCTCGCGGGCTCTAGAGCACAGGCTCAGTAGTTTTGGCTCGCGGGCTCTAGAGTGCAGGCTCAGTAGTTGTGGTGCACGGGCTTTGTTGCTCTGCGACATGTGGGATCTTCCCGGACCAGGGCTCGAACCCGTGTCCCCTGCATTGGTAGGTGGATTCTTAACCACTGCACCACCAGGGAAGCCCCTACATCATGTTTATTGACTGAGGTATATGGTGAAAAACACTGGAGACCACACATTAGTGTAGTACACTTGTATGGGCTACCACCCTGGCATCTATTCCTTTGCTTCCATCAAAATTCAGAAAATTGCCCATTTTCTTTGGCAATGCCCCACCTTGTTTTGTGACAGCCAAGGGTGCTGCATGAGACTGATCCCACTCCAACTCCAGGAGTGGCCCCTGTTTGGTTTACACCAGTCAGAGGATCCCATTCCCCTTGGGCATTGTGATTGACTTAGGGGTGAGCACAGGACCCAGCCTGGTCCTCACAAAGAGGGGGAAATATTTACCACAGACTTCTGACCAGGAAGCTTCCTGGATCTTCTGGGCACTACTAGAAGAGAGATCCTATCTCTCTTTGGACCATGTAGCCTGAAGATATGAGGCCTGCCCTGGCAATGCTAACAGTGAGTTCTGCAGCCCGGGGTTGATGCCAACATTCAGTGGAGATCAGAGTAGAAAGAATCACAGAGACTTGGACCCAGAGCCTAATACAACATGAACTTCTGGATCAATCTGTGCCTGGGTTTTCCCCCACTTTTGTTTTTTTTTCAGTTATAGGAGCCAAGAAATTCCTTTGATTTGGTTGATATTTGCTGTTACTTAAAACATGAACAGTCCCAATTTAAACAATGAGAGAATAGTAAATTTAGCTGAACTATGCAACAGAGGCATCATAAATGTTCTGGAATATCACTAATGGGCTGGCTGCATTGCTGATTAAATTAAGACTTGTTTGTAGAATCTGTCCTGAATCCTAGTTAGTTTTGCATTCAGAGCAAAGCTGAGTTAATGAGAGGGCCCCGATTCTCAGGGCACCTCAGCTACCCAATTTCAGCAAAAGATCAACTTGCTAAAAGTTGGCATCTGATGTTTTCCACCTCCCTTTTGGTAACTTTACCATGTTCTCAGACAATCAGTTTCTTTTCACCTGTTTCATTCTAAGGAGTAAATAAATTATGGGTCCAGTGGATTTTCCCTCCCAGGGTGTGGATTGCGAGGGACAGAGACTGATAATTCAGAGCAATGGAAATGATCAGAATTCGCATGTATGCTCAGCTCTTGGCCACAAGATGGCAGGAGGAGATCAGTAAAAACAGGCAAAGACCTGCGTCTTCTGGGCTGCGCAGAAGAAGGCCCTGGGGTCGCTTGCTCCACTTAGGAAAACCACAACCTGCCAGTGCCTGGCCAGCTCCCCGTTTGGGGTAAGTTAGTAAGGAGAGAAATCACTTTTTTTTCTGTAAAACAATAAGAGGTGCCGACTCAAATAAGTGGATGCTATGAAGTTTGATAGTGAATGCAACCACCAGGGACGGATACCTGTTTCTGCTTCTTCCTCTTGCCCTCTGCCTCTCTTTCTCCATCTGCAAAGTGGGGGTCCTGGTTATGGCCTACCTCACTGCGATAAAGCAGGTAAGAGAAGTGCCCTGAGTGTCGCAGGTGAAAGGTGTTTTTCTGGGAAGATTGGTGTCAGGGCACCACGTGTGTCCGACCTTCCCGGAACCTCCGGGAACAGTGAAATGCTTGGGATTCAGGTGGCTGTGGTCCCTGGGATGATCCCTAAATTCTGACATCATTCTCTACTTAAGGAAGACAGTGACACCAACTGAGTTACAAACACTCACCAGAAAGAGCCGCCTCTTGACAAGTGCCAGAGGTAGTGGAGAAAGACATTTTCTTTGTCAGGGGGATTCTGGGAAGGACGGATTTGGAGACGGGTGCTGTGGCTGAGACCTCAGTCTTGTTGTGACCCCACCTGATTGTCTCAGCCTCAACTCCCTGCACCTGAAGGCAACACCTGTCTCATGAACCCTCACGGGCTCAGCTGAGATGATGAGAAACATGAATTCTGGTCTGAACAAACTTTGTACGTAACCGTGTGTGGCAGTTAGAGACTGTCTCTTCTTGGTCCTTCGTGTTCACTTTCTCTCTTTTCTCAGGGTATCTGATTGTCCTCACCAGGGAAACGTGGGGTCTCTGTGCTTAGAGGAGCCTCGTGAGGTTAGAGGTGGGGGGAGGGTGCAGCCTCTGGCCGGCTGCTCCGCCAGCTTGGGCTACTCCTTCTGGTGAATAACTTCATCCTATCTCATACACATCGCTGTGTTTCTTGGCATCTTAGGCTGGGAGAGAAGCAACATAACTGTGGTCACTATGTATTTTCATTTTAATCAGGAGATTCTTCTTGAAACTTTACCGAAGTTCTTTCTGTTCCCATCCTGACCCTCTGAATGCCTTACACATGGCGGCTGGGAGGTGAAAATTAAAACAAACTGAAGACTCCAGAGTTATTAGGATGAAGGCCCTAGAGGAGTAGGCAGGGTGCTCGGGCCTTGATGAGTAGGGTGTCTCAAGGCGTCTGGCTTTCTCCAAGTGCAGTCACGGAGCAGACTCTGACTGGCTTCTGGGGGACCCGGAAAGCCTGGCCTAAGAATGAACCTTTCTTCAGTTGGCATGTTTTCTGGATTGGGCATCGGGAGAAAGTCTGGTGGTTCAGATGAAAGGAACTTGAGAAATAGAATTAAAGTGGAGATGTGTCATTGGTACAAAATGACTTTGGAACAAGGAGGCATTGGTGGGGTCATGCACTGGGAGCTTGGAGAAGCCTGTAATCTAGTGCTCGGACAGCTGCCGGCCCCTGAGCACAGCGTGATGGGTCCTGCGGTGTGACTGAGTGAGCTCAGGGGTACCCCGCCACTGGCCATTTTGCAGGGATCCAGGGTACCTGGCAGCCAGTGGCATCAAGAGCAGGGAGCCCACAGCCAGGAGGTTAATGACAATCCACAGTGACCCCTGCAGAGAGACTGATGTCAAACAGCATCGCATGCATGGCAACAAGGATGGCAACAGCAAGGGTGTCAGGAGCATTGGGATGACATTTGGCTCAGGACACATAGTGGACCTGGGTTCACGCAGGGTTCACGCAGGCAAAACAGTGACACAAATACTGACTGGGGCCCCAAATACTGATTTGGCAAGCCCCAGTTTTACCTCCCAAGATTGTTCTGAAAAACAACCCTTTCAGGAGAAAAATGCTGCAAGCTTGGGTCTCATCCCTGAGGTGATTGATTCGCTTTTCAGCAACTATTTAATTTTTTAAAGATATGCAAGATTAGAGCCTTGCTGAGCGTCAGAAGAGTGACCTAATAGAGCCAATCTTCAAGGACTGGAAAGTGAATTACAACAGAAGAAAATTAGACTTCTATGCAGGGGATGCTTGATGCATTTTTAGAAGCCTAAGGCGTGTGGCTGACACGGTCTTGGTGCTCCGGCCGGGTGTCAGGCCTGAGCCTCTGAAGTGGGAGAGCTGAGTTCAGGACATTGGTCCAACAGAGACCTCCTGGCTGCTCGTAATATCAATCGGCGAGAACTCTCCCAAAGATCTCTGTCTCAACGCTAAGACCCAGCTCCACCCAACGACCAGCAAGCTCCAGTTCTGGACACCCCATGCCAAACAACTAACAAGACAGGAACAAAACCCCACCCATTAGCAGAAAGGCTGCCTAAAATCATATTAAGTTCACAGACACCCCAAAACACAGCACTGGACGCAGTCCTGCCCACCAGAAAGACAAGATCCAGCCTCATCCACCAGAACACAGGCACCAGTCCCCTCCACCAGGAAGCCTACACAACCCACTGAGCCAACCTTACCCACTGGGGGCAGACACCAAAAACAGCAGGAACTATGAAACTGCAGCCTGCGAAAAGGAGACACCAAACACAGTAAGTTAAGCAATATGAGAAGACAGAGAAACACACAGCAGATGAAGGAGCAAGGTAAAAATCCACCAGCCCAAACAAACGAAGAGGAGATAGGCAGTCTCCCTGAAAAAGAATTCAGAGTAATGATAGTAAAGATGATCCAAAATCTTGGAAATAGAATGGAGAAAATAAAGATGATCCAAAATCTTGGAAATAGAATGGAGAAAATACAAGAAACGTTTAACAAGGACCTAGAAGAACTAAAGAGCAAACAAACAATAATGAACAACACAATAAATGAAATTAAAAATTCTCTAGAAGGAATCAATAGCAGAATAACTGAGGCAGAAGAACGGAGAAGTAACCTGGAAGATAAAATAGTGGAAATAACTACTGCAGAGCAGAATAAAGAAAAAAGAATGAAAAGAATTGAGGACAGTCTCAGAGACCTCTGGGACAACATTAAACACACCAACATTCGAATTACAGGGGTCCCAGAAGAAGAGAAAAAGAAAGGGACTGAGAAAATATTTGAAGAGATTATAGTTGAAAACTTCCCTAATATGGGAAAGGAAATAGTCAAGTCCAGGAAGTGCAGAGAGTCCCAGGCAGGATAAATCCAAGGAGAAACACGCCAAGACACATATTAATCAAACTATCAAAAATTAAATACAAAGGAAACATATTAAAAGCAGCAAGGGAAAAGCAACAAATAACATACAAGGGAATCCCCATAAGGTTAACAGCTGATTTCTCAGCAGAAACTCTGCAAGCTAGAAGGGTGTGGCAGGACATATTTAAAGTGATGAAAGGGAAAAACCTACAACCAAGATTACTCTACCCAGCAAGGATCTCATTCAGATTTGATGGAGAAATTAAACCTTTACAGGCAAGCAAAAGCTAAGAGAATTCAGCACCACCAAACCAGCTTCACAACAAATGCTAAAGGAACTTCTCTAGGCAGGAAACACAAGAGAAGGAAAGGACCTACAAAAACAAACCCAAAACAACTGAGAAAATGGTAAAAGGAACATACATATCCATAATTACCTTAAATGTAAATGGATTAAATGCTCCAACCAAAAGACACAGACTGGCCGAATGGATACAAAACAAGATCCATATATATGCTGTCTACAAGAGACCCACTTCTGACCTAGGGACACATACAGACTAAAAGTGAGGGGATGGAAATGGAAATCTAAAGAAAGCTGGAGTAGCAATTCTCATATCAGACAAAATAGACTTTAAAATAAAGAATGTTACAAGAGAAAAAGAAAGACACTACATAATGATCAAGCGATCAGTCTAAGAAGAGGATATAACAATTTTAAATATTTATGCATGCAACATAGGAGCACCTCAATACATAAGGCAAATGCTAACAGCCATAAAAGGGGAAATCGATAGTAACACAGTAATAGTAGGGGACTTTAACACCCCACTTTCACCAATGTATAGATCATCCAAAATGAAAATAAACAGGGAAACACAAGCTTTAAATGACACATTAAGATGGACTTAATTGACATTTATAGGACATTCCATCCCAAAACAACAGAATACACTTTCTTCTCAAGTGTTCATGGAACATTCTCCAGGATAGCTCATATCTTGGGTCACAAATCAAGCCTTGGTAAATTTAAGAAAATTGAAATCATATGAAGTATCTTTTCTGACCACAATGTTATGAGATTAGATACCAATTATAGGGAAAAAACTGTAAAAAATACACACACATGGAGGCTAAATAATATGCTACAAATAACCAAGAGATCACTGAAGAAATCAAAGAGGAAATCAAACAATACCTAGAAACAAATGACAATGAAAACACAATGACCCAAAACCTATGGGATGCAGCAAAACAGTTCTAAGAGGGAAGTTTATAGCAATACAATCCTACCTCAAGAAACAAGAAACATCTCAAATAAACAACCTAATCTTACACCTAAAGCAATTAGAGAAAGAAGAACAAAAAAACCCCAAAGTTAGCAGATGGAAAGAAACCATAAAGATCAGATCAGAAATAAATGAAAAAGAAATGATGGAAACGATAGCAAAGATCAATAAAACTAAAAGCTGGTTCTTTGAGAAGATAAACAAAAGTGATAAACCATTAGCCAGACTCAACAAGAAAAAAAGGGAAAAGACTCAAATCAACAGAATTAGAAATGAAAAAGGAGAAGTAACAACTGACACTGCAGAAATGCAGAGGATCATGAGAGATTACTACAAGCAACTATACGCCAATAAAATGGACAACCTGGAAGAAATGGACAAATTCTTAGAAAAGCACAACCTTCTGAGAGTGAACCAGGAAGTAATAGAAAATATAAGCAGACCAATCACAAGCACTGGAATTGAAACTGTGATGAAAATCTTCCAACAAACAAAAGCCCAGGACCAGATGGCTTCACAGGCAAATTCCATCAAACATTTAGAGAAGAGCTAACACCTATCCTCTCAAACTCTGGTCACCTTATCTTTGATAAAGGAGGCAAGAATATACAATGGAGAAAAGACAGCCTCTTCAATAAGTGGTGCTGGGAAAACTGGACAGCTACATGTAAAAGAATGAAATTAGAACACTTCCTAACACCATACACAAAAATAAACTCAAAATGGATTAAAGACCTAAATGTAAGGCCAGACACTATAAAACTCTTAGAAGAAAACATAGGCAGAACACTCTATGACATAAATCACAGCAAGAACCTTTTTGACCCACCTCCTAGGGAAATGGAAATAAAAACAAAAATAAACAAATAGGACCTAATGAAACTGAAAAGCTTTTGCACAGCAAAGGAAACCATAAACAAGACGAAAAGAGAACCCTCAGAAATGGAGAAAATATTTGCAAACAAAGCAACTGACAAGGTTTAATCTCCAAAATATACAAGCAGGTCATGCAGCTCAGTATCAAAAAAACAAACAACCCAATCCAAAAATGGGCAGAAGACCTAAATAGACATTTCTCCAAAGAAGATATACAGATTGCCAACAAAGACATGAAAGGATGCTCAACATCACTAATCATTAGAGAAATGCAAATCAAAACTACAATGAGCTATCACCTCACACTGGTTACAATGGGCATCATCAGAAAATCTACAAACAATAAATGCTGGAGAGGGTGTGGAGAAAAGGGAACTCTTGCACTATTGGTGGGAATGTAAATTGATACAGCCACTATGGAGAACAGTATGGAGGTTCCTTAAAAAACTAAAAACAGAACTACCATATGACCCAGCAATCCCACTCCTGGGCGTATACCCTGAGAAAACCATAATTCAAAAAGAGTCATGTACCACAATGTTCATTGCAGCTCTATTTACAATAGTCAGGACATGGAAGCAACCTAAGTGTCCATCGACAGATGAATGGATAAAGAAGATGTGGCACATATATACAATGGAATATTACTCAGCCATAAAAAGGAATGCAATAGAGTTATTTGAAGTGAGGTGGATGGACCTAGAGTCTGTCATACAGAGTGAAGTAAGTCAGAAAGAGAAAAACAAATACTGGATGCTAACACATATATATGGAATCTAAAACAAAAATGGTTCTGAAGGACCTAGGGGCAGGACAGGAATAAAGACAGCGTAGAGAATGGACTTGAGGACACGGGGAGGGGGAAGGGTAAGCTGGGATGAAGTGAGAGAGTGGCATGGACATATATACACTACCAAATGTAAAATAGATAGCTAGTGGGAAGCAGCTGCATAGCACAGGGAGATCAGCTCGGTGCTTTGTGACCACCTAGAAGGGTGGGATAGGGAGGGTGGGAGGGAGACGCAAGAGGGAGGGGATATGGGGATATTTGTATATGTATAACTGATTCACTTTGTGATACAGCAGAAACTAACACACAATTGTAAAGCAATTATACTCCAATGAAGGTGTTAAAAAAAAAAAAAAAAGAACCAGACCATGCTGACACCCTAATCTTGGACTTCCGGCCTCTAGAACTGTGAAAAATGTCTGTTTAAAAAAAAAAAGATATGCAAGATTAGAATGTGGGCAGTGGTTATGGTTATAAAATCCGGAATAGATGTTAAGGGCTTTATTAGTTGCTCATCTCTTTTTAAAAAGGGGTATTTCCCCCCAAGGTGAATCTTTCCTATGACAACAGTTGCAGGTCAACTAAGGCAGAAGTGCAAAGACATCAAGCCCATCACCCAATAACGCAGAACCCCCTTGTCCATGAGAGAGTGTTGGCATCTTTCCTTAGCTTCATCACAAAAGAATAGGAAGCCAGGGATCTGGGAATGGGGATACTCAGCAGTCAGTCAGGTAAAAACATCCATCGATATCTTTTGCCCAACCTTTCTGTATATGAGGGCCCCCTTTTAATGTCAAAAGGAGCCAAGGTCTCTCCCATGATTGTGGCTCTACCTTATTATTGATGAATTGAGAAAAATTCATAATAAGTGTTTACAATGGTGCCTAAATACCATTCAAAAATAGTAGTGCATGGATGTGTGAGATACTGTTTTTCAATCTCAGACAATGTTTGGAGGATATTGGCAGAGCCCTTGTAACAGATCCAGTAAACCCAGGAGGGGAAAAAGGCTGAGATGTATCCCTACCCTTAAGAAATCTATCATCTAGTTTTTAAAAATGGGCCCACAGAAGCTTTGACCGCAGAGCCTTGGCGTTAGCACAGCACTGGGAGGCTGAGAGCCTTGGGACAAACAGGCAAGGACGTGGCACTTGACATCGGACCCTCCACCCACAAGGTTCTGTTGCTGAATAACTGGGGACTATGAGGGTGGGGAGAGGAGGTAGAAAGGGACGGCGGGGAGGGGAGAAGGGGAGGAGGGATGGTACCATAATCAACTCTGGGGCCTGACACACAGCATCTGCTGTGATGTGCTCCAGGGGAGCCAAAAGGGGCAAGAGTTAGATGGTCATGTCTGCTTCCCACCGGTTCCCCTACTCCAGGACCTTAACTCCTCATTGGCCTCACCTGGTATAGAGCTGAGACAGTTCTCTCTGCCTTCCCCACTGAAATGGGGTCTTCCCTCAGAACCTCTCCAAGGGCTGGCTGGCTTGAGAAAGGCAAACCTTGTAGAGAGAAACTTAGCCTGAAGGCAGTCTGGCTCTATTACAGGCTCATTCCAGTGCTTTAAAAAGGAATTCACCTTTCTACCTAGAGATTAGTCCTCCTCCCCTGGATACCTTAGAGCTAAGTGGTAAAGAAAAAATAAATCAGGCAGCCTGATTAATGCTCCAAAACCAGCCAGTGGTTAGACTTTGGGGAGTGGGGTGGGGAGTTGGTGTTGGCAAGTCTATCCCTCCCCCCACCTTGCCCCTTTCCCCCTCCCCATTCCAGGTCCAGAAGTCCATAGGTTTCTTTTTCCAAGGGCCAGGGGTTGTCACATGAGTGCAGGAGGGCACCCTGGCTAAGCATGGGAAAACACAGTTGAGCAAACAAGAATTTTGTATTTTACACTTGAGTTAGGGACATGGTGGCAACTTTGGAAGCAAGTGTAATTGGGACATATTCATAGTAAATCACGGGTCACCAGGAAGTTGGCAGGGCCAGAGCTGGACCCAGGTAAAGAAAATTAGACCTTCCTAAAGAGCATCTCTAAAACACACTAACACAAACGAACAGAAAGCAGGGTGTTTTACAGTAATGCCAATTCAGCAGAAATAAGGATCCTCCAGGGCAGATTTTCTATGGTTAGGAGCCAAATGAGTCTGGTAACTTTGCTATAATATTTTTCTCTTCTCCTTTGCACTCAGGAGCACTTGGCATCCTTTATCAAGGCCATGATTACATTAGGTACCTGCAAAAGGCTTCAATAAAAGTAATGTAATTTTGTATAGCTCCGATGATTTGCTGATAACAGTAAAAGGTCAGAGCCTGCTACCAATGGCAGCTCCATGAGCAGGGAGTGTAGTTTAAATAGTGACTATCTGTGCTCAGTGATATCACAGGTATAGGAAGATTCCAAAGATCTGTCCTCCCTTCCTTCCTCCTGTCCTTCCTTCTTTCCTTCTCCATTTGTTGAGTGCCTTCTATGTGCTGAAGAGACAAAGACAAGCTAGACACAATCCCTGGCCTCACAATCAATTGGGGAAACAGCAAAGGTGGCCCTTGATTAAAAAAGAGCTAAATCTAAAGGTTAGAAATAGGTAAACCATGAAGAAATAACAAATACCCACGAACATGAAACAAGGGAAAACAAAACAGCTCCATGGCATTATACCTGAGTATCAATGATATGGGCCAGAAGTTATGTTTGTAGAAGGGTGGAAACAGAAGGTGTTAGGTAAGTGCTTGTTGAAGAAATTAACACAGTCACAGATGCTAGCGCTGGAAAGTGCCTCTGAGATTCTCACGTCAGCCCTTTCGTTTTTATAGAAGAGGAAATTGAGACTGAGGAAGGTCAAAAGGCCTGAGTGACTCGAGGATGGAGCAGAGAACGGGAGCCACATCTCCTGGTCCCTGTGTTCTTTCTCCCATGTGATCTCTGACCTGGGCATTCAACTTATAATTTATTTTATTCTATTTTAACCATTTTTTGAGGTATGACCAAAAAAAGCTGTACATATTTAACATACAACTTGATGACTTTGAAGATAAGTATACACCCATGAGACCATCACCTCCAAAAGTTTATTTCCACCCTATTTCTTTCTTTCGTTTTGGGTTGTTGTTTTTTAAATTAGATTTTTTTCTTTCATAGTAGAGCACTTAACAGAAGATCTACCCTCTTAGCAAAATTTTAAGTGTATAATACAGTATTGTTAATTATAGGCCGCATGTTGTAAGACCTCCAGAATTTATTCATCTTGTATAAGTGAAACTTTGTATCTTTTGACTGACACCGCCCCAAACATGATTTTTTAAATTAATTAATTAATTAATTAATTAATTAATTTATGGCTGCATTGGGTCTTCGCTGCTGTGTGCGGGCTTTCTCTAGTTGTGGCGAGCGGGGGCTACTCTTCGTTGCAGTGTGTGGGCCGCTCTTCTCATCGCGGTGGCTTTTCTTGTTGTGGAGCACAGGCTCTAGGCGCGTGGGCTTCAGTAGTTGTGGCACGCGGGCTCATTAGTTGTGGCTCGTGGGCTCTAGAGTGCAGGCTCAGTAGTTGTGGCGCACAGGCTTAGTTGCTCCGCGGCATGTGGGATCTTCCCAGACCAGGGCTCGAACCTGTGTCCCCTGCATTGGCGGGCAGATTTTTAACCACTGTGCCACCAGGGAAGTCCCCATGATTTTTTTAAAAAGGGATCAAGACACAGTCTTTGCCCTCAAGTAGCTCAGTCTGGAAGGGAAAAATCCCATTGCAAAAGGACTAAGGCTGAAGCTGAAAGAGAAGAGTGAGTTTCTAGAAGGGCATTAAACGAAACAGAATAAGCTAGTTAAAGAGCATTTAAGAGGAATCCTTTATAACAAGAGAAATGTGGTTCTGCCGGGTTAGTGCAGCGGAAACCTCCTGTAATGTCTCCTCTGGGCAGTGAGATCTGTCATCTGGAGCTGGGCATGTGTGAGGTCAGAGCCAGGGCCCAGCCCCCAGCGAAGGCCTTAGGTGGGCCATAGGAGGCACTCCAACCCAGTCAACCGTCTTCCAGATGATGGCGAGGGGGGACTGCGTGATAATGTGGAGAGACCGTGCTCTTTACAGTGAACCAGACCCGGGTTCCAGTCCCAGCTCTGTCAGGGCCTCAGCTGGGAAACTCCCGGCTGTGGCTTCAGTTTCCTTATTTCCGAAATGGGGAGAACATCATCTCTTTTATAGGGCTATTGTGATTAATGATGATTAAATATGTACAGAAACTCCTAGTCCAGGCACTGCGTCTTAGCAGTTGCCCAATTAATCTTAATTACATCTAAATTGTTTAAATCCATCATCACTAAAAGAAGAAAATTAAAAATTTAAACAGTCCAACGACTCCAAGTGCTAGTGAGAGTGTGGATGAGGCGCACATTCATACTGTGTTGGTGAGAGTGTAAACTGTACAACCACTTTGGAGAACTGTCTGGCATTCAGTGAATTGGAAGATGCACGTGGCTTTGACCCGGAAGTGCCTTTATTAAGTATATACTAAACTCATGCACGCATGCCTAGGAATGTTCAGAAAAACAATGGTCACAATTGCCCTAAACTGGAAGCAACCCAATTAGCCATCAATATTACAAGAGATAAATTTAGATATCTCTATACAGGTTATGGATAGATAGATAACTCTTCATACAACAGAGTACCATGTGGCCATGAAAATGAGTGACGTACAGCAGCACACAGCAACATGGGTGAACCTTACAAACATAATATCAAGAGGGAGAAGCAAGACACAAAAGAACATATGTGGTGTGATTCCATTCATATGAAGATCAAAACCAGGCAAAACTAAATGATAGGGTTTAGGGATGCAAACATAGGTGGAAAGCTATGAAGAATAGCAAAGAAATGATTACCACAAAAGTTAGGAGTGATTACTTTGAGGGGGAGAGAGGAGGGTTTCGATGGGGAAGGGCACCCCAGGAATTTGTAAGGTGCTAGTAATATTCTATTTCTTGACCCAGGTGTTACTTATATGGGTGTTCTCACTCTCTCTCTCTCTTTTTTAATATGGGTGTTCTCTTGGTAACCACTCATTAAACTGTGCACTGTTACATAAACTGTCAACTGTTCTGTGATTTTCTGAAAGCAGGTTATATTTCTTGATAAAAAGTGGAAAAAAAAGTATATGCTGAGGGAGATGGGAGATCCACCCTCAGAGATATAGGACAAGTAAAAAATATAAGTATTTTTTAAAACATTTTAAGTGCCTGGGATTCATATTGGATAAGTTGGGACATTCAAGGTTAATAAATTTTTATATCTGACAGAATGAAGTAGCATTAGTAGACAACATTAAGGACTTCCAGAAGGAATTTTTCAAGCCATCTAACATTCACCTTCTGAGTATTTCTTTTTTTTTTGGAAGATTTTTTTAAAAATTAATTAATTAATTAATTTTTACTTATGGCTGTGTTGCGTCTTCGTTTCTGTGTGAGGGCTTTCTCCAGTTGCGGCAAGCGGGGGCCAGTCTTCATCGCGGTGCGCGGGCCTTTCACTATCGCGGCCCCTCCCGTTGCAGGGCACAGGCTCCAGACGCGCAGGCTCAGTAGTTGTGGCTCACAGGCCCAGCTGCTCCGCGTCATGTGGGATCTTCCCAGACCAGGGCTCGAACCCGTGTCCCCTGCATTGGCAGGCAGACTCTCAACCACTGCGCCACCAGGGAAGCCCCCTGAGTATTTCTTGAATTCAGAAGTTAAGAAACAATGACAGATGAATTTCGACCTGGCCTAATTTCAGTATTAATGTACAGCAACTGTGAAAAAGTGGAGGGGAATAACTTAAAACCTATATAGACAAACAAGTCTTATACTGCTGAGAAAGGAATGCAACTCTAATTGTTCACTTGGGGATCAATTAGTTTGAGAAGAACAATTTATTGATAACATTGCATTTTTAGGTGGGAAATGGGTCAAAATGGCCACCTCTTTTAGTCTGGGCCTCATGGAATTCTTTTGCCTATGGTTTCCTCAGATCAGGCCTGATTCTCTACTCAGCAGATAAAGAAACTTAATTTTGCCATTTAACCCAGAGAGTCATCAGGTCTGGGGGCCTGCTGACAATGGTTTCTGAGGCCACTGACCTTCCCTTAGCTTTTGGGCCCTCCTCTCCACTGCCTGTCCACTGGAGAAAGGCCGCCTGTGCAGCCTCCAGTCCCTCCCATCTTAAGGCTCCATGTCACTCACAACCCTTCCAGTCAGTTGTCATGACAGCCCATTCACACTCTTCAACAACATTGTTAAAAAAAATTTTTGTTGGAGTGTAGTTGATTTACAATATTGTGTTAGTTTCAAGTGTACAGCAAAAAAATCAAGTTATACATATACATATATCCACTCTTTTTTAGATTCTTTTCCCATATAGGTCATTACAGAGTACTGAGTAGAGTTCGCTGTGCTATACAGTAGCTCCTTACTAATTATCTATTTTATACATAGTAGTGTGTATATATCAATCCCAATCTCCCAATTTATCCCTCCCCGCCGTTACCCCCTGGTAACCATAAGTTTGTTTTCTACATCTGTGACTCTATTTCTGTTTTGTCGATAAGTTCCTTTGTACCTTTTTTTTAGATTCCGCATATAAGCCATGTCATATGATATTTGTCTTTCTCTCTCTGACTTACTTCACTCAGTATGACAGTCTCTAGGTCCATCCATGTCAACAGCACATTTTTATGGCACAAAAAGTGGGAAAAAAAAGGCCCAGCTCAAACCTCATCCTTTTATTCGTTGGCAAAATCTCCACAAACTCCAAAGGGAGTTTCGTGGAGAATAGGAAAGCCTGACCAAAAGTACTTGGGTTTGGTCAGTTCCCCAAACAGGACAGGTACCCCAGGGGTTATGATGGTTTTTTTTTTTTAATTGAAATATAGTTGACATATAATATTATGTTAGTTTCAGGTATACTACATAGTGATTTGACATTTGCATATATTATGAATTGGGGGATTGTGTTCTTTTATGGAATTATTCACTTGGCTTAGTTATTTGTTTCCCAAATACAGATTTTATAAAAGTCATTTTAAGTGTAAAAAAAAAAAAGCCTCCAAATTATACATTTGAGAAATGAGATAACAAAGGACTCAAAATGCTGTGCAAATGTGTGAGGTTCAGATTTAATGCTGGAGGCCTAGACACTTCCTCCTCACATATGTCTCACTTAGCGATTTTGTCACTCATTTTGACGGCATCAGGTGTCCTTCCAGAAATGAGCATAAGTAGCCCTTAAGAGGGCACAGAAATGTGTTAAAGGAATGTGAGCTACTCCAGGGAGCGGGAAAAAGGGTGAAGGTGAGCCTTTCCCAACATGAGGAGAAGAGCCACCTTCTGAGAAGCAGGGATTTAACCACGGACCAGAATTTCTTCTCTGGTGAGAACCCAGGCGCTCTTAAGTCACACGCCTTGAACTCCATCCCCCGGAGTGGGCCGAGTGGGCTCACAAAGCACGTCCCATGAACAGCCCTCCTCTGATAGGCCACCAAGAAGAACCGAACTCAGAGAAAAGTTCTTTCAGTGAAGGAAAACTTTCTCCTAAGATGTTTGAACCATCATTAATGAATAGCATTCAAGCTCAAATACACCATCCTCACAGCAACTGTGGTAGTAGCTTTATGTGGTATTTTCTATGTTACAGCCAGGGTTCACTGTAACATAAGCACAGGCCTCATACCTTGCTGGCTTGAGAATTTCAAATCATACCTGCAAACTTTGTCAAACTGTAAAATTTTTTCTCTGTCATCTTCCTGTTTCACAGGTTTGCTCCATTTCCAGGTGTGGATTTGGGAGAAGCAAAAATCAGATCTGATGTCCCCTGAGCCCTAAATCATACCCTGTGTGGGCTTTAGTATCAGACTATTCCAGAAAACTTCACATGTTAGTGGACATGCCACATTGCACCAGGGAGATGCCATACATTCTGAAGAGCAATGAATGGTTCCATAGGGCCTTGATTTCTTTAAGTACCACATCAATGTTTTATAGTAATTTGTATTTAATATTCCAATCACTAGGCATTTAAAATAGATTTTCTACCAAGTGGACATGGACACATGCTCACTTCACAAGTTTTCCCAAGATGAGAAGTAGAGTAGATGGACCACTTACCAAGCCCAATGCCATCTGTTGCAGGCCAGTCACTGGTAGCATTGCACTAAGTCTGCTTTCATGTCTTTCTTTCTCTTAGAAGTGATTTGTTGGATATTACAATAGAATATGGAAAAAGTAGTCACAAACTGAGTTCTTATTGCTGACTTTCAAAAGCAGAGTTGAGTACTACTTTCCTTCGTCCGGCAAGCAATAACCTATGAAGTGTTCAGCCTGGATCCTGTGTCTTCAAGGGGCTTGTGTCTCAAAATCTAGTTGGGGAGAAAAAATTAAAAATAAGAAAGAAGTACTTTGATTTCAAATCCACTCAGCTTTTTAAACTTTTAACCTAAATTGCAATACTCAGTTTTTTTTTAGACTCTTTTTCCTTGTTTATATTTTCAAACTTCTCTTTTATTTCTTGAAATACATTAAGCACACTTATTTTCTGCATCTGCTTATTCCCAGTACCCCAAATCTTCATGTGTCTGACCCTACTTTTTGTTTCTGTCTGCTCTTACTTATGGGGGCTTGCTTTCATGTGTGTTTTGTGTTTTCTGGCTGTGAGCTTTTGTTCCTGCAACTTTATCTGCATCCTTAGCAGTGTAGGTTCAAGATATTCCTTCAGAGGGGTGTTGTGTTTGCTTCTGCCAGTTGTTTGGAGCACCCAAAACTTGAACTCATTAAGATTTTTAAATTCTGTGGTATCATGAATTTGGGTCACAATCTTACATGTAGACCACACCGTAGTTATGAGCTCTCAAGGAAGATTTAGACATCTTTTCTAAATTCACCCAGCACCAGGATCAAGACAACCAAACTGTAGGGGGTCCTCTTCTGCATAGCAGATCAGTTTCACATTCATCTTCACTTTGGCTCTTTGGAGTCCCAGTTTTATGGCGAATTTCTTTTTTTAATACATAAATTTTTAGTTTGTATGAAATTATTATTTTTTCCCAGCTTTACTGAGATATAACTGACATACAAGATTGTGTAAGTTTAAGGTATATATGATTTGATATACATATATATTGTAAAATGATTGCCACAATAAGGTTAATTAACATATATGTTACCTCACATAGTTACTTGTTTTTTGTATGTGGTGAGAATATTTAAGATCTACTCTCTTAGCAACTTTCACATATACAACAGTATTGTTAACTATAGTCACCAAAACTTATTCATTTTATAACTAAAAGTTTATACCCTTTGACCAACGTCTTCCCATTTCCCCCATTCTCCAGTCTATGGCAACCACCAATCTACTTTCAGTTTCTGTGAGTTTGGCTTTTTTAGTTTACACTTGTAAATGAGATCATACAGCCTTTTTCTGTCTGACTTATTTCACTTAGCATAATACCCTCAAGGTACATCCATGTTTTCACAAATGGCAGGATTTCCTTTTTTATGGCTGAGGAATATTCCATTACATATATACACCACATCTTCTTTTCCCATGCATCTGTTGACGGATACTTAGGTTGTTTCCATGTCTTGGCTATTATGAATGGATGTGGGGTACAGATATCTTTTTGAGATGATTTCATTTCTCTTGGATATATACCCAGAAGTGAGATTGCTGGATCATATGGTAATTCTGGTTTTAATTTTTTTGAGGAACTTCCATACTCTTTTCCATAGTGGTTGTATCAATTTACATTGGGACAGATTCTTATTTTGCTCATGATCTTGTGGAGGCGTGAGGCTTTATCTTCTGTCTCTCAGCCCCTGCACCTTGGCAATGTGAAAACTCATGATACTATTGTTTGACAGATTTTCTACGAGCTTGCTCACTTCCCAGGGGTCCCACTTTAACTTTGTTTTTGGTTTCCGTGGTTTTCTTGCCAGCTCAATGATTCATTTAAAAAAATATTTTAAAATCTTATCCAGCTTTAGTTTTCATCAAGAGGTTTGTTCTGGGTATCTACCCACCATGTTAAATTGAAGTACTATAAAAACAAGGTTAGAAATGTATAATCAATTGCTAAGCAGAGCTGAGGTGCAGTTTCTCAAGTGTTTGTTGCCTTCACTTTTTATTCAGAACCCATCTCTGTCCTCAGAATACCAGACAGTGGCTGAGAAGAGTAGAGATAATGGTGTGCTAGCAAACTGGCTCTCAGAAAGAAAAACAGAAGACTTGGTTATTAGCATTTGCCATTTCTGGGGGTTGAATATTTCCACAGCAGTCTACTTCAAGCTACCAGTTTGATTCACTAAACAAAGAGTTGGGAAGAGATGTACACAGTTGTTTCTCACACACTGGAATGAACCAGCTCTAGCAGAGGTAGAAGATGCAAGACAGGGTGGCTGAATCAAGTGCCTAGAGATCAGTCAGGATGCATAAGTGAGGGAAGAGGGCCTGATGAGGAAGAGGGGAACTGGAGAGCATGTACCAGCTCATTGTTGCCCTGTGAGTATGGTACCAGTGTTACCAGATCTGATTTTTCAAGGAGAGTTAGAAATCTAGCTTTTAGGTGATATCTCCTTTCTAAATGTTGGCAATTGACTCAGAAACTTTAAAAACATATGAGAGAGCCCAAAAACAACCTGAGGGGGGCAGGTTTGGCCAGATAACCACCAGCTATTGTCTGGTTGGGTTAGTGCTTGGGGTTATGCTTGCTTATCTAGTTCTATCCTCATTTCTCTAGGCCAAATGGCCCACATAAAGAACTGCTGTTGGAGAGGCAGTGCAGGGTTGGGGGAAGAGCACATGCCATGGATTCAGACAGTCCTCAGTTCAAATCCTGGGCCTTCTGCTTACTGTGTGATCTCAGGGAAAATCCTGTAAAATGAGGGGGATGGTCCCTGCTTGAGTAGGTTGTTCTAAAGATAAACTGAGATGTTACATGTAGGGAACCTACCCCCTGTGTGTAGTTAGTTAATGGCTCTGTCATCATTCTTAAGCAGAAGCCAGTTAGTCATAGCTGAGGGCAAACACTGGAGTGTGCAGAAGAAAGACCTCTAGCTCACTCTTCTCAACCTTCCCTGCCTTGGAATCACACGGCAAACATTTAAAAAAATATCAGTGCTAGATCCTGCTCTTAAAGATTCTAATTTGGTTGGTCCAAGAAGGAGCCTGGGCATCATTATTTTAAAAAGCGCCCCCTCCTCCTCAGATTCTAATCCTAAATGCTTTAGATTCATAATCTCGTTTCACCCAACCCTTCCAACAATCCTAGATGGTATTCTTCTCATTTTATGAATGAGGAACTGAGGCTCAATGGTTAAATAACAGCCCAAGGTCATATAGCTGGTAGGTGAGGGGATCAGACTTAACCTCAGCGCTTGAATTCTTAAACCCCATGCCATTTAGCACTACTCTACCTATTACATATGGTCTTTGTGAGGATTAAATTAAACACTGCCAATAAAATGCTTAGTTCAGGACCTGGAGCATATTAAGTGACAAAGGTTAGCTGTCATCATTACCTCATAACACCGAAACAGAGAATACTTCCCACGTTCTCTTGTCTATGCAATTCCATCTCAGGTAAATCTTCACCATTTTTTGGATCCTCCACCTTTTTTTCTCCCTGAGAAACACACATACTTGCCCTCCAGATGAACCACAGGACAGTCACTGTAATGACCTGGGGGAGGCTCTGCCAGGGTATGTCACATCTGAAGGGGGAAAAGGGAGGGGGAGAGGACAGGAGCTCCAGACTCTTGGAGAGGGTGGTGATGAAACCTGCCTGGGTTGATGCCCCAGAGGACAAGACAAAGCTCAAGCTCTTTGGTATATAGTGTTCAATAAATATGTTTTCCAGGGGAGTAGTTTGCTGAGGAGTGGGGAAGCAGAGGAAGGACTAATGAGGGTGTCAGACAAAGGATGGGGAGCAGCTATAGACCTGAATATTGGGGATCCTTCTTTCCTTTCAGCTGGGTCATATATTTGCTTGGAGGCTATATTGTGTTTGTGTTTCCTGTCTTCATTATTGAGATGGACATAGAAGCCAATCCAAGAGGGAAATGAGCACCTTGCTCACAGGCAGCGTGCTCAGTCCCTGGTGTTTGGACTGGGTCAGAGGGAGTATCCAGCTGACCTAGGTGCAAGGAGGACTGTGCAAGGACCCAGGTGCTAGTGGTGACCCCTCAGAGGAGAGCCCTGGCATCTACCACCAATGCCACCACAATTAGATGTTTGAAATGGTGACTTTACTTAGCTTATTTTTTTTTTGAATTTTATTTTATTTTATTTTTATACAGCAGGTTCTTATTAGTTATCTATTTTATACATATTAGTGTATACATGTCAATCCCAGTCTCCCAGTTCATCCCACCACTTGCCCCCACCCTGCTTTCCCCCCTTGGTGTCCATACATTTGTTCTCTACATCTGTGTCTCTATTTCTGCCTTGCAAACTGGTTCATCTATACCATTTTTCGAGATTGCACACGTGTTAATATACGATATTTGTTTTTCTCTTTCCGACTTAATTCACTCTGTATGACAGTCTCTAGGTTCATCCACATCTCTACAAATGACCCAATATCGCTCCTTTTTATGGCTGGGTATATTCCATTGTATATCTGTACCATATCTTCTTTTTCCATTTGTCTGTCGATGGGCATTTAGGTTGCTTCCATGACCTGACTATTGTAAATAGTGCTGCAATGAACATTGGGTGCAGGTGTCTTTTTGAATTATGGTTTTCTCTGGGTATATGCCCAGTAGTGGTATTGCTGGGTCATATGGTAGTTCTCTTTTTAGTTTTTTAAGGAACCTCCATACTGATCTCCATAGTGGCTGTAGCAATTTTCATTCCCACCAACAGTGCAAGACGGTTCCCTTTTCTCCACACCCTCTCCAGCATTTATTGTTTGTAGATTTTCTGATGATGCCCATTGTAACCAGTGTGAGGTGATACCTCATTGTAGTTTTGATTTGCATTTCTCTAATGATTAATGATGTTGGGCATTCTTCCATGTGTTTGTTGGCAATCTGTATATCTTCTTTGGAGAAATGTCTATTTAGATTTTCTGCCCATTTTTGGATTGGGTTGTTTGTTTTTTTGATACTGAGCTGCATGAGCTGCTTGTAAATCCTGGAGATTAATCCTTTGTCAGTTGCTTCATTGGCAAATATTTTCTCCCATTCTAAGGGTTCTCTTTTTGTCTTGTTTATGGTTTCCTTTGCTGTGCAAAATCTTTTGAGTTTCATTAGGTCCCATTTGTTTATTTTTGTTTTTATTTCCATTTCTCTAGGAGGTGGATCAAAAAGGATCTTGCTGTGATTTATGTCATAGAGTGTTCTGCCTATGTTTTCCTCTAAGAGTTTTATAGTGTCTGGCCTTACATTTAGGTCTTTAATCCATTTTGAGTTTATTTTTGTGTATGGTGTTAGGGAGTGTTCTAATTTCATTCTTTTACATGTAGCTGTCCAGTTTTCCCAGCACCACTTATTGAAGAGGCTGTCTTTTCTCCATTGTATATTCTTGCCTCCTTTATCAAATATAAAGTGACCATAGGTGTGTGGGTTTATCTCTGGGCTTCCTATCCTGTTCCATTGATCTATATTTCTGTTTTTGTGCCAATACCATATTGTCTTGATTACTGTAGCTTTGTAGTATAGTCTGAAGTCAGGGAGCCTGATTCCTCCAGCTCCATTTTTCTTTCTCAAGATTGCTTTGGCTATTTGGGGTCTTTTGTGTTTCCATACAAATTGTGAAATTTTTTGTTCTAGTTCTGTGAAAAATGCCATTGGTAGTTTGGTAGGGATTGCATTGAATCTGTAGATTGCTCTGGGTAGTATAGTCATTTTCACAATGTTGATTCTTCCAATCCAAGAACATGGTATATCTCTCCATCTGTTTGTATCATCTTTAATTGCTTTCATCAGTGTCTTATAGTTTTCTGCATACAGATCTTTTGTCTCCTTAGGTAGGTTTATTCCTAGGTATTTTATTCTTTTCGTTGCAGTGGTAAATGGGAGTGTTTCCTTAATTTCTCTTTCAGATTTTTCATCATTAGTGTATAGGAATGCAAGAGATTTCTGTGCATTAATTTTGTATCCTGCTACTTTACCAAATTCACTGATTAGCTCTTGTAGTTTTCTGATGGCATCTTTAGGATTGTCTATGTATTGTATCATGTCATCCGCAAACAGTGACAGTTTTACATCTTTGTTTCTGATTTGAATTTCTTTTATTTCTTTTTCTTCTTTGATTGCTGTGGCTAAAACTTCCAAAACTATGTTGAATAATAGTGGTGAGAGTGGGCAACCTTGTCTTGTTCCTGATCTTAGTGGAAATGGTTTCAGTTTTCACCATTGAGACCGATGTTGGCTGTGGGTTTGACATATATGGCCTTTATTATGTTGAGATAAGTTCCCTCTTTGCCCACTTTCTTGAGGGTTTTTATCATAATTGGATGTTGAATTTTGTCGAAAGCTTTTTCTGCATCTATTGAGATGATCATATGGTTTTTCTCCTTCAATTTGTTAAGAATGGTTTATCACATTGATTGATTTGTGTATATTGAAGAATCCTTGCATTCCTGGGATAAACCCCACTTGATCATGGTGTATGATCCTTTTAATGTGCTGTTGGATTCTGTTTGCTAGTATTTTGTTGAGGATTTTTGCATCTATGTTCATCAGTTATATTGGCCTGTAGTTTTCTTTTTTTGTGACGTCTTTGTCTGGTTTTGGTATCAGGGTGATGGTGGCCTCATAGAATGAGTTTGGGAGTGTTCCTCCCTCTGCTATATTTTGGAAGAGTTTGAGAGGATAGGTGTTAGCTCTTCTCTAAATGTTTAATGGAATTTGCCTGTGAAGCCATCTGGTCCTGGGCTTTTGTTTGTTGGAAGATTTTTCACCACAGTTTCAATTTCAGTGCTTGTGATTGGTCTGCTTATATTTTCTATTACTTCCTGGTTCACTCTCAGAAGGTTGTGCTTTTCTAAGAATTTGTCCATTTCTTCCAGGTTGTCCATTTTATTGGCATATAATTGCTTGTAGTAATCTCTCATGATCTTTTGCGTTTCTGCAGTGTCAGTTGTTACTTCTCCTTTTTCATTTCTAATTCTGTTGATTTGAGTCTTTTCCCTTTTATTCTTGTTGAGTCTGGCTAATGGTTTATCACTTTTGTTTATCTTCTCAAAGAACTAGCTTTTAGTTTTATTGATCTTTGCTACTGTTTCCTTCATTTCTTTTTCATTTATTTCTGATCTTTATGATTTCTTTCCATCTGCTAACTTTGGGGTTTTTTTGTTCTTCTTTCTCTAATTGCTTTAGGTGTAAGGTTAGGTTGTTTATTTGAGATGTTTCTTGTTTCTTGAGGTAGGATGGTATTGCTATAAACTTCCCTCTTAGAACTGGTTTTGCTGCATCCCATAGGTTTTGGGTCATCGTGTTTTCATTGTCATTTGTTTCTAGGTATTTTTTGATTTCCTCTTTGATTTCTTCAGTGATCTCTTGGTTATTTAGTAGTGTATTGTTTAGCCTCCATGTGTGTGCATTTGTTACAGTTTTTTTCCTGTAATTGATATCTAGTTTCATCGCATGGTGGTTGGAAAAGATACTTGATACAATTTCATTGTTCTTAAATTTACCAAGGCTTGATTTATGACCCAAGATATGAGCTATCCTGGAGAACGTTCCATGAACACTTGAGAAGAAAGTGTATTCTGTTGTTTTTGGATGGAATGTCCAATAAATATCAATTAAGTCCATCTTGTTTAATGTATCATTTAAAGCTTGTGTTTCCTTATTTATTTTCATTTTGGATGATCTGTCCATTGGTGAAAGTGGGGCGTTAAAGTACCCTACTATTATTGTGTTACTGTTGATTTCCCCTCTTATGGCTCTTAGTATTTGCCTTATGTATTGAAGTGCTCCTATGTTGCATGCATAAATATTTAGAATTGTTATATCCTCTTCTTGGATTGATCCCTTGATCATTATGTAGTGTCCTTCTTTGTCTCTTGTAACATTCTTTATTTTAAAGTCTATATTGTCTGATATGAGAATTGCTACTCCAGCTTTCTTTTTTTTTTTTTTTTTAAAATGGGTGACTTGTTGTGCCTTTTTTTTTTTTTTTTTTTATAGCTACTTTATTTATTTATTTATTTATTTATTTTTGGCTGTGTTGGGTCTTCGGTTCGTGCGAGGGCTTTCTCTAGTTGCGGCAAGTGGGGGCCACTCTTCATCGCGGTGCAGGGACCGCTCTTCATCGCGGTGCGTGGGCCTCTCACTATCGCGGCCCCTCCCGTTGCGGGGCACAGGCTCCAGACGCGCAGGCTCAGTAGTTGTGGCTCACGGGCCCAGCTGCTCCGTGGCATGTGGGATCTTCCCAGACCAGGGCTAGAACCCGTGTCCCCTGCATTAGCAGGCAGATTCTCAACCACTGCGCCACCAGGGAAGCCCTCCAGCTTTCTTTTGATTTCCATTAGCAGGGAATATCTTTTTCCATCCCCTCACTTTCAGTCTGTATGTGTCCCTAGGTCTGAAGTGGGTCTCTTGTAGACAGCATATATACGGGTCTTGTTTCTGTAACCATTCAGCCAGTCTATGTCTTTTGGTGGGAGCATTTAATCCATTTACATTTAAGGTTATTATCGATATGTATGTTCCTATTACCATTTTCTCAGTTGTTTTGGGTTTGTTTTTGTAGGTCCTTTCCTTCTCTTGTGTTTCCTGCCTAGAGAAGTTCCTTTAGCATTTGTTGTGAAGCTGGTTTGGTGGTGCTGAATTCTCTTAGCTTTTGCTTGCCTGTAAAGGTTTAATTTCTCCATCAAATCTGAATGAGATCCTTGCTGGGTAGAGTAATCTTGGTTGTAGGTTTTTCCCTTTCATCACTTTAAATATGTCCTGCCACACCCTTCTAGCTTGCAGAGTTTCTGCTGAGAAATCAGCTGTTAACCTTATGGGGATTCCCTTGTATGTTATTTGTTGCTTTTCCCTTGCTGTTTTTAATATGTTTCCTTTGTATTTAATTTTTGATAGTTTGATTAATATGTGTCTTGGCGTGTTTCTCCTTGGATTTATCCTGCCTGGGACTCTCTGCACTTCCTGGACTTGACTATTTCCTTTCCCATATTAGGGAAGTTTTCAACTATAATCTCTTCAAATATTTTCTCAGTCCCTTTCTTTTTCTCTTCTTCTGGGACCCCTGTAATTCGAATGTTGGTGTGTTTAATGTTGTCCCAGAGGTCTCTGAGACTGTCCTCAATTCTTTTCATTCTTTTTTCTTTATTCTGCTCTGCAGTAGTTATTTCCACTATTTTATCTTCCAGGTTACTTCTCCGTTCTTCTGCCTCAGTTATTCTGCTATTGATTCCTTCTAGAGAATTTTTAATTTCATTTATTGTGTTGTTCATCATTGTTTGTTTGCTCTTTTGTTCTTCTAGGTCCTTGTTAAATGTTTCTTGTATTTTTGCCATTCTATTTCCAAGATTTTGGATCATCTTTATTATCATTACTCTGAATTCTTTTTCAGGTAGACTGCCTATTTCCTCTTCATTTGTTTGGCCTGGTGGGTTTTTACTTTGCTCCTAAATCTGCTGTGTATTTCTCTGTCTTCTCATGTTGCTTAACTTACTGCATTTGCGGTCTCCTTTCCGCAGGCTGCAGTTTCATAGTTCCTGTTGTTTTAGGTGTCTGCCCCCAGTGGGTAAGGTTGGTTCAGTGGGTTATGTAGGCTTCCTGGTGGAGGGGACTGGTGCCTGTGTTCTGGTGGATGAGGCTGGATCTTGTCTTTCTGGTGGGCAGGGCTGCATCTGGTAGTGTGTTTTGGGGTGTCTGTGAACTTAGTATGATTTTAGGCAGCCTCTCTGCTAATGGGTGACATTGTGTTCCTGTCTTGCTAGTTGTTTGACATGGGGTGTCCAGCACTGGAGCTTGCTGGTCGTTGAGTGGAGCTGGTTCTTAGCATTGAGACAGAGGTCTCTGGGAGAGCTCTCGCCAATTGATATTACGTGGCTCTGGGAGGTCTCTGGTGGACCGATGTTCTGAACTCAGCTCTCCCACCTAAGAGGCTCAGGCATGACACCCGGCCAGAGCACCAAGACCCTTTCAGCCACACAGCTCAGAAGAAACGGGAGAAAAAGAAAGAAAGAAAGAATAATATTATTAAAATTAAAAATTAAAAAATATATTATTAAAAATAAAAACATAAAAAAGTAATTAAAAACAAGAAAGAAAGAAGAGAGCAACCAAGTAAACAAATCCACCAATGATATCAAGTGCTAAAAACTATACTAAAAAATAAAGAATAATAATGAAAATAAAAAACAACCAACAGACAGAACCCTAGGACAAATGGTAAAAGCAAAGCTATACAGACAAAGTCACACAAAGAAGCATACACATACACACTCACAAAAAGAGAAAAAAGAGGGAAAAAAATATATATATAAAGGAAGAGAGCCACCAAATCAATAAACAAAGCTACCAATGATAATAAGCTCTAAATACTAAACTAGGATAAACATAAAACCAGAAACAAATTAGATGCAGAAAGCATACCCCAAGTCTACAGTTGCTCCCAAAGTCCACCACCTCAATTTTGGGATGATTCCTTGTCTATTCAGGTATTCCAAAGATGCAAGGTACATCAAGTTGATTGTGGAGGTTTAATCCACTGCTCCTGAGGCTGCTGGGAGAAACTTCCCTTTCTCTTCTTTGTTCACACAGCTCCTGGGGTTCAGCTTTGGATTTGGCCCTGCCTCTGCATGTAGGTCACCTGAGGGCATCTGTTCCCTGCCCAGACATGACAGGATTAAAGTAGCAGCTGATTAGGGGGCTCTGGCTCACTTAAGCCGGAGGGAGGGAGGGGTACAGAATGCTGGGTGAGCCTGCGGCATGACATTGCAAGAGCCTGAGGTGCGCCGTGTGTTCTCTCTGGGAAGTTGTCCCTGGGCCATGGGACCCTGGCAGTGGCGGCTGCACAGGCTCCCGGGAGGGGAGGTGTGGATAGTGACCTGTGCTTGCACACAGGATTCTTGGTGGCTGCAGCAGAAGCCTTAGCGTTTCATGCCCGTCTGTGGGGTCTGCACTGATAGTCGTGGCTCGTGCCCATCTCTGGAGCTCGTTTAGGCGGTGCTCTGAATCCCCTCTCCTCATGCACCCTAAAACAATGGTCTCTTGCCTCTTAGGCAGTTCCAGACTTTTTCCTGGACTCCCTCCCGGCTAGCTGTGGTACACTACCCCCCTTCAGGCTGTCTTCACGCAGCCAACCCCAGTCCTTTCCCTGGGATCTGACCTCCAACGCCCGAGCCTCAGCTCCCAGCCCCCACCTGCCCCGATGGGTGAGCAGACCAGCCTCTCAGGCTGGTGAGTGCTGGTCGGCATCAATCCGCTGTGCGGGAATCTCTCCACTTTGCCTTCTGCACCCCTGTTGCTGCACCCTCCTCTGTGGCTCCAAAGCTTCCCCCCTTCCCACGCACCATCTCCACCAGTGAAGGGGCTTCCTAGTTTGTGGAAACTTTTCCTCCTTCACAGCTCCCTCCCAGAGGTGCAGGTCCCGTCCCTCTTCTTTTGTCTCTGTTTTTTCTTTTTCTTTTGCCCTACCCAGGTATGAGGGGAGTTTCCTGCCTTTTGGGAAGTCTGAGGTCTTCTGCCAGCGTTCAGTAGGTGTTCTGTAGGAGTTGTTCCACATGTAGATGTATTTTTGATGTATTTGTGGGGAGGAAGGTGATCTCCATGTCTTACTCCTCTGCCATCTTGAAGGTCCCCCGAGTTAGGTTGTATTCTATTTTCATTCTTTTACATGTAGCTGTCTAGTTTTCCAAGCACCACTTATTGAAGAGCCTGTCTTTTCTCCATTGTATATTCTTGCCTCCTTTGTTGTAAATTAGGTGCCAATATGTGTGTGGGTTTATCTTTGGGCATTCTATCCTGTACCATTGATCTATATTTCTGTTTTTGTGCCAGTATCATACTGTCTTGATTACTGTAGCTTTGTGGTATAGTTTGAGGTTGGGGAGCCTGATTCCTCCCACTCCATTTTTCCTTCTCAAGATTGCTTTGGCTATTCAGGGTCTTTTGTGTTTCCATATGAATTGTAAAATTTTTTATTCTAATTCTGTGAAGAATGCCATTGGTAGTTTGATAGGGATTGCATTGAATCTGTAGATTTCTTTGGGTAGTATAGTCATTTTCACAATGTTGATTCTTCCAGTCCAAGAACATGGTATATTTCTCCATCTGTTTATGTCATCTTTGATTTCGTTCATCAGTGTTTTATAGTTTTCTGAGTACAAGTCTTTCACCTCCTTAGGCAGGTTTATTCCTAGGGATTTTATTCTTTTTGTTGCAATGGTAAATGGGAGTGTTTCCTTAATTTCTCTTTCAGACTTTTTGCTGTTGGTATATAGGAATGCCAGAGATTTCTGTGCATTAATTTTGTATCCTGCAACCTTACCATATTCATTGATTAGTTCTAGTAGTTTTCTGGTGGCATCTTTAGGATTTTCTATGTATAGTATCATGTCATCGGCAAACAGTGACAGTTTTACTTCTTTTCCAATTTGTATTCCTTTTATTTCTTTTTCTTCTCTGATTGCTGTGGCTAGGTCTTCCAAAACTATGTTGAAAAAGAGTGGCGAGAGTGGACATCCTTGTCTTGTTCCTGATCTTAGTGGAAATGCTTTCAGTTTTTCACCATTGAGTATGATGCTTGCTGTGGGTTTGTCATAGAGGGAACCTACCTCAACATAATAAAGGCCATATCTTCTCTTAACTTTACGATTTCTTTCCTTCTACTAACTTTGGGTTTTGTTTGTTCTTCTTTCTCTAGTTCCTTTAGGTGTAAGGTTAGATTGTTTATTTGAGATTTTTCTTGTTTCTTGAGGTAGGATTGCATTGCTACAAACTTCCCTCTTAGAACTGCTTTTGCTGCATCCCATAGGTTTTGGATCGTCGTGTTTTCATTGTCATTTGTCTCTAGGTATTTTTTGATTTCCTCTGATTTCTCCAGTGATCTCTTTGTTATTTAGTAACGTACTGTTTAGCCTCCATGTGTTTGTGTTTTTTACATTTTTTTCCCTGTAATTTATTTCTAGTCTCATAGCATTGTGGTCAGAAAAGATGCTTGATATGATTTCAATTTTCTTTAATTTACAGAGGCTTGATTTGTGATCCAAAATGTGATCTATCCTGGAGAATGTTCCATGTGCACTTGAGAAGAAAGTGTAATCTGCTCTTTTTGGATTGAATGTCCTATAAATATCAATTAAATCTATCTGGTCTATTGTGTCATTTAAAGCTTGTGTTTCCTTATTAATTTTCTGTCTGGATGATCTGTCCATTGGTGTAAGTGAGGTGTTAAAGTCCCCCACTATTATTGTGTTACTGTCGATTTCCTCTTTTATAGCTGTTAGCAGTTGCGTTATGCATTGATGTGCTCCTATGTTGGGTGCATATATAATTGTTATATCTTCTTCTTGGATTGATCCCTTGATCATTATGTAGTGTCCTTCCTTGTCTCTTGTAACATTCTTTATTTTAAAGTCTATTTTTTCTGATATGAGTATTGCTGCTCAAGCTTTCTTTGATTTCCATATGCATGGAATATCGTTTTCCATCCCCTCATTTTCAGTCTGTATGTGTCCCTAGGTCTGAAGCGGGTCTCTTGTAGACAGCATATATACGGGTCTTGTTTTTGTATCCATTCAGTGAGTCTGTGTCTTTTGGTTCGAGCATTTTATCCATTTACATTTAAGGTAATTATCAATATGTATGTTCTTATTACCATTTTCTTAATTTTGGGGGTTTGTTTTTGCAGGTCCTTTTCTTCTCTTGTGTTTCCCACTTAGAGAAGTTCCTTTAGCATTTGTTGTAGAGCTGGTTTGGTGGTGCTGAATTCTTTTAGTTTTTGCTTGTCTCTCAAGCTTTTGATTTTTCCATCGAATCTGAATGAGATCCTTGCTAGATAGAGTAATCTTGGTTGTAGGTTCTTCCCTTTCATCACTTTAAATATATCATGGCACTCCCTTGTGGCTTGCAGAGTTTCTGCTGAGAAATCATCAGTTAACCTTATGGGAGTTCCCTTGTATGTTATTTGTCATTTTTCCCTTGTTGCTTTTAATAACTTTTCTTTGTCTTGAATTTTTGTCAATTTGATTACTATGTGTCTCGGCCTGTTTCTCCTTGGGTTTGTCCTGCCTGGGACTCTCTGCGCTTCCTGGACTTGGGTGGCTAATTCCTTTCCCATGTTAGGGAAGTTTTCGACTATAATCTCTTCAAATATTTTCCTCGGGTCCTTTCTCTCTCTCTTCTCCTTGTGGGTCCCCTATAATGCGAATGTTGGTGCATTTATTGTTGTCCCAGAGGTCTCTTAGGCTGTCTTCATATCTTTTCATTCTTTTTTCTTTGTTCTGTTCCAAGGCAGTGAATTCCACCATTCTGTCTTCCAGGTCACTTATCCGTTCTTCTTCCTCAGTTATTCTGGTATTGATTCCTTCTAGTGTAGTTTTCATTTCAGTTATTGTATGGTTCATCTCTGTTTGTTTGTTCTTTAATTCTTCTAGGTGTTTGTTCTTTAATTCTTCTAGGTGTTTGTTTTTTTTTTTTAAAGGAGGAGGCCATTTATTTATTTATGGCTGTGTTGGGTCTTCGTTGCTGTGTGTTGGCTTTGTCTAGTTGCGACGAGCGGGAGCTATTCTTTGTTGAGGTGCGTGGGCTTCTCATTGCGGTGCCTTCTTTTGTTGTGGAGCACAGGCTCTAGGTACGAGGGCTTCAGTAGTTGTGGTGTGCAGGCTCAGTAGTTATGGCACATGGGCTTAGTTGCTCCGTGACATACGGGATCTTCCTGGACCAAGGCTGGAACCCGTGTCCCCTGCATTGGCAGGCGGATTCTTAACTACTGTGCCACCAGGGAAGTCCCTAGGTCTTTGTTAAAGATTTCTTGCATCTTCTCGAACTCTGCCTCCATTCTTTTTCTGAGGTCCTGGATCATCTTCACTATCATTATTCTGAATTCTTTTCTGGAAGGTTGCCTATCTCCACTTCATTTAGTTGTTTTTCTGGGGTTTTAGCTTGTTCCTTCACCTGGTGCATAGTTCTCTGCCTTTTCATTTTGTCTGTCTTTCTGTGAATGTGGGTTTGTGTAATGCCACAGCCTGCAGGATTGTAGTTCTTCTTTTTCTGCTGTCTGCCCTCTGGTGGATGAGGCTCTCTGAGAGGCTTGTGCAAGCTTCCGGATGGGAGGGACTGGTGGTGTGTAGAGCTGGGTAGGCAGCTCTGGTAGGCAGAGCTCAGTAAAACTTTAATGTTTGTCTGCTGATGGGTGGGGCTAAGTTCCCTCCAGTTGGTTGTTTGGCCTGAGGTGACCCAGCACTGGAGGCTACAGGCTCTTTGGTGGGGCTAATGGCAGACTCCAGGAGGACTCACACCAATGGGTACTTCCCATAACTTCTGCTGCCAGTGTCATTGTCCCCGTGGTGAGCCACAGCCACCACCCACCTCTGCAGGAGACCTTCCAACACTAGCAGGTAGGCCCGGCTCAGTCTCCTACAGGGTCACTGCTCCTTCCCCCTGGGTCCTGATGAGCACACTACTTTGTGTGTGCCCTCCAAGAGTGGAGTCTCTGTTTCCCCCAGTCCTGTCAAAGTCCTGCAATCAAATCCTGCTAGCCTTCAAAGTCTGATTCTCTGGGAATTCCTCCTCCTGTTGCCAGACCCCCAGGTTGGGAAGCCTGACATGGGGCTCAGAATCTTCACTCCAGTGGGTGGATTTCTGTGCTATAAGTGTTCTACAGTTTGTGAGTCACCCACCCAGCAGTTATGGGATTTGATTTTATTGTGATTGTGCCCCTCCTACTGTCTCATTGCAGCTTCTCCTTTGTCTTTTGATGTTGGGTATCTTTTTTTGGTGAGTTCCAGTGTCTTCCTGTCAATGATTGTTCAGCATTTAGTTGTGATTCCAGTGCTCTAACATGGCACTGCTTCTGGTCAAAGAAATAATTTCACATTCCAGAGGCTGGGAAATCCAAGATCAAGTTTCCAATAGGATTTGGTTTCTGGTGAGAACTCTTTTCCTGGCTTGCAGATAGCCACCTTCTCACTGTGTCCTCACATAGTGGAGAGATATCTAATGTCTCTTCCTGTTTTATAAGGATAACAGTTTTAGCAGATTACTTAGCTTCTTCAGGTAAAATTTTTTTTAAAAATGTTTGTTCCTCCAGTGACTGAATTTACAAAATGGAGTGGACAGTTACCACCTTAAATCATTGTAGAAATAAACACGGTATGATAAGTAGGGAAAATTTTGATAAAAAATTCTACTGCAAAGGTAATGCTGGCACTCTTTCCTAATCAACAACCATAACTTATTCAGCTTTCCTATACTAAACACTTGGGTGAAGAAATGAAGGACCAAGGAAGCCTTCAAGAAGAAAGCAAAGGTCAAAGCAATTTCAGGCTAAAAGGGAACAATCACTCTGAGTTTTCAAAGGCTTGCCTATAGGGACACATTACAAGTGTTAATTCTTTGGGTAAGATTCACATTTACCAGACTGAATGTTTATAGTCACTGCCATTTGAAGTTTTGATCCTCAACTCATTAGAAAATTACCCAACACTGTATGTATGACCTCTTGTATTTGTCTTGTACTGCTTTTAAGCTCTTGAAATACTGAACTTTTAAACGTTTCATCCCCCTAAGACTGTAAAGCTTTTTGAGGGAAAGAGCTTTATTATGTCCCTACCCCTGTTAATCACCAAGAGGGTCACAATGAGCTCAATTAATCTACTGAATCTTTTAACTCTTTCATTTTTTTTGGAATGCCCTTGGGATATGCATTCTGTAAATGGACACTCAACATGTTTATAGTGAAAATATAATGGCTGAGAGCCTGGCCAGTGTAAACACATTCTTTCTACGTCTTAATGACAAAGGATTGCTTAGATTTAGAGAAGAAAAAGGGTGATTTCTTTTACAGTGTGTTAAAGTATTAAAAAGAAGCAACTGAAAGTTCTTTGGATTTTATGCTCTACCACAGTGCAAAGCCCTGGGTAATCTGGTCTCCTGGTTCTTCGTGCAAAGCAGAAAATCAGACTCAGTGTAACAAATTCTACTCAGCCTTGGGCACTTGAAGCTGAGAGCTGTGATCGTACATCATCTTCCACACTGCCAGCTTATAAACGAAATGCAAACTCTGGGCTTCTCAGCGGGGCAGGCACACAACGAGAGGAGCGGGGCCGCACGCAGAGGGGTCAAGCCCAGGAAGCAGTCAGAGACCTCTACCCCAGACCTCCCCCTCCGCAGACAACCCGAAGTAGAAGCGCAGTTGTACGTGGGCAGAGATGTGTGCCCAAGAGACGGGCACAGATGGACCGGGGACATTAGGAGCAAGGGAGCAAGGACACAAACCACGAAGGGTGATGGGAATCCACCTCGTGGACGGTATTTTGTGCCAGTGAGTGTGTGAACGTGTGAAATCTACTCCAGAACGGGTGGCCGCGGAGCCCGGCCTGGCGCGGCCTCCAAGGCGAAAAGAAAGAGGTGGCTTTGTCCCCGGGATGTGAATGAGGGAGCCGAGGCCGAGCTTACAAAAGGCAGCGTTCCGCGGCGAGAACACTTGTCTCGGTAGGGGCTTGGACAGCGCGCGAAACTCGCAATCAGGCTCCCGGCCGGAGCGGCCGGCTGTACAAGATGCCCGCAGTGGGGACAGCCTTGTTGGCCCCTGAGCTTCGCTCGTAGAGGCCGTGACGTGAGCCCCGCCGCGTCCCCCAGCCGGCGCGGGCGGCCCCACGCGCCCGCCACTCGGCTGAGCTGCCAACACAATATTCCGTTTAAAAATAACACCCACGTGCGCTGGTAAACAAGCGCGCGCTACCGCTGGTGCCGCGCGCTCATGACGAGCCTGTAAGGCGCGCCCGCGCGCGCGCCCGCCCTTCTCCCGCACGTGTCTGCCGGCTCCGCCCGAGCTGCGCTAGCGCGGCCCAGTCTCCGCCCCTTCGGCGGGCCGCGCACCGCCCAGGAGCCCCGAGACCGGCCGCTGCCGGGCCCTAGCGCCCCCCGTGTTACCAGGCGTGCCCCGCAGAATGCTCTCCAACTTTCCTCCCCTGATGCCACCTCATCGAGACTGGACACATCGTCTCAGGTCTGCTCCTTCCCTCCCCTCCCCGGTCCTCTCATGTCCCTCTCCTTTTCACTCTCCCTCCCATCAGTGCGCGGAGGATTGGCTTCTGGTTCGCCCTCTCTCTATCCTCTCCTTCCTTCCTTCGAATTTTACTCGATTGTTTATTATTTGCTGGGGGGCGGAGGCGGGGGGCGGAGAGGGGCGTCTGGGGCCTGGTGACGGGTGGCCGCGGCCAGTCAGCGCGCGGCGTGGCTTGACGAGTAAGCGGCGCGGCTTGACGAGTAAGCGGCGCAGCGAATGGCGACGCGGCGCAGAGATCCCGGGTCACGCGCTTGTGGATACAATGACATCATCTGTTTGTACGCGTCGAACTAGCTTGGTGCAGGGGCGGGGCCGCGCGTCACTTGAGTGACGGGTCCTGCGCAAAGCCCGGAGCCTGGAGTCGGCCGGGTGGGCGGATTCCTGGGTATGCTGGGTTGGACCTTTTTGTGTACGGGGTTGTTGCGGAGTCCGCTTTGGGCTCCAAGATATTTCTAGTGACTTGGAAGGATTTGGGGGGTGGGGGCGGGGAAAGATATTTATAAACCAAAGCGGATAGAATTTTGGTGTGCGTGTCGCATGTATTGCATTCTTAGTGCACAAATGAACGACTTTGGGTACTGATCGTAGGATAAGGACTTGTGAAGATATTTTTCTAAACCTAAAGGAGTACTTTTCTTTTAAAAAGTAAAAAATGCACAATTAGGTGTTTTGCCGTCATTTAAAAATTAGACTCATTATTTCCCATTCACAGTTGTTCAAAATTTGTTCTTGCATTTAGGAATGTGGAATAATCTGCTTTTCTCCCGAGTTACACTTCTCCCCTCGTTTGCCGTGAAATTCACGAAATGTGAAACATGATTGCGGTCAAGCGTCCTAGGTTAGTGCAAACCTCTTGGTGCCTGATCAAATCTGAGGGCATTGGTTTATCGAAGTCCTGAGGGCACCAACATCTTCGCTTGCCAGTATTTTCACGCTGAGGTAACCCTTGCCATCTGCGGTCAGCATCTTATCTCGGGTGTTACCTGGTGTCGGGTTCTAATGGGGAACCGGACACCAGGGCGGGCGCAGAGCCTGGCGGAGGGACGCGCTAGCTGGGGACCCCCCCGGTGCCAGGCGCCCTGCTCCGAGTCAGGGAGGCCACGCGACTGCGCTGGTGGAGGGTTTGGGGCTCTGCGGGCCCCCCCCCCCTTCTCCTGGGCCAGCGCCGCGCTTTGTTGTCGTTGAGGCTCGCGGGAGAGAGGAGGAGCCCGGCGGGGACCGCTGCTGGAGCCTACGGAGTCCCGACCTCCGGCGCGCGGTCTCACACCCAAGCCCGCGGCTCCGCGGGGCCGGGTCGCGCAGGCGCGCGCGCACACAGACACGCGCGCACACACACGCACACCAGCACACCCGGGCCCGCCGCCCAGCCCTCCCCCTGGGCGGGGACCCGCCCGCCCGCCCGCCGTCAGCTTAGGTTGAGGCACCCTGCGTGTGTCTATAACTTTGTGCTGCTGCCGCGGCCGCCCTGCTCGTGGAAGGGAGGAGGAGGAATGTGGAAGGCAGCAGCGCGCAGGCTGACAGGCGGTTCTTCAGGCGGGCTGCGGCGGCGGCCGGAGCGCCTCTTCTTGGCCGAGGTTGCGCGCCCCCTCCTCGCCCTGCCCCGGCCCCGCGCGGGATTGTGAGTCCTCCCCCCTCGTCCCTGAAGGGAAGGAACCCAGGTAGGCGCCGGAGCTGTGCAGCGGGTCGGCCGCCTTCCCGGTGACTCCGGATCTGCTTCTGAGCTGGGCCAGGCGCTTCCCTTTTCCCTCCCCGTGACTCGGTGTGCGCGCCCCTCTTCTCTCCCGCTAGTGTTTTTAAAGGACTTGAGTGAAGGGGGGAAACTGTCAAGATGGCAGCAGCGGGAGCAAGGAGGTGATGAACGTGCTGGTCCGGGTTTTCTGGCGGCCCGGGAGACTTGGTGCTTCCTGACCTGTTGGAAGATTGACGTTCCGACTTGCCCCCTCCTCTCGCTCTTTACAGGGAAGGGGGTGGAGTACACGACGCCCGCGAGAAAATAAACCACACAAACCCCCAAAGTGGCCGCTGCTGCTCGGCTCGACCCTTTGCGAATACCCGCCGAGCTGCTTGCCTCCCTTCTTCTCTCTTTCTTTTTTTTCTGGAAGTGACAAGGGCCCGTTTGCTCTCGGACCCACGTTCACTCTCTCAGCCCGCGGGCGAAGAGGGGAGAAGGGAGCTGCCCGCGCCTTCCCCGGGCTTGGGCCCTCCGCTAGGAGGGGGGTGGCAGGGGGGGCGCGGAGGCGGCAGGGCCAGGGACTGGGAGAAGAGCCGAAGACGCCACAGACTTTGGCGGCGTCGCCGCGGGAAGCACTTGAGCGAGCCGTAGCGAAACATAAACAAACGCACGCCCGCCCAGACTCGGGCTCCGACCGCGGCTGGGTTGCGCCAGCTCGGGCTGCTGCCCGCTTTAAAGGCGCGGCCCGCGCCCCTCCCCCTTCTTCCGCGCCCCTCCCCCTTCTTCCCCGCCCCGCCACCTAGCCCAGGAGAGACCTGCAGCTTCCGCGGCGGCGGCGGGGGAGTGGGGAGTGCCCCGTGAGAGTCCGTCCGTTCGCTCCAGTCTCCCCAGCGGCCTGGTAGGGGGGCCGCGTCTGCTGCGCCGGGTCCGCGGGACGCACGTCTCCAGGTCTGCCTGCTCCTGGGAGGCGGGTGCGGTGCGATCGGGAAGCGGTGGCCGCGGCGGCGGCGGCGGCGGGCGAGGACTCGCCGAGGACTGGGCTCCAGCCCGGGATAACCAACTATTCTTCTCTCGTGCTTCCCCAGGCGGCGGCAGTAGCGGCGACGGCGGCGCCCGGGAGCCCGAGCCTTCGCGGCGCCCCCGTCCCTCCCCCGCCGCACCCCGCCCCGGCGCGAGAGGAGAGCGCGAGAGCCCGAGCCGCGGGCGGGCGGGCGGCGAAGATGGCAGAGGCGCCGGCCTCCCCGGCCCCGCTCTCTCCGCTCGAAGTGGAGCTGGACCCGGAGTTCGAGCCCCAAAGCCGGCCGCGCTCCTGTACGTGGCCCCTGCAGAGGCCGGAGCTCCAGGGGAGCCCGGCCAAGCCCTCGGGGGAAGCGGTCGCTGACTCCATGATCCCCGAGGAGGAGGACGATGAAGACGACGAGGACGGCGGCGGTAGGGCCGGCTCGGCCATGGCGATCGGCGGCGGCGCGGGCGGCCCGCTGGGCTCTGGACTGCTCCTGGAGGACTCGGCTCGGCTGCTAGCTCCCGGAGGGCAGGACCCCGGGTCCGGGCCAGCCCCCGCGGTGGGCGCGCTGAGCGGGGGGACGCAGACGCCGCTGCAGCCTCAGCAGACACTGCCACCGCCGCAGCCGGGGGCGGCTGGGGGCTCCGGGCAGCCGAGGAAATGTTCATCGCGGCGGAACGCCTGGGGGAACTTGTCATACGCCGACCTGATCACTCGCGCCATCGAGAGCTCCCCGGACAAACGGCTCACTCTGTCCCAGATCTACGAGTGGATGGTGCGCTGCGTGCCCTACTTCAAGGATAAGGGCGACAGCAACAGCTCTGCCGGCTGGAAGGTGCGTACCCACCTGGGGCGGGCGGCCAGACCCGCCGGGCCTCCTGCGCATTGCGAGACGCGCCTTCGATTCGTCGGAGCGCGCCTGCGGGCGCCGGGGAGAGGGGTTGGCAGGGAGAGCCTCCGCTGTGAGGCTTTGGGGGTTCTGTGTGACCCCGGAGGAGGGGAACCCGGGGATGGCCGCGCAGGCGGCGGGAGGGGGAGAGGAGGCTCCTGGGGAAGCGTCGGGCATGGCCAGGTGAGGAGAGGGCGCGAGGGACGCCGGCGAGGGAAGGACAGACGGACAGGAGTGCATTTGCCGGATTCCTGGGTCATCGCAGAGGAGGTAGGTCCTCGGCCAACTTTGGAGTCGATTTCCCGGTAGTGGGTGCACGCGAGGCCGCTGCGGGTGGAGTGAGGGGACGTGTTTGGGAGTCGGTGCCCGGAGGTGAGGTTGGATGTGTGGTTTCCAGTTGGTCGCAGGAGTATGGTGTGTTGTGACTAGCTGGATGAGAACCCTTGTGTCCAAGTTTCGGGCTTGTGGGTGTTAATTCCCACAGGCATATCGATCCCATGGCAAAAAGCAGTGGTTGTAAACCTTTTCCTGGCCGGTTCTCTTTCCTTGCCTGTGTTGACACCTGTATTCCTCAGAGATGTCTCAACAGCAAACCTGCCTCGGAGTAGCCTCTGAGATGATTTGGGACCTGGAACGGGCCAGCCCTGCCACCTCGACAGGGACTAGCCGCACCTGCTGCTTCCCCACTGAGGCCTGGACTCTGGCCCTGTCTGAGGCATGGGCTCCAGGTGTGGAGGACCGGGGCCTGGCGCTTCACCTAAGCCTTTGGGAGGGAGGTTTGCTGGCAGGGCTGGACTGTAATGGCTTCTACCTATTATTATAAGTGAACCTGAAGAGAGGCTCTCTACTGCTCCTTTTCTGCCTCTTGGGGCACTGGACACGTGGTAAGGAGAGAGGTGTGGAAAGGCCTATGATGTAATGACTTCCTGCAGTTGGGCATCCAAAGAGATTAACTCCTGTGCCCCTGCTGGGCTGCTGATACCCAGCTGCTTTGCTCTTGCACCTCATCCTCCTGGTCCCGTCTCCTAAGATATGAATGTGTACCAGGCAAAAGAGAGCCCTGTGCCTTGTGCAGTTGGAGATACATATCATTTGTCAGTTGCTTCTATTAACAAGTTAGCCTTTTTTTTTTTTTTTTTTTAAATTAAAGAGGTAGTTGCTTTCTCTTTCTGTCCTTTCCTTCGTTGTCTTTGGGGAGCCCTGTACTTCCTGGATTCCAGTGGGTGTGTAAAATAAGAATAATTTGACCTTAGGCGGAGAACTGAAACACTTTAGAAGAGTCAGTGTATGAAAAAGCTAAAGAATTTAGTGTTATTGACTTTTAATTTGCTTTAAAAAAATCTTGCAAAGTGCCTTTAAAATTTTTTTTTTATGGCTAGTATTGGGAAGGGCTAGTTTAGATACTTTAAAAGGAAAACGTATGCTTTGATATTATTCCACAAATCTATCTCATCCTTGAACAAATGCTGATATTATGAATCTTACATTTGACTTAATTTTATTGCTTTGCAAAGGAATATGAGTTGTGTGATATGAGGGATATTTATGAAACAGATGAGAGTTTCATTTCAAAACAGTGCTAATGTGATACCTTTAAAAATTGAGTTTCCAAGTGGATAGTAAGGGTTAATCTCAATGTTCAGTGTTAGGAAGGGGTGAATTTCTGGGATCTAAGAAGATGGATTTTGGGGGGTGGTGGGATATTTTCCAAATTTCTCACACTTGAAATTTAGTCCTACATATTTTGAATTTGGTGCAGAAAATCTATTAGTTAAAAGTTAGCTTTAAGTTAGTTAAAAAGTTAACATAGGAAGGGTTTTTACCTTTCTTATTATTTTTAAGATTATGAAGGTAATTTAAACTGCACAAATAATGTTTCTTGCATCGTGTTTATAGTTAAAGATAATACCAGTTTATAGTATTTGAATTTTTTATAGTATCTGAATTTAAGATTTGTGTGAGAAAGTGGTATTACCAAAAGTAGCCATGAGTTGAGACTGGATTAATTATGTTTTCATGTAGCTTGCAGGATTTGCAATAGAGATTTTGGACCTAGTCATAAACTTTGTGGTTTTATGTCCTAACTATTTTTGGTCTCATGGTTTCTTTTTTCCTTCTCTGTTATCTCATCTTTCTTTAACTAAGATCTTATGAAATACTGTGAATTGAAACTGCCCAGCCCTAATATGTTTAATACAGGTCACATATTCTATGAGTATTTTTACTTGAAAATTTTACACCAATTTCATTTCTGAGTATCACACGAAAACTAATCCTTGAAGACTATAGGGATATAATTTAGTTGAAGAGTTTTTGTAAGATGACCTTTATCAAAAGATGCAGCCATGCAGGAACTTCCAAATCTTTGATGATGGAGAATGCCCTTTGAAACTGGGGCTGCTGGTTTCACATTCCGATTATGACTAATAGCCAAGCTTTTTTGTGCTTGTGGTTTAGTGGGGGGTGGAAGAAGAGGGACAAGGGAGAGGTCAGGAGCTAATTGTGACCCATTTCCATGCATCCGAGTTTCAGGAGTTGATTTCTATCATGATTAGTCATTTTGGAAGCATGCATGTGCATTTAAACCACACTACTTTCATTCTGAGTTATGCATGAAGGTTTTTAACTTCTAAAAATGTCTAGAATTCAGGTTAACCTCTCCTAGTCATGTGTACACATAGGCATAATATGCAGGGTCTAGGCCTTACTTCTTTTGTAGCTTTTTGGGCTATTGTATTATGAGATCTTGTAACCAGAATTATCACTCTAAGATCATAGACTGAATTAGAAAAGAGGACTTAGAGATCAGAATTGAGACCAGTGGCTCAAAATCCTGGTTGCATGTTAGAATTACCTGGGAGCTTTTAAAAAATACCAGTGCCCAGAGAACCTGATTTAACTGGGCTGATGTGTGGGCATTGGTTGGTGGGGTTGTTTTAGTTTTATTTTGAAGTTTCTCAGGTGATTTTAATGTACAGCTAGGATGAAGTTTGCAGATCTCCTTCAACCCCCTTATTTTATAGGTGAAGAACCTGATTCTTCAAGTTAATCACTTTTCTAAGGTCACACAGCTAGTTAGTACAGAGGTAGTTAGTAGCCGTGGTTCTAGAGATCTTTTTTACACTGTTTTTCTCTTTAAATTGATTCTTTTTAAAGGTTATTTATTAAATACTGAGTAGTCTTATGTAAGTAGAAGTTGTTTTCCTGAAAAGCATATTTGCCTCTCAATCTAAAAAATCTTGGTTATTGTTTCAGCATTGGAAGATGGATGATTATTGATGGAGGATGAGTGAGTGCACAGTGTTTTTAAAGCTGTCTGGTGCCTATCAGGATGGATACTTAGGAACTATGAAGTGACGAAGGAGGCAAAAAAGAGAGCATTTTAACAAAAGGAGGAAGCTCTTGGTTAACTGAAGTTTGTCGGATGCAAACTGTGCCAGGGAGAAAGGTGATGGCTATCTTGCAGGTTCCCTTACCTCGGGCATGAAAGTAGAAATGAATAATCAGATGTGGTTAAGAGGGGGAAAGGTTACATTTCCTTTAATTCAGATTCAGCTCACTTGCATCGCACCTGTAATTGAGCTGGTGAGTTGTCTGTTTCCTCCTGTCTCAGGCAGACCTCTAGGACTCCAGGGTTTACCTGGTAAGGCCCATTTATTACTGATTGTCCTGCACACGTCCACACATCTGTGGTTCCCATGGGTCAGGGCACAGTCACGTTAGGCAGCCATGAGTTTCTGTGGTGGTTCCTACAGTTTCATAAATGTAAGATACTATGTGAGGACTTCTGCTGCTGCTGCAGAGGATGATTCTTCAAGAGACCGAGTCTTCCTGCATGTGAGAATGTGTCCTCTCACCAGTTCTTACCAAGGTTGAAAGATGAGGGCTGACCTGCCACATAAAGCTTGCTCACGTCCTCACTGTTCTAGCTTTTTAGATGAACACACCCAATTCCTTTTCAACATACTGTGTTTTAAAAATGTTATTTTAACTGCAACTTTGATGTTTAAAAATATTTTTAACAATTTCAAAATGACAAACTCATAATAATTCCATATTGGCCTCTAATTTTGACCTCAGTCACCTTCTGGAGTAAAGGGCCAGTTACGGTCGTGCCATGTATGAGGAATCTGTCTGCAGCTTGGCCCCTGTTGCTAAAATGCTGTTTTGTAATTTCCTTTGGCAGTACTGTCTTCGTCAGTGATTCTCAACTAACATACTTCCTCTTTCTACAGCAGCAGTACACCAGGGGGACTGTTTTTCTTCTTTTTCAAAGCTGTGTCATCGACCTGTGAGGTGAAGAAATTGGCCCTTTTAGACTTTGATCGGTGAGCCCCGTGTAGCAGAGAGACTCTTTTAAAAAGAAGCTGTTTGTTTTGATATGTTTATCTCCTTCTTCGAAAATGAAATGAAACTATGCAGACTTATTTTTAGGAGTTTTTAGGAGGATTCTATTTTAAGAGAATGACACCATAGAAGAACATCTTGTAGTTAAACTTTTTAATACTCTAATTGTGATGCTTACTTAAAACCTGCAAGGTATTTTTATTTGGAAAAGTAATGAAGAAGCCTTGTCCCACTAAAAAATCATTTACTTGATTTTCAGAAAGTTTAGCAGACACCATTCATCCAAAGATCTTTATAAAAATGCAAAGATAAGACTTTCTAGGCCAGTGCCTTCTGGGGAGGTACCCAAATTACCCATTGCTGATCAGATTCCAGATTCCCTGGGCTGGAGAGAATATGGAATTTATTTTGTTTTCATACTCATTCATCTTGTCTGTAAGGAACAGACTTGCTCCTATTTTTGACTCATTTTTCTCCTCACCGTTTCCTGCATCACAAATGGAGGAGCCCTGAAGACCACTTTGGCTTTTTGCTGCTATAGAAGGAGCTGGGGATGACACATATGTAGGTGGGTTAGTATCAGTGGATGATACAGCTGGCGTACAGTAAGTGAGTAAAAGATTGGAAAGAGAAAACCTTTTTACCCGTTTGCATTTCATGCCATTTGATTCATTCAGCAAGTATGTATCAACAGCATACAGTGTGCAGGGCGGTCTGCCGGGCCCAGGGATGTAGTGGTAGCACAAGGCAGATAAGGTTCCAGTTCATAGGAGTTCGTATTCTCTTGGGGGAAGACAGAAAATAGACATGCAAATCTGTGCTCTGTAAACTTGTCCCTTCTCTTTGCCTTTTTTCCCCTCTGTACTTCTACTTTCCTTAGTGCTTCGGCTCTCTACAGAGAAGTTACCAGCAAACGGCAAAGTCGAAGTTGAGCTGTGGCTTGGAGCTGGCTTTTAGCTCTCTGCAGATCATCTTCAGCTTGCCTTAGAGATGCAAGGCCACTGTCACATGGCTCCTGCAGTTTGGGTTTGTTTGGGAGAAGCTGGGGCCTTCCCAGGCCCACCCGGATTAGAGCATGCCTGTGGCCCTGGACTAATCTGGGGTCCCCAATTCTGTCTCGTGGGGCTGTGGTATAGGACCGGCCTCTCGGAGTAGATGTGGAGCCTTGATGTAGTCGAATCATCTGTATTGCTTCTTGCCTCAAATTCAGAACTAAACGAAGTCTTAAAAATCCTCTAACTACTTAATTTTGCAAGTGAGGAAACAGGCCAGGAGCATGTGAGGGACTACCTCAGGGACCCACAGCTAGCAGGGGTGGAGTTAAGAGTGTCTGTGTGAACTGAACCCAGGGCACAAGTGTTCTGTAATATCTGTTACTAACCATTGTGGTTTCACAGCTGTTCGAGTCATCTCCATTTCTGCAAACTCTTACTTCATTTTCTCTCCTCTGCTTCCCCTCCCCCATCCTCTAGGCTGGCTGGCAGGACAGTAGCTGTGTTTCTCTTTTTGCATTCTGCATCAGCACTCTCCGCTCACCTTGCTGGAAAAACCTACTCTCTCAACCCCACCCTACCCTGCCCACCCTCTGACTCCTGTCTGTTCCTTTTGCCATTTTTCTGTGACTCCTGTATATTCTCAACTACAGTGTAAAAGCCTTGAAAGCAAGGAAGGTGTCTAACAGACAGAAGCATTTCTGATGCTGGGATCTGCTCTTGGGATCATTACGTCCTCAGCCCGTGAGCTTAGCCTTGTTCTGGGACAGTGACACTGAAAGGGGATGACGTGACTCAGGAGTGGGGTGACGTCATGTGTAGAGTCTTTTGGATGCTTGTAGCCATGAAGGTGGCCCAGACCTCCTAGCGTTGGTGTCGATATGATGTAGTGTAATTATGAAATGATGCTCTGCTATCTAAGGCATTTCTTGTAGTGTCTTATTTCTGCAGTTCTAGTGTAGAGGTCCTTGAAAACTTCATCAGTGCCAGTCACTACCCATCACAGAAACTGAGGGAAACCTGATCTTCGGATGACTTTTCCTTAAGAGAAGGTTGAAATCAAGTCTTCCCTGTGTGTGTGGACCCCACTTTATGCAGCATCAATATGACTGTCTAGAAAGAGTCACCATGGCATTGTTCAGCCTAAAACGTATATACTTATCCACTATAGGAGCAGAGCTGTGGTGTAAAACTAAGTTGTCCATAATGTTCTGCATTTGGGGGTATAAATCCTAGATGTACGTGAAGTTTTTTATTTATGGATTGGAAAATAGAAGTCACATATGAAGGAAGGAGAGAGAGCGAGCAGTCTGAGCTGGACCTTTCCAGGGCTAGTGTGCAACTCTTCCGAAGCAGTTTTCTGAATAGGTGGTTCAAATAGTGATTATCATAGGAGATCCCGATTCTGATCGCATCACTGCCCAGACAGGCTCAGCATCTAACCATTTTATTCTTGACTGAACAACTTTCATTTCTCAGTATTGCAGTTTCCCCAGTTGGAAAAAGAAGTATAATAGCAAGCATCCATAGAATATTGTGATGTATCACTCCTTCCCGGTGAAACACAAATGTATAATTAGAGTATGTTTCAAGCTGGGCTTTTTTTTTTTTCACCCAAGAGTGTGCATTTTCACTTGGACCTTTTTTTGTGGTTTTAATCTTGAGGCTTTTTCTCTGGAGTGTGTTAGTCCCTACTATGGGATAACATTACAAAGTGAAGTAGACTTAAGTTCTCTGGTGGCCTGTGGTACCTGCACTAATTTGCTACTTCTATAATTGTCTGTGGTGAAGAAGCCAGGTTATCTTCTGGGGGCTCACCATGCCTGGGTGTCCAGATGCACCCCTGGCCTGCAGTGGAGAGGTGAGCTTAGAGCAAGGAAAGCTGTGGCATGCTTGTGGGGCAAAGCCAAGGTCAGAAGTGGCCCCTGCCACACGCAGATAAGCAAATGCATTAGCTTTCCTCTGGAGTGAACCCGTAATAAACCCAACAGATGCCTTTGGCAGTTTTCAGTATGTGTTTTGTAATTTCTTATTTATTTCTTCGAAGACTTTTGCGTGTGTATGTGTGGGAGAATCCACATCATATTTTTCCTTGTGTTTTGGATGTCTAGTGAAATTAATAACTTGGCTCCTGAAACCATTGAGAATTTTCTTTAAATTTAGAGCCAGCAGAGGGAGTACCCAAGTCTTTAAACTGATCTCAAGTTTTTTTTCCCCACACAGCTAAAATAATACCTTGGTTAAAAACAACAAAAAAAAGAACTCTAAAGTGCTTCCATGTAGGCTTATGTCATTGTTAGAAAAGGATAATTTGGAGGATGGAGTGTTTAAAAACCCAAGGTAACTTTTTTAAAAGGAAACTTTGGTCTTCTAAGACCCATGGTCCAATTCTCATCCCCAAATAGTTAAATGAAAGCGTTTTTCACTGAAAAATGTCTTCCCCTGGCTTACATCTTTTTACTACTCCACTCTTGATAATATATGTGAATGTTCATCTATACCTGATACCAAACTTCACAGTATGTCAAGTGTCTGGGTCAGTGGATGGTTCTGTGTTTAGTGCTCTTTTGATTGAGACTTTTGATATTTTCCAAGATTTCATTTTCCTGTGGGTGAGAGAAAGGTGAAAGCTACATTATTCCCAATTCAAATTTAGTAGTTATGGATCCACTGGAGATGATAACTTTGACATTTTTATCATCTAAAGTTCTGTAGTTCTGTGAAGCTGTAATTTGTCATCTCCCTCCACTTTGCCCCATATTTTGGTGGTGGTGGTTTATTTTCATTTGGCAGCTGTTCTGGGTTGAATAGTATCCCCCCCCCCCCAAATTCATGTCCACCTGGAACCTCAGAATGTAACCTTGTTTGGAAATAGGGTCTTTCCGGGGGTAGTTCGTTAAATTAAGATGAGGTCATATTGGATTAGTGTGGGCCCTAAATCCAATGACTTGTATCCTTATGAGGAGAGGAGAGGACATGGTAGATGCAGAGAAGGCTGCATGAAGGCTGAGGCAAAGGTTGGAGCAATGCAGTTACAAGCCAGGGAGCATCAGACTGCTGGGAGATACCAGAAGCTAGGCAGAGGCCAGGAAGGATCCTCCCCTGGAGCCTTCAGAGGGAGCATGGTGCTGCCCATGCCTTGATTTTGGACTTCTAACCTCCAGCACCGTGAGAGAATAAGTTTTTGTTGTTTGAAGCCCCTGAGTTTGTGGTTATTTGTTATGGTAGCTCTAGGAAACAAACATAGGAGCACAGGGGTGGAAGAGAGGGACAGGAAGGGTTGTAGATAGAAGAGAAGAATAAAAAGGTTTTATTTTATTTTTTTTAATTGAGATATAACTGACATACAGTATTATTAGTGTCAGGTGTACAACATAATGATTTGGTATTTATATGTGTTGCAAAATGATCATCACCGTAAGTCTAGTTAACATTTTTTTTTCTTGTAATGAAAACTTTTAAGATTTACTATCTTAGCAACTTTCAGATATACAAATATTAACTACAGTCACCATGCTGTATATTACATTCCCAGGACTTACTTATTTTATAACTGGAAATTTGTATCTTTTGACCCCCCTTCACATATTTTGCCCGCCCCCCCCCCAAAAAAAAGGTTTTATTGAGATTAAAATTAAAATGTTAATCATTGATAGGCTACTTTCTGGTAATTTATTTATTTATTTATTTATTTTTGGCTGTGTTGGGTCTTCGTTCCTGTGAGAGGGCTTTCTCTACTTGTGGCAAGCGGGGGCCACTCTTCATCGCGGTGCGCGGGCCTCTCACTATCGCGGCCTCTCTTGTTGCGGAGCACAGGCTCCAGACGCGCAGGCTCAGTAGTTGTGGCTCACGGGCCCAGTTGCTCCGCGGCACGTGGGATCCTCCCAGATCAGGGCTCGAACCCGTGTCCCCTGCATCAGCAGGCAGATTCTCAACCACTGCGCCACGAGGAAAGCCCGCCTACTTTCTGGTAATTTAAATTTCTTCTTTCTTCATCCTGCTTAGAGGCACAGAAGGGAGGCATGAATTCCCCTGATTTCCCAGTGAGAACTGCTGCAACTCGTCCCTCCCTCCCTCCCGCTTAGCCTGTATTCTGGGCTCCCTCCCTAACCCTCCCACTCTGCTTACTCAGTTTCTACTTTTTGGCCTCTTTCGTGAAGCTGGCGGAATGGCTGTGCTTGTGGAGTGTGGACTTGAGGTTTACTCTGAGGCCATGAGGTCTGGCTGAGCGGTTTGGTCTAGGACCGTCAGTCGTCAGTCTTTAAGGGCGGGGAGCAGCCTGGGTCCTCAGCGCAAGGAGAGTGAGTTTTGAAGACTTCTCTCTTCCCTGTCCCAGTCAGGCTTGAGAAGATGCAGCCCCATCAGTTTCACTGCCAGCCATGGTGGCAGTAAGGCTAATCCAGAATCTCTCTGGAGTCCCCTCAGCTCCTCCTATGCTTGGTTCAAGGCCTTTCAGGGTCTCAACACACTTGAGCCTTCAGGCTCCCGTCCCCTTTGTATACATTTCTGTCCACAAAACCCAACAATTCCGATGGGGCATAGAACATAGAGTGGTTGTCCTCATCCAAGTAGCAGCAGGTATTTTCTAGGAACCTCGTAGGTGTTCGGGCTGAATTATTCAGAAGTATTTAAGAATCAGAATTGCGTCTGTTTTTTCTCATATTTCAAAATGATATTTTTGGGAAAGGGAGCCAGGGTTATAAGTCAACTGGAAGCACAGTTTTGTTTTTACCATAAAAAGAGGAGTTGACACAAGATATTCTGAAGCCTAGTTATAATAATAATAGCAGTAGTAACTATGATTTATTGAACACTTACTATGTGCCAATTACTCAGCTAGGTGTTTTACATTTAATATTGATCCTACGTGATAGGCATTTAAATATAAATCCCAATTTAAAGGCAAGAAGATGGTTCAGAGAGGTTTAAGTAAATTGCTTGGGATTCAAACCCAGGTTTCTTTGAACTTTTGCCTTTTCTAGTATGTTCTGCTGCCTCCTGAGTGCGGGTGGGACTTTTCGGTAGGGGTGAGACAGCAGTAGAATGAAATAGCTCCCATTTTGTAAGTTGCTACTGTGTGCCACATTCTTTATATATATTACTATCAATCCCATTATTAATCTTTCAGAATACTGTCTTGAATGTTTATCTTCCGAACTGTGGCTGACTCAGGGTAACTAACGCGTCTCTGTGTTGGTGGGGGAGTGGACGGAGACCCATGATTTAGGCTCCTGCCTCTGATTTTGCATGAGCTAATAATTTTAAGAATCCAGTCAGTGCCTGGGCTTTTAGTGGGGGAGTTTGATTTGGGGATTCTCATTTCTGTTTGGATACTGCCTTGTGTAACCATGGTTTACTGTGGGTCAGATACATAGTGTATTACTATTGAGAACTAATAGAGGGATACATGGTGTGTGGAAATCCTTTGGGTTGGGCTTTTGTCTCTGAGAAATTTCTGCCTTGGTAGAACAGAATATCTCTGTTTCTGTAGGCTTCGAGTAGGTAGATGGATGGAGATAATACCACCAAGAAAAACGGATTTCAGGGGAAAAAAAACAACCAACATTTATAAGAAGTTTCTGGCGGAAGTGTGGTTGCTGTGTCAGATCTCATAATTAAAGGTATTAAGCATATTTTGTGAGGTGGTCGACCCTTTGCAATGCAGTTACTAACGGGTTTAAAGGCAGGTACTAAGACAGAAACAGAAAATGTTGCATAATGCAAGTGGCTGGCCAGGTTAAAGTGTTTATCTTATTAAGGAGCTTACTGCTTTTGTCTTCAAGGTAAAATATGTATGAGTAGGACCTAAAATGATGCTTTTAATTGGCCATAGGAATGTAGCACCCGTGCCCCCTGAGATAAAATATGGCTTGCAGAACACTAATCCCGTGCGTGTGTTGGAAAAAATTTTAGAACTCTCAGTTTCACAGTAAAGATAGGTGAGTAGTGTCTGGACAGTGTCCAGAAGATAGACTGAAACCCCGTGATAAACGTGGAGCAGGCAGAATGGCTCTGCCTGATAGCTGAACACAGCCAGGGTGTGGGGGAGGGCGACGGGGCCAGAGGCAGCTGCGAAGAAGGCGGCCTTGGCCTCTGTGGACTTTTAAAGGCACAACTCTGGGTATAGGTCTGAAGTTGAAGCAGGGCATAAAATTATATCCAGTACAACTTGTTAGATGTCTCCTTGAAAATTGGTACTACAATAAAAAGATCAAGTGGAGAGTTAATCCATTGATTCGCATAATTCAAATCTCAAAACTGCCTTTTTCCCTGAAGTGTCCTAATAATTAATTTCAAAAATGATAGTTCTTTCATCATAAATTATCTAGATAATTGCCTCGGTTCCATATTTCACATTAAGCTTGTCTGAGTGATGTTTAAAGCCTCCTGCTCACCTTCCTGTCCTTTCTCTTTTTTATTTTCATTTTTATTTTACTTAATGTTTTTTAAAAAAACTCAGTATAGTTTTTCTTCTAATGCTGTAAGGGTTTCATAAAGTAAAAACACTTTCTCTAGATCTCTCCATTAGAACTTCTTGTTGGTAAATTCCTTAAAAAAATTCTACCTATGGGGATATATGCATACGTACAGCTGATTCACTTTGTTATAAAGCAGAAACTAACACACCATTGTAAACTAACACACCATTGCATTCTGTAAAGCAGAAACTAACACACTATTACTGCTGCAGTCTCTTCCCTCTTACACCATTGTAAAGCAATTATACTCCAATAAAGATGTTAAAAAAAAAATTCTACCTAATTTAAAACTCCGTTTTGCTGCATATTTCTTCTAGAATTTTTACCTTATATGATAGCTGTTCTGGGGCTTCGTGGCAGCCTTCATTTCCAAATCAAGGACTTGTTAATCGCACCCTTCATACTTTTTGTTTTTCTTCTTCTTTCCCCGGGCGGTAGGATGAGAAGGGACATACCATTATTCACTAGTTATTTGTCAGAATAGTCCCATTAACAGCATCAATTTGCCATTTATGAATATACCTATCATGTAAATAAACAGTGACCCATAGACTACCTTTTAAGCAAGGTAATTTTTTTTAAAAAGTAAAAAATTGAAACTCTGAGTCCAAGCATTCTCCTGAATTTCTTTAAAAGAACAGTGATCAGATATATACACTACTATGTATAAAATAGCTAACTAATGAGAACCTGCTGTATAGCACAGGGAATTGTACTCAATGCTCTGTGGTGACCTAAATGGGAAGGAAATCCAAAAAAGAGGGGATACATGTATACATATAGCTAATTCACTTTGCTGTACAGCAGAGACTAACACAACATTGTAAAGCAACTATACTCCAATAAAAATTAATTAATTAAAAAAAAAAGAACAATGATCAGTTATTTGGGGTGCATCATTTGTGTAACCCTGAGAAACCCGGAGTGTGCCTTGGAAATGTGGTGGGCCTGATTCTTTTAAAGTTGTCTTCCAGCTGACACGGGTGTGAGCATGCTTGCTTTAGCACACTTGGGCTCTTAAGCTCCTGATAGATAGCTTCCTAGGTGAGCTAGTATACTGTTTCTTGAAATTAGTGACCTCGATCAGGCCTTCTATCTACAACCCTGTCCAATACAGATAAGCTTACAGCCTTCTGTTTGAATAGATGCATGTCCTCTGCTGAACTGAATTATCTAAATCAGTCCTGTTTAGTCCCCTTCCTTTCCAAGAAAGATCCTTTTTTTTCAGGCTGAAAGTCTAGGTCATCTGGGCCATGTGTTAGGCTTTACCACATTCAACCTTCATGTTAGTTGCCAAGGTGAAATTTAGCTTCCGATATATTTTGGCCACGCTGCATGGCTTGCTGGATCTTAGTTCCCCAACCAGGGATTGAATCCGGGCCCTCGGCAGTGAAAGCGTGGAGTCCTAACCATTGGACTGCCAGGGGAATTCCCTGGCATCCGATTGTAGGCATCTTTTAGTAGGTGTTCTTTGGGAGGAGGGAGAGGTTTATTCTGATAGTCTCATAAAATCAGGGACTGCTTCAAGTTAATTTGTGGGCAGTCTACTGAATTAAGTGAAGTACCATGTGTCAAATTAGGAAAGCTAACTTAAGGTGTTAGTGAAAGCTACCATCTTCCAAATTGATTTTAACATAGTGACTTAACAAGTGAATGTTTTTATCAAAAATTACTATTCTCATTTTTAAGATGCAGATTTTCCCACATCTTGGTTTTCTAATTACATCAAAGGCTTTAAATTGATAGATAGTTTTAACTGTTAGCGCAGTGGGATGACATCTGGTTTTTCTCTCTGGGCTCCCAGTATTTGTCCTGTTGTGAGCAAAGATAATTTTCACCTGACGTCTGTCTGCATTACCTGCGCTGAGATTCCCTGCTCTGTCCACTGACCACCAACACTGCATTCTTCTAACTGGTCTGTTTTGTGTTCATCATTCTGCCTTAAACAGGATCATAAAGCTTTCAGATATCTTTTCCGGCTTGTTACCTCATGCATCTGTGCTTAGTCAAGAAGGAAGAGAAGAAAATAACTCTATCTTGGTTTTATCATCTGCATCACATGATTTTACAACTTTGAAAACTCACTTGTCAGTGTGGTTACTGGGGAGATAAGTTCAATTACCAAGGGCTCTGAGAGTTACTGCTGTAGTCTCTTCCCTCTTGCCTCCCCTTTGGAAAAGAAAAACATTTAACTTTGCTCAAGGATACATTTTATTGTTTTTCCGGAGCATGATTTCAAAGTTGAACGTTTAGAGGATTTGTTTGTGAGACATTAAAAGCTCTTTGCCTCGAGTTCCTAGTTATTAACTCTTCTGAAAAAAATAGTACCGTTTTAAAAAAGGTTTCCTGATATGTCCTTTGGACTGTTGCCATGTCTTTGGCAGTTGAGGGTACTTCCTTGATTATCTAGCTGTTTCTGATTTTTGAACCTAAGACCGCCAGTGTTGGGTTGATCCTTAGACAGTCTCAGAATCTAAGAGCCTCAGTTTTACTTGTCCTAGTCGTTCCCAGCTACTCTCCCATTCTTTCTTGTTTTGTGTCATTAGACATTATCTAAAGAGGTCTTACTGCCCTTCTTCTCTCTTTCCCGTCACCCATTATTTCTCTGTGACCTTGCTCCTGCATCAGTGGTTTTCAATCTTGGCCGTATTTGAGAATCATGGGGAAGCTTTGGAAAACACCAGTGTCGAGGTCCCATCCGAAACCAATTAGGTCATCAGAACCTCTAGGTGTGGAGCCTGGGCATCTATATGTTTTAAAGCTGCCACGTAGTTACAATGTACAGTTAGGGTTGAGAACAGTGTCTTAGGAAAACGAGAGATTTTGGCTGTGGAAGTTATCAACCAATTTAGTAATGACTTTTATGCCTATTTCCACCCTATTCGCCATGGGGAGATTACAAGGTAGAGTTTGCTCCCTGGAAGCTGCATATAAAAAGGAAGGAGCACTAGCAAATGGGGATCTAAGAGAACAGTTGGCTTCTAAGACAAGGGCATCGTTATTTAATAAACTGTGTTTAACTCGGATTTCCTCTCTACTTTCTTTTGTGTAAATGAATGTGGTTTCTTTAAAATTTTCCAGCTCCCACTCATTTTTCTAGTCTCCGCTGGACCTTAGTTAACTAATTTTGAAGTTTTCAGGCATTCGTAAGAAGAGACGGTGCTATTTCGAGTCATTGTATGTTTCTTGAAATCTGAGGCACAGAAACTCACTCTTTTGTGCAGCCTAATCTGATATACTAGAGGGTTCTACCGTGTTCTGATTCATTAAGCTAGTGCTTCTCAAAGCATGGTCTCCACACCAGCAGCATCACCTAGGAACCTGTTGGAAATTCACATTCTTGGGCTCACCCCAGACATATTGAATCAGAAAGTCTGGACCCAGCAATCTGTGCTGTCACAAGGTTGTCCGGGTAATTCTGCTGCAAGCTGAAGTTTGAGAACCACTGCTTTTAGTCATTTGCTGAGTCCAGAATTCTTCTGGGTACAGATTAGGAGTCAAAAATCAAATTTGTCGCGCCGTCTTGACTTCAGAGGCCTGATAAGAGCAGGAACAGATGAACCGAGAGCTTGCAGTGGTGCCTGTGGAGATGTAACAGAGTTCTCAGCCCTAGAATAGACTTTGCACAGATCCTTGTTGCTGTGTAGCTTTCTGTGCAGTCAAGGGCACCAACCTCCCCCCTCCCCCAGACAACAATAATAGACGATGCACTCAGGTGCACAGAGGAAACCACGTGTTCATCCTAGTGTGTGTACTGTGTTCAGAGGGCTCGTGTTTGGGTTGGATTCTTACTGTTTTGTGATCTTTTCCCCGTACTTGTTTGTTTTGGTCTTTGGGGAATGTTCCTAGTTTAAGACCAGCGTCGGACAGGGGGAGTAGTCAGTCGCCTGACTCATCCACAGACGGACGTGGGACATGTGGGAGAGAGATAAGATTAAAATGTGCTGGGTGTAATCAGTGTGAGAGGGCGAGTGAAGTGAAGGGGAAGGTGATGCTGCTTCCGTGCTGAGGTCGAGGCGAGGCAGCGGTGAGGAGGCGGCATGTGCATCTTGGCCCAGAGTCCTGCGGGACACACGGCCTCTCCCGCCACAAGGTGAAGCCAGGTAAAGAGCAAAAAACAAGTTATTGTTGCTTGTCAGTACCCCTGGATTCTGGAGTCCATTATACAGGGCCTCATGATCAGCCATATCAAACACAGCTGATGGCTTTAGGAATATAAATAGTGCAAAGAACAGTCGGTTGGCTGGGTCTTGGAAGTTCATTTCAGGACCTCCTAGCAGCTGCTTCAGAATGTTGCCTGAGATTCATAAATACTCTTATATCTGACACTTAAAAAAAAACAACAAACCAGGATTAGTTTGGATTACAAATTCTTCTGCTGTTAGTAGCATACCTTTTCCTCCATGAAGCTCTATCCGAGATGACGTGGCTTGGGTGCTGAGCTTCAGAGGGACAGTAATCTGGGTTTTCTTCTTGGGAATGGGGAAGGCAGGCAAGTTAGTCTTCTCAGATTCACCAGGAGTCTTGGCAAGGAGCAAGAAGGCAGGTTCAGGTGCTGGAACATCAGAAGGTTTGCGCAGTGGTGGGGAAAGCTGCATTGAGAGACTTAATGTCCGCAGCCAGAGTTTGGAGGAGAGTCTGAAATATGGTGACCTTAACACTGTGAGCAGAATTCAAAACTGGGCTCCAGGAGCGCGCAGGCCTTTCAGAGAAGTCAGAGGTCCATCAGCTGGTGGGAACTTCAGCGCTTGCGACGGTGGGATGCTTCCCAAAGCGGCCGCTGCTCACAGAGGAAATGAACACATGTTAGTTCACTTCCATTTTGGTTTTCCTAAAGGATGGGCTGCTGCTTGCATGTTTGGGGGATGGGGTGGTGGTGGTGTATGTTGGAAAAAATTCTGACATTAAGGATGCATTTACAGAGGAGTAAAGTGCCTTAAGGAACAATCTGGCTCATAAGAAAAAGCTTGCCTGGCAGCCGTGTAGAGGGCTTGGCTTCCAGCCCAGGGATCAGAGGGATCTGAGTCCTCGGCTCCTGTGGCCCAGATCTGAAGATGGAAATCAGGGGCATCAATCTGCTCGACCTCTCTTCAGAAATCCCCTCTGGGAGGCTGTAGAGGAGGCCTTTGGTTTTGAGGATAAGGTCCCTGAGCCCTGACTTCTACGGCGAAGGTTGTAGTTGAAGTTAGAAAGCTTTTATCCCCTCCCCACAAAAAGGGCAAAAACAGTTGTATGTGAAAGCTGCATTGGTGCGAATGGGTGTGATGTGTGCAGTCACGACCTTAGGTTGACCCATCATTTTCATGGCTGTAACTAAAAGCTACTGTTAATTGAACAGTTATTATGGGCCAGGCACTGCTGTGGGCTTTATGCTTATCGGCTCTTCTTTACAGATGGGGAGACTGAGGTACGGGGTGGCTTTGTAACTTAGCCAAGGCCATACACTTGGTAAGTGATAGAGGTGGGATACCTCTATCAGCATGCCTCTACTTTGACTAAATAACCTCCAAAATCAATAATTAATCCCAGCTTTAGGGATTTTGATTTCATAAAACTGCCTGAGACCTCACTGGGCTCTTCTTTCCAGCCATATCTCTTATTTTGGTTTAAGAGAGAAAGGAGGGGAGTTTGCATGATCTCTGTTAAAGGTGAGGCAGTTGTGTTATACCTGGCTGGTCGCTCTTTCGGAACCCAGGAAGAACGGACTTGAGCGTGTGGTTGTAGACAAGCACCCACAGTGAATGCAGAAGCCTTTTAAGACTTGCACGCCTGTGGAGTGTAATTATTATTGGGGATGGGACTCTCCGAACTGCCTGTTCTCTCCAGGCTGCAAAGCAGATGTAAGTGATGTTCCTTGCACTCTTCACCCCCAGAGGAAAAAGGAGATACCGCCTTTCTCTCTTTCTTTGTTGGTTTGGCATAGGCCATTTATTCACTAGCCACGGAAGCAAGTGCCTACCAGCTTCATTTAGATTAAATATAGGGCTCATCCTAAACACCTTGTTTTCCAGATGTGAGGGGCAGGCCCAGCAGGCTGTGACTTGTCCTGGTGAGTGGAAGTGAAGGGGAAGCATGTGCTAAGAAAGCCACAGCACCCAGCCCCGTGTGCTGGTGGGAGATACTTTTTCATCCCAGAAGTCATGTGGAAGTCTTTGTATCTAGTTGTAAGAACTCAGAAACATCTCTTTTCTTAGTCGTTTGACTAGTAATATTTTTGAAAGAGGTTGGAATTTTTAAAAATGAAAATTTTGCATTCTGCATGTAAACAGAGATGTCCTAAGAGACCTAAAAGAAAATACATGAGGTGTTCGTAAGATAATGCATTTATCCTATTTAACTTCATACCTTCCAGTTAGGTTTTTGTTGTGTAGATGATGAGAGACTCCTTCAGAAGATGTTAAGGAGTGGGGTTTTTTCTTTTCTGAAGAGACAGTTTTCAGGGCAGACTTTAGATATTCTGTTTTTCCCTTCTTCCTGGATTTTAAGATAGGAAAGCCACGTCTGACCCCGAAAAAGCAGTGCAGTAGATCAAACCACCCCTTGATCTGTTATTCACCACCTGTGTGAGGTGTATCTGCCAGCCCAGTACTCCTGACTCTTAGTAGCTAGCCCACCCTTCTCGGCAGCCCCACTGTATGTATCTAACATTCCCCCCGTTCATCTCACCCGGGCCCTGTTTCCTTAGGGATTTTCTAGGGAAGGACTAATCTGAGAAGCAAATTAATGCCGAATTGATGACGGAACCTCTGAGTTCCGGAACTGAATGCCTTGGATGTCGTCTGACTTATCCCTTTATTTTCTGGGTGAGGAAATTGAGGATGAGAGATGTAAAGCACACAGGGAGGCCACTCTTAGTTATGCACTGCCTCAGTAGTCACCACAGTCACTTTTCCAGAGGACAACCCTCTCCACCATCTCACGAGGGTCTGTGTACCTGCCGGTACCTGCCTGGACAGGTTCCTCAGTTCAGACAGCCCTACATTATTCTCTAGGGAGGAACAAGGTGTTTCATTTCACTGTGGCCAGTGTGGAGGCATTCTGTGGAAATGCACCTGTGGGAGACCCACAGGCAGCCAAAACGCTGCCTTATAAACCTCCGGACCTTGAAGAATGACTGCCTGGTGGCAGCCCTATAATCAGGAGTTACGGGGCCTGGGTTTTCTTAAGCGGTTGTAACTTGGAGGCCTGTGACTTTGGGAGAGAGTTGCACTGCATGCAGTGTTTCCAAGAATTAGTTACTTTGTGCCAGAGGAGTGGGCACAGTTAGCTGGATCAGTGGCTTTAACTGGCAGCGGTTTGCTGCAAGGGAAGCTCACGGTTCCATCAGTCTTAATGCTGAGTGGCCCGTACATTGCATACTATTGAGTCGACTTGGATATCTTTTATTGAGAATTTAGTCGCCAAAGCAGCTTTCTGTAACTATTAAAGTCTGATGGTTAATGCTAAGCTCTATTGGAGGCATTGGAGAAATTTGGTAGTCTTTGGAACAAGCAGTTTCTTTGGCTTTGGCCTTGAGAGCAAAAGTGCCACTTCTAGTCACTTTTAATGTTACCAGGAACTTTCAGACTCCGTACTGATTATTGACAGGTTTGTAGCAAATGGGATTTCTAATGTGGTGGTGAATTAATCTATATGTGCCTTAAAGGTGAACTAAAAATACAGCAAATTATCTGAATAAAACGTAACGTGAACATAAATTTTTTTAGTCACACAAATTGTTGGAAGCTCTGGTCCCTCCCCAGCAGTTTGCTGGCAGTGGTGCTAGCTTCTATAGCTTGGGCCAGGGTCTGGGTCTTACCCCAGGGCTCACATGACATGGTCATTTGGCGATTGGACAATGGGAATGTGCTGCCTGGGTCACAGCCACGATTATTCATTCATCTGCTTTCACTCAGCCAACGTGGTGATGCGTGGAAGACCAAGTTGGTTGTAGAAGTGGGCATTGCCTTTATGAGTATACGGTGTACTGGATGATAGGGATGTGCACAGAATGTTGCCCCTTTTCTTCGGAGGCTGCACTGAGGAAGCCCCCTGTGGGCCCAGCGTCTACCTTACCTGGAAAGAAGGGAAGTCTTGCTGAGCTGTGCATCCTGGCATGTATTTCTGCCCATCCTTCATTGTTTTCACCTCTGATAATGGCACTTCTGACAGTACAGTGTGTTGCTGGAGTTCACTTTCTTTTGTTGATGAAGGTATTACAGTAATCAAAGAATTCCTTGCAGAACTTTTGCAACCCTCAAGGAAAAGTGATAAAACACAGACCCCGCTTGATAGATTGCAGGGTACGGGGAGGAGGGAGTTGTCCTTCCTTTCATTTTGGCTTGGCTATTTGTTTGTGTAGCTGTGAAAAAACACTGAGTCTGCTTTTTGTAAAGGAGATAGCTTGGCTCATCCCTAACATGCAGAGTGTTGGGTGAATTAATGAGTGGAAGGCACATAATAATATGTGGCACTTGTGTAGTCTTTTGATGATTTCACCTAGAATCTTGCCATCTGGAAACTTGCATTTACTAGGACGCAGAGCCAATTTTGGATGATACTTAGTCCAATGTGTACTTAAAAGTGGTTTAGATTTTCATTTGGCTAAAACCTAGGAGGTTGTAGACTAATAGAATAATAATAATGATAGCTTTTCCTAAGGAGCCCTGAATAGCCTGAGAAGCACTCTAATGGGAGGTAAAAGGCAGGAATCTTATTCTGTTTCTTAGCAATGAAATTGAAACTTGGTAGCCTGCACAGGGTCATAGAGCTGTCCCTTTTGAAATGAGAAGTTGAATTCACGATCCCTATGGCTTTGACACCTGGCTTTGCCCCCAAGCATTGCTGTCTCCAGAGTTTCCAGACCATGAAGAATCTTTGCCATCTTATTTTCCCAGTCCTCTGGAGTGAAGGTTTCCCACCTGGAGTTTGAATTCTGCTGAAGGTGCCTACATCCAAGCCTGATAGATCTCAGAGTGGGTCGGGGTTCACGGGTCACTTGGCTTGGGGACCAGCTGCTGACTGTTGAGTTTGGAGCCCAGCTGGCAGTGCATCCATGACTCCCTTACTCTCCGGGAGGGCCCTCTGCACTTCTCAGCGCTTCAGCAGGGTGTGGCTGCGCTCTTTTTCCCAACCAAGACAGCTGAGAGCCTCTGCAAGGTGTGCCACCTGTTCTCCCCCCGATTTAGAGATGCCTTTTACCTCCCATTAGAGTGCTTCTGAGGGCGACTTAGGAAAAGCTATTGCTATTATTTATTATTCTGTTAGTGTACAGTCTGCTCGGTTTTAGCCAAATGAAAATCTAAACTGCTTTAAATGCGCCTTGGATTTGGTATCATCCCGAGTAGGCTTGCACGGAGTGATGGAGTATGCTGCCCCAGGCATCCATGTCCCTTATTCTGGCTGCTGCCCTCATGCATCCTTTAGGGGTACATGGGAGAGAAGTGGGGGGCACAGGCCTAAGCTTGCTTCCACCTCATTCCCATCCCACATTCTCAGCAGGCTCCTTACCTTATTATTGTCGGTCTAAAAACCAACATAGATCTGCCATTTCCCGGGTGGACTCAAGCCTACAGAAAAACAAAGACCACATTTCCCTAAAGGTGTTAATTTCAAATTTAAGTTTGTTTATGCTCCTCTTATACCACAGTGGCAACTTAGAAAGACACATGCAGTGTGAAAAGATGAAACCTGAGGGCAAAGGACGATGTAGTAGTTGACAGGTGCCGAAGTTAGGCCACACATTTGGCTCTTGAGTTTCACAGCAGCTGATATGAAAAGGGACTTAAGATCAGCTTCCAAATTTGTAATTGCCTTTAAATAAAAACAGATCCGTTTCACAGAAGAAGCATGGCTTTTTCTGTTACTGAGGAACTTTTTCCCTAAGGACGTCATAAAGAGAACACTGATCTAATAGGTGACATTCTCCTATTTGAAACTTAGTTCTCAAAGGTAATGAGCCAGCCCATTTGTTTGAGTGTTCTCTCCTCACTGGTGTATTTGTGTGTCTGTCTGTCTAGCCTGGTAAATCCATCTCTGACATCCCAGGAGTTTGGTTGGGGGTGTGTGGCTTCAGACTTCGGCAGTGACTAGGACTTACAGACGAAGCCGTGTGGACCAGGTTCTTTGGGAAAGTCCTCGGAGTGGCCCAGGACGGGAAACTGAGGCTGGTGGGAAGACTGAGGAATGAGAAGAGGCGGGCTGCAGGCAGATGTCTCAGTCTAGGGGATTGCAGCGACCAAGAAGAAGTCCAGGGACTTAGCCGAAGGGGAACGCCAGGGAGCAGTTGGTGTTCACCTCAGCGCGTTGGTGGAGTCTGGCCTCCAGCAGGACCTGGGCTGTGAGACCAGACTGGTTGTCCTGACGCAGGCCTCAGGGAAGGGACCAGGGAGTCAGCCAGGAAAGCGTGTTCAAGTTTATCGAGGACTGTCCTCGTGATGAACCTGAAGAGAAGATGATTCCTTTTTTAGTTGCTGAAGAAACTGAAGCTCAGAGCTGGGTCTGGCCCCAGATTTGTTCATTGGGCGTTTGGTGCACCCCGTCTGGCTCCTGAGTGACAGGGAGTGCAGGCCCAGTCTGCCCGCTCCACCTCCTGGCTCCGCCTCCTCTATCAGAGGTCCCTGTCATCTAGAGCAGTTGCTCAGGGCTGGAATAAGCCTCCAGGTGACAGAGGAAGGGATCCTGAGACTGCTTCTCTCTGGGCAAAGTTGGTCCCAGAACCGCTCAAGGGAGTCAGGTGGTTCCACGGAAAGGCAGCAGACACGGGGGTTGATGGGAGTGGGGCGCCAGGCGGCACCCGGGGCTTTGTGTGCCCACTGGTGGCGCACCTATTATGCTAATTCTTACAAAAATGTATACGTGTGTACACACACACACACAAGTTCCGCAGTTTGCCTTTGAAGTGAAAGCTGCGGCTCACTGCTGTCCTTGTTTTTTCTCCCCTGCATTTTAGGCCAATCCATGTTCCTGCGAACAGACAAGGCATTGTTTAAAGTACAATGTACTGTCCTGCTTTTGCATTGTCATCAGAAACCCTTGACGAAACGTTTAATTTCTCTCTGAGGTTATCTGACCTTAGTCGACTTGCCTGATGGCACATTGGGTTCTGGAACCTGGAACTTTCTTTTTGCCCACCCCTGTTACGTTAAGTCAGTCATAGAACGCAGAGATATTTTTATAGAAAACTTAAGGATTCCTGCACTTTGAGATGACTCAGACCAGTGTTTCCAAACTAGTAATATTAACTGGGATACATGCTGGAGAAGGGCTTCGCCTTCTCTTCCCTGCTCTAGCTTTTCACTGGTCTAGCTGTCTGTCCTGTTACCCTGTTTGCAGTAAGGCCAAAGGGACCTGTCTCCTAAGTGTAAGGTTCCATTTAAAAGTGAAGATACTTTTTAAGGCTACTTTAACAGAGTTAAAAGCTTTTGAGTTCTTGTGACAGTCTGCTAACCAGCTGCATTGTCTGTGACCTCATTTAAGAACGTTTTGTATCATCATCTTTTGATAAATTCAACAAAGGTAGGGATGATAGGTGTGAGTTAAGTAGTTAAATTGCTTTTGAACTGTATGTTTTTTAAAAATTCCATTCATTTTTTTCCCCTCATTTGGGCTTACTCTTTTTGCAAGTGTGCTGATTCATCAGCATGGACCATGGACTGGATATCATAGTATATTTTTTAAGCTGGACTATATGAAAACTTAAGATTTACAAATAAACCCATAAAAACCCCACATAACTGAGGTTGTTGTACAATTACATTTATTTAGTCAGCTGTTACATTTTTAAAAAAATCAGATTTCAGAAATGCCGTTAGAGTCAACTTTACAAGAATGCATTTGTTACACAGAATGAGATGTGCGTGCACAGACCCAGACCCAGTTTTCCCTTCTTCCCTGTGGTCAGCACTGCTGCTGCTTTACACCCCCCAGCCTCCCGCTCTCCCCCGCCCTAAGAGGCAGAGGCGAAGAAGAGACTAGAACGTCGGGGCACACGGAGACTGTCCTTGTGGTGGGTGGAGATGAAGCGTCCTGCTGGCGGGGAGGCAGCGGTCTGGGCTGGGGAAACAAGCCAGCGCCATGGCGCCTCGTGCTTGCGCGCGAAGCCTCCGCGGGGTGCTTTCTGCCCGGCTGGGGTGATTTTCTGCAACTAGGTGGAAGAAAGAAAGGGAGTTTGCTCTGGTGTGACTGCAAAATGGAAAAGCTTGAAGGAATGCCGACAGTTTTTGGTGGAAAGTCATGACAATATCTTAGTTCCTTAACACTTTTTAGGCAAACATAGTGTTGTAGGTTCCGCAGTAGAATAGTTAAAACTTGAAATCCCTGAGGATCATTCCTAAGACAAAACAGCCAACGCTGTTTTCGGTCCGGTGGGGTTGGGGCGGTTTGATGGGGGCGCGTTTTGAGGAGAAGGCGGGGGTGGCACCATGCTCAGCGCCTGGTACCATTCCTGTGGGCCATTCCACGTGTAGCCTTTTGCCATGTTCCTGCTTTGCTGAACTTCTTCAGAAAATTACTGTTTTTGAAGAAACAAAATCTAAGTGGTGGAGAGAAATATAGGCTGTATTTAAGCTGGCCTTTGTAATTTTTCCTGGGCACACACAGCCCATATTTTGGAGCTGCGTGACGTCAGCGCCCCTTCCTGGGGGTCGGGAGTCTTGACCAGTCAGGCCTTGGCCGCCCTGGGCCACACAGACACATGCCTAAGCCGGGTCCTTGTTTACTTCCTCTTGGTGCTGGGACATCGAGTACTAAGAAGGACCGCACGCCTGCACAAAAGCTCCTGCCAGCACGCTCAGCCCTGCCATTCCTGACTGTCTTGGAAAGCGCTCCATCCTCGAGGCAGGCTTTTGTTCTTCGAGTGCAGGCTTTTTCCCCCAGCCACACACCCTTTTCCAGATTCCAAGGCAGACCCCACGCCCACTCCCCTGCAGTCCAGCCCCGAGCAGGGCCCTCAGCTTCAGCGGCTGTGAACTTTCAGAGCAGGAGGAGGACAGGGTAATAACTTTCTCAGTGCTCTGTGGTGACCTAAATGGGAAGGAAATCCAAAAAAGAGGGGATACATATATACGTATAGCTGAGTCACTTTGCTGTACAGTAGAAACTAACACAACATTGTAAAGCAGCTATACTCCAATAAAAATTTTTTAAAAATACTTTAATTAGAGGAAAGGAAAGAGGTAATGGATAGCCAAAATAAAAGTACTTATTTAATTTATTTTTTTAAAAAAATTTTATTTATTTATTTATTTATTTATGGCTGTGTTGGGTCTTCGTTTTTGTGCGAGGGCTTTCTCTAGTTGCGGCAAGCGGGGGCCACTCTTCATCGCGGTGCGCGGGCCTCTCGCTATCGCGGCCTCTCTTGTTGCAGAGCACAGGCTCCAGACGCGCAGGCTCAGTAGTTGTGGCTCACGGGCCTAGTTGCTCCGCGGCATGTGGGATCTTCCCAAACCAGGGCTCGAACCCGTGTCTCCTGCATTGGCAGGCAAATTCTCAACCCCTACGCCACCAGGGAAGCCCAAAAGTACTTATTTACAGACTATATTGGCCAAGGATTATGGATAGAGAATTGAGGCTGATGTTTCTGTCAGAATTTTGGACGCCATGTTCACAAATTCTATCATGGTTCAAAAAATGTGCAGCCTTTCTCATTTTACTCTTGGCATTATTTTGGCTCTTTTATGAGACTCATATTACTGCTTTCAGACTGGAGAGAGTATTAGCGCTCATTCTAGGCCGGCCTCCGCATTGGATAGAATAAACTGAGGCCTATGACTTGGGGTGGGCTCAGAGCACCCAGCTAGTGGGTTAGGCAGAGCGGGCAGGAAATTGAATTCTCACTCCAGGCCTTTCCTTTAGAATAAGTTGCTGCTTGCCTTTGTGACTGTTATAAAGACCTGCCTGGGGCATGGGTAGGGACTGGGGCCTGGGGGCACGGAGAGTTCCTTTTGCCTCTGGAGCATTTAGAGTTTCTCATTCACAGCCCCCGTGTAGCTGGGACTCACTGGGAGCTCTTTCAGAACCTCTATTTTTCTATTTAACTTTACACCCAATAGTGGGAGGCGAAGGGTGGTCCATTTACATTCAGGATAACCATACCCATTACAGCTGGGCAGCCCTCCTGAAGCTAAGTACCATGTGAGGGATGTTCTTTATATCTGTTAGAACAGTGTTTTCCAAACTGTATTCCCCTGAAAATAGTAGTAGGCTTCATGATTTGGGCAGTTAGGTTAAACAAAATTTAAGTGATATATTTTATTTTCTTTTCCTCATAGGACTTCTTGAGGCAGTCTCATCACACCCTTTTGGTGGTAAAGTCACTCAGGAGTCAGCTTGAAACCCCAAATTCTGAATAATCAGAAGGATGAGAACCAAATTTAACGTAGCCCTGAAGTTCACTTTTGGGTCAGGCATTCAGGAAGCAGCACGTAAAAATTTGCTTGGATACAGTTTCCTCATAGTTCTTTCCTCATAGTTCTTCAGCAGCTTGAAATAACATCTCGAGCTGGCAGTAAACAAAAATCTCAGGTTATCATTTTTCTTTCCATCTGATTGAACAAGTTATTGTTGTAGGGAGGTGAAACAAAACAAAACTTTGTGTTCCTGAAGCCGAGCTCTGCATTTCAGTTACTTATACGTTCCAGTTACTTTGAAAGAAAGAAATAGTGGTATTCTTAAAAAGTTTTATGTACATGTTTTAAAGTTTACCGTTGCTGCCTTTTTATTTAGAAAAAAGTTTGGAAAATTGTGGTGTCTTGATTCAAAGGAAATACTGCTCAGCAATAAAAAGGAACAGCCACTGATACAAAACATGGGTGACTCTCAAACATGCAGAAGGACACGCTGTTTGATTTCATTTATATGAAGTTCTAGAAAAGGCAAAACTAGCCCATGGTGAGCAAAAGCAGATCAGTGATTACTAGGGGCCATGGGGGTAGAGGACTGACTGCAAAAAGGGCATAAGGGAACTTTCTAGGGACATGAAAACGTTCTGTATAGTTATGGTGGTGGTCACACTGGTGTATACATTTGCCACAATTCATCGAGCTGTGTGCTGGAAATGGGTGCATTTTTTGGTGTGTAAATTATATGTCAGTAAAGTTGATTTAAAAAGAAGAGAAAGTTTAGAAAGACTATGATTGGAACTTGTGTAGCTCGAAGAACAAATCGTGCATTTCGGCCAGTTTTTCAGCACTGTAATGTAAGCCTGGCCCTTTGCTTTCACATGTCTTCAGTTATTCCTGTGTTCACCAGTAGTCAAGAGGCTGCCCGTCTTTTCTGCTTTCCCACTCTTTTTGTGATTTGAGCTTTCGAAATTCTTTCCTTTCAGGAACTTACAGTCCTTGTTAGTAGTCAGCAAAAATGCGTTTTAAATTCACCTGAAATTATTTTTCACCTAGCAGGTCGTGTAAGCATTAGTGGTTTTCTGGAATGGAGGTGTGGTGGAAGCATGAGTGTCTGTGGGAAGAGGGTGTGTGTCCTTAGATAATTGTGCCATGGTTCCTCACACCTGTCTAAGCTTCTGTGTGAATAGTAAAAGAAAGGGTCATGAATTTTGCTTCTGGCATTTGTCTGCCACAGCTGGGGCCTAGGGTTGCACATTTGTTGTGGTCTCCGAGTCTCTGAGAAGCCATTTGTTGAGAATGGTCCTGCGGCTGGTAATTCAGCGGGTAAGGGGTGGAGGATGGTTCTCAGCGCTTTCATTATTCTCCAGTCTTTAATCTCAATCCCATTAGAAATTAGAACATTTTTCTAGTGTGTTCACAGAGAAGTGGATGCATGCGTAGGAATGTATGATTTAGTGGGTAATTTGAACATCTAGGTATCAGGAATATTGTTGAGTGTTTTTAAAGTTCAAGTCCTCCATGTATAATCAAAGCGGGCTCTAAGAAAGAATGAACTTATTCTTAATGGATCATGTTAGCTGGATTTGGTTCAAGTGTTTTTTCTTAGAAGGGAGGATTATGCATTATAGTAACAAGATGTTCTTTTATTTCCTAGTTTATTAAAAGATGTTGATTGTGAAATAGGGTGTGCAGATATTTTAGATCTTACTGTTTTTAAATAGATGAGTTCAAAAGAGTGAGAAAAGGTTGTGTCAGAAGGTGAACTGTGCCAGAGGAGAACTAAATAATTGGGGTTGGGGGAGGGAAAAGTAAATATTCTTTTCCCTTGTTGTGTATTTCTCTTGGACATCTTTCGGTTGTTTGCTTGTGTTGTGTTTTTGTTAACTGGCTTTCTTAAGACTGCGAGAGCAGAGCGGAGAGGTGGTGCAGAGCTGTATGCAGATGTTCTTCCCTCTTTCTGGTGTTTCCCTCCCCAAAAAGTTGTTGGCAAATTAATTTCAAGGGAGTGGGGAGGGAAATGGGCCACTTGAGCTTTTTAGATTGGTTTGAGCTGTATATTTGTTTACAAAATGAAAGCAGGTGAAGTTTGTGCAACTTTAGAGAAGAAAGGAGAGTCCCCTTTCTCCTCCTTCCCCTTCTCAGGAGAGTTGTTAGAAAATCGAAAGCTTATTTTACACCCCTGTGGTTTAGAAGCCAAATAAAGAAAACTGCAGGCGAATGAGTGGAGTTTTGGCTTCTTATTAATAGAATCAAGATGTGAACCGGCCTCCTGACCCCCGGCAGCACCGTGCAGGTTCCTGGGGTTCCTGTAAGGTGAGCGGCCTCAGCCTCATTTCCCTCTGTGGGCTCGCCTCCCTCTCACGGCCCTTCTTCCCTGGGCTTGGCCCTGCTGATTTTGTACTCCTGCCCCCAGACTCTAAGAACGTGCATGGCAGACTGGGGCTCTGCATCCCTGGTGGTGGCCCCGGGAGCCTCAGGGCCTGGCTGTCCTGTCGCAGTGACTGGGTGGGGGTGGTTCAGCACAGCCAGGCCTTGTCCCGAATCTGGCTTTGTTGGCACTGGCAGAGACCCAGCTCTTTCCCAATCGCCTCCGGCCTCCCTTGTGCTGCGAGATAAGAACTAAGAATGGGCTTCACCTGAGCGGTTTTGTGCTTGTAGAAACCATTTCAGAACGTGGGTTGGTGGTCTGCAGTGTCAGGGAAAGTGTGTGATTTTGGTGGAGACATTTGTGATCCAGAGTATTTTCATGGTGGTTTCCTAAACAACACTAGCAAGAACTAAGAGTTCAGTTTATCCTCTTGGGTTTTTTTTTTTTTTTTTTAATTTTATAGCTACTTATTTATTTATTTATTATTTATTTTTTGGCTGTGTTGGGTCTTCGGTTCGTGCGAGGGCTTTCTCCAGTTGCGGCAAGCGGGGGCCACTCTTCATCGCGGTGCGGGGACCGCTCTTCATCACGGTGCGCGGGCCTTTCACTATCGCGGCCCCTCCCGCCGCGGGGCACAGGCTCCAGACGCGCAGGCTCAGTAGTTGTGGCTCACGGGCCCAGCTGCTCCGCGGCACGTGGGATCCTCCCAGACCAGGGCTCGAACCCGCGTCCCCTGCATTAACAGGCAGATTCTCAACCACTGCGCCACCAGGGAAGCCCTCCTCTTGGTATTTTAATGTTGCTCTCAAGGAGAGTTTTTTTTTTTTTTTTTTTTTGAGGTGTGACTTCCATCCTTCCCGCTCCCCTCTGCCCCAAGCAGCTGGGTTTTGCAAACCTCTGTCAAGCCACACGTTGTTGAGGTCAAAAGCCTGCTGCTTATTTTTGCTGAGTTTATGAGAGGTGTGAGCATGTAGTGTTTTTAGGTAGTGCTGTGGAATGCAAATTGGGTTGTCAAGAATACTGGAAGTATTTCTGAAGAAGGAGATAGGGTGAAAATACTTTTCATTATAACTGTCACCTCTCTAACTCTTCAACTTGAGCTGAATTTAACGATATAGAAGAACTTTGGTGCTTATTATATTGAATTCATTTCCTAAGCACTGTCATTGTTTTATATGAAATACAGCATAAGTTTCGTTATTAAAAAACTCAACAAATGCTATTGGGTACAGGGGACGCTTTTGCCCTTTCATTATTTGATGTTTTCTGTGTCTCAGAAACATGTGTTTCTAGAGGGGAGGGCAAGTTTGTTAATGCGATTCCCAAAGATTGGCTATTTACTCTAGGACAGAAAGGCATAGTGAGAGCAGAAATGTCATAGAATCTGCCTTCTTATGTTCCCCATTCCTAGGACTTTAGGATAAAACCTGCTTTTATGTTTACAGTAATTGCTGTCTAAGGGAGTTTTTGTACACATGTGAAATCATAATGACCTCTGTAAGACCACGTGTTATGAGTGCCTTGCTGGTGTTATCATGCCAAGCTGCCATTTTATCTTGTTAGTGATAAGCTTCATAGTTCTGCTGGAAATTGATTTTGTGTTAAGGCAAAATATAGGGTCAAGTATAGGATATTTCAAGATTCCAGTAAAATAAATATTTTATTTTACTTTTTAAATTTTTATTTATTTTTTGCCTGTACTGCGTGGCTTGCGGGATCTTCGTTCCCCGACCAGGGCTTGAACCCAGGCCACGGCAGTGAAAGCGCCAAGTCCTAACCACTGAACCACCAGGGAATTCCCTAAAATAAATATTTTAATGGTGGCAGCCTGGTTCTCTGTCATTCTGTCAGACTCTGCCTAGACCCTGGTTCCTTCCTCCTGTTCTTTTTGTTTAAGCTTACCTTTTTGTTTTTTTCCCCCTACAATGTTCTCTTTTTTTAGAATGCTCCCCAAACTTATAATCTGTCAGTATGTATTATTTTACCGTAAAGGTCAAATGCTTTATTTTCTACATGTCTCCTCTCCATTCCCTTATCCCATAGCATTGAAAACATTTTTATAATACCATTTTTGCTATTATTTATGTATTATTAACAGACCCCTTTGAGAAAGTTGTACTGCCTACTCCAGGAAAATATGGTTGCATAAGACATTTTGCATGCGATTTGCATATAATTTCAGGGGTTTATGAACGCTCTAAGTCCCATCCGTGGACTTCTGGTTAATACCCTAATTTAAAAAAATATATTGCTCAAAGTAAAAGTAGGAATGTGAACTTGGAGATATAGGGGGAAAAAACCATGTCCAGATTACTTGAAGAGTTATGGGTTGATGAACGATGAACATCTCAAGTATGCTTTGTAAGCAGGGAAGCAAAATGTTTGTTTGTGAAGGGGTGGGAAAATTTAAGCAGAAAATGGACATCTCAGATAGGAGCACTGAGCAGGGCCATTCAGGGGAAAGAGGAGGTCACTGTACACCTGTCCAGAGGCAAAATTATAGGGTGTTTGGGAGAATCTAGAACCCTAGCCTAATCACACATTTTATTTTTTAAAAGATTTGTGGTTAGATGAGTTTGGAAAATAATACACTATCACCCTTCAGGGTCTTCAAGACGCATATCAGCAGGTTGAAGTCCCGGAGGACTCCTGCAGTAAAGAACCCTGTTTTACATGGTTTAATCCACCATCTCCCAGACAGTTTTAGGTCCAGGGGATGCTTTCTGCAGAAAACAGTTATCAGTGGAACACACGTTGGGAAGTGAAATACCGGACTAGATAAACTTGTCCTTTCTAAGTTTTAGAGTCTGAGGTGTGGACAGTATCCTGAACCGCAATAAGCAGAGAAAATCCCAAAAGATTAGAGAGAAAATGTCACTGTGGAGGTGGCAGCAGCTAAGTGAGAACATAACTAGGCCATGCAGTTGTGTCTTCACATTGGCCCAAAGGGGACGCGCTAGAATGTGGGTGATGCCGTCGGACTGTGTTGAGAGGCACACAGCTCAGAGGTTGTGCGAGTTCCCACCATGGCTCCATGAGAAAGGGAGAGCAGACCTGAGAGTGTCCAGTTCCTTTAGAAACGATGTCACCCATTAAATCCAGAGCCCACCAGGCTGAGACTAGGTAATACACTTAGGTAGAAGAAAATTGCTTGTGACTCTGAGTGTAAAAGGCATTTTTCTTTTCAGCTGTGTGGATGCTCACGTAAGAGAAATTGCTTTCTTATTAAACAAAATGATTGTGCTGTGTTTAATGGGATCAGGACATCTCCATGCTGCCCTGTGGTATTCGTACTATTCTGGATAATGATTATGTGAAATTATGGATTCCGTGGGCTAAATTTAAGCCAGCAGTACAGGACAAAGGGGTGCTTTGATTCTACTGTGCATTGTTATCAGTCTCCTGGTTAGGTAACCCACGTTTTAATATGTTTCAAGGATTTTTTTTTTTTAACACAGATATTCTGCAGTATTAATAGGCTTTGGTGGCTCATACTGTACACCTGTACGTGGCTGAGTTCAGCCGTACCATGTGTGGTAGCTGGAGAGCTATTTTGGGAACAAACCTCATGTTTCCTCTAATTTTTAATAAGCACTTAGGTCTGCCTGGCTCTTGAGATGTGTCACAGAGTCCATCACATGCCACCTACTACAGTTCTAAAGAGGTACTAAAATTAGAATTCATGCTTCTTTTTTTTTTTTTTAAGTTAGTGATTCTTCTTCCTTTGCTGAAACTACTTCTAGTCAGCAATATTTGTTAAATAACCTCTTCTAAACCCATAAATTCCGAGCTAGAGTTTGTGAACCTTCAAACTAAAGCAAGAAAGAAGAAACTTAATACAAAAAATAGAAACATAATTCCTCTCATAGAGTTTTGAGGTTCCCAATTATTTGGTGAGGCTTGTGTTTTCCTTTAAGGATCTGGTTCCCAAACAATTCATAATAATTCAGTATTGTGGGTTCTCTCTGCTTTAATTCTTGCCTTCCTCTGGATCCTCCTTTCTTCTATCTCTCCCAATTTAGTGAGGGACCCCCCCCCGCACCTTGCTTCTCTCAGTTTGAAGCAGTCTTTTCGCCCCAGAATTGTGTTCTTCAGTGGATTCTTCATCTTCACTTGATGTGACTCTAATCTTAGTCCAGAGGAGGAAGGGATTGGCTGAATTCTGCTGACTCTTTGCTCCCCAGCTCTGTTGATACAGACACGCGTAGGGTGGGGATGACAGGGGATTACCAAGCAGTTGCTGAGTGATAAACTGAAACTGAGGCAACCACAAGCAGGATGTGCAAAAAAGAGCCCCTGAGACACACTGACCCATTGCTCTGAACCAGCTGTCTGTGCTGGGCCTGCTGGGAAACAGGAGGAAAAATCTAGTGCTTTCTCTTGAGCAAAGTTGTTAAGTACAACATGCGTCAGAAGCGTAATTCCAAAAGGTTTGGGGCCATCCCGATTTGGGGGTGGGGTGGGGGAGGAGTGTTACACATTTTATGGCGATTGACTTACTGGAAATTCACCATCATGGAAACAGAAATTTAGGGAAGGAATTCTGAATATGTTCTGGGAAGGCGCCCATTCATGGAATTGGTTTGGCAGGCAAATGGCTTCCAGGAATGCCAACCAGATTTATATAGCAAGATGAAGATGGTTGATAGTATCTTTTCCTGTTATTGCAACCTGGTGGTGGCTATAAACCTCCAACCTAGGACAAGGGCCCTCTCTCTCCACACGTGAACCTCCACTTCTTTTATTCTTGGCTTTTCACTATGGCCAGGGAGAGATTTCTCAGAGTCTCATCTGTGCACATTCTTTTTCTCTCCCTTTTCTTTTTGGATGCAATTAATAGAAAGATTACTAACAGTATTATATAAGAAACTTGAGATGTAAACTTGAGATGTAATAAACTCTAATAAATTTGAGTTTATTAGAAAAATTGAATGAGACCTGTTTGCATATTCCTAAATCAGAATAACTTTGCAAGAATAGGTTGTTTTTTATTTCCTGTCCACCATCTTCCTTTTACCCTGCTGTTATTCCAGTTAATAAGTAAATGACCCTTCTGAATTGAAACAGGTTTGGGAGTGTTCTTTAAAAGCATAACCTTTTTAAATGGGGATTTTCTTTTAAACAGGGCAGTTTTATATAAAAAGTATAATCCTGCTAGGTACTAACTTTATTGCTTATTTTAGGACCCCCAAATATTTAATTTGTATATATCTGTATGCTCTCAGCTATGTCTAGAATTGTGTGTGTGTGTGTGCGTGTGTACATATCACAACTAGAGTTTGTGGATTTAAGTTTTGAATTCAATTATTTTTCCTATTTTGAATGGTGTTTACTATTTGGTTTAGGAAGTAGCATACATATTTTAAGATTATAGGCTTTTCATAATGCTTCTCATAATGATCTTTTATGCAGTATGTGCCTTGCCCTGGAACTCGATGGGAATTTTGTGTTTCTACAAAGATGCTTCTGGTCTTTTCTCTTGGTGATCTTGAACAGAAGGTTTTCCCAAGTTTAATACATTTTTGACTGTATTTCAGTGGGTTTAGTTTTGTGAAACCCTTCTCCCACCCTCGAAAAAAAAAAACCCAACAAAGTTTAGTCCATTAAAATCTGATTTACAAACTTAGAAATGTTTTAGAATAAGTATCTGGGAAGCAAGCTCGCTCCACATCCGGCATATGAATTGTTTCTGTTAAGGGCTATCCCATTTCTTCAGACAGATTCCATCCTCTTCTTTTATCCCATTTATTCTTGACTGTGGTTGTGGATTGTCCATTTCAAGTTTCCTTTCAGAGTGTAGCCACATTCCAGCAAGAAGATGTTGGGTAGCTGGTTCTTTCCTAAAAGACCCACCTGGCTATACCAGCCCTCTGGGCAAAAGATTGAGTTGCTGCCCAGCACCACTTACCCCTAGATACAGCTGTCTTTGCAGGCTTCTGAGGGGTAAGCCATTTACTTACTTACTTAATTTTTTTTCTTTCTTTCTTTCTTTCTTTCTTTCTTTCTTTCTTATTGAGATATAATGGACATATAACATGGCATTAGTTTTAGACGTACAACATAATGATCTATGTATATCATTTTGAAGTACTACCACAATAAGTTTAGTTAACTTCCATCACCATACATAGTTGCACTTTTTTTTTAAGCCATTCACTTATTTAAGAGAGTACTGACAAAACCTTATGTGTTACCTGGGAGGATTAGCTTAACACAAATTGGTACTGCAAAGATGTAAGCCTTTTAAAAGTTTATTCTCTTTCATTATTAAAATATATGTGTTCGTTGAAGAAAATGTGAAAGCTATAGATTGCAAAAATGAAGAAAATAAAAATCACCTGTAATACTGCAGTTTATTGTTAACATTTTATTGTACTTATTTTCTGGTTGTTTGGTTGGCTAGTATTACGTATTATACCTATGGCCTTGAAACCTGGTTTTTCCTGCAAGCCTCAGGAACTTCGTGGTTTGATGTCTTGGTTAATTTTCATAAAATGGGTGGGATTATTGATACTTTTCCATGTCATTAACAATCGTTAATGACTTCATTTAAAAAATTAAACATCTTATTTTGAGATAATTGTAGACTCACATGCAGTTGTAAGAAATAACACAGAGAGATCCCATGTGCCATTCCTAGATTCCCCAATGGCAATGTCTTGCAAAACTGTAGTGCACACAGCCAAGTTAGTGACATTGATAAGTCAAGCTATAGAACACTTCTATCACAAGGATTCCTCCTGTTACTCTTCTATAGCCATACCCACCTACTTTTATCGTCTCCACCCTGACCCCTGGCAACTACTCATCTGTTCTCCCTTTCTATAATTTAGTCATTTCAAGAATGTTATATTAGTGTATATAAGAACATATGTGTGAACATAAATTTTCATTTTTCTGGGCTAACTGTCCAATGACTTCATTTTAATGATGGCATAATATTTCATTGTATCTCATTGTTTTTCATTGTATGTTTTCACTTAGCATAATGCCCTCCAAATCTATCCATGTTGCTGCAAATGGCAAAATTTCACTCTTTTTTATGGCTGAGTAGTATTCCATTGTGTATATATGCCGCATCTTCTTTATCCACTCATCTGTTGATGGACAATTAGGTTATTTCCATATCTTGGAAATTGTAAATAATGCTGCTGTTAACATTGGGGTGCAAGTATCTTTTAGAGTTATAGTAAAGTCTTTATGCACATCTTTTATTTCTAAAAGTGGAATTGATGCATCAGACTATGCGTAATTTTAAAGCTTTGCTTTTTTTCCTAGTATCTTTTTTCTTTCATAAAAACCTGCTAGACTGTTACCAGCAATGCCCATTTCTCATGCCCTTGCCAACACGGAGCATTATTACTCTAAAAAAATCTTTGTAAATTTCTGCCTTACCCCGATAGCAGCATAAACACAGCTTGACTGTTCGTTTTCCAGTCCCACTTGCCTAAGAAAATCTTTTAGAATAACCAAGTTGCCACCAAGACCTTGTTTTGTATGAGGTTTGGGAATCAGCTAAAGTGGTTTTGTAAAGCCTCAGAAGACTTTTGGTGTAAGATAGGTACAAAGAATTATAAGAAATCACTCTGAGTCCACCTGTTTCTATATGTTGTCTTCTGTTGTACCTCATAGTCACCCAGAAGAACTAGACAGGACCTTAAGAAAAGAAAAACCTTTGAGATGTGAAGCACTGTTTATAAAAGCTGATAAACAATATAGGAGTATGTGTGTGTGTCTATGTGTGTTATGCCCATTTGTAGCTCTTAGAGATGAGATGAGATTTAAGTATAGACTTTTAATGGAGCTGTTAAGTATATAGAGAGGTGAGATGCTTTTCTTTCTCCTTCTTACACTAAAGTATTTTCGTGTTTCTCTCAGTATGACTAGGCAGTGATTTTCAGGGAATAAGATAAGGTTAAGAATATATATCTACTAAAACCCAGGAAATGTATTTGTGTCTTACTGAGATAAATGACATCTTTGGTTTGAAGCTTACTTTCTGGTTGGAATGTGGCAAACTGATGTTCCTGCCAGTGTAAGACTTTTTTCCTTTTTGTGTTTCAAGCTCTATAGTTATTTGTTTTCTTCTTTACCGGTGGTACCATATTTAAGATGAATCAGACTGATTTCAGTAAAAATTGTTTTACTTGTAGAATGGCAGATCACTCTTACAGAAGGTTGGATGATTTCAGAAGAGATTGTGCCCACTAACTCATTTGGTGCTAAATTAATGTGATGAAGACAGACCCCATTCTTACAAATAAATGAATAAAGGAGGCTGGCAGAATCTGCCATTTCTCTTTTTAAAGTTATAAGAAGTTCTTATTCATTTTGCCATTTAAATACCTTATACAGATTCATAGCTGAAGACTAGTAACGAGTATAACAAAATGAGTAGATCAAGTAAAGTGACATCCATGAAAACTATTCACTTTTTCAGGGATGATAAAGAAAACTTTCTCTTTTCTTGTCATATTTTTCCAATTTATCATGATTCTTACAGCATTGGTGATCTTAAAATTAAGTATCTAGAACATTCACATGCATTTTGGCCTAGGAAAGAAAATATAGTATTGAACATCACGTGGTTTATTCTTATCTCTAGGTATATATAACCTGAGAATGCAGGAAGGGGGCTCTGCTTAATGGGGGAGAGAGAGGTGATCCCTTGGGGAGTTTTGGGTAAAGTACAGCCTTTCCCAAATTGAGTGTGTATCATCATTTTCCTTCACGGCAGTAGGAGGGATCTGGAATCTATCAACTTAATTGAAGCTCTGAGCTTAGTTCTATTTTTGAAATTAAAATTTTTCTCTACGTGGTACATTATAGGCAATTTTTAAATTTTAACAGAAGTATTTTTGTAATGATCATGGAAATATCTACAGGTCTGAGAACTCCTAGAAGAATCTTTGACTATGAAATTGACTAGGAATGGTGACTTAAGCTGCCCTGAAAGAGTAAGATTTGCTTTTGATCAAATGCAAACAGCAGTATCAGACTCTCAGACCATTTTGACTAAAATGATGATGTTTGATTCTCATCTGAGTGGTTATTAGGAGATGATTCAGCGTCATGCAGAATTAGTTTATTGAGGAGGTCAGAAGGTGCTAGGGGAGATGTATTATATAGATATTTCAGGAAAGTTTTGCTTATGAAAATCTAGAATTATGGTGGATGTAATAAGTAATAAAGAGGAACGGAAAGACAGCAGTACATATCTTGGTGACTAAATGAGGTGAAAATTTTTGGTTTCCTTTGACCTCTTCAGTGACAGGTTAAATTTTTGTGGATTATTGTACCTTTGGATGACTATGTGGAAGACTTCCTGACATATTTTTTTGTTCTTGAATTTAGATAACATTTAACAGCATCACGCCTTTGCCTGAAGTGAGTGAATGAATAGTCCTGTTTTAAAACTGTATTGGAGTGTGGAGGTTTCACATGATTTATTAGTACATCATGTTTGACATTGACCTATTTGTGAACAAGGAATATTCAGTTCACATTCATTGTTCATTATTGTGTTCGAACAACAAATAAATGTTACAGTTTTAGGGTCTGTGCTTGAACTGAATTTGAACAACAGCCTGCGACTTCAGCCAGAGAAAGTAGTATGTAGTATGAGGTTGAGGTAGGACAGAAAATTATGTTCAAAGGAGAAGTCACAAGATGCAATTATTTTGTAAAATGTGGTACTTTCATATCACTCAAAAGACCGGAGGACTTCCCTGGTGGCGCAGTGGCTAAGAATCCGCCTGCCAATGCAGGGGACACGGGTTCGAGCCCTGGTCCGGGAAGATCCCACATGCCGCAGAGCAACTAAGCCCGTGTGCCACAACTACTGAGCCTGCGCTCTAGAGCCCGCGAGCCACAACTACGGAGCCCACGTGCCACATCTACTGAAGCCCGCGCGCCTAGAGCCCGTTCTCTGCAATAAGAGAAGCCACCACAATGAGAAGCCCACGCACCGCACCGCAACAGAGTAGCCCCCGCTCTCTGCAACTACAGAAAAGTCTGTGCGCAGCAACAAAGACCCAATGCAGCCAAAAAAAAAGACCAGAAAAAAAGTTTTTTTAATCTTACAATGTGAACATGTGATGCTTGATAATTAATTTGCTTTTCAGATTGTCTTTGGTAAAATGTTTTGGATTTTTTAAATATAAGAATTACAAGTAAATTAAGACAGTTTGTGTCTTAACAAACTTTGGTCCAAGCAATTTTGGTCTGAAACGGAACAATATAAATTTAAGAGAGGTGGGGCAGGATGGGAACACAGCTAATTTGGTATTACGGTTTTGAGGACCAGAATTCTGTGATCAGAGCCTCTTTCTTGGTTGTCAATGATGTTCTTCTCAGTTAATGACTAATTGCTGCTCTTGCCTAGAAATCCAGAAACTCTGGAGATGAGGAATTCTTTCTGAAACTAATTCCGCAGTACATCACCCCTTTAGTTCACCGTCACGGGCTGTGCCCTGGCTTCTCTTCCCAAGGGCAGTTTGTTGTCGGCACATCTGTCTGGGAGGGTGGTGTTTTCTGCATAGTAATCAGGCTTCTGCAATTGCGACCTTCCTCCCCCTCACCTTAAACTCTTTGGGTTCTTGACACACACCTTAAACTCTTCTGTTCTTGCCACTGGTAGAACAAAAATCAAAAGGAGAACAGGAGAAAAAATGTTTTCTCAAATTTGATGTGTCTGCATAGTTCTGCCAGGCTGTGATTAAGGAAACCCCATTAAAAACTTCCTTCTCCTTCTTCCCAGGAAGCAGCCTTGTGAACAGGCAGGTTCAGAAAGCCAGGGAGCCAAAACTTTTTCCAGTGCTTTTACCAGCCAGTCCTGCTTTTACCAAGGGTTTGGTGATCAGTCTGCATGTTTTAAGTAGTTAAGATGTGTATTTTGATCACCGTTAGCACCTGCTGATTTGCACAGCTGGCTATTTGGCCACTGTTGTGTGTGATTTTCATTTTTGTTACCTTCTGTGACACCAGGGGGTCAGGATGAGGGTCCCATAAAGATAGCTCCACAGGAGTATATTGAAGAGGCAATGGTAATTCAACCAGCAAGTGTTCATGTTGGGCTTTGTTTTTTGTTTTGTTATGTTTAAAAAACAAATGAACCCCCCAAGATACTAGAATATTGAGGGGCAAGGTATTGTTGTCATCGGTTTTCAGACTCATGGAATTTAGAACTGGACTTTTTAATTTATTGTTATGTTTTGTCTTTCATACCCAAAAGGACATGCTTAGGAGATTAAAGGTTTGTTGTATTTTTTTTTTTAAATCACTAGTTGAAATACTGTAGAAAAATAATATTTCCTACATTCCTTTATCAGAAACTTGTTTCGCTAATACCGTGTTTTCTGATCCTGGTAAGGTTTTACGTCTTGAAAATTGGATTGTAAGATGCTTTTGTTTCAAACCCTGTTCGTCTTGCTCTATTCAGAAGCCCAGGTGACTGTGGATGAATTCTGCTCAGTCTCCAAAGCCTAAGGGAGGCTCCGTATTCTTGTTTGTCTGCCATCCTGACATGTAGTAATATATAAGCATCCTTTAATGGCTCACAGATTAAATTCTCTGGATGCTTTACTTCAGATGTTAAGGGAGAAATTTATTCATTCACTCAATAAATGTTTTTCGATGCCTACCATGTGGCAGGCACTGAAATGTGTATTCTTTAACAGTGGGTTATCCTGGAAGAACTAATCTTGATCATTACCAGTGTCTTGGTTCATCACAACAGCAGTTTGAGAGTTGATGGCAGGTCTGGCCTTCAGTACTGTTTATCCTATTTACTGCCATTTTCCAAGGACCTTGGTATCATAGAATGTCAGAGTTGAAAGATATGTAGAAATTCTAATCTAGTTCCCTCATTTTATTCATCAGGGGTAATGTAGAATTTCATATGCATAGTCCCAGTTGGCCTCAAGATCACCTCAAGTTTCTCTGTTTTAAGCATGTCTCTTTATATACTCAGAATCATCCTTAAAATGCTTCAGTTGAATGAAATCTCTAGTTCAGCCTCTTGGAAAACTTGATGCGTGGATAAATGGGCACGCCTACTTAAACATGATTGAGAATTGGCTATTACAGACCTATTTTCCGGTATTACGAGTAGTTCTACCAAAGAGGCTTATTCTAACTGGGAATTATCTTTTTTCCTCCAGAGGGAAATGGAACATGGACTGGATTAGGAACACAGTCTGAACAAAGTAGGAGGCTACTCAAAGAACTTTTCAGAACTTGGGTAAAGAAAAGAAAAGCCAGCCATTTTCTGATGCTTCTGCAGTTCTCCATCAAAAGCACAATCCAGAAACAAAAATACCCTGACAGAAATCAGGAAACCAAATATCCTACCTGCTAGCCAACTCTAGAGGTTCTGAACAGAGTGTACCATTGAGGATCCCTTTTAGCTGTCTTTGGGTTTATTTGAAAACCACTCCAGTGTGTGTTTATAAGAGGAAAACAATTTAAAAGCTCTTCTTTTGGCCTTGATACTTTTATAGGGTTTAGCATTGCTAATCGTCAGTTCTTCGACGTTTGAAGAGAAGCATGCTATTCTCAGAGCAAAAAAAAAATAAAATAAGAAGCTTAACTTTTTCTTCACTTCTATCCTCCCAGGGTCAGAAAACTGGCCCTGAATTCCCTGGACAGATTTGTTTCAACCTCAGGATAGTAGCTTTGGCAGTTAATGCTCAGCAGTATAGTGTGTTTCCTTTTGTTAACACTGAAGTAGCCAGAGTGCTTCCTCCAGCTGTGAGTGTCTGTTCTCTGGACCTCAAGATTTTGCCTTAATCCAAATGGACAGTTACCAGAGGACATGATGCAGAAGAGGTTATTGGAGGTTTGTTCTTAAATGTCTTTAAGATCGGCCTACCGTAATTCATGTTCAGTAAAGCGGTGGTTTATAACTGGTAAGCTGAGTAAATGGATTATCTCTGAGCCTTATTATTTTTAGCTTTTCCCCCAAAATGAATTGTGAATCATCATGTCACTTCCAAAAGGTTTTGTTTCCGTGAGGGCTTAGAGACAAGACAGGTCCCTGGAGTTGTTCTGGAAGAAGGCGATGGGTAGGATTGGTTGTGCTGACTGGGGGTAGTGTCCACCGTTCATGGAGAGTACCCCGGTGCCCACGGGGCTGGGTTCTAGGCCAGGCACAGCTGCTTGGTAGCTGAATGATCTTGGGCAGAGTTGTAAAGCGCTGGGTCTTGATCACTTTAGTTTTTTTTTAGTTTTTTTTTTTTTTGGTAATTTTATTTATTTATTTATTGGTTGCATTGGGTCTTTGTTGCTGCACGCGGCTTTCTCTCTAGTTGCAGCTAGTGGGGGCTGCTCTTGGTTGCAGTGCGTGGGCTTCTCATTGCAGTGTCTTCTCTTGTTGCAGAGCACGGGCTCTAGGCACACGGGCTGCAGTAGTTGCAGCACACAGGCTCAGTAGTTGTGGCTCACAGGCTCTAGAGCGCAGGCTCAGTAGTTGTGGCGCACAGGCTTTGTTGCTCCACGGCATGTGGGATCTTTCTGGACCAGGGATCAAACCCATGTCCCCTGCACTGGCAGGCCGATTCTTAACCACTGTGCCACCAGGGACGTCCCTCTTTAGTTTTAACATTAGCCCAAACATTGTCTGTCCTGTCTACTTCTTTCAAGGTGGTGATGAGCATAGAGTATTGAGATTGAACGTGGTTTTGTTAAGAAGGGAAGCAGAGGTACCAGATAGGCAAGTGAATTTGTTCTCACTGTATCTCTCTCTAAATAACTTTATGGATCACCTTTAGGGTGGAGGTATTTGTGTTTCTGGGTCAGCCACATGGACCAACAAAGTGACCTCTTAATTTGGAAGCAGTGTTGTTCTCACCTGTTTCTTCATGTCACACCCCTTTAGCAGTACACATCATCGCAGGTCCTTCAGTTGTAGCTTAGGGCTGACAACATACGTACATGCCGGTAACATGCCTAGAGGACTTGACTGTTGACCACAGGGATGCTTGTTGCCTAGGCTAGAGTCCTTTTGTCAAGCTCAGGAAACGTGCACCTTGGATTTAAAAAATATATGCACAGTCAGACAGAGAAAGACAAATACAGTATGGTATAATATATGGAATCTAAAAAGTAAAACAAACTAGTGAATATAACAAAAAGGAAACAGATTCACAGATATAGAGAACAAACTAGTGGTTACCAGTGGAGAGAGGGATGGGGACCTGATGGGGAGAGGGGATTAAGAGGTACAAACTACTATGTATAAAAAAGAAAAAAGAAAAAATATATACACACATATGTACTGTACACTTTTGAGAAGAAAAATGTTGGGATGGGGAATCTTTTATAACCCCCTTATTTTATGTGAGTTCCTTGCAGATTTGATCATATGCATATTAAATATTTACTTAGCTACATTAAGAGAGTTTGTTCTTTGTTTTATGTGTTTTGTTTTTATCCGTACGTGGGCATCATAATGACTATTTTAAATTATTACTTTAAGAGGACAAGGATTGGATGGATTTATAATTTTTTTAAACTAGTTCCCTGTTGGAGAGCCCTTGTTTTTTTCCCCTTTATTTTAGTATTCATTAATATTATAGTTATTGTTTTTTGTAATTTTAAAATAAAAGGACCGCATCTAAGAGTCTTGTAAATTGCTAAGTTTCTAACTGGGGACTCCTGATCAGGAACTCACAGCAAATTAGCTGCAGGGCAATTTGCCCCACAAGAAACGCAGTAGAATTAAGAGAGGAGGATTCAGTGTTAAGTCTGTACAGATGAGAGTCATGAGACTGGACCTCTCAGCCTAACAGGCTGAGCCTCTTCACCTTCGTGCTCTGAGTCAAAGAGGAAAAGAGAATAGATAAAGGACTGGTGGGGTGGGGGCGGGGGGGGGGTTGGTTTTTGAAAGAGAGAAATACCTTCCCGTTCTGTGTCCTTTACAAGTAGATATAAGGGATGGGAGTAGGGGGTGGGCATATAAGAGCAGTTCAAACAATTCAGAGAACAAGCCCCACATTTTTCTTGCATTCATGTTTTTTGTTCCTGTTTCCTAACGCCACTCCCCACCCTCACCTCCACCAGTTTGTGACCCAAGGAGGATAAAGATTTTTTTCCCTACCATCCTGCTGTTTGAAGTATTTGGATAATTTTACACTGAAATAAAATTCTGTCTCTCAAAAAAAAAAAACAAAAAACCTATGGTGATTTATTTTGAAATTCACCCATGGAAAAAATTAATCAAATGTATTGAGTTGTATAATTTGAATACATTAAAACTTTAACAATTTAAGTGTAAAATTTGAGTTTTAATAAATGTGTACAGTTGTGTAACTAACATCACAATCGTGATGTAAAACATTTCAAACATTTTTATCAACCCCCAGAAGTCCCCTCATGCTCCTCCTTTTCATTGAGTCCCCTGCCCCTACTCCTGGCCCCTAGCAACATCTGAGCCTGCTTTTTGCCTTTTCTAGAATTTTATATAAACAGTCATACTGTATATAGCCTTTTGTGTTAGCTCCTTTCACTTAGCATAGTGCATTTGAGATTCACTTCTGTCTTTCTTTTATCAGTGGTTCATTCCTTTTAATTGCTAAGAAGTATTCCATTGTATGAATATTCCATTATACAAATCTAGCATAATATTTTATCCATTTACCAGTAGACGGACATTGGACATTTGAGTTGTTTCCAGTGTTTTGTTTTTTTTTTTTTTACTATTATGAATAAAGCTGCTAGGAATATTCATGTTCAAGTCTTTTTGAGGTACATGTTTTCATTTATTTGGGGTAAATAGCGAGGGAATAGGATTACGTATAGCGTATGCACCTTTATGAGAAACTGCCAAACTGCCAGACCACAAAACCAGCAAAGTTTGAGAATTCTAGTTATTCCCCATCCTTTCCATCATTTGTAATTGTCAATTATTTTACCTTTATCCATTGTAGAATGTACTAAGTGTGTAATGGTAGATATCCCATAGTTTTAATTTGCATTTGCTTAATTAATAATGTTAAGCCTCTTTTCATGTGTTTATTTGTAATTTGTATTTCTTCTTTGCTCAAGTGTCTGTTGAGATCTTTGGCCTTTTTTAGAACTAGGAATATTTGTGTTCATACTGTTCAGTTATAAGAGTTCCTTATATTTTTTAATACAATTTTTTTTTTCAGAAATAAAATTTGCAGTTTTTTTCCTGTCTCTGATTGCTTGCTCATTTTCCTAACAGTGTCTTTTGAAGAACAAGTTTTTAATTTTGGTCAAGTCCAGTTTGTGCATTTTCTGTCGTAAGAAATTTTTGTCTAATCATGATGGTTTTTCTCTCTGTGTTTTTTTCAACAAGCTACATAGTTTTAGCTGTTAATTTTAAGTCTCTGATCCATTTGGAGTTAGTTTTAATGTATTGTTAATTTATCCATTGAGTTACCTTGTCACCTTAGTGTATTTCTGGACTCTTTTTTTCTGTTTTATTGATGTACATATCTTATACCAATACCATACTGTCTTTATTGCTGTGGCTTTATAATAAGTCTTGAAATCAGACAGTATAAACCTTCCAACTTAGTTCTTTTTCAAAATTGTTTGGCTTTATTACTAGTTTTTTGAGTTTTTTTTTTTCTTTTTAAAAATCATGATTGGATATTGAATTTTATCTGATGCTTTTCCCACGTTTATTGAGATGATTTTATGGTTTTTCTTTTTTAGTCTTTTACTATGATGCAATACATTGATTTTCAATGTTAAACCAACCTTGCATTCCTGGGGTAAATCCCACTTGGTCATGATATGTTATCTTTTGTGTTGCTAGAGTCTCTAGCAACACAAATTGCTAAAATTTTGTTAAGAATTTTTGTCTCGGTTATGATGAGAGATATTGATCTGTAAGTTTCTTATACTATCTTTGTCTGATTTTGGTATCAGGGTAATGGTAATCTCATAAAATGAGTTGGAAATTGTTCCCTCTTCTGCTTTCTGGTAGAATTTGTATTATCTTTTCCTAAAATGTTTGGTGGAATTCACCAGTGAATCCTTCAGAGTCTGGAGTTTTCTTTGTGAGGTTTTTAGCTACTAATTTAATTTATCTAATAGAGTTCTCTTTTTTCTTGAGTGAGTTTTGATAGTTTGTGTCTTTTCATAAATTTGTCCATTTCATCTAAGTTGTCAAATTTATGAGCATAAAGGTGTTTATATTATTCCCTTATTATCCTTTTAATACATGTATGATCTGTAGTGTTTTTGTTTTCATTCCTGGTGTTGATAATTTGTCTCATCTTTCTCTTTTTATTAGTCTGGGCAGAGTCATATGATATTATTGGTCTTCTCAAAGAATCAACATTTGGTATCACTGATTTTTCTCTCTTGCTATTATGTTTTTAGTTCCATACTTTCTGCTCTTTATTATTTGCTTCCTTTTGCTTGTAGGTTTAATTTGCTCTTTTTCTGATAACTTAAGATGGAAGCTTAGATCATTTATTTGAGACTTTTCTTCTTTCCTAATACAAACATTAAAAGATAATAAATTTCCTGCTAACACCTGCTTTAGCTGTATCCAACAATGTCTGTTTGTTTTTACACTCAGTTCAAACTATATTCTAATTTACCTTGTGATTTCTTCTTTGACCTATATAGTTTATTTAGAAGTGAATTTTTAAATTTCCAAGTGTTTGGAGGATTTTCCAGATATCATTCTATTATTGTTTTCTTACTTAATCTTTTTGTGGTCAGAGAAACTACTTGGTATGATTTCAGTCCTTTCAAAATTTATTGAGAGTTGTTTTATGGCCTAGAATATGATCTCTCTTGGTGAATGTTTAATGTGTGCTTGAAAAGAATGTTATATGCTATTTTGGCTGGTGTGTTCTATAATTGCCAATTAGATCAAGATGGTCAGCTTCATTTTGGACCTCTTGTTCTGTCAATTCCTGTGAAAAAAATTTTGAAATATCCAACTGTAGTTATGGGCTTGTCTCCTCTTTTCAGGTCTATCTGTTTTTGCTTCATGTATTTTGAAATTCTATTACTGGCAAATAAACATTTAAGGTTATTATATCCTCTTGATACGTTGACTCCTTTGTTATTATGGAATGTCCCTCTTCATCCTCACAATATATATTAAAAAAAATTTTTATTGGAGTATAGTTGCTTTACAATGTTGTGTTAGTTTCTACCGTACAGCAAAGTGAATTGGCTATACGTATACATATATCCCCTTTGTTGGATTTCCTTCCCATTTAGGTCACCACAGAGCATTGATTAGAGTTCCCTGTGCTATATACAGTAGGTTCTCATTAGTTATCTATTTTATACATAGTATCAATAATATATATATGTCAATCCCAATCTCCCAGTTCATCCCACCCCCATATTTTTTGAGCTGGTTATTAATACAGTTACTTCAGCTTTCTTTTGATTAGTGTTTGTGTGATATATCTTTTTTCACTCCTTATACTTTTAGCCTATCTGTGTCTTTGTATTTCATCTTTCTATATGTATGTAGATAGCATGTAGTTGGGTCTTGTTTTTGTTGTTGCTGTTGTTTGATCCAATCTGACAATCTTTGCCTTTTATTTGGAGATTTTTTTAAAAAGACCATTTCATATAATGTAATTATGACTTGTTTGGGTTTAAAGCTACCAAGTTGTAATTAGTTTTCTATTTTCCTATATGTTCTTTGTGTCCTTTCCCCTCTTGCCTGCCTTCTTTGGAGTTAAGTTGTTGTTGTTGTTTAAATGAATCCCTATTATCTCTACTCTTGGCTTTTTAGCTGTACCTCATTGTTATTTTATAATGGTTGCTGTAGGGTTTGTACATCTTTAACTGATTACAGTCAATCTTCAAATATACCACTTTACATAGAGTGTAAGATCCTTGAAACAATAAAGTGCCTTTCTCCCTTCCTGTTTAGTCCTACTTTACTTCTACATATGTTGTAAACCCCATAATATATTATTGTTATTTTGCTTTAAATAGTCATTACCTTTTAAAAAGATTGAAAATGAGAAAAAAATCCTTTATATTTACCCAAGTATTGATAATTTTTGCCTCTTCATTCCTTTGTTTAAATTCAAATGTCCATCTATATGGTGTCATTTTCTTTTTGCTTGATGAACTTTCTTTTAACATTTCTTACAGTGCAGCTCTGCTGGCAGTGAACTCTCCCAGCTTCTGTTTGTCTGAATAAGTCTTATATTATCTTCATTTTTACTAGGTATAGAATTCTAGGATGATAGCTTTTCTCCCTCCTTTGTTAAGGATGTTCATTCATTGTCTCCTGTCTTAACATAGTTTCTGAAAAGCAGTTTGCTCTTGTTCTTTCTTTATTCTTTTTAATGTGTCTTTTTTTCTGTTTTTAATTTTTTTCTTTATTGCTAGTTCTGATATGGTATACTTTTGTGTGGTTTTCCTTATATTTATTCTATTTAGGGTTTGTTAAATTTTCTTGGATCTGTGGGATTATAGTTTTTAATCAAAATTTTTAAAAATTTAGCGATTATTTTAAAATTATTTTTCCTGTCCTTTCCCTCTCTCCTCTTTTCGACCCCGATCTCATGTATCGACAGCTTAATATTGTCCCACAGGTCACTGATACTCTGTTAATTTGTTTTTCAGTCTTTTTCTCTCTCTCCGCTTCATTTTGGATAGTTTCTATTGTTGTGTCTTAAAGTTTACTGATCTTCTGCAATGTCTAATCTGCTGTTAATCCCAACCAGTATATTTTTTATTTTAGATCTTATATTTTTCTTCACTGGAAGTGCCACTGGATTTGTTTGCTTTGTATCTATCATTTCTCCACTTCCTTTTGCTCTACCTTCCTACTACATGGAGTATATTTATAATAACTTTTTAACAGCTTTGTTGAGGCATAATGCACACTAGTATATAATTTACCCACTTAAAGTGTAGAAATCAGTGGATTTTAGTATATAAACAGAGTTGTGCAACCATTGCCACAATCTAGTTTTAGAAAATTTTCATCACCCCGCAAAGAAATTCCATACCCGTTAGCAGTCCCTCCCCATGTTGTCCTACTCCTCTCCAGTCAACCACTAATCTACATTCTGCCTCTGTACATTTGATTATTCAGGACACTTCATATAAATGGAGTCATATAATATGTGGTCTTTTATGACTATTTTCTTTCACTTAGCATAATGGTTTCAAGGTTCATCCATGTTGTAGCATGTATCAGTACTTCATTCTTTTTATTGCTGAATAATATTCCATTGTATGGATAATTCCACATTTTACTCATTCATCAGTTGATGGACATTTGGATTGTTTCTACTTTTTAACTATTATTTATAATGCTGCTATGAACACTTGTGTACAAGTTTTTGTGTGGACATACATTTTTACTTCTCTTGAGCATATGCCTAGGAGTGGAATTGCTGGGTCATATTGTAACTCTATGTTTAACCTTTTAAGAAACTGCCAAACTATTTTCCAAAGAAGCTATGCCAGTATAATAACTTGTTTAATGCTCTTATCTGCTAATTCCATCATCTCCTGTCATTTCTGGGTCTGTTTCTATTGATTGATTTTTGTGCTGGTTATGGGTCATAATTTCTTCTTCCTTTGCCTGCCTGATGGTTTTTGCTTGGATAGCAGACATATATTGTTTGGGTGATAGATTTTGTTGTACTTCTTTAAGTAGTGCTGGACTTTGTTCTGGCATGCAGTTAAGTTACTGGGACTGAGTTGTATCATTCTGAAGCCATCTTTTAGGCTTCGTTAGGGTGGGTCCGGAGCAGTTGTTAGATTAGAGATGATTTAGCTCCAGTACTAAGGTGATACTCTAATGAGAATTTTTTTCTGATGCCATGTGTATTATTAATGAATTACTGCCATTTTTGTTGGTGGAAACATGAACTATCCCTAGCCCTGTAGAGCTCTGGGACTTCTTAGACCAACTGCTTTCTGGTGCTTCTCTTCCCAACTTTAGGTAGTCTGCTGTCACACAGATCAGAACTCAACCTGACTCTAGGGGACCTCTGTGCTGCCCCTTCCTCCCAGGTGTGCTGCCCCCTCCTCCCAGGTGTGCTGCCCTCTCCTCCCAGGTGTGCTGCCCCTTCCTCCCAGGTGTGCTGCCCCACCAAATCTAGCCATCTTGGCCTCCCTGAATACTGATCTCTACCCTTTGACTCAATGTGACTACCATCTTCTGAGTTCCCCCTTCTCTGTGCTGTGGCTTGGAAACTGCCTCCTAGCAATAAGTTCAGACAATCATAGGGCTTGCCTCACTTGTTTCAGTCTTCTCAGGAATTAAGTTCTGTGCTGCCTGTTGTCCAGTGTCTGAAAACAGTTGTTTCATATATTCTGTCTGGTTTTCTAGCTGTTACTCCCTCATGGCTGGAATCCATGATAAATGCGATGTCTGTGCCAAAATCTTTTACTACATTAACTGTTCAGAGCAGAGCCTATTATAGGGAATAAAAAAGGAGTCAGTATCACTGTGGGCCCAAGGCAGAAAGCATTCCACCTGTATACAGAAGTGGTACCTTCGCTTTCCAACTTAGGGCATTTGTGATTTAAAGAAGAGATACCTGGATCTTCAGTGTGCTAGTCATTGTTTGAGTAGTTGCCCCTTTTAGTCATCCAAGTAATATTTATTTATTTATTTTATTTTTATTTATTTTTGGCTGTGTTGGGTCTTCGGTTCGTGCGAGGGCTTTCTCCAGTTGTGGCAAGCGGGGGCCACTCTTCATCGCGGTGCGGGGACCGCTCTTCATCGCGGTGTGCGGGCCTTTCTCTATCGCGGCCCCTCCCGCTGCGGGGCACAGGCTCCAGACGCGCAGGCTCAGCAATTGTGGCTCACGGGCCCAGCTGCTCCGTGGCATGTGGGATCTTCCCAGACCAGGGCTCGAACCCGTGTCCCCTGCATTAGCAGGCAGATTCTCAACCACTGCGCCACCAGGGAAGCCCAAGTAATATTTATTAAATACCCACTGAGTACTTGGTGCTCTGCTAAGCATTACTTCTCATTATTCCTACTTCTTAACTGAGTATAGCAAACAAATGAAATAAAAATAATTTTCCTATTCTGGTTACCAGTTGTATTCCTGGATTTATCTCTCAAGCTTTGACATTCAGAAACTGGAAGTGGAATATAGTATATTCTCAGCTGTAAAACTGATCTTATTTCTTCACTGGCCATCTGTTTATTTGTGTTCAAGAATAACAAAAATTTCATAGCCACGTCTGTACTATTTAATTACTTAAAACAATGAATGGGCTGGACCATGCTTGCTCCACTTTTGAAACAATTCCTCCTATAGGCTGTTGAAGTAGGGTGCTAATGCCTCTGATGAAGAATAAAGACCAGACCTACATAAGCATATGTTGTATGGCTGTCTCTGAAGTCATGAGGGTGTGATTAATGGTCCTTAAGAGTTTTACTTTGACATGTCTTACTCTTAAATCTCACTTAGGCTTGGTTGCAAAGCCTGACAAATGAGTCTTCCATACATGCCAAGCTAAGACATGTCACTGCCTTCTTGGGATCCCATTTCCTAAACCCGCCTGGGTTTCTCACAGGTTAAGTTTTAGGACCAAACTTGCACGGAGTCATAGGGAATCTCCACAGATCATTCTTAGGGCAGAATAGTTAAATAGCATTCTTTGCACGAGAGCATGGTCTATTTCCCAAACCAATTCTAACAGTGTCCTCTGTTAGATCTTTAAGTTAATTAAATCCTTTCATTATACTTTTGAGTTAGAAAACAGACCATGCTTGTATTCAGGAGCCCAGAGACACACAACATCATTGACTGATTCCTGTCTTAGAGGTCTTGCATGGTTTCATGTTGCCTTTTTTATTTGTTTTTGTGTGTGAAACATTTTCCTTAACACATTTAACAGTACTTATTTTTTTTGCCTGTCCTTTTCCTTAAGTAGGAGGAAAATATTTGATGGTAAGTAGCCTCAGTTTATTCCATCTGGAATCTAGATGTTTCCTGTAGAAACTAAAATTACCTGCTTTTTGCAGACAGGGCCCCTATATTTCTTTACAGATCTAAGTACTTTATAGTGTTTTATAGGCGGAAGGGGCTGTGTGTGTTTGAAGGCATGACACTTTTCTGGTGGAGCTGGGATCATTTGTATTATGAAGCCATGTTTCTGAGTCTGAGGATGAGAATACCAAGTTATTTATCTTGGACAGAACTAATAATTTGTTTATAGTAAGAGTCTTTTATTTTTCAATAGCAGCTGTTGTTGGCAGCTTATTACTAAAGATTTCAAGTTGTAGTCTTTAATTTGGGGTTGGAGTAGGAGAGAACAAAATTAAAATTACTAATGTTTTTACTTGATAGAAGTTGTTTTATTTGATACAGGGCCTAGCTGGTGTCTTTGTCACATAGTGTTTTATTACTGACACGCGGCAAATGATTCTATCTGTGCCTGTGACCTGCCCCAGTATCCCAGATGTAGGCACTTCTTAAATGTTTGAACGAATGATACAACCAAAACTATTAAAATGCTTATTAAAAGCATGTCTTATTTATATCTCCACTTCCAAAGAAAATTTTGGGGATAACTAGTATTTCAGTTGTTCACTTAGGATAATTTTGTTTGGATGCAGAATCTATGTTCTTATGAAATCAGAGTTTATGAAATAAGATTGGGAAGAAATAGAGTGTATAACTGGGCACATCCTGTACTGCTTAGTGAATCACCAGACTGGTGTAATCGCTATTAAGCATTTTGGAAGCCAAGCTTGTATGTCCTTGCTCTGCCTGAATAGCTAGGAAGTTACCCATGAGGAGCAGGAATTCATCCAGGATGTAGTTATCAGGGTGACGGAGTGGAGCTTCTGTTCATGTAAGCACGCCGGCTGCCTTACTCACTAACTGCCTGTGTGAGTCCCAAAGACATCAGATGCCATCAAAACCAAATTGGGGCCCTTCCTTGGTCATTTTTAAGGCCACCTCAGGAGTCACATTCAAAATACAATTTGCAAGTCAACACCCAGAAGAAAGAATTATGTATATGCGTAGTGCATGATATATACCTCAGCTACTACAGGGAAAAATCACTGGAATGAATCTCTCACCACATTGGCCAAATTTAGTCCAGTACAGACCCGCTTTGGAAGGAGCAGGTGGATCATTAGGAAGAAAATGCCTGGAAAAAGTGAAATCCAAACATAGGGCCAAATTAGGTATTCATATCCTCCTGCCCTTGTAAGGTGTAAAGCCTTTTAAGTGTTCTTAAATGGTATGCAGAAGGCTGTGTATATGGACATTTTTCTGGGAAGTGGCGGTGTAGCATTCACCAGACTCTCAGAAGAGTCCATAACTCCACAGGATGAGGATCCACTGACCTAGAGCAATGGTGTGGTTGTGAGAAGAAAGTTAAAGCTTTGAGCCCATCAGAAAGGGCGATATTTATCCCTGGAAGAAAAACCAGCATTTATTGGCCTTCAGCTGTGCCTGCCTGCAGAAGCCCCTCATTCCAGCCTCTAAATCCTTTGAAGGAAAGACTGTGATTTCCCTTGTGGGCAGTAACATTTCCAATAGCTGATCAGGCAGCTGTGAGACAGGGAGCTAAATTTTAAAGAACTTCTTGCTTTGGAAGCACTTTTTCTTCTCCTTTGCCAACCCCACTTCTTGGCTTTCCTTGAGAATCCTGGCGGTCTGCAGTCCTCAGCACTCTGGCCCTTTTGCACTCCTGCAGTGTCGTGGCCTTCAGCACAGCATTCATTGTACATTGGTTATACATGAGTCTGGAATTAAAGCGATCCATATTCGAAACTCAGCTCCATCACTTATCAGCTCTATGACTTTGGGCAGGTAGTCACTTTGAACCTCAAGTTTTCAGCTATAGAATGGGGATAGTAATGCTCCCTATATTATAAGGGTGTTGTAAGGATTGAAAGAGATAATGGACATAAAATGACTTGCATAGAGTTTGGGATTATAAGCTTCCAATAAACTTTAGCTGTTGCTATTAGATGGTGATGATGATGAATGTGTAATTACCCTTTTCTTTTCTCAACTTGATTGTCAGCAACTTGAGGGCAGGAACCATGTTTTATCCTTTTGTATATCATGTAGAACTCCTAGAGTAAGTTGCTTGTTGCTTACTCAGTGTGATTTTGCATCCCTGTGAGTCCACCATCAGAGTCATTCCACATTGTAGGCTTGTGTCTCACCTGTTCCAGTTGTCTATGTGGGCATCAGGACGCTTGTCCAGGGCTCCTAGAGACAGTCCTCAGGCAGAGTGTTGGAATTGTTGGCTTCGTTTCAGTGGCCAGGTCCAGTTTCACCCTTTGGTCATGGATGTTTGGTGAGGTTCAGACTTTCTGCAGTTCTGGAGCTTCTTACAGTGCCAAGCCTGTATTTCTTGGGTAAGACAGAGAGTTGGATTCCGTTCTGTTCCCTTATAAACAGGGGGATAGGGAGGGTGGGAGGGAGGGAGACACGAGAGGGAAGAGATATGGAGATATATGTATATGTATAGCTGATTCACTTTGTTATAAAGCAGAAACTAACATACCATTGTAAAGCAATTATACTCCAATGAAGATGTTAAAAAAAAAATTTTTTTAAATAAAAAATATCAGAAAGCCCAATTAAAAGTTGATAAACTCAACATAACAAAAAGCTGAGAAAGGCAACCTGGGATTACTTACAATAAATGAATGAATGAATGAATGAATGGAAAGCAGCTTCAAGTCCCTGCTACAAATGGGGAGTCAGCTGTTTCTTTTTGTACCGTGTTTCCTACTGGTGGCATCTCCATTCCCACCTCCCCGCTTCAGCCCTGCCACAAAGGCCGAGCCCTCAGTGTAATGGTGTCTTTGTCAGGCTGTACTCCTCTCAACAAAGATTCATTCACACTGAAGTCTTAGTCACTTGTAGCAGTTCATGTCTTACTTCTCCCCCTAAGAAAACAGGAATTTACAAAGAGAATACGCAGAAGTGCTATCTTAAGCCAGTAGTTCTCAGCATGAGCAGGGGACCTGTGTGTGTTTGTCAGGGGAAGAGGTTTACCCCCAGGGGACATTTAGACACCTTTGATTGTCACAACTGAGGGACTGCTCCTGGAGTCTGTGGGTAGAGGCCAGGGGGGCCGCTAAACATACTCCAGTGCACAGGACTGCACCCTCACAGCAGAGAATCCTCCAGCTCAAAATGTCAGTAGTGCCAAGGCTGAGAAACCTTGCCTTACACCTGACAGGGGTCCAGGCTCTTTCCCAACTTATGGGGGAGAAAATTGGAGGCGAGAGGGCTTCAGCTCCCCACAGTCAGGCCGCTCAGTGCCTGCCAGCCAGGCGATGCCTAATGGCAGGGCGTGCGAGGAGGACTTCTCCTGAATTTGGCTTCAGGCTCATGCAGTCAGGTTTATACGACATTAGGGACGGTCGTGGGCCTGAGGCCACTGAGGAGTAAGTCGCAAGTTGTGTCTGGAGAGTTGGGAAGAAGGAAGCAGAGGCATCTGAAGCTTTGAGGAGTGGTCGGGGCAGCTCTCCTTAATTTCCTCTTGGAGGGCAGGAGAGCTGGGGAGAGTGGAAACTTTCTGTCTTGAGGTTTGCTCTGTTCCTGAGAGTCCACTTGAATCAGCCAGGAGAAGGCAGAGGAAAGAAGAAGGAAGATGGATCTTGTCCAGTGTAATTTCTACTTGGGATCAAATCAGAGGAAAGAGTCCCTGCCCCTTGGAGAGTTATGAGAATATGGTTGAGTTGAGATTATTTTCCCCACTAATATTTTTTTTTTTGGTGTTTTTTTGTTTTTCAGTATCTCTCTCTCCTTCCCTTTCCTGGTATTTCCCCTGTTCCCCCTTCTCCCCACAACTACACAGACATTGAGGGGAGCCTTTCTGCCCCTCTGGGGAAGGAACCAGCATGTGTGGAAGCAGCAGCAGGCATTCTTCCTGGACCACTCCTTACTCATTGCTGTGGTGATCACACATCCAGTTTCCACGGATGCTGTGTGGGTCCATTTGCCTTACTCGTTTACTCGGAGCAGGGGTGTCAGCAGCAGACGTAGATGAAGTGACTCACTTTGCAGATGTCTGTGGGAGAGCCGGGGCCTCCCGTGTGCTGTGTCTCCCATTCAGGCATTCTTTCAGAAACGTGCTTCTCTGGAGTCCTAGAATCATGCGGGCCTTAAACTGGAAGTGTTTCCCCTTCCGGAGCGGCAGTGGAGGCAGCAGGAGCATCGGCCGCTTCCCAGGTCGGGGAGGCCACAGAAGGAGTCTGAGACGGGCAGGTGCCACGTGCCCACCTCTGCTCTGTGGCATGGTTCCCTTTCTCATTGTGGGCCCATCATAGGACCGAAGCATGCCTCAGAAGCCTACCAGAATCTGCGGACGCTTTCCACTGTCCAGTCTGGGGAGGATTCTGTGTGCTTCTGGGCTAGCCCTCAGGAGGGGTCAGGGCAGACATCCTGAGCCCTAGATGTCTCTGGAGTCTTCCTGATGAGCTTGTAAGCTGTTTCTTGTCATGGTTTCTGGGTCATTGGCGAGTGTGGATAGGAGTTGTAGGACATTCTGTGGGTGAGTAGAAGATACTTGTGGTAAGTAGGTTTTCGTGAACCCACCTGCACATGCAAAGCTTTCCTTAATGTCTCTCCTCCTCACTTTGGGTGGAGACACTTGCTACCTCCAGGTTCCTCCCTAAGGACAACTCAGCCCTGTCTCAGGCTCCGAACTGACAGACACTGGCTCAGCCCCATTGTGGCCCCCGGGCCTGGCCCTTCAGTTGTGGAAAAGCCTGTTTTTACCCTGGGTAGACCTTGTCAGACTTCTTGCTCCTGGGTATTTGCTTTTTTGATGTCATTAACAATAAGAAATCACAAAGCCTTTTTCCAGGAAGGCAAAGGAATATACCCCTGTCAATCTTCTGACCTTTGTGGAAAACACAGTTGTAACAAATCAGGTATTTATACGAGGTTGTGCTGATTCATTAAGGAGTAAAGAATATTGGCTAATAAAATTCAGATCTTAGGCTGTGGGTTCATATACTGGTCTTAACAAGAAGAGTCTTCCTCCTTTCATGATATTGACTATTCTTAATGTTTCCTCTTTGGGGATCAGTTGATACAAGAGTTTCCCCCTTTCACCAAAAAAAAAAAAAAAAAAGAGAGAGAGGGAATGGACCTGCAAATTGCATTGGTTCGTTTGTGAAATGAACTGTGAAGTAATGGAGAAATCTGTATTCCTCAGGGAAGATAGGTACCAAGTTAATGGGTAGGTAGGAACCATCATGCCACCAAGGTTTTGACATCTGGATTGCATACAAATGACAAAGACATCAGAGGCTAGTTAGTGTTGGAGCGGGGAAATTTCCTTCTTCCAGTGAGAACCTGTTTGGTATTTTGGGAATGTTCTGGGGAAAAGTTCTCTCACTTGCTTGGAGAGCAAGGTCCAGATCAGATTGTACCCGTGCTTCCCAGGCACTTGTGTCTGAGCTTGGAAGCCCATGGATGATGGAATTTAGGGTGTGTACCTCCTTTCCTTGTTTTGAAGAGACATTTTTTTAGGGTGGACTAATGGTAAAAAAAAATCTTTTGGTTTACTCTAGAAAGATTTACAGCTCTTTGGGCACAAATCCAAGGAAGTTCAAGTAAAAGGGTTAGGTTTTATAATTATATTTCAAGATGTGAAGGGGGAAATTATCAAGTTTATCAGACCAGTAGGTTGCTTGCTTAATAAATAGCGGCAAGAATGAAGCTATGGGTCTAGGATGAGTGCAGTTTTTAGGAAAGATTTGTAGTTGCAAGGTAAATACTGTATGTGGACTTGGAGGGAAGAATTTACATTGCCACTTTATTTTGGCAGGAAATAATCAAAATGTAAAAAGTTAAAGTTGGTGTTGCATTTTGGTAAAGCTTTAGATGTGTTTTGATTTCTTAAAAAACTTTTTTTCTTTGTGTAAAAGTGAGGATCAAAGAAATCACAAGTGCATCCTCAACTGAGTGGAAATGGGTGCTGGTGTTTCTCATGTTTATCATATTTTTTGCAGTTACTTAACATTTTTATAAGACCCCGACTAAAGAGTATTAACTGAACACATGCCGTGTGTAGAGGATTAAATATTTTATCTGGTATTTGTTACAATTTAAGCAGGAGTATTGATAAAACTATCTGTAATGAACTGGCATGTATGTGCAGTTATGCTTTTCTTAATTCTTATTTAGTTTCCTGCGAAAAGTTTAATTTCTAAATATTTTCATGCTTCTTGGTGAGTTTGCTCAATCGTAAAATAATGATTGAAGTAATAATTTTGTTAGGTTGTTAGGTGAGTGGTCTCCCCTTTTGTATAGTCATAACAATTAGTTTTTTCCTTTAGGTTTATTGATGAAGACTATAGTGAAGATCCTAGGCTGCTCACAGCACCCCAGTTAAAGGTGCATTCTTGTGTCTGGTCTGAGATACTTGTCTTCGCTGTATTAATCATTGGTACTAGCCAATAGATTTTAACTTCTAAAAGATACAACGATAAAAGGAATTCTTTCTCTAAAACTAAAGAAATCCTTACTCTGGGAGGTTGTGGTGAGAAGACTTCGAAGCTCTACAGCCTTTGTCAGGATCTTCTGGCGAGATCATCACTCCCCCGTGACTCACCTTTGGTGTAATAGAGGGGTGATGTGACTTGGAGTCAGAGCTGGGACCCAGCCCCACCCTGCCACCTACCAGCTGTGAGAGCTGGGGTGAGCTACCCGCTTTGCCAGGACTCATTCATCTTCTCTCTAAAGTAGAATAGTATTGCTATGTGCTGGGTTGTTTAAATGGGGTTATGGAATGCTGAGATGGTGCCTCCCCTGCACGGGCGCTTCGTGCGTGATGGCTTCTTTCCCTGCCTCTTGCCTCCTTGTAAGGGAGATCAGAGCAGGTTGACTTAGAATTGTGTCCAGATTCAGCCGGTGTGTTGCATAAGCTTAGTTATCTGCTTTTCCTTTCAGTTCTTCCTAGGTAGACAGCTGGTGTGGGGGAGGTTGGCGGTGGGGGGAAGAAGCCGCTTGAAGCGGGCTCTGAGGAGGGGACGTAGTCTGAGGCTTAGTGTAGGTGCACACTTCAGTATGACCCTAGACATCCAGAAAGTGTTAATTTATGTCCAGTACACTCTCTTAAATTGGCTAACATTTTAATGTTTTGGCATTGAGAAGTAAACGTTAGTTTATGAAAATTTCACTTATGTGTAATCCCTGTATTTTCCTGTGGTATGAGATAGGTAAGGTGTATCAGTTGGCCTGGGTAGAGTTTAAATCACTGTTAACTCCGAGGAGGTGATCTCCGAGGATGCTAGCTTTCTTTCCTGGGGTGTCAGAACTCATTGGTTGCGTTGCCAGCTCAGATACCTGTGGCACCTTGTCCTCCTAGCAAGTGGTCGCTGTTTTCTGGAATATCTTGTCACTGCCTTAAGGCACAAGCCCTATTATTTTAATCCATGTTCCTAGGTTACTTAATGACCTGAGCACATATATCAGAGATGCACAGGCAGGCCATTGATTTTTGAAATGAAAAACTCTATAGCCAGGGAGGGCAAGATAAAATCGGTTTATAAGTTACAGTGGTTCAGGGTTCTCTGCCTTCTCAGATTTTTTGTTGTTGTTGTTCCTAGGAATCATTGATATCATGGATTTTTTTTTTTTTAACCTTTACCATTCTGCATATTTCTGAGTAAAATGTCCTGTGAGAACAATCTTGTTTTCTTTTATCTGGTATTTTATGTTCCCTAACTGGCCATGCCAATACTTTGATTAGGAATTTAGGTGATTTTTATTTTTTTATTTTTTTTAATTTATTTATTTTACTTTTGGCTGTGTTGGGTCTTCGTTTCTGTGCGAGGGCTTTCTCTAGTTGTGGCAAGCGGGGGCCACTCTTCATCGCAGTGCGCGGGCCTCTCACTATCGCGGCCTCTCTTGTTGCAGAGCACAGGCTCCAGAAGCGCAGGCTCAGTAGCTGTGGCTCATGGGCCTAGTTGCTCCGCGGCATGTGGGATCTTCCCAGACCAGGGCTCGAACCCGTGTCCCCTGCATTAGCAGGCAGATTCTCAACCACTGCGCCACCAGGGAAGCCCCTAGGTGATTTTTAAATACACGGGCATAACTCCCTATCAGTCAGCTACTTCAAATAAGGGGAAAGGTTTCACATAGGACATGGTGTGTGGGTCGAGCCTTGAGTTTTTCTTTTTTTTAATTTTTAAATTTATTTTTGGCTGCATTGGGTCTTCATTGCTGCACGCGGGCTTTCTCTAGTTGCGGCGAGCGGGGGCTACTCTTCGTTGCGGTGCATGGGCTTCTCATTGCGGTGGCTTCTCTTGTTGTGGTGCATGGGCTCTAGGTGCACAGGCTTCATTTGTTGCAGCACGCGGGCTCTAGAGCGCAGGCTCAGTAGTTGTGGCGCGTGGGCTTCGTTGCTCCACGGCATGTGGGATCTTCCCAGACCAGGCATTGGATTGAACCCATGTCCCCTGCATTAGCAGGCAGATTCTTAAGCACTGCGCCACCAGGGAAGTCCCGAGCCTTGAGTTTCTTTAGGTGAAGAGGATGGATAAGCTCCGTGAGGGCAAAGACTTTGTGTCTCTAGTTCACCCTGTATTTCCAGCCCCTTACAGACAGCCTAGTGTATGGTGGGTGCTCCAGAAGCAGTTGTCAAGGAGTAACAACCACAGACAGTGGGAAGAAAAGGAACAGGTCCGCCCAAAGGTCAGGACAAAGGGTGTGTTCTTTATGCTGTAGGGCAGGAATGGTCAGTAGATGCCCTCTTGCATGCCAACCTGCTGATTAATGGTGGCTTCTGAGGTCACTCTTGGACCTGTCGGGAGGGAGGGCTTCGAGCTCTTATGGACCTTGGGTGGGGGATGGAGCGGGGTGGAGCAGATGTCCAGTTGCTGTGCATTGCTCCCCAGTGGATTAGAAATGGGAAGTAAAGGAATCTGACCTTTATGTTAGGCCATTTTCAGTCTGTACCAGTCATCCTTCGCCTATCCCCAGAATGGGCCCAGGCAGGTCAGGAGGCTTTGGGGACTGCTGAGGTGGGAGGAGCTAGAGGCTTGGACCCAGGCAGTGGAGCTGAGTGAGGCACTGTCAGCGGTCAGATCCATCTCTCTATTGCACCAGAGTCAATTACAGTTGACCCTTGAACAAGGGGGGCTTGCACTGCATGGGTCCACTTATATGCAGATATTTTTCGACAGTAAATATTGCAGTACTGTGTGGTCTGTGGTTGGTTGAATCCGAGAATTTGGAGGAACCATGGATTCAGAGAGCCAACTGTAAATTATACATGGATTAAACCACCCACCCCGCACGTTGTTCAAGGGTCAACTGTATTTACTGATGACTCTGCCTTAACCGGTTCATAATATTGATTGCTGAGTAGGATGTGAAGAGTGGTCTCTGTTCTCCAAGAGCTTGCAGTCTCATTGGAGAAATAACAGCAAAAAAAGAAAAAAGAAAGGTAAAACAAAAACCCAGGTAGTATGTTTTACAGTATAGTTCAGCAACGAGAGCACAGATGGTGGAGCCGTGAGTGCCTAGGTTTAAATCCTTTTATTTATCAGCTGTATAACCTTGGTCAAGTGACTCCCTCAGTAAGTTTGCTCATCTCTTAATAGTATCACCTACTCCTTTAATCCTTACAGCAGGATTAAAGGAGTCAGTATATGCATATTTAAAGTGCCTGGCACACAGTTAAGTGCTGTATAATTATGTTGGCGGTAGAGTCCCTAAGCCTCAGTTTCCTTTTTATAATAAGAACGTCACAGGGTTATGAAGGTTGAGTGAAAAATTGTCTATAAAGCATCTAGCACAGAGCTTGGAAGAGACCGAGTGCTCAGTCACCAGTAACCATTATCAGTCTTTGATACTTGCCCCTTGGTCCAAGTTTGTTTGGTTCTTCCTCCACAGAGATATGGGAAGATGCCATGTATTTTAGTTCTCTGTTTTTGCTTTCAGTTTCAGAATCTACTTTTCAGTACAAAATATGTGGCTTCGTGCTAAGAAAAACAACAAGATTACCTCTGTGTACTCTTCTCCCCTCCTCCAAAAGCCCTGAATGAACTTGAAGTCTCTGACTTGCATATTTAAGCATTAACTAAGATAAAGCATGAGCTCAGCAGGAGCTTTCTAATGGCTAATCCACAGTAACTCATTTCCTCAATCTTTTTCACCTATACAAGAGAAGCTCTAGCGGGGGAGAGGACATTTGTGTGGTCCTTTGAAAGGAATGTCACTCAAAGGGCTTGGGTGGGAGGAAGTGTGGCGTTTCACCATGGACTTTTGTCACTTGGTACATGACTCTTCTCTGGTCCATTTGCTTCATCCAGGACGTGAGGTGGGGCAGGGAGGAGGAAGGAGGCTCCATCAAAGTTCTAAGTAGGTGCCATGGCGTTGAAAGCATTTAAACCCACACTCTCCACCAGCTGTAATTAGGAAGAGGTGGGACAGTCCTCTATCCTGGGATGGGGTGGGGAAGACGCCATCACACAACATCACACACGCCACACTGGGCATGGCAGGCAGAGGCAGAAGGTGGGAGGACCCTTGGGTGGGTGAAAAGTTTTCACACAATGAGTGAAAAAGTTTTCACACAATGAGTCTTCTGATCTTTAGGGAGCTTTGAACTTCTGCAGTTGGGATGGGGTCTTGGAGGATCCTTTTTGCCTAAGGTTGTGTCATGGTTCAGATTTTGGGCTTTAGGACATACCTGGGTTCCAATCTGAACTCCTTGACTTGCTGGTAAGACCCGGAGCAAGTTCTATAACCTCTCTGTGCCCCCATTTCTCACAGCTAAAATCCCAATTGAGGATTACATTCAGGCTATTAGCACAGTTCCTAGCAAAAAGTAATCCTTTACTATTGGTGGTGAATAATAGTGATCACCAACAGCAGTCAGAGGTGCCAAGGAGGGCAGATAGATCAGAAGAATCAAGCAGCATTTTCAAGGACGAGGGATCAGAGTTACCTTCTATCTAGATTGTGAAGGGCCCCTCTAAGACCTTCTCCCAGTTCAGTTCTGTAGGAAAGGCCAAGTAAGGTTGAGGATGAGGGTTGTGTAATTTTCTGGCTCCATCTTACTGTGGTGTCTTAAGAGCCGAGACACAGTGGAGTCATGTGGTAAAGTGGTGACGGGTTGGGGGGCTTGCAGGGGAGGACTGCCCATAGGTAGAGGTTTGCGGTATCAGTTTACAGGGAGGTTTTTTGTTTATTTCTCTCCTTTTACCGCCTTACCAGCGTATTGTACTTTGATGGCATTGCGAAGTCGAAGGATGATAATGTTATAAGCAAATATTCTATCTTTTCAGAAGGGATTAGGAGGAGGTAGAATATTTGCTTCATAGTAAAACCTCTCTTTCAGCGGTATTATTCTATGATCTTAAAAAACACCTATTTTTTTTTCTAGCAGGAGACGTTAAGTAAGTGAGGTAACTGCTCTTTTTGTGCTTTTCTCAGGCTTCCTTATGAATAAAGTAGCACTTGTCTTTAAGCACCTTTGAACGGAATTTGTCAATAGATAATAAACCAGTGAAGAGAGACCTTTTCATCTATAAATCCCTGTGGCCTTGATGGTGAACCCGTGATAAATGGGTTAGAAATACAGACCAGGAGATTAATTTGGATACATTTGCCTGGTTATATAAATTCTGCACTTTGGGCCCTAAAATTGGAAAAGCCCACCTGAAGCTTTGGGGGCCTTCTTACTACATCCAGGTCATCCTTGAAGATGTTTAAAACAATCTTTAATGTGATCAATTTTTAAATATTATATTGGTTTAAACCTCATGTTGGCCCTTTCTAGGAGAAGATTGTTTCCTCTGGTTTAGTCAGATGACAAGTGGCTTCAGAACTGGCTTCTAGGTATAGAATGGAGAAGAGGAGGAAGTGGTAGGGACAGAGAGTTCAAGTAGGAAACAGGAGTGGGAACCGTTGTAACACAAAGCATGAGAAAGGTATGAAGAGGGAGGGGACAGAGAAGAGGGGAGGAGAGGAGAGCAGGTTGGAAGGGAAAGGGAGAAAGAGGGCAAAATGGTGAAAATAGGGAATACTGAACAACCCTGAGAGGATGGCCAGAGATGAGGTTGAGACGAAAGGGGTAGAGGTAGATAAATACGGGGGGTGGAGGAGAATGCGTTAGACTTGAGGGAGATGGAGACTGAGGGATGCCTTTGTGGCTGTGAGAGTTTCAAGAGAATTTGAACATTTTGGGGGGGGGGGGGCCGGAGTGACATTCAGAACCTGGTTGAACTAGGAAGTGGTGGGGCCTTTGTGTCTGATGGTATCACCTGCGCTGTGCTTTGGAGTGGGGAGGAAACAGTAGAAGGCAGCTCTGCCTATCCCTTTATGTTAATTTTCTTGTGATCTTGTGACTCAGGCCTATCTTGTTGGGTCAGCTAGCTCTACATTTCCACCTCCTAAGTTAGATCAGTTTGTGCATAGGTCTTGCCACTTCTCTCTCTAACTCTTGCTGACTTGTTTCACTTTAAAAAGAAGAAAAAGCTTTATTAGACTTTCTCAAACTCTGCTATTCTTCCTTCTTTCTCTCCTGTTACTATCAAGGAACTATTCCTCATATTCCTTCTCAGGGAGGCATTACAAAAAGACTGCATTTGTTAATTAATTTATTAGAATGCATAAAATAATCATGAGCTTTAGGATCTTTTATTGCTTTTCATTGGATAGAGGTTTTTGTGTGTGTGTATGTGTTTTAAAAGTATGTATATGTGCCTAAACCCATTTATTTTATACATTTTCATAGTCTTTCTAAAATGTATTAAATTGTACAGCTTTCTTAAACTAAATCTGTGGAACTTAGAAAATATTGATGTCCATGATGATAAACTAAGTCTTCTGGTTTTGAGAGGACAAAAGACTGAGGTAGTTCGGACTGTGACTATATTTACTCACATTCCTTTGAGTGTGTTATCTGCTGAGCACCTGGGGATATGTTGGTGAGTCTGTAAATTCTGAATGATGATGCAGACCAGTAAGGATGGAAACTATCGGTTTTACTTGTTAGGCTGTCTCCAGATAAATGGGGTATTTCTCTTTTTAGGGACCTGACTTACACATGTGGTCATTTCCACCTCTTGTCTGCAAACATCTAGCCTAGCTGACTTTCACATACCTGTACTCCCACTTTCTCCTTCCCTGAAGTCTTAGGGGTGGGGGATCTATGAACAGTATGCCAGTTTAAGCTACTTCACTGATAGGCATGAAAATGCGGTCAGAGAGGTTTGAAAATAGTTGCTTCATTTATGCATAAAATTTTAAATTACTGCCTTTGAGCCTCCTTAATTTAAAAAATCATGAAAAAGTTCAAACATGTTAAAAAATATGGAATATATATTCAAGTTATCAAGATTTTGCCTCATTTGCTTAATCTACCCTTTTTCTTTTTTCCTTTCTTGAGAATTTTAAAGCAGCTCCTAGGCCAGTTATTTCACGTCTGCGTACTTCAGGGTGCCTCTTGGAAAGACACAGACATTCTTACATAGCCACAGTGCCATTATCACAGTTATATTTATTGTATTCTTTGGTATCATCTAATGCCCAGTTTATAAAAAAAAATTTTGTGTGTGTTAAAAAAACGTTTTTTTGGTTTTTTTTCCTTTCTTTCTTTCTTTTTTTTTTTTTTTTTACAGTTATTTTGTTAGACTCAGAATTCAAGCAAGGTCCGCACATGGCATTTGGATGTTATGTCTCATAATCAAGACAGTCTCCACCTCCCCGCCCCCTTTCTTTTTTCAGGCCGTTGACTTGTTGCAGAAACTGGGTCAGTTGTCCTGCACAATGTCCCACATTCTGGATATATCAGTTTTCTTGTGGTGTCATTATCTTGTTCCTCTATCGCCTGAATTTCCTGAAATTGGAAATTAGCTCTTGCTCTAGAGTCTGGATTCAGGTTCAGCCTTCTTAGTAGTGCTGTGTCCTTCATGTTGCTTCACACCAGGGAAAGCCTCCTTAATTTAATTAAAGATAAATTTTTATTAGTGAGCCCTGAGTTTGGTTTAGACACAGTACTAGGCACTCTGGGGACTGCAGAGATGCCTCACATTTTTTCTGGACGCAGACCCTGACCAGCAGCATGACACAGGATAAGTAAAGTGTAGCCAGGGACCAGGAAGTCAAGAGTTAGACAGACGGTGAAACCTTGTATCAAGAGAAGCCTTAGAAGCCTTTGAAATTTTAGCACTCTGAAACAGTTAATACAGAAACGTAATACTTTCTCCCATACAGTAGCACCTACACTCTTTTCTACTGCTAGTTTTATTCCCTGTAAGTCTTTCTTTTTTTTTTTTTTTAAACATCTTTATTGAAGTATAATTGCCTTACAATGGTGTGTTAGCTTCTGCTTTATAACAAAATGAATCAGTTATACATGTACAATATGTTCCCATTTCTCTTCCCTCTTGTGTCTCCCTCCCTCCCACCCTCCCCATCCCACCCCTCCAGGTGGTCACAAAGCACCGAACTGATCTCCCTGTGCTATGCGGCTGCTTCCCACTAGTTATCTATTTTACATTTGGTAGTGTATATATGTCCATGACACTCTCTCACCCTGTCACATCTCACCCCACCCCCTCCCCATATCCTCAAGTCCATTCTCTAGTAGGTCTGTGTCTCTATTCCCGTCTTGCCACTAGGTTCTTTCCCTGTAGGTCTTTCTGAAGTAACTTTTCTCTCTCCCTAACCCACTGTGTATTGCATTATTCAAGGTACTGTAACTTTGATGTAGGTGCCTTTTAGTGCATCTGGGACGGGCATCCCTATAACTTTCCGTATCTGGTCCGCGAGACCCACAAAAGGCAGGTGAAGTTCACAGGAGAAGAGAAAGCTGGTGTGCCATGTTTGAGCTGGAGATCCACCAGCGTCGGCTGCTTCTGTTGCTCCCCCTTGTCCTGCCCGACCCATGTAAGTTTAGAGCACAGAAGCAGTACAGCGTAAAAAACGTCCAGCTTTCTAGTGGACACCCTCGTATTTCTTTTTCTTCTTTCCCTTTTTTTGGAGGGGTATTACGGAGAGGCTTACACTTTATCAAGAAGGAAGCTGGAGGGGACTTCCCTGGCGGTCCAGTGGTTGAGACTTAACCTTCCAACGCAGTGGGTGCGGGTTTGATCCCTGGTCGGGGAGCTAAGATTCCCATATGCCTCGTGGCCAAAAAACCAAAACATAAAACAGAAGCAATATTGTAACAAATTCAATAAAGACTTTAAAAAATGGTCCACACCAAAAAAAAAAAAAAAAAAAAAACCTTAAAAAAAAAAAGAATGAAGCTAGAGCTTTGAAACTGTTTATGTGGCCTTTATAGAACTGTTCTTTTAAATCCTATGAAAAAGTATCTGTTACCATATTATGATCTTCTTACCTGTCTCTACCCAATCCCCACCTCTTGTAAATTTTTCTTTCCCATGAGAAAGTAAAATTTCAACTGGAAGATGTCCTCTCAACTGAGGCTTCGTAAGTCAAGAACTTAAGCAAAAGAGCAAATTTCTCTATATATTCAAATTAAAAGCTCTCAAGGAGCATCTTGTTCACTGCTGTATTTCAGCATTTAACATAGTGGTCAATAAATGCTCATTGAATAAATAAAATGAGACATTGGGGCAGCAGTGTTTACTCTTGTTTAGAAATTGCAAGTAAACAATATGACCACAGTGAAAAATCCTAGTCCATTTTGGATAAGGGACTTTGGCTTGGACACTAGGGGATGGATAGGGAGGAGTGAGAGTGTGTGTGTGTGTGTGTGTGTGTGTGTGTGTGTGTGTTTTGCATTGGCAAATAGAAGGATTTATCTTATCTGCTAACCGATTTTTTAAAAAAGATTGTATGTTTATAAATAACGCAGCATTTTATTTATATATATATGTAAATAAATATATATAAAAGCAGAAGCAATATTGTAACAAATTTTATGGTCCTAAAAAGCTGCTGAGTGAAACTCTGGATTTTGTTCTTAAAAGAAAAATGGCATTTCTCCCTTACAAACCAATTTCTGTTATGAATGACCAAAAATTGTTAGGGACCAAGCTTGATGCATTTACTGCATGAAGGTCAAGTACTTAGATCATTATAATTCTGCCCCCTTTTGTGCCTGCAATACAGTGAGCTCTTTGATATGGCGATGCCCCATTCTCAAGATGAAGAAGGTCACGTGTTTTCAGGCATTAAGAGCATGATCTACTCTTTTTTCAGTTCCCTGTTATAAGTGGCTGTTGAGGGTAAAGTTGAAGGGGGAAGCTGGCCTCATGAATGGCTTTTGTCTACCTTTGTACTATTTTTTAGTTTTCTTTCACAGAAGTCAATTTGATTGCAACCTCTTAAAAGAAAAAGTTGAGTGTCATGGAGCTGAGAACCAACTGCCCAGAGGAGTCCACAGATAGCCTTCAGTCTGGCTCAGTTACTCCAATTTTTATCACATACTTGCTAGTGGAGTTTTGATTGCCTCCAAATGTTCAAGCATGTGGCTTCTTTATATTGCACTGGGAACTGGTCCTTCTGCTAAGGAGGCCATGGGGGTTGTTACGTGGGCCCTGGAGCCAGTCCACCTCGGTTCAATACATGGCTCCACTTGTTAGCTATTTGGCCATGGGGAGATTATTTAACTCCTCTGCTCACAGTTTTCTCATCTGTAAAATGGGTTTAGTGCAACCTCAGGCATGAAAAAAATGCCTGGCACAAAGAAAGCACTTGGTAAATGCTAACAGCTATTGTTACATGTGTATGTGTAAATTTATTTAGAGATGCAGTTCAGACATTGAGCATGAGAAGGAGGGTGAGGATGGGGTTTCTCTCTAGGTGACAAGAGGATACTATCTTGAGCAGTTCAAGTATTCAGAGATAAGACTGAGCTGGGGTTGAAGGCAGTAGCAATGGAAAGGTTCAGGGATGACCTCCTCCCAACCTCACAGCCAATGGGAAGGGAGAAGCTTATGCTTTGACTGCTGGGCATTCTTTTTTGCCCTGTCAGATGCATTTGCTAATGATTTAAGCTATACAGTTGTCCCTCGGAATCCATGGGGGATAGGTTCCAGGACCCCCGCAGATTCCAAAATCCACAGTTCCCAAAATCCGTGGATGCTCAAGTTCCTCATATAAAATGGCGTGCTATTTGCATATAACCGTGTCACATCCTCCTGTAAACTTTAAATCATCTCTAGATTACTTATAATACCTAATACAATGTAAATGCTATATAAATAGTTGTAAATACAATGTAAACCTTGTATAAATAGATGCTGGTGTGCAGCAAATACAAGTTTTGCTTTTTGGAACTTTCTGGAATTTTTTACTCCAAATATTTTTGATCCAAGGTTAGTTGAATCTGTAGATGCAGAACGCACAGGTAGGGAGGGTTGACTATAATTCCTAGAGTGGTTGAAACCAGGTTGTGTGTTTAGATTTTTTTCCCCTTCTGCTTTGGCTTCTCTTTAGAACAAAAGCCAGCTCCAATAGAAACTAGACCGTTAAATGTTTTGCATGTATGGGATTTGTTTCAGAGTAGTTGGGGGTGGCAGAAGGGGGATTGAGTGGGTAGGGGATAGATATTTTATTTATTTATTTATATATATATATATATATATATATATAGTATAATAAGATTGCTCATGAGGCTGGAAGATGCGTAGGTAGGGGTTTATCATAACATTCTTTCTACTTTTGCATATGTTTGAAACTTTCCATAAGAGTTTTTAAAAAAATTGAGCAAAAAATGCAAGTTGCATAACAATACAGACAGTGAGATACCATTTATATGAAGTTTTAAAATATGCAAAGAATATTATTTAATATTTATACATATATACTTATATAGTAAAATTTTAAACTTTTATAAAAAATAATAAATACTAACTTTAGGATAGTGGTTAGCTCCAAGGAGTGTGGAAGAGAAGTGAAATGAGCAGGGGATACATGGTGTTTCACCTGTATCTGTAATGTTTTATTTATTTTTTAAAAAAAGTTATTTGAAGCAAGTATGGCAAAATATTAAGATTTATTAAAGTTGAGCAGTGGGTACATGGGGTTTGTTATATTCTGTGTAGCTTTTTTTTCCTGTTGAAAATATATCACAATAAAAAGAATAATAATGCTATGATTCTATGTCAAGAAGTGTTCTTAGACATGTCAGGAACCAGGCTTCGGGGCTGAGCGGCGCTTTCCTTTCTGTTAGAGACACACGGCCTGACACAGCATTTCACGTTGTGGCGGACATGGCCCCTCATATGGCTGCACAGGGAAGAAGACCTCAGGAGTCAGGAGAGACGGAGGTAGGGGATCAGAGTGAAAGGCGGTTAGCTATAGCACTGTTTTCTGGAACATGCTGACTTGTTGCCTTCATCAGAAAGTTTGGGCCAAGTCACGGGGGATGAGTTAGTTACAATGACTTGAGTGTTTAGAAGCAACAAAGGAAAGGGAGATTTTTTTAAAAAGCATATCTTTTGTGTATAATTTAATAAGTGGTTCCCTTGATAAGACTTCTCAGTAAAAAAGAAAGCTGGTTCTAGTACTGATTGGTTGTCTGAGTGGTAATCTTGTCAGCCTTTCCACACAAGGCAGGATTAAGCTGTGTCACTCCCTTGGCCTGGCAGGCAAGCCCTCAGTTTGGAGAGTGAGAAGATCGATTGTTCTGAGGCCTGGGTTCATGGCCTACTTCCAAAATGTGACCCGCACCTCCATCCCTCCCCACCTGCTTCTGGGAAGGAAGACTCTGAGATGGGAGTGATCCCTGTGCCAGGTCTCATTCTGTGTGTGACTTAATGTATTTGTAGATGTTGGGGGTAGTGAGTGTGCAGTGTACACACGTAAAATGTTAACTTGGTCTCGAGGGGAATACAGATGTAAGATGTTCAGTGCTGTGGTATTTTTGTTCACTAAACCTGTGAATAGGAGATCACTTGTTTCCTATGCTCAAGAGAGGAAAGGATAAACCCAACATGCCATACAGGTTAAACTTTCTGCTAATAGAGCAAACGCTGTGTTGAGCCTGCGTGGAGGTGGGGAAGGGGTGCGTAGTCAGGGGACCAAGCATTTCAGAGACCCTGCTTTGAGCCCAGTGGGCTGGTATCCTGGAGTCTGAGGAAGGAGGTGACTAGAAGACCAGAGCAGCCCTTCACCACACGTCTTGGGGAATAGCCTCCTCTAAATAGAGATGGAGGTCTCTAGTGTGTGTTCTGGAAGTTTGTGAGGATGAACATTGATGTGAAGGGACCTCCCTTTGGTGTATTCCTGGTGAGAAAGCGCAGGAAGCAAAGACCACCGGACTAGCAGCCCCCGATGAGATCTGTGTTCCCAGAGAGGACTCACTTCATGTGCTGTACCCGTGCAGGCTTATTTGCATTCCCTGGAAGAATTTGAGAGGTTATGAGACCCAGGTGACATGGGCAGCTCTGCAACTTCCTCCCAGTCGGACCCATCGACCTGCCTCTGTTTAAATCCCAGCTGTTCCGAACGAACAGCCCTGTGAATGGATCTGAAGATCTGATGAGCAGGAATGGACGGGGGAGAGGTGTAGACTTCTGCAGAGTGAGGGGTTTCCTTAGTGCTGGGCAGGGTTCTGCTACACTGCCTTTGTCCTTTATTTTAGTTTCCAACTTTGTTGTCCTTTAATAAAGTTTTCCTCAAAGCTGGCAAAAAATAAAATAAAATAAAATAAATTGCAGTATTAAAAGAACATACATATAATTGAGAGGTTATTTTGTGTTACCTATTTTTGTCTTCTGTAACTGTTTGGCCAGTAGTTTAGCACCACTTGGGGAAAAAAATATAGTTAAGTTTGATGAGTCCATGTGAGCATGCGAATCAGTAGCTTCTTGAGGTGCTGCTGGGTCCAGTAGCAACACCTAGAACACAGTTAGAAAGCCAGAAGCCGCCTAGAACGAGGCAGAGGGCTTTGTCTTAGAGCCCTGCTCCTCTTGTACCTTGTTATGGATTTTAAAGTGTCTGAATCCAGCTGTTGGTTCTCTTCCAGAATAGTGGGGGCCATAGCAGAATGGCGTAATTCACCTCTGAGTGTTTTCAGGGATGTATAAAAGTGGTATTAGATGAGTTAAGCCTGTATGGGTTTACTATACATATCAGACTCTCGATAAAGTTGGAAATAGTTCATTTTCCTGGAGGTGCGGTTCTCTAAGGCTGCCTTTCCACCAAGACTTTCCTAGCGCCGCTCTTTCTCTTTCCCGCTGAGTTTTTCTGCCCACGTGAAAGTCGGCCGTGTGTCCTGTCCTCTAGTCCTGGTCTTTTCTGCCTCCTCTTCAGTAACTTTTTGGTCGTCCCCTCCTTAGCTAATATTATCTCTGTTAAAAAATACTTTTTCCTCACTTCAGTTGAATGATTATAATGTCCAAGTTTTCCGACATATTTCCAAAGGTAGGCACTTATCAAAAACATTCTGAAATTCTCGTGTGTTCATAAAAGTTTAATTTGTTAAGCAAATATATGTCCAATGCCAAGTCAGTAAAACAGGACAGAAAATTATGTTTTCAAATTTGTAAAACAAATATACTTAGAAGAAAACAATGACAATGAAATATGTCGAACTGTCAGCAATGGTTATAAGTTAGCGTAGTTGGACTATGAGTAACCGACTTCCCCTGTTTTCTGCACGTTCAGGAGTCTCGTTATTTGTGTGCTTACATTCACCACCCCACTCCAGTCCATCTGGCATTTTCCCGTGTGTGGGACGGCGGAGTGTAAGAGCAGTCTTTTTCAAATGCAGTCCCAGGAGACCCCAGGTCTCCTCAGAGGGGCTGCAGGCCCGGAGAGAAGGTCGGGGTTGTGGGTAGGGCCTCCGGGTCTTCTAGCCCCTTCGATTTGCTCTGTGAATCAAGGTTTGCCTAAGGTTTCATTTGGGGAAAGGATTCTACTACTGAACATAAGGTTTGAAAACCACTGCCGTAGAGAAAAGAGCAAACCCTGGCATCAGAGCCAGGAACCCTGGGTGTGGGCCCTGGCCAGCTCTAACCAGCAGCGGGTGGCCCTGTGTGTCCCTTCAGTTCTCTTCACTCTGGTGTTCCCATCTCTGAGTTGAGGCTTTAGGGTGAGGTAGTGTCTGGAAGTCCCTTGCGGCTCTGACATCTCGGGACATTCCACGCAGGTGATGTAACAAAGGAAAAGGAAAAGAGAGCCATGATTCCCAGCCTCCTCCTGCTGCCCACACCTGGAGGACCAGAGACCCCTTTAGCAAGCCCCACGTTTGGGCGTTTGGGTTTTAGCTTGTGATTTGTTTTCCAATCGGAGTGTGTGGCTAAGACGAGGGGCAAGAGGAGCCAGCACAGTGATGTGTGTTGCTGTTTTTAGATCAGAGGTCTGGGCTTTTTAGAAAAAGTGGATGGCGATTACTCTCAGCTTAAAGTTATTCCACATTGACAGTAGGAAAAAGGCCGGAAACATGCACCGTGTCCTGGCTGACTGGTCCGGGGTGTTCATTTTCAGAATTCCTTCCTGCTGCCGTGTCCATACTCTCTAGATGGTCTCAGATGGGTGTGAGGAAGCTGCACTACCTCTGACATGTGGGCTATGACAGGAGACCTTTCACGTTAATGGACCAAGAGGAAAGGTCACCTCAGGATCTGTCCCTTCTTGCTGGAGAGGCCTGGGGCCCTGGCAACAGTTTGCTCCTCTGACCTGAAGATAGGGCGTCCTCCTTCAGACCACCTCTCACAGCCACCTCAGGTGAGGCCCAGACCCTGCTTCCTTTCACATGCAAAGCATAATCTCTTCACCAGGAGCCCTCTGGGGAAGGAAGAAGGAACTCCATTGGTGGCTACGCTACTTACGCATTAGCTTTTTGACTTTTCGGAAAAGCTTTCATCTCCGTGTACGTAAAGTATATGGTGTTGAGAATAAAATCTAAAGTTCAGCTTGTTGGTCAGAAGTGCATTGGACTGAAATGTGAGAAAGCCAGATGAGGCTGCCTTGTTTCTTACTGTACTGTGCTCAGAAAGCATTCCCTGGGACAGAAAACCCTGCTTAAGCGTGGGTGCAGCGACCCCCCGGTGACAGCAATGACAGGGGCCCTTCAGAAAGGAGCAAGTGAACCTGGACCCTGTTTCACGCAGGTTTGGGTTTGCTCCCAGGTTAATTAACACTCCCTCCTATCCCTATCCCCTCCCCCCAAAAATCCAGCTACTGCAATTACCTAGGCACCGTTTTAAAAAATTTAATTTGAATAAATTAAGTATGGGACTAACTCTCCCCGAAAAGTACAATGAATTTTAAGAGGACAAAACTTGGATCATCAATACATTGTGGTCTCCGTCCTATAGCATAGAATTTTACTGTAGATTTTACTTTCTAAATATTGCTCGAACACCACACAGCATTCATCAAACCATTGTCAGTCACTCTGAGGTACAGGAAGAGTAGAAAACTCACTTCTTGGCTCTCGGAGTTTACAATCTACTCGAAGAGGCAGCAGCAAACAGAAAACCATAGTTCAAAACTGCAAAGCACTGAGTATAAGATAGTTGTACTTTTACATGTGGAGTATCTGTCCTTGCAGGCCCACAGCAGTGATCTGAATGGGGTAGAGCCAGCCTTGCTGCAGGCAGTGAATCTGAAGGAAGGATGGGTGTGAGGAGGAGGCGAGGTGTAGTGCTCCTGGAGAGATTTGTGGAAGGAAGCAAGCAGATTGCTTTCATTGGAGGAGGAAGGTAGAGATGAGGTTGTGTGTTAATAAAAAAAGGTTGAGGGTTTGAAACCATGTGCACAACGGCTGAAAACGGCTTAGCTGCACCACAGTAGACATTATGGTCATCTTTGGCAGGAGAATTTTTCAGGTGCCGTAATTTGAGCAGCAGTACATATAGGCTGAACTGAAATGGAGATACCCCTTGCCCCCCAAGTTGGCCATGTGCTTCCCCATGTAGGCCTCTTCTTATGTTAGATCACCAAGTGCTTTAACAGCAATACACTGTACTTTTATGAACCTTCAGCACATATTAAATAAATTCACAAAGATATGCTTCATCAGTAACAAAAAAATGACAGAATTTCATGTGGATGTAGTTCCGTTTATCCTGATGTTTAATTTTTTTCTATCATTTTCAGCTTTGTGAACTTCTTAGCATCCACTGTGTAGCCTGTTTAAGATATTTAATCAATTTGAGTTTTTTGATCCTTCACAATTTCATATGTACAATTAGTAGATATGAAATTAGTTATTAATCATACAGCTCATGAATGCCTTCCAGACTTCCTTCCTACTTACTGCCTTGAATGATTTTACTCTTATGTGTTTGGTTTTTCTACAGAGTTGATGGATCCCATTCATTCATAAAAGTTCATCCAACAAATATCTATTTGGCCCTACTATGTGCTGAGCAGTGTTCTAGGTATTGAGCTCCCAGTTGTTACTGATTAGAAACAAAACTCATTATTTCAGTGTGATAGGATTGTTTTAGCTAATGTTGGTTTCCTTATGATGCCTTTGAATTTAAGCTATTGATTTATTTTGAAATATTTCATCAATAGCAAAAAACAAACAGTCTTACTAATGCTATTAAAACATTCCTGAAAATGCTTTCGAAAGCAATCAAGTTTGGTAAATTCGCCACATTGAATGTTGGTGGGTTGGTCTGCTTCTCCCACCTAAGGCCCTAAATAACCAGAACCTCCACGAATCCACTAAGCAGTTTGGACACAACTGGGTTAGCTGATCTCTGAAGTCCCTTCCCATTCTAAAATTCCATCTTAACTTCTTTGTGCCATTTTTCTCCTGTATTTAATAGGATAGGAATAACATTTAACGTACCAAATAGACAGAGTTGTGATGACTACTTGATATAGACGCAAGGTGTCATTCCCCCTAATCCATTTTCGGGTCTTTTCCTCCCTATAGTGGCTCGATTGCCCCCATAGCGGCAGGATGGGACCTGAGGACTGGGGAGTGCAGAAGCAGCCATGGAAACACGAGGATGTGGGGTGGAGGACATGCTCAGGTGTGCTGTGTGCGGTGGGTCTAGAGCTGTCCCCAAAAAGACAGAATAAGTAGTACCCTACAACCAAAATCCCTCATGTACTTTGCTTGTAAAGGATAAACTTTTCATTATACCTTGAATACAGATGCCATTCCTTGTATTAAGACCCGTCTAGGGCTTCCCCGGTGACGCAGTGGATAAGAATCCGCCTGCCAATGCAGGGGACACGGGTTCGAGCCCTGGTCCGGGAAGATCCCACATGCCGCAGAGCAACTAAGCCCGTGCGCCACAACTACTGAGCCTGCGCTCTAGAGCCCATGAGCCACAACTACTGAGCCCGCGGGCCTGGAGCCCATGCTCCGCAACAAGAGAAGCCACCACAATGAGAAGCCCACGCACTGCAACAAAGAGTAGCCCCTGCTCGCCGCAACTAGAGAAAGCCTGCGCGCAGCAACGAAGACCCACTGCAGCCAAAAATAAAGACCTGTCTATACAAGTGGGCCAACTGGAAGAGCATCCTGCATGCTTATGTTCTGCCTTCTGCGTGGAATTTGGGAAGAAGAATGCAAGAGTATATGAAACTTGAAATAAAAAACCTTAATAATTCAGACCTTGAGAGCAGTACCCAACTCAATAACGAATAATACAGGTCATTGAAGTTTTAAGAAATACATTTAAGAGGGCTTATTGACAAGAGGCCCTGCTTATTATAAATATAACATCAATTTGGGGAAAACGTCAGGATAGCGTGCAGGATGTTCACATTCATATAAACAAAAACTATAGAAAATGATGGCAGAATCTACAAAGGTTGTGTCTGGAGGGCCGATTATGAGATTTTTTTCTCTCCTTCACACTTTTCTGATCTTCTTAGTTTTTTAGAATAAGCATATATGACTTTGGTAATCAAAGAAAAGTTGAAGACAAAACAAAAAGGCTCAACAGCTTTTACCCAATTCAAGGCTAGCAATTAACAAAGATTTTGGAAAATTAGAATAATTTGCATATGGCAGCAGTTGCACTCTAAGTTACTTTAGTCCTTTCGCTGAGACTAGAATTTTAACTCTTAACTTGCCTTGTTTTGGACAGTTGCTGCAAGAGTTACAGGTAGGATTGTCTGATCCTGTCTGAGTAGCAGGAAGTCCAGTTACTGGTCCCACGGCTCATTGATCTCCAACTAATGCAACTTCAGTCTTCGTTATTGTTGCAGGCTGTTTTTAGTCCTTTGCATACAGGTGGAGCTCATTTGTAAGACTCCAGAACATAATGCATGTTTCACATGATCCAATAGGTGCATCTAAACTTCCTAACTAAAGAATTTCTACATGCTCTTCACTTCCTAATCTAGAGACTAACTCATACAATGTTAAATAGGCTTCCAGACTCTCGTTTCCCCACCCTTTGGTAATCTCTACGAAAACTTTACTGTAGGAGGAATTTTATTTCACCTTGGTTCTTGTGTAGTGCCATTCCACAGAGGATGACTTCATTTTTCTTTCATTCTTGTCATTTTACTGTGTAAGCAACAAGTAACTTCTTTATCCAGGGCCAGCTTGATGTTTTCAGACTTAGTCTACATTAAACTGTCTGAGGGCAGAAAGGACCAGGAAGGGGCAAGGGGACAGGAAGGCTTGGGGAGGCCACCCAAGGACCCTAACTTACTTAAATTACTGTTTTTGACCATTTAGGTCGCCTCAGAACTGGCACGCACCCTCCCAAGTACCTAAAAATGGTGCTAGGTGGAGGTAAAGGTGGTGGGAATGCCAGGTCCTGAAAACAAGATGAGCAGACCTCAGAAGAAATCCACAGCTGCTCTGTTTTGCTTATGTCCGTATGTTTATTTTCCTGGTTATGCATTGAAAGGACCGCTCAACAGCAGTGCAACAGTTTCTCCTCGTTGCTCAACTCTCCTTTCTGGCTAAACTGTAGGGGAGAGAATACATCCAGTGTGCTCTGCTTTGCTTTGCCCCTGCCCAGCCTGTGGCGGTGGGGCCCGTTGATGAAAAGCGTGTGGTCCAGAGCTGAAGTGTGCTGAGTTATGGTGTGGAGCAGGGGCAGTAAGACCTGACTTCAGCATGGACTCCAGCTCTGTTCGCCCCTCAGGGCGTCTCTAAGTGGAAATACTTTCCAGGGGTCTCACTGATGAATAGTGGAAAAGCAAGTGGGAGATTGCAAAGTGCTTTACTCTGGGATATACCCTTCCTTAGATAGTCATTATTTTCCCAAGGTGGAAGGATGGTCCTGTGGCCACTGTACCCAGTAGAGCCTGCCCAGCCATGTCCTCTGCTGGGAAAGGCCTGCATGAGACTCAAGGGCCAGGACAGTGCCAGCCCCTGCCCACAGGCCCTGGGTCTTGTTCCCTCTCACCCCTTTGATGCATAGTGTTTGGGCTCGAGCCAGACCCCTTGAGACCTGATCTTGGACCCCCCATGCACAGCATCCAGTCTTGAGCAGATTTCCTCAGGCTTCAGTTTTCTCATTTGCAAAATGGGGGATAATATGACCGCCATTGTTAGAACAGTGCTTAGTACGTAATGAGCACTCAATAAATGTTACCTCTTTAATTATGTTATGACTTACGATTGTGATTTATTATCTATTATCCCTTGCTGGCATCTTCCCTAGCTTCTTCCCCTAGCACTCCCAATACTGCTGTTACCAAGGCCACCAAGGATACCTCTTTCTTGCCAACGCTCATGGACAGTCTTCACCTCCTCCTCTTTCTGCACCTTTCAGCGGTGCCTGCTGTCTCCTTCTGGGAGATTCTCACAGTCATGACCACCACACTCCCTCCTGTCTGGTGGCTCCTGTTCATTTGGGTCCTCATTCTCTACCTGACCTCATGTTGCATGACTTCAAGGCGAACATCTCAGATTCTTTCTTCCTTTTTCTCTTTAGGTAAACGCATCCACCCTGATGACTTTCACTGCTTGGTTGCGCATCCTCCAGTTCATAGGTCTTTCTTGACTTTTCAGTCTAAATCTTAGGCCCATCCAACCCACCCCATTATTTTCTCTCATGGTACCCTGTTGCTTTCCTTCAGAACACTTTTCACAATTTGTAATTATGTATGTATTTGTTTTAATTACTGTCTATCCCTTGTCTCCCCCTCACCCCACAAAATTGTAAAATCCATGAATGAGACCAGGGACTGTCTTGTTTACCTGGTACATGAAAGGACCTCGGTAAATACCTGTTTGAATGACTGTGTGTTATGTGAGGCCCCTCTATTTCTTCCTCCACTGCTCCAGCCCTGACAATTCAGATGAGGCTGGTGGGAGAGGCTGCCCCTTTGTTGTTATTCCTTCCACCCCCTGCCACCCTAGATCCACCCTCTGTGTCAGGGGGAGTCTTAAGGGGTTGTGCCATTTCCCTTTTACCTCTAGCCACGGTCATCTTCAAGTGATAGCATCCTCAAAGTTAACGATCAGAAGACTAACATCAGCACCAGTGGCTAGTGCTGGGGAAGCCATCAGGATGGAACGTCCTGGGGGGGTTGCTCAAATCCCTAAGCAAAAGGAAATTGGGACTTGATGTAGGACATTTATACCTAAGGACAAAATGTTAATAAACTAAAATCACTTTCCAAAACAGCTGTTAGTCCATTAAACATTTATTGTGATTTGGAGGGGTTTTCTTCCCTTTAAAATCAGGGTGGTTGCAGTTTAATGACAAAGAGTGCCCAGCCCTGTGCTAGGAGTTTCAAGGGAGACACCAGAGAAGTTGGTGGTCCTGGCCCAATGGCCTTGCCCTCTAGTAGGATATTGATGCCACAAACCGCCTTTCCAGAGCCAAGACTTGATGAGTTTGTTTATGAAGTGCCAGGAATGAACTCAGTAGCATATCACGAAGAGGTTAAAAGATGTTGAAAGGGACAGTTTAAACTCTGAAATAACCCTTTACATCCCACACAGGCTTGGAGAGTAACTATGTATTATTTATCAGTGAAATGTATGTAAGATGTCAATTACTAAGTAAGCTCCTTTCCTCAGAGTAAATCACCCATCTTTTCTTCTCCTGGGGATGGCTCCCTTTTCACCAACAGTCAAAGACTACCACCCATAGTGCATACCTAACTGGGAATATTCAAGACTCTTTCCCCAGCATGTTTTTTCTTACATATTGGTGAAATTAGGCAGCATAATTAAACATTTGTAATGCTGCCCTGTTTATTAGGCCTTCATAGATGCAATTTTTAATATCCAGCCTTTAGACATGAAAAATTGAGACAGTCATGTGGTATCTTAATGCAATAAAGTTTCTATTCTTGTGTAGCATTCATTATTCAGAATATTGGAATAGCTTTGTGATAGATTTCTTCATTTACTCATTCCCTGATTTTTGAAAATTCATTTTAGGGATAACTGACCACAATTTGGTTCAGTGGGAATAGAGAGTTGTTGTTGTTTTTTTAATACTCGTACTGGATGTTATCCCACACTGTCCAGATATGAGACTGTTGGTATTTTATTAGATAGCATTTTTACTTTTTGGATTTAATGCTCTGGGCTTAAGTGGAGATTGGTATATCACTATGTCTGCCTTACTTTCCACTCATTTCATGTTGCTCCAAAGTCAGGAGAGCAAGCCTTTGTCCAAGTTAGAACATTTTGGCATGTTGTAGATATTCTTTGCTTACTGGCTGTTGATGTTATTTCTGATAGGTTTGTAAAAATCATTGCTAAGGTGTGGCCCTGCATAATTCCCACGATTGGTAGAAATAGCTTTATATATTACTGTAAAATTAATTCCTAGAAGCTGAGACCATATGTCTCTCTGAGCCATAATTCCCACAATTCATTTTTATGTCTTGAAGCTGCAAAAGTGCTCTTTCTCTTGAAATACAGGTGTATCCAAAACAAGAAGTGCTCAGAGCCTGACCATGATACAGCCTCCTCACTTGCAATGTGCTGAGCTCCTCTCCTTAGTGGCCTCCGTATCAGAACTTCTAAAACTTTAGAAGAGGCTGTGAGGTTCACTGTTTGCTCTGCCAGCCTTGTACCACTGAAGGATGACAGTGTCCAGCATGTACACAATCATTCATTGAAAAGCACCTTCAAAGTGCATGATGACACGTACATCAAGGTGGATGGGAGACAGGCACAGAATGGCCTTTCTTGCTGGGTGTTTCTATTGCATGTTTACCTGATGTGATTAGAAACCTCTCATTACCATTATTAATAATTGTAATTTTGTAATCAACTATTTTTTGTTATCAATCTAATATATGCAAAAGTTGAGAGAGAGAGAGTGTGTGTGTGTAGAAGGATGCATCAGTAAGATTAATTCTTAAAAATAGAGTTTCTGGGTCTATCAGTTAGGATTAGGTTTGACTATGTATAACAGGAAACCCAAAATTAATAGTGAACTATTTTCATGTAAAAGAAGTCTAGGGGTGATATGGTCACTCTAAGAACTGATTGACCATCAGTCTCCTCTTATATCCTGTCCCACCTTAGCAGGTGGTTTTCGTCCTCAAGGTTCCCCCTGTGGTCGGTCCATCTAGATGTAGGCCAACAGGAAGAAGAAAAGCAGAACAAAAATGTCTCTCATCTGAGTCAGCTGCTTTTAATCTTGCTGAAAGTTCCACAGAACTCCCACTTCCATATCGTCACCCAGAACTAAGTCACATGGCCACATCTAACTTCAAGAAAGGCTGGAGGATTTCGTCTCTTTTTTTTCTGGGCAGCCATGTGCTTACCTAAAAATCAGTGTTCTGTGGTAAGGAAGAAGAGGAGAATGGAGTGGTCTGTTCTACTAAGTCAAAGGTTATTTACATTTTTAATATCAATAGATACTGATTTTTTAAGTTTGTACCCACTTAATACTTTTGCCAATCAGTCAAAAGGTTTATTTTCCCAGTTACCAAAAAAAAAAAAAAAAAAAAATCCATGAATCTTAATTAAAAACAAAATGTTCTCTCCTACTGTATTTGAATTGTACAGTTCACTTGAAGCATGAGTATGATTTCTAATAAAATGAATAATATCCACGTTTTGAATTTCTAAGTGCTTCTGAAGTTTACGGCAGATGTCTTAACTTTATTTAAATCTGATACTTTATTTACTGTGATTTTCAATGCTAAAGGTAGATTTCCTTGGAGATGGAGAACCTGGGAGAAGAGTGTCTACCTCTGTAATGCTGGACTTCCTGGATTATTTTACAGATGCTAACCTTACTCAGCATGGTTTACTTCAAAAGAGAAAATAAAGGGGGAATTCATTTATCCTTTCAAGAAGATGTGTTGACAGTCTTCCATGTGTCAGGATAGAAAAAGGGACGTAGTTGTGCTTTCTTTTGCTATTTAATGCTTCCCAGTTTTTCTTCTATTAAAAACTTATGTAACTTCTTCATATTTTTATGCACCTTTTCCCCCCAAGAAATATTTTAATAATTATCACCAAACATAGTGCCACATAAGAGAGAGCTGTCAGGAGGAAGGACAGAAAAGCTATAGGACTTTTTAAATGTCCAAGTGGTATCTAAATCTTAAATCATCATTTTTTTTTATATTTTTAGACCTCCTATATGGATTTAGAGAGACAAAATAAAACCTATTTCCTATGGTAAGAATACCTTACTGTAGCTTAAATTGGTGTTTTTAAAATGGTGGCTTTTGCCATATTCTTTGGGCAGCTACTCTAGACTGAAAAGCACTAAAAATTGACTACTTGCAAGTTGTTGCTAGTAGTTCCTTATTTATGTAGCCCTTGCCGGAGCCCAGGTTGGGGTCCTGGTATAATGTTAGTATCTGGAGTGTCTGTGTGGGAACCTGCTGCCCCAGTGGAGTGAGTTGACTCTAATTTACTCCTGGATGTCGCATTCTTTCCACATAGGTGCACAGATAGCATCAGAGCAAATTAACATAATTTTCTGATTGATGTAAAGAGAACCAAAGAAAGCTTGTTATGTTTGGTAGCCAAACTACTACACAGTGTGAGCAGAGTAGAACTGCTGGCCCACTTTATAGCACTCTAATTGATAAGTATTTCTCAAAGGGCACATTATTTGGCCGGGTGGCAACAATCCCGGCACGTGTAGGTGCACGTGAACACTATAGAAAATATACGCCTCCTTTTGCCAAGAATGGAAGTAGGTTATCCAGGAGGAAAGGGAACGGAAAAGAAAATACCAATTTCGTATGTACCAGAACATGTCTGGCTTAAATCAGTAGTTGAAAACTGTAGAGCATGAAATCTTGTAAGGTTTTTATATTTCATAGTAGAGGCTCCTGGTTCATAGTTAATAAGCTAGAAAACTAACTCTCTTTTGAAAACTTGGAGTGTATAAATGTGTGTGTGCGTGTGTTTGCTCTTGGTTCATGGGAACTGCCTAGTCCGTCTTCCTTTCCACAGGTCTGAAGCTGCTAGATACTGTCTGAAGAATGAAGAAAATGTATGTGGGAGAGCTAGCACGGAAGGAGGAGGGAACCCTGGGCTTCTGCCTGTGTGACAGGTGGCAACAGCAGTCACTGGGGCAAGGAGAAAGTCCTTGAAAGCATTTCCATCAGGATTAGATTTGGGGCAGCCCATAGGCAAGTCAAGGGGATGAGGGAGAAATTCTTCCCTCTGAGAATGGCCCAGGGCTCCCTGATGGAGATCGGGCCCCTGCAGAAACTCAGCAAACGTTCCCTGGAGGACATAAATGTGGTTTGCTCTTGTGTTTGGTAGAGGAGGAAGGCAGAAGCGACAAACCCAAACCTGCGGCTCGCTCAGCTCTGCTCTTAAAAGCAAACCGCAGCGTTGAGCAACCACTGAAAAAGATGGTGACGGATGCAGACAAAACACTGTAGAGTGACTATATCAGGAGCTTCTCCTTTCCCCCTGCCCCTCTCCCTGTATTAGTGGTTTGCTTTCATAAAGCCTACGGGTCCTCAGCAGAGCCAGGTCAGAACATTCAAAATGTTGGAGCCATGTGCCTCTGCCTCTAACTTGTGACCTCATTTTCCTCCATCCCATTATCTTGTGTTCTTTCTTATTCACGTAGGGGTAGAGAAGAAGGTTAGCTAGAGATGAATCGCCCAGTTTTATCTGGTGCAGTTAAGGACGTGTCAGCAGTTCATAAACTAAAGCAGTAGTCTGTCAAGAACTGGAAGGATCTGAGATTTGACCCTACTGGCCACGAGACTCTTGGGTCAGAGGCAAAGGAATTTATTACTCACTGGTGACCCAGCAAGCAGCATGAGCAGCAGCATATTTTCCATCAGGTCCATCCTTGCTCCCGAGCATCCCATGGGAGTGAGTGACACAGATGAGCCTAGGTTGATGCCTGCACACGCAGTGGGTTCTGTTAATGGGAGAGGAACCCTGAGTTTGGGGATCCTAAGTCTTTTGTAATGAGCAGTCAGCATATCTCCCCTTTGCTCTGGAGGGTGATGCTGTCGCTGTCTTTCAAGGCTGTTTCCTATGCAAATACAGACATCCTTGAAAGATAATCCAGCACTAAAGGCCATTAGTACTTTGCTTGCAAGATGTGCAGATACATCAGAGACCCGTGTAGAATCGTCTCCCAACTTGAATTTGTTAACCTTATAAGAAGCTTAATGTGATTTCCTGTTCTATCCACAAATTAACCTCAGGACTTGGCTATCTTTTTCACTTGGGGAGACTGCTGAGGTCATGGCTGTTTGAAAGAACCTAATGAACTTGTTCCTGGAGAAACAGGTATATTGGGTGATACTATTCCACGTAATGCCGCAGAGAGTCTGAAGTGTGTTACTTGAAGCTACCTTTGAACCTAAAAATGGCTCAGCAACATCTGTTCTTGGGTGTTTTTCCTCCCTTGTCTTGATGTGAGGGGATTAGTTTCAGTGGGCCCCGTACGTACGATGATTTGTTAAGTCTTAGGGAAAGACCTAGGACCTGGTTGTGCTATGAGCTCACACACATTTCTTATTAGCAAATGAACAACCTAAGGGGGAAGAGTTAGAAACTTCAGGAAGTCCAGATGACGAGCCCCAGGAAGTTGGGGGAGAGAATCTGAGGGCTAAACCTGCCAAGTCAGACTCCGCCAGGGAGGCGGCGGTTGTAGAGCCCAGGGGTCCTGATCCTCAGAAGTGGCTTTGGAATCACTGACAGCGAGTGTGGGGGAACCAGGAGCCCTGGAGCACTCTGACACCTGCTGGGTGAGGCGTGGGCTCACCCCCGACTCTCCACCACACACTTAGAGTCGCTTATGTCTTACAGACTCTTAGTCTCTTGTGTGACTGTCCTTGCCAATGAATATTATTCCGCCTGCCCTTTGGGTGATAGATTAATATCACCACTGATGGTAGTGCTTCCAGTTTCTTAAGTGCTTTCAAGCTTACCTAGCAGTGTACATGAAGAAGATTATAGCCTGGTACATATTAGTATTAAAATACTGCATTCTTGTCATGGTTTTTAGACACATTGAGATTTATCCCATGCATATTCAACCCACTTGGAATAGTGCTAATATTAACTTGCACATTTGAGAACATCCCAGATTATAAATTAAAATGTATCCTAGATTATAAATTAAAATACGAATGGCTCAATCAATGTTTACTTCAGAAAAATGGAATGAATTCCTGGCTCTTTGGTGAGTGGAAATGTCCTCTTCTTTCTTTATTTGATCATTTCATGTGGAATTTCAAGCTGGCTGGTGCTCATCTGTGCATGTAATTGGCACCCAGGAGTGTCCTGGAATAAATGGTTGATTCACTCAGCATTTAGTAACATCATTATATTGGTCATCAGTCACTTTTGCATCATATGGTTTTAAACAAGAAGAAATCTTGCAAAACCAGTACAGTGAGATGCTGCACATGCAGGTGAGGTTTTCAGGTAGAGGGAGCAGTTCCTTAGGAGACTCCTTGTTAACTGAATTTCACTGGGGTGTGGAGTGGAAAGAGGGTACTGTAGGCCGGCGTCATTTTGCAGAATTGACTGTTGTACTCTTTATTCCCATAAAGAAAAAGTCCATCAGTGGTGTGTTTGCAGTAGCCAACATGAGATACTCTGTTATGTGGCATTTATTTTCTTTTCCTTCTTATTTCACCAGTAACACCTTGATTTTTGATGACTATTAGAATAATTAACACTGACACTTGGAAGGTAGCCTGCTTCCAGATGCTATACACGTGTCTCTTTTGTAAACACTAGCCCCTACTTTTTCCTGCCCTAGCTGAAAAATATGCCTCCACCCCTACCAGTCTTTCCAGGGTGTGGGCCCATGTGTAACTGTGTGACTGTGCCCACACACTGGCATATATTTCAGAGCTACCAAAAAGAGATTCGTTGCTCTTGAAATAACAAGACAAAAAAACCACTTTTTCTGAACCATAACATCTGAAGAGCTGGAAACAGTCAATGTTTGTATGTGTGACGCTAAAGCCAGTGAATTCCATGTGAAGGGAGGGATTGTAAACTAAGAACAGAAAGGCAGTTTTCCTGGATTTCAGATGTCAAACTCTCAAGCTGTTGAACTCACCCACTCAGCACTTCCACATCCACCCTTTTAATGTGCTTGCATTTTCAATGATTTCTGTTTCTGCAGGATTTGATGCCAGAAGATAAATAATAAAATAGCATGCATATGAAGCCTTAAAGCAGTTTTCTACCAGAGTTTTTGACTGAGGCTAAACAGAAGTAACCTGATTGTGCTGTCAGTTGGCAGGCAAAAGGCATCGTATTTTAAAATTCACATAGTTTGAAAGCAAGCTAATCTTTTCTGGCTCAATAATAAACTAATTACATGTTTTAAATAGTATAGAGCTGAGTCCCTGTTTCACATTAAGCCTTGAAATAGCAAGGTCCAGGGCAAAGCAGACATTTGCCTGATGTCTCTGGCTTCAGGACCTGTAGCAGGGTGACAGCTATTGGGGGCTTGAATAGGCCTGCCAGGGACAACCAGGTAAACTGGCTTGATTCAGTTATGGGGTGATGGTCCCTGAGTACAGAGGCCACCAGATGTACCTCTGAGGAAGGCCTGGACACTCAAAAGTTTAGGGCAGTGATCTTGTTTGGTCGTTCCCTAAAATAGTGATCCCAGGTCAAGGTAGGACATGTCCATAGTGTCCCTTTTGGGGAGTGTCTGAGAAAAAAAGGCTCATTTCTAAAACTGATCCAGTTCCAACAAGGCTTGTTTCATAGCTAGTGCTTTTTCCACCTTCCCCGCCCCCTGCCCCGGCCTTTCATAGTCCTAGGGACCACGTACGGAAACTTAGAGCTGGGAACACTTAATTCAATGGCTGGTTTGTGTAGTCTTGAAAGCTTCATGTTCCTTGGTCACTTGTGAATGGTGCCTCTCTCCTTGGGCATTTCAATGACTTTAGAGGGACACACAGTGCAGGGGTGAGAGCTTTGCTGTAGGAGTTAGCCTTGGGCTTGATTTCCGGCACCACCACCTATAGACAGTCACTGCTTTGCCCCTCAGTTTCCTTCTGACAGGCTTGCCATGAAAGTAAAATGAGATTAGATTTGTCAAGCACAGAGTTTTGGCCCTGGTCGGCACCAAACACAGTAAGTTCCTTCAGATTGCAGGTGAAGTAGACTCTAATTTGGATTTCTCTTGTTGCCCCTGTGCCTGCTTGGAGGAGACTTAGAACCAGCTGTGTTATCTGTGGTTTCAAGGGTGCCTCTGAGCGCTCTGGGCCCACCACATTACCAAGTGATGGGGGCTCCACAACATCCTGAGACAGGTGGAGAGTCACCTCTACACCCTGGACAGACCTGAGACCATTCTGTCGAGCCCTTGCTCCCCCGAGTAGCCCACTTACCATCCTTCTGCCCATCTGTATAATATTATTACAGAGAACTTTCAGCCTACTTACTAGACTGTATCATCTTGGTTTTGGAAATTCAGTTGTATAATTGAAGTTAAAACCTAAGGCTGAGACTTGTCAACTTTAGAACAACCTAGATGCTATTTCACATTTTACAATGGAAGCTTACTTCCATCTTTTCATGTTGAGGATCATTCATTGGTGTCATGTTTTATAACATTTCATTTTAAAGTATACTTCAGGCCTATTTTGTGGCTGCTGCCCCCTTCCATTAATTCATTGATTAGAGAAATATTTTTGAGCACCTACTATGTGCCAGCCCCATGCTAGGTGGTAAAGCTATAATAAGACATGGCGTCTGGTTGTAAAGAGTTCAGTATGTGTTAGAGGAGACAGACTTCTATTCCTCAAGTTGTAAAGCAAGGCAGACAAGTTGGATGGATGGATGGATGGATGGATGGATGGATGGATGGATGGGTGGATGGGTGGGTGGATGGTAGATCTTACCATTCTCTGTGCTCCCTGCACTTCAGTTGTTTTGGTAATCCAGACACTGGGACTAATGGTGTTTCTGGGTGGTATTACTATAACATGTCAAGGCCAGGAGATCTGAGTTGTCTCAGCTTGGCTGTCACCTCCTAGCTGATTGAATTCAGGTATACCTTGTATCTCTTTGGTCTTCAGTTTCTTTCACTGTAAAGTTAAGGCTGCTTGTTACTAGATGGGTTTCACAGCCCTCTCCATTTTCCACAGTATTAACTTTTTACTGAACTTCCTGCCCTGATGATCACTTACATAATGCCATGAAAGTGATTAGACTCTAATGTATTCCTGAATTCTGGATGTGTATTCCCAATGCCCTTTTATTCTCTCCATTTCCACCCACAATACAGTTTCAAACTGGAAAAACTTGCAGCTTTATTTTTTTTTAATCTAAGTGAAAAGTATGTTAATAATAAAAGTATTTCTGTTCCACTTTGTTCTACTTTGCAGAGTCAGTTTCAAGAAGGTGCTGAAACTTCATGGGTTTTAACCCTTTGACACATCCATTTTGTGTGGCTAGTCCTGCATGGTCTTAAAGGGGAATTTAAGGTGTGTGTTTGCCGAGCTCCTTGTGGGAAGGGGAAAAGATTCAATCACATCAGGATTCAAGCCTGGAGCAAGAGGGCAGGGGTGGCCAAATGCTGCAGCTTTGACTTGCTTTCTGGAGACTGTCCCTCTGTTGACTGCATGCCCTTAGTTGCTGCTTCCTCGGGTGGTGGGGAGGAGGACACGGGTCTGGAAGCAGGGGGTTCGTGGGGTGGGGAGGGTGCTGCAGGGAGTGGGTGTGGGCAGAGGGTGCAGGGCTGCCAGGGTTCTCTGTGTGCCGGAAGTGCAGGTTTGGCTGGGAGGAATGGAATGTTCCCTCTTGCCCTCCAAGAGCAGAAACAGCTGTGGAAGGGCTTGAAGAGATCGCTAAATGAAAAAAATTAAAAAGTTAATATGAAAATAAAACCCACCCTGGAAAACCCAACAAAACTGTCTGTAATAGTGTGGTAGCTCTTTAAGAGAACTTTCTTCCCATCTAGGATTTCTTTTTCAATTGGGGACAGAACAAATTGTCTGCCTAGCCCTTCCTCCCCTAAGAAAGCTTCATGTATCTTGGCTTGGGTAGGAATGGGTTCATTTTGTTGATCACCAGGTTATTATTATTTTATTCCTCCAAATGAGGGGCCAGAACCTGCTGCTTACTGCATGAAAATGTGAAACAAATGTGAGTTTTCCAAGGAGACCTCTGCGGGTAGAGGATTATTGTCAGCAAATTTAACAGAAATCTTGTTTCTAGCTGGAAATGTAATCCTTCAGCCAAATTCCCGACATTATTTATTTTAGAACGTCGTATTTTTAAATAAGTCCCTTAATGGTTTGAACTTTTAGTGTTTTAGACAAAAGTAAGACTGGAGCTAGCCTGGACCTTGTCTTACACATTAGGGTTGATTGTGCAATCCTGTATGTGAATGTTTAAGTTTTCTTCTCTGTCTGAAGACAGAGAAGCTGGGATTCCATATAGTCGGAAAGAGTAACTCACAAGTCTGTTTTATGCTATCGTACTTTGCATACTTGCTTTTGAACAAGTTAGCCCCAGAGTAGATAAAGTGTAGTAGAAGAGGATAAGACAGCTAAATGTCTAATGTCTAATAAGAAGGACCAGCCCTCACACTTCTCCCTCGGATGGTGGCACTACCTGGCCCTTTGCAGTATTCCCTCCCCCTACCCCACCCAGGGTCTTTGCGGTGAGTGCGGTGATGTAGTGTTTTGTACAGTCGAGGAAGGAGAAACTGTGTGATTGTTACTGAGGCGATCTGCATATGTACTTTGCTTCTCAGGGAAGTTCATTAAGTAATACTTTGCTGTATTCTTAACAATGGAAGCTAATATGTACCTCAGGATTGGGTTATGGCTTTTTCAGTGGTTATTTTTGTGCAGTCTATCTTTCTGGCATTTTGTTTAAAGGACAGTCTTTTATAAAGGAGATTATGTGAGGTTTCATGCTAATTTGGGGAAGATTCTGAAAATTACAGGGATCAATTATGGTCCCAGCCCATTCCTTCTTCAGCCTATATCATCAGTTCCTACTTTTGGAAAGTCCACTTACCCTCTTTTCTGTCCACGTCTATCCATGCTGGGTAGAGAAGTGGCACAGGGCAGAATGGGTGACCATCTACAAGGCAATGCAAGGTCAAGGACCCTTCCCCTTACCTTTTTTTTTTTTTTTTTTTAAAGAAAAAAGATATCTGGACCCCAGTTATTTGATAAATTACTCTAACTCTCCATTTTACTCTGTACATATAAACACAACTTTAATCTGTGAGCCCGATTCTCATCCTTGTCTTCTGAATGGTGGAAACTTGGACTTAAAGAACATCTGCTGTGCACCAGACCTGGGAAGACTGGGAATCATTATCTTAGAGTCTCAGCCGGTAGAAAAGTAAGGGGGAAATTCCAGTGATTCTCAGCTCTAATTGCACATTAGAATAATCTGGGGAGCTTTAAAGATGTACCTTCCCAGGCCTTACCCACACCAGTCTCTATGAGTAAGTACTTAAAGTCTCCCCAGGTGATTCGAAGAGGCAGCCCGGACGGAAGACTGATGCGTAAGAGAAATCAGGGCATCATCCAGAGAACTGCCTTTGAAAGAGCCTGTCATTATAAATCAGAGGCATCTTCCCAGGCCCTCTGCTGAAGCTGTGTGTCTGTGTTGTTCTGCTATGGTACACAGTCCCCTGGGTCTCCCCAGGACTCACGATTTCCATTGGGCTTTTCACGTGACCTTTATCATCTCCTGTTCAGCAGTTGCATATATTAGGATTCAGGCCTCTGGCGGCCTCATTTTGAACTGTCGGTGCCAACAAGTCAAAGCAAGGAGACCTACTTGAAATGCTGGTCCTGTGTGCAAGGTAGATGAGTACTGGATTTAAAAGCAGTGCCTTATAGATCGTCCCCACTGAAATCCCTCGTGAGGACCAGGGCAATGCCTGCAGTCTGCTTGGTGGGAAGCAATGGGTCTGGCTTGGGAGTTGACCACCATAATTCATTTTGAGACAGCAAAAAGAGAGAGAGAGAGGGAAAGGTAGAGGCCTTTAAGAGTTAAATTACACAACTCCCTTTTTTATTTTTAAAGTCAGTGGATTCCTTGTTGCTGTTGCTGAGAAAGATAAATTGATACCACATGTTGCTTCCAGACAAAACCCTCTCTGTGTTCCAGGGGAAGCACATGCAGCTGGTGTCTGGGTTAGTGGGCAGTCTTTACAAGGTAAACATGGGTTGGAAGGGGCTGGAGCGGACATAGGGTAGCAGTAGTTGGGAAATTACCAGCTACTCCTGAGTGGCACAGCACCTTTGAAATACTTTTAAGAGTTTGAAATCTTTTCCTGGAAGGAGCCGCCCTCTCACCTTCTGGCTTCAAGTATATGATGCACGGAAAACAGTAAGTGAACATTTGTGATGTCACTGCTTCCGTACGTGGGATCTGACAGTTGAGAGCCTCTTTTGTGCTTGGCACTCGATGAGTAATTTGCATGCGTACTTTCATTTAATCTTCCCAAAGATCCTAGAGTTAGACAGAGAGGGTGTTTTATCCCCGTTTTATGAAAGGGGCAACTGAGGTTAAGTCAGTTGCCCAGGGTCACAGGACACATGCCAGGGCCACGACTCCAGCTCCGACCTGGCTGACATTGAAGCCTGCCTCCCTCCACTGGCCACATTAAATTGCATGTGTGAATTACCCACTTTGTAAACATTGGTGGAATACTTATTCATTTCAGGCAGCTTCTCTCCGACACCTAATCTAATCTAATCTGTTTGGGGTCCATCTGTCTTCACAACCAGTTGGCATAACTGTAGTGACTGTGCACTTTAGCATTAGGGATAAAGGTATCTTGCATTAGGAGACTGTCTTCATTATAGCAAGAAAAAGAATTACTGGATTCTGATGAAGACAGTCATCTTTTATGCTGATTTCTTCAAGGAGGGCCAAGCAAAGGGATCTCCAGACTCTGGCCCACACGGCCGCAGTCAGCCCAACTGTGAAATGTGAGTTCCGTCAGGCGGCCTCCTTCATGTACCTGCACATCCCTCCTCGAAGGATTAGGCCACTAATGGCAGCTGCAGTCACACAGGACAGGTTTGCCAGCTCTGTTACTAATTACACCTAAAGCGTTTACTGCCCCAGTGCAAGCTTTGCTTCAGTGTAAATCTTTTTGTAAAAGAGAAGATTGACATAAGAATACTCTTCGTCTCATTTTTATCTCTGCTCTCTCTTCAGAGACATTGTGTTACAGTTGCTTTCAGGGTTTTCTACATTTTGGGGCCCAAGTTGGAAAAAAACTGGCACATTTGTCTCTGACAAAAGTTTCTTCCTAGAGATGTTTGGTTTGCTGTAATTCATCAATCTCTGGATTTCTTAGTAGTGGATTTAAATAACCAGAACTATTTACAGGGTTTTGGGTTGGGGTTAGAGTAATTTATTGGCTCCTTTAGTAACCAAATGTGATGACAGAATGGCCTGAGCTCTAGCAGTGGGAGTCTTGGTTGGTTATATTTACCTTATCACCTTAGCCTTAAGGAAAGCACACCCGGCCAATTAACATTGTGAGGTCTGCCTCACAATGTATTTCAAAATGTGTATTTAGATGTGATTAGAAAAATCACTCTAGTCCTATGAAACTATTCCTCCTTTACTGTCAGCTCTCAACCCCCAAACTAATGTTACATCTTACAAACTTAAGACTATTTGGTATGACAGATGAATTAGTGGAAAACCATAGAATATTTTTGATGGTAGTTTTATAGTTTAAAATGCACACAGTACATTGGAAACTAATTTAGAGCCCCCAGTGAAGAGGTCTTTAGAGAACTTAAACTACAGATCATAAGAAGATTTTATAATTGGCTTGTCTCTTTTTATAAATTCCATGTCTTCATTCCTGGGATTGAGGTGAGGGAGGGGCAGTTTGAAATCTTACAGAAATCATATCACCATTAACTTCCGTTATCAGGGAAGGTGTTGGGGAAACGTTGTAGTTCTGATATTTTCTCTGGCATTTATTCACCTTTTCCTGTTTCACCGAAATTTAGTTAGAGAACCTGGTAATTAGAATCATGACCTATGAGGCAAAAAGGCAGAATACATTTCTGGTATCTGACCATATTAGGGTGAGGGGCATTTGAGCTAGAAATAGACAGGGGGGCCGTATTGACTGGCCTTTGTCAATGCCCCCCCTTTCCCCTTCAGATTATGGATTTTATAAACGGAAGGCTGGGGACTGTGAGGATGGTGGTGACACAGGGTTTTGTTTGCATCGTCTTAGTAATGGAACTGGAAAAACCTGTCCGAGTGTTGGGTTGTAGGTAATATGCCTTAGGGAGATGTATTCTGCCACTAGTAACCTCTAAAACAAGAATTGAGCGAAGATTGGACACTGAAGCTAATCACCCATTTAATAAGTTGGGTTTTGTTTCAGAATCTAAGGGTAGTTTATATTGGTTTGTATGGTAACCACTGTCCTCTCTTTAGGATGAATGCTACGATGGCCACCTTAGTAAAGAAACACAAATGTGGGCTATAGGATGAGCCTTTACTTTCAGGCTTGCTCTTCTGAAGACTTTCTTTTAAAAACATTTTTAGGAAAGACCTACCAAATTATTACCCTTAACTATTTCACAAACAAAATTATAGTCATAGAATTGTGCCTTTGTATCCTTCTTCTTTCTTAAATGTTTCTTTTTTTAGATGTTAGCACAGGTAGCACGATGACTTCTGTCTAATTTGGTGACAGACCTGGGAAAGGTTTCAGAGGAAGCATTGGAGTGGAGTTGGGAAAACAAGTTTCAGTTTTGGTTCTTATAGACGCTAGCTGTGTGACCTTCTGTAAGTTATTTAATTTCTCTCAGTCTGAGCCTTCGTATATACGATGAGGGCACCAACTTTGCGGGTTTACTAGGAGGATTAGAGACGAGGAATCTAAAACCTCTGGCCCAGTAACTGACGGTGCTGTAGTCAGGCAGGCTCTCACTCTTCCCTCTTGCAATTAGGGACCTGGGCCCTGACAGGCTGTGGTTCTGGTCCTCCGTGTGGGTATTCCAGCCCCTTTACCACAAGCCCCTACAGAAGCTTAATTTCTCTCTCCAAATTCTAACCAATGGTAGCTTGTAATTTTATAAAATTACACACATACATTGTTGGGGTTTAGAGTTGTAGAAATAGATGACCATTAGAAAATCCATAGAGAACATTTTGGAGGTCTCTAAAGTGTTTCATTTTCTTTCTTACTTGGTTTGGAATTGTGAGACTAAAAATGCGTTAACAAAAATCTCCAAATGCTTTTTAAAGGTGGGAGGATAACTGGGTACTTATGATTGGTCATGGTTAATTCTGGGTGTTGGTATGAACTCTTTCCAAAATCTAGAGCAAAGGGGGCTGGCCAGGGGAGGGGTAATTCAGCTAGTGTCTACATTGCCCCCACAGAGCTTCAGGACCACCCTGTTTTTTCAATAAGAAGCTTGAGTTTAAGTTTTTAGTTAATATATCTAGTTGTCTGAGTACTCAGTAATAGAACCACCTTGCACTTGCCTGCTTTTTGAACCCTGAAGAGTGAGTTTTAAGAGCATGCTTCGTATCTTTATTGAGAAGGTGTTTTACTTTTTAAAGAAATGTGATTTCTGAACCATTCGTAGGGATGCCATTATTCTTTTAAAAACCGTAAGAGTAAAAGGGAAGCAGGATATATAGTCTCATGGGCAACATTTGTCTCATCAGATACTCAGCACGTTGCCTGTTTTCTTCTCTCAAACGCGTCTGTGCGGCTGTCATAGAAATGCGGAATTATGACCCATGGTTGCTAATGCTCATTGCCCAGCCGGAGCTGTTGGGCATCCTTGCATGGGAACATATACACGGGAAACACTCTATTTTGGGTTATTTACGTATGGTGAAATCCTGCTCACTTTCTATGTTTTAAAAACATTCTGGTAGAACACATGTATTTGTATCTTCTACATAAATACAGTTGGTGATTGCCAATTTTTTTTAAACTACGGTAGCTTTTAGAATGGTTTGTATTTAATAGACAGCAGCAGGCAATATCTTCTGTCTTTTTAACTTGCAAATAAAAACTCATCTGGCCTGCAGGTGCTATTCCAGGTGTGGCAAATACCATCAACTCCTCTCTTTTACTGCACATGAGGCATTTTCAGATTAGAATGAGCCCTCCCCAGGCGATGACCCTATGCTTTATAATAGCAGTAAGAGTACCCTGACTTGGTAGCGTGACTGGCTCCTGAAGTATATTATCATATATCATCCTTACATCATCCCTATCAGGGAGGGACGGTTTGGATGTTATGGCTGCAATGAAGAAGAACTGAAGTTGTTGCAGACAGATTAAACGATTTGCTCAGGTCACATGGTTGGTCGGTGGCAGAGATAGGACTGGATCTGGGTCATCCCTGTTAACTGGGCTTATCTACCAAGCCAGGAGGATTCTTGCAGGATGGGTGCAGTTGTGAGGTTTTCGAGGATATCTTGCCCTTTTTCTTTTCTTTTTTTAAATAAACCTTTCAATATAGAATAGTTTTAGATTTACAGAAAAGTTACAAACCTAGTACAGAGAGTTCTTGATGTTAGGTATCCACATCAAGTTTCCCCTGTTGTTAACATCCAATATTAGTTTGGTACATTTGTCACAACTAATAAACCAATGTCGATACATTATTATTATTTTTAACTAAGATCTGCGCTTTATTCAGATTTCCTTAGTTTCTGCCTAATACCCGTTTTCTGTGCCAGCATCCCATCCAGGCTACCATATTATATGTAGTCATCATGCTTCCTTAGGCTCCCTGTGGATCTAATAGTCTTGAGGAGGGCTGGACAGGCATTTTAAAATGTTCCTTATTGGGGATTTGTCTGCAGTTCTTCTCATGATTAGACTGGCGTGATGGGTTTTGGAAGGAAGACCACTGAGGAAGGTGCTGTTTTCATCACATTATATCGAGTGCCTGTTATCAACCTGACTTTGCCCTGTTGTTGTCGATCTTGATCACCTGGCTGAGATGTCAGGTTTCTTCACTGTAAAGTTACTCTCCCCCACCTCCTCTTTCTATACTGTACTCTTGGGAAGGAAGTTATTGTGCTCAGACCACATTGCCTTGAGGAGGGAGTGTCTGTATAAATTATCTGGAATTTTTTTGAACGGGAAACTTGCCTACTTCTGTCAACTCAGCAAATCCTACTTTACCATTTTTTTCATATGCTTGTGAGACAGGTGTGAAATTGTGGCAGGAGGAGATGGAGTCATAGAAAAAGGATAGGTAAAAATTCGCACCAGTTCTGGGGCCATAGAAGTGGTTAAGAAAAGGTAGATGCTGCCTCTGTACTAGAGGAGGAGGGGACCAAAATAGAATAAAATAGCCCCCTAGGTGATCAATTATCCTTAGAGAGCCAGGGAGGTTTATTGCAAAGTGCAGGGAGAGATGGTGTGGTAATACATTATAAGTGTGAACTTCAGTATAGGAAGTACAATTACAGAAAGGACAGTGAAACTTGGGAATTTAAGAAAAACAATGTCAGGGAGCTCCTACATCCCCAGCATCTCCTGGATATGAAACCATCTCCCACACTCTAAATATGGAACTTGCCATTCTCAATATTGTCATTTAATTCCAAGCCAAGGAGGGTCATGCAAAGCCTTTTTTTTTTTTTTTTTTTTTCCTTAGCCTCTGAGGTTGCTTTAAAAAATGAGTCTGATTAGTAACTGTTTCTTCTGGGTGCTCAGTTTGGACCATTCTGGCTCATCTGCATTGTCCCTTCTCTCTCTGCAGAACTCTATCCGGCACAACCTGTCGCTGCACAGCCGGTTCATGAGGGTTCAGAATGAGGGGACCGGCAAGAGCTCATGGTGGATCATCAACCCCGACGGGGGGAAGAGTGGGAAGGCGCCCCGGCGGCGGGCCGTCTCCATGGACAACAGCAACAAGTACACCAAGAGCCGGGGCCGTGCAGCCAAGAAGAAGGCAGCCCTGCAGACCGCCCCCGAGTCAGCAGACGACAGTCCCTCCCAGCTCTCCAAGTGGCCCGGCAGCCCCACGTCTCGCAGCAGCGATGAGCTGGACGCGTGGACCGACTTCCGCTCACGCACCAATTCCAACGCCAGCACAGTCAGCGGCCGCCTGTCCCCTATCCTGGCTAGCACGGAGTTGGACGACGTTCAGGATGATGACGCGCCGCTCTCCCCCATGCTCTACAGCAGCTCAGCCAGCCTGTCCCCCTCCGTCAGCAAGCCGTGCACCGTGGAGCTGCCCCGGCTGACCGACATGGCGGGCACCATGAATCTGAACGACGGGCTGGCCGACAACCTCATGGACGACCTGCTGGACAACATCGCGCTCCCTGCGTCCCAGCCGTCGCCCCCCGGGGGGCTCATGCAGCGCAGCTCCAGCTTCCCATACACCACCAAGGGCTCCGGCCTGGGCTCCCCCACCAGCTCCTTCAGCAGCACGGTGTTCGGCCCCTCGTCTCTGAACTCCCTGCGTCAGTCTCCCATGCAGACCATCCAAGAGAACAAGCCAGCCACCTTCTCTTCCATGTCGCACTACGGCAACCAGACGCTCCAGGACCTGCTCACGTCGGACTCACTCAGCCACAGCGATGTCATGATGACCCAGTCGGACCCCTTGATGTCTCAGGCCAGCACCGCTGTGTCCGCCCAGAACTCCCGCCGGAACGTGATGCTTCGCAGTGATCCAATGATGTCCTTTGCCGCCCAGCCTAACCAGGGAAGTTTGGTCAATCAGAACTTGCTCCACCACCAGCACCAAACCCAGGGCGCTCTCGGTGGCAGCCGTGCCTTGTCAAGTTCCGTCAGCAACATGGGCTTGAGCGATTCCAACAGCCTCGGGTCAGCCAAACACCAGCAGCAGTCTCCTGTCAGCCAGTCTATGCAAACCCTCTCGGACTCTCTCTCAGGCTCCTCCTTGTACTCAACTAGTGCACACCTTCCCGTCATGGGCCATGAGAAGTTCCCCAGCGACTTGGACCTGGACATGTTCAATGGGAGCTTGGAATGTGACATGGAGTCCATTATCCGTAGCGAACTCATGGATGCTGATGGGTTGGATTTTAACTTTGATTCCCTCATCTCCACACAGAACGTTGTTGGTTTGAATGTGGGGAGCTTCACTGGTGCTAAGCAGGCCTCATCTCAGAGCTGGGTGCCAGGCTGAAGGCTCACTGAGGAAAGGGGAAGTGGGCAGAGCAGGTCAGTGCCCAGTGCTATGGCATAGTAATTGCAGGGGCGGTGGGGGACGATGGCTTTCATTTACATGGTGCACGGTAACCTGGCTCCCAACCAGCTCGTTCTGAGTTGTACCAGCAAAACAAATAGGGCTGTCAGGTGCCCCTCCCCGCAGTTTGCTGACAGCTCAGGAGTTTTACTGCCAGTAAAAAGAATACACATTCAGAGGTTTCATTTTTCTTTGTATCCAGTCACCCTCGCTGACCTATGACACAGGTCCCCCTACTGGATGGATGGTTGAGGATAGAAGGGATGGGAGGAAGGAGACCTTAGGCCACGCAAACATCAAGGTTAAGGACCCAGCCAAAGGACTTTCTTAGGCTCTCAGGTCCAGCACTGCCTTTGTCCATCTTCGATGCTACCGTTTCTATATCTTTTTTTTCCAGCAAAGTAACAAGTTTTAGGTGCTTCTAATTTGCCTGTAGACTATGCTTTCTGGACTCTTTCATACAGGAGTATTTCCACCAGAAGCAAGATCTTTTAGCTTCTTCACCATTAGTACTAAGCATCTTTATTAGCACTCAGCATCTAAGCATTTAAAAGAGCAAAAAGAATTAAATTGAAAACAGAAGTTTTTAATGTCAGAGAGCACGTACTCATGTGCTTCTTTTTCCCAACGTATAAATGATGTCAGCTTCCAAACAGTGACAAGAGTTGTGAATGGTGACAGAGATTTTTTAAATTGTGGCATTTTAATTCTGTTGGAACCAGAGAGATCATGCAACATCATGTGGCAAGAAAAGAGAAGCATTTGACTGGAATTGGGAGTTGAGGGTTCAGTTCCACTTCTACTGCTTTCTGGTTGCTATTGGGAGTGTGTCACTTAGCCTCTGAACCTCAATTTCCAGTTTTATAAAATGAGGATAATAGCTTCTGTTACTCTACAGGGTTATTGCAAGAATCAAATGCACTGAAGTGTGTGAAAGTGCTTTGTAAAACTGCAGTGGGCTGAAGTATGTACGGTGTTATTAGGTACACATAATGACTGACACATGAGTAAGCAGGGAGCCCAGAGAGGTTAAGTGGTCTGCCCAAGGTCACACAGCTGGACCCAGAATCCCTATTTCTGGAATGGCTTGAACCATAATCGTCCTTCCTAATTATCTCTAGATGGTAAAAATGAGAAGTGCTCTGAACCGGGGCCAGAATAGTAGGTAACACACAAGCTTGCCCCAGAACTCTCCTCTTCAAGTAGTAAGATGAGCACTGGGGTCTTCTGCTATAACACATTTGTACCCCCAGACCCTCCCATGTTCAGGGGCTCTTTTCTATGCCCCAGTTCCTTTTTTTTTTTTTTTTTTTTTTTTTTTTATAATATCAGCAGGCTACTTACACTCTTCTTTAAGTGGTGTGAAAGAGAAATGGGATTCAAAGCCATGAAAAGCTGAGCCTTGTTTTTAACCCTCTGCCCTGGTGAAGGAATTATAAGGATCTCCTGTGAGGAGCTCATCCCGTTCATGGGTAGCTGTCGAAAGTGGAATGTTGAGGGTGTTGTGATGCTCAGCTTCTCCGCTTTCCCAGGCAGAAGCAGGTCCCTAATGGCACTCAGATGTCTGTTTCGAGTCATTTAATAGCCCTCGAGACAGTAAAAAGACTGCAGCAGAAGCTAGGAAGGGTGACACACTTCCGTACTGCCAGAACTCGGACTGGTGGAGACTTGCCTTGAGAAATTTAGATATTTGGCTTTTAGAAGAACAGTTTGTCTTCCTTTAAGAAGAGGAATATGATTGTGGCTTCTGAAGACACAAGTAGGTTTTAATTTTGGTTTGGTTGTAAGGAGTCCACTTTCTAGTTCATTGAAAAGAGTAAGAGAAGAAAATGTGCTGTCAATTTTTGTCTTATTTTTCAAGTGTAGGTTTTCCTTTTAATTGAATAGCAGACTTTTCTTGTGTGTGTGTGTGTAATTCTAAAAGATGGTATAAAAATATTTTAAGGGAGATTTAAATACTTATGTTTAAAAATATATATTTAGTGAATTATTATTTTGATAATAAATAACTACTTTTAAGATTACACATTTTATTATTATGCCCTATTGGAGTCTTAGGGTCGTTTAGTCACCTTTTTCTCAAAATATTTTGGGTGAAGTGTTTTTGAGGAGATACTTCTTAAGTAAAAAATATGAAAAGTCACCAAATTTTCCTGAAAGTAAACCAGCTCAGTATGACCAGAGCAAGAGAAAGAAACATCCTGAAGACGGTGAAGGGCTTTGAGGGAGTCTGGTTTCTGGCTTTAGGATTTCCATTTTGCTTTGGAATAAATTGCTCCACTAAATAGCCAGGAGCATGTGTGGCCTAATGTATATTCTTTACTTTTACAGTTAACTTGTGGCTATCGCTTTATTGAAGATTCTCCTGGATTCACAAAACGGTCCTCGGGTCACAGTCTCAGAATTCACTTCTCCCAAATTAAGCGCCCCAGCTTCCCAAGACTTGTTCTATAATGACTTTCTTGGTTTGACTTTTTTTTTTTTAAGCCAGTAGTTGAGGTATTCTCTAGACTCACTTCCTGCCTTGCTAACTGAAGGTCATGTGACCCCGAGTGGGCGCCGGAGCAGTTCTGTCCAGTTGACAGACAGTCCAGTTTAGACCACATGTGAAATCCTTTGACCTACGGGTCTATCTGTAGAATAACTGTACCTCTTTGTGAGTGCCAGCTACTGGGGTGTGAAGGGCACTTGCTTCTCTCAGGCACTGGGGAAGCTTGGTGTGCATGTGTACAGATTGGCAGCAGGCATGGCTGTGAGCAAGTGTGGTGGTTTCAGGGCGGTGCCTCCAGTAAGCCCTCCTGAGATTGACATGTGTCTGTTCTCGCAGGAAAGCAACGTCAGTTTCACTGTAGTTTTGATGTCGGAAGATGCCTAAGTTCACATGCTTTTTCGTTCATCTTCATCTTTTGGCATTTGGAGACCCCATTAGGGAGCAGCCCCATATTTAGTTGCGTTTTAAACAACTTTATGATAAGGATTGGAAAATACTAACTAGGAAAAGCCCAGGTGGAGAGCAGAGAGGTAGTTCTCTTCCTGTCTGTGCCACTGGCCATGTCACTAAGAGATGATGAATCTCTTAGAATAGTAGGTTTCTCATCTGTCAAAAGAGGACAGAATCATAGAGTTGTTTTTTGTTTGTTTGTTTGTTTTTGTTTGTTTAACCAATAAGATTTATCTTCTTTTTTAAATTGAAGTGTAGTTGCCATACAATATAGTGATTCACAATTTTTAAAGGTTATACTCCATTTATAGTTATTATAAAATACTGGCTTTATTCCCTGTGTTGTACAATATATGCTTGTAGCTTATTTTATACCTAATAGTTTGTAACTCTTAATGCCCTACCTCCATCTGGCCCCTCCCCTCTTCCTTCTCCCCACTGGTAACCACTAGCTGTGAGTCTGCTTCTTTTTTATTATATTCACTAGTTGTTGTATTTCTTAGCAAAATCATAGAATTTTAAGGGTGCATAGTATGTATAATTTTAAACCTGAAACCTAACATTCTGTCTGTGAAATTGCCACTGTAAGGGATACGTGATGATATGGAACTGTAAAGGAACAGTGGTATAATAGTGTGGCAACAGCAGGTCCCGGAGTTGGAGGCCGTTGAGAATTTAAATTTAGGCTACTTCCCAAAAAGAACAAATCTTTCATACTTGTTGGACTGATGTTTAAATGCTGTGATTCCATTATGTCTTTAAATATTCATGCTGGGGGATAGGACTAATTCTAACCAAATACAGACAATATTATAGGCTACTCATGTGATGTTTTTTCTCGATGTACTGATAGATATTTCCATTAGGGAATATAACGTGCGGTACGTACTGCGTGGAGAACGTACTCTGTTACTTGCACTTGTGAACTGTTGTCTAGTCTTTGGTTATAGTGTGCTAGCCTCAAGAATTCTGTACCTGCAGGGATCTTTATTCTTAACTTTTTAAAAAACCCAAAGTCTGAACTGTCATTCATGGAGAGAATGGCTGTATGGACGTTTCTAGTGTTGACAACAGTGAAAGAAAATTGACAAGAGCCCTGAAAAGAGGTTTTCTGTGCAGAGGCTGGTACGCTCCTTACATACACCCCTTTCCCTGGAAAGCAGTGGCATCCAGCACTAAGGCTGCTCTTCCTGGGTCTGTCGGGTTTTTAATGCACCTTTGCTCACCACTGGCCAGCCTGCTAAGCATGGGGACAGAGCCTGAGTGACTGTTGCTCTTCATGCAGTAGCATTTATAGATGGCTTTCTGGAAGGTCTCTTTTGGCCACAGAGCTTGTGTGGAACATAAATAAGTGGAATGAAAATCACCAGAATTACTACTGGAACTTCGTGTACACTTCAAGCTCCCATTAAATGCTTCTTTTCAGAGTGTTCATAATGCTCAATATTCAACATCTTATAAATAATGTTTTCTGTAAGTAGAGTCTTCCCCCAGGGGTCTGCTTCTCATAGGCATACCTTTCTGTATAGAGATGGGAGAAGGGGGCTTGTTGGGACCTGCCTCTGTGCCATGGCCAGAGGGGTTGGCCTGTCAGAGGTCCCCCATGGCCCTGGGGCAGGTAGAAGGATGTTTGTTCACTGCTTTCTCTTCCTGACTTGGAGACACGTGTCTTAATGCTGGATTTTCATTCCAAGATGGAGATTCCCCACCTTGCAAGAGACTTCACCCTGGTTTTGTTGGTATGTTCATTTAATTTGAAAATACTGCTTTCCCCCATCCTCCAAATTGCTTTGAAGTTTAAAATTTTAAAAACTAAAATGAATTAAAATTTTGTATTGTGAACTAGTGACAGACACTTCAGATATTTAGAGGTCCCATGGGTTGGTGTTTCTCAAAGTATTTCACAGAATACTCAGTCCTCAGGATATTCATGGGTATTAAGCGGAAAATAGATTCTGTGGTCAAATGCCTGAGGAACGCCATGTTAAATAAAGTTAAATAGGGTTGTTTCCTGCAGGACTTCTCAGAGCCTTAGAAGTTAATATATGTTGTGAACCTTCTAGGATCGGATTGCAGTGTCTCCTAAGTTTATCTGACATCTCGAATCACATCCTTCTTCTCCCAGAAACCATAGGACCAGTGTCCTAAGGAACCCCCTAAAGAAATCCTGAAAGAGGTCAGCAACCTCTTGAGAACTAGGGATTCTTTGCCTTTTTTCGTCTTGATTCTTACTGGAGCTTTTTGTACGACCTTGTCATACATCAAGCTTTTCTCAGCCACAGAGTGGGTTCTACTCTTGGATGAGCTAGCTGCCTGGCAAAATGGTAGGTCCCACATTGGTAGAAGTGCTCAGGAAAAGTCTGAATTTTTTAAGCAAAATTTGTTTATTGAGTACCTGCAGTGTGCTGGGCACAGGGGATAGAGGAAGATAAAATAGGGTCTCACCCTCAAGATGTGCATGGCCTGGCTGGGGATGTGGTGCAGTGGTGGTGGTGACCATTGTCCCAGAGGGAAAGACTGCTTTCCATGCAGGGGTAGAGCAAAGGACCCATGGGGCAGTGGCAACCTTGCATGCTTGGTTTTCTGGGACAACCCTGCTTTTTCAGATGTCCTGTTCCGTTATCACGTGGTCTGTTCCACCTGTCTTTGGCTGGGGGATAAGAACATAGGCTCCATGCTGATAGGGCAGAGTTCAGACTAAATCCAGATGCTGGTTCAGGTTAAAAGCCCTGCAGGATACTTGCTTTTATGTTTGATTTCTAGAACTGGTTCATCATCACAGTTGAACGTGAGCCAGCCACCCACTCCAAGATCACTGTCCCTGGGGCTCTGCTCTGAGGGGAGCTGTGGATTTAAAAAGCCTCCCCTGCAGCCCACCCCAAGTTAAATAATGTCTTTGTGGTACAGTAGAGGACCTATGAATCTGTAGCAGAAGGCTGCCATTTTTATGGCTATGTGTCATTGAGTCAAGCCACTCCATTTCTCTGAGTCTCAGTTTGCTTGTCTGTAAAATGGGGCTAAAACGAAAACCTACCCCACAGAGCTCTTGTAAGGACTATCTCTGATAATGACCTAATGTCCTTTGTCAACTTTTTAAAAAGTTACTTAATGTTTATTGTTATTTAAAATGGTTCCAGAGGTTAATGCAGAATTAAGGAAAGCACCAAGCCAGTCTTAACATTGTTGGCACAAAGAGCAATTACTTTCCTCAATAAACTAGAATCAATTAGGTTTCTTTTCATTAAAAAGGTATAGCAATTGCCTGTTGTGTGAAACCTTTGATGTCCCCTAGAAGTCCTGCCTGCCAGTTTAGGGGTACCCAGGACAAGGGCTATATTTTCATTAATAAAAAGGACCTTCTGCCACAGACGGATTGGGGAGGTTCATATGTGGTACCCAGAGTGTTCCATTAATATCTTTAAAGGACTGCCTGAGAAATCCTAGCTGTCTGGCCTCCGCTTTCTTTCCTTGGGGAGGCTGTCATATCCACTCTGTGCTGAGGGGGGAGCCTCGCCCTGCCCCGTTTCTGCTTCCTCAGAGTGGAGCCTCTTCCTGTTGGGAGGGAGCCTGGAAATCTGATCTTCCCTCTCCACTGCCAGGCCACCGTGGCCACACAGAGAAATAAAAAGCTGCTCCAGTTCTCCTAGGACTTGTTGGGAGCAGAAAGATTGCCACACAATGAATGGCATGATGCTGGCAGTGGTCTGGCCATGGACCCCACCTCCCCAAGAGCTGGTGGTTTACCCCCCGTTACTGGCTAACATGACACAATTTGGGGTTCAGAAAATATGGTCACTGTATTTTTAAGATCTGCCAACTAAGTTCAGTGAAAACCCAGAGAAACTGGGCTGTTCTTCTCCAGGAGCTTTCCTCCCAGAGAAGCAAGACCAAGCCTGCAGCTGAAACACACCACCCAGAAGAGCTACTGCCCACTTGGTTGCAGGTGTTTTGTTTTGTTTCACTTCCCAATAACAGATGTGAACCTTACTCTGTAATTCTAGACTTTCCTGTTTTTTAATAACCTCTTTTTTTGCTGAAGTCTATGACATTCCTTTATTAAAGGATGAGAATTACTTAGTCATGAAGCCCTCAGAGCATAATTCCAGTGTTTCTAAGGATAAAACTTTAATTGCCAGTCCTGGTTTGATTGACGGTTTGCATATCAGTATGTTCTCTCTCTCTCTCTGTCTCCCTCCCTCCTTCTCCCCCTTCCCCTCCCTCCTTCTCCCCCTTCCCCTCCCCTTTCCTCTCTCCTCTGTCTTTCTCTTGTTGAAAGACATCTGGACCATAAGATTTTTTTTTTTTTTTTTTAATAATTTTTCTTTTGTTCATTGTATATAAACATTGTCCCCTTACATTTTTTTTTTTTCCCCCTACTTTATTTATTTATTTATTTATTTATTTTGGCTGTGTTGGGTCTTCGGTTCGTGCGAGGGCTTTCTCCAGTTGCGGCAAGCGGGGGCCACTCTTCATTGCGGTACGGGGACCGCTCTTCATCGCGGTGCGCGGGCCTTTCACTATCGCGGCCCCTCCCGTTGCGGGGCACAGGCTCCAGACGCGCAGGCTCAGCAGCTGTGGCCCACGGGCCCAGCCGCTCCGCGGCACGTGGGATCCCCCCAGACCAGGGCTCGAACCCGTGTCCCCTGCATTAGCAGGCAGACTCTCAACCACTGCGCCACCAGGGAAGCCCAAGATTTTTTGTTCTAAGTATTCATGTCTGTGTGGAGTGTTCAGTTTGACTCCTTAGTGGAAATTAATGGCCAAGAAGAGGCCGGAAGTTCTGAGGTTGAATTTATAAATTAATTTCCACTGGGCTTCTATTTGTGTACATGCCACTGTAATTAATTGGAACTTCCATTGATCACTTGTGTCTTCAGAAATGATTGGAAAGCAATAGAGCCCAACATACCTATAAGTAATCAGAAAATATGTGTTGACTGATAGACCTGTTAGAAGGTGTCCCTTAGTTGGTAGTGTCCCTACCGCCTGAAGGCACTCCCTGCCCAGCCCCGGTCAACTCAGGTTGTCCTGCTGGCTGAGGTCGGGGTGGGGGGTGGGGGTGGAGAGCCAAGGCGGGGAGCTCCCAGCACGTACCACCACGGTGCTGGTCAGGCTGAGCAGGGAGAGGAGGACCACCCAGGCCACCCACCATGTGGATCCACCTCACTCCTGGGTCTGCACTCCCACCGGACTGCCGCCCTCAGGACAGACGGGCCTTTGTCTCTGTCAATCTTGGAGCCACCCTTGAGACCCTCCTTTCAGTTCCTTCTTGGTTTCCTTCCTCTGTTGCACTGGTGTGGTTGCTGCCTCTTGGCTGCCATCTGTGTTACCTGCATGTCCTGGTCATACCTCACAGGTGGATGAGTGGTTTGGACTATTTGTGCAACTAAAATAGCTGATTTTGTGTTTTCGATTTCAGAATCACTTTGGGAAAATTTAGATTGTCTTCAGAACCCTGCATATCTAAATCTAAAGCAGGAAAAAGAAGACTTTGGAGACCCCACTCTTTTGTGCTTGGTAGCCGGACCCTTAGATGGGCTGGAGCGTTACAGCCACACTTGCACTCAGTCCCAAGGGAGGTAGGGCATCCCAGCCCAAAGGGGTAGCTGCACGCTCCCAATTGTCCCCCTACCTCCTCTAGCCAGTAAATGCAGTGAGGAGTCACACAGGACGGGGCCACACCCAGTAAACATAAACATTGTGATATTCAGGTCATGGTTTATGGCTCTAAGCATTTCCTCCTGGACTGCGGTCCCCTTGTGTTTCTAAATGGTGAATCACTTTAGCAGTGACAGCAATTTGAGAGTCAGAGTAGCTTGACTCTTAATTCGGGGGGGCTGGTAATAAAGAATGGGTTTGGTAGGATGGCAGAAGGTAAATTCTTTATTAAATACGATTTAAAATTTTATTTTAAAAATAAAATTATTTGGATGTTAAAACTGTGCCTTGTATTGATCCTTAGGAGGTTTCATCTTATAAGAAATGTGAGTTTTTTCTCATACTCTTCTGAATAGAAACTTCATCAGAAGCCATCCTCCTCCCAAAAGGGGATCATTAAAATTCTAGGTCTTGTCCCATAAGCAGTAGGTACTGCTTGGATTCAAATAAGATTAACTCTTAGCAAATGCCAGTCGGTTTAAAATGCTTTGTGGAAGCTGTAAGGCTTAAAAGGGTGTTAAGCATTTGAATTGGCAGAGAGGAAGAGAGGGCTGTTCCAGGAGTTGGTTCATTCATTTATTCAGCCAACATTTATTGTGTACCTCTCCTCTGTTTCAACTTTCCAGGCTACTTGGGACATCAAGAAAATGTGTCCCTGCTGGAATGTGCACTTCTTGTGGGTAAATACCATGTCTAAGACAGTGCTCTTGAAATAGTAGATGCTCCGTAAGTGTTTGGTTTGATTTGAAGGCTTTGCTCTGCTCTCAATATATTGGGACTTCAGTGTGTATGAAAAAGTAACCATTCTGGGCACTATGTGATGAGGTGCCAGGTAAGTGGCTTAGGAGTTTAGCAGAGGACAGCCTGGGGCGGGTGGGGCTGGAAGAGCCATCTGGATGTTTGGATGGGGAGAGCAAACCAGGCGAAGGCACTGAACCTGACCCATCGGATCAGCAGGAGTGGGTGGTAAAGCCGGGGTAAGGACAGCGGAGCCAGACCCCCAGGACTCTGCCAGCCAGGGTTTTGGAGTATTATAATTAAGGCTAAGTAACCATGCATCCAGAAAGGACCCAAAAGCCCCTTAAAGTCTTTTGCCTTAAAAACAGTTCTTTAAAAGAATGTAATCCAGAACTTTGCAAATTGTTCTGTGTGGTTTGAAAATCTAAGAATCTTAAGAAAATATGAAATGTCTGCGACTTTGCTCTTGACAGTAAATTAATAAGTATCATATTTCTGCTATTGCAGTCACCATATTTGACTCTGGATGCACAAAGAATATTGGTCACCGTAATCTCTGCCGCAAAATAAAGACAGAGACAGGACATTGTTAAACTTGTATTAATCATCATTAATCCCTGCAGTCTGAGCAGCAGGGAAGTCTGCGTCTCTGTGCGGGTCACTCCTGCTCTGTGTCCCTCAGCTGTGAAGTGCCAGGGTGGCGGCTTCTCTCCTCATGCTTCCTGTGTTTATCAGCACAGCACACAGGCTGGCTGGAAGGGCAGTCCACACTAGATCCAGGTCCTGAAGCGTCCTGGAGGCGACAGCTCTTCAGTGGCCTGTCGCCAGCCTTCACGGACAGGCTTCAGCTGCCACCTTGAGAAGCCCAGAAATTACAGGAGGCAGCTGAAAGCAGTGCTTACACAGGTCAGCCTTTTACACAAACTAAGCTTCAAAAAAAAAAAAAAGTCTAGCTGAGTGTCTTTCCAGTATCTTCCTGAGTGTCACCTTTGCCATGAAAAGTTTATTTTAAGCTTCCCTGTAACATCCCACGTTCTCCATAAGTACTTACTTGCCCCTGAGAAAGCCTGTGAGCTGCCCTTCCTAGAAACCTGATTTTCCTTCAGGGAGGCTCCTCAACTGTGTACAGATTTGGCCAGGATTTCCATACCTGTTTTCTTTCCCCTCGTAAACTATTCAGCTTCTAAAATGGCAAGTTGACAGCATTTGCTGAAATGGATTTTTATAGAGCTGCACCTCCTAATTCCCCTTCTTGGGCAGTCTTGGAGGATGGCTCTGTTAGGCCAGCCTTGCAGGCGGAAGGCTGCATTTTAATCGGCAAGGCCCCTGCAGCCCCTGAGCCCCGGGTTGGTTTTCATGCACTTCCCTAAGTCCTCATTATCGCCCATTCCAACCCAGAAGATTTTGAAAAATTACCAAATTAAGCCAAAGTGTCGTGCCCATTAGGTGTTTCTTGAGCTGCTTCGTGTTTAGGCGGTGAAGATGAGCTCCGAGGGAATTGCTGCCATTTTGGCTCTCCAGCATTGGCCATGGCTGCCTTACCCAAGCCCTGCAGAAATGCTGTTTTTCCTGGGGTGACACCAAGAGAAGCCTTGGATGCTGGCAGATGGCTGTGGCCTGTGATGAACTGGGTGTCCCTCAGAACCCTCTGGGGAGAAGTAGAGATGGTGGCAGGCAGGCATTTCTTTGGCTTCTACTCGGGTAGAAACATTCATACTCTGAAACCCACACCTGTTCTCTGAACTCCACCTGAAGTTTCCCTGTCAGATCAAGTGAACATCAATTCATTTCCTTTTCTATCCTGAACGTTCCATATTTAGTTCCCAGCTTGCCCCAGGGGTTGCAAGTTTGGCTTAAATCATGTTTAAAGAGTGAGGAAAGTGATACTTCACTTTAATTTTGTGTTTCAGGCAGACTTTCCTCCAAACATCTTTCAGTTTTAGCTAGGAAAGCAGTGGATAACCTGTATGGATTTGCAGATAGGAGACTTTCATCCCTGTGGCTTTTTTTCCTTCCCTGTCTTATTTGGTATTGGGGTCGGTCCTGTTCCTTTCCTCTCTGCCAGGAAGATGAAAACACTGCTGAGAAATCCAGATTTGTCACAGTGGAGTTGAGCTGTGGGAGGACAGCAGTAGGAACATTCATGTTTTATTCCCAGTTTAAAGTTGATGGGGGTTGTTACGTTTTGTGTACAGTTTCTTGGAGGTGTTGCCCTTTCTTAGAACATCATGTGAGTTAGTGGTGATAATTAGGCAGAAACTTGTCTTCCCTACAGATACCAAGATTATAGAGGGACTTACTCTCACCAGAGGCCAGATGACAGCATCCACAGATATTTTTAGAATGGGCCTCATCATTTGGTTTCCCCATTTCATTTTCCCGGCATCAACAGCCTGATTTCAAACTTAAGTGTTGGGCAGGGAGAGAGAGGGAAGAGATTTTCCTCCCCGTTAATGAAAGTCGCTGATGGGACGGGACAATGTTTTCCTATTTATTGTTAGTTGGCCCATTGCCTAGTAACTGTGAAGTGATAGCTGTAATTCCCTTCAGCTGTAGGCTTCTTTTTCCTTCCAAAAGTTTTGCTTAATCTGATGTGTTTTTAGACTCATAAGGGCATCAACATACACACGTAAACTTCACAGTTAACTAAAGCATCTCACTTGAAAGAATGTCGGAGTGGTGAGAGCACCATTCAAAAGCAGGGAACTTGTATCCAAACTAAGTATCGTTAAATCCCATTACTTAATGTGCTCCCTCCATTTTTTCAGTCCTTGATGGAGTCATATAAACATGTGCAAACACTGAGCCATCAAAGAGAGGTTAAAAATCTAAGGCAGATGAGGGGCCGCTTTCCTTGTGACGATTTTTAATCGTAAGGTCTTCCTAGTGAATGGTGAATCTGGTGTTCCTCTTAGAAGGGTGATTGCATTTCCTTTCTGTTTTCACAATATTTTACAAACTGTTTGCCTTCTATCACAGAGAAACAAGTTGCCTTTCCGTCCTGTGGAGTGGGGGTTTCTCTGTTAATAACAATTTGTCCTCTGTGACAAATTTAAACCTCTAAACCTGGGCCTGGTGTCTCCCAGTTGAACCGCCAGGCACAGGCCGTTTCCCGTGAGACCTCGGGGGAGCTCCAGGATGTAGTGCCACAAGGGGCTCCACGCCCATTCTGCAAAGAAGGAAAGAGTGACGATCAGTGCATTCCCTTCCTAATGATGAAGTTCCCTGAAGGTTCTGGACCTCTGGATGCGACTGTGCTGGTTGTTGCTCTAGACTGCCCACTGTGGCCTCCTGCCCCTGGTTTCAGGGCCGATGCCCTATTCTGCTTAGAACGATGCCACGTTGGGGGTTGTAGGTGCCCTCGGCCTTCTTCCCTCCTGTGCTGACCCAGCGCCAGCATTAGAGCAAGCTGCGTGCTCTGCCTCTGTACTTGGAGAATGAAGTGTGTCACCTTCCCAGCATGCACTGGTTTCTGTGGCTGAATAATTAACACCAGAGGGAACCGGGGGATGGGGTCTGGATTAGGTAATACTTTACACCTTCTCTCTTGTCACTTACAGTTAAGTCAGGATCGGGGACTTGGGGACCATAGTCACCTGATGACTAATTGCATGGTGATCTTAGGTTGTGGTTTATTAACTGTTACTGTGAAAGAAAGAACCAAATCCCCTCCCAAAGAACCATGTCTGCACCCCTGCTTCTTCATGCCTCAGGGGTCCCAGGTAGAGTAGCTAGAATAGCACTGGCTCTGGCAGGTTAAATACCTCACAGATACTGAGATCTGATATCTGTTTTATTACCTTTTCTCCATCTGAAATCAACAAGCCATTATTTTATAGTCCAGGACAATATTGTCTAGTATCATTACAAAGCAAAGAATACCTCCAAAAAAAGCCATCAGCCAGGGAAATGAAATACCTGGGGAAGGGGTGGGAAGAAGGGACCTTTTCCTGTTTTACTGTCTCTACCTCTAATAAAACAACCTAAGTTCTTCTATTTGGAGCTATAGCAAGGGTAATTATGACCATAGGTATGTAATACTACAAGTACTAAGTCCTGCTGTCTTTCTGAATATTGGTAGTGAGAGGTAAGATTGCCAAACAGTCCAGCCACAGAACAGAATTGTACACTTGTGAAAATTCCAAGTGAATTTAAGATAATATCTTTTTTAAAGGAGAGAGAAGCAGATGTACATAACGTGTGTGTGTGTGTGTGTGTGTGTGTGTGAGAGAGAGAGCTTATTGATGCATTTTTCATTACTTGTTCACCTTATCTGGTGAGAAGATCCTGAGTTCATGTTGCTCCCCTACCACTTTTCCATTTCTGGCCTAGAGCCATTTTTTTCCTACCATGACAGCTGACACTGTCTCCATAAACAAAAGGTCTTGAGGCCTGTCATGTCAGTTTGTTTAGCTACATCTCTATGAGTATATATATGTTTTTTTAATTCTCTAACTTTTCCGGGCTCAGTGGTCGCAAGAAGTGTGATGATAAGATTTGTGTAAATTCAGATGCTTTGAGAGGATTTACCGTTTGAAGGTGGCTGAGTGCATAATAATAATACCAACAATAATAGTGTTGTTAATTTTTAAAGGGATGTTTTGTGAGAGGTTTTTTGGGCCATATGTATGCGTGTTATAATTGTTTTCCCTCTGCAGATTTTTAATATAAAAAGCAAATTTCTAGGACACCCCACTTAGAGATTACTTCTCCTTTTATAGTGAGGGAAGTCAAGATTACCCCGACCCAGCAGTGCAGACCGATGAAGCCTTTGTGGAAAGTGGCCATTTCCACTCCCCTGATGTTGGGATATCAATGGGAAGGGTGGTAAGCAAGGTCACTTAGTCCGCGTAGCCGGGGGAGGGGGAACCAGAAGAGCATAGCTGGTCTGCATGGGGTGACCAGCTCCCCTGGTTTTAGCATGAACGTGTCGTGTCCCAGGAAGCCCGTCAATCCAAAAATCTAGAGTAAAACCCCATCTGCACCCCAGGCCTCCCTAACTTGGAAGGGCCCGCTGAGGCACCCCGATTTGCCTCGCTTTGTTAACCTCCGCAAGTGAGGGCGTTTTGTTATCAAGCACAGAAATAAGGTAAGTGATCTCCAGGCTTTGTCCTTAGGTTTTCAGCCCTTTGAAGCTAGTGCAGCAGAACAGCTTGACTTGCAGCACCCCTGGCCCAGAGGCGGGTGAGGGGACCGGAGGCTGAGGAGGCGTGACCTGGAGGGCCCACTGCTGTTTGAATGTCCTTAACCATCTCTGGTTTTCTTCTCTCCTCCTTTAGACCCTCAAACTGACACAAGACCTACAGAGAAAACCCTTTGCCAAATCTGCTCTCAGCAAGTGGACAGTGGTACCGTTTACAGCTTAACACCTTTGTGAGCCCCTGCCGTTTCCTACCCCAGCAGAGACTGTTATCGGCCCCTTACCCCGGGTGAAGCACTTACCCTCGCACAGAACTCTCTCTATAAAGTATGCAAAACCTTCCTTGTACGGGGTGACAGCCACCTGCCAGCGAAGGACAGCACCCTGCCAGCACCGCCCACCCTGTTCAGAGCACACCGTGAGCCCGCGGGCCATTCTGTGGTGTTTTAATATCGTGATGGTTTATGGGATGTTTTAAGTGTTGTTTTTGTGTTTGTTTTCCTTTGACTTTGAGTTTCTCACATGCATTAACTTGCAGTCTTTTTATGTTAAAATGTTAATCATGCTTCCCCTGGCAAATTTAAAAACAGAAGGAAAATGTTGTACCAGCTACTGTGCTGGCTTTGGGTGTCACAAGCATTCGAGCCCATAGAACTCCCCTAACTAACACATTACATAAACTAGAGGGGGGTTTTCTTTCTTCTTTCGTTTGGTAGAAAACTATCCTTTTCTAAAAACTGAACAGTGGCACAAGTGTTTTCTGTGTGCACTGGTCCAGGACAGAGCCCTGCATCGATAAACCTGACCCAGAACCAAACCACGTGCTTGGTTCTGAGTCAGGGTGGTCGGGGGATGAGACCCTGGCACCTGGTCTGCAGTTGCCAGATCAGTAGGGCCTGTGGTCTACTGTCAGTATCCTCAGCTAACACAGTCAACAGTGATTGTATGTTGGTTAGAAATTAGAATTTTTCAAGGAAGAAATCAGCTCAGCTGTCCGCTCATTGCCAAATGCCACTAACGGGTTTAGTTTTAAGGAGAAAAGAAAAGAAAAAAAAAAAAAAGTAGTCGTGTTTTGCTTTGCAGAAGAAGTGAACTTACAGGTGAACATTAAGCCTGCAGTGAGAAATGTGTGGAAAGTACAAACCCGAGTCACTATTTTTCTAAATGCGCACCCTTGATTATTTTCAGTCTTGCTCTGTATAATCTGATCTAGTAGACGTGTATGAGTGACAAGCAATAGCATACAAACTGATTCCTTTTTAATATAAATAAGCTTAGATTGTAATTGTACAAGTGTCACAATGGAAGTACAAGATAGGGCAGTTTTGACCTCCCCCCAGACACTTTTCCTGCTTCTATGGATTTCATTTTTTTCTTTTCAAAAAGTTATGGTGCTGTATAGGTGCTTTCTGTTTAGCCTGAAAAGTGTGATTATATTAGTTACCCTCTTTGGTAGACAGAATAGTTGGGAACACCTTTGGTACATATGAAACTGGTGTAATGATGCTCTGATTAGCACAGCATATGCATACTTCTCCAAAGTGATATATGAAGACTCTTTTCGTTGCATAAAAAGCATTAGGCATAGAAATGTATAAATATATTTTATCATGTACAGTACAAAAATGGAACAGTCTGCATGGATGTTAGGGATACAGGCTAGTATTTCAGCACAGACCTCCCTGCATGAGTTCTCGCTGATGCTTGCACCGTGCAGTGGGCACTGATTCCCTTCCACCAACACAGACGTGCCACCCAACCCCCTGCACCCATCACCAGCCACCAGGGGCCCCTTTGTGCACCTTTGCTTCCTGATTCCTCTGGGGGTGACATTGGTGGTGATAACAGCTCCTAGCATAATGAACGTTCCATTTGGTGTTGCCACTTGTCTCTCCCGCCTCGCTTGGGCTGTCATGTTTGAGCGATGGCCCTGTTGATTTCACCCTGCTCTCTACTGAATCTGTAAATTGTTGTGCAATTTGTGGTTATAGTAGACCTGTAGCATATCACCTTTTCTAAACTGCTACAAGTTTATAATCTTCATTTTGAAAGTATGTATAATTTTTAAAAATATGTATTCTATTCACGTGGTCTGCTTGTCAGTGAGACAGACTTTTGCTTACTGTATTCTTTTGTAATAAAGCTAGCCACTTCCTTGATTCTTTGGTAGTCTGCTGTACACAAGAACTGTCAAGTGTCAGCAAGAGAGGGCTGCCTCTCTGGGTTCCTAAGGGACGCTGCCCCCTGGGTGGAGACGTAGTGCAGAGACAGTGGCAGCAGCTCAGGGACGGGGGGGTGGCAGCGGGGTGTTGGATATAGGGGAGAATCCGAGTGCTTCCAACACGAGGGCCCTGAGAACTTCTCTCCTGAGCTCAAAGAAACAAGAAAACTAACAAAATAGCTACTTGCCTTTGCAGTTTTGTAGACCATGGGAAATACTTTGGGAGTAAGAAAGGCAACCCTCAAATGTGTTTTGACTTTTAAAGTGTCGAATTCCTTTCAGACATGTGGCATCTCATTTATTCTTTCCCCCCCCCCCCAATGTTTGTTAGATTTCAGGCAGAATGTTTTACAAAATATCCTGGAACCAGATTCTAATTTAATCTAAAACAGCTGAGGGAGGGACAGAGAGGTATGAGAGCAGGATAGCCACAGAGCAGATCAGGAAAATGGAGAGGGAGGGGTGCTTGGAATTTTTTTCTTTTCCTTTTTTTTTTTTTTTAAGTAATTCAGCATCTACATGTAGAGTGTCGCGGACAGCTGAGATCAGGGCAAAGTCTAGCGCCAGCATCAGTCCTAGAAAGGGTCAGGCAAGAATGGAGTAGTTAAGCCTGTCCAGGATCACAGCAACCCCACTCTCACCCTTGGCCGCCCACCCAGAGGCCAGGATCCCTTAGACTGAGTCCGAAGGCAATCAGACAGGGCAGAGGTGCCACCTAAGCCCTCTCTCCCTCTTGTATTTGAAGACCCTGCTTTCAGGAAGGGCCTACCGATGGCCACCATGTGGAGTTCTGAGTGCCATGGGCCCCCACAGGAAGTTTCCTGATCTGGAGTATCTCAGTGGAATACTTGGTAGTCTCCGGGAGTCTGGCGGTTGTAATGTTTGCATCCTGATAAGAACTTTCGGAGTCTACACTCAGCCTCTAAATAAGCTGCTCTAGGGAGCCTTCCACTTTTTGATGGGAAATTTAGAAAGAAGAGTAACAATGTTGAAAACATGACCCAAACTCTGGGGTCCTATTGTTCTCTTCAGGGCTCCAGAACCAGATACCTTTTACCAAAGTTAGAAAAGACCCTTATCACAAGCCTTCACTGTCCTGGCGTGAGTGAGGCCTGACCGCCAGGTTCAGAGTATCCCATTAACTGTGAATGAATCTGAGGTCGATTTCCTTTATTGCATCCCCTGCAATGTAATGACTGCCAAAACATATTTTTTTAAATTTCAGAAGTTTGGCTCTCCTGTTAACGGGAAGAGCGTGCACACACGTGTAGTACTGGTGGACTCTGTGTGTGTTTGTGTGTGTGTGTGTGGTGGTGAGTTTTGCCCTTGTGTGTGTCGCTTCCCCACCCTGAGGAGAAGACCTCTTGGCTCACTGGTCAGGACAGGTATGCCCGGTCTCAGGGTGTCATTTCAGGCGGCTTCTGAAATTGTTAAAGATGGTAGGGAGTCTATCTAATGAACCCCACTTAAAGAATAAGGAATATTTGAATCTCTTGGAAAGACCGTCAAGAGGAAAGCAGTCAATCACCCAGGCCCATTTTTCATGCTGATGCCAAGGGCTGGTGAGGGGAAATTAAAAAGTTACCCTTTCTCTCTGAAAGCAGAAATAAAATCCTGACAGCTCCAAACTCTGATTTCTTCTTTCTCGGTGTATTTGGGGAACATTGTACGATTAGGTATAACGTATTCTTTTTTTAATTAAGAAAAGCAGAAAATTTTGTAGGAATACAATCACTGGCAAAGAGGTATGAAAAAGCCAGCCTCTCCTGGAGACCAGGGGCGGCAGGGCACAGCGGAGGGAGAGTGAAGGCCTTGTGAAATCATGTCTGTCAGACAAGATCTTAACGCAGATGCCCAAGTAATTGAAAAGAGTACAGTCGGCCCTCCGCATACACGGGCTCAGCATCCTCGGATTCAACCAACCATGGATCCGTAGGGCCGACTGTAGTACACCATTTTATATAAGGGACTTGGGCATCCACAGATTTTGGTATCTGTGGAGGTCCTGCAACCAATTCCCCACGGATACCAAGGGGCGACTGTGTATTATATTTGATCTAGATCTTCAGTGGGTAACATTTTATGCAGTTCGAATGAATGAAATATTTTCCTCTTGTTTAGTTTTATTTGTATGTATTTTTCTTTGTCGAATGATTGGTTCCGAGGCCTCTGCCACACTCCAGAAATATTTGTGCGGCTGCTTTAAAAAAAAAAAAAACAACTACATGTCTGGTCACTTATTTCTCTAAAATTATCTCATTGCCTGGCAATCAATCTTCTCTCAATACACTTGTCCTAGCACATTATGTACATGCAAAATGTAAACAGATGTGAAGGAGGAACAGAAAAATTAGTTAATATTAAAAAAATGTACGTTTTGGCTTCACATGTTTAACTTTTTTTTTAAGAAAAAAAGTTGCATGAATGGAAAAAAAATCTGTATACAGTATCTGTAAAACTGTCTTATCCGTTTCAATTTCTTGCTCATAACCCATGCAAACTAGAACTCATTGTGGTGCCTGGCCATATTCAAACACCTAAGAGTCATGCAGTTGATACTTTGGTTTGAAGCACCTCATCCTTTCTTTCAAAGCGAACACTATCATATTGCATTCTTACTGAGGATTTTGTCTATCCATATGTTGCCATGAATTATCTCTACCACCTTTCCTCTCAAGAATCAAAACCAGTTTGATTTGGGAATCTTCTCTTTTCCAAATGAAATAGAGATGCAGTACTTAACTTTCCTTGGTGTTTGTAGATATTGCCTTGTGTATTCCATTTAAAACCGTAATCTAGTTTGTAAAAGAGATGGTGACGCATGTAAATAAAGCATCAATGACACTCTATCTTACTCCAAGAAGTTTTTTGTTCTCCTTCCCCCTTTCTTTAACCCGAGGAGTGAAATAGCTGAGTTTGTCTCAAGGTCTTCCTGTGGAAGAGGCACAAAGCTGGGAGACTCTATCCTGAGATCTCTAAACTAAATGAATCCTGCAGACTTTTTCTCTGACCCACTTTTGACCTTCACAGGCAACCAGACAATTTAATAAAGCAGATTTATGGCATTGTTCATGGTGGCTGATAGCCACTTTTGGCCTGCCCTGAGTCAGGTTGCCCTGGAGGAGCTTTTACATTGGGAGGCGGGATTTAAACTCTGTCTTCCTTGGGTGTCAGAGGTTTTGACCTGTCACGGTTTTGGCCCTAAGGAGGTCCTGCTCACGTGAGTCCAGAAGATGAATGTCGGTCATCACGGTGGCCTCCTACATATCAAAGTCAAACAACGCGTAAGGCTGCTGGTGGCAATAGCATAAATATTTCCTAGCTAAGTTAGGGGGAACTCCACCCTACTGTAAAACTATTCTTAGTAGCCTGGGTTGTGGTTTTCCTATTAATAGACGTTATAAAAATCATTCAGCTTTTGGGTTCAAAGTCCTAAGCAGCACGATGGACTCTTACTTCAGATCAAGTAGGTAAAAAAGATTTTAAAGTTTGCCCTTTGGGATAAATTCTATATTGGTGAAGAGTCATGCTTTCATAAGTCTGTCCTTATCATTGTTTTAATTTCCTGTACAGGTAAAACTTCATCTTCTAATACCAGAGCCAACTAGGAGAAGGTATTTCATTTGAGATTGCTTTCAAGTTTTGAGTCTGTCTCCCAAAAGATTAAAGATGGAAATCCAAAACCAGCTATCACAAGATTCTCAGCAGAGAGTTTTCCCAAACCAGGTAAAAATTCAACTAAAATTAATTGAAGTTAACTTAATGAACAACAATTACTAAGTCAATTTCAAGTGTGGCAGTGGGCCAGAGGCTGTGATGGGCACCAGCAGAACTAGGCCCTGCCCTCCATGAGTTTATATTCAAGATATCATCTATCTGCTCCACCTTGAGGAGTAAAGAGTTAATTGTTGCCGGCTCTCCCTGCTTCAGCTTCTTGTTTAAAAGAGGAAGAATTTGAACTGGTTAATCTTGCTAACACTTTAGGGAATTGATTTCGCAAATGTTTGAGTAGTGAGGGCAAACCTTTAATACAGCACACGTGACGTGTATCAGCCAAGCCTCGCACATCACAGCTGGAATACAGAGGTCAAAGGTGGAGGAAGGTAGAGTTCATAGCCACGGTCGATCTGGCAGACACTCCACCCCCGTCCCCATGGCCACTTCCCTGGGACATGGGGAGAAAGGGTGATGGCTGTGGTGCCCTGGGTGCCCTCAGCTCAGCCCATGGTGGGCATGCGCAGGGGAGTGTGTTTGAAGGGTGGAGGCGGAGAGAGGTGCATCCAGAAGGGGGCCCACCCTCCCTCTGCTCCATGGCCATCAGAGAGAAGCTTTGGTTCTGGGCCCTGAGGACACCTTTGGAGCTGCAGGAAGAAGGGTCCTTCCCCTTGAATTTTCTTTATTCGAACATTAAAAGAGGAGGACTCTCAGCAATATTTAAGACCTGGAGAAAATTAGATTGTGTGTGTGTGTGTGTGTCTGTAGTTCTGCCTAGTGTCCATCACATAGTAATGGCTCAAAACTTCATTTTTGCCTTCTTTCTCAGAGGACTTACTGGACACACTACAAACATCCCCACTCCCATGCAGGGAAGAAAAGTCTCGATGCTCTTCTTGTCTTAGCACAGGTCCACCTCCGTGAGTCCTACATTCATCCATCCCACCAGCACCAGGATGTACCAGGCACCGGGATGGCAGAGAAAACTGCTCCCGTCTCAGGCTTCTCATAGCCGCTGGCCAGAGAGGCTGCCCTAAAGGCTGAGGGGTCAATAGCTCGCCACCCCTGTAACTTCCCAACCAAACTGAAAGCCCTGATCTAGAAGAAATCACAGAAAACTTGGTAATGGTTCAGTCCAGGGACGGACGCAAGGGACTTTGGCTTTCAACTCTTCTCCTTATATACTATTTTAGGTTATCAAAACGGGAGTGTGTTACTAGTATAAAGATAAATACGGCTTCTAAAGAGCCATGGTGGAGAGGCTGGCTTTGACTCCTCTTCTGAGACTGGAAGCAACAAGGTGGGAGAAGGGGGTTAGGGAATAAAAGTGGAGATAATGAGATAACTATACTGTTTGAAAGGAATCTGACTGATAAATGAGTAATATCATTGCAAAGTTGTGTCTTCATAACTTTGGGTTTCCATAATTTCCTCCTATTAACATCTTGAATATCAGTATAGGAATTACCTAATCAGAACAAAGGAATTTTATGCATCTGTTAGAATAATAATTATAAAAACTATATGCTTATATTGGATGCACTCTTAGAAATGTAATTATCTATTGCTCTTGTAACTTTTATATTAATATAAGAAAAATAAAAAGCAGAATAGAAATAGCATATGCCAGTGTAAACTGTGGCTGAGGAGAGGTACTAAAAGGTAAAATGCTAAAATTGAAATAATTCTTGTGTCCTGGACACTTTTGGCCTCAAAACTGGACTCAGGACCTCAACTGTTGCCACCGTGAATAAGCTAACACTGTTCCTCGGCCACTCCGAGTCCCGCTCCAGTGGGGGAGAAGGGGTTCTTCTTCCCACCAAGATGCGACCATTGGGTAAATCCCCAAGTAGAAGGGTGTTCTCATGCCAGGACTTGTCCCCAAAAGACAAATGTCCATTGTAGCTGGCAATTGGTTAGGGAATTTTTTGTCAAAATTATCTTCATTTGTTGCACTGTATTTTTCAAAGGTAATGCATTCTCATGATTCAAAAGCTAGAAAGCATATCGCGATACACACATAGGGAATGTTTTCCTCCCACCCCTGTCTAGTTCTCTGCCTAGTTCCTCCCACCCCAAAGTTTCTTGTGTATCCTTCCAGAATTTCTTATGCACCTACAAGGAATAAAAGCACAAATTATTACTTTCCCCTTTTTATTACACAAAAAGTATATTATACACACTGTCAGATATCTTTCTTTGTTAATGATTTTCTCACACATGGAGGAAATATCAGTACATAGATAGCCTCCTCGTTTTTAGAGTTGCATAGTATTCCACTGTATCATTGTATCCCAATTAATTTAACCAGTAGTCCCCTATTGACAGACATTGGACATTGTTACTGAACATTTGTTATTATCAGCAACACTGCAGCAAATAACCTTATACATATATTACATACACAGGTCAGAATCTTTGTAGGATTAATGCCCAAACGTGGAATTACTGGGGCAAGAGGTACATACACATTTGCAATTTTGAAAGGTGGATCAAACTGCCCTCGAATGTACCAATTCACAACACCAAAATATATGAGAATCCCTGGTTTCCCACAGCCTCGTGTTTTTAAAGTTTTAAAAATTAACTTGCAAGTCTTTGCCTTTGCCCCTCTTAGGAGTTTTTAGCAGATTTTTAATTATTATTATTATTATTATTTTTTGGCTGTGTTGGGTCTTCGTTTCTGTGCTTGGGCTTTCTCCAGTTGCGGCAAGCGGGGGCCACTCTTCATCACGGTGCGCGGGCCTCTCACTATCGCGGGCTCTCTTGTTGCGGAGCACAGGCTCCAGACGCGCAGGCTCAGTAGTTGTGGCTCACGGGCCTAGTTGCTCCGCGGCACGTGGGATCCTCCCAGACCAGGGCTCGAACCCGTGTCCCCTGCATCGGCAGGCAGATTCTCAACCACTGTGCCACCAGGGAAGGCCAGCTTCTTTGTTTTAAGTCTGTACCTAAGGTAATGAGGGCTTGGTGAGAGTGAGGGGTGGAAGATGGGAGGGGCTTGGGAGGCAGACTCAGGGTGGCCTGGTGACTGCCAGGGAGGAAGAAGAGCTCCCGGCGTCATGCTGCCAGCCTGCACATCCAGTCTGGCCACAGGCCCCTCCCCTCACGCCACCAGCTCCGACCGCCCAGCTCAGGGTCATCGGCCTGACCTCGCAGCTGTGCTCCCTCACCTCCCAGAATTCCAGAGGGGAGCTGTCACCCGAAGGAATCAAGTCTGGTCTCCTTGGCACCAAACCACACACCTAGACCTATTCATAGCAAGATTGCACAACCGGCTGGAGGACAGCCCGGCTGGGCGCAGGGAGAATGGTGCTGCTCCTTAGCCGGGCCCTGGCCCGCTGGTGCCCCTGGGCAAGGCTTCCAGCTCCCAGAGTGGGGCTGTCCCCAGGAGGGGCGAGGGGGTGTGCTGGGGGCCTCAAGGGTCTCACTGGCTCGTCCTCACAAGTGGGGGGAACTCGCTCCTCCGAAGGAGAAGCTCTGACGCTCTCCCGCGGGCTGGCGCCCTGCAAGCCCTCCTCCTGCCCTACTGTGCAGGTTGGCACCTGGGGTGCGAGGGGGCTCTGCTTAGGGAACGCAGAAGCCAGGAGGCAGGATTTTACAAAGAGGAAACGGAGTCATTTTATGACGAAGGCCTTTCCGTCTCTGTGGGGAGCCGGTGTCACGGAGTAGGGGAGGGAAACAACTTTGGAATGGGACAGGCCTTGACTGGAGCCAGCCCTGCCATTCACTAGCTGAATGATGATAGGCGAGTCCCTTCATGTCTCTGGGCCTCTGTTTTCTTGTTTGTGAAATGGGAACAAGGCTGCCTGTGTCTCGGGTCGTGAGGATGACCTGAGAGGGCACGTGGGAAGTATTGCAGCGCTTTCAGCAAGTCAGCAGCAAGCCCTTCGTCAGAAGTCCTCTCTTTATACACAGCCCACTGGCTCCACACCCCGTGAGGTGATGGCTGCTTTTTTTTTTTAACATCTTTATTGGAGTATAATTGCTTTACAATGGTGTGTTAGTTTCTGCTGTATAACAAAGTGAATCAGCTATACATATACATATATCCCCATATCCCCTCCCTCTTGCGTCTCCCTCCCACCCTCCCTATCCCACCCCTCTAGGTGGTCACAAAGCACCGAGCTGATCTCCCTGTGCTATGCGGCTGCTTCCCACTAGCTATCTATTTTACGTTTGGTAGTGTATATATGTCCATGCCACTCTCTCACTTTGTCCCAGCTTACCCTTACCCCTCCCTGTGTCCTTAAGTCCATTCTCTACGTCTGCGTCTTTATTCTTTGATGGCTTCTCATGACGTAAAAACATAAAACAAAATTCGACATGGTAATGAACCCCGTCAGTATAATTAGATTGCATAGCAGTTAAGCAATTAAGGTAACCAACTTGTGAGATTTTTCTGCTCTCATCTTCTTCAGGACCTGTTGGCAGCAGCCATGCTCGTGGTCCATGTCCTCTGTTCCGTGTACCACAGAATCATCATCATCACGAAGAACTCAAATGTCATGGCAAGACAGGATTGCAAGACTTGTCTCTGGCCCTGACTCGGCCACTAAACGCTGTGTGGCCTTGAGTGAGTCATTTCCCTCTCAAGGCATCAGTTTCCCCATCTGCAACATCCACTTCACGAACCCACCGGACTTTATAAGGCATCAGGACCAGCCTGGAAATGGAGCATATGCTTTACAAACCACAAAGCAGGTATCAGAACCACAGACACTGTTTTGAGTTAGGAAATTGGCAAATGTTCATACATTCATTTTCCAGAAGGGAAACTGAGGCAGAGTCCAAAGCGGGCTTAAAGGTTCATGGTTTCTGGTTGTAACCAACCCCTCTGTTCCTCTGTCTCCAAAGTCACATGCTTAAGGCAGTGAGACCCTGGGGAGAGAGGGTAGAGAGTGCATCCTAAAGAGATAGGGAAAGAGATGGAGAAAGGGAAAAGGATGGAAGAGGAAATGGGAACTGGAGATGGGGGAGGTGGAAGGGGGAGGTGCGGTGTGGGGGGAGAGTGGCTTGCTCTGTGGTGTCCATTTCAGAGGAGGTGGTGCGCCCTACGGAGATGTCAGCCCTGTAACCCATCTGGTGTTACATGAGTCTCTCTAGTTTCTGTCCTAAAGAAGTGAGATGATACAGGGGCCCACAAGGGCCCAGCTGGAAGGTCTCTCAGACACAGACAGGAGGCCAGGGTGACCCGCTGCCAATTTGAACGGTGCAGGGAATGGCAGCAGGCTGGAACCTGCCCCTGTAATAAAGGGAAACTGTCCCCTGGCAAGTGTGTGTGTGTGCGCGTGTGTGTGTGAGACAGAGAGAGGCCCTCTGATGTTGCTGTCTCCAGGATGGGCCAGGATGGCCTTTCATCAACAGACCCCTTCCTGCCCACTGGCATTGTTGTGGCTCTGTTGGGTGTTTGGAGAATTAAAGAGAAGCTAACCGGGTAGTTTGAGGCTTCTACCTGCTGTGTTTGTACCTCCTTGAGTGTAAAAGTTCAGGCCCCCCCCCCCCACCGACTCCCACCCCTTGGCTATACACAGGGCTCACTCCACCCTTGGAGGTGGAGCTGCCCCTCAGGCTTTAGAAAAGAAAGGATCGGGGTGGATAGGCATCTGGTTTTGCCTTTGTAAAGTGCTTTGCCTTAGGCAAGGAACTTAAACCCCTGTGTCTTCATGTTCTCATCTGCAAAATAGAGATGATAATAACAATCATACCTTGTCATGTTATTGTGAGGATTAAAGGAGATCGTGCATGGACACCTCTTAGAATAGATCTGGCACATAGTAAGTGCTTGCTACACTTAGCTATGTTTATTAGTACATTGGAATTGCTCAATAAATCATAGATCATAGATTTTGTAATTAAGTTGCTAAAATGTAGCCATTATACTCTGTCCAAAGACAAAAGACAGCAGATCCTTCAAAATGTGCTCCTTGGATCATGTCTATCAGGAAGGCATTAGGGAGCTTACTAAAAAATTCAGATTTCTTGGATCCATTCCAAAAGTGCCAAATCAGAATCCAGCGGGGCCTAAAATTCTGGATTTTCAAGTGTTTTCCATGATTCTAAAGTACCCTAAAGTTTGAAAATTCCTGAGGGTAAAAGGTAAGAATGCTCATCCATTTGGGGCATCCTCTGTAGTAGGCAGAATAACGGCCCCCCAAAGATGTCCATGTCCCAATCTCTGGAACCTGTGAATGTCTTAGGTTATATGGCAAGGGGGAATTTAGGTTGCTAATTAAGAATTTCAAAATAAGAAGATTACCTGCCCAATGTAATCACAACGGTCCTTACATGGAGTAGAGGGAGACAGAAGAGTTGGAACCAGAAAGATGGCATTGTGAGGAAGACTCCACTGGCCCTGGAGATGGAGGAAGGGCCACCAGTCAAGGAATGAGGGCAGCCTCTAGAAGCTGAAAAAGGCAAGAGCCTCTAGAAGGAACTCATCCCTGCTTGATTTTAGCCCATGAAACCCAACCTGGACTTCTAACCTCCAGAATCATCAAGATAATAAAATGGTGTTATTTTCAGCCACTAAGTTTATGGTGACATGTCACAGCAGCAACAGGAAACAAATATGTCCTTTTCAACCAGGTTGGATTCATGCCACTGGATCTGGAAGACCCGAGAGGTGCAGCCATGGGCTAGGGTGGGAGCCCTTGGCTGAGGGGAGCTACAAGGGAAGGGGGACCAGCTGCCTGGTTCACAGGCTGTCCTCACGGCTTTGCTGACCCTCCTCTGCCATTTGTACCTTGTTCATTTCCACTCTGGTGCTCAGAACAGCTGTTGAGCAAGATGCTTGTACATCACGGGGGCTCAGAGGGTCTATAAATTGCAAACAATCCAGAGTCCCAAAGAATCTCTATCGTGTTTCCCACCCCAGCCAAGAGGGCTGGAAGCATCTGAAAACAGTGCAATTGGTTCTTCTCAGATCCCCGAGGAAAGGGGAGGAAACATGGCAGAGCCTCCCGACTGGAGTGGGGTGCCCCTCCCCCATACCCAGATTCTCTGGAGCTGGAAACACAAGGGCAGTTCTCACACCCACACCTTCCCCGAGGGTGGGCATTGCCTGGCTTCATTCTCTCCCTGGGCTCTTCCTGCACTGGACGAGCCTTAGGCCTTTCTCTTTCTCTCACCCATTCCCTGCCCTGCCATCCTCACCTCCCCTGCTCTCCAACCTACTGAGACCTACTGAGTGACAGGCACTGTGCTGGTCTGACACATACCATCTCTTCTTCCTGATTTCATTAGGAAAATTTAGAAACATATAGAAAAGTTGAAAAAATGATTACCCACATGACTGTCACTTAGATTCAACAATTCCTAACATTTGCCATATTTGCTTTACATATTTATATATTAGGTGTATATGTGTGTGTGTGCATGTGTGTGTGTGTATACATATATATGTTTTTGTTTTGCCAAATCTTTTGAAAGTTCAGCCATCACAACTCGTCCCCTCGAAATACCTCAGCATGCATCTTTCAAACCCCATAGGATCCCCGCAAAGTACAGTTATCAGCCCCACTTTACACCTGAAAAATTTGAATGTAAGAATTTGAGATTCAAAGAATGAAATTACTTGCCCAGAATCACACAAATGGTCAGTGATGGAACAGGGACTTGACCCCAGGTTCACATCCTGTCTTCTATTTGAATGGTTCTAGAGCTCAGAATTATAGTCATCCCAGAAGGACATGCCTCTGACTTTGGATTTCTTTCTGTGAGAAAACTCAAAGCATTTCAGAGAAACAAAATTTCATCTTAACAGTATCCCCTTAAGGTCAAAGCTACCACTTCCCAAGAGGTAAATTCCAAGACGCCAGGTTACAGGAAAAGATGTTCAAGGTGCAGGCCCCAGAGGCCAAGCCTACTGCCACTGAATGCAGGTAACAGCGTTGGAGCGCCCCCAGCACGTACCTCAGTGACCTGCCATCTCAGATCGCTATAAAGCAGGAGACTGGTGAATTGTCCCCATTTTACTGGTGGTAACACCAAGGCATAAAAGGGACCTGCTCACAAAAGAATTGAATTCCCAAATAATGAAGAAAGGTCTAATAGTGGGCCTCCAAGTATGGGCTGTTAACCACCTGAACCAAAACAACCTGGGAAGCTTGTTTAGAATGCAAACTCCCAAGTTTACCCTGGATCCAGGGAATCGGATCCTCAAGGGGTGGGGGTCCTGGACTCTTAACCCCTTCCCCAGGCCATCACTGCCAACTCAAGGTAGAGAACCAGTGGCCAGATTCCTAGACACTACCCTACCCCTCACTGTACACTACATGACATTGTGCTACACTACACTCTACCGCTGGACTCCCTGTTAAATTGCTCTACTTTCTCAACGATCCTTTTGTAAAAAAATCTCGGAGTAGTTTATTTTTTAATCTTTAAGAATTTGTCTTGGGGCTTCCCTGGTGGCGCAGTGGTTGAGAATCTGCCTGCCAATGCAGGGGACACGGGTTCGAGCCCTGGTCTGAGAAGATCCCACATGCCGCGGAGCAACTAGGCCCGTGAGCCACAGTTACTGAGCCTGCGCGTCTGGAGCCTGTGCTCCGCAACAAGAGAGCCCGCGATAGTGAGAGGCCCGCGCACCGCGATGAAGAGTGGCCCCCACTTGCCGCAACTAGAGAAAGCCCTCGCACAGAAAAGAAGACCCAACACAGCCATAAATAAATAAATAAATACATAAAAGAACAAGAACACTATGCATATTAAACATATTAAAAATAAAAGAATTTGTCTTAATTTACCTACAGTAAAACTCACTCCTTTTTTATACAGTTCTATGAGTTTTAACAAATGCTTTGAGTCCTGTAACCACCACTATAATCAAGATACACAACAGTTCCACCACCTGGCAGGAACTCCTCTGTGCTACCCACCCCCTTCTAGTCAAACCCTTCCTGAACACTTACCCCTGGTGACCACTGATCTGGTCCCATCCCTGTAGCTCTGCCTCTCCCAGAATGTCACTTAACCATACAATCATATAATACACACCCTTTGGAGTCTGGCCTCTTTCACTTGGCATAAAGCATTTGTGATAGGTAACAGTATTTCACTCCTTTTGTTGTTTTTATGAAGGTACCAGAGTCATTCAGGGTCAACTGAAGGACATTTGGGTGGTTTCTGGGTTTTGGTGATAAACCTAATGATGTTAATGATGTTAATTATTTTCCACGGAGGAGGAAAAATCTGATATAGTGCCAGTGTGGTAAGAGGGGGTAGGTGGTGAATTAAAGACAGTGGTTTACACGTGGTTCCTGCCAATGGGTCACCTTTTTAACAGGCTAGGTTCAGCCAGGGAGGACTTAAAGTTTGTCATCATAATAAACCTCTGGTCCTCCAAAATCATAAAAATAACAGGGTCTGACAGAGTGCCTCAGAGTCTGTTTCTCACAAATGAAATGAAAAAGCCTTGGAACATCAGGCCCCAAAATTCACTCTGAAACCATTGGGGTGAACCTCTCTTCTCTTAGAATGTGTATGTCATGTGGGGAGGTGGGGAGGAGTCCTCGAGTGTCATAGTCCTTCTTCCCTACAGTTTAGGATGCTTTTGCCCAACTGAATCTATTTGATCTTCCAACAAGCCCAAGAGGAAGAAAGGCAGATATTTTTACTTGCATTATTTTGAAGATAAGGTTGTGAGAGCTAAAGGAAGATGGTGTTTGTCCAAAGTCAACAAGGGCCCTTGGTTGGGGAGAAAACCCGGTTGTTCTGATTCTCAACCCGGTGTTTTCTGGTTTTAAAGTTTTGCAACCTCTACAGATGGACAATGGAAGAGTGGTGATTGTCTCTTTCATCCACACAGTGGAGAATCAACTCTTGCTCAAAGTAAGTGATAGGGTGGGCAGCAAGAGAACAGAGCAAGTTTAAATCACGTCTCCTTGCTGGCCTTGATGTTCTCATCCATAAGATGGGTGAAACAATTCCTACCTCCTACTGTGTTTGCAAAGATGAGAGGTCTCAGAAGGGCTAATAATGCAAGTGGGTAAGGCATACAAGGCACCCTGCAAATGGTAGCAATTATTAATTATTTGGTTTATCAGGAGAAACCATAGATCATGCACACCATGAACTCCTTGCAGTGGGTGGCCTCTGCTCTGAGCCCTGCACGGGATTTCTGAGGCCTCATTTTTTTCTGGCAACGATGGAGGAAACCAAGGGGTTAAGGAGGAGGCCTGGAAGCTGGCACAGCTGGGGCCCATTAGCTCCTAACGAGGGCCCAGCCGGGGGGGAAGGAGGCCTCGCAGCGGTGAGGAGGGGCGCTCAGGGTGCCTCCGTGGAGGAAACTTGGGCTGAAAATTGTTTTTCTTCATTCTGAACTCGGTTTTACACTCCAGAGGGGAGTTCTTCGTGTCTGAACTTGGGTTTTGAGCCCTGGCGCTGGTGGTTTTTGCAGTAAATGGCTTGCCGCTCCTTGTGGGGCAATATTGCTATTGATGTTGGGCCAAGGTGGTTAGGAAACGGGATCTTCCAAATGGGGACTTTGTGGTTTGGCCACACGGAGCTGCCTTCTCCACAAGCGCAGTTGGGGGTTGAGACAGTTACCCGCAGGGTGGGGTTTGAGGGTGAAGTGGTGTTTCTCCTCCGCCACTCCACTCTCTGCCCGCTTCTCGGCATTATTATTATTGTTATTGCCCCAGCGTTGCCCATATTGTGGCCTCAGGCGCCACCAAGAGGAGGGGCTGCGTTAGGAACAAGCGGGCCCAGAGGAGCCCCCTGAGAGCAGGAAAGCAGGAGACCAGGGCACCAGCGGGCCTCTGGAGGATGAAATGTGTACTCTGACTTGCCCGTCTGTCTCCCACGGCACAGGACTCCCTTCCTAGACCCTTGGTGCTGCGGGGTTGGAGAAGCAGGGAGAGAGCAGCAGAGGGGCAGCGGCCTGGAGAAGGCCCAGGGACCCTCACCCTCTCCGGGAAGCCTTCCAGGACTGCTAGGCAGCCGTAGGCGCCTTTGCCCTGTCCCCCCTCAGCCCCCGTCCCCTCCTCCACATCACACTATATTGTAATTGCCACAGTGTGTTGTAATTACTCGTGTGACCGGCTGTGTCCCCACTGTACGGGCCACGTGCAGCTGTGGTAGCTGCTCCGAACACGCTCATGGCGTGACCCAATGCATCTGAAGAGAAGAAGGAACTCTGAAGGCATCTCCAGGAGTGAGCTGAAGGGGCTTGTGTCCAGGGATTCGCCCGCTCGGCATTTGTGTTCTGCTGGAAAAGCTCTCATCAAGGAGTGGCAGGTAAGAGCCCTCACCTGCCCTTTGAGTCTGATTTCCTTTGAGTTGCGCCTTCCATTTTATTCCAACCATTCCACAGGAGCATTCCAAAACTAAGCCAGGAGCAGCAGTACTGGCTTAGTTTTAGGCACATGTAACGTTTGTCTTCACGGCCACCTTTGGCACTAGAGGCCTCGCCCCAGGTCTGCCTGTCCCTCTGGGTCGTCCAGGTGTGCAGATAGCACCAAATAAGCTTGTTCCCTGAACTCATTTAGCTTGTGCTTGATCATGGCTTCACGCCCTGCCTCTTTGATGCTGAGGTAAGAGTGCTGATGACAATACAAATCAAATTCAGTCCTGGCTGTTACAGAGCGGAGGTTGAAAAGGAACAAAAGCACTTAAGCCAGGAGCCTCCTAGGCGTTGGGTAGTGGGGGAGGGGAGGAGATAATACAGAGCTTCTGTCCATGGTCTAATCAGGAGACAGACAGCCGACAAGGGTACGGTGTGAGAAGAGCTGGGATGGGATGAAGGACAGAGGAGTTGCCCAGATGGCGAAGCTGATGACCCTCTGGACGTGCCCTAGTTCACACAGCCCGCCCCTCTTGTTCACCTGGACTGGTGTGGTTAGTTGTCCCCTGCCTGTCTCCCTCAGCAGGCTGGTCTCTCTCGAGACTTCCAGGCAGGCGTGGACAGGTAGATGCTCAGGACCCAGTCTAACTGAGCCAGTAACACATTCAGTTGACTCGCAGAAGCTTTTATTTCCATGTGTTCATTTGTTGGTTTTTCCTCATTGCCCAAGAGGACTGATTACGCATGAAACCGTGATGCGCGTTCTACGATCTGCCTAGAGAATGACCTCAGCGTTGGCCAGAGCTCAGCATTCTTAGCCACACGGGGCTCAGAGATACATTCACTGGGACCCAGAACTCCTGGATGTCCTGCAGGCCGGCAGTCAGCACAGTCTAGAGGCAGTGGCCAGGATGCCAAGTTGAGATGGAGGGTCCAGGATAGCCCGTCCTCCAGGCTCCAGTCTCCCTCTCCTGCTTCGCCCACTGGCTTCTGCACCCCTGCGCCTCCGTGGGCTCCCAGCTCCTGGGACCCCTGTTCTCGCCTTCCCACAAACCCCACAGTCCTGGCCCGGAGGTCACTGCAGGGACGGGGGGGGGGGGGGTGGGCAGTCTCACAGCTCAGGCCAGAGAGAGGAATCCTGGGCCCCAGCTATTTTCAGGGCTAAAATTGAAGCCCATGGTTTATTTGCTCAGCACTTAATTAGACTCCAGCGCGGCGCAAGGCTGCCTCCTTCCCGCCCACGAGCGAAGGCCTGACCAGTGGGTTTGGGAGCTGACGCCATGTCACAGGCGGGAGGTTGGGACCTGGAGTATTTTTACAAACGCCAGGCTGCGGAGAACAAAACCGCCTGGCCCCCAGCCAGTTAGCCTAAGTCGGTTGGGAGAAGGAGGGAGCAGGAAAGCGTTATATCATCCTTCCTTCTTTGAACCGCATCGTAAATCTGCCAGAAAGGAAACGGGGATCTGGAGGGGAGGGGCGACGTGGGGGGAGCCAGCGAGGCCTGAGCGGGGCCGCGTTACCAGCGCCCGGGGCGCCTGGCTCAGGAGGGGCCCCGCCCGCGGGGGAGCGGACGCACGCGGAGGAGGACGCTGCGGGAGGGGAGGGGCCGGCAGGAGGGCGCCGCGGGGGCGTGGAGAGCTTCCTGGGTCAGGTCGGAGTGGGAGGGCTGTATGTGCCCGAGGGTGATTTCTGGGCCCACTTCAGGTCCTCCAACTAAACCTACTTTTGTAGCTAGAGCTCTTAGAGCTGGAAGGGATTTTAGAGACCCTTTCAGGCGGATGTTGAGGGCAACAGAGGAAAAATAAATTACCTGAAGCCACACAGCTAATGAGACCTGGAAGTGGTGCCCGGGGTCTTCTGACTCCTAAGTTGGCTGTCCGCTGGGTCCCCTTCTTGGTGCTGTTCCTTGGCTTTTACGGAGACAGAGCAGAGTGAAGGTAAGGCATAATGTACAAATGCATTTGGGTGAAAGGACACATGAATTCAATTCACATTAACAGCTAAATAGTTGATGTTTAATACTTTACTGAGGAGAGATTTTTACGAGGAGGCCCCCGAGCTCCATGGTGGAGCACTTCTGACCATCAGGGTGGGGAGGCATCGTCTTGCTGCTTACCAGGGTTTTTCGCCTTCCCAAATCAATAGAAACTGATAAGAGACCAGACAAAAAGTTCAGGCAAGGATTTCTCGGGGTTCCTGCTGCAGCAGGAGGGAGCGAAAACAGGTAACAGGTTCCCTTGCTAGCTCCCTGAGGGGGGCCCAGCTGTTTCCTTATACGGAGGTTCCAGGGGTTGCACCAGAGGGTAGCTTAGGCGGCTTGCCCACCCGTTTGGTGGTGGTGTGTGCGTGGGGCAGGCACAGTACCCTGCTTTTGTTCCCAGCTTTTCGAAGTGGCAGTTGGGTTCTTGGTCTTTTTGTATCTTGTTGTCCATAATTTGCTGCAAATGAGCGTGCATACAGCTGTTTTTAGTCCCATATAGTTTCTTTGTATTTTGTTGCTTGAGGAGACGTGTGTCCAGGTGCAAGTACCTCAGCAAAGGGTCCCAGGTCCCAGCCCGTCTCGATCTGTTCGTGATCAATTTAAGGCCATTCCAGCCTTTGTGTTTCTGGAGGGCATAGGTGGGAGGAAGCTGAGACCTGTGATGTCTCTGAAATAGAATCAGTTTCCTCCCAGGGAGGAGTGATAACAGGAAATCTAGCTAATGACCACCCATGTTCATAAATTTTGCAACATTTCTCTAAAAAGATCTAGGTACCAGCCTTAGAAGTACAATTACTGTTGGATTAAACTTATGCTCACCCATGAAATCACAGAGACTCCTAAGTTTTCCACCTGTTCCTTCCCCTCCCACAACACTCCTGAGGCTGCCTCTCAAATGAGGAATCCAACAGATGAGAATAGTATAAGCTCTTCCTACGCACTACAGGACCCTAAATGAAGTTAAATAATAGCCATAGCCAACATTTCTTTCTTTCTTTCTTGGCCAAGCACTTCACTAGCATTACCTCATGTCATCTTGATAACTACTATTGTCATCATCCCCATTTCACGATGAGGATATTGAAGCTCAGAGAGGTTAAGTAATTTGCCCAAAGTAACCCAGGTAGGGCCGAGACTTGACCAAAGGCAGACTTATTCTGCAGCCTATGTTTCAACTACCCCAGACTGCTTCCACTGGTAGAAACAAAATTTTTTGGCATATAGAGGGAGCTAAATAGAATTTTATCCAATAACAAGAATGAGGCCCACACTGTTTATTACCCAGGCTAGAGGATACTGAACGGTGAGGAGTATCAGGCCCTGGAGAGTGTCTGGCTGAGAGTGGAAGTTAGGCTGGGATTGCCATGTTCTATGCTCTATGCCTGGTGTTTGGCGTACATTTCTGCTTTTCTGGGCAAATAGCCTAAATAACTCCTTCACTTCTCTTTGGTGGGGTCTTGAGCCATCAATACCATATCACCTACACTCCATTTTTTTTTTTTTAATTATTAGCACCTTTAATTATTATTAATTAATTTATTTATTTGGCTGTGTTGGGTCTTCGTTTCTTTGCGAGGGCTTCCTCTAGCTGCGGCAAGCGGGGGCCACTCTTCATTGCAGTGCGTGGGCCTCTCACTATCGTGGCCTCTCTTGTTGCGGAGCACAGGCTCCAGACACGCAGGCTCAGTAGTTGTGGCTCATGGGCCTAGTTGCTCCGCGGCATGTGGGATCTTTCCAGACCAGGGCTCAAACCCGTGTCCCCTGCATTAGCAGGCAGATTCTCAACCACTGTGCCACCAGGGAAGCCTGCCTCCACTCCATTTTTGTCTCATATCTGTCACCCAGCTCATTTCCATGGCCTGAACCTGCAATTATTTGGTGTCTGCTGAATGCAAATGAAGCTGATTCTTGATGCCCAGTGACAGTTGATTTAGGCTCTTAGTTATTCCCTCTTCTCCTTCTGTTACTTCTTTTCTGCTACTTACTTTAGAAATTTCATCACCTCCACCAGGAAGCACACAAGTGGAAGGAAAGCATGCTCATTGTTAGTCTTTTGTTGTCAACTAACTCTTTGTTAGTAGTTATCACTAGAAAAAGACTAGTGGGGAAGTAGTCTGAGGCTTGTAGATTACCCTTTTGCCTGTGCATTCCCTGTAATCTGATAGCCTAGTTAATGTCTAAACTTTTTTCTTAGTTGGGCCTTGGCTGTGTTTGTTGAATTATCTGTCATCTTTCACCCATGACCCACCCTTGGTCAAATTCTGTGATTGAGGAATATGGACAGCACTAGGTTTTCACTGTCTCTCATTTAATGAATTAATGCAGGTAAGGTCCTAGGACATTTCCTCACCCAGAGTAAACCCTCAATAATTGTTGGTTATTATGATTGTTGACATTATAACATATTGTTTGAAAAATAATACTCAACATCCAAGGCATCAATTATTTTTGTTATCCTAAGATTTTTATTATAGCAACTGAGATTGAGTTTTATTTTTTATTTATTTCTTTTGAGATTGAGTTTTAAAGCAAAGGTTCTTCAAGGGCAGGAACCAAGGATGATAAAATAGAGCAGTACTAGTTATAAACTCCTTAGGGGGTGACTTCTGCTTCTAGACATGATGGACTAGCTTGTAGCACACCAATCCTCCCTACGAGAACAACTAGAAAAACCTAGATTTTTAAAAAACTGTGAAATATCTATTTGGAAGCATTGGAGAGCTACAAAGACAGGGTCTAAGATGGTAGAGAAAAAGGAAACACAGAGGGGTGAGTGGCTTAACATACCGCTGCTTTCTCCATGAAGCATTTGCAGTTCTGAATGAGTATAGACATGCTGAGCAGGGTTGTTGGCAATTTCACAGGGCTAAGGAAACAAAGATTGGGATTTAAGTCTTTCCAAAAGGAGGGGTTCTAGTAAACATCCCAGTCTTTCAGCTGGAAACCTTGGAGGCTATATCCTGGTAGTAAAGCTAGCCTGAAAATAGACTAGTACTCACAGAGACTAAAACTCAGATCTGAATCAATTCAGTCTCAGAATAGATTAAGGAGATATTCTCGTAGCTAACTGCCTGCCAGAAACAAAGTAAATCCTCTCTGGAGGAAGCTAACATCATCCAGGGCCTCAAATTATCACTACAATTTTTCATGCACAGTATGTGCTTAAAAAAATACCAGGCATACAAGGAGATAGGACCAAATAACTGAAAACTAAGAGAAAAAAATGATATAATTTAAACATACATGTTGAATTTCTTTTAAGAAGAATCAAATAAGAATTCTAGGACTGAAATTAAGAACTTGTGAAAGGGTTTAAAAGCAGATTACATGCAACTGAAGAGATAATTCATGAACTTGACTATAAGCCAGAAGAAAATATGCAGACCTCTCTATAATTACAAGATAAAAAGTTTATGAAATATAGAAAAGAGCCTATGATATATATGGAACCCAGCGTAAACTTTGTATAATTAAAGTCCTGGAAAGAAAGGAGAGAGATAATGTAGCGTAAATAAGATTTTAAGAGAAAATTATCTGAGGATTTAAAAACTGACAAAAAACATAACGCCACAGATTCAAAAAGTGCTACAAACCCCAAGCAGGCAAATACAAAGAAAGTCATAACTAGGCACATTATAGTAACTGAAAACAACCAAAGAAAAAACTGTAAAAGCAGCCAGTGTTAAAAAAAAAACAAACAAACAACAAGAAAGCTACACTTTGCTTAGAGACACAATAATAAGATAGCCAATTTTCAACAAAAACAATGGAAACTAAAAAAAGAATAAAATGACATTTTTGAAAGGCTAAAAAAAACCCTGCTAACCCAGAATTCTATAACCAGAAAAAGTATCATTCAAAAATGAAAGTGAAATAAAGACATTTTAAGCCAAACAAAAACTGAGATGGTTTATAGCTAGCTGACAGACACCAAAGGAAAAACTAAACAGAGTTTTTTAGGTAGAAGGAAAAGAATCCCAGAAGGAATCAAGAAAATGCAAAAAGGGATATTGCATTTTATATGTGTGTGTATATATGTATATACCACATCTTCTTTATCCATTTATCTGTTAGTGGACATTTAGGTTGCTTCCATGTCTTGGCTATTGTATATAGTGCTGCTATGAATATTGGGGTGCGAATTAGAGTTTTCTCTGGATATATGCCCAGGAGTGGGATTGCTGGGTCATATGATAACTCTGTTTTTTCAATAGTTTTTTAAGAAACCTCCATACTGTTCTCCTAATGGCTGCACCAATTTACATTCCCACCAACAATGCAGGAGGGTTCCCTTTTCTCCACACCCTATTCAGCATTTATTATTTGTTGCCTTTTTAATAATGGCCATTCTTACTGGCGTGAGGTGATACATCATTGTGGTTTTGATTTGCCTTTCTCTAAATTAACGATGTTGAGCATCTTTTCATGTGCCTGTTGGCCATCTGTATGTCTTCTTTGGAGAAATGTCGATTTAAGTCTTCTGCCCATTTTTTGGTTGGGTTATTTGGGGGTTTTTTTTATATTGAGCTGTATGAACTGTTTGTATATTTTGGAAATTAATCCCTTGTCAGTTGCACTGTTTGCAAATATTTTCTCCCATTCCATAGGTTGTCTTTTTGTTTTGTTTATGGTCTCCTTTGATGCACAAAAGCTTTTAAGTTTCATTAGGTACCATTTGTTTACTTTTGTTTTTGTTTCCATTACTCTAGGAGATGGGTCCAAAAAAATATTGCTTCAATTTATGTCAGAGAGTGTCCTGCCTATGTTTTCCTCTAGGAGTTTTATAGTATCCAGTCTTACATTTAGGTCTTAATCCATTTTGAGTTTATTTTTGTATATGGTGTTAGAGAATGTTCTGATTTCATTCTTTTACATGTAGCTATCCAGTTTTCCCAGCACCATTAAGTGATACACTTCTAAATAATCTGTGGATCAAAGAAAAAGAGAAAGTATTTTAACTAAATGATAATATAATATAACATGTATTATATATAATCAAAACATGTATATAATCAAAACATAAGGGATTCCATTGAAGCTGTGCTTGGGAGTTGGGGGCAGCAATTTATAGCATGAAAAGCATATGTTAAAAAAGAAGAAAGGCTGAAAATCAGTTATGTAGGAATCTATCCCAAGAAATTAGGGGGGAAAAACTCAGCAGATTAAACCCAAGAAGGTAGAAGAGCATAATAAATATAAAAGCCAAAAATTAATAAAATAGTAAACAAATGTATAGTGAGAGAGTCAACAAAGCCAAAAGTTTGTTCTATAATACAAAAAGATCAATAATGTTGATAAACCTCTGACAAGAATAATCTAGAAAAGAGAGAGCAAACAAAGTATTAATATCAGGAATGAAAAAGAGCACCTCAGCACAGATCCTACAGATATTTAAAAGAGAATATGAGGTGATAAATAAGTTTCTGCCAAAAAATTAGAAAATATGAAATGGATAAATTCTTCAGAAAGACACTGTACTAAAGCTGAGACAAGGAAAAACAGAAATCTAAATAGTCCTATATATATTGAATCTATAATTTAAAACCTGCCCTCAGGGAAAACTCCAGGCCCAGATGACTTCATCAATGAATTCTTCAAGTATTTTGGGAAGAAATAGTAGCAATCTTACATAAACCATAAACTCTCCTAGAGAATAAAGAAGGAATAGTTACTACCTTGTTTTATGAAGCCTGCTTAACCTTGATACACAATCCTGGCAAAGATATCACAGGAAAGGAATATTATAAACCAAACTCTCTTACAAACATAGATGCAAATAGCCTATTCAAAATATTAGCCTAAAATATATGAAAAATTATCACAACCAATTTGAGTTTACTCCAAGAATATAAGGAAAGTTTAACATTCAAAGCTCAGTTAATGGGACTTCCCTGGTGGCACAGTGGTTAAGAATCCCCCTGCCAATGCAGGGGACACGGGTTCAAGCCCTGGTCCCGGAAGATCCCACATGCCGTGGAGCAACTGAGCCCATGTGCCACAACTACTGAGCCTGTGCTCTAGAGCCCGGGAGCCACAACTACTACTGAAGCCTGTGTGCCTAGAGCCTGTGCTCCACAACAAGAGAAGACACCACAATGAGAAGTCCATGCACCACGTCGAAGAGTAGCCCCCACTTGCAGCAACTAGAGAAAGCCCGTGCGCAGCAACGAACACCCAACACAGCCATAAATAAATAAATAAATTTATTTTAAAAACTCTCATTCTGGCAGATACCATTTTAATCAAGTGATCAAGGTTAGCATTACCAATAATAAGAGGTATCATGTACCCCCTGATGTGATGCATTGGCAAGAGCACATCATCTCTGTAGTATATTTCTCAAAAATGCAAAACCTCAAAGTAAGAGACTGTCAAAGATTAGAGCGGACTGAGGAGACATGACAACTAAATGTAATATGGGATCCTGGAACAGAAAAAGAACATTATTTGAAAAACTAGAAAAATCTGAATAAACTATGTAGTATAGTTAAAAGTATTGTACTAGCTTTAATTATTTAGTTTTGATAATTGTCCCATGGTTATATAAAATGAGCATTAGGGGCAGCTGGGTGCAAGGTATATGGGAACTCTGTGCTATTTTTGCAGCTCTTCTGTAAATCTAAAATTATTTCAAAATAAAAAGCTAAGATAATTCAATTAATGTAATTTACTGCATGAACAGAATAAAGGGGGAAATCTCATGATCATCTTAATAGACACAGAAAAAACATTTAAATAAAATTCAACATTCATTCATTATTTTGAAAACATTCTTAGCAAACTAGAAATATAAGGAACTTACATAATCCTATACAGGGCACCCATAGATAACCCTATAGCAAACATCATATTCCCCCTAATTTGGAAATGAGACAAAGATGTCTGTTATCACATCTATTCAACATTGGACTAGAGGTTCACAGCTAGTGAATAGGGCAAGAAAAAGAAATAAGGTATGAAGATGAAAAAGGAAGAAACAAAACTGCCATTATTCATCAGCATCATGGATAATATATAGATATATATATGAATATGTGTGTATATATGTATTATTTATATAGATATAGCTATAGAGAGAAGATCCAAAAGAACCTATAGACTGTATAAATTAGTAAATGAGTTTAACAAGCTAGCTGGATGCAAGATCAATATAAAAAATCAATTGTATTTCCATATGCCAGAAATAGTCAGAAAATGAAATTTTTAAATAACGTTACAGCATTGCAATAACAGCATAAAAAACTATACATCTCTAGAGGAATAAATCCAATGGAAGATGTGCAACACCTTTGTGCAGAAAGAATAACATATCATTGAGCTAAGTTAAAGAAAACCCAAATAAATATTCAGGGATTAGAGAGCTCAATATTGCACAGATGCTCTCCCAAATAATCGACAGATTCAGTGTGGTCCCAATCAAATTCCAAGAAATTGGTAAACTGATTCTAAAATTTATATGACAATACAGAAGGCCAAGAATGTCAAGATAATCTCAAAGAAGGACAACATTGGAGAACTTGCACCAAAGGTTGTCTGGATATATTTTAAAGCTACAATAATTAAGACAGTGTGGTATGGTGCTAAACAGATGTTTGATTAAGATGAAAGTGGTAATGGATAACCAAATGTACTTTAGTAGTTTTAAGGGACAAAAAGAACTAAAATATTTTCAAGGCTCAGAGGGGTACCTTTATGAAAATTATGTTCTATCAGATAAATTACCAAGTTCAAAATATGAAAAATAAATATAATGCAGCATCATAAAAAAAAAAAAGATGAAAGTGGCGATGCAGATCAGTGAGGCAAAGGCAATTTTTCAAAATCATACTGGGTCATTTGGGTATCCATACCCAGGAAGAAAATGAACCTTAATAGCTACCTCACACCATCCACTAAAACTAATTCTAGGTGGACTGTAGGTTTAAAAGTGATAGGTAAAAATTTATAGCAACTAGAAGAAACATAGATATCTTCATTATTTGAGGTAGGCAACTATTTCTTTAAAAAGACACAAAAGCACTAATCTTAAAGCAAAAGGTTGATAAGCTAGATTACTCTAAAATTTAAAACTTTCTAAAATCAAAAGACATCATTAAAGGAGTGTGTGATTCCATTTATATAAAGTTTAAAAACAAGCAAAATGAATCTATGGTGTTATGTCTGTGGTAGGCCAAATAGCACCCCTCCCAAAGACATCTACATCCTTGTCCCCTAAACCTGAGAATATATTACCTTTTATGGTAAAAGTGATTTTGCGGATGTGATTTAATTATGGATTCTGATATAGGGAGATTATCCTTGATTATCCAGGTGAGCTCAGTCTAAATATAAGGGTCCTAGTAAGAGGGAGCAGGAGAAGCAGAGTCAGAGCTACGATGCTGGATTTGAAGATGTAGGAAACGGGCCATAAGTCACGAAGTGCAGGTGGCCCCTAGAAGCTGGAAAAGGGAAGGAAACAGATTTTCCCCTAGAAGCCTCTGGAAGGAACCAGCCCTGCAGGCACCTTGATTTTAGCCCAGTGAGACCGATTTCAGATTTCTGTTCTCCAGAGCTATAAGAGAATAAATAGGTGTTGTGTTAAAGCCACTGAGTTTGTGGTAATTTGTTACAGTAACAATAGGAGACTAGTGGCCAGAACACCGGTTACCTCTAGGAAGGAGAGGAGCTGTCGTGTCGGGAAGAGGCACAGGTAGCTTTTAGGGAGCTGATAATGTTCTATTTCTTGATCTGGGTGGTGGTTACGTAAGCATAGTTATGTTGCGAAAATTTATGATCTGTACACCTTTCCGAATAGAAATTATAATTCAATAAAAATTTATATATTGAAAAAACCCAAAAACTCCTTATGGGGAAAGTATTTTACATTCTCCCACTACAGTCAGCACAGATCTTTGCTAAGAAGAGGCATTCAGTGTCTATCTGTTGAGAGAACTGCTGAGCAGAAACCTAATTCCCAGATATTACTTAAGGACATCACTAGCAGGAGCATATATATATATATATATATATTTTAATTTTTATTTATTTATTTATTTATGTTTTTGGCTGCGTTGGGTCTTCGTTGCTGCACATGGGCTTCCTCTAGTTGCGGCGAGCGGGGCCTACTCTTCATTGTGGTGTGCGGGCTTCTCATTGCGGTGGCTTCTCCTGTTGTGGAGCATGGGCTCTAGGCACGCAGGCTTCAGTAGTTGTGGCACATGGGCTCAGTAGTTGTGGCTCGCGGGCTCTAGAGCACAGGCTCAGTAGTTGTGGTGCACGGGCTTAGTTGCTCCACAGCATGTGGGATCTTCCCGGACCAGGGCTTGAACCCGTGTCCCCTGCATTGCATTGGCAGGCGGATTCTTAACTACTGCGCCACCAGGGAAGTCCTAGGAGCATATATTTAATTCTATGAAAAGAGGAGGCCTGTGCTCAAGTTAGAACGTAGTCTTCCCTTGTCTTACCTGTAAGGATAATCCTCCCTCCTTGAGAAATTTATTTTTTCCAACATCCTAATTTTCAATCAATATATGAAAGATTTTTACAACAGGAAGATTTAACTTACAGACCTCATGCCACGTGGTGATACAAGATTAAAATAATAAATAGTTTTTTTTAAGTTTTAGATCAATTTGAAGGTGTTAGATCCATAATTGACTATTAAAGAGAAGCAGGATGCTTGGAGTATGGCTCTGGCCTTTAAAGCTGACCTCTGTGAGGACAGCCACGTGCTTCCACTGTGGTGGACCTTGGATCTGACTCAGTGTCGCCATTTTTAGGTTATTAAAAGGCAGCAGGTCTGGTTCAGAAGCATAGGCTTTTCAGCTACCAGTTGAAGGCTCTGAGGATCCAAGCATCAGCCTCATAATTATTCAATTAATAACACCGTGTTTGCATGTGGGAGCAGTCAAGGTCATAAAACTTAACATGATCTGGGAGCTGGTGACCTGGTTGTCCGTAACTTTAGTTTCAGGTCTGCCCCTCACCAGCTGCGAGACAACGGGCATTTGGCATGCCACTTAACGCATCTGAGCTTTGTCTGTGCATGGGGATACTGCTACCACCCACACAGGGTTGTCTGGGAAGCTGAATAAGAAGTGATACAAAAGCACTCAGTCAAGTGTGAGGCACTGTTCAAATGTGAGGTAATGCTGTTGGTTTTGTCCTCAAAGGGAAAAAAAAACATAGTGCCCTGGTTACCTTAGTTTACTGCCAGAAAGATTTTTCTAGTGCAGTAGGTGCTCTGAGATAGAAAGATTCTGTTGTCAAAAAAGTTTAGGAATCTCAGAATCTGCACCTCCTTTGCCGGATTAACCTTCATTCATCCTTTTGATCACAACTAAAATACTGCTTCCTCAAGGACGGTGTCCTGACACACTCCAGACTTAGGACCCCCGCGCACACCCCTGACCACCACACCCCCGCAGGCCTCCCCTGCATGCGTCTTCTCAACGTACGAGGACCAATCTGTTTTTATATTATTTATATTAATGCCTTTCCTTCCCCACTAGATTGTAAGCTTTATGAGGGTAGGAACTTGTCTATTTTCCTCAGTCTTATCTGTCTAGCCGAAAGCTCCACAAATCTTTTTTGTTGTAGGAAAAAAATCTCATCTTCTCAATACAAATTACACTTCCATTTCTGTTGTTTTGCCTCACTGCTTCTGCAGCTTCTCCACAAAATAAAAAGCTCATCACTTAAGCTAACCTCCTCTTTTCTCCCCAGTGATGAAACCATTTTACTGACTTCTCCAGAGAGCTTCTTTCCCACTAGCTCTGGTCTTAAACTCACATTACAGCTGTACAGGCTGCATGCACACTGCCCACACCCGGAGGCCGTCTTCACAGATTACAGTGTGTATGGCGCCCCCTGGAGTTGTGCGGTACTATAAGCTGAGACTACTCTGCCTTGTCTTTTATCAGAAGGTTTATTGTGTTGGTTTGATGTAAGCATCTGACCCAGGGCAGGTTTCTGGGCTAATGTTTATCACTACTCCAGGCCCCCTACCCCTCCTGAAACCCCACTCCCACTGCACATGTACAGAAAGATGCTCAAGCTTTTGCTTGCATCTTTCGGGGGACTTGGAGTGCACTACTTTGCTTGCTTGCTTGCTCTGGTTTGTTTGATCCTCAGGTCAGCCCCTATCTTACCCAACTCCAGGCTGTTCTTTCTGCCCAGGAAGGCCAATCCACCAAAGCCCAACCTCCTTCCCCTCCATAATTTAACTCCTACTCATCCTCAGGCCTCAATCTACAGCAGGCCACTTCTTCAGAGGGATCTTTCCTGACAAATGAAGTTGATTTAGTTCACCCTGCTATTCTTTCTCGTGATATTCTACACTTTTCCTCTAAGATGCCCATCACAACTTGTACTTCCGTACCTATGAGTTATTTATTTATGTAGCAAATGTCTCCCTAATAAACCATAAACTCCATAAGGGCAGGGCCAGTGTCTCCTTTTTCACCAGCTCCATGCCCATCCCTGTGCTTGTTTACAGAGCAGGTGTTCCATAAATGTGTACTGAAAGAAAGGCACGATGAATGAACCAATGAATATGCTTGCTCTCAAAACAGCTTTTGACTCTTGGAAACCTGCCTGACTTGAAAATAACTCCAAGTCCAAGCAAAACTTAAGGAAGTGTAATTTGAAGAAACAAATTGTGTCTTGAATTTGTCAATGCCAATCCTCTGTCTATTTTGACTTGTTTTTTCACCTCTTGGGTTCAGAGCAACCTCACCAGTCTCTAATCTCCTGGGGCACGTACTTCCCTTCTGCCCTGTAATAATAGGCTGCCTGGGGGGCTTGCTGGGCTGTGGTTTAAGAAGTCCACAGGTGGCTTCTCGTCTCTGCAGCCGGAGGGGACTTTCCGGAGGGCAGGACTGTGCATCCGCCTTCCCTTGTACCCCTGGACCTTAGAGGCAAGGCTGGGTACACGTGGTCTTCCGGTCCTGTTGGAACAGGCTGACTGTTCCCTTGGTTCCGTTTATTTTTCTTTGACCCGACTTCATGCTTACCCGTAGTAAAGCAACTTGAACAGCATTTATGTAGTAAAGCTAGTAACAGAAAATGCCAGCACTCCACCCATACTCCCCTCAGTCCCTTTTTACCATTTCTTGCGCACCCCAGGCCTTGGTTCCAAAAGCCAGCTCTGTGGTGAGTTTGGCAGATGGCCCCTGGGGGCTCTGGAGCTGCCTTGGCTGCACAGAGAGAGAGCCTGGAGCACGACCGACAGGGTCAGGCCCAGCTGCCCTCTGTGGGCTCTGGCCTGTGCTCCTCCCCAGCCCTGTCCTTCGCCCTCCACTCCTTCCCAGTGTCCTCACATCACAGGCACACAGATCCTCACCTGGGGCCTGCTTTGGGGAACCCAACCTAGGACAGTTGCTTCAGAGCGGGGCTGGGAAACTAAGCACACTGAGGCCAGGTGAGCATAAACCACAGGAAGGGATCTGAGCATACCTGGTGGAGCACAGACGTGGTTCACTGGCATCCCGCGTTCAGTTCCGCGCCGCCTGCCCACGGAGCCCTCACGGTGGAGACTGGCCACAATTTATAGGAAAACTTGCAGGAGGTGAGTTAGTTGTTCAACTCACAGTCCTCACCTGCTACAGCTAGACCGGAGGCTAATGACATTTACACAACCCTCCTCGAACCTTCCGCCTCGGCCGGCTGGCGCTTCTGCTGGTTGCTCCCTTGACGGGGTGACTCAGCCCTTCGTCTGTGAGGAGGCTAAGCCCGGTTACCATGGCCACACTGGCCGTAACTGCCGGGTCACAGTTAACGCTGGGCATAGGACTAACCTCCAGTTGCCCTGAGTTCTGCACATACTCCCACCAGGCCCGTGGTAACAGGGACATAGCCTCCTCCTAACAATCAGGGTTAATTATCCCGGCCAGGACAGCAACTTCTTTCTTTGCCTGTTGCTCTACAGTATGAGAAGCCCCCAAATGACCAAGTGGTTGCCATAGATTTAGGTTGAGTAGACCCTTTCTGTGTCTCCTTTCTGGAAATTAGGCTCTCTGGACCCACAGGACCTAAAGTTGTGACAATGGGAAACACACCTTCCCCCAAATGGGTCACTGGGAAAGATGGTGAACAGGGCCATTCCCACTTCCACCACCTGCCCTTCCTTGTGTGCATTTCAGACTCTGTCCTCTCGGGCAGGGAAGACTCAGGTGCACACCCAGGTCCCCTGCAGGGTCAGTCTAAAGCCGCCCTCTGTGGGGCTCTGTTGAGACCTCACCACGGTTGGGCCTTCTCTCCTCCCCTGCTCTGCTCCCCTTACTGGTTTCCTCTAGGAGAATCTCCTTGATAAATTACTTGCACCCAAAAAAGTCTGCTTTCTGGGGAAGCCAACCTAAGAGGGACCTGGAAGTCGGGATGAGTGGGGTGGGCAAAGCGCTCTGATTTTGAATATATGAAATGGACTGAAGCCAGGTTGAAAGGAGGAAGTTTGAGCTACTGGATAGAAGCTTGAACGGGAAGTTGAGGGTCCTGCTCCTATGGCCACCTGATTGAAAATGGAAAGGAATGGGCCTCAGCTTTACCATGTTTCTGATGGGGATAATGCTTTAACTTCGAGCAACATAGAACAAACGCTCTCATAACGTGTTCACAGCATATTTATTTAAATGTAGTGAATTTCAAAGCCGGTGAAATTATTTGCAGATAATATAAGATAATAACAATAGCTAACACTTCTGGTGCCTTTCTGTGGCCATGCACTGTACTAAATACTCAATAAGATTCTCTCCTTTCATCCTTACATCCACCCCACGCAGAAAGGGTATAGGCTTAGAAATTAGTCCCATTTTACAGATGTGGAGACTGAAGGAGAGACGGGAATTTGCCTGAATGAGCCATGGGGCGGGGATGAAACCCAGGTGTGCGCTCCAAACTGCCCGCTGCCCCCACAAGCAGAGACACGAATGTTCGTCTCTCCCCAGCATGTCTGTGGAATGCAGGATATTTGCCTTTCTGGTTTTTAAGTTTGCACACACACAAAACCCGTGGTTTATTTGAGTTGAGAGAAAGTGCTACTTGGCTGGTCTCCCCGGAGAAGCTAAGGGCAGCCCCAGAAGCTCCTTTCATCCTACTCCAGTGCAGGAATTCGGCTGATATTACTCTCAGTTGATATGTCTCATGGCTTCATTTGGCATATTCATGAGGAAACCTTGGCGTTACTTGGTTCTTGGGTGGGCAGGTGGGGCTGGCGTGAAGGGCGTGGCAGTGGCGTCAGCAGCGCCCCGTATTGGTTGGTATGTTCCAAAGTCTCTTCCCGAGGCCAGAGTCACCATTTAAAACACACCTATACTTACTGCTGTTTTCTTCAAAGAAGATTACATTTTGGTTCCTAAGAAGTAGTTTGTCAGGAGTCTCTTGATCGCTAAATGAATTTGAATTTGGTTTGGCAATTTGTGGGTCTGGATTCCCACTAACCCTGGTTTCCTTTCTCATACCAGATGCCTCTGGAGCAGACCTCCTTGTTACACTGAAAACCTTGGAGGGTGAGGCTTGTGTTTTGTTCACTGCTGGGCGTGGTCCCTGCCAGGTAGTAGGCTCTCTATAAGTGGTTGTTGAATTAACAAATGAATTGGTAACCGACTAAACAGCCAGCATAGTTCACAGTTAAGAGCCCAGACTCTGGAACTACACATCTGGATCCAAATCAAGCCAGCTGTGTGACCGTGGGCAGGTGACCTAATTTCTCAGTGGCTTGGTTTTCCCATCTGTACAATGGGTGTGACTTTAATATACATCCCTCAAGATTGATGGGAGGATTAAATGAGTTAGTACGTGTAAAGCACTGAGAACAATGCCAAGCCCACAATAAGGGTTCTCTCACTGAATTCCTTAGACTGTGACATCGGGCCTGGCATAAACTGTCCTCACAGTTGTTGCCCTTTCCTCATACTATCTTGGAGGAAACAAATTTTGTTGTGTCTGTATTAGCTTGAAACCCCCTCATTCTCATTCCCCACTAAAGTGTCTTTGTGTCTGGCAGTGGGGTTGGTGGACTGCTAGATCTCACTGTTAGCACAAAAAAGTGCTGAGATCCTTAAAAACATTCCCTGCAAGGAGTGAGGACAGATATACTTTGTTTTTCTAGAAGCAAAGCTGACAATTTATCACTGCCTGCCAAAACCTCTCTCTAAGGCATCTCTTCTCAAACTTTAAAAACCTCTCTTCCTGTCGGCCTCGTCAGAACAACGAAGTGCAGAGTCATTCTCAAGAGAAGGGGGTGACAGGAATGGGCTGGCAGCTGGAAGCCAGGTGCATAATGCTTTAGAGCAATGAGGGAGGGACATCCAGGGCTATCATGAAAAACAGTCTGCAAGCCACCAAAGGTAGGCTGCAAAAGGCCACCATTGTGGACCACGTTAGCTCAGAGGGACTGCTTTCCACAGTCTTCGAAAGCTACCCATTTCTTTGTTTATTCAACAAATATTTTTGAGCGCGTACTATGTGCCAAGTGCTGGGGATGCAGAGATGACCAAGACAAATGTCTCTGGCTGCATGGAGCTTACATTCTGTGATCATTAATGTCTACCCAACACCCACTGAAAACACTGCTCACCCAGGAAAGTTTACTGAACCATAGCAGTTCCTCAGGGATTCTCTAAGGTGAAGCTGTAATGCCCAAAAAAGGCTTTTCAGCAAGTCTGCAAGAATCACTTGACTTCTTTGGTCATGAGGAAAATGTAAAAGGAGCTCTAGTTGTCATGTGTGAGTCTCAATCCTGGCACTGGGAGACCAAAGCCTCAGTCAGGTGTGCAGGACTCCATGTTCAAGAGTTAAGGCTCCACACCTCACACCCAACAGGATGGTAACACACACACACACACACACACACTCCAGAAAATAACAAGAGTTGGCATGGTTGTGGAAAAATTGGAAAGTTTGTGTGCTGTTTGTGGGAATGTAAAATGGTGACGCTTCTATGGAAAACAATCTGGAGGTTCTAAAAAGATTAAAAATAGAACTACCATATGATCCAACAATCCCCACTTGTGCGTATGTAGCCAAAAGAATTGAAAACAGGGTCTCAAAGAGATATTTGCACACCAATGTTCACAGCAGCACTATTCACAATAGACAAGAGGTGGAAGCCACCCAGGTGTCCATCAATAGATGTTCTAGATTGACAATCAGTAGTCAGTTAAGTCCAGGAAACACAGAGAATCCCATACAGGATAAATCCAATAGATGAATGGATAAACAAAAGGTGGTGTATACAGACAATGAAATATGATTCAGCCTTAAAAAGGAAGGACACAGATAGCTTCAAGATGGCGGAGGAGTAAGACATGGAGATCACCTTCCTCCCCACAAATACATCAAAAATACATCTACATGAGGAATGGCTCCTACAGAACACCTACTGAACGCTGGCAGAAGACCTCAGACTTCCCAAAAGCTTTGCTTTTACCATTTGCCCTAGGGTTCTGTCTGTCCGTTTTTTTGTTTTTGTTTTTTTTTTAGTATAGTTTTTAGTGCTTGTTATCATTGCTGGATTTGTTTTTTGGTTTGGTTGCTCTCTTCTTTCCTTCTTTCTTTTTTTAATTTTTAATTTTTAATTTTTAATAATACATTTTTTATTTTTTATTTTAATAACTTTATTTTCTTTCCTTCCTTCCCTCCCTCCTTCCTTCCTTCCTCCCTTCCTTCCTTCCTTCCTTCCTTTCTTTTTCTCCCTTTTCTTCTGAGCCATGTGGCTGACAGGGTCTTGGTGCTCCGGCCGGGTGTCAGGCCTGAGCCTCTGAGGTGGGAGAGCTGAGTTCGGGACATTGGTCCACTGAGTTCAGGACATCGAGCCAAGTTCAGGACGTGGGGGACATCCTGGCCCCACGTAATATCAAACGGCGAAAGCTCTCTCAGAGATCTCCATCTCAACGCGAAGACCCAGCTCCACTCAACGACCAGCAAGCTACAGTGCTGGACATCCTATGCCAAACAACTAGCAAGACAGGAACACAACCCCACCTATTAGCAGAGAGGCTGCCTAAAATCATAATAAGTTCACAGACACCCCAAAACACACCACTGGACGTGGTCCTGCCCACCAGAAAGACAAGATCCAGCCTCATCCACCAGAACACAAGTACCAGTCCCCTCCACCAGGAAGCCTACACAACCCACTGAACCAACCTTACCCACTGGGGGCAGACACCAAAAACAATGGGAACTATGAACCTGCAGCCTGCGAAAAGGAGACCCCAAACACAGTAAGTTAAGCAAGATGAGAAGACAGAGAAATACACAGCAGATGAAGGAGCAAGGTAAAAACCCACCAGACCAAACAAATGAAGAGGAAATAGGCAGTCTACCGGAAAAAGAATTCAGAGTAATGATAGTAAAGATGATCCAAAATCTTGGAAATAGAATGGAGAAAATACAAGAAATGTTTAACCTAGAAGAACTAAAGAGCAAACAAACAATGATGAACAACACAATAAATGAAATTAAAAATTCTCTAGAAGGAATCAATGGCAGAATAACTGAGGCAGAAGAACGGATAAGTGACCTGGAAGATAAAATAGTGGAAATAACTACTGCAGAGCAGAATAAAGAAAAAAGAATGAAAAGAATTGAGGACAGTCACAGAGACCTCTGGGAAAACATTAAACGCACCAACATTTGAATTATAGGGGTCCCAGAAGAAGAAGAGAAAAAAAAAAAGGGACTGAGAAAATATCTGAAGGGATTATAGTTGAAAATTTCCCTAATATGGGAAAGTAAATAGTCAATCAAGGGACTTCCCTGGTGGCGCAGTGGTTAAGCATCCGCCTGCCAATGCAGGGGACACGGGTTCGAGCCCTGGTCTGGGAGGATCCCACATGCTGCGGAGCAACTAAGCCCCTGTGCCACAACTACTGAGCCTGCGCTCTAGAGCCCACACACCACAACTACTGAAGCCCGCTCCCCTAGAGCCCATGCTCTGCAACAAGAGAAGCCACTGCAATGAGAAGCCTGCGCACTGCAATGAAGGGTAGCCCCTGCTCGCTGCAACTAGAGAAAGCCTGCGCATAGCAATGAAGACCCAACGCAGCCAAAAATAAATAAATAAATTTATTAAAAAAAAAATAGTCAGTCAAGTCCAGGAAGCACAGAGCGTCCCATACAGGATAAATCCAAGGAGAAACACACCAAGACACATATTAATCAAACTATGAAAAATTAAATACAAAGAAAAAATATTGAAAGCAGCAAGGGAAAAGCAACAAATAACATACAAGGGAATCCCCATAAGGTTGACAGCCGATCTTTCAGCAGAAACTCTGCAAGCCAGAAGGGAGTGGCAGGACATACTTAAAGTGATGAGAGAGAAAAACCTACAACCAAGATTACTCTACCCAGCAAGGATCTCATTCAGATTCGACGGAGAAATTAAAAACTTTACAGACAAGCAAAAGCTAAGAGAATTCAGCACCACCAAACCAGCTTTACAGCAAATGCTAAAGGAACTTCTCTAGGCAGGAGACACAAGAGAAGGAAAACACCAACAATAACAAACCCAAAACAATTAAGAAAATGGTAATAGGAACACACATATCAATAACTACCTTAAATGTAAATGGATTAAATGCTCCAACCACAAGACATAGACTGGCTGAATGGTTACAGAAACAAGACCCATATATATGCTGTCTACAAGAGACCCACTTCAGACCTAGGGACACATACAGACTGAAAGTGAGGGGATGAAAAAGATATTCCACGCAAATGGAAATCTAAAGAAAGCGGGAGTAGCAATTCTCATATCAGACAAAATGACTTTAAAATAAAGACTATTACAAGAGACAAAGAAGGACACTACATATTGATCAAGGGATCAATCTAAGAAGAAGATATAACCCTCGTAAATAATTATGCACCCAACATAGGAGCACCTCAATACATAAGGCAAATGCTAACAGCCATAAAAGGGGAAATCGAAAGTAACACAATCATAATAGGGGACTTTAACACCCTACTTTCACCAATGTATAGATCATCCAAAATGAAAATAAATAAGGAAACACAAGCTTTAAATGATACATTAAACAAGATGGACTTAATTGATATTTATAGGACATTCCGTCCAAAAACAACAGAATACACTTTCTCCTCAAGTGCTCATGGAACATTCTCCAGGATAGATCATATCTTGGGTCACAAATCAAGCCTTGGTAAATTTAGGAAAATTGAAATCGTATCGAGTATCTTTTCTGACCACAATGCTATGAGACTAGATATCAATTACAGGGAAAAAATCTGTGAAACATACAAACACATGGAGGCTAAACAATACACTACTAAATAACCAAGAAATCCCTGAAGAAATCAAAGAGGAAATCAAAAAATACCTAGAAACAAATGACAATGAAAACACGATGACCCAAAACCTATGGGATGCAGCAAAACCAGTTCTAAGAAGGAAGTTTATAACAGTACCATCCTACCTCAAGAAACAAGAAACATCTCAAATAAACAACCTAAACTTACACCTAAAGCAATTAGAGAAAGAAGAACAAAAAAACCCCAAAGTTAGCAGATGGAAATAAGTCATAAAGATCAGAAATAAATGAAAAAGAAATGAAGGAAACAGTAGCAAAGATCAAAAAACTAAAAGCTGGTTCTTTGAGAAGATAAACAAAAGTGATAAACCATTAGCCAGACTCAACAAGCAAAAAAGGGAAAAGACTCAAATCAACAGAATTAGAAATGAAAAAGGAGAAGTAACAACTGACACTGCAGAAATGCAAAGGATCATGAGAGATTACTGCAAGCAACTCTATGCCAATAAAATGGACAACCTGGAAGAAATGGACAAATTCTTAGAAAAGCACAACCTTCCGAGACTGAACCAGGAAGAAACAGAAAATATAAAGAGACCAATCACAAGCACTGAAATTGAAACTGTGATGAAAAATCTTCCAACAAACAAAAGCCCAGGACCAGATGGCTTCACAGGCAAATTCCATCAAACATTTAGAGAAGAGCTAACACCTATCCTCTCAAACTCTTCCAAAATATAGCAGAGGGAGGAACACTCCCAAACTCATTCAATGAGGCCACCATCACCTTGATACCAAAACCAGACAAAATTGTCACAAAAAAAGAAAACTACAGGCCAATATCACTGATGAACATAGATGCAAAAATCCTCAACAAAATACTAGCAAACAGAATCTAACAGCACATTGAAAGGATCATACACCATGATCAAGTGGGGTTTATCCCAGGAATGCAAGGATTCTTCAATATACGCAAATAAATCGATGTGATAAACCATATTAACAAAGTGAAGGAGAAAAACTATATGACAATCTCAATAGACGCAGAAAAAGCTTTCGACAGAATTCAACACTCATTTATGATAAAAACCCTCCAGAAAGTAGGCATAGGGGGAACTTACCTCAACATAATACAGGCCATATATGACAAACCCACAGCCAACATCATTGTCAATGGTGAAAAACTGAAACCATTTCCTCTAAGATCAGGAACAAGACAAGGTTGTCCACTCTACCACTGTTATTCAACATAGTTTTGGAAGTTTTAGCCACAGCAATCAAAGAAGAAAAAGAAATAAAAGGAATCCAGATCAGAAAAGAAGAAGTAAAGCTGTCACTGTTTGCCGATGACATGATACTATACATAGAGAATCGTAAAGATGCCACCAGAAAACTACTAGAGCTAATCAATGAATTTGGTAAAGTAGCAGGATACAAAATTAATGCACAGAAATCTCTTGCATTCCTATACACTAATGATGAAAAGTCTGAAAGAGAAATTAAGGAAACACTCCCTTTTACCATTGCAACAGAAAGAATAAAATACCTAGGAATAAACCTACCTAAGGAGACAAAAGACCAGTATGCAGAAAACTATAAGACACTGATGAAAGAAATTAAAGATGATACAAACAGATGGAGAGATATACCATGTTCTTGGATTGGAAGAATCAACATTGTGAAAATGGCTATACTACCCAAAGCAATCTACAGATTCAATGCAATCCCTATCAAACTACCACTGGCATTTTTCACAGAACTAGAACAAAAAATTTCACAATTTGTATGGAAACACAAAAGACCCCGAATAGCCAAAGCCATCTTGAGAAAGAAAAACGGAGCTGGAGGAATCAGGCTCCCGGACTTCAGACTATACTACAAAGCTACAGTAATCAAGACAGTATGGTACGGGCACAAAAACAGAAATATAGATCAATGGAACAGGATAGAAAGCCCAGAGATAAACCCACGCACCTATGGTCACTTTATATTTGATAAAGGAGGCAAGAATATACAGTGGAGAAAAGACAGCCTCTTCAATAAGTGGTGCTAGGAAAACTGGACAGCTACATGTAAAAGAATGAAATTAGAACACTCTTTTAACACCACACACAAAAATAAACTCAAAATGGATTAAAGCCCTAAATGTAAGGCCAGACACTATAAAACTCTTAGAGGAAAACATAGGCAGAACACTCTATGACATACATCACAGCAAGATCCTTTTTGATCCACCTCCTAGAGAAATGGAAATAAAAACAAAAATAAACAAATGGGACCTAATGAAACTTAAAAGCTTTTGCACAACAAAGGAAACCATAAACAAGACGAAAAGACAGCCCTCAGAATGGGAGAAAATATTTACAAACAAAGCAACTGACAAAGGATTAATCTCCAAAGTATACAGGCAGCTCATACGGCTCAATATCAAAAAAACAAACAACCCAATCCAAAAATGGGCAGAAGACCTAAATAGACATTTCTCCAAAGAAGATATATAGATTGACAACAAACACATGAAAGGATGCTCAACATCACTAATCATTAGAGAAATGCAAATCAAAACTACATTGAGGTATCCCCTCACACCCGTCAGAATGGCCATCATCAGAAAATCTACAAACAATAAATGCTGGAGAGGGTGTGGAGAAAAGGGAACCCTCTTGCACTGTTGGTGGGAATGTAAATTGATACAGCCACTATGGAGAACAGTGTGGAGGTTCCTTAAAAAACTAAAAATAGAACTACCATATAACCCAGCAATCCCACTACTGGGCATATACCCTGAGAAAACCATAATTCAAAAAGAGTCATATACCACGGTGTTCATTGCAGCATTATTTACAATAGTCAGGACATGGAAGCAACCTAAGTGTCCATTGACAGATGAATGGATAAAGAAGATGTGGCACATATATACAATGGAATATAACTCAGCCATCAAAAGAAACAAAATTGAGTTATTTGTAGTGAGGTGGATGGACCTAGAGACTGTCATACAGAGTGAAGTAAGTCAGAAAGAGAAAAACAAATACTGTATGCTAACACATATATATGGAATCTAAAAAAAAAAAAAAAAAAGGTTCTGAAGAACCTAGGGGCAGGACAGGAATAAAGACGCAGATGTAGAGAATGGACTTGAGGACACGCGAAAGGGGAAGGGTAAGCTGGGACGAAGTGAGAGAGTGGCATGGACATATATACACTACCAAATGTAAAATAGATAGCTAGTTGGAAGCAGCCGCATAACACAGGGAGATCAGTTCAGAGCTTTGTGACCACCTAGAGGGGTGGGATAGGGAGGGTGGGAGGGAGACGAAAGAGGGAGGCGATGTGGGGATATATGTATATGTATAGCTGATTCACTTTGTTATACAGAAGCAACTAACACAACATTGTAAAGCAATTATACTCCAATAAAGATGTTAAATTTTAAAAAAAGGCAAGATGCAATTAGAGGAAATTGGCTCTGGGCATAGAAATATTTGCAACTTAAATTTAGGCATAATGGGTCAGTTTGCTGGAATCACATGCTAGAAAAAGATCAGGAGATCACAAGCCAGGAAATTCTGTGATGCGGCCAAACGAAAGGACGCTTTGCTCGAGTTCTGTGGGTTGTAAATGGTGTGTCGAGAGCATTCCCTGGCATTCTAGATGTTCAGCAGAAGAGAGTGTCCTGTGATTCTGTGCAGTCACATAGAGCTTGGGGGGGGGGCGGGGGCACGAGGATGGAGAGTGTGGTTATGCGGTTCTGGGAAGATAGTGTAGAAGTTGGCTGGAAGCGGTTTTAAATAGACATTTTATGAGAAGGGAGAGTGAAAAGTCTTTTCATATTATGTTTTTAAATCAGAAATAAAAGAAATTAATCATTAAAGAAAAAGGAAGGACATCCTGTCACATGCTAGAATATGATGAACACAGAGGACATTATGCTAAATGAAATAAGCCCATCACAAAAAGACAAAATACCATATGACTTCACTTTTATGAGGTATCTAAAATAGTCAAACTCATAGAGACAGAAAGGTGCCTGGTAGTTTCTAAGGGTCTGGTGAAGGGGGAGGGAAAAGGGGGGTTGCTGTTTAATGGGTATAGTTTCAGGTGTGCAAGTTGGAAATGGTCTGGAGATCTGTTTCACAACAATGTGAATATATTAGCACTGCTGAACTATCCACCGAAAAATGGTTAAGAAGGTAAATTTTGTTACATATATATATTTTATATATCTATATATCTATCTATTTAGATAGATAGATATAATATACATATTTATTTTACCACATTTTCAATAAAGAGAGTTAATGCTCCAGTGGCCAAGGGCTATGGCTGCTGCCCGGACGCAAGAGCAGGAGTGCAAAGGGTGTGTGTGTATGTGTGTGTGTGTGTGTGTGCGTGTGTGTGTGTGTAGGGGGCAGTGAGGGTGGGGGACAGAGTGGGTTCTGCTCTGCCTACATCCTGCTCCAGAGGTCCTGGAGGTCCAAATTAACCTGGTCACTAGAGAGTCTGGGGTTATTTTTACTTGGATAAGTTGCCCAGAGGATGTGGATTGAGGCTCAGTGACTGGCAGTTGTCCCTGCCAGGTCTCCAAGTCCCCAGCTTTTTATCACAAGAGGGGAAATAGAATACAGTGTAGGGCAAGATTTCAAGAGTTCATATCCTGTCTCTGCCACTTGCTGAGCTATGTGGCTTTGAGCAAGGTACCTGAGCTCTCAAGTGCCTCAGTTTCCTCATCTGTAGAATGGGGGCAGTAATAGTACTCACATCATAGGCATAGGGTGAGGACTGAACGAGTCATCCTGTGGAAGCCCTCGGCGTTTTGCCCAATATGCTATGTGTTTAGAAAGTTCCGGGATTCTTGACAGGGTTGAAGCGGGTATGGGAGAATTCATGTTGTAGTGAAAGAACTGGGCATTGGGATGGAGATTGTTCAGTGAAAAGAAAATGTGGCTACTTCTGGCCAGGATAAGCTGATGGCCTGAACGGGCCCTTCCCGGGCTAGAAGTCAGAGTAGCCTCGTGCACTATCCAAAGCCATTCTGCTCAGCTTGCAATGACAGTAGGATGAGGGGTGGCTGACACCTCCCCAACAATTCCTCCCCAGGCCTATTTCATTTGCCTTCTCTGCACACCCACACTGGGTGGGAGGAGGTAACCCAGGTGTGTGGGGGGTGATAGGCCACACGTGCAGGAAGCTGTGGGTACCTCAGACAGGGCCCTGTGGTGCACGCCAGTTCTAGGGCCTGGCGCCTCCCGTCCAGCCTCCAGTCTCCTCTGAAGAGTCACCCAGACCAACTCCTGAGAGTGCATTTTAAAACCGGTTCTTCCAGCCATTAACCCTACCACTCCTGACAAAACACTCACCCAGGTGGAGCCAATTAGGGTGGGACGGGAGACCAGGACGCTAGAAATTTGGTGCCAGCCTCCCCTGCAGGTCACTCAGGGGTTGGGGCCCTGCCTTGGCAGGCATCAGCTCAGAGCCGTGCAGCAAGCAGGCACCACCTCCACGTCTGGGTGGCAGCTGCTTCCACGGAGCCCCACTCCCCTCAGGCTGCTGTAGGAGTACACCCTCTGGTCTTGGGGCTCTTGGGAATCCTGCAAGGTAACCACTGTGTAATCATAACACTGCAGCTGAAGGATTCCAGTGAGGGACAGCTTATCGAGCACTTACTCTCTCTGTGGAGCCAGGCACTGACACTCATTATCTCCATCCTCATATCCACTCTGTGAGGAGGGTACAATTATTTATTCCCATTTTACAGATGAGAAAACTGAGGCTTAGAGGTGGTAAGATGCTTGTTTAAGGTCCCCGGCCTTTAAATGATGGAGTTGGTATTTAAACCCAGGTCTATCGGACTCCAAAACCTACTTAGAGCCCCTTCCCCTTTCTGCCTCACTCTAAAGATAAAATAGTCCACCTTAGCTAGTATATTTTTGCACTGCCTGTCATGCTTATAGGAAACTGCTAGTGTTCAGTGTTGATGCTAAGAGCAATTACTAATGATGTGAAACAGTCAGAAACCTTAAAACTTCTCACCTAAAATAGGATCACGTCACTCCGTCTTTCAAAAATCTTCAGTGACTTCTCTGCTTAGCACATCAAGTTCAAACTCTTTAGCCTGCAGTACAAAGTACCAAAGAGAGTATGACAAAATGCCAAACTCCTGTTGCCCTTTTCTCTTTCAAAAATAATCTTCCATCTGGAGAGGAAAAAATAGCTTTACTGAGTTGGGATTGGAACCCAAGGTTGGTGAGAAGATACCTGAGGAGCAGGACAGGGTTGGAAGGGAGTCCAGATCCCCTTCCCCAACCAGTGCACCCAGCCCAAGCCCAGACCTGGGAGAGTGAGGGCACCCAGCTTGCTCCGTGGCTGTTGTTAATCTTTCACAGACCATGCAAATGTGAGAGAGCCCCAAGGGTGGGCAAAAGTCCTAGTTTTCAAAAGGGAGGACACTTTAGATTCTGCAAACTGCAGAATCCCACAGGTATGAGGGAGCCCCAATAAAATTAGAGTGTATGCCATTGAGCAAATGGTTTGTGCCCCTTAAAAATAGGAACACAGATCCCAAAAGAGCTACAGGGTCCACTTGAAACAAATCATGTGGGTCTCACCTCATTTCCTCTTCTAATGGGGCTGCCGGGCTGGTAGATCAGGGAAATGCTGATGATGTGGTATATCTGGATCTCAGCAAGCCAGCTGATAATGTCTCATGACTTCCTTGTAGACAAAATTGGAAAACTGAGCTAGAGATGCTTTTATTTGGAAGAACTGGTAGCTGATTAAATATATAACCTGAGGAATGCTGATTGATTGTAACTCCGAGGAGGTCTGTAGTGGTGGGCACCAAGTCTCTGCCCCGAGCCTGCTGTTTTGGATATTTTATCAATAACATCAAGGGCAGATGATGCAGCACTGGGAGAGAGAATTAACAGTTTAGATGCAGAAATAGGACCCAGGCAAACTGAAATAATGGGCAGGATCTAACAGTATGAAACTTACTTGGGACAAATAGAAAGTTATGGACTTTGGTTTAACAAGTCTATGACCCAGGGTGAAAAGGACTCAAGGCTTTTAGTGGACTAAAAGCTCCATATGAGTTAATAGGAATCAAGCCATGGTCAGAGGCTCATGGCCCTCCTCTGCCTTTAGGATGCTCTGTCCTTCCATAGGGTCAGATCCAGATGTGATATGGCTACCAGTCACTGGATGGGATCTGGAATGTGCCATGTCCTTGCACACCTCCGTGCCTCTGCATGCACTGTTCCCACTCCCTCTAGCTCACCTGATAGATCACTCTTAAAGACCTGGTTTGGCAGCTGCATCTGGGTGGAGCCTGAGGACCCTGTCCCAGAGCACTCACTCCCTGTGGCCCCTCGCGGCGCTCACCACGTTTTGTTCAGATGACCAATTCTCCCACCTGCCTCCTTCACAGGACTCCCTGAGGGCAAGGGCTCCCTCATTCCCAGAGTGGGTGTCCAGCAAATGTTTGCGAAGAGGGTCTGGCTGCCCCCGAAGCTAATCCCGTCTTTTGCTGTGTTTGTACGGTGATGATGGAGAGAAACGATTGCCTAATTCTGCTCACACAGGGCAGATCAGACAACTTGAATATGGATTTCAGGTCTGGGTCCCACACCTCAAAAGAGACAGTGAGACAGGATGGAGGGACCCCACTAAGGAGCAAGCTGGGTGGTAAAGAGTGTAGAAGCTCTGTCACATGAGGAAAAGCAAAAAGATGGGCATGTTCAGCCGGGAAAAGAAGGCTTAGATGAGGACACAAAAACTGTCTTTAAATGTGTGGGAGAATGACAGCAAGTGGTCCCTCTACGGTTGGGGGGTGGGGAGGGTCAGAGGCTTCTTCAAGTTCTCGATGGAGTCCTGGACATGCACACACGGTTCTCACAGAGTGGGAGGCAGTGTAGGGTACAGTTAAGAGCCTGACTTGAGACTTGGACTCCCGAGCCTGAATCCCGGCTGTGCCTTGGGCAAATTGCTTAATCTCCTTGTCTGTTTTCTTATCTGTGAAATGGAATGATAATATTACCTGCCTTACAGGAAGATTAAATGTGACAATCCATGAAATACATTTAGAACAAAGTCTGCCATATTCCATAAATGTTAGTGTAAAAAAACCAGAGAGTATGCCGTCTCCCAAAGCCTAAGGGAGTTCTCTTTAGAAGGCTGCAGACACCAGACTCAGAAGCCTTAGACCTACCTCCCTGCCTGGGCGTGAAGCCCTCCCTCGTCCCTGGCCTGTGAGCATCTGTGGGTCTGGGCCCACCTCCTCTTCCCTGTTTGCCTGAGCCCCAAACTATCAGAGCCCAACCTTTGGTTAAAGAACAAGCCCAGTCTGGCCCAGGCGCACCCTTAACATGTGTGGCAGGAATATAAATGACAGCCCCCCCCCCCACCCCGGGTATGTGAAACTTACAAATCAAGCTAGCAACTGCTAAATAAATATGTTCTAGCCCCAAAACTCAAAAGCTACACTTTCATAACCACCTGGAAGGCCAGGTTCAAATCTAGAACTCCTTGAAATTCTGTGCTGGAGCGTCATGCATAGAAAGAGCTGGCCGTGGCCCCAGCCCCTGGCGTGCAGACTGTGCCCCTTCTTTTCATGCCCCAGATACATCCCTCACCATGGGGCTTCACATGCAGGGGTGTGGCCACCCCAGCCGTGGTGTGTGATCTACGTCACAGCCACAACACCCACGCCCCTGTAGATGGTCACCCCGTGGGTCTAACGATGGGCTGTGGGCATGGTCTACACTTGAGAGGCCAGACCAGGGGACAGGCCTGTCAGGTCCTGTAAACATGCTCCAGGCTGTTTGGGCAGGGAATTCAGGCGTCCTGGGCACCCAGAGCATGGGGGTGGTAGCCAGTTCTCCTTGGCTTTTGGAATCCTGGACTTTAAAGGTGAAGTCCAGAGCAGGGGCCCCCCAGCCCAGGCCTGAAGGCAGCACTGTGCCTGTTGGCCCTTGAAATTCCATATGCCTTCGCTCTAGCTGCTGCCCAGCCCACCCTGCCCAACGTGATGGGTTTGGAGTGGGGGCTGTGTGTTTGCCTTCTGGAAGGAGCAAACTTAGAAAGAGGGAGGGAGATCTATGTACCCTGGGGTCAGTTTAGAGGGTGACAGAAGGTGGTGACAGCTGTAAAGAGAGAAGGAGAGCAGGGGCAATGCCTGAGGCCTGCAGCCAGGGATATGGCAGCTCTGAGCCTGGAAAGGCTCCAGCGTGGGGAGGCCAGGGGCGTTCAGGACTTCTGGTCTCCACTGCTGGCTGGGCCTGCTTGTCCCCAGGCCCATTCCTCATCCTCCCCTCTGTTCTGCATGGCAGGCGGTGTGCTCTGCAGGCTGTGCTTCCCCGGGTGCTGGGTCAGTGGGCTGCTGGCCTGGTGCTGCCAACTGGAGGCTTTGGCAAGAGACTGGAGGGTGGATGGGGGTGGGAGGAAACATGGTATTTCTTCCCCGCCTTCTCTGCCTTGGATGTCATCTCTGGCAACTGCCACATTTCTCCTATGACCCTGACTCCTGCTGTGGCCCCAGTTTCCTCCCAGTGACCTTGGTGCCTGGCCTTGGAGAGCTGCCTCATCCCTGTGTTCCCCCAGCCTCAGGCTGTGGTGGCTTCCTACTGTTGCTGATCTCTGAGTTGCCTCATTGTCCCTGGTTGACTTCCTAACCTTTTCCATCACCTGTGTAATCAATTTCTTGCATTAAATTCCTCCTGTTTTATATCCTAACATGTCAGTTTCTGTTTTCCTGACTAACACTGAAATCAGCATTCATTGAGTACTATTACCTATTAGATGATTTCATATAGCATCAGTTTTATTATTCAGACCCAAACTAATACATGTAACAGTCATTTATATAGAGAGGACAATGAGTGTCTTAAGAGGCTATATAATTTTCTAAGGTTACCAGCTAATAAGTGGTGGAATAACTAGGATGTGAGTCTAAGTTTGTTTCACTCCCAAGTCTATTCTCTTTCTTTTTTGTTGTTGTTGTGAGTATTTTTTTACAATGTCATGTTAGTTTCAGGTGTACAGTACAATATATATATATATTTCAGATTCTTTTCCCTTATAGGTTATTACAAAATATTCAGTATAGTTCCCTGTGCTATACAGTAGGTCCTTGTTGGTTATCTAATTTATATATAGTAGTGTGTATATGTTAATCCCAAACTCCTAATTTATCACCCCCTTCCCCTTTGGTAACCATAAGTTTGTATTCTATGTCTGTGAGTCTCTTTCTGTTTTGTAAATAAGTTCATCTGTATCTTTTTTCTTTTTTTAGATTCCACATATAAGCAATATCATATGATATTTGTCTTTCTCTGTCTGACTTACTTCACTTAGTATGATAATCTCTAGGTCCATCCATATTGCTGCAAATGGCATTATTTCATTCTTTTTTATGACTGAGTAATTTTCCATTGCTTTTATACATATATATATATATATATATATATATATATATATATATACACACCACATCTTCTTTATCCATTCATCTGTCAATGGACATTTATGTTGCTTCCATGTCTTGGTTATTGTAAATAGTGCTGCAATGAATATTGGCATGTATCTTTTCGAATTAGAGTTTTAGTCTTTTCTGGATATATGCCCAGGAGTGGGATTGCTGAATCATATGATAACTCTATTTTTAGCTTTTTAAGTCTCCTCCACACATTTCTCCATAGTGGCTGCCCCAATTTACATTCCCACCAACAGTGTAGCAGGGTTCCTTTTTCTCCACACCCTCTCCAGCATTTATTATTTGTACACTTTTTGTTGATGGCCATTCTTACCGGTGTGAGGTGATAGCTCACTATAGTTTTGATTTGCATTTCTCTAATAATTAGCAATGTTGAGCATCTTTTCATGTGCCTCTTGGTCATCTGTATGTCTTCTTTGGAGAAATGTCTATTAAGGTCTTCTGCCCATTTTTTGGTTGGGTTGTTTGTTTTTTTGCTATTGAGCTGCATGAGTTGTTTGTATATTTTGAAAATTGAGCCCGTGTCGGTTACATCATTTGCAAATATTTTCTCCCAGTCCGTAGGTTGTCTTTTCATTTTGTTTATGGTTTCCTTTGCTGTGCAAAAGCTTATAAGCTTGATTAGGTCCCATTTGTTTAATTTTGTTTTTATTTCCATTACCTTAGGAGATGGATCTGAAAAGATATTGCTGCAACTTATGTCAAAGAGTGTTCTGCTTATGTTTTCCTCTAGGAGTCTTACAGTATCTGGTCTTACATTTAGATTTTTAATCCATTTTGAGTTTGTTTTTGTATGTGGTATTAGAGAACATTTTAATTTCATTCTTTTACATGTAGCTGTCCAGTTTTCCCAGCACCACCTATTGAAGAGACTGTCTTTTCTTCTTTGTATATTCTGGCCTCCATTAATTGACCATAGGTGCGTGGGTTTATTTCTGGGCTTTCTATCTTCCACTGAGGTATATGTCTGTTTTTGTGCCAGTGCCATACTGTTTTTTTTTTTAAATATCTTTATTGGAATATAATTGTTTTACAGTGGTGTGTTAGTTGCTGCTGTATAACAAAGTGAATCAGCTATACATATACATATATCCCCACATCTCCTCCCTCTTGCATCTCCCTCCCACCCTCCCTATCCCACCCCTCTAGGTGGTCACAAAGCACTGAACTGATCTCCCTGTGCTATGCGGCTGCTTCCCACTAGCTATCTATTTTACATTTGGTAGTGTATATATGTCCATGCCACTCTCTCACTTCATCCCAGCTTACCCTTACCCCTCCCCGTGTCCTCAAGTCCATTCTCTACATCTGCGTCTTTATTCCTGTCCTGCCCCTAGGTTCTTCAGAACCTTTTTTTTTTTTTTTTTTAGATTCCATATATATGTGTTAGCATACAGTATTTGTTTTTCTCTTTCTGACTTACTTCACTCTGTATGACAGTTCTAGGTCCATCCACCTCACTACAAATAACTCAATTTCATTTCTTTTGATGGCTGAGTAATATTCCATTGTATATATGTGCCACATCTTCTTTATCCATTCATCTGTCGATGGACACTTAGGTTGCTTTCATGTCCTGGCTATTGTAAATAGAGCTGCAGTGAACATTGTGGTACATGACTCTTTTAGAATTATGGTTTTCTCAGGGTATATGCCCAGTAGTGGGATTGCTGGGTCTTATGGTAGTTCTATTTTTAGTTTTTTAAGGAACCTCCAAACTGTCCTCCATAGTGGCTGCACCAATTTACATTCCCACTAACAGTGCAAGAGGGTTCCCTTTTCTCCACACCCTCTCCAGCATCATACTGTTTTGATTACTGTAGCTTTGTAGTATAGTCTGAAGTCAGGGAACCTGATTCCTCCAGCACCATTTTTCTTTCTCAAGATTGATTTGACTATCCAGGGTCTTTTGTGTTTCCATACTATTCTCTTTCTACTATGTGTTCCTGCCATCTGGAAATACTTCTTGGATAACTGTATGGGGAAACATTAGATGCACTGTGAGAAGCCAGTGGAAGGAGAGTTCTGGGGTGAGGATGGCTCTGGCTTCTGAAAATTACTGTAGCAGCCTCTCCTTATTTCTAGGGAGCCCTAAATAAATATAAGTTTTTAAACTCTCATTTTAAGTATTTTCAGAAAATCTGAATAGAAAGAAGTCTCAGCGTCCATACCAGACTGCCATTCAGACTGCTAGAAATAGATTTAAATTTTTAGGCTTAATGGAAATCTGGGTGAGACACTATGATTTTTGAGAAAAAAGAAGCCAGGCCGAAAGGAAATGCCTGCTATAATTAGACAATATTAAGATTTAATCCAGTTAATACCAATGCAAATAGTTCTTCCTTTTTTTCTCTCTCTCCCTCCCTCCCTGTTTTTGTCCTTCACTTCTCTTTTAAAACATTAAACCAATGTCTCTGAGATGATGCTCTTACATCACAAGTTAGATTGGGGTGATTTGTTCCCAAGGCAAAGAACTCCAGTCTTTTCCTAATTCATGGGGTGGGAGGTGGGGAAGGGTGGAGAGGGTGGGAAATTAGGTTCATGGTATAATTTTTCTCAATTTTGAGAATTTTTGTGTTACTTTTTCTTAAAAATAACCTGAAACACTTATGTGGACTAGAATCTAGACTCCAGTGTGAGGTGAGATCTGAGTTATCATTGAGTTTACTTATGAACAATTGAAGGTGTGCCACAAAGCGGCAGGACTCCAGTCATTCTGCCCTTAAAACAAGCTCACAAACCACTGCCTGCAGAAGCGTGCTGAGACCCCAGGTGTGTACCGTTCAGATTTCGGTCCAGGAGGGGAGCCACTGTGAGGTGTGGTTATGGTGACCCTCAGCTGCCCAGACTCGGCCAGCCCCAACTTGTCTGACCCTCCACATACACTACTACACACCAGACCAGGAGACTTCCAGCCCCCATCTTGGTTCAGAAAACGTTGTTGTTGCAGGCAGTAGAACCTGCTCCAGGTAGGATGACCCAAATACATCTCGGACGATGTTGTTCTGGAATGACCTGGCATTGACATCAAAAGGATTTAGGAAGTGCCTTCCTTGCTTGGGTATAGGGAGAGAGACTCTGTTGCTGGTCAACGAAGTCTTCTTTCTCTCTAGCACTCCTTAAATGAACCCAAAAGGCAGGCAAGACCTATGAGTAGAGTGTTAAACCTCGTCAGTTTCACCTTCTGAGCCTGGCCATGGCAGGGAGTCCATGTAGGTCCATAGTCTAGGGATGGAGGGGGGGGGGTACCCCAACTCCAGTTCAGGATGGAGAATCCATGAATATTTCCCCTGGAGCCCGAGGTCCCCCACCCCACTGTTTGCTGATGACCTCCTGCGTGGGAGAAGATGACTTTCATCAAATTAGGCACAAGGGAGACACAGCCTATCTCACTGTGTGCTTTGCTAAGGACAAAATCAATTCCCTGGGAATCAATAGTTGGTGGCATTTGAAGATCCCATCCCAAACCTCACCTCATTACACCAGGCCACTGTGTTCAATATTTGCACCACAGCTAAAGAGGGGTTAATGGGATCCAAATCCACCCTGGAGGTGATTGTCTTTTATCAGTTCTAATAAGTCACCAGTATTGGCAGTTTGCAGGCCAATTTTTCAGAACAACCAATATTTAATAGACTACCTCAGATGATTAAGTGAAATGATTCCTTGGAGCAGTCCCAGACGTAGCTCTAAAAGTTGTCTCAGCTAATTATCTCAAAAGGACAGCTAATTATCTCAAAAGGAGAGAATCATAATGCCACTTGCCAGTTTAAAAATGGTTTCTGCCAAGATTAAGGATTCTAAATCTAGGCTTTACATGCCCAGAAGGTCTATGGTGAGGCCCCAGTGGGACAATGAGAACCTTAGGTTTACACAAAGTCATGTGCATTTACATCCATGTTCATCAAATTCCCAAATAGATCCAGGACCCTACAGAGGGTAAAACTGCCAACCTGGATTTTGGGTGCCATTTATTTTATAAGTCCATTTCTACAGTCTCTGATTAATTTTTCATTTTGATCTCTGCTTTTATCCTCTTACTCTAGGTAGCCTTTATAAGTGGACCACTGTACCGAAAAAGCTACTAGCTGATTTATCAAACTGTTTTTGCAGCTAGGAAAGACACTGTATCATTTGTTTGGGAAGCTAACACCTCAGTGCCAGTTCCTCCCCTCCTTGCCCAACATTAAGATGTTCAAATCTAAACCTGGAATAGTGTGGCCATGTTCAGCATCTTTAAAATAAAGGCAAACCTGAGATCCCCCCTCCACCCACAGATTACATTTAAAGTCAGATTTCCAAACATCTGAGGACAGTGTCTGTTTGAGTGTCTCAGTGGGATTACCAAATTACACTTGGCTTCCTGTGATGAGGTCTTTTCCTCCCCACACCCTGGCAATTACTTGCCAATTAATACAATCAAGTAACCACCTTATGGCAATTTTTCATTTTGAATGTCAGGGTAACATTTTCCTCACTCTCCTCTACCCACGATTTCCTGTATTTTCAAGGCTTGGGCTGTCCCGCCTTCCCCTCTCATTCAGCTTAAAACTGGGCAGGGCTAGGGGTAGTGAAGAATATTCATGTGAACGTCTGAGTGAAGGACTTCTGCCTACTTCCTTTCTAAATGCACCAGTCAGATGGAAGCAGTAAGTTCAACAAGGGCTGCATAAATTTAAAGCCTTACAAATCTGCAGGCTGTCATGTTTGTGAACCCAGATTACCTCGTGGCACTATCTGGTGTCTCCAGAAAACAAAGCCCTCTTGTTCAGGAAGTTCTGTACCATCTACGCATTCATTCCCCATTTCCCCGCCAGGGCCCACCTGGGAGGGATGTTAGGTGGGGGTGTCAGCAGCACCTGCATGGTGCTGTCCTCCTGGAAGAACTTGCACTGGTATCTCTGTCCATTTTTGTCCTAGTGACCGGCTCACCTCAGGTGGATGCAGGCAACCCTGATGACCTTCTACCCTAGTGCCAGAAGACTGAACTCCCTTTCTTACTTTGCCACTAGCTCTGTGACCCTGGACAAGTAACTTAACGTCCTTCCACTGCTGTCAAATGGAGATAATGATGTCGACATTACAGGGGTGTTGAGATGATTAACTTAGGTGAAATACACAAAGTTATTAGCATTCTATGTTAGGTTTCTTCTCATTCATAAACTGGGGATAATACTACCTAACAATATATAGTATACTATACTATACTATACTATAATATGATATAATCCTATTTAGTAATAGCCTATGAAGGCTTGAACTCTGTGGAAGGCTGCAAGGAGTGAATGTGCCTCAATATTTTAAAAAATGTTTGATTTGGAGGTTAAAACCTTTGAAACATGATGCCACAAAGGCATGAGTAAAACTACAGCAGGCTTTCCTAAAGTTTCTCCTTTTGGAACAAAAGAGAAAGTAAACTGACAAAAAGCCCCAAAATCAAATGTTTGGAAAACTCCACAGTCTGTATATTCCTTTTGGAGGTTCACATTACACATTAGTATCTTAAAGTCCTGTGATTTAAAAAGAATGTTTATGATAAACTTGGTATTTTCACATTTACTTGACCACTTAATAAAAAGGACACTTTTATTCATGTCACACTGTTCATATTCCTGATTCGATGTAACACGCTTTGAAATATGCTAAATCACCCTATTCCTAGTGTAGGCTATCCAAGAATTGGATGACACCAATTGTTGTGATAATTTTAGGGACAGATTTTAAATTGAATTGGAAATCAAAATGAGGGTGTTCTGTGACTATACACTTAGTCATCAGAAAATTTTTAACTTACGATTGAAAAAGATGGACTTCTCACAAAAGATGGGTTCTGTATCTTTTGGATTCAGATATACCAGCATCTTGTTTAACCAAAAAAAATGTCATTTTTGATGTATATGGCTTTTTAAATCTAATATGTCTGCTACTCAGGATCATCAAGGCACACAAGAAAGAAGTAGAGAGACCTTTATCCAGATATTCACATATTTTTTGCCACCTTCAGCTGAAGCTGGATTGGGATGTTTGTTTTTGTCATCACAGTTGTGAACACTTTGTCTTTACCCAAGGGCAAAAGCCTCCAGAGTTTCACATCCAGCAGCCTATGCAAGAGGGTCTGTTGTTTATATATGCTACCCACTATGCATGTATTTTTCTTTTTAATCCTCCACACAACCTTTCAATGTAGGTATTATTTCCTCTATCAGGTGAGAAGACTGAGGCTCAAAGTCGTTAGGTTAACTTGCTTATAGTAAGATGCAGAACTGGGTCTCAAAGCCCAGGTTGGCTAACTAAAAAGCTTGTGCTCTTTCTAATCCTTATATCACCTTCACTCCTCTTCCCCAAGATGTCTGGAGCTTTCTGTGGTGGCAGGATCTCATATTCCACACCTTTTCTTACCTCCGTAAAGTTACACCTGTCTTAGTGCTATAGACTGAATGTTTGTGTCTCTCCAAAATTCATATATTGAAACCTAATCCCCAGTGTGATGGTATTAGGAGGTGGGGCCTCTGGGAAGGGATGAGATCATGAAGGTGAAGCCCTCATGAATGGGATTAGTAGCCTCAGAGAGCTCCCTCATTCCTTCTGCCATGTGAGGACACAGCAAATACACATATATGAACCAGGAAGTGAGCCCTCACCAGACATTGAATCTGCTGGTGACTTGATCTTGGACTTCCCAGCCTCCAGTACTGTGAGAAATAATTTCTGTTGTTTAATAGCCACCCACACTCTGGCATTTTGATATAGCAGGCTGAATGGACTGAAACACTTAGGAGGAAGACCATCTGATCATTTTAATCAATGCAAAAAAAGCATTTGATAAAATTCAGCACCATTCATGATAAAAACTCTTAGCAACTAGAAACTTCAAGTTCATAAGGGCATCTACAAAAAATCCAATAGCTAACACCTTACTTAATGGTAAAAGATAAAACTTTCTCCCTAAGATCAGAAGCAAGACAAGGATGCTTGCTTTCACTTCTACTCAGTGTTGTACTAGAGGTCCTAGCCATTGCAATCCGGTAAGAAAGAGAAATAAAAGGCATAAAGATCAAGAAAGAGCAAATAAAACTGTCCCTGTTTGCAGATGTTATGATTGTTTATATATAAAATCCCAAAGAATCTACAAAATAACTAATAGAACTAATAAGTGAATTTAGTACAGTTGCACAATACAAAATTATTACAAGAAAATCAATTGTATTCTTATACACTAGCAGCAAACAATTGGAAAATGAGATTTAAAAAAAGCAATTCCATTTATAATAGCACCACAAAACATAAAATAGTTATAAATAAGTCTAATAAAAGAGGTTCAAGTCTTCCATGCTGAGAACTACAAATCACTGCTGAGAGAAATTAAAGATATAATTAAATGGAAGGCTATACTGTGTTCATTGATTGGAAGAATCAATAGTGATTCAAAATTGATTCAATATTCTCCTTAAATTGATCTACAGATTCAACATATTCTCAATCAAAATCCCAGGAAGATCTTTTGTAAAGATTGACAAGCTTATTCTAAAATGTATATGAAGATGTAAAGGACATAGAATAACCAAAGCTAACTTTAAAAAGAACAAAGTTGGAGGACTTACTCTACCTGATTTTAAGACATTATATAGCTATAGTAATCAGGACAGTTTAGTGCAACTACTTTGAAAAATAGTTTGGTAGTCTATCAAAAAGTTAAATATCCATCTACTAAATGACCTGACCATTCTATTCCTAGGTATTTACCCAAGAGAGATGAAAACACGTGTTCACGGAAGGCTTGTACAGAAATGTTCATAGCAGCCTTATTTGAAATGGTTCCATATGGGTAAAAACACAAATGTCCATCATAGGTAGATGGATAAAGAAACTATGGTATATCAATATAATGATAAGTTTCTCAGCAAAAAAAGGAACAATCACTACATGCGCAAACATGGATGAACCTTAAAATAATTATGCTGACTGAAAGAAGCCAGTTACCTCCTCCTAAAAATACATAGAGTATGATTTCATTTATTTAAAGTTTTTGAACATGCACACTAATCTATTGTGATAGAAAGCAGATCAGTGGCTGCCTCAGGAAGGAGGTAGAGAAAGGAATAGATTACACAAGGGCACAAGGAAACCTTCAGGGGTTATGGAAATAAATGTGCATTATTTTGATTGAATTGATAGTTTCATGGGGTAAACATTTGCCCAAACTCATCAAGTTGTACAGTTTTAATTTCTGTGGTAAAGTCAGTTACCTTAGTAAAGTTGAAAAAAATCACACCTGTCCTGGCCCATATGTTCAGAGCTTGTTCCCAGTTTCCTAAGGATCAGATCATAAGTAGTAAAATAACTCAGAGACTTTTGAGAACTTAAAGAAGGACCATCAAAGGCAGGAATTTCCATTAAGATTAGACTCATTTTCTTTTTAAAAAGGGTTCTTAGCATGGGAAAGCAAAGGAGCGTGTAGGCACCTGTTGAAGGGATGTTAGCAGGCATTTGCTGTGCGCTTATGGTGCCTGGTGAACAGGACCTGGAGGTGCGGAGGTGCACGGATTGCATGAAGAGGCAGGTGGATGGCAGTGGGAGGTTGAATGACCCAGATGGTGCGGATGAGGGGCCTGACATCACCCAGAGGGTGGTGTCTACTGACAGCCACCTGCCCCTGCCTTGGCCCACTTCTGCTTGGTGTTTTCATCAGTGACTTAAATGAGAACATAAATTATATGCTTGTTAAATATACATTCAGCAAATAATCTATTGAGTCCTACAACATGACAGGCACTGTGCTGACCCCACACAGATAGATCTTGGGAGCAGACAACTGGGCCGCCTAGAGATTGAACAAGAAAGAAAAGCAGTGAGACATACGTACTCACAAATAAGGTCAGGGGAACGAGAGGCTGCATGAGTCTGGCCTTGGGTGGTTTGCGCTTTGGCTCTGAGAGGAGGGCAGCAAAGAGGATTAGAGCCACAGAGTGACATGGGCAGGTTGGCGGTTAGAATCGACTTCTGCAGACACTGGAGGGGAGATAGTGAAGGTAGAGCAGGCAGGTGGCCCACGAGAGAGAGGACGGGGCCCGAGCTGGACAAGGGGTGGGGGCCACGCACGCAGCCTCCCAAACGTGCTATCCAGCCCTGGCATCAGCCCCTGTGACAATAGCCTGTGACACCATGCCGTCTCCCTGGAGGGTGGAAGCAGCAGGTCCCCTGCCCCTTGGTCCACCCCCGCCCTCCAGCTCAGGCTCTGCCCGTCCTGCTCTGTGACAGTGAGCATCGTGTGTCTGATCTTATCTCTGATTGTCCCAACTTGTGCCCCTTAAAAAAGCGTGTGGATTTTGGTGTCAACAGATTTGCCTATAAATATTGGCTCTATTAGCTATGACTTTGGGCAAGTTTCTAAACTTTCTGAGCCTCTGTTTTCTCTCTATAAAATGGGCATAAACGTATCTGCCCCGGTAGGATTATTATGAGGATTTAAGCCTTTTTATTGTGTAAAATTTAGGCCTTTCCTCAGCTTTTGCCCCAGTGAGTCAGAATTGCTTGCTGGCCTTCATTTGAGACACAGGGACAGATGACAATAAAATTAGTAAATGTAAAAGATCAGTATTGGAAATGTTACACATTAGCTTCTAGGGCCAGGACGTCTCTAGGCAGATACAAGGTCCATTGCAATCACCCTGTTCCATTTGGATGAATGTCATTAAAGCCTCGAGGTGGAGAGGTCCTCACTGGCCCCCATGCTGAGCTGGAGGGGATATCAGGGATGCCCTCTCCTGCATGACACGGGCTGTCCCATGCCAAAGACTCTTGCCTAGTGGTTCACAACTGAGGGATTTTGCCCTCCAAGAAACATCTGGCAATGTCTGGAGACATTTGGTTGTCATGACTCAAGAGTGATACTGGCTGCTGGTGGATAGAGGTCAGGGATGCTGTTAAATATCCTACATTGTACAGGACAGTCCTCCACAACAATGAATTACCCAGCCCAAAATGTCAATAGTGCCAAGATTGAGAAACCCTGGGCTAGTAAGAAAGCTGGATTCGAATTCCAGTTCTATCATTTGTAGCTGTGTGACTTTGGGCAAGTTACTTAACTTCTCTGTGCTTGTTTTTATATCTGTAAAATGGGATGATAATAAGAGTTAGTGCCCCATAAGACTGTCGTGAGCATTAAATGAATTCATAATATGTGCAGTGTTTAGATCTGTGACTGGGGCATGGAGAAACCCTATCTAGGAGTTTGGTATTGAACAATCCCTCATTAGAACCACCACTCAGAGGTCATAGCTCTTCCCCCAGGGACTACCCTACTCCCAGGTAAGTCTTCTATTCTGTGGGCTACACATGCCCATTCTCTGTAACTGACACAGCTCCCAGACACGTTACCACGCTGGTCTCTTTTCTGGAAGGATTCTAATGTGTCATTATTAAAATAAGCCTCTCACAATTGTACCCAACAAACCAGATGTCCTGAAAGCACAGAGGGACCATGCTATTGCCTTCCTGGACTAGATGAACCCTTTGATGAAGGCTTTCTCTGTGGGGTTGGCTTTTATAACAAGAGCCGTGTGCTGCCATTGGCTACTTACACTTTGACCAGCTGGTACCTCCCTGCCTTTATTCTACAGAGGAGGGGTCCCAACATACAGAGTGCTCTGGGTAGAAATCACAGAGACTGAGGTGCTCCGATGACAAATGATGTACCAAAAAATAATTTTCACTTAGCCTAAAAGTTCAGTAAAACAAAACTCTGCTTTCCTTGAGGTGAAGTGGAGTGTTATTGAACTGGAAAGAACTTCCCAGAAAAGCCATGTCACCAAGTAGAGAGGCCCTGACACCTGCATGCCTCACTCCTCTCTGCTCCTTACTGCCCCTCACCTCCTCGGTGGGGTCATTAGTCTGATTCACTGTTTTTTATCATTTCCTAAACCCCTCAGGGAGCAGTCTCTTCTAGAAACAGGAGCTCATAAAAGATTCTCCTTTGTCTAACAGTTTCATCCCACTGCAGCCTGGAGAGTGACTGTTTGACACATAAAACTGGGGCCCCTGCTACAGTCAATAGCAAGAGCAAGTTCGTTTCCAAACTTCCCTAAGTCTCCGGGGAGCCCACTTAAGCATCCCTCCCATAGACCTCTGAGAGGATCTGTTAAACTGTAAAGGCTTCAATTTGGTCCAGTTAACCTCACACTGGGCTAACTTCTGCCCTTAGCTGTGTGTTGGCAGCTACCGCTCATTCCAGGTACAGTAGTGGGCAGGTAACAGTGGAAATTAACTTGGTGGATTAAAGGAAAAAATGTTAGCTGTGTCCTCCAAGCATGAGGGGAACAATAACCTGCTAAAGCATGCTGATCATAAGTGCACAATCCACCCAGAAATCTTCATAAAAGCCGAATCAAGTGGAAATGAAGTACATGGCCGACTCAGAACATGAGGGAGGTTTGCTTGTCTATTTTACATTGTCAGGTGCTTTTTACTTGCAGAATGTATTGAATGGCCATTCTTTTCAGCTCCTGTGATTATAAGTCTGAACCAGTTCCTTTCAAGGCATAAAGCCTTTTTAAACAACGACAACAACAACCCGGTTTTCTTTGGAAGCCCTTCACTCTAAGTTCACTGTTTCAGTGTAAGGCTGCCCTACCCAGGTGGGAAACCTAGAGCCTCCTCTTTGCTTTCTCACTCAGCATTCTTCTGGGGTCTCCTCCACACCCAGGATTACACTTTTCTTCGCATGCATTTGAATGGCGGTTTTTATCCGAGGGCTACGGTTTGTAACCAGATAATGGAAAATGGCACTAGGACAACCAGCTCAGGCCCTGGAGACCTGCGGTCCTCTGACCCAGCCACTCATGTGGAGGAATCGGGACCCAGATTCCAAACCGCTGTCCCGCAGAACCCTGGAGTCCTCAGGGGGTTAAAGGGAAGGTGAGAGAAGCTGAGCAAATCCCAGCCCCTCTTCCTGTTCAACCAGAGCACCTCCACTTTGATATATTTTTAACTTTTAAAGTTTAACATTTACATAGAAAAGTGCGCCTATCCTAAATGTGCAGCTCAATGACTTTTACAGACTGTAAACACCTGTGGAACCAGCCCAGCTCTAGAACATTTCCAGCCCCCAGGAGCCCCTGTGCTCTTTTTCAGTGCTGCCCCCGAAAGGGGAGCCACGGTCCTGATTTTTAACAGTATCTCATTGATATTTCTATACATTGAGGCCCCATGTAGGTTTTTTTTTTAACTTTTTATTTTGAAATAATTATAGATTCACAGGAAGTCACAAAGATAGTACAGCGAGGAACATAGAGTTTTATATTCTTTTTCAGTGTTAAAAAAAATCTTTCTTCAAAAGAAGCTTAAAAAACCAGTGTTGTAGTAGAAAATGTAGAGGTTTTGGAGTCAGGCCTCGTGGGGTTGAGTCCACATTCTTTCCCTTACCAGCACGTGACCCAGACATGTCCCTTAACTGTCCTGAGCTGCAGATAAGGTCCATATCGCTTTCCTGCTGCTGGTAGGTTTAAAGAAGGTGAGACAGTACATGAGCGTGCCGGTAAACTGGGGGGCGCTGCGTAGAGGCACAGCTTCTGCAGGGCCGGGGCTCGGTGGAGCGGTGGGGGGAGGCAGGAGTGGTCCAGCACCACCCGGCCGGGCTGCAGCTTCGTTTGGGCTCCAGCCAGTGTCCCAGAGCGCTCGGTTACCCCAGCTCTCCCGCTGTCCCTCTGCCTGCTCCCCTCCAGCCACAGCCTCTCTCCAGCCGCTTGGGCAGGTGGGGCGCAGCGCAGGTGCAGCCGGGTGGAGGGGAGGCCTGACCCAGCAGGTTCAGGAGGCCATGTCCCGCTCAGACTGCTGGGGCCCGGCCTGCCTTGGTCCCTCACCTGTGGGCTGGCCATTGTGAAAGGGCACCCCACCTCCCACCTGGGGGAAGGGTGTGTCTCTCTGCTCATTAAAGGAGAATTTCCACCATGGATGGGTAACAAAAGGCAGCCTCAAAGAGCGCCCTTACTAAACTGGAAGGAATCTGACCTCCTCTCGAGACTGGGAGGGGAGCTGAGGGCGGCTGTCAGCCAGCAGGCCCTGAGTCATCCCAGGGAAGACAAGCTGAGCCCACGTGACCCACCTCAGAGACCTGAACCTGGGCAGATGCGTGGCTGGAGCCACCTGAGAGAGAAATCCGGGCGGAGGGACCCAACCGGTGGTCACCAAGCGACAAAGGCTGTGGGTTGGCTCCTGTCCGCTCTGCCCACCTCGGGCTGTACTTGCCACACCTCCAGGCCAGAGAAGGGGACGGACACAGAGGAAGAACTTGCTCCTTGTGTCACCTGCCGTCTTTCAGGCTTCAAAATGTACACACCAGTGCCACCTCTGGACACCAGTGCATGGCCTGATCTGCCTTTCTGAGGCAGCCATGCCATTCTGGGAAATGCCCCCTTTCCTTCCCTGGTGGTTAACCTTTCCGGGACACCTTAGGGTGGCAGTCTTTTAAGCCTAAGGTCAGGAGGCTGTGGGGCAGAAGGGTGAGGACGCGGATGGTGATAATGAGAATAATAACAATAAGAGACAGGACAGTAGGGAGGAGCGTGAGCAACGTGGGAGAGAATTGTCCAGTAAGACATGAACCTTATCTTCAAGTGGAAGAGGCAGAGGTCTAGATGGCCACAGTTAAGAGATGGCTTTCAAGGCTTGCTCCTGGCAGAGCTTTGGTTAAGTATTAAAATGATGATCCTGAAGTGGCAAAAGAGCTCTGCAGGTATTAATGCTGTTTCCCACCATGTACCCGGTACACAGGCATCCTCTGCCAGTAGTATTCCCAAGGCCAAATGCAGAAGCCAATGCAGACCATTTAATCTAATGGTAGATTAAATCTGCCATCTAATCCGGTGTTGGCAATTTAGCTTCAGCAAAGCCAGACACTCACCTACGTGGCGTAAAGTTTAAGGGGCTTTCATTAAATTTCATGTCTAGCTTATATTTAGTTTGGTTAAAGTCAAGAAACAGTGAAATAACTTGAATCGACGCCAAGAGGCTTGAGGGTTTGTCGTTTGCTTTTTTAAACAGAGAGGCATACTTTTTACATTTTAGAAATGCTGCTCATGAGATAATATAACAATGAGATAATGTAAGTGAAAGCCTGTCTAACTGTGAAGCGTCATATGAATGTTCATCCTTATTGGGTTTTTTTCCTGTTTTCTTTTTTTTAATAGCATACTTCAAAAAACTTGAGGTATAGTTGATTTACAATAATATGTTTCAGGTGTATGACATAGTGATTCACAATTTCTAAAGTTTATACTCCATTTATACTTATAAAATATTGGCTATATTCCCTGTGCTGTACAACATATCCTTGTAGCTTATTTATTTTACACATATATTTGTACCTCTTAATCCCATACCCCTATCTGGCTCCTCCCCGCTTCCCTCTCCCCACTGGCAACCACTAGTTTGTTCTCTATATCTGTGAGTCTATTTCTTTGTTATATTCACTAGTTTGTTTTATTTTTTATATTCCACGTACAAGTATTTATCTTTCTCTGATTCATTTCATTTAGCATAATACCATCCAAGTCCATCCATGTTGTTGCAAATAGCAAAATTCCATTCTTTTTTTATGGCTGAGTAGTATTCCATTGCGTGCGTGCGTGTGTGTGTGTGTGTGTGTGTGTGTGTGTGTGTATGGCAAAATTCCATTCTTTTTTATGGCTGAGTAGTATTCCATTGTGTGTGTGTGTATGTGTGTGTGTATATGTATATATATGTGTGTGTGTGTGTATATATATATTTATATATATATATATATGTGCCACATCTTCTTTATCCTTTCATCTATTGATGGACACTCAGGTTGCTTCCGTATCTTGGCTGTTATAAATAATACTGCTATGAACACTGAGGTGCATGTATCTTTTTGAATTAGTATTTTGTTTCTTTCATATATATACACCCAGAAGTGGAATTTCTGGATCATATGGTAGTTCTAATTTTAGTTTTTTGAGGAATCTGCATATTCTTTTCCATAGTGGCTGCACCAATTTACATTCCCACCAACAGCATACAAGGGTCCTCTTTTCTCTACATCCTCACCAACATTTGTTATGTGTCCTTATTGACGATAGTCATTCTGACAGGTCTGAGGTGATATCTCATTGTGATTTTGATTTGCATTTCTCTGATAATTAACGACGTTGAGCATCTTTTCATGTGCCCGTTGGCTGTCCTTACTTCTTTTTCCTCCAGCTTTATTGAGATATAATTGACTTATAACATCGTATAAGTTTAAGATATACTAGGTAGTGATTTGATATATGTATGTATTGCAAAATGATCACCACAATAAGGTTAGTTAACACATCCACCACCTCACATAGTTAAATTTTCTGTGTGTGATGAGAATTTTTAAAATCTACTCTTAGCAACTTTCAAATATACAATACAGTATTGTTATTTACAGTCACCATGCTGTATAATACATCCCCAGAACTTATTCATCTTATAACTGAAAGTTTGTACCTTTTGACCATCTTTACCCATTTCCCCCACTCCCTGCCCTTTAGCAACCACCAATCTGTTCTCTGTTTCTATGAGTCTGGTATTTTTAGATGTCGCATATAATGAGAGTATACAGTGTTTGTTTTTCTCCCTCCTTGTTGTTCTGTCTGTCCTTTTGCAAAGTGCTAGCTGGCTGCCCACCTACTTCTGTAATTCTGCTCTTCCCTCTCCCTGCCCCTCCTGCCACATTCTCAGAGCAGAACCAGCCACTTGGCCCCAGCCATGAGGGGTCAGTTCCATGGAGGCCACTTCCAGGGCTCACTGAGGGAGGATAGATTCTATCTCGCTAGACCTGGGTGGGGCCTTTGAGGTCTTATGGTCCCACCCCTCCCGTGCAAGATGAGGAAGTGAAACCAGAGACACTGGACATGACCTTCTCAATGCCACAGAGGAAGTCAGTGCCAGATCCAGGAAGGAACTGTCTGGGATTCTTTTTCAATAAATTCTCTTTTCCCCATTCTTCCTGTTATACACCAGGATGGAAAAAGGTGCCAACTTTTCTGGAGACTAAAGACTCATTTGGCAGTGAAGCACACAAAAGCCAGAGAACCCAGCCTGGGAGGATGGAAGATGCCACTCAGGACTCACTAGTGTCCAGGAATGGAGGGCAAGATGGCAGAGGGAATGGGTCAAGGTCCTTAGAATGTTCCACTGGAATGGTTCTAAGTCCTCAGGAGCTTCAGAATGAAGACTGAGGTATCTCTGTAAAAGATACGCTGAGAAGACTCTTTCTCTTGGCAGAGTTCATTTTTTTTTTCTTCTATTTTTACCCATTAAAATGGGAAATTTCAAGGATCACTTGCAGGAAGGGGAGAGGCCTGTGAGGAGAAGGGGAGTGAGTCATTGCTGAAAACTGAGGACTGGGCGGGGGAGGGGACTGATGCTTTGTTTCAGGGAAGATGAGGCCTTAGTCACAGGATGTGTCAGTTATTCCAGCTTGGCAAATGGCAGTGAACCTAGAAGGACTTTCTTTCACACTGGAATCAGGAACCTAAGCCTTAGGGTATTTTGAATTTAAATAAAAAACATTTTGCTGGAAATTGGAAGAAAAGTGAGTTAGAAGGATTAAACACTTTTTGAATAGTTGAGTACGTGGGTTCCGGCCCAGGCGTTACCTTAAGACAAGAGTGTGTTTAGGTTTTTTTCATTTGTAAACCATTCCATCAGGAATCCGTATGTGGTGCATTTTGCCACATGAAATTTTTAAACGGTAAATGATTTTAGCTATTTGAACATGTAGATATTTATCAGAAATACAAAAACAAAGCCCTTTTTTCAGATCCTAATATACAGTTAGAGGCCCAGAATTAGTCTTTAATCAGATGCAGTCAAGAGATTATCGGTATTTAGAGGTCTGAACTATGCTCAGGACTATGGTATGTATTAAATCAAAACCATGTCTCAGTTCTGGAGGTAGGTTTACATTACGAATGATGACCTTTAGCTTAATTCCAGCTGATTTATGATATAAGTGAGGCATAGAGTTTCGCTCATAGCAGATAATTCATGTTCTGCAGTGGATCTCCAAGTTTCCAGAAATATCAAGACATCTAGGTGGCCAGTCCAATGAAACTGAGCCACTATCATGTGGCACATGCTTGATAATTTGGCCACACCCCCAGGCTTAAAGCCCAGAGGCGGCCAGAGAAACGTATGCATGATTCAAGTCTTTCATCTGTGACTGTCTCCTTAAATTGTGACTTCATTTCCATCAAATAACCCTTCAGTGGTTCAAACCTGTGACACAGTGGCATCCGGGGCAGTTCAGGAATGGGAAAGAAAGGCTTCTGTTTCCTCTTGAAGCCACATGCCTGTGTGAACTGGACGCCTGTACTTCCGTGTTCACGTGAGAAATGCTCTCCTCCCCAGAGCCCCAGCTCCATGCGTTCAGATGATTTATAGCATCGTAAGAAGGTGTGGCCACGTGAGCCACGTCAGAGCACGTTAATGCTAACAAGACATGCATCTTTGGAAGGCGCTTAGGAAATCTCTCCAACCCAGCAGAAAGTGGGCCCACCTGCCTCTCCATTAACTTGAATAAACTGTCCCATCTGCACAAGTGAACTACCTTTTCCACGTTTAGACCAATGTCTCAAATTTCTTATAGGCAGGTAGTTAGCCCCTGACTAATTCATATGCACAGACTAATTGGGCAAACGTTAAGATTTGCTAAAAACCTCAGGCCTAACACAACCCCGTGCAGGAGTGGGTCAAGTAGGCCAAATGCCTATCTGTTGGATGACCCTTCCTTAAGAACAAGAGGCAAAGAAGCCAAGCTTTCCTGCAAGGTGGATACAGCCTTTGTAAATGGCTGATGACTGTATCTCACTCAGAGCACCCAGGATATGGGACAGGGCAGGACAGAAATGACAAATAAGTCCATCTCACATGCCAAATCCAAAGCGCTACTAGTGGCCGCCCTATAGCACCTTGTTGAGAAGGATTCTGGGGCAGCATCCAGGCTCACTAGGAAACAGATCTGTGATTGTTTAGCCAAGTCTGCTTCGGGGACAGGATGGAGAGGCAGCAAAGTTTAGCATCCTGGATAGGTGTCTTAGACAATAGCTAAGAATTCTGTTGATCAATTCTTCCAGCAGGGAAGCCAGATCAAATTTAACTTGGCCTCCAATCTCTACAGGTTTTCTCAATATCCAATACAGACTGAAAGAAGCTCCTGCAGGCCACGTAAGAGATTTCCTCTAATCAGGGAGAGCCTTGGGAGCTGAGGAGATTCCTTAAGCTTTTTCATAGCTTCCTCATGCTTGTTACTTTCAGTGTCCTTCATCCGTTTCCAAAGAGGAATTAGCAGTAAGTTTTTTTAAATGAAAGGGGAACTGATTGCTGATTTGCTTGTTTTGAGGGATGAGGTAAAAGTGGAGTCGGGGAGACTGTGCTTTGCCCAGGAGCTGGTCATGGGGGAAGAAAGTGCTCTTTGTCGGAGGTAGCAGCTCTGGAGTGGAAAGCAAAGCAGGTCAAATGCCTGGGCCTGTGTACTGGGAGCTGTGCTGTCCTCCTGGGAGGATAGGTGATGGAGGGGGTGGGCATGTGAGAGGGAGGTGACACGGACACTGAACAGGTGGGAGTCCCGTGTGATTTTTAAAACTACATTGAGGATGTTTTCTGACTTCTCCTCTTATAAAACGATGGTTAAAGGAAAATATTGATAATTTGATTATATAAGTGGCAATAAAAGGAACTGACCTACAGTTTAGGTAAAGAGGACATGCATGTAGGTATAAAAATGTCAGCTTCACAATCGAAGACATGGCCTTTCCTTCTGTAGAAACAGAAGCTATTTCTACTTCTAAATCTATAAATCTACAAAACTACACAAACAGACTAGAGCATGCTTAAGGGTTTCTTCCAGTTTATTTTTCATTTGTGAATATCATGAAGGCTACACGGAGCTCTAATTTCTAAATCACAAAAAAAGTTTCTATCCCTATTAAACTTGCTTCTTTCACTATTCTATATTCCTTCATAAAGCACCGGGGCAGTACCCAATTAAGTCTTTTAAGGAAATTCGGTATAAATTCTTTTCACGGCCCAAATATTCTTTGAAGAATGAAGAAAAACAAAATATGCTCATTTTCCTTGGAAAATTAGCTGAGGCTATTTTATGAATTGAAACTCTTAAAATTAAATCATTTCACTTGAAAGAAGCCAGAACACATATTCATTCTCGATGCTTCCTGCCTCTTGCCGGGTGGGCATGTCCAGAGAATTGCCGTGCCAGAATTCTACAAGTCTGGTCTTTAAACCTGTTTTCCAAGCCTGCCCTCCAGTTGTTTGTGGAGAAACATGCCTTTCATGGTAAAGGGAAACATATCCAGTGTCAAGTTCCATGCTGTTAACTCTAAAATTAGAAAGTCTTGGTGGGAGGAGGGCAATGAGTGTAGGAATGATGGTAGTTACTCAGGAAGAAACTTAAATTAGATGGGACTGTACAGATTTTGTAATATGTGTTTTGTTTTATTTTTCTCACGCAGCTGGGAATTTTTATAAGAGGAGCAAGCAGGGCGTGGGGTGCAGGGTGTGCTTCCAGGGAGAGTGTGAGGAGAGAGCTGTGGCCCTTGGTTTACAGTTTGTAACAAAGCAGGAAGCCCTACCCCCCACCCGGCCCCAATTCCTTTCACCCCATAAATATTCTAGTCCTCTGTTTTCTTCATTTTTACTTCTTTTAAAAAAATTTTTTTATTTTATATTGGAAAATAATTAACAATGTTGCATTAGTTTCAGGTGTACAACAAAGTGAGTGTTATACATGTATCTATTCTTTTTCAGATTCTTTTCCCATTTAGGTTGTTACAGAGTTGAGCAGCATCCGCTGTGCTATACAGTAGGTCCTTGTTGGTTACCTATTTTAAATATAGTAGTGTATACATGTCAATCCCAAACTCCCAACCTGCCTACCCTTCCCTCCTGGTAACCATAAATTCCATTCTCTAAGACTGTAAGTCCGTTTCTGTTTTGTAAATAAGTTCATTTGTATCATTTTTTTAAAGATTCTGCATATAAGTGGTATCATATATTTGTCTTTCTCTGTCTGACTTACTTCACTCAGTATGATAATCTCCAGGTCCATCGTTGTTGCTGCAAATGGCATTATTTCATTTTTTTAATGGCTGAGTAATATTCCATTGTATATATGTACCATATCTTCTTTATCCATTTATCTGTTGACGGACATTTAGGTTGTTTCCATGTCTTGGCTATTGTAAATAGTGCTGCTATGAACACTGGGGTGCATGTATCCTTTTGAACCATGTTTTTCTCTGGATATATGCCCAGGAGTGGGATTGCTGGATCATATGTTAATTTTATTTTTAGTTTCTTAAGGAACCTCCATACTGTTCTCCATAGTGGCTGTACCACTTTACATTCCCACCAACAGTGTAGAAGGGTTTCCCTTTTCTCCACACCCTCTCCAGCAGTTATTGTTTGTAGACTTTTTTGATGATGGCCATTCTGACTGGTGTGAGGTGATATCTCATTGTATTGATAGTTTTGATTTGCATTTCTCTGATAATTAGCAATGTTGAGCATCTTTTCATGTGCTTCTTGGCCATCTGTATCTTCATTTTCACTTCTAAAAGCAAAGTGGAAAGGGCAATGGATGGATGATAGGTAGGTAGGTAGGTAGGTAGGTAGGTAGGTAGGTAGATAGATAGATGTGTGTGTGCGCACTTAACTTCGGGAAAGTTCTGAAAACCTGCAGTTCTACCTCTGAACTTTCCCTACAAATCAACCTCCTCCTATCTTCTTCTTCCCAGCGTATTTGTCCCCAGGACACTGGGGTGTCCTGACCTTTCTGTGTTTCTGAGCAAATCCATGGCGGTGTGTGTCCCAGCTTCTGTGTTTCTGAGTATCCGGCTGCCAGAGCTGCAGAGATGGGATGGGAAAGAGGAAGGGGTGTGTGTCCAGCCACGTTCTCCTTCTGCTGGGGCAAGGCTGTGGTTCTCTTTCCTTTGGCTTTACCAGAAGGGGAGGAAGTAAGTAGATGAGCTCCTTGCCCTGGGTCCAGGTAATGTGAGCAGTTTTGCCCTGCCAACCAAAGCAAAGTTTCACCAGACCCATGCTATGCCTGTTCATTTGTTTACCTCCTCATTTGTTTAGGTCTTAGGTCATTTTACCTAAATGTTAGCTCTTCCCTTCATGTCTCCCGTGGTCATTTAGCCTCTGGAGCACAGGGACTAGGCTTTATTTATCTAAGTCTGTCTTCGGGGCTTGGTACAGCATCTGGTACCTAAAGAGAGTTCAACAAGCATTTGAACAAGCCAGATCTCTTCAACACACAGTCACTGACGTCTACCACATGCAAGACCCACACTCAGGACTGTGAGTGGGGGCTTGGGGGCTGTCACTGGTGAGTCGGGCACCTTGCAAGGTCACAGTCAGGTGAGGGAGAGGGAAGGCACCTGCGGAGGGGTGCAGACACGTTCCTGAGTCTCTAAATCTCACCCAGCGCTTGGCACATAGTTATATTTGCTTCTTGGTGAAGCCTGCATGTTTTAAATCCAGGAAATACTCATTTCTGAGTGGTGTTTCAGGTTTGTAGCCTCCATACTTCTAAAATCAGCCACAGCATTCTGGCAGCTGCCCTTTGTGAGGCCCTTCTTTCTCCACTCTTTGAGGAGGCTTTGATTTGGATCCAACAAACGACCTCCTTCCTCCCCCAGATTCTGTGACCCCTCATCCCCATTTCCCACAGCCCACAGCTCCCGACGTGGAGGCCTCCTAATGACCAACCTGGTGCCGTCTGCAGCAGTGGTTAGTGGTTGTAGTAAAACAGCTAAAACTGATCTCAGGTAGAGCATGGGCGTTGTTCTGGAAAACTCCATTGCTACTGTTGGTCTATAGAGCAAAGGGCTCCGAGGACAAGATCTGTAGCCTGGCCCGCTAACGAAAAGCGCGAGAGGAGTGGGGTGTAGGGGAGAGGACCACATTTACTCTCACTAAATAAAAAATGGAAAAGGACAGCAGGGTTCTGTTGGTTGCTAGCTGGCAACAGTGGTGAGGGACGGAGACGGATGAGAGGCTGGGGTCTGGTTTTGAGCCACCGGAGGAGCAGGGAAATTGTGGACAGAGTTTGCTGCTTTGTTTTAAACAATTGAGATGATGCTGCCAAAGGGGGAAAGTTTGAAATCTGAACCTCGTGGCCGAAGTTATTGGACAATTCTCCTTTTATTTGACATTAAAATGTGGTGTGAATAACCACCCTTAGGTAGTTTGGAAATGTAATACCACAGGGAGGTCCCAGAGGAGGCCCAGTGGGGCCACCTGTGTCTGGAAGCCCGCCCCCCCCACCAGGTCTCTATTTTAATGTGGTCCAGAGGTGGGTGAGCTGGAGGCGTCTTCTGTGCCTGTGTCTGGGCTGTAGCTGGGGAGCTGGGGAGAAGGATGGCAGTGAGACTCTTCTCCAGCCTGGCCCTGGGACTTGGCCTCAGAACAGTGAGACCTTTGGAAAAGCTAGAGAAAGCTATGGACACATCTTCCTGTTCACAATACATACCACACACGAGCGCAGGAATAGATGCAGTTTCAGAGGCATCCCGGGTCCCCTGAGCTTCATAATTCCTTTGCACCCGATGGTCTGGCCTCCCTTCACCTCCAGAATCAACTCTGAGTCCTTATCCCAGTGCTCAAACCTCCCAAGGCATGGCCCAACCTCCCCCTCCCCACATGTCCCACCGCACGTTTGTACCAGGCACAGAGGATTTGGAGATTCCCTGAAGGTGCCGGGCACATCCAGGCCCCAGGCCTGTGTTCCTCCTGTGCTCCTTCTGCCTGCTTCTCCCTCTCTCTCTGCCAAATCCCAATTCACCCCTCAAGGTTCCTTTGCACTGATGCTGCTTGAATGAGGGCTTCCCCAGCCTTTCAGATAGAAGTAATTGCTCTCTTGTTAGCATTTTCAAAGTGCTTGGACTTTATTACACGCATCAGATGATAGTGGCTATTATTTCACCTCCTATGTATGTCACATGACGCCATCTACGCCAATGGATTATAAGCTGCTTGAGGTCAGCCATGTATGTCACTCTACCATGTATCCTCCTTAGGATCCAGGATAATGTCCAATTTTGAGGTTTGAGGGGCTTAGAAATGCTGGAGAGAATAAATGATAATGGCAAAGAAGCTCCACTGCCTCGAGATGAACAGGGATCTGGGCAGGGATGGGGCTGCAAACGACAGATGCCTGGAGTCCTGCAAAGCCATGAAAAGAGCTTGGCTCTGTGTGCCTGGCAGGCCCCACCCAGCAGAGCCCCAGACCCTGACACCTTTTACGGGGCTAAAAAGCAAAGGGAAAGCTCAGAGAGTGCAAGATGGCATGAAATGGGCTTTAAAAAATGATTATAATATACATTTTTGCATACGGCATCTAGTAAAAGTTTTCTGGCAAAAAGCTACCATCATTCATATTTCATGTGAAACTTCAGCCCCTTATAGCATTTTTGACTCTTACGGTCCGCCCCCCCCCCCTCTTTTTCTTAAACCAAAGGGTTCTTTGCTCTTTACCAAACAATTTAGGCCTTGTTCTCATTTTTCACTTGGGATGTTTTAAACGCTCTCGGGAAACAGTCCTACCATTCAGAAATTCCAAAGATATCCGTGAGCCTTTATTTTTCTTCAAGGTTACAGGAATTTTCCCTGGAAACTATTTGAATTTGCGTAGAATTTTTGCCTTTCATGTCTCTTCCTGCTTTTAAAATGAGTTTCGGTAAATCGAAGTCTCTGAACTGATATTTACTTATTTATTTATTTTGCCACATTTAGCCTGTCTAAATATGCTTTGTCATTAAAAAACAAAAAGTAATTTCAGGCCCTCCCCCTAAATTTCCTTTTAAAAATTAACTGGGCAAGATATCACAGTGTGTCATTTATTACCTTCATCATTAAGCTGGTATTGACATTAAAAGAGGAAGCCAACTGAACATTAAAAAGACATCTTTTGGCATCTCTATTAACAATCTGAACGAAACCTCGAAAGCCATTCCACCTTCTGGTCCCAGCTTTGTAAATTAGACCCCTGAGTATGCCAAATTTCAGGAACTCTTTTATCTTTATGCCGAGACACTACTCCAAAGAGAATGAAATACATTGGGTTTTCTGGTGCAAACAAAAGCTTGCACATCTGAGGCACCAAGGGCAGGATGCTGCCGACCTCGCTTCTCGCTCGACATTTTGGAGCAGAAAATGACAACCTTGGCACGGTGGCCTCTCCCATACCACAAGTGTGCTGGCTGCAGAGCCACTTCTGGATCCCAGCAATCTGTCCCATCCAGGCTCAGCACAAGCTGTGGAGCCCAACCTGGAGCCAGATTCTGCAGACAGGCTCCCGCACTACAACTGGGGACCCAGGAGGAGGGACTGTGTGTGGCTTTTCCTGGGAATGAGAGCACTGCCAGGCCTGGTGGGCCCTTCCGGGGAAGAGTTGAAGGAACCTCTAAAGAATACACAAAAATGGAGAGACGTCTCTCCTAGCATGGCCCTGAAATTAAAAGGGGCACCTGGAGGGTCCTGAAATGCTCTGTATGTGCTTGTACAGTTGGGTTTGATCAGGTTTAGTGGGAAGCTCACGGATTTGGGATCATGTGACCTGAGGTCATCACACTTCCTCCTTTAGTAGCTCTGCACCCTCAGGAATGTCATTTAACTTCTCTGGACCTGTAAAATTGTGGAGAATAATATCTGCTTCTCTTCCCTCTGGGTTGCTGTGAAAAGTGAGTTGATGACCTATAAAATGCCACTAAATAGAGGTGGTGGCCTCATGACTATCTGGGGCTCTGGGCTAAGAGTCCGTACTCAGAGAAGGCGCCTGACCTCCAGGCAGCTAGCTTTTGACTTGACTTTACCGAGACATTTGGCTTCATGGTTATTTTTTGAGGCTCATCACCCTGCTCTGTTCTCACCTTGCATCACCTGCGACCTTTGGCCAAACACTTCCCCCACCCCTCCATCTCTGCCTCTGCTGCTCCCTCTGGAAGACGAGTCTGCTCCTGTCTCGAGGAGACCTATCAGAGCAAATCAAATTCATTCACTGACCAGCATCTATTGAAGCTCTACTCTGTACCCTAAGGTAGAATCATGAATGAAAGGAAACTCTGGCCCTAGAAGAAGAGAGAGACCAGTGATCAGTCAGTTCTGGGCAACGCAATTAGGTTACAAAAGAAGAATGGGGACAATGCCATGCAGGCTACCATGAGCCCTACACTTAAAGAGCAGGGTTAGAAGGGATCTTCTTGCCAACATAAGTTCATAGACTCCTCTACAAAGGAACCTGTGCTGTGCTCATCGAGGGAGAGATGGTAAAAGCAGGAACCAACCGTTCAGCCTTCTTGCAGAGAGTTGGTCCCCGAAACACCCAGAGACCCGGGAGAGAGAGGTTTCCACACTTCTTACCAAGTTCTCAGGCCTATTGTCCGGGGAGTGTCCTGAGCAGCCTGGAGTGGAGACGTCCTGTACCAAACGTAGGGTTACATCACACCCAGACGCTTTGCTAACTTGCCCACTGAAAGTCGTTTCTTACTGGGGCCAGAGTAACACTTAGCAGTCACAGTGTTTGATAAGGTGATAATGAGTGATCAAGCCACAGCACACCAGAGAGAAGTCAGGAATGCAAGAGGTCAACCTTCCCTGACTCACCGGTGGGATGACTTTTCCCAGCCACACCGTGCAGCTGGTGGAGAGGCCTCATCCCATCCTCTACCTATAGCTGAGGGGAGGACATCATCTGGATGCAGATAAGGTGAGCAGGGACAGGTGGCCATAGTGCCAACTAAATTATACAGAAATTATTTCAGTCATTTATTCTTCTATTCACTCATAACTAGTTATCAAATGTGCTGGTCTTGGTGGGATATAACCAGGAAATTGCTTCTTTTTTTCCTCTCTCTCTTATCACTGCCCTTCCAAACTGCTGTCAAATCTTCTTTCATTGGGCGACATCTCAGGCAGATCCCAGAACTATTCAGTCCCTTTCAGGTATTAATGAACTGTCCTCATGTTAGAGTATTAAAAAGTACAGTCCAATATACATTTACAACTGTTTCCTGCCAAATTCAAATTCCTGCCTCTTCCCTCAGCTCAGGTTTGACCCAAGCTCAAAAAGGTTGCATAGTCTTTTATTATTGCATTGTCTCTTGCCTTTCACTAGCTGCTTATGACTCCCCAAGGTAGAGGAAGAGAGGGGAGAAGAGGGGAAGAAGCAAAAATGTCTTTTTACTTGGCGGGGTCTGCTGTAACAGCCGTTGGTGTCCTCTGAATACAGATGTTCTGGTACTGGTTCTTTCTCTTGTAAGGCACTTTAGTGAGTTCCTTGGACCTGCCCCATCCCCACTCCCCGCCCCCCCCCCCCCCAAACAGGGCCTGTGCCTTGCAGTACCTGGACTTGGATGCCCTCTCTGGCTGACTCTTAGGACTCCCCTTCAGCTTCAGAGCAATGGGATACCCCACATGGCCGTCTAATGCCAGGTTCGCCTCTCCATAGCAGAGAAAGGCCCTTGGCTGGTCCTATAGAAGACTCAAGCCCAGCTACCATCCTCAGGGTTCACGTGGTCCACAGAGAAACTTTTCACCTATTGTCTCAAGACCCTGTAGCTCAGCAAGCATCCATCAAGAAGGGAGATTTTATCTCTGCTCCTCCCCCACTCTCTGAATGGTCCTCTTGGAGCCATCCTCACTTGGTTCAAACATGGGGGAAGCACTTCCTCCCCTCCTCCAATGAGAGGAAAAGGAAAATAAATGAATGCACAGTACTTCTTACTAAAACTCTCTTACAATCAATCTAAAATTTTATATATCTGTATCTATATCTCTTGTTTTTGGCCAACTCCTAACAAGTCTTACATGGATAGAAGCTGTATCTCTCTTTGGGCCACTTGTTACCCATCTCAGTTTTGGGCATCAGCAGAAGTTCTCAAACAACAGAAAAATTCCAATTTAACCCTCTGTTATTCACTAATTCATTCATCCACAATATTTATTTAGCAAATACTCATCCAGTGTGTACTATGTGCCCAGGGCTATGCCTAGGTGTACCCAGTAAAGAGCAAAACTGGCCTGGCCCTGGCCTCCTTCTGGGTGTGCTGGATGGCTCCACTGTTGCTGGCCTCTTGAAACCTTTCCAGAACATCTACATTTGATTAATCCAATATCCTGTCAACTGGAACTCTGTTATTCAGCACTGATACATAACGGCTTCAAAGACAGTTGTAACTTCATGTTTGTAATAATGGTCCCAAGTGCCACAAGATCCTGAAGTGTCTTTGAGTCATCACTGATAACTTAATCATCATCATTGTTTTAGTGTTGACTGTATTTTGCTGATATCTGATTCTTTAGCAAGTACAAACTTAGTTATGTTTCTATTTTAATACTAAATAGACATATGCTCTAAGGTAGGGACGGTTACCTATAATCAGAATACTTGCTAAATCATAACTTCCCATTATTTGACCAGGCTGGGTTCAGAACATTTTCCTGTTTGTTTATAGAGTACATCATAATTCTATAAAGTGTGCATATGTACACGTGTATGTAAATTTTTTCCAGTTTTTTTTGGGCATGTGTATTTTATTAGATTGCATTTTCCTGGTATTTTCCCTTTTATCCAAAAAATAAAAGTGCCCACTTTCCTGGTTTCAATGGATAACTCATTGAAATATTTAACTTAACTTGGTTTTTTTAATGCAAAGTTATGTGTTTTTAAAATCCTGCTCCTGTTCTTGGCACTGCCAGTCAAAAACATTCAACTTAGAATGTCTGCCTTGTTCTTGAAGTTGGAGTCTATGTGTTTTGATTTTGTGGGAATTTTTTTTTCCATCTCATTAAACCTCAGCAGAGATGAAAAGTTTTGATCTTGTGCAGGGAAAAACACCAGCGAATCTTTAGTGTTGCCAACTATTCCATTTAAAAAGTCTTGCATTTTAACCCCAGTTCCCTGATGTAATATATAAATCTCGTTAACCTTATAAATATGATTTTTCAGGAGCAAAGAACTTCTCCCTTCTTCCTTATTATGTCTAATTTGCATACTAGCACATAGTCCAAGTGTTGGCAGATAATAATATCTTAAAGAGCACTGAAGTGTGAGAATACCTACATACTTGCAAATGTGTTATGAAATATACCCCATTAGTCACTTTATATTTGAAAGGCAGAAAAATAGGCACTTAGCAACAACATGCCGCCGCTTGGGATTAAAGAAAAGCCATTTTACATCCAGGAAATATTACCCTTTCTTCTGGGGGCTGTCAGTCTAGCACATTTAATTACACAGAAGACTCTCACAAGGAGACTGGGCTGTTGATTGTCCACGTGCGTGATGAATGACAGTAATGACATCCCCAACGATGGCTTTTGGTGGAGGAGATGGGGCTCATTGGGAGCCTTCCATTCAGGTTCATAAGTCAGTCCTGTGTAGAGAGAGCCTGAGATTCTGCTTGAGAACTGCAGTTTCCCTCTGGAAAGCCCTTCCTTCCTTCCTCTCTTCCCCTCGGAGTGGATTCTGGGGTGGGAGTGCCTGTTCCCAGAACCCAGAAGTAAGAATCTGTCACTTAACACCCTTTCAGGACCCACTTTTCCCCACAGGCCACGAGGGAGAGCATGAAAATGCTGAGCCCACATTAGCATCCAATTAGATTGAATTTCCAGAAGGTTCTCTCTCACACCAGTTAGGACATGTACGAAGTAACAGGAGGCAAGCAAAAGTGATGAAGAAGGAAGAAAACGTTCAAAACCTAACTTTCAGCTGGGGAGAAATTCCTTGAAGAACCCTATAGGTGCTTGCCTCTAGGCCAGTGCAGAGGACAGCCCACCAAGTCCCCAAGGCCACTCTGCAGACATTTGCTGAGCCCCTGAGGATACACAGCCCTGCCCTCCAGCAGTTCCCCTTTGGGCAGGGGAGCTTGGCACCCAGGAGACTTCCCAGAAGCAGGTTGTTCTCTCTGTGTCATGGGGACTTGAGAGTAGGCAGAAATTCCCACTTGATCAAGTCAACATCTTGCCTTCAAGTCTTGGCTTCCGTTGGTTAATAGAGGGATGTAAAGTGAAGCAGTAGGGATTCGCACGCATGAGAAAGCCAGGGCTAGCGGAGAGATCGACTCTCCCTCTCTCCTTAAATAAATAAAAAGACAGAAAGCAGTAAGGGAGGGAGGGAGAAAGAGATAGAGCCAAAAATGGTATCCACGAGAAATAGATAGTGGCAATGACTGCACAACGATGTGAATGTAATTAATGCCACTGAACTGTGCACATCAAAATGGTTAAAATGCCAAATTTTATGTTATATGTATATACTTACCACAGTTAAAAAAAAATAGTGTAATATACCTCAAACCATTGAACTATACATTTTAAATGGGTGAATTGTATGGTATCTGAATTTATATCTCAATAAACCTGTTTTTCAAAAATTTGTTATCCATGAGTTGTGTGTGTGTGTGCACGTGCACATGAGCACAGACACAGGACAGCAGGAGAGATTGCCAATTTCTGAGTTAATCTACTTTGGGTGGAAACGTCAGAGTGAGGACTAGACAAAGGTTGGGAGGAGAAATGTAACATGTCTGCTCCTTGTTTACAGGTGCCCTGGAGGAAGGGAGAAAGATGTAAAGTACGATGGATGCTAAAACAATATCATAATAGTACAGGCTTCAAATAGTTTTATAAGAGGGAGGATTCTCTGCTGTCTCTATGTACTTTGTTTTCAAAGTCGGAGGCATGGCCAGCTCTGCCTGTAGAGGCTGGTGTGACTGGTGTGAAGGTGTGGAAATTAAAGATCAAGCCGAAGCTCCCATTTTCCAGTGAAGCATCTGATTGTGCCTAGGAATGCAGCACATCTCTTTTGATTAAGCCTTGGAGCCAATATCCCTTTTCCTGGAGGCACACCTTCAAGGTCAAGGGGGCGTGGTAGAGGTGATGCTGGGTCTGGGTCAAAGACTGCCTCCCTTCCTGGGAGACTTTGAGTGGCTGGTGGGTCGCCTGGGCTTCTTTGGCCATAAAATGCTGATGATGATACCTCCCATGTCTTCTCCCTGGAGTAGTGTGAGAAGTGAAATCCAAACAACATGATACGTAAGCCTTCAATAAACTGCGAATCACCGCCCTTGTGGAAGTTGTTCTGGATGCACATAATAGAAAACCTAATAAATGAGCGAAAAAAAGAAGGCACTGAGTTGAAAGGATACTGGGAAATCTCTCAGAAACCACAGGCAGGGAGTGAGGGTCTGGAGAGCTGGGGAAACAGGCAGCTCACTCCCTGTGGCTCCTCTGTATAGTCACCTGTCCTCATTTTCCTCCCTCTCTGCAGATCGTCTTCTGTTGTTCTGGCTTGCAGGCCAAATATGGTCACCCCGTGGCACCTGCGATTGCACACCCTCCATTCAAGCCATGAGCCCAGACTTTTCTCTCAGGTTCTCATTCACATCGGTTCAGCCTGGGCTGGGGGTGCACTCCTTGTCCGATGAGCCGTGAGTATGGGCAGGGGTCACACCTTTGTCCATCCCTGTTGGTATAAACTGGGCAGGTACCAGGAGAGGTGCCTTCTACAAACACGATGGCAGCATCTAGTGGTCTGATTACAACAGTCAACGGAAGAGTGAGAGATGATTTGAAGAACCTCCTCTCATAGTGTCCCTGTCTCTGCTGTTTTCTGTGAGTCCTGTCCTGTGAGCTCTGTGGAGCCTGGCCCTGGCTGGGCACTGAGGCCAAGCAAAGTGAACCAAGGTGAGGCTGGAGGCCTGTCAGTGAGTGGGGCTGGGCCTGCGGGGTGCCTCGGGGGCCCTGAAGCCACCCTGCAGCTCCTCTGAAATGGGACCAGGCTGTTCTGCTTGTGCCCAGGGGTCCGTGTTGCATTTCTCACAAAATGTTTTACAAATGAGAGTGGGTACAGGTCACAGAAACCCATTTCAAGCTAGCGTCAGCAAAAGAGATTATTCTGGGGCTGCTTTTCTGGATCCCTCTGTCCTTTCCCTCCTGCTGCCCTTTGAGCCCTTCTTCTGTTTCCCGGCTGTCCACTCAGAGACAGACATGGTGAGTCCTGCATTGATCTCCTCCCATGAAAGGACAGTGGGGAAGATGCTGAACTAAGGGCTGCTGACTTTTTTTCCTTCTTTTTCTTTCATTGCCTGTGGTCTGCAATTACCCATTCCCCTCTTGGCCTTCAGAGCTGTGAGAGGGTGAGCAGGTGTTGAGAGCAACTCCGTTCTTTTTGAGTCAATCTCATTACGTGGAAAAGGTCCAACTCTCTCTGGGGAGCTGGCAGCTCCTCCAAGGCCAGACCACTCGGCAAGGCTCCCAAGAGCAGTGCTAGCCTGTTTGGCGTCATGAGGAGCTGGGCCAGGCCTGCTCGCCTCACCTCCACGAGCAGCTTGCTTCTCAAACAGGTGTACAGATAATTGGATGCCTTGGACAGACTGCAGTGGTGTAAGGTAGCCACCTTACCAGGCTTGCAGGAAAGAAAAAAGAACAACTCTGAGCTGAGGACACTTCTGCCCCTCAGGTCTGTGCCGTCCTTCCATCTCTCTTCCATCCTCCTCTGCTATTGGACACAGGGAAGCCAGTGACTTACCTCTGGCCATAGGCCTGCTCCGTGCGCCATAGAAGATGCTGGCGGTGGGAAGGGCAAGGGGGAGAGGGAGGGGAGGTATAAAGAAGAGCAAGCCTCTTCATTGCCCGGAATCTAAGTGGGCAAACACATTGAAGGTCCCTGCAGGACTTGAGCCTTAAGGATTAACCCTTAAGAAGCTACCGAGGTAAACAAGTACATGATTACATTCACGGCTAGTTATTTGATAATAATAACTGGCATCTGTTCCCAGCACGGTTCTAATCAGCTTACATTTGTCCGTTCATTTAATCTTCACAGTTCTACAAGGTAGACACTTAGATTAGCTCCATTTTACAAATGAGAAACTCGAGGCACAGACTGGTAAATACCGTGCCCAATTTCATTGGGCGAATAATGGCAGAACCAGGATTTGACCCCAGATAGCTCGCCTCCAGAGTCACTCCTTCAACTGCTTCCTGTGTTATCAGCCTCTCATGATACAAATTAAACACAGAGGACAAGGTGGAATCAGTCTTTGCTCTTGTGTGCTGTGATAATATAAAAGATGCTACTAGGGAGAAGAAATATTTTTAAAGTCTAACCATTGGAAAAGCAAGTGTTAGCAACAAAAAGTTTCATGACCCATTCAAACCTCAATGGTTAGTTCGCAATTCTGCTAACTTCCCACAAGAGTAAAACTGGCTGTTCTCACTGCTGTTAACAGAGAGGAGCTGTGACCTTAATGTGCAGGGGGAGGGAGGACCAGTCATTATTTAAGCAATGTGATCTGATGGGAAGGCGGTGCTGGAAAGTGAACAAAGGTGGGAATTATTGCACTGCAGCTCTCCCTGACGTTTATTGTGATTTTAAAATCTGTGAGCATATGGTAACTGCTGGAAGCATGGAATAGCAGTTGGAAACCATAGACTTAAGGAACAAACAAGCTATTCTTTTTTTCTGTTTTGAAAGGGAACATGCTATTTTTTAAAATTGAAGTATAGTTGATTTACAATATTATATTAGTTTCAGGTGTAGAACATAGTGGTTCAATATTTTTATAGATTATATACTCCATTTAAAGTTATCAGAAAATATTGGCTATATTCCCTGTGCTGTACAATATATCCTTGTAGCTTATTTATTTTATATGTAGTAGTTTGTACCTCTTAATCCCCTACCCCTATCTGGCTCCTCCCCACTTCCCTCTCCACACTGGTAACCACTAGTTTGTTCTCTAATATGTGAGTCTGTTTTTTATATTCATTCATTTTATTTTTTAGATTCTACATATAAGTCATAACATACAGTATTTGTCTTTCTCTTGTACTACTCCTTCACTTTACGTCTCCTTTTCCCACAACCCATTTTTGCTCCCAAATCTGAAGAAGACCCAAGAGGAAAGTCCAGAACAAGATATCTCCTCTTCTTCAATCCATCCCCCACACATCATGTAAGAGTTTTTCCTCTCCTGTAACAGAAGTTAGCATTTTGGTTCTTAGCTATGGTATTTCTATGTGCTGTGCCCTTTCCTGGTTTCGGTTGGATCTTAAATTCCGCTTCTTTGTTTTATAGGGCTGGATGGAGAGCTGGAAATGTGGGGATGACATTTTGTTTGAGATCCGTGGTGGCCCTTGGGAATTCAGGCCAAGGGCTACTTCTCTTGCCAGTTGAGGGAGCCCCACCGTGTGGCTAGGCAAAACTCACCCCCCTCCCCTAACACATACCCCCTCCCCTACCTGGTTATCCAGCAAACTCTGCAGCTTTCCCATCTTGTCTGACTCCTTTGGGTGCATCCTGGTGGTGATGTCCATCCCCCTCTCTGTGCCTGGTGCTGACTCCACTTAACCTCTGTCTTAGTCTGTTCAAGCTGCTATAACAAAAATACCACAGACTGGGTGGCTTATAAACAACAGAAATTTATTTCTCACAGTTCTGGAGGCTGGGAAGTCCAAGGTCAAGGTGTCAGAAGATTTGGTGTCTGGTGAGGGCCTGCTTCCTGGTTCATAGATGACTGTGTCTTCTTTTTTTTTTTTTTTTAATGATTTTTAAATTAATTAATTAATTAATTAATTAATTAATTAATTTATGGCTGTGTTGGGTCCTCGTTGCTACGCGTGGTCTTTCTTTAGTTGCGATGAGCAGGGGCTACTCTTTGTTGTGGTGTGCCGGCTTCTTATTGTGGTGGCTTCTCTTGTTGCAGAGCATGGGCTCTAGGTGCGTGGGCTTCAGTAGTTGTGGCATGCAGGCTTCAGTAGTTGTGGCTCATGGGCTCTAGAGCACAGGCTCAGTAGTTGTGACGTGTGGGCTTAGTTGCTCCGTGGCATGTGGGATCTTCCCAGACCAGGGATCCAACCTGTGTCCCCTGCATTGTCAGGCGGATTCTTAACCACTGCACCACCAGGGAAGCCCCAGCTGTGTCTTCTTGCTGTGTCCTCACATGGCAGAAGGGCTGAGGGAGCTACCTGGGGTCTTTGTTATGAGGGCACAAATCCCATTCATGAGGGCTGCACCCTCATGACCTAATCACCTCCCAGAAGCCCACCTTCTAATACCATCACCTTGTGGGGATAGGTTTCAACATTTGAATTTTGGTGGGGGGTGGGGAGACAAATATTCAGTCTATAGCAGCCTCTCTCACTATCTAGTTTACATGTTTTGTCTCTTCTAAATAGTAAGATTCTGGAGGGTCTGAATCATGTTTTCTTTCTTTTTTTTTTTAAATGATATATATTTTTTAAGATCTTCAGATAATGCCACATGACTCCATAAAGTTTCTAGAATCTACACAAAAAAATTGACCAAGCTTCTAACTAGTCAAAGCAATGAAGAAAATACAATTAGATACAAGAATCACAGAGTTCACAAAATAAAAACAAAGCAGTGATTATAAGTAACTATGCAATAAATTTGACAATCTGGATAAAATTGATAAATTTCTTTCTTTTTATTTTTAATGCAGCTTACCAAAACTGACACAAGAAGAAATAGAAACCCTGGAGTCTTTATCTATTAAAAAGAAATGATTTTGTAATTAATCAGAGGCTTAAAAGCATTAAATTCTATACACATTCATATGAAATTTCAGCAAGTTAGAAACAGAAGGAACCTTATCCAACTTGATAAAAGTGGAGATCAAATGACAGAACTGCCCGTGAGGGACTTAGACTTGGGTCACAGGCAGAGCTGCCCTGTAGCTAGTAGTGTGGAACGAGTTAGGGACCATTTTCTCTGACTCTGGCACCTTGTGAAGTGGGAATTTGGGCATCTGGAGACAGCATAGCCATGACATGCTTATGTCCACTGGCAGGGGTAAGTCTCTGCCATGCAGTTTCCCAGACGATGGGCATGAATAAAATGGGCATCTGGGCAGGACAGGGAAAGCTGTGTTAGGCGCCTCCAGAAGAGTGAAGCCAGGGTAACAGAACGGGTTATGACTGGAAGGTATATGCAAGGGGCTTCTGGGGCACTGGGAATAATCTCTTTCATGATCTGGGTGCTGGTTAAAGAGATGTGCTCAGTTTATAAAAATCAATTCAGCTATCCCCTTTTAATACACACACTTTTCTCTCTGTGTATTACACTGCAATAAAAAAGATTTTAAAATAATTTAAAATGCTTTTAGCCTCTATGTGTCCAGCACCAGGAGTTACAAAGATCCCAGTGCCTTGGCCTCTTCCCTTGAAGTTCAAGGGACTCAGAGTCTAGGGTCTCCTGAGCCAAGGGACTCAGGAAAGCTCCTGTAGAGAGGCCACGATAACACAGTGTGAGAAGCACTCCTTCAGTGTGGCTGCAAGGGGACTGGGAGAGTCAGAGAAAGGGGCCTGAACTCTGCCATGGAGGGTCATGAAAAGTGAGTTTTAAGCTGAGGCTTGGAGGATGGGTAGGAGCCTTTTCCATAGACCAATGTGCAGATGTTGGGAAGGGGGAGGAGGAGAGATGGTGGGAGGGAGGACATTCCAGGTCCATGAGAAAAGAAGATAAAAAACTGCCAATGTCCAGTCCCATCAAATACACAGTCACAGTAGAATAAATAATGTCCCTCAAAGCAAAACATGCAGCTTATTAATACAGGCTTATGACAGCTATTGGACACATAAGACTTACTGAGAACAGGGGTGTGAACCATGTTTCCTTGATTCACTGCCTGCCTCACTCCATCAGCAAGCAGTGCTGTCACCCCCCCGTGTCCACATACATTCATCTTTTTTAGGCTTAATGTTGAGCACACTGCCTTTGATCAAGAAATGAATCCACCACTTTTCAGAGATTTTCCCGTTTTCTGAATCCCCTTCTTCTTCCCTAACCAAGTTGCTTTGGGAACTAGGGAACTAACTTCCCCTCCTCTCATAGTGAGAGAGGTCTGGAAGTCAGTTTCCAGACTGGGTAAACTGAGGCTCCCCCAGGTGCTTGCCCTTTCACGTAACAAGCTGTCCCAGAAAAACCAGTTTGGACAGCAACTTCTTGTCTAAACACATCTCTAGAAAACCCCATACAGAGAACACTAGTTTCCTATGTGATATCCACTCTCTCCTTCTTTCTTAGAAACAGACCCACAATGTTATTCCAGGTGGCATGTATTCAGTAAAAAGACTATGATTCTCTGCCTCTCTTGTAGAAGATGAAAGCAGAAATTGTTGGATGGAACTTCTGGGAAATACTTTTTTGCCATTCTATCCAACCTGCCTCCTGTCATTTGAAATGTGGATGTGATGGCTGGAGCTGCAACAGCCATATTGAGGTCACAAAGAAAAGACTAAAAGAATCACAAAGATGCAGTACTAATTTTTTTGATTCTTAAGCCACTGAACCAATGCCAGTAATTACCCACACCTGCATTTCACATTAAAAAAATAGACCATTGTGTTCAAGTCACTGTAGTCAGTTCTGTTACTAGCAACTGAAAGCAATTCCTAATTGATACACTGAATTAGAGAGAGGGTAGCTCAATGAATACTCAAAGGCCTTAGTTACAGGGAGCTGAACTCTTATAAAGCCACAGTTCTCAGAAATTCTTCCTTTGCTGACAAGCCCTAGTGCCAGTCTTCTCTGAGTTAAGTGAGATCTTTGTGGTATTCCCAAATTTAACTTCTTCAGTGAAAATGAAACATGAAAGCCACCGGGCTCCCTCCCTAGATAAGCAGTTTTAGGAAAGCAAGTCATCATCTCCCTTTGACGTGTGGTCACCTGGTAAAAGCATTGCTGATACCATGCCTGATAGCTACATGTTGAAGTTCTCCAACATCTGGCAGCTGAGCTGCTACTGGCTTTTTTAAGCACGAGTAAAACCAAGCATTCAAATGTTCCCAATTTAGCCCCTTAAGCATTACGTTGGGTGCCTCTACCTTGGCCCACAGCTGCCAGCAATTCAAAGCTCTTTCTTATACAGACATTTTCAGTTTTTTTAGTCTGTGCGTTCTCCTCATTCCCAGTGGTGGTAAAGTCACACTGGAGGAATTTTTATAGAGGCAGTCACTGTTGTGTCTTACTAGCCATAGGTTTCCCAGGGGCTGGTGTGGTTAGAAGAGAGCAGGAAAACCTGCCATGAAGCTGGAAGCCCCGTGTCCTCTTAACCCCTTGTAAAGAGAGGATTCCTCACTGTAGCGAGACCCTCATCTCAAGCAGCCAGTTTTAAGTCATAGTGGTGCCATGGGGGGGGTGGTAGGAATAGCAAACCCCACTTTCTTTCTCCTTCACACCTGGGCAGGGTGAGAAGCTGGGTCGGTGGAAGGCACAACTGTGGAACAGATGGACTCCATCCTCAAGGGCCAACCATCGCTTCTTGTGGACCCCTTCATCTGCTGATGGTGCTGCCCAGGACCTGAGGGTTCTTAGACCACCCTTTCTCCGGTCGTGCTCCAGGTTAGTGCCACCTTCTGCAAGAAATGTGTGGAATCAGAGATTATCAGCACTAGAAGGTGCTTCAGAGACTGCCTCACCTCACTTTCTAATTTGACATATGGGTAAAATGAAGTCCATGGCAGAGAGATGACTTGTCTCGAGTCACATTACTAGTTAGTGGCCTAGCTTTAGGTCCTGACCCTAGGCCAGTATGTTTGGCCCAGTAACAGATTTCTTATCTAGTGTTCACTATGTACGAGATGCTGGTGTAAGATATATATGGGGTGTGTGTGTGTATGAGTATAATCTTTCCCATTTTATGCATGAGGAATATAAGGCATAGAGAGGTTAAGTAACTTGCCCAAAGTCACAGCTAGTAAGTGACAGAGTCAGGATTTGAACTCAGGCAGTCTGGCTCTGCTCTTGAGCACTGCACTACCCTGACATACTAGTGCCCAGTCTTTATTCACTTCCGGTCCAGGGGAGGGATCTCTAATAAATTCCTTGGCCAGAGGATTCCTGGCTTGATATCTTATCCCTGGAGGAACGTTTCCCGAAACATGATAGCAAGCGGTACTAAACCAATCAACCAAAACTAAAACAAAACAAAAATAAATTCCATGGTCAAATAAATTTGCAATGTTGTATTAAAACAAGTTAAACAGAATTGTTTTTACCACAGAACTTCTCTGGGCCTTTAATATGCTAATGGACATTGTGAATCCTCTAAGAGAGTCTAAAAGCATTTCCTAAACATTTTGGACCATAGAACATTTTTTCATGCAATGATGTCATCACACAACATGTGGCTTCTGGAAAACTTGATTGAGTAAGAAAGGCAAATTGTGACTTATTATTGTTACAAAAATAGTTTTGACCTCAAGAATCCTCTAAAATGGAAAATAGTTTTGACTCAAAGATACCCCCCCAGGGTTCCCTGGAATACACTTTGAGAACTGATGTCCTAGAAAATAATATATTAAAAATAAGACTTGAAGCACATCATCATGGGCTAATTATCAACTTACCCTTGTAAAGGACAAGGAGAAAAGCAAATGAAAGAAGATAGGTGTGTTTTAAGAATCGGTCTCTCATTCTACTAACTCCTTATTTTCCCTTTTTCTTTCTTATCTTCTCTTCCCTCTCTTCTTTCCATTTAAAAATTCCTTGTTGCTCCATAAAGTATTTAAAGTAGCTTACTCTTCCAGTGAGTCAACATTCTTGTTGACAGAGACATATTTAAGAATAAGTAAAGTGTTATTTTAGCGGGGCTCCTGACCCTTCACCCTATCCCCCCAATTCTCCTCGACTTGCACCCCAGAGGTCAACCTGAAATTTTTATCATTAGCATTTTGTTTATTTGGGTAAAGCCATGTCTTTCTAGAGAGAGGCCTGAGTTCAGATACGATTTGGATATGACGGGAGGTGGGGAGGTGTGACACATTGGGCTACAGCGTCTGAGCCTTCGCACAAGTGGCTCAGATGAGGGAGCTTGTCCCGGATGAGAATCCTGAGGGACTGGGACTCAGGATGGGGAAGTACTGCAGCGGCTACCTGCATGGGACCCTAGAAAGCGAGGTGCCCTGATGAGAAGTAGCTGCTCTTTCCTTTTTAGGGAGATATCCAAAGGTGCACTTTATTCATTTAACAATTTTATCGGGGGTCTGCCCTTGATCTGAGGTCACTGTGCATTTATACCAGACCCGAGGTCTTTGAACCTGACCTCAACCTTCAGGACAAAGCCAGTGCGGCATTCGGAGTAACCCAGACCAGGTGGGAAAAATGAAATATTATATATGTCCGACTGGGTGGCACAGGGTCCTACTTTGTAACACTGGCCAGTGCAATGTAATGTCCTTTGCTTACAAGGCAGTTACACTGCGGGAGAATGCTCCCCTCCCCACAATCTGGGACCAGATGGAGAATCACCAGCTGGAGGGACAGTAAGTGTCCTCTCCCTCTTGAGAACAGCACCACCTCCCGCGCTTCTTTGTCTTTTCCATCCTCTCGGTTTTGGGGCTCCTGCCAGGTGATGCTAACACTGAATCACCAACTCTTATACTTGCCACTGCCGTGCACCATATGGTGCACTTGAGCCCCAGGTGTGTGCCAGGAGAGTCCTTAGCTGTTTGCTTGGAGTGGGCTTGCACAGTTGGTGTGCTCTTCATCAAGGCAAACCCATCCAACTAAGCGTTTTATAAACAACAAAACAAGTTTTATTAGGAGTTTCCCACATACATTAGTAACACATACTCCTTTTAGAAAATACAGATGAGAAAGCGGAAAAGTTGTCCATAATCCTATCACCCAGAGACAAGGACAGCCAGCTTTAGATGAGAATCCTTCCTTCCCTCCTGTTCTCTCTCTAGCTCTCGCTTCCTATGCAGCTACCGACACCTGTGGAAGGTCCCAGGTGGGGTTCATATGTGGCCAGAGGAGTGGCCACTATTCCACCCTCCCCGCCTTCCACTGATTTGCAGCAATGGTCTACACAGCGGAAGGGGCCAGATTTTGTGTGTGAATTCTCAGGCTTAGAGGGTAAATGGAGAGGACGGCATGGAGTTGGGCCCCTTTCTGCCTCAGGGATGCATGGATCTGATGCGGGGCGAGAAGGGGAGGAGGAGAGGAACCCGCTCCACAGCTCTGGGTAGAATTCAGTGTGTCCCACACAGTGAGGACTCTGAGAAGTGCAGCTCTGCTCAGGCAAGTGAAGGGAGGGAGGATGTCCGTTCTCCATCATGTATTGAAGCTACTATTTTTTCTCTTGGGACACCCCTGTTGTGGAGTGGGGTCCTTAGGCAGGGATACCACCCTCTCGGCCAAGTATCTGCCACTTTTAACTCCTGGTTCCTGCACTCACCATTGATGCTGCTTTGGTATTCCTTTTAGACTTCCTAATTTGAAGTCTATATTTAGTTTTTTCTGCACTATAACACGCACAGCAGTTAAACATTAAATCCAAGATGTCATAAACCAGCAGCCTACTACTATTCCATATAAAATGTGTGGGGAGACATCACAAGCATTCACGGGCTGTGATGAATCACCTCAGGTTCTCAGCATCTCACCATCTCGCTTAATTCTTCAAATTAAGCAGGGAAAGAGCTGGGGAACGTTGGGCTCTTCTGAGGCCAGCACTGGTCAGCTAGAGCGAATCCTCTCTGCTGGCTCAGCTTCTCCACCAGCAGCCCCTGCTGGCTCCTCTGTTTATTCTGCAATTAGCATTAGAAGGAGGCTCATGGGGAAATTTTTGCTTGGGGGCCCAGGATTTATATTTCAAAACTTCTTCCCCTCATTAGAGATAGTAAGGAGAGTAAGGAGAGTTTGAAAACAATAACTCTCAGTGCTCTTCCAATAATACTCTTGATAATAATCCTTGGTAATTTCAGTATCCTCAAATGCAGTCTTTCTAATACTTAGCCTCCCAGTTCCTCAACTTCCTTTCCTCCCAGTGATGGAAGGAATTCCTTTATGGAATCTTTTTTTTTTTCCTATCTCACATGGAATAGTGCTTTTATTTTATTTTTAAAAATTTTATTGGAGTATAGTTGATTTACAATGTTGTATCAGTTTCAGGTGTACAGCATAGTGATTCAGTTATACATATACATATATCCATTCTTTTTCAGATTCTTTTCCCATGTAGGTTATTACAGAATACTGAGTAGAGTTCCCTGTGCTATACAGTAGGTCCTTGCTAGTTCTCTATTTTATATATAGTAGTATTTGTATTTTAATCCCAAGCTCCTAATTTATCCCTCCCCCCAACATTTCCCTTTTGGTAACCGTAAATAAGTTCATTTATATGGTTTTTTAAAAATTAGATTCCACATATGAGTGATATCATATGATATTTGTCTGACTTACTTAATTTAGGTGAAGGAAGGTCCACCCATGTTGCTACAAATGGCATTATTTCATTCTTTTTTATGGCCGAATAATATTCCATTGTATATGTGTACCACATCTTCTTTATCCATTTCTCTGTCAGTGAACATTTAGGTTGCTTCCATGACTTGGCTATTGTAAATAGTGCTGCAATGAACATAGGGGTGCATGTATCTTTTTGAATTATGTTTTTCTCCAGATATATGCCCAGGAGTGGGATTGCTAGATCATATGGTAGTTCTATTTTTAGTTTTTTGAGGAACCTCCATACTGTTCTCCATAGTGGCTGTACCAATTTACATTCCCACCAACAGTGTAGGAGGGTTCCCTTTTCTCCACACCCTCTCCAGCATTTATTGTTTGTAGACTTTTTGATGATGGCCATTCTGACTGGTGTGAGGCGGTATCTCATTGTAGTTTTGATTTGTATTTCTCTGACAGTGATGTTGAGCATCGTTTCATGTGCCTTTTGGTCATCTGTGTGTCTTCTTTGGAGAAATGTCTATTTAGATCTTCTGCCCATTTTTTAATTGGGTTGTTTGGGGTTTTTTTTCCATATTGAGCTGCATGTGCTGTTTGTATGTTTTGGAGATTAATCCCTTGTTGGTCACTTTGTTGACAAATATTTTCTCCCATTCTGTGGGTTGTCTTTTCGTCTTGTTTATGGTTTCCTTTGCTGTGCAAAAGCTTTTAAGTTTAATTAAGTCCCATTTGTTTATTTTTGTTTTTATTTTCATTAATCTAGGAGGTGGATCCAAAAAGATATTGCTGCGATTTATGTCAAAGAGTGTTCTGCCTATGTTTTCCTCTGAGTTTTATAGTGTCTGGCCTTACATTTAGGTCTTTGATCCATTTTGAGTTTATTTTTGTGTATGGAGTTAGGGAGTGTTCTAATTTCATTCTTTTACATGTAGCTGTCCAGTTTTCCCAGGACCACTTATTGAAGACACTGTCTTTTCCCCATTGTATGATCTTGCCTCCTTTGTCGTAGCTTAATTGACCATAGGTGTGTGGGTTTATTTCTGGGCTTTCTATCCTGTTCCATTGATCCTTTATGGTACCTTGGCCACTCACACCCACGGCCATGCTCTTGACTTTGCCATTACTAACAATTGTGCTCCCTTCATAATCTCAATTTCAAATGTCCTATTCTCCCATCACAATTTCTCCTTCCAGCTCAGTCTTCTATTCTCTCCAATGATTCTTCAACGTCACTGAGATCTGCAACTGATGGGTCTACCACCTTTTCACTGTTCCTCACCACCCCATCATCACTCATGAGCCCTCATTGCCCTCCTTACCCACTTAGATTATGTGGGGCCTCATTATCACCCTGCCCATTAATATACAATCGATTCCCTTCAACCCCTCCTTTCATTGTACCTTCTTGGCAAGACCATGATCCTGGCTGAATCTACCTCTGCCCACTGTGTCAGCACCTGCATGGCCAGGTTGTGGCTACCTGGCTTTACTTTAAGTCCATCACCACAGCTGCAGGTGGGTCCTTGGTGCTGGCCTGGCACTCCTATTTCATTTCCCTACACTATTATTCTCCCACTCTTGAAGACACTGATTTCACATTTTTCTCCTCCCTCCTCAAACCCTCAGTCTTCTTCCCCCATCCTCACTCTCAGATGATGGCCTTGCTTCCTAGTTCAATGGGATAATAGAACAATGAGCTGACAAGTTCCACGTTCCCACCACCACACCCACCCGCCCACCCTCATCAGTGCCTATCCACTCTGCCTTCCCTCCTAGTACCAGGATGAATTTCCCAAGAGTCGGTCAGCAGTACTCAATGTGTGGTCCTCAGTCCTGACTGGCAGCATCAGCATCACCTGGGAGACGGTGAGAAGTACCAATTCTCCAGCCCCACTCCAGACCTGCTGAATCAGAATTTATGGGGTGGGGGCTGGGAACTGTCTCTCCAAGTGATTCTTAGGCACAATGAAGTTTAAGAAGCGCTGAGCTAGATCCCTTTCTCTCTCACCTGCTCAAGGATATGCCTCCAGGGGTGGTCCCCTCTCTCTTTTGCATCATCGCACTTTTTCCTCTTTTGGATCATTGTCCATTCCATCCTATAAACAAGCTGGAGACAAAACACACAACCTCTCTTGATCCCAAATCCCACTTTAGCTACCACCCCATTTCTCTACTTCCCTCTTTCTCTTGAAATCCCCTCAGTTTTTTGCTCCTACCATCCCCCAAAATGAACTTGTTAAGGCCATTTTGGCAGAAATTGGCTAGATGGTCACCCAACTCTTCCCTCTTTCTGGCGACACAACTAAATGACATTTCCCAGTTTCGTTGCATGTAAATGAGCCCAGGTGACTAGTTCTTGGCATGGGAGCGTGAACCTTCAGGCTGAGGCATTTGAGCAAGGGTGTGCTTCGATATAGATTGCCCCTTCCCTTTCCAAGGTAACCATGGAGGCCACACACTGAAGATGGACAGAGGCTGAGTACCTGAATCACCACGTGGAAGGCCATCCACCAAGCACTGACTGGACCGTGACATAAGTGAGAAATAAGCTTTTTCTTACATTAAGTGACTGATTGAAGGTTATTTGTTACAGAAGTAAGCCTGCCTAATAAAATTACCAGTGACCACCAAATTTCTAAATCCAATAGTGAATTCTTTGTTATTATCATGTGACCAAAGAGCAGCATTTGGCAAAGTTGAACAATGGTTCCTTCTTGCAAAATTCTTTTCATATATTCTTGAGGGCTCTTTTATTCATTTTTTAAAAAAATTCTTAACTCACTATAATATCCTTTGCTAATTCTTCTTCATGTTAGCTGCCCCCCAGCCCTCAGTCCTTGGATCTCTTCTCTGTTAGTACTCATTCCTCCGTTAATATCATCCTTGCACTTGGCTTTAAGCACCTTCTCTACAATAATGATTCCCACGTTTGTATCTCTAGCCTGGACCCAAGGCTTGCTTATCCAACTGCCTACAAGGCATCTCCACTTGGCATCCACTAGACATCTCCAGCATAACATGTCCCAAACCAGACTCCTGATGCCTTTAGTCCTGCTTCACGCATCATCTTCCCCTTCTTAATAAAAATGTTAGCTCCATCCTCCCACTTGCTTAAGTCAAAATAATGGACTAATCCTTGATTCTGTCTCTCATTTCCCACATCCCATTATTATCAATTCCTATAGATCTTACCTTAAAAATATCCCGGGGCTCATCTCACCCTTGCACGGGTGCTGTCGGGGTTCAAGACACTGCTGCCCTCTCTTGCTTACCCTCTTGCACTGTCCTCCTAATACTCTCCCTGCTCACATTCTGTCCTGTCTCCATGCTGTTCTCAACAGAATATCCAGGATGATCTTTAGACACAGAAATCAGATTATCTCACTTTTCTGTTCCAGTCTTGCCCCGCCCCTAGTATTTCCCCAGATCACTCAGAATTAAAACCAAAGTCCTTAAAATGGCTCTCAGGCCCTCCATGAGTTGGCTCCCCATCGCCTCTCTGACTTCATCTCTTCTGACTCTCTCCTTGGCTGGCTCTGCTCCTGTAACACTATCTTCTTTGCTGTTTCAAGCATATTCTTGCCCGGAATACACTCGCCCAGTTAGTCATAGCCCACTCTTGCACTTCCTCCAAACCCCTGGTCAAATTCACCTTCACAGTGTGGCCTTCCTTGATATAAACTCGTGCCCACCCACTCCTGCACTCCCTGTGCCTCTTAGCACTTATCACCACCTGGCACACTAGACATTTTCTTATTTGTTTGTTTATTGCTTGCCAGATCTCACCAGAAAGTAAGGAGAGCAGACTTTGTCTTCTTCATTCTGTGTCCCCAGAACATAGCACAATGTTAGGCGCACAGTAGGTGCTCCATAAATATTTGTAGAATGAATGAAAGAATGAACAGCTAAACAAGCCAGCTGCAGCCTCATTGGCCCAGGAGAAGAAGCAAATCTCACCAGTTGAGTTGTGCATGTGTGCTTTATTTCTGGTGAATCAGAGTCCTTTCTTGCTCTCCCAGTGAATTTTGTCCCAAGGATCTTTTCTTCAAAGCCTCTTGTGTACCCTGTTTTGGACTGTCTTGGGAGACCTGTCTCTTCCTCATAGAACTGGCCTTGCAGACACTTGGTGGCATCATACATGATTCTCCAGCACAGGCCTTTGCTCATGAGGCTCCAGGGCCCTGTTTGACACTGCAGGGAGGGTTGATTCCCCCACCTGCTCTCCTACCAGGCACACCCTGAGGTCTGACCAGGAGAGCAATGGACAGCACTGGGTTCTACTTTTGAAAAACTGCAGACAAGTAATCATGGAAACTTCAGAGGAGAGGAGGGAGGCTCGAAGGTCCTTTCAGTCACAGGATTCTTGAGGAGAGATGAGCAAGACTGGACAGGCTGCTAGAAGGTGCTGCTTCCTGGTCCTCCCCACTCTCTGACACTGTCTCTGGGCAAGGTTGTTGGAACCAGAAAACATACGGCTTTGTTGATGAAAAGCCTGTTTATTCCTAGTACACTGGACACTTTGTTCAGGAATAGTTCATCCATTTGAAAATATTGCCCTTGTAATGGTGCCAAGGTCGTTGCCTGCTGGGGTTATCAGCAGAGTACGTGCCAGCTCTGCCTGGGGTATTTTAATAGGTGTATTGCTTCCCTGCCAAAGTGACTAAAGAACATTGCATAGTTAATTTGTATTCAGTCCTCTCCCTGCATGCATTCTTAATATTCAGTTTTTATTGGGACTTTAAGAGAAAAAAAGAGAAAGAAATGAATAAATAGGTTAGGATACAATGAACTGCTGTAAAAAGGAATTTTAAGTGGTTCTGACTCATTTTGGAGTTCTCTGTACCCATTTGATAATAACAGTATACTTTGCAAAGCATTGGACAGTTTTCAAAAAATTTTTATATTCATTCTCTCCTTTGATGCTCAAATTTACTCTGAAAGGAAGGGTGATGTGTCCTCTATTTTAGGTGAGAAAACTGAGGCTCAGGGAAATTAAATGGCTTGTGTCAAAAAAGGTCAAAGAATTAAACATGATGGAATGAGCATTAGGATCCAAGTCTCTCAGTGCCTAGGTCAGAGCATGTCCATGCCATGGTGGCGAGCTGGGTGGTATAGGCAAGTCTCTGGAGGGGAAGGATCTAGCTGGGTTTGGTCAGAGACCCTTGAAGTCCAGAAGTGAATGCAAATGGAGAGCTACTTTGTCAGTAGCTGTGGCCTTCTGTGTCAGCCAACACAAAATAATAAACACAGTTTCTCGTCCTGAAAACAATGTGGAGACCCTACCTGCTGAGTGGCTGATGAGCATGTAGCAGGTGTAGCAGGGCCTGGGGGAGGCAAGCATCCCACGCAGCAGCCCAATGGCATTGTGGGAAAATCTCCACCCTGGGCTTCAGGAGACTGGAGTTCCTCTGCCAGCTCCACAGGGCATAGGTCTACTGTGTGACCTTGAGCAAACCCTGTGTAGGACAGATTCGATCACCTTGGCTCACCCCCTGGTAGAGACAGCTAGCTTCCATCACAATGTAGCCATGGCTGGTGTAAAGAAATACAAAGCTGGCCCACTAAGTTTGTGAATGCCACGAAGCTGGAAAGTGTAGCTAATAATGACAAACGACAGATCAGTTTTCTAGAAGATCTTGAGACTGGCTGGAACATCGGGATGGAACCTCTAAGGTAAATGGACACAATTGTACTCGGGTTTAACAACAATTGCATCAGGGGCAGCATTTGTTATTGATCCACATCTTTTCTACTCTTTAGAAAGGATTTGGGAAAGCAAAATGCACATGTTTGGACTGGAGAAGATGTATAAATTTTAGTTGACTGGAGGCTCAATGTAACTGGGGCTGACAAATACGTTACTGCAACCATGGGCTCTACTGACAAAGGTATAGAGCCTAGAAGGGCTCACCTTGAGCTTGCACGCACAGCCAAGTGAACACTGGGCTCCATAACAATGCTCTGTAAGAGGATCAAACAAACTGGAGCCAGGGTAAGTGGTGGGGAGATCATGGTCTATGTCAGGGGCTATATGACCTGTAAAGAAGAATACTCATTGGGGTGACATGATGGTGGTCGTCACGTAATTAAATGATCAGGAGGACGAGGAAGTACATAATCTACATGGAGAGGTGCAGGGCTGGAACGAGGCTGGTGAATGGAAACTGGACGAATGCAGAGTTTAGATGTAAAAATGGGGCCAGGAGGCCTTGAAAGGCAGTGGTTCCTGCCCATCAGATGTGCAGCAGCTTCACCTCCTGATGGGGGTGCCTGCCCCGTGTGGCGCTGGAGCTAGGGGATGTCTCTTGACTGACACCAGTGATCTAAGAAAGGAGAGAATGCATGTGATACAAACTCTAAATGGTCTGTGAAGGTAAGGTCATTCTGTTGGAGGAGCTGGGGAGACTGGCCAGGCCTTCCTTCATGAACACGCACTTTCCACTGTCTCAGGCAAGGGATAGAAGTGTGTCTACACTCACTCTTCACTAGTCTAGAGTGGGTCTCTAGGCCCTGCCCCTCCCTCTGAATAGGCCTGGAGACAAGGATGTTGCTTTGCTAAGACTTCTGAGTGTGTTTTATTTCCGTCTCACAGCTGAGGACACTGAAGTAGCAAAGACTTTAGGGTCGGGGAAAAATTCAGAGGCAGCTCCTGAAGGGCCCACCCTTGAGCGGGCGTCTGTTCTTAGCAAATCTAGTGGGCCGGAAGCCCTGTGAGTCTGGCTTTACTGGAGTATCTTTATTTATGGCATCTGTAGAATTAAGGTTGAGGTTTTTCTCTTTCCTTTTTCTTTGTAGAGGTTTCTGGGTTACCTTACTAGATCAGCTGAACTAATCTGGAGAAAAGAAATTTGTTTTTCAAACAGAATGTATCCTTCAGACAGTCTGCGAAGGCTATTGACAACATGAAGCTCTTAGGCTTAAGAGCACTGTGAGAATGATGCCCAAAGCTTCAGGCATGAAACCAGATAGGCTTCTGACTGAGGAACCTTCCTGAAGGGGGCATTTGCATTTGCGCAAGAAAATACCTGTGGCACACACACCTCTGCTGTTTGTCCCTTATAACCCACAGTTGGGTTTCATCTGGACTCCCTCCCCGGGCCCCCACCCAAGCTGCCTCACTCTAAGAATCACAACTGCCCCTGACCAAGCACAGTGGGCGCTCTTAGCCAAGTTTCTATCAAAAAGCCCTGCCCCATCCTTGACCTGGGGGAACCCATCTACAAATTGGGCTGGATTAAGCAAAGACTGTCTCCTGGAGAATGATGTTAGGCCTGGCCAGTCAGGTGGTCAGTGGCTGGCTGGAGCTGAGCGTGAGGCAGAGGCAGGGTTGAAGCAGCGCCAGGGTCGAAGCAGCCATTTTCTGACATGTGCTTTCAATCAAACAAAAACTTCCCATTCAGTTATAATAGCTGAGGGGGAACCTGATGTGACTGTGGGTGCCTGCTGTCTCCCTCCTTCCCCTCAACAACTGTGATCTCCCTGGGATGTGATTGCTAAGAGTGAGTTTGTTTTCACAGATTCCACCACAACAAGAACCAGGATGCTCTTGGAATTTATTAGCCTCTTTGGCATTAAAAGTAGTGAGTGGTTTTAAGTGCAAAGTGATGGTCATGAGCAGGTTTATAATCTTGACTTGTATAGTATTTGAGACATGCTGTTCTCTCAATCTTTTTGCAAAGAGGTACAAGCAGGCCATGGGCTATGCTAATGAGTATTTTCACTGGCCTCCCAAAAGCTTCCTTTTAGATTTTGTTAATGATAGACATGCTTGTAGAGTTGATGCTTATTATTTTGAATCAAAGGCTAATGCTTTATTCTTGTCATTACTTTTGCAAAACACTAAAACTCACTCTGAAATTAAAGGTCTTTCATAACTTTTAAGACAGTGGCTTATCAACAAGGAGTTGCATTTGGCTGTGAGGGACAGAGACCTGAAAAATAGAGACATAACCAATTAGAGGCTTTATTTCTCATGTTAAATAGAAGTCTTAGGGCAGCATCCAGGACTTGATATGATGGCTTCACAATGCCATGAGGGGCCCAGATTCCTTCCATCTGCCATCTTTAGCATGTGGTTTCCATCCTTATGGTCATCAGATGGCTGCTGGAGCTCCAGCCATCAGGTCCACATTGTAAGTGGAAAAGGGAAAAGTCTAAGAGCAAAATGTACATACCAGTTGGTTGGGTCCCACCCAAGAGCTTTTACTTATGTCTCATTGGCTAGATTTAGTTCCGTGGTCATCTGGCAAGGGAGGCTGGAACATGAAAATATTGAGTCAGGCTTATTGATACCTCAGACAAAAGTAGAGTTCCAGGGCTTCCCAGGTGGCGCAGTGGTTGAGAGTCTGCCTGCTAATGTAGGGGACGCGGGTTCGGGCCCTGGTCTGGGAGGATCCCGCGTGCCGCGGAGCGACTGGGCCCGTGAGCCACAGCTGCTGGGCCTGCGCGTCTGGAGCCTGTGCTCCGCAGCGGGAGAGGCTGCGGTGGTGAGAGGCCCGCACACCGCGATGGAGCGTGGCCCCCGCTTGCCGCAACTAGGGAAAGCCCTGGCACAGAAACGAAGACCCAACATAGCAATCAATCAATCAATCAATAAATAAATCTTTAAAAAAAAAAAAAAAAAGTAGAGTTCCATTAGTAAGGAAGAAGTCAGGAGAGTGTCTAATGGTCTGTGCTCTACAGAAAGGAAAATTTCTCTAAGACATATTCTATTGGCTTACCATTTTATAGTCAAAACCTATTAGAATTTCATATGAATTTTTCATTAAGAAACCACATCATGTACAATCTCTGATAGGGTTTCCATAGCTGACCTACCATCACTTCAAACTAAAGCCACTCACTGAACTCTTAATCATCCCACCCAATCGTCTCTGTGTCTGCCAGTTCCCCAGACCCAAAACCATAGTTTACTCTCTTGTACCCTTTATCCTTCACGTTCAGCCAGTCACAAGTTTTAGCTGCCTCCTCTCCAGACTATCTCCTAAGTCTTTCTGTTGCTTTCCACCCGCACCATCGGCTCAGCTGAGCATCCCTGTAGTCAGGCACTGTGCTGAGCTCTGCATGTGCAATGATCATTAAAGCATTCGGTCTTATGACTTCAGCCCTGATTCCTTGTCCAGACCTGCCACTCCTTGCTGCACACACAACACTTGCTCAGACACTGTCTTCTTCCTCCTGCAGGGTGCAGTCAAAATCTGTTTTTCAGAGGCCTCTGTAGCCTTGTACTTCACAGTACCCCTTTTGACTTTGCTGGGTTAGCTGGCCATGTGGAGGGAGGGTGGATTCTAGAAAGATCCCTGTTTAGCCATTTCCTGGCACTGTGACCTTGGGCAAAAATCCCTGGCTTCAAGTGGTGTATGGGCAACAGTGGTGTGTAGCAGGGAACACTTGAGTGTGTTTGTCAGAACCAGAAACAGTAAGAAAATCTGAAAGAACCTTCTGTCTTAAGAAGGTACTTGACCCCCTTTGGATCAATTCAAAGAGGCTTCAATGACTCTTAAGAGGATTAGGCCAGAGGACTTCAGTGAAACTGTTGTGCTTTTGTTCCCTAGGTGGAAGCCCTTCACAAGTGATACACACAAACAATACTTGGGGTGGGACAAGAGCTTTATAATCATCTGTCTGGGGCCCATGATACAATTCAACATCTCTTAAGAGCTTCAGAGTCTATAAACATTTTCAAAATATTTCATTTAACCTTCACAATCATTGAAATGCTTGGAGGAAAAAAACCCACATTTTAAGATTTCTCTAGCAGAAGCATCACCAGCAATCTCAACAGCCATTTAAAAGGATGCAGTCTCCAGACCTGTCACCCTCTTACTCTCACTCATTTTAGAGCTATTGCCTGGAAAGAGGCGAAGTGGATATCATTAGCTCCATCTGCAGTTGTGGAAATTGAGAGAGTAGTGAAGTGACTTTTTCAGAATCATAGCAGTAAATGGTAGAATTGGGAAGCTAAGTCTGATCATCTGGCTCTTGTCCTGTTGAAGTGATAAGGAGAGAAAAGGAAAAAGGTGACAATGAAGGAATAGAAACCATCTCATCCTCCTTCTACTCGTACCCCAACTCTTGCTAAGACTTCAGAGTAAAAGGAAGAAGAGGATACATGAGGAGGGTCATGCCAGGGATGGAAGAGCTGAGTGTGTGTTATGGAGAGGATGGGTGTAAAGCAGGTGGCAGTGTGAAGAGAGTGGGGTCATAGTCCCAGAAGCAGGATCATGGAAATGGCCTTGCAAGACCAGAGCAGGAAGACAATGATCTTCCAAGTACCTTCAGGCAATGTGCATTTAGCAACTGAATTTGGCCTGTGGAATTTGTCCGTTTAGTTGTCCAGCATCTGTTCACTTTTCTCCTGTTAACCACATCCTAACTTCCTACTTGGGAACTACCACTAACCCTGTTCTCGATCTATAGATCTCTGGAGGAACTGAATCTACCCCTAGCCCAGGAATCAAGAACCTGACCTGGGCCTAAGCTAATCGTTCTATCAAATTTCCTTAGGCAAAGTGATCGGTTTAGGAATGAGCAGCGATCCAGTTAGAACCAATGATATTTTCCCAGATATTCTGGGACAAAGACTCACTTTCTGCTTCGTGTGGACCTGGAAGTGTGTAGTTCTGGGAGTTGCTGACAGCCATCTGATGGGCATGAACCTGTTTCAGAATGGCTTCAACATTCAACAAGAAGTGAGCAGAGAGATGGAGATAAAATTGGACCCTGATAAACTTCCTTTGAAATCTTGTATGTAATGATCTTCCTGAAATTTTCAGTTATGTGAGCCAGTTGTTTTTTTTGTTTGTTTTTTTTTAACATCTTTATTGAAGTATAATTGCTTTACAATGGTGTGTTAGTTTCTGCTTTATAACAAAGTGAATCAGTTATACATATACATATGTTCCCATATCTCTTCCCTCTTGCATCTCCCTCCCTCCCACCCTCCCTATCCCACCCCTCTAGGTGGTCACAAAGCACAGAGCTGATCTCCCTGTGCTATGCGAGCCAGTTGTTTTTTGTTGTTGTTGTTTAACCCAATTTGGGTCATGTCTTCTCTCAACTGCAGTCAAATGGACCCAGTTTCATAAAATAATACTTCAACTTTACATAAACTATCAGCAGAGTCAAGGTTTGTCATATAAACTTTTTCTAATGGAACTTCTTTTTTCATAGAATTGGGAAGGTTTGCAAAGTGTTTCTGCTTCTTGCTCCAGGGAATGGCAGATATCAGACTATCCTCCTGTCAAGAACAACCATAAATCTGTGCTTAAAACACTGCTGTCTGACAGCATGGAGAAGCATCAAGGCAGCCAGGATTGGAGGTGATTATCTCTGAGAGAATGAAATACAAATCCAATCGAAAGCCCAGATTTTTGTGGAAATTGACAAGCTAATTTTAAAATTTATACGAAAAGGCAAAAGGCCAAGAATAGCAAAACTACCTTGAAGAAGAAAAATCATTTTTTAGCACCACCAAATATGAAGACTTATTTTAAAGCTACACTAATTAAAACAGAATGTCTCAAATATAGACAAATAGACCAAAGGAACAAAGTAAAGATTCCAGACCCAGAAATACACAGTCATTTTATTTTCAACAAACGTGCCATTGCAATGCAGTGGGAGAAAGATGGTCTTTTCAATAAACAATATCCTAGGTCAATTGGGTATACATCTAAGGAAAACTTGACATCTACCTCACACTATACACAAAAATCAATTTCAGCTGGATCACAGAGCTAAATGTGAAGGATAAATAGTAAACTTCTAGAAGATAATCTAGAATATCTTCATGCACTTGGCGTAGGCACTCATTTCTTAATTAGTGTGTTTTCTGGCCTATTTATCTTAAAGGAAAATACTGAAAAATATTGAAAAAATTCAATTCAAAATATTGAAAAATCAGCCACTTGACTGTATTGGACTTCATTAAAAGTAAAACTTTCACTTATTAAAAGAAACTATTAAATAAATGGAAATACAAGCCATGGAGTGGAAGAAGATATTTTCTATGTATATAGTTGACAATGGACTTGTATCTAGACTATATAAAGACTTCCTATATGTCCATAAGAAGACCATAAATAGCTCATTTTTTAAAAAAGGGACCAAAGATTTAAATTGCCCTTCACGAAAGAGAGTAATCAAAATGGTGAACAGACATAGAAAAAGATGTTCAGCATCATTAGTATCAGAGAAATTAAGTGAAAATGTAATACAAGTTAAAACCACAGCACTCCATATATAAATACTAGAATGACTAAAATTTAAATAATTGACAAAAATAGGTGTTGAAGATTTGGAGGATCTAAAATGCCCACACACTGCTCGTGGTGGTGGGGGGGGAGGGATACAAGTTTGGAAAACTGTCTGGTGGTATCTTCTAAAGCTGAAGATGCCCTATGATCAGCAGTTCCACTTCTAGGTATATATTCAACAGAAAGATATCTACAAGCGTGTTCATCTCAACACTATTTGTAAAAAGCAAAAATTGGACACCAGATCTGGGGTGTCCACCCACTCTGGGGTGTAGTAAGCTGTGATAGATCATACCAGTCGTGGCTGAACTCCTTCTCGCTGGCTGTCTTCTACTATGGAGGCTAAGAAATTCTAAGTATTCACATTCTCCGCTTTCCTGGCCGTTGGAATGGCCATGTGACATAGCCGTGCCCAATGAGAGATCAGCAGAAGTCTACTGTGGAGTTATTGGTGTAGTTTTTGCTTTCCCCTCTTTTCTTTCTTCCTTGAACATAGATGTGATGTCAGGAGCCATCTTTACACCATGAGACCACACATTTGGAGTAAAATACTAACCTGTAGCGATGATAGAATGAAAGATAGATGGATCCTGGGTCTCTGACCTCATCACTGAGAAGCTAAAACAACATCAGCAACCACTTACCTTCTCACGTCTTGTGTAAGATAACCCCCAACTTGTTTAAATTGCTGTCAGTGAGGATTCTGTTATTTGCAGCTGATGGATACATTTATAACTGATCATGTGGCAGATGAGGGCAGGTAGTCAGGGAAGTCTTCCCTGAGAGTTAATGTCTAAGCTGAGGTGTGCAGGATGAATAGGTGTAAGCTAGGGGAGTGGTCGTGGCAGAGGGAAGGTTCTGCGAACAGGGGAGAAGCACAAGAAGAGGTGAAAGAGGACATGACAGTTGTAGAGAATTACAAAAATTTAGTTTAGCTAAGGCATTGAGTGAGAATTGGGAAAAGCTGAGGTTTGAGCAATAAGCCAAGGTCAACCTGTAAGGATGATTGTCAGCCCCATTAAAGAAGTTGGACTCTATCCTAAACTTCAGTGGGGAACCACCAAACACTTATTAAAGAGAGTGATATGATAAGATTTCTATTTTAGAAAGATTCTCCTGGAGTGTGGTGAGGGGTTCAGAGAGAGCAAGTATATAGGCAGAGAGAGCAGTTAGAAATCTATTTCAGTGATACAGTTGAGAGATGATAGTACTTACTAGGTGCCAGATGTCATTTTAAATGCTATACCTGTATGATGGCAAATGGGATAGGAACAATTGTATTACTTTGAGAGCTATTAAGGAGATAAAATATGGAGTATTTGATGATTTGATAATTAAGGAGTGACGGAGAAAGAGAATTTATAATAAGTTTATGTTTGTGGCTTGGTTATGAGTGGATGGTGACACCCTTCACTGGGTTAAGGTACGTGGTACGGAAGCATGTTTTGGTAGAAGGGGTAAAATAATTAGTATTTGGACACACTGATTTTGAACTGCTATTGGGACCTTTTATTGGAGATGTAGGTCTGAGGATGAGGAGAGAAGTCAAAGCAAATATAGATTTGGGAGCTACCAGATGGATGGGACATGCATATTATATCCCATCTTCTCACATTCTCCTGGCGCCACTGCCTTTTGGACCCTCAACCACTTGTTCTGCTCCAAATGGGGTCATCACCAGGTGAGTGAAGCTACTTGCATTTGGGCAATTATGCCAGACCCTCCTCCTTGGTTGCCACCTCACAGTGGCAACATATTGTAGATTCTGGCTCCTCCCACCACTTCCAGACTTGGATGAAATGGCTTACCATAGGTCATGGGTCCTGGCATTTTAAACGAAGTATTGAATATAGGAAACAAAGCGATAATAATGGATGAGAGATTGGTGTGTGTACAGCAAAGGTAACAGTCATGGGATCAGAGAGAGAGAAACGCTGCATCCTTTTAGAGTAAATTTTAGTAAAGGATACATAATCCTTATGTCAAGAAAGAAAGAAGCCATGGGAGATTTGAGGAAAAGGCTAATACAGGTGAAGCCAGGGAGGCTGTGGCTGGAGTGTGGCCCAGTGCATGGAAAATTAAACAGGAAGCAAGTTATATTCTCCTTATGACTCTGGGCTTTCTCTTGTGTAACTTCTTTCAAATTTTTATCCATTGCTGGTTTTCAAGGCTACTGTCGAGCTGGGGAAAGGGAATGGGACTAAGCAAAGTCAAAATGGCACAAAGTTCACTGCTCTTATCAATATTCAAACATTTTTCTTAAATTAATGTTCATAAGGTTAAAAAAATTTTGTCCTTGTGATTTGTAGATATTTTAGGAAATGGAATAATCTTATATTTGCTATTAGTCAATAACTGATATATTCACTTTTTTCAGTTTTGCTCTTATTGCTTACAAAATGCCACAGCAACTGTCACTACAGTTTAGTTCCTTATACTGATAGCTAGTATTAACAAGCAACTATATGTAAGTTTGTGAGTATGGGTATGATTGTATGTGATGTTGTGTGTGTGAGAGAGAGAAAATGAGAATGAGAGACACAGATAGAGAGACCCAGTGATGAGCAGTGAGAATGTAGTGGGTTTAAAACATATCTGAAAATTCTTTGATGCTTCTCCCATTGAGAGGTAGGGTGAATATTCCCTCCCCTTGAATCTGGGCCTTAGCGACTTGTTGACCAACTGTAGTGACTTGTTGGCCAACAGAGTAAGGCCAAAATTATACTTTATGTCTTCTGCTGCTAGGTTACAGAGGGCAATATAGCATCTGCCTGGTTCTCTTGGGATTCTTGCCTTTGGAGCCCTGAGCTGCCATGGTCACTAGCTGTGAAGAAGTCCCAGCTACATTGAGAGCCCAGGTGTAGATGTTCTGGCTAACAGGCCCAATTGAGGTCCCAGCCAACAGTTGCCATCAACCACCAGACACATGAGTGAAGATGCCTCCAGATGATTTCTGTCCCTAGTTGCTGAGTTCCTCTGCCTCCAGGTCTTTCCAGCTGAGACTGACATTTTGAAGCAGAGGAAATCTGTTCTCACCTAGCCTTTTCCAAATTCCTGACCCACAGGATCTTTGAACATAATGCAACGGTTGTCTTTTACTGCTGAATTTTAGGATAATTTGTAATACAAAAATAGATATTTGAGACAGTTAATCATGATGCACTTTCATTGCAACTGAACACAGTTTGCAGTAACTACTCTTACCATGAATAAACAGAGGGTTTTATGTTTCAAATACATGTCTATTTTACCTCTAATAGTTTTTATTTACCCTAAATAAGGAAGAGGATGTAAATTTTAGTGGATTCTGCAAATTAAAAGCTCCCAAATACAATATTCCTTCCAGGCCTTCTACCCAAAATACCAAATACATGTACATTTGTATGGTATGGTTTATATAAATATTACTCATTATGCTGAAGTAGGAGCATACACGTAACACTTTCATACTCAACTATCAAGTAGATGTTCTGCATTTTGATTTAGCCTCAGAGGGTGTTTGTTGTGGTCTAGTATGAGGCCTGTGCTGAGGGAGGCTAACATGCTAGTTCACTGGAAGGTAGAACAGAAAGGACTAGAGAAATGAATATAGGGGAGCTGGTGCTGGAAGCAAGGGACAGAAGGCAGGGAGGAGAATGTTCTAGTTCCAGTAGTCTGGTTAGAGGTGACCAGATTTTCTACTCAGATAAAGTAAGAAACTCAAACTAGATCTCAAAGTAAAATTCCCTGTGGCCTATACATAAAACACACATGTAAAACAATGTGTCTTTGAAAGCTTGAAAATAAAAGGATAGGCAAGATCATACAAAGCAAAGGCAAATAACAAAAAAACAGAAACTAGAATTCCTAAAATTAAACAAGGTTGAATTTAAGGCAAGAAGCATGATGTTTTAGAATGATAAAGGTGTAAACCACAAAGACCTAGCAATTATAGATATGTAGTAAATAATATAGCAACAAATTTATGAAGAAAAGGGTACAGAACATACAAAGAGAAATAGAAAAATATTAATGGTAGAAAAATTTAATTCTTTTAGCTGAGCCCAGACAGGTACATAAAAACAATATTAAATGTTAAAAAAACCTCACAATATTAAAGACCTAAGTAACATAATTAATAAGATAGATCTCATGATCATATATTCAAATACTGTATCAGAGAATACAACTTCTTTAAGGTACTCATGCAATAGTCACAAAATGTGACTCTATTAAACTAAAGAATACTTCATTGACTTGCAAAATGTAGAAATAGTGCAGGTCAAATTCTCTGACAATATTTCAATAAAACTGGAAATTGATTTTTAAATAATACAAATCTAAAAACCTTATCATTTGGAGAATTTAAGCTCTCCATTTCCTTTTTGATCAAAGAGGAAATTAGAAAGCATAGAAAATCTACAAAGTAATGGTAACATGTATGTTACACATTTGAACCTATGGTATATAGCTAAACAGTGCTCAGAAGGAAATTTGAAGTCCTGAATATTTATATCAGTAAGCAAGAAAGAATAAAAATAAATTAAGAATCAAGTTCTGGAAGTTAGTAAAAGAACAACAAAACTAAGGGAAGCAGATGGAAAGAATACTAAAGATAAAAGCTTAACTTATTATTTGTAGAGACGTGGATGGATCTAGAGACAGTCATATAGAGTGAAGTAAGTCAGAAAGAGAAAAACAAATATCGTATATTAATGCATATATGTGGGACCTAGAAAAATGGTACAGATGAACTGGTTTGCAGGGCAGAAATTGAGACACAGATGTAGAGAACAAATGTATGGACACCAAGGGTGGAAAATGGCGGGGGTGGGCAGTGGTGGTGTGATGAATTGGGAGATTGGGATTGACATGTATACACTAATGTGTATAAAATGGATAACTATTAAGAACCCGCTGTATAAAAAAATTAAAAAAATAAAAAAGAGGGCTTCCCTGGTGGCGCAGTGGTTGAGCGTCTGCCTGCCAATGCAGGGGACGCGGGTTCGAGCCCTGGTCTGGGAAGATCCCACATGCCACGGAGCGGCTGGGCCTGTGAGCCACAACTGCTGAGCCTGCGCGTCTGGAGCCTGTGCTCCGCAACGGGAGAGGCCGCGGTGGTGAGAGGCCTGCGCACCGTGATGAAGAGTGGCCCCCGCTTGCCACAACTGGAGAAAGCCCTCGCACAGAAATGAAGACCTAACACAGCCATAAATAAATAAATAAATAAATTTTTAAAAAAACAAAAAAAAAAATAAAAAAGAAACAAACAACAACAAAACTAAGGCAAGCAGATGGAAAGAATACTAAAGATAAAAGCTTAACTTATTACATTAGGAAACAGAAAGATGGCAATACTAACAAATAAATCAATCCAAGATCTGGTTCTTTAGGGGGAAAATAATAAAATATATATAGATGTTAGGTAATCTAATCAAGAAAAGGGGCAAAACCAAAAATATACAAAATTTATAAAAATGAATCATAAGTAGCTGCTTTGCTTAACTATGCAAATAAATGGCTAAGTGGATGTTTTCCTAGAAACTATAAGTTGCCAAAATTGGTCAGAACAGAAAGAAGAATCTAAACAGACCAATTAACATGAAGGAATTAGAAAATGTTTTTAATTACCTAACTCCCAAAGAGCAATGGGCCTATATAGTCTCTCAGGCAAATTCTATGAAATTTTTAAGAAACCAGTAACTCCAATGCTATTTAAATTGTTTCAGAATGAAGGAAAAGAATCAAAGGTGCAAATTCTTTTTATGAAACCAGTGTAAGATTGATGTTAAAACCCAACAAAAATAGCACCAAAAGTAAGTAAAATCATAGCCTAATCTTACCTACAAATAAGATATAAAAATCCAGAATAAAAGAAACAATTCTATTAAAGCCAGGAAATACATAACAATATGTATTATTACCATTATTTCACAATATATTGGAAACACTAGCCAACATAATTAAAGAGAAAAAAAAGAGGTATAAAAACTTGTAAGTAGGAGGTAAAATTATCATTCTTTGAAGATAGTATTGTTTACCTGAAGAATCCAAGAGATTCAACTATTATAAATAGTAATAAAATTTGTTTAGAAAGCTTGGTATAAAGTTAACATTAGGAAATTAATAATTTAATTATGTAGAAATAATAACCATTTAAAAATGTGATGGAAAAAAGACCTCATGTACAATAGGAACAAAAAAATAAATTGTTCAGAACAAATTTAAAAGGGAATTGTGCAAAGACTAAATAGAGAAAACTTTCAAATGCAAATGAAGTCTTTAAAAAAGGAAAGATGTTATGTTCTTGGATAGGAATATTCAACATTGTAAAGATGTCAATTCTCCCCAAGTTAATCTATAACTGTAAAACAATGACAATAAAATTACTATCAGAATATTCTTTTAGAATTAGATAAGCTGATTATATACTTTTATACTTTATTTGAACAAATAAATAATTAGTAATCTGAAAAAAATCTGAAAAAAAATAGATATAAGGGATGTATTAGTTTTCTATTGCCACAAAACAAATTACCACAAATTTAGTGGCTTAAAGTAACACCTACTTAATTAGCTCACAGTTCAGTAGGTCGGAAGCCCAGGCATGGCATGACAGGGTTCTCAGCTCAGGGTCTAGCAAGACTGGAATTCAGATGTCAGTGAGGTGGCATTCCCTTCTAGAGGATGGACTAGGGAAGAATCTGTCTCCAGTCTCACTCAGATTGTTGGCTGAATTTAGCTCCTTGTGGTTGTAGGATTGAAGACCCCATTTCCTTTCTGGCTGTCAGCCAGGAACTGTTAGCTCCTAGAAGCCTCCCATATTCCGGGCCACATAGCCCCCCTCCATCTTCAAAGCCTTCTCCATGGTAAATAGACATTGCAGCTAGAGGAAGAGAGAGGATAGGAGGGTCACATGAATCCTTCACATTCCACTGGCCAGAACTCAGTTATATCACCATGCCTAACTCAAGGGAAGAGGGAAAAAGTAGTCTAGTTGTGTACCCAAGAGGAAGAGGAAATGTATTGGGTTAACACCTAATAGTCTCTTGCACAAATCCCTCATACCTTACACCAAAATTAATTATAGAGGGACGAAAGAGTAAAATATTAAAACGGAGGGAAGAAAGGAAAGAAGGGAGGAAAGAAGAAGAAAACATGGGAGTTTTAAAAAAATGTTTTAAAATAATTTTCAGAAAAAAATTATAATTATTAAAAAATAAATCTCAGAATGAAGAAGGCCTTTCGAACTGACTCAAAATGTAGAAGCTATAAAAGAAAAAGAATGATAAATGTAACTAATTTTAAAACTTAAAAATTCTTCCTGACAGAACAAAAGAAAAACAGCACAAAGGAAAGTGAAGACAAGTCAAATTGTAATTGGGAAAAATCTAGCACATTGATATCTCAACCAAAGTGTTAATTTCCTAAAGTATAAAGAACTCTCAGAATTTTAAAAGAGCAAAAACACCCAATAGAATAATGAGCAAAGGATGTGAACAGACAGTTCACAGAAAAGGAATAAAATGGTTCTTAAAAGTATGAAAAGATTCTTGACTTCATTTATATAATAAGAGAACTGCAAAGCTACATCTTTAACCTGTCAGACTGGCAAAGATGAAAAGATGGATAACGCATTGTGTTGGCAAAAGGGTGTAAAGTCATGCTGCTGGGGGTATAAATTGGTCTAACCTCTGTGGAGAGCAATTCAACAGTAAAATTTAGCACATCTTTACCCTTGATCCAGCAAGTCCACTTCTAGGAATTTATCTTTAGGAATTTATGTACAGATATACATAACTGAAAAGACAGTAAATATACAATAGTACAATAGTCATGGCAAAAGATTGTAAATACTTAAACATTCATCAATGTGGAAATACAAGGAAGTACTATGGAGCTATAACAAGAGTGAGCTGTAATATATAAAGTCATGGAATACTAGTCAAGATACACTCTTAAGCAACAAAAGCAACGTAAGAATAGTATATACAGGGTTAAAAAACAAAATTCATCTGAGTAAAATTTAAAGATCTTATTATTTTTATTCAATGATTCATGAATCAGGCAGCATCTAACCTAGCAGATAGAAAGGAACTCTGAGGAGCTGTATGAAATGTTAAGATTTTGTAGGCAGAAGGGAGCAGGAACAAGGAAGTTATACTAGCAAAAATCAGATTGGTTATTGCAAGGTCACTTTCCTTTAGGGGCTGGCAGGGGTCTCTCAGGCAGATTACCTAACTAGTGCTGTTCAAGTGATTCCTGATTGACTGGTTTAAGATTCCATTTCTGGGAGTGGCTGACACTGTAGTTGTCTCATTATGGTGACATGCGGCTTAGCATAAGTGACTCCATTTGGGGTCTGTTGTCTTGTTTTTACAATTGTATGGAAGAGTAGAATAGAGATTGACTTCTGGGAAAGGAATGGGAATTTAGAAGATAAACAGGTGGCTGTAGGAAAAGGATGCAAAAGAAACTTACCTTTTCTAACATACCTACCTTTTACATTTTGCACTGTTTGAATTTTGTACAATGTACATGTATGGTCCATTAAAAAAGTAAATAATATATATTTTTAGATTTTGGAAGCAAATGTGTTATTTGGGTCCTCCGAGAAGCAAACCACAAGGTGAAATCAGACATGCAAGTGATTTATTAGAGAAAATGGAGAGCAGCAGGGAAAGCCCCCAAATGGTGATGAAGGTCTGACCCCTGAGAAGAAGAGAGGGAAGGAAGGAAGTTCTGACAAAGCCAATGGGAGTCCTTAAGCCAAAATCACCAGTGGGAAGAGTCCCACCTCCCACAGGAATGGGTGTGCCTTAGTCTCCCTGCCCTGCTTAGTCAATGGCTGGGAGCAGCACCTGGAAAGGCAGCCTCAGAACTGTTGATGGACTCAGAGCGCAGCAGACGGGGCCCTAGATGAGTTGCATTCCCAGCAGCAGATCCAAAATCTGTTCTGACCTTCCCTTTACTGAAGTTTGCAAATACTTCTCTTACACGATGATTTACTTTGATTTTATAGTTGCAGTGACTTGAACTTTTCTGTTTTTGAACACTAACATTTTTTTCTTTAATCATTCACTCATTCATTCATTCATTGATCCAACCAGTATTTATTAAATACTTACTAAATACTATGCATTGAGCTAAGTGCTGGGGATGCAAAGATGAGCAAAACAGACACAGGTCCCAGACTTGTGAACTGTATGGTCTGCTGAGGAGGCTGACATGAATCAAATGATCAGACAGCATATAATTTCAAACTCTAGTAAGTGCCATAGAGAAAAAGTATAGAGTCATGCATGCATCTAACACCAATCTGGAGGGTTGGAGAGGGTTCCCCCAAAGAAGTGAAACACTAGAAGTATAGGCTCATTGAAAAAACAGAGAGTACAGAGAGTTTAAAGAACAAAACTAAAATCACCTATAATTCTAAAACCCAGGGGTAACCTCAACTAGCAATTTTCTTCATCTTTTTTTAAATGTAGTTGCCCAACACAGCATTGTCCAATGGAAATAGAATGTGAGTCACACATGTAATTTTAAATTTTCTAGAAGCCATATTTAAAAAAGTAAAAAGAAACAGGTGAGATTAACTTTAATAATTCAGTTTATTTAACCCAATATGTCTAAAATATTGTCATTCAATATATAATCAATATAAAATTATTAACACAGTAGTTTACATTATTTTTTCTTACTAAGTCTTTGAAATCGCATATGTATTTCATACTTACAGCACATCTCACTTTGGACTCAATGAGCACATGTGCTAGAGTCTATAGTATTAGATAGCACAAGTTATATACACATATATAGTATATATACATGTATGTAGATATATATACACATATAACCACATTTGAGACCTTAATGCATATTCAGTTTTATGTCCTATTTTTTCAGTTAACATTCTATCATATGAATTTTCCCATGACAGTAAATATTTTAAAAAATCATCTTAATACACAGTATATGTTACACAGATCCACTATTATTTATTGAACCATTTATATATTACTAGATATTTAGGTTATTATCAACTTCTCAATATATAAATCATGCTGGCTGCAATGAACATTTAATAAACACAACTCTTCATCTGCATCACAGCTTGTCACCTTACAATACATTCCTGTTGGAGTTGCTTGGTCAAAGTGAATGAAGATTTGTAAGGCTCTTGAGACATTTCATAAAATTACTTTGAGAGAGGCTGTACTCATGGCATCGCCAGCAGCCCTGACAGGGTATGTCTCACTGTGACCCTGGCAACAATGACCATTGTAATTTCTTCTAAATTGTTAATTTGATTTGCCAGATTTGGCATTTCCTTATTTTCACAAACAAATCTTTGAATTCCAGAGAGGCTGAGCACTCTTTCTCTTCATTAGCTAATTCATTTCTACTTTTAAATTACTAGTTTTCTTCTGTTAATGTGAATCCGTGGGGCCTCACTTGCATTGAATGGGGGAGGATTAGGCCTGACATTTATGTTTATTTTTATAAGCTAACGTGGTTTGACTGCAAATTCCACCAACAATTGTCGAGCTTTACTCATTGGGTGATGCTGGCCTGGGTGTTAGAGGAGATACAGTGAGACGTGGCTGACTCTCACAGGAAGCTCAGGATTGTGAAGGAGAGAGGCAAGCACACATGCAGCCTGCTGACCCACCAGGCTGTGTGCGCAGATGGGATGGAGGTTCAAAGGGCCCCCGAGAGCCCAGAGGGGTGCTGGTTAACTTACTCCAGATGGAAAAGGCTTCATAAGTGAGACAGGCCTTGAGGAATAAGTAGGATCCCATCACATGGAGTAGGATGAGAGGACACCCAGGCTGAGGGAAGGGCAGAGACAACAGAGGTGTGGAAATGCTCCTGGTATTTGCAGGAGAACTGGGATGAGTCTGATAAAACATCAGTGGTGGGAGATGACGTGGGAAAGGCTGCCGGGCTCAGGTTCCAGCAGAATTTAAATACCTTGCTAAGGCTTTACTTTATAGACTTTGAGGATTGGTGGTGCTGTTAAGCAGTTCTTTTTTCATATGAGGAAAGAAAATCTGAATTCACAGAGCTAGCTTTTCAAGGAAAAGGGTCTAAAGAAAGGAAAGATTGTATGTTGTTAGATCTTCTGCATTCGCTTCCCACGTTGGTAGGCACCCCCAAGGTCAACAGAGGATGGAGAATGGTAAAGCAATATGGAATTATAATCGACTAAGTTCTGATTCAGATAGAAGAAATTAACCTGAAATCCAGTTTCTTTACAACACTTTCATCCACAGCTTCTTTACAAATTGGTTTCAACTCATGATCTCCTGTGTCATAAATGAATGTGGCCGCTGAGCCAGTGGGACTTCCTGATGGAGACTATCTCATAAATGATCAGATCTTTCCACCTCAAAAATAACTAGGAGTGAGAGTGAGGTGGCCTCAGCTCCCTTGTGGGTATGTGCCCAGAGGGCAGTGCTCCTGACAGGCTGGGCCCCTCACAGGCTTCCAGCCACCAGGCGCGTCTGAACACCGCCCAGCTAGACTGGAGGGACTGTCTTCCCTGAAGTCAGCCTGGCGAGAAGAGACTGGCTTTGGTTCCTCAGAAACACACCCAGTGAATGCACATGCATGCCCTAGAGTGGCCAAACATCCAAGACAGTATGACAAAAGAAGGTTCCTTGTGGTGACAGAGGCTTGCCTGTCATGGCCACTGCTCTGTCAAGTTCCACCTTGACCTGGGTTCCATCCCTCCTCCAGCCCATCCACCACCCCTACCTCCACCAGCCCCTCCACCTCCACCCCCTCCACCAACCCTGCCAACCCACCTACCTCAGGGTCTAGTCCTTTGGAGGAACATGAATTTGGCCACCTTTAGAATAGGCCAACCACTGGCTACTTCTGATTCAGGAAAGCTGGCTGTAACACTCAGGGCTTCCATTATCTTCATTATCCCAAAGCCTAAGCAACAATCTCTGAGCCCTCCCCACCTCTGGGGAAGGAAGAGGGGACAAGGCATCTAACCAGGTCTCTAGTCTGGGGAGGAGAAGCACCTAGAAGCAGGGAAATCCTCCTTCCAGCACAGACAAGGAAGTCTTTTCCTTTCAGAACCCAGGTGTTGATGAGATTAATAAGGCATTCTACTTGCTAATTCAAGTGGAATACACAAAACCCACCCTAGCACTGGGTTCTACAGTTTTGGTTGAGGCAGTTTTTACAAATGCTAATCAACCACTCCGTTTGGCATCTCAGACAGACCCAATCCTCAGGCGATTTGACACTTGCTAATGATTGAAACTCCCTTTGGCTCCATAAACAGTGGGGGCCAGACATGCAGTGCTGGCTGATTAGAAGCCCATTGGGCAGGCTGGGGCTGGGGTGGTTCTCCACCTGCCTTCGTTCTTGGGTGCAGCGTGAGTGCAGTGGAAGGAAGGTGAGAAGGTGGTGCCTCTTCTTGATCTCTCGGTTTTCTCCTGAATCCTCCATCTAGAATTCTCTGCGCAGGAGAGAGGGGCAAGAGGATTCATACACTTGCGCGCGCACACACGCTCCACAGCTCTGCTTGTGACTGTTCTCTATCTTGTCAAATGGGCTCTGTGAGGGGTTGGTGAAGGCTGGGGCATACTGGGGGGAGAATGTCTGATTGCAACCCACTCTTAAAGATTAATCCCGAATCTGTGGGTGTGTGTGGGCAGAGAGCTGGGGGCGAGACAAAACAGGATAAAGATTTGCATCAACATGATTGCTTTTTAAAAATGTGACAATTTGCGAAGGCTTTACTGTCTGTTTAGAGTGAAAGGCACTCCTTGTCATTTACAGAGCAGTTCTGCAAGAGGGCTTCAGGGCAACTCCAGAACAACTGCCAAGAGAGGGGCACAACCCAGGTCTTCTGACTTTGGCTGATTCCACACGAAGTTTCTTTTGTCATCAGCTCCGCTCACTCTGCCCTCTGTGTGGGGAGGAGGGGAAGCTGAGCAAAGGGAACATTAAATATTAGGAAACCGAAGGAAAAAGCAAAAGAGCCCGATATGGCAGTCTGCCCTCCGGAGGTTTGCGGTCCAGGAATGATGAAGGGAGACTGCCACCTACGGGCCAGGTTCCAGGGGAGCCTGCACGTGGGGCTCGGCCAGAGAGACTCCACACAGAAAGGAGGCTTCGTGGAACAGTCAGTCACCGCACCCTCTGCTCGCAGACAAAAACACTCTCAACTCATTCACAACAAATCAGCCTTTTCCTGATTTAAACAATGTCTTTCCCCCACAGTAGCATGATCCTGGGAGCTGAGTTCTGTAAATATAATAGACACATCTGGACGCACCACCACATTAAACAGCTGTGCACATCATTTGGCCGCTCGGTGCCACAGCAGACGTCACTCCCGCACAACACCTACAATTTTATGGCTTCTTAATAAGAATGAATCAGCCTAATGGATCAGAGACGAGCATCGTCTTGCTGTGCCATCCTAGTAGAAAAGCAATAGGATAAGAACAATCGGGCGAATATCAAACACATTACAGAGGATGCCTGTGGGGGGCGGGAGGGATGGGAAACGAGAGTGGAATGGGGCACAAAGGAGAAAATAAAGTAAAATAAAACTAGAGAGGGGCCTCGCATGTGGTAATGGTCATGGAAGAGTATAATTGAATCAACTCTGCTCCCAAAGTGGAAAAAGAAAATTTACAGAATTTGAGCTTGTATGAGGGGGGAATCTATTGTGTTATAGTGGTTCCAACGGTATCATACAGTTGTCCTTTGATATTTGACGTGTTTGTGAATAGCAAATTCTATTATTCCCATTCCATTCTAAAATCAGATCTGCCCTACAATATTTACACAATAGTGGATCTTGACTGATGAAGCAACCCGACTTCTGTTGCAGAGGAGTGGTGTAGGTGTGTATGTGTGTGTGTGTGTTTCTTTGTGTATATGAGTTTGTGCACATGTGTGCAATTGTTTATATAAATGTGTTTGTGTATGTGTATGTAAGCATGTGTTTGTGTATATATGAAAGTGTGTGTGTATTTAATAGAGGAACCCAGGAAGGAATATTGTTCTGTAACTCCAAGCCAAAGGGGGTGTAAAGCCCCTATGCCCAACGTTACAGCACCTAGAGGAAAGCTAAGCCCACCCAGGGAAGCAGCACTCTCGAACAGGCACAAGTATAGGCCCTGAGCATGGATCAGAGAGGCAGAGCTAGGCTGTAGAACTTTCTATAGAAATCAGCAGGTGAAACTTGGGGTGTCAGGTCTGTACTTCTGGTGAGTGCCAGAGGAAACACAGGAATGAATCCATCCAAAGTAGGAGAGAGATTTCCCAGCGCAAACCAGGCTGGGTGAGGGAGAACCACCCAGGACCTGTAGAAGAAGACAAGAAGCAGGGCCAGAGCCAATCTCTTAGCCCCACTGGTTGAGGGTTATTATTATCAGTTCCTTAGGGAAGAGGAACTAGCCATTGATATCAGAACCTCCAAGATGTCCTTTAGGGTTCTTTGTACTTAGGCACATAATAGCGCTAAATTCTCATAAGCAGCTTAGTCATTCTTGTTACCTTTTATGATGTGTAAATTCAAGGACCTCTCTAGATGTTGTAGTATTAGAACACCTGGGGTAGAAGGCACCTTAGAGATGTGAATCATAACTAGGAAGATTTTGGTATCTTTAGTGTAGTATTGGTAAATAATATGTATGATTGTATAATTTATTTAAAATTTTATATAAATGATATCACATATAAATATTTACTTTGTATCTTTTTAGCTTATCACATGTATGTTAGATTTATCAATGTAGATGATACAGATCTAGTTCACTCATGTTAACTGCTATGCAAGGTTGCATTGTATAAATAATTCCCATTTTATTTGCCCATTTTACTCCTGAAGGTCAGGTAGCTTGTTTCCACTTTTTAGCTATTACATGGAATGCTGAAAAGAACGTTCTTTTGTTTGTATTTCCTTGGGCCCATGTATCTCATGTATAAAGGTGGAATTGTTGATCATAGGTTATGCATGTAGTAACTTTACCAGGTATTGCCAAATTGCTTTCTGCAGTGGTGAGATCATTTTATACTTCCACTGGCAGTGGATGAAAGTTTTCATTTCTCCGTTCTCACAACTGGTATTGTTGGTATTGTCAGAGTTAAAAATTTTTTCTCCACTCTAATAGGTGTGAAACAGTATCTATTTGTTTTGCACCTTCTTGACTACTAGTGAAGTCAAGAGTATTTTCATGTGTCTATTGACCGTTAAATGTCCTTTTCTACTAATTGCTTCTTCATACCCTTTGCCTTTTTGCTGTTTGGTAATTTTTCTTGCTTATTTTTAGGAACTTATTATATAATTTGGATAGTTATCTTTGTAACGTTGGTTGTAGTTATCTTTGAAATGTAGGTTGCTGATATTTTCTCTAAGTCTGTGTTTGTCTTTTTACTTTGTTATTGATGTCATTTGTCATGGACAAGTTTTTAAAAATTATGTAGTTCAATTTATCACTTTTCCATGATGATTTTCACTTTGTGCCCTTCTAGGATGTTGTATATAGTTTCCATAGTCTGTCTAAATGTATACAGCTTTCCCTTAACATCTCTGAAATTTACTTTTGTGCATGCTGTGAGGTATGAATCTAATTTTTCCCTTTGAAAATATTATTAGCAAATAGTCCCAGTGCCATTTATTAAATAGTCATCCTTTCCCCACTGATTTGTAATGTCACCTCTGTCATATTCCAAATTCCTATGTATATGTTAGTGTTTCTTGTTTTTTCAGAAAACCTGTCCCATGGATCTATTTATCCAAATGCTGATATCAGAGTATTTTAATTACTATAACTTTGTGATAAATCTTGGTATCTGCTAGGGTGAATCCTTTCTCATTTCAAAATAGTTTTGGCTGTTCTTGGCTCTTTACTCTTCTGAGTAGGTGTTATGATCTGCTTATACAGGTCAATAAAAAATAATTCCCCCAGGATTTTTAATAGCATTTATTAAGTTTGTGGTGTAAATTTAGGAAAACTACTACTGTTAAGCTCTTGTCTTCCCATACATGAACATGTTATATCTCTCCGTTTATTCATTATTTTTATGTATTTCAATAAACTTTTAGAGTTTTCTCCATAAAAGTTTTTTACATCTTCTGTTAGACTTACTCCTAGGTATCACATAGTTTTTTAGAGTGTTGTAAATGGTATATCTTTTTATTTTATCCTCATTCTTGAATGATAGTTTGTGTATAGAATTCTAAATTAACAGGTATTTTCTCTCAACAGTCTGAATGTATTTCTGTTAGTGACCTAGGAATAGAAAGAAAATCCCTTAAATTGAAAAAGGGTATCTACCATAATCCTAAACAAATATTTTTCTTTATGGTGAAATGCTAAAAGTCAGGAACAAGACAAGGAAAAATATTCAGATGCAATTTCATCCTAATTACCAGGAACAAACAATTAGACATGCATTTTTTTAAAAAAATAAATTTATTTATTTATTTAATTTTGGCTGCATTAGTTCTTCATTGCTGCAGATGGGCTTTCTTTAGTTGCATCGAGCAGGGGCTACTCTTGGTTGTGGTGCGCGGGCTTCTCATTGCAGTGGCTTCTCTTGTTGCAGAGCACGGGCTCTAGGCTCGCAGGCTGCAGTAGTTGTGGCGCACGGGCTTATTAGTTGCTCCACCGCATGTGGGATCTTCCCGGACCAGGGCTCAAACCCGTGTCCTCTGTATTGGCAGACGGATTCTTATCCACTGCACCACCAGGGAAGCCCAGAAATGCATTAAAAAAAAAAAAAAACAACCCAATACATATAGCTGGATTTATTTAAATTAAATCTGAGCTTCAGTCTTTTAACTGGCCCATTTACGTTATTGTGATTACATATTGTGATGAATTTATTCTTTAAGCTTATTTTGTGCCTTCCATTCACCATGTTGTTCTTTTTTTCTCTTTTTCTGACTTCTACAGAACTGATTGATTCTTTTTCTTTAAAGTGATTATATTTCTACTTTTTCCTACGTATTGTTAAATTTAGCAAGCATACTGTTCAACAATCTGGTAGGTTAATCCATACACCTCGCCTTCCTTTCAAACTAAATATTGACCTTAGGATGCTTCATCTCTAATCATTCTTCTTCTCTTCTCACATATTATTGTTTCTAGTATTTTAGTTCCATCTTTTTTCATAACTTCTGTTAGTGCTTTTGTTACGATTATTATGGACATTCAATGCTTATTTAGATTTACTGTATATTTATCAATATTTTTACTCTCCATTTGCTTCTTTTTAAAACATCTTTATTGAGATATAAATCATACACTATACAATTCACCCATTTAAAGTTTACAACTCAGTGGTTTTTAGTGAATTCACAGACTTGCACAACCACCAGCAGAATCAATTTTAGAACATTTTCATGACCTCCAAAAGAAACCTCATACCCATTAGCAGTCACTCCCCATTCTCCTCCAGTTTTCCCAGCCCTAGGCAACCACTAACCTGCTTTCTATATCCATAGATTTGCCCATTCTGGGCATTCATAGAAATGGAATTATATAATAAATGGTCTTTTTTGACTGGCTTCTTTCATTTAACATAATGTTTTCAAGTGGTATCTCGTGATTTTGGTTTGCATTTCCTTACTGACTAATGATGTTAAGCAACTTTTCATGTATTTATTGACTATTTGTGTATTTCTTTTAGAGATTCAGATCCTTTGCCCATTTTTAAACTGGGCTATTTGTCTTTTTATTATTGAGTTGTAAGAGTTCTTTATACATTATAGATACAAATCTTATCTGATACAAGATTTACAAATATTTTTTCCCATCCTGTGGGTTGTCTTTTCACTTTCTTGATGGTGTTTTTTGAAGCACAGAAGTTTTTAATTTTGATGATCCAATTTATATATTTTTCTTTTGTTGCTTGTGCATTTGGTATCATATCTAAGAACGTTTTGCCTAACCCAAGGTCATGAAGATTTATCCCTATGTTTCATCTAAGAATTTTATAGTTCTGCTTTTACATTTAGGTCTATGATAATTTTGAGTTAATAATTTTTGTGTGTAGAGTGAGGAAGAGGTCCAACTTCATTCTTTTACCTGTGGCTATCCAGTTATCCAAGTACCATTTGTTGAAAACAATTATTCTTTCCCCTTTGAATGTTTTGCACCCTTGTTGAAAATCAATTGACTATAAGTATAGGGTTAATTTTTGGACTCAGTTCCGTTGATCTATATGTCTTTTCTTAATCCAGTATCACGCTGTCTTCATTACTGTAACTTTGTAATAAGTTTTGAAATCTGGAAGTGTGAGTTCTCCAACTTTATTCTTCTTGTTCAAGATTGCTATTCTGAATCGCTTGGACTTACATTTGAATTTTAGTACTATCTTCTCAATCTCTAAACAAAAAGCTAGCTGGGATTTTGATAGGCATTGCATTAAATCTGTAGATGAATATGGAAGTATTGTCATCTTAATAATATTAAGCCTTCTAATCCATGAGCATGGGATGTCTTTCCATTTATTAGGGATTCTTTAATTTCCTTTAAAAATATCTTATAGTTTTCAGAGTACAAGTGTTGCACTTTTGTACTTTTTTTGTACTTTTGTTAAATTTATTCCTAAGTAGTTTACTATTTTTGATGCCAGTATAAATGGAATTGTTTCCTAATGTTATTTTTAGATTGTTCATTGTGAATTTTTTGCTTCTTGAATCCTTTCTCACTGGTTCATTTTTCCTATTCCCTGAAGTACATCTTTATGTAGTTCTTTCATAAAGAATCTGTGAATGGAAAATTCTCTTAGCCCCTGTGTGAAAATGTCTTTATTTTCTTAAATGATAATTTAACCGGGTATAGAATTGTAGGTCAGCAGTTCTTAAGATTTCTTCCTACTTTATTTTGGCCTCAGTTTTTGCTGCTGAGATGTCAACTCTCAGTCTAATTGATGTTCCTTGACAAACAATGTCCCCCCCCCCTTTTTTTCACTGGTTGTTTTAAGTTTTCCTAAGTTGTTTTTTTTTTTGAAGTTTTTCTTAGTTTCACCATATGTATCTAAGTGAGGTTTATTTTATTTATTCTATTCAGTGTTTGTTGTGCTTCTTCAATGTGAGGATTTGTGTTTTTTAATTAATTCTAGAATATTCCCAGCTATTACCTATTTTAATATTGCATTCTCTCTAATCTCTTTCGAGACCTCTGTAAATGTTATATTTTCTCCTTTTATTCTCCATTGTTTTTATTTTTGCCATAAAGAATCTCATTCTGAATTGTATTTTGAATACTTCTCAGATCCATATTCTAGTTTTTTGTTATGATTTTTTATTTACTACAAAGTAAAGGAGATAACTCTCCTCAAAAAGAATATTAAATCTTAAAATGGAGGACTTGAGTTTCATCCAGTGGGAAATTTTTCCATTAAGAAGACACTATACCTTCTCCAAATACACCCTTTAAATATAGAGAATTGTCCTAAGGTGGCTATAATTTTTTAAATATAAATATTTGTTAAATGATGGGATTTATGCTAAGGGGATATCTCGGAAAATGTTGGAGGGGAAAATCACATATTTCATGATTTTACCTGTTGAACCTGATAGATCATATGCTTGGGGTCAACGAGACTTGACTTCCAATGCCAGCTTTGCCATTGACTAGATGTGGGACTTGGACAACTTATTTTAACCTTGCTGAGTCTCTCTGAATCTTAATTTCATCATCTATGAAATAAACCCTTCAGCCCTGACATGAGGAATGAATGATTAGGTACATGTGAAGTGCCTTGTGCAAAGTCCAGCCAATGGCAGGTGCTTCATAAAAGATTATCATTATTTCTTGCATAAAAACCTTAATTAGAGCTGGTGCCAACATGTGAGTTACCCCCATTTAGTATTTGAGATCTTTTCATTGGCCATGACCAATCATAACCCCTTTGCTATAAACTTTGATCTCCCTAAAATACACGGATTAATAATTAATCTAGGTAAGGGCTGGAATAATTGCTAGTGGAAATGTCTGTGATAAGTGATATTTCACGCACTTTTCTCCTGCAGCAGTCCCCTTGGGCAGCTATTGAAGGCCAAAAATAAAACATTCTGGGGTTCTTTCTTGCAGCAGATGGTGTAACGCAGTCTATCTTGGAGGCACACCCTATAAGCAAGATTTCTAGGACTCTTAAAAGAAAAACACTTAGAAAATTGATTCAGTCAAATGGAACTGCTATAAACATACTTTCTCTGTAATTTTTCAAACTAATATATTTAATTCTGTCTGGCAGTGTCCTCTAAATTGAATTCGCATTAGATAGATGAGTCCATTGCATGAATATAATATATTGATGCAGGAATTACTCTGCCTTTGGTGGGGGTACTCAGTATCTCCAAAAGGTGGGGGCTGCCTTGCACTCATGGTGTGATGGCAAATATTGCCTTCACAAGGCTGTTCTCATGAATTCTTTCTCTAGAAATAATTATGGCAGGAAATGGGATCTTTCCTGTAAGCACATTTTAGTGACTAGCATCCCTATATGTGTAGTATATTCAGATCTTTTCATGGACCTTGATTGTACAGCCATCGGAATGTAGAATAAATCTCATCTTTATTAAACAACGTCAATTATCCTATTGTCTGCAACCCACTGTTGTACATGCCTGATAGTATGCTGAGCCCACACATATATTAATATATATTTGTATGTATATGATATATATTATATTTAGTCTTCACCATAACTCTGTGAGGAAGGTACTATTAGCCCCGTTTTATAGATGAGGAAAATGAAGCCCAGGGAGTTAGGTGCTCAAGCCTGTACAGCTAGGCAGTGGTGGAGCTGCAGCCACCAGGAAAGTCATCTTACCTTCACCATATGAACGTGGTGAGACTTGAAGGTGCAGGGCTGCCCTCTCTTTGCTCGGGGATTCCTGGGGCCATGCTTCTACTCACCAGTCTCCCATGTAACACCTCTAGATATATTGTCAAAAAGACTGAAATTCAGAAATTTTAGCTCTGCTTAATTTAAATTGTATAATTACCTTACCTTTTACTTACCTTAACTCCACTGGCACTTAGGCAAATAGTTCTGCCCCCCTGCCCTTCCTTCTTTCCTTTTACTTTCTTCATGTTTGCTGAGAGCTTGGGCATAAAAAGAGAAGGAGGAGCAGAAGAAGAAAAGAGTCTCGCCACTTGGGAAGCTTGCATTCTAGGTGAGGAAACAGGCTGCACAAATGTGAAACAGAGAAGGACGTGACAGTGTTTGGGGACATGCTGATGATGCCGCAGGTAGCACAGGCAGGACCATAATGGTATCTCCAGCCTCTTCCTCACACGCAGTTGGCCTCTGGCCTGCCTCTCTCTGGTGGAGTTAATGCGCCATGTTCCCGTGCTATGGCCCTCCCAGCCCATTGCCTTGGCTCTGCCTGTCTTCCTCCTTTGCTGCCCGTACCTCATAGGGCCTTTCTGGTAGAGCAGGAGCCAAAGTACCCAGACCAAGCTGACAACGTAAATTTCAAACCACTTGCAGTAAAATGGAATTCCACCTCCTACGCTGATGGAAGGTACAATTAGAACATTACACTGGCATTAGCACACAGACTAATTTTTATATTTCTTTAGAGGGTTCTGGAAACACTGGGCCACAAACAAGCATTTCAGAAGGACCTCCTTAAATTTTGATATCATGATTATAAAATAGATTTCTAGTCTCATCCTCTGTACTAGGTGATGTTAATCAGTTTGGGCTGCCACAATAAAATACCATAGACTGGTGTCTTAAACAGCAGAACTTTGTCTCATGGTTCTGGAGGCTGGAAAGTCTGAGATCAGGGCGCCAGCATAGTTGGGTTCTAGTGAGAGTCCTCTTCCTGGCTTGCAGATGGCCATCTTCTCGCTGTGTCCTCGCACGGCAGAGGGAGGAAGCTGTGATGTCTCTTCCTTTTCTTATAAGGCCACTAATCCCATCATGAGGGCTCTACCCTCATGCCCTCATCTAAACCTAATCACCTCCCAAAGACCCCACCTCCTATTACCATCACATTGGGGGTTAGGGCTTCAACATATGAATCTTGGGGGGGACTCAATCATTCAGATTATAACATAGGTAGAGGTGCTTTTAGCAGCACCTCTACCTATGTTATAATCAAAGTGAGAGCAGCCCCCAGGCTCTCTTTTCTCCTGGACACCTTCCTTCGCCTCTCCCCTGCTTACCCTTCCTCCGTGGGCTGAGTCTTCACACCTTTCCCGGGTAATTCACTAGCATGTGGGACATTTACCTTTCAGATCAGAATAACTAATCTTCCTAAAGTGGCTGCCTTCTACCACTAGTTCATAGACCGAAGAAGGTATCTTATGTAAACACTTTATTCCATAGAACTTCTGAAGAATCTAGCTCAAACAGATATTTTTCCTTAAAATTAATTTTTGCAATACATGCACAAAATCAAAGAGTACAAAAGAGCATAACATTCATTCTTCAAAACTCATCAAATGGTATATTCCAATAAAGCTGATTTATAAAACTGGAAAAAAGCTGGTTATGATATTCAAAGCAAGTTCCTCTCCCATTCCTGTCCCCAGCCACCCTATCCCTCCCTGGAGGCCACTGCTGTCAGGGAGTGGGGTATAGCCCTCCAGAGATATTCCCTGCATGCCATCATAATTACGTATCGTGGAGATGATTCTATGTCACTACAGTCAGTATCACCTCGTTCTTTTGATGGGCAGCGTAGTTTCCCCCGTATGGATATAGCATGGTATCTCTACCAGTTCTTCTTAAAGAACTTTTAGGTTGTTTGCAATCTTTTGTTATTTTAAAGAATACTTATATATAAGCATATGTATAGAATAAACTCTTATAGTAGAATTATTGGGTCAAATGGCATGCACACTTTAAAAGCTATGAAATAATCTAAATATACAAAAAGTATAAAGAATAAGGTAACTAACACTATACCCAGCGTTATTACATCTCAACAAGGAAAATCACATTTCCTTTAGGAAGCACTGAAGTGTACAGTTACTAACTCATGGGTTATGTATTAATGATTTGGAATAAGGAGGTTATCTGATTTTGCTTTACGATCTGGAAGCCTGAATTCAAATGTTGCTAGGATTGTAAATGTGTTCCATCTAGTGGCCTCATCAATGTCCCAAGTGGATTGTGTTTCTAACCCATCAGCTGTGTGTTCCTGAATACGATTCTTTGGTGTACTTGACCCTAAACAGTGAGACGACCGAGGCCTGGCCTGACAAGGAGCGGAGGCTGGCGAGAGACCTGAATTAGCTAAGAGGTGACTGCTTGCACCATGAGAGTCTACCCCAAGTATCCAGCCATACGAGTAAGTGACTTTACAGGGATTAATTTTATCCCTTATAAAATGGAATGAGCTTTCAATTTTATCCATATCTTTTGAATTGATTGTGGCTTAATCTCTTCGTAAAGGCATATGTATGTATATGTGTAGGCATAATTTCCATTATACTGTATTGTAGACCTCATACCTTCTGCAGGGATTTTAATAATGCTTTTCTGAATAGGAAGCCAGGGTTCTCTCCGTGCCCCATCCCCTGCTCCCACTGTGTTCACTTTCTTCGCACGTTGCACATACAGGGTTAAGATTTTTCAGTTTTCCTTTGAATAATGATTGCAGTATTAAACACAGCCTCATAACGTTCAGCCCGTTATTTGTGTAGATGGCTCTCCAGTGCTTTTAAATTTACTTAATTAAAATTCTAGAATGATATGATTCCAGTGGGTTACATTCATCTTACTCTTACCTTCTTCAATCAGTTTTCTCTTATAGCCTTTTTCTTTGCAAGAATTATTGAAGATGACTGCAGCCTAGCAGACTGCTTAACTCATAATTCATTACTTAAAAAAAAACCTCAAATAATTAAAAGCATTCATTGTTAAGCACAGTGGCGTTAAACTCAGCTTGATATTGATGCAGTGTCTCTCTACCACAAGGATATAGCTAACCTATCCTCAAAATGAAAAGGGAAAGGCTTCAGTTTTCTCATATTTCCTATCCATCTTTTCTTTTTTTTTTCCTTTTTTCTTTGAACTGAAATTATCCCATCAGTTAGCCACCGAGTTTGATTTTATAATCTACTTACAGTTCAACAGGAGGGAACAAAAGATGTGCACTATCTTTTTCCTTTATGCCCAGAACATAGTAAGATTAGCAGATCACAATTCATTGCCCGGGCATGCAAGTATTGCCATGCACAGGACAGACCTCTGGTACCTCTACGTTTCTCCCTCCCTTAGTGACAGAAAACCCACTGGATTCCAGCAGCAGCTGAGCTCTGGCAGCCATTGGCCCCAAAGCTCTACCTCCTGCCTTTCAGTAGGTAGAGGCCAGCTGGGGAGGTGACCAATCAGGCGGTTTGTATCCAGGAGAACATGGCACAGTTAGCTATTTAAATCCAGCCAGGATGATGTCAGCAAGCAGAGCTGAAAGGGTTAGGAGAAAGGCTAACGGAGAGGAGAAATCTTGTCAGGCTGTATTATTACAGAAAGCTGGGCTGAGGCTAAGCAGAGACTAACACACCCACCACCTGTGCCCTGAGCCCAACTCCCAGTGCCTCGGAACTGCCTCCTCCCAGCCTCGAGAAAGGAGGAATGGCTGAAGAAGATAACCTGATGCTAAATTATGTGGGGAGAGTTTAATTTGTACATGATTTTTTTTTAACTGGAAGAGCAGGTCTCTACTTAGATGAAAATGCACAAACCATCTCTGGTTTGCAAATTGCTGGGGTTTTACAGGAAAGCTGGGCTGACTCTCACCCGCTGATAAGAGAAAAGCATTTGTTCCCGCCTCTGGAAGTCTGTGGTCCCAATAACCCCGGGTGAAACTTGCAGAAATGGTTCTCAGCTTAGACGCCGTTTTGCAGCACGAGCAAAATGTTCAGGCTCAGGAAATGATGCTAAAGACATTTTGAAAAATGTAAGATGGGCCTGACACAGCACTGGCACAGGATATATGACGGAAGCGGCATGGTGAGTGGTGATAACAGCCCCTGGGGCTTGGCAGGGAGCTGGTTTCACACCCCAGCCTGACCAACGCCCCCCTCCAGCAGGAGCTTCACCAGACTCCGGGGTGAGCGCGGAAATCTGGCCATGCCCCTGGAGGGCCCAGGCAGGGGACAGGCCCTCAGGAAGGAGGGTGAGGTTCCTGAGAGCACCTTCTTATCAGCAAAGACTTGACAATCCACCTGTACACACATCACACTTTAAAAAATTGTGTCGGTTTTGGTTGTTCTGGGCCCTGCTCACTCCTACTTTTCCAAAGCACCTGCTGTAGACAAAGCTGGCTTGGGGACAAGAAGGGATGCAGCATTTTTCCTTAGGGTCTCTCAGGGAGAGGCCACACAATGCCACTTACACAGGTGCTCAGTAAGAATTAGATGGAGAGGACACTCTGATTACTGCTAATGAGGGGGTAAGTTAATAACGGCGAGATGCCTGTTTCCGGGCAGATCCGCCCAGTATGATGGGACCTGCAGCTGATCTGCTTAGGAGGGTGGCTTTTCTTCCAGATGGCCGTGGCCTTTGTGTCAGGGAAGGGCTTTCCTTCAAAGGCTGGTGCTCCACAGTTGCAATGCAGATTAGGGGTCCGTTTTTACTTGCCACTCTTAAAAAATAAACATTCTGGGCACAAGAAAGGGAGCTTTTCAACCCTGAGAGTGTTCTGGATGTTTGAGTACATGTGGCAAGACCCTCTTTTAGATAATGAGCAAGTGCTCCCGGCACTTTGGAATTATTGCTTGCTTCCACCCCAGCATTGTTCTGACAGCTCTGTTCTTAAAGATTAACTACCATTCATTTAGTAACTTTTGCTGTAGAGAGGGGAGGGGAAAACTTGATGATATGAATTTAGAGCAATTATTATATTTGGTTTGTGTTTCTCCTGCAATGCTCTTCCTTTAAGGAGTAAGCAGGGAGGTATTAAGATCTATTTGCCATTTTGTTTCCCTAATGTTTTGATTGCTGCTGTAATTTTAACAAGTATGGGAAGGCAAAATATTTGAGGACCCCTTTAACCCCTTTAATTTGTCTCATGCAGAATTGAGACAAATTCCGCATGAATTCTGAAGAGGTCACTATATTTAAATGATACAGAAAAACCAGTATAGGTAACGAAGTGATGGAAAAGAGCATAATTCCATGATATTGCAAAATAAACAGACAGTATCTCGTCTCTGTCAAGCATGCCCAGGCACAGAGAGGTAAAAATCTTTATCTCTGTGTAGACACAATTCCTGCTTCAAGGTGCTCAAAATCTAGCGAAGGAAACAGACATGTATACAAATAACTGTAAGACAAGGCACATACGTGACAAAAGTAAAAGTGGAAACCATAGAGCTGAAGAGAGCTGAAGAAGCAATGATTCATTCCAGGGGTGAGGCCTCTGAGTCGGACCTTAGGGATGAGGAGGATTTCATCAGGCAGAATGTGGGGTATCGCATGTGAAACTCTGCAGACTTCAAAAAAGAATACCCTGAGTCTATATGAACAAATAGAGCAAGCTGTCCAATATAGACTACATAAATGGAGGTCACTTAGCAGTGTATGTAGAACTAGAATATATATATATATACACACACACACACACACACATATATATGTATATATATAGTAGTTGAGCTTATTTTAAGCTCTAAGGACAGACTGGATTAAAATCTAAATTTAGTACTTTCAGTGGATTGTGTCATTGTTGAAAATATTTTCTGTCCCTCCCTGAGGGAAGGTTATTCTTTCCCCTTCATTGATACCAGGCTGGTCCTGTGACCTGCTTTGACTAATGAAGTAAGAGCAGAAATGAGGTATGTGCCTCCTGAGTACACACTTTAAGAGCCATCATTTGCTTCAGCCATGTTCTCCTTTCTCTGTATTCTGATGATCAGGTAAATCCCACTAGAGGTGCTCCTTTGGCTTCAGCCTGGGTTCTGGAATGAAGACAGCATGAAGTAGGGCTAACTGTGGTCAACATGGCTCATTAGCATAAGCAAGAAACAAACCGTTGTTAATGTGGACACTGAGATGTCGAAGATGCTATTACCATAGCATCACTCAGTCTGGGTTGACTGAGAGACACCTGGCAACCAACGGGATCTTATATAACTTCTTTAAACCTCAGTTTCCTAATCTATAGAATGGGAAAAATAATAGTATCTACCTCAGAGGATCATTGTGAGGTTAAAACAAGTTGATTTTAAAGCGTGTTACATGATGTTTAGTTCATAATAAGAATTTAGTGTTATTTTTAAATAGGTACAGAAAAATGGAAGAATATACACCAACCTGTTAAACAACAGTTCTCTCTTGAATGTGAGATTACAGGTGACTTCCTTATTTTTTTTTGGAATTTTATTTTATTTATTTTTTTATGCAGCACGTTCTTATTAGTTATCCATTTTATACATATTAGTGTATATATGTCAATCCCAATCTCCCAGTTCATCCCACCACCACCACCCCCCCGCCACTTTCCCCCCTTGGTGTGCATACGTTTGTTCTCTACATCTGTGTCTCAATTGCTGCCCTGCAAACTGGTTCATCTGTACCATTTTTCTAGGTTCCACATATATGCGTTAATATATGATATTTGTTTTTCTCTTTCTGACTTACTTCACTCTGTATGACAGTCTCTAGATCCATCCACGTCTCTACAAATGACCCAATTTCGCTCCTTTTTTATGGCTGAGTAATATTCCATTGTATATATGTACTATATCTTCTTTATCCATTCGTCTGTCGATGGGCATTTAGGTTGCTTCCATGTCCAGGCTATTGTAAATAGTGCTGCAATGAACATTGGGGTGCATGTGTCTTTTTGAATTATGGTTTTCTCTGGGTGTATGCCCAGTAGTGGGGATTGCTGGGTCATATGGTAATTCTATTTTTAGTTTTTTAAGGAACCTCCATACTGTTCTCCATAGTGGCTGTATCAATTTACATTCCCACCAACAGTGCAAGAGGGTTCCCTTTTCTCCACACGCTCTCCAGCATTTGTTGTGTGTAGATTTTCTGATGATGCCCATTCTAACTGGTGTGAGGTGATACCTCATTGTAGTTTTGATTTGCATTTCTCTAATAATTAGTGATGTTGAGCAGCTTTTCATGTGCTTCTTGGCCATCTGTATGTCTTCTTTGGAGAAATGTTTATTTAGGTCTTCTGCCCATTTTTGGATTGGGTTATTTGTTTTTTTGATATTGAGCTGCATGAGCTGTTTATATATTTTGGAGATTAAGCCTTTGTCCGTTGATTCGTTTGCAAATATTTTCTCCCATTCTGAGGGTTGTCTTTTCATCTTGTTTATGGTTTCCTTTGCTGTGCAAAAGCTTTTAAGTTCATTAGGTCCCACTTGTTTATTTTTGTTTTTATTTCTATTACTCTAAGAGGTGGATCAAAAAAGATCTTGCTGTGATTTATGTCAAAGAATGTTCTTCCTATGTTTTCCTCTAAGAGTTTTATAGTGTCCGGTGTTACATTTAGGTCTCTAATCCATTTTGAGTTTATTTTTGTGTATGGTGTTAGGGAGTGTTCTAATTTCATTCTTTTACATGTAGCTGTCCAGTTTTCCCAGCACCACTTATTGAAGAGACTGTCTTTTCTCCATTGTATTTCCTTGCCTCCTTTGTCACAGATTAGTTGACCATAGGTGTGTTGGTTTATCTCTGGGCTTTCTATCCTGTTCCATTGATCTATATTTCTGGTTTTGTGCCAGTACCATATTGTCTTGATTACTGTAGCTTTGTAGTGTAGTCTGAAGTCCGGAACCTGATTCCTCCAGCTCTGCTTTGGCTATTCGGGGTCTTTTGTGTCTCCATACAAATTTTAAGATTTTTTGTTCTAGTTCTGTAAAAAATGCCATTGGTAGTTTGATAGGGATTGCATTGAATCTGTAGATTGCTTTGGGTAGTATAGTCATTTTCACAATATTGATTCTTCCAATCCAAGAACATGGTATATCTCTCCATCTGTTTGTTTCATCTTTAATTTCTTTCATCAGTGTCTTATAGTTTTTACTTACTTACTTAATTAATTAATTTATGGCTGTGTTGGGTCTCCGTTGCTGCGCGTGGGCTTCTCATTGTGGTGGCCTCTCCCGCCATGGAGCACGGGCTCCAGGAACGTGGGCTTCAGTAGCTGTGGCTCAAAGCCTCCAGAGCCCAGGATCAGCAGTTGTGGCGCATGGGCCCAGTTGCTCCGCAGCATGTGGGATCCTCCCAGACCAGGGCTCGAACCTGCATCCCTTGCACTGGCAGGCGGATTCTCAACCCCTGTGCCACCAGGGAAGCCTGAGTGTCTTATAGTTTTCTGCATAGAGGTCTTTTGTCTCCCTAGGTAGGTTTATTCCTAGGTATTTTATTCTTTTTGTTGCAGTGGTAATTGGGAGTGTTTCCTTAATTTCTCCTTCAGATTTTTCATCATTAGTGTATAGGAATGCAAGAGATTTCTGTGCATTAATTTTGTATCCTGCAACTTTACCAAATTCATTGATTAGCTCTAGTAGTTTTCTGGTGGCATCTTTAGGATTCTCTGTGTATAGTATCATGTCATCTGCAAACAGTGACAGTTTTACTTCTTTTCCAATTTGTATTCCTTTTATTTCTTTTTCTTCTCTGATTGCTGTGGCTAAAACTTCCAAAACTATGTTGAATAATAGTGGTGAGAGTGGACATCCTTGTCTTGTTCCTGATCTTAGAGGAAATGCTTTCAGTTTTTCACCATTGAGAATGATGTTTGCTGTGGGTTTATTGCATATGGCCTTTATTATGTTGAGGTAGGTTCCCTCTATGCCCACTTTCTGGAGAGTTTTTATCATAAATGGGTGTTGAATTTTGTCAAAAGCTTTTTCTGCATCTATTGAGATGATCGTATGGTTTTTATTCAATTTATTAATATGGTGTATCACATTGATTGATTTGCATATATTGAAGAATCCTTGCATCCCTGGGATAAATCCCACTTGATCATGGTGTATGATCCTTTTAATGTGTTGTTGCATTCTGTTTGCTAGTATTTTGTTGAGGATTTTTGCATCTATATTCATGAGTGATATTGGTCTGTAATTTTCTTTTTTTGTAGTATCTTTGTCTGGTTTTGGTATCAGGGTGATGGTGGCCTCATAGAATGAGTTTGGGAGTGTTCCCTCCTCTGCAATTTTTTGGAAGAGTTTGAGAAGGATGGGTGTTAGCTCTTCTCTAAATATTTGATAGAATTCACCTGTGAAGCCATCTGGTCCTGGACTTTTGTTTGTTGGAAGATTTTTAATCACAGTTGCAGTTTCAGTGCTTGTGATTGGTCTGTTCATATTTTCTATTTCTTCCTGGTTCAGTCTTGGAAGGTTATACCTTTCTAAGAATTTGTCCATTTCTTCCAGGTTGTCCATTTTATTGGCATAGTGTTGCTTGTAATCGTCTCTTAGGATGCTTTGTATTTCTGCGGTGTCTGTTGTAACTCTCCTTTTTTGTTTCTAATTTTATTTTGTTTTTTAATTTTTGTTTTGAATTTTATTTTTTTATACAGCAGGTTCTTACTAGTTATCCATTTAATACATATTAGTGTATATATGTCAATCCCAATCTCCCAATTCATCACAGCCCCCCCCCCACCGCTTTCCCCCCTTCTAATTTTATTGATTTGAGTCCTCTCCCTCTTTTTCTTGATGAGTCTGGCTAATGGTTTATCAATTGTGTTTATCTTCTCAAAGAACCAGCTTTTAGTTTTATTGATCTTTGCTATTGTTTTCTTTGTTTCTATTTCATTTATTTTTGCTCTGATCTTTATGATTTCTTTCCTTCTACTAACTTTGGGTTTTGTTTGTTCTTCTTTCTCTAGTTCTTTTAGGTGTAAGGTTAGATTGTTTATTTGAGACGTTTGTTGTTTCTTGAGGTAGGATTGTATTGCTATAAACTCCCCTCTTAGGACTGCTTTTGCTGCATCCCATAGGTTTTGGATCATCGTGTTTTCATTGTCATTTGTCTCTAAGTATTTTTTGATTTCCTCTTTGATTTGTTCAGTAACCTCTTGGTTATTTAGTAACATATTGTTTAGCCTCCATGTGTTTGTGTTTTTTACGTTTTTTTCCCTGTAATTGATTTATTTATTTATTTATTTATTTATTTATTTTTTGGCTGCGTTGGGTCTGCATTGCTGTGCGCGGGCTTTCTCTAGTTGCATTGAGCAGGGGCTACTCTTTGTTGCGGTGCGCTGGCTTCTCATTGCAGTGGCTTCTCTTGTGGAGCACAGGCTCTAGACGTGCGGGCTCCAGTAGTTGTGGCACGTGGGCTCAGTAGTTGTGGCTCACAGGCTCTAGAGCGCAGGCTCAGTAGTTGTGGCACACGGGCTTAGTTCCTCCGTGGCATGTGGGATCTTCCCAGACCAGGGCTCAAACCCGTGTCCCCTGCATTGGCAGGCGGATTCTTAACCACTGCACCACCAGGGAACTCCCTGTAATTGATTTCTAATCTCATAGCATTGTGGTCAGAAAAGATGCTTGATATGATTTCAATTTTCTTAAATTTACTGAGGCTTGATTTGTGACCCAAGATGTGATCTACCCTGAGAATGTTCCGTGCGCACTTGAGAAGAAAGTGTAATCTGTTCTTTTTGGAAGAAATGTCCTATAAATATCAATTAAATCTATCTGGTCTATTGTGTCCTTTAAAGCTTGTGTTTCTTTATTAATTTTCTGTTTGGATGATCTGTCCATTGGTGTAAGTGAGGTGTTAAAGTCCCCCACTATTATTGTGTTCCTGTCGATTTCCTCTTTTATAGCTGTTAGCAGTTGCCTTATGTATTGAGGTGCTCCTATGTTGGCTGCATATATATTTATAATTGTTATATCTTCTTCTTGGATTGATCCCTGGATCATTATGTTGTGTCCTTCCTTGTCTCTTGTAACATTCTTTATTTTAAAGTCTATTTTATCTGATATGAGTGTTGCTGCTCCAGCTTCCTTTTGATTTCCATTTGCATGGAATATCTTTTTCCATCCCCTCACTTTCAGTCTGTATGTGTCCCTAGGTCTGAAGTGGGTCTCTTGTAGACAGCATATATATGGGTCTTGTTTTTGTATCCATTCAGCAAGCCTGTGTCTTTTGGCTGGAGCATTTAATCCATTCACGTTTAAGGTAATTATCGATATGTATGTTCCTATGACCATTTTCTTAATTTTGGGGGTTTGTTTTTGTAGGTCCTTTTCTTCTCTTGTGTTTCCCACTTAGAGAAGTTCCTTTAGCATCTGTTGTAGAGCTGGTTTGGTGGTGCTGAATTCTTTAGCTTTTGCTTGTCTGTAAAGCTTTTGATTTCTCTGTCGAATCTGAATGAGATCCTTGCCGGGTAGAGTAATCTTGGTTGTCGGTTCTTCCCTTTCATCACTTTAAATATGTCATGCCACTCCCTTCTGGCTTGTAGAGTTTCTGCTGAGAAATCAGCTGTTAACCTTATGGGAGTTCCCTTGTATGTTATTTGTCGTTTTTCCCTTGCTGCTTTTGATAATTTTTCTTTGTCTTTAATTTTTGCCAATTTGATTACTATGTGTCTTGGCGTGTTTCTCCTTGGGTTTATCCTGTATGGGACTCTCTGTGCTTCCTGGACTTGGGTGGCTATTTCCTTTCCCATGTTAGGGAAGTTTTTGACTATAATCTCTTCAAATATTTTCTCGGGTCCTTTCTCTCTCTCTTCTCCTTCTGGGACCCCTGTGATGCGAATGTTGTTGCATTTAATGTTGTCCCAGAGGTCTCTTAGGCCGTCTTCATTTCTTTTCATTCTTTTTTCTTTAGTCTGTTCCACAGCAGTGAATTCCACCATTCTGTCTTCCAGGTCACTTATCTGTTCTTCTGCCTCAGTTATTCTGCTATTGATTCCTTCTAGTGTAGTTTTCATTTCATTTATTGTATTGTTCATCTCTGTTTGTTCTTTAATTCTTCTAGGTCTTTGTTAAACATTTCTTGTATCTTCTCGATCTTTGCCTCCATTCTTTTCCCCAGTTCCTGGATCATCTTCACTATCATTATTCTGAATTATTTTTCTGGAAGGTTGTCTATCTCCCCTTCATTTAGTTGTTTTTCTGGGGTTTTATCTTGTTTCTTCATCTAGTACATAGCCCTCTGCCTTTTCATCTTGTCTGTCTTTCTGTGAATGTGGTTTTTGTTCCACAGGCTGCAGGATTGTAGTTCTTCTTGCTTCTGCTGTCTGCCCTCTGGTGGATTAGCTACAGGTGCCTTTCAACTTTTATTTCTCTTATTCCTTTAATCAAATTCTTTATAATAATGAGCATATATTATTTTAGTAATCATTAAAAAATAAGATACTTCCACTTTGGAAAACTGAACAATAGTTCATTTTTCTGTCACAGTGATAATTGCACCAAACTTGGTCCCTTGAAGGAAAGGGCTACATGCCCTGCCCTGTACGACTAGGGTCTGGCTTACTGGGTGCCCCAAGATAGGTGCTCAACATACGTTTACACAAGTGTAATTGATCACTGTTTCTTATCTGGATAGCTCAGTGGATAGTAGGTAATGACCTACTATTTCTGAGATGAGAAACATGAAAAAGGTATAAACTCAGAATGTGTGCATTCTGAGTTTCTCATAGATCATTAATTGGGCACTGGGAATACAAATTTGGAGATCAGAGATGGAGATATGAAGCTCCTCTGAAGAGAGGTGATTAGTCGAATATGTGGGTATAGAGTGGGAGCGTGGGCTTTCAGTTTCATCCCGCTCCTCCCCACAAGACCAAGTCCAAATATTTTTCAACAATGACACCCATTCCACAATAATTTTCTGAGCACCTACCACATACCAGGCACTAATGGTACAGGAGTGAACAAGAAATGTTCAAATGTCTCTGCCCTCGAGCAGTTTATGTTTTTTTTTTTTTTTTTTTTAATGAGGATCTTGAATCAGATGCGTATGTTTGATTGATTGATTGATTGATTGATTTTGGCTGTGTTGGGTCTTCGTTTCTGTGCGAGGGCTTTCTCCAGTTGTGGCAAGCGGGGGCCACTCTTCATCGCGATGCGCGGGCCTCTCTCGTTGCGGAGCACAGGCTCCAGACGCGCAGGCTCAGCAGCTGTGGCTCACGGGCCCAGCCGCTCTGCGGCATGTGGGATCTTCCCAGGCCAGGGCTCGAACCCGTGTCCCCTGCATTAGCAGGCAGATTCTCAACCACTGCGCCACCAGGGAAGCCCCAGTTTATGTTTTATGGTGAGAGGTAGACAACAAGCAATAGTGAGACAAATAATTAAAATACAGAGTGTATTCTATAGTGATAAGGAGGAAGAACATGGAACGGGAAAGGGAACTCCAGGTGTTGCCATTTTTGACAGGGTAAGTCAAGGCAGGCCTTGCTGAGGACATAACATTTGAGTGTCAGACCTTAAGGAGGTACCAGGTAACTGTGACTACTGGGGAGCACAGTCCAGATAAAGGGAACAAAGAGGGCCAAGGCCTTGAGGTGGGAACATGCTTGTGTTTAGAGGAGCAGCAAGGAGTTCAGTGTGTCTGGATGAGTAAGGGGGTCAGTGGTGGAGGAGTTCAGGGAGATAATGAGAGGTAGAAGGGAGGTGGTGGACAGATCCCATGAGGCCTCATCAACAGACTGTTGGAGGAACTTTGACTTTTACTCTAAGTGACATGGGAAGCTTCTGAAGTTTGATTAGAGGAGTAGGTAGCATAACTTGATTTGTGTTTTAAACTGACCAGTCTGGTTCCTATCTTGATAATGAATGGATAAAGGGCAAGGGAGAAGCTGGGAGAACATTAAGGAAGTTATGGCAGTAATAGGTGATGGGCGTGTGGGCTGGAGTGGTGGCAGTGGAAGAGATAAGAAGAGGTCAGGTCCTGGATATATTTTGCAAGTGCAGCCAACATAATATGCTCATGGATTTGATGTGGCACATGAGAGGAAGAGGGAAGCAAGGATAACTCCATGGTTTTGGGCATGAGCAACAGGAATGATGGAGTTGCTGAGAGGTGAAGACCTCAGGGAGAGTGGTTTTGGGTAGGAATTTAGGAGTTCAGTTATAGAGATGATAACTTTGAGATGCCCTTATATATCCAAGAGGAAATGGAGAGTAGGTGGTTGGCTATGTGAGCCTAGAGTTCAGGGGCGTGATCCAGGCTGAATACATACATGGGAGAGTTCTCAGCAGATCAGTAATGTTTCAACTGTGAGAATGGATGAGATCATCTAGGAAAAAGTGCAGAGAGAAAAGGGGTCTGGGGACTGAGCTCTGGAGCCCCCCACCCTTTAAAGCAGAGGAGAAAAAGACCAAGCAGCAAAGGAGAATGAATGAGTGGTCGGTGAGGGAGGAGGAGAAGCAGAGGTGAGCTGCATCCCAGTGTGTTTCTAGGTAGAGGACCTGCTACAGCAGGGTCAAGGGCAATGAGGACCAAGTACCGTCCATTGAATTTAGCCGGGTGGAGGTCAGGTCACAGGTGACCAGACAAGAACAATGTGGTGGAGGTGCGGGGTGGGAGGTGGGGTGACTGAAGGAGGTTCAAAAGAGAATTCAGGGTAACAGGGTGAGAGAGTGTCATGGACATATATACACTACCAAATGTAAAATAGGTAACTAGTGGGAAGCAGCCGCATAGCACAGGGAGATCAGCTGGGTGCTTTGTGACCACCTAGAGGGGTGGGATGGGGAGGGTGGGAGGGAGGGAGATGCAAGAGGGAAGAGAAATGGGAACATATTGTATATGTATAGCTGATTCACTTTGTTATAAAGCAGAAGCTAACACACCATTGTAAGGCAATTATACTTCAATAAAGATGTTTAAAAAAATAATAAATAAATAAATAAATAAATAAAGAGAATGCAAAGAGAGGAATCGGAGACAGTTTAAACAACTTTTTGAGGGAATTTTGCTGCAAAGGAGAATAGGAGGCATAGAGCCTCCTGGAGAGAGAGATGAATCCAAGAAAGTATCTTCTTTCTTTTTTCTCTTTTTTAAGATGGGAGAAATGGCAGTGGTGTGTATCCCCCTAGCACCCAGCCCATCATACTCGTTTGATAAGCATTTGTTGAACTGACACGAGCGGATCTAAGGGTAAGACATGAGCAAATATCCCCATCATCGCTGAATGATGTCAAATAAGTGAAATGAGAAAAAAATCCCGATGCTTCCTATAAGAGACTGAACATTAACGCTTGGAGACTTGTGGCTATGGGGATTCCTTTACCGTCTTCCTGTACTTAATACACTGCTTTTTAACAACACAGGGTCAGGATCTATTTTTAAGTGGAAACTTTTGGGTTGAAATTTTTTAAGTGCACACAAGTATAGGGAAGAAAATAGCAATGACCCACATTCCCACCAGGCAGAATTAAGTACTATTAACATGTGGGCATATTTGTTTCCAGCCTTTTCATTCAATGCTCCGTTTTTAAAACCTACACGGTGAAATTATGTGCTAAAAAACATGATGTGTGTCAGTGTGTGTGTGCACACTGTGAACTCACACATACATACCTGCTCACACATTTGTGGCTTTTTGCTTGCTCTTTCCTGGAGTTTCCGAGTTGGTAGGTGCTGTGTTATAAACTGCTATGGCAATAATGGAATCATGAAGCCATGACTTCACATGTCAGTATACAGAATGCACTGGCCGAAGAATACTTTTTTAAACATAAAAACTGTAAGTCATCTGTGCACACAGGAAAAAATTCTAACACTACCCTTCTGGCCTACAGTCCTTCGGTTTTTCTTTCCAGACACAACTGGCATGGCCAGCTCCTTGTGAATGTTTCCAGAAATAGTACTTGCATATGCAAACATGTATTTTCTATTTTCCTACACAGATGGTAGCATACTGTTGTATACGGTTTGGTACTTAAGCACAGGGTTTTGAAAATTTTGGAAGTGCTTCTTAGCAGTAAGCTTTCTTTTTTTTTAAATTTGTTTTATTGAGGTATAGTTGACATATAAAAACAGTAAGTTTTCTACATGTGCAAATTAGCAGTCATGCTCTTCCTTCTTGCCTGGTTTCAGACAATTAACTCAGGGTTGTGGGCAGGGGGGGTGTCAAGAATGTTCTACACTAGCTGGACAGGTCCCTTCAAATCACAGACTCCCATGTCAGTGCCACACAGTTTGTTCTGACTCTCTCTGGTTGAACTTACTTACTTCAAAGCCCACAAGAAAACCCTTTATATTTTTGGTAGCTAAACCAAAGTCCTGCAGAACACAACAAAACCAAACAGGGGGAAATTTGGGGCTCAGCTTAAAATACAGATGGGCAAGCCCATACTTAGTTGCTGGAATAACAGCCAGCTGGGAGGGTCCAGCTAAATTTAGCTTGGAACCTTACACACTGGTCAGCTCCAAAGTCAACAGCCCCCATCCCCCCACAGAGCACTCTCCCCCATCTCTGAAGCCGGTAGAGAAGAAGGAACAACCTGCTTGTCCAAAATGCTGACTTTGCAAAAACCACCTAGTCGATCTGGTGTGAGTTAATAGGTTGTAAAAGCTTCGATTTACAGCTGATCAATAGGCAAACAGTGTGATTTGTTGCCGGGGGAATATAGAGCACAGGGACCAGGATGAGGCCAAACAGTGGGAAAGGTTAATTAACATTGTAAAGTTCATTTAAAATTTTCTTTAAGAAAGCAAGAAGGAGGACAAACTGGAACTGTAGGTGGGTCTCGAGGTCAAGGCTGGCCTGAAGGAAAACGGAAGGTGAGCAGAACCGGGGTGCTCCACCAGCCCTCCTGGGAGGCCGCCACGTACACCCTGTCCCGGACCCCAGGGGGGCGCTGCAAAGGACAGGGAGCCCCATGCACGGGCTCAGTCTTGGCTTTATGACGTGGTGGGCCTCAGTTTCCTGGTTTGTTCAAGTGGCAGAGCTGGAGTAGATGAACACCCCCCTCCCCCAGGCCTGGAATTCTTGGTGATTTGGGCCTCCTACAACTACATGCCTTGCAGCCTGGAGCTCGCTACACCCTCTACCCTCACTCTCTGGAAACCCAAGTAGGGAGGAGGGACACACAGGGCCCCTAGTGCCTCAAGATGAGACCACGTGTTGAAAACATAACTTGCTAAGCGGGGAGGATTAGGCCCCTGAGAGATCCTGGCATCCACCCCGATCCTGAAGACGCCCTGGCACTGGCACCGGGGGAGGCCTGACAGCTTGCACAGAAACTCAGATGTGAGCTGGGCCTCCTCTAGGAGAGGCATGTGACATACTTTATGGAAAAAAAACAAGACGAGGTTGCCAAGTGTAGCCTAGGTGGTGCCCAGGGAGTGACTGCAGTGAGGAGCAGGACGTCTGTTGTACTCACTGTGCTTGCATGTGCAGAATAATGTACGTCGTGAGGCCCCTACCCACTGGATGGAGGTAAAGAGGAGCCAGATTGAGTCTGACCAGTTTCGACTTCGATGCAGTGATCACTACACCGTCTTTAGGGTGACTTCTGTCTCCATGCTGCTCAATCTTCCGGGCTCGCCTCCACTCCTCTGCTCCTATCTTAGAAGCTGCCTAGCGGAGGAGCGGCAGCAGAGGCCTCCCAGGATGTCATGGCAGTCGGGGGTGGGATGGGCCCCCGGGCTTATGCTGGTCTGTGCGTGTGAACACTCTCCGGGACCCCTAAGCTGTGGCTGGGCTGGTTTGATGTTTCACTGGTCTCAGCTGCCTGTGAATTCCTGGTGTGTTCTTTCTCAGTCTATTTGTGGGCCCGCTGCCCCTCCCCGTGGATCTGGGCTCCCCTTGCCTCTCTGTCATCACAGACACCTCTGAATCTCTGCCACCCTCTCCCCCTGGGCCCCGGCCAGGCTGCCCCACACAGCCTTGGCTGCAGGGTCACTTTGTCCCCCGCCACATTAGGGCCCTGGCAGATCTCCTGGCTCAAGGGGGCAAAAAGGTGCTCCAGATGCAAGCTAGACCCTCTCTCTGGCTGTGCCCTTCACACCTCGGAGGTGGGGTGTAGGGGTAGATGTTCCCCCTGGAGACGGCGTGCTGCCTCCTCAGGTCCTGGTGGAACAGGGGAGGTCCTGGGGGTGTGCACTGCAGTGAGAACTGAGGGTTCCGCAGTCTCACAGGCCTGCTTCAGCCGCAGCTTTGTACTGAGTGGGGGTATGGCTTCAGGCCAGGGTCTTGACCACTGCCTAACCAGGGGAAGGATACACACCTCACAGGATGTGCTAATAGTCGATGAGATTTTCTATAAAGCAAGCAGCTCCTTTTTGAGGCAGAAGAGCTAGCGTGTAGAGGAAAGAAGTATCCTTTGCTAGCGAAGCAGCGGGTGGTAGGATCCCTCCCTAAGAATTCTCATCCTGCCCCTGCCCCATCCCCATGCAGCACCTGAACTGGGCATGTGCCAGTTCCTGCTTTTTCTGAGTCTGTTTATCAGTGTCTCAGTGACTGAAATACCACCCTCTGATTTGGCCAATAAGTCATTTTTAAAAATAGCAAATTTTATGTTACTTCAATTATCAAATCTCCTGGGGATGAAGTCAATTTACAGAGATCGGTGGACATTGCAGTAAAGGGCGTTGCTTCCTCTCTGGGTTTGCACGCAGTGTGTGAAGGCGCCAGGAAGGCGCGCGTCATTGGCAAGTAGGGAGCTGGTTATGGCACCTCCCTCGGGAAGACGGTGAAGGAATTTGAAATCAACCCGCACACCAAGTACACTTGCTCCTTCTGTGGCAAAACCAAAAGGAAGAGGTGAGCCGCTGGGGCTCTGGTGCTCTGGTGCCTGGGGCAACACCGTCACCTCCGCTGTCACCGTGAAGGCAGCCGTCAGATGACTGAAGGGACGGAAGGACCTGTAGACTCTGCCCCACCGGAAACGCCGACAGCTCGACCAAATGGGCGAACTTACGTAACGAAGAAAAGAAGGGTCCTGGGGCCCCGCACTGCTTCCTTAGGCTAACCCGCGGCACGGTGCATGCTGTCTTGGGTCCACTGAGGGTAACGGGGGGGACTCCCCAGAGTCGGGACGCCTTCCAGGTCCCTCTTCTGTCGCAGGCTCTCCACTTCACAAGCTCCTCCCTCTCTCTTGTCAGCCCACCCCCAGGTGAACGTCCAGTTCCCTGTAGCCGCCTTTGGCTGTAGGGAAGGTTAAGGTAACCAGTTCTTCCACAGAAGGTGTGACCCTGCCAAGTTTTCATTTCAAGCCTTCTGTCGTTAACTTTTTCCTCTCTTTAACAGGGTTTCAGGTCTCTGTAGGTAGCGGAGGAGAGGTCCATTTTCAGGGCAATGGCTATGGACCAGTAGGTGCTCCAGAATTGTCCCAGGCCTGGTGGTGACAGGTTGGCCCTTACGGAACCCTGGGTAGTGAACCAGGGCCTAAGAGTCCCCTGCTTCCTCCAATCAGCGTGGTCCAGCGGGATGGAGCCTGACCCCAAGAGAGCTGATGAGAGGGGGAACTTGGGCCTCTTTTTGCGAGCCTCTCACGTTCACTTTCCTACCTAAAGACAGACCCACTTCCTTCCTGTCTCCTCACATCTGTCCCTGCCTTGCCTGCTTTGACCCCGAGACTCCTAGACACATACATTATCATACAAGTGACAGCATTTTAGATCATATTTAATGATTTCTTTCTACCAACCTTCCTGGCCTTATTTCCTATACCTTACCTCCCCTTTCGCCCGATTTTTTAAAAAATTAATTAATTAATTAATTTTTGGCTGCGTTGGGTCTTCGTTGCTGCACGCGGGCTTTCTCTAGTTGCGGCGAGCGGGGGCTACTCTTACTTGCGGTGCGCGGGCTTCTCACTGCAGTGGCTTCCCTTGTTGCAGAGCATGGGCTATAGGTGCGCGGGCTTCAGTAGTTGTGACTCGCGGGCTCTAGAGTGCAGGCTCAGTAGTTGTGGCGCATGGGCTTAGTTGCTCCGTGGCATGTGGGATCTTCCCAGCCCAGGGCTCAAACCCGTGTCCCCTGCGTTAGGCAGGCAGATTCTTAACCACTGCACCACCAGAGAAGCCCTCTCCCCCGATTTTATTTTTCCCTCTACTGATAAAATGTCTGCCAAGGAAATGTCATTGGAACCATTCTTTTTGTTAATAGAGGTATTATTTTATAGGAAGTCCACAAGGCACTTTGAGGACATAAAATGCCACATCAATAATATAACTAGAGCAGAAACATTGACTTGAGACTAAAAACCCAAAAGAGGAATTAGAAACATATTGTTCCTTAACTTCAGGGGCTGGAGAAGGGAAGGAAGCAGTTTAATTTGAGGGCTATCCCTGATGGGGAATTCGGTCATGCCAGGACAGTTGCAAGCCAGAGGGAAAATTTGGTAAAATCAGAAGAGGTTTGTTGTGTAACAATGCTATTACAATGTCTGTGCTCTTCTTGGAGGTGAACTCAGGCAACTGAAATAAGAGCAGGCAGGTTAAAATGTCACGTTGCTGAGCTATGAGGAATTGCCCTCCCAGATATGTTGTTTGACTTCTGGTTACTTCTCTCCACGATTCAAGTTATTTAGGTACCTTGTAGAATCCAAACAAGGCCATGGTAGCTCACAAACAGGTTGGTCCGTTATTGGTTTGCTGGAGTGTAAGTTGGGACCTATGCTTTTCATTCCACTTCTTTTTTAAAAGACAGTTTTATGTTTTGTCTTAAGCCACCACAAAACCAAATCTGGAGGTATGTGGTATCTAAATAAAATGCAGTTAAAATGTCCTTGCTGTCAGATGCAAATTCTTCAGTGCCCACACCCCATCGCCCTTACTGCAAAATTGAGAACAAACACCTCAACCCCGAGTTCCAGGATCTCTATGGAGGGCCTCAGTGGGCCTCTCTGGTTCTTTCTCACTGTTCCCCACATGGAAACAACCACCTTCTTCTTCTGTGAAGCCAGCACCCATCTTGGCCCCCAAACCGGACCCCGTCCTCTTCTGCATTCACAATGCGTGTCCCTTTTCATGGCACTGCCCTCATTTTGTCTTGCAGTAGACGCATTTACTTACCTTTCTGCCTATTTCTCCACACAAACCATCTCCCAAACCACACATCGTAGGGCCTCGGAGGGCAAGGACCATGCTTACTTGTCTTTGCAATCCCTTGAGTGCTGAGAATAATATCTTGAAATAGTTAAGAGCTGATAACTATATGTTGGTTAGTGGCGGGTCAGAAATTTTTTATAAGGACATTATGAAGCTAGTTGTACCTCAGTCATCCATGGGAGTTAACCTGTGCTAATTTTTTGAGCCAGAGGCAACAGGAATTCTACAACCTACCAGGTAAGCCCACCTTTTAATTGAATCACTTTCAGAACAAAGCTTTTATTATTTTGGCAAACTGGAAGACAAAGCTTCTGCAAATTTAAACATTTTCTCTAACTTCAACTTTCATAAAGTTACAGAAAAGCTTGTTGACCCTTTATAAACTTGGAGAGAGATATTAAGTCAGTTTTTTTTTTTTTTAAAGGCTAGTAAGCAATTTGGTCTAAATAGGAAGGAATAAAAAAAAAGAAGAAGAAGACTCAGCTTTGAGATGGGCACATTTAAAAATTGTTTTCCTACTTAGGGACTTCCCTGGTGGCGCAGTGGTTAAGAATCCGCCTGCCAATGCAGGGGACACGGGTTCAAGCCCTGGTCCGGGAAGAGCCCACATGCCGCGGAGCAACTAAGCCCGTGCGCCACAACTACTGAGCCTGCGCTCTAGAACCCGGGAGACACATCTACTGAAGCCCGTGCGTCTAGAACCCATGGCCCGCGACAAGAGAAGCCACCGCAATGAGAAGCCCGCGTACCGCAACGAAGAGTAGCCCCCGCTCGCCGCAACTAGAGAAAGCCCATGCACAGCAATGAAGACCCAACACAGTCAAAAATTTAAAAATAAATAAAAAAATAAGTAAATTTATTAAAAAAAAATTTGTTTTCCTACTTAAAAGCAAGACTCACGGCTTGCTCAATAACTCATTTAACGAAGGATACCAAACAGCTCTAGTTCTTCTTGCCAAATAATGATGCATACTCTGGCTATTAAAAGACAGTCTAAAGAGGCCTTACTTACTTACTTCCTCCACCTTACTCCCAAAAGGAATCGAGTCAGCTTTATGCAAATACACACAATATATCAAACTAAGAACAAACAAATAGAGGTAGGGAAAAAGGAAAATAAAAGATAAAGACAAGGTAAAGTTAGTATGTAGAAATGTATGTCAGAAATTCTTGAACTTTTGAGTTTAGATCTGGGTGTCCTGGGGACCAAAGCAAAGAAAGGAACGCAACTGACTGCAAATTTCACAGTGTATCAAAGCTTAGTTCCTCAGTGTCTACGTGCCAGGCACTGCACCCACCTCTCAGTGGTTTTCTTCATTTGGGTTAGTTAGTCTGGTGCCTGCCGTGATGGGCCACATGTGTTTGAAACCATAGGATAGAGGGGAGTCCTCAGTTTAGCCTGTGGACCTGCTGTCTGTAAGCACAATGCCCATTCTTTTCAAGAGTCAACCCAGTGAGGGTGAGAAAAATAAGTCAAAAGGAGAAGAACTCATTTCCATGCCAGCATCACATGATCAGTAGTGATCAAAGTTATGAGAGTTGCCTCCAAAAAGACCCTAGAAAAGTCCAAAGAGGCAAGAGTCCTTAACATCTTGACAATTAACATTTTCCTCTTCCTGCCCTCCAGAAGCCATGATATTCTCTGGTCTCTAAAGCCCCAGCCTGCTTTCCCCAGAGTCCTCTGCCAAGTGCCCTGGCTCCAAAATTGCCTCTCTTCCTTTTCTGAAGGGAAAAAAGATGACACACTTCTCTCTCAGATAGCCGTGTAAGTAAAATAATTAATACAATGATGTGCATGACTGATATATACGCCACCCAGGAATAGATTGTATTTTTTTAAGAGTGGCTTTTTAACCCACTTAAAACTCGAATTAACTGACTGGAGAGTTGATTGATTAATAGATTGTGTGTGTAGAGCAGAGTGAGAGATTTTTAAACGATGATACCTTCTTTATATGTCTTGCATGCCTTTAGTGACCATTTCATCATCCATCAAAGGCAAAGGATTTAGCAACTTGACCTCCAGCTTCTAAAAACTGGCTACTGTTGCCCTAGTGATATGTGAGACACACTGGAGTCACTTAAGCAGTTACCTCACTAAGCCTCAGTCTTAATTTATAAAGAGGAATAACAGTAGACGTTACTTTAGGGAATTTGGACATGAAAGTAATAGGAGTGCTTTTTCTTCCCTCTTTTGCTATCAGTCACCCTCCCTCCCTCATCCCTTCGTCAAATGTATACCTACTGAAAAACTGGTTTCATGCTTGAAATTGTATGTCCTCAAAAGCACTTTTCTTCCCACCCTGCCTGAAGTTGCACTGTTTCTGGACAGTATACAGTGTCTGCTCATGTATCATTCCACTGTCCAACTTCCACATATATCTTTCCTATTGGTGTTGTCTCATAATTAAGGCTATATGCCTGATGGTTGGCTAGTTGTGCCAATGGGTTGGATGTGGAGTACTCACTGCTAACCACTCAAGATTTAGATGGTCCATGCCCCACCTGCCCCAAACTGTTTTGTCCTACATCAGTTGCCAGTGGAGCAGAATTGTCAGTGGCAATCATCAAGGGATAGCACCTTGTGAATGGATATATATATATGTGTGTGTATATGCATAGATATATGTTCATTCTTTGTGCTTTTTTGTATTGAGGTCCAAATTGTGCTGTATTTTGCCCTATGTATAGCTAGGTTCCAGATATGACCATCTGGGTAATTTTGAGCTTCTCAATAAACAATTCCCAATATTTTGAACATGTTTTAAAATAATCACCAATAGTGACAGAGTACTTTGGTTAGACAAGCCTTCCCAAATAATAACTATAATATTTGGGAAAAAATTTTTTAATGAAAATGACTACCAGAAAGCACTGAAGAATAATCAAAAGCTGAGAGAAACTGGACAAGAATCTACCATGGTGAGATTTGCTATTTGCAGCAGCTATTTGCTTTTGATAACTTCCCAATCTCTGTGCAGCTCAGAGGCAGCAAAAATCCACAGTCTCACTGGGTCAAAGAGTTAGCTGGCAGAGTTTGGTATGGGATACCAACACATACCCAACAGAATTGCTAAAATTTAAAAGAGTTATAAAGCTAAACGTTAGAATATGGAGTAACTGGAATTCTCATATGTTGATGTGTCAAGTTGGATATATGTTGGACTATAAAATGGTACAACCACTTTGGAAAATGGCTTGACAGTGTCATACAATTAACATAGAGCTACACTTTGACTTAGCAATTCCATTCCTAGGCATTATCCAAGAGAAATGAAAACATACACACACACACTCACACACACACACACAAACAAAAACAAACAAAAAAACCCCGCTTGTACAAGGATGTTCATAGCAGCTTTTTTTTTTAAACAATAGCCAAAAGCTGGAAGCAACTCACTGTCCATCAACCAGATAGTAAGACCTATCTAACAATGGTCCTTGCACTTAAGAACCAGTATTCTCACAATGCGATGCCTCACAGCAGTAATCGAGAAGGAATTACTCAACAAAATGGGTTACCCTCACAAATATTGTGCCGAGTGGAAGAAGGCAGATTGAAAGAGGATGGTTCCATTTATGTGAAGTTCTAGAACAGGCAAAAATAATCAAAAGTTAAAAAATCAAAACAGTGGCTTATCTCTGATTGGGGAATGACTAAGAGGAGACATGAGAGAACTTTCTGAGGAGATGGGAAAGTTCTGTATTGTGATAGGACTGGAGGTTATGTGGGAGTGTTTGTTTGCCAGTATTACACGGTTAAGATTTGTGTGTTTTAATGTGTAGAAATTACCTAAAAGAATGAACGATAACAATTGTAACTGAGCGTGTGGGGGTGGGCAGTGGAGATACAGATGAAACAAGAATGGCAGAATATTAATAATTGTTGCAGCTGGAGGTTGGGTACATGGGGGTTCATTTTCTGTTCACTTTGTATGCATTGGAAATTTTCCATAATAGAAGTTTTAAAAAATATAAGAGCTAATATATAATTCCTTTTGACTACAGCAAGACCCACTGAACATTATCTAGTATTTTTAATTAGCTGGAGGTTAAAAATGAGAAATTAAGTGGCTTTCATCATGAATGTGTTTCTCTTTATTTCTTGAATCATTTTCATTTGTTTCAATGTTCAAAAATAGAAGAGAGGTCATCACTGTAATGCAGTCTCAGTACTAAACTTTATAACTAACATTTCCGCAGACAGCAGACTAAAGAATTCTAATTTTATGAGAAAATTCACAAGTGTTCATGGTAGCAAGTTGTATGAGCATATAATTTGATAAACCCAAAACATTCAATTGTCTAATTTTTAAAAAATTCTACTGAACTATACACTTTAAAATGGTTAGAATATTATGTGTATTTTACCACAATTTAAAAAATTTATGTAAGAAAAATGTTCCAGATGAAGAGATAAAATGGTTTTCTTTTTCCTCCACATACTCAATATTTATTTCTCTTGCCCTTGGATGTCACATGTTACTCAGTATTACAGTTCCTGGAAATAAAATACTTTAAAAAATATTTCCAATAATTGTCTTCAAGTTTCCAACAAGCAAAGATCCAGGATTCCAATATTCTCTGAAATTTATAAACAGAAATGCTTCATGAACAGTTGCGTCATCTGTAAACTTCTTGATGAGTTTAATTTTAGCAGCTTGTTTTATATCAGCCTTTTTATTTCATAATTTAAAACCCCAATTTTGGGGTGGGGGGCCAGAAGGAGAAGAAATAGGATGGCTTTCATGCATAAAGAACATTTCAGTATAAATTCACTGAAGCAATCCTTAGAGAAAGAGGTGGCATTGTAGAACCAACTTTTCGTAACTTTTTTTTTTTTTAAAGCAGTATTTATTTATTTATTTTTGGCTGTGTTGGGTCTTCATTTCTGTGCGAGGGCTTTCTCCAGTTGCGGCAAGCGGGGGCCACTCTTCATCGCGGTGCGCGGGCCTCTCATTGTCGCGGCCTCTCTTGTTGCGGAGCACAGGCTCCAGACACGCAGGCTCAGCAGTTGTGGCTCACGGGCCCAGCCGCTCCACGGCATGTGGGATCTTCCCAGACCAGGGCTCGAACCCCTGTCCCCTGCATTGGCAGGCAGATTCTCAACCACTGCGCCGTCAGGGAAGCCCCCGTAACGTTTTAATTTGTATTTTCTTCAAGTGTATAAGCTTTCACACTGGAAGGTCTCTGGCTGGGCTACTGGGGTGGTTTTGAAATCTCTGTTTCCTGGGAGCTCGGTGGTTTTAGAGACAGAACAGATATCCCTCCAGGGTAGCTTTGGGCAACCAGGCAGCAGGAACAACTCAGCAGTCCTGGCCAGGGAGTAGGGCTGGAGTGAGAGTTTTTTGGAATGAATGAATACCTACTACTATTTTCCGTCGTTGAGTCATTTGGTTGGAGAGATCAAGTCTTGAGAGAAAGAGTCTGATTGACTGAGCTTAGGCCTGAGCCTGCCCCTGGCTGTTGGAGTGAGGGGGATGCGGGCGGGGTTGTGACAGGAGGTTTGTGCCAGAAGGAACCTCCAGGAACTCCTTCAGCCTTCTCGGTGTCAGGACAGAGTGTCTTCGATTACTGAACATACTGGAGGAAATGAAATTCACAAAAGGAAGTAGGATGTTGTTGCAGTTGGGGGATGGATGGGTCCACTTCTGAGAGGGAAAGCTCTTCAGAAGGGACTTTCCTAATATGGCCACATGTTACCCATCCATTTCATTTTCACGGATACACCCTCAGGCTCCTCCAGTACAAGAAGATGACCGTGCCTGTGTTCCCACTCATTCTCAATCATCCTTGCAATACTGGGCAGAGTGGGTAGATCGGGATACTTTGGGCTGCAAGGAAAACCTCAACTGGCTCAGACAATACAAAAAAGTATTATTTCACATAGCAAGTAGTCCTGAGATAGGATGGGTTGAGTCAGTGGCTAAGCAATGTTATCAAGGATCCACATGAATTCCATCTTTCTGCTCTGCCATTTTAAGTGGGTCAGTCACTGGATGGTGGCGGCAGCTCCAGAGTTAAAATCTCCACACACTATCCAGAGGCAGAACAAAGGGATTACTGTGTCCTTGTGTCTCTCTGTAAGAGCTATAAGAAACCTTTCTCAGAAGACCCTCAGCAGATGTCTTTTCATGCCTCATTGGTCAGAATTGGGTCACACAATTTTTTTGGCCAGCTACCATGAAGGAAAATGGCATTTCCACAACTGGCTTAATCGAGATAGCTGGGAATGGGGCCAGCCTGCCCCAGAGCTCATGGCCACAAAAAGTAAAATGGACAACTAGACAAAGTTGGGTTAAGTTTTGTGGACACGTCACATTTGTGGCTCCCTATAGTTGAGAAATTTCCCACATGATGAGTCCCAGATGGAAGCAGAACTCACCTTCCCAGTTGGTAGGTAAGTTTGGGTGCAGGTATGTTACCTGAACTCCACCAACCAGATACACCTGCACAAGACTTGGATTTAGAACCGAGCAAAGTGAGGGATTAGATGCCAGGCAGATTCCTTTTTCCAGTGAAGCTGGAGGAGCATTTCAGATAGACAATGCAGTTTTCTGAAACAGCTGAGTGGTAACATCTCACGCATTGCATCCACGTTATAGGTGGCAATGGCCATGGGTCTCCACTGGAGCAATCTGGTGGTATAATTTGGGTATCGTTCCAGGTTATATAGTCTTCAAGCCTGATTTTCCAGCCCTCCTGGGGATTCTGTGAGCTCCCTGTGTCCTTAAAGAAACCCCTTTCTAGCTTAAACTAGCTTGAGTTGGTGCTGTTGTTTATCACCAGGAACTCTGCAAGGAAGAAGTGAAGAATAGCTGTTGGGTAGGCAAAACCATGTCTACTCCAGCAGGGGATCAGTAGGTAGTCAGCACTGCAAAACACCAGGGGGCTGTATTCTATGGGGTGCACCCCACTTACGATGCCCTGCTGCTGAACCTGGCTTCCTTTCTCCATTGTCCTCCTTGGGATAACTCAAGGATTACTACCTTTTTCTGGAAGTCTGCTCTTACTGCCTGTCTTTTTAAGCAGTTCTAAATGGCTCCATACCCTGAGAACTTTCCCCCTTGGCCTAATGGGTAGGTGTAACTTAATACTGTGTGGAAGAAACCACAGACCAGTCTAGCCAAGTCAAGCCAAGCATAAATAAAATGGTTAAAAAAAAGAGATGCTGTATATGCATGATTCTGTATCCTCTTACAAATAACTAGAAGGTAATGAACCTTCCTTGCAATTTATTTAACATTTTTATTAAACAAATAAATTTATGGTAACATTAATGAAACTTTCAACAACAGAAGGAAAAACTGCACTTACAATTCTGCCCCTCCTGCTGCCTTGACAGAACTCCTTGTGCCTCTTAACACTATTATTTGCATATACCAATGCCTTTCATTAAGTGGGTACAACATATCTTACCTAACCACCAACTACACTCGCTAGATATTTAGGAGGCTTCCAAGCTTACAAACTTTCTTCTATTAATTTTGCATTAAGCAGGTGCAAAACATTGTTCTTCCTCTGAATAATGCAAATCACTGAATCAGGTAAACATTTTGAATGGCTTTGCCTGGCATTGCTGTTTTGCATTGCCATCATCAGAGTACATGTGGACCCGTTTTGCTACACCATCTCCAGCAACGAGTGTGTTTAAAATATCTTATTAATTTAATAGAAGCAAAATGCAACCTTATTGCTCTTTTATTTTGTATATTTTAATTATTATTGAGGTTTTCCTACGATTCTGATCGTGAAGACTCCCTCGTTCAGCATTATCATAGAATGTTCCGAGACAGAGTCAGCAGCAGGCTCATGGGTTGTAAATGTAATAATGGTGTGCATATTGTCAAGAATGTTTCAGAAGGTGCCATGTGGTTGTTTTCAGGAGCTGGTTTTAGGCAGAATTAATCCTTTTAGAGGGTTATTATATTGGATTGTCCTAGTTATGTCAAAGGATGGCCTGGGGGAGGGGACTTCTTCATTTATTTGAACATTGCTGAACATTTAATTTCAAATTTTCTGCTTAGTGCATAATTAAAAGTGTTCACTGAATTTGTGGCAGTCAATATAAACTGTAGTTTTGACATTTGAAAAATTTGAAATAGATTAATATTACAGAACTGCATTAGTTCTCTGTAGCATCCCTCCCAAAAATAGAACTGCTATTTTTTAGATAAATTACTCCTCTTTTTCTCTTATTTTCTCTGCTGCAAACATAAACAGTCACTTTTTAAAAAAAATTAGCCGTCAAAAGAAATTTACATTTTGGCAAACATTGCTTAATTTGGAATGCTAGTATAGAATTTCTCACAGAAAGCTGGGGTCCTGGAAAACAGAATGTTCTTTTTTGAACTGCACTTTGAAAAGGGAGACTAATTGTAACTCTTGCTTTTCCAGGCCTTGCCATCCTGGGGGAGGACAAACAAAAAAGTAACAAAAATAGTTTTTGGCTCCAAGTGCCCACCAATGGAAATGCTGTAACCCATGTCCTCTAAGTTCGTTTCTTCCCCTCCCAGATGACCCTCTGGATAAAACCTGCATCAATGGTAGCCATTTAATGTGCTCCCACTTGGTACCCTCCTCTTCTCTGCCCCCTGGTGGCTCAGTCTGCCATTGCTGCCTCCATATAGTTTGACCTTTTGCCCGAAAGCCACCTGCCCTTTGTCACTGCCCCCACCCTCCTGCCAGCCTCAGGTGTCTGCGGAAGCTGTTCTCGCTGAGAAGGAAAGGAATTTGTTCCTTCAGTGCATTATAGCAACCACTGCACAGTCACTCTCTGGTGAGCTCATGCCCTCAGAATCTTACAGGCCCTTTTCCTGAAAACCTTTACTCAGGTTTCCTTGGCCCTAGATCAAAGGACATTTAAGTGACACAATGTTATCATTGCCTCAGAAAAAGTCTCTCATCTCTCTTCAACAGCTGGAACAACTTGGACAGTCACGTGCAAAAGAATGAAGTTTGACCATTACCTACACCATACAAGAATTGACTCAAAATGGACCAAAGACTTTTAAATGTAAGAGTTAAAACTATGAAACTCTTAGAAGAAAAGAGGAAAAAATCTTCATGACCTTGGATTTGGCAATAGGTTCTTAGATATGACACCAAAAAACACAAGCAACAAAGGAAAAAAATAATCTTGACTAGGAGTGGGGCCAGCCATCCTTTATGACTGCACAAAAGAACCACATCTGCTTTTCATCCCGTGGAAGCTCCAGGAACCTAAGAGGTGACCCTACCTAACAGGTGTCTTTTATCTCTGCACTTGCTACAAAAGCTACCCCTGTTAGCTCCTAAGGTGGGCTATCTCCTCCCCATGACCGGAGGGGCGCTCTCTTACATGCCTTTCCTGGCTAACCATTGATTTCCCATGCCTCCAGCTCCTTCCCAGGCCTCTTGCCTTCACTTTCTTCTCCCTCAAATAGCTCATGGTACCACAGACTGTTGGAACCCACTTTCCTTCACACACCCAGAAAGGAAGGCCCAAGAAACTCCCATAGATTCTTTCTCCCACGTTACAAAGCAGTCAGGGGTGAGGCTTGACCTCAGACTCCAGGCCCTAAGCCCAGGGCTCTTTCCTGGGTAGTCTTTCCTGGGCCTCTGCTAACTGGAGACCCGGGAGGTTGGCGACCCCTGCAGGTGCCTGTCTGCAGGAGCCGATTTGCAGGAGAGCTTTTGGCTCACACTGACACTGATGGGAAAGGAAGGAGTTTGTTGGTGCTGAAAGGAATAGAGAAGTAAGAAAAAGAGGGATGAAGGGGTTCTGACCCTCAGCCAGGCCTGTGGACCGGTTTTGAGCCCCCGAGGGAGGAGCAGGTGAGAAGTGAGGATCCTCTGTTTGTGAATGGCTGTGTGAGGCTCTGGGCGGAAGCAGTGCTGGCCCGGGCCCTGGAGACGAGGTGCACAGAGGACCAGGAGAGCCCACCCCAACGCTCCCACTCCAGGCTGGCACCAGTGGGCAGGAGGGAAGACCACACTCTCCCAAAGAAAGGGCTCCCACAGCTGGGGCAGTGAGGAGCCCTTGAGATGGCGTGAGCTGAGGAGCGTGATGGGACTTGTTTCTGATCACAGGTGAGAATGCACAGCCTTAGGCACTCCCAGAAATAACTGACAAGAGACTGGCGGTAGGCGGGGCTAGAGGGGGCTGGGGGTGACTGTCAGTGGACTGATACGGTGGAACATACAAGGTACACATCATGGCATTCTGGCCCTGAATATCATCTTCTCAAGCCCACATTCACTTGTTCATTTATTCAACAAGTATTGATTAAACATCTATATGTTCTGGCTACCATTCTCGTATCAAGGATACCCAAAGGTGAGCGAGAGGGACAAACCCTCTGCTCTCAAGTGCTTACCATCCTGCTAGCTACGCAGTTCCATTCTCTTCTCCTTGGGGTTCTCCTCTCTAGGACCCAAATGAACAAGAAGTATAATATACAGTGAGAAAAATAATAACCAAAAAAGAGATGGTTTGGAGCATCTTTAAAAACTTGCTACAGAGGCATTAATCTTTCTTTTTGGTGAGGTTCTTGAAAACAAGGACTATCTGGGTGTGGGACACCTGTACTGAGGGCTCAGGGAACATGAAATGATGCTGTTCCATGCCGGATGAGCTTTCCTCGTGGCAAATCATGACCTCAGAGTGTGTCCTGGCCAGAGAACTACAGTGTGCTCTGCCTGGAGCTGCTTTAGGAGACCAGCTGGTACAAGATGCAATCACATGGCTTCCTAAGAACTTAAGCCACTTAGTGCAAAGCCCGGCAGATCTTTAGTTTTGGGTGCTAGGCTGAAACAGGAGGTGGCACAGTGCGTGGTGAGCAATGGTTGGCTGGGGGCTTGGCCCTTGCAGCTTAATTAGAGGGCAGGGGAAGGTGGGACCAGTGGGGGGTCTGGAGCAGCTGCAGCCAATGGGCAGAGAGTAGCAGGGGCCTGGAGGAGCCAGGGGGTCTCCACTCCTAGTAGAAAATGAGCTGCTTTGAACACTGCCATCTATGCCAAAAATTCCTTCTCTTAGTTTGAGTTTGAGCTCTCAAGATCAAAATGGTTTAAAAAATTGAAAAGCTTCTGTTTCTATCCATACCCTAATAAGAACTGTCACAATGAAGTTTAAAAAAAAACAACAACAACAAACCTGACTGACACACCGTTTATTTTAACAATCTCTGGGTGTGAACTTAGAAAATACCCAGAAAGAATAATTTCACTGAGACTTTCAGTGCTGAAACTTCACTTTTCTTGATCAGTCAAGGCCAATGCACTGTTTTCAAAGTTCAGACAGAAATTGTTTTATCCACAATGCATCGTGGGATAATCATCCTGTTTATTTCTGAATTTATATTTCCTCTGTGTTTGCATCATAGCTTTTCATTTTATGAGCCTTGTAGAGATGAAGTAGGAAGTGAGAGGGTGAAGTGGTTTATTTTAAACTTTTTATTTTGAGGTCTTGTAGATTCACATACAGTTGTAACAAACGATATAGTGGGGTCCTGAGAGGTCCTGTGTACCCCTTACCCAGTTTCCCAGTGGTAACATTTTGCAGAACTATGTACAACGTCACAGCCAGGACAATGACACTGACACTAACAAAATCCATCATTGTCAGATTTCCTGTTTCACATGTACTGGGGGGTGTGTGTGTGTGTGTATGTGTGTGTATTTAGCTCTATGAAATGTGAAGTGTCTGGGGCTCTGATGCAAAGTGCTTTGCAAGTACACAGTGATTATGATGAGGTTTTCATTGGTTTGTAGCTTTTACTTTTGCATCCCTGGTAGATAATATTGTGGACCCAATTTATGTAATATCTTTTATCTGAATAGTATAAAGAATTGTATGATTCTTCTCATCTCAATGAACATAGGTGCTTAGCATCTTTAGCTCTTAAAGATATTGCTATTAGCAGCTCAGATACTATCAGCTAGATTTGGGACCTGCTAGGATTCCTTCTGCCTGAATGCTGAAACTCTACATTTCCTTGATCACCTGAATTCCCACAGCTAAATTAAACTTTTTTCCCTCTATTTAAATTTTCCTTCTTGTCATATTGCCAAGATAATATATTCCTGGGCTGGTAACTCTGTACAGAAGTACATTGTTTTGAAAATCAAACAAACTGAATTTGAGAGCCCCAAGACGTGGGAAAGTAAGCCTCCTGGGTGGGCTCCTCTAGGCCCATGGGTCTCCAGACTGGTTAGGGGGCTCCTTCTCAGGGCAACTCATTGCCATCATCACCCAAGAGAGCTGAGAAGCCTCTCTTTCCTAGAGCCTCAAGCCCTGGAGTCACAGCCTTCTCTGGGGCTGCCAGGTTCTGCGGGGAGACACCTGTACACGGGTGTTACTAGCACGAGAGTCTTGAGGAACAAACTACTTGACGGGTCAAGTTCTTCTCTCCCTCTGTCCCTGCCTTGTCAGCACTTCCTCTGGCCTCCTTAGGCCCCCGGCCACCCTGACTTTCCCCAGGGCAGTGGCCAGCCAGGCCACACCTTGGACCTCATTGTCTGGCTCTCACAACTGAGCCACTTCTAAAATCTCTAGCCCTCAGCCCTCTCTCTGACTACAACCTCTTGCCATGGAACGCTAGAGCTTGGCTGTATCTCGAGGGTCATGTAGTTCATCCTCCACATCTCACCGGTGAGAAAAGCACAGCTATTCGGTGACGTGCCGAAGCTAAGGAGTGGCAGGGGCAGCATTTGAAGCCAGGTCTCCTGACTCCTGGTCCAGGACTCTTTCTACCGCAGCACACGCCTCATTCCCTCCCTCAAGCCTCCCCATCTGCTTTGTGCCCTGGCGTGACCTCTGCCCTCTACCCTGCCCCAAGCCTTCAGACCAGCACACTCTCCTCTCCCTTTACTCCCCCATACAGCCTAGGCCTGTAGCCCGTCCCTTCAGCTTCAGACTTCATCCTCTGGGCCAACGCCGGTCCTGGTCGTCCCCATACACACTATTTCTGCTCTTCTTCCTGGGCCACAGGGCATTGTACAGAAAGCCACAGAGGTGTCCTGACTAGATGCACCATGAACCTGACCAGAGGACAACAGGAGGCAGGAGGGAATGAGCAGATACATGTCATCGTCTTCCTCTCTCCTGTGGGCTACCCCAAGGTAAGTTCCACCTTGCAGTCCTTCCAGAGGAGTGCCCGGTTTATATAAACATCCCTCCCCAGTGCCCTGGCTTTCTAAGGGCAAGGGACCACTCAAAGCCAAGGCAAGGAGGTGGGGAGCTGTAGGAGTGTCCAGGGAATGGCAGCAGTCTGGTCTGTCTGAGTACATGGTATGTGTAGGAACATGGCCTCCAGAATCACACTAGCAGGGCTTGAGTCCTAGATCCACCATTTTTACCAACTGTGTGACCTGGGCAGTTTCCTTGCATGTAAAATGAGAATAATTGTAGAACATCAGGGTTGAAAGATTTGCCAGTTTAAAGTCATTGAAGCACTTACCACACGGCTAAGTGCTGTTATACCCCCCAAATAAATCCTAGTTATTATAAAATGGTAGAAGCAGCAGCTGCAGTACAAAGCCCAGAGGATCTGGGATATACTTTGGTGGTCGATGGGCAGACATTGAGAGCTTGTGAGCAGAGACAGGTACATCCAAGACTGTGGTCTATGACCATTACTTTGGGTGCTGCCTGTAGGGTGGACTTGGAGCAGGAGGAGAATGGAGTGGGGTCAGAGGGACCAGGTGGAGAGTAGATATAAAAAGTGCCAAGATGGCATGGTAACAGGGTGGGGGGACATCAAGGATAGCACCCTGAGTCTCTGAGACTCATCTCTGAGTCATGCATCGTAAGAGTTCTCTCTTTTCCTCTGCTCTGAAGCCAAGGATTCTTGGGACATCTCTGCCTCCTGTTTGGATCCTGGCTGAGGCCTTCAGACAGGGGAGCTCTGACCTTCACTAGGGCTGGGGTTCTCCATGCTGGTTGCTGCATGTTATAGCTTCCTCGGCAGCTCTAAAAAATGCCGAACCCTTTGCCCTGTGCTCCCCTCCCCCAGCAACTGGACCAACATCGGGATTGGTGCTGGGCACAGATGCTTTTTTTTTTAAATTAATTAATTAATTTGTTTTTGGCTGCATTGGGTCTTCGTTGCTGTGCGCGGGCTTTCTCTAGTTGTGGCGAGCGGGGGCTACTCTTCGTTAACGGTGCGCGGGCTTCTCATTGCAGTGGCTTCTCTTGTTGTGGAGCACGGGCTCTAGGCGCCTGGGCTTTAGTAGTTGTGGCTCGCGGGCTCTATAGCGCAGGGTCAGCAGTTGTGGCACATGGGCTTAGTTGCTCCACGGCATGTGGGATCTTCCCGGACCAGGGATCGAACTTGTGTCCCCTGCATTGGCAGGCAGATTCTTAACCACTGCGCCACCAGGGAAGTCCCCAGAGATGCTTTTTGAAGCTCTCTGGGTGATTCTAATGGCAGCCACGATTGGGCAGCAGTGAGACCAGGGACCACAGCCTCACTTCAGGACTTGGCACCAGAGCACCCTGCCTGGGCATTACTCTTTTGGTTCTCTCGTTCCAGTCAGGACGAGCAACTTTCAAAATCTCTTGCCTATCAGGAGACATTTTTCATTACTTCACCCAGACATTGTGGCAGACGTTGTCGGCAACTACCCGACAGCCATTGCCCCTTCTCCCTGCTGAAGAGCCTCCAGTTTGGTTCAGGTTGTGGTGGCAAAATACTGAGAGAAGATGGGCTCCTCCCCCAACCCCCAGGGGATGAAACTCGATTGATCTAAATCAGTCATAGTCATAGTCATCCTCTTCCTCTCTGCCAGCAACTGCTGTGGGGACACGTGACACAGTTCTGGCCAATGAGGTGTAAGGAGAACACAGCTGAGGCGTTGCTGGGACATTTTTTTCCTTCTTGGTGTAAAGAGTGTATGGAGAGCGCTCTGCCCCTTCTCTCTCTCTTCCCTGCTCTGAGACGCTATCATGTGAGAACGCATAGGTCAGTGCTGCCACCACTGTCTTGTGACAGTGTGGGGAGGAGGCATGACTGACACTCCTTAATGCCATCCCCGAGCTTCAGGGCCAACCCTGAAATAGCCCGCTTTGAGATATAAACAACATAATAAATGTCCTTGGTATTTAAGCTACTTTTCATAGAGTATCCTGTTATTCACAGCTGAAAGCTTCCAAAAGATATAGGCATCCTCACTTAGTAATGCCTCACAGGTGAGCTTGACAAAGAATGGGGGTTTCTGATGGTCTCTTCTACAGGAGGTACTTCAGCAGTTGTTTTAAGATGAAGCAATTTGTAGCTAAGACTCCTGACTCAATCCCTGAAAACTAGAACCCTCTCCCGTCCAATGAAATACCAGGTAGTTAGAGACTCTTTGTAATCACCTGGTAATTAAATGGACCCTCTTTGTTAGCAACCTCAGCAATGCTTGACTTGGCTGCTCCTGCAGAACGTGGCCCAGGTGGTGCAGGTTCCATGGTAAGATAATGTGTTTAAAGGCAAAGACCGAAGGTGCACAGATTAGAGCTGAGCTCCATTAAATAGACTTGTCGTGTAATTTTTTTTTCAGTGAATACAGTTTAGGACCTTTCCACAGTCTTGTGTCTATCCAGTTCCATGAAATTCGTTAACTTCCATTGCACTGTAAATTTTCACCAAGTTGCATTCTAATGTATTTGTACCTTTAAATCTGCATGCAAAGCCTGCATAGGCTATCAATTTGATGAACGCCTTACAGGGATTACGTGATAAAAATAATTAAGGCACCAAGATTCCATATTGGCAAAAGCAGAAAGTATCTCAAACGGAATATTAGAATTCTAAACTGGTGGTTTTTATTTCAAGCCAGAAGCAATTTTTTTTTCTCTGTGAGTCACATCTTTGTTATGGTCATAAAAACCATTGAAGGAATTGTGAGCATGAAAGAAGTATTTATTTAACTTGTATCTTTTCAAGAATATGTCTAATGTATAAATAAAGACAGGTTATAGATATTAAATATGAAGTATATGTAATGTAAACTAGTATAAACTATAAAACACACTGGTTGTCTGTGGTTGAAAGTAGCTATCATTCTGTTGTACTTCTGCATCTTAGGGTACGTAAAATTATATTATTACCTGCTCTACGACCTATATAATTCTCACCTTAACCCCAAATCCAGAAATCCAGCAGACATTTTCAAGTGAATGTAAAGATTCTTAAGTTCCTCTTGCTCCCTATAGCCCCACACAGGATATACTTTGAGATAAGTGAGGGGAGAAAATGAAGAGCATATCTTAACAGCGTCGGCAGCCTAGGAGGTACCTCTCAATGCTGTGAACAAGAGGCCTCAGCCTGAAAAATTACATTTACATGTGTACAATGGTGTATGGCACATGGGACCTGGGCATCAAAAACACCAGGTCTCAGATCACTTTACTAGCTGTGTGACTGTGGGCAGGTCACTTACCCTCTCTGAACCTCAGTTTTGTCCACTCTCAAATTGGGATAATAATCCCCAAACCAGCGACCTCTCAGGCTTACTGTAAACTCTAAATAAAACAATAAAAAGGAAATGCTCCAAATGAAAGCAGTTTAGAAACTATAAAGTGCTTTATAAATGTTAGAGACTAAATGTTTTCCTCTTTAATCTTTCTAAGGTATAAGAAATGTCAACAATTTTGTTTCTAAAATAATTCCACTTATAAGCTTAACTATGTCAAATTCGGTTAAATAGCCATCAGGTAACCATGGAGGAACAGCCAGGTCAATATAATAGGCCATTGCTATGATATCCTCAAGACTTTCCCATGTCGTGCCCTTCAGTGAGGTAAGCTGGGCAGTTTTATTGCTTTTAAATAACTGCTGCCTATAATTCTGCCCTTGTCATTCTTTTCAATCGTTCTGACTTGCCTGGCAGACATTTCCTGGCCAACTGAGCCGGCCAGCTTCACGTTCCAGTAGTGTGCTTACAAGGTCTATTTTAGCCCAAGATCCTAGGGTGCAAAGACCATAGTTAGTAATTGACTATACAACAAGTTTTTAAACTGAAGTTTCAACTGAGATGGTAATTGTATAATCATCAGTTCCAAAATGAAGGTGAGGCAAAGTCTCCATAGGGCCAGTTACAAAGAAACATACAGACTCCCTGGACCTAAGGGTCCAGGCTGAGGCTAAAAATAAGGAGTCAGAGAGTGGAGGAGGGGGAGGATGTATGAGAAAATTTCTTTGGAGTGTGGGGTTGCCAATTCCCTCATCTCAAACTCAGCAAGAGGGGCCTCCCAGAGACTGCAGTTAGGTGGTCCTGGGAAAACTAAAGCTCCATCCTGGGATAGCATGGAGGGGGCTGCATGGGCCTGCACTCTCAGAGTCTCAGGGGCAAGAGATGTGTGGGATTTCCCTGGGACAAGATGTGGGGCCATCTTGGGATCCATCTAAAGGGTCTGGAGTGAACCCTGGATTTCTAGGGGATGGGAAGGAGTTACAAGCAACCAGTAGAATAGCACTGCACCCACCCAGAGTCTCGGGGAGAGAGGTCCCCATTAACAGGAAACTCTGAAGGACTCAGGAAAGACCCATGTGGGTTGCTTTAATCACAGGCCAGGCACAGCAAGCTCAAAGCCATCAGCTCCAGGAACGAGTGCTCCAGCTCTTGCCTTCCCCTTTCCCTACTTCCTGCCCACCTCCACCCAGGCTGGGTCTTAAGGAGCCTCTAGTCAATGGGGAAGTGGTGAGCCTAAGCCAACCGCATCCCCTCTGGGAAAGCCAATTACAGACCTTAAGCCTGAGAAGGGAAGAGAGGGATGAGGCCTTACTTCCAAGTTAAGTTTGATGCATTTGTTTATATCTTGTACCCAACATTAGAATTTTGGAACGAAGCTGTGGTAGAGATTTAGTTACTAGAGGACTCTCAGTTATCTATAAACGAGCAGAAAATACAACTCTACCCAGCTTTCCATCCAGGGGCAGGGGAAGATAACCAACACTGAATATATTTTTAGATGGCAGTGAGACACAAAAATAAAGTTGCATTTTGGTCATATCTCACAAGTTGTGAACTCAAAGGACTAGTTATGGTTTATATTAAATGGGCAAAAGTCCCTTTGCACAATAGAGTCCAATGGCCAGTAAAAGGGACTTGATATGATAATTCAGGTCGAGTCACTGGAAAAGATTTCAACCCTGAAGAACACAAATGCTTTGTTTCAGGCCCTAAAATTATCCAGTCAACTAATAAGTATTTATTGTTTGTTATATGTGAAATCCTGTTGGGTACTTTGAAGAATAATTAGATTCCTTTAGCTCAGGTTAGTATCATTTCCCACCTGACACCATGCCTTACACATAGTGTGTGCTCAAAAATATTTTCAATTTAATTATTCTTTACAAGATACTTAGCACCAAGGGATGTGGCATTTTTCCAATGTTGACAACAACACTTCAGCTGAAAAATCCCCATATTTATAAAATGTGGTGCAATCCTGAATGGAGAGTGATTATGGTCTCACTTGTATTTAACACTGTAAAGTGTTGCTGAATGGTCTAACAGAAGAGAACAGAATTTAAACCAGAAACTAATAAATGGGGTTCTTTTGCCAGTCAACTGTGATAATGCAGTAGGAGCAAAAAATGACTGCTGATGCGAGGCCTAGACTTGAATCTACCGCTGTCACTCACTAGACCTCGGGCCCCGATTTTGTTTCCTGTGAATGGGGATGCCAGGCTGGCTACCTCAGAGTGCCAGGGATGCTCAAAAAGATACTGTACAGTGAAATACTCTGTAAACTCTAAAGTGCTTCACAAGTGCAAGGTCTTAATAATAGCAACAGTTTAACATTCGTTGACTGCCACATGCATAGCACTTTATATCTGTTTTCTCATTCAATCTTCACAACCACCCCAAGACCTAGCTAGGTACTATTATTCCCTCCATTTTACAGATGAGGAGAGACTGAGAGGGTTAAACAACTAGTTCAAGATTATACTGAACCTCAACTTGAACCAGTAAATCCTGAATCTTACCCCTAAACACTAAGCTGCTGCCCTGCTTATTGCTATTTAATAGAGGCGCTGATATCTCATAGGGGCTCAACAAACGCGGTTCCGTAAATTGCTGATTTAAAAGCAGACGCCTTCCCACCCCCGCTCTTCCAAGCTTACCGGTCGCCCTTTTTCGCAGCACCTGATGCTCGTACTCCCTGCCACGGGCCCTCGCCCACGCTCCTCCCACTCCCCGCCTGCTGGCGCCCACGCCTCAGTGTTTCTACGCATGCGTTGGGGAGACCTGCGCAAGTCCAGTGGCCCAGCGGGGGCTGAGGGACCTCTCAGTCACTCCTCGCCCGGCCCCATCCTGGTGGGCCCCGCCTGCTCTCGGTGGCTGCTGCTGCCGCCGTCGCCGCCTGGGGAAAGCTGGAGGATGAGCTGAATCTCCGCAGTTGTCACTGTCTCCACCGCTACCTACAGGTGCTTTGGGTCTGGCCGGAAGCCCCATTCCCTGCGCCCACTCCCAGCTCATTCCCTGGCCCACTCCGCCTGTCCAGCAGCTTCCTGGCTCTGCAGGGAGGCGGCCTGGGCGTCCCGGGTAAATAGTTTGTGTACGGTTACCATGGAGACACTGGCCGGCCCGGCCGAGCCAGCAGGCTGGCTAGCTGGCTGGCGGGCAGAGTGAAGATGCTGTTGCGCTCTGCTCTGGCCTGGACCGGTGGAGATGGGGGTATTGCCGGGAGTGGGGAAGCCGCTCTCTGCGTGGGAGGTGAGGCGTCCCCCGCCGGTTCACCGGGCACCCTTCCTGCTGTCGTCCGCCTTCTGTCCCTGTATGGGGAGAGAGGTGATGAGAGTGCCCTGTGCACGCTGTCGGGGTCGGGCCGCGGCTGTCTTTATTTCTATACATTGAGCATTTAGGCAAGCGCGTGGTGCTTAGTAGAAACTCAGTAGTATTTGTTGAATGAGAGTGATAGACTAAGGGACTTTGTTTATGCATACAGTGACCCAGCCAAGGTCACACAAATTGTACCTGGGCTCCTCTAGGCAATACATAGGGTCTTAAAAAATAAGTGTAACAATATGCATTAAAATATATTGTACGTACATATAATGCCTTTTATAATCCATTCCTATGAGTATCACAGCAGATCTTCCATCTCACCCTGATTTAGAATTACTTTACTTGGTAGAAAAGCAAGTACCACTCTTTATTTGTATCCTATTTTGTGAGTCTATAAAATTCTGATCAATTGTTGTTTTGACATAGCTGATATTCAATAAAATACTTAAGATTCTTTTTTCACAAAGCAAAACACCGTGGTTTAAATTTTAAAACTTATGTGTGAAAACACTGAACAAATGTCATTTCCTTTCTTCTGCAATTTCTTTTTTTTAAATGCAGCTTTTCATTCATGAGAAAATTTTTTGTTGTATCCTTTTATCACATAGTGCTTGGACAGTATTTAATGTTTTTTAAGGGCCAGGCACCATGCTAAAGCACTTTACATTAATTTTGTCATTTAATTCTCAAAACAATCCTATGAAGCAATTACTATTACTACACACTTTTTACAGCTGAAGAAACTGAGGCTTAGAGACGTTAGAAGCCTTGCCCAAGGTTACGTAGCTGCAAATTGTCAGATTATTTGAACCTTTACTCCAGCATCTAAGCATTTAACCACTGCCTCTTTGGATACTCATATTAACACAAAAGTCATTCAAAATCATGGTAAGGGTCTTGAATATTTGATTTGCAGGAAAAAGAGTATGGAGATGGCCAGTCTTTCCCCTAGTTGCAAACATCCTGATAGTGCCCTGTTGCATTTAGCAAGAAGCCTGTTTCAGCTGACTGTTAGCAGCAGAGTTAAAGACAGATCTTTATAATTAGGTATAAACTTATAAATGACAACTCACAACTTTTCCCCTTACCAATAAGAAATATTTTGTTTGAAAAGGTCGCCAGTTTCAAATTTCCTACCGCTGGTGGTGGTCATCCTCTAGAGGTCCTGTGGACATCATAAACTCAAGACAGTGATGCAAGACAGAACTCAGCTGCTTCTTTCCCTTCAAAGTCCACATCCCCTCCTGTTTTCTTTTATTTTTTTATTTTTTTATTTTTTTTTAAATTTAGGTGGGTGAGGGCTTGAGGCTTGTTTTTTTTTTTTTTAAATTTATTTATTTAATTAATTAATTTATTTATTTTTGGCTGTGCTGGGTCTTCGGTTCGTGCGAGGGCTTTCTCTAGTTGCGGCAAGTGGGGGCCACTCTTCATCGCGGTGCGGGGACCGCTCTTCATCGCGGTGCGCGGGCCTTTCACTATCGCGGCCCCTCCCGTTGCGGGGCACAGGCTCCAGACGCGCAGGCTCAGCAGCTGTGGCTCACGGGCCCAGCCGCTCCGTGGCATGTGGGATCTTCCCAGACCAGGGCTCGAACCCGTGTCTCCTGCATTAGCAGGCAGATTCTCAACCACTGCGCCACCAGGGAAGCCCTCTTTTATTTTTTAAAAAAATATTTATTTATTTGGCTGTGCCGGGGTCTGTGGCATGCAGGATCTAGTTCCCTGACCAGGGATCGAACCCAGGCCCCCTGCTTTGGAAGTGCGGAGTCTTAACCACTGGACCACCAGGGAAGTCCCTCCTCCTGTTTTCTTTTAAAAAGTCACCTTGCCCTCCCAACCTCCCTAAGTTTGCATACCCAGTGTCACCTCTGCCGCCTCCCTGCACTCTCAGATGCCAAATCCTGTTGGTTCTTGTGTTCTTGGTGCACCTTACTTGTTCTCATCTCTATTCTTACCTCTATTTCACCTTCACTCCTATACTTCAGGCTTTCAGTGCACCATCCACTAATCACAACATTTGTCAAGTCTTACTCCATGCTGGGCAACTTGAAGTGAAAGCAAGAAAGCAAAAAGGGACTAAATTTGATCTCATATTACCCCATGGCATCAAGAATCAGATGCCATTTGAAATAAAGTCCCATGTGCTTTCTTAATCCACTGTAGCAAATGCCTCCAATTCAGAAGCCATGCAGCCTTCATCTGGATATTTTCTAGCTTGGGTCTGTATTTGAAAATGGAGTCCAGCGATTATACAAATGCTGACTTTAAGCTGTGCTTCACGTGAAGAGCTAAGGCTCAGAGTCTGGTGGGACAACACCAGGTGCGCAGGCAATTCTAACCCAGGGAGGGGTGGGTGTACTAACAGAGACCACGGGGGACCGTGCAGAGTATGGCGGAGGGACACCTAGTTGAGGCTGGGAGGGTGGGAGAGGCATGTCCAGGAAAGCTTTCTTGAGGACCTCTAAGAGTTAGCTGAGTGGTTATATAAAAACTGCCTGATCTTGTCCCTTCTAGTTTTTTCCATCCTTTCCATCCTGCCCATTCCTGCCATCACATCATGCCTCAACATCTTTTAATTTGCTTATCAGCTTTTATTTACTTTCTTGACCTGCCATTCAGTTCTGTCTCTGCTACAACTCCAGTCTTCATTTCCAGAGCTCCTTCCTCTCCAGCGCACACCCCATATGTCCTTGATACTCTGCCTTGACTCACTCATTGACTTGGTTGGAAATTCCTCCTCTATTCCAGCCCCAATGTCGGCCGTTGTCATTTGTTCAAATTCAGACCATTTTCCAGAACCTAGCTCAAGCATCACCTCCTCCAGGATGTCTGCCTGACACCTCCCAATCAGAAATCCCTTTCTCTTTCGTAATCACATGGTAGTTTATCTCTATTTTTGTATTGCCCCCATCAGTTTCTATCTTGTATAAAAGCATGTGGGTACAAGCAGGACTGATACCCAGCTGGTTCACACCAAGAAAGCTGCTCTGCTTGTGAGAACACCAGCATGTTTCTATATTGGTGTGTAAATAGCCACAGCCCCGGCACCTCTGAGTCCCCACCTTCTACCACCCAATCCAGTGGGTAATAGTTTCAATATCAGCCCTGGGCATATGTGTTAGGTTGTGTGTGTGCGTGTGTGTGCGTGCTATTGCTTAAGACTTTATCCGCCTCATAGAGTTAATTGAGATGATGTACTTGAGAGTACTTAGCACACTGCTTGGTATTAAAGTAAACGTTGAGCTAGCATTAGTGGTTGGTCCTTGCCTGAGAGTGAAGACAGTGTTTATTCCTGTCTGTGTTCCCAGAGATCCAAGGGGAGGAAACAGTTCATCTATACTAGCTGAGTGGATTTGTTCCAGTTGTCAGGAGAATTTTTGTAAAGTTAAAATTTCTGTGATACTATTGCGTTATGGTTCAGGCATACTTTACTATAAATAGACAAGCTTTCAAACTCTGATCGTTTTTTAAATTGGCAAAAACCATCTCTAATAAGAATTTGTAATTTAATAATTATAAAGAAAATACTCCCCCCCCCCCAAAAAAACCCACTTCTAACTCAGTTCACTTGCATTATTGAACATTTCCATGTTTGATTTAGTTACTAATATATTAATATTGATATGATAATAGATTAACTGAGCAGCTACTACATTATTGAAACAGTTTCTCACAATATAGCTGCTAAGGTGGGATTTGTGGGGAAGAGAGAGGCAAAGGGAGAGAGAAAGTTGTGTTAGAATTTGTGGTAAAAATTTACAGACAAAAAGATTTTTAAACCCATTATGTACATCTTTTCCAGCAGTATTTGATCAATCTAAACTCCTGTATGCCCAAATAATTTACAGAGGTCTTAGAATTTGGCCTCCTTCATTACTCTATGAAAGGGTATAGTTTTCAATGTAAACTAAAATACAGCCAAGGACAACCTTAGTCAGGAATGATGGTCCATTATTACTCATCCAAAGCACGTTCTCTAATCTTAATTAGTTTTGCCAGATCACCTTTGGACATCCCTAAACTTATTAGTGCCACGTGGGGCTAAGGCGTCACAAACTTCATTTGATCTCTGGAAGAAACTTGTTCATTGTACTGATATGTCTTCTTTTCTTACTTCAGTGGGCCTTTTAAAAACAAACCAGCAAACAAACTTGCCATGGACACTGAAGTTAGATGTTGTGGTTCTGAATTTGTATTATTATGCATCAAAAATTTATATATATAAATACATATATATAGTGTGTATGAAACACTTTATACTTATTTTTAATAATTAGCATTGAATATTTTGTAGTAAAGAGGCTATCATATATTAGAAGTAAATGTACCAGGCCTGCCACAGTTTTTGTTAATTGTTCTAATGTACATAATTCCGGAGACCTTGCTTAAATTGGAACTCCTATATCAAAAATTCCTAGAAGAGTATTGCTTATCTAGTAATTTATAACTGCTTTACTTCAACACCTGGCCTTTCCATATGAAAGGAACAGCATGTTGTTTGCAGTTATCATATTCTTTTCCTCAAAAACTCTTATGGAGGGTAGAACTAAACAGATGTTCTTGCTGTCTGTTGTTAAGCAACACCTTAATGTATAGAATCATAATACAGTCAAGTCCTCTTTAGTTGTCTAAGGAATCACCTGTAGATTCTACTTACAGAAATGGTGTCTTTTTAGTTTCCTTGGGCATATGTCACAAAACTTTTTTCTTTTTTGCAGAAGTTATTCTAAAATTGGGCAACTGAAATATATGAATAATTTACAGACCTCAGTCTCGCTGGAGATACAACTTTTTTTTTTTAATGAACACTAAATACTGATTAGGATTAAGTTTTTTAAATCTCGACTATTTTAAAGTGTAGAGCTGTCAGAGGTGTGTTGCCAAGTTAGCCAGGCCTCCATGGGACACACGAGCATAAAGAAGGATCTGCATTCTCATGGCCCTTGTGTGTGGCTTTAACTTTTTAACCGAGGGCGGTGGCCTGGGAAAGGATCATTTGATATTGATATTCGGTATTTATTCATGTAGGACATTATCTCAGATTGAAGGTGATTTGAATCAACTCATTCAAATATATCATAGGCAAATGTAAGGCTGAACCTTTCTCTAAGTTTACAAGCTACATTTATATAAAGCTGATAGAGTTTGGATAGAGGCCCCATCTGACTAACTTTAATCTTATACTAGCATTTTGTGTGGAGGGCAGTGGGAAAAAAAGGGAAACTTCGTTAAACATTTTAGCAGAACCCCTCTGCCCCGCCACCCAGTGTGTTTTTTATAGATTGGAGACTATGAGATGGTTTTCCCTTCCTGGGGTGTCTTCTTTCACGATTTATCCTCTTTCTCTCCAGGTTTAGCTTTCACTCTAGGTCTCTTCCCTGCACGTCATTTCCCTCAATCGCATGTATTCCCAAAGGCATCGCTGTGCACGTCAACCTATTTTTTTGAAAGCTCTTTTCCCTTCCTGATCTTCTAAGTGTAACTGCGTGGTAGATTTTTAATTAAAGGTTGTGATTTTTTTTTTCAAGTTTAATATACAGGAATGGTTTAATGGTTGGGTTTGAGCACTCCTTTCTAAATGACTGGATGAAAATAGTTGATATTTTTTACCCTATATTTGCAGGGTGTGGTGTCTACCTGAAGAACATTGCACTTTATAAGGAAAGATGTTGTCTCCAAATGATAAAAAGTTAGAAAAGCTAGATCCGTTTTACCGACCTTCAGTGTCCGAGCAGAAGACTAGTGCAGAAATCATAAGTGAAGCACGAAATGCCTTAAGAACTCTTAGGACCCAAAGACCATTTACACCACGGGAAGACCAAAGAAAACTATTTGGACATGCATCTTCAAGAACACCAGAAAATAGACCCCCGTCTTCCTTCAGGTATTTAAAATTTCTCTTGCCTATACACTCAAGTAGGAACCAGATGACATTTTCCCTTAATTCTAGTTATGGATAGTTGCTTTTCTAGGTGTGACTTCTGCTAATTATACCTCTTATATCTGTTCAAGATTTCTAAAGGTATCTCCAGACCTTGGGTCCAAGAAGTTGCTTTGGTTTGAAATGGTTAATAATGATTGTCATACCAACTTTATAAAGTGATATGAACAAAGCTTTAAAAAAAATCACAATATACATTCCTTCTTTTCATTATTCAATATTTACAATCCTCCTAAAAGCAAGAAAAGAGTTGTTAATAAAATGTTTAAAGTACTATGATTTTTAAAAATTGCTTCTTCCTCAAGGCTTATGCATTGAACGCTTTTACTTGTTTGGGGGCTAGAGTTAACTAAAATATACTAGAAATTTAAAAAAATGATTCTTTACAAACTAACACTTCTGTTCCGTCTCCTGTGCTAGCATCCATGCATCCAGTTTTGAGTCCTCTGATTCCAGGCCCATCTTTGGCACACGTCTCAGTCCACTAGAGCTTGTGAGTACTTTATATTACCACGGGTGCTATGAAGTGGAATTGGCCCCAGTACTTGGAATCAGCACTTATACATGCTAAGAAAATGATACATAGACCTAAATGTATTAATAATTTAATATGAAAGCAAATTCTTTTATACTTTTTCGAATATAATGGTTTGTATCTAATGAAACACATTTATTATTCACCTATAGTTTCATAATAAAGAGGAATTTTAGAGATATATAGTAACCTGGCAAACAGAATGTTTCACAGTATCTTTTAAATTATGCATATGTATTTTATTTTCAGAGTTACATATACAAATAAATTACAGATGCATGTACACAATCAAAGACTTGTTACCAAAAAAACCCTCCAGCAGTCTTCCATCCCCTTATTTTTCATTCTCCACTCCCCAGTGGCTCTCACTTTAAACTCTTTTGGCACATTCTTTTGGTATTTACATCCAAATTTTTAAATAACACAGTGTCTTGCTGCTCTCTGACTTAGGAGCTTGAGGAATTATCTAATGACTTCCTGCTAGGGAAGATGAAGATTTAACCCTTGTCTGTCTTCCCACACACCTCTTCACAACACATTCACCCTTTCTGTCCCCACTGCTACTCCCAATATAGATATATCATAATTTTGGTTAGATCCCATTTCTCTGACTGTGATTATATAAATCCTGTTTATAGCTGAGCCTTGAACTAATGATGATTAATGATGATTACTTCTCCTTCCCTGCACCACTCTTTGTTTTCCCTGGTGTTAATAATTGCCTTGCTTTTTTAGTTTTGTATTATTATTGTTTCAACTCCAAACTCTTCTCCAGTGGCCTAAATTTCCTTCATATATTCAGACACATGAGGTATTGATTCATCTCCTTGGAGAACTTTTCACACTCCCTCCTGGACCACTTGCCCTGGGCATCTGCACACAGCTTGCTACTCCTTCCTGTGCTGGCTTTTGTATTTCCTGTATCCCAAGTCCTCCTTTTTCTTGATTTACTCTTGTTTTCGCAGAGTACTCCCTCCAATAGCTTCTTGAGAAAGGGTGTATGGGAAATGAATTATTTGAGACCTTGACTGCTGTTTTTTCTCTCTGGAAGTTTGTAGGATTTTTTCTTTTTGTTCCCAGTGTTCTGAAATGTCCTGATGCTGAGCACTTTCAATGTGAAATCTTGTACCCTTCAGCTCTGGGAAATGTCCTTGAATTATTTTGGTGTGTCTTCCCCTCTTTTCTGTTCTTTTTGCCCTTTCTGGAATTTATTATTCGAATGTAGGATGCCCTGGACTGGCCCTTCAATTTTCTTATTTTCTCTTTTCTGGTTCTCATCATTTTTTGGATGAGGCTTTATCTTCTAATCCTTTTACTGAGTCCTTTTCATTTCTGCTATGATATTTTTAATTTCCTAAAGCTTTTCCCCCTCTAAATTATCTTTTTTTAAAATATATAGTATTCTGTTCTTATTTCATGGTTGTAGCATCTTATCTCAGTATATTAATGGTAGTTTTGATTTTTTTAATTGTTTTCTTCTTTTAAAATCTCTTGCTTTTGTATGTGTTGCGGGGAGGGCTTAAAAAAGAGAAATTTATTTTCTCACAGTTATGAAGATTAGAAGTTCAAGATCAAACTGGCAGCAGGGTTGACTTTTTCTGAGATCTTTCTTCTTGGCTTATAGATGGCCATCTTCTTCCTGTGTCTTCACATGGTCTGTCCTCTGTTTCTCTGTTGCAGTTTTATATTTGCCTTGGTCTCTCTTTTTTCATAACAGAGACTTTCCTCTGATAGCTCATGCTGCTTGTTTGCCTGTTCTTATTTGAGAGTGGAAGCATGTGGAATGGGTTGGTCAACCCACAGGTGATACCTACCCAAACCTACATTTAGGGGGATTTGGCTGGGCTGTGTTGTTTGTGAGACCCTCAATAGCAATATCTTTAGGGCTTTCCTTGTGGGCTGCTCAGTTCTCTGTAGAATATTTCTTGGAGGATAAAGGCTGGTTGCTAACTGTTGGGCTGCACCCTGCAGGCCTGCAACGCCTGCGCTTGCTCAGCTTTAAGACTGAAGAAAGAGCCCAGAGTCGGCAACAGAGACATCAGTTATAGGGGGCAATTTCTCTGGCTCATTAGTTACCAGGGAAACCAGCAGAGGTGCATGCCCTTCACTTCCCCTTTGATAAGCTATCAGGTGGAGATGTTCTGATCTAAAGACTAGAACAATCACCAGCTGGGTCGGGGCAAATACGTAGGAAGGTCAGTCATGTGAGTAGGGTTTAGGTGAAGCAGATGCTGCTCATGCAGGGGATGTACAGAGAGCAAGAGATCAGTCATCTTGAGTGGCCTGACCATACATACACTAACTTCTAGGAGCCAGGAGGAAGAAGGTAGGAATGCCTAGCATTCCGTATGTAAATATTCAGTTAATATCTATGTTTACATTAAGTACCCTGACTCTTGACTGTGCCTGGTTAGCCTGATTCAGAGACCCTCTGTTTCATCCTCTCCAAAGAACAAACTCCCCAACAAATCCTGGGTTCAGTAGCCTGACTGCGTAGAGCTGGGAGGGAAGGAGTTACGCAGACTTTCAACCAATTTTCCTTAGGCACCCCCCCCCCCTTTATGCCCCTGCTACCGCAAGTACCCGGTGATACCAATTCCTTACACTTTCATAACTGGGGCATCAGTCAAGCTGTTTCTCAATTTTTATTACTGTTTATGTGTGTGTATGTTTGTGTGTGCGTATGTTTGTTTCTGATGAACTATTTTAAAGTAAGTTGTAGACCTTATAAGACTTTTTCCACTAGAATTTAAGCATGCATCTCATATGAACAGGGACAGTCTCCTACACCACAATGCTATCATCACAGCTCAGAGAATTAACATTACTCAGTAGTATCATTTAATGTATAGTCCATGCCCAAATGACCCCAGTTGTTTCAAAATGCATCATATATTCCCAAGGTACTCATCAAAATGCCTCTGTGAGGAAGATTATACTTGTTCTTATATTGCAGATGACAAAAATAAGATTCCAAAATAGGAAGCATGAACCAGTGTGCAATAAGTATTGTACTTTGTCAGCCATCGTTGACATATGGCTTCTTGCACCTACAGCCTTGGAAACCACTTGGGTTTTGAGCCAGCAACAGCGAGAGGGCCCCCGGTTTAGCAGCCCAGTGGGTCTGCCTTGTTGAAGAGTGGCTCTCCATTCTACAGTTCTGTCATTTGACTCCTATGCTTTGTTTTTTTTTTTTTTTAAACATCTTTATTGAAGTATAATTGCCTTACAATAGTGTGTTAGCTTCTGCTTTATAACAAAGTGAATCAGTTATACATATACAATATGTTCCCATTTCTCTTCCCTCTTGCATCTCCCTCCCTCCCACCCTCCCCATCCCACCCCTCTAGGTGGTCACAAAGCACCGAGCTGATCTCCCTGTGCTGTGCGGCTGCTTCCCACTAGTTATCTATTTTACATTTGGTAGTGTATATATGTCCATGACACTCTCTTACCCTGTCACATCTCACCCCACCCCCTCCCCATATCCTCAAGTCCATTCTCTAGTAGGTCTGTGTCTTTATTCCCGTCTTGCCACTAGGTTCTTCATGGCCTTTTTTTTTTTTTTCCCTTAGATTCGTATATATGTGTTAGCATACTGTATTTGTTTTTCTCTTTCTGACTTACTTCACTCTGTATGACAGACTCTAACTCCATCCACCTCATTACAAATAACTCAATTTCGTTTCTTTTTATGGCTGAGTAATATTCCATTGTATATATGGGCCACATCTTCTTTATCCATTCATCTGTCGATGGACATTTAGGTTGCTTCCATGTCCTGGCTATTGTAAATAGAGCTGCAATGAACATTTTGGTACATGACTCTTTTTGACCTATGGTTTTCTCAGGGTATATGCCCAGTAGTGGGATTGCTGGGTCGTATGGTAGTTCTATTTGTAGTTTTTTAAGGAACCTCCATACTGTTCTCCATAGTGGCTGTATCAATTTACATTCCCACCAACAGTGCAAGAGTGTTCCCTTTCCTCCACACCCTCTCCAGCATTTATTGTTTCTAGATTTTTTGATGATGGCCATTCTGACCGGTGTGAGATGATATCTCATTGTAGTTTTGATTTGCATTTCTCTAATGATTAATGATGTTGAGCATTCTTTCATGTGTCTGTAGGCCATCTGTATATCTTCTTTGGAGAAATGTCTATTTAGATCTTCTGCCCATTTTTGGATTGGGTTGTTCGTTTTTTTGTTATTGAGCTGCATGAGCTGCTTGTAAATCTTGGAGATTAATCCTTTGTCAGTTGCTTCATTTGCAAATATTTTCTCCCATTCTGAGGGTTGTCTTTTGGTCTTGTTTATGGTTTCCTTTGCTGTGCAAAAGCTTTTAAGTTTCATTAGGTCCCATTTGTTTATTTGTGTTCTTATTTCCATTTCTCTGGGAGCTGGGTCAAAAAGAATCTTGCTGTGATGTATGTCATAGAGTGTTCTGCCTATGTTTTCCTCTAAGAGTTTGATAGTGTCTGCCCTTACACTTAGGTCTTTAATCCATTTTGAGTTTATTTTTGAGCATGGTGTCAGGGAGTGTTCTAATTTCATACTTTTACATGTTCCTGTCCAATTTTCCCAGCACCACTTATTGAAGAGGCTGTCTTTTCTCCACTGTATATGCTTGCCTCCTTTATCAAAGATAAGTTGACCATATGTATGTGGGTTTATCTCTGGGCTTTCTATCCTGTTCCATTGATCTATATTTCTGTTTTTGTGCCAGTACCAAACTGTCTTGATTACTGAAGCTTTGTAATATAGTCTGAAGTCAGGGAGCCTGATTCCCCCAGCTCCATTTTTCGTTCTCAAGATGGCTTTGGCTATTCGGGGTCTTTTGTGTTTCCATACAAATTGTGAAATTTTTTGTTCTAGTTCTGTGAAAAATGCCAGTGGTAGTTTGATAGGGATTGCATTGAATCTGTAGATTGCTTTGGGAAGTAGAGTCATTTTCACAATGTTGATTCTTCCAATCCAGGAACATGGTATATCTCTCCCTCTATTTGTATCATCTTTAATTTCTTTCATCAGTGTCTTATAATTTTCTGCATACAGGTCTTTTGTCTCCTTAGGTAGGTTTATTCCTAGATATTTTATTCTTTTTGTTGCAATGGTAAATGGGAGTGTTTTCTTAATTTCACTTTCAGATTTTTCGTCATTAGTGTATAGAAATGCAAGAGATTTCTGTACATTAATTTTGTATCCTGCTACTTTACCAAATTCATTGATTAGCTCTAGGAGTTTTCTGGTAGCTTCTTTAGGATTCTCTATGTATAGTATCATGTCATCTGCAAATAGTGACAGCTTTACTTCTTCTTTTCCGATTTGGATTCCTTTTATTTCTTTGTCTTCTCTGATTGCTGTGGCTAGGACTTTCAGAACTATGTTGAATAATAGTGGTGAGAGTGGGCAACCTTGTCTTGTTCCTGATCTTAGTGGAAATGGTTTCAGTTTTTCACCATTGAGGACAATGTTGGCTGTGGGTTTGTCATATATGGCCTTTATTATGTTGAGGAAAGTTCCCTCTATGCCTACTTTCTGCAGGGCTTTTATCATAAATGGGTGTTGAATTTTGTCGAAAGCTTTCTCTGCATCTATTGAGATGATCATATGGTTTTTCTCCTTCAATTTGTTAATATGGTGTATCACATTGATTGATTTGCGTATATTGAAGAATCCTTGCATTCCTGGGATAAACCCCACTTGATCATGGTGTATGATCCTTTTAATGTGCTGTTGGATTCTGTTTGCTAGTATTTTGTTGAGGATTTTTGCATCTATGTTCATCAGTGATATTGGCCTGTAGTTTTCTTTCTTTGTGACATCTTTGTCTGGTTTTGGTATCAGGGTGATGGTGGCCTCGTAGAATGAGTTTGGGAGTGTTCCTCCCTCTGCAATATTTTGGAAGAGTTTGAGAAGGATAGGTGTTAGCTCTTCTCTAAATGTTTGATAGAATTCCCCTGTGAAGCCATCTGGTCCTGGGCTTTTGTTTGTTGGAAGGTTTTTAATCACAGTTTCAATTTCAGTGCTTGTGATTGGTCTGTTCATATTTTCTATTTCTTCCTGGTTCAGTCTCGGCAGTTTGTGCATTTCTAAGAATCTGTCCATTTCTTCCAGGTTGTCCATTTTATTGGCATAGAGTTGCTTGTAGTAATCTCTCATGATCGTTTGTATTTCTGCAGTGTCAGTGGTTACTTCTCCTTTTTCATTTCTAATTCTATTGATCTGGGTCTTCTCCCTTTTTTTCTTGATGAGTCTGGCTAATGGTTTATCAATTTTGTTTATCTTCTCAAAGAACCAGCTTTTAGTTTCATTGATTTTTGCTATTGTTTCCTTCATTTCTTTTTCATTTATTTCTGACCTGATCTTTATAATTTCTTTCCTTCTGCTGGCTTTGGGGTTTTTTTGTTCTTCTTTCTCTAATTGCTTTAGGTGCAAGGTTAGGTTGTTTATTCGAGATGTTTCCTGTTTCTTGAGGTAGGCTTGTATTGCTATAAACTTCCCTCTTAGCACTGCTTTTGCTGCGTCCCATAGGTTTTGGGTCGTCGTGTCTCCGTTGTCATTTGTTTCTAGGTATTTTTTGATTTCCCCTTTGATTTCTTCAGTAATCACTTCGTTATTAAGTAATGTATTGTGTAGCCTCCATGTGTTTGTATTTTTTACAGATCTTTTCCTGTAATTGATATCTAGTCTCATAGCGTTGTGGTCGGAAAAGATACTTGATACGATTTCAATTTTCTTAAATTTACCAAGGCTTGATTTGTGACCCAAGATATGATCTATCCTGGAGAATGTTCCATGAGCACTTGAGAAAAATGTGTATTCTGTTGTTTTTGGGTGGAATGTCCTATAAATATCAATTAAGTCCATCTTGTTTAATGTATCATTTAAAGCTTGTGTTTCCTTATTTATTTTCATTTTGGATGATCTGTCCATTGGTGAAAGTGGGGTGTTAAAGTCCCCTACTATGATTGTGTTGCTGTCAATTTCCCCTTTTATGGCTGTTAGTATTTGCCTTATGTATTGAGGTGCTCCTATGTTGGGTGCATAAATATTTACAATTGTTATACCTTCCTCTTGGATCGATCCCTTGATCATTATATAGTGTCCTTCTTTGTCTCTTGTAATAGTCTTTATTTTAAAGTCTATTTTGTCTGATATGAGAATTGCTACTCCAGCTTTCTTTTGATTTCCATTTGCATGGAATATCTTTTTCCATCCCCTCACTTTCAGTCTGTATGTGTCTCTAGGTCTGAAGTGGGTCTCTTGTAGACAGCATATATATGGGTCTTGTTTTTGTATCCATTCAGCCAGCCTGTGTCTTTTGGTGGGAGCATTTAATCCATTTACATTCAAGGTAATTATCGATATGTATGTTCCTATTCCCATTTTCTTAAATGTATTGGGTTTGTTATTGTAGGTGTTTTCCTTCTCTTGTGTTTCTTGCCTAGAGAAGTTCCTTTAGCATTTGTTGTAAAGCTGGTTTGGTGGTGCTGAACTCTCTCAGCTTTTGCTTGTCTGTAAAGGTTTTAATTTCTCCATCGAATCTGAATGAGATCCTTGCTGGGTAGAGTAATCTTGGTTGTAGGTTTTTCTCCTTCATGACTTTAAGTATATCCTGCCACTCCCTTCTGGCTTGCAGAGTTTCTGCTGATAGATCAGATGTTAACCTTATGGGGATTCCCTTGTGTGTTATTTGTTTTTTTTCCCTTGCTGCCTTTAATATGTTTTCCTTATATTTAATTTTTGACAGTTTGATTAATATGTGTCTTGGCGTGTTCCTCCTTGGGTTTATCCTGTATGGGACTGTCTGTGCTTCCAGGACTTGATTAACTATTTCCTTTCCCATATTAGGGAAGTTTTCAACTATAATCTCTTCAAAAATTTTCTCAGTCCCTTTCTTTTTCTCTTCTTCCTCTGGTACCCCTATAATTCGAATGTTGGAGCGTTTAATGTTGTCCCAGAGGTCCCTGAGACTGTCCTCAGTTCTTTTCATTCTTTTTTCTTTATCCTGCTCTGTAGTAGTTATTTCCACCATTTTATCTTCCAGGTCACTTATCCTTTCTTCTGCCTCAGTTATTCTACTATTGATCCCATCTAGAGTATTTTTAATTTCATTTATTGTGTTCTTCATCATTGCTTGGTTCCTCTTTAGTTCTTCTACATCCTTGTTAAATGTTTCTTGCATTTTGTCTATTCTATTTCCAAGATTTTGGATCATCCTTACTATCATTATTCTGAATTCTTTTTCAGGTAGACTACCTATTTCCTCTTCATTTGTTAAGTCCAGTGTGTTTTGAGCCTGCTCCTTCATCTGCTGTGTGTTTTTCTGTCGTCTCATTTTGCCTATCTTACTGTGTTTGGGGTCTCCTTTTCACAGGCTGCAGGTTCGTAGTTCCCGTTGTTTTTGGTATCTGTCCCCAGTGGCTAAGGCTGGTTCAGTGGGTTGTGTAGGCTTCCTGGTGGAGGGAACTAGTGCCTGAGTTCTGGTGGATGAGGCTAGATCTTGTCTTTCTGGTGGGCACGTCCACGTCTGGTGGTGTATTTTGGGGTGTCTGTGGCCTTATTATGATTTTAGGCAGCCTCTCTGCTAATGGATGGGGTTGTGTTCCTGTCTAGCTAGTTGTTTGGCATAGGGTGTCCAGCACTGTAGCTTGCTGGTCGTTGGGTGAAGCTGGGTCTTGATGTTGAGATGGAGATCTCTGGGAGATTTTTGCCGTTTGGTATTACGTGGAGCTGGGAGGTCTCTTGTGGACCAGTGTTCTGAAGTTGGCTCTCCCACCTCAGAGGCACGGCCCTGATGCCTGGCTGGAGCACCAAGAGCCTTTCGTCCACACAGCTCAGAGTAAAAGGGAGAAAAAATAGAAAGAAAGAAAGAAAGAGGCTATAATATAGTGAAGTAAAATAAAGCTATTGTAAAGCAAAGCTATACAGACAAAATCTCACCCAGAAGCATATACATATACACTCACAAAAAAAAGGAAAAGGGGCAACATTAATATCTCCTGCTCCCAGAGTCCCCCTCCTGAATTTGGGCTGATTCGTTGTCTATTCAGGTGTTCAGCAGATGCAGGCACATCACGTTGTTTGTGGAGCTTTAATCCGCTGCTTCTGAGGCTGCTGGGAGAGATTTCCCCTTCTCTTCCCTGTTCGCACAGCTCCTGGGGTTCAGCTTTGGATTTGGACCCTCCTCTGCGTGTAGGTCGCCTGAGGGCGTCTGTTCCCCGCCCAGACAGGACGGGGTTAAAGGAGCAGCTGCTTCGGGGGCTCTGGCTCACCCAGGCCGCGGGGAGGGAGGGGTACAGAGGAGGCGGGGCGAGCCTGCGGGCGGCCGAGGCCTGCGTGACGTTGCAGCAGCCCGAGGCGCGCAGTGCGTTCTCCCGGGGATCTTGTCCCCGGATCCCGGGACCCTGGCAGTGGCGGGCTGCACAGGCTACCAGGAGGGGCGGTGTGGAGAGTGACCTGTGCTCACACACAGGCTTTTTGGAGGCGGCAGCAGCAGCCCCAGCGTCTCACGCCCGTCTCTGGGGTCCGCGCTGTTCGCCGCGGCTCGCGCCCTTCTCTGGAGTTCGTTTAGGCGGCGCTCTGAATCCCCTCTCCTTGCCCGCCGCGAAACAAAGAGGCAAGAAAAAGTCTCTTGCCTCTTCGGCAGCTGCAGACTTTTTCCCGGACTCACTTCCGGCCACCTGTGGTGCACTAAACCCTTCAGGCTGTGTTCACGCTGCCAGCCCCAGTCCTCTCCCTGCGATCCAACCGAAGCCCGAGCCTCAGCTCCCAGCCCCGCCCGCCCCAGCGGGTGAGCAGACAAGCCTCTCGGGCTGCTGAGTGCTACTCGGCGCCGAGCCTCTGTGCGGGAATCTCTCCGTTTTTTCCTCTGTGCCCCTGTTGCTGTGGGGTCCGCGCTGATAGCTGCGGCTCGCGCCAGTCTCTGGAGTTCGTTTAGGCGGTGCTCTGAATCCCCTCTCCTCGCGCACCAGGAAACACAGAGGGAAGAAAAAGTCTCTTGCCTCTTCGGCAGCTGCAGACTTTTTCCCCGGACTCCCTCCGGGCTAGCTGTGGTGCGCTAACCCCTTCAGGCTGTGTTCACGCCGCCAGTCCCAGTCCTCTCCCTGCGATCCAACCGAAGCCCGAGCCTCAGCTCCCAGCCCCGCCCGCCCCGCCGGGTGAGCAGACAAGCCTCTCGGGCTGGTGAGTGCTGGTCGGCACTGATCCTCCGTGCGGGGTGCGGGAACCTCTCCGCTTTGCCCTCCGCACCCCTGTGGCTGCGCTCTCCTCCGTGGCTCCAAAGCTTCCCCCCTCCGCCACCCGCAGTCTCCGCCCGCGAAGGGGCTTCCTAGTGCGTGGAAACCTTTCCTCCTTCACAGCTCCCTCCCACTGGTGCAGGTGCCGTCCCTATTCTTTTGTCTCTGTTATTTCTTTTTTCTTTTGCCCTACCCAAGTACGGGGGGAGTTTCTTGCCTTTTTGGAGGTCGGACGTTTTCTGCCAGCGTTCAGTGGGTGTTCTGTAGGAGCAGTTCCACGTGTAGATGTATTTCTACTGTATCTGTGGGAAGGAAGCTGATCTCCGCGTCTTACTCTTCCGCCATCTTCTCCCTCCTCCCCTATGCTTTGTTTTTAATATTGCTGTAATTTGGGGGCACTCACTCTTTCCTAAAAAATCTCAATTTCTAGAGTTCACATGGTCCCTGTCAAAGTATAGTTCTTGGACTGCAGGATTAGGTGTTAGGCAAAGATAATGTTGGCATTTGCCTCTGTTTAGGATCACTGCAGTTAAATTTCTTTACTGCAGAGTGGTTGGGTGCTATGTGCAAATCAGGCTAAGAATAACTCCGTTAGTTTGAGTTTTTTTGGTAGAGTGGATTATTTAACGGTCTCAGGTATATTTCGTTTTAAACCATAATTAAAGTTTGGAGCTCCCAGTCAATAAAACCTGAAAGTGGCCTCATAACTACCTCCCCTTCCACCTTTTCTCCTTTCCACTAGACCTTTTAAAGAACCCTTTGAGTCTGGTGACCACTAAATTGACAAAGAGAGGAGATCAGGGGCAATGGGAGCCCAGGGAGAGGGAGAGGGATAACGACCCCTAGAGGGTGGGGGAGGAGTGGTACATACTTAAGTCCCTTAAGGATGCAGTTGCTGAAAGAACTTATGACGACCTAAACAATTGAATTTCAGCACTTTTTGGATCTGGGACACTTTCTCAGGCTGGTTTGCCTTTTAATAGTTCCTCACCCAGCAGTCAGGCTGGGAAGAGGGACCCATTCCAGCTCCTACATTTAACAAATCCTCTCAACTCTTTGCACTTGTAGGCTGACCGCTCCCTCTGTCCCCTCCCCCCCCCCCACCCCCGACCCCCGATCCTCCGTCCCCACCCCCTCCCCGTATCCGGCCTGTGCTCCTCCCACAGCCTCCAGCAGGGGTGGGCTGCCTACACTCAGAAGCGCCCTGGGCTTCTGAGAATGACAGGAGAACTGACACTCCTGGTCCCGGCTCACCAGGGTTCCCGTTAGCACCTGTAATCTTATAAATCAGGGGAAAGCACTGCAGTTTGCAGTCTGCCATGAGCATTTATATCCATCTTCTATGTAGGTGTGCCGTGCACAGCTTTCTCTTTCTCAGCAGCTCTCCCCCTTCCCATGACAGCTCTGAGACGTGGGGCTGTTGTGTAGTGATAGTTATTTCCATTTCCATTCTGCCACTTGGGTTAGTTAGCTGCTGTTCCGATTTATAGGGCTGTATAAAGTAGGAAAAGAGATTGAGGAAATAGGAAATTTTGTCTTTCATCATTATCATTGTCAAAACAGAGTTCTCCTTATGTTTCTGAAACTTACAAAGCCTAGTTATTTAAGCTCCAAGTTTTTTTTTTTTTTGGCCGCACCATGCAGTATGCGGTATCTTAGTTCCCCGACCAGGGATGGAACCCATGCCCCCTGCAGTGGAAGCATGGAGTCTTAACCACTGGACCGCCAGGGAAGTCCCCAAGTATTTTTATTAATTAAACTTTTTATTGACATACTGAAAAGACACAGATCATAAGAGTACAGCTTGATAAATTTACGCAAACTCAACAGACTCGGTAACCAGCATTGAAGAAGAAAAAAACAGGTCGTTACCAGCACCCCAGAAACCACCTTCCCAGGGTGACCACCGTCCTGACTTCTCACAGCATAGATGAGTTTCAGCCCATTTTTGTATTTTATAGGAACTGTGTTCCAAGTATTTGACAAGTAAAACAAAACTGAATATATTTTAAAAAGAAAGGGACTTAGAAGCCCATATATACCTTTGGACTAGGGGAGGTCCAGGGTAAGAAAGAGCAGAATGTGAATGTCAAAGCAGTGTGTTTTCTTTCACTGTTTCTGAAACGGAAGGGTGACATTACAGCAGTGAATCACATGCTGGGAGTGACAGAGGAGCCCAGAGGACCTGTGGAGAAAATCATAGTAATAGAAATGCACCTACAATTGCCACATCCAAAGGTTATGTGCTTGGGGGAATTTTTAATACGTATTTGCTTTGGAACTTCCAAGAGGTCTCTGTGTGTGTGTGTGTGTTCTGTTGCCTTACAGATTAAATCATAGCAACTTTCTGAGATGGGAGGTCTTGGTCCCCCTTTTCCAGTCTTCATGTAGAGTGGGACCCTCCCTTCCCAGCTGGTGATCGGAGGAGCCAGGTCAGAAATTGGTCAGGGCCCACTGTGCTGGGATGAGAGTCAAGGCCAGCCAGACCCCTTAAATATTCTAGGGGGTTTGTCTTCTTTGATTGGGTTGTTCTATGAAAATAGTCTTTCAGTCTTCAAGGGACTCTAGCAGTTTTCTCAAACAGGACAGATCTTGAAATCTGACTTTTCCAGTACCTTGGTTATACCCCAGTCACTGGCTAGTATTATGACACAAAACTTGAGGGAGGTAAGGTTCTCAAGTGAAGATTTAAACCCACTTGCAACCTTCTCTGAATTATAAAATGAAGTGAATTTTACAAGAAAAAATTTTTACTCTTGTGCTTCAAAAAAGCCATTTTGCTCCACAAAGTGAAAGAACATTTTGTAGAACCTGGCATGATAGAAATTGATGGCTTGTTTCATTTTCCCTTGGAGAATTAAAAATGCTTCACACGCATCACTTTATATTTTAAGTAGTCCAATGAAGTATATGTTTAAATGGGATACATAATTTAGTAAAGGTCAGTAGTAAAATGGAACTAATTTTTTATTATGCAAACAATGACTAATTTTGCACTAGGAAAATAATGCCTTTTATCAAGGAGCAGTTAAGGGGATTTATCTTGCCATCCAGAGATGATTCAGTTATTCCCTTCTGGATAAAAATTAGCGTTGCAAAACCACATTTTCTAAGACCGTTTATTTAGTACCCAAAACATTTCTAATAGTTAAGGCATCTGTAAAAGCAGCCATTTACTTTGTCTGCATTATTATTATTTGGCAGACTTCTCAATCTTTGTTTCAGATGCAAGGTACCTGCAGAGTACAGACATTTTGAGATAAGAAAACCTTGAATCCACATTCAGTATTGAGAAGGTTATACTTATGTATTTCATCTTTCATAATTAAATGTAAAGCATTTATTTGCCTATATCATACTCTTAGATTTTTTTGTTACTATTAGTTTCATGGCCTAAGTCACATTCTTATGAATATTTTGCAACAAATTAAGGAGACTAAAAGTAAAGCGACTCTTTATTAAACAAATATAACATAATTTATACAGATAGATGAGTGTTGTCTCCTTCAGAATAAACCCCTCTGAATTCGGGATCTTTTTTCCAGCAAGGTTGCCTCAGGGTCTAGGGCCTTAGCTTTTGAGACTTAAAAGTAACGTGGAACCAAATCTGGTAAAAACGTAAAGGGTGAGCAGCTTACCGAGATATGCTAGGGAGGGAGCTAGCATATCTTGAATCTCCATAAGAAGACTTGTATATACATCAGTGTCCCTGCAAGAAGGGAACTGCTGTCTCCATTTGATAGCTGGTCAAGTTCAAAGAAGTAAATGGCCCACCCAAGTTCACATAACTAGTAAGTGGGTTTGATCTCAGAGTCATTTACTCTTCCTGTCTATTATGCTGATTATTTTATTTATGCTTTTTCTAACTGTGTTTAAAAGAATGTATCTCTATAGTCATAAAACCGATTTATTTTGGTCTGGTTTATGAACCGTTTACAGATGTAAATGAACAAGAGGATATAAAAAATATTTTGAAAAATGTTACCATTATTGAAATAAGCAGCTTCTTGAGAGCAGAACACTAATATAGATGTCTGTGTTCTGTTAATGTATATGAGAAAATGAGTGAAATTCTGTGTCATATATGATAGATGACCTCACCCGTTTTTCTAAATTATCTGACTTGAATTTCACACTGGATTTTTTAAAAATTTGTTAATTAACCTATTGGATTGAGAGTCACTCATTTCAACAGTATGTAAGTGACTTGAGGAACTTTAACTTGATTAGTTTTGGCTAGAGAGCTAGAGGCACTTGCTGCCATAAGATTGTGCTTTCATAGACAGATAATCTTGCTGCCTTGGACCACCAGGCAACACTAAAAGTGGGAGTTTAGGCCCCTGTGAGGCTGCGGCCCCAGGTTGGGTCGGAGGCCACTGCCATCTGGAGGTTAGGCCGGAGGGTGCTCTGGGTGGCACAGTGCTTGGTGTAGGTGGTTTTAAGTCTTTAAGGAATTGGAATTTTGCTAGTAATGTCCCTTTTCTAAGGGTATCAGCATAGAATTTTTGAGATGTAGCAAATAAAACATTTTCATATAGTAAGTCCAAGACTACTTATTGCTCTTATGTTTTGTGACTTTTTAATCTACATTATTAAAAATTTTTTATATCATTAAAAAGATACTTCTGTCGAGTCCAAAATATATAAGGGTAGTATTTAAATTCCACACAGTTCTTGGCACATATGGGTGCCCAATAAATGTTTTCTGAGCTGAATCGAACACAAAAATTTACAAAGTATGTTGAATGTACTATACCATATTTTATAGTCTCTTATAGAGATCTGTTTGCTGACATGGGTAAACCTTTTTTTTTCAAATACACTAAGCAGGACAGTAGAGTATTTCATACAATATAATTGACAAAAAAATGAAGAAGTGTTATATACCTACTCATTAAGTAAGGTGGGCCAATGAGACGGAGTACCACGGGGCTGGGGAGAAGCCAGGCAGGAAGCCCTTTGCTCCTCTGGAAGTGTCAGGGCCAGCTCCGGGTGGTGAGTCTTACTCAAGACAAACTCATGCCAGTCATTTAAAAAAATCTCTTTCCAGAAACCAAAAGCTCCAGCATCTCCTGCCACAGAAGAGGATCCCTGCCCTTCCTTTCCAAAACCCTCAGTGGACCCTGCGAAGATTAGAAGGATAAGCAGTGCCCGGGCGTGCTTACTCAGGGCGGCCTCGCAGGGGGCTCTTCTGCCAGACAGGACCCTTCCTCCTGCTCAGCGTAAGGCCACATAACATCCTTTAAAACCTGGGGGCAAGCATGTTTCTTGAGTTTGCACACAAGAGTTATTTTTATATGATGTTTTTCAAACTGCACATGATTTTTTATGTTAACTTAGTTAATATTGTGCAAAAGCTGGTTAAGAAACATTTTATGGGTGTTTATAAAGAATACCTAAATATAAGGTTTTTTAAAAAAAAGTTACTTGGTAGAAAAAGAATATTAGGATAAGTGTTCTTTAATGAATGCGTTCACCTATTGATATATTGGAAATCATTTCTAAATTAGAGTTCAAAAAGTTGTTAATTTCATTAGGCATCTTTAAGATTCATGTAACGTACACTAAGCTCAGGTCTTTGAAAATACCTTTCTGATCCCATGTGAAAATGTTAGCACAAGTTGAATGGGGCTTATCCTGTGGCCACAGAAGTGCTGGCATGTATCTAAACCTGGAAACAGAGAAGCTAAAAACCTCAAATCCTAAGGAATGCCCCCAATAATTGGAATCACCCCCTGTCCAGGGCACACTAAGAGTTTTTCAAACTGTAGGAAATGTCCCATTAGTGGGATGACAATCAATTTAGTGGATCACACCAGCATTTAAAACAATGAAGTAGAATAAAATAGAATGGAAAATATCAGGGCACATTGCAGACAATAAATGTTAGTATGGCTTCAAGGACTTTACTTCAGTCACGTACATGTGTGTTCAGGATCATGTTACAAGTGTACTATACATCATATTTATATTACAAATTTATCATTACTATATGTAGCCCCCAAAGTTAGAAATCCACTTTAATAGGGGCTGATAGAATTGGCCCTCCTTCAGTCAACAGGATTGATGAAGAGGAGGGATAGGTTTACACTCAGAGAGAGGAGATAATCTGAAGATGATCCCAAAAGTTACAAGCCACTACCTTAGGATCCTACTTGTTTGACATACAAGCCTTTTCTTTTAATTAGTCACCAACATTTAAATGTAGAAGATCTCATGGAAGAATCTAGATGTATGACTTTTTATGAAAAATTGGAAAATCTGGCAGCGCTGGGCCCGCTTTCTGTGCAGCCCCTGGGGAGCGATTGAGCTGAGTAGTCCCCAGCCCCGTTAGCCCGGGATATGATCTGCAATCCCCATGTCTCCCCAGCCCACTGCTCTCATTTTCCTTTCTGGTCCCTAGTGATCCCTGACACAGCTGAAGAGGTAGAATCAAGGAGAAAGGAAAAGACAGAGGCAGCGCAGGGTGTGCGTGCCACACCTCAGTGGCGTACGGAGTGTGTAATTAGGCAATCTGCTTTACCTTGATGTCCCAATTTGTTTCTTTTTGTTTCTTTTCTAACAGTCAATCAGATATTTATTGAGCCCCTACTAACTGCCAGGTACCAGTCTAGGCCAGCAGAGTCCTGCCCGCAAAGAGCTTGTGAGGGGAGACAGGCAATAAACTGGAAAGCCAAGAAGTAAGACAGTTGGGTTCTGAGTGCTAAGAAGAAGGTGAGCTAGATGCTGGGCTGGGGAGTGACTGTGGCAGGAGGAATCGTGTCACCTCTGGAAGGTGTCCTTGAGGAGGTGGCCTCAGTTGAAATGTGAATAATGAGGAGAAGGCAGCCGGGTGGAAATCTGTAAACACAGTGCCCAGGCTGAAGCTGAGGCCGGAGATGGACGCAGACTCGGCTGGTGGACCCCAAGGCCCATGTGGCTGGAAGGGGGAGGGAGCTGAGGACACAGGGCCCATTCAGGGCCGGGCCAGCGGGGACATGGCCAGGACTTTATTCTTCCTGCAGTGAAAAGCCAAGGCAGGGTTTAAGCACGGGAGAGACATCATCTGATTTCTGTTTCTTAATAGTAGCTGCACGTTTAGACTTACCCGAGGAACTTTTCAGACGTTGCACCACCAGGGCCCCAGTCAGACCAGTTACATCAGAAAGGATTGGTACTTATGGGAGCCGAGTCCTTGCCAAGGTGAGAGGCAATGGGCTCGGGAGCCACGGTGCAGGGTGAGGTCAGACTCGGATAGGACCAGGGTCACTTCTTGTAAACAGGATGGCAGAGCTGGAGTGAGGGTTGCAGAGCTGTTGTTTATCAGATGTTCTTGCTTCTGAGCCTGAATGCTGCACACATTTAACTCTCGGTGGCTCCCATTTGAAAATCCTGCTGCTTGCTGAGCTGTTGCCATGTATGTGAAGATGACAGGAGAGACAGATGTTTCCCCACCAGCCGAAGCTTATCTCTGTTTCTGTGCTTCCATCCACCCTGTTGGCAGTTGCCCCCTTCACCACTCCCATCATCCCTGCGGTCTGCGTCAGCACCCAGGAAACAGAGGCAGTAAAAAGTCATTGTCTTTTTAAAAGCACACATCACCCAATTTAAAAAACCATTCTAATGCTCCAGCCTTGGACTCCTTGTCCTTTGTACAGGAGCTCCCTGGGCTTGTTTCAGAGTCCCTATTGTTTAGAAAAGGTATCCTTTGTTGGGTAACAGGCTATAAAGGCCTGTGGTGGAGACTGAGACAGAGGGAGTGTCCCTGCCCCTGGTGTGAAGTCATTAGTAGCTGACACCTCCCCAGGCAGGGCTGGGGGTGCGGTGGCAGGTTTAGAATTCCTGTTTGAAGAAAGTGAAAGAAGAGATGTGTGTCGTCATGTTCGTAGGGCCAGCAGTTTAATCGCTTGTGTTCAAATAGGGTTTTTGGCTGGAGGTGACCGTGTTGCTAACGCCCCCCCACCACCTCCTGTTACTCCAGCTGGACGGAGACCTCAGTGCGGGCTCCACCTTCTCACGATCTCTGTCATCTTAGCCACCACGGACAGGCTTCCTATGTGGGCTTCCTAAATATACCCGGGTCTGTATTCTCCATCCCACCACTGCCGTACCGCTTTTATCACCTCTTGCCTTGTCCCTGGTCGTCCAGTGCTCCTGTCCTGCTCCACCCCCCGCTCGCTGGGGGGCTGCAGGTGGGTCAACACAAGGACCCTGGCCCTTGGAGCAGCCAGCAGAGCGTGGGCACCAAGCGTCCACGCAGACATGGCTGTGAGCAGTGGGCCTTGTCCCTTCATCCCAGTGGGCCATGAAAGATGATGGTTTTCTCTCCATGTGCCATAAGGGACAAGAGGTCAGGAAGCAAATAAAAATTAGATTGCATCATCTTCTTGCTGAAAACCTTTCAGAGGCCCCCCTGTGCCTAAAGGAGTGCTTGCTAAACAGTTCCAGGGAACACTTTTGGCAAAAATATTAATAGCTTTTCCTTGGAGGAAGGGTCCTATGCTCAATGTGTGCCTACTTCCTCTCCCTCCTGGAGAGCCACAGTGCACGTGAGCATATTAAAGGGTGGGGAGGGCCATCTAGTGAAGTCACCTGTTTCATTTAAATTCAGCCCAGCATTTTACAAACCTGCTTGACTGTGGAATCTGTCTTTTGGGGAACACCCGACCTAGCGCAGAAGTTGGCAAACTTCTTCTGTAAAGGGCCAGAGAGTGAATATTTTAGACCTAGTGGGCCATAGAGTCTCTGTTCAACCTACTCAACTCTGCCATTGCAGCAGGAAATCAACCATAGACTGATTTGTGGCCACTAAAATTTGAATTTCATGTAATTTTCACATGTTACAAAATATTGTTCTTTTGATTTCTTTTTTTTTTTTTTTTTGCTCAACCATTTAAATATATAAAAGCCATTCTTAGCTTGCAGGCTATACAGAAACAGGCGGCAGGACAGATTTGGTGGGGCTGCAGTTTGCTGACTCCTGGTCCAGGGGATGAAGTCTTCACTGTCCAGCGTGCATAGTTCTGCCCCAGCCTAACATTTCAGGCCCTTCTCGCCCCTCTCCTTTGTCTGCCTACACCCCCTGCCCCTGGTCTGCGCACCAGCAATATGGAACCCTTGCAGTTCCGCACACCCATCCTGCTGTTTCATGCCTCATGCAGTCTCTGCTGTATAATTCGCTGGACCCAGTGCATAGTGAGAATGTGGAGCTCTTTGTTCAAAAATTGTTTAGAATTTCAAGATGGCAACAGCACAGCGTTAAACCAAGTGCAGGGCCCTTCTAAGCACGGGGCCCTGCTTGACTGTACAGCTTGGACACACTTGAAGCTGACTCTCACGCCAGACTTTTGTTCCCTTTTCTCAGAACTTTGTTTTGGCCTCCTGTTAACCCTTTGGAATGCTTTTCAGGCTCCACCTTCTCTATGAATCTTTCCCTGACCAACTCCAACCCCTCAGGACTCCCCTGCTCTCTTACTCGTCCTTACCTGGCGCAGACCACACTGTACTGCATCTCTGTCTGGACGCATCTGCCTCTCTGTTTCCCCTACTGGACTGAACAACTTCAGTAGGAAAAGGGGTTTTCTCTATTTGAAGCCCGAGAGCTTGAAACGGGGCATAGTCTATGGTAAGTGCCAAAGAAACTATCTGTGAAACAGGACAGTTCCTACACGGTAAGGCTACTGGTTGTAGAATCCTTTTGAAGTGTACCATGATCTGTTACAAAATTAGTACAGCATGCTGCACATATTTTCCAGAGAGACCCAGAGCATCGTTACTCATGTTCAGTTGAATGGTGGACATCCAGCAGGAGTAAGAGTGAGCCCCGGGGCCACTCTTCGCTGTAGTAATAACTGACAGCTCGCTCCAGTAGATTGTGAAGACAGAGGGGCTGCAGCTCCTCCGTCCACAAGTAGGGTTGCATTTTTCCCTCTAGAACAGAAGCTCCATGGCGGCTGGGACTTCTCAGTTCACCACTGGACCACCAGCCCCTGGAACGGCATCTGGCACATGGCAGTGGATGCTTCATAAATACTTGTGGAGTGAAAGAAACGAATACTAAAATACAGGGACAGGCTAACAATGCTTTGTAATCTAAAATGAAGTATGTGCTTTGTAATTCAGTCCTAAAGATATTTAAGGTTGTCCGGTGCTGTGGAGAGAGCCCTGGACTAGAAGTCAGGATTCGTGGGTTCCATTAATAATAATGATCATAACTTCTAGGTTTTGAGTGTGCTAGCACCACGGAAGTCACTTTACCAGGCCGTATCACTTGGGACCACTTGAGGAAGGGGAGAGAAGCTGAGTGAGCTGCCTGCATCACACAGCCTGTACTTGACCCCAAGTCTGATGGAATGCCAAGCCCGTGCTCTCCCCACCATACAGTCCCGGCTCTCCCCGAACCTGCTCTGTGACCTTAGACTGGTCACCTTACCTTTTGGGTTCTCAATTTTCTCATCTGAAAAATGAAGGTTAGGCTAGCCAATCTCTAAGGCTCCTTTCTGTTGTAAAATCCAGTGTTTGGAGAGCACAGAGCTTAGTCAGAGGAGCAGGCGAGGTGGTTTTGTTATTGTTGGTTTTTATTGGTTTGATGGTTCAAGTGCAGAAAAGGAAACCTTGAGTCATTTTGGAAAAGCTTGCAAAACTATTTCTCTATATGAAGCTCATCCCTCTTGCCCCTTTGAAAACCATATTTTATCACGGACTAGAGTATAGTAGCAGCATCGTGGGTAAGCTATTCCTAATGTCAATTTGCTGATGAAGAAACAGTGTTGTATTTTAAGTCTAAGGATCTGTAGCCGTAAACACAGTAGGTGTTTCAGTTCAGAGACTGGACTTCTTTTTTGCAACTTTATCTTATTCCTTTTTTTTTTTTTTCTTCTGCCTTGTTTTTTTTTGTCATTTTTTTAAATTAATTAATTAATTTATTTATTTTTATTTTTTGGCTGTGTTGGGTCTTCGTTTCTGTGCAAGGGCTTTCTCTAGTTGTGGCAAGTGGGGGCCACTCTTCATCACGGTGCGCGGGCCTCTCACTATCACGGCCTCTGTTGTTGCGGAGCACGGGCTCCAAACGCGCAGGCTCAGTAGTTGTGGCTCACGGGCCTAGTTGCTCCGCGGCATGTGGGATCTTCCCAGACCAGGGCTCGAACCCGTGTCCCCTGCATTAGCAGGCAGATTCTCAACCACTGCGCCACCAGGGAAGCCCTATCTTATTCCTTTTTAGAAAGCCTTCTAAGTGTTTCAGTGCCCTCCTGTGTCCCCGCCTGGGAGTCGTCTGCTGGGCCTCCAAGAGCCAGCCTCTGCTCCGCTGATCACCTTTCTCCTCCCCCTCCCGTCACACACTCCACTTGAGCATGCCAGGCACACTCCTGCCTTTGGGCCTCCGCACCAGCTGTCCCCTCTGCTGGAAATACTGTCCCTCATCATCTGATGGCTTGATGCCTTACCTCCAGTAAGGGTTTGCCTGCCATGCCCACCTGTTCAAAATTGCTACCTGCCCCAATTCCCAATCCCCTTTTACCCTTCTCCACTTTTCTACTTTTGCTTTTTTCCATAGCACTTGTTATCTTATGTACTTCATTTATTATGGTCTGTTACTTATTGTCTATTGTGTAAACAGGTGTACTGTTAGGATGTAAGCCCTATGAGGGCAGGGATCTTTGTTCTGTCACTAATGCATCCCAAGTGCTTAGGACAGTGCCTGACATCAGGAAGGCACTCAGTAAATATTTCTGAATGAAAAATTACTAACATGATCAAATTCAGGAAGAAGAATTGGTACGGGACACAGAAGTATTTATGTGGACTTCGGTATTTCATAAACCTCAATTCGAGTATTCACCTACTGGTAGACTCAAAGCTAATAGAGCTAAGAGTCTATTCATTTTTACCTGCTATATTGATGATGTCAAACCTAAAATAGTGGTGAGGTCTTGCATATGTTCAGGGAGGTTTTATCAATACAATTCCAGACTTGATTACTGTAAGTCATATGTAGTTTTAAAATTGTATAAATTCTTGGATTGAAAAAAATATTGAAAGATAGTGATTCCTAAAATCAGAAATGCTTTGACAAAACGTTTCCTTGGTTATTACAGCAAAGAAGAGAGTGGAATCCAAAGAAACAGTTATGATGGGGGACTCTATGGTGAAAATACCTGGGATTTATTTAACAGAATCAAATGCCATTGGCCACTTGAGTCACCCACTTCAGCTAACGTATGACGGAGACTTCGGTGAAATCAAGGAGCAAGAAATTTTCAGAGGGACAGCATCCTTGCCATCTCATCTCAGAAGTGGAGGGTCAGTATTCTTTTCATTTAACTTTCCGGTCAGGACAACTATGTCAGTTACCAGTTTGCTCTCTGTCTTATGTAGATGATTGATTTGCATTTTCCCCTTTTATATAAACAAAATTTAAGTTAATGATGCATGAGTAGGAGAGATTTCTTCTCACAGCTGAATGGGGTTGATTTTACATCTCCCTCTTTAATCCTCAGGAAAACATTCATACCTGCCAAAATGCTGCTTTGATAGGACTGTCAGAATAACGTCTCTGCTTTATTTGGGCTGTTCCAGTGAGCCCTTGAGTGATGACTGATGATTCTGTTTGTGTTACTTGGGATTCTTGCCCGGGCTGGAATGTCTCATTACCTCCCTTTAGGTTAGTTCGCTGTTGTTGACTCCACCAAAGAGTGGACACTTGATTTATTTTATTCTCCAGTAGAAACTTGGATTAGAATATTTATTTTGGAAACTAACAGTTAAAACAGGAGAGTCCTATGGATTTCTCTTATCTATGATATCTCACTACTAATCCCTCATAAAATGAATGATTGAGGATTACTGTATTTCATACCATGTTCCTAGATAAGGCTTTTTTCACCCCAGTCTGTGATCCTTTCACCCCCATCCCATCTAGGAACCCCTAAATTCATACTGTGTTCCTGTATAGGGCTTTCTAGGCTTCCCCTAGAAAATTGAGGAGCAATTTTCCTACCATATTAAGACGTTGTAGAGAATGTTCGCTGTATGGACTCTGTGAATTCTTACACTGGTATTTTCCTAAAGAAGCCTTGACTAACTGGGGAACCAAGGTGGGGAATAGAGCAGGCTCTGTTTTCCAGTCCCAGCCAGTAGTGATGCTAAGATAGGCAGAAGGTCTTGCACTGGACAGGGGCACTCAGTTAGAGATATTTTTCTACGACTTTCCATTGGGTCATTGTGGGCAACTGCCCAGTTCGAATTTGCTCAACAAGATTAAATTCCGTGGGCCATTTTAAGACCAAATGCTTGTTGCCCTCACTTAGATTTGGGTCTGACTTTGGCTTGTCCACATGTCGTGTGCTTAAAACTCCTCCCACCCTTACTGGCTGCTTGGCAGCTGGTTAGTTTAGCTGAACTGACCTTGTCTGCTGACACAGCCTGAAGAGCTTCGCACACACAGAATTTATATTAGGCAACCTAGTAGTCCTTGTAATGTCACTTTGCATTCAGAACATTTTTTAAATTAAAGTAAAAATGAAATGTCTCCTTAAGTGGAAGAGGACTTCAAATTGGGACTTTGGGAGTTGAGCACAAAACATCAAACTAGCCATTGCGACAAATCTTTTCCAGTTAGTGAATAAGAATAGGCTGCGGACCTCAGAGCTTAAACATAAAAGGCAGCAGGAAAACTTGTGTTTCTTTCAGCACTGAACTGAAAAGGAAACATTTATCTTGCTGCACCCATCCTTACAGTAATTAAAGTTGACTAGGAAAAACCAGACAAGAGCTGTTTTCTTTTTTTTTTTTTTTTTTTCCCCAAGCCTTCAGATGTTGCAGAATAATCTGGCAAGCCAGGGTTCATTATGTCTTCCTCAGTCTGGGAGAGCAAAGGCATTTTCAGTTACATATTTTATCCCACGAACAGCAAAGGAGAAATCAATTAGGGACTGGAGGCACTTCTTCCTGACTGTCCAAAATTATGAGGCACAGGCGGCAGCACTAATTGTTTTCTTTTTGCCTTGTTAGGATGGCTTTTGCATCATATAGTGATTGTGTCTGTTTTGAGTTTGCCATACACCCTGGCAAGTTTAACTTCCAGTAACATTTTGGCTTTCGGAATCTTTACCTCCTTGAATCGTTGGATGGGAGTTTTGTTGAGGTGATTCCCCCACAAAATATTTTTATACAGTAGGATTAAAACAAACCAGAAAATGGAAACTGTTCGCAGTTCTTTCACTAATTACATTTGTGAATCAATCTGGAACACTTGATAGTTGTTTCTGGTAAACATTTAAGTGAATAATTCCAAGAAATGATCTTTGCTCTTCAGTGGAGTATTCCCAGTCTTGATGCTAAAGCCCTACCCTCAATTCACATGTTTTCATGTTTACACCAGCAAGTGGAAAATGAAGACTCTTGTCAGTGAACTGGGCTGGTAGGAGAAGGGAGGGAAGGGGTTGCGTAACTGGAAAAGGGGGCAGCAGGAGCTGACAGCGGGTGGAGGGCTGAGAAGGAGTGTGAGCCGCTTCTGTAAAGGGGACAGAGGAAGTGAGGTCATGTTCCTTGCTGGGTAGGACCAGCGCAGGGTCCTTGCTGCCAGTCCAGCAAGGACCCTGGAGGTGGGAGCCTCCACCTTCATGTCAGGGCTTCTTGGGCCAGGGAGAGAAAGGAGTAGTTTTAATTCAGTGAAACCACGTTGATTTTAGGGAAACCTTTAATTTAGAATAAGCTCAGACCTGGGATGGACTGGAGTTTAACTTTATGCTGGTCATGATGGAAAAAGGACTTGCTAAGCAAGGCATCATTGCCAGCAAGGTGGGCGAGGGGCGGGGAGGGAGCTCTCTCTAACTTTCCAGAAGAGAACGCAACCTCTAGCCCTTATTGAACTGTCGTCTTCAAACAGCGTGCCAATTACGACAGCCCATGTGTCCGTTTGAGGATTCAGTCAAGGTTTGGCAGGCCTGCTCTTAGCAACACCCCGTCTTCCCTTACTTTATGTTGCCATATGTTTTGAAAATAGCTTCCATTAGAATATGTATGTGTGTATATCTCCATCCATCATCCATCCACTGGTTCTATCTGATGAACCCCTTTATACATCTGCTTTTTAAAACCTTTTAAGGCTTTCTGTATAAATATTGTTCAAACTCTCGTGGTTTGGAAATGTGATTTTTAGGAGGAAAGCCCAACAGCAGTCAGTTGTGGAGAGTCAAGAACTCTTTGTTGGGGGGCCAGAGTCTGTGGATTTAGGATTGGTTCTCTCTCAGCCACTTGATTCAGCTGTATGTTCTTTGACGAGTCTCTGAACACTTTCAGGGGGTCAGTTTTCTAATCTATAAAGTGGGAAAAACTGTGCTCCTTCAGTTCCATCTCCTCCCAGCACTCACTATAGGCTGTGGAATGATAGCAGTTGGTTCAGAGGTGGGTACATGATCCAAGCCAGACCAGTTGAATCCTTCCCTGGGACTTTTGCCAAAGCTTTTGGGGAAAGTGCTCTTTCTCCAGGTTCACAAACTATAAAGATGATGTTGTCTTTATAGCCAACAGTGGCTATTTCATTGCCTTGTGGAGGGTGAGTCTGTCTGGGAAGTGATATATAAACAAACAGAGCCGAGGAATGGAGACAGTGACTGAGTTCAAGAATGACATATAAACCCCTAGATCCAGCTGTGCCTGAGGCCACCCCATCCACACTGCAGACTGCTCTGTTTCATGAGCCAATATGTTCCTTTTTCTTTCTCTCTCTCTTGCACTCTTCTTCCTTCCTTCCTTCCTTCTTTCCTTCCTTTTTCTTTTCTTTCCTTTTTTAATCTTTCTTTCTTCTTTCCTTTATTGATTTATTTTGACAGGAACAGCTTATGGCACTTAAGATTAGGTTTATGTCACTTGGAATATTGCAACCAAAAGAATCTAGTTAACCTGCTAGACTTTATGAAATATAGATGAGGACAAGGGGGTAATTTGAGAGCAGACACCTCCTCAGACTTGAGCAAGAAACAAATCTCACTAAAAGCGAGTCTCTTAGTTAAGAAAGGTGTATCCAGTAGTCTTTTTTTTTTTTTTAAAGAAATTCACATTCTTTTATTTATTTATTTATTTATTTATGACTGTGTTGAGTCTTCGTTTCTGTGCGAGGGCCTTCTCTAGTTGCGGCAAGTGGGGACCATTCTTCATCGCGGTGCGCGGGCCTCTCACTATCGCGGCCTCTCTTGTTGCGGAGCACAGGCTCCAGACGCGCAGGCTCAGTAATTGTGGCTCACGGGCCCAGTTGCTCCGTGGCATGTGGGATCTTCCCAGACCAGGGCTCGAACCCGTGTCCCCTGCATTGGCAGGCAGACTCTCAACCACTGCGCCACCAGGGAAGCCCTATCCAGTAGTCTTGAATTAAAGAAATGAGATCTAAGGATGTGGGCAGGCCACAGGAGAAGTGGGGAAGCCACGGTAGAGGCCCCCTTCAAGATCCAGAGTGTGGGGAATTCCCTGGTGGTCCAGTGGTTAGGGCTCCGTGTTTTCATTGCTGAGGGCCCAGGTTCAATCCCTGGTCAGGGAACTAAGATCCCATAAGCTGTGCGGCACGGCCAAAAAAAAAAAAAAAGAAAAAGATCCAGAGTGTGAAGTGACACGGGGGGAATGGAGCTGAGGGTGACACGCTCTCCTCGTTTCCTGTGATCCAGCCAGTTGGTGTGTGTGTTTACGGGGGAGGGAGTTTGATAGATTAGAACCCAAGGAACCTAGCCTGTAAAGGGGCTTTTCTGTGAGTCATGAAACCTGGTACATACAAACCAAGGGAACACACACTGCAGGTCAAGAAAAATAACAGACCTGGTGGATGGATATTCAGGAAAACTAAAGTTGAAGCTACTGAGAACCCCAGTTCTCTCCCTCCATGGACCATTTTCATTCTTCAACAAATACATGGCTCTGTTTCAAGATAAATAATGTTAGCACAAGAGTTAACATGGAACTTGAGCATGGGCTTTGTAAGGAACATAACAAAAGACAGATGAAGGAAATGGATCGCAAAAGGAACTACCCTCCAAGAATAAGGAGAGTTAAAACAATTGTCCATAGTGTCAAAGAAATTATAGATAATGTTGTTACCCTCTTTTTAAAAAAAGAGGAAAAGAGCTCTTTGTTGGGTTATAAGAATTCAAATTAGAGATTTTAAGCCCACATAAAGAATGAAAATATGCTCACATTTCTCAAAAAAGAAATGAAAGAAAAATGTATAAACATGGAGAGAAAAGCCACATTAGAAATTAAAAGTGAGAATAAAAGCAGCTGAAAATGCAATCAGACATGGTGGATAAGCTAGAGGAAATCATACATAAAGAAATACATAAAGAAATGAATAAGAAAATAGAAAAATGATCAGAGAGATTGAGATGGGTATGGAAGGAATGACACTTGTATTCCTGAAGAGGAAAGTCGTCCTTGTCCTCCCCCTCCCCCTCCCCCATCTTACTTTGACTAAGTGCTAGGCACTCTTCCAAGTGATTTACATGTATTAACTCATTTAATATTCACAACAACCCACTGAGAATGGCAGAGATAACGAAAAGAAAAATATCAACATAATAGAAGACAACTTTCTGAAATAAAGATTTGAATCTGAAGCTCAAATGGACACATCATGTCCCAACAAAATTTGATATGGAATAATCCACACTAAGACATCTCCAATAGTGCTCAGCACTGGAATACTACCCAGTACATAGTACAGACTCCATTAGTAATTGTTGGTTGGGTGGGTAAATGCGAGAAGGTATCCTATGGCCATCAGGCTGAACAAGCAAGTCACATAGAAGGAAAAAAAGGCAGGCTGCCTCTGGCTTTGTTAGAGCTCCTCTCGGTGCCAGAAGACAGTGGAGTAAGGCTTATGAAGTCCTAAGTACAAGAAGGATAACCCAAGAATTATATTGCCAGCCAAGTTCCTTCAGCAAAAAGGCAACAGACATTTTCAAATGCGAATGCATTTGGGGACTATGGTACTCATGCACTTTCTAGAAAACTTTTTGACAACAAAATGATGAGTCAAAATTCAGAACTTAAATGGAGAAGCTATGGTAAAAGCATTCATGGTGAGTACTGACTTTGTTTTCATACTGAATTAAAGCTAAACAACTCTGAAAACGATGGTTACGTAACAGAAACCTTGACAGTGTAATATTAGCATAAAGAACCAAAACTGGTACTTGGGAGGAAGTGTGAGTACTAATTGCTTCACTTCATAGTAGGGAATAGATTTGTCAGAAGCTACAGTCTGAAATTGAAATATATAGTTAAAAAAGAGTGATTTCAGCCTCCTAATGTTTTTCATTCTTTTCTTAACTTTAGAGAGATCTTTTAGAAACTAATGTCTCTTGTGAAGACCCATTCATCTGAAGTTCTACAATTCCTTCAGTTTCACCTCAATTTCTGTTTCTCTGTCATATTCAAGTAAATTTTATACTTCATACTTTTTAATTACAATGACACGTATGGTGTGATCCCATTTATATGTATCTTTTATCTGCCCTTCCCTCCAAGTCGCCCTTCTGTTCTTTCATTCTTTTATCTTTTCATCTGAATATATGCAAAATATGTCTGGAATGATGTTTGCCACATATTAACGATATTTATTTCTGGATGGTGGGATCTTAGATGGTTTTCTAAATCTTCTTTGTGCTTCTTATATTGCCTGGCCTTAAAAAATAATAAATATATCATTTTTTCAAAAATAATGAAGTCATTATTCTTTTAAGAAATTAAGTAAATGTGGCTGAGAAACTGTTTGCATTTGGAAAAGACAGTCATTGATCAAAATGACTTTGTAGAATCCCACCTTATTTGACAGCTTCCATTCGATAAGAATTTGTTGATAAGCAAAGCCCTGCGCTAGCGGGGTTGGGAGATACACACATGGACCCTGTCCATGAGAACCTTACCAGCATGTCAGGCTCTGAGGCTCAAGTGCGGTTCCTAGACCAGCAGCATCAGTATCACCTGGGAGCTTGTTAGAAATGCAGGATCTCACGCTCCACCCCAGACCTGCTGAATTAGAATCTGCATTTTTACAAGGTATCCAAGTGATTTGAATTCACACAGAGTTTTAGAAGCACTGTTCAATGATTGACTCTAATGCTGGAGGAATGAAAGGATAATTGAAAGAAAGCGCCTTGGGAGTTTAGAGGTGAGAGCACCTAACTCTGACTTAAAGATCAGGGAAGGTTTCCTGGGGTCTGTGGAGTTTGGGATGCCCCTTGTGGCTGGTTTTCAATAGAGGTGGGGCTCTGTGTTCTTTGCTAAAGGAACAGCATAAGCAGAGGGGGGATTTGACTTGGTGGTGGCAGGTTCACAGAAAGGCAGATGGCCCAGTGTAGCGGAAGCATGGGTCCTGAGGCTGTAGACTACGTGGAGCGCTGAGAGGTTTTCAGGAGAGAGACGCTGGCAGCCGCGTGAAGGAAGATTGGAGACGGGAGAGCAGTAGCAGTTCTGGTGGGAGATGGCGACGTGTGAGCTGGAGCAGCCCACTAGGACATTGGGATGGAGAGCAGATCATGGAAACCGGTGTGGAATCATTTCCACAGTAACGCCACGGAAGAGGGTAGTGCCAGCAACTCTCCCCTGTGCTGAAGTACCCGTAGCTGCCACGGTGAAAAGTTACAGTGCTCTTCACGTGAGGCGCCTTGAAACTGGAGCTGTGAAGGTGAAGGGGAGTGTGAAACTGTGGGCTTTTACTCTAAGCTAAGGGAATTTAAGCCTAACTAAGTTAAGCTAATGTGGTTAGCTACAAAGCAGTGTCTAATCAAGTTTCTGCATATAGAACTTGAGTAATAACCAGTTAGTGATCATTGAAAAAGGTACAAGAATATATGCATAATCTTTAAAAATGTATATTTTAAATCTTGGACCACCAACCCAATGCTATGGTTACCTTGGAGGACTTTATCAAAATTTTGATCTTAGGACCATTCCTTTAAAATCATGTTCTTTAATTTCACTGTGTTTCTATTTAACCATTTAAGTCGAATTCTATTTTAGTGTTAGTTATTAAGACAGAGTGCTAATGTCTCGAAACTGTGTATCTGGTGTTTCAGGCTAAGAAGACATGATAAAGGGACCACCACCTTTTGGTGGTGGTATTCTTAAATTGCAGTAAAAAAAATCAAAGAGACTGCAAAGCAGGGGCCAGCAAACTAAGGCCCATGGGCCAAATCCAGCCTATTACCTGTTTTTGTAAATAAAGTTTTATTGGAACACAGCCACGCCCATTCATTTACCTACTGTCCCTGGCTGCTTTCACACTATAGCCACAGAACTGAGTAGTTGTGACAGAGACTGAGTGACTGCAGAGCCTAAGATATTTACTACCTGACTTGAATCTATACAACTTGAATCTAATTCTAAAAGTGAAGTGTCATCTTCTTAGGTCAAGGAAAATGTTAGCTTAAATTTCCTAAATTTCTTTTTATCATATATATCCTTTAAAATTTCCTTTTCCATTTTTTTACATGTAATTTTTTACCAAATGGAAATAAATTTATTATATATTTTTTTAAATTCTAAATCCTACCATTTAGTCTGCTTCTTAATATCTTTTTAGCTATTGCTCCAGAGAAGGAGTCAACAAACTATAGCCCTGGAGCAAGATCTGGCCAGCCATCTGTTTGTTTGTTTGTTTGTTTGTTTGTTTGTTTTACAGCCCTTAAGCCAAGAATTTTTTTCTGTATTTAAAAATCATTACATTTTAAATGGTTACAAAAGTACCTGCATTAATAGCCTCTGTTTTGCCACTTGGCCCACAAAGTGTGAAATATATACTGTCTGGCTCTTTAAGAAAGAGTTGCCGACCCCTGACTAAAGAACCTCAGTCATACTAATTGGAAGAACTGTCTGAATTATAGCAAAATCTGAATTTTGGAATACTTTTTTTAAAAATTAATTAATTAATTAATTTATGGCTGTGTTGGGTCTTCGTTTCTGTGTGAGGTCTTATCTCTAGTTGTGGCAAGTGGGGGCCACTCTTCATCGCGGTGCACAGGCCTCTCACTATCGCGGTCTCTCTTGTTGCGGAGCACAGGCTCCAGACGCGCAGGCTCAGTAATTGTGGCTCACGGGCCTAGTTGCTCCGCGGCGTGTGGGATCCTCCCAGACCAGGGCTCGAACCCGTGTTCCCCGCACTAGCAGGCAGATTCCCAACCACTGCGCCACCAGGGAAGCCCCTGGAATACTTTTAAAGAAATATACTTTTCTTTCTTTGGAGTGTAAATGATCCAGAAGTAGATGTGGCCAATGTGACTGATGCATGGATGGGCATTAGTAACTCAGTCAGTGTATGACGTTGCCTTGGCTACAGAGCTTGGTTCTGGTTGTTCAGAGTGAAAGGTGGGACTCTTGTTAATGATTGGGAAGAGAGGACCTTGTTTTTGCTCTGAAACATGTGGGCTACAGCAGAGAGACCTGGGAGTGCCATACCCACTATGCTTTCCTCAGGACTCCAACCTGATTACAGATGGAACCAGAGGAAGGGCAGAGCTAAGAGAATTGCAGAAAGATGGAGCCAGTGCCCTGATCACACCACACCTAAAACCCACCCCTAGTGCTTGACTTTTGGGTTACATGAGCCAATAACTTCCATTTACTGTTTAAGTCAGTTAGAATTAGGTTTCTGTTATTTGTAGATGAAGATATCCTAATGAAATGGTCTTATTCTGGCTTTAAGAAGGATTTCACAAAAGAGCTTTAAAGAATATTTTCTGGAATTGTTTTATTCTTGATACATCAAAAGATATTCCAAAAAAAATTTATTTATGGTCTTTAACAGCGTGGAACAGAAAGCTGAGAAGAAGAACAATTATACTGGATGATTGAATCAAGATCTAGAAACATTTAATAGACAGAAACCCTTTGCCAAGTATAACACTGAAATTTAATAAGAAGGAGTCCAACATAGATGGGGGCAATCTGCCTTTAGCTGCATATGGAAGAAAAGACGAGAACTGACCAACACCGTGATGTGACCACCAAAACCGCTCACGCCGTTTTAGGCTGCATCATTTAGAAGCTCTCCTCTTTGCTCCTCAGGCCATACCTTTAGCTCAGTGCTGGGTTCCAGACAAACTGACACTCACTCTGAGTAACTGAACAGGCTGACGAAGAGATTTGATGAGGAACAGTTGAAGGGGCTGGAGTTTGTTAATGACAACAGTGATGACAGCCATGATAATAGTAAACACTTGCTGAGTATTTACTGTGTGCCTGGAACTGTGCTAAGCGATTCCACGTCACGTCGTTTAATCCTCACAACAGCCTTACGTTGAGGGGCACTGTTATTTACCACCCCTTCATATGCAGATAAGGAAACCAAAGCTTAGGTTAAAAACTTAACCCGAGGTCACACAGCTAAGAAGTGGCGGAACCATAGGATTTAAGCCATAGGAGATGAACTTAAATGGTGACCACGACATACTTAAATATTTGAAGGATGGTCAAGAGGAAGAAGGATAAAGATTTGTTTCATTAGTAGAACCAAGATCAATGGGTAGAAGTTACAGTGAGACAGTTCTTCTTTGAGTACAAGGGCATCTAGTCTTTAGCAGAGAGGGAATTTCTTTTCTGGATGCCTCTCTCCCCGCTTCATGCTTTCTGTGGGTCCTGAGCTGCACTGCTCCACGGAAACCCTGTTAGGCTTACCCTCGCCAGACTGGACAGTTCTTCCTCCGTCCTCATCTTCCTGGACCTGTCAGTCATGCTCACTTTCTCAACATGCTGGACTGCATGAGAGCATATTTTCTCTGTCTTCTTGCTTTGGACTCCTTTTCCTGTTTCTGTCCTTTACCTGTGACTATCTGAGACAAGGCCGTGTCCTGAGATTCTGGTCTTTGAGCCACTCTTCTGATAACTCTAGTCCCAGTGTCCTGCTTTGACTTTTAACGGAGCTCCTTTCCTGATTTCCACGTCTCCTTTGCTGATGCTCCGTTTTTCATCAGAAACTCAACATGGCAAAACAGAGACCTGCTTTACCCCTCAAACTGTGCTGCTCCCTAACCTCCCCATTTCTGTTATGGCAACCCTGCTGTCCTGTTCCTCCAGGTCTGCCTTTTCATCTTTCTTCTGCCTGAAATCATCCACCGAGTCCTATCAACTTTTCATTTATAGGGTCTCTTGAATTTGTTCCTATTCTCCAGTCCCACTATCACCTTCAAAGAATTAGTCCTTGTTACCTCCCTCCAAGTCTCCTAAATACTTTCGTCATCACATAACTCCAAATCTCACCATTTCCTCGTATAAGAACCTAGGACAGATCCTTATTGCCCATCTAATTGGGTCCATTGATCCAACCCGAAGTTTCAGACGGCTGTTCCTGATACCTGCCAGCAGAAACCTATTGCTAAATTGCTGGCCCTGTGCAATTACCCCCTTACCCTACCCACCAGGCTTCTCATGCGCCTCTTTACCTTCACTCATGCTACTCCCCCCACTGAGAGCAGTGTTGTCATTTGTTGGTTTGACTTTTATCCTTTTAAGTCCCACCCTGTGGTCCACTTCTCCCTCTCAGTGATCACTTCCTCCTCAGCGTCCCTCTGGTCCTTGTCACCTGCTGAATTTCACGTTCTAGTATTTGACTAGAGAATCCATTAGAATTTTCCATTAAAAAAAAAAACAAAAACTTCCTTAGTTCCTCAAAGTAGATTTTAAACTTCTGGGCAATGTCTTACACGTTCTTTATCACAGTAACACCCAGCACTGGGCTGCTCAGACAGGTGCTTGTTGACTCGGAACAAAAGAGAAAAAGAATATTGCCAATTTATTAAGTTCTTCAAACGTACCAGTCACTGTGCTAAGTAGAGGCATTGCCCTCATTTTAAGAAAAGGAAAACAAGGCCAAGAGGTTAAGTAACTTACCAAGGCCACATGGCTGACAATACTTGGACCCAGGATTTGACCCCAGGTAGTTTGGGTCCAGAGCCTGCACACTCAACCACTGTACCGTGATGGTCACACAGAGGATTAGTGGATGCCAACCCTGTGCTCTTCTTGAGAACCGGTAGGACCGAGCGCTGTCAAGGTTTGGTATTTGATAAGAAGGCCCCTTCTTAACCGCCCCTCCAAACGGGGACACACAAATGTGGTATTTACGGAGGCAGCCTCATCATGGCCATGTCCTCAGGGAGGATGGATCAGGGACTTGCATTAGATGTAAACTATCCTGCTTGATTTCAGTAGCTGTTTAGGACCATAATGAAAAGAAAGGCTTGTCTCTATGGTCCTCAAACTTTCTTGTTATTTCTAGAATTGAAGTCTGGGAACTTCCTTGGCCTTACACCCTGCCACACTTTTGGTATTTTACCTTTTCATAGAGTTGATTTTCTTTATTTCTGTCTTCTTTGAGATCTCCATTTGCATCTCTACTCTGAGAGTGTTGACAGAAAGGATCCCATCCCCATTTCTTTCTTGGATTGGCCAGAACATCTTGCTACCAGATCTATGATTTTACTGTATATAAAAATAAACCAATTGTTTCAGAGTATTAAATAATTAGACCCTTTTGGGGAGAGTAACTCGATCTTTTCTCTATTGTACGATAAAAGGAAGTGTTAAATCAAGTGTTTTTTTAAAAAAGGAAATGTTTATGGAAAAAACGATATTTGGAGAAACGAATTCTTGGGGCAGTAGTCAAGGCCAAGGGCCAAGACACAGCACTGAACATTTGCTGCGGATCTCACTACACAGGAAGCAGGAGCAGTGGACAGCCACAGATGTTCATGGGTGACCCTGGCCACATGAGTGTGCATTCTTTATGATTTTTGTGGCAAATATTATATTTGATGGTAAAAATGAAATTTTTGTTGTAAAACTTGCACTATTATTCTCTCAGTAGTTTTTTTTTTTAACCTTGGAATTTTGTACAGATATTTAAATGTAAGTGTTTTAAGTATCAGCTCTAGCTAAAGAGAAGTTATGTCCTTCATAGACCATCTCTACGTTGTATATAAGCTTCAAAACAAAACCAAACCCAGGCATATAATCCTGCTGTTGGCCAGCCACCAAATTTTCATTCGAAACACAAAATATTTGTCATCTGGGGACTGCTTGAATTTACCTTCGATTTTTTTATCATGTCAAATATTTCTTTAAAAAAATTTTTTTTAGAGAATATTAATTTAATTAATTTTAAAATTATAAAATGGAGACAGGAGACTTAGTGATTTGGTGGAAAGAGCAGTGAGTTGGAAAAATGAGACGTGGGTTCCAGATCTGACCCTGCCGTGTGATCCTTGCCACATCTGACCAATTTGGGAACAGTCTTCTTGCCTGCAGCACGTGTGTACCAGAGTGTGAGAGAAAGAGGTCTCTCCCAGCCCCTAACCACTACTAGGCTTTTGTGATTCAAGCATACCAGAGTTCTTTCTTATTGCAACAGTGACCTCTTGTGGTGTAGATCCTTAATCAGTTTTTTTGATTTGCAAAATAAACTTTGGATTTATTTTGTTGTTCTTTCTAGTAGCTGTATTTCATATTGTAAAGCAAATCTGACTTGTCTTTAAAAGACAAATCTCAGTTGAAAATCAGAGGTTGATTTAAATGAGATATGGAGTACCAAACTCCATTTCTGGTTTCTTCAGAAATTATATTTAGCCAACTCTTGACTCTTGACACTTACAAAAAGAGAACTGCTTTGGCTTTTGTGCTGAGTGTTGTGTGTATTCCTCTTCCTCCCAGGGACCAGGGGAAGAGGCGTTCAAGGGCCTCCTTATGCTCCCGAAGCTCAGACCGGAGCAGGCTAGACACCAAAACAGGTGAGGCTCCCGTGTTCTTAGAGGTCCCCAGCACTCCTTCGTCTTATCCTCAGAATCTCCGTCTGTAGGATAATCATTTGCACTAAAGATGTCTGATGTTGGCTCACTCTTTGAAAATTCCAGGAACTTAGTCCAGCTTGGTCACACGTCAGCATTTATTTTGATAAATTTTTATTATTTTCACAACAGTCTTAGCACTCTTACCGTTACCCAGCTCTAGTGCCTCAAACATCTGTAGATTACAATCTTAACAACTGCACAGAAATTATTTTGTAAAAGCACTTGGAAGATTGCAAAACTTGACATCCACATTGTTCTTAAGTTCAATACTTGAGTCAAAATCATGGCTCCCTTAAATGAAACTATATTAACTATATGAAATCAGCCCTTTGCAACTTTAAACTGTTTGAGAAAGTATATAACAATATAAATCACAGGCTAGAAATGCTACAAAATGTATTCATACAATGGAACATAGCAGTTAGAAAAATGAACCAGAGCACATTTATAATATTGAATGAAATGACTACAAACATAACATTACATGAAAAAATTAAGTTGGAAAAACAATGACATGTGTTGTTTATGGTTACAGCTCTATGTGGTAAACATGTAAAGTCAAGCATGATAAAAATAATCATTCAATTTAGCGTGGTGGTAACCCCTGGGGAGGGGAATGGACGGGGTAGGCACACAGAGAGCATTAACAATATCTGTAATGTTTATTCCTTTGAAATAAGGAGGAGAATGAAAATACAGTTGGTATTTGACCAAACTATTTGTGGGTACACAGGTGTTTGTTATGTTCTTCATACTTTTTTTTGGTGCACATGAACTTTTATGAAACCAAACTAATATTCAGTTCAAAAATATTTTATTACCTTCAGAACTAATTTCTTATCAATCAAATGACTTTTGTGACCAGTGGGAATTTCTGTAGTACTCAGGAAAATCTTAGATAGACTGATTTCCGCATCAGCATTGTTGCTAAGCATCTTACGTGTACATGCTAAAAACAGCAGCCAATAAACATTGTGTCAAGTTTTTGTGTCCAGAACTCGAAGCTGCGGTTAAGAACTATAACAACTGAGACAGCAGAATCTTCAAAAACATGCTGAAATTTCTGCTTGACTTACCCAATTTCCTGTTGAATCATAATTTTTATATTTAGCAAACTGTGAACCTAGATGAAAGTGCTTTCTAAATGGGTTGTTGCCCAGGACTGAGACAAACTGTATTTATTTGTCATCTGTGGATCTTAAAAAGTAGTCACATGACTCCAGGCTTCAGTTTCTAGGGTAGAAGCTGGGTTAGTGTATAAAATGGGGTTTTTGTGGAGAGCAGAGTTGGAGGAGGTGTGTGAGGCGAAAGGCCGTAGCCGGACACCCCTGCTCGCACAGGGGTTCCTGGGAGAGGGTTGAAAGCAGACTTACACCACGGTGTCTGGCAAACTTCTGTTCTGAGAAGAAACAAGTCTCAGAAACATTCAGAAGGGCCTACGAGGGCCTTTCCTTTCCAAAGGCTAAATAAACTGCTCTGTGATTTCTGACTCACCCCTGTAATTCAGCTCTTCCTGGGGTGAACGTGTTATCAGTCTTGTTTGTCCTGACAAACGGTTTGATAATCGTGGTTTCTCATAGAGCGGTCCTGCTAAAGAGCGTGTCGCAGAGAAGGTGAAAAGGCTGATCTAAACTGATTGGACTTGAAGTCTGTATTTCTAATAGATTTAAGTGTGTCATAAATAGCTGTCTATTATATTTTTTGCCTGGCTTATTATCTCCTGGCTTTCCCCTTGCCTTGATATATGTTGAATTTATTCGCATACTTTGGACTTTGATTATGTCTGATACCTGGGAATATGAGCCACTATGGCTTTTTCATATTGCTTGAATAGTCATGTTTACTTTTAGGATCCATAACCATAATTTATCAATGTTAGGGAAGATTCATAAAAGTAATAATCCAAAAGATGGAGATGGTGGTCTGCAATCCTTTTCCTGCAATTCTGAAACCCCAAAAGCCCTGAAAGCTGAAATACTGCACAAACTCATTTAGTGGCAATGCTTGACCTGCACTGATGGGAAGTCAGTTATAGCCTTTGTTTCTTCAGTGTGAGTATTCACATGTTTCGCTGCAGGGTGCTGCCTCAGGGGAGCCCACTGGTGGTGGTATGTCATGCAGTATGGGCACCATATTGCCTTTACTCAAATTCAAAATTTTCTGAATACCCAACCACGTCTGGTCCCAAAGGTTTTGGCTAAGGGATTGTGAACTGATATGGACTGGTTTTGTCCTAAAGACAATTCAACTATGTGTTTTGGTGAATTCTTCCTTTTGGGTTGGGCAGATTCTGTGCAACCTTGCTATTAAAACCATCGACAGCACCTACATTGTTTAATAACAGCTTTGTTGACATCCTTTCTATCTGCTTCTGCTGCTCAAATGCTCTTCATGCCCAGTGTGCATCGGCCCCTCTTGATATTAGGAAGGTTTGATAAAAGCAAGCCTGGACTCATGGCAGCTGGGGGTGGCCGTTTCCAGCACGGAGTGTCAGGGAAAGGCCTGTACACTGGGCGGGAGAGCTGTCCAGGTTCTCCTGGGTGACATCACCACTGCTGGGAAAATTTAATATGTGTTGTGTATTTTTTTCTCAAGAGTAATACAAGTACATGAGAGGTTTTGGAAGATACAGGAGCACATAAAAGAAGTTAATAACCCGTAATACCAATACTTGGAGATGCTCATTGTTACCCCATTTTACAGAGGGAAAGTGAAGCAACTTGCCCAAAGTCAGCTAGTAGGTGACAGAGCTAGGACTCAAACCCAGACAGTGACTCTAGAACCAGTGTTCTTAACAGGCTTCCCTGGTCAGCTTGTCTTGGTTTTGAGTTAAGACACTCTAAAAATATACAGGCCACACATCCTTTCACTACTCTGTCTCTCTCTGCAGAACCCTCTGATTGGCCCTATGATTTCTAACTCTCCATGTGACATTTTTAGGGTCCAGGCAACCCACTGCAGGGGCACTTAATTGGTACCAGGTCCGCTCTAAGCAGGCACGGACTCCCTGAACCAGTATAGGTTGGGTGCCAGGTGAGGGCCTTAGGGGGTGGCCTTCAGAGAAGGACGGCTGAGGATTTTGTCTGTAGCACTGCTTCTGAGTGCCCGGCACAGCGGTGCCCCCTCCGGCTAGACTGTCAGTGTTTTAGACCTGGAGATCTTGCCTGCGTGAAATGTAATCATGATTTGCAGTTTCTAATGTGATTTACATTTCTCCCCGAAGTTACCTTCTAGTTTTCCAGTTTGCTTCAGGGCAGAATGGCCCTGAAGAGGTCAAGTGCAAGGGCTATTTAGCTCTATGACCTTGGGCAGGTAACTTAATAACCCTGAGCCCCACTTTCTTCATCTGGAAAATAGTGACAGTTTGGGGACCTCCTCATAGTGTGACAAAAATTAAATACAGGCCTGCTGGATCTAAAGTACACGAGCTGTGGGAGCTATTACTCTTCCACAGCCTGCGTCGTCAGGCAGCATCTCTTCTCGGTGATCTGGTGACATCATACAGCCCGATACGCTTCAGACAGTGATGATCTGTTTGTTGGTTTTCTAATCAGGGAGGTGAAATCCATATTGATTGAGTGTCACTAGACGCTAGGCACTGGGCTCAGAGCTTTGCCTATATCCTGTCTTTGAATTCTCATAACCCCGAAGGCAAATATTTTAATCTCTGTTTTGCTGATGAGGCTCAGAAAGGATAAGAAACCAGACCCCTGTCACCCAGTGCATCAGTAATGGAGTTGGGATTTGAACTGAGATCTGCCAGCACCCAGAGCTCGGGCTTCCCACTGCCCCACACAAAGCCACGGGCGTGAACAGCACTGGCCTCACGATAATGTGAACATTTTATCTTCTATAGAAAAAATAGTCCCTGCAAGCCTCCCTTTCAGAAAATTTTTCATTAAACATTTTCAAAATCCTTATTCTTTTCATATCGATAGTTTTCTGTTTATTTTATATTACAGAGGGATATGTTTAAGTAAAAAAACAAACAAACAAAAACAACTCCAATCTCTTTGCCTCACTGACAATAATTTCAACATTTACAAAGCTGAAGACTTTATGCAGTGTCCCAGAGTTTAAAGTTCTGATTTCTTTACATTATCTTATCTGAGTTTAATTTGGGATGAGTTGATTAGAAGAAATGTAGTTCTAATTAGAATTAGTTGGGCTTGGGGGGCAAAGCGTAATGTAATTCTAGAGTTTGTTAATTATAGGGATGGATAACAAAGTCTCATGGCGGTGCTCCAGTTATAACTCCTTTTTCATGGCTCTTTCTCCTCTTCTGGGTTTCTATTACAGACTCAAAACTCGACTTGCAAGAAAAGGATACAGAATTAGAAGTAGGTGAAGTCTTTTGGAATACAAGGATCGTACCGATTTTGCGTGAATTAGAAAAAGGTAAAAAAAAAAAAAAGTTGTTTTAAATTAAAAATATCTGCACTTATTTATATGTTCCTCATTGCCCTGATATTTTCAGCACACTTTGACTATCATTTCTGTGAACATGTTCAAAAACAAATGAAGCCATCTATTTTATTTACCCAGTAGTGTATGTATTAGATATTATCAATACATGTAAACTTAATTTTCAGTGAGTAAAATTATACTTTAAATGCAGCAAAAGAACCTACTTCTGAAATTCCCTTTGGAATATAAATTATCACCTCCTCTTCCCAAGGAAATGCCAGTTTGAACACTCCTGAGTGGCAGTTCATGAAAAACGGTGAAAAATTAAAACAGATTTCAGGCCTCTGAAACTTTGACGAAGTCTCATAGACTGGCATCCTTGGCAGGTGTGCCTGTGGTTTTCTAGATCCAAACGTATACAGTCGGCCCTCCATGGCTGCAGGTTCCACACGCACAGATTCAACCAACTGCAAATGGAATTTTGATCCATGGTTGTTTGAATTCGAGGATGCAGAACCCGCGGATACAGAGGGCCGACTACACTATGTCATTTTATACAAGGGACTTGAGCATCCACGGATTCTGGTATATGCAGGGGTCCTAGAACCAATCCCCTGTGGATCCTGAGGGAGGACTGTATGTCCTCTTTCCTAAGGTTGAGAATGCGTGTCAGGGAGGCCACTCAGAACAGGAAGTGGCCTGGGATATGCCCAACCCTTACACTCTGGAATGCCCCAGCAAGGAAGGCTCACAACCCATGGGTCTCTGCCAAGGTGACCTATGAAAAGCTTGACCTATGGAATGCCCACCCCCCCATCCCACCTTCTGCCCCCTTGCTGCTCCTCAGGGATTCCACTTCTGAAGTTGAAATGGGCTCCTCTGGAGCTGCAGTCCTGGCCCCAGGGCCAAGCCCAGTGCCTGGCCCACAGCACACATGAGGCCCTCACTAACAACTGTGGAATGAGTGCTCCTTGGATGAGCGAACCAGCATGGTAGCCGCCGGAAGAAGCCCTAGGAGAAGCAGGGTAAATGAGTCCTTCCCACCAACCAACCAGGGAAGTTGTGCAAAAGACCTACTTCCTTAAAGGTTCAAATGACCTCACCCCTCCTGGGCTCTCGGATGGTGCTTGGCAGTGTTTCTGGTTAATGTGGGAGCCCTGGATGGGGTTTCTGGTCCTGGTGCTGCTAACGAAGCAGATGGCTGGGAATCACCTGATCTCTGTGCGCAGAGGTGCTCTCACCTGCCAGGTGAGGCATAGCTGAGGCTAGAACCTCACCAAAGTCCACTGCAGCTCAAAACCCTGAGAATAAGACCATGATGACTTTGTCCCCTCTAGGGTCAATCATTTTCACCCTCATGATAGCCTGGTTAACATTGGGCCCTTTATTTTGGGAGATGTGCCTAAAAACTAATGGGAAGAGCAATCAATCTGGGCAAAGGTTAAAGAAGAAAACATACCAGGAGGAGCACAGTGGGGAGGATAGGGGCAGCACAAAGGCCTGTCTTGGAGAAAGTCTTCAGCTTGAAGGATTTTAAGAGGGTTCTGAGGGCTCTGTCACCACAGGCACTAACAGAGAAAACTTAGCAGGAGTTTGGGATTTGAAATGTGGATGAATCTCCCTTCTTGGGGGATTATTAAATGCTGAAGGATGACATCTCTTCCATAGACAACTTTAAGAACAGCAAGTGGTGGTAGGACTAGGGTACTTGACCCTTTGAAATCTTTCCTTCCTCCCTCCCTTCTTCCCTCCCTCCCTCCCTCCCTCCCTTCTTTCTTTCTTTCTTTTACTTTTTATTTTGACATAATTTCAGACTTTTAAAAAAGTTGCAAGAATAGTACAAAGAAATCCTGTATGCTCTTCCCCCAGATTCCCAAAATATTAACATTTTACCACATAAGCTTTATCATTCTCTCTCTCCCTGCCTCCCTCTCTCCCTCTTGCTCTCTTTTTCTGTACACACCCCCCCCCAACACATGCACACATTGTTTTTTTCCCTTTTTTGAACCATTTGAGAACAGGTTGCCATCATGATACCCCATATCCCTAAGTACTCTGGCATGTATTTTTAGAAACAAGGGCATTCTGTTACGTATCTGGAAATTACAAACCTTATTCAGATTTTGCCAGTTATCCTAATGATTTCCTTTATAGAAAGAAAATACAGTTGTTTGTCATGTCTCTTTCATGATCTTGATGTATTTAAGGAGAACAGGCCAATTATTTTATAGACTGCCCCACAAATTGGGTTTGTCTGGTTTTTTCTCACGATCAGATGCTTATTAGGTGTTTGGGGCAGTGTGCAGCATGAGTGGTGCTGTGTCCTTCCCAGTGTATCCTATCAGGAGGCACGTGATGATGATTTGGTCCTTTACTGGTGATGTGGATTTTGATCACTTGGGGAAGGTGGTGTCTGCCAGGTTTTTCCACTGTAAAATCACTGTTTTTCCCTTTCTAATTAATAGGTATCTTATGGGGAGAAGTTACTTTGAGTCTACCTTGCTTTCTGTTACTCATCAAACTTTCACCCACTAGCTTTAGCCCGTTGAGAATCTTGATAGCTCTTAGATTCAAGCTGTCTTTTGAGACTACATGGCAGTTATAACAGACCAACTGGTAGAAAGAGGTAATTTGATCAGTAGTTTAAAATTTGACCCGGGAGCCTTCCTTTTTAATTTCTTTTAAGCTAAAACAGCTACTCTTAAGTAGAACCCACCAGGCTGAAGAGTTTGTGGAGGGAAGTATTAGAAAAATACCTTGAAGTCTACCCACTGCCACAGAGTAGCCCTCAGCCTGGACTTGGGGTTTGTGAAGAAACTGCCAGTAACAGAAGAATAAAACAACAAAACAAAACTATTTCTTACAGTAGAGCTCAGGTTTTTCCCTTTATTTAAAGTTAGTCTAAGTCATTTCCCATCAATTCATTTATTTAAGTGCATAACTGAGAGGCATGGAAGGTTACTTAGCTATTGAGGTTTAAAAATTTTTTCTTAGATGTTATTGTTGAAAAGAGCTAAAAATGGCCTGAGTCATTTCCTTCTGCAGGCGCACACTTCCTCTATGCGGGCTTTCAAGAGCACATTATGGTATTTATTTAAGATTGGTTTCCTACTTTTACATTTTGTGACGGAATCTATCAGAGATAATATTTTTCAACTGAATGCCTTATACTTTGGATCCTTATATTCCCCTCATGTTCTATTTTGTGTGCTACTTTTCTTCCTTGTATGCCTGTTGATAGGGCTACCACTTTCAAAAATTGCTTTCCTCAGAATTCTAATTATAAAATGAAGTGGTCTAGGTCTCCCCTGTTTCCTAACTAAAGTCTTCCTTTTATTATCCTCTTTGCTAATACCCACCTCCAAATAATGGTGGATGTGGTGACATTTTGAGATTTTGTTCCACTTGCACCTTCCTTTCTCAGATAATGAACATTATTCTCAGAGGAAAATGTTGATCATCATTTTTATCAATAGACATATTAGAAAATGAATCTGCATTAAACTATGTTATAGGCTGTCAGTACAGTATTTTCACTGCACCATGCACTATCGGTACAAAGATGTGTCAGACATGGTTCCTACTCACTTAGCATGACATCTATTTGAGGGCATTGGGCATGTAACACAACATGCATATATATGTGAAAAATAACAGTATTTGTTGAATGTTGCATGGTACACCTTTTCTAGAGGAGCCAGAAAGTAAACAGAGCCTTGAAGGACCAAAATCAGTAGGGGCGAGGGTAAGGAGAACATTCTGGGCCCTTGGAACTGTGTGGCAGAGGGTCGACGGCAGAGATGTGAGTGGAATGCTTCTGGGGCCCTGAGCAGAGCATTGGTGGGTGGCTCATCAGGAATAAAGGAGAGCAGCTGAGATAATGCAGTTCCACTTCTCAATACACTCTTTGAAAGACTGTGTGTTTTAGATAAGCTAACTGATTAGTAAAGAAGTCAACATGGTAGGAGATGGAGAAACAAAATGGAAAAAAAAAATCAGGTAGTTGGAAATGATAAGAAACGGAAAATAAAGAAACATAGTTCAAGAATTTGAAGATGTCTGGGGAAATAATTTTGGGGTTTTACTTACACCATCTGTGTTTGACACACTTGTAAACTTGACCTCAATGAGTAAGTTCTGCTTTGCTCTCTTTGCCCTGACAGAAGAAAACATTGAAACGGTTTGCGCTGCTTGCACACAACTTCATCACGCTTTAGAGGAAGGAAACATGCTTGGAAGTAAATTTAAGAGAAGAAGTATTCTCCTGAAGACCCTATATAAACTAGTTGATGTTGGCTCAGACTTGCTGAGCCTTAAACTTGCAAAAATTATTCTAGCAGTAAGTTTTTCTTTCCTCTGGTCTCGTAGACTATAGCACATAAAAGTTCTGTTTAATGCTTTATTTGTAAATGTTACAAAGAAGATTAGAAATGCAGTGTGTTCGTTTAGAATCTTGAAAAAAAATTAAGGTGGTAAACTGACATCCCAGAATTTTGACCAGAAAGTACCATCTAAGGAACTAAGGCTGAGTACAGATAAAATGTTCAAATAAACCCTTACACACGGACTGTGGCAAGGTTTTAAAAAAAAAAGTGACAACAGGCAAACACATTCAGAACAGTCACTCAGGTAACCTGACTGGAGATCAGTATCGGAGAGCAGACTGTGGTTTCTGCCCTACGGTTTCTGCTGGGTGCTTGGTTCTATCACGTGACTTAATAAATAACTTCAGGTAACTTGGGCTGTGGTCATAGTGGCCAGGTGCTTTATGAGGCCACGTGAAACAGAACCAGCTGCTTAGTGGTCATGGGAAGGTGGTCATAGAAGGCTCCTGTGAGGTGTTAGAAGAAAAGGCCAGACACCTTTAATAAAAGTCTGTAGAAGCTCTGTCTCAAACAAAATGATATCATTGTTTGAGTGCAGCCCTTTGTTGTCACAGCCATAAACAGTTGGAACCAAAAGATAAGACACAATTATTATAGACCATTCTAAGAGAGCCGCTAAAACAAATGAATGAAGCTTTGTTTACCTGGTTTCATAAAAGTAAAAGCTATTAACACCCATAATTCATATAATTTAAAATCTTAAAGTACACAGTGAAGGTAAGTGTTGGCATACTTACTAATAGTTTAGTAAGGGTGCCCACTATTTCTTACTTTGAAGTATTTCATGAAGCACAATATTCTGACTACATATTCTATGCAGTTTTTTGGAGAAGTACGTTCTTATTTAGCTGCCACCCTAAACTATTCACCCTCTTTGTAAAAACTATGATATGATACGTGATGCAGAAAGCAACATTTACTTGAAATAATGATTTCAGTAGTAGTTTAATCCCCTCTCATTGATGAAAATGGATCAGTTTTAATGAAACAGAAAGAACGTAAACCACAGGGAGGATTTAAAGTCAGAAGTTATAAGTAGAGATGAAAAGATAACTGCACGCTTGCCCAGTTCCTTCTCCAGCCCTGGATTTGGGGCACCTCCTGGCCCAGGAGACCCCAGTGTGAGGCTGGAGGGCTCTGCTGGTGTAGCTGCCCTGGGCTGGACCCAAGCAACCAGCTGCCCAGGGACTGCCCTTGTTTTTCATCCTAGACATTGTGCTCTGTACCAAGTAAGTAAATAAATAGAAGAGAGAGAGAAAGGAAGAAGGAAAATGCCATGAATTTGTTAATGCTCTGCAGAGACAATATCATCTTGGTTATTAAAGGTACCATTCAAATTAATTATATACATGGCACAATGTAAGTATTTCAGGGCAGAAGACTGTGATCTGCCAGGCAGTGAACACATTCTGAACGAAAGATATGTTTAGATAAAGCCCTCTCCGTGACACTGACCGCCTGGCTGAATCGGGCAAGACCGCTAGGCTACAGTCCAGAGTGCAGAGGTGGGTGGGCTGTCCTTTTTGATTGACTGTAGATGGCGGTCAGGATCGACCAACAAGTCCAACTTCCCATCTGCCACATGAATCTTCTATAATGCTCCAGGCAAGACATTGCTTCCCTTAGACCTTGGTAATGGGTTTCTATATAAATTTTTTTTAAAGGACATCATAAAGGGGCTTCCCTGGTGGCGCAGTGGTTGAGAATCTGCCTGCTAATGCAGGGAACACGGGTTCGAGCCCTGGTCTGGGAGGATCCCACATGCTGCGGAGCGGCTGGGCCCGTGAGCCACAATTGCTGAGCCTGCGCGTCTGGAGCCTGTGCTCCGCAACGGGAGAGGCCGCGCGCGAGAGAGGCCCGCGCACAGCGATGAAGAGTGGCCCCCACTTGCCACAACTAGTGAAAGCCCTCGCACAGAAACGAAGACCCAACATAGCCATAAATTAAAAATAAATAAATAAATAAAAATTAAAAAAAAAAATTTAAAAAAAAAAAAAAAAAGGACATCATAAAAAGCTGTTGAAGAAAAAAAAAATTTGACAAAGAACTGAAGATAATAGGACTAAAATTTTTTTAAATAACTTCTGCTAATATTTTATCTACCAGTTTAATATTAGAATTCAGACATTTAAAATTATTTATAGTTAAAAAAAAAATCCAGTGAGTATAATGTTAGTTCTGATTTCTTGCATTCTTTGGTTAAGTGGGGTTTGCCAGATAGCCATTTTCATCTTAACCTTTGTATCAAAAAAATCTTACAAAAATATATCTGCCTATTTTAAGATTTTTTTAGAGTACAAACATATATACAGTGTGAAAGCAACTACATTCAGGAAGAGAAGACAATCTAACATCCTATACAGGGGGAAAAACAGAACAGAAATACCAGTATGTCAACAGTGACTATATATAGTGGCAGTGTTATGAGTGATTTTTAAACTTCCCTTTTCTTTAATTTTCCAAATTTGCTTTAAATAAAATAAACTCCTATGTTTAACGTAAAGGTGAACTACCCCACTGCAAGAACCTACTTTGTGCCAGGGAATGAAAGTGAATAAAATAACCCCTGCCCTGCAGGCTGGCCATGTAGCAGGAGAGACAGAGAGTAAACAAAGTGCTAAAGGGGCTGATGAGCACTGTGGGAAAAAAATAAAGCAGAGTAAAGGGAATGGCCTGTGTTGGGGGAAGTGCTGTTTTATATAGGGTAGTCTGTATTCCTTGCATATAATTTAATGTTTTATTGTCTTTTTTGTCTCAAAGTCATAATTTTACAGTTACCAAAAGAGAAGGTATAGGAATTTGCTTTGAATGTGAACTGACCTTATAGTAGGCCTGGAAATGGTGGGGTTTGTTGGGGTTTTTTTTTTTTTTTTTTAAAGGATTTTTCTTATTTATTTATTTATTTATTTATTTTTGGCTGTGTTGGGTCTTTGGTTCGTGCGAGGGCTTTCTCCAGTTGCGGCAAGCGGGGGCCACTCTTCATCGCGGTGCGGGGACCGCTCTTCATCGCGGTGCGGGGACCGCTCTTCATCGCGGTGCGCGGGCCTTTCTCTATCGCGGCCCCTCCCGTCGCGGGGCACAGGCTCCAGACGCGCAGGCTCAGCAATTGTGGCTCATGGGCCCAGCTGCTCCGTGGCATGTGGGATCTTCCCAGACCAGGGCTCGAACCCGTGTCCCCTGCATTAGCAGGCAGATTCTCAACCACTGCGCCACCAGGGAAGCCCCGGGGTTTTTTTAATGAAAACTCTGATACCAGGTGTCCTTTTTTTTTTTTTTTTCCTTTCCCACTTTTCACTAAAAATATAAGACTTGGAGTGGGGAGTGAGGTTAGTTGTATTCATTCATTTATTCAACAAGTTTCACTAAGTACATAGCAGATGCTACGTTCCACATATAGAAGAGTAACAAACCATGGTTTTGACCTCAAAGGCTCGTAATGTAGTGGAAGATTGCCAACAGGTTAAAATATATTCCCAAATATAAAGGGCAATATATATTTCCATTGATACAGATTTTTTTTCTCTCTAGTCAGCTTTTTTTCCCTAGGTTTTTAAACACTTTAAAAATACCTAAACATTAAAAAAATTTTTTTAAGTTTCCATTTCCTTTTTTCATCCTGAGAACAGAAAGAATTTCCATTCTGCCACGTGTGACAGTTTCTGAGCCTTCCATAACAGAGCTTCTCAGACTTGAATGTACACACGATCCCCTGACAAAGTTGTAAAATGCAGATTCTGGTTCAATACGGTTGGTGGGGCCTGAGATTCTGCATTTCTAATACACACCCAGGTGATGCTGAGATGAGATGACGTGGCCTGTCTGAGGAGCAGACTCTTCAGTTGCAAAATGGGAATGACTACAGCTAATTTGCAGGGTTTGCTCTGAGATGTCATGAAAAGCGCTAGAGCAGAGGGGCAGACAGAAGCTGCTCCACGAATAATACTCACCTCCCCCTTTCTCTCCAGCTCAGGGCTGACCATGTTCACCTTGGTATTTCCTGCGGCAAACAGCACAGTGCCTGGTACACAATAGGAGCTCAGTAATATTTGTGGATCAAACATAGAATGAATCTTAAAAATATGTCTGACAAATTCCATTATCTTTTTTTTTTTTTTACTAGCTGAAAACTCATTAATAAACAATATTGAGGGCTTCCCTGGTGGCACAGTGGTTGGGAATCTGCCTGCCAATGCAGGGAACATGGGTTTGAGCCCTGGTCTGGGAAGATCCCACATGCCGCGGAGCAACTAAGCCCGTGCACCACAACTACTGAGCCTGTGCTCTAGAGCCCACGAGCCACAACTACTGAAGCCCGCGTGCCACAACTACTGAAGCCCACATGCCTAGAGCCCATGCTCTGCTACAAGAGAAGCCACTGCAATGAGAAGCCCGCACACCGCAATGAAGGGTAGCCCCCGTTCACTGCAACTAGAGGAATCCCGCACGCAGCAATGAAGACCCAACACAGCCCTAAATAAATAAATAAATAAATAAAATTTTAAAAATAAGTAAACAGTATTGAAGATAATTTTAAGGATACGATTTTTCTAAAGGAATGTTTTCTTTTTTTTAGATTAATTATTTTTAGCTGCGTTGGGTCTTCATTGCTGTGCGTGGGCTTTCCCTACTTGCGGCGAGCAGGGGCTACTCTTCGTTGCGGTGTGCGGGCTTCTCATTGTGGTGGCTTCTCTTGTTGTGGAGCACGGGCTCTAGGCACGTGGGCTCAGTAGTTGTGGCTCTAGAGTGCAGGCTCAGTAGTTATGATGCACGGGCTTAGTTGCTCCGCAGCATGTGGGATCTTCCCAGAGCAGGGCTCGAACCTGTGTCCCCTGCATTGGCAGGCTTATTCTTAACCACTGTGCCACCAGGGAAGACCCTGTTTTTTTAAGGATACGTTTTAATGATAAAATAATGACCTATATGCCATCCTTTTCACACAGATATATTTATTTGTTCGGATGACCTCATTCCTACAAATATATTCTACACTCTTGCAATGAGGGCACATAGTATTTCTATCTTACAGTAGGTTATGTCTTTTTATGCATGGTGTTCACTGTTATACTTTTGTGACTGCTTAATATGAATAGGGTTGATGTTCCACAATTTATTAAACTATTCGCAAATGTTGGGCATTTAGGATTTTTTATTTTAATTTTTACTAATTTACATAAATATGCAGCTAATTTATACCATTTGATTCAGACCTCCTATACTGTGTTTTTTTTTTAAACAGTATACTTCCTTATTGCTTAATTTACTTGAATATTTTTCTGTGATTAGAAGGTAATTTTAACCTTTGAACGTTACTTGTGATTTTCTCAAAGCATTCCAGAAATAGGCTTAAATACTGTAATAAATACATATGTATTATCTAATCAAAGGATATTACTTCTTCATTTTATTTTATACAAATGATAAATGTAATTGTACTTTTCCCCTTTCTTTTCTTTCCTTCACCTCTATGATGTATTCTTTTCTAGGTTAGTTTAATCTGAAATTTTAGTATCCATCTTCCTTTACTTTTGTGGAAAGCAATTACTCCATTTAATTAAATTTATCAACATCAGCCCCCCCTTTTCCTCATATATTCTTTAAAAAGTAATAATTTCACATATAAGCATGAGACTTTATGAAGTAAGAAATAAAGGCTTATCATTAAAATGTGCTTACTCTAAATATCACTTATATTGTATTTACTATAAGTGAGTTAATTAGATACCATAGTTGGCAAATATGTGGCCAAAACTTTTGAAAGTTGATTTCCTTAGAACTTTTATTTATGTTTTAAAAATTCTCTTGCTGCACTTTTTAACTTAGATGTTTATGTTTAAAAATTATGGCATATCTTTATTTCCCTGCAGTGGAAATGTGATTTCTTTCTCTGCAGCTTAAAGTGAGTGGAAAGAATCTTCTTAGTGTCTGCAAGCTTATATTTAAAATTAGCAGGAGTGAGAAGAATGATTCTCTGATTCAAAATGATGGCATTCTGGGTGAGTATTATTCAGCACTACCATTCAGCAAATGTTGTACTTGAGTATGAATGAAAAGTTTGGAGAGCAAAGTTATAATTAATGATAGCTGGAATATTTTATTTTCTCATAATATGCAGAAGTTAGGTGATGCCTGTTTTTTCTCTGTCCTCTATGTTTTCCATGTTTCATTTAATGTATCCTTTGGAACCTAGGAGGATAGCCTGCTATTTTTTATTTTAATGCCTGTAGTAATAATATATAATTTATAAAGTGGTTCCTATTTAAAAATTCATTTCCTGGTCTTGGTTTTACTACTAGAAAAAATACATTTAATAGTGTTTGACATAATTGAAATGTTTGATCTTTTGATATAGTAGGAATGATTAAAACTGGGAAAACATCTATAACTGTTGTATAAAATTGACATCACAGTGTGTCAAATGTGTTTCAAATATGTAGGTAGAGAAATTGTAATACATTCTAATTATCTAGCTAATAATATGTAATTCTTTATATACCCTTAAATAATTAAGATGCTTAAATAGTTACCTAAGCAGAAATCTTTTATGAATTAGTATTGTTGATCTAAGGGAAGGCAGCAACATGGAAAAGACTTTAAGTCCTCTTTTTGCAACATAGGATAAATGGTCTTCTTCTTTTTTTTTTTTTTTTTTTTAATCCCAGCAGACAGGGACAAAGCCAGTACTGAAAGATATTTCTAACACTGAATCAGCTCATTGAGAGTAACAGACTAAAAACAAAGAAAGGTTCTGACAGATGATCACATTGACATTAATAAAAATTAATGTGAGATAGGCATGTTTAACTTTATCAGGGCTGCCTAGATTAATCCTAAAACCTAGTACTTGTATGTTATTTGGATGGATGTTCTTTAAGTTGTCTTGGGAAAGGGTGGATGCTATATTCGAAGCACCCCTTTCTACTGTTGAGATACTTTTAGAAGTTCCTATCTTGATTAACTTTCCATTCATACAGCAACCAGTATATTCTTAAAGGTTTGTTGAAATTTAACTCTTAAATTGCTTTATTAGTTATTCTATAATAACTCAAACTGTTTGTAACCAAAAATAAAGTTTGGCAAATATATATATTTTTTTAAATTTTATTTATTTATTTATTTATTTATTTATTTATGGCTGTGTTGGGTCTTTGTTTCTGTGCGAGGGCTTTCTCTAGTTGCGGCAAGCGGGGGCCACTCTTCATTGCGGTGCACGGGCCTCTCATTATCGCGGCCTCTCTTGTTGCGGAGCACAGGCTCCAGATGCACAGGCTCAGTAATTGTGGCTCACGGGCCTAGTCACTCCGCAGCATGTGGGATCTTCCCAGACCAGGGCTCGAACCCGTGTCCCCTGCATTGGCAGGCAGATTCTCAACCACTGCGAAGTTTGGCAAATATTAATAAGAGGCAAGGAATGGCACTCAGTTAAAAGAACACTTTCTTATTTACATATAGTAATCCCATCTTTTTGCTGTCATTACTGTTACAGAGATTTGTCTTAGCTAAAAGTAAGCTTTCCTCTTTATGCCATGTGAGTAACTCTTCACAAGCATTTGAATGTAGGTTCTGGCTAACATTTTACAAATCGTATTTGATGTTCACATACAAGTGCTTTAATATCTCTCTTTCCAGCTGTTCTACTCATCCATTTGTAATAATTCATCTTTTTGACAGAATCATTATTGGAGGTCCTGAGAAGTGAAGAGCTGCAAGCTAACACCGAAGCTTTCTTATACTGCATGGGGGTGATCAAATTCATTTCTGGAAATCCAGGATTTCTTCATGAAATGATTGGCAAAGGTGCTGTTGAAATATTGATGAATTTGATGACGCAAATAAATGAGAACACCAAGAAATCTGACACATGTTTGCCTAATTCAGGCCACTTGTTAGTCCAAGTAAGTATTTTGCTTGAAAGAGTTAGACGTGTAAAGTTAGTCTTCATGTTGTCTAATACCACTTACCTGCCAGTGGGTGTAACAGGAAACAGGTGGGCTGTTATCTGTAGCCAGGTGAGGCTACCCGGCCTCGGGGATCAGGGTGGCAGCCCTAGCCACACCTCTGCCCCGTGTGTGCCCATTTCCTCTGGAAAGGCTATTCCATGGCTTTTCACGGAGCAGGTCTCCAGCATGTAGACATCTATTTCCACTACCCTGCGGAGAAAGCAGGCCTGGAAGAATGAAAAATTAGCACCTCTTCAAAACAATTGCATGTTATAATCAGAATTTTAATAGGCAGAGTGTTAACTTTCAGAGTTTAAGACAGGTCTAGCCTGGAGATTGTTCATGATTTTTGGTAGCATATATCATAAATATTGTATCTACAATAAAGAAAACAGAATTTAATGGCACGGAGGGGACAGTTGTTGAGGGCGTGTGTAGACAGTGGTAGCAAAACCAGATACATTTAGTATGACCAGGGCAGGAAGAAAAAATGTGTTATGTGTTAGAGTTTCATTACTTCTTTTGTGGCAGATTAAATTTCATAGTTGAATTATTTTCATTGGAGCTGCTTCAGTTCTCGTATTCTACTTTAGAAGAGATTTTACTCTTTAATAGCATTTGTATATCAGATAATAGCATCTTTGGTGTAATAATTGATGAGATTTGAAATGTGCTTGTCATTTAATGGGGCTTGATCAAGGACTGCGTGCTCGAAGCCTTGGGGAAAGTGTGTTACAAATTAGATTTAGGCCCTGCCTTAAAGATGCTTAAAGTGTATATGATAATTATTAATTTTGGACTTTGTGGTCTGTCTGCATTTCGAAAAAGACTCTGAAAACCTCGTTTAGTTATGAGTGATTCAGAATTCTACCGAATGTGCCATCTTTTGGCTAGGGAGGCTTAAGAAACATTATTTTCATGCTGACAGTGTTATGGAGTTATTCAAAATTTTCCCTCAATGCACATAGTTATTTGGGTTATATAATTATTATGTTTCTTGTTAAAATGCAAAAAAAAAAAAATAGTATGAGGAAGAGTGTAAAAATCACCTGAATTATTTTCACCCTTAGATAATCCACCTCCAACATTTTAGTAACCATTCTTCCATGCCTTTTACATGCATATATATTATATATACTTACATATGTATAATTTTATATAATTCTTGCTTTTTATCATGAACTTCCTCTTTCTAATAGTTGTTTTTGCTTGTTTTCCATCACCCTCTTTTCCTCCTTGTTTCTCCTCCTGGTTCTCCCTGTTAGCCAATATTGTTCACACAGATGTGCTCAGCACCTTTTAATACACTCATAGATTTTCTTTTTTTTTTTTTTTTAATACATTTATTTTTATTTATTAATTTTTGGCTGTATTGGGTCTTCATTGCTGTGTGCGGGCTTTCTCTAGTTGTGGTGAGCGGGGGCTACTCTTCGCTGTGGTGTGCGGGCTTCTCATTGAGGTGGTTTCTCTTGTTGCGGATCACGTGGTCTAGGTACGCGGGCTTCAGTAGTTGTGGCGCACGGGCTTAGTTGCTCCGCAGCATGTGGGATCTTCCCGGACCAGGGCTCAAACCCATGTCACCTGCATTGGCAGGCAGATTCTTAACCACTGTGCCACCAGGGAAACCCCACTCATAGGTTTTCAAAAATGGAATATTCTGTGCACTTCTCTTTTCTCATTTAACAATACATAGTAAAAAAACTCTATAGACTTATTCTTTTTATTGGCAGCATAATATTCTGTGATGAAGATGTACCTCAAATTCTCAACCATTCTTCCATTGAGATACTCTGCTTTTAATTTTTACGTAAAAGCTTTTGGAATTCTTGTCTTGTTTTAAAAAGCTCTTTCATATATGTATAGTTGTCCCTCAGCATCCATGGGGGACCTGCCCCAGATAGTAAAGTCCACAGATGCTCAGGTCCCATACTCGGTCCTCTGTATCCATGGATACAGTACACCGTCCATGGTTAGTTGAATCTGCAGATGCGGTACCTACAGATAGGAGTGCTGACTGGATATATGTATATGCATTTATATATTTATACATAATTTATAAATTTAAAAATATAAACAAATATATAAATGTATTTGTATAGAATAAAAATATATAATTAAATTAGTTGGTATAAAGGAGAATTGAGTATTATTGTGACCAAAAATACATCAAATCCAGAGCTAGAACCTCTGGTATGCCAGTAAGTACAGTGCACTTCTCCCTGCACTCCTCTCCTTTCCCTCTTCCCTTGCTTTGGCCTCCTCAAACGCAAACTGACTCAGTGGGTCAGATGCCCCTTTCTTGTCCCGACGTCCTTGCGTCCCTCTAGGGTGTGGGGGAAAGGGCACTGTAGTAACTCCCTCCTCGCTGCCCACCACCACTCACCGGGCACTGTCATCATCTCCAAAGCCTTCCTCTGAACCTGCCTGGGATCTGGCGGGGGCGGGGCTTACACAGCCCGAGGCCTCTCTTAGGAGCACAGTCAGCAGCCCACATCCCCGTCCAGCAGGAGAAAGGGGCCCATTATTGCCTCCACCTGAGAATGTGCTCCTGCTGTGGTCACCAGGAGCCATTTGTGTCAACTGTACACTGTCACTATGTGTGTGTATGTTTACACATTTGGGGGAAGGGAGATACTGTTTTAGGCTATTTCATTTGCAGAATCCCCTGAACTGGACATTCCCTTGTATTTAATTAAAACAAAGAAAAACTGTTTTGTATCATCCGAATGATAAAAATGTAAGCAACTTGACTTCACTATAAGAACAGATGAAAATCTCTACTCTTGCGAATGTGTCGCACTGACTGGCTTTTTACCAGCTCGCTCATGTGCACATTCACCCAAACAGATCTGGCCATGGGCAGAATTGTTCAATTACACCAGCCTTGAGAACCGGTAACTCTAGCTCAAGGCATTTTTTAAAAGCAACTTTGTTCAATTGAAAAAATAAATAAATGACTTGCGGCTGTACTAATAGAATAATGTCTGTAAGCCAGAGAGAACACGGCAAGGCAAAAAGATAAAGGCAGGACTTCCTCTCCTTTATGACTTTCACTGCTGTAAAACTTTGTGCATTCTACCATCCGGCCCAGTACTATAGTCGTCCTGTCTCCCTAAAGCAGCCCCGTTGGAGGCCATTGAATGAGTAGAAGGCGTCTGAAGCTGGGTCCTGCAGGTTGTGTAGGATTTGGGAAACTGTCACCGAGGAAAAGGGATACGGTGTGTTTGCGGGCTGCTGAAAAGGTAGGTCTGTCCAGAGCAGAGAGTTCCGTGGGGGAGGCGTGGGAGGTGAGATTCAGAGGCTACGGTCATGGGCCTCGAATACCAGGCTGCAGAGTGCAGACTTGGAGTAACACAGAGCAGCTGGAGGTCAGTGCAAGGGGAGGAGGAGATGAGATCAGAGTGGCAGACAGGTGGGCATGCGCAAGGTATTAAACTGATAAAGGCCGAAAAGCTGAAATGTGACAGGAGGAGAGTGTGTCAGTGGTATGGACGGATTGGAGGGTTAAGATCTCACACACTGCAGCCCCAATTAAGAGGTGTTGCTGCAGTTATTAGATTTTAGACTGATTATAATGGAGCTAAAGGATCGAGATCAAGGAATGGGCACGAAAGAAAAAAAAGCTCCTCCACAGCATAGGGGCCAGTGATGCTTAGAGGAAAAAATACTGAAGTGTTGAGATTTTTGAAAGTTTCCTTTGCGTTGTTTCTTACATATATGTATTTGTGTACACATACATGTATGTTTATCACTGCACCGCTGACATCAAGAGACGTTGATTTCACAAGTGTTTGTGCAGTGGCTGCTCTGTGCCAGGTGTGCTCTGTGCCAGGTGGTTAGTAAGGCAGTGGAGGGCAAGAGAGCTGCCAGTAGGGGCCTACTTTTTGATGATCCCCATGTCCAGATAATAGTATTCTGATGCCTTATTCTTTTACAAAACCCTGGTACTTCCACGAGTTCAGTTCTACCTGTCAGATGCTTAATAGCATTTTGAGAAGGTTGAGAGGATGATCATTGATGCTCAGAGGGACCAGCACCACTTTCCACTAAGTGGAAGTATTAATATTCCCAGTCTGGCAAAACTGGAGACAGGAGTTTGTCTGCAAAATCATTAGCGTAAAGAAGGTTAATCTGTGCATGATCGCTAAATTCCAGAACGTTAGGCTTTCGGGAGAGCTCCTTGAAACCTGGAAAAAGAGAAATACAGACCAGCTAAAAGGCTAGGCCCCCTAGATTCCAGCATTAAATTGCATCACCTAAGGAGGTGACACAGATGAAATAGGGGTTTGTCAATATTAATCTCAGTGGATTATCAGGAGGTGTTAGGGTTCATTTCTGACTTGTAAGGGCCAACAATTGGGAAGGGATAACACAGGAACTGAGGAAAATCCCTGGAGTCACCTCTATCAGAAAGTCTGTTGTGGTTCCCATCGTGCCGCCTTTCTGGGGACTGGAGAAGAGTCTTTGTATGCGTCACAGTCACAAACAAGCCCCAATTCCCCTGGTGTCTCATTTGTCCTCTTGTGTCTTGAGGACACTATGTACAAAGCTGCTTTACTGTAATTGAAGAAAATCTCAAGGTACTCACATTTACAGTTAGGTAATTTGTAGGTATATAACGTAACGATTAAACCCAGGTTGATTTAAACTAATGTTCCTATTTTTATGGATTCCTTTGTATTTCCAGCCTTTTCTTCTTTACAGCCTGACCCACTTGATTTTGAGTTCAATTCTTAGAGAAATGTATTCTTTCCCTGCTTTAGATTTAACATTTTTGAAGTTAGAACTGTCTGGCACCCCTCAGATAACATGGTTTCTTTCCTTTGTCTTACACCTGGTTTCTCTTCTCTGACCTCTAAACCTGCCACCCAGAGGGTCAAGTCCTAATCTTTCACCCTTCTTGCTCAGTACAGCTCCACTGTCCAATTCTTCCTTTTTCTAAGCGGAAGTTTCTCAGGAAGGTCGGTCCTCCCACCCCTTGGCAGTCCCTCTCCTCCACTTTGGCTCTAGAGTGTGGGGAAAAGGAGAGTGAATTAAACAGAGATTTGACCCTGGGTAGCTCAGAAAATGATAATGTTATTGTCAGAAATTAGAGGGTTATGTAAGGGAACTGATTTGGCGAGAGGAGGGAGGGAAATGATGTAACTCGCCCTCGTGTAAAACTTTAAGGTGCCAGCAGAACAGCCAAGTGGGACTGTCTGGTAGGAAACTGGAGAGAAGAACCCATGCTTAGCAGAGAAAGTAAAGCCAAAAAAGCAGACTTAGTGTCATCTACATGGAGTTGACCGCTGAAGTCGAGAAAAACAATGATACTACTCAAGGGGAGAGTAGAGAGAGAGAGTGCGCCTAGAGGAGGGCTGAGGACAGATGCCATAAAATGGCCAGATTTGTGGAATAGGGAGAGACAAGAGAAGTGACCAGAAAATTCAGAAAGGACAGTGTGGAAGAGGGTAGAGATTTTAAGAGCAAGGATTGGTCAGCTTTGGCAAGTGCTACGGCGAGCACACGGGGGAAGAGGAATTCCGCTACTGTGTTGGGGGGCGATTTGAGTGGGCAAGTGGGGTCGCGTCCTGTTGCAGGGGGTCTGTCCACACTCTCTTTAAATCTTAAATGATATGTTTTGATATAGTTGGGTTTTTGTTTTTTAAATTTCTAAGCCCTAGAGTAAACTCCCCGCTTTGGCTGATGCGAGTTTGCTCCTGTACTGTGTATTCCGCGTCCCCAGCACGTGGTACCGTCGTCTTCTGGAGCCCTGATGGTCCCTCTGGCTTTGTGCCCGGCGGGGACAGGGCTCAGTGCTGCCTCATGGACTAGGGACGGGAGCACAGGCCTGAGCTGGCGGTTCAGCTCTGACATCCTGTGAGCCTTGCCCTCCTCATCTCCCAGTGACTGGCCGTGCCTGGGGTAGAGGGTAGTCAGGAGAGTTAAACAAGATGATCTATTGAAGCACCTAGAACAGGACATGGCACGTAGATGGTACTCAGCAGAAGTTTATTAAACAGAGTGAGATCAGAATCACCAAAACTTGAAGCTTCAAAGAGCAGTTACTTCTGATAAGAAAAAATTAATCACCACAATTAAGATGACAGAGTTAAAGATGGATTTCATCTTTGTGTATTTTTTGTGTGTGTAGCTTTCCTTTTTATCTTTTATTTTGAACTCAGTATAGGTTCACAAGATGTTGCAAAAATAGTAGAGGGGTCCTATTTACCCAATCACCCTGCTTCTCCCAATGATGACATCTTACATAACTGTAGGACATTATTAAAAGGGGGAAACTGATATGGGTACGATACAATTAACTATTTTACTTATATGCATATTATTTTTGAGATTAGGTGAATCTCTTTTTTTGTCACAGTCTTCAGTTTGCTTATTAGGCTTGCTCATTTTTTAATGATGTATTTGTTCGTGGGAAGGGGAGCTATTTCTACTTATGAGGTTTCCTTCCTATAAAGGAATACCCAGTAGTGTAACTGACCACTCAGTCATCCAACTGGCATGAGAGAGTGGGCAGTCAGAGCCTACTCTTCCCTTTCCTGGGAAAGGGCTACCTATAGGCAACTCGTGTTCAACTTTGACTCTCCACGGATGGCATACCTGAAGATTTGGGGGGAGTCAGAGATCCCAAACATGTAATGCCTTGGGCTTTGAATTAGAAATAAGAGAGAGACTAAGGCAGGTGGGGAAGAAAGTTGAAGGATGTAGTTTATAGCTGAGGTCGGTGTGCTTTCTAATCCTGAACCCCTGAATCAGATTTGCCCACCCAGTCACAGGCCGCGCCTGCCCCAGGAGGAGCAGAGGAGAACACCTGTGCTCCCCAAGCAGGAAGTGAGGGGTGGAGAGTGACCAGGAGATTATGCTAAGAAATGTCACCTCACAAGGAAGGAACATCAGGTGTGGGAAGTAAGTCTTCCTATGCCACCTGCTTCTGGGGAGAGCCATTTGCTTTTCAATTGCTGTCATATCTGCTCAGTCTCATCTCTTCCCTGTAGACATATTAGTTGTGGCAATAAAGAAATGTTACTAACTTTAACATGTAATTCTGAAAATCAGTGTTATTACTCTGTAGTTCTTAAAGCATTATCTTTTTCAGACTCATTTTCCTTATTTTACTGCTCTGGCATTCTATATAGTTTAGATGACATTCAAATTTCAGCTGTATTGATACATATGATAGCCACAACTGGAAGAATCAGCTACCTACTCATTTTACCAAGGTAACTGACATAGTGGCAGTAAATGGAGAAACAATAATAAACATAGGCAAATGTTAAATAAGAGTCTCAAAGTAGCGCACTGGAGCTTGAGGAGGGAAGAACCATTTCCTGCAGCAGTAGGACACTCATGGTAGGAATGTGCCAAATAGGCTCCACAGCCAGGCACCAAGCATTACTGAGGATTGCGAATTAATATTACTTTCACATGCATGTATCTTAACTCCAAGGAGATGCTTAGGAAGTTTTGGAACTAGTGGTTTCATGTATATAGTGGCATCTTACAATTGGTTTCCTTTTTCTCAGGCAGAACTGTACTAATCATACATGAGACAATATGAAACTTCTTGGGTTACCACATGGGCTCTGGTTTTGGCATATATGTGGTCTCAATTGGGCACAAATCCAGAAAATGAATATGCTTTCATTAATAGAGGGAGATGGTTTTGCTGAGGTTGGAAAATGGTGTGGCTTTGGTCTTAAATCATTTGACACTGTTTGTGGTCTCTGGCGGCTGTGTTTATTCTTTCACATCATCAGCGGGAAGTGAACCATTTTGCAGTTGGCAGTTAAGTTGAGATAAAGCTCTAGGGATTTTGGTTATGGATATTCCAGATGATTGAGCAATAAAATGAATGCTTTTAGGAGACAGTCAAATGGAGCAGGGGAGACAACAGATGAGGAGTCGTTAGAGCCCCAGATGCCCACCTACCTGGAGCTGGTAGACTTTCTGAGCTTCAGTTTCCTCATCTGAAAATTGGAGCTCAGGATACCTTTCCTGTCTACAACATTCAGGGAGCAAATGAGATCAAGCTCACAAGATAGCTTTATAAAAAATAAAGTAGCTGCTCATATTTTTTTCATAATAGCATTCAATGTATAAAAATAAAATGACTCTTGATGCTAATTTTGGTAGAGGAAGCATAATAACTTTCAGACTGTTAGTGCAATTTTCAATTGCATTATGCTCCAAAGCTTTCTTTGAAAGCCGGTTTTTTGAAATTGGGAAAATATTTCTCCAAGGAATAATACCATGATTGACGGTGAAGTTCCCGGGCTAGCCACAGAGCCTGTTCAATTTCTGATGCACCTAAACAGGAATTCTGTGGTGGGCTGTGAGCTGCAAGCCCCTCCAATCTGGGCCAGCTCTGATGGCTGAATGCCTCCTAGGGCAGAAGAATCTGGTGAGTTCCCTGGGGACTGAGGACTCTGATGGAGGGAGGGTGCAAAGGGAGTAGAGAAGTCATCCACTCGAGAAATGAGCAGTATATGGAGGCTCAGGTGGACCAAGCAGCCCTCCCCACCGTGCGCCCACCCCCGTGCAGTAGAGAATGGTGGGGATGAGGCCTCAGCTGCTGGGCCTGTACTGTCATTCTTAAGTTCATTAATCAAAATCAGGAGGGCCTCATATTTTAAGGCAAATATTTCATGTGTTTGCTTGGGTTTTTCAAATAATTAATAATTGGAAACATAATTTAAAATCGATAATGAAGTACCTAAATTGATTTTTTTAAATGCTAAATCTTTTGAATTCTAATTTTGCTTTACTAAAATGCTTTTTGAGCCATTATAAAATAATCACTTCTTGATAGGATTTTTCCCTTTAAAATGGGTCTCCCAATGTTGACTGCATGGTGAAGACTTTGAGGCCCAACTAATTCAGTGTGAGATAGGACAGCTTTGCCAAACTCACCAGGTGTTTTACCTGGAGATGCTGATTGAGGTTGGGGCCCAATCTTATGATCAAGGAGTTTGGGGAAACCCAGAGAGAAAAAGCTGCTGCGGGAAAAGTGGGCACCACAAAGCTGCAGAGTGTGTGTGTGGCTCAGTCATTTTCCAGCAGTAGATTAGCAACCAGAATCACACCGGCATGTTTCTTCCCTGATGTATACCAAATATTTAGGTCCCCTTTTGTCCCAGACATCATCTAACAGCTGCTAATAAGCAAGGACACTTAAATTTTTATCAATCCTTTTTGTGGATTACCAGTTCCACATTCTTCTCCTTTTTCTTCTTCCCACTGGTTGCCTTCTGACTCAGTATATCTGTCCCAAGGGGTTGCACATTAAGTGATGGGAAAAAGAAGAATGGAAACTCCAGTTTTTCAGTTTGCTATTTCTTGGTGAGATGACAGTTAAGAGGTTGGGAATTGTTCCAGTAAAGTCCTTTAGAAGCTAAACAAGCATCTGTGTATGCATCTGACTTCTACTTCTTTTTCTTTTTTTGTCATAAAGTATTTGAGATGGCTTAAAAGATTATATGCAGTAAAATAGAAGAGTACATAACTCGGTGGAATTAGGAACAATATAGACAAGCATAGAAAGTTAAGAAAGGAACAGATACATGTCTCCCAGCATGAATCTCGGACTTCGGTGAACTCCTGCCCTGGGGGCAGGCCCAGTGGGTGGGCTTTCCCGCGGGGCGGAAAACAAAGTCTCAGCGGCAGAGCACACAGCTGATTAACAATTTCTGCAAATATATCTCTGTTAAAAAGTTGGAGCAAGGCTGAGAGTTAAGTGGGTTGACTTGGAATTTGCCTTTACTGTTACCACAGTATTTAGCTAGACTCTCCTCCCACTGATCTCTTTATATTTTTCCCAGAAAAAGCCACTTGTCTGTGCACAGTGTTCAGCCCCAGCCCCTCCCGCAGTGAGATTGTTGGCTCACAGCCAGCCTTTCAAATGGGGGGCCTTCACGGCTGCATCTGCCTGGCGACCTCCTTCTGACCCTCCTCCCCCCGGGGATTTAAGCTCTGGTTTACCACCAGGCCTCTGCTAATGCCGGCACTTTCTTGTCAGAGGCTTCTTAAAGGGGAAAAGCCTCCTTTTCTGTCTCCCGTCTCCCTTGTCGCTTCATTTCCTTCCTCCTCCTCCTTTCCTTCTTTCCCCTCCTCATCCCCTCTTCCTTCCCTTCTCCTGCTGTGTATCATCCAGTAAGCTTTTTATGGGCATATTTATTGTCCTCTGGGTAGGAAAAGGACTAAGAAACTGGACTGTGGAGGAGCTCACAGTGGGAGAGAAGGTGCCTGAAACTAGTGGTTAGGAGTCTGTGATGGGTGTGAAACAGGAAGGTCTGTTCACCTGGAAGAGAAGCAATCAACTGCTGAAAAGTCTTCACAGAGGAGAAGTGAGCCTGAGCTGGGTCCATAAACCCGAGCAGGAGGTGAGCAGGTTGGAGAAGGGGTGGCAGAGTGTGATGGAGGGGGACATTCTGGGCAGAGGCAGTGGTCCATTCAAAGGCTTGGAATTGTGAAAGGATGAGGAGTTGTGTGTGGTGCAGAGTCTGAAAGATGGAGAGGGAGGAAGGGGGAGGTGAAGGAGATGATCTTGCAGGGGGTGAACCGTGCTTTAGAGAGTGAATAGCCTTTAGGATATGGATTTTGCCCACTAGGCCACCGGAAGTTAGAGGAAGTCTTTGAACAGGGAAGGTTGGGTTTCAAGATGCTTCCTCTGGCAGCAGGGAGATGCTGTGGGGAGATGAACCCAGCAGTGGAGAGAGTGTGGAAGGAGCCCATGCAGGGAGTGTAGAGTTTGGGAGAGAGATGAAGTGGGCTTAAACAGAACCAGCAACCTTGAAGATGGGAAGAAGAGGTAGAACAGGCGATCAATCAGCTGTTGAAAGGGAAGGAGGGAAAGGAGTTAGGAGCCTAGGAAGGAGCTGCTGTCGTGAATGAGATGAATAGGGAATACACTCGGCCCCCTCCAGGAAGTCCATTTTTCTTTCATCGATTATTTTTTTATTCCTCCGCTCCTTTTAAATCCATCTACCTGAGATATTGTCTGATTCATCCATGGTTTTCTGAATCCCAACCTTTCTATTTATACCAGTGTTTCCTTTGTAGGTATTAATCCATTCGTCCATTTCATCAACAAATGTTTATTGAGGACCCACTGTGTGCCAGGCACTAGATTTGGGCCTGGGGGGCACAATGGTGAAAAGACAAAGTGTATACCGTCACTGAAGCTTCTAGTATAGAGAAATAGACAATAAAACATAATATTAAATAACCTAACGTAAAGTAGTTTGTGGGGGGGTGGGTATGAGGTGAAGTTTGAGGGGTTGGCAAGAGTCAGACCATACCAGGCCTCGTAGACCAAGGTCAGGAAATGGAGTCATATTCTAGGAGCAATAGACAAAAAGCCAGTAGGGCTTAGGGTGACAGAAAGCAGAAAGGCAAGATTCTGGAATGTGTCTGAAGGTTTGGGACTTGAGACACTGTGTTGATGGTAGTGTCATATATTGAGGCATCACTATGTATTTCTCAAGTGCATGGTATATGTTTCATGTATATTATTCTACTAGCATCACAACGGACAAATTTGGAAACATTCAACTCCCTCAACTCCCTGTACTCCATACAATGTGATTGATACAGGCAGTAAATAGATAGGGATTTAAAATCAGGTGATGTGTCACATATAAATGTGTGCTTCCACTCTTGATTTGGGCCATTTATAAAAGTTATGTATTCGGGGCGAAAGAACCATGAGCTGTCTTAACTTTTTCTAATGAGGTGAGAAAAAGGGTTGAAAGGGAGGAAACAAAACAAAACAAAACTGAGGTTGAAACAAGAAAATAAAAGCTCCTAGGAAAAGTCTGGTCCCTCCTGCTGACAGCGCCCCCTGCCAGAGGTTGAGTTGGGGAGCCAGAAGATGACAACAGATTGAGGTGCCCAATCTGTGAAGCCTTGGGGGCCAGAGAAGGGGAGGCGTTTGTGTGCACCGTGGGTGGAATGAGTGTTCCATGATCTGCCACGGTCTCTGTCTGGTTCAGGCCAGGATTCACATGGGCATCTGTGCTCTTTGATGTCGGAGTGGGGAAGCTTCTGAGTCACCCTTTGGATTGACATAAACCAGCAGTGCTCCAGTGCCTGGGCTGTCTCTGAAGAAGGAGAACAGGTAGAGCCAGGGTCCGATGATGAGAATTTTCCATTTTACGGCAGTGATGGCTTGAAATGCCTAGAATGGTTTGTTAGCCTTCCGTAGCTTAAGAGACTGCGTTGTAGATCCCTGGTCAAGTGGAATGCTAGAATAGTTTGTTTCCCCTCCAGTGTTTTGGATACTGAATCTTTCAGGGAAGAATTTACTAAATTGCTACATAATTGAATTGACTACAAAAGAGTTGCACACATTTATTTGAAGTATTAATTTTATTTTCTCTGCTTTAGAAGGTAGTGGGTTATATTTTAACAAAATCTTTTTGTTGCGGTTGTTACAAAGGAAAGCTAATCAAAGGTGCATGTCATCTTAATAATTGTTTTCAAAGTTTATTAATTATGGCTTTATATTTACATAATGCTTACAGTGTACAAAAACAGTGTTACGTTTTTTCCATCTGATACACACAACCCTGGCTGGTGAGCAGGGGTTGTAACCCCCTTTTCACAGATGAGGAAATGGGGAAGCTGAGGAATGAGTGAGTGCCTCAGTCACTTATTTAGGAAGAGATTTCGGACTTGAATCTTCATCCTTTGACTCTACGGCCAGCGATCTCCCTTCTTCTGCATTTTGGGTGTGAAGACCCACAACAAAGGCGGGGATGGGACCCATGATTTTTGAGCTCCTGTTAGTTAATCAGCAGTGGCAATGCCACTCATGCATCTCATCTCATTGAATCCTAATAACTCCAGGGCAGTTATCACCATCCCCACTTTACTGTTGAGAAAAATGTGCTCTGGGAGGTTAACTAACCTAAACTGGTGAGTGGTATGGGCTGGGATTTGACCAGGCCCTTCAACTCCCAAGCTGACTCTCGTAACCAGTAGCCTGCCTGTACTATCTCACGAGGAAAGATCACCCTGCATATTTAAAATTATTAGATAACAGCAACTTTCATTTTATGGATTTATTAAATTGTTCTCCACTTTCAGACAAGGGTTAAAGTACATAGCTTTTCTGAACATTTTTTACAAAATAAGACAAATTTGCAAGACATCAATTCTTGCCACTTGGAAGAGAATGAGACTAACAGTCTTAAATATTCTTTGGCTACAGCATTGTTATTTGATGGTATTTATAAGAATATGGAACAAGGAATTTCTGTTCTGTGGAACTCATGTGTCATGTCACAGGGTCAATTGATGATCTTATGACTTCTACTAAACCCAGATGACGATTTGCTTAACCCTGGGGTTTTGGTATACTAATTGCTTCTTAACACGAATATTTCATTCATTACTTTTGAACCAAAGTGGGCTTTCTTTGTATTCATTTCTTGGTTTTCATTTTGTGCTCTTGTGCATATAGGCCCATGTTCTCTGATGGGAGATGCATAACAGGGCCTCGGTTTAGCTACTGATTTAACGAAACTTATGGTATGAATTATGCTGTGCTGATTAGTGTTGCTGTATTTTCTAATTTTAAAAAATGACACTAATGTGCTTTTTTTCATAGATGACTGCTACGCTGAGAAACTTGGTTGACTCACCACTAGCAAGAAGTAAGTTGCTAAGCATCAGTGCCCTTCCCCAGCTCTGCACAGTGATGGGACAGTACATAGGTGACAAGGAGGTCTGCACCAATGTTGCCAGAATATTCAGGTAGGTAGACTAGGAAAACAAAGTAGCCTTACAAAAATGCTAATGTTTAGATTTAGGGGGTTATTTTTAATATTTGTGTGTGTGACTGGCAAGGAATCCTGTTTTTGCTTTTTATGTCACCTCAAAGAAAAGGTTAATCTAGTGGCCCGAGTTTTTAAAAAATGATTTAAACTAATGACTTCATTTCTTATGTATTTCTATTGTGACTCTAAACTCATTGATTTTAAGTTACTGTAACTAAAGTTGTGAGTTGTCCTAGTATTTTTACAAAACAAACAAACAAACAAACAAAACTTCCTCTCAGCTTATTGGAGATAAAGAGCTATATCACAAAACATGGCAAACCTTCTGGTGCGCTTGGAAACAATGCTTATGGGTTTTAACTGAAAAAGGAGGCCATTGCTTAGAAAGACTGATCTGACTTAATTTGTAATTGAAGGTCATTTTATTTCAGTTGTTTGGCTGAACTTTGGCTCACACATTCACTAGTCATGTTTATACTTACTTTTCTCCAGAAGCAATGACCACCTGAATCCAGGCTGCCTCAAAGCAAGATGTGGCCAAATTTCGGAACTGTCTTTAAATTATGCATTTATATTTCTTCCCTCACTGCTCTTTGCCATTGTTTTTACATAATGATCCTTCTCAAGAGACCCGGGCCTTTCTTGAACTATAATATTGTAGTTGTTTAATGAAATACAAAATTTCCTGAAGACTGAATTGGTAATTGACCCCAATATGAGGATGTGAGTCCAGCTTTGATCTTTTAGCACTGTGCTTTCCTGTCTGGGTACTTATTCTGGGTACTTAGTCCCATTTTGAAGCACTATAAAATCATAAAGTTTATTTTTGTATAGGGTGGCATGTAGAGATCCAATTTAATTTTTTTTTTCCCACGTGGACAGTTTTCCCAGCACATGTTATTGAATACACCATCCTTTTTTTCACTGCTTTTGAATGCCTAGTCTGTAGAACACGAGGTTCCACATGCTTGCAGGCCTGTTTGTGGGCATTCTCTTTGGTCCGTCCTCAGACCAGTTCCATGCTGTTTTTACTATTCTGGTTTTAAGTCTTGCTGTAGGATAAGATGAATCCCTCACTTCTTTTCTCCTTTAAGATCCAAATTCTTATTTTCTCTTCCTCATGAATTGGAGAATCAGCTAAAGTCTATGACAGGAACTTTGGATTTTTTTTCATGAAACTACACTGACTGTGTAGAGTATCTGGGACAGACGTGGGGATAATTGATTAGCATCTTTATGATGTCGAGTCTTCCATCCATAAACATTTGTGATGTCTTCTTCTTTTAATAAAATTGTATAACTTTCTCCAAAAAGGTTCTATACATCTTTTGTTAGATACATTTCTTCATGGCGCTTGCTGCAATTATGAATGCAATCTTCAAAAAAAACCAATTCTAATGAGTGTTGCTAGTGTATATGGATAGTATTGATGTTTGCTTATTAATCTTGTATCGAGGACATCTTGATTAACGTTAGGTCTAAGAGTTAGTCTATAGATTCTCTCCGATTTTCTATGCAAATTATATGCAAATAAGTGTAATTTTGGTTTTTTTCCCATGATTACAACTCTTGGCCCCTGTCCCCACCTTTTTCTTAGGTGCGTGGCTTAGGATGTCCAATACCAAGTTGTGAGAGTGTTGAGCCAGCTGACTTTCTCCTGAGTTGAAAGGAAATATTTTTGTGGTTTTGCCAGTTGAAATTAATGTTTGTTGTAGGTTTCTGTAGATACCCTTTGACAGTTAAGGAACAATTTTCTCTCATTAATGGGTTTTAAGTTTCCTTGAATACTTGCCCCGAATGTATTTTGATTATGTGGATTTTCTTAACAGATTTTCTCATGTTAAGCCATTATATATTGCTAGATTTGCTTAACTAATATTCTGTTTAGTATTTTTCATCTATGGTTATGAGTTACATTGACCTGTACATTTCCTTTCTCATATTGTCCATGTCTGGTTTTAGTGTCAAGTTTGTACCAGCCTCATAAAATGAGCTGGGATATATTCCAACATTTTCTCTCTTCTAGAAGAATTTCTGAAAATTAAACTTACCTGTTTCTTGAAAAGTTTGTAGAACTTGCTTGAAAGCTGTTTTATCCTGGTGTATGTACATGTGTGTGTGCATGCATGCATGCATATGTGAATATCATTGACAACTGATTCACTTTCTTTAATAGTTATATGTCTAGTCATATTTCCTATTTCTACTTGATTCAGTTTCTAAAAGTTATATTTTTATAGGAATTTGTCCATTTAAGTTTTCAAACTGTATAAAGTCATCCCAAATATTCTATTACCCTTTTAATCTCTATTGCATCTCTAATTATGCCCCTTTTGTTTATACTATTTATTTAAGAAATACTTATACAGTGCCTACTATGTGCCAGGCAATGTTCTAAGCACTTTCCAAATACTAGTTCATTTATTCCTTATACAGCTTTAAAAGGTGGGTACTATTATTATTATCTTCACTGTACATATGAGGAGACTGAGGCATAGAGAGGTTTGGTAGTTTTCCCAGGGTCACACAGCCATGATTTAAACCAGGTAGTATGGCTCTAGAATTCATATATTTAAAAGCTGTGTTACACCACCTCTTCATTTTGATATTGATTTTTATTCCTTATTTTGATGATTTGTGATGTTTCTCTTTTTCTCTTGATCAGTCTTGCCAAAGGTTTGACAATTTATTAGTTTTTGTGAAGAACCAACAGATTATCGAACCACTCTGTTGTATGTTTATTTTGTAATTTATTCCTTCTGTTCTTATCCTTAATAATCCCTATCTTCTATTCTTTTTGGATACATTATATTTTCTTCTGTTTTGATTAGAAATTCAATTCCTTTCTTTTCAGCTTTCTTAAGGTTATAAATTTTCCTCTAACTACTGCTGTAGCTGCATCTCACAAATTTTGATTTGTAGTGTTTTTGTTATTATTCAGATATAAGTGTTTTTCTATTTTCTTATTTATTTGACCCATAAGTTATGTGTTTTTAAATTTCCAAAAGTAAGTTTTTTAAACAATGTGTTTTTCATTGATTTCTAATTTAATTGTACTTTGACCAGAGAATGTGATCTGAGACACTGGTTCTCTGAAAATTTACTGAGACTTGTTAATGGCCTGGCATTAACAAAAACATGATCAAGTTTTTAAAATATTAGTGATGTTTTACCTATTAATCTATCACTTAATGAGAGATTTATGAACATCTCCCAATTTGAGGTAGGTTTGTCAACTCTACCTTGCGAGTTTCATTGTTTTCTTGCTTTTGAAAATTTGAAGCTGTTTTCAAGGCTTTTTGCCTTAAGGTCTATCTTACCTGATATTAATATACCACTAACAGCATAGTATATTTGAGCATTTTAACATTTACTTCTACTGGAGTCCCAGGAGATTGACTGGTTAATATCCAGCCAGATTTTGTGTAAATTTCTTAGCTTGTGTTTTCTGAACCACATGGGCAGTGTAAATTCATACCTTGTACAAGTGTTAGAGGCTTCAGGTTTCTCTTTTTCAAAGAACTTGAAAAAAAATATTCCCTCCTCCCACTCTGTGCCCCCGGAGTCTAGAGCAGAAAGCGCACCTCCTTGAGGCTTCTCTGGACTGGTGTGCACAGTATTTCCAGACTGCTTTTCATGCACAGGACAGTGCTTTGAAGGTCTGCATTTAACGTGACCCTAGGTATAGTTGAACTTTATTGAAAAACAAAGTTTATTTTTATTTTTTCCATTTGACGTTTCTGCAGCAAAGTTACTACTTATCATGACTGCTGTGTAGCCTTGGCCAACTACTCCAGATGTTATGCCTTGTTTTTGAATCTGATAAACAAATACCAGAAGAAGCAGGTCAGTCTTTCATACATTTAATTCTTCAATGTGTCTTTGCATTGGTGTATTTGTGTAAGCCCATGTTTTTTTTTTTGTTTTTTTAAATATTTATTTATTTGGCTGCGTTGGGTCTTAACTGCGGCACGTAGGCTCAGTAGTTGCAGCCAGCGGGCTTAGTTGCCCCGCAGCATGTGGGATCTTAGTTCCCTGGCCAGGGATCAAACCTGCGTCCCCTGCGTTGGAAGGCGGATTCTTTACCACTGGACTGCCAGGGAAGTCCCTGTGTAATCCCACATTGAATGACTTTATGTTTTGAATGTATAGGTTTCTATTAGAAGCTTCCATCCGATGTGTAACGAGCTTCCCCAGGAGGCAGAGTTCCATGGAGGAGGTGGGGAGGGAGTAGTTTGAGGGAGAAATGGCCTCAGTAGGATGTGGATGCAGTAGGAGGATTCACGATTTGGGGTGCAGGGTGGGTGGACCCCCCCAGTGTTGCTCCTCCCAGTGATCTGTGGACCCATACATGAGCGGCATCTTTGGGTGGGGTGGGGTTAGCCGGGTTATTTCCAGGCCCCCGCCGCAGGCCTGCTGAGCCAGCCGGGTGCACATGGGCCTAGCCATCTGCACTTTAACAAGAACTGCAGGGACTCCTGATGCAAACTAAAGTTTGGGATCTCCTGCGCGGGATATAGTCTAAAGATTCTTCTGGCCCTGCAATTCTCTAATTCCTTGACACTGCTGTATTTAGAAGATGACATTTCTAGGTAAGTATTTAAAGGAAATAATTTGGTTTTAATGGATTGGACAAAAATGTGTATAGCTGTTTAAAAGAAAAAAAAAGGAAGAACTCACAAATGACTTCCCCTTAATAAAATTATAATACTTAGTACAAATGTTAATTTTTATTATAAGTTTTTGAATATTCATTAAATGCAGTATATAAATAAAATGCTTAAAGTGACATCAACTCTTTAGTGGAGACGGTTTATACATGAAGACAATATATATTCATTTGAAATGTGGTAAATTTTCAAAATCACATAGTAGGTATCACCAGTTTAAAACCAAATAATTTATGTATATACTAAGACCATTTTAATATAAAGCTTTGTGTTTATTTATATTAACCATATCAAAACCACCTCAAAATATAATCCCTGTTTGCCACAAACAGCATTGAACTTATTCTTACCCAGCCAAGTACTTCTGCTGAGAATGACTAAATTTGTCATATTTTACACTATTATCAGCTATTTATTAAATGGTTACTAGTGTCTTTTTGGTTATATAGATGGTAGAGAAATTTCTATGCTCATATTACACCATTACTACATTTTAAAGATGATAAAACTTTGCTTAAAGTGTTAATGTTTCTATTTAACTTTAAAAAACTGATTCACAAATAGGCACTTGAGTTCCTGATTCTGAGTATTTGGATTACAGATGCTTTTCCCTATGTATTTTGTGTTTTCTTTAAATTACATACCTTGAAAGATTGCCTGGTAGAAGAATTTGCTGTGTCAGGTGAAGAATGAATTTGATTAATGTACCTTAAAGTAGTCACAGTGTTAATTTAAGTGTCCATTAAGCATTTATTGATTTAGATTTTGGTACAATATATTACCAGAACTCTAATCTTTAGACAAGTGAAATAACCCCATAGGAGCTTAGGCACTCCTAGTCCTAGTTTTTTTTTTTTAAGGAGAAAATTAAAAGGGTAGAAAAGATAGTTTGCTATAACATTGAAAGAAACTTTTCAATATTATATCTAAAAAGGGATTTAGTTATGGATTTTATTTTGTAGTCTTGTTTTATGGGGTTCCTTTATGGGTTTTAATTGTAATGTTATTTTACCATCCTTGTTTCTTTTTTGCTTTGGTGTTTTGATCATGGATGACTTAGATTAGATGTAACTGGAGAAGATGTTTTCAAATGTGGATGAAAGAAAACACTTCTGTTTTACAGTTTGATTTCAAGTTATGTCATAACCCGTAATTTGTTTGAAAAGGAAGAAAACCTGTCAGTTCAGTAGTGACAAATAGCCCTGTTGTTTTACAGCATTATGAGCACATAACTGTTTCTCTGATTGTAGCTTAGATGATGGTCATATTTAATAAACAGTGAAAAGTCCTGGTATCTTGCTAATATTAGATACTTGAGATGTCAGTATGGTTAAGGATATGCTTTTTCTGGTTCAAGGGACTAAATGTCTTAAAGTTTAATTGGCATAAAATTTTAAGGCACTTCTTACTGAACTACTTTTCACTTTGGACCAATAGTTGTCTATAAAGCAAAATTGGTGTTTAAAGGGCATATTCTTCTTTATTGATTTATGTTTTAATTTTGTGTTCCTGTTAAAGTTATTTTGGTCCAAAGAGGAATAAAGAGCACCTTGCAAACTAAGTACAGTAACATGTTGTTTTCAGAACCATCAAGGAAATGTGTAATTTATCCCCTTAATCACCAAAATTATTTTAATCATTGTGGTAAAATCATATTCAAATATATTGCATATTTCCTTGCCTTCTTAGAAGATACTAAAAATAATTTAACCTCTTCTTGATGCCAAAGGTCAATATTACAGGTATTAATTGTTACTCTAGAGGTTATTTGTCCTACATTGGGAGCATGAGTCTATTGATAAGGTTCTTTAAATGTCTGTGTCTTCTTCTTGTAGATTTCTCTCTCCCTTTCCATGGTTGTTAACTTTGCCTTTGGTAATCCTTAACTGTCTTTTGCAATTATTTGCAATTAGCAGGGGAACTTCATAACCACACTTGTTAAAAGTAACACCTAAATAGTCTAAAAATTGAACATGAATAGGTTCTTAGAGAGAAGGGCTTGAGGGACTCTTTGATGAAGTTTCTCTTGTCCCTTCGCATCTTCAAAAGCCAATTCATGTTTCAAGATGTAGCACTAGTGTTCCCTTCTCTGTGAAGCCTTCTAAGAGCAGCCAATTTTTCCCTCATCAGTGCTTCATTTTATTTTTATTTTTAAAATGTTTGTAGCAGCTTTATATGTAATAGTCAAAAACTAGAAACAACCAGATGTCCTTCACTGGATAAATGGCTAAACAAACTGTGGAATGTCCATACCATGGAATGCTATTCAGCAATAAAAAAGAGTGAACTATTTATACACACTACAACTTGGACGAATCTCCAATTATGCTGAGTGAAAAAGAGCCAATCCCAAAAGGTTACATACTGCATGCATCATTTTGAAGACTTTAATGTAGCTAGCACACCCAGTTAGTATAGCCAGAGCTAAGGACCCAAGCAGTATGTCCCTGACCTCAACCATTTCACTATTATTAAGAAAAAATAACCAAAACTTAGAACTAGGGTGTGGGGTAGGAGCCTAGATGTCCTGACAAAGTCATGCTGGGGCATTAATGGGCAGGGCTTAATTCTCAAGGAGAGCATATCTTTGTTTAAACTTGCTGTTTACTATTTGATTAGAACCCAGACACTATAAAGTTACACATTAATTTGTAGATTTCTCTCTGGTAGACAAGATAACCTCAAAGTTATGTTTTGTTACCTTTAGGCTATTAGCCAGGTGTGTATCTAACCTAGTAATCTTATTCTAACATTCTTTTTAATGCCTGTAAACACCCAGTTCTTTGATTGTTCGTGGAGCTCACTTTACCATTGTATTGGCTTCCCTCATTAAATGAGATAATTTTTTAAATGTGTTAATTTTATATTTCTATGAGAGCCATGTTAACTTTTTAAAAATTATACTTTGACTCTATATTGTCTTTTACTTATGCAGAAGAATGAAATATTACAGTTTTGAACCATCTTTGATTTTTTTCTAGTAAGAAAAAATATGTATAATTCATATTTTCCTCAAAACCAAAATATTTTAGAAGAGCAGGGAAATTGTTCAGGCTACAAGGAAGTAGTTTTGTGTCCCAACTATTTCCTAAAATCACTAACCAAAAGCTCTCATAGGTCTTTGTAAATATTTCTTCTGTGATTCTCCAAATGTTATCATGTGCGTAGCTACCTCACCCACTGTTGGGATTTCCTAAGGACACAGTCTTTGTCTTTATAAACCTGAGATGATTCTTGGCATAACAGACTCATGACAAAAATGCTGAAAGAATGAATTTTGAGTATGTGAGATGCTTTGGAATCTGTAAAGTATTATACAGTATTTCTTTCTAGTTGTCTAGTACTTCTTCTTAAATGTTTACTTTCTTCTTCCTACTTTGGAGGAGGAAATAATAATTTTCCCCACATTTTTCACATTGCTGGGCTGCCATACACAATGGCAAAACAGAAATGATGGATCTTAAATTACTTCGGACCGGCACAGCATCTTAGGTTCCTGTTCCCCTTGGCCCAGGTGACCAGTCGGATAAGATTTGTTTTTCCTCTTTGCCTGGAGATAAAAGTGATTTTCAGAAACCGCACACCACATTCTGATGTGAGTGTATTAATCTTCGGTGGCTCAAACTTTGCTCCATCTGAGGTTTACTTGGACGCTGAGGCTTTGAACTGATCTTTGAAACATACACCAGTCCTCCAGCAACTTTTAAAATAGAGTTATTACTTCCTGGAACTATTTTTGTTTCAGCTCTAGGAAATGTTTCTCTAAGGCTAACTTGGATTGTGGACACATACGTACTTTGGAGGCTTTATAGTCTCTTAATGTACACAGATATCACCCAGGGATTAATAATCAGAAAGAGTCTATAGACTTTTTTCTGAGAGGTTAGTGTTGCCTTTGTCTTAAAAGTCTGAAGACTACATTGGCAGTTGGGAGATTTCATTTTTCTGGGCCTTAGCCATAACATAAATCATGAATCATAAATCATGTTATGGCTAAGTATATTTTTGAAGAATATAGAAACAAAAATCTAAAACAAACAAACAAAAACAAAAAGAAAAATCCTCTCTAGTAATAAATGAACTGTCACCTACACACACCTCTTTAAGTGTTTTTTATCAACCAGGTGAGGAGCTTGGCAGGAAACTGCCCAGCCACTTCCACAGTCCACCCGGGGGGAAATCCTGCTTGGAACTGGGTAGTACCAGAGCTGATGGCTGATGGGAGAAGTAGAATATTTCCTCCCCCATCCGATGCTGTTTCCCATTAAAGGAAAAAAAAAAAAAAAAAGAAAGAAATTGTTTGAGAAAATGTCAAAAGTAAAAATTGTTTTCCTGGTTTTTTTTTTTTTTACATTATTCATATTCATCTCTTTTCAAGGGTAAAGTCTGACTTCAGCATATGAGAATGGGTCTTTTTTGGAAAGTCCTTAATCTGTCTCTATTCAGTCAGTTGATAATGAAGGGTAGGAGGAGCATTTTCACTTTTATTTTCTACACATCTGTGTTGTGGGAATTATTTACAAGGAACATGGATTCATATTATTTTTAAACATGATATTATAAAAACAGTAGGTATTAAGGTGGTGAGATTTCTAATTCTTTCTTGATTTGAATCAGTGTCTCCTAAACTTGGGGAGCTTTAAAAATACAGGTTCTCACAGGGAACTCTACTCAGTGCCCTCTGGTGACCTAAATGGGAAGGAAATCCAAGGAAGAGGGGATATATGTATACGTGTGGCTGATTCACTTTGCTGTACAGCAGAAACTAACACAATATTGTAAAGCAACTATACTCTAATAAAAAAAATAAAATACATGTTCTCAGGCCCCACCTGGGAGATCTTGATTCAGATCTGGGACAGGGCTCAAGAACCTATTTTTAAGAGGCTCCACAGGTGATTCAAATGAAGAGCAGGTTTGAGAACCTGTGGTATAAATTATTAAGATGGCTCCTGAAAACAATTTTTTCCCCCATATCGACAGCAGAGGGTTTTCTACAAAACCTCAAGAGATTTTAAAGGGATTAAAAAAAAGCAGCCACACAGGGTCAGTCTTCCTCTACAGGCATATGGCTGAAACTGAATCTCCCTCACAAAGTAGGAACTAAATTAGCAAGACATGCCAGGTGTTAGTGTAGGTTTCGCCAGTGAGTGGTGATAACCACATGCCTTGTGCCTTTTGCAACAATAGCTGAGGAGCACTTTCTTAGCCAGAGAAAATGAGATGGGTCATTAGACCCTTCCAGGAATTTTCTCTGCCAGATTTGTGTCCAAACAAGTCATCCTGAGACCAAACCCTATTTGATAAGTAGGCCATCGCACCGATGGGGCTTCAGGCACTGGTCAGAGTGGGCTACGGGGAAAGGTGAGCATGGGCCTGCGGGACCCTTGAATTGGCTGTAGAAAGGAGAGCTCGTTATCCTCCGTTAGCTAGACAAGCACGAACTGCTGTTGACTCATTTGTCAGTGAAACAACCACCAAGATTTATGTCTGCTTTGCGACATTTCAGTAGATAGCCATATCTTAACCGTGTAAGTTTGCAACAGATAAAGTCGAGGGCGATTTGTTCATTTTAAATAACACATGGTTTGGTTTATAACACCCCTCTCCACGCACAGCCCTTCAGTGACAGGGGCATGTCAGAATATGATGGCTGTGGTATAAGCCAAGGGTTTCTAGTTCATCAACAGTCTCAGAGAAAAGGAATCCACTCCTCCCAGCTCTAATGAAGGACTTCCCCAAGGAGAACAAGGGAAACTTCTTTGGCTCATGTCTGTCTATGAGGTTGGTTTGTCCAAGATCCACAGTCCAACTAGTAACTCCCAGTTCCCACACACACACACACAGAACCTGAGACTGAAAAATGCAACACTTCAGTCAGCTGGGTGCAGTTTGTAAGCTAGACTCTAACATTAAGTAAAGCATCTATTTAGAATGCTGACTGAAATTCAATTAAATGGCAAATCTCATTTAGAAATAAGCACATATTGTATGCTTTATGGTATAAACTGCGTTTGGTACAACCAAATGTGCAAACAGATGGGCCTAGTGTCGAAGGCATGGGCAGGGGCCGGCCATAGCAGCCTTGCGAAGCAGACCTGCCTCAGGAGGTTCTCTGACGTCAGCGTTGCCGCATTTAGCAGCTCAGCAAAATACGTTTGGGTTTGCTTTTTTTGAAAAACGTGGAAGGATTTTCCCCCATTTCTTCTATAAATATCTGCTGGGCAGGAGATCTGGTAAAATGCCTCAAATAAGACTTATAAGACTGGCACTATTTTGCAAAGGTCACAGTCCAAAAGGAAAAACCTTTACCTACATTCCCATCACTTGTGTCCATTGAACAACTGTCTGTCTAACCCTCTCCACTTTTAGATATGGTCAACTTCTTGTGTTTCTTTTTTTAAACAGAACCTCCAAATGCAGGGCAATCATCAGCACCTCAGAGAACACTGTCTGGGAATCCCCCGACATGTCCTTGCTTGTGCTGCTTTTAAAGTCATGCCTCTCTCATTCCGTTTAGACCTCTTTCTGGGCAAGCAGCTGTCTCCAGCCATGATGAACAGTGTCTGATTTGGAGTGCTCAGGCAGCGTGATGTCGAAAACGAGACCTGGAATGTCTGGAGAGTATAGGCTGAAAGCAAAAACATCTGCCCTTTTTGGAGCTGTTCACCTCCAATGCAACCACAGCCAAGGAGCAGGCCAGAGATAGCACGACCTCTCTCTCCCTCCCCTCCATCCTCTTTGGGGCCGGAGAGGATTGGTGAGGGAGGCGCCTCCACCCCTTCCCCTGGCGCCTTTATATGGTGACTTGGCTCCCCGCTTGCCCTCCGCCTCCTGCCTGGCAGGAGCGCGCCCTGTGGCTCTCTTCCCAGCCCCTCCGCAGGCACATTCCCAGTGGGTGCCGCGAGCGTTTGGCTGAGCTGGCTCCTTTTTTCGGCCTTGGCCTTGGTCTGTACCCCTGACCGGGCGGGCAGCACAATAAGCCCTTAGCTTGTTCATTCTTTCCAGCTCCTGCTGCTTTGCCCTTGTGGAACTGGCTCTTCCCCCCACTCAGCACGGAACCCAAATGTCTGATTTATGTCTGCTGACTTAAAAAAGAACTGAGCCCAGTGAAATTCTAGCATCGCCCTGGTGCTTTTGAGTGATAGCCGCATTCAGAAGCATACAGTGGGCGCTCAGTAAACGATTGTTGACGGAATGCGTAGATGGATGGAAGCATCAAGGATAACCTCTTCTGGTTTTTAAATGATTTTCTACTTAGATTCTGGTTTTGAGTCTCCAACATCTCAGATTCTTCCGCTTTGTGTGGCTCAGCACTTCAGCAAACCATTGACCCACTTTCAGTAGCCTAAGGTTAATTAGCATTTCTGCAGCACTGCAGTCCGTCTTCCCAATTGGTAAAATTTATCTGTTCTTCAAGCCACCTATAAGCTCAATTAATGTTGGGGTTTTGTTTGAGGGTGAGAAGTTGGATAAATGTTGCAAATTGCAAATCCTGATGGAGCTCTCAGATCCAGATCGCATGAGAACTTTTTAACCCAGATTTAAACAGGGCATCTTGATTAGTTTAATTTTCTGGTTAAGAGAGGGTTCCGATTTTAAGTACGTTTACAGCTCTTTCCATTTCAACCCATTCTTGAAAACCTTTCTCAAATGTTTTCCTTGACTTACAAGAAGTAGTCCTCTCCCAAGTAAGTAATGGAGTCTGCTGAACATGGTTGATTCTTTCTGTGACAGCTCGATATGGTTCCTTCCCCATGGTCAACATGATGCACATGGGCTATTTTAAGGGTTATTTTAAGGTACTACGGTAGGAAGGGTGTGGGAGTGGGGGAGGAGTGCGATCCCATTGGTGGGCCGTGGGTGGGGAATAACGTGAGGCAATGTAGAAGTGGTCACGTGGGGCCAGATGGTGCATTAGATGCTGGCTTTGGCATTTAATAGGCAGTGGATGTTTTTGAGCAAGGGGATGACGTAAGAGCTGCGCTTCAAGAAGTGGAGTTGACCTTGGTCACAGAGGGAGGAGCCCGTCAAGGGTCTCTGACAAGAGTCTACAGACGGGGGAGCCAGGGGTGATTTTGAAATGACGGGTTGGAGGGAGCTGGGTGACTGGTTGCTGAGGGGAGTGAGATAGGGAGGAATGGCAGATGCCTCTGGGGCTGAGCCTGGGGAAGATGAGCAGGTGCGCTGAGGTGCTTTTGGAATCCATCTGTGAGTACAGAAGTGAGTGTCCAAGTCCTGCCTCTTCTCTTCCCCAGTGTGGGACTTTGGGGCCAGGGAGCCTCTTGAAGCCTCAGTTTCTACATCTCTGAGTAGGGGTGAATCTCCTCCATTGACTTCAGGCCAGTCTTTCTCACATGGAAAGTAACAGTCAACACGGTGGCTGCTGCTGGAACTTGACAGCGACCACTCTTTTCAGCAGTGTCCTGCTCCTTGTTTTGTTCCAGTTAATTTTATTTACAGGCCTGGGGAGCCCATTCAGATTGAGTAACGTGCTTGCTCACGAGGGCATAGCTTATGCTAAACCAAAGAGAACATCCCACAGGCTGTACCTGGGATGCACAGTTGAGTCAGGCTTTGTCCAGTAGGTGTACCTGTCTGAACCCTGGTTGGCCGGAGCTGTTGCTGGGCTGATTCCATTTCAAGCAAAATTAGAGTCGATATGAACTGGTTATACTAGATTGCCTTCTTAAAAAAGAAAAATAAGATTCTGTCTCCTGATTCATCTTCATTTTGCTGTTTCAAAACTACATAGTTGTGGTATGAATATGCAACTTTGTGTTCAGTTTAATAAGAAGGCTATAAAAGTGCAGTGTTGATTTATAGGTGGTTCTCAGATGTTGTCTAAGAATAAAGGAGAGCCTCTGTACCTCAAAGGAGAATGGCCCCTCGATGAAATCGTTTTCTGCAAATTGTTTCTCTACAGATTGATGATTTTGGCCTTTGCTTAATTTTTCAAATCTTTACAGGATTTTAATTAAGTGATGTTTGGTAGACTTGAGATAGATTGGGCTGTGGAACAATAAACAACCTCTCCGTAACACCATCCAGGGGCAGTGCTCTGCGCGGCGCAGAGGCCACCCGCAGGGAGCTAAGGGGCCCTGCTAAGCCCTCTTGGTCAGCCTCCTTGTTCCAGATTCCAGATGAGTCCAGACAAGCGCTGGCATGGGAGTAAGGAAACACCACCTCTGCCAGCCTCCTGTGAGACTGCTGCTCTTCTGGCCTATTCCCTCGATTCACAGAGAATATATTTGAGAGAGGGGATGGGGGGAGAAAAAAAAAAAGATGCCTTAGCCAACCCTGAGAAAGAGGACAGAAACAGCAAGCATAGCAGTTGCTGGGAGTTTGGTGCTGCAATCTGCCAGCCCATTTGTTGATTCTGCATGCCATCCTTCAGTTGGCACCACTGCCGCCAGGAACCACCCCCTCCTTTTTCCATCTGAAGGAAGGGAGAGAGGTACTGCGGCAGGGTTAACTCTTCCTGCCCTGAAGCCTAGAGTTTCTTCTTCCCACATCAGGCTTAATAATCTGTGCCATGTTAGGACCCACAGAGATATTTGAATCAAAGAATTTTAGAAGTGGAAGGGGCCTGAGGGAATTTTTCAAACAAGAAAAGCAGCACTCAGTCTTCCCAGATTTCACCACAGGTGACAGTGGGTAGAGGTCATTTGAATTATGGAGAATGAGGACCTCTAAGGAAACCTGCTTTTTTTTTACCTGCAGCCAGGGATCTGGTCAGCAAATCAGCAGGGACAGGTGGAGGTGGTACCGGGTCAGAGAAGCCTTCTGAGTTAGACCAACCAGAAAAACAAACATCAGAGGTGGAGGTAAAGCAGCAGAGCTAGGAAGAGGGAGAAAGGAGAAAAAATTAGTCTAGCATCCTTCAGAAGACGGCAGTGACATTTTAGGAGGTAACTTGATGAGTCCTGGTAATGATTTAACCAATAGAATGCAATTATTTATCGTATTCTTTATGAAGTCATTTAAGAGCACTGATCATGTCTTTCCTGACTTGCTTAAAGTGCTTTTGTGGAAATAGGAGCACAATCCAGGGAATACAAGGAAGTCCAAAAATATTAGCCATAACTGCTGTCTAAGGCATGAGGGGGGTGGCTATCCAGATTGTGGAGATTGGGAACGTTTTGTTCAAATTAAAGAACTGCAAATTGTCACTTTTAGCGAAGTAGTTAATTTGTGTACCTAGGTGCTTGGAACAGTGCCTGGTGCATCATAAACACAATGTATTAGTTGCTGCTACTACTATGAGTAGTAATAGTAATTATTACAATTTTCAGAGGTAGGACTAGTGTAGAGTGTCTTTAATCAGAAATCTTGTATCAGTGTGTGTGAAAAGCTCATATTCCTCAATTTAGAAGATACAGTGGAATTTTCCTTCAGGGAGCCTAATTCTCAGAAATAGCCTCTGTCCTGGTTGGAAAATGGTCTGCTTTGTTGCTGGGTGTTGCCAGGGTGGAGGAGTGCTCTCCTTCCAGAGCCCAGGGAGGGGCCTGCACCATCGGGAATTACATGAAGTAACCATTGGTTCCACGCGAAGGGAGACTGGAGTATTGTAACGAAACTTTGCGTGCTTGGTTTAGATTTAAGGCCTACAGGCTTCGGCTTCTTTAGGGAACTGTCTGGTGATCAGACACAAACAAGGTGACCCCAGGCCACGGAAAGGGACTGCTCTAGGTCCTCTTTCTCAAGACATGCTCCTTTTGCCCGTGCCAACCCACCTGTGTTCCCTGCCACATCTCCGTTTTCATTCATTTTTCAAGGTTGAACTTCCCTCGGTTAACGCTACTAACCTTTTATTGATAGTAAAGGGTTCTTAACAGTGCCTGAGGGGAGTTCCCTCGTGGTCCAGTGGTTGGGATTCGGCGCTCTCGTGGCCCGAGTTCAATCCCTGGTCAGAGAACTGAGATCCCACAAGCCACGTGGTGCAGCCAAAAAACCCCCCCCAAAACAGTGCCTGAATCATCACTCACCACAATCTGTGCTTTATCTGTATTTTTTTTAATGAATTTATTTTTATTTTTATTTATTTTTGGCTGCGTTGGGTCTTCGTTGCTGTGCGTGGGGCTTGCTACTCTTCGTTGCGGTGTGCTGGCTTCTCATTGCGGTGGCTTCTCTTGTTGCGGAGCATGGGCTCTAGGTGTGCAGGCTCAGTAGTTGTGGCGCACGGGCTTAGTTGCTCTGTGGCATGTGGGATCTTCCCAGACCACGGCTCAAACCCGTGTCCCCCTGCATTGGCAGGTGGATTCTTAACCACTGAGCCACCAGGGAAGTCCCTATGCTTTATCTGTTTTGTCTCAATTTTGCAACACAGTATTCCCCCCATTTTACAGATGAGTTAATCGAGTCACAAAGAAGCTAAGTGAAATGTGAAGCAGGCTGCCTGGCTCTCTTGCTGGGAGTCGTAATCCCCTAGGGTGTCTAGCTTCTTCCTTATTAACCTTTCAGTCTTTGCTGTGTCCCCTCATGCATTAGCCTTGTCTTCTCAAGTCGATTCTGACTCTTCAGAGCGCTTTGCCTTATCCTTGTTTGTGTGTGTGTATTTCCCCCAGACCCCAGCATTCAAAATATACCCAAGGACTAGCATTCCAGTTGGGGTGGGGGCAGGAGTGGGTCCCCTGACTGGACCGCCTGCTGTGATTGGTTGCACACTGCCCAGCTGAGGGTTTTCCCTGTGTGAATGCTCTCCTGGGCCAGCGCATCGTGTTAGACTCCGTCCTTTCTTAATGTTGGCAAATGATTCCCAGCTTCACAAGCAGCAGCCTGGCTGCTTCTTCACGGGGACCAGGGAAAACTTTCTCAGGAACAAGCAGGAACAAGTTGGTATTGGCAGAGTAGACCCAGGCAAACCCCAGTGTCTTGTCCTTTGTCCTGGATCACCCACTCTCTCTAGGCCACACACAGTGCTCAGTGCTGCTCCCATCCCCCAGGTCCCACCTGGAGAAAAACCAGCCCCGCCCTTTGCCCTTTGTCCCAGTTCCTTAAGGCTATTGCTGACTACAGATCTGATAAATTAGGGTTTATCAGAATCCCTCCTGGTGACATATTTACATTTAAAAGGAGATAATTCCTTTACTGCTCTGAAAGCAGGGTAGGTGAAGGAGGAGGTTCGTAAATAACAGGCCCCGTGAGAGGCATGGGTGTAGGAAAGACTCCAGGTCTGGGTAAAAATCCTGGGTTCAAATCCTGACTCCACCCCTCACTGGCTGTGACCAAGGCAGCTTCTCCAAGCCAGTTTCTTGTCTGTAAATAGCACAGCGCCTGCGCAGTGAGCATTAGCACTCTGGCCAGTTGTAGCCCCTCAGTAAGTGTTCCTTTAACAACCGAACTGGTATGTCTGCCCGCTGTTGTCAAATTAAGAACATAATTGTTTCTGTTTCTTCTTCAGTTGTACAGTGTTCTCAGCTTGGGATTTTTTAGAAACGTTTATTTATTGTGAAATATGGCTTATATACAGAAAAGTGTGCAAAACACATTTGTACCATTTAGCAAACAGTTATTAAAAGTGTCACGCGTGTAACCACTACCCTGGTCAAGAAAGACAAATACTGCTTTAAAGTGGTGAACACTTTGTAACAGTGGTTCTCACCTGGGGGCCATTTTGCCCCCAGGGGACGTTGAAACATTTTCGGTTGTGGTATCTGGGGAAGTGCTTCTGGTATCTAGTAGGAAAGGAATGCCACTAAACATAAACAGCCCACCATAGCAAAGAATTATCCAGCCCCAAAGTCAGCAGTGCCCAGGCTGAGAAACCCTGCTGTAACACAAGCTGATTAGCCACTATGGGGCAAACACCCGGTTTAGAAACACAGTGCTTCAGCAGGAGGTGAACTTTTAGGAAAAGATTTGGCTGCTCAAGAAACCTGTTTGGGTCAAGACTTAGATTTATATGACACATTGTTAGTAATGTCATCCCGCTCAACTAATTGTCCTCCAGGAAAAAAAAAAAAAGGCCAGCCAGAATTTCAGATGAAGGATCTGAAGTTAATAGACCTTGCTAACAGCATCAGTCAGTTGTATTCTTTCATTGTTGCCAAATGCTTTTAATCTCCTCTGTCACTTTGCACCAATCTTGGGAATCAAATACTGTACAAGTCAGAAGAAGCCAGATGTGTTCCATTTTACTATTAATTAAATTGTGAATTAATTAAATACTGTCCTCTTCCCAACAACTTGTCCCAACCCCTTTGGTCTTGTGACTCTCTGTCTTTAATTTATTGCAGGATTTAGTCGTTCGTATTGTTTTTATTCTTGGCAACCTGACAGCGAAAAATAACCAGGCTCGTGAGCAGTTTTCCAAAGAGAAAGGGAGCATCCCAACTCTGCTGTCTTTATTCCATACGTTCTACACACTGGATCTGCATTCCCAGAAGCCCCTGGGGGAAGGAGAAGAGAGGCCCAAGGCGCCGAGGCCGGCCCAGGCGGAGGACGTGCTCATCAAGCTGACCCGCGTGCTCGCCAACCTGGCCATCCACCCGAGCGTGGGCCCAGCCATCGCCGCCCACCCGCGCATCGTGGGCCTGCTCCTCGCCATGCTGGGTAAGGAGCGAGGCCGCCTGGCGGCAAGGGCGTTGCCGGGAGATGGACCGGGGCTCGGGTGCCATGGGGGCTTTAGCAGTACAGTCGGCTCGCTTTAACAGGCCTTCTCAGCTGTGAAGGAAAATTCATTCCTTTTCTGTTCAGAACTGCCTCAAAAGTCATCCAGATTTTTTTTAAAAAAAGAAAAAAAGGAAGAAAATAGTAATACAAATTATTACTAAAACTCACTGAACTGTACAACTTAAAAAGGGTGAATTTTATGGTATGTGAATTATATCACAATTTTTTTTGAAAGCATACCAATCAAATTGTAAAAAATTGGCCAAACTGTAAAAAATTGGCCAAACTAACCACAGAGTTTAAAATCTTAAATTTTTCCTGGGATAGTCCACACGATTAAAGTTTATTTACCTTTTTATTTTTTCAGCTTTTTACATTATCAGTAATTATAGCCCCTAGTCATTCAGGTCCCATTCCCCCGCCCACCCCACATTAGTCAGTTGGAGCTGCCATAACAAAATGCTGCAGACTGGGTGGCTTAAGCAACACAAGTTTATTTCTCACAGCTCTGGAGGCTGGAAATCCAAGATCAAAGTGCCCGCTGACTCTGTTCTGGGGAGAGCCCTCTTCCTGGCTTGCAGGTGGCTGCATTCTCACTAAGTCTTCCTGTGGCGTTTCTTCAATGTGTGCATGTGCACATGGTAAAGAGAATGATCTTTCTCTTCTTATAAGACCACCCTATCAGATATGGACACCACCCGTATGACCTCATTTAACTTTACCTCCTAAAATCCCTGTCTCCAAAACTAATCACATTAGGGGGTCAGGGCTTCAACGTATGAATTTGGGGGAAGGGACACAATTCAATCAATAGTATTCTACCCCTGGTCCCCCAAATTCATGTCTTTCTCACATGCAAAATACATTCATTCCATCCCAACAGCCCCCCAAATTTTAACTCATTCCAACATCAACTCTAAAGTCTAAGGTCCAAAATCTCATTTAAATATCATCTAAATCAGATAGATATGATACATCCTGAGGAACAATTCCTTTCCTGCTTGAACCTGTAAAACCAGACAAGTTATATGCAAGATACAATGGTGGGACAGGCACAGGATAGACATTCCCATTCCAGAAGAGAGAAATAGGAAAAAAAAGAAAGTGTGATGGGTCCCAAGCAAGTCCCAAACCTAGTAAGGCGAATTCCATCAGATCTTTTTTTTTTTAAACAAATTTATTTATTTTATTTATTTATTTTTGGCTGCATTGGGTCTTCGTTGCTGCGTGTGGGCTTTCTCTAGTTGCAGCGAGCAGGGGCTACTCTTCTTTGCAGTGCGGGGGCTACTCTTTGTTGCGGTGCATGGGCTTCTCATTGTGGTGGCTTCTCTTGTGAAGCCGGGCTCTGGGGGCGTGGACTTCAGTAGTTGTGGCATGCGAGCTCAGTAGTTGTGGCTCGCGGGCTCTAGAGCGCAGGCTCAGTAGTTGTGGCGCATGGGCTTAGCTGCTCTGCAGCATGTGGGATCTTCCCGGGCCAGAGCTCGAACCTGTGTCCCCTGCATTGGCAGGCGGATTCTTAACCACTGCACCACCAGGGAAGCCCCCATCACATCTTAAGGCTTGAGAATAATCCTCTTTGGTTAGATGCTTTGCCTTGCAGACCTGCTGGGGCAGTGGCCCTTCCTCCACAGCTCTGTCAGTTAGGCCACCAGGGCTCTGCAGGGCGGTCTTGCCCTCAGGGTTTTGGGGTGAAGGCCAGTGTGGCCTGTTGAAACTGAGGCAGTGGCCCTGGTGATCTCTGAATCACCACTGGGGTCATTCTCTTCTCTACTAGAAGAATAGTGCATATTCACAGCCAAATAGCTGTACACTCTGTCCTGTCAAATCCAAGGAGTCTGACAGCCTTCCTTCGTTTGGTTCTGTCTCAGCTCCTTCAGTTCAAATTGGCAGTGTTTCTGCTCACATAATCCTGTAAACTCTTTACTGAGTGATAGGCCAACCACACCCTTGGTGTTCTCTCCAGCACATACTTTCTTCTTTCTTGCAATATGGACAGGCTGAGAATTTTCCAAATCTTCAAGTTCGAGTTCCTTTTGCTTAACAACTCCTTCTTCAGTTCATCCCTCTCTTCTTATATGTTACTGTAAGCAGTCAGGAAGAGCCAAGCCTCTCCTTAAACACTTTGCTTGGAATTCTCAGCTAAATACCCAGTATCATTGCTCTCAAACTAGACCTTCCACAGAACACTAGAACACAAACAATTCAGCCAAATTCTTTGCCTCTTTATAACAAGGATCACCTTTCCTGCAGTTTCCAAGGAACTGTTCCTCCTTTCCATCTGAGACTTTGTCAGAGTGGCCTTTAATGTCCATCTTTCTAACCGCATTGTATTCATGATTATTTCTGTGTTCTCTAAGAAGATGGAAGCTTTCTCTCCAGCTCTCTCTTGTCTTTGAGCCTTTGCCAGAATCACCCTGTTGACAAAAAATTAATCAGTAGTGCGCTTCTCTGGTGGTGCAGTGGTTAAGAATCCTCCTGCCAATGCAGGGGACACGGGTTCAAGCCCTGGTCTGGGAAGATCCCACATGCCGCGGAGCAGCTAAGCCCATGCGCCACAACTACTGAGCTTGCGCTCTAGAGCCCGCGAGCCACAACTAGTGAGCCTGTGTGCCACAACTACTGAGCCCGTGTGTCACAATTACTGAAGCCTGTGCGCCTAGAGCCCTTGCTCCGCAACAAGAGAAGCCACCGCAATGAGAAGCCCACTCACTGTAACAAAGAGTAGCCCCCGCTCGCCTCAACTAGAGAAAGCCCGCGTGCAGCAACGAAGACTCAACGCAGCCAAAAATGATAAATAAATAAATAAATAAATAAATTCATATTTAACAAAATCAGTGGATCAAAGAAAGAATTGGAAAATTTTATTCGAGACAAATTTGAGGATTATAACCCAGGAAGAACATCTCAGAAAGCTCTGAGAACTGTTCCACTGGTTAGAAATCAAGGCACAGTTACATAAGTTATTTTGAGACAGAGGGCTGTAACACGTCAAATGACGTGTTATTGACAGTTTACATAATCCAGATCTAAGCATCATCCTGGTGGGTCATGTGACCCCTTACAAGATCAAGAAGGAATGTTATCTTTTAGGAGGGAGTCGTCTTGATGCTAGGAGAATGTTGCCCTTTATGGTTGAACAGGTATTCCTACCGATGGGAGAGGTTTGATCGATGCATAAGGCAGATACACAAAGCACAGTGTGGGGAGAGAGGAGGCCAAAGAGCAGAGAAGAAGTTCTATGTTTAAATTTTTCTTGTCTTGCCGTAAAATATGAATTTTATTTCACAACCTTTAACATCCGTATTTCTTGTATACATCTCAGAACTCCTCCAGCCTCTACCCATTACCCAGTTCCAAAGCCGCCTCCATACTTTTAGGTATTTGTTACAGTAGCACCTCACTGCTAGGCACCCAAACCTGTCTCAGTCTGTTTAGGGTGCCACAACAAAATAGCGTAGGCTGGGTGGCTCAAACAACAGACACTTTCTCACACTTCTGGAGGCTGAAAGTCTGAGATCAGGGTGCCGGCGTGGTTGGTTCTGGTGAGGCCTCTCTTCCTGGCCTATAGACGGCTGCCTTCTCTCTCTCTTCCTCTTCTTCTAATGCCACCAATCCTATTGGATAAGGACTCCACCCTTAGGATCTCATCTAACCCTAATTACCTCCTAACAGCCCTACCTCCAAATACAGGCACATTAGAGGTGAGGGCTTCAACATACAAATTTGGGAGTGGCACAGTTCAGTCCATAGCAACCCCCCTTCCACTTTTGAGGCCTTGTCATTTCCCATGGGCACCTCTGCCTACCAGTGTGCAAGGAAATTGACTGCCATCTAGAGTGATCTACTTCGCCACTACTTACTAGACTCTGAAAGATTGTGTTGTTGTGAAAGAAGCATTCATGCCTGAAGAAAATGATGTTTTGGGGTAATCTTTGAACTTTGCCCCTTTGCTACTCATTTATTGAGTCTTCACTGCATAATCAGTCCTATGCTGTATGTTAAAAGAGGTTTGTCTTAGTTTGCTCAGGATGCCATAACAAAATACCACAGACTGGGTAGCTTAAACAATAGAAATCTATTTCTCACAGTCTGTAGGCTGGAATTCCAAGGTCAAGGTGCCAGCAGGGTTGGTGTCTGGTGAGAATCCTCTTTCTGGCTTGTATATGGCCACCTTCTTGCTGTGTCCTCACATGGTGGAGAGAGAGCTCTGGTGTCTCCTCCTTTTCTTACAAGGGCACCAGCCCTGTCGGATGAGGGCCCCACCTTTACAACCTCATTTAACTTTTATCACCTCACAGGCCCTATGTCCAAATATAGTCACATTGCGGGGTAGGGCTTCAACATATGAATTTGGAGGGGAACACAAGCGCTCAGGCCAGCACAACGTTTAAAAAAGTATAGGTTGGTATCTGCTTTCAAGGAACTCAGGGTGCATGGTGGAGGAATATCAGGTGTATAGACAAGAAGCTTATGAAAAGTGCCAGCAGCAAGGGGTACACAGAACATGAAAGCTGAGAGGACAGAGCCGCAGAGCCCAGCTTTTGGTGTGTGGGAGTGAAAGTGACCGTGCCTTCCCTTGTTGTGGAGCTGTGTAATTTATTTTTATTTTATTTATTTATTTAATTTTTTAATAAACTTATTTATTTATTTACTTTTGGCTGTGTTGGGCCCTCGTTGCTGTGCGCGGGCCCTCTCCAGTTGCGGCGAGCGGGGGCTACCCCTCGCCGCGGTGTGTGGGCCTCTCATCGTCGTGGCCTCTCCCGCTGCGGAGCACGGGCCCCAGGCGTGCAGGCCCCAGCAGCCATGGCACGTGGGCCCAGCAGTTGTGGCCCGCGGGCCCCAGAGCTCAGGCTCAGCAGTTGTGGAGCACGGGCCTAGCTGCTCCGCGGCATGTGGTACCCTCCCGGGTCAGGGCTCGAACCCGTGTCCCCAGCGTTGGCAGGCAGACTCCCAACCACTGCGCCACCAGGGAAGCCCTATTTTATTTATTTTTTAACTGGGGTATAATTGGCCAAAAACATTATGTTAGTTCCAGGTACACAACATAGTGATCTGATATTTCTATACATTACAAAATGATCACCATCAGAGCCGCGCAGTTTAAGAAGCATGTTCACATCTGTTACCTCACAGCAGCTGTGTGAGAGTAGGTTGTTGTTATTTTAGCCATTTCACAGAGGAGGAAACAGGCTTAGTGAGATAAAGTGACTTTTAGAGGTCACAAAGTTAGTAAGTGACAGGGCTATTCTGCACGTTGCTGATCCTTTTTTTTTGTTTTTTTAAAAAATGTTTATTTATTTATTTGGCTCTGCGGGGTCTTAGTTGAGGCACGCAAGATCTTTGTTGCTGCATGTGGGATCTTAGTTCCCTGACTAGGGATCAAGCTCAGGCCCCCTGCATTGGGAGCTCCGAGTCTTAGCCACTGGACCACCAGGGAAGTCCCTACATGTTGCTGGTCTTAAGGAAGGATTATTAAATTCTGACTGAGGTCTTTCCTTGTGACTTATCACTTCCACATGATAACTCAAAAACCTACACATTTAGTGTGGGACTCTCTTCCAAGCTGCTGACTGCACATTAAACCGTCTATGCAAACCTACATCGAGCTGTTCCAGAAATTCAGTTTCTCTAACAACCTCAAAACTTTCAGCACCTGGACCATACTATCGCCCTGTCTTCTGATGATCCTTCTGCATCTGGAGGATCAGTTCTTCTCCACCCAGAAGTCAGGGATCCAGCTGCCTCAGAGTCAGCTATGGGGCTCATTAAAATACCCTTTCCAGTTTCTGGTCTTACCCAGAAAAAGGCTTTACCTGCAGGACGGTTTTAGGGTCTTGAAATATGCATTTCAACTACTCCCCTGCCCCCAGGTGATTCTTCTGCCCCTTAAATGTTGAAACCCACTGCTCAGAGAATCACCTTTAGCCTCTCTGGCTAGTGAGGCGCTGCCAGGTGGCTGAAACCCACCCGGTGAGTTCTCATCGGCTGGCAGGCCAAATCGCTTCACCTGACTGTAGCTACCTGGGGAGAGCCTGAGGACCTGCCCTTAGACACCTGGACACATCACTGTGGATAGTCAAGTTAAGGAATAAAGCTCTGCATGATTCATTTTCCTGCAATTATTAATATTCACATGTGAAGTGAGAAAATTCCTGGTCTTATATGTATTTTCTGAGCTTAGAAATTACATTTCTACCTATGAACTAAAGGTACAATGGATAATTTGTGTTTGACTTCTAGGAAACTGATGCTTTGGAGGCAGAAGAAAGGCTGAGAAGCAGATTTGGCCAGAGCTGAAAGGGTTAACCAGGGGGCCCTGGCTAGAGTCCTTAGGAGGCTAGGGCCTGTCCCTTCCGTTCCTCCATCACCAAGTCCTCTGGGAGGGTAGGTGCTCTGTCTTGGTCACTGGGGGATTCCCATGTGAGGTCTTCCCAGTGCACCCTCTTGAGGTTACTGTCACTTGGGAATAGCCTACTTTCTTTCTTTTGCTCTAAAGCGATCAGTGAAACTCAAATCTGGTACTTTGCAAACTTGTTTGTGCATAGAATCATGCAGGGAGCTTATGAAAGACACAGATTCTTCACCCTACCCTCAGAGGTTGTGACTGATCAAGTGAGGTGTGGAGCCCAGGAGTCTGTGTTTTTTAAAGCTCCCTGGCTGGTCCTCATGTGGGTGGTGGCAGGTCTCACTTGAGAATGCTTCAGTCTCTGCATGTTAGAGCTCAGTGCCATCTGAGGTTAAGCCCAAGTGAAGAAACCCTTCTCTCTAGCCTGCCATGCTGGGCAGTTGTTTGGGCAGGCGGTGGGATCCCTTGTCTATTTTATCTCCTGAACGATTTGACCTGCCACGAAAAGCTTTAGTGGGGTGAAGTCACCCCGACAGAGGATCATACGCCTCCACCCTCCTCCCCTTGGCAGCTCAGCTGCAGGGATGAATGTCCTGAGCCCTACGAGGCCCCCCTAAACTGGTCTCTGCTGGAGTCTCTGCATCAGTGCAGAAGGGCGATCAGATCCTGGGAGAGGGAGCTGGTCTTCAGAGCGCCTGCCTCCCTTAGCCAGCCTGGTAGTGGCTTTGGAAAGCAGGCCAGGGCCGGCTTGACTCTGACCTGCTCACTTGCCTGAGGGCAAGGCAGCTGTTGCCCTGTTAGTCCCCAGTGCTGGCTTAGTCCTCACTCCTCCCAGCCTGACGGCTTTGCTGCACTGCACCCTCCCCCCAGGCACGTGGGAAAGGCATCCCTTGGGACCTTGTCCTCCACCTCTCCCCAGCCCTACTCCCCTCACAGAGGAGTTGCTTGTACCCCAGGACTCCCCTCCAGAGGCCAGTCTCATTGCAGAGGGTCTTTTAAAATCAAAAATATTTCTAGTAAGGACCAGCCTCCTCAGCAAGCGCCCAGATGCAGCAATTTGCTGCCTTAGTGGAATCCCCAAATTCCAGATTCTCTTATATTCATGAGTCAGCTACAGAGGGCTGTGTGGGTGTCTCATGCTCTTTGGAGGCAAATTATTGCCCCAGCTGGCTCTAATAGGCACTCAGCAAGATGCTGTGGAAAGAGCAGGATGGTGGAGTCAGGCAGACCTGGGTTCACATGTCTGCTCTATGAAATCAGACAAGGTATTTAACTTCTCTAAGCCTCAATGTTCTCATCTGGGAGGAGAAAATGGGATATTAGGAGGCTGCTGTGGACTAAACTGTGTCCCTCAAATTCATGTGTTGAAGCGCTAACCCCCAGTGTGATGGGAAAAAATTAGGTTTAGATGAGGACACAGAAAGCAGCCATCTGCAAGCCAGGAAGAGCCCTCACCAGAACCCAACCATACTGGCTCCCTGATCTTGGACTTTTCGCCTCCAGAGCTGTTAAATAATTTCCTGTTGTTTAAGCCACTCAGTTTACGGCATTCTGTTACGGCAGCCTGAGCTGACTGAGGCAGGTGCACCTTTAGAGTATTAATTATTGTGGGTTTAAATGTAAGTGCATTTAAAGCGTTATTAATAAATAACTTCTGTGGGGTTAAATGCATGGAAAGTGCTTGGTGCTGTTCATGATAGATGCCTAGTAGCTGTGAATGTCTCTCCTCTTGCCCCAGATGCCAGACGTTATTCCTGCTCCCAAACGTGAGGTCCTACAGGAGGGTGGTGACACATAAGAGCTACCTTCCTTTTTCTGGGCAAACTAATAAATTCTCCTACCAAGGCAAGAGAAAAAAACAGATCCCTAGACACTGCCCAAGATCTTTTGTCATCAGTCCAGGGATGGAGGGAACCAGGGATGAGACTTCCTCTTTGCTAAGTTTTAGACATTCACTCAAGCCATTCCCCGTGAGCCATCATTCTGGATAGCCCTCCTGTTCATTAACAGATGTTTATTTAGCACCCACAGTGTGCCACACGCTTTTATAAGCCCTTTACAAGTATTAACACATTTAAACTTTGTAACAAATCTGTAATGTAGGTGCAGTTATTATCCCACTGTGCAGACAAGGAAACTGAGGCCCAAGGAGGTTAAATGACTTGAACAAGGTCACACAGCCAGCAGGTAGAAGATCAGAATTCCAGCTCCAGAGTCCCAGCGAAGCAAGCGAGGATACTTTTGGGGATCCTATGTCCCTACTTTTACTTTGCCTCCCTCAAAAACACCTGGGATCTTTTTACAGATCTCCTAGAAACCTGAGGCCACTAGGGTATTTCCTTGCTGTAGAATCCATACTGAAGTTCAAGATAATTCTGTTATTTATTCCCTTCCCCTGTATTTAAACTAACAAACCAGGCAATTAGGGCCTCATTTATTCTTTCTTTCTCCAGGTATTCATTGAGTGTCTACCAGGTACTGGACCCATGCTGGCTGCTATGGGTGGAGGAACCACTGGCTGAAGGCCCAGTGTGTGTTTTCTGTAGCCAAATGCCTGAATTTCCCTTTGAATAGAGTAAGATGTAAAAAGGTCATTCTCTTTAATGAAAAGAAGGCCAAAAGGAGAGAGAATTAAATCAGAGAATGTAAGAGCTAGCACAGTCCTCCTGCTCAGCTCACAGCCTCCCTCTTATCCCTGAGGAACTTTGGTTTCATACAAGAGATAAAAGGCCCTTCCTTACTCATAAAAAAGAAAGAAATTTTGCCATTCGCAGCAACACGGAGGGACCTAGAGGGTATTATACTAAGTGAAATAAGTCAGACAGAGAAAATGTCATACTGTAATGATTTCACTTATATGTGGAATCTAAAAAAAGAAAACAAACAAATGAAGACAACAAAACAGAAATAGACTCATAGAGATAGAGAACTAACTAGTTGTTACCAGTAGGCAGAGGGAAGGGGGAGGGGCAAGATGGGGTAGGGGATTGAGGTACAAGCTACTGTGTATAAAATAGATAAGCAACGAGGATATATCGTACAGCGCAGGGAGTATAGCCAATATTTTATAATAACTTTAAATGGAGTATAATTTGTAAAAATATTGAATCACTGTGTTCTATACCTGAGGTAATATTGTTTATCAACTATATTTCAATTTTTTTAAAAAAAGAGGTACAAGGCACTTCTTAACCAATAAAACCCAGTGGGCAAATCAGGGCCCAAGACATGCATGGGCACTGAGGTTATTCCCCCCCAGGCTGGGGAAGGGCTTCCCAGGCAGGCGGTGACCTACAGCTGGGTGGAGAGGGAAGTGAATGTATTCCAGGCATGGGGCAGGGCAGGGGGTGGGGTGGAGGGGGCGTGTGCAGGGTCAGAGGTGAGAGGCAGAGGCTGCTATATATCGAGTTTAGTATAACCAGACTCCTGGCGTTTTCCTCTGACTCCCAGACCCGTATATCCAAATGCCTTACCTAATCTCATCAACTGTGGGTGCTTGAGAAGCACCTCAAGATGTCTAACTCATGGCCTTTCCTCCACCTGGCCCTTCTTCCCATTAATTCAGAGTATGGGATTGCCGTCCATCCAATTGTGTAATCCAGAAACCCAGAGCTCATTCTGAGTGATTCCTCTCCCTCATCCCCCAATCCAGTCTTCACCACATACTGTCCGTTTTCCTCCCTAAATAGTTTTCCAGCCTGGCCTCCCTGTTCCATCTCCGCCGTCACCCCAGCCTCAGCTTTGTTATTTGCCATCTGGAACACCACAGGAGGTTCCTGACGGGCATCCCTGCATCTGCCCTTCTCTGCACTGTGGTCTCAGTCACCAGGAGATGAGTCTCGAGGCTGAGTGGAAGGCAGGGACAAAATAACTAAGGGTCTTATGTGCTCCGCTAAAGGGTTCATTCATTCATTCATTCTTGCATTCAGCAACCACTTATTTTTTTTTTACAACAATGAAGTTTATTATTATTATTATTTTGCTTCAAAAATTTATCATCTAGGCTTTATTCTGATTCACCCCAAGACACTGAAATGCTACAGTTTTCTGTTTTGTTAGTCGATATTTCCAGGGGGAATTCCAAAGGGAGTGATTTCTTTTCTTTTTTTAAATTTTTATTGGCGTATAGTTAATTTACAATATTGTGTTTATATATATGCACACATCCACTCTTTTTTAGATTCCTTTCCCATGTAGGTCATTACAGAGTATTGAGTAGAGTTCCCTGTGCTGTACAGTAGGTTCTCATTAGTTATCTATCGAGCACTGCTCTGTGCGGGCACTGTTCCGGATGCTGGGAATGCAGTGATGAATAAAACAAGTCCCAAGTCTTGTGGAACTTACACCTTAGAGCTGGAAGACAGGCATTAAACACATAACAGGTCAGGTGGTCACATGTGTTACAGAGAAGAGGGGGAGGGGAAAGTGAGTAACAGTGCTATTTTATATAGGGTGGCTGAGGAAAGTATGTCCAATAAGGTGACAGCTAAGCAACAGCCCAAAGGACATGAGGAGTGAGCCAGGATAACTGGAGGAAGGAATATTGCAGACAGGGAGACTAGCAGTGCAGAGGTTCTTGGGCAGGATCAGGCTGACATGCTCAAAAAGAGCAAGAAGACTGGTGAGGTTAGCGTGGGGATGGGGGGAGCTGGGGGCTGGAGCAGCAAATAAGGCCGGGGAGGTAAGGACTGGGGCAGCTGGGGCAGGCCTGTGGGCCGGATGAGATGAGTGGTGATATCTGAGTGACTTTTAAAGGACCACCATGTTGAGGACAGGCTCAGAGAGGCAAAGGCAGAAGAAGAGAAGCCAGTGAGGAGGTGAAAGATGGACTAGGTGGTAGCAGAGGAGCTGAGAGGCGATCAGACGGCGTGTTTCGAAGGCAGCGTTGATAGGAGTTATAGATGGATTATGACCTGAGGGCCATTCTTTTGGGAGGTGGGCAGGTCTGGGGAACAGACTTCCAGGGTGGGGGGCCCGGGGGAGCTCTGGGTCAGGGCAAACAAGCTCTGCTCACTGGTGTTGGCACCTTTGTACACAGGAACTAGATCAGCCCGACTTTTCCAGACCCTTGGCTGGAGGGACTGAGCTTAGAGTGTTCCAAACCCTGGCCCAGAGTGGTCCCCTGCCTTTGGCGCATTTCCCTGCAGGAAGAGTCATGGGAAGTAAAGCAGCAAACGGCAAGGGCAAACACTGCCCTCCTATACAGCCCTTGCCTGGGACAACGGCTTGTCCCTGCCACTGCTGGGGCTGCAGTGAGTCTTTGACACCCTTGTCCTCACTTTATTTCAGAATCTAAGTCCATTGATGATTGTGAGGAGCTGGTGATCAATACTACGGCGACGATCAACAACTTATCTTACTACCAAGTGAAGAATTCCATAATTCAAGACAAAAAGCTATATATTGCTGAATGTAAGGCTCAGAGTTGGGTTTGGGTAGATGCATGTTCATTTAAGGTCTTGACTTTACTAACTAAACACAGAACTGGAGGCATTTATATTTTCTGATTTCTGGTACTACTATCTAAGAGCCTGATTTAATTCTAAGAAAGTTGAATATGGGGACACATTAGTTTCTTAGTTCCGGCTAGAGTCCCCTATAGTTGGAATTTTATTATCATTTGTAATTTTAAAATTATCAGTATTTAGCATGATATTGGTTTCTAATAGCCTTTAAATTGAAACTTAAATTCACTTATTTTATTTCTCTGGTCGCAAAACCCAGTGCTCTTAAAGCTCCTTGTGAGTCACAACATGGATGGAATCCTGGAGGCTGTACGTGTTTTTGGAAATCTCTCCCAGGATCATGACATCTGTGATTTCATTGTGCAGAGAAATGGTGAGTTAATGACACTCACATTCATAAACAGGTATGTCTTGCCAATAAACAGCTGAGCGGTTTTGCAGCTTGGGTCATGACAATGTGATACTTGTTTCTGCTTTGGGACAAGTGGTGCCTCACATTCTGTTCCGTCCATCCGTAAGGCTCTCAGCTCAGGATGCCAAGACGGACCTAGGCTGCGTTCTTAGCGTTTCCCTCTCCTTCATAAGTGGTCTTCTGAGTTTTGAGATGGCGCGTGTGTGCCTGTGTGTGTGTGCGTTTGTGTGTGTTTAAGGGAAACAAGTAATCTGTACACATCATTTCTGTCCATGGGAATGGACTGAAAGGACATTCTCCATCATGTACTGGAATGTCTATTATAGTACTGCTTGTAATAGTGAAAAATGGAAATAACCTAAATGTCCATCAACAGGTAAGAGGATAAATACATTACAGTATATTCATGCAACCAAGCTTCTACAGCAATGAAAATAAATGGGCTAGAAGTTCATGTATCACCATGCGTCAACCTCAAACGTGTAATATAGGAGCAAAAAGGCTAGTAATTGGAGGACATATATGAAATAATGCCATTAATAGAGTTTTAAAACCTGCAAAACAATCTTGGGTATTATTTATGTAATACTCACGTGGTAATGGAATAAGGTATAAATGTAGTTGGAAATGATAAACTCCACATTTAAGACAAAGTTACATTTGAATGGTTGCCCCCAAATATAAAATTGAATCTGTAATGTTTTATTTCTTAAAGTGGGTAGCAGGTACACAAGAGTGTATACTAAACATACTGTTTGCATGTCTTAAGTATTTCATGTAAAAATGGTAAAAAAATACCTATTTATGTTCGTGATAGAAACTTTGGATAACACAGATTAAAAAAAACACTACCCCAGAGATAACTGTTAACATTTTAGTGTATGTTCTTTAGACTCTTAAAAACACACTTACATGTGATGCAGCGTTTGCCAAGCTCACTCTGTGACACATCAGTAGGCCAAGGTCAGCACAGGGTGGCCACCTCTCAGGTGAGCAGTAGAACAGAGCACACACCTTATTCATTCTCCCCCAACCCTTTGCCCAGCCCCTGCTTGGGGATGAGAAGACAGGACAAACAGTTCCATTTCTAGGAGTAAGGGAAGGCTGGGAGCCTGTCCTGATATGAGACATCCCCTACCCTGGAAGTCCGGCCTCACTACAGGCTTGTTTCCTGCGGTCTGAGCGAGTCTTCTCTTACAAGCTGTGGCCCTGGAAGACTTCCAGGAAGATCTCCACTGGAGCCCGTGCTCCCCTCTCCCAGGGCTGTGTATTTAAAGAAACTTGCTGCTGGAGGTTCATAAGGGCCCTGGAGAACAACCAGAAGTTAGAGATGAAATGAATGGCACCTGTGTGATTGGAAGGCCGTGGTACCCTCCTCTCCATGGGCGGGGGCTCTACCACTGCCTGGGAGGGGGAGCTGATGCCTGCGTCAGATACAGCAATATCAGGGGACAGGGGGCCTGGGGGGCGGGGAGCAGGTTCTGAAGTGGTGGATGTTGGGGAAGGCGCTTCTGAGCAGTGGGTGAAGTCCGCTTAGGAAGAGTGGACCGAGTCCCCTAGCAGGGTTTCCAGTTTTGCAAGCTGCTCCCCTTTGCCATTTGAGAAATGAAATACAGCTGGGGTCCCTGAGCTTTACTGGCCTGCATTCGTTCTCTGCCCTCCCAGTTCACAAGTTCATGATTGCTCTGCTGGATGCTAAGCGTCAGGATATTTGCTTTTCTGCCTGTGGTGTTCTTCTAAATCTCACCGTGGATAAAGACAAGCGTGTCATCCTAAAAGAAGGAGGTGGCATTAAAAAGTAAGTTCAAGGCATGGAGTCCTGACTCTGTCAGGATTCAGAGGACATAGTTTTCCGGGGAGCTTAGGTCCCTCTCCTCATTTCTCCCAGGCAGAGGTATTTCAACATTTGGAAGTGCCAAGCTAGGGCTAAAGAGGGGATTTAGGTTCCATTGGATGTTTAAAGTAATTCAGAAGTAGGTTATTGCTACTTTAGAGCGGCTTAAATTTGTAGATATGAAATTAATTTTAATAACACTGAATTATATATAACGCATATGAAATATCACAGAAAGTTAAGCGTCATGTTAAAAATATAAAAATTAAAGAGATCCTGTCCTAATAACGTCTTAATCTGACTTTTATTAACTCAGGTTAGTGGATTGTTTAAGGGATTTTGGTCCCACTGATTGGCAGCTGGCCTGCTTGGTGTGCAAAACTTTATGGAACTTCAGTGAAAATATCACCAGTGCTTCGTCATGTTTTGGAGATGAGGCCGCCAACACACTCTTAGTCCTGCTCTCATCGTTTTTAGGTAAGACTCCTGACTGTGAGTCTGTGAGTTTTATCAAAATGAGAAAATTTTTTTTTCTGTGACCTGTATGGATAAAGATTGGTAGGCATTTGGGTAGCTTTGTTTCTATAAGTAACAAGAGCATGTTAAAGATTATTATAATTTGGAGCTCTCTGGAAGAGGCTGAATGTTATTTACAGTGGGATGCAAGGACTTTTAACTCATTGCCTGATGTCATGATTTCTTCTGTGGCTTTTTCCCCTTGTTTGCATTTTCTGTAAACTGCATAAATAGAAGATCTAGGCATAAATGTATAGCTGTTGTTTAAAAAGTATATATACGTTGTCATAATTGAGAAAATATGGCTAAAAGCTACTCTGAATTAAGTCACGCTTTTCATGAACCCGTACGTTTTGATTAGCATCTATGTTAATTATGGGAGGGAGGGTCTGTGAAACTATGTGACATGACAGTGGGGCCTTACATTGAACGGTGGGAAATCACTGATACAAACCAAAGGAAAGATGAGAGTGTCTTACCTTGAAAAATGTCTATTTTTAGGATAATTTTTTCATCCTGGGTTAGGTCTAACAGCAGTGGTTTGGGTCAGTAAATGAGTTGAGTGTTTAAATAATCTCTTTTCCAAAACGGAGGTGTCCCTACCCATTGCCTAGGCACTGTGCTGGTTCCGCAAGGCCATGTGGAAAGACTCGGTTTGACTCAGAGGCTGTGTATTCAAATCCAGCCTCTCTCGGGGGGTGGGGGTGTGTGACTCGACAGGAGAATCTCTCAGAACCTGTCTTTTCGTCTGTAAAATGGGGACGTGATATCCCTGCCCTGTTGCAGGGAGTCGTGAGAATCAAACAAGCATCCTAAGAACACTCCGGGAAGACCAGAAGGCTGTAGTCAGACAATTCTGAGTTAAGGCCTCGCTTTATCATGTACAAGCTTTTAACCTTGGGCTTAACCTCTCTGAGCTTATATTTTCTCATGTCTAAGATGGGGATGATTGATGTCCACTTTGCAGACTTGTAAGGATAATAAATGAGCAGACCTGTACAAAGAACCTGATACAGAGCCTGACACATAGCAAGGCCTCAAATCACGGTTGTGAAAGTGCTTCATAAATGCTGTGTCGTAACAATATGTTATTAAACAGGAACTCGGAACCTGAAGCTATTTGAAAGAATCGGGTGTGCTAGGTTGATGTGAAATTTGCTTTTTTCCAGGTAAATAAAATTTTGCGTAAGAGTAGGAAAAATGAGCATGACTTTAAATCATTGAGGTTCACAGTCTGCTCTGTACACATGAAGCTTTCTCAGGTTGCCGGGAGCAGAAGCGTGCTCAGCTTGCCTTAATTCAGTTCTCAGCTGTGGCAGAACATTGCAATCAGCTGTGGAATTAAAAAACAAAAACAACAACAAAAAAACACTTGTCTTGGCCCCATCCCCAGGAATTGATTCAGGAGCTCTGGGTGGGAGGCTGATTATCTGCATCATTAAAAAGTTCCACAGGTGAGACTGCTCTTCAGGCAGCACTGAGAACCTCTGCCCTGGTTAATGAAGGAGTTGAAGGAGAGGATGTCCGGGAAAGAAGGAAGCCGGGAGACAAGCGCATCGCCCAGAGCCTGCTGGACAGGCACTCAGGACCAGGAAGGTTGTTCCAGGTGGAAGCAGAGACCCCGAGCGGCACCCTCAGTAGAGGGCGTCATCTGCTCCACCCTGCTGAGACCCAGCCGTGCTCTGTCTCAGCTCTTGTAGGAAAAGTCCTTCCTCCCCCTCGTTCCCTCTAGGCTCCTGCATGGCCATGGCTTCAGCTGCCTCGAGGCTGCTTCTTGCCGCGCTCCGTGAGTGGGACTCTGTCTCCTCTGTTGTTGGCATGACTTTCTGAGTCACATTGGGGAGATGTGACTGGTTCCGTGAGTCACTCTCCTGGGGTGTCGGGCTTCCGTGCCTCAGGCAGCAGCTGCCTCGACCACAGGCTGTCTGTGGGTTCCTTTGGCACCTAAGTCTGGGGCAGTCAATGATATATAACAAAATGGTGGGGCTGTGTGGCACCTTGAAGGGATGTGGGCACGGCCGGCTGCACGGCAGGGGGCAGCACACCGGGGGGACACTCGACTGTAATGGGCTTGTTCCTACCTCTTCCCGCCCCCAACCTTCCCTACAGCCGGGTTGGGCTTCGCGTGCTTCCCTAACCTTGTACCTTTGCTCGTGCCGTATCCCTTACCTACCTGGCCCAATGCTGCCGGTCCTTGCAGGCCCTTCCCATGAGCTTTTCAAGCCCATGGTCATAGGAAGTCTATACTACTTACATAGTAATTAATCATGAGCTGTGTAACTTGTTCTGTATTATTGTTTTGTAACTTTTCTCTTTTTTCCCCACTCCAGTGGAGCCACTTTAGGGGAAGGATATTGCCTTGTGCAAAGCAGGTTCTTGATGCTTGTGGATTAACTGACAATAGTGGTTATCTTTAATAGTGCTGTATACTTTTAAAAGCACGTTCATTCTATCCTTGTAAGATCTCTCTAAGGTCATCAGCTAGGTGACAGATGAGGTAGGTAGGTCTAGGAGGGTTAGGTGACTTGTCTAAGATCATACTGTAGCAAGGCCAGGGCTCTTCATCAGAAAGTAAACATCTAGCCCCTGTGTTTTTCTGCTGTTCCATTACATAGTATACCCTTACCCTACCCCGCCGTGGAGGGGGACAGAGGCATGGGTGACAAAAATCAACATAGTCCGTCAGGGAGCCGGGTCATCACACTGTGGAGGACCGGCTGCTTGCTGGCTCTTCTCTCCACCGTGTGGGCATCAGACCCTTACTTCTGACAGGGTTGTAGCTGTGCCTGGCCAGTTGGGTGGCACCAGGTGAAACGGATACATGAGTGAGAGTATACTTAAATTTCAATTCTTTTAAAAAAATAGCTAAAAAACAGGCCATTTTGAAAACAGGACGAGCCGTTAAATCACAAAAGTCCCACGTGGAAGTGTGAGCACTGTTTTTAGAAATAACGGGAGGGCAATTGATAAAGCAATGTACTAAGTTAACCAACTTTTTCTTGATGGGGAACTGGAAAAAGAAAGTAATGGTCCTCAGTGTGGTTGGGATGTTGACAGTCTTTTAGGAAAGTGGCTTAAAAAGAATGTTTTCTGAAACTTCCTGATGTACTGCAGCTGCTTCTTATAAACTCATTAGCAGTGTGTTTATCTTGAAGTCCTTAAGTGATGTGCCCTGGCACACTAGTCTACTGTGAGCTTCTCTCAGGGCTGCCTGAAAATGGTGATCAGTGTGTGCAGTTTGTTATTGTGAATGTAAACAACACTAGGTTATTTTACGTTCGTCTGTGGTATGTGGAACTTAGCACCTAGGTTATATGACAGGGTAGAGGGGGACCCAGTGTTCAAGTTAGAGGATCACATCACCAAGCCCATGCCAAAGAGCCATCAGGTGCTTCTGGAACTTGTGAGGACTGTGCCTTATAATAGTCACAACAACAATCAAACCCTCAATAGCCACCTGGTGCTGAACAGCAAGCTAGGAAATGATGCAGTGAGTAGGGGAAGCTTTTATTGATGCTGCAGGATCCTTCAACTGTAATAGGTAGAGATTGTGTTATAATGGTCACTGACAAACTTGTTTTGAGTCCTTTACTCCTTTCTAATATCTTACCTAAAATTCTAGTATTTGGAAGTATGTTGTGCACAAAGAAAGCTTAAGAATAATTGGTTATCTAAATCAGCACTTTTCACACAGTGACCAGCATCTTTAAAAAATGAAGTAGCAAAGAAACAGAATATCAGAATGTAGTACATGGGGCTTCCCTGGTGGCGCAGTGGTTGAGAATCTGCCTGCCAATGTAGGGGACACGGGTTCGATCCCTGGTCCAGGAAGATCCCACATGCCGCAGAGCAAATAAGCCCGTGAGCCACAACTACTGAGCCCACGTGCCACAACTGCTGAAGCCCGTGCACCTGGAGCCTGTGCTTCACAACAAGAGAAGCCACCGCAATGAGTAGCCCCCGCTCACCGCAACTAGAGAAAGCCCACACACAGCAACAAAGACCCAACACAGCCAAAAATAAATAAATATATTAAAAAATATATATATAGTACATGTAGTAATATAGAAATAAGTAAAATAAGTAAAGTAAAAATAAGTATTCTATTGTGAAACATTTGCTATTTGTATATGAATATTTAAGTGTGTGTATATAGTCATCATGTAATATGGACTTCTTAGGTCACAGTAAAAAGAAGTTTGAAAATCATAGACCTAAATTTTTCTTGAATTAGCCTCTGCTATTCTTTGCAGTACAAGTTCCAAAATTTAATACCTAGTGCAATATGACACACTTTATGCATTTGCTGTATTTACTTTGAAACTTGAGACTGCTTTTATCTTACCTATAGGTATTTGGCCACTTTTGTTATCTTGCCTAACCCAATTTACAATTAATAGGGTCTGAGTGTAGATTAACTAATTATATGCTAAGCCTCAAGAAAAGTAACATAGTCTTGACGTTAGATTAAAAAACCCCAAAACACCAAAATAGTGACTTGGCTAAAACCATCAAATCCAACCAAAAGCCCTGGGCAGAGGAGAGGACTGTGGGGTGCCTGGGCAGCCCTCAGCCCTAAGCTGCTTGGGAAAGAAGGGCATGAAACAAGAGAATTCTTTTTTTTTTTAAACAACAGCTCCTGTTTATTCTTTTTTTATTCTTTTTATTTATTTATTTTATTTATGGCTGTGTTGGGTCCTCGTCTCCGTGCGAGGGCTCCCTCCAGCTGTGGCAAGTGGGGGCCACTCTTCATCGCGGTGCGCGGGCCACTCACTATCGCGGCCTCTCTTGTTGCGGAGCACAGGCTCCAGACGCGCAGGCCCAGCAACTGTGGCTCACGGGCCCAGTCGCTCCGCGGCACGTGGGATCCTCCCAGACCAGGGCCCGAACCCGCGCCCCCCGCACTGGCAGGCAGACCCTCAACCACTGCGCCACCAGGGAAGCCCCGAGAATTCATTTTTAATGAAAGTTTAGTGCTCAGAAAATCTGGAGAAGAGTGAGCAGGAAGAAGATCTAGAAATTCAAAAGCACTCAGAGTCTCACAGACTGCTTTTGTTTGGAAGTAGCCCAACGGGCAGGACTTTGAAGGCATTGAACACCATCTGTATTCTCTTCCTTTCAAGGCCCTGATTATCAAATGGGTGGGGAGAGACAGGTTTGCTTACAGGGATCTCCATGGAGAGTCTTGCTGAAGTGTGTGTGTCTGCCCAGAACTTATCTCGGAGCTGCATAGCTGTCCACTTGGCTGGAGGGGAGGAGGGGAAGGTACAGACTGGGATTCCAGACTTATCTTATCCTGGGTGGTGACACTAACACCAACAGTGCCAAAGTACACCCTGTGTACTGAAAATATTCAGGGTAGAAAATTTGACGTAAACACTAATGAAGCATTTTATGGTAGAATTTTAATTGGCCTTATGAAAAAAGTTTGCGAATTATGCAAGTAGTAATATTTGTGGTCACTTTAGGACTTAGTGGTTACCACTTAAGAAGGCCTCAGACCTAGGAAGTAGCAGAGCAACCTTCTGACTGGCAGGCCAGTGCATTGTCCTGAAGTCCTTCACATGGGGTCCAATATAAACAAAGAAAAATGCAGTGGCAGGTCGGTGCAGAAACCTCAGTAGCCATTTGTCTTCCTACTTGGGTTGGATATACTTATGACATTCACAGAATTCAGAGTGCCCTTGGATTAAGAAGCAAATCAAGGTTGTAATATTGCATTTTTTTTTTTTTACAAGTGCTTTTCTGCATTATCCATGGACTCACTTGGGATTCTGATACTCTTTAGTATTCTCAGTCTCCCACTTTTCACTTTTATTGGTGAGAGCATAAGGTGGCAGGGGGAGGGGTTGTCTTTTCAAAGAAGTATGTCTGGCCTGCTCTGAAATGAGCAACTTGATTTTCAGTCAAGTTTACAGTGTCAAATTCAACTGTGTTACTTTCCCCAAAGATTTCCTAACTTCTTTTATATCTGTTAACCACTGAAGTAATTAACTTTTCTAATGTGCAGATGAGGAAATAAACTATTAATACTTTGTTTATTCTGAGAAATTGTGATCTGACTTTTGGATGTAGACTTACATGTAAACGTTAGAGATAAATTGAAGTAAGAGCTCAAGTCAATCTAGGATTTTTTTTTTTGAGAAGATTATTATCTTTTTTAAATTAAGAGACTAACCTATACTTATTTAAAATTTTTTGTAAAGAACAGAAAAGAGTTAAAGAATTACTCCCATGAAAAAAAGCCTTGTTGGAATTAGAGATGACCCAGGATGAGTTTAACTCATGCCATCAAAAATTAAACTTTATTCAGTAGGATTATGTTTCTAAATAATTGCTGTAATGTTAATTTTTCTGATACAGATGAAGAACTAGCACTGAATGGAAGTTTTGACCAAGACCTAAAAAACTATCACAAACTCCACTGGGAAACAGAATTCAAACCGGTGGCACAGCAGCTTCTAAACCGAATTCAGAGTCATCACACCTTCCTGGAACCCCTGCCTGTTCCTTCTTTCTAACATGATGCAGATAAACAACAGAAACAGGAAGTCAGGTCTCCTTCATTCTTAAGAAGTGGCAACATATGTGAACTTTTTTTCAGTATTAACAAATATTGAAAGTTTTTCAGGTACTGATTTTAGTGAGTAGTCTTAGTATTTTAAAAGAAATAAGCATTTCTTCTTGTTAGATATTATGGAAAAATGAATATACATGTTGTACTTTCTGCTATGAGAAATGTAAGATGAAAATATATGCATGGGATTTCTAAGTAAATGACTTTTTCTTCTATTCTCTATTAAATAATTTAGTTCTAGTCTTAAAATCCTGACTTAACAATTCTAGAATTTAAGTGCTTGTCAGTTCAGTAAATGAACTGTGCAATGAAGACTGTTAGGTTTTGTGTATAGAAAGAATGGTGGTCAACACTATTAGGAATACATTACTACATAAGCATCTGCACTAATTCTTACAGCATCTAATAATAATTTTCTGGTTAGGTACCAGTATTTTTCTCGTTGTCATATTAAGAGAAGGGGTAAGTAGAAACGTTTAGAGAAGATTGCTAGGGGCCATCTACTCTTTACTAAATAAGTAAAATAGATGGAAAAAGGAGTATTTTACCTTTTTATTTTCATTTGAAGTAAAATGAGTAGACCAGACAGTTCTTCTACTTATAACTCTCTGTGACTAGGGAGGTGATATAATGTACTAGAAAGAGTGTAGGCTTAAGTGTATGGCAGATCTCAGTTTGAATCCTAGCTCTCTCCTGCTTGGGCCTTGGGCAAGTAACTTGACTTTTTTAGCTTCAACTGTAAAATGGCATTAATATCTATTTTAATATCGTGTAGTTTAGGGAAAAAAAACAAAATGGGCAAATTGTCCAGTACAGTGACTGATGTATAGTAGGTGCTCAATAAATTATGATGGTAATTAGTTTATTAGTTTGCCACTCTTTGTAGGATAAGTTTGGCCTTTGAATAAATGATAAAAACCAAAGAAATTGAGATAACCGTTGTTATCCCATATTAGCCAAAGGCGATTTGGAAATAAAAGTAGATTTACTACTCTGTAGGGTGAGAGATGAGCCATTAATAACCAAAAAGCTCATCTCTCACGCTAACAAAATACCAAGACTAATGGGATGAAGGCAGGCATCCCAGACTAAATGGGCTCTTAAAATCTATTAGAAAAAAACCTAAATTTCCAGGAACAAATAGACTTACCAAGGGCTCCTCTAGTTTGGGGCTCATCCCTGGTTGGGGCTCAGCAAAATCCTCTGGAGACACTCACCTTATCCATAAGTCTTTCATCCATAATTGTATGCTAGTAGATTCACTCCAATAGTTGAAATCATTTTTAAAAAGTCTGACAGGCTAATCTCTCAAAAACATTTGAAGATCTAAGTCTTTATTTTAACCATAGCAGGCTATATATTCTACTTTCAGTGAAAAAGATAAAACTCTCTTCCCCCTAAAATAGCACCCTCTGTATTTATAACTAATATAATAACTCATAGTGGAATACCACTGTACCTGTTCTCCATATTATACTCAGACTCATGTGCAAGCTGGACCATTTGGAACCATCTACCTGCCTTAAAAAAAAAAATTATGGTGAAAAACACATAAAATTTACCATCTTAACTATTTTTTTTTAATTTAAAAAGAAAAATTTTTTGGGGGGTGGTGTGCTGTGTGGCATGTAGGATCTTAGTTCCCCAACCAGGGAAGTCCCCATCTTAACTTTTTTTTTTTTTTTTTCCTTATTCAAGTTTAATCATCTCTTTAGAAGGGGAAAACAGTGATAGTACTTGCTGAACCAGAATTACTATCAAAATTCAAAAAGCTGACCATATTCATTTAGCCACAAGCCAATCTTATTTAAATCAGGACAGAAATATTACATCAGCTATTCATGATCTGAGTTCTAGTGTATGAGATCAGTTTAAATGTGGTACACATAAAAAGTCATGAGACATTTGTTTCATAATAAATAAGGCAGTGGCCAACTATTACTCATTAGTAGCTTTTTTGAGATAAGCTATCAAGTCTGCCCTTTCTCCCTTCTTCTTAATGCCAGCGAAGATCATTTTTGTTCCAGGGATGTACTTCTTGGGATTCTCCAAATACTCCATCAGCGTCTCCTCTCCCCAGGTGATGCCTTTGTTCTTGTTGGCATCTGTGTAAGAGAATCTGACAGCCTGACCTGTCTTTCGCCCAAACAGACCATGGAGATTTGGCCCAGTCTTATGCTTGCCTCCCTTTTCCACAGTATGGCACTGGGCACACTTCTGAACAAAAATTTTCTTGCCCTTCTCAACATCACACATTTTTAAATCGTTCTTTCTCCGTGTACGACTAAGCTGTTCCCGCTCGCAAGCCGAACGTCCTGCTCTCTCTTAACTATTTTTAAATGTACAGTTCAGTAGTGTTAAGTTTATACACATTGTTCTGCAACAGTTCTCCAGAACTTTTTCATCTTGCAAAACTAAAACTCTATAATCCATTAAACAACTCTCCATTTCCTCCTCTCCCCAGGCCCTAGAAACCACCATTCTACTTTGTTTCCATGAATTTGATTTGACTAGTTTAGATATTTCATACAGCATTTGTCTTTTTGTGACTGGCTTATTTTACTTAGCCATAAGGTCCTCAAAGTTCATCCATGTTGTGGCATGTGATGGGATTTCCTTCCTTTTTAAGGCTGAATAATATTTCCTTGTATGTTTATATCACACTTTTTTATCCATTCATTCATCAAAGGACATTTGGGTTGCTTCTCAGGGCTATTGTGAATAATGCGACTATGAACATGGGTGTGTAAATACATCTTTGAGATCCTGCTTTCAATTCCTTTGGGTGTATACCCAGAAACGGAATTACTGGGTCATATAGTAGTAATATTTTTAATTTTTTGAGGAATCTCTATACTGATTTCCACAGAGGCTGCGCCATTTCGCATCACCAACAGTGCACAAGGGTTCCCATTTCTTTACATCTTCTCCAACACTTGCCATTTTCTGTTTTTTGTTTGTTTGTTTTGTTTTTGCTTTTTGGGTTTTTTTGATAGTAGCCATCCTAATGGTTGTGAAATGGTATCTCATTGTGGTTTTGATTTGCATTTCTCTAATAATTAGTGATATTGAGTATCTTTTCATATGGTTTTTGGCCACATATATCATCTTTGGAGAAATGTCTATTCAAGTCCTTTGCCCATTTTTATTTATTTATTTTGAAAAATAATTATTTTAAAATTTTTATTGAAATATAGTTGATTTACAGTGTAGTGTTAGTTTCAGGTTTACAGCAAAGTGATTCAGATATATATATATAACACACACACACACACACACACACACATACATACATTTGTTAGATTCATTTCCAGTATAGGTTATTACAAGATACTGAGTACAGTTCCCTGTGCTATACAGTAGGTCCTTGTTACCTATTTTATATGTAGTAGTGTGTATATGTTAATCCCAAACTCCTAATTTATCCCTCTCCCACCTCGCTTTCCCCTTTGGTAAGCATAAGTTTGCTTTCTGTGTCTGTGAGTCTATATCTGTTTGTAAGTAAGTTCATTCATATCATTTTTTTAGATTCCACATATAAGTAGGTGATATCATTATATTTATCTTTGTCTGACTTACTTCACTTAGTGTGATAATCTCTAGGTCCATCCATGTTGCTGTAAATGGCATTATTTCATTCTTTTTTATGACTGAGTAATATTCCATTGTGTATATATACCACATCTTCTTTTTCCATTCATCTGTCAGCGGACACTGAGGTTGCTTCCATATCTTGGATATTGTAAATAGTGCTGCTATGAACATTGGGGTGCGTGTATCTTTTTGAATTATAGCTTTCTCCAAATATATGCCCAGGAGTGGGATTGCTGGGTCATATGGTAGCTCTATTTTTAGTTTTTTTAAGGAACCTCCATACTGTTCTCCATAGTGGCTGCACCAATTTACATTCCCACCAACAGTGTAGGAGGGTTCCCTTTTCTCCACATCCTCTCCAGCATTTATTACTTGTACACTTTTTGATGATGGCCATTCTGATCGGAGTGAGGTGATACCTCATTGTAGTTTTGATTTGCATTTCTCTAATAATTAGTGATATTGAGCATCTTTTCATGTGCGTATTGGCCATCTGTATGTCTTCTTTGGAGAAATGTCTGTTTAGATCTTCTGCCCATTTTTTGATTGGACTGTTTATTTTTTTGATATTAAGGTGTATGAGCTGTTTGTATATTTTGGAAGTTAATCTCTTGTTGGTCACATTTGCAAGTATTTTCTCCCATTCTGTAGGTTGTCTTTTTGTTTTGTTTATGATTTCCTTTGCTGTGCAACAGCTTTTAAGTTTAATTAGGTCCTGTTTGTTTATTTTGGGTTTTATTTGCATTACTCTAAGAGAGGGATCCAAAAAACTATTGCTGTGATTTATGGTAGAGTGTTCTGCCTAAGTTTTCCTGTAGAAGTTTTATAGTATCCGGTCTTACATTTAGGTCTGACAGTAGGTCTTTAATCCATTTTGAGTTTATTTTTGTATATGGTGTTAGAGAATGTTCTTATTTCATTCTTTTACATGTATCTGTCCAGTTTTCCCAGCACCACTTGTTGAAGAGACCGTCTCTTCTCCATTGTATATTCTTGCCTCCTTTGTCATATGTTAATTGACCGTAGATGTGTGGGTTTATTTCTGGGCTTTCCATTGATCTGTTCCATTGATCTATATGCCTGTTTTTGTGCCTGTACCATACTGTTTTGATTAATGTAGCTTTGTAGTATAGTCTGAAGTCAGGGAGTGTGATTCCTCCAGCTCCATTTTTCTTTCTCAAGATGGCTTCGGCTCTTGGGGTCTTTTGTGTTCACATACAAATTTAAAAAAATTTTGTTCTAGTTCTGTGAAAAATGTAATTTGACAGAGATTGCATTGAATCTATAGATTGCCTTGGATCGTATGGTCATTTTAATAATATTGATTCTTTCAACCCAAGAACATGGTATATCTTTCCATCTGTTTGTGTCATCTTCAATTTCTTTCATCAGCATCTTATAGTTTATGGAGTACATGGTCTTATAGTTTATGGTCTTGTACTTTGACAGAGAAATCAAAAGCTTTACAGACAAGCAAAAGCTGAAAGAATTCAACACCACCAAACCAGCTTTACAACAAATGCTAAACGAACTTCTTTAGTCAGAAAAGAAAAGACCACATCTAGAAACAAGAAAATTATGAAATGGAAAAGCTCACCGGTAAAGGCAAACATACAGTAAAGATAGGAAATCATCCACACACAAACTAGTAGGGAAGTTAAAAGACAAAAGTAGTAAAATCATCTGTATCCACAATAAGCGGTTAAGAGATGTGCAAAACAATTAGATGTAAAATATATCGAAACCAGTAATCATGAGGGGAGGAGAGTACAAATGCAACTATTTAAAATGTATTTGAAACTAAGAGATCAGCAACTAAGACAATCATGTATATATACAGACTGCTATACCAAAACCTCATGGTAACCACAAATCAAAAATCTATACACACAAAAAAGAAAAAGGAATCAAAGCATAACACTAAAGATAGTCATCAAATAACAAGAGAAGAGGACAAAAGAAGAAGGAAAGAAAAAAGGCCTACAAAAACAATTAACAAAATGTCAGTAAAAACATTCATAATGATAATTACCTTAAATGTAAATTGATTAAATGCTCCAACCAAAAGACATGGACTGGCTGAATGGATACAAAAACAAGAACCATATATATGCTGAGAGCCACTTCAGATCTAGAGACACATACAGGCTGAAAGTAAGAAGATGGAAAAAGGTATTCCATGCAAATGGAAATGAAAAGAAAGCTAGAGTAGCAATACTTATATCAGACAAAACAGACTTTAAAATAAAGACTGTTTATTAAGACTGTTAAAGTGGGGGACTTTAACACCCCACTTATATCAAGGGACAGATCAACCAGACAGAAAATCAGTACGCACAGGCCTTATATGACACATTATACCAGATGGACTTAACTGATTAATTTATAGAGCATTCTGTCTGAAAGCAGCAGAATACACATTCTTTTCAAGTGCACATGGAACATTCTCCAGGATAGATCACATACTCAGCCACAAAGCGGGCCTTGGTCAACTTAAGAAAATTGAAATTATATCAAGCATCTTTTCTGACCACAACACTATGAGATTAGAAATCAGCTACAAGGGAAAAACTATAAAAAAGTCAAACATGCGGAAGCTAAACAATATACTACTGAACAACCAATCGATCACTGAGTAAATCAAAGAGGAAATAAAAAAATGCCTGGAGACAGATGACAATGAAAACATGATGATCCAAAACCTATGGGATGCAGCAAAAGCAGTTCTAAGAGGGAAGTGTATAGCAATACAAGCTTACCTCAAGAAACAAGAAAAATCTCAAACAACCTAACCTTACACCTAAAGCAACTAGATAAAGAACAAACAAAACCCAAAGTTAGTAGAAGGAAAGAAATCATTAAGATCAGAGCAGAAATAAATGAAATAGAGACACACACACACACAAAAGATCAATGAAACTAAAAGCTGGCTCTTTGAAAAGATAAACAAAATTGATAAACCTTTAGCCAGACTCACCAAGAATAAAAAGAGGGCCCAAATCAATAAAATCAGAAATGAAAAAGAAGTTACAACAGACTCCACAGAAATACCATACCACAGAATACCAGAAGGACCATAAGAGACTACTATGAGTAACTCTACACCAATAAAATGGACAACCTAGAAGAAATGGACAAATTCTTAGAAAGGTAGTCTCCCAAGACTGAACGAGGAAGAAATAGAAAACATGAACAGATCAATTACCAGTACTGACATTGAATCAGCAATTTTAAGACTTCCAATAAACAAAAGTCCAGGACCAGATGGCTTCACAGGTGAATTCTACCAAACATTTAGAGAAGAGTTAACACCTATTCTTCTGAAACTATTCCAAAAAATTGCAGAGGACAGAACACTTCCAAACTCACTCTTTTTGCCCAGCATCACCCTGATACCAAAACCAGACAAAGATATCACAAAAAAGAAAACTACAAGCCGACATCACTGACAAAAACATAGATGCAAAAATCCTCAACAAAATACTAGCAAACTGACTCCAACGATACATTAAAAGGATCATACACCATGATCAAGTGGGTTTTATCCCAGGGATGCAAGGATTTTTCAATATCTGCAAATCAATCAGTGTGATACACCACATTAACAAACTGAAGAATAAAAATCATATGATCATCTCAATAGATGCAGAAAAAGCTTGTGATAAAATTCAACATCCATTTATAATAAAAACTCTCCAGAAAGTGGGCACAGAGGGAACATACTTCAACGTAACAAAGGCCATATATGACAAACCCACAGCTAACATCATACTCAACAGTAAAAATCTGAAAGCATTTCCTCTAAGATCAGGAACAAGGAAAGGATGCCCACTCTCACCACTTTTATTCAACATAGTTTTGGAAGTCCTCATCATAGCAATCAGAGAAGAAAAAGAATTAAAAGGAATCCAAATTGGAAAAGAAGTAGTATGATTATCACTGTTTGCAGATGACATGATACTATGCATAGAAAATCCTAGATGCCACCAGAAAACTACTAGACCTCATCAATAAATTCAGTAAATTTGCAGGATACAAAATTAATATACATAAATCTGTTGCTTTTCCATACACTGACAATGAAATATCAGATAAAGAAGTTAAGGAAACAATCCCATTTACGATCGCATCAAAAAGAATAATATACCTAGGAATAAACCTACCTAAGGAGGCAAAAGACCTGTACTCTGAAAACTATAAGATGCCCATTTTTTAATCAGGCTATTTGTGGGGTTTTTTTGGTTTGTTTTGTTGTTTTTTGGTGGTAGTTGTTGAGTTAAAGGAGTTATTTATATATTCTGGATATTAAGCCTTTGTTAGATACATGATTTACAAATATTTTCTCCCATTCTGTAGGTTACCTTTTTACTGTTGATTGTGCCCTTTGATGCACAGAAGTAAGTTTGATGTAGTTCCATTTGTCTATATTTTCTGTTGCCTTTTGGTCTTATGTCGAATAAATCATTGCCAAATCCAGTGTCCTGAAGCTTTGTCCCCTATGTTTTCTTCTAGGAGTTTTAAAGTTTTAGTTTTTACATTTAGGTCTTTAATCCATTTTAGTTTTTGTGTATGGTTGTAAGGTAAATGTCTAACTTCATTTTTTTTGCACGTGGATATCCAGTTTTCCCAGAACCATTTGTTGAAAAGACAGTCCTTTCCTTATCGAATGGTCCTTTTCCATTTATTTGTGTCTCCTTTAGTTTTTTATAGTAATGTTTTGTAGTTTTTGGTGTCAAGTCTTTAAACTCCTTTGGTTAAATTTATTTCTAAGTATTTTATTCTTTTTGATGCTATTATAAATGGAATTGTTGCCTTAGTTTCCTTATTAGATTGCTCATTGTTAGTGTATAAAAATGCAACTGATTTTGTGTGTTGATTTTGTATCTTGCAACTTTGCTGAATATTTTAGTTCCAACAGTTTTTAAAATTTAATTTTTTATTGTGTGTGTGTGTGTGTGAGGGGGGAATCTTTAGGGTTTTCTATATATAAGATTATGTCATTTGCAAACAGAGATAATTTTACATTTCCTTTCTAATTGGGACATCTTTTTCTTGCCTAATTGCTCTGGCTAGGACTTCTGGTACTATGAGTGGTGTGAGTAGGCATCCTTGTTTTGTTCCTGATCTTAGAGGAAACGCTTTGTCTTTCACAGAATATGATGTTAGCTATGGGCTTTTCACATATGGCCTTTATTACATTGAGATCGTTTCCTTCTACTCCTAGTTTGTTGAGTATTTTTTATCATGAAAGGGTGTTGAATTATGCCAAATGATTTTTCTGCATCAATTGATATGATCATGTGTTTTTCCCCCCTTCATTCTGTTAACATGGTGTATTACACTGATCAATTTTTATATGTTGAATCATCCTTGCATTTCAGGAATATATCTTCATTTTTTAAATGTGCCATTGAATTCTCTTTACTAGTATTAAGGATTTTTGCAACAGTATTCATCAGAGATATTGGTCTGTAGTTTTCTTGTAGCCGCTTTGTCTGGCTTTGGTTTCAGGGTAATGCTGACCTCATAGAATGAGTTTGGAAGTGTTCCCTCTTCAATTTTTTGGATGAGTTTGGTGTTGACTCTTCTTTAAATGTTTGGTATAATTTTTCCGTGAAACCATTTGGTCCTGGGCTTTGTTGAGAGTTTTTGATTACTGATTCCAATCTCCATACTAGTTATAGGTCTGTTCAGATTTTCTGTTTCTTCATGATTCAGTCTTGGTAGGTTGTGTGTTTCTAAGTTATCCAATTTGTGTATTGGGTTGGCCAAAAGTTTCATTCGTTTTTTTCCATAAGATGACTCTAGTAGCACTTAGTTGTTTTTAACGTCATTCGAAACAATTTTGTTAGATTGTATGTGACAGCTGTCATATCAGCATGCATTTAAAAAAAGACTTATAAAAATTGGTGAATTTTTGCATAGCCATTTTAATGTTGAAGATGGAAGAAAAAACATTTTTGGCATATTATGCTTTATTATTTCAAGAAAGGTAAAAACACAACTGAAACGCACAAAAAGATTTGTGCACTTTATAGAGAATGTGCTGTGACTGATTGAATGTGTCAGAAGTTGTTTGCGAAGTTTCGTGCTGGAGATTTCTCGCTGGACGATGCTCCACGGTCGGGTAGACCAGTTGAAGTTGATAGCGATCAAATTGAAACAGTAATTGAGAACAATGAATGTTATACCTGGTGGGAGATAGCCGATGTACTCAAAATATCCAGATCAAGCACTGAAAATCATTTGCGCCAGCCTGGTTATGTGAATTGCTTTGATGTTTGGGTTCCACATGAGTTAAGTGAAAAAAGCCTTCTCGACCATATTTCTGCATGTGATTCTCTACTGAAATGTAATGAAAACATTCTGTTTTTAAAACAAATTGTGACAGGCAATGAAAAGTGGATACTGTACAACAATGTGTAACAGAAGAGATCATGAGGCAAGTGAAATGAACCACCACCAACCACACCAAAGGCTGGTCTTCATCCAAAGAAGGTGATGTTGTGTATATGGTGGGATTGGAAGGGAGACCTCTATTATGAGCTCCTTCCAGAAAACCAAACGATTAATTCCAACAAGTACTGCTCCCAACTAAACCAACTGAAAGCGTCACTTGACGAAAAGCGTCCAGAATTAGTCAACAGGAAACGCGTAATCTTCCATCAGGATAACGCAAGACTGCATGTTTCTTTGATGACCAGGCAAAAACTGTTACAGCTTGGCTGGGAAGTTCTGATTCGTCTGCTGTATTCACCAGACATTGCACCTTCGGACTTCCATTTATTTTGCTCTTTACAAAATTCTCTTAATGGAAAAAATTTCAATTTTTTGAAATTTTGGACTCTAAAAGGCACCTGGAACAGTTCTTTGCTCAAAAAGATAAAAGTTGGGCTTCCCTGGTGGCACAGTGGTTAAGAATCCGCCTGCCAATGCAGGGGACACGGGATCGAGCCCTGGTCCGGGAAGATCCCACATGCTGCGGAGCAACTAAGCCCGTGTGCCACAACTACTGAGCCTGCACTCTAGAGCCTGCGAGCCACAACTACTGAAGCCCACACGCCTAGAGCCCGCGCTCTGCAACAAGAGACGCCACCGCAATGAGAAGCCTGCGCACCGCAATGAAGAGTAGCCCCCACTCGCCACAACTAGAGAAAGCCCGCACACAGCAACAAAGACCCAACTCAGCCAAAAATAAATAAATAAATAAATAATTTAAAAAATATATTAAAAAAAGATTACAAAGTTTTGGGAAGATGGAATTATGAAGTTGCCTGAAAAATGGCAGAAGGAAGTGGAGCAAAAGGGTGAGTACGGGCTTCCCTGGTGGCGCAGTGGTTGAGAATCTGCCTGCCAATGCAGGGGACACGGGTTCGAGCCCTGATCTGGGAAGATCCCACATGCCGTGGAGCAACTAGGCCCGTGAGCCACAACTACTGAGCCTGCACGTCTGGAGCCTGTGTTCTGCAACAAGAGAGGCCGCGATAGTGAGTGGCCCGTGCACCGCGATGAAGAGTGGCCCCCACTTGCTGCAACTAGAGAAAAGCCCTTGCACAGAAGACCCACACAGCCAAAAATAAATTTAAAAAAAAAAAGGGTGAATACATGGTTCAATAAAGTTCTTGGTAAAAATGAAAAATGTGTCTTTTATTTTTACTTAAAAAACCGAAGGCACTTTTTGGCCCACCCAATACATAATAGTCTCTATCCTTTTTTTTTTTTTACATTGGTTGTTAATGTCCCATTTTTCATTTCTGATTTTATATATTTGATTCTTCTTTTTTTCTTAATCCAGTTAAAGGTTTGTCAATCTTGTTGATCTTTTCAAACAACTGTTTTGTTGTTGTTTCTGTTGTTTTCTGTTGTCTGTTTTATTTACCTCTGCTCTATGTTTCCTTCCTTCTGCTAGCTCTGGGTTTGGATTGTTCTTTGTCTAGTTCCTTGACGTGTGAAGTTAGGTTGTTGATTTGAGATCTTTTTTGCTTTTTTAATGTAAGAGTTTGTAGCTCTAAACTTCCCTCTTAGTACTGCATCCATAAATTTTGGTGTGTTCTGTTTTTAATTTATCTCGAGATATTTTCTAATTCCATTTGTGATTTCTCCTTTGCAATGGCTTTTTAAGAATGTGTTGTTTAATTTCTCCATACTTGTGGGCTTTCCAGTTTTTCTTTCTGCAATCGATTACTAGTTTCATTCCATTATGATCAGAAAAGATACTTTGTATGATTTCAATCTTCTAAATTTGTTAAGACTTGTTTTGTGGCTTAATATGTGGTCAGTCCTGGAGAATGTTCCATGTGCACTTGAGAAGAATGTATATTCTTCTGTTGTTTAAGTGTTCTGTATATGTCTGATAGATCCAACTAATCTATAGTGTTGTTCAAGTCCTCTGTTGCCTTATTTATCTTCTGTTGGTTCTATTCATTTTTGGAAGTGGGTATTGAATCTCCTACTATTATTGTGTTGCTATCTATTTCTCTATTCAATTCTATTAACATTTGCTTCATATATTTAGGTATTTGGTGCCTATATGTTTATAATTGTTATAGCTTCCTGGTGAATTGACCCTTTTGTCTGATATTCATATAGCCACCTCTGCTCTCTTTTGGTTACCATTTGCATGGAATATCTTTTACCAGCCTTTCACTCTCAGTCTATATGTGTCCTTAGATCTAAAGTTAGTTTCTTATAGACAGCATATAGTTGAATCCTCTTTTTTATTTTATCCATTTGGCCAATCTATGTCTTTTGATTGGGGGATTCAATCCATTTACATTTGATGTAATTACTGACAGGGAAGGACTTACTATTGCCATTTTGTTAATTGTTTTCTGCAAGTTTTGTAGCTTTTTTGTACCTCATTTCCCCTTCCTCCTTTGTGTTTCATTGACTTTTTTTTTTGTAGTGACATGCTTTGATTTCCTTCTCACTTCTTTTTGTGTAAATTCTAGAGATTTTCTTCGTGGTTACCATGGGGATTATGTTTAAAAATGTTAAAGTTATAAGAATATTTTAAGCTGATTAGAACTTGATTTGCATACAAAACTCCATTCCTTTACAGTTCTGCCCACTCCCCACTGTTATTGATGTCCCCCTAAGTCCCTTAGGCTCTCTTCACTTTTCTTCACTTCTCTTTTTGTTCCTCTGACTTGATAATATCAAATAACCTCCAAGGTTATTAATAGTAACTCCAAAGTTATTGATAATATCAGTAACTCTTCAAGGTCACTGATTAATTCTTCTCTCTGATCAAATCTCCGGTTGAACTCTAGTTTTTTTTCCCTTAATTCAGTTATTGTATTCTTCAGCTCCAGAATTTGATTCTTCTTTATTCTGTCTCTTTAGTGACATTCTCATTTTGTTCATGCATCATTTTCCTGATTTGTCAGTCTTGTTCTTTTTTAGTTCATTGAGCATCTTTAAGACAACTGTTTACAATTCTTTGTTAGGTAAATCAGATTTCCGCATTGCTTTAGGGTTGGTTTCTCTAGATTTGTTTCTTAGATTTTGCCACATTCTTCTGTTTATTTATATACCTTGTGAACTTTGTTGAGATTTGGGCATTTGAAAAATAGTGACTTCCAGGGACGTATCTTCTTTGGGCATGTGTGTATGCTTTTATTCCAAGATATATATCTGCTTTTAACTGTCTTAATTTCCCTAAGAGGCTTGTCTCTTTCTTCTCAGGAGCTTCCTGTTCCAATTTCTGTTTTATTCCTGGCTGTACTGTCTTGGATCTCCTGCACCTGTCTACAGAACTGTAGACTCCCTGCTGCTCTAATGCACCTCTATGCTCACTTCTGTTTTCAGTGGCCCACAACCAGCATCCAAACCATGCTACCACTCCCACTAGTGCTCCAAGTCAGGTGAGACAGAATTCAGTCCCTCAAACAGCCCCCAGACAAGCCTGAATATTGGGCACAAGTTCACCTTTTTCCTTTCTGTCCCGAGGGAGGAGCCATGAATTGGGGGTTTCCTCTCAATTGCATCATGCTGTGCCAGGCAAAGGGAAGGGCTAGGACAAGCAAAATGCCCCAAATTTTCTTACACCTTTTGGCGCAGCCTTCTCCTGGTTTTGTGTTTGCCTGAGCTATAGCTTCCCAAGGGGTTTCTAGAGTTCTCACAATGTATTTTGGTCCTTATATTGTTGTTAGCTCAGTGTCTCCATGGGGAACAAGGACCTGGAGCTTCATTGGTGATGTCACTCACCATCTACCTGCCTTTTGCTTTCCCTTGATATTCACTAGTCACAAATATGTGACAAAATCTGAGTATCTTAATGAGTGAAATGTGCTTGGAAAACATGCTTATCCAACAAGTTTTATTTATTTACTTATCTACCAATGGTCTGTTATCAAAATAATTTGAAATAGGTAAACCATTAGAAGAATTAAAAATCTCTTAACTCTTAAATGAATTTTAAGTTAAAAATATCACCACTATTTATATGAAGTTAATAACTGTGGTAAATACATAAATGTTTAGAATTTAATCTCATTCTTATAGTAAGAGATACTGAATTAAGTTTCACCTAATAAATAAGTTCCCCAATTTTTACCAAAAAACTGATTTAAAAATTGAATCTTGGAAACCTCAACCAGAAATCTATTCATGATTATTTAAGAAAAAAAATTCCTCTTGTGGGGGAGAGTTTTGGTATTCCATAGTGTATTCTATTTTACCATCCCCAATTATTTTGGAAACTATTAGTTTCAAAGATTATAGTGACATTAGAAATCCTATTGTTTAGTTTTGAGAAAACATTGAGTAATAAGAAACACCTGTTAAATGGGAGGTACTGAAACATCAACTTTGTATCACAGGCATGCCTTTATTACTTTAGGTATAAGCACACTTTTTTACTCATTAAAATTTCGAATCGTGATTTGTAAGTAGTTTATAAGCTTCAGTGAAAGAAGATAATGAATTCAGTTTATCTTGTTTTGTGATCATCCTACTACTGATTAGAACCTCTATGAGAAATTTTGTATTTTCAAGAGCAAGTGCAAAGAACAAAGAGCAGCAGCAGAATGAGTAAACATTTAACTAAATCCAGTGCAACTTTACTTGTTGGATTCACCTGTATTGCTATGATGAAAAAACCCAGCAGCAGACAGAAAAGGGCAGAGGCATGACGCAACTTCAGTGGGTAAGACCATTTGTATATTATTGTAAGCTGACTAGAAATGGGCTTATATATTTCTTTAAATATATTGAAGATAATTTTTATCTAAGGTGATAGCCTTATCTTCTCAGTAGGGTGTACAGCTGTGAAGGTAAGTACATCACCTCCATTCAAAACTGTGCCTCCCATCCCATACTATAAATTTATAGGCACTAGATGGAGCTCAATAAATGTTTCGATGAGTAAGAGAGTTATTACGACAGCTTTGATTAAATTTCGAGCTATTTCTAATTGTTTGACAGTGTCATTTTTTGTTCTGTAGTGGCTCCCTAATTAGCCACCTCAGTTCAAAATGGACAAGGCATGGGGCTGTACCAGTTATTTCCAAAATAAAACTTCTTAATATCTTTCAAAGTGACTTCAAGAGTGCCATTTAATAGTCTCTCATCTGATTACAGAATTATTTAAGTGTGATGGCTAATGAAAAAGTCAAAAGAAACAGAATAGTTACCGATTGTGAAGTCATGACTTTTTAAGAGACTGAGACAGCAAAAAAAATTGGAGAAAAATTATTCTTTATTGAAAAATACCAATAATACTGACAGACTTCAAAAGCAATTCACGCCTCCAGAATACCAAGTACTTAATACATTTTTTTCAACCCTGTTTGCATTTCAAACAAACAAAGCTAGCATTTTTGTAAATCAAATTTGATAACCTGACTAAATATATTTTCCAGCTTTATTATTTAAGGAGCTGTACAACCTCTGAAGTGGGGACCATGAGGTGGGCAGGAGCAGAGGGGCAGAATGCACCTGGGACTGCGCAGCAGTCTACAGCAATATTTCTCATAACTTTGGTGCTGGAAACAAAAATACTGTACAAGACAGCTGCCCTCCAGTGTCAGAGAATCTTGGGAAACAGCATATTAAAAGGTAGCCAGCTTTTCTTATAATTTACACACTTTCATTTAAGATTGCTTTTTGAAGAAAATCTTTAAGAATGCCACTGTAATTTAATATCATCCAATAACTCTGAATTAAAAAACTATATGAAAGAAATGAGCTGTTACCATCATAATGGTCTTTGCCGAGCTGTGAGTAATTTTAGATGCAAAAAAAATTAACACATATGCAAGTTTAATTTGAAACCACAAAAATTATGTATGTAGGCTCAGATAGTAGCAGTGTTCACTTTATTACTAATAGCTTAACTGGAACAGCCACTCTATTCATTCCACCAGCAGGAATAGCAGCACCAATATCTAAAATTCTTTATGTATCAGTATAAAAGCTTACATCATTATCAAAGTCCCATTCTTTGCATGCTCCAATTGTTATTTTTTTAACATAAAAGCAACAGGATTTTGAGAGTTACTATTTGCTGTATTAAAAGTTATACAGCATCTTGTACTGTCAAAAAGCAAAATACTGTGAACAGCAGCCCTTCTTCACAGCTCTAAACTTGAAGCTGCCAAGCACTCACTGCTTGTGCCAGCAGTGGCATTTCCACAGTAAAATAGCAGAAACTAAAGGAATCATGGCACAATGGATTTCTGAATTCTTTTATCTACCATTGGTCCTGGGGCTTAGTACCTTCCCCTTGTAGGACTATATATCTGCTGATCGTTCATCTTCTTTAATGGAGAAAAGGCATCAGGTCATATAGCGGGTAATGGCTCTCAGAGCATAAAGGAGTTCTGCTTGCATCCTAGCTTCTATAAGAAGCAGATTAACATGAACCTGAATATAAAACACATTATCATTTAAGATAGGGTTCAATGAGGATATATGTATACATATAACTGATTCACTTTCTTATACAGCAGAAACTAACACAACATTGTAAAGCAATTATACTCCAATAAAGATGCAAAAAAAAAAAGAGAGGGTTATAAGCATTACAATCAGTTTCAGTGCATCTAATAAACACCAGAAATGTTTTCTGTGTGCCACTGAATAACATCAGTTTCTCAAAACAAAAGCTGTCTGAGCTGTTACCATCATAATGGTCTTTGCTGAGCTGTGAGGACCAGCTTTTTTGGATGGATAGATGTTTTGAGCTTATATTTATATTCGATCACATCTCTTCTTGAAGGTTTGTCTCTTCTTGAAGGTTTGTTAGAATAACAACTTCCCCGCCAAATCATCATTCACAAACAAACACCCTCTTCTTTCTCCTAAGCAGTTACAGTGATGCCAGCACTTTGAGGAGAGGCCAGCACACCTGTTCTCCCTGTCTTTATTCTTTTACTTTAAACCATAATGAGGTTCCCCCTTCCAAGGGGTATCTGAGACAGCTGATCTGGAATGTTCTTCTCTGGGTCGGTAGAGGTGATAGAAGGGGTTTGAGACCCATTAGATTAGGTGAAGGAGAATAAGGATCACTGCTAAGTTAGAGTAAACACAATAGGTACTTACCTTCTCAGAGTGCTTGAACTGCCTCCAGAAGCTATCATACATTCTTTTGGTAACCTTTTCAGGAGTGCAAACAACAGTTTTGATATAAACTTTAAAGCTACGATCCAATAGCTGGTTAATTTCACCATAGTCATAGTCATCATATCTGTTAAAAGACAATATGAGAATTACTATATTTTTGATGTATAGTCTGTTTTCTTCTTATGGAAATACAGACATCAATAGTAAATGCTGTATTATTTCCCCCTCTTTGTGTAGGTAGCTGTCCCCCAAAATGACAGCTTTACAATGTTTCATTGGGGGTGGATGAATGAGTATACAGGGGTAAGAAACAGAGAAGTTAGATGAACAAAAAAATTGCCAGTGCCCAAGCAACAGTATATATTTACAATCATGAATAAGCAACCACACTGAGGAACAAATTCTGGAAACAAAGTTTGAGTATTGCTGATATTAAGAAATTAACAAATTAATCAGACAATAATACTTATTGATACTATTACATGATATACAAATTATAATCTATTTGTGTAAATAAATATTTTTTCTTATGTTTCCAGGAGTTCTTGGGGTCAGATGAGAAAAAAGGGGGGAGAGGTGTCTGAGAGGAAAGAATCAGTGTCTACACTTAGGAAAGGCTAAGCCAAGATGGTCGTAGGCACCAATGTCTCCTCTGCCCCACTGGCAGATAGTTCCTAGAACTGAAGTCTCCTATTTGGTTTTTAGTAGAAAAGGAAGAAAGCTCTTGTAAAGCGGGTCCTATATAACCATTCAGGAGTCTAAAGTCATAGCCTGGCTACTGATAAAGTGAAGAAGCAAGAGAAAGTCTGACTTTACAGCTAAAATAATCAGAAAGTACCACAGCATGGTTGTTTGTGTATGTTAGAAGGTGGTTTATGATGGCTGTGTTTCCTATATAGCATAATAAATGGGGCTGAATACCTAACAAACAGGATATGAAAGTTTTGTATTTTGATGAAGTGTATCATGGGAGTAGGTACTCTTTAGAAGGGTACTGTAAGAGTTCTAAGTTCCATGAAGGTAGAAGTATGAGGGTGTCAGGAGATAAAAGATGATACAAAGGGAAAAGATACCATAAATGTTCAGAGACAAACTTTGCCTCTTCCTCTATGCTCTTGGACCAGCTTGCTTGCTCTCCTCTTCCCTGGAGGCATCTGTTATTTACTCTTGTCAGCATTCCTAACTCTCCCTCCTGCTTAGCTAGGCAAGAGAAAACACACCAAGCTGCAAAAAATCAAGTTTTTGAAGCACAAAATGCATAAAAATAAGCTATTGGGGAGGGGATGGTTTTGAGTATGTTAATGTATGTCTGTGCATATGTGTTCCAAACACCTGAATAATTTAGGCTAAAGGAAAATACCTCTTCATAAACATAAGAAAACAGACTGACCTTATTCCAAACATGCAGTGAATATAGTTCCAAATAGCCCGTCTTAGCATTGAGGTATCAACATCTTTGTGCATTGCCATTGTATTATAAGTAAGATTGTAAGCAATGTGAAATTTTTCATCGATCAACTGTCCTACATCTGGATAAAGACGATTTACCAAAGAATAACCATGGTCTTCCCAACAATAGTCCTAAATACAGAGAACAGAACAAATGTGAATAATCAAAATGTGGCCAACTATAGTTCTATGTCTGTCGCTCTTCGGTGCAGTGAAAGTACTGGCAGCTGAAATCCACTGCCTTTCTAGTACATCCCTAGCTCTCAGTTTCACTTGCATTCCAGTTTGATGTTTTCAATTTCTATACTGCAACATGCAAAAGTTACGTTTTGTAACTCAGCGAGTTTAAAAACCAGTGGAATCTCTTCCCCTTACACACAGCTCACCCATATTCAGCTTTCTCTCAGTTTCCCCCGTCAGCCTCCAGAGATGACCCATCTTGGGAGGCCACTCTCCTTTTCTATTGCTGCAGGCATTCAAATGGTCCTCAAACTTTGTAAATTTTTAATTCAAGGTATCCATCATTCATTCTTTTTCCTCCTACCCACCTCTGATTCTCAGCCCTATTAATTGTGTCTCCTAATTAGTTTTCCCAAATTAAAGTCTCCCTGCTTCCTTTCTTTCCATCTCAAGCAAAACTTAATAAGCCCCCACTTCAATGTTACTCCCATATTTATTTTCCTAAAACACCTCTTTGATATTATGCCATCACTATGGTCAAAACCTACAAATCTGATCATCACCTACAAATCTGATCAATTTTAAACTACCTTCCCACTAATCCTCTGCTTGAAGGTCTTAGCAGCCCAGTCAGTTTATGATCCCTTCCCTCAACCTATGCTCAGTTATTACCTAGTCTCCTCTGCTTACAATGCCCATGGTTTTAAACCATTCAAATCTCTCAAATCCTAATCTCCCTCCATAAAATTTTCCAGTCCACATGATCTCAATTGTAATCTATTATATTTCATGACACAACTTCACTATCAAGTAAAATATTCTATAATTCTTTCCTTGTGCCTAATTCTGTCTCCTTAAACAATATGTTAGTTCCTTGAGCAAAGAAAAAAAAAAATCTCATAGTTCTCAAATACTTTCATAATTCTGGTAAAAGAGTTATAATAGCCCCTGCACAATAATTGGGTAAGTTGGGAATATCAACTCATCTGAATTATATATTTACCTATCTAAATTAAATATATAACAGACTGTTTAAGAAAAACATTTACACTACAGTATGTTTCTACTGATGGATTGGAAGCAGTCTTACAAAACTACAGCACAGAATAGATAAATGTTTGCTAATTGATGATTCTCAACTTTTATTCTGGAACTAGAAGATACAGCAATTGTTACCCCTGAGATATACTTGCAAAGCACTTAGCACAGTGCCTCCTGCCAAAGGGAAAACAGAGAAGGAGCCTGGTATCCTGGAGGACGACGAGGTCCCTAAGTTTCCATGGGCTCAGTATATACAGAATTGTACTGGGAAGTTTTACTGTGTATTTCAAAGTTAACGATTATGGAGCTAAACAAACTGGGTCTACCAACAATAATTCTACTCCCTACCCCAGTAACTTTTATTCTAAGAGATGGGTGCTAAGTAATTTTGGAATAAGATTTATTTATGTGAATCCTCTTTAAGGTTTAAATTTGAAAGCTTTAAAAATTCTCATTGCTTCAAATGACATTCAGTTCATATTTTAAAGGGAATTAGGTTATTGTAATCATGGTTTATTTTCTATGGTATCTGTAAGAACTCACCCAAATTAAAAAGAAAACAAAAAATCCGCTTTCCCTGTAAGTCCTAATTTAAGCAAATTTTTCACTCTTTCTCATCCTCTTTCCCTCCACCCACACACACATAATGCCTGAGATGCTGTGAAGACATTTCTCTTGTCACTCAGGCCTGGTGCATATCAGGGCAGAAATCACCTCACTTTAACACTGGGGCTCAGTAAAACAATGCTATAAATGCAAGCTAGGTTCAAACACAACTATTATTTATTGTTTAGTTATAGTAGGAACTTTAACTGGGTTTCTGCATACCATCTCTGGGAACCTAACCACTATTGTAATTTTGCTTTATGGGTGAATGTGTTTTGAATTCTGAGCAACTGATTTATGAACTTTAACAATATAATAAACATACCTAAGGGAATTACGTGTACGTAGAAAAGTTATTTTTCTCTGCATCGCTTTCTGTTCTCAAATCCAGATGGCTCTTTCTTATTTTAAGTCAGACTGAGATATTTCTAATCAAGCATGTACATACAACAAGTTGTCATTTTACCTGGACTCGAAATGTTGGGACGTGCATTCCATGTCTAGAGAAATCCTTATAGCCATAACTAGTATCCTCAAAGTGACGAGATACATCTCTTGCTGGTGTAACTTCTTCATCATCTGAAATAATTTTTTTAAAAAAACCACTGAAAGCCTTTCAAAAACAGGATGCTAGTTAAAATTCATTTTACCTATAACAAGTAAAAACAGGATTACCCTTTCTCTGACACTGAGTAACCAATATCAACTAAAATAAAGTCTTAAAACTATAAGAAATAGCCTACTTACTAGTAAATGGAATATAATAAAAGTAGATTCTCTGTTATTAAAAAAATACTCATGGTTGAATTTTCTATGCTTTTCATTCCTCTCTTTCACGGATCCTCTCTCCCTCTGTGTCCCCACTGTAGTTTATAGATACTAGGTTCTACTGAAAAGTATGTACTCCAAGTATGAACACCCTTTTGAATAATCTTTATGGTGATAACAAATATAAACTTTAAACTTTATGCTCTAAACTTTAGCACTTGGACTATTTTTAACTTTAGCACTTGGAATATTTTTAATATCACACAATATATAAAATGATCTCTTTAACAGCTCGAAGGTCCTAGAAACAATTCTAAAATGATGAATAAAGGGAAGAGGTTCTGTGCGTCATTGTTTTTACAATGTTTCCTGCACTGCTCTAAGCCTTTTCAGATTATCTTCATGTTTAGGAGTCGATGAGATTATAGTTTCAAGTAAATAAAATCAAAGACTTCTCCTCAAGCTAACATCCAACCTCCATTTATACAAATTTGATTTTTTCTTTGCTATTAAGAAACTTGCTTTTAACATATACTCTTTGTCCCACTCTATTATTGTCAAAATACACTGACACACTTTATTAACTTTTTTCCTTTAAATTATCTGGTTTACATATTAAATCCTATAGCCTACATTTGATAAAGGCCAAACATAAAGGATTTACGTTGTTTTTAGTTATCTAATAAGTAGCTCCTTTTCACAAATCATAGAATTTTAAAGCTGGAAGCAATCTCAGGCCTTTATGAATGCAATTTCCTCATTTTAAAGAAGAGGGGGCTTCCCTGGTGGCGCAGTGGTTGAGAATCTGCCTGCTAATGCAGGGGACACAGGTTCGAGCCCTGGTCTGGGAAGATCCCACATGCCGCAGAGCAACTAGGCCCATGAGCCACACCGCTGAGCCTGCGCGTCTGGAGCCTGTGCTCCGCAACAAGAGAGGCCACGATAGTGAGAGGCCCGCGCACCGCGATGAAGAGTGGCCCCCGCTCACCGCAACTAGAGAAAGCCCTCGCACAGAAACGAAGACCCAACACAGCCAAAAATAAATAAATAAGTTAAAAAAAAAAAAGATAGGAAAAAAAAAAGAAGAGGAAGAAAAGCACCCAATGTTAAATGACTTCACAAAGTTTATTAGCAGTGATTGTAGTATTAGAACCCAAATCGAATGTCCTCGCTCTTAGTCTAGTGCTGTTTTCACTATAACTTCCTTTTCTAGAAGTAGGACTACCTATGCAATAACCTTTCTAAAAGGAAAGACATATTTGGATTAAACTTAAAAGCTTTTGCACAGCAAAGATAACCCACAGAATGGGAGAAAATATTTGCAAACGAAGCAACTGACAAAGAATCTCCAAAATATACAAACAGCTCATGCAGCTCAGTATCAAAAAAACAACCCAATCCAAAAATGGGCAGAAGATCTAAATAGATTTCTCCAAAGAAGGCATACAGATGGCCAAAAAGCACATGAAAAGATGCTGAACATCACTAATTATTAGAGAAATGCAAATCAAAACTACAATGAGATAGCACCTCTCACTGGTCAGAATGGCCATCATCAAAAAATCTCAAACAGTAAATGCTACAGCTGTTGCTGGGAATGTAAATTGGTTCAGCCACTATGGAGAAGAGTATGGAGGTTCCTTAAAAAACTAAAAATAGAGTTACCATCTGATCCAGCAATCCTACTCCTGGGCATATATATGGAGAAAACCATAATTTGAAAATACATGCACCCCAATGTTCATTACAGCAGTATTTACAATAGCCAAGATATGGAAGCAACCTAAATGTCCATCAATAGAGGAGTGGATAAAGAAGATGTGGTACATATATACAGTGGAATGTTACTCAGCCATAAAATGGAACAAAATAATGTCATTTGCCACAACATGAATGGACCTGGAGATTATCATGTTAAGTGAAGTTAAGTCAGACAGAGAAAGACAAATATCATATGTAACCGCCTACATGTAGACTCTAAAAAAAGTGGTACAAATGAACTTATTTACAAAACAGAAATAGAGTCACAGATGTAGAAAACAAATCTATGGTTACTGGGGGGAAAAGGGGGGAGGGATAAACTGGGAGATTGGAATTGACATATACACACTACTATATACAAAACAGATAACTAATAAGGACCTACTGTATGGCACAGGGAACTCTACTCAATACTCTGTCATGATCTATATGAGAAAAGAATCTGAAAAAAAAGTGGATATATGTATATGTATAACAGATTCACTTTGCTGTACACTTGAAACATACAACATTGTAAATCAACTATATTCCAATAAAAAAGGATACTTTTATTTAAATTCTCTTAAATTAAAAAATTGGGCTTTTATTTTTGGACACAATAGACATTTTATTGACTATGTAATCGTTGATTTTACCTGAAGAGAAGACAAACATGCTCTCTCTTTTTTCTATTTCAAAACGTGAAGCCATCTCTTCCTGACTTGCCTCTTCTTCATCTCGACATTCCTGTAACTGCTTCATCTTTTCCATGAGGGCTTCGACCTCAAAGAAGGAATCACTTACCTGAAAAGAAAGTGCAATTAAGGTTACATATGTCAGACACGGAATGAAATTTTTGAATTTTATTAAGTCTGTTTCATAAGAATTTGCATCTTAATACAATATAAGAAAAGTAGATCTTCTTATAACTTTAATGCACATGAATGAATCAAAAACAATTATTTTGGCCTATTATATATACAGATATTTAAATTTTAAAATATAAGAGAAAAATGATTTTAAGAACACATTCTAATGTTTTACCTTTTATTACTAAAATTAGTAATATCATTACTATCAATGCTAAATTTTAAAAATTAAAATTTAACACTAGTCAATTTAAAACAACTGAATATTTAAGAGTTAAACTTTTATTTGCTCAGTTAAATAAGGTACACAAAGTATAAGTGGTTTTGCATCAACTGTGTACACTGGGCATGTTGTCAATAGACAGGCATATCTCAGGTATATTGTGGGTTCAGTTCCACACCACTGCAACAAAGTGAGTCATGAATTTTTTGGTTTTCCAGTGCATATAAAAAGTTATGTTTAGGGACTTCCCTGGTGGCACAGTGGTTAAGAATCTGCCTGCCAATGCAGGGGACACGGGTTCGAGCCCTGGTCTGGGAAGATCCCACAAGCTGTGGAGCAACTAAGCCCGTGCGCCACAACAACTGAGCCTCTGCTCTAGAGCCCACGAGCCACAACTGCTGAGCCAGCATGCCACAACTACTGAAGCCCGCGCGCCTAGAACCCATGCTCCGCAACAAGAGAAGCCACCTCAACGAGAAGCCCACGCACTGCAACCAAGAGTAGCCCCCGCTCGCTGCAACTAGAGAAAGCCCACGAGCAGCAACGAAGACCCAATGCAGCCAAAAGTACACTATACTGTACTGTACATTATACTGTATACTGTACTGTACTATACTGTCCGCTATACTGTTTATAGTGTAGTCTATTAAGTGTGCAATAGCATTATGTCTAAAAAAAACAAGGTACATACCTTAATTTAAAAATATTTATTGCTAAAAAATGCTCAACACCTGGGAACAGGGAGCTTATCTACTAGGAAAGTTTTTAAAAATTCGATTATTTCACTATTATCTCATTTAATAGAGCGATAACTAGGAACAGTACTTTTTCTTTAGCCTTGTACTAAATCAAAGGTGGGGAAGGACAACAATCCAACTCTAAGCATCCTAGCAACTCATGTACTCTCCCTTAGACCATCTCATAACCTTTAAGCTTTGATAAATAATCAGTGGCCATATGCAGGCCTCTAACAACAATCCAGATAGCTCAACAGAGGGTGGAACTGATGGTCTTGGGCCTTGCCAGCACAGCACAGTGATCAACCTTGGGAACATGATTTTCCCTCCTGTGCTAATCTCACCATATGTAAATGCTACCTCTTATTTAGTACCTGATAAATGCCAAGCACTGTACTAGGCCTTTTACCTCTTTACAGACATTTCATTTAAACTTTACAATAACCTTGTGTTTGACCTGTATTTAGAAATGAAAGAATGGAGGCTCAGAGAGGTTAGATAACTCGCCCACGGTCAAATATATGTTAACAGTCAAATACACGTTAAAGTCAAATATATAAATTCAACCTGTCCAAATCTGTTTAAAAGTAATAATACAACTGAGAAAATCTGTGCAAAGTATTCAGAAGGCTGTAATGTTGTTTCTGTGATTTCAATTTGGAAATATAAACCCTTTGCTCTTTCACTACAGCTAAAGAATGCAGAGGGAATTTTGACTCATTATATATAGAATTAAAATTTGCTTATAGAAAATTCAACTCATTCTGATCTGTTTCAAAGGAATAACATAACTGAGAAAATATAAAAGCCAGAGAAGAGAAGGAATAGAGGTAAAAGCATTTTAATAAATTTATATTCACTTTTACATATATTTGTGAGAAGTTAAAACATGAAGAAGTATTTTAAAAGGAGAAATTCCAGATCAAGGCTGATTAAATCTTCTAAAAAATAATTAAGAAGACAGCCTGTTTCTTCTGTGCAAAACGATGTGATCAGCATCAGGAAGTTTCTACCACCAGGTTCCACTGTTCTCAGTCTCCCCTCATCTCACTCAGTAGCCGTTCAATACCAGATGGCTCTGATGGGGCACATTGTTGGTGGCTTCTGATCCTAAAAGTATTCAAATGTAACCTCCTAGAGGGTCTTATAATTTTGTATGTCCCTTAGCATCAGACTAGTGCTGAGCATTTGGAGGCAGTCAATAAATACTTGCTGAATGAACAGGTATGGGGGCCTAATATCTTTTTGGACTTAACAGGGTAGATTTTCTTAAAAGCCAAATGAAAAAATAATATAACAGCAATTACTGTGATTACTCTTATGATGATCCTATAATAAATAATAGATACTTACCGAAACATTTCCTGCTGAGTTGACCTGCATCTCATCCACACTGTGATTGCCATTTGTAATGTCACAGATGCAGTAGTTACTGACAGAAGGAGGTCTGAATGTGTGGCCACCATCACAATGAATTTCTGGACTGATTCCACAGCCAAATGTGAACGAGGCAAGAGAATGATAGTGTGTAAGTAGAACTACTGCATGTACCAGTTCTGCAAGGGACCAGCTGTGCTCTTCAGCTTTTAGAAGTCCCTTGGGGGAAAAAAACGAGAACATATTTTTATACTGGGGTATGGTATTGATGAAAGAATACAGTTCATCTTGGTATTTAACCTATTGAAAACAGGATTAGTTACTATATAAAACTTAGGATAAAATTACAATTTGAGGCATGTAGAACCCAGAATTCACTAATTTAATTTTTATAAATATGTATTCACAAATAGAGCTTAACATAATCTGATAACGACACATTTGTTATTATTTTGACTTTCTGAAATCCTGATTTAAAAATGTAGAATACATTTTGTTTAAAAGCAGTTGCCATATTTCAGATGATGAATTATGAATGCATTAACCATGTTGTTAGTGCAGTCTCAAACCAAATGTAATGAATTTGTGTTTAAAGTAGAAGCTACTGTGTAAAATACGCCTGTTTTTCTTTATTATCAGGCCTCCTCAAGGAATTTTTAAAAAGTGGTTTGAACAACTTGACTCTGAATATTCTTAAATCATCAAATTATATTTATTTTAAAAATTATGCTCAAGGTAAAGCCTACAGTTCTTCAAAGTCTTACAAATCTGTGTCCACTCTGCTTCATTATCTATTTTATAATATTGTGTAATTTTATATTACTAGACAATATAACAGACATTGCATTAATCATATTCAAATTTTGTATCTCCTTGATAATAAGATGCTTCAATTACATAAAAGAATCTAAAATATTCTAGGGAATTCCCTGGAGGTTCAGTGGTTAGGTCTCTGCACTTCCACTGCAGGGGGCATGGGTTCCATCCCTGGTCAGGAAACTTAAGATCCCACAAGCCTTGAGGCATGGCCAATAAATAAATAAATAAATATTCTAAAAAGAGAGAAAGACAACACCAAAAATATATTGTATTTTTAAGAATTTCTACTGCATGGTAGATTCTTTTAGAGAATGTCCATCTACTTTTATTCTATTATCTTTATTAATAAATAGAACCAGACGAAACTAGTTTAAAATGGTATTTTACAAAGATAACAAAACAAGATGCCACTTTACATCTATCAGAATGGCTAAAATCCAGAACACCGATAACAACAAATGCTGACAAGGATGTGGAGCAACAGGAATGCTCATCCATTGCTCATGGGAACACAAACTGGTATAGCCACTTTGGATGACAGTTTCTTACAAAGCTAAACACAAGCTTATCATACGATCCAGCAGTCACACTCCTAGTTATTTACCCAACTGAGTTGAAAACTTATGTCCACCAAAAAGCCTGCATGTGAATGTTTGTAGAAGCTTTATTCATAATTGCCAAAAACTGGAAGTAACCAAGATGTCCTTCAATAGATGAATGGATAAACTGTGGTACATCCATACATGTATTTTTCAGCAATAAAAGATGAGCTATAAAGCCATGAAAAGCCATGGAGAAACCTTAAATGTATATTGACAAATAAGCTAGTCTGAAAGGGCTATATACTGTGTGATTCCAACTATATGACAGTCTGGAAAAGGTAAAACCATAAAGACTGTAAAAAAGAGCAGCAGTTTCAGGGGGAAGGGGAGAGAGATGAATAGGGGGTGCATAGGAGATTTTGAGAGAAGTGAAACTATTCTGTATGATACCATAATTGGTGGATAACACGACATTATGCAGTTGTCAAAACCCATAGAACTGTACAACACAAAGAGTGAATCCCAATGTAAATTAGACATTATTAATTCATCAGTTACAGCAAATGTACTATACTAATACTAGATGTTAGTAATAGAGAAACTATGTGTGTGGGGGGGGCGGGGTGGATGGTTGACAGGAGTAGAATATGGGAACTCTACTTTCTGTGCCATTTTTCTGTAAACCTAAAACTGCTCTAAAAATTAGTCTAATTTTTTTTTTTTTTTAATGACACCCTAGATATATTCTCTACTTACCTCAATATGTTCTTTGGTAATAAGCCAAGGTCTATGGGCTAACACTTTGTTAAGTTCTCCTAAATTCTGTAGTTTTTGAGGAGCATTCTCTAAACCATTAAGCCACTTGGGGTCTCCACCAACATGAAGGAAATCATTTACATGGAGATTCACTAAGTAGGAGCACTGATGTCTTGCTGCAGCCTTAAGAGAAAACAAAAAGATTATTCTAATTACTCATATTAAAATCTTGAACAACTACAAATCTTTTTCTTTACAATAAGCAAAACAGCTAATTAAGTTTTTGATTAGTAAGTTTTCAAATTTTCCATATACTACAGAAATGAAGTTTTCATATAAACATTTAAAAATTCATACACTATAGAAAGCACCTCAAAAATATCCCAAGAACAAATAAAATATCTGATCAAAATATCTGAACTTTAGAAAAATTTTATACTTACTGTCAGAACCTCAGATTAAGAAGAAACTTCAATTAAGGTGCCAACCATAAAACAATGGAATATTATTTATAAATTGAACGTGAGTACCACCACTTATGTCAATCTGAACTATCAGTGAAATAATCTTGTGTTCTACTTTATTCTCGTATTTAATAGAAAATGGTTCTCAACAGAGTGTAAATACATATTTCTTTTTCTGTTATATTTGACAGCATACTTATTTAGAAAGAGGAAAAATAGATACTATCTAACAGGAATCCAATTAGAAGTTAGAATATAAGGATTTATTCCTGTGTTTGAAGCATTAACTATCTCTTAAAAAGATTAATAAAGCAGGCAGAAAGAATTTTTCACTGAATGTTTACAAACCATTATTCCAATGTAGTGCCGATAATGTAGGGGTAATGGCCCATCCATTTGCAGTAGGTAGTGTTGAGTTTTTAAGAAACTTTCTAAATATTGTGGGTGAAAAACCATCACTAAGGTAATATTATCCAAACGACCCAAAGCAGCAAAAGAATCTGCAAATAAAGTATGCATCTGTGCGTCTTCACTCCCCACTTGAAGAATCTGTATGAAAGAGAGGAAAACCATGGTTTCAGAAATTGTAAGTCAGTGTAAAAGAAAGAAAATACGCAGGGGGAGGGGAAAAAAAAGGAATATGCATGCACTGCACTCTTAAGTGTCACCTAGAAGCAGATTAAATTTGGCTTAAGAAAGAGAGGTTATAATTCTACAAATTTAACTCAACTGGTTGCAAGATAGCAGAATAAAGAGTCACATATCATGTAGCAGGGGAAAAACAACAAAGGCCAAACATTAAAGGCCATCTAGATAGGCTGCTTGCAGACTTGACCAGAATCCAGACATCCAGATCTAAATCCAGAATCCAGATTTAGATTATCAAATTTGCGGAGCTTGCAAACAGACACTAATGCCTTTCCTTTTAACAACACCTACTCTCCCTGAATTTACAGAGAACCAAAAGTAACTAACAGTAAACAATCCCTGTGAAAACAAAGTATAGGAGCATTTACATATTTAGAATTAAAGATCCAATCTAGCATTGATACCAGCCTGTGGAGTTGGCCAAGACCAAGTAACTCGGCTTATGGGCACACCTAAACAACATCTAAATATAAGCAGGTGGCATATCATTGGTCAAAAACAAGTCTTGCCTTTGCTTGATTAAATATGGGTGTTAGAAAAGCATCATGAAATACTAGAAATCAACATGACTATAACAGCTTTTTAATCCCACATATTCATTGCCAAAACATGATGATTAACTTGTGTAAAGCATATTGTTGACCAACAGTTGTTCAGATGCGAAGATGTGGGTCATGAAAGCTTTTCCTTAGAAGCATACAGTTCACTATGTACTTTCACAAACAACATACCTCCTTTTCTGGGATGAATCTGCTTGGTCCGTGTCCTAGTGGTCGAGGAATTCTAATTCCAAGTTCCTAGAAAAGAAAACTACACCATCTCAGGCCTCCAGCAGTAAACAACATGAACTGAGGCCACAGGAATGGGAGAGAAAAACAGCCAGTTGAACAGAGACTGGCTTGTTCTGTTGTTTTTTTTTCATGGCCATATATATATACCAGATCCTCTGTTTGCATTACATAGCTGACAACAGTTTATAATACAACTCTGACTAAAAACAATAAAACCTGTTTCACTAAAACCAGAGTTTTGCATAAAGTACTTGGCAGAAAGTCTAGAACAGAAAGTTCAGCACATAGCAGCCAACCCTGTGGATTGTCAGTGATACAAAATAAGACCAATGTGCTTGTACATCCAAAACCCAACCAACCAAAATATCAATCCCTGTGCATCTTGTCAGGAAATGAAAAAGCCATAACCTCTACCTAGATGTCTTAAACTGAAGTATAATTATTACTACATCTATAATAACACTTCACAAGAACAGAAATACTATGAAAAATAAAAAAGCTATTTAAATCCACAAAAGAGAAAGTAGTGCAGGGCATTTCTCTGTGGTTGAGTAAAACAATTTTAGAGAAATTAATTTTGTTTGTGAGTTTTCCTTAAATTTTTAACTTATAGGATCTCATCAACTTTGCTTATATTTTAGAGGAGCTCAACTAATTAAAAAATAAATGGTTTTCTGCCTTTTGACATAGTGAACCTAGAATTCTATACTTTATGTGACAGTGTAGTGTGGTTAACAAAAACTGACAATCTACTGTTAGGCTTCCATCTTTTCCCTCAATACAGTGTGCTAATAGAAACAAAACCAAAATGTAATTCAGACTTTTTTTTTTCTTTTTGAGGCTCATGTCCTATCACTCTAGTCTCTAAACAAAAAACCCCCTCCTTCTTTAACAACTAAATATTAACCCTTGCTTATATAATTACATACAAATATTATTTCTACCCTCTCTCTACTGCTTCCAAAAGTCCTTCATGATATAAACCAGATGCTTTCCTTTTAAAGGAAAAAAAGGGGGGAGGGGGCAGTCAGAGAAGAACATGTGGCAGCAATTCAAGAAATCTGGTCCAAGTGAATGAAAACCTTTTGAGCAGAATGGATTTTTAAAAATTAAGCAGTCAGGACAAAATTGAAGAGAATCTTAATTAGGAGAACTCAAGATTCAGATTCAAAGTAGGCTGGATTTGCCAACTAAATCTAAAATTTTATATATGTTTCAAATAATCTTGTATTGGAGGTCAGTGATTTCTTACTCAGATAATTCCACACTTATACTGAAGATAGTAATGTCTAATAACCATGCCCCTCATTAGAGGAGGCACTAAATTCACTGGCCCGGCCGTGTATGTGTCTCAATTTTAATATCCTATAATAAATGCAAGGAAAAAACCCACATTCCTGCTATTCAACACATCATCTTGGCACAAATGCAGCCATTTATATAAAATGATGACTCTACTAGCCTTTCTAACTGATTTAATTACATACATTTCTAACAAAATATACTGGGCAAGACTTTAAGGCTAAAAATCAATACTTACCCCTTCTCAGTTCTTTACTATCTTATTTAAACAAAATGCATTTTAGCAAACACCCCATTTCAGGGGTTTATTATTCATTTTCTACCTAAGAGACACTATTCTTGTGACTTTAGTATACAAAAGGTGGCATTTCAAAGGAGGAGAAATGGATTATTCAACAAATGATTTTGGTACAACTGGAGAGCCACTCAGAAAAAAGTGAAATTGGCGGCTTAAATCATACTTTACTCCACAATAAATCAGATATAAGTGTAAAAAACAAAAATAAAAAACATTACAGTATTAGAAGAAAATACCTGTGGACTTAGGTCTAAGAATGCCACAAAACCAGGAAATCATAAAATATAAGATTGATAAATTTGATGACATAAAAATAAAGACTTTCACATGGGAAAAATAAACACATAAAGTCAAAAGCAAACAGAAAACTTGGAAATATATTAGCAACTCATATAGCAAAGGGCTAAATTTTTTTAATACATAAAGACAAATCACTAAGAAAACCCCCAACAACCTCACAGAAAAATGAACAAAGGACATGGACAGTTCAAAGAAAATGAAATATAAATGGCTGAAAAAATGATCAACCCTCACAATCAAACAACTGCCATTTAAGTACACTGAGATACAATTTTTCACCTAAAATACTGCTTAAGATCAAAAAGTTTGATGATAGGCTGTGTTGAAGAGGGGGTGGAGAAATAGCCATTCATTGCTTATACTTTTCTGATGGGAGTGTTTTGAAGTGTGAGGAAAAAATATCAAGAAACATATAAGGAGTATAAATTACTACAACTTCTAGGAGGGCAATTTGAAATACTGATCAAAATTTTAAAGTTACATACCCTAATCAATAATTCCATTGTAAACATTACCCTATACTCACATTTCTTAAATGTCATGTGTAAAAGTATAATCACTGCAATATTGTTTCTAGTAGTACAAGATATAAAGCAACCTAAGTGCTCATCAATAGACGACTGTTTCAATCAAGTTTAGTATGACCATAGACTAGCATAGCATGAAGTCCTCACAAAGAATGAAGCAGTTCTATATATATACATTGTATATATATTGTATACATTGTATTGTATACAGTGTATAATACATATATATTATGTTACTATTTGTAAGGAAAGGGAAAAAAAATTACCAATTCCATTTCTAGGACTTTATCCTACAAATACATTAGCAGCATGTGGATTGTGTATGTGTGTGTGTTTATTTTTTTAAAAATAAGACCAGATTCCTAGCACAAGGGCCTCAAAACAAAGAGGTTGAAGTATATTGTTTTGGTTTTATTTCTATACCAAATAGATAGTTTATATATCAAACTGTTACAAAACAATAGCTTTACAATTCCAAGAAAGTGACTATCAATGTTTCAGAAATGGAATATTTTCCTAGGCATGCCAAAGGTCTTTCCCAATGGTCCTTTCTAATTCTCAAGTCTTTGAAAGTCCATCCCTGTAGCCAAATTTAGTGGCCATACTGGTATCACTGTCTCCCCTCTTCCTTGCCTTCAAAGGTCAAACCTTTCTTTCCCAGTTCCTTTAGAATAGATTCTTTTATGTATTTTATGAAAAATCATGTGTTTTAAAACAGGATGTTAAGAAAAAGCAAACATTCTTAGGAATGGATTATAAACCTATTATGCTAAGAACCTCTTACTGTTAAGATCACATTCATTCCTTGGTGAGGTACCAGTCTAACAAAGCAGGGGACAGAATAGAAAAACTGAAGAAAGGAAAGGAATGGAAAGGAGTATCTGATATTTAAGACTCCAATTTCATTATTTTACTTATGGCTAGTTCTAGGTAAAATAGAATTTTATGAACTCTGAAATTGCATCCCAATTTATCCTAATCCAGATACTGTCAGGAAGCAGGTCATTGATTCCATCTAGCCTCCCACTGCACACAAACTGAGCTCTAACTTCTGGGAAAAGGAAACAGGTGACAATTATCTTGAAAACAGCCAGGAAGTCTGGTTCTAGAGTTGGTGTCTTTAATTAATTACTCTCAAAAGAGCCTCTTTAAGAGCTTTTGAGAGACTTCCCTGGTGGCGCAGTGGTTAAGAATCTGCCTCCCAATGCAGGGGACACGGGTTCGAGCCCTGGTCTGGGACGATCCCCGCAGAGCAACTAAGCCCATGCGCCACAAGTACTCAGCCTGCACTCTACAGCCTGCAAGCCACAACTACTGAGCCCGCGTGCTGCAACTACTGAAGCCCGCGCACCTAGAGCCCGTGCTCTGCAATGAGAAGCCACCACAATGAGAAGCCCACGCACCGCAACCAAGAGTAGCCCCTGCTCTCCGCAACCAGAGAAAGCCCGTGCACAGCAACGAAGACCCAACGCAGCCAAAAGTAAATAAATAAGTAAATAAATTTTTTTAAAAAGAGCTTTTGATACTTAAAGGTCCTTTTAGATAGCATTATTATTATACAATAGTATTCTTGGTTTCTAAAGGGTTAAAAGTTTCAATTTTCTGGAAAACTCACTTTTGAAACACTTCTTTTCCTAGTCACATGACAAATTAGTTGCTACCCTATTTTCTTGCAAGTATTGATTAAAAAGAAAAAAAAAAGGCACTGCAGGTCTTCAATGGTGTGATCGTAAGCCAAACTAAGTGCATTTCATAACGTCCTAAGGGTTCCTTCAATTGTGCCTTCATATGTACCTGTAAGAAACTGAATTACAGACTTTGAACAAATTTTGGCCAATCTAGATTCAAGGAGGCAGAACTTGCCAACGGCAAATGGCCTTGTTGTGAAGCAGATGTAAATGCTAACCACAACACAAACCTCACAGGCTCTTGGTGAAGGTGTGGCTGGGAAATCTAACATGGGAACTAACAGTCTTCTCCTCTCAACAATCCTCCTAATCAGCATCTTTGAAGACATAGCAACAGCCTCTGCCATCACAACACTGCTGCAGATCTCTGACGTGATATCTGTTTCCTCTCCAGTGTGTACTAACACACTAATTTTCACAGTATGAAAATTCTCAGCAAATGCTGACAGTACCACAGAATGACTAATGTATGCAATGTATCACTGTATGAATCTGTGTTTATGAATTTACTGTTCTAATCAGATTTTTCAAATTTGTCAGATACACTTATGAATCCATAAGAATACCTTTAACCAAAAAAATGAACAGTTTGCCACAAGTGCGAAATGAGAGCGTTTGTTGGCTTACAGCGTCTATCCACTTGCAAAACTAGTTGAAAAGTAAAAATAATCAGATCACTTGAATCATTTTATTTTTTCTCACTGCACTTGGTACATTATTAAACTGTCTAGATGTCTTAATACTGATAATCACAATAATATTAATTCTGATTTTTAAAAAAATTACATAAGTTCTTTTTGAAACACATTTCAACAAGGCAAAAATATGCTGTGTAAAAAGTAAAAGTTCCCATCCCACTCTTCCTTGTTTATGAGAATCATTGCCTATAGCTGAGTGCTAGCCTTTTGACATTTGAAATTTTTATATAGAAATGAAGAAATCTAGAAGCATTATAAAGAAGACTTCCTATTATAACAACATGTACTAGTGCTTCTTGTAAAATTGTCATTAACTCTTTTATAGGGAATTTAGAAATACTCAGAGTTCAGGTACCTCTTTTTCCAGTGTCTGGTCTTCTATGAAATACATTATAGAAAAATAAAAACTCACTGACTTCAAAGTACAGGCTTTATAAGGCTGACTTAGGCCATATGTGTGCCCTATACTTTAGTCAGGAGTTCCATTCCTGGAAAGGGTTTAATTTAAAGGCACCGTGGAAGCTTGCTATTTGATAGAGTTGTGTTATTAATTCTTTTGTAAAGTGAATAGTTTTCCTATAAAGCACTACTTCCTAATTTATCTTCCCACATGTTGGAGGTTTTAAAAATGAAATACAACTATACAAAGGTTCCTGGTGTCCCGAACACAATCCCATAGGCTCTGTAATCAATGTGCAAGCTATTGATATAATGTATCTCTATCTTCCAGTTGACATGGCTATATTTAGAAATTCTAGATCTGGGCAAAAACCAGGATTCTGCACACAAATACCACCAGAAATAACAGATTCAAGCACAATGATTGAGGCTCACTTCTGAAAATGAGAACAGATCTGTTACGGCCCGCAAACAGAAACTGTAAATTCTATTTCAACACTTTCACACTCTTTTCTATGGTAAAGTTTCAAAGCAACAGTTATGAGACTTTTTTTAGGTTGTTGTATTATCTGGAAACAAGGAGCACATTATGTATCCATGAATGCTAAAATCTAGAAAAAGCATTTGGTGTTCTACAACCTTCACGAGAAAGTGTCTTCATTTAAGTTTATATGAATATATGTAGTATATCATAGTGTAGACTCCATTTACAAAATATATATATACATATAAATACTGAGTCATTTTAGTGGGCAATACAGTAGAGAAATTACCTCGTATTTACATTTCTTTAAGTCAATACTTAAAACATTCTGATTTCAATTTTAATTACGATTTCTCTACTTTCTCCCTTGCCACCTTTTGAATTAAAGCCTTTTAAAGTTTCAAATTTGAGTTAAAGGTATATTAGTAACTCTCAGATGGTGCCCTATTTGCAGCCACTTAGGAAAAATACAAAATGTTACAATTAAATAGCTCTTTCTGAAGGCCAATTCAGACACAAAAAGGGATAGTTTAATAAACAAGAGTAAACGCTGTGCATAACGTCATTGAGCTGGCAGAACATACTTATTCTAGGCAACATCATCTTTTAACTGACCGAAATATATTTGTTTCTTTTTCTTTCTTTTTTAAAGTAGGAGGCGAAGAGAGTGAGGGTCCCCGAATAATGTGTTTTGACAAGACGCTGAGGGGGAAAAAAATCCACAGGCTGTTCTACCGTGAGACTAGAGTTTGTTAGGTTTCTTCTGGCTTGTGGAGACTTGTACAGAAGACAACGTTATTTACGTTTCGGAGACTTCCATTTAAATGACCGAGGCAGCTGTCCCTCCCAGCCGCAGCATTTTCTGCCCGGGGACGACTCGCGGTGGCAAACGCCCCCCCCCCCACTGGCCGCCCCTTCACCTGAGGGGCGCGGGCCAGCCTGCGACGCCCCGCCGGGCAGGGCGGCCGTCCGGGCGGTAGCTCCAGGGGCGCCCTCCCCGGGGAGCGTTCTCCGAAGCTGTTAGGGTGCGAGGGCGGGGAAGCGACGCGACCTCCGTGCAGCCCAAGCAGTTGGCCGGGTGCCCGCCCGCCCACTCGCCCGGTCCCTTGCCCTGGTACCTCGTCCTGGCCGCGGCTCCCGCCACACTGCTTGCAGCCCAACAGCTCCGAGACGGCCAGCGAGGCCGTATACGCCTCGTTCGCGGCTGTGGCCAGGCGCATATCGGCGCGGGGACAGCTGCAGACGCGCAGGGGAGCCGCGGCGGCGCGGAGGAGGCGAGAGCTGGACGGGCTGCCAGTCTGCCTCTGAGCTATAGCGCCTCAGTCGACGCTGACGGCTGAGGCAGTGCGGGGCGGGATGGGGCAAACAAACAAGACATGCGGCCCCGCCCCCGCCGTCACTCCGCCGAGTCGGCAGCCGAGCGCGCCAATGGGGGCCCGCAGCGCCGCGGCACCCCGCCCCCTTGGCGCTGAGGAGCGGGCGCTGGCGGGGAGCGGGTGCTGGCGGGGGGGCGGGCTACGCGGCCGGGCGAGAAACAACCTCTAGGGAACGAACTCCCGCGAGGAGCTAATCCTCGGGTCGGAATGGGCTCGGTCCGCCGGGAGGTGTGCGTGCACTGCGGCTGGAAGATGCAGCGCAAGCCGGTGGGTTTCAGTTGAAAGGCAAATTGTCCCTGTCCCAGTATTGGCAGCCGAAAGCTTGCCCTCCCTCCACCCGCTCGGGTCCACTTACCTAGAGCCAAACAGCAACCCACCTCTAGGCTGACCCCGACACCACCAGGAGGAATAAAATTCGCTTCACATTTTATGAACTTTTGAAATTTCCCTTTCTTTTCAATAATGCCCAAACAGCGCTGACTGGGCCGCAGAATGCAGAAACAAGTAGGGGACCATGACCCATATTCAATGTAAAATTATTTTGGGTAAGCTATGTATAAACTATAAATATCACTCTCCTACACAGATAAGCCTTGGTAGCAGATCTCTAAATTTTTTTCTTGCCAAGTATATTCGAAAGCTTTAAAATTTGTTTCCTCATAAGCGCCCTAGGTTCTAAAGAAAGAATCTCTCTCTGAAACCTGATGAGGAACGTGAGAAAACAGGTCATAAAGGAACACAAATAACTGACATTGTTGGATCTGGAACACAAATCTCTCAAGTCCTGTGTCAACACTATTTCCTTACAGGGCTCCATTAACTTCTTTTTAAAAAATTAACTCCTAAATTAGGTCTCTTTTTTTGCATGTTTGCCCCGTATTTTCAAAGGCTTACATGCTCAGGTTAAAAAAAAAAAAAAAGTTGGAACATTCTGATAGAAGGAAACAAGCAGAGTTTAAGTCAATAAATACTGACAGACACAGAACCAGGGCTCATAAATGAAAATAAGTTTCAGTCTTAGGAGTGAGGTTACAATGTCTCAGAGAAAACTGAGTTACTCTTTGAGCTCTTAAACTGTCACATTTTAAAAGTAGCAGGTTAAAAATGGTTACTTTTTATTTATCTTCTCCAGATAAATAAAATGATGTTATATGTTCTCATACACTGCTTTTATAAATTGCTAAAGCACCCAAAATATTTTTACTGGTCAAGAAAAGCAATTTGAGGTTAATATTGACATAGAAGAAAAGGTTACAGAGACGTCCAAGCTCTCTTCCTCTGAGCACAGCCACAAAAACAGTCTAATCTGATGCCCACTCAGCCACAAACACACAGGCAAAAATAAACCCAGTAAACCATCCAATTTGCAGCAATATGACATACCCTCCAAGATAAACTGGTTGTAGATGAATAACGTGGAAACATAAATGGACTTGATGTAGGGGTTGTGAGCTATAGAGTTACTTAATGAGGGAAGTATGTGAAAAATAATGACTGGCTCTAGAAGAGTTGAGCTGTGATTTTATTTTCTGGAAGGAATAAAATAGTGGGGGTTAGCTGTCTAGTAGGGCATAACCTTGTCTGTAACATTAAAATTATATCATTTACAAAATGGAGAATGTTTACCTTTCTATTTTCTAATGAGAGGCAAGGGAAAAGCATGCATTTAGCTAATGCAAAAATGGTTTAAATGCAAATTAGAACTGCAAACTGTGTATACACATGTGTATATATACATATATGTGTATATATGTGTGTGTATGTATACATATATATGTTCATGTTTGATACTTTGTGCTTAATATTTATTGAAGAAACATATGTTGAAAATGAATAGGAAGCTCCAATTAGGATCTCTTTCTTTCTTTCTTTCTCTTCCTTCCTTCCTTCCTTTCCTTCTTTCTTTCTTTCTTTTCTCTCTCTCCCTCCCTCCCTCCTTCTTCTTTGAAAGTTTCAGTTTATTTATTTTGATGCTGCCTTACATAAAAAGAAAAATAATTTTAATAATTTCTAATTCAGTCCTTACTGAGACCCTTTCAAGCCATTAAATGTCAAGGTTCCTTTATGGTTTCTATAAAGACTGACTTAAGGTCTTCAAAGAGTACTGATTTTTGCTCTTTTTGATAGAGCAGTAACTGTGAATTAGTCACTCTCTTCTCTAACATAAAAAGGCTGCCTCCAAATAAATCTATTAACCAAGAATTCCAACAATTGTATTGACCTGCAAATATCACTGTGTAGATCTCACTTCTGGAAATGCTTTGTTCCAAATCATTTAATAAAAAGTTTGTATTTTCCAAAGATTTCACTACTTGAGTAGGCCAGATGTCCTGAAGGTGCTTCTCCTAATGAACCCCAGTGCTAAGCATGTAGTAAACCTCCTGAGCACCGATTAGTAATTGGGAAGGACTACGTTTTTTGATATTTACCACAGGCTATCATTATAGGCCAGCAGCTATTTACAAAATCTGCTATTTAAACATTTCCTTTCAACATTTTTTTCTTCGATGAAGAATCCTGACATCTAATCCAAGAAGTAAGAGTAAATCTGAAATATTTCCTTTCCTCTAAAAATGTTTTGGGAATTCCCTGGTGGTCTAGTGGTCAGGACTCCGAGCTTTCACTGCCAAGGGTGTGGGTTCAATATCTGGTCGGGGAACTAAGCTCCCACAAGCCATGAGGCACAGCCAAATAAATAAATATAAAAATAAAAATGTTTTGGTAAACCTACTCAAACTGTATCAAAGTGAGGTTTTTGCATTTGTCATTAGCAGGAATGGTCTCAACTCTTAATTTTCTCAAGAACAAGATGTTACACCCATGTAAAAGAGTGGTGTCAAATGACTTGATCTGAGCAGAGAACTTATGTGGCATTAGAGAGTCCAGACTTGGTGTGGTGGTTCAAGATAGGCTTCCAGAAGGAAGAGATATCTGAGCTAGGGGCTTAGAGGATTAGTAGAGAGGCCTTGGCAAGAAAATCGGGGGAGTGTTTGGGAGAGTAAAGACAAAGAGTTCTAAGCAAAGAAACCAGCATGTGCAAAAGCCCACAGGCAGGGGAGAGACTGAGAGTGGTAGTCTGTTAGGAAGGAAGTTCACTGGGGTCTAGAGCACAGGGTATGGAGAGTAATGGATGAAGTTTAGGTAAAACATAAACAGTAAGGAGGGACCTTGTTTAAGATTCATTAAGGACAATAAATTTCATTCTTAAGAGTAATGTGGAGTTACTAAAAGTTTTAAAGAGTAGAATGACATCAAATTTGCATTTCAGCTAAGGTTTAGGCAAAACTAGAGGCAGGAAGATGAGCTAGGAAGGCTGTTGAGGCAATTCTGTCAAGGCAAGAGGGTGATGTGAAGAACAATGGAAATGAAACAAAGTGTAGGGATGAAGGTGGATTTGTCTCTCCAACATGATAATAAGTTTCTTGAGAAAGGAAATGATGCCTCATACTTTTGTTTTTGAAATTTAGGAGATAAATCTCAACTTACATGCTCTCCTGACCAAGTGGCTTCCCTAAATCCATTAGACTTTAAAAAATACAGTCACCTAATGAAAAAGAATATGTATATTTTAATAGAAAGAATACTAATCAGGCCAAAACATATAATCACACTTTCATGGACCACATATTAAACCTTGAATTTTCTCATTAACTAAAGGAATTAAAGTACTATAGATTTGTAGATCTATTCTTTAGAAATTATATTTAATAACTGGTTAGATACACATAGCCATGATTTTAGCCATTAAACCAAAGAACTCCTTTAAGAGGGGGAGTGGGATTTGTTAGATTTATGGGGTTTAAGCATTCTTGAAAAAAATGCCATATTGTCATTTAAAACATTTTTACTTGGAATGAATGCTGGTTTTTAAGATTACTTCTGCTTACTAATTTTGTCAAGATTTTTCTCCTCTAGCTTATTATCTTCCTGTTTTTTTATATATAGCTTGCCTGCTAAGCACTTTTTTCCTTTCAACATCATGTTTTGGGTATGTTGAGATCCTACTAGTACTGAACGTTAATTTTATATTCTCTTATTTGGCCTCTACTTTTTTCACTTCTTCAATTTAATTTTTAGAATTATATTACTTATAAAGAAGCAAGAATGTTGACAAATCTTTGCTATCTTTTGCTCCTTTAGGGTTTCTTCTTTTAGAAATGCACAGTTTTAAATTTCTACATAGGGTTTTAGAAACATAGACCATCGCTCATATCTGTAAACAAGTAGTATTCCAAATAGTATCAGTGGTTTTAAATTAGAAAATCACTTTCCCTCAAAGAATAAGCATGTTAAATCATGGTCAGGTTTTCCAGGCTAATGGTAAGACCAACATATCAGACACTAAGAACTTTACACTTACAAGGCAGATACAATTATTTCTATTTTACAAATTTGTAAAACAGAAACTCATAAAATATTGGTAACTTGTCCAAGGTTGTAAAAGTAGTCAAATGCAGACTGAGATTAGAACCTAGGTCTGAATCCAAAGCAGCAGAAGCTGGGCTGCTTCTTTTAATGAATATTTTAAAAATGTCAATAATGGTATGTTAGCTTAAGTTCTTGATTCTGATGGCAAGAAAAGAGGGCAGGAAGAAAGAAAAATTTATCTCCCTTGCTCATACTTAGGGTGAGATCTGGTTTTAAAAAACAGAAAAGAAAAAAGAAATCATGGAATGAGTGGTCTTGGTCTTTGAGAGCTTCTCTCCTCTATTTCTCTACCCCTGTCATTCCTCTCAGTGTCTCCCCAGACCTTTGGTAACTTCATGCTACCCAAAGCTCCCGCAATAAAGTTTACCCAACTTCCTACCTGCTCCTCACATTACCCCTATTCTTCTTAGAATAACTGGTAGGTATTAGGAAGAAAACAGGCTTCTTATACTAACTCACACTTATTATATGAGGGACTGACATCTCATACTAATTTATTTATTTATTTATTTAGTCTGTCTCAATAGAATGTAAGCTCCATAAAATCAGAATGTTTGTCTTTTTTGTTCACTGCTGTATTTCTGATATCTTAGTGCCCAGCACACAGTAGACCCTCAATAAGAATGTACTGAATGAGTGAACTCCACAGAGATGTTTCCATTAAAAAAAAAAAAAAGAAGCTTAACTCAACTGAAAACTTAATAATGAATTTCAAGTTCAATATTCATACAATAAAAGATTTGGGCCATCTAGACAAACACTTTTGGAGGCTTTGGGGTCACTGTTTAGGCAGGCAGGCAGGCTCTGCTTGGGAATCAGCTTGTCCTTTCCAGCTCTGCCAAGCAAATTCTGTTTTTCATAGTCTCTTCCCATCTTCTCCTTTGGAACCCCAGATATTCCCAAGCTCCTTTGATTTTTCTGTTCCTGTTTTCCTGCACTACCAAGATAGTGGCTACGTAGGTTTGGGCAATGGTACATATGGCTCACTTGTTAAGTCAGGCAGGTACTTACAAGTCAGACACTGCCTGTATACATACCATAGTTTGACAAATTCATGAACATTCTGTAACCAAGTCTGGCTTTAAACATCCTGAGGCTTCTCTAAAGTGAAGTGACCGTAAAGTAAGTGTTGAGATATCAAAGTTAAGTGGGAGAATTCATTCATTACAACTTTTAGAGGCTAATTACTTTTCAGCATTGTTGTTGAAGTAAATAAGAAGGAATGGATTTAATCTGGAATAGGATGAGGTTCAAGAAAAAGATGAGTGTAGTGGGAAACTGAGAGTTAGGTCTTTATCCCATATGTTCTTGGGAGTTACTGAAGGTTTTAAAGAAGGACAAAAAGGAAATACCAACTCAAAAAAAAAAAAACCAAAAAGGTAATGGAAGATACTTAACGTAGGACATGGTCAAGTAGAAAATATTTCTCAGGCTGTGCATATATACTGTATTGTATTTAAAATAGTTTTTGAACATAGGCAGAACACTCTATGACATAAATCACAGCAAGATCCTTTTTGACCCACCTCCTAGAGTAATGGAAATAAAAACAAAAATAAACAAATGGGACCTAATGAAACTTAAAACTTTTGCACAGCAAAGGAAACCATAAACAAGACCGAGAGACAACCCTCAGAATGGGAGAAAGTATTTGCAAATGAAGCAACTGACAAAGGATTAATCTCCAAAATATACAAGAAGCTCATGCAGCTCAATATCAAAAAAACAAACAACCCAATCCAAAAATGAGTAGAAGACCTAAATAGACATTTCTCCAAAGAAGATATACAGATTGCCAACAAACACATGAAAGGATGCTCAACATCACTAATCATTAGAGAAATGCAAATCAAAACCACAATGAGGTATCACCTCACACCAGTCAGAATGGGCATCATCAAAAAATCTACAAACAATAAATGCTGGAGAGGGTATGGAGAAAAGGGAACCCTCTTGCACTGTTGGTGGGAATGTAAAATGATACAGCCACTATGGAGAACAGTATGGAGATTCCTTAAGAAACTAAAAATAGAACTACCATATGACCCAGCAATCCCACTACTGGGCATATACCCTGAGAAAATCATAATTCAAAAAGAGTCATGTACCACAATGTTCACTGCAGCACTATTTACAATACCCAGGACATGGAAGCAACCTAAATGTCCATCGACAGATGAATAGATAAAGAAGATGCAGCACATATATAGAATGGAACATTACTCAACCATAAAAAGAAATGAAATTGAGTTATTTGTAGTGAGGTGGATGGACCTAGAGTCTGTCATACAAAGTGAAGTAAGTCAGAAAAACAAATACCATATGCTAACACATATATATGGAATCTAAAAAAAATAAAATAAAGATGTTAAAATAAAATGGTTCTGATGAACCTAGTGGCAGGACAGGAATAAAGATGCAGACGTAGAGAGTGGACTTGAGGACACGGGGGTGGGGGGAGAGGGGAAGCTGGGACAAAGTGAGAGAGTAGCATTGACATATGTACACTACCAAATGTAAAATATATAGCTAGTGGGAAGCAGCCGCATAGCACAGGAAGATCAGCTCAGTGCTTTGTGACCACCTAGAGGGGTGGGATAGGGAGGATGGGAGAGAGGCTCAAGAGGGAGGGGATATGGGGATATATGTATACATATAGCTGATTCACTTTGTTACACAGCAGAAACTAACACAACAATGTAAAGCAGTTATACTCCAATAAAGATGTAAAAAAAAAAAATAGTTTTTGAGGAGCTGGATTTCATCTGTACCTAAAAACATACGTGAAAATGCTTTTTAAATTCTCAAAATGCTTCTGTTTGTGGGCACAAGGCAATAACTGGTTTTAATATGTAACCTATAATTTTAAGTCCAAGGAATATATTGGTCTGGCATAATATAAAAAATTATCTTCTCAAAATAGATTAAAATCAAACCTAATATCTTCAACTTATCCTGAGCCCACAGACTTTATGGAACTGAATTCTCAAGTGTTTACTTCCTTTATAAAACTGAATTTACCCATAGTTAAAATGTTTAGGCTAAATGCATATTAGTAAGTCATTTGCTTAATCACTTCTGAATTTTGAATGTTTTATTCATACTAGAGATAATCTTAATTCAAAGAAACAAAATCCTAATGACAATATTCTAAAATCTTTTAATCAAGTTATTTTTTGTTTATAACAGCTATCCTGACCTCCCTATCCATGCCCCTCGCCATGATTAGTACTACCAAGCTGTGAATAGAGTTCAACAATATGTGCTTTTCTAACAGCTCAAAGAACCCCCCACTCAGTTCCTTTGTGATAATCTTTAGTTGTAGGTCCTTTAATCCTTTAAACCACCTTCTTTCTTTGCCTCCTTCTGAGATCTCTTGTTTTTCAAGAGGGTATTAAGTTGTAGATCCTTAACCTCGTCACAAAGTACAAGGCCACATCTACAAACTACTTGCATATTACTAAGCATTTTAGAAATTAAATGCCATTCACTGGATTTTCTCATCTGTTCTTCTGCCCTCCAAAATCCTCACTGCACCTCTGTGGGCCATTTTCCCCTTTGCCCAAAGGATGTGGGTACATTCAGGGCACGGTAGTTCAACAAATATATTTATTTTCACTTACCACTACTATCTCTCTATTTAGCTAAGAATACTCAAAAAAAGAATGCAACTTTAAAAATTATGTTTTTTTTTACATGAGGTTAAGTTTGAACAGAATTCAAGATCATTTCACTTGTAGTAATAGAAAATCTGATTTTCCTAATTTTTGGCAAATAATTGAGAAACACTAAAATAGGATTTTATTCAGATATTACAAGTTGGAGAAGGTAGTATTCTTTTTTAACTTGTTATATCTCTAATTTAAAAAGTATGTTTTTAAATATCTGTTAACTTTATAACAGATAAAGCTGATTGGATAAAGTGAGTTTAGATATGAAGCCAAAGGGGTTTATAAGACCCTGCCCAAAGTGAAAAAAAAAAAAAAGTATGTTTTGGCATAGGTTTATGTATGGATGTCAGTGCTATTATTTTACCAATTAACAGAAATCTTAATAATACGTAAACACTTCAGTCATTCATTATTTATAAATATTTACTGAATGCCAATTATATGCACTTAATTTCTTAAATCCTATGAACAAGGAGAAACATCTTAATTTGAGATTGGACATCTATTTTATTTAGACTTAAATCTCTCACATAAGTCATACAGATTGGCAAATAGCTTGGGATTCTGTCAGGGATCATTAAATAGGGAGTCATCTACTTTAACGTCCAACTCTGAGAAAAAAACCAAAACAACAAACAAATAAGAAAACAAAAACAAAACCCCAGAAGGTATGGCAATCTCTTAACAACCCTTCTAGTTTTAGTCCCCTCAAATTTAAAATGAAGGGCAAATGAACTTCATGGTCTCTCATACTTTACTTCAGCTCTAAAGTTCTATTCTGTTATTATAATTCCTGATTTTATCAAGAATTAATATGCTTTACGCTAACCAGAACCTGGCTTCCTCCTACACCAGGCTTCTTTGTACATTACCAGTGATTTCAGAATTGTATTTCTTACAAGTACTTTAGAGATATTATGAAATATTATATTTGAGCTTTCTTTTTCAAGGTAACCTACAAACATCTATAAACAGTAAATGCATTGGAAACCACCAAAATAATAATTTGGATACTGGAGTAAATAAAGCTTCTTCCATCATCTCTGTGAGTATATGTTTGAACATTCTTGTAAATTTGTCAGTGGCAAGGAAGGGTATAGTTTGTGTGTTCTGGCCTTCTAAAAAACTCATGCCTGCCTGCATCTGCTTGAGTAAAACTATAGTAGTGAGTGGGCTGCTACAGCATGTAGGTACTTTGCTGTGTCAATCCAGATTTCTCTGATATTATGAATACAAGAAAATACAGAAATACTGTAACTATAATCCATAACCCCTTTATTTCAAATTTGTTTAAAACATAACATAACCTCATTGTTCTCACTAATTGGCTTGATAAATAATTTAACTTTACTTATTTGAACTTTAAAGAGATCACTTATTAATAAAACACCAGTTTTAGATATTGTATATAAATCAGAATTCTGGTAATACTGTTTCACTAAAGACTATGTGGACAAAAAAAAAAAAAAATCAGTAACACATCTGAATATCACTGTTTTATATACATGCCACATCTCCTGATCTGTACACTAGAACTCCCAGTAGGTTTGGAGAATCAATGCTAGTCTGTAGCTCCCTATGTTGTTCATCCAAGGCTTGAGTCAGGCTTTAAGGCTCAGAGAATGTTCCCAGGATTTCTGCTGGTTCTAAAAGAGTGCCGGGGAAATCTAGTTCAAAGTCTTATTCCCATCAATGCCAAATAGAGCCTTAAAGAAAAGGCTCTTGGAATCACAACAGTTCAATTATGGTTTACTGAATTACAAACCAAACTTGGCTTCCAGTAGAACTTTTATTTAGGCTGTCCCGGATTTGGTCTATAACTGAAAGGACTGTCAATCCTTCTAGCCTTTCTCCAGAAAACATGAATAAAGTCAGTCCCATCCTTCAGTGACATACATGCCAATATGATCAATAATAGCTTTTATCCTAAAACACAAAAAGTTGACCTAATAAATTCTTCAGTGATGCACTTTGGAATTGTTATTAACAATAAGGATATCCAAATAATCTTTTGTGTTTGTAATAGGCAGGTCTTTAAATAATGTATTTGCTCTTTACAATTAGAACGTGCTTTAAATGTCAGAAAATTCAACTTTCAAGTATTCAACCAGATTAAAAAAAGAACCACCGTACTCTAATTTGTGCATTACAAATGTACAATTAAAATCTTAAAACCTTAAAATACTGCACACTAAATTTACAAATTGATGGGTTAAAAAAAATCTAAACTTCAAAAGATAGCAGAAAAAAGTATGTGGATCGGAGAAAGAGCAAAGCAGAGTCAAAAGCAGCGCAGGATACAGTTCAAATAGGTCACATTCAACTTTTGACTTTCCCAAAGAACAAAAAAACAAGCTTAGCAACAGTTTTCAGCCAATCAGAAAGCAGACAAACAGGTAAGGACTCAACCGATCCAGATACCAATGAAGTCCAACCTTCAGTGTTTTTTTTGTTGTTGTTGTTTTTTGCTTTTTTTAAAAAAATTATATAGTGTCAGAGCAGAACACAAGTTATAAAACAGGATAGACTGTCCTGGGTTAAAGAAAGATAAAATCTCTTCACCAACCCTTAACAAAATATATCAGATTTTAGTAATGTAGTGATAATTTTGTTTACATCCTTATTGTGCCAGATCCTGTATAAAGTTATCTTTAAAATATTTGTGTATTTGTAATAATATATAGAATTTTGTGGGAAATTTTCTTTCTTGTCTGTGCATAGAGGATAAGGGTAGGAAGATGTATAAGATTCTTTTCTTCTTAAATTCCTTAATACTCAATTTCTAAAATTCACGGGGGATTGGTGGGGGGGACCCAATAAGAAAATGCTACAGTGCAAATCCAAAAATGTAAATATGATTAAAAACAACCACATACAAATACAGCCTTCAAAACAATCAAGCAAACAACAAATTGTACAGTGCCATTCTATGTAATTTTTCCTCCTTATTTCTATCACTCAATACATATTCTTGAGAGAAGAAAGTTTTCTGAGGATTTAGAAGGGATTTTCAAAGAGTTACAGATTTCATCATTGTAATGTTTAGTGCAAACCTCAGTATTTGCTCAAATTGACAGTGTTACTTGCAATAGAGACACAAAAACACTGTGAAACAATAGTTAATAATTTTCTTCATTCTGCTTTTGGCTTGCCAAATTTATAAAGTATTCTAAAGCAGTTTCTAATATTTTCTGTAAAAATCTTCAAGAACCACCTTTTGTTTTTTTCTTCAAGTACTGCTTAAATCATTTGCTAGTTTTAGTTCCCTAAAAAAAAAATTACTTTAAGTAGATCAGCTTGACTTGCCATATCATCAATTATGTACTGAACTTACCATGCACTAAAAAACATAAGAGATTTGCTACTGATACTGTAGGGTGCTGTCAAAAATGTATACATGTATACTTCCTCTCAATATTTCATTGTATTCTATACATCCCTAGGAAGGTAGGGGGAAATTAAACAAATATTTGGAGACTAACTCTAGGTTTTATTTATTGGCGATATCCTTACTTCATCCTTTTCCTCTGTCCTCAAATGTCACAGATAACTAAGCTATGCTGTATCAAGAAAAAAAAGTATTTTCAATACATCATTTGGGAAAGAGACACTCTACATCAAGCTCGTATTTTCCTCGGGCTCTGAAGCCTTAATAATTTAAAACAGTATCCATCCAAATATTAATGAAAGTTTCATCAATTACTTAACACTTATATATCTATACACCAAGGATTGGTTGTATACGTTTCTGTTAAATTCATAAACCTCTATATGTATGGATATATTGGGCCTATTTATTCAATATTCATTCAACCAATATTAATTAGGCATCTACTATCAGCCAGGCATTTTTTTTCTTCCCAGTCTACCTTCTTTAAAAATAATATCCATACCTTCTTCCTTTCTCCAACTTCTTATAATTTCCTTATAAGATCCACCTACTGTAGTCTTTTCGCTCCTAAAGGGACACTTGGACTGAGAAATGCCTTAAACTGCAAAGGCAAAAAGGTACAAAGGGCTTGGAAAGCAGGATTCTGTGTTATGCAAAACATCTGATTGTTATTGTAGCACTTAGGTAACTGACTGCCGGTTGATGGAGAGCTTCAAAACCAGTAACTCAGATTTTTAGTCTAAGATTTGATTTGATTTTTAGACTAAGATTTGAAGTAGATAGATGCTACAATTCATGGTTGCAGATTTAGTAATATTAACAGCATAGCTAACACATATTTTAGTTAGTATGTGCCAGGTACTGTTCTAAATGCTTTACATGTTTTAACTCTTAACCCTTATAATAACCCTATAGGTAGATGCTATCTTCATTTCAGAAATGGGAAACTGTGAGACAGAGAGGTTAAATACCTAAGGTCACATAGCAAGGGGCTTGAGCAAAGGTTAGAACTTAAGCCTGTCTGACTCCAAAGGCATGTTCTTTCTACTATACCATGATGTTGTCTGATAGTTTCCTTTCCACTGTTAATATTTCAGTGATTGTATGTCCATTAGGAAAGTGGCCAAGGGACCATGAACTTTTCTCTTCATCTCTCCCTATCTTCCCCTGTACTATTTTCCCTAAATCTCTTTTGTATAATTGACTGTTCACCCCACCCTCTGTGACCACCCAAGTCATTAGAACATCATCCCTTTCTGGGAAATCGAGACTGACTCCCCACTGAGCCTACTGCCAGAATAAGAATGCTCCATAACATCTAGAAAACATTATAACATTTTATGTAAAAGGGCAAAATGAAAACATAAATGAAGACAAATTGGCACACAATGATTAAAGTCACTTTAATAGACTTAAAACATAAGAAAATATGGTAATTTTTCTTAGTGGTTAAATACTGTATTGCCTACTCAAAAAAAAAAAAAAATAGAATTCAGAGTGATTTGGTAGGATTAAATCTAATGATTATCTACACACACACCCCTTAAAAATGTTTTCTTCCACATTTGAAAATCAGTAATTTTGGACAAAATAGGTGATTATTATAGACTATTTATATAGTAATATCTCATTATACCTGAATTGACTCGTTTGACAATCTCAAGAAAAGAATCTAAAACAAGTAAGAAAAAAAAAAAGTAAAATAGATGGCACAGAGTATATATACCAAAGAATATGTACTGTACTCAGAGGAAAACCTTTGGTTTACCTCTCTTAGACACAATTTACTTTTATTTTGTATAAAATTACAAAAAGCTTGTTTATTTAGTTTCTAAGTCCACAGTAATTTAGAAGGAAGTAGGGACTACTACTGTTTAAACTGACAGAGAAAGAATGATAGTCAACCATTTGATCACAAGGGAAGAGTCAGAAAAATTCTAAAAAGCAGAAATAAGAACTTGGACAGTACAGTAGTAGGCCATTTACTAAAAGTGTACGTTTTTTTTTAAGATTTTTTTTTTTATGTGGACCATTTTTAAAGTCTTTATTGGGTTTGTTACAATATTGCTTCTGTTTTATGTTTTGGTTTCTTGGCCGTGAGGCATGTGGGATTTTAGCTCCCAAATCAGGGATCAAACCTGCACCCCCTGCATTGGAAGGTGTAGTCTTAATCACTGGACCGCCAGGGAAGTCCCCTAAAAGTGTACTTTGATGTAAGCCTTAAGGAGCTCTGACAGCACCACTCTCTGACAGATTAGGGTAATAGCTAACCTCCATAATAAAGATTCTTACTCATGTTGTAAAAAACACCTACAAATATTTCTATAAGAAATATAATTTAAAAGGTATGGCGAAACTGGCAAAGTAACAGCAATCCTCATAAGTCAAAAATGACCAATAGGAGGAATCCAAGGAGGTAGGGATTACTGATGCTGGTGGCTATGAATCCCCAGTAACCTAGAGCAGCAGCATAGGGAACAGATGACAAAGCCTAGGACTTGGGAAACTGGGGGGTGCCAAACCCCAAAAGGCTAAACTATCATTGAAAGCATTAACTAGGAAAAACACCCCATCTACAAAAGGAGGTAAAAAATTTGCCTGTTTCAACTTTTGTTCTTGGTAGAAGGGGTAAAACCTCCTCTGAAAATTTATAAGCACAAAGTGGCTCACATATGAGGAGCTGGGGCCTTAAATCCCTTTACCTACCAGGTCTTAAAAGAAACAATCAAAAAAACAAGGCAAGGATTCAGTTAAAGTGGTTTGGTTATGTCCCCCAGGCTCCAGTCAGAAATATAGATTATCTCTGAAGGAGATAAAATTCTGATGAATATGAGCTTACAATAATAAGACATACCTTGAAAAAAAGCACCATTAGTGAGGTCTGAAGAAACAATAATCACCTAAGACCTGCAAGACTTCAGGTGTTAGAATTATAGATGCAGAATACCAGTTTAATATGTTTCTTAAATTTTTAAAGGAAATTGAAAGTATGGATGAGGAACAAGAAACCATCAAAAAATAACCAGATTTAAAAATGAATCGAATACAGACTTTATAATAATTGAAACAAAATTCAATGGATAAACACTGTATTCAGCATAGATGAGGAGAAAATTATTAATAAACTAGAAAGTAAATCTGAAGAAACAATCCAGAATGTAGCACATAATACAAAGAGATGGAAAATATGAAAGAAGAAATAAAAAACATGGAGGATCGAATAGAAGGTCTAATATATATCTAATTGGAGTTCTCGAAGGAGAAAGGCAATATTCTAAGAGATGATGGTTGAGAATTTTCCAGAACTGATTAAAGACATCAATCCTCATTTCCAGGAAGCACAATGAATCCCATACAGAATAACTGAAAGGAAATATATACCTTGACATAGAGTAAAACTGAAAAATTCCAAGACAAAGGGAAGATCTTAAAGGTTATCTAAGAGAAAAGTCAGATTACCTACAAAGGAAAAACTAAACTGACAGTCTAATTTTTAACAATGGAAGCCAGAAGATCGGGGAATAATATCTTTGAAGCACTGAGAGAAAATGGCCTTTCTTGAATTATACTAATATATGAAACTATCTTTTAAGAAAGTGAATGCAAGAAACACATTTTAAGAGAGAAAAAATAAGAGTCTACACAAATATATCCTCACTGAAGTAGCTTCAGTTCAGGAAGAAGCAAAATGATCCCAGTAAGGAAGTGGAAAAAATGCTACATGTCAACAAAGAAAAGGTTCTTTGTACTTAAGATTTTCAATTCATGTGTAAAATTCTCACCTAAGTAGGATAGTACATTCCCTAAGGATCTTAGATAGGTTTGTATTGAATATATGTTTCCATTTTATTTGCTTAGAGTGGAATGGCCAGCTCATATAAAAAGCATAGGTTTAACTTTCTAAGGAACTGCCAAACTGTTTTCCATAGTGGTTGAACCATTTTTACATTACTGCCAGCAGTGTATGAGAGTTCCAGTGGCTTTACATCTTCACCAACTCTTAGCATAGTCAGTATTTTTCATTTCAGTCAATCTAATGGAAGTAGTGCAGCGGTTCTTAACTGAGGGTGATTTTGCCCTGTTAGAGGACATTTGACAATGTCTGGATACATTTTTGGTTTTCACAACTGGTAGGTAGGTCAGTTGCCACTGACACGTACCTGGTATGCTAGGGATTCTGCCAAACATCCTAAAACACACAGGGCAGCCCCTCACAACAAAGAAATACTTGGTCCAAAATGTCAAGTGCTGAAATTGAGAAGCCCTTGTGTAGTAATAATGCATTGTGGTTTTAATTTGCATATCTTGGATAACTATCGATATTAAACATTTTTTTAATGTGCTTATTGGTCATTTATATATCTTCATTCATGAAGTGACAGTTCAAATCTTTTGTTAATTTTTTTTTTAATTGGGCTGGTTGCCTTCTTGCTACTGAGTTGAAAGTGTTCTTTATTCTGAATACAAGACTTTGTCTGATATATGTGTTGCAAATATTTTCTTCTAGTCTATGTCTTGTTTTGATGATTTTCTGCTACATTAACTCCATACAGCAAAAAATAAAGTCATCTTTCTTCCAGAGACGAGAGCAGGTGGATATTGAAGACAGGGTTAAATAACAGTTTTTCTTTTGGTATCCTTGGCTCATAAAAAAGCACTTCTTAAAAAGCAATATTAGTTGATGCCACATGGAAAACTGGGCAGCACATACCATAGAGACAAAGAGAATCTAATACTTAAAAATGATTCCCCCAATCCTAGGACCTGGCACAGAACAAAGACTGGGCCATGTAAGTAGTGTGTTGAACAAAGAGATACTTTTAAAAAGTCCCCAAACTACAGTTATTTGTATCAGAAAATAATAACACCACCCAAAACATGCCAAAAAATCTGCAGAAGAAGAAATGAAAAAATGGTACTGGAATCACACAGTGGTGCCTATTGGTGACGTGAGAGAAGGTATCTTTGAACTGGGTTTGAAGATTACCTTGAAAAATGTACATTAACTGTCTCATGTACATTTAGAGTCTAAACTGTTCACTTGATAATCGTCTAAAATTCTTACAGTTTCAAGACTACTCTGAAATAGAGATTTAGTGTATGAAAATGATGATTTTTAGGATACTTTCTATCCTCTGCTTAAGAAAATTATTTATTATAGAACATTTGCAATAATGTAAGCAGTAAATGGGGAACCAAAGTAGCAAAAATGGTCCTGAGTTCTATAAGGAATTTCAGAGAGCTACTATTTCTAAAGATTATATAGAGCTCCGTGTCCTAGATTTTTTCCCTAGCTGTTGATGACTAAAGACACCATTAGGAACAATGGAAACCATGGTTTAAAACACAGTAATTGTACCGAAAAGGTGGTCTCCAGACTAAATGCACTTGATTCATGGCAATTTTACTTCTCAGAACAATTCTTATGAGTAGCAGGGATGATTTTGCTTTATTAAATATTTTTCTTGAGTGTGAATTATTGCCTAAAATGCCATGAATACTGAATTTTAAATGTTGCCATTTTTTCTACCACTTCCCCTCCCCCGTAAACACTCCTTTTTCCCAATAACAAGCAGATTTGTCTACTCTCTGCTTTTCTTAGTAAGGAAAGAAATGTTCATTATTTTCCTATATAAATTTGCATTCAATTAAAGTCTATTTTCCTGAGCTTCTTCAACCCCCTCAGTAAAGTTCTTAGATACAGTCAAAGACTGACAGATAATGTAAGTTCTTAGATAGTAAGGTAACCAACAACAGTATGTTGGGTCCCTTCTTTCCCCCTAGTACAAGTGGTAGGTAATAATTAATAAAATGGCCTTTTAACTTGGCCATAGCTTTCCCTGACACTTGGGATTAGAGGCATGTGTCGGCTTCCTCTGATTCCCCATTCTTTGGTCCTGCAATAGCATAAACAAGATCCCTAGCCCTCGAACTCTCAGAATCTGAGCTTTAAAACCTGACAAGTCACTGACAGGACCCCCTGATCTGAGAATCTGGTCTAAGGAGAGGTATAAAAATAAAAAATAAGAAGAATGGGTTCTGGAGAAGCAGGGATATCAGAAAAACTACTTAGGACTATGAATGCCCACAAAGGCCTGAGCAGTGCTCTATGTCCAGAGTATTCATGTAAAGGTGTAGATGCTAAGTAATTGTTTCCTATGCATGCAGAGTATGCTAGGAGAAAAAGACAGTGGGAGATTTCTTCAGTGTATCAATAAATTAGGCAACTGGACTTTTTCATGTCTCAAAATACTATTTTCTCGGCTGCCTAAAATGATTTCATCCATAAGTTTGAGGACAGGGCAGAAACAGATGAAACAGAGGAAGAATAAAAATGGCCAGGACCTGGATTAGAGAGAAATATGTCACAAAGGAAAAATAACTGTCTGAAATTCTCAAGATCCTAAGGTCTTGGAAGGAACCATAAAATCTCACATTATATAATGAATATAACTCTATGTAACTGTGGAACAAAATGAAAATGTATATAGAGTTTTACAGTCCACAAATTTCCCATGGAGTGACTGCCATTTCTCACAACCACCTTGTGAGATGGATCTCATTATTCCTGTACTAAGAAGAAACTGGCCAACCTTTAAGTGGCAGAGGTAGAGTCAGATGCAGGTCTGTCTGACTTCAGGTCCAATGTCCTTTCCTTTCCCCTACTCAACAGTTTAAAATGCAGCTTCCGAGCCCGCCCTCAGGGAGCTTACAATCCAGTTGATGATAAAAGACTCAGAAACAATGAGGACAACACTAGGCAATGTGTAATTCTGTGTTAAATTACATGCTACAAACTGAAAATATGCAGCAATGGAGAGTCAGTAAAGGCTTGAAAGATGGGTAGAGGGGAATGGCACAGGGGAGAGAACAAGCTTGATGAACTCTAGAGACTGAAAGGAAATTGTCTTGTCCCTGGCAAGGGATATGAGTTAGTAAGCAGTGGGAAATAAGTTAGGGTCAGTTTTAGGGAGCCTACAAAGCCAGCGAAAGAGGAGACTAGAGAAAGAAAAAGGCAATAATGGAGCCCTAAAAGCTTTCTGAGTAGTGATATAAAGTGGTGAAAGTGGTGACTTTCACAAGTGTACAAGATGAGCCCAGGCAAAGGAAACCTGAGTACATCTAAGGAAGAGGTAGTGAGACTAACTATTCCCCTCCTCTTCAGCCTCACGACTTTATCTAACTTCACAGTCTACCCACAGGGATCATTCCTGGACTTGTGCACACGCTCTTCCCTCTGACCACAATTCTGTTCCCTCTAATCCAGGCCCACTTCTCACTGTCAGTCTGAAGTTAAAAGTCATTGCCTTGGAGAAGCCTTCCCTGTCCTCCACGCCCACTGAGCACAGTAAATATCTCCCTTATATACTTCCCTGTTAAAGCACTTATCTCTCTGCACTGTAATTCCTAGTGGGCTAGCCAGTCTCTCTTATTAAACTGAAAGCTCCAAAGGTAAGAAATGACCCATCTTGTCCCGCACTGAATCCCTTGGTACATAATGGGTGAATCAGAGGAAGTAAGGAGGGGTATAAGATCAGGAAACAGATTTAGGGCTACTTTCCCTAAGATTATATGAACAGGTAAGAAGACAGATACATGTATAGCCATGCTTAAATAAGGAAGAATGTAATGTGGAAGATAGCCTCAATGTCAGTGAAAGAGATATTCCAAGCCTTCTTTCCTTCTATCTATCCAAAACCCCTTAATGAAGGAGAGGGTTGGATCAGGGTCATGACAAAGGTAGGAAGAAGATATACTTTTTATAACCACTGCTTGAGGATAATAGGCTGTAATTTTTTTAAACCACATTTTGGCCTTAAAGGGAGCGAAGAATTTAAGAACTTTCATTTAACAACTCTCTACAGGGAACACAATGCTTTGCAAGAACCCACACAGGATATTTCAGAGCACACTAAGACGAAAGAAACATAATTCCAGCCCTAAGAAGCTTTATAATCCAATAAAGAACCACACACAGTGGAATTATGTTAAAGGTATAAGCAGTGCTATGGCTTCAGATGAGGGGAAGAAGTCAAGAGATCATAAAAAACGTGTCAAGCAGGGAAATGAGGTGACTGAGCTTTGATTTTAGAAGATCAGGAGAAACTTCTAGGATGGTCTGAGTTGTGGGGAGAAGCTAAGGGGAGGTAGACTTTAAGACAGTGTAATGGTCTAGTTAAGGGGTAACTGGATGTATGCCAGAGTGATGAGAGTAGAAATAGAATGCAAGAGACATATTCTGTAAAGTCAAGAAGGCAGAATCTTAAAAATTGATTACGAATGCCTTAAACTTATGAGTAAGGAAAATAATGAGTTGAGGTGATACCTGAATCCTCACTGCTAATGTGAGACGAATTTTTGAGTGGGTAAAGGTTGCTCCTAAGGTGACCTCCCCGCCAAAAAAATTGATTATGAATTAGAAGAAAATTTATTTCCCAAGAAGCCTTTTGCTTCTTTCCACTTTGTACCTCAACAAATACTGTATAAGGCAAAGGTGGTGTTGTCAAAGATGGTTTTGATGAGATGCTTATGGATAAGATAGTGAGGTTGCTTTTATTTGTGACTGTTCACTTACAGACAGATGCCTCCAGCTGTTTTTATTCCATAATGTCCCTCTGAAATTATCTTTAGAGCTTAAAGTAGTATGATTAAGTGAAAAGAATCAGTACTCAAAATGAGAAGATCTTTTTCTATGTAGATACAAGGTAACAATCAGATAGATTATACCATTAAACATTTATAAAGAAGAAGCAGTAAAGTATAATGACTAGAAGCATTGGCATTAGAGTCCAACAACCCTGGGTTCCAAGGAAAAATTAAATCTCTTTTAGCCTTGATGTCCTCACCTGTATAATGCGAATGATAATATAGTGACCTTAGAAGGCCAGAGGATTACATGAAATCACACACAGTGACTGGAATAATAAGTGGTCAGTAACTATTAGCTCTGAGAGCTACACAGTAAGAGCTACAATACATCAAACCAGCAGTCCTGTCTTATTTAAAACATAAATTAAATAACTCTTTAGCACAGCATTTGTGAAATACTCAAATTTTACTCATCCTTTTGGTGTTTGGGGCTTGAACAATGTGCATTTAAGATTAAAATTATTAGGTATCAATGTACTTTTTAAAATTTAGTATTTGTAATGCTGTTTCTTCTAATTACAATGTTTACTAAGTATCTGCAAATAATTTAATATCAAGCACAACCTAGCCTTAACGATTTTACACATTAAAAGAGAATCTATATTTTAAAAACAATACTGTGTTTTCTATAATAATTCTTTGTATACCTTTTATTATTGATATTTTTCCAAGAAAATCCATTGGTCAATGTGGTAGAGATGGCTAGTTGTCCCTAGTGCCGATTCTCTGCTTCTTCTATGGTTAATAAAACCCCAAATCTTTAGTTGGGTATATTGCCACTCAGAGAAAAGACAAATTATCCAGCTCTCCTTGCATCTAGGTGTGACCAAGTTGGTAAACTTTGGCCAATGTGATTATAAAGGGTAATGGAGTGTGCATAATAAATGTCACTAAAGTGAGGAAGCATATGCTTATTCTCCTAGTAAATTTTTCCTCTGTCTGGAATGTGGATGTGATTCTGGAGCTGCAGTGGCCATCCTGGATATCTGTCTTAGAGATGAAGCCACATCTTGAGGCTGCTGGAAAAACACAGAAGGGATTTGGGCACCTGATGATTACATGGAGCTTCTGAATCAGTCCTGGACTGCCTTCATTTACATGAGAAAGAAAGAAACTGTCCTGTGTAAGAATTATTATTTTTTTTTTAAGAATTCTTATATTGCATTTTCTGAACTGGCAGCCTAATGTAATCCAATCCTAAAAAATACAGACAAAAAGAAAGCCAAAATTTAAGCTCACTTGTTTTCTTAGTAAGTTTGTTCTCAACTTATACATGCCTGGTCTTTTTATGTCCCCTTTCTTCTTATTCCTACTGTAAACTCCTGGACGCCTGCAGACATTACCTTTGATTCATTTCTATGGTGTTAAGGGAGGGAGGGAGAGGGGGTGAGTTCATTCAGCTGCTCCACCACTACCACAGTTATATTCCTAACCTATTCTTTAGTCTACCCCCACCCACTCTAGAGTCTATTTTGCTCTTCATCCTAGAATTTCAACTCCATAAAAGAACTGTCCTCAAAAACACCATTTATTTGTTCATTACCCACTCAACATATTTTGAGTGCCTACTGTATTCTGTTAGTTGATGAATAAAACAGACCCTGACTTCAGACAGCTAAGTCAGGCAATATTTTAAAATGCAGATTGAACTGTGTTCTATTATTTATGTACTACAACTCTATGGTCCCAAATTTTACTAAAGGATCAAAGTGAAAGTAAGTGAACGTAAAAGATTGGGAAAAAACAGATATATGGAGAGGGAGCAGGAAATAAGGAGGTGTGGAGGAGGACTCTCAGGGACAAAGGCAAGATGTAACCGTATAGCAAAGGAAGAAGGAGGGAGAAGGGAAAGGAACACACATTCAATAAATTTTACTGGGCTTCATACATCCTTAAAACCTCTTTCATGTGTTAGTGATTAATAGGGACAAGCTTATTGTTAAACTTCTGGAACCCTTAGAGCATAGCAACCACCCTCATTATTATATCTGCTGTTTGCATTGCTAGAAGCAAAGACCTTCACAAACCCTCAGAAAGCTCCCCACTATTCCTTCCCAATCCCAGTGCCTATTTAGAACTTCTACCCCTTCTCACCTCTAACTGGAACCTTCTTCTACCAGTGTCGCCTGAGGGAAGAGGTGATTCAGTAGAATGGGGAGGGAGTGTTGTTGAAATCCCCAATCAAAATTTAGGTTTAATTTTCTCATACAAACACTGCTAAAATAGAATATAAACATCATTTGTGCTTTACTGTTTGGCAATAGAGCAGTAAAAATTGGCTTTATGGGTTGTCTTTAGGATTTGCCAGAGTGAGAAAATAAGTTCTAAGTTTTAAATAATTAATACGAATTTTAACTTCGGAGTGTCGTCCCACTGTGAAACATAGAAAACCTGAAAATCATTCTTTGCCTAAAATATAAAGATGGTACTATTGCTGGACACACGGCTCCAGAAGAATGAAAAAACAAAAACAAAACACCCAAACAACTCAGCTACTGATGTCGGGATTTTGGTGCTTTTTGTTGTTGTTGTTTTTATCTTAGGTGAGGGAACATGTATTTATTAAATACTACTAAACCAGTCTGTGACATTTAGTTCTTAATACTCTACAATACGACATTATGAAAAAATTTTTTCTTAGATTGTGGTTTTAACACTTCACAAGTAGTTTCTTTTCCTGTTAACTTTTCAGACAACTCTGCTTAAGCTTGAGCTAAATACCTGGAGGAAGTGCTACCACAATTTTAGCTTTCTTGTTTCCAGTTGAGCAGTATTATTCTCAGTATTTCTCCATTAGGAAAGTATCATATGTTTACTTTCTAGCCTAATAAAATTGCTTTAACCTAATAAAAATTTTTGTAGTATATAAAAATTAATATGAAATAATTATGGTAAAATAAACAGTTATAAATCTGAAACAGAGAAAAACAGGAACACTGTCCCACCAGTACTAGCAAAAAGGCTTATAGGATGCTTAAAAACTTTCTTTGGCTTTTGTTTAGCACCTGAGTCAGGAAACTCAGGGTCCCTTGTCTTTTTCTACAGGGTCCCTGTCCATAACATGCAGCCAAAACATAACACTTGTTATATTCCTGATACAGCATAAAAAAGCAAGAAAACATTCTAAGTAGTAAAGACAGTCTTTTCCTCCCCCATGGACCATAAGTCTAGAAAAACAAGTTACCTCATTTATGAACCATGCTATTTAAGACTCTGTGATGCAACAATATTGCACTACTATTTTCTATAAAAATGTATTCTTCCAATTAAAATCTTAGCTCAAATGTTGGCCAGCAAAGTCCTAAAAATCTAGTTTTTTTCCCTCTTATTCTATCAAATTGGATTTAGGGAACAGAAAAAAGTATGTTTTTATTTCACACAGTAAACATCATTAGGCCCTAGAAACTATAAATCTCTACTAATTGGTATCTTTGCATAGCAGTAGTTATGGCAACCTTAATTCATGGGGATGACTTTGAAGTACTGCAAGATATTAAAATCCCCTCTGATTAAACAACGCAATTATATATTCAGCATCTAGTCCACATCTGATATAATAATCACAGATTTCAGAGCTAAAATAATTATAAAATAAACTGAGTGAAGCTAGAATTGCAATTTGGAGAGTGTCTAAATACAAATACTTTCATTCTATAAATGAAAAAATTGAGAACCAGAGGTGAAATACAGTTTTAATGTTGATGTATTTATCATATTATAGTTTTGAGAAACTTGGAAATCTGTGTGTAAAATCAGGGCTGGTCTTAGGATTTGATAGAGTAAATGGCTGCTTACTTGGTGTAATTTTAGAAGTGCTATTACCAAAAAAAAAACACATAAAAATGTGTCACCCAAATTTTCCCTCAGAAATGGAAATAGTAAAATGATACCTAGTTGTCTTTCTTTTACATATTTAGTTGAGGTTTAATAATGCCTATAATTCTATAAGCAGATTAATTCCATTATTTTCTGTTAAAATGCAAATATAAAACTCATATAAAAGAAAAAACTCACACTATATAATGGATTCAAACCTTACATAGGCATGTAAGGTGAAAATCATGTAGATAAAATTATCCTTGAAAATCTCTTTTGAAGGTACCAGACTGAAGACAGATAGTCCACTTCTTAATAAGTCCAAAGCAGACATTTTGTCCCTCAGTATTAGAGCTGATGACTGTTTATTTGGTTCAACACCAGTTGGAGTCATTGGCTTGTGTTCAGGAGGCTTGTATAAAAAAGCCTTGTGTAAAAAAAAAAAAAAGTCTTTTAACACTTGAAATACGCTCAGAATGGTGAGACGCTCACTCTATGAGAAGTGAGCAGGAACTCAGACCAATGGAGAACATAGCAGATTTCTGTTTCTTATTTTACACTCACTCAGGGGCATATGCTCATTGAGTGTAATGTTAGGCAGAATTGCCTATGATATTTATATTAAAAATACATTCTGCCTCACACTGAAAATTCTTTTGATGAACAAGAATAGTTACATTTGCATAAGTTAAATGTATGAGTGATGTAATTCCACTGTAGGGGTCAGTTCTTTCCTTAAGACCAGGTTTTGATGGCCTATTAGGGCAGTAGAGAAAAGAACAGGTTCTGTGTCTGTGAACAAGGAAAGATCCCATGGAGGGTGGGGAAAGACCATGGTCAAAGATAAATTTTGCCTACTGCACAAATTTGTTTAGAGTATAGATACGCATATGCTGCATAAAACCTTTAAGTTGAAATACCCTACTAACCATAATATCCCACATTCTCAAACATGACAGATAACTGAGAATTTACTATAATTTCCCTTCACCTGTGCAAATAGTAACTATTAGTGTGAAAGTATCATCTTTATATTTTACTGTTTTCAGTTCAAGATGAGGCCCAATTTTAAAAAGTTAACTTGGAGGGGAGAACATCAAATTCGTAAAACACAGTGTTGTCTTGTGGCTTTTCTACTAAGTACTGCCAGCAAGTGCCGGCTTCTTTATCTAGCTAAGCACTGCTAAAGTGTCTAAAGTGGGAGGGGTCATAGTCCTATCACTAGTAGTAAAAATCCTAAGTTACTAAATTATATAGAGACAATTTACATGTACAGAGTCTAAACTCGTTGATCCAAATAGCAAAATGAAGTTGACAGAAATGGGAACAAGTATTTTCATGAATTTACAAACTAAGTTTCTATTAAGAGTTCTTTTGGCTACAAATTCAGTTTTTCAAGAAATTTGTTGATAGTCCTCTTTCTCCTAACTAGAGTATTGTTCATGTAAAAAATACATTAGTCAAGTGAATTATTGTGGCCTCAAATCTGAAAAGGAAACAGGGATGGGAGGGGGGAGAAAGCACATTGAGGGGGGTTATTTCGTGGCCACACACTGCACCATGGCTGTGGCTGGAATTTCACAAATGTGTATGTACCACCAGCCCAGTGGAGTTCTTTGGGAGAATACAGATGGCTGAGCTCACTTAGGAACCATGATTGGGAAAACAGCTAACTGGAAATACATGGCCAATTGATACGAGGTGTTATCTTTAGCATGAAAACCCCAGTTATGGGAAGAGAGATTATTATTTGAATTGCTAGTCTTCAGCTATAGCACTAATGAAAACTATTTAAGGAACAACAACAACAACAACAGCAACTCCCCCTTTCACAAAAGAAATAATTTAAGTTGGCAGGTCTCTTATTTATATGATATCAACTTTTTATTATATTTAAATATACTTCTTTAATTGATGAGGCACAAAAGTATCAAACTGAAGGTTTTTTGGGGTGGTGATGGGAACTGAGAAAGGACAAAAGGGTTGAGTTTAATTAATGTTCAGACTTCTGATTTCTCTGTCAACTTAGTTGTTAAATGTGGGAAAGTTATTACGAATTTATCATTTTGGTAGTGCTACGCTATTCTTCATGTAAACATTTGTCCAAGGACTCTTGAGGCAACTCCAGAAAATTACATCAGGTGTTTTGCTACAATGATTAAATTAAAACAAGAGTCCTTGGTATCACTTCCTTGATTTTATTTTAGCTTCTTAAAAACAAGTGAAATGTTAACCATCTATATGACAAACTAGTTTTTTTTAAACAACATATTCTCAGTTTGCAGAGTATTCATCATTTTAAATTGAAACATAAAAATAGCAGACAACATTTCACCATTTCTTCTCTCCAAGGACAACCCAGCATTTACCTGTACAAGTACTTGTGCCACTAACAAGTAACTAATGAGCCAAAGGAGGGATTTTGAGGGCAATGAAGAAGTGGTAGAAGTTTCTATAACATAAGGAATCAAGGTTCAATCACAAAAATTCCTCATGTCATGGGAAAACAACAGGGCCCATGATTAATATGTGAATAATATAGAATATTTTAATGATGTAGCACTGATTAGTTCAGAATTGATTGCTTAACTAAGAATCCTGGGATCTCTTCTCTCTTAAACCATGTCATAATCCTTGAACTATTTAAAAATTTCATAACAAAATATTCCAACACAGCATTGAGAAATTATCTTTTAAATGACAGCAGTAAAAAAAACAAAAGGCAGTAGACCTGGTGTATAAATTAATCAAATTAAAACAATCTAGCAGATAATTTTCTAAGCTTCTAATATCCTTATGCAAACCATTTAGGACACTGATGATGAATGTATGAATGTTTAGATAGGTAAATACATAAATATTTCTAGTTTTGGCTTAAGTACCACTGAAAAATGAGAAGATTTCTGCTGCATAAGATATATTTTATTAAACGTACATTTATAGTAGATAGTACTTCTACCACAAATTATATAATTGCAAGTATGTGAACTCAATATGCCTGTGTCTTCCTACTATAAAAAATTGAAACAATATAAACACTATAAATTAAGACCTATTTGGAAAGAATTTTTTCTAACAATGTTTTATTTTAAAAAACCTAACAATGTTTTAGATCAATTATTATAGATGAGAAATATAAAAGCCTGGTCTCTGTAGCCAAAGGACCAGGAAAAGGAGAGCCTAGTAAGACAGAACATTTTTCAGCAATAACCACTCTACTTCAGGAAACCACCACCACCAGCACCACCACCACCACAATAACAAAACTGTGGCCCTATTCTCACCCATGCCAGCAAAGGCTAAGTGGGGAGACTAGACTCCCACCCTTGCCCAGATGTAACAAGGTACCCTAAACTCCCTGCCAGGGTAGTGCCAGAGAAGGCCCAGTAGAGCTGGGATGTTTATCCCCACTGGGCAATAGTGCTTCTCACACCCCATGACTGGCAATGTTAGTGACAGAGACCATGTGGAGAGCCTGGACATCCACTCACGCCAGAATAAGCATTCCTCCTTCCCTGTTAGGGTGGTGTCAGAGGAGGCCTAGGGGAGAGTCAGGACTTTCAACATAGCCCTGTAGTAATGGGGCCACTTCCAACTTGTGGTGTCATGGGAGCAGTAACAAGGCACTCCCACTCCTTGCAATCAGGAAGGTGCCTTTGGAGACCTGATGGAGGGCTGGAACATGCACCCCTTCCCAGAAATAACATAGAATTCCCCTCATCCCTCTGCTTGAGTGTTGACGGAGGCCAAATGGGGAACCTGGATTTCTATCTCCACCTTGCAGGGAAGGCAGTGCTTGTTCCTCTCCCTACTGGAGAAGTTTTAGATAAAACCAACTAAAACAGAATACTAAAATAAGATCCAGAATTTCATTACATAATACCCCAAATGTACAGGTTTTAATTGAATATTATTTGTCATACCAAGGACCATGAAGATCTTAAATGGAATAAAAAAAGACAATCAATAAATGTCAATACTAGATGAAAAAGTCATTAGAATTGTTTTAAAGAAGCCATCCTAAAAAGTCTTCAACAGCAATTTAAAACACTTGAAACAAATTAAATATATAAAGTCTCAGCTGAGAAACAGAAGTTATGAAGAAAAGCCATGAAATGGAAATTTAGGGCTGAAAAATATAATAACTGAAATACAAAACTCAATGGATCAACTCAACAGCAAAATGGAGTGGACAGAGGAATCAGTGAACTAGAAGACAGAACAATGAAATTACACAATCCACACAACAGAGAGAAAATAGACTGACAAAAATACAGCCTCAGAGGCCTGTGGATCTATAACAAAAATCTAACATTTGTGTTATTGGAATCTCAGAAGGAAAGAGCAAAGACAGCAGGACTGAAAAGGCAATTGAAGAAATAATGGCTAAAAACTTCCCAAATTTGGCAAAAGATATAACCCTACAAATTAAGGAAGCTGAGTGAACTCCAAACAGAATGAAACCAACATTAAGACACATCACAGTCACTTCTGAAAAATAAAGACAAAGAAAAGCAGCAAGAGAGAAATGACACTTTACCTACAGGGAAAAACAATTTGAAGGACAACAGATCTCTCATCAGAAACCATAGAGACAAGAAGGAAGTTGCACAACATTTTTCAAGTGCGGAAAGAAAAAACTGTCAACCCAGAATTCTATATCCAGTGAAAGTATCCATCAAGAATGAAGGGGGAAACCAAGATATTCTCAGATAAAAGGAAACAAATGATAACACCAGTACACTGTAATAAGTTATGTATATAAAATGTCATATGTAGAGCAAACACTAAAAGATCTGTACTAAGAGATACACTCAAAAAAAAAAAAACAACCTATAGATAAATCAAAATAGAATTCTAAAAAAATTCAACAAACCCAAACAAAGGCAGCAAAAAGGAAATAAAAATGAACAACAAAGGGAACAAACAGAAAACAGAAAATAAAATGGCAGGTGTAAGCGCTAACATATAACATGGATACAAACCCATACATAACATAATTATATTAAATGTAAATGGTCTAATATTCCAATGAAAAGACAGAGATCAGCAGAGTGGATTTAGAAACATGACCCAACTGTATGCTGTCTACAAGACACTCACTTGAATTATAACAACATAGGCAGGTTGAAAGTAGGATAGAAAAAGATGTATCATGCAAACATCAATCAAAATACAGCAAGAAGTTCTGTGGCTGGATGGTGGTGATAGCCAACAATGTGAAGGTACTTAATGTTACTGAACTGTACACCTGAAAATGTTTAAGATGGCAAATTTTATATGTATTTTACATTCCCCCCCCCACAAAACAGGAATGTCTATATTAACATAAGGTAGAGTAGACTTCAGAGCAAAGAAAATCACCAGAGACAGAGACATTATATCACAATAAAAGGATCGATCCAACAAGAAGATATAGTAATCAAATGTGCATGCGCTAAAGAGACATGCAAAATATTATATATGAAGCAAAACGTGATAGAACTAGAAGGAAAAATAGGCAAATCCACATTATAGTTGGAGATCAACATCTCTCTCTCAACAAATGATAGAACTAGAGAGAAAATCAGCAAAGATGTAGAAGAAACTCAACAATGCCATCAAACAACAGAATCTATATTTGTAGAACATTCCACCCAACAGTAGAATACACATTCTTTTCATATGTCCAGGACTACAAACCAAAATTGATCATATTATGGCTATAAAACAAACCTCCACAAATTTAAAAGAACTGAAATAAAAGGGTGTCCTCTGATCACAATAAAATCAAACTAGAAATAAATAACATAAAGATAACAGGAAAATGGAAGCTTGTAAACTAAACAAACACACTTAGAAATAATTCATAGGTAAAAGAGAACATATCAAGGGATTTTTAAATAGATTGAACTGAAAGAAATAGAAAATACAACATACCAAAATTTGTGAGACACAGCTAAAGCAGTAGTGTGAGGAAAATTTATAACACTGCACACATACATAAGGAAAGAGGAAATTTTCAAATAGATAATTTAAGTTCCTACCTCAAGAACCTGGAGAAAGAAGATCAGTATAAACTGAGAAGCAAGCAGAAGAAAAGGAGCAAGAGGGGAAAATATGGAGACAGTACAAAGATCAATGGTTGCCAGAGATTTGGAAGAAGAGGGCAAAATTGGATAGGTGAAACACATGAATTTTTTTAGGTGATAAAATTATTCTGTATGATATTCCATGTTAGATATATGACATTATGCATTTGTGAAAACCCAAAGAACTTATGGAGCAAAAAGTAAAACAATGAACACAAATTTTTAAAAATCGTCTAGAGGGTTGGGGCGTTGGGTCCCAGGAAGGAATGCAGACTATGACAAGAGAATCTAACTTAAATTACAAATGTATGAAACAACCTCACTAAAGTGGGTAAAGGAAAAATTTGCTGATCTTAGTAACTTCGAAAATGAGTAGAGTCTATAAAACTAAAGCAAAAGGAATTGTATGTAAGCACTGCACTGTCGTTGCTGAAGTTGTTTTCCACATGGGTATGGGTCAACAATTCTATACGGCTATACATATATACTAAAATTGAATGATTAAGTAAATGGATTGTGGATGATGTGAGCCAGATTTCCCACTGGAGGGGAATTTACAGATAAGGGGAGAAATCTAGAATGATCCATGTGGTAATGGATTAGAGTTAGAAATATCACTACAAACTCATGTTTAGCTTAATATAGAGATGGTTATATACAGACATATTTACAGATGCATATACACAGGTTAGTATACACATATATATTTCCTTACTCTGTCTGCTAAGAGGGCCTAAAAGCAATTAATGACACCCTAGTAGCAACAGGCACACCTTGCTGATGTCTCTCTGGTCATTTTGACAGTCTAAAGCTCATTCTTAAGTAGATTCTATAGGAAGTGATCACAGGAAATAGATTCTCTGAGCTGGTACATTTTGAAAAGTTTGTTTACACTTGAAAGTTAGAAAATCCTTGTCTCATACTTTCTTTCCTGGAGTATATAAAATATGCTGCTCTATTTTCTTTTGGTATTGCTATTGAAAAGTCTAATGATAATCTAATTTTCCCCTTATAAGTTAATATCACTATGCTTTGGTAATAATGGCCATTCTGGGTTAATATTCTTAGGCACACAGTGTATTATTTCAATATATAGTTTCTTTCTTTTTAATTTCAGGAAAGTTTTCTTGAATTGTAATTTTTAGTATTCATTTTGTTCCCTTCCTCTGATTTCTTTTTCAGTGGCTTTTATTATCTATATGTTGGCTCTTCTCTGTCTATCCTTAATATCTGTCACCTCTCAAAAATCCTTTAAAATTTTTTCCTCATCTCTTTCCTATTTTTAAAGTTTCCTTCCTTATTTTTCACCTTCTATTTCTCTTATGGTATTATTTACTTGGGCTTACGTTCCTTCCAGTTTAATGCATTTCTTGAAATGATTTTTTCTTTACTTCTAATTTTTTGCAGAGTTACATTACCTCACTTCTGAGTTTTTCTAATTCTTATTTTTGTTGTTCTTTCATTTATTAATTGTTTTCCTTTTGTTTTAAATAGTAGGTTACAATATTTGACTAATCTTTCAAGCATGCTTTCATTGTCTGTAGAGATACTATTCAGCTCCTTATTCTCTATTATAACTTTGTATATTGTTCATTTTTATGTGAAATAAGCTTTCTTGAAATTTTTGAATGAGACAGGACAGATTTTCTAACTTCACAGAATTCCCTTTTCTGTTGTTTTTGAGTAGTTTTCAAAACTGTGACAGCTTGCATTCTGCAATTTTTGGGGGCTCCATTCTCCTCTCCCACAGACTTTCTTTTCTTTTCATCTCTGTTGTCCCTATTCTGCACAATTTTTATTCTACTGTTTCTCAATATGGGACCTTGTCTTAGAAAGAAGTCACAGAAAGGTTGGTTTTAAGAGTTCATAAAAGCTGTACTGCTCCAGTCTCCTTAGTTTTTCTTACAGTGGATCTCGCACTCACCTACTTTTGGAATGAGCAAAATTCCTCCCAATTTCAGCTACTGTTTGCAAATTGGCCTGCCATATTTTCCATATCTGTTGGCTATTTCAGGGTTTTCCTCTTCTCGGGTCTATCAGACACTGCCCCTTGGCTGCCTTCTACCTCCAGCCCAGGCATTTTCACCATACAGGTCTTGTCTTACTTTACTTCTTCCACAATTGACAATGTTGACCAATCCTTTTCTGAAATCTCCCCTCCCTTGTTTTTGGGATAATACCCTCTTTCAGGTTCCATCCTCTATTTCTGGCCACTCAATATCAATCTCTTAATGATTCTTCTTCCACTGCTGATTTCTTATAAATAGGTGTTCTCCAATGTTCCATCCATCCTCAACCCTCTTCTTACTGTATATTTTGTCTCTGGGTGATCTCACTCTTGGCATAATTTCAACAATGAACACTGATCAAGGCTGTAATTACATCTCACCTTTTCTCCTAAATTTGAGGCCCATTTATCCAGCTACCTAATATATTTCACCTTGATATCCTACAGCCATCTCAAATCCAACACATTAAAAGCCAAACTCATCACCTTCTCCCAACCCATCCCACTGCACTACCTACCATCTCTTATATTCTATCCTCTGTCTCCAAAATGGGCCTCACCATACATCCAGTTTCCGATGCAGAAACCTGCAAGTCCTTGCATAGGCTGCTCTGACTCCTTTACTAATCTCTTGCAAAGTTCTGAATATTACACATCCTAAAAACTGTCAAATCTATCCCCTTACCCTCAACCCCAACCCCATCAATTTGGTTACTGTCCATTTCTTTTCTTAATTACAGCAACAGCCTCGTCTCTGTCTCATTGTTTGTGCCACCTTCCAGCCTATTCTCCATACTGGAAAAGTCTTTCTAAATTGCAGGTCTGATGATGTTATAATCCTTCATAGGTTTCCCTTTAACTTTCAGAATGAAATCCAGATTCTTCACATGGCATACAATTCCCTTCTGAATCTCTCCAATCATACTGAGTTCAGCTTACTGAGTTCGACTCAAACATGATAACTCTCATGACTCTGTGCTTTTGCACATGCTAATCTCTCTGACTACAGCACCTTATCTCCTACCTCTTCAACCGGGTGCTCCTCAGTCAGGCTTCAGGAGCCAGTTGAGGCTATGATCTTCTACAGAGCCTTCCCTGACCATTCCCTATCTGTGTCCCCTCATTTTCAATCATCCAAAACCTCCTCTACTACCCCACATACTTCTGGAGTCAAGCACATGTTCACACCACAATAAAACCTCAGGCTTTGCCCCTTTTAGTCATTTTCCTGGATAAGTTGACCTTCCTTCAGAGCACTTGCCACTATTTATTGCAACTGCCTTTCACCTGTTCATCTCCCCCATGTGTCTGTGAACTCCCTGAGAGTGAAGCCTTTGCCTTCTCTGTTTCCCTAGTGCACAGAGTAAATACTCAATAAATGTTAAATAAACAATGTAACATGAGGCATGATGTAGAAGAACTCTAAATGAAAATGAGAATTTGATTTTGAGTCTGTATGGATTGAAGAAAGTGTGACCCATCCTTTGCTCTAAAAGAAAAAACAGTGCCTCAACATTCAATAATTCACCCACTGTGGAACATAAGTAAAAAATGTTATATTTACAAGATTTTAAAAATCTGAGGCAATACTTAAGCTCTCAAAATTCACTGAGACCACGACAAGAAGAATGTCCTTCATAAATGGGCCCCCCTAAATCTTTTGTCTTCCAAGATCACAGAGGCTTAAATAAACATTCAGCTGCCCCTAAATGGCCCTGCTTATAGGTAGTGTAGGAGTTTACCACAGATATTCCTCCACTTACTTTGCCTATTCGACTTTAGATCTGCACCATCAATATTGCTCCAGTGGATTTAGTCAACAAAGCAGTGGAACTACTTCTAAAGGACAGCTGTTAAAATGTAGTGACTATCAAAGAAATAAGGCTACATGCTCTGAAAAGGCAGCTACCTTTTCTAGCCTTTCCCTTTAACACCACGTTTATAAGATCAGATAGGAAGGGTCTCTCAAAATTTTCCACAGAGGCATTTCTAATCTTTGAGGGGAGAGAACTCCTTCCACAGTGGATAAACTGGTGAACAGCCCAAGAGTAGCTGGCCCAAAGCCAGACAATTATTTATACCAAACTTTGTATCTTAATCCCTAATATAGCCATGCTTATTTTTAACCTAAAATAATGTTTTAAATTACTTACCAGTTAAATTACCTATCTCTTACTAAGACCTGTCCCCCCTGTAAACTCCACTCCATTTTAATAAATTCCAGGGAGATATGTTGCATTTATTCTAGGTGGGAAAGATGATATGCAGATTTCACTACAAGCTGCAACAGAAATATCATACTGGAGAGGATGGTACAGCTGACATAGGACTGGAAGTGGCACAATTCCAAGCACATGTTAGATGAGAGCACTTCATCTGGGAGAAACTTAAAGTAATAATTTAAATGTTCATGAGGCAAGATATGTTCCAATTTAAAACACTAAGCAATAGTCCCATCAGTGAAAAGGAAATCAACTTCTAAGTGTACCAAAAGGGCTGTAGGGCAAACAAGAGGAAAATTTGCATCTGTTGAGGTACAAATAGGAGTAGTCCATAAGAGGGGAATTAATTATTATTAATGGCAAACCCTGTAAATACAAAATAAAGCCAAAATCACTGGTCACATAATTCAAAATTTACATGCAATAAAGGCAAGGCAATGGGCTCAAGTCATGACCTGTCAAATATTTACTCCACTGACATACAACCACATATCCCAGGCTGTAATAATATTCCAATTTGTGAAGTTGAGAACTATAAAAAGTGAGGGGTGAGTAGTTAAAACATTTTAACTGTTTACTTCTTTCTCTCCTCCACTAAACAAGAAGTCTCTTGAGGACAGGGGCTGGGACATAGTATTTCTATCCCGTTTGCTTAGCACCCTTCTTTGCACAGAGCTGGCTTTCAACAAACATCTGTAGAATGCATGAATGAATGAATACGTGAATAATAGCCATAACCTATGCAAAACTTGGAAAACATCTTGGCACATCAGAGCAGAAAAAGACGGTATCAAAAAAGGAGGAGGGAATTCCCTGGTGGCGCAGTGGTTAAGAATCTGCCTGCCAAAGAGGGGGACACGGGTTCGAACCCTGGTCCGGGAAGATCCCACATGCCACGGAGCAACTAAGCCCATGCACCACAACTACTGAGCCTGTGCTCTAGAGTCTGTGAGCCACAACTAGTGAGCCTGCACGTCTAGAGCCTGTGCTCCACAAGAAGAGAAACCTGCACACCACAACAAAGAGTGGCCCCCACTCACTGCAGCTAGAGAAAGCCTGCACGCAGCAACGAAGACCCAACGCAGCCAAAAATAAATAAATAAATTTATTTAAAAAAATAAAGAACCCCCTCTTTTTTTAAAAAAAGAAAAGGGAGTGGATATTTATGATTTATATTAATATGTTACATACTAATATTTATTAATATATAATATTTGAAGTCAATTACATATTATATTAACACATATTTTAATAATGTAGAACTGAAAGGAAGTTAACTTACATAAGAACTTTTAAATTTTTTTCAAGAAGAAAATTGCATCATAACAATTAAATGTCTAAACAAACATAAAGGGGAGAAAATCTCAAGATGGCGGAGTAGAAGGAAGTGAGCTCACTCCTTCTTATGAAAACACCAAAATCACAACTAACTGCTGAACAACCACTGACAAAAAAATTGCTGGAACCTACCAAAAATGATACCCTACATCCAAAGACAAAGAAGAAGCCACAATGAGACAGCAGGAGTGGCACAATCACGACAAAATCAAATCCCATACATGCTGGGTGGTTGACCCACAAACTGGAAAATAATTATACCACAGAAGTTCTCCCACAGGAGTGAAAGTCCTGAGCCCCATGTCAGACTTCCCAGCCTGGGGGTCTGGCAAGGGGGAGGAGCCCCCAGAGAATCCAGCTTTGAAGGCCAGTGCAGTTTGATCACAAAAATTCCACAGGACTGGGGCAAACAGAAACTCCACTTTTGGAAGGTGCACACAGGTCCTGTGTGCACCAGGACCAGGGTAAAAGGCAATTACCTCATAAGAGACTGGGCCAGACCTACCTGCTAGTATTGGAGGGTCTCTTGCAGAGGCGGGGGGAGGCTGTGGCTCACTGCAGGGACAAAGACACTGGCAGCTGCAGTTCTGGGGAATACTCATTGATGTGAGACCTCCTGGAGGCCGCCATTTTCTCCCCAAGACCTAGCCCCACCCAACAGCATGTAGGCTCCACTGCTGGGATGCCTTGGGTGAAACAACCCACAGGGTGGGAACACAGCCCCACCTATCAGCAGACAGACTGCTTAAAGTCTTCCTGAGCACTGCCCTGCCCACCAGAGGGACAAGACCCAGCTCAACCCACCAGTGGGCAGGAACCAGTCCCTCCCACCAGAAAGCCTTCACAAACCTCTTAGACAGCCTCATCCATGAGAGGGCAGACAGCAGAAGCAAGAAGAACTACAATCCTGCAGCCTGCGGAACAGAAACCACAACCACAGATTGTTAGAAAAAAAGAGATGGTAGAGGAATATGTCCCAGATGAAGAAACAAGATAAAACCCCAGAGAACAACTAAGTGAAGTGGAAATAGGCAATCTACTGGAAAAAGAATTCACAGTAATAATAGTGAAGATGATCCAAGATCTCGGAAAAAGAATGGAGACACAGATCGAGAAGACACAAGAAATGTTTAACAAAGACCTAGAAGAACTAAAGAACAGACAAACAGAGATGAAAAGCCTATTCCATGCAAATAGAAATCAAAAGAAAGCTGGGGTAGCAATACTTGTATCAGACAAAATAGACTTTAAAATACTGTTTTGAGACAACGAAGGACACTACATAGTGATCAAGGGATCAATCCAAGAAGAAGATATAACAATTGTAAATATATATGAACCCAACATAGGAGCACCTCAATATATAAGGCAATAACAGCCGTAAAAGGGGAAATGGACAGTAACACAATAATAGTGGGGGGCTTAAACACCCCACTTACATCAATGGAAAGATCGTCCAGACAGAAAATCAGTAAACACAAAGCTTAAATGACACATTATACCAGATGGACTTAACTGATATTTATACTGCATTCCATCAGAAAGCAGCAGAATACACATTCTTTTCAAGTGCACATGGAACATTCTCCAGGATAGATCACATACTGGGCCACAAAGCAAGCCTCGGTCAATTTAAGAAAATTGAAATCATATCAAGCAGACTTTCCTGGTGGCACAGTGGTTAAGAATACGCCTGCCAATGCAGGGGACATGGGTTCAAGCCCTGGCCTGGGAAGATCCCACATGCCGCGGAGCAACTAAGCCTGTGCGCCGTAACTACTGAGCCTGTGCTCTAGAGCCCACGAGCCACAACTAATGAAGCCTGTGTGCCTAGAGCCCATGTTCCGCAACAAGAGAAGCCACCACAATGAGAAGCCTGCACAGCACAATGAAGAGTAGCCGCTGCTCGCCACAACTAGAGAAAGCCTGCACACAGCAACAAAGACCCAATGCAGCCAAAAGTTTAAAAATTAATTAATTTAAAAAAATCATATCAAGCATTTTTCCAACGATAACACTATGATATTAGAAATCAACTACAAGAAAAAAACTGTAAAAAACACAAACATGTGGAGGCTAAACAATACGCTACTAAACAACCAATGGATCACTGAAGAAATCAAAGAGGAAATAAAAAAAATACCTAGAGACAAATGAAAATGAAAACATGATGATCCAAAACCTATGGGATGCAGCAAAAGCAGGTCTAAGAGGGAAATTTATAGCAATACAATCTTACCTCAGGAAACAAGAAAAATCACAAATAAACAACCTAACCTCACACCTAAAACAGCTATAGAAAGAAAAAACAAAACCCAAAATTAATAGAAGGAAAGAAATCATAAAGATTACAGCAGAAATAAATAAATAGAAACAAACAAACAAACAATAGAAAAGATCAATGAAACTAAAAACTGGTTCTTTGAAAAGACAGATAAAATTGATAAGCCTTTAGCCAGACTCATCAAGAGAAAAAGGGAGAGAACTCAAATCAATCAAATTAGAAATGGAAAAAGGAGAAGTTACAATGGACACCACAGAAATGCAAAGGATCATAAGAAACTACTACAAGCAACTATATGCCAATAAAATGGACAACCTGGAAGAAATGGACAAATTCTTAGAAAGGTACAATCTCCCAAGACTGAACCAGGAAGAAATAGAAAATATGAAAAGACCAATCACAAGTGATGAAATTGAAACTGTGATTTAAAAACTCCCAACAAACAAAAGTGCAGGACCAGATGGCTTCACTGGCGAATTCTATCAAATATTTAGAGAAGAGTTAACACCTATCCTTCTGAAACTATTCCAAAAAATTGCAGAGAAAGGAATACTCCCAAACTCATTCTATGAGGCCACCATCACCCTGATACCAAAACCAGACAAAGATACCACAAAAAAGGAAAATTACAGGCCAATATCACTGATGAACACATACACAAAAATCCTCAACAAAATATTAGCAATCCAAATCCAACAATACATTAAAAGGATCATACACCATGATCATGTGGGATTTATCCCAGGAATGCAAGGATTTTTCAATATCTGCAAATCAATTAGTATGATACAGCACATCAACAAACTGAAGAATAAAAACCATATGATCATCTCAATAAATGCAGAAAAAGCTTTTGACAAAATTCAATGATAAAAACTCTCCAGAAAGTCAGCATAGAGGGAACATACCTCAACATAATAAAGACCATATATAACAAACCTGCAACTAACATCATACTCAACGGTCCAAAGCTGAAAGCATTTCCTGTAAGATCAGGAACAAGGCAAGGATGTCTACTCTCACCACTTTTATTCAGCATACTTTTGGAAGTCCTAGCCATGGCAATCAGAGAAGAAAAAGAAATAAAAGGAATCTACATTGGAAAAGAAGAAATAAAACTGTCACTATTTACATATGACAGGCTACTATACATAGAAAATCCTAAATATGCTACCAGAAAACTACTAGAGCTCATCAATGAATTTGGTAAAGTTGCAGGATACAAAATTAATACACAGAAATCTGCTGCATTTCTATACACTAACAACAAAAGATCAGAAAGAGAAATTAAAGAAACAACCCCATTTACCATAGCATCAAAAAGGATAAAATACCTAGGAATAAACCTACCTAAGGATACAAAAGACCTGTACTCCAAAAACTATAAGATGCTGATGAAAGAAATCGAAGATGACACAAACAGATGGGAAGACAAACCATGCTCCTGGACTCGAAGAATCAATATTATCAAAATGACTATACTACCCAAGGCAATCTACAGATTCAGTGCAATCCCTATCAAATTATCAATGGCATTTTTTCACAGAACTAGAACAAAAAAAATCTCAAAATTTGTATGGAGACACAAAAAACCCTGAATAGCCAAAGCAATCTTGAGAAAAAAAAAAAAAAACCAACAAAACGGAGCTGGAGGAACCAGGCTCCCTGCCTTCAGACTATACTACAAAGCTACAGTCATCAAAACTGTACACGGTATTGGCACAAAAACAGACACATACCTCAATGGAACAGGATAGAAAGCCCAGAAATAAACCCACACACCTATGGCAATTAATCTACGACAAAAGGGGCAAGACTATACAATGGAGGAAAGACAGTCTCTTCAATAAATAGTGCTGGGAAAACTGGACAGCTACACGTAAAAGAATGAAATTAGAACACTCCCTAACACCACACACAAAAATAAACTCAAAATGGATTAAAGACCTAAATGTAAGACTGGATACTATAAAATTCTTAGAGGAAAACATAGGCAGAACACTCTCTGACATAAAACACAGCAATATCCTTTTCAATCCATCTCCTAGGGTAATGGAAATAAAAACTAAAATAAACAAATAGGAAGCAATTAAGCTTAAAAACTTTTGCACAGCAAAGGAAAGTATAAACAAAATGAAAAGACAACCTGCAGAATGGGAGAAAATATTTGCAAACGATGCAACTGACAAGGGATCAGACTCCAAAATTTACAAACAGCTCATGCAGCTCAATATGAAAAAAACAAACAACCCAATCAAAAAATGGGCAGAAGACCTAAATGGATATTTCTCCAAAGAAGACATACAGATGGCCAAGAGGCACATGAAAAGACGCTCAACATCGCTAATTATTAGAGAAATGCAAATCAAAACTACAATGAGGTATCACCTCACACCAGTCCAAATGGCCATCATCAAAAAATCTACAAACAATACATGCTGGAGAGGGTGTGGAGGAATGGGAACCCTCCTACACTGTTGGTAGGAATGTAAATTGGTTCAGCCACTATGGAGAACACTATGGAGGTTCCTTAAAAAACTAAAAATAGGGCTTCCCTGGTGGCGCAGTGGTTGAGAATCTGCCTGCTAATGCAGGGGACACGGGTTCGAGCCCTGGTCTGGGAAGATCCCACATGCCACGGAGCAGCTGGGCCCGTGAGCCACAACTACTGAGCCTGCGCGTCTGGAGCCTGTGCCCCGCAACGGGAGGGGCCGCGATAGTGAAAGGCCCGCGCACCGCGATGAAGAGCGGTCCCCGCACCGCGATGAAGAGTGGCCCCCACTTGCCGCAACTAGAGAAAGCCCTCGCACGAACCGAAGACCCAACACAGCCAAAAATAAATAAATAAATAAATAAAGTAGCTATACAATTATTAAAAAAAAAAAAAAAAAAAAAACTAAAAATAGAGCTACCATATGACCCAGCAATCCCACTCCTGGGCATATATCCAGAGAAAAACATGGTTAAAAAGGACACATGCACCCCTATGTTGATTGCAGTGCTGTTTACAATAGCCAAGACATGGAAGCCACCTAAATGTCCATCAACAGATGAATGGATAAAGAAGATGTGGTATGTATATACAACAGAATATTGCTCAGCCATTAAAAAGAATGAAATAATGCCATTTGTAGCAACATGGATGGACCTGGAGATTATCACACTTCATTAAGTGAAGTCAGACAGAGAAAGACAAGTATCATATGATATCAATTATATGGGAAATCTAAAAAAGAAAATGATACCAATGAACTTATTTACAAAACAGAAACAGACTCACAGAGTTAGAGAATGAACGTATGGTTACCATGGGGAAAGGACGGGGCGGGGACAGATTGGGACTTTGGGAGTGACATGTACACATTGTTACATTTAAAATAGATAACCAACAAGGACCTACATCTGGCCCAGGGAACACTGCTCAATATTCTGTAATAACCTCAATAGAAAAGAATTTGAAAAAGAATAGATACATGTATATGTATAAGTGAATCACTTTGCTGTACACCTGAAACACAACATTGTTAATCAACTATACTCCAATTAAAAAAAAACAAACAAACAAACCTGTGAATACTCACAGAACAGTACATAAATAAAACTACATGTCTGACTTTGGTTTGAAACCAAGGTAACAGCTTTAGAAGAAATTTTAAAATGATGATTCATAAATAAAAGTGTTGTAAAACACAACAAATAAAAACAAGAATAAAGGAAAGGTAGTAAGTATAGGAACAACTGATTTTTAGAACTCTGGGACTTCCCTGGTGGCACAGAGGTTAAGAATCCGCCTGCAAAGGCAGGGGACACGGGTTCGAGCCCTGGTCTGGGAAGATCCCACATTCCGCGGAGCAACTAAGCCCGTGCGCCACAACTACTGAAGCTCGCGTGCCTAGAGCCTGTGCTCCGCAACAAGAGAAGCCACCGCAATGAGAAGCCCGCACACCGCAACGAAGAGTAGCACCCCCTCACCGCAGCTAGAGAAAGCCCGTGCACAGCAACAAAGACTCAACGCAGCCAAAAATAAAATAAATAAATAAACTAAATAAATAAATAAAATAAAACTCTGTATATATGAAGTAAAAATATTGGCCAATTCAGTGATAAAGCCTAACTGGTTATCAGGCATCTGACTTAACTACTCTTTCAATTTTCAGCAGGTTTTGTGGCATGTCACAACCTTGTTCTAATCACATGATAGAGATAGCCAGTGGAAAGAAGAAACTTTGAATCTAAACGTGTCCAAATAGAGTAATAACTGACCCAACTGGGAGCCGCTCTAGGACTGACCAACTGTGCTATTAGCTGAGGTAGTGTCTGTCTGCAACAGCACCTTAGGTAGCAGTGAATATATCCCCAGCCTAGAAAAGACACATGAATTTTTTTTTTTAATCATTTAAAAAAAAGTCATTTTCATTTCAATTATAATGAGTCACAGATTTACCATCTTGCTAACAAATAGAGACAGTATGGCAAGTCTTTAAATATTAAAAAGCAGATTTAAATTGCAAGAGGAATACAGTTCGTTGGAATGGTCTAAAATATTGAGGAAATTCACTTCCTAAGAGAAGCAGACAAATACCAAAGCAGTCTCCAACTTTCAAATAACCAGTCTTTACAAGTGGGCAAGCAGCAGTAGTTCCCTCCCGTCTCCAAATCACAACTTAACACAACCCTTAACCAAGGTTTCTAAGCCTAAGGGCAAATGCTCTGTTTTCCAGTTTGGCCATAAGAAGAGCAACTTTCCAAGAGAGCTCTCTTTTTTTAAATATTTATTTATTTATTTTTGGCCACGTTGGGTCTTAGTTGCGGCACGTGGGATCTTTCGTTGCAGCATGTGGGCTTCTCTCTAGTTGTGGTGTGAGGGTTTAGCTGCCATGTGGCATGTGGGATCTTAGTTCCCCGCCCAGGGATCGATCTGCGTCCCCTGCATTGGAAGGCGGATTCTTAACCACTGGACCACCCGGGAAGTACCCAAGAGAGCTATATTCTTTTAGTAAGCATGTGAAATTAATAAAATACTGGTGTCAACAAATAATCACTCACCACTAGCCTCCCTTCTTTTCCAAACCCTGCTTCCAGTCTCTGGATCCCAGTCTGGTAAGGAAAGGCAAGAAGCAAAAACACAGCTTCTACTGCCTAGATAGGGGAGATATAGTCCTCAAAACATACATTTCCATAGGAATAATATTATAAGTGGTAGTTTGTTATGGTAAAAATTGTTCAATTACTATAACTTTTCAAGTAAGAATGGGCTGAACACTTTACTTGTGTGAGCTGATCCTTGAAGCTAACCACCAAGTATTAATACTACCTATACAAAGAAATATAAGTTGAGTCCTAAACAACTGATTTATAAACTAACTCCTGTTAAGAAACAGAGGAACTCATTTCAGAGATTAGTTTCACAATGGTTTAAAATTCTTTTGGATCAGTAGCTTTAAAATTGGTTTTATGAAATTGTAGGGTTTCATGCAGTTTCAAAGAGAACCAAAATATTTTATTACAAAGATTTACTAGTTTTTTACTTACTGAACACTTGAACTGAGTCAGACTATAATGGTGCTACTTTAGTGATAATACAACAAATCAGCTATTTTTAACATTAAGAGAGTTAGATAAACTGCAACACTCTATATTAATGAGTAACACTATGTGAATTGACTCTTTGAAAGAGAAAATGTAACCCTTTAAGGAATGTTTAAATTGGGTCACTCTTATCACCTTTACACTGGACTACTATTATGTCAAAGATAGGATTCCAAGGTATGAAAAACATTAGAAGGGTTGAAGAATTGCGAAGAGTTTAGAAATTGCATTTACTGGTTTTCTTTTTTTCTGTAACTGAATACAGGACGAAAATGATAAATCACTAATGAGACATCAATAGTTTTTAGGAAAGATGTGAAAAAGGAGTTTCAAACCAAAGCCACACAGGAAGCTGCAATATATCAGAATGGAAATTCCACAAAGACAAGGATTTTTGCTTATTCTATTATAGCCTCATCTCCTTGGCTTAGAACAGTGCTTGGCACTTAGCACCTGCTCAATAAATACTTGTTGAATAAATGAGTGAATGAAAAGTATTCCTCTATACATTTCAGAAATATTTAAGAAAGTTTTAAAGATAACTCTTGTTAATGTAAAACTAAGTTTTGCTGTAAGAAAGTAGAAAATCATCTGTATCTATAAATATAAATGTGAAATGATTAAAATTGATCACAATTCTACCACTCAGAGAAAGCTGCTGCTAACATACTGATTAAATTTACTTTCAATTCTTTTTCTTATGTATATTTTTAGAGTTGAGATCAAACATTACTTAAACTAGTCTATCTAGCCTTCATTGTACATTTACATTTTTAGTGTAAGCCTTTTCCAATGTTGAAAACAAGGGTCTTCTTTAATAATACTTTTTAAATGTTATATTCAAACATTTAAAAAGACTTGAAAACATCTTTTAGTGACAAATAAGTTTTATGCAAAGTACTGGTACTAGCTTATTCTCTAGTCATTGGTATTGATTTTGTGATTTATAGGCTTAAAGGCAAGAGTATCCTACAGGAAACATTACCATCAAGTATGCTGTTTTGAGAGGAGACAGGATATACCTCTAGTTCATTCATTTGTTCATCTACTCAACAAATATTTATTATTGGCTTACTATGGGCTAAGAATACAGTGAGCAAAACTAGAGTTACTGCTCCCATAGGGCTTATAAACTAGAGCTTATAATCTCTGCAGCTAGTCAAGGGAGACAGACTAATTGACCAATCAACAAATGAATTTAAATCACAATGGTGGTAAACTATGCTAGGAATAAGAGGTATGTAGTCATATGTCTCTACCTAATAGTGAAGGAGTTGGCCTAGACTGTTTGGTAATGTGTGTGTATGTATCAGGAATTGGGAGTAGGAGGTGTGTTGGGAATAATTTTATCTACATTTATTGAGTACTTCATTCAATGTTAATCAGTCCCTGGACTGGGTACTTTACATGGCTTATTCTCATTTTCTCATTTAATAATCATAGTACCTTATCCATCAATAATTTCCCATTTTACAGATAAAGAAATTGAGTCTCAGAGAGAAGTCAAATAACTTAACTTAAGATTATATAGGTAGTAAAGAATGAGCTGGGAGGGGAACCCGGACAATAAGGCAGCAGAGAGAGCCTGGAGTCATATGGGACATCCCACTTCCCAGCATAATTAACATTTATGTTGACATATAAAGGATTAGTAGGTGTTAATAAAGCATGAAGGGAGGGAGAACAGGGAAGAATATTCCATGCAGACTGAAAGGCATGAGAAAGGCTCTGAGATAGCAGGGACCTCAGTGAATCAAAGAGGGAACAACAATAACAAAGCCAGTGAACTAAGCAGGAACACAGGGTATGAGGGGAAACACAGAGATGAGCTGGAAGAATAGGCAGGACCCAGGCAGTAAAAGCCCTCATAGGCCACATTAAGGATGTTGGCTTCAATCCTAAATGCTATGAAAAGGCACAAGACACTTTTACTCCTTTTATTTGAAATTCAAAAACTTAAGGGTAAGAAAATTCACAAAGGCTGGATTTAATGAAGCAAGGAATAGAAGGACAAATATCTGCTCAGTTTTGAAAATATTTTCTGGGACCTATCATATCTGTATCAGTAAGTCTGAATACTTGAGGAACCAAAGTAGGCTTTTAAATACCTTTTAAAATAAACTCAAATGTAGATAAGTTCAAAAGAGGTTTGTATTTTTCCTTCTGGGTCTGATGTACAACTACAGAAGAGGATTATATAAAGAGAGAGGACTAGAAAATGGTCTGGGCTAGGTCGTAACAGGTGTGGGTCAATCAGCTGATATTTAATACAGAGGCATGTGGAGGCCCCAGGTCTGAACTAGAAGCAGGGAATGTTGACATAGACTTCAGACTTAATAGTAGTCAAGAAATGATGGTATCCGAGTTATGAAAATGGAAACAAACATACCATTGAGAATAAGCTGGAAAAACCTGGGCTTCATCAGGCTGTGGGAGGTAAGAGTAAAGGGAAAGATTATAGTAAAAGGTATTTCCAAGATACAGTCTTAAAACATCCTCCCTATATGCCAACAATCTTAATATAACAAGACTGTATGTCATGTAGAAACTATGTTATTTTCAATTAATTTGACCCTTGGATAATAAATCTTTTGTAATCTCCATTAACATGTAGATTAGTTGCTATATTCATTTATGCAGTCCTTTGGATCCCACAGGTTCAGAATGCTTTGACTGCATCTTCTCAATTTTTATTATGACAATAATAATCAATTTCATCTAGAATATACTTTCTGAAGCAACCGAAGTCTATGATCAATTATCTATATAGTATAGTTACATTTTACCCAATTTTTTTCAATTTTCAGTTTCCTGAAATTATTTTCATTGAAATAAATTCTTTGCCCATAAATTTTACAGTGAAGATTTGATTCATCCAACAGATTTTTACCCATATCAAATTTTATCATCCATATAAAATTTGATCAGTTATAGGATCTATCATTGTGAGTTGTCTTTTGTGACCATTATTTTTACCAAGTCTTATTCTCTCAAGTATGATGAGAAAATTTGATTTGCTTTTCTTTTATTGATAAACTTACTTTGTACAGTTTTAGTCCTTTTCATCTTTATTTTGGGATTATTTCTTATCCCAATTTTCCCCTTGTCAACCTTTCCATTTTTAATGTTACCAGCAAGATGTTTTTTTCTTAGGTTTTTTTTTTTTTTTTGGGGGGGGGGGGCAGGGGGCAATGTCTGGCTAAAATTCTCTGAACAGAGTTCTAAGTTACTGTCAATTTAATTTTCTGTTGATTATTCATATCAATGATGAACCACAAATTCACCTAAATAAAGACTAACTCTGGGAGTTTTGCTTATGAAATAAAATTTAAATGTCATAGATCTTAAGAATATAAAAGAATAATTTGACTAACAAAAACAGGAGGTAAGGGGAAGGGAGAAACAATAAGTTCATTAATTTTCTCAGTTTAATAGAAGAGAGTACAGTCTAAAGTTCAAACATGATTTTAAAATATTTTTATATCTGATTTTTATGAGCCTTTAAAAAAACAGTTAAAGCATTCCATTAGAGATCAATTGTGAAGAAATATTATTTTTGTTCTAAGTGAAATTACTGAAAAGATGAAAAATTATGTTACATAAATTTACATGTGGTGTATCCTGACTTATATGAGGATTATCATTTTTTAAAACTGCCAATATAGTAGGCAAGAAAATAATCACTTCAAAAATGTCTTCTATTATTATGAATTTGAACCTTTTTTGCACATTTGTTGGCAGTTTTTTAATTTTTCTATTTTTGTCTTTTGCTTTTTCTTATTGATTTTAAGAGCTTTTAATACACTAAGAATATTAACTTTTTTCATACATGATGCAACTTTTGTTTCCAATTTCTGGTTTATATTTTAATTTTATGGGATTTTTGATGTATCTAATTTTTATGCAATCAAAACTATCTTCTGTTAAATGTTTCTTCCCTTGCTTTAAAAGACCTTTCCTAACTTGGGGTTGAATAAAATATCAGTTACATTTGTTCGTGTGAGATAGGTTCAAACTCCACTACTTTCCCCAAGAAGTTGAACAGTTGTTCCAGCACAGTTATGGAAACAAGCCCCCTCTCCCAGTGGGATATATTTTCAGTGTTCTAGGTACCGATCCTCACCTCTACCTGCCAGTGGCTATGTGGTGTCCCTTCCTCTTCAGTCTATTTTCTGCAGAGAGAAACCGCTCCCTTTCTGGTCTCTGGGTAAAACAGCATAGGATAACTCTGGTCCTAACCTCCCTTTAATTTATGTTTGGCATCCAACTTCCTCCACCTTCCGCTCCAGTCCTTCTTGGGTCCCGAGGTTAAGTTCAGATTCTACTCCCATGTTTTCAAGTTGTAGGGCATTTTTCAGATATGTAATTTGGTATTAACTGCTGAAAGAATATATAAAAATCAAATATGGTTATTTCAATCAACAATATGGTTCCCCCAAATTTAGTAATCAATAGAAAGGAAAAGCTCACCAAGCGAAACAGTGCTTGGCAGAGATTATTTCAAATTTTCCAAAAATTTTATAAGTTACTAATCTAATTGCATATGCTATATGATAAGCCCTCAATAAATGTTTGTTGTAGGGAAACATTTATCTTTTTAGATGTCTGAAAATATAGACGTTGGGAATAGTTTCAAATTTCAGAATTTTTACTGTCAGAATATTTTGTTCAGACAAATACAGAAGAACACAAAGGAGAAAATAACTTAAAATTTCCTCAAAATAAACTTTCTTATGATTCATAATTAAGTAAACTTCTGATATTTTCTGGTAGCTAGACACCAGTAAGAGCCTTATTTCTGTAACAGTTAGAGGAGTCACTATATTAAAAAGAAATTCTTGAAGTTCTGTAGCTATGTATGTATGGTGATGGATGTTAACTAGATGTATTATGGTGATCATTTTGCAATATATGCAAATTTCCAATCATTACATTGTATACCTGAAACTAACATAATGTAGCATGTTAATTATACCTCAATAAAAAGTTTTTAAAAAATGTTCAGGGCTCCACTTATTCACACTTTTATTGATTAAATCTCCTAGAAAGCTAACTGTTAATTCTAAGAATAGGCAATACAAGCAAATTAAAAGTAGTTGTAGTCTTTAAATGCCCTGGTAGTGGCAGACAACGGACATTAGGCCAGCCCAAATTCCATTTCTCACCTGCTTCTCCCCTGGCTGCCTCTACAACAGAGGCTCTAAGAACTAAACACTTGATTTCCCAGCCTTCCTTGAGAGGTGATGTTACACAGTTCTGGCCAGTGAGACACAAACAGATGTCTGTTAGCACTGCCTCTATCTTTTTTTTCTTTCTCTTTTTAAAATTTTATTTATTTTTTTATACAGCAGGTTCTTATTAGTTATCTATTTTATTTTATTTTATTTTATTTTATTTTTTTTTTTTTTTAAAGGATTTTCTTATTTATTTATTTATTTATTTATTTATTTTTGGCTGTGTTGGGTCTTCGGTTCGTGCGAGGGCTTTCTCCAGTTGCGGCAAGCGGGGGCCACTCTTCATCGCGGTGCGGGGACCACTCTTCATCGCGGTGCGCGGGCCTTTCTCTATCGCGGCCCCTCCCGTCACGGGGCACAGGCTCCAGACGCGCAGGCTCAGCAATTGTGGCTCACGGGCCCAGCTGCTCCGCGGCATGTGGGATCTTCCCAGACCAGGGCTCGAACCCGTGTCCCCTGCATTAGCAGGCAGACTCTCAACCACTGCGCCACCAGGGAAGCCCTATTTTATTGATATTAGTGTATATATGTCAATCCCAATCTCCCCATTCATCCCACCACCAACCACCCCCTCACCCCGGCCACTTTCCCCCCTTGGTGACCATAAATTTGTTCTCTGTATCTGTGTCTCTATTTCTGCCCTGCAAACTGGTTCATCTGTACCATTTTTCTAGGTTCCACATATATGCATTAATATACTTGTTTTTCTCTTTCTGACTTACATCACTCTGTATGATAGTCTCTAGATCCATCCATGTCTCTAGAAATGACCCAATTTCTTTCCTTTTTATGGCTGAGTAATATTCCATTTATATATGTACCACACCTTCTTTATCTATTCGTCTGTCAATGGGCATTTAGGTTGCTTCCATGACCTGGCTATTGTAAATAGTGCTGCAATAAACACTGGGGTGCATGTGTCTTTTTGAATTATGGTTTTCTCTGGGTATATGCCCAGTAGTGGGATTGCTGGGTCATATGGTAATTCTATTTTTAGTTTTTTAAGGCACCTCCATACTGTTCGCCATAGTGGCTGTATCAATTTACATTCCCACCAACAGTGCAAGAGGGTTCCCTTTTCTCCACACCCTCTCCAGCATTTGTTGTTTGTAGATTTTCTGATGATGCCCATTCTAACTGGTGTGAGGTGATACCTCATTGTAGTTTTCATTTGCATTTCTCTAATAATTAGTGATGTTGAGCAGCTTTTCATGTGCCTCTTGGCCATCTGTATGTCTTCTTAGGAGAAATGTCTATTTAGGTCTTCTGCCCATTTTTTAATTGGGTTGTTTGTTTTTTTAATATTGAGCTGCATGAGCTGTTTATATATTTTGGATATTAATCCTTTGTCTGTAGATTCATTTGCAAATATTTTCTCCCATTCTGAGGGTTGTCTTTTTGTCTTTTTTGTAATTTCCTTTGCTGTGCAAAAGCTTTTAAGTTTCATTAGGTTCCATCTGTTTATTTTTGTTTTTATTTCTATTACTCTAGGAGGTGGATCAAAAAAGATCTTGCTGTGATTTATGTCAAAGAGTGTTCTTCCTATGTTTTCCTCTAAGAGTTTTATAGTGTCCAGTCTTATATTTAGGTCTCTAATCCATTTTGAGTTTATTTTTGTGTATGATGTTAGGGAGTGTTCTAATTTGATTCTTTTACATGTAGCTGTCCAGTTTTCCCAGCACCACTTATTGAAGAGACTGTCTTTTCTCCATTGTATATCCTTGCCTCCTTTGTCATAGATTAGGTGACCACAGGTGATTGGGTTTATCTCTGGGCTTTCTATCCTGTTCCACTGATTAATATTTCTGTTTTTGTGCCAGTACCATATTGTCTTGATTACTGTAGCTTTGTAGTATAGTCTGAAGTCAGGGAGTCTGATTCCTCCAGCTCCGTTTTTTTACCTCAAGACTGCTTTGGCTACTCAGGGTCTTTTGTGTCTCCATACAAATTAAAATTTTTTTTTGTTCTAGTTCTGTAAAACATGCCATTGGTAGTTTGATAGGGATTGCACTGAATCTGTAGATTGCTTTGGGTAGTATAGTCATTTTCACACTATTGATTCTTCCAATCCAAGAACATGGTGTATCTCTCCATCTGTTTGTATCATCTTTGATTTCTTTCATCAGTGTCTTATAGTTTTCTGAGTACAGGTCTTTTGTCTCCCTAGGTAGGTTTATTCCTAGGTATTTTATTCTTTTTGTTGCAATGGTAAATGGGAGTGTTTCCTTAATTTCTCGTTCTGATCTTTCGTTCTTAGTGTATAGGAATGCAAAAGATTTCTGTGCATTAATTGTGTATCCTGCTACTTTACCAAATTCATTGATTAGCTCTAGTAGTTTTCTGGTGGAATCTTTAGGAGTCTCTATGTATAGTATCATTTCATCTGCAAACAGTGACAGTTTTACTTCTTCATTTCCAATTTATATTCCTTTTATTTCTTTTTCTTCTCTGATTGTCATGGCTAGGACTTCCAAAACTATGTTGAATGATAGTGGCAAGAGTGGACATCCTTGTCTTGTTCCTGGTCTTAGGGCAAATGGTTTCAGTTTTTCACCACTGAGAATGATTTTTGCTGTGGGTTTGTTGTATATGCCTTTATTATGCTGAGGTAGGTCCCTTCTGTGCCCACTTTCTGGAGAGTTTTTATCATAAATGGGTGTTGAATTTTGTCAAAAGCTTTTTCTGTATCTATTGAGATGATCACATGGCTTTTATTCATCAATTTGTTAATATGGTGTATCACACTGATTGATTTGCGTATATTGAAGAATCCTTACATCCCTGGGATAAATCCCACTTGATCATGGTGTATGATTCTTTTAATGTGTTGTTGGATAATGTTTGCTAGTATTTTGTTGAGGATTTTTGCATCTATATTCATGAGTGATATTGGTCTGTAATTTTCTTTTTTTGTAGTGTCTTTGTCTGGTTTTGGTATCAGGGTGATGGTGGCCTCATAGAATGAGTTTGGGAGTGTTCCTTCCTCTGCAATTTGTTGGAAAGAGTTTGAGAAGGATGGGTATTAGCTCTTCTCTAAATGTTTGATAGAATTCACCCGTGAAGCCATCTGGTCCTGGGCTTTTGTTTGTTGGAAGATTTTTAATCAGTTTCAATTTCATTACTTGTGATTGGTCTGTTCATATTTTCTATTTCTTCCTGCTTCAGTCTTGGAAGCTTATATCTTTCTAAGAATTTGTCCATTTCTTCCAGGTTGTCTATTTTTTTGGCACAGAGTTGCTTTTAGTAGTCTCTTATGATGCTTTGTATTTCTGCGGTGTCTGTTGTAAACTCTCCTTTTTCATTTATAATTTTATTGATTTGAGTCCACTCCCTCAGTCTAGCAAAAGGTTTACCAATTTTGTTTACCTTCTCAAAGAATCAGCTTTTAGTTTTATTGATCTTTGCTATTGTTTTCTTTGTTTCTATTTCATTTATTTCTGCTCTGATCTTTATGATTTCTTTCCTTCTACTAACTTTGGGTTTTGTTTGTTCTTCTTCCTCTAGTTCCTTTAGGTGTAAGGTTAGATTGTTTATTTGAGATTTTTCTTGTTTCTTGAGGTAGGCTTGTATTGCTATAAACTTCCCTCTTAGAACTGCTCTCGCTGCATCCCATAGGTTTTGAATCATCGTGTTTTCATTGTAATTTGTCTCTAGGTATGATTTCCTCTTTGATTTCTTCAGTGATCTCTTGGTTATTTAGTAACATATTGTTTAGCCTCCATGTGTTGTGTTTTTTAACATTTTTTTCCCTGTAATCGATTTCTAATCTCATAGCGTTGTGGTCGGAAAAGATGCTTGATATGATTTCAATTTTCTTAAATTTACCAAGGCTTGATTTGTGACCCAAGATGTGATCAATCCTGGAGAATGTTACATGTGCAGTTGAGAAGAAAGAGTAATCTGCTGTTTTTGGATGGAATGTCCTATAAATATCTAATAATCTATCTGGTCTATTGTGTCATTTAAAGCTTGTGTTTCCTTATTAATTTTCTGTCTGGATGATCTGTCCATTGGTGTAAGCGAGGTGTTAAAGTCTCCCATATTATTGTGTTACTGTCGATTTCCTCTTTTATAGCTGTTAGCAGTTGCCTTATGTATTGAGGTGCTCCTATGTTGGGTGCATATATATTTATAATTGTTATATCTTCTTCTCAGATTGATCCCTTGACCATTATGTAGTGTCCTTCCTTGTCTCTTGTAACATTCCTTATTTTAAAGTCTATTTTATCTGATATGAGTATTGCTACTCCAGTTTTCTTTTGATTTCCATTTGCATGGAATATCACAGCAGTCTGTATGTGTCCCTAGGTCTGAAGTGGGTCTCTTGTAGACAACATATATATGGGTCTTGTTTTTGTATCCATTCAGCGAGCCTGTGTCTTTTGGTTGGAGCATTTAATCCATTCATGTTTAAGGTAATTATCAATATGTACGTTCCTATTACCATTTTCTTAATTGTTATGGCTTTGTTTTTGTAGGTCCTTTTCTTCTCTTGTGTTTCCTCCCACTTAGAGAAGTTCCTTTAGCATTTGTTGTAGAGCTGGTTTGGTGGTGCTGAATTCTCTTAGTTTTTGCTTGTCTGTAAAGCTTCTGATTTCTCCGTCGAATCTGAATGAGATCCTTGCTGGGTAGAGTAACCTTGGTTTTAGGTTCTTCCCATTCATCACTTTGAATATATCGTGCCACTCCCTTCTGGCTTGTAGAGTTTCTGCTGAGAAATCAGCTGTTAACCTTACGGGAGTTCCTTTGTACGTTATTTGTCGTTTTTCCCTTGTTGCTTTCAATAATTTTTCTTTGTCTTTAATTTTTGTCAATTTGATTACTATGTGTCTTGGCGTGTTTCTCCTTAGGTTTATCCTGCCTGGGACTCTCTGTGCTTCCTGGACTTGGGTGGCTATTTCCTTTCCCATGTTAGGTAAGTTTTTGACTATAAACTCTTCAAATATTTTCTTGGGTCCTTTCTCTCTCTCTTCTCCTTCTGGGGCCCCTGTAATGCGAATGTTGTTGTGTTTAATGTTGTCCCAGAGGTCTCTTAGGCTGTCTTCATTTCTTTTCATTCTTTTTTCTTTATTCTGTTCCGTGGCAGTGAATTCCACCATTCTGTCTTCCAGGTCACTTATCCGTTCTTCTGCCTCAGTTATTCTGCTATTGATTCCTTCTAGTGTAGTTTTCATTTCAGTTATTGTATTGTTCATCTCTGTTTGTTTGTTCTTTAATTCCTCTAGGTGTTTGTTTTTTAATTCTTCTAGGTCTTTGTTAAACATTTCTTGCACCTTCTCGATCTTTGCCTCCATTCTTTTTCCGACGTCCTGGATCACCTTCACTATCATTATTCTGAATTCTTTTTCTGGAAGGTTGCCTATCTCCACCTCATTTAGTTGTTTTTCTGGGGTTTTATCTTGTTCTTTCATCTGGTACAAAGTCCTCTGCCTTTTCATTTTGTCTTTCTGTGAATGTGGTTTTCCTTCCACGGCCTGCAGAATTATAGTTCTTCTTGCTTCTGCCTCTTTTCTTTCTTATTGACAGGAACATATTTGTGATGTGTAATAGGCAGCCTCCAAGATGGCCCCAGTGATCCCAGCTTCCAGTTATTCACACCTTTGTGTAGTTCCCTCCCATTCCGTATCAGGGTGTGTGACCAACAGAATATGGCAGAAGTGATGATACCCCATTTCCAAGATGAGGTTATAAAAGACTACTCCCCTTCCCTTTTGGACCATTTGCCCTGGGGGGAGCCCACTGCCATGTCAAAAGCAGCCCTATGGAGAGGTCCATGTGGTAAGGAATTGAAGCCTCCTGCCAATAGGCATGTGAGTTAGGTTGGAAGCATATCTCCAGCTCAGCCAAGCCTTAGTTGGACTATAGTCCCAGCTGTTATCTTGACTGCAACCTCATGAGAGGCCCTGAGCCAGAACCTCCCAGCTAAACCACTCTCAATTCTCAACCCTCACAAACTGTATGAGATAAAAAAATGTTCATTGTTTTAAGATACGTTTTGGGGTAATTTGTTATGTGACAATAGATAAAAAATACAGTGATGCCTGAAAGTATGATAGTCATTTGGTGACCCTGAGGGTGAGAACCACATTCTAAGGATGGTAGAGGGTCATTATTAATATAGTTAAGTATCAGCATCAGCTCTGAACTACTTCAATTAAGATTTCTTATGGAGGAAGACCTCCATCTGTGTAAGCCACATGGTAAAGTTTTCTGTTATCTGCAGCCAAACACATTCCTAAGTGACACACTCAACAGTTCCCAAAACCCAATTACAGTTTTCAAAGAGAGGTTCCTTTTATTCAAAGTTCTGACTCTGCTCAGAAGTTCATACTTCTCCTATCTTCTGTAACCCAGGTGTTCATTCCCTCATCCAGAAAAAATACCCAGGCTGAACTGCAGGTACTCCTAGTATCTAAAGGCAATGGTTAGAATTATCCTCTTCATTTAGGAAGCAATTACAATTCTTTAAGTAGCATGCCTACTAATCTTAAAATAAATCCCCTTTGATGTATCCTTTTTAAAGATCCATTCAGCTACACCCCAAAACACAGAGAATTCAGGAATAGATTCTAAACAGCTGGATTATACAATCCATAGGAAAACCGGTTTCTCTTAGGATGCTCTGCTTTATCACATGGATTCTAGGAACACGTTTCAGCCAAAGAGCAGGGACTGGCTATCTCTACCCTGAATGAAGTACAGAAAACATGAGGCTTAAGCAAAAAAAAAACTCTTCTAAAACCTCCACGTTCCCCCTTCTAAATGTCTCTCTCTAGATGCCAAAAGATGCCAAAACTGTAACACGTAACAGAAGGAAAGTTTCACTTGGCACAGAAGTAAAAGTAACTTAGATCCAGTGACCTTGCTTTGTTTTTTCTTTCCAAGTGTACAATTGCTCAGAGATAGAGGCAACACAGCCCCAGAAGAGGAAGAAAAATTACAGGAAATCCTGATCCACACTTATCCAAAAGTATCAAACAATCTAGGCAACTGGTATTCACTCATATGATACTTTTTAAGTTGTCAGCAATTCTTGGCAAATATAAGAATAGAAAATAACTTCAGCAACTCTGAACTCTAAAAGGCTTAGCATTTTCATGGGTCTCTTGCCCTTAAAAAAGGTGAGGCAGGGGAAGGACCTAAGAAAGGAAATTTAGCCAGAAAAGAAACCTTCTGTACTAAGAAATAACATGATCCAAGATACCAGGAATACTATATTTGAGGAAACACCATATTTAATATAGAGTTTTCCAAAATTTATGCAACTTCACATATATAAATTTGTAGATAATAACTTCTAAATATTTAACCAACCCAAGGAAGCCATTTCTTAAAATTTAATTTTAAGAAAATTTCATTTTGGACAGAGGATTAACCAAGATAGCGGAGTAGAAGGACGTGCTCTCACTCCCTCTTGCGACAGCACCAGAATCACAACTGGCTGCTGGACAATCATTAACAGGATGACCCTGGACTTCACCAAGGAGGATACCCCACGTCCAAGGACAGAGGAGAAGCCACAGTGAGATGGTAGGAGGGGCGCAATCAGAGTAAAATCAAATCCCGTAACTGCTGGGTGGGTGACTCACAGACTGGCGAACACTTATACCACAGAAGTCCACCCACTGGAGTGAAGGTTCTGAGCCCCACCTCAGGCTTCCCAACCTGGGGGTCCGGCAACGGGAGGAGGAATTCCTAGAGAATCAGACTTTGAAGCCTAGTGGGAATAGATTGCAGGACTTTGACAGGACTGGGGGAAACAGAGACCCCACTCTTGGAGGACACACACAAAGTAATGTGTGCATCGGGACCCAGGGGAAGGAGCAGTGACCCTGGGGGAGACTGAACCAGACCTACCTGCTGGTGTTGGGGGGTCTCCTGCAGAGGCGGGTGGTGGCTCTGTTTCACCGTGGGGATAAGGACACTGGCAGCAGAGGTTCTGGGAAGTTCTCCTTGGCGTGAGCCCTCCCAGAGTCTGCCATTAACCCCACCAAAGAGCACGGGTAGGCTCCAGTGTTGGGTTGCCTCAGGCAAAACAACCAACAGGGAGGGAACCCAGCCCCACCCATCAACAATCAAGTGGATTACGGTTTTACTGAGCTCTGACCGCCACAGCAACAGGGAGGGAACCCAGCCCCACCCATCAACAGTCAAGTGGATTAAGGTTTTACTGAGCTCTGACCACCACAGCAACAGTCAGCTCTACCCACCACCAGATCCTCCCATCGAGCCTCTTAGATAGCCTTAACCACCAGAGGGCAGACAGCAGAAGCAAGAAAAACTACAATCCTGCAGCCTGTGGACCAAAAACCACAGTTACAGAAAGATAGAGAAGATGAAAAGGCAGAGGGCTATGTACCAGATGAAGGAACAAGAAAAAAACCCAGAAAAACAACTAAATGAAGTGGACATAGGCAACCTTCCAGAAAAAGAATTCAGAATAATGATAGTGAAGATGATCCAGGACCTCGGAATAAGAATGGAGGCAAAGATTGAGAAGATGCAAGAAATGATTAACAAAGACCTAGAAGAATTAAAGAACAAACAAACAGAGATGACCAATACAATAACTGAAATGAAAACTACACTAGAAGGAATCAATAGCAGAATAACTGAGGCAGAAGAACGGATAAGTGACCTGGAAGACAGAATGGTGGAATTCACTGCTGCGGAACAGACTAAAGAAAAAAGAATGAAAAGAAATGAAGACAGCCTAAGAGACCTCTGGGACAACATTAAACGCAACAACATTCGCATTATAGGGGTCCCAGAAGGAGAAGAGAGAGAGAAAGGACCAGAGAAAAGATTATAGTCGAAAACTTCCCTAACATGGGAAAGGAAATAGCCACCCAAGTCCAGGAAGCGCAGAGAGTCCCATACAGAATAAACCCAAGGAGAAACACGTCGAGACACATAGTAATCAAAATGGCAAAAATTAAAGACAAAGAAAAATTACTGAAAGCAGCAAGGGAAAAACGACAAATAACATACAAGGGAACTCCCATAAGGTTAACAGCTGATTTCTCAGCAGAAACTCTGCAAGCCAGAAGGGAGTGGCATGATATACTTAAAGTGATGAAAGGGAAGAACCTACAACCAAGATTACTCTACCCGGCAAGGATCTCATTTAGATTTGATGGAGAAATCAAAAGCTTTACAGACAAGCAAAAGCTAAGAGAATTCAGCACCACCAAACCAGCTCTACAACAAATGCTAAAGGAACTTCTCTAAGTGGGAAACACAAGAGAAGAAAAGGACCTACAAAAACAAACCCAAAACAATTAAGAAAATGGTCATAGGAACATACATATCGATAATTACCTTAAACGTGAATGGATTAAATGCCCCAACCAAAAGACATAGACTGGCTGAATGGATACAAAAACAAGACCCATATATATGCTGTCTACAAGAGACCCACTTTAGACCTAGGGACACATACAGACTGAAAGTGAGGGGATGGAAAAAGATATTCCATGCAAATGGAAATCAAAAGAAAGCTGAAGTAGCTATACTCATATCAGATAAAATAGACTTTAAAATAAAGAATGTTACAAGAGACAAGGAAGGACACTACATAATGATCCAGGGATCAATCCAAGAAGAAGATATAACAATTATAAATATATATGCACCCAACATAGGAGCACCTCAATACATAAGGCAAATGCTAACAGCTATAAAAGAGGAAATCGACAGTAACACAATAATAGTGGGGGACTTTAACACCTCACTTACACCAATGGACAGATCATCCAAAATGAAAATAAATAAGGAAACAGAAGCTTTAAATGACACAATAGACCAGATAGATTTAATTGATATATATAGGACATTCCATCCAAAAACAGCAGATTACACGTTCTTCTCAAGTGCGCACGGAACATTCTCCAGGATAGATCACATCTTGGGTCACAAAAAAAGCCTCAGTAAATTTAAGAAAATTGAAATCATATCAAGCATCTTTTCCGACCACAACGCTATGAGATTAGAAATCGATTACAGGGAAAAAAATGTTAAAAAACACAACACATGGAGGCTAAACAATATGTTACTAAATAACCAAGAGATCACTGAAGAAATCAAAGAGGAAATCAAAAAAGACCTAGAGACAAATGACAATGAAAACACGACGACCCAAAACCTATGGGATGCAGCAAAAGCAGTTCTAAGAGGGAAGTTTATAGCTATACAAGCCTACCTCAAGAAACAAGAAAAATCTCAAGTAAACAATCTAACCTTACACCTAAAGCAACTAGAGAAAGAAGAACAAACAAAACCCAAAGTTAGCAGAAGGAAAGAAATCATAAAGATCAGAGCAGAAATAAATGAAATAGAAACAAAGAAAACAATAGCAAAGATCAATAAAACTAAAAGTTGGTTCTTTGAGAAGATAAACAAAATTGATAAGCCATTAGTCAGACTCATCAAGAAAAAGAGGGAGAGGACTCAAATCAATAAAATCAGAAATGAAAAAGGAGAAGTTACAACAGACACTGCAGAAATACAAAGCATCCTAAGAGACTACTACAAGCAACTTTATGCCAATAAAATGGACAACCTGGAAGAAATGGACAAATTCTTAGAAAGGTATAACCTTCCAAGACTGAACCAGGAAGAAACAGAAAATATGAACAGACCAATCACAAGTAATGAAATTGAAACTGTGATTAAAAATCTTCCAACAAACAAAAGCCCAGGACCAGATGGCTTCACGGGTGAATTCTATCAAACATTTAGAGACGAGCTAACACCCATCCTTCTCAAACTCTTCCAAAAAATTGCAGAGAAAGGAATACTCCCAAACTCATTCTATGAGGCCACCATCACCCTGATACCAAAACCAGACAAAGACACTACAAAAAAAGAAAATTACAGACCAATATCACTCATGAATATAGATGCAAAAATCCTCAACAAAATACTAGCAAACAGAATCCAACAACACATTGAAAGGATCATACACCACGATCAAGTGGGACTTATCCCAGGGATGCAAGGATTCTTCAATATACGCAAATCAATCAATGTGATACACCATATTAACAAATTGAAGAATAAAAACCATATGATCATCTCAATAGATGCAGAAAAAGCTTTTGACAAAATTCAACACCCATTTATGATAAAAACTCTCCAGAAAGTGGGCATAGAGGGAACCTACCTCAACATAATAAAGGCCATATATGACAAACCCACAGCAAACATCATTCTCAATGGTGAAAAACTGAAAGCATTTCCTCTAAGATCAGGAACGAGACAAGGATGTCCACTCTCACCACTATTATTCAACATAGTTCTGGAAGTCCTAGCCACGGCAATCAGAGAAGAAAAAGAAATAAAAGGAATACAAATTGGAAAAGAAGAAGTAAAACTGTCACTGTTTGCGGATGACATGATACTATACATAGAGAATCCTAAAACTGCCACCAGAAAACTGCTAGAGCTAATTAATGAGTATGGTAAAGTTGCAGGATACAAAATTAATGCACAGAAATCTCTTGCATTCCTATACACTAATGATGAAAAATCTGAAAGAGAAATTATGGAAACACTCCCATTTACCATTGCAACAAAAAGAATAAAATACCTAGGAATAAACCTACCTAGGGAGACAAAAGACCTGTATGCAGAAAACTATAAGACACTGATGAAAGAAATTAAAGATGATACCAACAGATGGAGAGATATACCATGTTCTTGGATTGGAAGAATCAACATTGTGAAAATGAGTATACTACCCAAAGCAATCTACAGATTCAATGCAATCCCTATCAAATTACCAATGGCATTTTTTACGGAGCTAGAACAAATCATCTTAAAATTTGTATGGAGACACAAAAGACCCCGAATAGCCAAAGCAGTCTTGAGGGAAAAAAATGGAGCTGGAGGAATCAGACTCCCTGACTTCAGACTATACTACAAAGCTACAGTAATCAAGACAATATGGTACTGGCACAAAAACAGAAACATAGATCAATGGAACAAGATAGAAAGCCCAGAGGTAAACCCACGCACCTATGGTCAACTAATCTATGACAAAGGAGGCAAAGATATACAATGGAGAAAAGACAGTCTCTTCAATAAGTGGTGCTGGGAAAACTGGACAGCTACATGTAAAAGAATGAAATTAGAATACTTCCTAACACCATACACAAAAATAAACTCAAAATGGATTAGAGACCTAAATATAAGACTGGACACTATAAAACTCTTAGAGGAAAACATAGGAAGAACACTCTTTGACATAAATCACAGCAAGATCTTTTTTGATCCACCTCCTAGAGTAATGGAAATAAAAACAAAAATAAACAAGTGGGACCTAATGAAACTTAAAAGCTTTTGCACAGCAAAGGAAACCATAAAGAAGACGAAAAGACAACCCTCAGAATGGGAGAAAATATTTGCAAATGAATCAACGGACAAAGGATTAATGTCCAAAATATATAAACAGCTCATTCAGCTCAATATTAAAGAAACAAACACCCCAATCCAAAAATGGGCAGAAGACCTAAATAGACATTTCTCCAAAGAAGACATACAGACGGCCACGAAGCACATGAAAAGATGCTCAACATCACTAATTATTAGAGAAATGCAAATCAAAACTACAATGAGGTATCACCTCACTCCTGTTAGAATGGGCATCATCAGAAAATCTACAAACAACAAATGCTGGAGAGGGTGTGGAGAAAAGGGAAACCTCTTGCACTGTTGGTGGGAATGTAAATTGATACAGCTACTATGGAGAACAATATGGAGGTGCCTTAAAAAACTAAAAATAGAATTACCATATGACCCAGCAATCCCACTACTGGGCATATACCCAGAGAAAACCGTAATTCAAAAAGACACATGCACCCGAATGTTCATTGCAGCACTATTTACAATAGCCAGGTCATGGAAGCAACCTAAATGCCCATCAACAGACGAATGGATAAAGAAGTTGTGGTACATATATACAATGGAATATTACTCAGCCATAAAAAGGAACGAAATTGAGTCATTTGTTGAGACGTGGATGGATCTAGAGACTGTCATACAGAGTGAAGTAAGTCAGAAAGAGAAAAACAAATATCGTATATTAATGCATGTATGTGGAACCTAGAAAAATGGTACAGATGAGCCAGTTTGCAGGGCAGAAATTGAGACACAGATGTAGAGAATGGACATATGGACACCAAGGGGGGAAAACTGCGGTGGGGTGGGGATGGTGGTGTGCTGAATTGGGCGATTGGGATTGACATGTATACACTGATGTGTATAAAATTGATGCCTAATAAGAATCTGCAGTATAAAAAAACAAACAAAACAACTAATACTAAACTTTCATTGGGTTATTTGTATGGAAATATGTTAATATAAATGTTTCAGACATTACATGAAATTTCTAAAAATCTTATATGTTCTGGTATAATGTTATAAGTAATAATCCTAGTTATTACTTTAAAATGTATATCTCAGAAATAACTAATTTTCTTATCAACTGCATTATTATGAACTTTCATCAAATCTTTAACCGTGGTCATTTTTAAGTCTTTTGTCATTTACAGACAGTTCTGGGTGTACTCTGATGATTTTGCAAATATGTTCCTATAAAAGGGTTTCACCTTCAAGAAATTCATGGAAAAGACTCTGACAAGTACAGGTTTCTGGTAACTGTACTGCTGAACTGAATGAATAAGCATTTTCAGAACTCTAATGAAAAACTGATGAACTCATAAAAGTGCTAACAAAAGATCAAGATAAAAAAAAATTAATTACATGGGACTGAGTGAACTGATGAGGATGAGTATAATTTTTGTGACTTTCTGTCTGAATTAAAAAAAAAAAAATCCCACAAGGACTCAGAGGCAAAGAATATACAAATCAATTTTCACTGCAAAGTAAAGGAGTTGTTACAGTGGAGGATTACTGGACTGAATGTCAATATTATGACATAGTATGAGTGTGTTTCATGTTTGGTAATTGCAATCATTGTTGCTTTTGTTGTGGTCATCCATGTACAATGCTTGGTGTCAGTCTATTTATCTCTTGTAAAAATAAAATACAGTGTGTGTGTGTGAAAAAAAAAAAAAAAAAAGAATGACAGTGTAGCTATAGCTCATCATAAGCAGTGGGAACGCGGTGAATGAGTCCAAAAGACCAGTTTGCCAGTTCTAAAACGTCATATAAGTGAAACTTAGAGTGTATATGTATACTCTATATATTTGTATAAGGCTTCTTTAACTTGTATTTCATCCATGCTGTTGCATGTATCTGCAGGTGTTTGTTGCTGATGGACATTTGGGTTGTTTCCAGGTTTTGGTCATTATGAATAGAGCTGCTGCGAACATTCTTGTATAAGAGTTGTGAGGGCTTCCCTGGTGGCGCAGTGGTTGAGAATCTGCCTGCTAATGCAGGGGACACGGGTTCGAGCCCTGGTCTGGGAAGATCCCACATGCCACGGAGCAGCTGGGCCCGTGAGCCACAATTGCTGAGCCTGCGCGTCTGGAGCCTGTGCCCCGCGACGGGAGGGGCCGCGATAGAGAAAGGCCCGCGCACCGCGATGAAGAGTGGCCCCCGCTTGCCGCAACTGGAGAAAGCCCTCGCACGAACCGAAGACCCAACACAGCCAAAAATAAATAAATAAATAAATAAAATCAAGTAAAAACTTTAAAAAAAAAAAAGTTGTGAGATTTTTAGTCCACTGTTTTTCCCACCTCACTGCAGTGCAGAGGCAAGAATATGCTCTGTGTTGCACAGAAGTTTAAATAAACAAGCAAAGAACAGTTCAATACCAAAAAAAAAAAAAAAAAAGAAAATTTCATTTTAACTTTGAGATGTAAAAAACATTCCAGGATCTTTGAAGCCAGCTGAAGTATACTCCTAGATTCTAATAGGATTAGTCAAGTAAAGTAGGCACAAAATGGTGTTTCATAGTTGCTATTCCAATGATCAGTAGATCTGCCTATAATGTTCATTCAATTGCATATGTTCAGAACTAATACAACATGAACTGATTCCTTGATTTTAAAACATGGTCATTTCTACAACAGCTACATGTTAAAAAGCAGAACAGGCTGGCAAAATTTGAAATACTAGTTCCCATTCCACAAAGACCCACACAGCACTCCTTATATTATACTTAGAGAAGCTATCCTATTTATGCATAATTTTGCTTTTGATCTGTAGAATCTAGGATTAAATTCAGTTCTAATTTTCATTCTCACCTATGCTGCCCCCACCAACCCTGCCAATAATTGATAATGATAAATTATTATAAAAAATTCCTTATGATAATTTTCCTGAGACTTTTCTTCAATTTGACTTTTCTTCCATTCACAGGAAGACAGGTCTAGACCATAACAATGAAAGTGAACTCCACCAGAGGCAAGACAATATGAGTAAGCTTGGGGCTTCCCCTTTGCTACACCATGGTACTCTTTGACCTACTTTGGTTTTCTACAAGTCACCCCTTTAGTTCTGAGCCTGAAAGCACCAAAGCTAGGCTCTGTTAAGCATCGTGCATTAATAAATGATAACAACACACATACACATTTATATTAAGGAGTAAATATCACCTAATCTGTGAAAAAAGACACCACTAAATAAAACATTAACAAAGGACAATTTTTTGAGGTTAGTTCCCCCCTCCCCCCGAATACATTCTAAAACACTTAAAAGGAGACTTTTAAGGGAAGTATTATAAGAAATGTTGTAATAGCGTTTTCATACTAACACTTCATGTGTGCATTGCTGATCCATAGTCTTTTGTTAAAAGAGCCTGTTTATAAAACTTCACAATTTCTTAGTTCCTGGACCAGGGATTGAACCCGGGCCCTTGGCAGTGAAAGTTTGGAGTCCTAACCACTAGACTGCCAGGGAATTCTCAAAACTTCACAATTTCTAATTGGAGTGAGAGAGGTCTGACCTACCAAGTCTTTCTTCCTATGGGAGAAGATGCATTCTGCTTTTTCCATGGATTAGTTCAGTACTGTGGAGTTTTAGAAAGATTTTAGAAAAGTGTCATGTGAAAATAAACAGCAATGACAGTGAACTAATCTCTTTTAAAGGGAAAATCCCTGAAAGGCAAAGACAATTCCCTCCTTCATTTACCTTTTTAGGTCAGAAAAAGTAGGCCATTAATGACTATAATTAGTACAGTATCTGTCAGATACTCCATTCTACTTTAACTACATACAATAGAATACTTTAATCCTGTTTAAATTATGATTAAATGAGATCAGTACTAACTGTGTCATGGAGCCATTTAGTAAGTCTCAGAAAATTTGTTACTGGAAGGTAGCAATTTTTCCCCCAAGACAAGTGACCAAGATAATCAGGAATAATCACATGTTTTTCCTTCCCTCTTCATTAAATTTATGCCAGGCACTTTTCAATGTCTCAAGAGGGAAAGCATACACTATTCTTTCTAACTTCCCCTCCCAATCTTTCCATCAGGATAGGCTGACTTCAAATCAAATAAATTTAAATGGTTAATTCAATAAATGTGCATGAGCCTTGATTTAATTTGTGATTAAAACTGTTACAATAACAGAAAGTTAACATTTTCTCTGAAAACACATTCGACTCAAATATCTTGTAAATATTATTCACAACTCAGATGTATATCTGATTTTAAAATGTGCATAATATAAAATAAAAGCAACAATAAATTTTTTCTAATTTAAAGTTCACTTAGGAAAAAAGAACAATGAGCTAACTAACACAGAGACTTGTGAACCACATCTGATGCCACAGATTAAACCTAAATAATTGAAAGGCATGTTATATAAGGAAAGAAACAGCCTTGAACAAAAAACTGTTTTTTCCAATAAATTTAAAGTGTTAGAACTTTTTATTTATGTATAACATAAAAATGAAAAATTCTAAGATTCTGAACATTTTCAATTATAAATATAAATGTATTAATTATTTTAAACAAAAATTAAATGGACATATCAGAATTTATTTCCCCTAAATATCTTGGGCTATGTAGTAAACTTGATTTTACCTTCCTCTTTTAAATGAATTAATCTAACAAATATTTATTTAGCTTTTACTGTGTGCCTACCAAGTGACAGAAATAAATGATGAGAAAAACCTGGCAGGGCCTCTACCTACATGAAGCCTCACTCTAGTGGAGGACACACATTAACCCAAGAATGATCTAAATGTAATAAAGTATGTGCCCTGAGGAATAATGAGAGAGAATGGATTTAGTAAGGGAAGTCTGAGAACGCTTAGCCGAGGAAGTTGCAACTGAGTGAGATCTGAAAGATGACTAAAAGGAGTTTATTAGGGCAAAAAAGAGAGAGGAGAAGCTCTGTCAAGGGAGAGGGAAAGGCACATATAAAGGCTTTCTAGTAAGAGTAAGCAGTCAGAGCATAGTGCACTTGAAAAAGGAACTGCAGACAGCCTGTGAGCCTGGGCCATGAAGAGCAAGGAAGAGCACACTGCAAGATAAGGCTGCAGAGGTCAGCAACTGCCCGACCATAGACAGCCTTATAGGGAGGGTGACTATTCACCCTGGTTTACTCCTGTTGACCTGTCATGATCCATCTTCTCATGATGTCCCAGTTTCGATGATAAATTATGTGAGGCCATATATAGAATTTTGCCCTTGACCAAAACACCATCAGAAATCATTATAAGAATTTTAAAGTTGTGTGTGTGTGAGACAGACATAGAAAAATAGCAGTATTATAACATGAATTTAAACATGAAGGTAAATATACAATTGCTAGAGATCCCTTCACCTGCAAAGTCTGAAATGCACTTCACAGTTGGTCTCAGGGAGAACAAGACAACTGAAATGGTACCAAATCAATGAGCAATAAAACCGTTCCACAGAGAGAAACAGCTCTTGGGTGCTTGGTCACTGCTCTGTTTGAGTCCCAGTTCCCAGTTGCCCTACAGAGGTTGAGGGGGCTTCTGGCCTGAAGAGGGGGTCAGGTACATGTCTGTCAGTCAGCTGGGTGGGGGGTGTCATAGATCCATATCTATATATTTTGTCAGGATAGGCCCAGGAGCAACAGTTTAAAGACAAACAAGTTGGGGGAGCAGGGGAGAGAATGCAGAAAAGAGAAAGCCCTGTGTGGGGAAAGGCCAGCAGGCTGCAGGAAGTAGACCAATGATTTGCCCCAAATTCCCCATGGGCCTTACCCAGTGGGCAGTTCAATGACAATGATGGATGGGAGGGGATGAAGAGGATGTGGAAATGTTCATGAAGGAGATGAGAACAATCAAGAGAAAGTTTAGGGAACTGCTACTGAGGAACTGCCTATGCATCCTCACTATCGTGACATTTGCCTAACCTTTGAATGCTGAGGTCTCTGAGATTAATACTGTGACCACTGCTGTTTTCCCTTTGCACTTTTCTGGTGTACCTTTGCTGATTTAACCTTTTGATGATACCTTTATCAGGTGAGTCTTGTGTTACATCTTCTAATCTGATTATCTTTTCACCAGTCTATAAATTCCTCAGCAGGGGAGCTTTATACATTTGCGTAGAAAGATGTTCATTGTATATTGTGAAGTTTGTAAAGCATTTTATGGAGGGGGGAAAAAAGAAACTTTCACAAGTCATCTGGTATCTAAAAATACCTGAAAATAGCTATACTTTTAAAGAGGAAAAAAACCTTGAAAAATTTAGGCTTTCTTCTATTTTACCCTAACTTTCAGCCTTTTACTTTACTCATATCAACGTTAAATAGGTGAAATAAAATTGAGCCATGTGCATAATTTTGGATCCAAAGAATTAACTGAAATTCACGACATGGAAATTAACAATGAATGGTCAATCATGATGAAATAGTCTTAGGATCTTAGTGAACTAATATTTAGCCTTGTCACTAAACTGGCTTGATATTTGCCAACCTTTAGCATTCCTCCCCCACCCCCTTTTTTCCTATAGACTATGAACATTCCAAATAATCAAACAGCTATACCCTTATGTTCTTGAATTATATGCTTAGAGTCAATAAACCTAAAGGTGACTGAGGCACTATATCAGGCTATAATGGGAGGTAGTATACTTGACCCCAAAGCCTCATGGATTCAGCTATGTAGATAATACTCTGCCCCATGATGTACTAATTGATGTCAAAATAGAAAGTGATTTAAGGACAGTATGTAGTACTTGAGAACAAAAGGCAAGATCTGAAAGCCACAAGTTATCATGAATCACCAAATCAAAACATGGGTCATAATCAGCTGGTTTTTTAACGAGCTTAGAGAATATCAACTATTAGAAAGAGAGAAAGAGAGAAAGAGAAAGGAAAGAAAAGGAAAAGCAAAGCAAAGCAAAGAGAAAACCACAGCGAGTACATCAAGTGTAAACAAATCTACATCACTGAAAATATAATGTTGTCAAAATCTGTGTGTTCATAAACTAATAACACTCAATGTTCTCTACTTATGTAAGAGGCAAAACAACAACAAACAGGCCTCTCTTTTATACTTTCTACACCTAACTATCAGTCTGCAAACCTTCAGATCACTAAATACACTGTGACAATTTAAAAAGTTACCAATAATAGTACTGTGTGCTCTTATCATTTTTTCATTAACTGTAATATATAGGTTACCTTTCACATAGAAATTGTGTTATCTGAATAAGACACATGAAATATTAATAATAATTAGGGGTAGTTATTTACCCTAATATTTACCCCAATCACTTCTCCTGCTATCGGACCAACTTCCTGAGCTGCCAAACTTGAAATTTTGCACTTATTTTTAATATCTCTCCCCCCTCAGTCCCCAAATTTAATGGAGTATTAACCCTTTTAAATTCCCTTTTCCTATTCTCTCTCATTTTCACATCTATTACATTAACTTTCATAAGCTTTTATTTTCCCTAACGATATAGGCATATTTGAGAATCATTATTATTATCAGTGCTCTTACAGGTTTATTAAAAAATATAGGTTTCCCCTAATGCTGTTATTTATTATGTTGCCTCTCAGCTTTTTAAGAATAAATGTTGTTATTTAGTTTCTCCTTTTCCTATTTCCATTAACTCATTCAATTTTCATAGACCTGTTTCTTTTTTTTTATTTTTATTTTTATTATTATTATTTTTTTGACCTGTTTCTTTTTATTATTCAATTTTAAAATAAACAGTAATCTATTATGCTTTAAGTAACTAAAATATAAACTCAGTTTTTAAAATCATTTAATTGACCCTCTCACACATTCCCTTCTATATGATCATGAGACAAGGGGAGGAAATTCTGAAGCAGAGTTGTTCTTTCTAAAGTAGCTTCGACGGTAGTATAGATGACTAGAGGATTTTAAAAAAAGAAAAAAAGAAAAAAAAAAGATTATTGGGCTTAACAGGGACAAGGCTACAAGCCAAAAAATAAAATACATATGTACTCAGGTGTAGAAAAGGTTCTGAATCACACATTTGTCTTTCAGACATTTGTGGACAGAGTGATAGTAATATTCTCAGTGTCACAAAATACTGTCCATTTATCAAAGACAGAAAAATAACAAAACTTAAAAATATATTTTCTTTAAAATATAGTAATACCTTTTTCCTATTATAATACAAAATACTATCTATAATTACAGTCTAAAGCCAAGACATTGAAGGTTTTTTACAAAGAACTCCTTTTAGTCTAATGTAGGGTAAGAGCCTAAAGAAGCTAAGAATGAGATTGTCCCCTCAAAATCTGAAAGAGATATCTTTTAAATGGATAAAAGAATTACCAATATATACAGAGTAGAAGGTAAACTTATGAAACTAAGATAATACTCTAGAAATTCTGGTATTGCATGCAAATTAATTCTCTCTAATACTCATGTTGACAGGTAATACTTTGTTAGATACCATATCTTGATTTTTGGCTTAATAATATATCAGTAGGCTAATAATAAGAAGACACAAACCTACAATCTCTATTCATATCTCTTTCTCCCTAGATCCTTTGCTGTAGCTTCCTAATGAAGGGAAAAGCAAGCACAAGCCTGTTCAGGAAGCATAGATCAGTTACTACAGGTTTTTGTTGTTGTTGTTTGGGGTTTTTTTGTTTGTTTTTGTTTTGAGGAGAGGGTAGAGGTTTACTATTTCTCTTTCTCCCCTGTAGTGAGGATAAGAGAGTCATGTGAAACCCTCTGGGATAGGATGAAAAAGAAAATAGGTAGGACTCATATGTGGGTCTATTCTATTTCCCTTAGGAAAATTAGACCAATTTGGTAACTAAGATCTGGACATGTATCAGAGCACTGAGATTATCCGATGGCATTTAAACTTAATAAAAAATTAAGCCAAAGAAGTGAACTAGATAGTCTTCTATTTTCAGGAAAGTGTGACATGAAGAAAATGATTTTATCCTGGAGGGGACTCTGAAACAGCCACTAATGAAAACAATGATGGCAAAGTGCTTAAATAACCCAGCAGCAGAGTGGAAACCCAAGAAATTTAACAAATAGTTATCTATTTTTAGGAAAAAAAAAAAAAAGCTAAGGGGATTTCTAGGAAGATGATGGAATAAATGCTCATTCCTAGAAAATCTATCACAGAACAACCGAACTATCAGAATCATTGAAAAGCAGACCCAAAACCTAACAAGATAAAATTAAGAATATCATACAACTCAAATTGGTTAACTTAAGTCTAAGGAACAAGTATTAAAAACTACCCAAGGGGAAGAAAGGTTGCAAGGGGTCCAAGCCACCTAAAATGGTGAAGGTTCTTAAACCACTTAAATATCCAATAGATATAAATGAACCCTATTTTAAAGGATAAAAGAATAATGACTGCCCTCAGAAGGAACACATTACAGTAGTGAAAGACAGTGTTAAAAGTTTTAGAGAGTCCATGCAGAGAAAAATTGATTTGTTTGGGTCAAGAGTCAATGAAGACCTGCAGTACAGCAAACATAAACCACATATGAAGTAGTAAAGAGATACCAGAACACAAAACAAACATTCAGATCTGGGAAACAAAACAAAACAAACATAAAAAGCTATTATCATCTCATTACCTCCTTGGATGTGGTTATTCTGGTGCAATATTAACAAAATCAATTGTTCCCTTAGATAGGTTCATTTAAAATATATTCTATTTAAACCTTCATTCTAATACCATTTAATTTAGTTGCTTTTCTGATGAATAAAAGATCATATAACCGCAAGAGCCTGCAGTCTGGATGTCCCACTGTCCTGCAGCCCTTATTATTCAACAAAATAACTTGAATCTCAATGTCTTCCCAGCCATACAACTTCCCCTCCCCATCCACAGAGATTTAGTTTATCTGGGCACAAAGCAATTGTGTCACCTTCACTGTGGACTCCTCCACAATGTAACACACTTCCTTGAGCTCTCATGGCACTCCCCCTGCACAGTGCCCACTCTACCATCAACCTCCAAAACATCACTAATATGCAGTCACTGAGTGTAAAAGTCTTGTATGGACTGAGAAAATCTCCTAAAACTGGTTGCTAAATATGATCGTTCTCCAAATGCAAAGAAAATAAGAATGAATGTAAACACTTCAAAGGGACCCATTTCATTGGCAGACCCTCATTCCAATAGCTATATGCCAATCTTATCCTCCCTCTCCCCAGACTTTTCTCTTTCATCTCTCTTCCCTTGTTTCTGAATCCTCGAATCTTGAAAAAGAACTCTCCCCCCATCACAACTGCTCTCATCTTGACTATTCACCCAATTTATTTTTGCTGCTACCTTCTACCAGATCAGTCCAAAGTACTACTCTTTTCACAGCCCCAATCCACCCATCAAGATGTCTTCCTAAACAGCATGAAATAGATATAGTATGTCATGTATTCTCTATTTACCTCTCCAAATTGTCTCTCTGACCTATTCTACCTTGTTTTGTGCTTCAAAATGCTCACCTCTATGGACTGTATCACTGGGGTTCCCTTGCCATCTGGCTTATAATTACACTCTTCCAATAGGAGGGACTAACAGATTGAAAGGCAGGGGAAGAAGGTCAGGGTATTTATTCCTCCACTTACCTCCCTGCCAGGCTGAGGGCTAGCAGTGAGTATATTCCTCTACTGAAGGCCACAGTTCCTGTAAGGCTGGCAGCCTTCTCCTATAGCTGTAAAAGTCATCATGTTCCAGTAACTTCTCTGAAACCTTGTCTCTTGAAGTTTATAGCTGTTACTAGTCCAACATGCTTATCATCTTGTTGGTTTCCCTTAACTCTGCCCACACTTTCATTAAATTCTCTTCAGGCACCCCATCTGAGTGCGCCATCCATTTCCTGCCAGAATCCTGGCTGATTCAGCAGGGAGGGAAAGAAACTAATTAAAAATTATATTGGCATCCTTAGAGAGATTACAGAGAATAAAATACTCATAATACAAGAATTGGTTGTTCTGAGAAAGGAACAATCAGAGAATAAGAAAGAGTTCTTGAAAACTGAAAACATGACTGCTGAATAAACACATCAATAGAAGCACTGAATAACAGAACCAGGCCGAAGAGCAAATGTGTAATTTGGAGGACAAACTTCAGGGAACTCTCCAAAGTGCAGAATAAAAAGGACAAAAAAGAAAAGAAAAGAAAAGAAAAGAAAGGACATATGGGAAAAGGTTAAGATGGAGCTCCAATACTTATCTAACAGTTGGTCAAAAAGGACAGATATAACAGAGGTAATGGAGGAAAAGAAATAATATAAGAATAATTTGAGATTCAAATCTTTATATTGAAAGGCCCCAAGTGCAATGGATTATTAATAAAAGGTAGGTAGAGACACACACTCTAACATATACTAACAACATTTCAAAACTCTAAGGATGAATAGAAACATCTTAAGCTCCCAGAATGTCCTTGTTCTTAGGAGATATATGATAAAATATTTAGGGGTGAAGTGTTTGTAACTTTCAAGAAGTTCAGCAAAAGGAGAGAAAAAAATTAGAGAACGCCATTGTGGCAAAATGTTAACATGTGAATCTAGGTGAAGAGTATGTGGTATTTACTGTATTATTCTTTGAAGTGTTCAAGAGATTAAAAAAAAAAAAAGTTGGAGAAAAAAGAAAAGGCTCCCAGAGAGAGGTAAAATAAAACAAACAAAAAAAGGTTTCATTAAAAAAGAATGAGACTCAGACCGGCATAAGACTTCTCATTATAAACACTAGATGCTAAAAAATGATGGAACAATGTCTTCACAGTTCTGAGAAAATGATTTTAATCTAGAATTCTAATGAACTATAATAAAACCTGAGGGCAAAGTAAAAACACAAATATTCAAGGGCCAGAAGGCTTACCCCCCACACAATGTTTAAGAAAAGAATAATAATACTGAGTTTATGCAATCTAAGCAAAATAGCAGTGAAATACCTAAATGGAAAACTAGTTGAAACTGTATCTTCATTACTATCATGCTAGTCCAAACATTATATCAATTATTGCTGAAACACTGCAATAGCTTTTTTTTTTTTTTTTTTAAAGTTTTACTTGATTTTATTTATTTATTTATTTATTTTTGGCTGTGTTGGGTCTTCGGTTCATGCGAGGGCTTTCTCCAGTTGCGGCAAGCGGGGGCCACTCTTCATCGCGGTGCGGGGACCGCTCTTCATTGCGGTGCGCGGGCCTCTCTCTATCGCGGCCCCTCCCGTCGCGGGGCACAGGCTCCAGACGCGCAGGCTCAGCAATTGTGGCTCACGGGCCCAGCTGCTCCGTGGCATGTGGGATCTTCCCAGACCAGGGCTCGAACCCGTGTCCCCTGCATTAGCAGGCAGATTCTCAACCACTGCGCCACCAGGGAAGCCCCTGCAATAGCTTTTTAATTGGTTTTCATGCTCCCCTTGTTGTACCCATCCTATCCTTTCCCACACAGAAGCCCATGTAATTTTATTATAGTTTAATATTCTATTTTATTTATTTTTTAATGTAGGTAATACATTCACATTGAAAAATACATTCACATGATTTGAAAATAAAAGGTAAAAAAAGGCATTGCATTTCTAAGACCCAGACAATGGGGTCCCTGCACTTTAGAGGGCCTGTTTTAGGCCTCTTTCAGGTGCACCCCTCAAATAGGGGAAGAGTACACAGAGCCAAGGACATATTCATCCAGACCATGCTCTAGGTACTTGAACCCTGGGACTCTCTGCCCAGATGGGCTAAGCCCTCTTCCAGGGCTCATGGTTGTCCATCTTTGGCTGAACACAGGGCCCATCAGGACACCTCTAGGCCCAAGGAGTGGGCAAGTGGTAGCTGTATGTGGGTGTACAGAGAGTCCTGATGTGAGGGCAGGTGTCCAGCCTTCATGGTATAAGTCTGAGAGTGGGGTTGGGGTAGGAGGACAGGGTGGACAGGCCACATGCTGGCCATATCAGAGTGAATCTGGATAACAGTATACTGCAAAAAGCATCAGTCCCATCTTTGTCCCCAGCTAAATGGTTTCCCTTCCCAAAGACAACCACTGTTTCTGACCCAAGAGTGATCATTTTAAATAACAAATCTGATAATGTAATCTCCACCCTAAAATTTAGTGGTTCTCCATTACTGTTGGGATAAAATCCAAAATCCTTAAAATGGCCAACATGGTGCTTCTCAAACTATAATGTGCATTAGAGTCACTTGGGGATTCAAGTCTGGTTCAGTAGGACTGGGGTGAGGCCTGAGATTCTGCATTTCTAACAACTTCCTAGGTGACACAGATGCTGCTGGTCTGTACGCCACAGTAGAGAGGGCCTAATGAGACTAATATTCCTTTTGAAGCTATAATTTCAGCTATCCCAGTTAGGGAAAGAGACTTTCGTCCTGGTATACCTACCTCATTTTGAAGCTGCAGCTGATACAGGCAGATGGGAACATGGACAGAAATGGCCAATTAGTAATAGTAGCTAATGTTTATTCATTCATTCAACAAATATTTATTGGACATCTGTTTGTATGTGCTACCACTGGCTTAGGGAGCCTGGCAGTGAACAAGAAAAAGTCTCCATCTTCATGGAGCTTACAACCTAGTAGGGCAGATAGAATCAACAAGTAAGTAAGTTAGTAACAATGTTAGGTAGTGTTTGGGGCTAAGAAGAAAAATAAATCAAGATAAGGAGCTAGAAGGTAAGAAGACTTGTTATTTTAGACAACTGAGTCATATACACAGATTTAATGTTTTTTGCCGTACTAAGTACTAAGGTAGGCACTATGCTGAGTACCTTAAAGAGATAAAGGTGCTATTATCTCACTGATATGAGGCGTATTGTCTTATTTTGTGGGTAATAAAACTGAAGTTTAGAGATGTTAAGTACCTTGTCCAAGGTTAAACAACTAGGAGAACCAGGATATGGATCCTGACAGTATGGCTATTTCCAACTTCTATATTAATGAACTTTTGTTGAGGAAAAACACAACCCCCAAATCTCAGTGGCTTGCAAGTATGTATTTCTTGCTTCTGTCATACAAGGGCTGGAGCTCTGCTGTGCTCAGCTGAGCTCCCCGCATCTTAATATTCTTGAAACAAGACTTAAACTTCTAACCTCTAAACTGAGGTGTTGGCCTGCCAGTTTATTACAAACATCAAGTACCAATACCACCAGATATACCACAAGAGGATCACTAGACCAAGAGGGAAAAGCTAACATTAAATCAACAAAATTTTCCCTCTGTTGGTTTAAAACTCCCAAATTTCAATCACTTCAACTTTTTTCTAAAGTTTAAGAAAAGTAAGTTTAATATGCAGTAGCTCAGTTTTAGCAGTGGTTCTTAATCTTTTGGGGTTATAATCTCTTTGAAAATCTGATAAAACTTGGGCTCTCTCTCAAGAAATAACGCTCATCAATCTACACAATTTTGCATTCAATCTAAGGGGCAAACAGGTCCCTAGAAAAGCCAAAATCCTCAATTTGAGAACAGTTAAATTGTAGCATCTGCCAAAATAAATCTCTTCTCTGAAAACTTCCTTCCACTCCCTGGTGAACAACAGTGATTCTCTTTTACTAATTATTTCATTTAACTAAAAGATACCTAACTCTGATTATTAGCAATCAAAAACATAGTTTTGTAATCTAAGACAGCTCTGCAGCAAAAAAGAACAGGGGCCAAGCTAGCTATTAAGAACTAACTATTTCAGCTTCCCTGAAGGCAAGTTTTACTTATCAATTATCTGTGTATGAATTAGTCATCAATATTTTTATTCTATGGTGGCTGGTTTTCCGTCTATACTCAGTGGCTTACAAGTATGTTGTTGAATACAACTCTGGTCCTTCAGAAATACAAATATAATTGTAAATTATCCTAAGTCATATAAAACCTTTTTTTAGAGGAAGATAAATTTGCCCACTCCTCCCCCAGATCATGAAACTTTCATAGTGTATTATTGACCTTACTCTATTTTCTTTATAAACACAGTACTACTAAAATGTAAAACCAAACAGTGGAGCAAGCAGGACAAGTTGTTAACTTTTGATACTTGATGCCCCATGTTTCATTATACCAACAACTGAACCACAACCTGATTAAGCTCTCATCAATACAACATACCCAAATTATTACGTGGCAATACAAACAGTTTAAAGTAAATAGAGCTATAAGGATGCTTAAATATACACTGAAACAAGGCCAGCCTGTGTCTGTGACTTGATCACCATTATCTTGAAATAGAGCTAATACTATGATAGTTGTCCACAGAATCATTTTCAAAAAGGGATTTTATTTAGTCAGTGTTTTTTCAATAAAAAATGGCAATAATATGTGAATTGAACAGATCTAGGGACAATATAAACAAACAGGTAAATTTATATTATTTGCTTTCAGCAGAAGCAATAATAAAATATTCTTTCATTTTGAGAGGCAGTATAGTGTTGAGATGAATAGAACAAACTTCAGAGGTGAACTTCAGGTGAACAGGGGCAAGTTAGATAACCTCTCTGTGCCTCAGCTTCTTCTTATGAAATGGATGAGTTAATGGATGACTCCAAGTACAGAACTTAGAATGGCATCTGAAGAAAAAGTCCAAGCACTAGAATGTAAGCTGTATGAGGGTAGTGATTTTTACCTCTTTTGGCCACTGATGTATGTAGTGCCTAGAACAGTGCCTAAAGATAGCAGGTGCTCAATAAATATTTGTGGAATGAGTGACTGATATCACTATTATCAACATGGTGATTTCTGGATAGATGTAAAAAACCGAACCATTTAAGCTCAGCTACTTAAATTTGGAAACTTTCCTTTTCTTCCCATACGTCCTCCCTCTAAAACAAAAGGGAAACATAAGCATTCTTAAGTTGTACATCCAACTCTTCTAAGGCCCACAGCACCAAAATATGAGCGATAAACCAGATTTCAGTTGAGCAAGAGTGCCATCTAGTGCTCATAAAAGCTACAACAAGCTGAGAATTCGGAGTAGATTTTCATAGTGTGAAGACAAAAAAACCCTACAAATGCAAAATTCGTTAGGAAAAAATCTGCTCTATCAACAGCTAAAGTCTTTGAAAGAAAAGTATTTCTACAGAAAATTAAAGAATTAAAGCTTTTAAAGTTAGTATATACCATATTAGAAGAAACATTTTAGAGAGTATGCTCAAGATCTACTTACCATAAAGGTCATCCTGCTATGAATAAAGTGGTGCATTGAGCTTATTTTCTTTGCAATGGCATGTGTTTTCTGGTCTTATTAGAAGAAACAGAAGTATCCATTACAAAAATTTTGGAAAAATATAGAAAAGTATAAACCACAGCCCAGAGGTAACCACTGTTAGCATTTGGAGTACATATATATATTTATCCTTGATTTAAAATATACATGGGGAAAATATTTTAATTTTCATCAAATATTTGGCCAAGATATTAAAAATGAAATATGAGAAAATGATAAATGACCTTTTTAAACTAAAATTAAGAGCTTTCCCTACAATCAAAAAAACCCTAGGGGCTTCCCTGGTGGCGCAGTGGTTGAGAATGTGCCTGCCAATGCAGGGGACACGGGTTCGAGCCCTGGTCTGGGAAGATCCCACATGCCGCGAAGCAACTGGGCCCGTGAGCCACAATTACTGAGCCTGCGCATCTGGAGCCTGTGCTCCGCAACGGGAGAGGCCGCGGTAGTGAGAGGCCCGCGCACCGCGATGAAGAGTGGCCCCCGCTTGCCACAACTAGAGAAAGCCCTTGCACAGAAACAAAGACCCAACACAGCCATAAATAAATAAAAATTAAAAAAAAAAAACCCCTAGCCTCAACATTGTATTCAGTGGGGTAAAATTTTTTTTTAATTGCTATCAGTTATGTAATCATTTTGGCCTGGTTTTGCAATAGCCAAAATTTATAAGGACTGGGCTTATAAAATGAAAAAAGATAAATTATTTCATCTGTTCTCTTTTAGATATCACTAAATTGATAGTATACCAATTTGAATTTGGGAGATTTGAATTAAAAATTTGGGTTTGCAATAATGTTTAATCTTGTTATTCAATTTGAGAATGCTCATAAAAGTTTTTGGCTTTATTTTTAATTCCTCTTCCCCTCAAATCACTGACACAGCCGAGATTTGATTCACAGCTCATTACATAATCATTAAATGATGAAAAGAAAGCTGTCTGCCACTTCCTACCTTTTGGACAAATGCTGTTTTTACATTTAGTACAACGAATGGGAAGCAGGGAATTTCCTAGGATCACACAGGAATAATAGGGTCAGAAGAGTCATGGGGGAAGATGGAGGGAAAAAAGACCAAAGAAGCTTCTGCCATTTATTTTGGCAGAAGCTGCTAGAGGGAGGTGGGCGGGCCTCTCCAACTGACCCTTGGTGGCCTCCAATCAGTGACGCAGCAGGGCCCTGGGGAGGGCAACTACTGGCCAGGCTGGGGTGAGGCTCCTTTATCTGGAGACTGGTTGCAAGGCTGGGAAGGGGGGCAGAGCCTGGGCTCATACTGTCATTTGCTGGACTGCACTCTCTTCCAGACATTAATTAGGTTCCTGGGCATATAACCTAAATCACAACTCTCTTCATAGTAGGCAGGGAGGCCCATTCTTCCCAGCACCTAGTTTCAGGACATAAGCTGTTGGGGTAGGCTGCTTTAAAATGGCTCCCAAGGATCCCTGCCCTATCTTCTGGTACTCACTCTCATTGTGTTATATTCTTCTAATGAACAGACTAAGGCAGAACTGATGGCATGTCTCATCCAACATTTGGTTATAAAAGACTGACTTCTGTCATGCTAGCATTCTTTTGCTGGTATCTTGTCTCTGTCTCTTCTCAGGTGCTCTCTCTGAAGAAGCAAGTGGAGAGGCTCACATGGCAAGAAACAGCAAGAGCTGCCAGTCAACTACCAGAAAGGAACTGAAGTTCTCAATCCAACAGCTCTCAAGGAACTGAATCCTTCCAACAACCGTGTGAACTTCAAAACACATTCTTCCCCACTTGAGCCTTCAGATGAGACCACAGCCCTGGATGACACATTAACTGCAGGCTCGTGGGAGACCCTGAAGCAGAGGTCCTAGCTAAACTACAGCCAGATTCCTGACCCACAGAAATTGTGAGATAATAAATGTGTATTGCTTTAAGCCACCAAATTTGTTATGAAGCAACAGATAACTAATTCAGTTGTTAAACAAAGAAAAGCTGCTTGAGCCCACTTGAGAGGCCATACCCTGAGAATCTCTGTCACTGGCTTTTGGCAGCCTCCCCAGTCACCACCAAGGCCTGGACCCTTCTTGTACCCCTGGCACAGCTGGGCACTTCTTTTGTGAGTTTACAGGTTAGGTTCTCCTCAGTTCACCTGCATGGTCTCTCTCTCCCACCCAAGGGCTTTTGTACCTTCAACATCTGAAATAAATAATAAAACATCTGAGCAAACTTCCTAGCTCCATGCTTCAGCGACCAGACCAATTTGGAATCTAAGTGCATGTGTGGTTTCTAAGATAAGCCACCCATCCTGACTATGTATTATTAGTTTTATTGCTTTTTGGAGTTTACTATTTACCAACTGGTATGAAAATACTTTAGTATTTTAACAAGTATTGCTGTGCCAGTGCATAATGACTGAACATCAACCCTAGTTTATGCTGTAAAGTTAATTCATCAGACAATATTCAAGATCTTAGTTCTATTTCCTTTTAATGAGTTTTTAAATACAATTTATGTAATTTTTGCAACTTCTTTTAGCCAGCTTAATCTTTAAATTATGATGGTATTACCACATGGAAACTGCAAAGCTAGAGTTGTTTTATTTATAATGCCCAACAGTATAGTGAGAAGGAGCTCTGACAAAAGTCACAGTTACATGTTCATACATGCACTGACAGACAGCAAAAGGAAAAAAAGGGGGGAGGCCACAAAAAAGGAAACAAAAATGAGGCCAAAACTTAGTCTGCAGGAAAGAACAACAGAGCATTAGTTACAGCCAGTAATAAGAGGTTTGGTTTGGGCATGTTGGGGATAGAAGCAGTGTGTACTTATATAAACAAACAGATAAGCTAAGAAGAAAAGTTAATTATTACATTAAAAGTTATTTGCTCCACTAAGCTATCTTTATTACCCAACCCATTCTGATCTTTCCTCGCTCTGAATTATTGTAACACTCTATATGTCGTTTAATTTTTCCACATTGATTTTAAGTCATCTTCCAATATAAAAATAATATGTGCTCACGAACAAAACCAAAAAGACTATAGGAAAACAGATTGGTGCTTAAGGACGTAGAGTCAGACATGCTTCCTAACTCTCAGTATTCACTACTTGAGTTAAGCTGCTTAATCTTTGTTTCCTCATCTATAAAATGTAAAACTCACGTCACAGAATGGTTGTAGGTATAAAACTAGATATTGCAGTAAAATGGGCCTTCAAAGGAAGTGCACAGGTAGTTTGTAAAAATTCTTCCAAAATGTGAATGTAAATGTCAAATATAAAAAGGCAAAATATAGCAAGAATTGAGTTTTGCAGATCTGGTCTGACACAGGTAGTGTCACCAGCAGTTGCACCACCTTTAGGAGCACTGAGGACCAAGGAAAGCAGTACCCAAGCAGGCTGGCAAGTGCTTCTTCTCAACGAGAGAGCCTAGCTTTTGAGACGTTCATGTTTCCTTTGCTAAATAAATTAGAAACTTAATCTAATTTCAGAGTGAGTGGGTGTATTCATATTTGTATATTTGTTTTGTTTTGGGAAGATAGCTTCCTCAAAACCTGTAACCCACGTGAAATCTTGCAATGTTATATGTCAAATGCTTATAACAAAGCCTGGCATATGGTGAGCACTCAATAAAATTAAGTATTTATTAATGATTATTATTATGAAAAGAAAAATTTAAATCTCCAATAATCCCACCTTTAAAAGAGAACCAGGGTTTTGGTACTATTTTGGTACAAGCAGGTTTCCTGACATTTTCCCCTCTCTATAAAAAATATATATATTTGGCCTACTATTTTAAAAGTTGCTTTTCCACTTAAATATATAATTTTTTTCTTTTCTTATACATTTTAAAACAACTTTCAATAATTATGTAATAGTCCTTTATACAGATGCACCATAACTTAATTAACTAATAATTTCGTTATTGGATATTTAGATTACCAACTTATATATAATAATATAAACACATTTATATCATAAATAACACTACAGAGATTATCATCATACATAAATCTTTTTTCAGATGAGTTCTTAGATGTGGAATTACTATGTACATACACTCCCACTAACAGTTGCACTATTGTCAACGTACTACCACAAAATTTAACATTTTTAGTGAAAGTCTTGATTTGTTCTTAATTGCTTTTCTCTAAATCATCGCAAAACTCTTAACGGTAGTGGTTGTTTTCAACTTCTTTTTATATTTCTCACAGTGCCATAACAGTGTTAGGCACAAAGAAAGATTTTAAATGAATTCTTACTTTAAAAAAGTATTCCCATTCCAGCCTTAGATAGAGAGGGAGGTCAGCTAGAGGTATAGTGGGGTTCAGGAAAGAAAACAATAACCCTGTTATTATTTTAAGAAAGGAAAAAGAACTATAATTTAGTTTCATTCCAACCAATAAAAAGCATTTAACACAAATATGTAGTACTAAAATGACAGAATATTTATCTCAAGGTTTGACTCTTCACATTTTACTACAAAATTACTTCCAAGTTCAAAGAAGGAGCCATTGAAGACCAGTATAAATTGGAATTAGACACCTCTTAATCAGAACAATTACCACTAAGGATTTATTTATAATAATAAAATGCACTAAAGGGAACAAAAAATAATAATAAAATAAAATGAAGATTAAAATACTCATTGCTTGGTGGAAGAGCCAAACACAACTCTAGCTTGGAGTGAAATTTTTGTTTAGAAATTTACTTTTATATTTATACGTTAAAATGAAAAAAGAAAGAAAAGGGCTTGCCAGACACCCATACCCCAATACTTAGTACAGGCCCAATCATGCAAGATTTGTTTAAATCTTCAGCATCTAAATAAGATGAATTAAACTTTTAATGCAGTATTTAGGGAAAAAAAGCAAATGTAATCATTTGTTAGTAGTTTGTTAGTAGTTGTCACTAATGAAAGAAGTATAATATTTAGATTTTCCATCTTCTTTGACAAGGTTTATTTCCATAATTATTATTTTCATCATGCTACACTAGATTTTTAGTGTACATGTCATAGATACCAAACCTGACCTAACAAATGGTATGCAAAAGTATACAAAATGGCACTTACTATTATGAGTTTGAAAATATTTTGTGCTTAACAGTATAGTTATAATGGGGTTTACAATTAGAAAATATCAGTGAAATATTTTAAAATCTAATTTATAACATATAGGCAACAAAGTTGACAATGTCTAAACAATTATGTTAGTTTAACACAGTTCAAATTGGGTAATTTCTTAAAATTGTTTTATAACTTTAGTTCGTAATTTAAGAAACCAAGATTAAAATGTTCCAATTTGGTCAGATAAATGTTGAACTATGGAAAGGACAAGAAAAAAATACCTTTTACACTATTTAAACATAATCCTTTATGATCCTATGATAATTTTCCAAATAACTAAATAAAAGAATCCAAAGACTTTAAAGTATGCACGGGAAACATACAAATGGAAAAATGATTTCTATAAGAGCTCAAAGTAATGATATAATCTGGGCTTGACTTCTTAAAAAGACAATAGAAGCCCCTTTTCTTTTTAGCTGTAAACAACTTGCTGTATGACATGTAACGCAATACAATATTTTGGGAAATTTCAAACATTTATAATCCACGAGAAAAATACTCAACACTCCTACACTATTTTTTTTAAGCCCACAATAGTGCAGTCTTTCAGCTACAAAGCCAGAAGCCAGTTATAAAACCAGTACTTTTCCGCTAGAGTTACTTGTGGGGCGGGGAAGGGGATGTTCAGCACTGCAAACGTTAGGGTCTAAAATAAGATCATTGCAAGGAGTTACTACAGCACTCACACTGCCAGCACTGTCATGGCAACAATGAACTAGCTAGGAGAATGCTCTTTTAACATTCAAAGCTAATCTTGAGTCTATTACTCATGGAAATATACCAAATTTTCTTTTAGGCAGTTCACTAAAGAAATCATCTTACTTGGTAATCTCTTAATGTAAAGATAAGCCTTTTATATATCATATTTCCAAGATCACAGACTAGCACCTTCTTGCAATCAGCTGAAATTTATAATGACAACATAATGAAAATTATATGCCACAGTGAAACACAAAGATTCAATAGAGTTCAAATGCAATTTCAAGATGGGTCAGGGTTTAAATAAGAATTTGATATGCAATTTAATAACACCTGAGAATGTGGTTTCTCCTAGAAACCAAAGTTTTACATTTCATCCTGAAGGAAAAATAATTTGGAAAAGAAAGTAATATATATTTTCATAAATAGGGAAGATATTAAATTTTTATTCAGATAATGCAGTATAATGATGAAAAGCATGGACTCTGGAGTCTCACAGCCTGGGTTTGAAACCTGGCTCCTTTTCTTACTGAGCTATGATACCTTGGGCAAGTTATTTAACCTATCTGAGCCTTGATTTTTTTTCCTGATGCATAAAATGGGGATAATAATACCTACTCTTACAGTGTTGTGGTGAAGATTAAATGAAAAGGGTTAAGAATATATGAAAAGGGTTAAGAACTAGGTTTCGCATACAGAATGCCTATTCTTATTACATTCAAAAATACACGTTCTACGAAACTAGAAAGATTAAGAGACTGCTGAAAATGACTTAAGATAACTTTGTCCCAGTGTGTGGCAGATTATAAGCGGGGCAGGCATGGGAGCTCAGGAGGAGCCCCAAAGACACCTGCCATGCCCAATGAAGCAAATTCAAGAAATCAAACATGATACAAAATCTCTTCAAGCCCTGTTACTTCTGGGGTATCTTCTGGGCAATGTAATCTTTGCTTAGTTACTTTGTTCTTAAAATCATATCGAGCAGTCTAGGCCAGGCCAGTTACCTGGCCAGAGTGAAAGGACTGTTTGGGGGACTTTCTGCTTAATATGTCAAGCTCCCACTGGGGGAAGCAGTGTAGGAACATTGATAGTGCAGCTTTAATCTCCTCAGTAGACCGTCAAGGCAAGCAGTCTCTGTAGCAAATTTGCCTGAAGTATCAGACATGAATTGACTAGGCACAGAGGATTCAGTTGCTTACTGACAGCACTGGCATATAAGTCATCATTTGCTTTTCTACATTTTATACCCCTGAAGATACATTGGAAAGTCAGATGTTCCTAAGTGGAATAACAGACGAGCATTGTATCAGGGGAGGAATCCGGTTCGCAGAGTGCTAAAACAACGTTTATAAAACCCTTATTTTGGTTCCTAGAGGTGCTATTTCCTCTAGGATGCTATTCCCTAGGGCCAAGGGACCTAGAAAGGAGGTGAAAACTTTCCCAGCTGCCCAGAGACTTGGGGTACCCTAAAGAGCATATGGTGCCAGAGGGCTCAACTTCCCATCTCCTCTCCCCCAATTGCACTGTGAGGGCAGAACAGAATACTAATAGTTAATATTCACTGAGTGCTAACTGAGTTACAGTAAACATTGCACATGTTACCTCATTTAATCCTCACAACTCTGTGAGGGAACTGAGGCTTAAGCGGGTTATATAACTTGCCCAAGGTCACAAAGCTTGGCAGAGTAGGACTTAGAGCCAGGTCTGACTGACTCTAAAGCCTATGGTTTGAGCATTCTCCTTTATTGCTGTCCAGGTATTAAAGCACAGGCCTTGGCAATGGACCTCTCCATGTACACTTGACCCCTGGATGACACATGCAACTGCCTGCCTGCAACCCCTCCCTACTGGTGCCACGCTGACATAACTAGAATGGTGCTGAACTCCAAGGAGGGGATGGATGCTACAGATCTGCCATCACCCACGAGGCAAAATTCTGGGTAAGTCCACCACTTACCCTGAGGCAGTGGTTGGTTAGAAGCATCCTTTGGTAAAGTTGGACATAGCATTAATATGCTAATATATTAAAATTTACTGTACAAAAGGCAATTAGGGGTGTAAATACATGTGGATACAAAGGGTGGGATATATGAAAGTCAATTATAAATCAATACATAAAAATCCTAAACTCTAAACAGAAAAATCCTAAAGTAATGCCAGTTTGGAGTTTGACTCATTAGCTAAGAGACCTAGATCAAGTTCATCATCAGCTTCTTTATTATCACCAATATTCATCACTATCATCACCAATATTTACTGAGCACTTACTGTGTATCAGGCCCACTTCTACATACTTTACTGTTCACTTAATTCTCAAAACTACCCTGTGAGAGTGGTATTATTATTATCCTCATATTACAGCAAGTAAACAGTCTCAAGAAGTTTATTCATAATTAAATTTGTACAGTATATCAAAGTTTACAAAATGCTTTACCAATATGATCTCCTTTAATTTTTATAATCACATCACAAGGCAGATATTAAAATTATGTCAATTCACAGATGAGGAAACAGACTACAGAGGTTAATTTATTCATGGCTGGTAAAGAAAATCCAAGATCTTTAAACCCTTCTGAAGTAATATCTCTAGTCAATGTGAGACTGTGTATATTTAAAATAGATGGTTAGAAAGAAAAAAAAAATCAAGGAAAAGCAAAAGCTTCTTTTGTTTTTAAAGTAGAATAATGATTAAAATTAAGAGAAGCTTACAGCCTTTCCTTTGATATGTCAAAAGATAGATAAGCACAGCGCTTGGCATATAGTAGGTACACAGTAAATACCTCATGAATGAAATGAGAAGAAATATTCACTGCGTCCAGTGGTAAAATCTATACTGCCTTAATAAAATTTCAATTATTTCTTATGCTCAGAATCTCTGTCATCAAGAAAACTGAATAAATATAGATTAATATTTTATAATTTAAGACTGCCAATGTATACATGACTTGTTACATGAAAAAATAGACACACCTTAATTTGGTGAGGTGTAATCACTATCAGTGACTTTGAGAGATCTTATTTTGTGAGAAAACCCGTCTCCCTATCATTTAAATCACTTTTTACTTTTGAAAGGCTTCTCTAAATATGTCCTTCAGTACCACTGATCATATCACTCTACCACTATTTTGCAAGGCTTGGCCTTTATCACATGATCGGAAGAATTTCTTACTGTGTTCAGGCTATGAATAGCATTTGAAAAATTACTCAGTTATAATTATAGACAGCTAACACCTGCCAACTTGCTAGAAAATGAAATCATGTCAAGTTTAAAGACGACTGTGCAATGCTTGTCAAACAGTGAAGTGTCAAAACAGCAAATGCCCATTTTTAGTGGGGTAAACTAAGATTCTAATTAGACTTTACATAGAATTGACAAATTATCCTAGCTATTTAAGAAAGCATATGTATATGTATGTATGTGTATATTTTATATACATATATAAAATATATATGTATATATTATATATATATAAAATCTTGTCAATTTAAACAATTTTTAAGTTAAAACATTAATACTATTCATTTAATGAATATGTATATATGAAAGTTGATTTGGGTAATATAACTAACAAAACTCACATCATAAATTTTATTTTCCTTTAGTATGGTTTAAAAGCTTAGGAAGTTGTTTGAAGGTAACTTTATAATATAAGTAATATTTTAGAAATTTATGAAGACCTTTCCCTTTTAAAATTAAAAATAGAGTAAGATTTAAAGAAGGCATAAAACTAAAAGTATCTCATTTTTCTAAGGTAATTCCATATTTCATTGCAATCTTATTAGATTTTTCTATAAGGAATTATGGAAAAGAGATAAGAACATGAGAAGACATAATTCTTGTGTTGCCAAATTTCACGAGTCTTTTTCATGTAAACTGAAACATGTCACAAATGATGACAGTCTACTAGCAGTATACAGGCTTTCAACAATAAAAATGCCTATTGCGAAAATCCAATAAATGGTCCTAACAGCTATCCTACAAGAACTCCCTAAGTATTTCCAGTGAAAAAGCATTCTTTTAAAAAACAAGCATCTTTTTTTTTTTGAGCAATATTTTTTTTAACATCTTTATTGGAGTATAATATCTTTACAGTGTTGTGTTAGTTTCTGCTGTATAACAAAGTGAATCAGCTATATGTATACATATATCCCCATATCTCCTCCCTCTTGCATCTCCCTCCCACCCTCCCTATCCCACCCCTCTAGGTGGTCACTAAGCACTGAGCTGATCTCCCTGTGCTATGCGGCTGCTTCCCACTAGCTATCTGTTTTACATTTGGTAGTGTATATATGTCCATGCCACTCTCTCACTCTGTCCAGCTTACCCTTCCCCCTCCCTGTGTCCTCAAGTCCTTCTCTATGTCTGCGTCTTTATTCCTGTCCTGCCCCTAGGTTCTTCAGAACCATTTTTTTTTAAATTCCATATATGTGTTTAGCATACGGTATTTGTTTTTCTCTTTCTGACTTACTTCATTCTGTATGACAGACTCTAGGTCCATCCACCTCACTACAAATAACTCAATTTTGTAAAAAACAAGCATCTTTTGAAAGACTTTTTTTCTATACACAAATGTCATGGTAAATGTATCTTTACTGACATTAGTTTAACTTGGTGTAGTAACCAACAGGAAAAAAAGCAAAGCATAAAATAATGTTCCCATAGTGTGACTTAAACTTCCAGTCTGCCCGTTGCCCCTAGTAATACCATCATCAAATATTCTGAAGAACCCTCAGATGCCCCTGAGTTTACTGTGCCAGCGTAACTGAAGTAGTAGGTCATATCATCAAGGTCAATTAAGGTCTTTCTCTCTTAATGTAATAAATGTGATCTACAAAAGCTGGGTCAAAGTAAATCCTATTTTCTATTGACTTCAATTAAAAAGTAAATATTTTATCATGGTGTGAAAAAAATAGACTGATTTGAGAAACTGTGACAAAGAAGAGATTATAATTGGTGGCGAGGCTTGCTTGGTGCTGATATACATCCAGCATAACTTTCATCCTTTTATGCAATTTAAGTACTACCTTCCCTCCACCAGCATCTCCCCTGTCCTTCCACAAATTCTAAAATTTCCCCATGCCTCTGGTTCCTCCAGTACATGCTAATTTGCTACTCATAAACACTGTCTGTTTTTAGATATGAAATTATTTATGATTAAGACATAACACCAAATAGGGCCCTGTTGTTTCAAAGTTCTAAGTGATTAATAATCCTTCATCAAACCGAAGATTCTACAGCTACCTTCTGTCACATCAAAGTTTCAACAAATCCTTAAGTTGGCTGTTTATTATCTACTCAATTGGTTAAAAGATATCCTGCAAATTTCTAATGGCTTACAAAAGGAAAATAAATATAACCCTAAAACAAAGAGAACAGCACATCTATTTTCAAATTCTTTTACTCCAAGAATGATCTGTGTAGCACTTTAAGGGCACACAGTATTAAAAACAAGAAAATAATTCTAATTAAGCTAAACTATTGTTTCAGGGAGTCCTCCTGACATAAACAACCCATGACCTTAAATTGAAATCTAATAGGCAAGTGTTTAACATCCCATTTCCCTACAAAACACTACATCCCATTTATAAACAAAAATAATACTAGAAAAATATTTTAAAAATTGATCATTCTGGTTTTTTATTTGTTTGTTTCCATGCTAGAGACCATTTGGGGCACTGTAACAGGAATAAAACATTTGAAATCTGAAAACTTAAAAAAAAAAGAGTATCTGTGTTAGTTTCAATCTTTCTTAAAAGTCAGAACAAAGGAAGAGGACACTGAGGGTAGATAGTGTAGATATGATTCATCCTGTAAGCCAGTGAGTAAAAAGAACATAGGCTCTCTACTTTGTTTTCAAACCATTTAGAAAAAAAAAAAAGTTAAAGATTTGCCTTCAATTTCTCTACATTCTTCTTCCAAAGAAGCCCTGACAACCTGAGGGTAAATAGTATTCTCCTCTGAGCTCAAAAGCAAAGAAAGAAAGTGGTCAAAGATAGGAATAAGAGGAAGCACTGAGGAGAGAAGCAAGCCAGGAGGCTTTCTGAGGGAAAGGGACTGAGTTCTCAGTGTATCAATAAAATAAGGAAGGCCAAAAAACAGTGGATATGGAAGAGAGAAGCTCAGTGTAAACACTGAAGGAGGACTTTCATATTTGCTGTGATACCTAAGAGTCAGCAGTGAATGTTTGAGATGGACTATCTTAAATTTTTGTCTTTGACTAGACATGGCAGTAAAATAGAAATAAAAACAAAACAATCATCTTAAAAGGCCAAATCTGCTTCTAGAATGTTCCGAATCTGTTATATTTTATAGCATCATTATAAATTAGTTACATTTCCAACCTAATAGAATCTAAATTATAACTAGACTAAAGCAATATATTATCTAGTTAGATATGAGTTTCATTGGCAGCCTCTGACTAAACCTGTCTTCTGTCCCTCTTCTTCCTCACCAACAGAAATCTTTGTTCACATGATGGGGGCTCTCCTGGCTCTTAGGGGCTGAATGTGGATTAATCCAAACGAAAAATAGAAATGCCCAATTTCCTTGCCAGTTACTGGCTTAGTAAAGGGCATGTGACACTGGTCAACAGAAACTGAGAAGAAGTCTGCTGGAGGGTTTCTGGGGAAAGCTTTTCTTCCCTGATAGAGGCATGGGAAAAAACGCTTTTCCTCTTAGCTGCAAATGGTCAATGACTGCACATGGTGCCTGGAGAACAAAAAGATAAAAGGCAAAAAGGTAACGTAGTTCAGCTAATGAATCAATCTTTCAGGCTTGAAATGGCCTAACCTCCAGACTCATTATGCGAACAATAGGAGGTTTACTAACCTCTTATTGTTAAACCTACAAACTATATATTACCCAATGGATACCAACTAGATACTCCAACTGCAACTCTACAACTATAAATGTACACCATACCCAACAACTAAAGTTTCATTTCTCCCTGGGGGGTAACAATCACTTCACTAAATGAAAAGTCTCCTCCATCCCACTTAAGATAAATACTTCCTTACTTGGTCTAAGTTTTCTACCTTAAGCCAAGTTACTTTCAGATAGTGTTAATTGCTGACAGGCATATAAGAAAATTTGTTTTCCTTTGTCATGGTATAGAAATGAAAAGGATCAAATGACTACTCTTAGAAACATACTTGGCTATTTTGGATACTCCTCATAATGTTTCGATGAATATACACATACTCAACATTTTCCCCCTTAATTACATGTATCATAAAGACAACAGTCACCAGTGGACTATAATAGTATATTGGGCCACTCCATTCATTTGCTTAGGGAATCAAGCATATCCAAAAGGTATTATGGGTGTAAACAAACAAACAAACAGCACAACTAAAACCTCCTATGAGAACAGAAGACCTTCCTCTAAAACAGGGAACAAATCTAATTGATCTTCCAGTCCTAACTATAGTGCCTGGCACAGAATAGTTCTCAAAAATGTGTTGAACAGAGTTAAGTATGCTGACTTGAAATCAATAAATTGCGAACAGGAATACAAACAGAGAATGCTATCTCTCAATGTGCCAATTTTTTACATGTTTAGCCATTCTGAGTTGAATCCATCCTACCACCACCCTACCATCTCTCCCTGACCATACTCCTCTGAGCTGACCTATAGCAATTAAGGGCCCCTTCAGGAACAGCTGCAAGAATTGCAAATGCAGTTCAGCTTTTGCTGCTTACTAGTGAATAACAGAAGGCATTACGGAGCACTACATTATTTTGTTTCCCTTGTGAGGCTGGTGCTCGAGTGTGAGAAGTGAGGCTGCAGCGTTAAGTGGACGCCAGATGATGCTGGACATTAAGTAACATACTTAAGTTTAGATTCTATCCTAAAGGATTTTAGGGAGGAGAGAAACATGGTCAGCTTCTTATTTTAGATAAATAGCTCTGCAATTATGTGGAGGATAGATATAAAGGTGGTTGAGAAAAGTGAGAGATAACAATGTCAGGAGTAGAACAGTGGTGGCAGGGGCAGAAATCCTTTTAAGAGCTATTTCTAATCAGATTTATCATAGGCAACTTAATCTCAACATGTCTAAAACAGAACTCATCATTCCCCTAAAGTGACCCTCTACCACTCTTTTGTCTCCTGAAATGACTTAACTATTCACCAAGGAGTTCAAGCTAGAAACTTTAGAGCCATCCTTGATTTTATTTTCCTCATCTCCCATATCCAATTAAATATATACCCCATGGTTTCTAACTCCTAGCTATCTCCCAAATCTATTCACGTTTTTCCACTTTGCCCACTACATCTTACTCCACCATTTTTGCTTTGGACTAGTGAACAACCTCCTAACTGTTGCACATTCACTCTCGACCCCTGAAATCCATTCTTCAAATTGCTTCCAAAGTGATGCTTCTAATACACCATGTATCATGTCACCATCTTGCTCAACACCCCTCAGTGGCTTCCCATTGTTCCTAGGATAAAGTCTACAACTCCTAACATGGCCCACAAGATCCTCTGTTCTCTGGATCCTGCCTAGAAACAGAATTCCTAACTTTATGGGTGTTTCTTATGTGCTAGGCACTGTGCTATGCTTTGTAAGCATTATTTCATTTTATTCTCATTGTGAGGCAGGAACTATTAGCATCATCCTCATTCTGCAGGTGAGAAAACTGAGTCAAGGAGAGATTATGTAATTTACCTAAGGCTGTAGAGTTCAGGTCTGACTCCAGAGCATGTACTTAAACTTTCACACTCTTCTCAAACTGTATGCTCCAACCACACTGCCTTACTTTCCACTCCTAAATTCACCTGCTCTCTCTTACCATGAGGCCTTCACACACACTATTCCCTATATATGGAATGTCCCCCTCACAAATCTCATTTTTGCCTGGATAATATCTATTCATTTCTGCTTAAATGCCATCTCTTCAGGGAAGTCTTCCTTTACTATCTAAAATTATATTGTTTATTTGTTTATGGTCTGTCTCCCTTCAGTAGAATGTCAAAATTGTTACCACTGATTCTCAGTTCTTAGAATGGCATTCAGCAGGGGTTCAAGTAACATTTGTTGAATGAAGGCATGAATGAATGATGTAGGGATGAAAACTCCCTAATCTAGTAACTTCATCTATTCAGACTAAGAAACAGTATTTATTTAGTAGCTTCCCGGTCCCAGTCAATACTCTTGAGAACTTGCAGCCCTCCTGGGGGAGACAGACACATAAACATGTGATTATAGCCCAATATAAGTAAAGTGCCTGTTAGAATTGTAGCTGGAATAATGTGCAATAGATGCAGAGATGAGAAAGAAGGCACAAATTGATGGGAAACCTTCACAGTAGAGATTCTTGAATCCTTTTGCAGGATGAATGAGTCTTGAAATACATATCACATAGTCCATGTATTTCTTTTATGAAAGGGGAGAGCAGCATCCATTACATATGGGGCACTTTACATCGCATTTATAATACTTTATATTATTTATTATAGTAATACACCTCTGTATTATTATTCCCATTTTATAGATGTGGAAATCCAAGCTTAAGAGAGGTCAAGTAAGTTAACTCGTTCAAGGGTATGCAGTATATTAATAAAGGAGGAGAACCTGAGCCCAGGTCTGACACCAGTACCACTTTACTTACCATTATGTTAGTCCTTTGACCCTGTACTCCCCAGAGCCTAATTACTTCTGTTTTCAATCTAACTCTTAACAAAATTGGTTATCTGGTTTCCCATTCTAATATAAAAAAAAGTACTAAAATAAAAGATTCAGGAAGAGACTGAAGTGAAGTATACAAACAGTAAGGGAAGGAACAGAAAGACTATAAAAATTGAACACACAAATTCGAACAAAATGGATCATACAGTCCTATATATACATTCCACCCTCAGCTGTACAACAGTATGTACTTGATGTGCATAATGATGACCCCATTATGAAAAAAACGGTTGTTGTAGTCACTACACTAAGAGATAGAGAAATAACTTTTGATGCTTAAAGAGGTAAACTTCAAGTACTAGGATAATTCCTCTCTAGTAACTCTGGATAAATATAAATTGTAACTATTGTTTCCACAGTGTTTGTGAGAAGAAATATCCCGAGATCTTAGAGTCTTCATTTTATACACATTATTATTTTTCTGTTGCTTTAAACTGAATTCAAACCAGAATAGAAAAACTGTTCATCTTAGCTTACATATATACCCAAGTAAATTATAAATTTAAAAAACTTCTCATACTATGACTTTGAACACATGTGGATTGAGTAATTTAGACTGATAAGCCTAAAGACCATTTCTGACAATTCTTAATATCTAAACATCTTTCCCTTAAAAAAAAACTTTCTAATAAATCTTCTAATAAAACAACATAAATTGAATATGTACAAACAGGAGGAAAACTATAACATCCTTTATCCTTTGCACTCACAACTTAAATAGGTATGCATGTAAAAAAGAAAAGAATCAAACAACTTAGGCAAACACAGAGAAAGCTAGTTAAGTAACTGACCATAACAGTCTACCATTCACTCAACCTGGATCCAATTTTTCAATCTGCAGATGTCAGCTCCTTTATAACATGGGCTTTTATTATTTTATATAATTCTTTCAGAAAAAAAAGGTTGCATTTAGGGAACAGATTCTCGGTTTTTTTGCTTTGTTTTTAAGAACAAGAGGAAATTGTTTCACCAGTTATCTCGAACAAGCTGACCAGGAAACATTTAATATCTTTATCAATTTAGAGGGTTTTAAACGTGAAACTTTCCACAGAGAACACTGTTTGTAGCAATGTGAAAAGCATACTGGCTACACTTCCCAACAACACATAAAAATGAATATAAGGAAAAGTAAGTATTTATTTGTAATTAACTGTAATTTTCACATATTTTGCCCAGGAGGAATGCATTTCTTTTTAAATTTTTTTTTATACAGCAGGTTTTTATTAGTTATCTATTTTATACATATTAGTGTATATATGTCAATCCCAATCTCCCAATGGAGGAATGATGCATTTCTGCTAAAACTCTCTAGAAAGACAATACTTGTTTAGTTGTATTTGAAAATTACTTTTACTTTAGTTCACCTTGTCCAATTTTAACCCCAAATTCAATGTTTTACAAAACAGTCTAAATTTAAGATGTTGAGTGGTTCAAATTATAACAACCTATTTGAAGCAAATACAAAGTGAATATCTGCAAGTAAAACTTCACATTACTAGATAAACAGTTGTACTTAAAATGCTATTTCTTACCTGGACGCTCTTCAGAATAAACTCACTTTTCTCTCTTACATCTTTAAAGGGACACCTCTTAGAAAGCATAAGCAGATGAGCAAGAAGCTTATTCAACCCATCCAAAGAAACAGCATTTGAAAGGCCGTCTGCTGGACGATAAGGTGTCTCTTTCACCAAACGAAGACACTCGGTTTTTCTCACAATGATCTGCCTAATGTTTTCCAGTGCTGTCTCTCTAGTAGTTGAATCTCTACTGCACAGTCCATCCCATCTCACTTCATTCTCTCCTTCAGCCATGACAATTGGAGTTTTTTCTTTGCTGTCTTCAGTTACCTTTCAGCATGTCCCCCAAAGCACTTTGCATTTTTAAAAACGAGAAATGTAAGAATAAAATCAGAGAACTCGAATCGTCATGAAAACATACGTCTGGGTGACATTTGGAGCCAGAAGTGTCTTCGATCTACAAGATAGAGCTCGCCCTCTCCTTCTGCCCGGAGGGGCAGTCTTCTGGTCAGAGACTGGCAAAAAAAGTTGGAAAGTTGAAACCTTACAGCGCTGGCTTTGCTGGACAGGCAGTGTCGGGAAAGTGTTCTCCTCCGTCTCTCGGGGTCAGCGGATATCCTCACGTTGTGGAGCTGTCAAACCCGTACTCTGCCCAAAAAGGCTGGTAACAGCTGAACGCTCACCAGCCATTCGGTGTTTTTTGTCTGTGCAGCAACGGTGTTCTCTGGAGCGTTCCCACCCCGCCCCTCCTCCGGCACCAGTCCCCGCCTTCCGCAGCTCCTCCCTCACGGCCGGGCGCTGGCTGGGAAGGCTTGCAGAGCCCTGGCTTGCTGGCCCGGGCGGCCAGACACCCTGGCGCTCCCGGGGGGGCGGCAGCCTCGTGCAGCCGCTGTCTCGGTGGCGGCGTTGGGGGAAAGCGTCTCCGGCCTGCCGGTTCCGGACTCCCCGGGCAGACGCCGCTTCTTTTCCAATCCTTGCGTCCTCGCCCACCGCCCGCCAGGCCAGACAGGCACAGGGCGGCCCCGCAATCCCCGAGCGCGGGGCTGGGCCGCGAAGCTGGTGGAGCGGCTGGGCCCGCGGCGCAGAACCCGCCCCTTCGCCCAGCCCCATCGGTGGGGCTCGGCCCAGAGGGCGGGAGCGGGGAGGGAAGATGGGGTCCTCATCCCCAGCCCCTCCCCTTTCTCCGCCCGGCACAAACGAGGAGCCGCCCCTGCCCCTGCGCCCTGTTCCCCGCCCAAGCAGACGCGACCCGCGGAGGCAAAGCCATTGGAAAAAACCCCGCCCTCCCACAGGCTACCTCCAGACCCCAAGTCCGCGCGCGGCCGCCAACCGCTACCGGCCGTTACGCTTGCGTGACGGCGGGCAGCGCGCATGCGCCTTAAAAGGCAGTTAATCTGCGCCGGGGGGCGTTTTCTGTGCTCTGAGGTTTGGATTCTTTGGCCTGAACAAGGGGAAAGGAAAATAAGGGACAGCTGAAGTACACAAGCACGGCAGAGAGTGTAGCACAGACGTACACCTGGAAGTTCTTGAATCTAAATTTAAGGTCAGCCTAAAAATAGAAACGGTCTCTTTATTACGCCAAACCCAGGTTTAAGAAGGCAGAGCGTACTCGCATTGACTTCTGGGAAGTATAGTTTTGGTGCCCCCGGCGCGTTCTGTTTGCGACAGAAACTACAGCCCCCGTGAGCCACTGCGGCGTTGCCTGTGGCGGCCTGCGAGCCAACGGTTAGCGTTGACGGAGATTGACTGAGAGCGTCGGTTTGGTGAGCACTGTGGGCTTGGTTTCCACTTTTCCTTTGACAGGATTTTTCCTTCCTTCATTTCCTCTGGGATTTTAGAAACCAAGCCATCTAGGGCTGTATGCTTAGTCCAGGGACTTCTGTTAGTAATCTACGTGGGAAGGACTAGTCCGGGTGCCCAATCCCGAGGGCGCGTTGAGGCGAGAATTTGGGAATGGTTGCTATCGTGAGGGTCGGAGGGTGCAGCATAAGGCCAGGCAAGGAGCATGCTGTGGAAACGGGTGCTCCGCGCTGCTGCCTCTGCTTCCGCTCTCTCGAGTGGGCTCGCGCGGGATGGATTAGGTACCCCTGTGCAATTGCACCTTTGTTTGCCATTGCACAGGGGTGTGGTTTATTTGCTCAGTCAAATGTCACCCCAAGCCAGGCTTTCAAAGAGAGTTGTCAAATCCATTTTGTATGAGACTAAAGGAGAAAGAATCCCCGGTATTCCTAAATATGAATTTTTGCAGGCTTTAAGGATACCATATGAAAAAAGACATATAAAAATCTCCAAAATTTAGTATTTTTTAAAGATTAAATCATTTGTTTACAAATTACTGTTTGATTTTAAAAAGTCATTCCTCTTGAGGAAAGTCGACGTTTGAAGTGTTGTCAATGGACTGAAAACCAAATTAGATTTTAATCCTTCACGTTGCAGAATAGATGTGTTTCTTAAAACTTAGCCTTGTTAGGTACTAAGTATACAACAGTGGAAAAGACTTATCTAGTTAAACTAATGGTTAAACATACTACACAGTACACACATTAAACATACAGTACTATATCATTGGGATGGCTAGAAAGAAGATCACTTAACCCAGTCTTGGGAAGTCAGGGAATTCTTCATCTCAGGGAAAGAGGGCCAAAAGAACAGTATATGGTGAGGCCCTGAGTGAGAGAGAGAAGATAATTTCAGGAAACTGCAATAAGCCAAAATCATACATATTTTGAGAGGGATCGCTTTTTGTGTATTGATGTACTTTGAAGCAGCAAAGAGAAAGGTACTGTGAATTTTCCAGATAGTTTCTGAAAGTCATCTATCCTTGAACAGATTTATAGTTCCGATGAATTGGTTTAATTTGGAAAGCCTTTGACATTCTAATGTTACTGGTTTAAATCAGAATTTTAAAAAAATGAGAACTTCTTATGAGTATGATTTCAAAAACCAAAAAAGCCATTCCTTTTTTTTTCTTTTTGAGGGGCTCATCCTCCTTTGTCCAGCCCACAAAGGGTAGGGTAGTTTCTTAAGTCCGAGTCTCCTTTTTGCTGTGTAATTGAATATGATCTCATTCATAGCCATGGTTTTGCCACCACTTATGACTCTTAAATGTATAGCTCCATCCAGCTTCACCTTTCAGCTTTCTTATATACATCTCCTTGATATTTCTTGGATATTTCAAAAGTACCTCAAACTCAACATGCCTAAAACCAAATGCATGGTTATCACCTGTGAATCTGATTGTTTTCCAGTGTTCCCTACTTCACTTTAGGGCACTACCATCCACTTACGATGAAAATTTGAAACCTAAGCATTATTATTTTTTTTTAAAAATACATTTATTGTTTTTGGCTGCGTTGGGTCTTCGTCGCTGCACGTGGGCTTTCTCTAGTTGCAGTGAGCGGGGGGCTACTCTTTGTCGAGATGCGCGGGCTTCTCATTGCAGTGGCTTCTCTTGTTGCGGAGCACGGGCTCTAAGGCACGCGGGCTTCAGTAGTTGTGGCTCTCAGGCTCTAGAGCGCAGGCTCAGTAGTTGTGGTGCACGGGTTTAGTTGCTCTGCGGCATGTGGGATCTTCCCGGACCAGGGCTCGAACCCGTGTCTTTCTTAATGTCCTTCATACCGCTGTATCCAAATTATTATTAAGCCTTATCAATTTTATCTCCCAAATATCCCTCAAATCCATCCTTTTCCGTGCATTTACATAAGCACAGTCTTTTCTAAACTGCCATAATCTCTTGCCAAGACCATTGCAATAGTGATTATTCACTCTGGCCTTTCTCCATTAGTTCTCCACACAGTAGCCAGAATAACTGTTTCAAAATTCAGATTTCTCTTAAAACCATTTAGTGATGTCCTGCCTTAATCTTAAAGGCAAAATTTCTTTTTAAAGCCTAATGTCATTTGGTCCCTTTCCACCTTTCCAGCCTCACTTAGTGTACCAGTCTCCACCTATCTGTGCTTCAGCCATACAGATCTTTCTTCAGTCACTGGTTCTCATATTCCTTTTTATCCATTTGTTCACTCAACAAATATCTGTTGAGTGCCTACTATATAACAGGACATTGAGGTTATACTACTGAGCACAATGTACAAAAGTCCCTACTCTCATAATCTTACATTCTACTAAGGAGAGATAGACAATAAATATGTGACATGTATAGTAAATGAAGACAAATGCAGTGGAGAAAAATAAGAACCAACTCAGAAGGGGGATGGAGAGTGCCAGGTTTTGGGGGGCAAGGTTCACTTTTAAATAAGGTGGTCAGAGAAGACCTAATCAAGAAGGGGACATTTGAGGGGATCTGAAGTAGGAGGAGGAGTAAGTCATGCAGATGCCTGGAGGAAGAACGTTTCTGTGAAGAGAACAGCCAGTGCAAAGGCCTGTTAATTTGTCAAATTAAACATTTGACAAATAGCAGTGTGGCAGGAGAGGAGAATAACATGAGGTCACAGAGGATGGAGGTCATGTAGGTGATTGAAAGAACTTTGACTTTTTTGATTGAGATAGGAAGCCATTGGAAGGTTTTGAGCAGATGGGTTGCATGATCTGACTTTTTAAATTGATTGCTTCTTTTAAATTGGGTTGATCATGGACCATGGAGAAGCAAGCGTAGAAGCAGAGACACTAAATAGGAAGGTAAGGTAATAGTCAAGGTGAAAGATGGTAGTGGTAGTGGGCCAGGGTGATAGCAGTGGAGGCAGTGGGAAGAGGCCAGAGTCTGGGTATATTACGAAAGTATAGCCAACAGGTTTGCTGACAGATTGGATATGAGGTGTGAGAGTAAAAGAGTCAAAGATGATTACAAGTTTTTAGCTTGAGCAACTAGGAGGGAATTACCATTCAGTGTCATGAGAAAGTCTCCAGATTTCTGTGTTGGGGTAGCAGGGTAAATCAGGAGTTTAGTTTGGCCGTGTTACGTTTGAGATGCCTCTAAGACATTACAGTAGAGGTGTGGAGCAGGCAGTTCGATGAATGAGTCCAGAGATGAGGGTAAAGATCTGCCTATAGATAAAATTTTAAGTTTCACAGTAGTGTTTTGATAGTAGATAAACACTGAGAATAGCTGGTATCACAAAAAGAGGCACTCCATGGAGTTTGGGTCGATTTGGATTTATCTGCAACTATGCAGGATTCGCCAGTGAACCGAGAGAAAAACCTAGAGTGTGGCGTCCTAGAAGCCAAGTGAAAGTGGTTGAGGAGGAAGGAATGCTAAGTTATGTTAAATGCCACTCTAGGTCAAGTGAGATGAGGATAGCTGATCACTGCATACAGTAACGTGGAGTTCATTAAGAATCTTGAGAGCAGTTTCAGTGCGGTAAAGGGTAGAAAAGCCAGAAGGGTGTTTTATTTGAGAGAATAGGAGAAGAGCTAGAGACAGTGAGTATGGTACTGTTTTCTTTATCCAGACTGTTCTAGCCTAGTCTTTGACTCCTGTTCCTGTAGATCTTAGCTGAAATATCACTTTCTGAGAGAAGTTTACCTGATCTGATTAAATGCCCCTATTGCATACTCTTATTGTGCTGTATACTTTACTTGCTAATAAGTTACAAATGTAGTTTTACGATTGTCGGTGTGATAATTTGACTTAAGTGTATCTGCTTCTAAAGCTTAAGCAGGCCAGAGCAGCAGCTGTGCCAATTTTTGCACATCATCTCCAGCTCCGAGTACAGTGTCTGACAGTTAGAATGAACTTAATAAATATTTGATGAAAGAATGAATGGAAGAAAAATGTAATGTCAATTTTCAAAGGTGTTGCATATTTACCTGTTGTTTACAAAAACACAAGATAATGGATGGAGGAGGGTATTTTATAATGAAAACATTTTAGAAAATTAGTCTTAAAAGAGAACAAAACTGGGACTTCCCTGGTGGTCCAGTGAGTAAGACTGCGCTCCCAATGCGGGTGGCCCGGGTTTGATCCCTTGTCGGAGAACTAGATCCCACATGCATGCCGCAACTAAGAGTCCTCATGCCGCAACTAAAAGATTCCCCCATGCTGCAACTAAAGATCCCGCATGCCACAACTAAAGCTCCCGCATGCCACAACGAAGATCCTGTGTGCCTCAACTAAGACTCGGCACAGCCTAAATAAATAAACAATTTTTTTTAAAAAAAAGACAGCAAAACTTTTATTGCTAGTGAGTTGTAGTGCTCACCCTCATGAAATTGGATTTGCTGATATCTTTACCATGTTCCTGCATGTCTCATCCTGTTATAAGATAGTTGCGTATATTTACGTAGAGTATAAAGTAGAGGATATCCTCTACTTTATACTCTACGTAAATATACGCGACTATCCTCTACATTCATTTATGCTTTAAATGAATAGTGCTCTAGTCAAGGAAAAAGCTGACTGGCTGGTCTCCAACAAGAGGGCTTCACTATGAAAGTCATTGATGAATTAACTGTAAGAAAAAGAGGGCTGCTAAGTCTTGTGCACTTACAAACACAATCTTGCTACGTGCACCAGAGTTTGTGAGACACACACACACACACACACACTTGACTGATGAATTTATCAGGATGCCAGTTTATTGATATACTTTGAGATATTTGTCAAGTTGATAGCATACTGATTCTCTGACTAAGGGGTTTTCTGTGTAGGAAGATTATATGAGAAATCACCAGGTTGCTTAGGAGCTTGGAATCACAACAAAAGAAATTAAATGTATGTTGTGGTCACTTAATAACATTAAGCTCTGAGAACCTCTACAGTAGAGCTTAAATTGCCTCCAGTTTTTGCCCCTCTGAGTTACTTTTTCTATTCCTGACAGCTCTTCTTTTTGATGAAAACATTCTGTCTTTAAATATGTTAAAACATTTATATTGTAGCCTAGTCTCTGGTGTTAGAGCCATTCTGTCTCTATAAGCTAACTTTGCATATATCTGCTCTGGTCCATTATGTACTGATTTATAGTTTAGCCTTCTGAAGGTAATATTATTTCTAAATTTTTGTAGGCCCCACATATCATAGGGGTGTACATTGATGTTAAGCTCAACAATGAGGTCTGAGCTAGAGATGTATTATAACTATCAGCCTATTAGAGTATTTTGTTTTATTTTGCTTTTAACTTACCATGTTTATGTGCTTACTGCGGTTCAGGCAGTCTGTTAAATGCTTTGCACTTATATTATTTGGCCCTTACATAGCTAAAAAAAAAAAAAAAAATGCTAGAGTTGATCCAAAGCTTACTCTTAACCATTATGTTAGTGTTATACTATAACCATGGGAGCAAATACAGTTGGCTATGGTGAGGATGCAGAATAAGAGCCACGGTAGTCTGAAACTGACCAGAGAAGGAAGGGAATAACCAGGAAATGGGCAACCAGGGTTGAAAATTTCAAGAAGGAATGACTAGTCAATATGCAGAATGCTACCAACATGTCTAGAAGGCTAAAGTTACTGAATGGTTTGACAGTAAATAGTCTCTGTTACCCTATAATATATGCATCTGGTGTATATTCCCATATTAATATTGAATTACTATGCTGTATTGAGATAAAGATTGATTGACTTGGGTTGGCCTAGGGTAAAACCATGCTGCTCCTTGAAGATAGGAGAGTCTCTCCTAAAGGGCTGGCATTTCTCTTGTTCACCTCTACGAAAAATGTAGGTTCCAGATCAGGAAACGACAACTTGAATAAAAGGATTTAAGTAAGTGGGGATAGGTAACTCTGGATCCTTCTGGGTTCTCTTTCTTAGGTTTAGTCTTTAAGGAGGGGATATGGTAAGCATGGATTCTTGGGTGGTGGGTGCTAAAATAGTGCTCACCAGTTGAGGGTAGATCAGGAACTATGATAGAACAGGGCCTAAAAGCCTCAGAGAGAAAATCCTAACTTTTTTTTTATTTTTTATTTTTTATTTTTATTTTTTTAGATTGATTGATTGATTGATTGATTGATTGGGTCTTCGTTTCTGTGCGAGGGCCCTCCCCAGATGCGGCAAGCGGGGGCCACTCCTCATCGCGGTGCGCGGGCCTCCCACCGTCGCGGCCTCTCCCGTTGCGGAGCACAGGCTCCAGACGCGCAGGCTCAGTAGCCGCGGCTCACGGGCCCAGCCGCTCCGCGGCACGCGGGATCCCCCCAGACCAGGGCCCGAACCCGTGCCCCCTGCACTGGCAGGCAGACCCCCAACCACTGCGCCACCAGGGAAGCCCCCCTAACTTTTAAGATTCACTGCCTGGTTACTTTTTTGGTGTCTGTTCTTTCTTCTCTTTTATTATCTTCTGGCTTTGGTAAATTCTTATTTAAATATTATAATTTTATCTTTGCTGTATCAAGATATATAAGGGAAAGAGTCATAATCATAGATCTAACAAGGCTCTAGCATTATAAGGGGAGCAACACCCTTCTCCCAGTGAGGCCAGTGAGGAGGGACAGCGATAATGAGATCTCCAAGGGGAAAGTGAATATTAAGGACAAGAACTGGAGCTTGTAGATTTAACTCATAAGTTCCTCTTCTGCATGTAGAGATTCTTCTTCCACTGTCAACCTCAGAGGATCTGAGTTTTATTTATTAAAGAAGGCAGTGCCATTTTCCTATCAGAAAATGACCTTTTCCAGTGCACTTACAGGGGAATGGAGGAATTATATTTGCATTCATTTGTCCAGTATTTATTGAAAACCTAATATGCACAAGCTCTATGATTGGCACTAATTATACAGCAGCATAATTAAGAAGCTGCCGTTAGGAACTGCCCTTAAGCATACAATCTGCATGGAATATAGACTATTCTTTGAAGAAGTTTGGCTGAACAGGGAGGGATAGAGATAGGGTAGTAGCTGAAGGACTGTGTAAGTGATGATGAGAGAAGGGTGATGTTTAGCAGGCCGACTCAATGGGATTTAGTGACTGGATCATGGAGATAAAAAAAGGAAATGCCTGGGGGACTACTATCCAGATGGTAAAGAGTAACTCCTTCCATTAATCAGAGTAGGGAATATATTAGGAAGACCAGTCTTGGATGGAAAGATACTGAGTCCAGGTTTGCACATGTTAATCATCTTGTTTGAGGGACTTATGAGTCATTCAGGTGAACAATGACCAGTACTGCTTATGAACACCTTCTGTACTTGAAACCCTAACTGTACTTTGTGAGATGTAGCTATAGATTCAAATAGTGAGAAGAGCATGGACCTTGGAGTCACAGTATCTTGGGTTTGAATCCCAACTTTACTTCTTACTGGCAGTGTGAATTTGGCCAGTTGTTTAACCTCACTAACTTTGAATGTGGGAGATGAAATAGCCTTAGTTTTCTTACCTGTAAAGGGAGGATAGTACCTGCCTTCCCAGGGCTGTTGTGAAGATTTAATGAGATAATGTAAAGTTTTAGATTAGCAATTGGCACTCAAGAAACAGTATCATAAATCACAGCAAGATCCTTTTTGACCCACCTCCTAGAGAAATGGAAATAAAAACAAAAAAAACAAATGGGAGCTAATAAAACTTAAAAGCTTTTGCACAGCAAAGGAAACCATAAACAAGATGAAAGACAACCTTCAGAGTGGGAGAAAATATTTGCAAATGAAGCAACTGACAAAGGATTAATCTCCAAAATATACAAGCAGCTCATGCAGCTCAATATCAAAAAAACAAACAACCCAATCCAAAAATGGGCAGAAGACCTAAATAGACATTTTTCCAAAGATATACAGTTTGCCAACAAACACATGAAAGGATGCTCAACATCGCTAATCATTAGAGAAATGCAAATCAAAACTATAATGAGGTATCAACTCACACCAGTCAGAATGGCCATCATCAAAAAATCTACAAACAATAAATGCTGAAGAGGGTGTGGAGAAAAGGGAACCCTCTTGCACTGTTGGTGGGAATGTAAATTGATACAGCTACTATGGAGAACAGTATGGCGGTTCCTTAAAAACCTGAAAATAGAACTACCATATGACCCAGCAATCCCACTACTGGGCATATACCCTGAGAAAACCATAATTCAAAAAGAGTCATGTACCACAATGTTCATTGCAGCTCTATTTACAATAGCCAGGACATGGAAGCAACCTAAGTGTCCATCGACAGATGAATGGATAAAGAAGATGTGGCACATATATACAATGGAATATTACTCAGCCATAAAAAGAAACGAAATTGAGTTATTTGTAGTGAGGTGGATGAACCTAGATAGAATCTGTCGTACAAAGTGAAGTAAGTCAGAAAGAGAAAAACAAATACTGTACGTTAATACATATATATGGAATCTAAAAAACAAAATGGTTCTGAAGTACCTAGGGGGCAGGACAGGAATAAAGATGCACACGTAGAGAATGGACTTGAGGACACAGGGAGGGGGAAGGGTAAGCTGGGATGAAGTGAGAGAGTGGCATGGACATATATACACTACCAAATGTAAAATAGGTAGCTAGTGGGAAGCAGCTGCATAGCACAGGGAGATCAGCTCCGGTGCTTTGTGACCACCTAGAGGGGTGGGAGAGGGAGGGTGGGAGGGAGATGCAAGAGGGAAAGGATATGGGGATATAAGTATACATATAGCTGATTCACTTTGTTATACAGCAGAAACTAACACAACAATGTAAAGCAATTATACTCCAATAAAGATGTAATAAAAAATAAAACTGAAAGAGACAGTATCATCAAAATGATCTTTATGTAAAATAATACTTGTTCTTCAACTTGATTGATATTAATGAAATATTTATAAAGTGCTTTGTGGTTGAACTGAAAAGTGTTATTTTGTATAATGCTACTATTGTTGGCATTCTCTAAGATTTTATAATGAGATCCTTGAGTTATATTTCATTTTTCCCAAATTTACAACTTAGCTTTAATAATATTTTGCATTTTAAGCTTCTTAATTGGGGAAAGTTGCCATAAATAAAAATATAGCAATTATGATTTTTTTTCATAAAACAGAAAAATGAGAGATTACTATATTTCTGAGCAAGGACTCCATGTCCAGCTTTGTTATAGAAATTTTTAAAAACACCATATTTCATCTGTAACATATCTATATGATATAAAAAATGTAAAGAATGTATATTTCAAGAAAATATAATTACCAATCACATAAAATTTTATCTAATGTGATGCAGTTTTATACTGTTTAATTCAGAGCTCTTAATTTTATAATGTCTACCTTATTTTTCCAGCAGCAAATAAAGTAAATAGATATTATGGAATTTAGAAGAACTTCTCCAGGTCGGTAAAACTGAGTGGTTCTTTTTTTTATTGTTGAGTTGTAGGAGTTCTTTGTATATCTTGGACACAAGTTCTTTATCAGATATGTTTTTTGCAAATACTTTCTCCTAGTCTGTGGCTTGTCTTTTCATTCTCTTGCCAGTGTCTTTTGCAAAGCAGAAGTTTTAAATTTTAATAGAGACAAACTTGTCAGTTTTTCTTTCATGGGTTGTGCTTTTGGTATCCTAAAAGTCATTGCCAAACTCAAGGTCACCTAGATTTTCTTCTATGTTATCTTCTAGAAGTTTTATAGTTTTGTGTTTTATGTTACAGGTTTATGATCCGTTTTGAGTTAGGGTCTTTTTGGTGAAAGGTATAAGATCTGTACCTAGATTCATTTATATGTTTATTAAGAAAGTTTCTCCTGGATCTGAAATTATTAATTACTTTGATCAATAATATTAAAAGGTGACAGAAACTTTAAAAAAACAAATAATATACTGAATATTCACAACTATATAAGTTTTGTTCTTCAAAACTGTTCCTTGAGCGAGAGGCTTGAAATCAGCCCAAAGATGGGACCAGGGAGAGCTTTATCTGAAACACATCAGGAGACTGGACTAACAGCTCCATTTTAGTGCTGCTCTACTGTTATCTATCGTTAACATGTGCAGTTGGCTGAGTGCTGTGTGTGCAAATTGTTTGGGGAGACTTCCTACAATTAGGAATATTTTACTTCAATTAAAACACCCTGTTATTTGTTCACATTGCCATTTCTTTGCTATTTTGCCTAGTCATACAGGCTTGCAAAAATCCACCTGTGGTTTCTCTCCAATAGTTTCACTCTTTTATACTGTGAAACACTGAAGCCATCTGAACCTTAAATATCTCCCTATATTTTGACTGACTTCAATTTTGTTTTTAAAGGAAATTTTCCTAATTATGAATAGGTTTGTAACCTATTTAGTAACATGAATAGGTTTGCCTTGAAATACTTGGTTTTTCTTACTTTGGCTTTTTGGAAAATAGTTTATCAACCAATTGTTTATTATATGTGTACCTTGGTGTTTATGTGTTGCCCAGATGAATCATAAAGGCTTTTAAATGTTGAATCTTTAGATTTTATTTTTAAGGTGTCTGTAACAAAATTGATTTGAATTATGTTCTTTTCAGCCTTAAAACACCTACTTTCTGAAACACTGTCATACATACTGTTCTCAGAAAAGAATTCTTTTTCTTTTTTGTGTGTTATTTTGCTTCTATCTTTCAAGAATAAATGAATGAACCACTTAAATCAGATTTACTCTTTTAATATTTTCTCCAGTTCCTCTGTCTTTGATGTTACCAGATTTACTATAATATGCTTTGAATGTCTAAATCTCCAGTATTTCTGGCATACTTTAATAGATTAAACAATTTATTGTTTTTTAAAAACATCTATATTCATTTTGCCCTTATTTAAATATTTGTGAGCCGACTCACTATATGTATATGTGTGTGTGTATATATATGTACATACACAATTTATGACATGTACATATATATGTGTGTATATATATATATACACACACACACATATATATACACACAATTTATGACAAATTTTATAGACCAATCTCACTGCTGGCTTCATTCTTTTTTTTCCTACTCTTGTTTTCCTTATCCACATATTTTATGTGAATATATACATATATAGAGGTAAGGTATTAAAATTTTGTGTCATTGTGTCATTTAAAAACTTTAAATATTTCAAACAAAAAGAAAAATAAGAATAATATAATAAAACCCTTTTACCTACTTCTTGGAATGGATAAATTGTTAACATTTTGCTTCATTTGCTTGCTTGCTTCATTTATTTAATTATAAAATCTAATATTTTTATTGAAGTATAGTTGATATACAATGTTATGTAAGTTACAGGTGTACAATATAATGATTCACAATTTTTAAAGGTTAAACTCCATTGATAACTATTATAAAATATTGGCTATATTCCCCATGTTGTACAATATATCCTTCTAGCTTTTTTTTTTTTTTTTTTTTTTTTGGGCTGCGTTGGGTCTTCGTTGCTGCGCACGGGCTTTCTCTAGTTGCAGCGAGCGGGGGCTACTCTTCGTTGCGGTGTGCGGGCTTCTTATTGTGGTGGCTTCTCTTGTAGCAGAGCATGGGCTCTAGGCATGCGGGCTTCAGTAGTTGTGGCACGTAGGCTCAGCAGTGTGGCTTGCAGGCTCAGTAGTTGTGGCGCATGGGCTTAGTTGCTCTGTGGCATGTGGGATCTTCCTGGACCAGGGCTCGAACCCGTGTCCCCTGCATTGGCAGGTGGATTCTTAACCACTCCACCACCAGGGAAGTCCCTTTCTAGCTTATTTTATACATAATAGCTTGTACCTCTTAATCCTCTATCCCTATATTGCCCCTCCCCCTTCCCTCTCCCCACTGGTGACCACTAGTTTGTTCTCTATATCTGTGAGTCTGTTTCTTTTTTCTTATATTCACTAGTTTGTTGTATTTTTTAGATTTCACATATAAGTGATATCATACAGTATATGTTTTTCTCTTGGGGTACATGTATCTTTTTGGATTAGTGTTTTTGTTTTTGTTTTCAGATATATACCCAGGAGTGGCATTGCTGGGTCATATGGTAGTTCTGTTTTTAGTTTTTTGAGACACGTCCATACCATTTTCCATAGTGGTTACACCAATTTACATTCCTATGAACAGTGTACAAGGGTTCCCTTTTCTCCACATCCTCACCAACACTTGTTTTTTGTGTTCTTTTTGATGATAGCCATTCTGACAGGTGTGAGGTGATATCTCATTGTGGTTTTGATTTGCATTTCCCTGATGATTAGTGATGCTGAGCATCTTCCTCTTTGGAAAAATGTCTGTTCATTTCTTCTGCCCATTTTTTAGTGGGGTTGTTTGTTTGATGTTGAGCTGTATGAGCTATTTATATATGTTGGATGTTAACCCCTTATTGGTCATATCATTTGCAAATATTTTCTCCCTTTCAGTAGGTTGTCTTTTTGTTTAGTCAGTGGTTTCCTTTGCTATGCAAAAGCTTTTAAGTTTAATTAGGTCCCAATGTTTATTTTTTGCTTTTATTTCCTTTGCTTTAGGAGACAGATCAGAAAAAAAAATATTGCTGCGATTTATGTCAAAGAGTGTTCTGCCTCTGTGTTCCTCTAGCAGTTTTATGGTTTCCAGTCTTACATTTAGGTCTTTAAACCATTTTGAGTTTATTTTTGTATATGGTGTTATAGAATGTTCTAATTTAATTCTTTTATTATGGAAGGAAAAATTACGTGTGTGGTGGAAGTGCACTTGGCAATGTAATATATTGTCTTTGTGTTGAAAAAAATTTTACAAAACAGACATCTTACGATATATCATTGTATAACTTGCTTTTTTCACTCAATGATATATTTTCAAAGCTTATCCGTGTAGCTAAGTGTAGATTTAGTTTTTGAATTTTAGCTGCTCTATGGTGTTTCATTGTATGAATATGACAATTTACTCATTTCCCTGTTACTATATATTTAGATTATTTTTTCATTTTTTTCTATTGCAAGCAAGGCTACAATGAACATCACTATACATATCTCCAAATTAACATGTGCCGTTTTCTCTAGGGTTCATTCATAAGTACTAAGAAGTGGAATTGCTGAGTTATAGAGTATATACAGCATCAGAACTTTCAAATTGTCTTCCAGAATTTTACATCAGTTTACCCTCCCACCAGCAGTTCGTGAAAATTTTCATCTCCCCACATCCTTGTTATATATTGACAGGTTTTCTTGCCAATCTAATGGGTATGAAATAATTTTTCATTGTTGTTTTAACTTGTGTTTTCCTGGTTACATTTCCTGAAGTTGAGTACCTTTTTGGCTTTTAGCTATTCATATTTTCTCATCTATTAACCACCGTTAATATCTTTTGTCCCTTTGTTAATTGAGCTGTTTGTTTTTTTCTTAATGATTTGTAGAATAGGAGTTGTTTCTGTAATTCAGATACTAATCTTTTATCTGTTATATATGTTCCTTTTCAAAAAAACTTTGTCAGTGGTGTCTTTTGTTGCATAGAAGTTTTAATTTTAGTACAGTTTTTAATCCCTTTTCCTTTTCCTTGTTGTAAATTGTCTTGTTTGTTACAAAATCTTTCTTATCCAAAGTCTGAAACATATTCTATATTTTCTTCTAAAACAGTTCTGGTTTGTTGTTTACATGTAGGTGTTCAGTCCAGCTAGAATTTATTTTTGTCTTTGGCATGGAGTGGAGATATATGTTTATTTTTTACAATATGGGTAGTATGTTATCTCAGCACAAATTGTGACTGGTTAATCCTTTCCCCATGAAAATGCCCTCTTTTTCATAATACCAAATTCCTATATGTACCAGAGTCAGGTTCTGGACTCTTTTCTTTTTTTTTTTTTTTTTTTAAACTTATTTGACTTTTATACATTTTGGGGGGGAATTATTTATTTATTTATTTATGGCTGTGTTGGGTCTTCGTTTCTGTGCGAGGGCTTTCTCTAGTTGCGGCAAGTGTGGGCCACTCTTCATCGCGGTGCGCGGGCCTCTCACTATCGCGGCCTCTCTTGTTGCGGAGCACAGGCTCCAGACACGCAGGCTCAGTAGTTGTGGCTCACGGGCCTAGTTGCTCCGCGGCATGTGGGATCTTCCCAGACCAGGGCTCGAACCCGCGTCCCCTGCACTGGCAGGCAGACTCTCAACCACTGCGCCACCAGGGAAGCCCCCTGGACTCTTTTCTGTTCATCAGTCTGTTTGTCTCTCCTTATGCCACTGCTTTGATTACTAAAACTCTGTAGTAAGTTTAAGGACTTACAAATTTTTATTTGGCATTATCCCTATGTTTCTCAACTCAAGATTTATGGCAAAAGCTTAAGTAACATTTCAACATGTTTGTAAATTTGCTTCCCTTTTATTAGAATTTTAGAAATGGATGAAAACTTCAAGATTACTTAAGTCAACCCTTTTATTTTATATAGAGAGAAAGTTGTAGAGAAGTTAAGCTACTAATTAGGATGAGGTCACAGAACTAGTTAGAACTCGATATTATTGCCACCATACCAGCAAATCCAAATGTAATGCCTCATCAGTAAGTAGCAGTGCTTTGGAGGAGTCTCTGACCCCAGGTATTTAATGTTCCTCACTTTTCTCATTTTGTTTGAACCTAATTGTATTTCCTTATATTCTTCTGTTCAAAAAAGAATAGATAATGGCTGTGAGACTTCTCTTGTGATATGTTCTTTTTTTTTAGACTTTATTCATTTAGAACATATAAGAGACAAATTCTGTTTCTTGCTCTAAAATAATTTTATGCCAGTTGTTTGAATTCTGTTACTCAATTTTACTGTCTCTTCTATGAACCCTACTTATTTCATGAGTTGTGTTAATGAGAAAAATTATAGTATCTACCAAATAATTTGGTTATATCATGATTCTGTCAGGTACTTTTGAAGGTACACTACAATTTTGGGGTACCATTTAGTCAGATATACCAGAGTAGTTATTTACTGAATCAAGTGAATTTAAATGCATGAACACTGCAATCTTTAACCCTTTTTTTATAGGATAGTCTCTTTACTCCTCTTCCTTTACTCTCCTCCACTGGAAATATGAATTTCAATGTATGCAATACGGATGCTTTAGATAATTTTCTCTTTATTTCTGTTACCAGTTGTTATTTTGTTATCAGTTACTTATCTCATGATATTTTGATAACTGTCTTCCGTGTAGAGCTGCTTTGAAGATTCTGTATATAGACATTACCTGAAGTCTGTTCTGTGGAATGCTGATTTCTCAGGAGGACCCCCAAAAAAGTTTTCTGTTGCAAATAAGTTTGGGAGATGCATGCTCTATCTCTGTTTTGAAAAATTCAAAATGATAGTAGAACGTTAAATATACTGATAAAATTTGCTGGTGAAGAAGTTGGTTAATGTTGTTTTACTAATTTCCCCAAATTCGTTTAATTTTATTTGCCTGGAAATCTATTTAATTTATGGAGTAACTCCAATTAATATCCTATAAAACTAGTATTCTGTAGGACACATTTTGATAAATACTGTATAAACCATAGTGAGTTGTAGATCTATAATCTTTAAATATTTAGAATAATAAGTATATTTCCTTCTTTTTATTTCTTAAGTCACATTATCTTTATAATTTTTCTTCCTTTACAGCGTGGCTCATCCCCTGTCACCCAATCATTCCCGTCCCCCAAGCCAAATGTTTTTATTCATTTAGCTGATCTTTATTGAGCCCCTAGAGAGCACATGCTAAAAATACAGAGATGAATAAGGTGACATTCTGGCCTTGAAGACCTAACACACTGATTTAATAGAGCAGGGGAGCCACCTATAGGGGATAGCCCCTCACATCTTTGTGCAGCTGTAGAGATCCATGATCAGCACTTCGCATTTACTCATTTTGTAGCATGAGAAAAATGTTCTCAATGTATGGTTTTATGAAGACTTTATTCATTGAATTTAAGATACCAGAGATTGTAAGGCACAGCATTACTTTATGTACCACAGTGAAAGAAAAAAATGTTGCCAAATATAATTTAAAGTTGAATCCGGATTTCAGAGAAGTAGAATGTATGCATTACATATACTAATAAATGTTTGTTAACTCTTAGCCTTAGATGTGTTTCTTTTTATGTATTTCTACATTAATTGAATCAAGTGCAGCAAATGCTTATTGAATGACTATCATTTAATAAGGCCAGTGGATAATAGAATAATGAATAAGATATGGTCTCTGCTCTTAAGGAACTACAGAGGAAGGCAGATGTGTCCAGACCTTGCTAAAATAAAACTAAGTTTCTTAAAGCAATTTAATTAAATCACACAAACTATAATTAACAAATAAGTTAAAGCTAATGCTAAATTGACAGTTGATGGCTTTGTAAAAGTTAAAAATATTATAGATTGGAGAAATAGTCTCAGGACATGGTGAGAATTGTGAACTTTAGGACTTCGTCTCAGTCTAAGCAAAGCTCCAGTAATGTCTTAATTTAAAATAGCTCCAGGTGATCAGCTCGGTGCTTTGTGACCAGCTAGAAGGGTGGGATAGGGAGAGTGGGAGGGAGACGAAAGAGGGAGGAGATATGGGGATATATGTATATGTATAACTGATTCACTTTGTTATAAAGCAGAAACTAACCATTGTAAAGCAATTATACTCCAATAAAAATGTTAAAAAATAAAATAAAATAAAAAATAAAATAGCCCCAGGCAATTTGACAGTATGTATCAGAAGCATCAAAACTGTCTTTAACTTAATACTATATCCTGTATCCTAATAAAAAAAATTCATAATTTACATAAATATTTATCTACTGCCACTAAAAAAAACCTATACTTTAAAAGAATATTTAATGATACAAGAAAATGTTTATCATATATTGTTAAGTAGAAAGGCAATTTACATAAACATTGTATGATACAATCCTAACTTTGGTTAAAATAATAAAGGATTGACTTAATAGATAACAAAGTATTAATAATACCTTAACAATCTTAGATTGCTAGAGTTTATAGTGATTGTTATTTTCTTCTGTCATTTCCAAATTTTGTAGAATGAGCATGTATTACTTTTGTAATCGGGGAAAAAAACAGTATATATATTGTTTTCAGTTTTTTGTCAAACCTCTTTCCAAATACTCTCACCATAATCTCTCAGCTAGCACAGTAAAATATTATGGATTTATATATAATGTAAGTATAAGAAGTTGTTAGCAGTATTCATATATGTAAGAATAATATTATTAATGATTGAACTTATCAGTGCAAATGCCTTTGGCCGTGCCTTTTGGTTTTGCTGTGCTACCACCCTTGTATACCTTTCAGTGAAATGTAGTTTGCGGCCAATAGGAAGTTTTTAGTTCGAGGACGAAAGGAGGCTGTATCTCTCTTAGCTAAGGCTCATCTGAGCTGGACTGGCAAACTTGGCTGGTTACCATGATGAAAGCAGCATTGGAGGGTCAACCCCACTTTTTGTGGGACACCAGATTAGTACTAGTTTAGAGCAAGTTCAAAGGCCCACATTGGTTAGGCATTGCATTTATTTCCCCTCAGACTATGCCCTCTTCCTCTTTCTACCTCCATGTCTAGCACAAAGTCTGGCACATGTTAGGCACTCAGCAAATAGTATTGGAATTGAAGTGGAATGAAAACTGAAAATTATGCAGATTCCTAACATTAGCTTTACTGAAAAGTCATCTCAATCTTAAATGAAGTGAGTTATGCCAACACAGTTACAGGTGTAGTTTCTATTTGGATGCAAGAGAAGTTCTTAGGAACAATAAAGATATCTCATGTTTAGCCATCATAATAGGGTCTTCTCTATGCCTCTTGTAGTTTGGCTGCTAGTGATACATTGGGAGGCCCTCAACACTTTCAGCATTTGGCACAGTTAGCTAGAAGTAAAGGATGCACATTGGAAACTAATGAAGAATTGGAAGATATAAGAGGAAGGTCATACAAATTTTCATAGGTGCATTTTAAGTAAAATGTATTTTGATTATCTTAACTAAGCTTCTACCTCAGCTAGGCAGGAAAATCCGGTTTTGTCCTTTTCCCCTCTGTGCTATTCAATAACATATGCTATTTCTCATGTTAAGATCTTAACAGCTGTGCCAACAAGTCCGGTTTGAAAAAAAGTAAGGGCTTAATGGTGTCTCTTTACAGATCAGCCTGTCAACAACTCTGTCCATCAATAGATTACTTCAGCCCTTTAGAACAGTTGTTCACTTCAGACATACATGTCAAAAGTTGGTGTGGTTAAGATACTGCAGCTTGCTAATAGGAATAAGAATTGGAATTATGAATATGGAGCTCTGGATGCTAAGGAAACAAACCTAGGTGTGTTGCTTTTTGAAAGAATAACTCAGGCACTACTGTTAGTGACTAGAACCCTCTTTTGTCTGAATGGCATAGGCATCATCCTTTTACCTCATATTGAGATGACTTGTCACTAGGATTTATCTTAGAACTCTGCGTGGCTTTTAGGCCTTTAATTCATTTCAGTTTAGCAAGCATTTATTAAGTATTGAATTAGGTGCTAAAGTTATAAAGATGAATGAGACTTGATCCCTGTCCTCAAGGCTTTCAGTTTAATGGGGAGGACATGAACAGATTATTTCAGTATAATATATTAAGCATATAGGTATGCAAAGGGAAAGCTTCATGGACAGATTAACTGATAAATTGTGTGTTGCATAATGGGTAAGAATATTCTAGGAAGAGAATACAATATGAACACTAGAAATGTGTTCACTCAGTATAGGCAGGCAGGAGAAAAGAACTAGATTGATAGAGAACGGGTCATCGAGGCCCTGAGAACATGCTTGATCTTTATCCTGAAGGCAGTGAGGAGTCACTGAAGAGTTTTAAGCATTGAAGTGACATGGCTGGATTGTAATTTTAGGTAGATCACTCTAGAGGCAGAGAAGAGTATAGTTTTAATAGGACACGATCAGTGTCAGGGAAATCACTTTAGAAGGCCATTGTAGTAGTCCAGGCAAAAAATGATGAGGGCCTAGGCTAAGGCACCTAGGTAGTGGTGGTAAGGATGAGACAGTATAGGTGATTCAAGAAGTGTTTTAGGTGTTGAAATCCTCAGGACTTGAGGGTTGAGGAGTAGGGGGATGATACCATTAAGTGAGATTAAAAATCTAAGAAGAAAAAGAGTTTTTAGGGGAATGATGATATATTAAGTTTCAGATATGAGTTTGAGGTGCCTCTGGGAATCTGAGTGGATGTGAACTTTTAAAATTCAGGGAAATGGTGGTCAGTACTTGATAAGAAATAAATTATCATTTTGAGTAGATAAAAAGCAAATATATTAGGGCAACCCCCAAAGTAATATCGTCGCTTGAGGAGGGCTGGGTGTAAAGAAGGCTTTAGGTATAAAAATTGGGTTTGTACAGCAGCAATGTAAAGTTACTATAAGTAAGTTAAATACTGTGGGGAATGGAGCATTCCACTTTGTGAAAAGTCATCTTATATACCATTTATGGACTACTGTTTGGAAACTTCATAGTATGGCATGATATTAGAACAGTACTGGATATAGTTTAGGTTTTGATAGTTCAAAAGGGATTTTTGGATTTTGTGGTTTCTCAGTATCATTGTGGACATCAATGATTATACTAACAAAATTTTGGACGTGATATTCAACGTATAAAGATTTTTAGATATCAATAAGATTTACCGAGTGCTAACTGTGAGTCAAGCTCTATTCTAAGAACTTTGTATTGATTCATCACATATAATTCTCTGAAATAGGTATATAGACTTATTATTCCCATTTTATAGGTAGGGGAAAACCATGGAAAGTTTAAGAAACTTGCCTTAGATCACACAGGATTCACCCCCAAGGAGTCTTGCTGCAGAGCCCACCTCTTAGCCACTATGCTATACTGCCTTATCAAACAGTACAGGTTACAAGTATCTTTGCTCATTAGGGAGAATGGAAATGCATTATATAAACAGAAGTCCCTATAAAGGTAAAATATCTAGAAATGTAAAGCGGTAAGAACTTCAGAAATAGTTTAATGTCAAGAGTGTGTGTGTGTGTGTGTGTGTGTGTGGAGAGGGAGAGAGAGGAGTTACATTGCTAATTAGCAGGAATGAAAACCTGACAAGTCAGAAAAATTTGGGAAACAGAAATACAGGAAGTTGAATTATTACAGGGAGGGAAGGGAAGAATTTATGTCAGAGATTAATATATATATAAAGGCTAAGTTGTAAGGAAACTGAAACTCCGAGAAAAGAATGATAAAGAGTTTATCACTTCTACTTCTACCACTGTATATTTACATAATACTTTATATTTTCCAAAGCTAAGAGAAAGGAAGTAACAACTAAGATTACATGCTATGTAAGTGTCAGAAACAGGAAAGAACCCAGGTCTTACAACTCAATCCAGAGCTCTTTCCATTACATCATATTCCTTAGTAGAACCATGCAGATTCAGTCCTCAGATCCATAGAAATGGAGGGGGAAATGCCTCAGAAAAGAATTAGTTATCATCACTAATCCAAGAGAGTAGCAACAGCAACAGGGATGCAATGGTAAGGAATGAACCAGTAATGCTATAATCGAAGAGATTGCCAAGCTTCTAGAATCTGATAAATCTTTCCTGTTGATTGATGTATATGACAGGAAAGTCACCAAAAGAAAAGTACTTAGGTATATGAATAATTGTTTTTCTTTCTATTCTTAAGAATCTGCTGTTGGTGGTTATCCTCAGAGAGGGGAAAGCAGTAGATGTGGTTGGGAGTCAACGGTCTAGGAGTAGAAAAGTTATTACTTTTTATTTTGTGCTTCTCTGTGCTGTTTAAGTTTTGTTACCTGTGGGTATACTACTTTTTTAAAAAACATGTTAATAGGAGTTTCTGTATAATGGGATTATGGGCCACTTAAAAAAATTGTTTCATTAAATATTACATAGTACATAAACTGTGCTAACAAACTTTATCCCAAGAGTTACCAAGTAGGTTGACATTGACATTCAGAGTGAATTTTCCACAGATCCACGTAGAAACAATATTTTTTTTAAAAAACTTTTCTGTTTTTAAAAATTCTTATTTATTTTTTGGCTGTGTTGGGTCTTCATTGCTGCACGTGGACTTTCTCTAGTTGCTGCACACGGGGGCTACTCTTCGCCCCCCGTGCGCGGGCTTCTCATTGCAGTGGCTTCTCTTGCTGCGGAGCACGGGCTCTAGGCGCACAGGCTTCAGTAGTTGCAGCACGTGGGCTCAGTAGTTCCAGCATGTGGGCCCTAGAGTGCGTGGGCTTCAGTAGTTGTGGCGCACGGGCTTAGTTGCTCCGCAGCATGCGGGATTTTCCCGGACCAGGGATCAAACCCGTGTCCCCTGCATTGGCAGGCGGATTCTTAACCATTGTGCCACCAGGGAAGTCCCGAAACAATATTTTTTTTAACATGGTTGGAACAGCAGTGACACTATAAAACCGTTATTCTCTTGTTTCTATGGGAAAGTTAATATTAAATTGTAGGTAGGGATGTGGGAAACTTCACTTTCTGCAGTCTTAGAAAAATCCCTATACTCATGTATATACATATATGTATACATTTGCTCCTGGGATAGGAAATAGCTTTCCTGGGTGAAAGAGGTACTGTGGCAGGGAGTGGCAAGAGTGAGATTCAAATTTGAATTCTTTTATCAATTGCTCTAGACAGATTGTGCTGTGAGAGGGATTTTGAGGACCTTCATCTACTAAAAGTAGGGAGAAGCCAGCAGTTTGGCTGTATAACTAGTTTATTTGTAAGTCACACATTTGAATTAGGGAACTCCTCACAGTGATCAATTGGTGCTTACTTTCACTCTAAAGCCATTTTAGTCCTTTAACCACCTGTTTGGATGATATGCTTGCTATTCAATGAAATTGCAGTTTTCTAAGTTCCCAGAGCAATTATGGTGTGTAATTTGTGCAGTGTTTTATACTACCCTTGGAAAAGATGGAAAGTGCATGTCTGAACAAAGGAATATACTCCTTTACTGGAAAATTATAAAAGTGCTAAAGGAATTTTTTTTCATGGCAGCATTGTTAGGAAGGGATCAATTTTTCTTAAAAAGGGCCAGGGTATTCTGGATATAATGAAAATATTAAGATAGTATGTATGTGACCTGTGAGAGAAAGAAAGAACACCAAGTGTTGGACTGGGACTGTAAATCATCATCTTTGGCAGGAGCAAAGTTTGCTCTTCCTCCTGTTGTGTCTGGACTGTTACCAGGGCCTGTGGTGAATTTTGCAATCTAGTTCTAAAAGTTGCAGTGAACGCTGAAGCATTTACATGGGCTCTGGGGTACAACTTGTCTGATCTCACTTGTTGGTTGTTGTGTTTGTTTGATTTATATTTTTTTTTATGGATGAGATTTTTTATATTTAGAGGAATAATTGAAAATGTTTAATGTGATGGGAAGGAAAAGGATTTTTATAATTTTAAATAATCTTTGTTTTGTAGTTCTTACTTTTAAAAACAAATCAACACCTATATGAAATTATGTATGAAGTACCTTTGAGAGCCAGAAATTAGCCACTCCACCCCAAAGTTTCTGGGCATTCAGAATAGCTTGGTATACATTCCATTTACTGCATTTTAGTGATTCTAAGACATTTTTTTCACATTTAAAAACACTTCTAAAATAGGGATACATCTTGTAATCATTATTGGCCTGGATTGAAATCAGATTACTTCAGAAAGGACTTGCATTTGCCTCTAGCAGTCATTTGCACTACTACCTGAGACCATTTTAAATTAAATTCTCTGTTTGAGATTTATATTTTTTTTTGTTTTGTTTTTTATTTTTACCCCACTGGTAGTGTGAATTCAGACTGTAAAGCTGTGTAAGAATTGTCTTTTGGATAAAATTCCCTCTACCTGGTGCCCAGTACTTGAAAGGTAGAGGCATTCAAGTTTTCTTGCTGTCTCTTTCTGCTTTGTGGGTTTAGTTTCCATTTATTCTACACAGTATTTGTGGCCCTTCTGTTGTTCCAGCTTTACATGAGAGGTCTCCTATTTTTCTCTTCTTGTGGTATGTGAAAGAATAGTACATCTTACAATAGGTGGTGACTTCCATTTGATAAAAGATCCATCAGATGCTTGCTTAGGCCCTTACTATACTTCTTCAGAGCTTGTTTACTCGCACTGTAGGCACAGTTCTAATAAACTCAGTGTCATTGTTACACATTTCTTTGCTCATTCCTCATCAGTGATCTTCAAACTTTTTTGCATAAGAATCAATTGGGGAGTGAAAATTATATATTTCTGTGCCTTACACTCAGAGATTCTGTTTCCGTGGACCTGGGTGATGCCCAGGAATCTTCACTTTTATTAAATATCCTCAAGGTATTCATACCTAAGTGATTGAAGAACCATACTTAGAGAAAAACTGCATACTCTTATAGCTAAGTGAATATTCATGACTTTAGCTGCCATCTATATATACTGATGATTTTCAAATCCTTATCTTTAGTCTAAACCATTCTTCTTGGATGCCAGATTCATCTATACAGCGACGTGTCTCTATTAAAGGCAGAATACACTCTGATCTGGGGTACATGGGCTCAAGTCCCAGCTCAGCCACTTATAACTCTGTGACCTTTGGCAGAGTTACTTAACTTCTCAGTTGCCTCATGTAAATGAAATTAATATAAATACCTCATAGCGTTGCCTAGACGATTCTGTGGATCAATACATGTAAATTTCTTTGACAGTGCCTGGCACTAAGCTCAATATAAGTGGTAGCTGTTTTTATGTTGTTATTGTCCCACAAGTACGTCAAGCATGTCTAAAATGAACCTTTTTTTAATCACCTCGACACCCCTCAAAATCTGTTTTCTGCTTTGACTAGAGCTATATTTAATTTTGCCCTATCGTTAATTTTCCTCATCCCAGTCATACATTCTATGAATTCAGTATCCTAATTATCTCTAATTTGTCCCCTTCTTTTCATCCCCACTTCTGTTACTTTGGTTCGGATCTTTATTGCCTCACATAGCATTCTGGAATAGTCTTCCATCTGGACTTCTAGCCTCTGCTTGTTTTTCTCCATTCTAACTCACAGAAATCTTTATCAAAGGCAATGTGATACTGCTACTCCTCTGCTGGGTGGCTCTTATTGCCTGCGGGATAAAATCCAAACACCTGTGCCTGGCTTACAAGCCTCCTCAGATTGGTTTCTGCCTCCTCTTCTGCAACACTCAGGCACATTTGCAATCTTCCAGCTTTGTACATTTCTTGTAGTAGCTTGCCCAAAACACCACATCCTCTCTAGCTCTCATAACTTTGCATAAATCAGCAATATAGCATGGTGGTTAAAAGTGTGAGCTTTAGAGCCAAACTGCCTGAGTCAAAAGTGTGAGATTTAGAGCCGAACTTTGAGCCAAGTTCTGACTTTGCCACTTTAGGTTTGTTGGGCAAAACACAGTTTTTCTGTGCCATAGTTTACTCATCTTTAAAATTGGAATAATTGTGCATTATAGAGTTGTTATGTGGATTTTAGTAAGTTAATTCACATAATAAGCATTCAATAAATGTGAGGTATCCCTATTTTTATTATTACCATGCTATTTCTTTTGCTTGTACACTTGATCTTCTTCTCTACCCATTCTCTCACTTTCTTTTGCCTATCAAATCCTACTCATTCATCCTTTGTTTTTCAGTTTAAGAACTAGCTTCTCCAGGAAGCCATCTCTGAAACCCCCAGACTTGTTTAGATGCCCGTCCTCTGGGTTCCCATAGCACCCTTTTTAGTATAATTAAGCTATGAAGATTTTAAGGGCTGCCAAGGACTATGTTTTTCATCTTTGAGTGGCTAATGAATGAAGTGTGATTGTTTTATTGTTTCTTACTTGTTTTAGGTTGGGAAAGCAATTAGAAAGGGGAGGGATATTCTACTAGAGTCAAGTAGACAGTTCATAAGCAGGCAGGAAGGGAAGAGATAGCAAGAGGTGAAAAGACAGAAAACAAAATCTGTAACAGTCTGGAACTTTCCAGTGAAAGGGCAAACAATCCAACAAATATCAGTGTGGTTCTCTAAGTATCATTGTGCATAATTAAAATGCTACTGTGATATCCTTAAGGTTAAATTGTGTTGAGTATACTCTGCCTAAAACGAAGAAAAGTAGGTTAAGCATTTTAGAAATATTTCTTTTAAAACTAGTTGAAATAAATTTTGGCAATTGAATAGGTAAGCTTTAGTTATTTATCATTGTCCAACAGCTCATTCCCCCTTGGGCTGCCTGACTAATCAGTACTCCCGTAATTAATTCTGATTATTGTGTGTGCTCTATCTGTGGGAGAAAAAAAAAAAAGTAAAGGCCAAGGAGGATTTGCAGCAACTAATCTGAGTATTGTTAACATTAAAATTCATTATTTGTTGACTCAATTTCTAAATTCTTTCTACATGTAGTAAGTTTGCCATCAACCATTCTAAAGGGTGTTGAGCCAAAACAGACTGCCAGATATTTCTCCAGCAAAAATGGGTTTATTTGGGATCAGCAGAAAATTACAATTTGGAGTCTGCAACTGTGGTGAGCCCTGTGCAAATCCCTGCAGGGCAAGGGAAGGCGAACTCTTTTATAGAGGGGAAAAGGAAGTTGGGAGAGCTATAGTAAACAAAGAGTCTATGGCTTTTCATTGGCTGAATCCTTGCCAGGAAAGAAGAGTATTTCTTCTACCTGCTGGACTCAGCTATGTCGCAGGGCATGAGGGCTCCCCCTTCTGATCTCTCTACTCTATTTAATTGAGGTTTCTGTTTATTAATTTTTTACAAGAGAAATGGTTAGAAACAGAGTATACACTGTATGCAGAAGTATATACCAAGGTATAATATGTGATTTTTTAAAACTTAGAATAGTATTTATAGAATTGTTGGGTTTAACTATGACAAACATTAGTGTAAGAAGGTAGGGAAAAGTTGTTGACCTATCAAATTAGTTTCAGGGGATTCATTTTACAAGTATTTTTTGGATTAGGCCCTGAGGATACAATGCCCGTTTGCAGAGCAAAGCAGTTTAGATTGTAGGAGCTTGCAGAAGAAATAAACATACTTGTCCTCCCTGAGTTTATGTTGATATAAGAGGCATAAGACCTTTAAAAATGAAAAGATGTAAGTGCTTCTGCAAATATCAGTATAAGCCATTGATACTCTACATCTTCACCATTTTCTACCTCTGTAGAAATCTAATTAAAAGGAAACTTTTAGTAAATTTTTGTTTCTTATTATAAAACTAATATGTATTTATTGTAGAGAATGTATAAGGTAGAAATAAGAAATAAGGTAGAAATAAGAAAATCAAAATCTATTGTCCATCTAGTAACATTTAATATATTTACAATTATTATTTATTGTATATAATATATTATAATAAATATTATTTATTATTATTTAATACATTTATAGTCTTTTATCTATGCTTATCTTTGTCCTTTTTAAAAGTTGAGCTATAATTATATAATTGTATATCCTTTATTCACTTTATATTGAATCAGGAACACTTTCTCTGAACTGAATATTCAAGATAAAGTACAGGTAAAGATGATGGAGAGTCTAATCATTTAAATAATCTCAGACTTTTTTTTTTTTTTAACACCAGTGGGAGGGATGTGACTTTTTTTTTTTTTTTTAATTTATTTATTTATGGCTGTGTTGGGTCTTCGTTTCTGTGCGAGGGCTTTCTCCAGTTGCGGCAAGCGGGGGCCACTCTTCATCGCGGTGCGCAGGCCTCTCACTATCGCGGCCTCTCTTGTTGCGGAGTACGGGCTCCAGACGCGCAGGCTCAGTAATTGTGGCTCACGGGCCTAGTCGCTCCGCGGCATGTGGGATCTTCCCAGACCAGGGCTCGAACGCGTGTCCCCTGCATTGGCAGGCAGATTCTCAACCACTGCGCCACCAGGGAAGCCCCAATCTCAGACATTTTTAAGTTTTAAACTTATTTATATTCAAGTTCAGTAAGGAAAAATTTAACTTTCTGATTATTAGATAAAATGTTCGTAAGTCTAGTTATCTTAAATCCACAAATTGATATGTTTGCTTGGAAATCAGGTAGCTCTTATAGCGTAGCATTGAGAATTAACTGTACACGTAACAATTAGATGCTGTATTATAATTTATAAAAGATTTGTAAACGATTGTACAAAGATTGTACTCTCTAAAAAACAAGGTATTTTACTCATGTAATCATATTTCTTCTATTCAGACTCATTTAGGATAATGAGATTGAAGAATGGTCAATAAAATTTTAATAATTATGAAATAAGCAAACTAATTTTATTGGGTATACTGCTAGCTAACTCACCCCCTGTGTTTTTTTCTCCATTTTCATTGTCTCTTGTTTGTCTTTTTTCAACAGTGAGATTGCAAACTATTTTGACTGCAGAAGCCATGCCCTGTGTGTTTATTTCTACAGGGCCTAGCATATTAGATGTAGATACTAAACAATTACTTGTTGTTCTTACTTTGACTTTGTCTGTGGGCACCTCAAATTCAACTATATCTAAAACAGAGTTCGTGGTTTTCCATCAGACTTGTATCTCCTTTTATATTATTTCTTATTTCTGTTAATGCCACCACCATCTCTTCACTTGACCAAGTGAAATTTTGGAGCGTGGTTTTGATTCTTTCCTCTCCCCCATTTCACATATCTAGTTGGTTCCTAAGTCTTTTTGATTGTATCTTCTAAGAATCTTTCATGTTGATCTCATTTACTACAGTCTTAGTTCAGGCCTTATATTTTTTCTCATCTTAATTACTTCAGTAACCTCTTAAATTGTCTCCCTGCCTGTAATTTCTTCTCCCTCCAATCTACCTCAGGGCCATCTGAATAAACTTCTCAGAATACAAACCTGATCATGTTATTCCTCTTTATATCCTTTATTAGTTCCCTATTGCCTGATCCTATAAAATGTGAACTACTTGTGTGATATACAAAATACTTTGTGGTTTGGCCCTCATATACTTTTTTAGCCATCTCTTATTGCCAACATTTACTCACTATGCTCCAGCCAAATTCACTAGGATCTGTCATGTCCCTCAATGATTATACTTTTATTTATTTATTTATTTATTTATTTATTTATTTATTTATTTATTTATGGCTGTGTCGGGTCTTCGTTTCTGTGCGAGGGCTTTCTCTAGTTGCGGCAAGCGGGGGCCACTCTTCATCGCGGTGCGCGGGCCGCTCACTATCGCGGCCTCTCTTGTTGCGGAGCACCAGCTCCAGACGCGCAGGCTCAGTAATTGTGGCTCACGGGCCCAGTTGCTCCGCGGCATGTGGGATCTTCCCAGACCAGGGCTTGAACCCGTGTCCCCTGCATTGGCAGGCAGATTCTCAACCACTGCGCCACCAGGGAAGCCCAATGATTATACTTCTATCTCCTAATTATGTATTTCCAAATTTTGTGTTCCTGTTAAGCCTTTTATTGTTTGCTTGTTTTGATCTCTGCCTTTCATATCTTTCCTCAGTGTCTGGTAAGCCTTTGTTAAACAACTTATATTTAAGAGTGGAGCACTAAAAAACTGATTGGAAATTCCAAATCCATCCAATCCATTCATTTTATTGTCTTTAGTATCTTTGTTAACTTGGGCTAGTCATATTCCCTTGATAAGGATCTTTCCGTCTCCACTTGGATATGTAGACTGCCAGTATTCTGTGTACTGAATCTTCCTCCTTTCAGTCTGGTTCCCCACCCTCACCTGTGCTGAGTGTCTCCCAATCCAGAGATACTCTAAAAGTCCCTCTTCATTAAAAGCAACGACAACAACAACAACTACTCATCTTCTTCCCAGATGAGGGGATAAAGCAGTCTTTTGGTTGTATGGAGAAGCAAAGGAGGTTTGGGCATATAATTTAATTCTAAATTAAACTTTCATCCTATTCTCTAGGTTTCAGCCCTATCTTAACAACTTACAAATTTACTTACAGAGGTGTAGCTAATTCATGAGCCATTTTGAAGGTTCTATAGGGTAAACTTAAAAGTCACTTTTATTAGTTGAGTTAGGAATCTGCCTTTTTGCATTAGCTAAGTCTGTTATTACTTGTACATCTGTTTTCCATTTTCCAAAGTTATGTTGTTGTCATCTTTTCTGATTTCTTTGTCCTTTCAGGTTTATATCTTTTTTAAAAAGTTTTAATATTATTTTAGTGGGTGTTGAAGAGGAAGCAAAAGTCAGTGTATATGTTCGCTCTCCCATATTTACCTAAACTACTCTTTCAAAACTGTTCATAATTCCAAATTATTTCTGGCTTTACTTATCTCTCTGTCAATCAGAGTTAGGTAATCCCTCTTCTGTGCTCCCATAACACTCTGTGTATGCTTTTGTTATGGAACTTATCCTGTTGAATCATATCTTGTTTTTAACTTGTCTCCCCTGCCACACATTGTTGTACAACCAATCTCCAGAACTTTTTCATCTGGCGAAACTGAAACTCTACAACTCCCCATTTACTCCTCCCCTCAACTACCATTCTGCTTTCTGTTTCTATGAGTTTGACTACTCTAGATACCTCATATAAGTAGAATCATACAGTATTTGTCTTTCTGTGACTGGTTTATTTCACTTAGCATAGTGTCTTCAATGTTCATCCATGTTTTAGCGTGTGTCAGAATTTCCTTCTCTTTTTAAGGCCAAATAGTATTACATTGTATGTAAATACATTTTGTTTATCTGTTCATTCATTGATGGACGTTTGGGTTGTTTCCACCTTTTGGCTATTGTAAATAATGCCATTATGAATATGGGTGTACAAATATCTATTTGAGACCATGCTTTCAATTTTCTTTTGGATATATATATACCTAGACGTGTCATCATTTTTTATGACGTTGACATTTTCTAAGAAAACAGTCCCCCCTTTATAAGAAATAGAATGTTTTCCATTTGCGGCTTCTGTGATGTACTGAGATTCAGGTTACTCGTTCCTGGCCAGAATGCTGCATAAGTGATTGCAAATATTATCTTCTGCTTTTCTTTTGTCTTTCAAATTTGTTCATAATTTCTGTATGTTGTAGTATGAATTTTCATGTAGTCTTTGTATCTTTTCCTTTATTTTCCTCCTGCCTTTAAACACAAAATATCTTGCCCCCTTCTAAGATTATTTTAACTATTCACTGTTTTTTTAAAATAATTTTTAAAGTTTAAAAAAAAATTTTAACTCTGTAATGTATTTGAAGTTTTGTACTGATGTGTGCTATTATGGAAAGGTTTAACTGGATTTTTTTCCCTAGTTTTTCTAACATCATTCATTGAATGAACAACAAATGAATCATTTGTTGAATCCCATGGAAGTATTTATGTGAAGTTCTTAGATTTACTAATTTCTATTGACCAGTCAGTTTTTATATCACTATCTTAACACTTTAGTTATTATATGTTGTAAATAATAGGTTATAATATCTATTAGAGCATCTGTAAGGCAAATTCCTTAACCACAAGTTATTCTACTCAATTGTAAGAGTACTTTTAAAAGTAATATACATTAAGGATAAAATAAAGTTAGTCCAACCTTTACTGTGTTTGCTCTTTAGATAAGTTAATCTAGATGCATACACAAAGAAAAAACAGATAAAAGAAACAGAGCTGTTGATCTTTCTTCAGTCTCTCCAAGGAAAAAATCTAAAGTTGAAAGAATTACCAGTATGGGAAACAGAGAGTCCTCCATTTCAAGAACCCATTGTAGTATCTCTGACTGCTTCCTAAATGCTGTCTCCCTACTAGTCCTATGAGATTACACGAAGATGATGCCACCAGCAGGAATAGACATTGGTTGTTTAAAGGGACCATTTTGGAACAATTACTTCCCTCAAGAACAAGTGAAAATGCTTTGCAGTTAAGTATTTGTGTCTAGCACATTCTTTAGGGGGGATAGTTTCTTTATGCAGTGGCACCTTAGTTGCAGCCAATTAAGGTGTCTTAATTTTATACACCATAGAGGCAATGGATAATTTCCCTGATTGTTTACAAGCTGTCAGGAATGGTTCCAGGCATAACTTGAGTTTTCCTAAGCTTTACCAGGCTATTGATACAATCGAGGCCCACATTTTACAGCCTTTTGCCTCTACTTGTGGGACAGAATACTCCAACAAGGATTTCGGAGGTCTTTTCAATAACCTACAGCTAGACCTCATACCAAACATTCACATTCCTTGGAGGATGGGGCTTAGGCAGCTCTCTGTATTTTCAGAAAATTTTCTCTAGAAATTTCTCTCATACATGCCATGAATATGTCCCTTCCAGCTGCTCTCTCACTCTCTTGCTGTCTCTCTCTGGCTGAACAGTACTACCAATGCAACAGAACTCTTAAAGTGCCAAAACTGTGTTAGTGATCTCTGGCAACTTCCCCCTTCATTGGAATATAACATCTTACACAAAGCAGGGCAGCTAGTGCTTCAATCTTTTATAGAGATCTTGGTGAAATAGTTCTCACTTTTTACTTACAGTCCTCTCTCTTCCCTACAGCCATGTATGAGTAGATGGGACTAGGTCAGAGATGAATTAGAATGACCACCACCATACTCTACTCAGAATCACTCCTCCTCTCCTCCACCAATTAAGGCTTTGATTTTGGATCAGGGTTTATGTACATCTGTCATATTCCTTCAGAGTTTTTCTCCTAGGATGCCTCAGTTCTTTATGTAAATAAGCTTTGAGTAGTTTTTAAGCACTTGTTTATAATACAGGGCTAGATTGTAAGGGTTAAGCTGGAACCCCTATTACAGTGAGAACCCCATGGCTTGTTTTCTCTCATTTCTTTACTGTTTCCTTTCTTTTCTTCATATACCAGTAGGTTATTACTCTGCTTATGCCCTCTTTCAGATGTGTTTACACATTTAATTTAAATAAACTTTGGTCTAATTTTTAACTTATTGGTATCTTCTGAGTAGTCATTTCATATACACTAAAACCCTTGAATTTTTTTTAATTGGTGCAAAAATTCACTTTGTAAAATAATACTATATTTGGGACAGAGGAAGCAGACAGTCCTCCCAAGGACTTCAGTGTATAGTGACTAATAGCAAAATTTCATTCTTTTCATTATTGGAGAGACTCAGCAGGAGCTGAAAACTGAATCAGATATCTTGAGTAACTCCAAAGTTCTTTGGATAGTCTCAACCACATACCTCTCTCTGAAGATGTACAACCATGTTCAGAACATCTGTACTTTGGGGCCCTACCTTTACTTTAGTGTGAGCCAACTGTAACTAACTTTGCTCTCTTATTTTTTGAGGGAACAGCAACTTAGATAGATGCAGTCTCCCATGGGGAGCAGACAGTGTCTAAGCAGCAAAAACCCAGAGGGGCAGAGACATGGTTAGTAAATGGTAGCTGGTGCTAATAACAAAAGCAAAAATGATTACCTCCTAAGATCAAAGAGCATCAAGTATTCTAGCAAAGCTTCCTAGGCTCTATAACCTCTAATTTAGACTGATGAGAATGTCCTGGAAGACAACACATTATGACAGTGCCTAAAGTAGAAAATCCTACTGAGTGAAGTATGTTCCCTGCCATCCCAGGAAATACAGTCATGGAAGTATCTTCCTTTGCCCTGTGAATTGGGAAGGTAGTGAAATCACTGAAATTTTACAATTCTCAAAAATTAAAGTAGGCTAATTATAATTCTACAAAGGAATTCTAAATTTACATTTTAAATTTTATTTATTTATTTATTTATTTTTGGCTGTGTTGGGTCTTCGTTTCTATGCGAGGGCTCTCTCTAGTTGCGGCAAGCAGGGGCCACTCTTCATCGCGGTGCGCGGGCCTCTCACTATCGCGGCCTTTCTTGTTGCGGAGCACAGGCTCCAGATGCGCAGGCTCAGTGATTGTGGCTCACGGGCCCAGTTGCTCTGCGGCATGTGGGATCTTGCCAGACCAGGGCTCGAACCCATGTCCCCTGCATTGGAAGGCAGACTCTCAACCACTGCGCCACCAGGGAAGCCCTAAATTTACATTTTAAAGCAAGCTTTTGTTCTAAAAATTGTGCTGGTAAATTTGTGTATAAACAATTTTCTGTTTCTTTCAGTGTGGTTATGAGTTAATTTATTTAACATTGACTGTAATCTATTAAGTAGAATACATTTCTAAAATATTTAAATTACAGAAAGGAAAATAAAATGATATGGGAAAATTTAAAAATTATCTGCTAAGATGGTTAAAAGGGCTCTCCAACAAACATACAAAAAAAAGCCCAGAATGACAAGGTAAAGCTATTTTAGATTTTCAGATTTGGAACCCTTCTAAACTACATGATTAGAATGCTAGTGCATTAAGTGGAGTTGTGTCTAATTCAAGGGTTAGACTCAGAAATTGATATATCCAAAATTACCCTTGAAAATCCCTTAGGAAGCCAGTACATTGGAGTCTTAGAGAATCATGTTATATGGGTGGCTTGTGTTTCAAAGCTGTGTTGTCTTTTAGAATATATACTTTTTTCTCTGAACCCTAGAGTCAAACTCTTTTAGAGGGGTGCTCAGATGATAAACTTACAATCAACTGAGAAACCAGCAAATTCACACCACGCATGTAATGCTCACTCCAGAGCATATACTCATTGAAAGTCAGGCAGAATTGTCTATACTGTTTATAGAGTAAATAGTCATTTTTCTTTCTTTTACTGCTGAATTTATTATAGTTGAATTTGTGATAATTAACTTCGTAAAGACACAATTCCACAGTATATGATTATGTATTTATGTTAAAGTTTCATCTGAATTTTTGTCTAATGTTTTTGTCATTCACATAGGAAAGAATGATGCTATACTGTGCCATTCCTTTATTGGCACAGTACAGAAGTACAGATAATGGATTCTGAATTAATGCACAGTATAGTAGGAAGCTATCTTAAACCTCCAGAAAGAGTGTTTGTTCCATCAGTCACCCAGAGTGATGAATCATCTCAGACTCACTATTCTGTGAACTTAGAAGTTACCTCTTCTAAAATGCTTCATAGTCCAAATAGCCAAGGTAATGCTAATAAAACATCTTATTTAACATTAGGGGAATGGTACGAAGTATGTTATACAAAACTTTTCATTTTTATGTAGAAAATAAGATGATTGTGTATTTAACTAATCTTAGTAAAACTGCTAATTTTGACTCTGTTTCTTAAAGTTTCTATAAACTTAAGTTACTTAACATTTTTTAATTTTGGCTTCTTCAGCTATAAGATGAAAATTAATATAACCAGCTAGGCACATATTGCAGGCTTATCATTAAAATGTCATTAGAAAATAGGAAAATACTCTTTGAAGAATAAAAGGTCAGATTTGGAGAATCCTTCTAATAAACAAGATGATTAGAATACTACTGAATTAAGTAGAATTGTCTTATTCAAGGATTAAATTCAGAAATTTCATATATCTGAAATTACCCTTGAAAATTCCTCATGAATCCAGTACATTGGAGTAACTACAAAATACAAGTATTACAACTTTTAAAATATAAGCTTAGGAGGATCTTAAAATTGAATTAGGAAAACATTTATGACTCCAGGCATATCTACACCATTACAAATTGCTTTGTAAGATGATGATAGTCACGTTTTTTAATCTTTTATAATAATGGTTGCCATTATAAATAGACTGGCTTTGTGGAGCAAAGCAACTGAAGAAATAGTAATCCAAATCAAAAAATAATCTCTAGCAAACATCTTTCTAATTGGATATAAACTATATGAAAGTTAACCTATAACATTTATTTATAGTCCATTCATCTCTAGTTTTTTATAATTTAAAGTTGTAACTGAGAAGAAAATGTAAGATAATATTTGAAAATTTTATAACTCCGAGCTTATCTGAATCATGAAGATATTAATATAGCTGAAAAGAAATCACAGTAGTACATGTGTAGCACTTATAATCTTTCAAGCCTGACATCAGTTAAACCACTAGGTTGTAATTTTTTCTTAATGGAAGAAACTATGTTCTATCTCATATGTCCTAATTATTAACATTGTATCTTGGACAAAGAAACAATAAATGTTTGTGGTTTGACTGAAACTGAATACACGAAGAACTGAGAAAAACTTTTAACTTTAAACCTAAGTTTCCTTGTTAATTAGTGGACACTATATTTTAATTTTCTTTATCCATGCTCAGACTCTTATGTCTCCCAACCTTCCTCCCTTTCTCTCCTCTCTCTCTCTCTCTCTCTGTCTCTCTCCCTCCATATACATATATACACACACACACATATATACATATACATATATATATCTTTTTGCCTTAATTTGAATATATTTATTGTATTAAATTAAGTGATTATTAGCTTTCTCATATCTCAAATTTAGGAAAGTACTAAATACAATCATAAATATATTGTTTTTGTAAGATATGTTAGAGAGAATTTGTCCCTCTTTAGAGTTTTGTCATTTTTCTTTTTTATGAGGAATATAAATTACTTATTTTTTTTGGCTCACTAACAAAAACATACTGCTCACTTTTATATGCTACTATGATTGTAAGTGTTCAAAAATTCTCACTTAAAATATCAAGCAAATTTTTCTTCAACAGCTCTTATTTTAGCCTTAAAAACTCTTCAGGAAAAGATTCATCGTTTAGAGTTAGAGAGAACACAAGCTGAAGATAACCTGAACATTCTTTCCAGAGAAGCGGCACAGTATAAAAAGGCCTTGGAAGATGAAACAAAGGAGAGAAATCTGGCACACGAGGAACTGATAAAGCAGAAAAAAGGTAAGAACATTCAATAGTTCTCAGAAACAAGTGGTTACCAAAGTTTACAACTTGAAAATAATAAGCCCAGTCTAAGAAGATTTACTCAAATATCTTTATTCTTATATGCATTCCAACGTTGAGGGCTTGTTCTCAGACATTTTGGTATTTGCACTAAATGGATATAATTTTGAACTTTTCTCTATTATATCTGTTATCCCAGTTCATAAATTTTTGAGATTAAAAGAAAAATTAGACAAGTCGTGTTCAGGAATTATAATATTTTCAGAATACCAACAAAATCCAATATGTTATTAGCCCATAATATAATTGAAATACTTCATATTTTCACTCGTTTTTTTTTTTAAATTAGAAAATATAAAGCAATACTAGTAATTAAACAACATAAAACAGTAAAAATAAATTTTAAAAATTATATTTAACTTAAAAGATTAATTGGAAGAAATGGACAGGTAGGTGGAGGTTTCTGTGGAAATTATGAAAAGGACTTCTGGACATCTGTTTTAGAGATTTAGAACATAAGTTCTTTATATAATTTCACTTCAAAATTATGGCTTTTTTTTCCTTGTAACACTACATCACCCTCATAAACAAGGTTCAAATTTGTGTTTCAACTTATAAATAGAATGAAGAAATGGGGAGGGGAAAAATATCCCAAGGTAATTGGACAAAAGTAGAAGAAAGAGCTGAGGGAAGTAACGAATTAAAGAATTAGAATGAGGTTGCTTATTATAAATAGAATTAACTGTGCAGTTAGTAGTCGAGAACAGAGGAAAATGGGAATGGTAGAATGCATATACCTGAGTTTCCTGAAAAAGAAGAAATGTTAGGAAAGAGACTTTAGGTCCTCTATTTTCCAGATGGTGTTATTTCCCAGGAAGAACCAGGATTTTTGTTATCCCACAGGTCACTGACATCCTTCCTTTTCAGAAGTATGCCCTCTAGGTGTTTATGAGGAGACAATGTTAAATTGGTTATATATAATTAATGAGATATACACGAAATGTATGTTCATAACTTTGGGAGAGTCAATATTTAGAACTAAAGAAGTCTTGAACTTTTAGCTGTTGATTGAATTCATAGAATACATTTCTTGTTATAACTCTCTGATCTATGTGATAACTAACTGACTCATTATTACTTTTTCTTTTTCACAGATATAAGTATGCAGTTAAGCTCAGCCCAGTCTCACTGTACCCTTCTAGAGAAACAACTAGAATATACAAAGAGGATGGTTCTCAACGTAGAGCGAGAGAAGAATATGATCCTGGAACAACAGGTGACCATATTTTCTATAGTAATATAATATAATATGTTTTTAAAGAATATTTAATGTCATGAGAAGATTGTCATATTAGAAATCTTAAATAGAATATAAAGCTGTATATAGGAAATTTCCAGTTACAGTGATACATACTAGGTCATTTGGACCAAACTTTTTGTAGAGGAAAACACAAAAAACTGGACAGAAAATTAAAAAGAAAGGGAGGGAAGGAGGAAGAAAGGAAGAAAAGAAAGGCATTGTACACAAAGGCATTGTAGAGTTAACAAGGTGATGAAAAATCTCCAATTCAAAAATCTGTGTGCAGACTTAAATCCAAAGAAGTTGACCTCTAGAGAGGTTAGTTTCAGGTCCCTTCCTTCTTAGGGCATTTCTGATTCCAGAAGAGTCAGTTGAGAGGCTAAATAATGCTTTTGAAAGCCATGTTTATGGGGCTAAGGAAATTAGAGTCCAGGGCCTGCCAAGAGTAGGAACTCTGGTATATCTTCTGTGCTCTGAATGCTTTGTAATGGTGAACAAGAAGAAAAACAACCCAGATTACAGCTCTGCTCTAGGTTATCAGAGTAATCCAGAAAATCTTAGTCCCGAAGTTGGATTAAAGTGATCCTGGATGGCTAATGTTCCCAGGGACCTCAAATTATTTCTATAAACATCTCTTCTACATAGTGAGAAACTTTCAGTCAAAGATAACCAGGCAGAAGGAGATAAAGCACTATGAAAAGAAATAGCATACATAACAGACTATATAAACACTCTCATAAGTTATCTCCAGCTAGGTACTGGCTCTAGAAGAGAGAGACTTTAAAATAATTATGCTTGCTAAAATCAAGGAGACAGAAGATAGGAATAAAATTTTCAGTAGAGCATTAGAAACCATGAAATGGCAGAGCAGATTTGAGAAAGAACCAAATAAAAATTGTAGAACTAAGAAATACAATAAGTGAAATTTAGAACTTAATGGTGGATCTAGTAGCAGATTAGAAGAGATAATTAGTGAACTAGAAGCTGAAACTGTCCAGATCAATGAAGAGACAAAACGATAGTAAATTTAGAAAAGAGAGTAAGAGGCAGAAGTTAGAGTGAGGTCAAATTTATGTGTGATTGGAGTTTCAAAAGGAAAAGAGAAAGAATAGGACAGAAACAATATTTGTAGAGATAATGGCTGGGAATTTTTAAAAATTGATTTAAATAAAATCAGACCACAGATTCAAGAAGATAAAACCAAAGTAGGAAATATAAAAAGAAATAAAAGAAATAATAAGACAAGAATAAAATCCTAAAAGCTGCTGGGGGGAAAAAAAGGGTTCGTTCAAAAGGACAACAATTAAAGTAACGGTGGACTTCTCAACTGAAAATACTGAATCTGGAAGAAAATGGATATAATTAAGGCAGTAAAAGAAAATAACTACCTATCTAGAGTCCAGTGCCTGGGGGAAACATCCTTCAGAAATAAAGGTGAAGTGAAGACATTTTAAGACTAACAAAATCTGAGATAGTTTGTTACTAGGAGATACATTCTAAGGAAACACTGAAGGACATTATTCAGACAGAAGGAAAGGTGTCTTAAATGGAAGGTCAGAGATGCAGGAAGGAATGAAGAACAACGAAGATGATAAATATATGGGTAAATCTAAGTGAATATTGTATAAAACAGCAATAATAACGTTTTATTTATGTGTTTAAATATATATAAAGGATTAAAATTAATGAGAACAGAAGCTCATAAACTAGGAACTGGTAAACATAGTTTAAGTGTTCTAAGATCTTTGCTTTATGTTGGAAATGGGTAAAGTACCAGTCAATACTGGATTTTAATGGGCAAGAATTTAATAGGTTTTTCAAGGAACTGGAAAAGTGATTCTAAAATTTATATGAAAAGGAAAGGTACAAGAGTAGCCAAGCTATTCTGAAGAAGAATAAGGTGAGGTCTTACTATATTACATATTGATGCTATCAAAATTAACATGATATTTGTATGGATAGACACCAGAATAAAGGAATAGGATATAGTCAGACACACTTATGTGGAAACTCAATATAAAACAAGGATGCCACTGCAGAACATTGGAGAAAAGTCAGATTTCAGTAAACAGTTTTGGGAAAATTGGTTATCTGTGTGAGAAAAAAAAAAAAGAAAGAAATTGATCCCTACCTCACACCACACACAAAAATCAATTCCAGATGGATTAAAGACTTAAATGTAAACTTCGAAATTTTCAGGAGCAAATACAGAACAATATCCTTATGACCTTGGAGTTAAGGGAGATTTTTTAGGCAAGATACAAAAAGTAACAAAGCAGTAGAAAAATGGGCAAAGTTATGAAGAGGCATTTTGCAGGATAAAAGGAATCACAAATGGTCATACATTTATAGAAAACGTGATCAGTCTCATTAGTAACCAGGGAAATGCCAATTAAAAAAACAAGATATCTATCTATTCACCTATTCACATTTTATCTTATAAAATAACCTAGAAATTCCTATCCTAGCTAAATATTGTAGATCAGTGACTTTTAACCATTTTTTAATGTTTTTATTGAAGTATAATTTACTTCTAGTGAAATGCACAGGTCTTAAATGTACAGTTCAGTGATTATTGATAAATGAATATGCTCATGTAATCCATAGTCCTACCAAATAACAGAATATTTTTTTAATAAATTCATTTATTTATTTATTTTTGGCTGCGTTGGGTCTTCATTGCTGTGTGCGGGCATTCTCTAGTTGCGGCAAGCGGGGGCCACTTTTCATTGCAGTGTGCGGGCTTCTCATTGTGGTGGCCTCTCCCGTTAATGGAGCATGGGCTCCAGGCACGCAGGCTTCAGTAGTTGTGGCATGTGGGCTTAGTTGTGGCTCACGGGCTCTAGAGTGCAGGCTCAGTAGTTGTGGCGCATGGGCCCAGTTGCTCCATGGCATGTGAGATCTTCCTGGACCAGGGCTTGAACCTGTGTCGCCTGCATTGGCAGGCAGATTCCCAACCACTGTGCCACCAGGGAAGTCCAACAGAACATTTTTATCACCCCAGAAATTTTCTTATACTCTGCCAAGTTATTCCCTGCTCTCTCCCCACCTCCCAACAACACAACTACTATTCTGATTTGTTTTACTTCAGATTAAGTTTGCCTGTCCTAGAACTTCATATAAATTGGATCATAGAAAATGTTCTTTCTTGTGTCTGGTTCTTTGGTTTAACATAAAGTTTTTTAGATTAATCCATGTTGCTGTATGTATCAGTAGTTCATTCCTTTTATTGCTGTATAGAATTTCATTATATAGATATACCACAAGTTGGTTATCCATTTTTCTGTTGATGGACATTTGGCTTGTTTGGAGATATTATGAATAAAGTTTGGAGATATTATGAATAAAGCTGCTATGGACAGTTTGGAGATATTATGAATAAAGCTGCTATGGACATTCTTGTACAAATTATTTTGTGACCATATGTTTTAATTTCTCTTGGATAAATATCTAGTAGTAGAATTGCTGAACCACAGGGTAGGTGTATGTTTATAAGAAACTGTGAAACTGTTTTCCAAAATATTTTCTTCTAAAAGCTTTTTGTTTTCATTTTTTTCCTGTGATCCATCTGGAATTAATTTTTGTATGGTGAGAGAAAATATTCAAGGTTATATTTTTTCCACGTGGATGCCCAGTTGTTCCAGCACCATTTGTTAAAAGATTTCTTTTCTCCCGTTGAATTCATTGGGCACCTTTGTCAACAATAAATTGACAAAGATAGATAAAGTCTGTTTCTGGGACTCTGTATTATTTTTTGGTCTATTCTTACACTAATATCATGTAGCTTTATTTATTTATTTATTTTTTTAATTTTTATTTATTTATTTATTTATTTTTATGGCTGTGTTGCGTCTTTGTTTCTGTGCGAGGGCTTTCTCCAGTTGTGGCAAGCGGGGGCCACTCTTCATTGCGGTGCACGGGCCTCTCACTATTACAGCCTCTCTTGTTGCGGAGCACAGGCTCCAGACGCGCAGGCTCAGTACTTGTGGCTCACGGGCCTAGCTGCTCCGCGGCATGTGGGATCCTCCCAGACCAGGGCTCGAACCCGCGTCCCCTGCATTAGCAGGCAGACTCTCAACCACTGCGCCACCAGGGAAGCCCTCATGTAGCTTTATAATAAGTCTTGAAATCAAGTAGTGTGAATCTTCCAGCTTTGTTCTTTTTGTGGTTATTATAGATCCTTTGCACTTCTATATAAATTTTATAACCAGTGTAAAATTTTCTAAAAAATAAGTCTGCTGAGATTTTGATTGGGATCTTGTTAAATCTATAGATCATTTGGGGAAAAATTGATAACTCAAAAATATTGAATCTTCTGATCCATGAACATGGTATATTTCTCTATTATTTCAGTCTTCTTTACTTTCCTCTTCACAGTGGTTTGTAGTTTTTATGAGAGGTCTTGCACATCTTTTGTTAAATTTATCTCTAAGAACTTTGTATTCTTAATGCTATTATGAGCAATATTGGACTTTTTTTCATTTTTCTATTACTAGCATATAAAAATATAATTGATTTTTATGTGACTTTGTATCCTGCAGCCTTGATAAATTTATTCTAGTAGTTTTCATATTTTCAAAGGATTTTCTTTATACACAATCATGTCATCTGTGAATAAAGACAGCTTTATTTCTCCTTTTCCAATTTTTATGGCTTTTATTTCTTTTTCACACTTTATTGCTCTGGCTATTACAGCTAATATAGTGTTAATTAGGAGTAGTAAGGACTGACATCTTTGTTTTGTTTCTGATCTTTGGGAGAAAGATGCCAGTCTTTCACTAGGATATTACCTCTAGGTTTTTCATAGTTGTCCCTTATCAAGGTGTGGAAATTACTTTCTATTCTTAGTTTGCTAAAAGCTTTTATTGTGAATGGGTATCAAATTTTGTGAATTGCTTTTTCTACATCTAGTGAAAGGGTCATATGATTTTTCTCATTTATTCTGTTAACATGGTAAGTTACACTGTTTGATTTTCAAATGTTAACCAACATTGCATTCCTGGTATAGACCCCAATCAGTCTTAAAACAGTATTCTTTTTTTACATTGCTTGATACAGTTTGCTAATATTTTGCTTAACTATTTTTGTGACTTTGTCCATGAGGGATCTTGGTTTGTAATTTTCTTATAATGTCTGGTTTTGGTGTTACGGTTTTGTTGGCCTCATAAAATTAGTTGGGAAGATTCCTTCTTCTGTTTTCTGGAAGACCTTGTATAAGAGTAATATTATTTCCCCCTTAAATGTTTGATAGAATTCAAATTTGATAGATGCTATCTGGGACTGGAGTTTTCTTTAAATGTAAAGTGTTTTTGAATAATGTATTCAATTTATTTATAACAGAGATTGGACTACTCAGATTTTCGTTTCTTCTTGTGTCTTTAGAGAAGTCCCTCTTTCATTCCTGATATTACTAAGTTGTATTTTTGCTCTTTTTAAAATTATCGCTCTACCTATCTGTTTATCAACTTTATTGATTTTTTCAAAAAAAACTTTTAAAAAAAGTTTTGTGTTCTATTTCATTGATTTCCACTTCATTTTTATTATTTCCTTCCTTCTATTTATGTAGGGTTTAATTGGCTATTTTTTCCCTACCTTTAGAAACTTAGATTATTGATTTTAAAACTTTTATTATTTCTTTTTAAATGTTATATCTTGTGATTAAAGCTATCAAGTTCCCTGTAAACATTGCTTTACCTGTATCCCACAGATTTTTATATTGTATATTTTCATTATCTTTCAGCTAAAAATATTTTTTAAGTTCTCTAGTGGTTTCTTCTTATATTCTATTGACTTCTCTTCTTGTACTTTTTCCCTTCTCCTTCTCCTTTTTAGCACCTGCTCTACAGGTTAAAATATGTATTCTTAACTTACCACAGTCTGCCATGAATTAGTATTAAAACATTTCACATGTAATATTAGATCCTTACCACAGTATGCTTCCACTTATCTCCCTTTGTGCTACAGTTTTCATACATTTTATTTCTACATATGTTATATAACTCACAATACATTGTTTTTGTTTCTGCTTTAAATGATCAATTTTCCTTTAAAGAAAATTAAGAAACAAGGAGATATTTATCCACATTTTTACCATTTCCAGTGCTTTTTATTTCTTTATGTAGAATCAGTTTTTCATCTAGTGTCATTTCCTTTAGTCTGAAGTACTTCTTTTAAAAGTATGCTGGGAATTCTCTTAGCATGTATTTGTCTGGAAAAGGCTTTCTTTCACCATCATTGGTGAAGGATAGTTTCACTGGATATAGAATTCTAGCTGATGCTTTTTTTCTTTTAGCACATTAAAGCTGTTCTCTCATTTGTCCTCTGGATTTCATAGTTTCTAATGAGAATTGTCATCTTCATTCCTCTGTGCATAATGTGTTATTTCTCAGGCTGGTTTTTGTTCCTATTATCACTGGTTTTCAACCATTTGATAATGTGCCCAAATGGGGTTTTCTTTGTATTTATTCTGCTTGGGTTATTTTTTGTTTGTTTGTTTTAGATTCTTGAATATGTCAGTTAATATTTTTCATCAAAATTGGAACATTTTTAGTCATTATCCTTCAAATAATTATCCTTGTCTGACTTCTCTCTCCTCTCATTCTGTAACTCCAATTGAATGTTAGACCACAGGTCACCAAGACTCTGTTTATTGGTTGTTTCAGTTTTTTGTTTTTTAGTAGACTGTTTTTTTTTAAATTAATTATTTATTTATTTTTGCATGTGTTGGGTCTTGGTTTCTGTGCGAGGGCTTTCTCTAGTTGTGGCAAGTGGGGGCCACTCTTCATCGCGGTGCGCAGGCCTCTCACTATCGCGGCCTCTCTTGTTGCGGAGCACAGGCTCCAGACGCGCAGGCTCAGTAGTTGTGGCTCACGGGCCTAGTTGCTCTGCGGCATGTGGGATCTTCCCAGACCAGGGCTCGAACCCGTGTCCCCTGCATTGGCAGGCAGATTCTCAACCACTGCGCCACCAGGGAAGCCCTAGTAGACTATTTTTTTAGAGCAGTTTTAAGTTAATAAAAGATCGTTCTCTGTATGTTTTATTCCTCTGATAGTTACTTTTCTATGTTATAGTTAGAGAGGGGGTAAATCAGTGACTGGTTTGGTCACCTTGTGAATAACACCTTTATTTATTTAATACATGTTTCACTGATGACGTTTTCCATAGTAGAAATACTATATAAAGATACATAGAAGATTTTGTTCCATTGATCTAATATCTTTTTTTACACATTACATTTGTTTTTTAAAAGTATTTTATTTTCTTGTTTTTTGCTCATAAGCACCTAAAGTATGTATATGTATGTGTATGTTTCTTATGACAGATTTATATTGTGCTTTGAATTCTCAGAAATTGTATTACTCTTGAGCCATTGGCATCACTTGCCAAACTTAGGTTTTGTTTTTTTCCTTTCCAGGCCCAGCTTCAAAGGGAAAAAGAACAGGATCATATGAAGCTGCAAGCAAAACTTGAAAAGCTTGATGTCTTAGAAAAAGAATGTTTTAAACTTACAACAACTCAGAAAACTGCTGAGGTAAGCTTCTACTTGTTTCTTTGAAGTGGTGATGCCAGGAATAAATCTTTAGTATTAAGCATAATTACACTGTATGTGAATATGCAGTAAAATTAGATTTGTAAAACTTCATTAACAACTTTTAGTAATCCAGATATGAATTCCTGCCTATAGAGATGAAAAGTTAATGTATTCTATCACAGCATGAATGAGCTTGCCTTTTGATGTGAAATTGTAGTTTTGGTTTCTTCTGCAATGGCAAAATATTTTCATTTGTTAAGTAATTTACCTAAAGGATATTGAAAAGATTGCCTTTCACCACTTACAATTAAGTTAAGCCTATTCTAGATCCTGTCCTGAAATGCCCTCTCCTTCTCCACCCAAATCCTATCCATTTCATAGGACTTTCTCCCAGTCCTGCTTCCTCTGTGAAGCCTTCCTTGAGTTTTCCAACACTCAGGAAGCTCACCCTTTGAAATAGTACTGTCTTCCTATTCTAAACTACACCATGGATATAAGGTGAAATACTTATGTGTATAAGGTTATACAGTATATACATGGTCTGTGTCAAATCATATCATTTCATGTATATTACTGTTGTTTCCCTAAGTACAGCATAAATAGACATTTGTTGTAATTTGTCTATATTTTGAATGAAACATTGAGACCCAAGACTATAATTGTTTGACCTTCTAGACCTTTAAAACCTCCCAAATTTTCATTATTATGATTTTGTTGATGAAAGTTAAAAGAGCCTATGCATATACATTCTTTGCTTTTCCTTTGTTCTTCTTGTATATAATAGCAGGTAAAGAAGCATAAGAAGAAAGCCAAGAAAAACTTAGCATCTTTTGCCATTCCTTTTTCTTACTTTCTGCTTTAATTTACCAAACTATTAAGAATCAATGCCCTAAGGACTCTATTTGGAAAAGGAATATAAGATATTTGGCTCTAGTTTTTGTATAATAATCCCAGATTTTTTATTCTTTTGCAGGGCAAGATTAAACATTTAGAGGAAAAACTAAAGGAAGAAGAACATCAGCGTAAGCTCTTTCAAGACAAAGCTTCTCAGGTAAATAGAGCACTATGTCATCTATCACATTAAAATCATGTACGTTTTATTGTACTTTATTAACTGAAGCCTGTATTCTAGATTCTAATTTCTGCTTCCTAGCTTGTTATTTTTTGTCTCGTTTTGCTATAATACTGAAGTTCTCAGTAAGTCAGCCAGTATATTCATATACTTGGATGTATTGCCAAGAGATCTTTTGGTCTTTTGAAATTCTGACAAACATATATATATTCTCAGTTGAAAGAATTCCTGCTATAGATTGTTTTCAGTTTGAGATATAGAAAATAATTCATTCTCTTAAAACCAAAATGATTGTAATTACCAGTAGACCTGGTAACTTTTACACACAAAAAATAGCATTTGGCGTTTTCTTTTCTTCCTCAAAAAACATTTTGTCTTTATAAATTGAGATCTGATCCCTCATTATAATATTTTTGAAGAAGAAACTTGTTAAAAATCAATTTAATACATTTTTTTTTCAATATTGTAGCTTCAAACTGGACTTGAAATCAGTAGAATTTTGATGTCTTCAGTATCAAATCCAAAGTGCTCCAAGGAAAAGAAGAAATCTTCAAAGGTATGCAAACACTTTATTCTTATCTTGCTAATACTTATTTCTTGCTAATACTTATTTCTTCACCCTTTTAATATTTATACCTATCCATTTCCAAAAAAAATTTGAAGAGATTTATAATACAAGACAATGCTCTGAAATGGGCATAAAAACATGAGTCAAGTAATGATGGTTTGGGGTGTGAGGACAGAAAATTCCATAAAACCTAGGTTAAAGAAAGTAACAGCAGTTGAGTGCAAAACCTAGCTCTGAGTTTGCTTAACAGCCACAGCAAAAAGGAGCATATAATGGGCAGTATATCTATCTTTGTGAAATAACAATAAGCCTTCCAGTTTTTCTAGAACAACAAACATTTTCCTAGTACTTAAACTGTTAGAGAAATGTATTTTGGATACTTTATGAAAGAGGCAGTAAACAACACAATAGATACTGACAAACACAATAGATCCTGGAAGCAGTTTTATATAATATAATATATGCACAATAAAAAGACAAAGATATAGTATTAAATTTTATTGTATTATAAATTATAGTATTATAATTATAGTTATTTCTCTAGGTAAATTATTTATTTTTTTCTGTGCTCATAGCCTTTGGATTTGCCTAAAAATAAAGATTGGGGAATGAGTACTTTATAGATTTACCAATAATATTTTGTTTAGATGAGTTGATATTTTGGGTTTATTATATTAAACTTTCTTATTTATAATGGTAAGAAAGAAAATGTTAATCCCTTTTAATCTTATGATTCTGAAATTATAGTTTTGATGACCATCATTACTGTTTACTCAATATGCATGTAGTGTTTGTGTGTGCTCTTTGCTGTGGGAACCAAGCATGCTATTTGCAAGTTCTGGCCACTGCCATAGGCTCACCCTATGGATATAATAATGGAGGAAACGTTATACTTAACTTTAGCTAGTCATTTATTCCATAAATAAGGGTTACTATTCAATAGTTCGGCTGCATTTTTCACAGATTTTTTTCTTTCAAAGAATTTGCAAACTAAGGTAATGAAAAACATTTTCCCAATGCAATTTATGTTGATTTTTTAGCTTATTTCCTTCCTCAAGTATGTTTTATGTTTTGTCTCTACAGTAAGATTAGAAACTGCAAAGCCAAATAGAAAATCACTATAAGTAATTTACAAGTGGAAAAATTATTGACTTATTTTTATATTTGTGTTTTATGGCACCCTTTGATGAGTTAGTGGAAAACAATTTTTAATAAGGTACAGGGAGAAACAAGGTAAAAGAAATGAAGGAAAGAAAAGGTAGCTGTTGGAAGAAAAGAAAAAGTAATTAACAGCAAAATCACTTTAAAAAAGTAGTTAGTTCAAGTCCCAAGTTCATAGGATCTGCCTGTAATAATGCCTCCCTTTAAAGATGGCAGGGACACTTAGTTGCTTGCTGAAGGTAGGATCGGATTTTGAGACCTCTATGAGAGTCCTGCTTGTCTCACTGACACTTACTCCATATCCTGGATGTAGTTCATTCAACTCATACATCTTGATTTACATAGACTAGTACCTTTAGGTAGTAAAAAGATAAATAACACAGGAATTTACAGAGAAGCAGATAAATATACAAATATAAGACAGAGTATAATAAAAACTTAATGGAGGTATAAACAAAGTATTGTGGTACTGTACAGATAAAGAATATGTGAAGGGGTCATGCAAGAAGCAGCATTAAAGGCAGCCTTGGAAAATTAGTAAGTATTGATAGAGATGAGGAGAAGTGTATTACAGTCTGAGAGTATAGTTGGTTTTTCCACGAAACCATAAATAATTGTCCAGTACTGGGTGTGAGATGGTGTCATATGAGACTGAAATTGAAAATATAGCTTGAGGTGAGATTATGACTGATCTTCAATGCCATGTTAAGAATTTGAACTTTTATTCTATAAATCATTGGGAACCCTTGAAGGCTTGTAGGGAAATGATTAGAGCTATACTTCTAGATGGTAACCGACAACAGTATAAGGTGAGCTTGGAAGTAAAGAATCAGGCTGTTTGAATGTGGTAAGCAAGATGATGGAAGCCTTTCCTGTGACGTTTTCATTATTCTTTTAAAAGGTTAGATTGTAATCAATCAGAGATCTTATTCAATATAGTAACTAAAAGAATTAAATTTCTTTTACTCTTAATTATAACTGCTTGAAATAGCCTTAAACCAGACCATTGTTTTCCATTACTTGAAATTACCATTCCTAAGGTACAGAGCTTGAATGATTGTCCAGGGTCACCGAGCAACTCTGAGTGAATAAGAACTGACTCACAAACTTGTGATTTCTCTACCTCTAAGCCATTTTATTTCTTTAATTTTCAGAAAAAAAAATTGAATGTTTATAATAGTTAAGATATCTAAATTTTCATTTAGAGTTGGGAATATTTTGTTTTCATTATGGAATATGCTCAGTTTATTGATTATTCTCTTGCTGAAGTGTTAACTAGAGTGACCAATTCACCCCAGTTTGCCTGTGACTTTCCTGGTTTTAGTACTGAAAATCCTGTATCATGGGCAAATTGAGACAATTGGTCACCCTAGTTCAATCCTTCCTACAAAAATAGTGAAATCATTTACTTTTAAGAATGTAGTTTAGCAGTGTCTTTTTAAAAATGTTTCATGAAGGAGTATGTATAACAAAAAATGTCTACTCGAAGGATAATAATGAAATTAGCACTTGGTATACTCACCACCCAGCTTAAGAAATAGAACATTACCAGCACTGTTAAGCCCCAGCATATATCTCTTCTAAATTGTATTCCCTCCGTCCAAGGATTAACCACAATTCTGATTTTGCTTTTATCATTCTCTGGCTTTTTTTAAAAAAATTACTTTGCCAAATAAGTATTCCTGAGAAATACATTTTTTAGGTTTATGCTTTGAACTTTATGTAAATGGACTTACTCTGTTTGTGTTCTTCAGCAGCTTTCTTTTTCCTCTCAGCATTAAGTTTATGAGATTCTTCCAATTGATACATATACCTATGGTTCACTACTTTTTATTGCTAAAAATATTTTTTTCCTTTCTCCTTTCAGTGATCATTTGGTTTGTTTCTCGCTTTTTGTTATTATAAAAAACACTGTTAAGAACTTTCTTGTACATACCTCTTGGTGTATGTGTTCAGGAGTTTCTCTAAGATGCTGGGCCATAAGTGTTATGCACCTTAGCTTTATGAGATAATGTCCAAAGTGATTGGACCAGTTTATGTTCCAATCAGCAGTTACCATTGTTCCATATCCTAACCATAAGTGTCTATTTTTGTTTTTCACTTTTTATTTTGAAAAATTATATATTCACAGGAGATAACAAAAAAATATAAAGGGAGGTCCCATGTATCTTCAACCAGTTTTCCCCAATGGTAACATCTTTCATAAATATAGTATAAAGTCCAGGAAATTGAAATTGGTACAATACACAGAGCTTATGGAGATTTCAACAGTTTTTTATTCACTTAGTTGTGTGTGTATATGTATGTGTGTGTGTGTGAGTATATGTAGTTTTATATAGTTTTATCACATGTAGATTCGTGTAATCATCACCACAGTGAAGATACAGAACTATTCCACCTCTATAAGGTTTCTTCATGCCATCCCTTTATAGTTACACATCATCCTGCTCCCTAACCCTTAGCAATTTCTAATCTGTTTACCATCTCTATAATTTTATTTCATGAATGCTATATAAATGTAATCATACAGTATGTAACTTTTTTTTTAATTTTATTTATTTTTGGCTGCGTTGGGTCTTCGTTGCTGCACGCGGGCTTTTCTCTAGTTGCGGCGAGTGGGGACTACTCTTCATTGTGGTGTGCGGGCTTATTGCTGTGGCTTCTCTTGTTGAGGAACATGGGCTCTAGGCACACGGGCTTCAGTAGTTGTGGCACACGGACTCAGTAGTTGTGGCGCACGGGCTTAGTTGCTCTGCGGCATATGGGATCTTCCGGGACCAGGGCTCAAACCCACATCCCCTGCATTGGCAGGTGGATTCTTAACCACTGCGCCACCACAGAAGCACAGTATGTAACCTTTTGAGAGGCTTTTTTTGCTCAGCCAATTCCCTTGCAATCCACCCAAGTATTAATACATTTTTTAAAGTTTCTGTGTAGTATTCCATGTTATGGATGTGCCACGGTTTAACCATTTACCTATTGAAGGATATTTGGATTGTTTTCAGTTTTAGGCTATCACAAAACAGTTATAAACATTTGTATACGGGTTTTTGTGTGAACATAAGTTTTCATTTTTCTGGGATAAATGTCTAAAAGTGCAATTGCTGAATCATATGATAACTACATGTTTAGTTTTATAAGAAACTTCCAAACTGTCTTCCAAAGTGGCTGCATTATTTTGTGCATATGAGTAATCTGGTTTCTCCACATCCTTGCCAGCATTTGGTGGTGTCACTTTTTTTTTTTTTTTGGCTGTTCTAATAGGTGTATAGTGATATTTCATTGTAACTTGCATTTTCCTAATGGCTAATAATGTTGCATTTGATAAATGTCTTTTTAAATATTTTTTTGTTTACTTTTTCCCTTGTCAATATTTAGAAAACTAAATGTTTAAAGAGAGGACCACCTCAGCAAATTTATTCAAAGTTTGGATCACTGCCTATTGTGGCTGAGAAGGTGAGAGGGGAAAAATGAGGATACTTGTTCAGATAAACTCAGGCTTTGTTGTAAGTGCTATTTAAATGCCATCAGTTATTTAAAATCATTCTCAGCTATCTCTTTTCCCCCAAAGTCTGCCAGTGCAGGCCATTCCAGGAATGCAAGTACACAAAACCTGCAGACAATGCAACATTACAGGCCACATATCCTTCAGAAACTGGCTGAAGTTTCTGAACCTAGATGTCTCTACAAGCCTTCTAGAACAACTTCTCAATGTGAAGCTGTACCTTCTGACTCAGAAAAGTCCATTTCCATTTGTAACAATTTGTCTGAACTTTTGATGGCAATGCAAGATGAGCTGGACCAAATGACTATGTAAGTATTTATCAGAAGAAGTAGCAAGATATTTAGGTATTTTTTTTTCTTCTCAGTCTTTCAAACAATGACAGTTATAAATTCTTAAAAGTCTTACTTAGCCATTTGGATTTATTTTGATCTGCAGATTTGTTGTCATTGATTTTTCATTATATTTGTTGTATTTAAATTGCATTTTAATTATCTATGTGTAATTACTACTGTTTCTAATTTAAAGTGTTTCTGTACTCCCAAGATCTGAACTGATAGACAAATATTTCTGTCATTCTAACAAATGGGGTCTGGTGACCTTAAATTATAACTCACAAATGCTTTTATAAGAAAGATTCTCCTTTTGTTTTTTATAATCTTTTTAGTTAAATGAATGATTTCATTAGACAAATAGGAAAGCAATTTCTTGTTTTAGATTCTGGCTGGTCTGCATTACAAGTTTGAAGCATCCATAGTAAACAAGATTCTGTATGGGATATATATTTTAAGCTTCAAGTTTAAATATATATTCAACAAAAATTCCAGAAAATATGTGATTTGGGTGGCCAGCTAGTTGGACTAAGACCTCTGTAGAAGATATAACTAGTTCTTTTGGCAGTGTTTCTTTGAGTAGGCTATCACCAAATCTAGGGATTTCTCAGGCAAATACTTCTATAGCTGGAATTCTTCCACAGATTCTACATTAAGAATTCCAAACTTGGAATGAAAAAGAGTCCCTTAATGCCTCTAGCTAAGGACATCAGAATATTTTACTACATTTAACTGTGAACACCAAGAATTCAGACCTTTTTTTTAAGATTCTTTAAGATCCTAAGTCTAAGATATTTCTAAATATATCTAATCTCAAATCATAAGAGCCTGTTTATAATTACCATAGATTTAATTTTATAACCCTACAGAAAGAGACTGTCTTTGAAGGTTAGTATTTAGCTCTGATTAAAATTTATGATTGAACAGAATATTGTCTAATTGTGACAAAGACATATACTATAAACTGTAATAGTGCTTGATATTTGCTTTTCTTTCATAGGGAGTACCAAGACCTGCTGAATCAAATGAAAGAAACTGAAAGCCAGTCAGTCTGTGAAAACATAGAATGTGAACTAGAACATTTAGTCAAGAAAATGGAAATTAAAGGAGAACAAATTTCAAAACTAATGAAGCATCAAGACAGTGTAAGAAGGCTTTAGTAAAAGATTTTAATGAAAAGATAATGTATCTGGATTCAGTGTTATATCTGTGTATGACCTTCCAAATTTGAGGCCTGTATGTATGGCTTAGAGAAAAGATGATAGATTGGAGTCCCTTAGGCTTATTATAGAGTCATCTGTCCATTGAAATAACATGGCCTCCTACGTAACTCTCCAAGATAATACAAAGAAAAGGAAACAAGGGAGTTTAGTTATGGGAAATTCCCTGGTGGTCCAGTGGTTAGGGCTCGGCCCTTTCATTTCTGGGGCCCAGGTTCAATCCCTGGTTGAGGAACTAAGATCCTGCAAGCCTAATGGTGTGGCCAAAAAAAAAAAAGAAAAGTAAGTTTAGTTATGTATTCAAAAATAACTTTGGGAAAATTAAGAGGTAGGCTAGATTTGCTTTACAGCTCTCCCAGTTATCCTTTTAGCATTCTTTCCCCTTATCCATCTCTTCCCTAATGCCTTAATGAAACCCCTTATGTCAACAGGTGTCTAATGCATATATAAACCTGGCTTCTGAAGCAGTACCCCAACTCTAAAACTGCTATTTCTAGTTTCCCAGAACAAGCTATGCTGTGGTCTATTCCCTGGGGACCTGTGCTCAGCTAGCTCTAGAGGGGTGATGAGGGGGACTCTATCCTTGTGTGTAAATTCTTAACAGCTAAGAATGGCATAACAGTTTTAATATTTTAATGAAAAAATCATGGAATATTATATTTTATCCCAAGACAATGACTCCATTCTTACTACGATTATGCTACTGGAACAGAAAGCAGAGGGAATCTTTCCAGGAACCCTCAGGTCATATCATGTAGCTATCTGCCTATGGAATAATCAGCATTCATATAAGTTGGTGATATATTAACCTCACAATTAAGCCTTCCCCACTTTTATAGGAAAGTAATAAAGAATGCAGAATTTTACTGCCTTTACTCTTCTATGGCCAATAAAGAAAGAAAGAAGGAAATGAAATTTTGAAGCAAACATTTTCACTTTACTGGCTTTTAAGTCTATAGTAAGTAAATTTTTTGTATGATTGTGTTAGGGTGAAGATTATATAACTTGTATACTTTCTTAGAATCACACAGGAGAAACTTGAAAGGAATAGAAGAATAGTCATATTTTTTTAATTTAGGAAGTGTGTACATAAATAATATTTTGAAAAATATTATTTATATTCCATAATAACTATAGCAGTATAAATTTTCAAGCATTTTTAGACAAATAGAACACCAGATACTTAGCCAATGTCTAGACCAGCTCTACAAATTAGGCTGTGCTTAAGTGAAATAGATTAAGTAATGGAGGGAATTCCCTGGCGGTCCAGTGGTTAGGATTCTGCGCTTCCACTGCAGGGGGCACAGGTTGGATCCATGATTAGGGAGCTAAGCCGTGTGGCCTGGCCAAAATAAATAATTTAATTTAATAAATAAATAATAAAAATGTTTAAAAAGATTGAGTAATGGACTGGACTTGGAAGAAATGGGTTTTGACTAGTTTATAAGTTTTGTTTTGTTTAATTCTGTCTACCCAATCATTACTAGATACTCCTCAATGAGATAAAGTTATTCCTTTGCCTTTTTTTTTTTTAAACTGGCATTCAGTAGTACTTTAAATTCATGAATACTTTAAATTAAAAAATAATAATAAATATATATATATATAAGCTCTATAAACTTGATGTTCACTCCTAGCACCAAATCTTCACTTTGTTGTTAATGTCACCTGAAAGGTCCTTCTCTCACCTCCCTGTTCTCCAGATTTTTCCCATTTCATATCTTACATAAACATTCCTTCCTCTCAGCTTCTCCAGCCCACATTGATCTTGTCCTACTTTAACCTTTTCACATATACACTTTTTGTCCTACTCAAAGTTATTGTGGCTTGAATTATTCTCTAGTTGTCACATATATGCTTTTATTTCACTAATAAGAGCAGTAAACTCCTTGAAAGCAAAGATTGTTTTATTCATTATATTTCTGTCTAACTAGCACAGTGTTAGGCATGTAATAGGTATTCAATAAATAAAGACTTACCGAACTTTTTAATTTCACATAATCTTTAAACCATCAATCCAATCCATCTACTGTAAGGTATATTTTAAGTATATTTTTGACTAAAATGTTAGAATTTTTTCTCTCCAGGTCCGCAAACTGCAGCAAAAAGTTCAGAATTCGAAGATGGGTGAAGCTTCAACTATTCAGAAAGAAGATAGCAACTGTAAAGGATCAAAGAACATAAAAAATAGCCCCAGAAAATGTTTGCTAACTAACTCTCCTCAAAAGAACAGCAACTTACGTCCAATACGAGTCCATAATCTTCAAATGAAATTGAGAAGAGATGATATCATGTGGGAACAGTAACACAATAGCAAAACTGTCACCTTAAATGAACTTTGTCAGTGAGATCTTGAACTATCTAAAGTGGTTTTAATTTAATATACCTTTATGAAATTTTGAATTATGTTTCTAGCCTCTATAAAGTATCAAATTGTAGTATTTTAAAATTAATGCCTAATGACCTCCTAAGAGCCCCAAATAATAAATGATTGCTTTCTTGTTTTTCTTATTGACTGAAGTGCCTAATCTCACCATGTGTTAGAAACATTGTTCACTTTGCAGATACCTTAAGCTAAGTTTAAAAAATTATACTAGACTGATGATATTTAAAATTGAGTTAAATTTGAGATACAAATGCCATAACACTTTTTCATTTAGTAGGCTTGGAACCTTAAGAACCAATATAAAATTAACAGAGTATGGAAAGGTCTTTTTACTTTCCTGGTGCTTCCTCCCTATCTTGTTTTAGAGCTGGGAAATGTTTTTCTTTTTTGGGAAGAGGCCTTTAGCCCAAGTTTTTATGTGACAATTACAAATAGGAACCCATAGTTACTTAATTTTTAGATGACAGTAACTCAGCTGTGGAAGCCTTTCTCTGCTATTCCCATTCTGTTTTACAAATCTAGCTTTGGTGTTTTTGATCTTACTCCTTTATAACTATATTTTTGATATTTTGATTAGTGGTGCCATAAGAGATTTCTTTGTACATACATGCTTTATAATAAATTTGCATTTGTTGACCTATCTTTCCAGAAGCCTATGGAAACTAGTACAACTCTTCTGAACTTATTTGGTTTCTCATCAGAATCCTTTGGGGCAACTAGAGAACTGGAGTCATCAACTGAAGTAGAACTAGAAGACTGACAGAAAAGGCATAACAGAAGTGAGGAACTCAGAAGATAGGGTAGCAGTTTAAGAGATGGTGATTCCAAAGGGACAGATTGGGAGGTACATCTTTATCTACAGCTGGGGGGATGTTCAAGCTATAGGTGTGAAAGAACAAAAAGATCAACATCTTGGGGAGCTAGGAAAAGCAATTTTTTAAAAGACAGTCTTTATATCCTCCTAGGAAATCCCAAAAAGTGTGTGTAGGAGAAAGAAGGTAATGGTGGACCCTCTGTTGGGGGAGGAGGAAAACTGTGATTCAGTCTCATCGAGAGAAGAGGTGCTGTTAGAAGACCTTTCCATACCTTAAGTGGGGAGATGACTGAAAATTGGCACATTTATACTTGGAATTGTCCTTGAAAGCAACTAATGGCTGAGATAAAAGTTTCTCTCCCTCTGGTTCAAATAGTACATTTGTCCTTCACCCACTTTCACTCCCTCTCCCTTTACAGCACCTTCAGCCCCAGAGATGTTCCACAGACTGCTTCGTCTAAACTCAGTTTCATCACCTTACCTATTTTTCAACTTTGCCTTTTCTCCTCAAGAATGTGAGTGCTCGGTGCTTTGTGTCCACCTAGAGGGGTGGGATAGGGAGGGTGGGAGGGAGACGCAAGAGGGAGGAGATATGGGGATATATGTATACATATAGCTGATTCACTTTGTTATACAGCAGAAACTAACACACCATTGTAAAGCAATTATACTCCAATATAAATGTTATTTAAAAAAAAACAAAACTAAACTAAAACTCCAACAGAAGGTGAAACTAATTAACCAGAAATGAATCAAATAGAAAACTTGAGAATGAGAAAGCAGTGGTAGAGTTGTTCTAGTTAGCGTAAGTTTTGTTTTAATAATAATAACCACCATCATCTAAAATAAAATTTTTGTAAACTGTGGTTGTAGAACAGAGGCTAAAATTGACATTTCTTCAGGTTATTTCCATCATTATCTCAGAGTTTCATCTTGTTTCACGGTCTTCCTTTTTTTCCTTATTTTCCTAACCATTGTCCTTTCCTTTGAAATCCATGTGCCGAGATAATCTATCCAAGATCATATTTGCTTAGTTCCTTCAAAGACCCTTTCCTCTCTCTGGTATTAGTCATTCAATTTCCTGATTTTACCCTTAATTTTGATTCATGAACTTCACCTTTTCAGCAATCTTGGCTACATACTAACTGAATCGTGGCTGTCTTCTATGATACTGTTTTCTACTGAAATCTTGAGTCTTTACATAGGGAGACGTACATTTTCTAAGTGTTAACTTCTGATTTCCTTCATCTGTTTAAAGAATAACATTAGAACATTGAATAAACTACTTTGAATGCTTGCTTAATATATTCGTCATTTTATATATAAAAACATAAATGATAATTACTAAGACAGCCTTATACAATTAATTTGAAATTACTTACACATTTTTTAAAAATCTAACGTTGGATTAAGGTTTTGCATGTGTTCAAGTTTGGAAAGACTTGAACTTAACTCCATTAGATGATGTCTCCTTTTGTGACTCCAATTCCACTATTCTATATACATTCTGTAAGAATTTCCTCTCTTTTTTCTAGAGGTCTGTTCATCCAGGTCTCCTCTTCACTGCTTTAAAAAAAAAAAAAAAAAACTGATAAAAAATGGCAGATATGCACACTTGCTGCTGTTGACACTTTGCTCTGTATCTCATTCTAATTTCCTGCCACCAACTCCCAAACTGATATATATCTTGGCAATTCCCTGTGACAATCTGTTCACAGTACCATCTACTGTTTTAAAGATAAAGTCATTACTGTTACATCCTGAATAACAGCAACAAATGACCTTTACACACTTACTAAAACAATGACTTTATGATTACTGATACATTTTTCAATCAGGACTACAGCAAACAACCCTGATGCACATTATAAAAATAGTAAAATTAATTCAAAGGTTTGAAGATTTTTCCATTTCCCCTTCTTCCCTTCCTATTCCAGAGATACTTCAGCTTTACTGCTAGACTGCCTGCTTTTTTAATGTCATCAAATAAGGCAAAGAGCAGACACATGCACATTGTTGTTTAATATACCACCTGAATCAGGAATACAGTAGTCCAGAATATTTTGAAACATATTTCAGGGCTTTTTCCAGCCAATCACCTCACCCAAACAATAATCCTTTCCTCCCATTTCTGAGTGCCTGGGAGCAGTTGCCTTTTCAGATTTGGAGGGGACTTGGGTAGCATAAGATAAATTAGATTCTTAGTTTGGTATATTTGGCTTCTTCTTCCCGCTTGTCAGTATTCCACTTAAGCTGTTTCATATTGTGCACCTTTCTTCCCTTCTCACCAAAGGGCTGACCTCAGGAGACAGAAAAGAGCAGGCTTTGTTGTAGCTAATTAGAGAGGGTAGATACCTGGGACACTGGCTGGCTACCAGCATCACAGTAACTCTTGAAGATCTTTGCATTTAACAAACATTTGCCAAACATTTTATTATGTGCAGGGCTCTGTACTAAGTTCACTGTATTTTTGTTGTTGTAGGTTATTTTTGTTTGTTTTTCGTTTGTTTTTTCCTTCTTGAGAATATGTCTAACAGCTTGAGGTCTTTACATTAGTAAGTCATATAACTTTAATGAATCATAATCATAAATCCTAGAAAACTATGTACTAGGCCAGTTTAAGCCTGATATTTGATATTTAATATGGGAGCTAATTTCTTTGTTTCCTTTCTTACAAGATTACACGTATATATATAATATATAAATATATACTTATATATTATATATATATTTACAGTACACACACACACACACACACACACACACTCTCTATATCTGCTTACAGTGCTCATTCTCAATGTGTTGACCTTCAGTCTTAATTTACAAAGCAAACTCATCTCAAATCATCAATAATAAAATGTGCTCGTGTTCAGTAATAATGTGTAAATTTCAGTTTTTTCTTTTTCTATATAACAAGAAAATAAAATTCAATTATGCTTTTAAAAAAAAAAAAAAAGAATGTGAGTGCTGTAGCTTATACTTAGCAAAAAACTCACCAGGACTATTAATGCAGCCCTATCTTTCTGTGCCTTTGTTTTCTATGCGCTTAGGACAATGGCCGAATAGATTTATCAGTAGTGAAGTCATTACTTGTGGAAATGTATTACTAAAACAAATTACCATAAGAAATTAAATTCATTTAAGGAACACTTGAATATTTCAATTAAGAATTGAGATATTTCTTGCAAAATCAGTGTAGTATAGTAGAAAAAACATAGATTTCAGAATTAGGAGACTTAGGTTCATGTTGTGATTCTGCCACTTAGTAGTTTGGACGATCAAATAACTTTTTGGAGCCTCCATTTCTTACTTGTAAAAGTGGGATTATATTACTACCTACCTCATAGGGTTGTTGTGAGATTAAATGAAATAACATGTCAAAGCACCCAGCAGAAGTGTTGGCACTGAATAAAAACTCAATAAATGTTAGATCTGAGTAGCCAAAAAAAAGAAAAAATTGTCGTAGAACCTAAGTTTGCATGGGTTAAAGCCTGAAAGCAAGAGCCAAAAGGTACTCCTCAAAAAAGTGAGAATATTCTAATTTACTTTTTTTTTTTTCTTTTTCTATGTGCCTGGGAGGAAATTGCTTTGGCTTGTTTCCTGGCTCAGGATTCTAGTGGGGGGTGGGTAAAGAATATAGTCCTACTATGGTGCAGAAATACATAATCACACACAGCAACTTGGTTTGGAGTTTGTGTTGTTGGGGTGACATTTATTAGGAAAGACAATAAAGAATGGTCTCTCATTGCTCGATCACAATTACTGAACTCAAAATGTGTCTCTGCTCACAGACTGCTGCTTGCCTTTGACTCCTCAGGGGGTGGAGCAAATGATTTCCTTCCTGGATGGGGCAGTCTATGGTCAGTGTACAAGAGTTGCTATAGCAACCCCACAGCTGTGCTCTGCCAAGCAGAAACTCGGTAGGATATCAAAGATTTTGTTCACTTAAGTAATAAACAGGTTTGTTTGTCTTTTATTTAATCAGAAATTGAAAAAAATGAAATTGGAACTTTTTAGCCAAGACAGGTCTCAACTTTGACGAAACTGTGAAACTAGAAAGTTTGAGTGTCTGAAGCAGGAGGTATTGTGACTATTCTAATCCTGGAAATAGGAGCTAGAATCTTGAATTAACTATACTTGTGTGGGTCATTGGCAACATGGCCATTTTTATCAGGTTGTAGCTAAAGGTAGGAGGGTTGGAGGGAAATGCTCAGTTTTTAGCAGTATAAGATTGAAGAAGGAGATACTTAATACAGTGGGCTAACTGGCTAGGATGGTGTGCTTGAAAATTATTTCTGAGCTTTTTGTATAGCCTTCTTACTTCAAAAATAAAATTTTAACTATAAAATAGCATTCTTAACCCATGATAAAACATCAAAAGTTAAATTAAAATTTGACTTGTGAGACATCAAACTCGGGGGAAAAGGTGGGTTGGTCACGCGCAATGGAAAGAGTGCTCACTGTGGCCAAAAATGCACCAGCTGCCATTGTTGGTGTAGAGTAAATAGTGAAACTCCTAATGGGGTTTCCTGGAACTCTATTCAGCTGTAACTAAAGCTGTACCTACGGAGAACATTTAATTGTATGTGAAGTTTAGATAAGTATAAGCCGACTCCCAGATGTACAACAAGACAAGCCTATCTAAGGCATAAGAGCATCTGTGAGATTTAAAAAATTCTTTATGGGTGCCATGGCACCTTTTAATTAAAGTAAAATGAGGATAAATAAAAATAATTGACTGTCACTGATGTGAAAATAAATTCACTTCTTGGTAATTAAATAGACCTTGCCAATGCCTCAGCCTTTTTCTTCATAACCTATATACTTATTTTCATGTAACTTTCCTCCTTTTAATTCCTTTTTATTTTTTATTTATGTATTTTGTTACGTAAAGAGAATTAGACATAACAAAATTGTAAAGTTAAAGTTTTAAAATATTGTCTAGGCCAGAGTTTGTTTTGAGTATAGCTGTAAATGGTTTACTTAAAGAATCAGGTGGACTTTTTTCCTGGTGGGTTTTTTGGGAGTGTTCTCCTTATGGGTACAGTGTCATGCATTCTCATTTGGTGCAAGAGCCTACTAGATACCATAGGCAATCATTAGAATTATAATAGTACACCCCCACTGAAGAAATGTATTTTTATTATATATGCATGGTCCATTGTATCCTATGTGTTTAACAGTTTTGACAGAAAATATTAGAGAAGCAAATTGATCTCTTGTTACTTTGTGCTCTGAGGTGAGTTTTTTTGACAATATAAGACTTGTAAATGACCAGTTCAACAGTCTGTAATGTTGGGAGACTGGATCCAGGAGGTGGAATGTTGGGCATTATGAATTTTCTGTCAAAGGAAGATAAAAAGTTCTGTGAATGGTATAATCAGCTTTCTAGAATAATCTTTTAAAATAAAGATGAAGTTATCCACCATACTTTCTGCACAGATTTTGCTTGTCTAACTTCCCCTCATTCTTCAGGTCTCAACTAACTGCTGCCTCTAAGAAGCCCTCTTTAAGCCTCCTCTTCACACCCCTACCTGCTCCGAATTCTGGCTTAGCTGCCTTTTCTGGGTATTTTTCCTATCTTTGCACTTTGCACATTTTCTTGTTATCATTTGTTTGTTTGTCTTCCCATAGACTGAAAGCTCCCTGAGGGCAAGATTCTTTCTTGCTCACCGCTGTAACCCAGCACCTAGCATAATACCTGCCCCGTGTTAAGTAGCCTCTCAATAAATATTTAATAATTACATTTCATGAAAATACATTAACCTTATTATGTGGTCTCATCCGGAGTGAGCATATTGGGTCAGGTACTGCTGTTTCAGGCACCGGTTCAGCTATTCTGCTGTTTCATCTTTTAAGGGTATGTGACCATATTTTACATAACCACTAGTTAAGAATACTTCAGTATTTTATTATTTGTTTCTTTACGGGCACAGACAACAGGCACTCAGAATGATGCTTTCTTTGATATTATGATGCTAAGAGGAAGAGGTTTGAGAACCAAGGTAGTTCTTTACTTGTATATTGGTGTGTTTGACTTGTTCATTCAGCAAGTATTTATTGATCTCTAATAATCAAGGATTTGTTGATCTCAAGATACTGTGCTAGTTGCTACGGGAGTTTCAAAGACATTATACATGGATTCTGTCTTCAAGTTGCTTATAGTCTGATAGGGGAGATAAGACTTATACATAAACATACATGGAAAAGAACAATAGGTGACACAGAGGTATAATGACCAGCACAGAATAGATGCTCTAAAAATATTTGTCTACCAAACCTTTGTTTTCAACCATTGATAGATAAAGTTGGCCTGTTTGTATTTCTTCATTCACTATCTTTATATATATGGCAGAATTGGTCTCGGATTCTTAATTTTCTATAGGCTTGTTGATTGAAGATACCAGTTCACCTAGTAATCTCAAACAAGTACTGCCACATAACAAGCATCAAATTCAAAGACATGAGTAGAAAGAATGGGTATGAAACACGGAAGTAAATGGGAAGGGAGTGGAGAGTGAGGGGGGCAAAAGTCAAGCAATAATGATTTAGACTGCAACAGAAAAATAATATAGAGACAAGTTATATTCCAGAGGCCAATTATTGACTTGCACAGAATTATGCAAATTATTGCCAGTCACTTTCCTTATGAATTTAAGCCATTCAGTTTCCTCATACTTCATCTTCCTTATCACTTAGGCCAAGTCAATATTTTTCAAACTGTAGATCATATCCTATTAATGGATTGTGAAATCAGTTTAGTGGGTCACTACCAACATTTTGAAAATAATGTAGAATAGCATTGAAACCATCAGAGTGCATCACACATAGAGAAGGTAGTGGTGTTTTATGAAACTTTGTGAGTACCGAATTATAATTTAAAATGTAGTCCTAAATGTTATTTGGAAAAGAAAAAGCCAGCTCTTAATAAATGTTCAAAGGGAATGAATTTGAAAGATGTTGTAGAGGAAAGTGAGATAGCCAGTTTAAAATAGGAATACTCCTGAGGACTTCCCTGGTGGTCCAGTGGGTAAGACTCTGTGCTCCCAGTGCAGGGGGCCCAGTTCAATCCCTGGTCGGGGAACTAGATCCCACACGCATACCGCAACTAAGAGCCCACATGCCGCAACTAAACATGCCACAAGGAAGATCCCGCATGTGGCAACTAAGACCCGGTGCAGCCTAAATAAACAAACAAACAAATATATAAGTATAAAATAAAATAAATAAAATAAAACAGGAATACTCCCAAATCCCCTGCTATGGCTTGTGGCAGACTACTGTTTACCCCAGAAATACCATTTCAAATTTGTTTTGTATGTTCTACAGATAGAAGTCCCACTTTAAATGTAACGGTATTTACATTTGCTTTTCTATAGAATACTCTTTTCAAAACACTAGCCAACCTACATTAGAGGAGTGTTGTTTTTCTAATGTGGATACAAATAAATATATTCAACATGAATTCCTTCACAAATGGCCCTGTTATTCCTCACCCATTGTTTCTATCTAGACAGTGCCTCTGTGTGGAATCTAACCAAGCTTGGGTCTCATGGATAGGAAAGAAATTTTTTCTGTATTGTGCTTGAGACAATTTTAAAATGCATAAAGAAATGAGATTTGTGGGAGAAAAACTGTGTGCATGTCTTGAATCTGAAATGAGCAAAAATTTATCCCTTGACAAACCCTATTTGTCTGAGCATCAGCAGTCAACAACACTAAAAAAACTTTAAAACCTGATGTACCACCAACATGACACTCTTTAAAAACATGTCATTTTACTGAGCTGATAAAATATCTTTAAATGAGTGAATGGGAGTATATAAATATCAGCTCCGGGCTATGGTCAGAACATAGGAAGAAGTGCCATAAGGAAGTGAACATTAGAATGATGTTCACTGTAATAGGATTCTAGTCACTTGTGAAAGTTTATTCACCACTACAAATTATTAAAGGTGCTTAAATCATTAAATAGATTTTAGTCTTTATGAAAAGAGGATTGTAAAGTGAGCCAGACCTTCTAGTTGTAGTTAAAATAATGTACTTTTGACCTAATTTTGTTTAATCTGATTAAGTAAATTTTAGGATAAGTTCTGAAAAACCTTGGAAGATATTCTTTGGTTAGTTTTCCTTAAAGTTAAGTGTACATTGACTTGTAGGGTATTTCTCAGAAAAATCTATTACTGAACTAGTACAGAATGTGAATCATTTCTTGCCTGAAATATAAGATTGCTGTTTACAGGGCAGTTGTCCAGAATCTTCTTGCTGAATTGGAAAGTATTTCACTTTTCATCACTGTAGGTTCTTTTAACTTCACAAATGTGTTATTCAAAACATAAACCCTATTGGTACACAGGAAACCCATTTAAAATTAAATTTTAAAACACTCTTGAGAATACCATGGAACGTTTTTGGTTTTATTTTATAATTTCTAGCAAAAGAAAAAGTACCTTTAATACTTTAAAAATATATTTTCAGAGATAGCTAAACCCCAAATATGTAATACATGTGAAAGAACAGCACTATTAATATCTTAAATATTGAATGTTGGAGCACAAGATTAAAAAATTACCTTCATTTTCCCCAAAATAAGCTAAGCCACAAATTTAAAGCTGGGAAATTCAGTACCAGAATTAAAAGAAATTATTTCTAGGTTAAGAAGTTCTATGTTTTACTTTAATCTCAAAAGGAACTGGTCTTTTAAAAACTTATTCTATGATTTTATGTATATAACTCTTTGGTTTGATAAACTTGGAAGAATTTATGTCAGTATTACATACTATGCTTCTGTCTTGTGGTGTGATTTAAATATTGAGCACCTAAGCTAGATTTTCAGAGAGGGTCCTTTTCGCTTTTGTTCTTTTACAGTATAGCTCTCAAGTAGAGTGAGGGCTGCGCCTTTGGTATTTAGGTAGAATGTTTTCCTGTGATTTCTAATTCTCAGAGCCACTTCTGAGCATTTCTACGGATATTCCGCAGAAAGTGGAGTTTGAGTCTCTTAATCAATCTACTAAAGTACTATTGATACAAACTACCACTGGCTGAAATAAAACATAAACCACTCAGAGACTAAAGCATTCAGAAAAGAAAAGGAGTTTATATGCAAACAAGATTTGTAAGGGAGTCCAAGCTATAGAAGGATAGCTTTCACAAATTAAAGATATGACAAGTATTTAAAAGAAAAAAATAACTTACAAAAATACCAAGGTCACCAAGTTTACAGTTACTCCCTTCAAGGTGGAAAACAGCAGTTTTCTCACATAATTGTCATATCCAAAAAAGTCATCACATATCTTCAGACATCAGCATTGCCAAAATCAGGGATAACTGTTGTTTTTATCAGAGAATAACTTACAGGAAAGACTCAAGGTTTCATTTACTGGGGAAACAAGAACCAGGCCGATTGACTGTTTTTGATGATATTACTTTATCTCAGGGTTGCAAAGTGTGTTTTCAGGGGTCCCCAAGGTCACCGTTGGGGTCAGTGATTCACTAAAGAATACATAGAACTCAGAAAAGCTATTATACTCACGGTCATGGCTTATTACAGCAAAAAGACACAAATTTAAATCAGCAACTCAGAAATGGATATAAGGCAAAGTCCAGGAAACACCAGGCATGAGCTACTACTTGTCCTCTTCCAGTGAAGTCATTCAGACAGCACTTAATTCTAGCAATGATGTGTGATATGCTTGGAGTATTGCCAACCAAGGAAGCTCCTCTGAGCTTTGGTGTCCAGGTTTTTTAATTGTGGGCTGGTCACATAGCATGGCTGACTGCACATGTGACTGACCTTCAGTCTCCATCCCCTCTAGAAGTTAAGCTGATACTAAATGGCTGAAAGCCCCCACCATAAATCACATTGTTAGCATAGATTATCTGGCAGGGCATAAGACTCCCAGCTAAACTAAAAACGTTTTTATCAGGCAGAATATTCCAAGGGCTTAGAGGTTATCTCCCAGGAATTGAGCAAGTGTGAAATCTTTCTTCGGAATGTGAAAGGTTTACACAGCCTAGACAGACTATGTTAATCCTTTACTACACAGTGTTGTTTTATTTCGTTTTCTGATTTTGGAATATGATGTGCATTGCTTACTCTGGTTAAGGTGTCAATCTTGCCTTCAAATTTCCTCCTAAGGCATGGCTTTGGTGACATAACTTTGTTTAGTGTTTTTCTGATTCAATATCATTACTTTGATGTTTTGTTTTTATTATGTAAATTGATGAAAGGTCACACTTACATATACAAAAACCTTCTTGTAATTTGGTTAATAAAAAATAGAGTCACATGATACTAAAATTTAGGAGTTAACTTTGTCTGAAGGCTTTGTAAAGTTCATATGGTTGTCATTACTTTTATATGTGAAATATTGCTCTTATCAGCTCATATACCAAGACCAGGAACCAAGAACCATCCAGTTCACCTCAAGCAAGTTGCTTGGACCTTGTTTAATTATGAGATTTGAGACATGGCCATGGTTACAAAAGCAATTTTTAAGTAACTGCCTTGCAGAGAGGAGAATATTTTTATGGAACCTAATGTAAAATAGCGTCATGGCCATGAAAAGTAAGGAACTAAGTAAAGGTATTTTGTGTAATTTTAACCAATTTTACTATTTTGGAGTAGTTTTTTATGTCATTTTCTCCAGAATCATAATTTTTATGTTTCTCTAATAATGTATTACTTATAAGCTATATTGAGAATTTTCATAGAATTTTTTTTTCTGAATTCCAAAGGCTCTGTTGGAACATGATGCCATTTAAAGAGTGTTTTTCATTCCAGTTTATACAAGTGTGGCCAATAGAGAGTTTGAAATAAAGAAGAAAGGAATTTTTCTTATATGTCCATTAGATATAGAACATTAATCATAATTAACTAATTTACTCCTGGGTGAATAATTCTTGTTTTTCTGATTTTGGGTGAAGCAATCTATTTCACAAAGTCATCTGCTTCTGGATTTAAAGAATCCTAGAAATCCTGACTCTATCTTTGGTAGTCTGACAGGTATTTGTTTGTCATGCTGACATCAGCTTATACTGAAAAGTCTGCTTCCATGAGTCTACTCCCTGTAGAGTCAACAGTTATGAGTATGATAAAAGTCTTTACTGAGGCTTTCACTATTTTCATGTTTCTGCCAGAAGACTCAATTTCTGGTCTGTGTAGCTCATAATAGGGACTTAAGACTAGGCAAATGTAAGGAAAAAGCAGAAACTATCTATGGATGACAAGACTCAGTGGCTCATGTTAATTTGTAATAGCCAACAATGATAGAATAGTGAAGAGTGAAATCCTTTTTTTCTGAAATAACACATAATCACTTTATGAGGATTTAGTTAATAATTACCTTGAGAGAGAAACTATATTATGGACAGAGTAGGCATTAAGTAGTCTCCGTGTTCTTTTAATTTATCCCATAAAACATCTTGGGATTGTCAACTGGAAACAAAATATTTCTTTTAAAAAATTAATTTTTAAAAATAGGTTTTGTGCCAATTTTTGTAGATGGACATGACTATATTTCTGTCCAACCTGAAAGTTACACAATTACTAAAGTATCTTTATTTTATATTAATGCATTTTACTCAAAGGCAATTAAGTTAAACTCCTCTTACTGATTTGCAAGTTCTTTTCATATTGAGGACTTGATAAGCAGGATGACTTTTACAGTAGTTTTGAGCTAAGAAATAATCTGGAGTATATCGAACATATCATTTTTAACACTCCTTTTATAGGATAAATGAGCAAACCTTTGTGGCTGTCTGGCAGCTGTTTAGGAAACCCCAAAGACAACTTTGGTATAAAAGACATAGTAAAAAGTTGTTTATTCTGAATTTGGGGGCTGAATTTGGGAAATGCAATATCAAAAAATGTTATCAGAGGAGAAAAGATATGAGTAAGTATTAAAGAATAACAGTTACAGGCAATATTTAAAATAAACTAAGCATCAAGTAATGATACTTATTAGGGAACTTTTTCAAAGGTGAGGAACTTTCGTTTAAACGAACAGTTCAAAGGTATGGCAAAAGCACAAAATGTTAGGCTCTGAAGAGTATTTTGGTAATACAAGAAACCTCTGCTATTTGGGCACTAAATACTTTTTAACTGCTTTTTGTTCCAAGTAGACATATACTCAAAGATTAATTTGTCAATTTAGCAGAAAAGAAAATCCAAATTCTAGTTCTACTCTTTTGGATGCCCTCCATATTTTATAGAGCAGGATTCACAAGTCTTTCCTTCATCTTATAAATAAATTCATTTACATCTAGCTAACATTCTGGCACAACCAGACAATTTTACTTTAAGACAAAGTCAATTTCCTTTTCCCATGATATTAAAATAAAAATTCATCATTTTGCATATACACCTCTTTACAGACACATAAATATTCCTTTACATTTCTTAAAAAGGAATATACCAACATATCTCAGTTTCTCATATATATCTTTTCAACCTATTAATTAATGATCACTTACAGTGTATAAAAGCAAAGCCAGGGGTATGTTAAAACTATGTTTGTTGATCCAGTATTTATTTCATTCTCCACAAATGACTTGCTTAGATATTGTAATTTGTATCCAAGGATTATTAATTAAATGATTAACTCAATTTAATATTAGTTTAGGAATTAGAGGGAATTCCTTGGCAGTCCAGTAGTTAGGACTCAGCCATTTCACTGCCAAGTGTTCGGGTTTGAACCCTGGTTGGGGAACTAAGATCCCACAAGCCAAGAGGTGCAGCCAAAAAAAAAAAAAAGTTTAGAAATTAGAAAAATTTCTATAAAGTTTAATTAATTAGGTTTTTTTGGGTTTGTGGAAACAAACCCAAGCCTTTCATGAGTTATACTAGTATGCTAACATTTTAATTCACATTGTGATAAGATCAGGAAAGAGACATATAGTTGTTTTAAGACAGCATTATTAAGCTAGTTGAATTTGTTCAAGGATTCACCTAGATTAGAAATACAAACTTTTGAACTTCGTATTTTCTATTTCTATTTTTTATACTTAATTTTTAAGAGCTCTTCAAATTAAGTTTAAAAGTACTAAAGTTTATTAATATTTCTCTCTCCTCTGTCAATTTACATTGCATTACTTGTTTTGTCAACCTGTAAACAAGGCAATTAATTTAACTCATAGCTAAAAGTTTTTTTTTTCCTTCTGCATATAGGCTTCATTAAGAGAAATATTTTTTTAAGAATCAACAGACTTAAAGCAATGAAAGTTGGATGTTTTCTTCCCTTTCTAAAAATTCTTGAGTTCTCTATTTTAAATTTATAAAAGTGTTTCGTAGTCTCTGTAAGCCAATCAAAAAAGGAATGCAATTAAATTTAAGAGACTTATCATCTAATTTTTCTTTAGAGCAGGGTTTCTCAACCTTGGCACTACTGACATTTTAAGGAGATAATTTATTGCTTGGGAGGGCTCTCCTGTGCGTTGCAGGATAGTTAGCATCCCTGACCTCTATCCACTAGGCGTCAATAGCAACCCCATACACAAACACAATTGTGACACCTAATAATGTATCCAGATATGGCCAAATGTCCCCAGAGCAGAAAAGGATCAAAATTACTCCCAGTTGAGGACCACCGCTCCATAAATAGGCAAAGGTGCTCAGAAAATATATGCCCTCACTTAACAGATAAACATATTAATCTTATGGGAAAGCTATGAAAAGAGCTCTGGAGAGTTTATAGCTGGACTTCTCTCTGTTTGTGTGTATGCTATTTTTGTAGTACTGTTCAATCAGATCGTGGGTTGAGCTGGGGGCACAACTTTAGGTTTATTAACACCCTGTTTTTGGACACCAAGCTGTTCCTCACATCTTTACTTGACTCACTTGTGTATTTATGCTTTCTTATTTTCTTTTGAGAGGAGAGAGGGTAAAAGGTATGCACCCAGAGCCTTTTAGATTTCTTGAAGTGGTCATGAATTTCTAGGCAAGCCAGTAGCAATCATTCTTATTCAATCACAAATTCAGGCTCGTTTGTAGAATGGTTATACAAACCAAACAAAACCTTTAAAGTCTCTCTCTACCCTTTGCTCTAAAACCATGTGAAAACAATTTCTAATTTTATCCATTGTGTATATTCTCTTTGATGGTAAATCTGGTATTGGAATTAGATATCCCTATATAGTGAGTTCAAATGACAACTTTTCTGACCTGTTAATCTCAAATAGCATCCTGAGGAAGAGAGAAATTTAGCTTCAGAGAGAAAGTTATAATTGTAAACAGACTATTGTTAAAAGCTGTGCCTTCCTTTTGCAAAGAGGAAAAGAGTCTTTTTAGAAAATATACAAAAAGAACCAACAATCTTAGTTTTATAACATTAGCCACAGATGGATCAAATGTAATCAAAGTACAAAAAATTTATTGGCTGATGGTAGCAGCTCCAGATCTCCAGTGGCTGCTCTCCATTCCTGTGGGCACAAAAATATTTTTTTCTTAATTAATTTAAACTCAGAGTGTCACACACATGAAAAACAGCACAGAGGATATCATCAATGGTTAGGCAACAATAAAATAAATCAGTAATGTAGGGAATGATAAGAACAACTTCCCAACTTACTACTGAAACTGGTTATCAGATTGACTAAATCAATGTCTCAAGACCCAGAAGCAAAGGGAAGATGTATCTCAGATGACAAAAGATAACAAAATCCTCAAGACAAATATAAAATACAATCAGATATTCTGTCATAAAGACCTCATAAGGATCAGACAGTAAGAACATTAAAATCTATATTATCAACATTGCTGCCACCAAATGAGAAATTAGTGGTTGTGTACAAATTAGAACCAGCATGAAAACGAGACTTAACCAGGAAACAACCAAACAAACATAAAGAGTCAGAAAAAGAAATAGAATCAACTAGATTAAAATCCTGTTGCCAAAAAGAACAAAGCTGAAGGCATAACCCTTCCAGACTTCAGGCAATACTACAAAGCTACAATGTGGTATTGGCACAAAAACAGACATATAGATCAATGGAACAGAATAGAGAGCCCAGAAATAAACCCACACACTTACGGTCAATTAATCATCAACAAAGGAGGCAAGAATATACAGTGGAGAAAGAGTCTTCAAATGGTGTTGGAAAAGCGGATAGCCATATATAAGTCAATGAAGTTAGAATAGTCCCACACACCATACACAAAAATAAACTCAGAATGGCTTAAAGACTTAGGTATAAGACATGACATTATAAAATTCCTGGAAGAGAATATAGGCAAAACATTCTCTGACATAAATTGTACCAATGTTTTCCTTTTTTTTTTTCCTAAATTTTTCAAAAAATTTATTTATTTTATTTATTTTTGGCTGTGTTGGGTCTTTGTTGCTGCATGCGGGCTTTCTCTAGTTGCAGCAAGCCCAGGCTACTCTTCGTTGAGGTGCACAGGCTTCTCATTGCAGTGCCTTCTCTTGTTGTGGAGCACAGGCTCTAGGCACGCAGGCTTCAGTAGTTATGGCACGTGGGTTCAGTAATTGTGGCTTGCGGGCTCTAGAGCGCAGATTCAGTAGTTGTGGCGCACGGGCTTTGTTGCTCCGCAGCATGTGGGATTTTCCTGGACCAAGGCTCGAACCCATGTCCCCTGCATTGGCAAGTGGATTCTTAACCACTGCGCCACCAGGGAAGCCCTCTTTTTATTTATTTATTTATTTATTTTATTTATTTTCGCTGTGTTGGGTTTTAGTTGCGGCACACGGGACTTTTTGCGGCACGCGGGCTTCTCTCTAGTTGTGGCATGCGGGTTTTCTCTCTCTAGTTGTGGTGCGTGGGCTCCAGCACACGTGGGCTCTCTAGTTGAGGCGCGTGAGCTCAGTAGTTGTGGTGTGCGGGATGTGAGATCTTAGTTCCCTGACTAAGGATTGAACCCGCATCCCTGCATTATAAGGCAGATTCTTTACCACTGGACAACCACAGGAGTCCCTGGACCAATGTTTCCTTAGATCAGTCTCCCAAGCAAAAGAAATAAAAGCAAAAATAAGCAAATGGGACATAATCAAACTGATAAGCTTTTACACTTCAAAGGAAACCATAAATAAAACGAAAAGACCACCTGTGGACTGGGAGAAAATATTTGCAAATGAAGCCACTGACATGGGCTCAATTTCCAAAATAAACAAATGGTTCATACAACTCAATATCAAAAAAAAAGCAACCCAATCAAAAAAGGGGCAGAAGACCTAAAGAGACATTTCTGCAAAGAAATACAGATGGCCAACAGGCACACAAAAAGATGCTCACCTCACTAATTACTAGAGAAATCCAAATCAAAACTGCAATGAAGTATCACCTCACACCAGTCAGAGTGGCCACCATCAAAATGTCTATAAATAATGAATGCTGGATAGGGTATGGAAAATAGGGAACCCTCCTACACTGCTGGTGGGAATGTAAATTGGGGCAGCCACTATGGAGAACTGTATGGAGTGTTCTTTAAAAACTAAAAATAGAGTTACTGTATGTTCCAGCAATCCTACTCCTGGGCATATATCCAGAAAAGATGAAAACTCTAATTCAAAAAGATACATGCACCCCAATGTTCATAGCACTATTTATAATAGCCAAGACAAGGAAGCAACCTAAACGTCCATTGACAGAGGAATGCATAAAGAAGTTGTGGTATATATATATACAATATTACTCAGCCATAAAAAAGAATGAAATAATGCCATTTGCAGCAACATGGATGAACCTAGAGATTATCATACTAAGTGGAGTAAGACAGAGAAGGACAAATATGATATCACTTATATGTGGAATCTAAAATATGACACAAATTAGCCTATTTACTAAACAGAAAGAAACAGACATAGAAAGCAAACTTACAGTTACTAAAGGGGAAGGGGGGAGGATAAATTAGGAGTATAAGATTAACAGATACACACTACCATATATAAAATAGATAAACAACAAAGATTTACTGTATAGCAAAGGGAACTAATATATTCAGTATCTTGCAATAACCTATAATGGAAAAGAATTGAAAATATATATATGTATATGTATAACTGAATCACTGTGCTGCACACCTGAAAGTAACACAATATAGTAAATCAACTATAATTAAAAACAACAACAACAGAAACTATTGCCACAGGAGATTCACCCTAAGACTAGAAAAAGATACACCTCAGAGAGCTCTTGAGTTGCTCCTCATGGACAATGCAGTTTACTTGGCTCTGGCTGGTGAATACACCTCTGGTAGATAAATACAAAAAATCTTGGTGGAATCTCTAGAATTGTCAAAAGAATAGTCAGACACAAAGCATTTAGAAAAGTTTACTTCCAAGAAAAGTTTGCAAGAAACTCCAAGTTTTAAAAAGAATTGGTTCATCAAATAAAAAAATACAAAAAATGGGGGGGAAACCCCACAAAATTACCAACATTACCAAGTTTGTAGTTATGCAGTCCATGGTAGAAAAGACAGAAATTTTCTCACACAGTTGTCGTAGCCACAAAGGTTATCACAGATCTTCAACTATCAACATTGCAAAAACTTGGTGATAAAGTTGCTTTTATTAGGCAGTCAGTACTTAAAAACAAAACCTAAGGATTCTTTTGTTTTGGGAAAGTGAACTAGGCACAGTGACCCTGTTTTTGGTTGCTTATTTTATTTCTTTCAGGGTACAAGTTGTTTTATTTTCTTATTATGATGTACACACTTACTGATAATGGCAGCAAAGCATTGTGTCAGTTTTGCTTCCACACATGCTTCCTTTGGTCCTTGGTAGTTACAAATCCTTCCATGAACAAATACTGAGGTAGTTTATTATTACTTAAGGTAAAAGACATAACAGTACAGAGGGGAAAGTCAAAGTTTGAGGGAAGGTGCTTTGGATATGAGGGATATTTTGTCTTTTTTCTTGAAAGAAATTGTCATATCTTTGTGGACAAAATAATGGAAACTTAGAATGTATAGGGTTAATATACAAATGACTAAGACAAATCATAAGAATTTGATCTTGCCTGACAAAAAATCCTGGAGAAGTATAACAAAATTAAATCTGCCAGGGTATTCCAGTGAGAAGGTAAATTGTATGCAAAAGCTGACCTTGTCATACCTCAAAGAAAAATGCATGCAGAATTATATACTTCAAGAATTTATATAATACTAAGAGGATTGAGGTCCATTTAATCCATATCCGTTAGATGACCTCTTCCAAACAGCCAGGCACCTTGGTTTTTCCTAGAGATCTATTAGAGCAGTTTTTCTCAAAATGCAGATTATGATCCATTAGTGGATCCTAACATTGATTACTAGTGGGTTGTGACTAAAAGTTTGTTTTTAATGAAATAGAGTAGAAAATATGAGAATACATTTATGTAGTACTCTCAAGTAAGTATTGAGACTTCTACTTCAGGTAAGATTTAGTAGAAAAGCCACGCTCCCACTAAAATGATAAATTACAAAGTCATATGTTTAAAGTCATTGGAAAGTTATAGACACAATGAAGACTAGAAGAATTAAAATTCCAGAAAGGGAAGAACCCTCCTAGGTCACTTGACAATCCCTGGCTATTTTATTCCTTAGAACATTTACCAATTCTGGTCACAGTGACTCTGTTTTTGGCATGAGGACTCTACTGGGACAAAGAAAAGCCAGGGGAGTTTTTGAAGGCCATGGATGCAGGCATGAGAGATTTGAATTTAAATTCTGAAAAATACCACTGGACATTTGCTGAATGCTAGAGTATAAAAGAAACTGGAGAACCGACCAAGAAAGGCAGAATAAGATCTGCAGTCTCATGGTGAAGAGATAAATTCCTGCTAGAGAAAGAGACTGCATCAAACAGTCCCTCAAGTTTTTGCCAGATATTGAACTTGATGGGATGGGAGGCTAAGCTCAAAACTTTTGAAGGACAGAATTTCAGGGATGAGAAGAAAGGGAAAAGCCCAGCTGTCAGTCAAAAGTCTCAGAAGGCCATACCCAAGAAGGAAGCTGGATTGCAAAGTCATAGTGAAATCTGTCCACAGTGCTTAGGAGACAAACTCCCACCAGAGACAGGAAGTCAGCAAGAAATGCTTGATGAGTTTTCCTCTCAAGACATTTGCCAGATTTTAAAGCTAAATGAGGCGAGAGGCTAATGAGCTAAATTAAAACCTCCAAAGGGCAGACTGAATCTCCCATAGTGTTTCAGGGCTGAAAGGAAAGAGACCTTCCAAGCTATTGATCAAAAGTCCAGGTGAGCCACACCTGAGGAAAAATGACAAACAAGAGGTAGACTGAGTCTAACTAAACCCAGAATCCAGCCCCAATCTAGTTCAGTTCCTGATGGAATTAAGGTGATCAACCCTTCAAATTATGCATCTAACAGAGGAAAGGGAGAACCTTTATGAGGGAAAATAACATCATTACAAGTCCCATTTGTTCATTTTATACCCCAAATATGGCATATAATAAATTATAAGGCTTGAAAAGTGGCAGGAAAATGTGAGTGATAAGAGAAAAAGCAGATAATAAAAGCAAACCCATAGATGATCCAGATATTGGAACTAGCAGGCTGGGACTTTAAAATAATTGTTTATATATATATATATATGTGTGTGTGTGTGTGTGTGTGTGTGTGTGCAGGGGAGCAAAGGAAAAGATGGACAAAATGGATAAAATGATGGATAATTTTGACAGAACTGGAATCTATAAAAATAATTAAATATACATTATAGATTTAAAAAATACAACAGCTAAAATTGAGAATTCATTGTGCAGTTTTAGCAATAGCTTAGACTGAGCAAAAAGAGTTAGTGAACTTGAGGTCAGATAAGTTGATAGTACCCAAAACTGAAGCACAGAGACAAAAAGAATGGAAAGAATAAAACTTAGTATAAGAGACATGTGGAATACAGTGAAGCAATCAAATATATATTTAATTAGAGTCATAGAAGGACGAGATTTAGAGAATGGGGCAGAAGCAATATAGGCAGAGATAATAGTCAAGAAATTTCAAAAATTGATGATAGACATCATTCCAAACATTAAAGAAGCTCAGTGAGCCTCAATACACAACAAGAATATATACAAAGGAAACCATAATTAAGTATATCATAGTTGAACTGCTGACAAAGATAAAATCTTAAAAGCAGCAAGAGGAAACAGGCACTTTACTTTTTCAAAAAGCAACAGTAGGGCAGATGACTATTTTACTGAAATTACGGAAGCCAGGAGATATTTAAAGTGCTAAAAGAAAAAAAAAGCTCTCAATTTTATGTACAATTAAAATACCTTTAGAGATCATAGTAGAAATAAAGATTTATTCAGACAAATGAAAGCTGAGAGAATCCATCAGGAGCAGACCCACACTATGAAAAATATGAAAGGAAGTTCTTCAGGCTAAAGGAAAATGAGCTCAAATGGAAGCACAGATCTTCAGGAAAGAAGAGCAGCAGGAAAGATAAATATATGGGTAAAAAAATTTTAATTGACTTTCAAAGTAGCAAAAGTAAAAATATTGTGGAGTTCATATTTAGAAGTAAAATAAACAGTTGCATGAATTGTAGGAAGGAGTTATGTGGACTTAAATCATTGTAAGATTTTTATTTGGATAGTAAAAGACTAAAAAAAAAATTGCTAGCTTTAGAGTGGAAGACACCATGAAAACAAAAATTACTAGCTTAAGGTAGGCTGTAATAAGTCAAGAATATATATTGGAATCTAGAGGAGTAACTATCAAAGTGTGGCCTTTTGACTTAGCAGCATAAGCATCATCTGGGAATTTGTTAGAAGTGAAAATTTCCAGGTCTCCCCCAGACCTACTAAATCAGAAACTTTGGAGGTGAGGCCCAGAAATCTATGTTTGAAGAAGTCCTTTAGGTGATTCTGATGCACACTAAAATTTGAGAACTATAGGTAACTACCAAAAGAAAACGGGTATAATTAAAAACCTAATAGAAGAGACAAAACAGAATAATAAAAATACTTGATTAATCCAGAGTAATGACGGAAGGGAAGATTAAAGGAACAAAAAATAGGCAGGACGAATAGAAAAATAAATAAAATGAATAAAATACATAGTAAAATACATAGTAAGATTGTGCACTTAAACCCATCTGTAACAGTAATCACATTAAATGTAAATGAACTCAATGCTCCAATTAAAAGACAAAGATTTTCAGACTGGACTGAAGAGACAAAAAGACACAGATAGTTTTAAAGGATTAAAAAGATATACCATGTAAATACTAACCCCCAAAACAAAAAAACAAAACAAAAAAATCTTCTGTGACTATATTACTAATTTGTAAGTTTGACTTGAAGAAATATTACTAGAGATGAAGAGGGACATGTCATAATGATAAGTTTCAATTCAATGAAAAAAAATTTACAATCCTATTTGTATACAGCCATTATAGCTTCAAATATATAAAACTAAAATGTCAGAACTAAATGAAGAAATAGACAAATCCATAATTATTATCAAAGATTTTAATATACCTGTCTCAATTTCTCATAAAAATCAGACCAATAAATCAGATATAAAAGATTAAGAACAAATGTGATCTAATTAACCTAATAGAACACTATTCCCAACAATAGCAAATATATATTCTTTTCAAGAGTATTTGGAACATTTACCAAAATAGATCATATGTTGGGCCATAAAGCAAGTTTAAAATATTTTTAAAAATTGAAGTCATGCAGGGTACGTTCTCAGAACACAGTGCAATCACACTAGAAATTAATAACAGAAATATAGAACCACTTCTAAACAACTTATAGGTCAAAGAAGAAATCACAATGGAAACTAGAAAGCATTTAAATGATAAATAATGAAAACACATCAAAATGGTAATGCAGCTAAAATAATGCTTAGAAGGAAGTTTATAGCTTTAAATGCATATCTTAGAAGACAGGTAAAAAATTAATGATCTAAACTTCCATCTCAAGTGCTAGAAAAAGAAGAGCAAATTAAATTTAAGATAGTAAAATAAATGGTATAATAAATGACTTAATAAATAATAAATATGTAAATAATAAATTATAAATAAATAATTCAAAGGTATAGCTCAATTTGTATAATAAATTATATAAATAAATATCAATAATAGATGAATAATAAATGAGCAGAAATCAATGAAAGAGAAGGCAGACATAGAGTAGACACAATAAAACTAAATATGGGTCATTTGAAAAGTTTAATAAAATTATTAAATCCCTAATAAGACTGATAAAGATAAAATAGCAAGTACAGAAATTATCAGTATCAGGAATGTAAAAGAAGACAGCAGTATACATCCCATAGACATTAAAAAGATAAAGGGCTGAGCAAACGTATGGACACCAAGGGGGAAAAGTGGCGGGGGGGTGGTGGTGGTGGGATGCATTGGGAGATTGGGATTGACATGTATACACTAATATGTATAAAATAGATAACTAATAAGAACCTGCTGTATAAAAAATAAAATTAAATTTAAAAAAAAAAGAGATAAAGGGCTTCAAATACTCCCTAACACCATACACAAAACTAAACTCAAAATGGATTAAAGACCTAAATGTAACACCAGACACTATAAAACTCTTAGAGGAAAACACAGGCAGAATACTCTATGACATAAATCACAGCAAGATCCTTTTTGACCCACCTCCTAGAGAAATGGAAATAAAAACAAAAATAAACAAATGGGACGTAACGAAACTAAAAAGCTTTTGCACAGCAAAGGAAACCATAAACAAGACGAAAAGACAACCCTCAGAATGGGAGAAAATATTTGCAAATGAAGCAACTGACAAAGGATTAATCTCTAAAACTTACAAGCAGCTCATGCAGCTCAATATCAAAAAAACAAACAACCCAATCCAAAAACGGGCAGAAGACCTAAATAGACATTTCTCCAAAGAAGATAGATTGCCAACAAACACATGAAAGGATGCTCAACATCACTAATTATTAGAGAAATGCAAATCAAAACTATAATGAGGTATCACCTCACACTGGTCAGAATGGCCATCATCAAAAAATCTACAAACAATAAATGCTGAAGAGGGTGTGGAGAAAAGGGAACCTTCTTGCCCTGTTGGTGGGAATGTAAATTGATACAGCCACTATGGAGAACAGTATGGAGGTTCCTTAAAAAACTAAAAATAGAACTACCATATGCCTCAGCAATCCCACTAGTGGGCATATACCCTGAGAAAACCATAATTCACAAATAGTCATGTACCACAATGTTCATTGCAGCACTATTTACAATAGCCAGGACATGGAAGCAACCTAAGTGTCCATCGACAGATGAATGGATAAAGAAGATGTGGCACATATATACAATGGGATATTACTCAGCCATAAAAAGAAACAAAACTGAGTTATTTGTAGTGAGGTTGATGGACCTAGAGACTGTCATACAGAGTGAAGTAAGTCAGAAAGAGAAAAACAAATACCTTATGCTAACACATATATATGGAATCTAAAAAAAAAAAAAAAAGTGGTTCTGAAGAACCTGGGGGCAGGACAGGAATAAAGACACAGACGTAGAGAATGGACTTGAGGACATGGGGAGGGGGAAGGGTAAACTGGGACGAAGTGAGAGAGTGGTAGTGTATATATGGACATATATACACTACCAAATGTAAAATAGATAGCTAGGGGGAAGCAGCCACATAGCACAGGGAGATCAGCTCAGTGCTTTGTGTCCACCTAGAGGGGTGGGATGGGGGTGTGGGACGGAGACGCAAGAGGGAAGAGATATGGGGATATATGTATAGCTGATTCACTTTGTTATACAGCAGAAACTAACACACCATTGTAAAGCAATTATACTCCAATAAAGATGTTAAAAAAAAAAGGTAAAGGGCTTCAAAGGGCAACATCAAGAAAGTGAGACGATGACCCACAGAATGGGAGAAAATATCTGCAAATCACATATCTGATAAAGAACATGTATCTTGGGCTTCCCTGGTGGCACAGTGGTTGAGAATCTGCCTGCCAATGCAGGGGACATGGGTTCGAGCCCTGGTCTGGGAAGATCCCACATGCCGCGGAGCGGCTGGGCCCGTGAGCCACAATTACTGAGCTTGCGCGTCTGGAGCCTGTGCTCCGCAACAAGAGAGGCCGCGATAGTGAGAGGCCCGCTCACTGTGATGAAGACTGGCCCCTGCTTGCCACAACTAGAGAGGGCCCTCACACAGAAACGAAGACCCAACACAGCCATAAATAAATAAATAAATAAATAAATAAATAAAATTTTAAAAAACAGAATAGAAGGGAACACTTCCTAACTCATTGGATAAGACCAATATTAAAAAAAAAAAAAAGAACATGTATCTAGAATATGTGAAGAACACTTACAACTCATCAATAAAGAACCAAAAAACTCAATTTAAAAATGGACAAAGAATCTGAATAGACATTTCTCCAAAGAAGATATACCAATGACCAATACGTACATGAAAAGATACTCAACATCATTAGCCATTAAGGAAATGCAAGTCAAAACCACAGTGAGATACAACTTCACATCCACTGGAATGGCTAAAATAAAAAAGAAAGATGGCAAGTGTTGACAAGGATGTAGAGAAATTAAAACCCTCCTACAATGCTGATGGGATTATAAAATGGTGCCCCTGCTTTGGAAAAGAGTCTGGCGAAAACTTTGACTTGGATATTTATAGCAACATTATTTATAATAGCCAAAAACTGGAAACAACCCAAATTTCCACCAACTGATGAACCAGTAAACAAAAGTGGTATTATAACCATATAATGGAATAATATACAGCCATAAAAAAGGACTGGTATACTGATACATGCTAAAATGTGGATGAACTTTGAAAACATTATGGGAAATAAAAGAAGCCAGTCACAAAAGACCATGTATTATATGATTCCATTTATATAAAGTTTCCAGAATGGGCAAATCTATAGAGATAGAAAGTAAGTTAGTGGTTGCCTACTGCTGGGGGGTGGGGTGGCTTAGAGAAAAATGGGGAGTGACTGCTAATGGATATGGGGTTTCTTTTTTGGGTGATGAAAATGTTCTAAAATGAATTGTGGTGATAGTTGCACCACTGTGAATACACTAAAAATCATTGAATTGTTCACTTTAAGCAGGTTAATTGTATGGTGTATTAATTATATCTCAACATAGCTGTTAAAAATGTAATATAAAAGGGTATTATGAATAACCTTACACCAAAAAAAATCAACTTAGATGAGATGCTCTTTTAAAAAATGTATTAAAATGCATTTAAAAAAGAAACAAAAATGTGAATAATCATAATCTGTTAAAAATTTTGGATCTGTAATTTAAAACCCTCCCATAAAGAAAATTTCAGGCTGAGATGTTTCACAGATGAATTATTCCAAATATTTAAGGAAGAAATAATACCAACCTTAAACTTTCTTGGAATATAGAGGAGAAAGGAACAGTAAGAGGGTAGTATAATCTTGATACCAAAACCTGACATGAACATTTTAAGAAAATGACAGGCCAATTGTTCTCATGAACATAAATGCAAAAATCCTAAACAACATAGTAGCAAAATGAGTCCATTTTTCTTTAAAAAAAAAAAAGGATAACAGATCATTGCCAAGTGGGATTTATTCCAAGAAAGCAGTTTTGTATTAACAACAGAAAATCTGTGAAATTCACCACATTAAAAAAATAAATGAGGAAAATCACATGGCTACCTCAATAGATGCTGAAAAAGCAACTGACACAATTCAATACCCATTCAAGAAAAACAAAACAAAGCTCTCGGTAAACTAGAAGTAGATGCAGGTTATCCAATTCAGAACATCAAATATATGTCTTGTGTGTCCCCTCACCCAACTAAAGGTCATGTTCTGTAGCCACACTGAAGAGAAAACACTAATGTGTTTGTCTGAAAAATGCCTAGGGGATGGTGGAACTGACTTGGAAGGAAACAGGGTCCTTGAATGTCCAAGAGGAACAGACAGTTTACACACATTTACCAAACACATTACATTAGACACATTTAAACAATTTTTTTCTTTAAGCCACTGATGACTGTGTCTTTTTGTTAAAACAGTTAGTCTTACTCCTACTGATCCAGAAGATGGTATATAATGTGTAACAGGAGAAATTTCATTTGTACACAGGAAGAACATGTTGATGATCAAAGATGACCAAGCATCAAAAATGGTTTACCCAGGGAAGTTATGGAGTACCTTGCAGATCTTTGTGAAGAAGATTGAATTGCCCCATGGTGATACAGGGCCAGTTTGCTTACAGTTTAAATTCTATTCTAGCATTTGCTAGAATAAAAATCATTGTTTTATTTTGGTACCCATGACATTACCAAATTTTAGGGGTTTTAAAAATGTTCAGAACTGTGCTAATTTATGTGTTTTGATAGATGGGCTTTATCCATTTACATTTATTATAGTTACTGATATATTTGAACTTATTTCTACCATACTTCTTTTTGTTTCCTTTTTTCTCTTTTCCTGCCTTCTATTGGATTTAAAAGGCCCATTTCCTATCCCTCACCCCTGCTTGTTTGGGAAGCTCTGTGTTGCATTTCCATTCTTTTGGTAGTCACTTTGAAGTTTTTGACATGCATTATACATTTCCCTGTAAGACTCTAAAGTTTTTCATTATTTCTCTTCTAAACATTCCTGCTTTAACCCCATTGAAGCCCACTTTACCTATTAAACACCCTCAAACCCTACCCAAGCTAATCTTACCATCTTTTCCTTAGAGCTTAGATTGTACCACTTTTTAAACCCACTTTAAAAAAAGGGGGGGGTTTGGTTTGTTTGTTTATAGTCGATAGTTAATTAAATGTATTTGTTTTTTAAAAGACACTATTGAAACAATTCTTGAGAATCTCTTTTCTGAGACGTTAAATGAGGGCCCAGTGCCTGTCTCACGCAGAGTAGGTACTCAATAAATGGAACCCATCTTTCCCCCTCCCAAAATAAACTGTTGTGGACCTAGAACCTGTCATACAGAGTGAAGTAAGTCAGAAAGAGAAAAACAAATACCGTATGCTAACACATATATATATGGAATCTAAAAAAAAAAAAAAAAAAAAAATGGTCATGAAGAACCTAGGGGCAAGATGGGAATAAAGACGCAGACCTACTAGAGAATGGACTTGAGGACACAGGGAGGGGGAAGGGTAAGCTGGGACAAAGTGAGAGAGTGGTAGTGTATATATGGACATATATACACTACCAAATGTAAAATAGATAGCTAGTGGGAAGCAGTCTCATAGCACAGGGAGACCAGCTCAGTGCATTGTGACCAGCTAGATGGGTGGGATAGGGAGGGTGGGAGGGAGGGAGACGTAAGAGGGAAGAGATATGGGGATATATGTATATGTATAACTGATTCACTTTGTTATAAAGCAGAAACTAACACACCATTGTAAAGCAATTATACTCCAATAAAAACGTTAAAAATAAATAAATAAACAGTTGTTTGTCTCTTTAACATTAGCCATGAGGGCTCAGCAGGCATGGATTCCTCTGGGTTGGATGCATTTCATGGACAGTTGGCAAAGACCAACCTCTCCTTATGTTAATTTTGTGAATACTGTACTTGACTGTGTAACAAGCTAAATGATGCAGGATTAAATGTTCTCATTTCTGAGCTGTGAAGTGTTGAAAGTGATCAGGAAATAAGGGCAGAAAATCCATCCTCTGGGAGAAAAATGTCAGTCTGTGTTGCTGCCCCTCTTGGCTGCTGGTTGGAATGCAGCTGTTAAGGCAGCTGTTTAACTGTTTGCCCAACTTGAAAGGACACTGCCAAGTGGCAAATATTTTTCATAACAACATTTTACTTTTGCTGAGAACAACAACAGTGCATTTTATTGAGCTCCAGCAGCGTGCCAAACATGACAGATTTATAACTCTGCAGGTTCACAACCTAGACTGAACACAATGCTCATTTCCATTTTTAATATTTATAAAAAGAATGAATAGGCTCCCAAAGGTAGCCTCTACACAAAACATCTCTACATCTTTCCTATTTGTTGAAAAGGCAGCAGAGTAACTTAAGAAAATGAAATACCTCTGAAAATGAAAATCTTAGAAATGTCAAAGGAAAAAAGGAAAGTTTAAATATTTTACCCCTTCTTGTGACTTTACCCCTTCTTGTCCAGGACAGATGAGGGCAGCAGTAGCACAAGAAACACATCATCTACTGAATCTCCTGCAATTCGTGGGTCTCATTCTGGGTCATGAAGTTAATCTATGTCGTTCATTGAAATATTGACACTAAGTACTTAGCAAACAATTGTGTTGAATCTGACAGGCTGTGAACTGGGGTGGCAGTGGGGGTAGGAGGTGGTTATCAACTATTTTATTTCATTGTAAAAGCTATATGACAAATATCAGCATTCAGAATTAAGAAAACACATTCAAATGCGTAAGCGTGATTTTCTTCCAAACCCAAAAGTACATGGATCATGATTGTGCAACATAGACCTGCACCCTCAGTCTGTTACCCCTGGTCAGAAGCTCATACCTTCAAAAAGGCTTATGGAGATTTACTTCAGGCAAGCAGAGGGATCCTGTGCACATCTATTGTTTGTTCCAGCTGAAGTGATATTAGAAAGCAGTAACCACCACTCATAACATTTAGTGTGTAATCACCTTCACAGCCTTTATGAAGACTACAGAAGTCAGGCAGGGTGGATGCAAACTCATTTAATAAACCCTCACAGTCAAAGCTGGAACAGAGATGTTTCTAAAGGTGAGCTGGGCTGAACAAAGATGGTCAATGGATATTCTAACCTATGTTATGTTTTCTCTACTATTTACCAAATGGTAATTAACTCATAAATGACAGCAGTCTGGTCCAGCTGTTTCTCCACATTACAAAAGGATACATTTCGACAAAACTGACATGATTTCTTGGACAATGATAGACAAAGTCCCATGCACTGGTTAATGGTCACTGAGAAAGTCGGCCACAAATTTTGTTCTCTCTTTTTTTCAGGGATCAGAAAATTAGTAAATGCAAACCATGGATGAAAGTTACAAGATTGTTTCCACAGAAAGGATCCAGGTGTTGGAAAAAGAACTGGCTGTGCAATTGACAGAACTGAAGTCTGAGGTAGAAAAACACGGGACTCTTCAGGGGTCAACTCATCGAGCTTACAGGTAAATAATGGCCGTGTGAAGGCATGGTCTTCAGGGGCTTTAACCCCTACTCTCATCCCATAGTCTCCATCAGAACCCCCTCTCCTTTTTACTTGGACGATTGGCATCATCTCAAGCTCAGACTTAACCGCTGCCCCTAAGGTTTTCCTATATTCTAGAATTGTCAAGGCATTTAGAGGCATTGTGCTACCAAAGAAAAAGGAAAAGTGCTCTTACATCTCACAAATATCATTGTCTTAAAGTTCCAGAAGCTACTATACAAATCATAGTCAATGAAATCTCATTTTCTCCAATGATATTTTAACTGAATTTGACCTTGATTTTGATGAGAAATTTCAAAACAAAAATAATATGAGGTGTTTGATAATGAATTCTGCAAAATGATGTTCTGTTAGGAGCTATTCTATAGGTAAATGCTGCCAACAATAGCAATCAAATTCTTTTAGCCAGATCAGCCCTCATGGGCCCAGGACATTCAAACTCCTCTGTTTCTGCTACTGCCACAATTGATCAAAAGGAGCAGTTATAAGGACCCTTTTAGGTTGAGTAGCTGAGTAAACACAATGTGGATGGGGAAGGTTGGAGAGGGAAGGTCTGGAGAAGAAGCAGGAAGTAGGTACATTAGTACCTCCTTCCAAAGATGATTCTGAAGAACCAGTATTTAGTGTATTTTATAATTTGGTATTTAAAGCCCTGAGGTATATGAAGCAGATCAAGGATTGTGTGATGAAGTGGAAAGGGAATGGAACCATGCAAGTCGTAATTTCTCCCAGCTTTTGTTCCTTTATTTGAAAGGTTAAAAATCTGTACCTTGCCTACCTTATAAAGGTCAGTTGAGATCATGCACGCTAAAGCACTTTGAAAACTATAAAACACCATGCAAAGGTCAAGTGTTGATATTGTTAAAACTTAAATGTCAGAGTGTCAGGCAAGGGGCTGCCCACTGTGCATTGTGGTAAGAAAGGTTCCCTGAAGTCCCTTTTAGGACAGAGTGATGGGGAATCTCTGGATACCTGTATTTCTCCACTCCCCGAAACCACCAAACACTGGACCTGAAGAGTCTAAATATTAATCTAGCAAACATTTATTGATCATCTTCTGTTTGCCAGGTGTTGTGCTTGGTTCTGGAGTCCATGGAAAATATCCACTCCTGATAATAACTTTAGAATTCTCATTTCCTACTAGACTACAAAATCTATTGAGAACTGGAGGATAACTGTGCCTTAGTCATCTTTCCTTCTTCCCTCCCTCCCTCCCTCCCTTCCTTCTTTCCTTCCTAGCTTCCTTCCTTCTTTCCCATTCTTTCCCTCATCTTGCCCCCATAAGCCCAGGTCTTTGTGGTTGTTAAGTGCTTCATAGATGCTTGCCGAATGCATAGATGAATGAATGTACGTTGATGTATGTTGATGAACAAATGAGTGAATCTCTTTTTTTGGGTTGATGTACATACCATGTTCACCTATCTCTTTTAGGTCATTCACAGACACTTTGAGGTTAACTGAGAGGAGAGGCATGGTCTGAGCAAGAGTGGGTCAGAGAACTAAACCCAGAACCCCACCCAATCTCCCAGCATGCCAAAGAATTAGAAGACCAAAGGGCAGGGAAGGGATGGGTTTCTTCTGTTTCTCTGACTGCCTTTAGTAGCTGGTCCCCTTTCTAGGTGGTTACTGGTTCTCCACCTCCATGAGGCTGCAGCCAGAATTCAGGTACCCAGTAATCACAGAAGTTATACCTTTGATTTATTAATGCTTTTACCCTTTCAGAGCTTGTGTCTTTTTTCCATCAAAACCAAGACATGAGGAGATAAGGGAAGGCATTATTCCAACTGCAGTTGTGAATTCAACACAAATGGATCAATAGGTTGCTTAGCCTCACGTGGCTGAGGGACCTCCTGACTGTCAGCCTGGTGTTGGTTTCACAGGACCACTGCCTCCAGTGGGGTGAACTGCTGGCAAGTCTATTTTCATCTTCCCTTAAAACTTATCCATGGGGACTGATAACAGTCATATGAACATTAACCATACTTTACTGACTACAATCCCCCTCAGATCTCAAGGTGGTTTCTCACATGTGTTCCAGAACTATCTCCTGTGGCTCCCTTGCCAGTGTTCCCAAAGTCCCATCTTAAGGAAGTAACATCTGCTCCATGGTTGCAATGTTCCCAAAGCTGCCAAGCCTTGGGGTATATCTTACACCCAGTGGGGAGAGCGCTCCTCTTCCTGACCCAGGATCCAACCTCTTATCAGGCCCCAGCCAGTGCTGCTTGTACCTCCTCATGTCAGAGCCTTTGGTGCAAACAACTTCCTCATGATTGGGCTTGGACAGCAGTCAATGAGGGTGCTTAAGCAGGCACTTCTGCTATGCTTTTCCTAGGGATATATAATTTTTCTGAAGCAGAAAGTTTGGTTAAAGTAATTTCCAAAGTATTTCATGTTTGATATTTAAGGGTCATTTTCACCCTCTAGATAATTGAGCAAGAGCACAAAAATAAAAACATTTTGTTTAAATTATTAGATAATGATTTTATGTGTCAGCTACGGTAAGATAGAGGTCAGATAAGCACAGTAGTTGTTAGAACTGTGGTTACTGAAGGAAATGTGGGTGGGGGAAAGAAACACCCTTACTATTGTCAGAAATAAAGAGGTAAATCAGGGGTAGTGGAAAGACTATGTTTGTATGAGAAGGAGAGAAAAACCGGCCCAGGGAAAGGTTTAACTGGCATGAGGTGTACACAAGAGAGATTCTGACTAAGACAGAAGCCTGTGGCCTTTACATGCCCCCAACATTCCAGTATAATACGATATACTTATTTAGAAATGAGCAGTTGTGGAGTTACAGATTAATCAGGGCCTATCTTTAATCTGATTTATTATAGCTTCTATAATTACAGCTTCTATTGCATAAAACTTTCCGCAGCTCTGTTCGAATGCCAAAGGACATTTCTTACTTTAGAAGAGAAAGGGAACTGGCTCTAAAGAAAACTTTACAGGTGAGTAGAACAGTGAGCTATTTCAACACAACAATAAATTAGAATTTGCTAACTTGTTGGAAACTGTTAGCAGGGAAAGCTTATTTTTGCAAACAAACAGCTGATCTTATTGACAGTGGTTACAAAGACAAAACAGCCCAATATTCAGCTCACTGCTGGATCAGAGCAGGCCAATACTTCTTTGGAGATACCTGATTTTTGTAGTGTTTTAAACTTTACAGTTCCTTGATTTGTGGTGTTAAAATTCATTATTTGGAAACAGGTGTAACAGCATAATGTGTTGTATAAAAACTATCAGAAATTATATGCCATTTTCTGTCATAGACACTGATAGATTTCCTTCTTTCCTTTTGTTTGCTTGCTCCGTTCCCCACACCCCCAACCCCGGGTTCAGGTGGCTGAGTCAAAACCCCTTGTTATTCAAGCAGATGTCATGCAGAGGGAGCTAGAGAGCTGCCTAAGGAGAGAGTACACTCCTGAAAATTTACCTTTGCTTCTGTTGCAGGTAAGAGTCATTTTGCAATTTGAAAAGTAGATCTGGAATTTGGTAGAAATGTATGAACAAAGCTGGCTTTCTGGTATGTCCTCTGGCCAGGGTAGGATTTTCTCTATATGTGTGGTTTGCAGAACCTGGTTAATATAAATGCTCTTCTTTGTTAGAGACCCACGCCATTTAAGTTCAGCTCAGTTACAGTCACTAAACAATTACTAAGTTTCTGCTAGTTACTCCCTGTGCTGGTATTATGAAGCAATACAACATTGACTAAGATAGTTGCAAACCTCAAAAACTGTTGGCTGACCTAGGGAAGATTCTGGAAATCTCTCTTAAGAAAATAACTCACAACCTGGGGGGAAAGATTTTCCATAAAGATTATTATTGCAGCATTATAATAAAAGTGAAAAAAAACTAGAAGTGCCTAAAATTAATCCATTTACACTTAAGGTAGTTATCAGTATGTATGTTCCTATTACCATCTTCTTAATTGTTTTGGGTTTGTTATTGTTGGTCTTTTCCTTCTCTTGTGTTTCCTGACTAGAGAGGTTCCTTTAGCATTTGTTGTAAAGCTGGTTTGGTGGTGCTGAATTCTCTTAGCTTTTGCTTGTCTGTAAAGGTTTTAATTTCTCTGTCAGATCTGAATGAGATCCTTGCTAGGTAGAGTAATCTTGGTTGTAGGTTTTTCCCTTTCATCACTTTTAATGTGTCCTGCCACTCCCTTCTGGCTTACAGAGTTTCTGCTGAAAGATCAGCTGTTAACCTTATGGGGATTCCTTTGTACGATATTTGTTGCTTTTCCCTTGCTGCTTTTAATATTTTTTCTTTGTATTTAATTTTTGATAGTTTGATTAATGTGTCTTGGCATGTTTCTCCTTGGATTTATCCTGTATGGGACTCTCTGCGCTTCCTGGACTTGATTGGCTGTTTCCTTTCCCATATTAGGGAAGTTTTCAACTATAATCTCTTCAAATATTTTCTCAGTCCCTTTGTTTTTCTCTTCTTCTTCTGGGACCCCTATAATTCGAATGTTGGTGCATTTAATGTTGTCCCAGAGGTCTCTGAGACTGTCCTCAATTGTTTTCATTCTTTTTTCTTTATTCTGCTCTGCAGTAGTTATTTCCACTATTTTATCTTCCAGGTCACTTATCCGTTCTTCTGCCTCAGTTATTCTGCTATTGATTCTTTCTAGAGAATTTTTAATTTCATTTATTGTGTTGTCCATCATTGTTTGTTTGCTCTTTAGTTCTTCTAGGCCCTTCTTAAACGGTTCTTGTATTTTCTCCATTCTATTTCCAAGATTTTGGATCATCTTTACTATCATAACTCTGATTTATTTTTCAGGTAGACTGCCTATTTCCTCTTCATTTGTTTGGTCTGGTGGGTTCTTATCTTGCTCCTTCATCTGCTGCATATTTCTCTGTCTTCTCATTTTGTTTAACTTACTGTGTTGGGGGTCTCCTTTTCGCAGGCTGCAGGTTCGTAGTTCCTGTTGTTTTTGGTGTCTGCCCCCAATGGGTACGGTTGGTTCAGTGCTTTGTGTAGGCTTCCTGGTGGAGGGGACTGGTGCCTGTGTTCTGGTGGATGAGGCTGGATCTTGTCTTTCTGGTGGATAGGACCGCATCCGGTGGTGTGTTTTGGGGTGTCTGTGAACTTATTATGATTTTTGGCAGCCTCTCTGCTAATGAGTGGGGTTGTGTTCCTGTCTTGCTAGTTGTTTGGCATAGGGTGTCCAGCACTGTAGCTTGCTTGTTGTTGAGTGGAGCTGGGTCTTAGCGTTGAGATGGAGATCTCTGGGAGAGCTTTCGCTGATTGATATTACGTGGGGCTAGGAGGTCTCTGGTGGACCAATGTCCTGCACTCGGCTCTCCCACCTCAGAGGCTCAGTCCTGACACCTGGCCAGAGCACCAAGAACCTGTCAGCCACTTGGCTCAGAAGAAAAGGGAGAAAAAAAAAAGACAGAAAGAAAAAATAAAATTAAATAGTTATTAAAATTAAAAATTAAAAAATTATTAAAAATAAAATATAAAAAAGTAATAAAAAAAGAAAGAAGAGAGCCACCAAACCAAAAAACAAATCCACCAATGATAACAAGTGCTAAAAACTATACCAAAAAAAAAAAAAACCAGACAGACAGAACCCTAGGACAAATGGTGAAAGCAAAGCTATACAGACAAAATCACACAAAGAAGCATACACATACACACTCACAAAAAGAGAAAAAGGAAAAAAATATACATATACTAAAAAAAAGAGAGCAACCAAATCAATAAACAAATCTACCAGTGATAATAAACTCTAAATACTAAACTAAAATAAACATAAAACCAGAAACAAATTAGATGCAGAAAGCAAACCCCAAGTCTAAAGTTGCTCCCAAAGTCCACTGCCTCAATTTTGGGATGATTCGTTGTCTATTCAGGTATTCCACAGATGCAGCGTACATCAAGTTGATTGTGGAGATTTAATCCTCTGCTCCTGAGGCTGCTGGGAGAGATTTCCCTTTCTCTTGTTTGTCCGCACAGCTCCTGGGGTTCATCTTTGGATTGGCCCTGCCTCTGCATGTAGGTCACCTGAGGGCGTCTGTTCTTTGCTCAGACAGGACGGGGTTAAAGTAGCAGCTGATTAGGGGGCTCTGGCTCACTCAGGCCGGGGGAGGAGGGAGGGGTATGGAATGCAGGGCGAGCCTGAGGTGGCAGAGGCCAGCGTCACATCACGTTGCAACAGCCTGAGGCACGCCGTGTGTTCTCCGGGGGAAGTTGTCCCTGGATCACGGGACCCTGGCCATGGTGGGATGCACAGGCTCCTGGGAGGGGAGGTGTGGAGAGTGACCTGTGCTTGCACACAGGCTTCTTGGTGGCTGCAGCAGCAGCCTTAGCATCTTCATGCCCGTCTCTGGTGTCTGCTCTGATAGCCACGGCTCACGCCTGTCTCTGGAGCTCGCTTAGGCGGTGCTCTGAATTCCCTCTCCTTGTGCACCCCGAGACAATGGTCTCTTGCCTCTTAGGCAGTTCCAGACCTTTTCCCAGACTCCCTCCCGGCTAGCTGTGGCGCACTAGACCCCTTCAGGCTGTGTTCACGCAGCCAACTCCAGTCGTCTCCCTGGGATCCGACCGAAGCCTGAGCCTCAGCTCCCAGCCCCCGCCCACCCCAGCGGGTGAGCAGACAAGCCTCTCGGGCTGGTGAGTGCTGGTCGGCACCGATCCTCTATGCGGGAATCTCTCCGCTTTGCCCTCTGCACCCCTGTTGCTGCACTCTCCTCTGTGGCTCTGAAGCTTCCCCCCCCGCCGCCCACTCCCCCATCTCCACCAGTGAAGGGGCTTCCTAGTGTGTGGAAACTTTTCCTCCTTCACAGCTCCCTCCCAGAAGTGCAGTTCCCTATTCTTTTGCCTCTGTTTTTTCTTTCTTCTTTTGCCCTACCCAGGTACGTGGGGATTTTCTTGCCTTTTGGGAAGTCTGAGGTCTTCTGCCAGCATTCTGTAGGTGTTCTGTAGGAGTTGTTCCACATGTAGATGTATTTTTGATGTATTTGTGGGGAGGAAGGTGATCTCCACGTCTTACTCCTCTGCCATCTTGAAGGTCCCTCCTCCAAATATATTTTCTATCTTTATCCCTCCGTCTGGGACTCCAGTGATATATATGTTAAATTACTTCATATTGTTCCATAAGTCATTGAGGCTCTGTTAAATTTTTTTCTGTCTTTTTTTCCCCCAGTGCTTCCTTTTGTATAGTTTCTATTGCTATATCTTCAAGTTTACTAATCATTTCTTCTACACTGTCTAATCTGCTGTTAATCCCATCCAATGAATTTTTTATTTCATATATTATAGCTTTCATTTCTAGAAGTTCTATTTCATTATTTTTCTTATATAAATTTATTTATTTATTTATTTATTTTGGCTGCGTTGGGTCTTTGTTGCTGCACGCAGGCTTTCTCTAGTTGTGGCGAGCGGGGGCTACTCTTTGTTGCAGTGCATGGGCTTCTCACTGCAGTGGCTTCTTTTGTTGTGGAGCACAGGCTCTAGGTGTGCAGGCTTCAGTTGTTGTGGCACTCAGGCTCAGTAGTTGTGGCTTGCAGGCTCTAGAGTGCAGGCTCAGTAGTTGTGGCACACGGGCTTAGTTGCTCCGTGGCATGTGAGATCTTCCCAGGCCAGGGCTTGAACCCATGTCCCCTGCATTGGCAGGTGGATTCTTAACCACTGTGCTACCAGGGAAGTCCCTATTTCATTATTTTTAATAGTTTTCGTTTCTCTTATGTTCACATTTTCCTTTCAATTCTTGAACATACTGAGCATATTAATAAAATCCCTTTTAAAGTCCTTGTTTGCTAATTTCCTCACTGGTGCCATTTCTGGGTCTGTTTCTCTTCATTAATTTTTCTCCTGCTTGTGGGTCATATTTTCCTGCTTCTTTGCATGTCTAGTAATTTTTTTGGACACTGGGCATTGCAGTTTTACATTACTGAATGCTGATTTTGTTTTGTATTCCTTTAAAGATGTTGGACTTTATTCTTGCAGGCAATTAAGTTTTAGATCAGCTTCACACTTACAAGGCTTGGTTTTTAAGCTTTGTTAGAGCAGGTTTAGAGTTACCTTTACTCTAGAGATAGTTTATTTTTCTTACTAAATTGTCACCCCTCTCATGTCTCTGCTGAATACCCCAGGTATTCAGTGAGGACTCTTCACCCTGTCTGATTGAAACTTGAACATCTCCTAGTCCTGTTTGAACTCTGAGAAATGTTCAGTTTACAGTTCCCTAGTTAGTTATTCTTTGCACAGCCTCATGGAGTTTTGCCCTCTGTATTCAGGGCTTAATAGTCAGCAAAAAACTCAAAGGGATCTCTATGCAGATTTCTGGAGCCCTTTTTCTGCATAACTTTCTCTTCTCCAGTACTCTGCCCTGCAAACTCCAGCTGACTCAGCTTCGCAAACTTGATTTCGGAGAGACCATCTGCTCTGCTTTCCTACTCTATGGTTCAAAAACTGCCTTCTTCAGGCAGAAAACCAGGGCTCATTTCATTTTTTTCCTTTCTCTCAAGGGCAAGAGTCCTGCATTGTCTGTTATCCCATGTCAGAAAACAGTTGCCTTGTATAATTTGTCCTATTTTCTAGTTGTTTATGATGGAAGGGTAAGTCTGGCCCTATTTATTCCATCATAGCCACTGTTATTTTTATCAGAAATAAAATATTTTAAAAGAGTTGGCTTATCTGACTACCTTTAAGTATAAGTAAAATTCTTGGTCTAAGGTTAGAAGCTGTAATCTCACTTGTAATGTGCTTTGTATTTTAGACTCATAAACCTCAGTTTAAAAAAAAATTTTAAGCTTAGCTTTAGATAATTTTATAGGCTTTTATGTCACTGCTAAAATTGTTCACCAACTGATAAATGAAACTACAATCTGTTGGAATGGCAAAATGCCTACTTGCTTCATTTAAATTTGAATGGTGAACCAGGTTTGGTTTTTTTTGTTTTGTTTTATTTTTATTGGTTCCCCCCTCCCTCCCCACCCTCTTTAATTGGAGAGCTCTTCTCTCCAAATCAATTTTTTTCTTTAATAAATTAATTTTATTTATTTATTTATTTTTGGCTGTGTTGGGTCTTCGTTGCTGCGCGTGGGCTTTCTCTAGTTGCGGAGAGCGGGGGCTACTCTTCGTTGCGGCGCGCCGGCTTGTCATTGCAGTGGCTTCTCTCGTTGTGGAGCACAGGCTCTAGGCACGCGGGCTTCAGTAGTTGTGGCATGCAGGCTCAGTAGTTGTGGCTCACGGGCTCCAGAGCACAGGCTCAGTAGTTGTGCCACACGGGCTTAGTTGCTCTGCGGCATGTGGGATCCTCCCGGACCAGGGATCGAACCTGTGTCCCCTGCACTGGCAGGCAGACCCTCAACCACTGCGCCACCAGGGAAGACCCTCCAAATCAATTTTGAGACAGGTTTCTCAATTTTATTATCTTCATATAGAAAATACATCTTTCCAAAACAATCAGACTTATTTTCCCATTATTTGTGTTCTTAAGATTTAATCCAGTCTTCCTGTTATAATTGTATTCTGAGTGTTCATTTTTTCTTTCCACCTTGGTAAGAATCTTAACCAAACAGCCTTTATTTTTTTTTTTAAATAACAATATGTACTCCACCCACCTTGCAACATCTTTGAGTTATATATATTTATTTATAAAGTAATATAAATATGTTTTAAGTAGTAAATGTATACATGTAATTAGTAAATGTATAAGAATATATATGTATATATAGATATGTAGAAAATACTCTGTAAACCATGAAGCCCTATAAAAATTTGGGGTGCCATTATTTCCTCTTATTATGTATGCATTTGATTCACCTGTTTATGTATCTTACTATGCATCTATTCAGGGCAGAGTCTGGGTTGTAAATTGTTGAAGTACAAGATTCATGACTTTTGACAACCTGGGGGAGACTCCAGATAGTAAACTAAGCAAGTGCTTAAAAAATGGCCTTTTTGAGACTTCCAGTTCCACAAACATGAAGTAATCTCACTCCTCCAGGTTGTTCCTAAAAAATCCTGGACAAAGCACAGAAAACAAACATAGGAGTATTTTGAAAGGTAGAAAGAAGTTGGGCTGCTTTCCTAAGGCATCTTAGGACTTGAGAAATGACATGGTGGTTAAGTGTTAATTTTTCTTGTTGTTGTTAAAGTATTATACAGAGAGAATTACCCAGCTGGCCCAGAGTAAATATTTACACATGCTTAGGTGGAAGAGATTTTGCCATCACAGTAAGATCATGGAGCAACTGTATCCTTTTTATAAGGTAGGAGGCCCATGAACAGAACCTATGGGCTATTATTAAGTATAGTCATCATGCTTGTACATTATATCTCTAGACTTATTCATCCTACATAACTGTAAATTTGTACCCTTTGGCCAACATCTCCCCTTTTCCCCCAGCCCCCCAGCCCCTGGCTACCACTGTTCTATTCTCTGCTTTTATGAGTTCGACTTTTTTTTTTTTTCAGCTTCCACATACAAGGGATACCATACAGTATTTGTCTTTTTCTCTGGCTTATTCCACTTAGCATAATGTCTTCCATATTTATTCATGTTGTTACAAATATTAGGATTCCTCTCTTCCTCATGGCTGAATAATACTCCATTATATGTGTATGTACCACATCTTCTTTATCCGTTCATCCATCAACAGACTCAGGTTTTTATATCTTGGCTATTGTGAATAATGCTGCAATTGAACATGGGAATACAGATATCTCTTCAAGATACTGATTTTGTTTTCTTTGGATGTATACCCAGAAGTGGAATTGCTGGATCATAAGGTAGTTCTGTTTTTAATTTTTTGAGGAATTTCCATACTGTTTTCATAATAGATGTACCAGTTTACATTCCCACAGTGTATCTTGTCAATTTCTTTTCAAGTGGTAGCTAAAGATGGGAAGGGAACTAGTGTATGCCTTTACTTGCCAGTTCTGCCTGTGGCAGAAGATAATGGTACCTATTTTTAAGAATGAGATTTGAAGGAAGCTTTATATTATAGAAAATGCATTTTTCTTCATAGGCTATAGGTAAAAATCTAAGAAGTCAACTCCAGTTACAAAATATCCTTGTGCACTGACTCTGTGCTGGGTCACTCTCCTTCAAAGTCCTAAGAATGTGACTGACCGCTGTCCTTGTCAGTCAAATTCAAAATATGGAAGAATTTTGATATTCCAAAAGCCTCTTATTTGGTTCCCAAACAGTATTACACTGTACTGGGAAGCAAATGACACAAGAAATAAGGCTTGTAAATAACCAAGTTCTGTCTTTGCATCTCTCTTAAACAGAAACAAGTTGCCTACATTATGCAGGAGTACAATGATGCCCTTCAGAGAGCTGATAGATTGTCTGTTGCACGAGAAAACTTCCTTATGGGAAAAAACAATCCTCCTAACTTAGTGGCACAGGAAGACCTGACTGTTTACACAAATTGGTTATTGTGTCACCTACACTCACTCATGACTATCCACCACTACCTGCAGGTACGTGAAACAGTTATATGATGATGCAGTGCCTTCCCAGGATGGGCAGCACATTGTTTTCTCACACCTCTCACTTAGTTTTGGATTGTCAGTTTCTGTGTTCCATCTGCCTTACAAATGACAGGAAAATAATGGGTCACTAGCTTTTTTCTTTGAGACCTTTGAAACTTTTTTCTTTTGGAACCTTGCTCTAATGAAATTACTCCATTTAGCTTTCTCAAAGATGTTTCTGTTAAACTATTTCATATTCACGCTATAAGTTCTTGTTTTCATCCTCTTGTTCTGGATTTATGCTCTCTAATGTAGATCCACTTTTTTATTCAGCAACATCTAGTGAGGGTCTAATTTATGCCAGGTACATATCCTGGGCCATGTAGGGAATATGTAATCTTTGCTGAAAAGTAAGTGGGTCACAGGATGGTAGGAAAAAGGGCAAATAAATAGTCAACTTAAATACAGTGTGGTAAGTATAATCACAGAGTAAAGAGAGTCACAGAGGAGAGGCCCTAACACAAGATAGAGGCATCAGAAAGGAGTGACGTGACCACATGTTTGTTTTAGAAAGATTACTGTTTTGCCACCTAATCTTTTCTTACTCCTCTATACCTCATCTCACTGATACAACCAACCACGAAACCTGGCCATCATCCTGACATCATCCCTTCCCCAGTCAGTCACTATGTGGTCTACCTCTGAATCATCTCTTCCCTGTCACATGGTATAGTAATGATAGTAATGATCTGCTCATAAGTCCTGGGTTCCCCACTAAACTCTGAACTCTTTGAATTTGGTCCATATCTTATTTACCTTTGTATCTCTAGCACCTCACACGACGCCTTGTCCATTATGGGTGGTTGATCAATGTAGACCTGCCTAGAGGTTAAGGCCACTTAGAGGTGGTGATATCACCAGGTCCCCCAGCTCTAGATTTACCTTTAATGATTGAGCAAGTTACTGAGGCCCACCACCATCTCCTTCCTCCTCTACAAAGCCAAGGGCTGCTCCTGAAACAAAGTCGGGAAGCTTCTGTGAGAACTGAGTTGATGTGTGATCTCTTGGTTGTCCCCTTCTGTAGGCCCTCCAGTATTTGCCCATCTCCAAAGTGCTGAGTGTAGCTGTTGACGAAGTCCCCAAGGTTGGTCAGGAAAATGAAACGGTCCCTGTCAATGACATTGACCCTGACATCCAGGGTTCTGCATCTCCAGGCTCTATGAATACCAGCGTTTCAGGTAAGAAGTCTTCTTTCCCCTTGGGAAATGTGGAAAAAAGAAGATTGTGATTTTGCACATGTGCTGTTTTGTCACCTGATCTTGTTTGAAATTTCTCTATATACCAAAAAGTTATATCTTTTTTTTTTTTAATTTGGCCACGCCACTCAGCCTGTGGGATCTTAGTTCCCCAACCACGGATGGAACCTGGGCCTCAGCAGTGAAAGCACCGAGTCCTAACCAGTGGACCACCAGGGAATTCCCCAAAATTGTATCTTCTTAATTAACAAGTGTTAATTTAATATTTTCTGATGGAAGAAAATAACAAACACTTCCCTTAGAAATTATCATCTCCATCCTGGGGACTTCTGGCCATCCAGTGGCTAAGACTCCACACTTCCAATGCAGGGGGTGCGTGTTCGATCCCTGGTCAGGGAACTAAGATCCCATATACCATGTGGGGCTGCCAAAAAAAAAGAAAAGAAATTATTATCTCCATCTTTATAACTAGACAATTAAAAAAGAGGAAAAAAGCAATGAACTTGAAGTTGGGAGTACTGAGCTCTAGGCCTATTCTGTTGTGGCCTCACTGTGAGCCTGCATGTTTAGGTCATTTCATCTCCTTGGGCCTCAATTTACTCATCTCCATAATAAACCTTTCAGATGAAGTGATCTCTGAGGTTCTTTTCATTTTTAATTTTACATGATTTTTAAAGACTTTGCTTATCTGAATCAATTTAATAGTCTTCTTGCCCTTACCTTGTATTACAGATGACTTAGAAACCTGATCAGGTTTTTACTCTGAGTGATGAATTTACCAGGTGCACCTGGAGAGGCAGCCAACCCAGCTGTGGGGAATCAGAGAAAGCATCTCAAGGGGGAAGTCCAACCTGGGTGCTTAGAGATGAGTAGGAGTGAGCCAGGCAAAAGGAGGTGAAGGTTCTCAGCTTCTCCTAATTTGTTTGTTAGCTTATAAATCATATTCTTTGTTTACCCCAAAGGACTATAGGTAGTTCTGTTCCCACTAAGTCATTCCCCAAAGGATATGTTGGGTTTCTCCTGCAGGCTGTGAGAAGGGAGAGTCCCAGCTACCTCCCCCAGAAAGCCAGCACCAAGAGTTTGTCAGATAGGCCTGGCTGAGTGTGGGACAGTCTACAAGTTGTGGAAGAGAAGGTTGGGCATGGAGCAGAATGGTCTTCCCCATCAGCAGAAGAGGCCCTGACTCCAGTTATCTCAAAGGACTCTCCTTTTTCTCTCCCTGACTGGTGTTCATTGGTGTTAATGCTCTTGATTTTGGATTTTTTTCAGGGCCAACAAGAACAGAAGCTGCTTTCTTTCTGCCTCAACACACAACAGAAACAGAAGAACTGAAACCTCAGCTGAGGCTCCTGCTCTCCCATTTCTGTATCCCATATGACATTGAAGAACTAAGGGATGCTTCTAAGGAGATAGAACATTTTTCCTTGGTACTTTATGGATTCTTTCTTAATACAAATATAGGTGTTCATAAAAGAAAATACTAGTATTTGCCACAAAGTTGAATATTCATACTGCCACAATTGTTTCTAGAGTGATAAAATGTAATAAGTGAGATTTAGACTAGCAGTTGAACTTTCTCTCTGTAAGAGTTATGAGACCCTTGAATATCCAGCCCAGAGAGATTGTAGGATTATTTTTCAGTGGAACTTAAAGAAAATGGTAGGTTAATAATAATAAGTTTTCAACCAGAGTTTCAACAATAAAGATATTTTTCTAGCTCTGGTTGTATAATATTTGTAAATATATATATTTTCTAGGTAAAAATAGTAAGTTGATTAATCCAAAAAGTCAAAGATCAAATCTGTATGTTTGGGGCTTCCCTGGTGGCGCAGTGGTTGAGAATCTGCCTGCTAATGCAGGGGACACGGGTTCGAGCCCTGGTCTGGGAGGATCCCACATGCCGCGGAGCGGCTGGGCCCGTGAGCCACAACTACTGAGCCTGCGCGTCTGGAGCCTGTGCCCCGCAACGGGAGGGGCCGCGACAGTGAAAGGCCCGCGCATCGCGATGAAGAGCGGTCCCCGCACCGCGATGAAGAGTGGCCCCCACTTGCCGTAACCAGAGAAAGCCCTCGCACGAACCGAAGACCCAACACAGCCAAAAATAAATAAATAAATAAATAAAGTAGCTATAAAATTAAAAAAAAAAAAAAAAATCTGTATGTTTTTGAACACTCTTTGTGTAAGAAGGAGCCACTGTTTCCTCTATCACTATTTGCTGTGACCTTGCAGTTTTGCATCCATGTGTATTTGTTCCAGCATTATTTTCCTAGGATTATTTTTATTAGTATGTAACACAGACTCTTTAAGCTCACTGGAACCAGTGGTATTACATGTCCTCTGGTTTCTTTGAAGGTGATGATGTTTAGCTTTTGTCTTTCTTTTCATATCAGCAGCAGCACTGTCTTCAGCAGAGAGTGCTCCTATGGGAATATCCTCACCCTCATTATCAGCAAGTATTATGATAGACAAAAACCAGAATCGGAACAAGATGGTGTTTAAAAAGAGTCCAAATAAATAAGAGTAGTTTATGGCACAGTAGACTATCATCGGTGATAACAAAAGAACATGAGGCTGCAGAGCCCTCCCACAGAGCAGCCCTGTCCCCAAAGGATAGCTTGTCTTCTTTATACAGAGATAGTTTCTACTTTTGATTTTCTTATAACAGTATTATGCGCAATGCTAATTGTGCTTCCAAGATAATCACATTACAACAAATTTTTTGTGTAGGAAGAATTTCTACAAACAGGAAGAGTGTTTATTTTGGTTCTCTAATGCCCTAGAGCAGGGTCAGCAAACTACAGCCTATAGCCCACCACCTAGTTTTTCTACAATAAAGTTTTTTTGGAATACAGCCATGCCATTTCATTTATGTACTGTCTGTGGCTGCTTTCCACTATAACTGCGGAGTTGAGTAGTTGCAACAGAGACCATGTGGTCTGCAAAGTCTAAACTATTTACTATCCGGCCCTTTAGGAAAAAGTTTGCCACCCTAGCCTTAGACTAGCACTGTCTCATTGAACTTCCTGCACTGATGGGTATGATCTGTGTCTGTCCGATGTGTTAACACTAGTCACGTGTGGCTATTGAGCACTTGAGATGTGGGTAGAGTAACTGAGGAACTAAATTTTAAATTTTATTTAATTTTAATAAATTTGCATTTAAATGTTAAATAGCCACATGTGGCTGGGGCAACAGTATTGGACAGCACAGCCTGGGAGGTACCAGCATTAACTAGAAGAATCTTTAGGTCTGTGACTCACTGAACTTACTTATTCCAGAAACCTTTGTTGAGGCCCTAGTGTGTGCCAGCACTGTGGTAGGTTCTCTCTTTCTCTCTCTCTCTCTCTTTGTCTTTTTCTCTGCCTGTCTGTCTGTCTGTCTCTGTGTGTGTGTAATAAAATATACATAAGATTTACCATTTTAACTATTTCTAAGCTCAGAGGCAGTAAGAGCATCCACATTGTTTTGCAACCATCACCATGTGGTAGATTCTAGAGATCCCTCAAAAAGCTCACCTTGTACTGAGGAAGTCGTGACGCCCTGTGGCTGGTACACTGATAAAGGTGCTCGCATGGCTCGGTAGGCCTGGGTCTGCCCTGGAGAAGGGAGGAAGCAGTATCTGCATCTTGGCCGTAGGAAGTTATATCATAGAACGCACTGGTAGCCTCAGTCTGGAACTGAGATGTGAGGGGTTTGACTAAGGTACCTTAAAGATTTTTAACAGGCCCTAGCATCTGGACCCTCCTCTCTAGCAATATCCTGGTCAAGCTTCTGGGAGCAGGATTTACCCAACCCTTAGATTTTCTCATTTACCAGGTGGCCAGGAAAAGGGAATGTGTTTCCAAAGATGGACAGTTTACTTCCCATTTATGGTCCAACTCAAAATACATATAAATAAATATATTACATTATTTCCAATCTTTGGAGCAGATATTTGGAACAAGTAACACGACACAGTTACGGTAATGGGCTGACTGAATACATGTGCCCCTTAGGTATATACCTTTAAGGTCCTGTTACTGTCATAGAATCATGTTTTATGAATTAGTTTGACTCCAGGACTGTTTCAGAGGCAATCAGTACCTGTTTCTGAAATTGCCTACAACCTGAGACTTTTGTTTTCTGGGCTCCGCTTCTCTTTTCTCAATCCTATTTAGGTTTCCCCAAAATTTCAAAGCATCTTCATGGAGCAACAGAGAATGCAAACATTTCCAGATTATGACGCTGAGATAGCTAAAGTGGAGAATTTGGGTTTGGTAGGACCTGGTATGGCCTTGAAAAAGAGAGCAAACTGGATTTCCTTTATAAAGGTAAGACCTGTGGTGACAGTCACCTGTGAATGACGTAAGAAGGGTCATAACGTGTCCTCCAGGGAGGCCAGGCAACCTGGCAGCATCAGGTCTGTCAGATCCCTATTATCCCCTCTCCTCAATGCCCTCAGCAAACTGTCCCCTAGGAGCAAGGGTAGGTGCCTACCTGACTCAGGAGAGGCAGCTCAGAGAACCTGGCCTTGTGTACCAGCATCTCCCAGCTCCTTCCTGCCTCGGGTCTATGTTGAAGTTAGCCAGGCTGATCTGCCTTCCCTGGAAGTTCCCACATACTCCTGTGCCCCTCTCTTTTGTGTCAGAACTCCTTTCTTGTTGTTAGTGACCTTGGCTACTTGGCAAGAACAAAGAATAACACTCAAAGTTATAATTGAGCTGTGTAAATCCAGTTTTTTAGTCAAAAACTATTTTTTGACTACATATTGTGTGTCAGGCATGGCCCTTGGTGCTGGAGATACACAATTCACAATAATACAAAAGTGAGCAGATTAAATGAGATGATTTGAGGTAGTGGTAAATACAGTCGATTCTCATTATTTGGGGTGGTTATGTTCTATAAAGTTGCCACGAACCCTGAGTTAACAAATCCTGAACCACAGCTCATAGGGGAAATATGGGGTTAGGTTCATCATACATAATCAATACATAAATAGTTATTGTGTGTTTCTGTTTAAAGACACTTTATTTTATATATGTTGTTGATTCATTAACATCGAACTCATGGCCTATAACTCATGCCTGAATGAAGCTTTTTGAACACATGTCCTTCTGTAAGACACATCACAGCCTTCCTATACTTAGGAACACGAGGGAGCTCTTCAGCTCTATGCTTGGGGGCCATTTTAAACAGTGAAATAGCTAACGAAAAGCACAAAAAATATTAAAATGTGTCACTAACTAGACCGTAAAAAGGACATTTGTTTACAGTATAAGCTGAAACAAGAAGGTGGAATGTCAACTTGTCTGACCTCAGCTGGAACTACGGAGTTGGGTGACTCAAGCTTTTCACTATTCTGTGCATGTCCATGATTGTCTAGGAAAGCTCTGAATAGATTTTGAGATTACAAATAAGTTTTAGTGAGTAGGCAAATCCACAAATACGAAACCCATGAATAATGAGGATCAACTGTATCATGAAGGAAAGAAAAGTCTTATGTGATAAAGATAGATGGAAGGAAAGCAGAGAAACCACAGATTATTCCTAAATCTGGGGCTTGAGCAAATAGGTGGTTGGTATAGGGGAAGCCAGGCTTTCTGTTTTAGATTGTTACACTTGCCATTCAGGTATAAATATCAAGGAGATAGTTGGATATAACAGGCTGGAGCTTAGAGCTAGATCTAAATGTGAGAGTTATCAGTATATTCATGTATTGATATTTACAGCCATAGTACTAATTTTTTAAATACAACTTGTTAATATGAAAGGTGAAATTTTACATGTGGAACTAAAAGGGGTTTTGTGGGGTTTTTTTTGGCTGCGCTACAAGGCTTGTGGGATGTTAGTTCCCCAACCAGGGGTGGAACCCGCGCCCCCTGCAGTGGAAGCGCAGAGTCTTAACCACTGGACCACCAGGGAAGTCCCGCCACAAGGAGTTTTTGTGGACAAACTTCTCTTGCCCCATAAATTAAGTGCAATGCCCAACACTGATGGAATTGGGGTCCCTTCTGCCAGTGGATAGTGCTGTGTCATCCCAGATGGAGCTACTGCATCTCATAGGCCAGGTACAAACAGGAACTGCTGTTGCCATCTCCCTCCACAGATCTGTGAAGCCACACAGACCCTTTCCAAGACTTCACATGCTCTAGCACACTTCGTAGCACTGAAGGCCAGATCCCATTTCAGAAGGTCCTTGATTATCTTTGCTTGCAACATTTATTGAAAACCATTCTGTTACATTGTAAGTTTGTGTGAACATGTTTGTCCACTAGATTAAGCCAAAATGTGATCCTTGGCAAAAGAAGCTTTTGACCAAACTAAAAGAACGGAGAAGAACAGATGTATTAATGCAACTCCAAGCAAAGTTTTTGAAGGTAAAAAATTAACCATGATCCCTTGTAGATAAAATTCTGTTCTCAGAAAATTGAATTCTTTCCACTTTTAAAAAATGTTAGTCATGGATTCACTATGAAGGCTATATTTGGAATTTTCTAATCTAATTGCCAAACTTTTATATCCTCTTAGCTTTCACTAGAGAGTAACAATTGTCAAAACAGCTGGATTTTAGTACAGCTTTAACACTCTCTGTGTGATATTGCTCTAGTCACATAACCTCTCTGAGTTTTAGTTTCCTCATCTGTGAAACCAAAATATTGGACTAAATTACCTTATTTTTATTGTGGTAAAAAAAAACACATAGCATAAAATTTATCATCTTAACCATTTTTAAGTGTACAGTTCATTAGTGTTCAGTATATTCACAGTGTTGTGAAATAGATCTCCAGAACTTTTTCATCTTGCAAAACTGAAACTCTCTGCCTACTAAACAACTCCCTATTTCCTCCTCCTCATAGCCCCTGTCAACCACCATTCCACTTTGTTTCTGAATTTGACTGCTCTTAGATACCTCATATACATAGGATCATGCAGTATTTGTCCTTTTGTTCTGGCTTATTTCACTTATCAGAGTGTCCTCAAAGTTCATCCATGTTGTAGCATGTGACCAGATTTCCTTCTTCCTTGTTTTTCATGAACATTTATATCAGCTTTATTCACAATAGCCAAAAACTGCAAACAATCTGGATGTCCTTCAGTGGGTGAATAAACTGAAGTACATCCATACCCTGAAATAGCAATCAGCTATAAAAAAGGATCAAATTACTGAGATACTCAAGAACCTGGATGAATCTCCGGAGAACTGTGTGAGTGAAAAAACTCAATCCCATAAAGACTGTATGAGTCCATTTATACAATACTCTTGAAATGACAAAATTATAGAAATAGAGAACAGATTCATGGATTCTAGGGGTTAAGGAGAGACTGGAGGGGAAGGGAAGGGAGTGTAACTGTAAAAGGGCAACATGAAGGATCCTTGTGATGAATCTGTTCTATACCTTGACTGTATCAATGTCAATATCCAGGTTGTGATACTGTACTCTAGTTTTGCAAGATATTAACATTGGGGGAAACAGAGTGAGGGTTACATGGGATCCCTTTATATTATTTTTTTCCTTTTTTCCTTCTCTTTCCTTAAATTGTGGTAAAATACACAAAACATGAAATTTACCATCTTAACCATTTTTAAGTGTACAGTTAAGTGGTATTAAGTAATTCATATTGTTGTACAACCATCACCACCACCCCTCTCCAGAACTCTTCTCATCTGGCAAACTGTAACTCTTTACCCGTTGAACAGTAACTCCTCATTCCTCTCTCCCCCTAGATCCTAGCAACCACCATTCTATTTTCTGTCTCTGTGAGTTTGACTACTCTAGGTACCACATGTTATGGAAGTATACAGTATTTGTCTTTTTGTGACTGGCTTATTTTACCCACCGTTATGTCCTCACGGTTCATCCATGTTGTAGGATATGTCAGAATTTCCTTCCTTTTTAATGCTGAATAATATTTCTTTGTATGTATCCACCACATTTTATCTATTCATTTGTTGTTGGACATTTGGGTTGCTTTCGCATCATGGCTGTTGTGAATAATGCTACTGTGAACACGGATGTATAAATATCTCTTTGAGATCCTGCTTTCAGTTCTTTTGTATATGTACCCAGAAGTGGAATTTCTGGATTGTAGGATGATTCTGTTTTTAGTTTCTTTTGAGGAAGCTCCATAGTATTTTCCATAGTAGTTGCAGCATTTTACAATCCCACCAGTAGTGCAAAAGGGTTCAACTTCTCTGTATCCTCACTAACAGTTGTTATTTTCTTTCTTTCTCTTTTTTTTTTTTTTACATTAGTCATCTTAATAGATATGAGGTGATGTTTCACTGTGGTTTTGCTTTGCATTTCTCTAATGATTAGTGATTTTGAGCATTTTTTCATATGCTTGTTGGTCATTTGTATATCATATTTGGAGAAATGTCTTTTGAAGTTCTTTGCCCATTTTTTTAATTGGGTTATTTGATTTTTAAATTGTTGAGTTGTAGGAGTTCTTTATATATTCTGGATATTAACCCCTTATCAGATATATTATTTGCAAATATATTCTCCCATTCTGTAGGTTGCCTTTTCACTCTGTTAATTTTGTCCTTTGCACAGAATTTTTTAAGTTTGATGTAGTCATGTTTGTCTATGTTTGATTTTTTTTTTTAAGATTTTTGTGTGTGTGTGATGTGGACCATTTGTAAAGCCTTTATTGAATTTGTTACAATATTGCTTCTGTTTTGGTTTTTTGGCCACGAGGCACGTGGGATCTTAGCTCCCTGACCAGGGATCGAGCCCGCACCCCTGTATTGGAAGGCGAAGTCTTAACCACTGGACCATCAGGGAAGTCCCTGATTTTTTTTTTTTTTTTTGACTGTTCTTTTTGTGTCATATCCAAGAAATCATTGCCAAGTTCAGTATCATGAAAATTTTCCCCTGTTTTCTTCTAAGAGTTTTATAAAGTTTTAGGTCTTATGTTTAGATCTTTAATCCATTTTCAGTTAACTTTTGTATATGGTATAAGATAAGGATCCAACTTCATTATTTTATATGTGGCTATCCAGTTTTTCCCCAGCACCATTTGTTGAAGAGACTGTCCCTTCTGTTTTGAGCGGTCTTGGCACCCTTACTAAGATCATTTAATTATACACTCAAGGGTTTATTTCTAGGCTTGCTATTTTATTCCATTGGTCTATATGTCTAATGTATGCCAGTACCACAGCATTTTGATTAATGTAGCTTTGTAATATGTTTTGAAATCAGGAAGTGTGAGTCCTCCAACTTTGTTCTTCTTTTTCAAAGTTATTTTGGCTATTTGGGGTCCCTTGAGATTCCATATGCATTTTAGGATGAATTTTTCTACTTCAACAAAAAATGCCACTGGGATTTTGATGGGGATTAGACTAAATTATCTTTGAGGTTCCTTGTGGTATTAAAATAATTGAAATATAGTAATATGTGTATCATTGAAGTAGAAGTTCAGCTCTGGGACTATTATTTGATTTTTTACCTCTAGAGGAGGAAAAGGAACATTTATTCAGCACTTACTACATGCCAGGCATTATTGCAGCAATCCTAGGAGAGACCTCACTAGTGTTCTTGTTAGGTTGACTTGTCCTGCTTTGCATGAAAAGCCAGGATTCCAGCAGGAATATGAGCCCAGGTCTGTGTCCTTACAAAGCCTGTACTTTTCTCACACTACCGAGCTGCCTCCTCCTCTGTCTCCTCGCAGCTTCCTAGGAGTAGACAAACCCAAAGCTGATGAGTGTTTATCTTTTCATTGGTGCCACAGCATGTGTGGGGGTGCACCTGCTGTTGTGTTGAGGGGGTTGTCACAGAATTTTAAATGAGTTGCTATGTACATATGAATAGCTACAGTGTTGAATGAAGGAACATGCCTAAGGGAATCATGATGTTTGAGTTTACTTTTATTTTTTAATTGAATAAAGTCCCACCTGGGACTTCTTTCTTATTCATGTGTACATGACCAGATTCTTGCTGAAAAGAAGGGAATAGCCCTTCTCCCCACCATCCCTTCTCCTCTCTCTTCTACTCAAGATTTCCAGCCCTGAGAGAGTAATGCAAGTGCTCCAAGATCATGCTGCAAAAACAGTCTTGCTGGCTTCATCTCATCCAACATTTGTGGCTTCCCAGGGTTTGCATCAGGGCGACTATGACCAAATCTGGGAGACTATTTATAGCAACATCAACCTCTACCAGGTACAACAGGAAGAAGTAACCAATACGCCTTTCTGTTCAACTCACCACCTGTGTGTAGACCTTAGAAATTTACTCTGGTAGTTTTTTTAGAGATCCTCCCCCAAAAGCTGTATACCTAGCTGGGTTTGTTTTCATTATAAAAAATATTAAATGATAATTTAAAAGAGGGATATAAAGAGATGTAACACAAGATGTTCTTGCTGCCGGGACATACTCAACCAATAAATACCAGTGCAAAGTTGCACACTCTAGTGCTGAACACTAGATGAATTGGACGGATGTTAAATATTGTGAGTGTTTAGAGAGAAAGTGATCTTCACAGGGTTGGTTCTATTGGGGGAAGTCTCTTGAAGGAGGAGGAAATTGAGCTGGGCTTGAAGGAAGCATAGGGCTTAGGGAAGTGGTGGTGGAGAGGGAAGTGGGGAGCCTATTCCAGTAGGGAAGCGTGAACAACAATGCAGAGGAGATACTGTATATGGAGTGTTCAAGCTCAGTTAGGTTGAGTGGAAGAGTCACGTGGAAATAGAGTGAAGAGAAGTTTTTGGTTTTTTTTGCGGGGGGGGGGGGAGGAGCATCTTGTGAATGCCCAGAATTCCAGACTAAGGAAATTTGTGCTTAATCCTATAAGGGAAGTGATATATATACAAACCTGTATTTTAGGAAGATTAATGTGGCAGCAGGCTATTAGTTGGATTGAAAAAGGGAGAGATTGGAGGCAGGAAAGCCAGTTAGGTAGCTGCTACATAGGATAGGCATGGAGTTTGGCAATGAAAGGATGTTTCTACACAAAGCTAGTGGATACTTATCTTTACAATGGAACTATAAGATTTTTGAAGCTATAATTGGCTATTATTTGTTTGTTGCTCTAAGGGAAGAGTTTTGTTTCATTTGCTTATTTAAGATGGGAAGACTTGGTGTGTTTATAGTCTGAGAGGAAGGAGCAGTGGACAAGAAGAGATGGAAGACATGAAAGGGTAAATCTGAGAAACAGATGACCCTGGGGAAAGAGGGAATGGGATGAAGAAACCAGGTGGAGGAGTAATTTTGAGAAAAGGAGAATGACATCACTTCCCTTGAGGTGAATGAGGTACATAGAATTTTCAGGTGCAAAAGATAAGATGCTGGAGCTTGTGAATGGCCCTGGCTGTCTCAGAGAGAGAGGAGGAGGAGGTCTGCATTAGTGAGGTAGAAGGTGTGAGTGACACGTGAGGAGCAGTATCGCTGTGGGGGGAAGGCCACAGGACCACCAGCAAGAAAAGAATATAAGGATGACGATGTAGCTCAGAGGGCCCAGTTGAAGTAAGAGGGCATGAATTTGTAGTGAGCCCATTCTGCATAATAATTCTATTACTTTCACCCCTAAAGATAATTGTAGAGTGACTAAAAATCACACATAAAGTCACAGGTATGGAGAAGTTTAGTAAAATGCTAGAGAAAGAAGCACTGTCATGGTCCACCATCCCAGGGTGGGTATGGGGGAAAGTGAAGCCTGAAATGCATCTAATGAGTTACAGATTGGATGTAAGCAAACACATGCTGGAAGCATGCCTGTGTGTACACACACGTACACACACACACACACACGCACACCTTCTATACCTTTTTAATCTGTGTAGACAAAAATCTAGAGAATCTAATGAAAAATGAGTTGGCCACACAGACCAGGAGGAGATGCAGCATATCAGAGCATGGCTCTCCCTGGCCCCTGAATTCCCTGACAGGGTATGCAGCTACCAGTGATACCCCCTCCTCAGCTAATATCCTGCCAGAGTTGAGAAAACAGCCACATTTTTCCTAGTCCATTGCCATTTCACACAGAGGTATGTGTCAGCATTCAAGAAGACCTTCTACTAACAAAGGGAAATTTAAAAACATCTGACTCTTCTGCTTCTTGAACCAAACTTGTGGGGGAGGACACAGGGAATAGGGAAGAAAGGAGGAGGGTGAAGGCAAAGTGAGCCCAGGTATCTCTGAACAAGACCTCTGTCCCTAGGATCCTGACAGTCAATGATGCTGATGAAATTACCTGGGAAGTTCTGGTATTAACATCTGAGGGCCATTACCACAAATCTGTTTTCCTCCTTGGCTATGAGAGTAGGGGGAACTAAACTCCTGGGGGCCGATAGTGGTAAAAGGAGGAGGGAGGAGGGAGGAGGGAGGAAGGAAGGAAAGAAGGGAAAGAATACCACTTCCTCTGGCTAGTTACTGGCTAGTTGTTCTTGGAATTGACCAAAGGGAGAAAAATGTGAACACTGTATTTTCAAGCTGATTTATGGTAAGTAGACCCTAAAGAGACTTAGAATATCTATAGTTCCTAGAGGTGGAGCATGGAGAGAAACATAACATACACACACACAGATTACCCTACATATTAGTGTCATACAAGTTTTCCAGTTTCCCATTCATTCATTCAGTGATAATTGCATGGATACTACGTTTTGTGCCATGAATTGTGCTGGGCTTAAGGAAAGAAACATGCAATAAACGAGTAACAAAGAAGTAAATCTACATCTCTAATGTGTGGGTGCCATGCAGAAAACCAAGCAGTAGAGGGCAGTGGGGCAGAGAGGAGCATCCTCTGATAGAGAGGTCACCCAAGATCTTTCAGAGTGGGGGGCATCTGAGCTGAAATTTGATGAACAAGGAGTCAGCCATGCACACAACCTGGAGAAGAGCTATCCAAATAGGGAACAGAAAATAGCCCAGGGTTTAAAAAGGAAATCCTGAGGCAACAACCAATAGTTTTCTACCTTCCTTCACATTTTCCTGTGGCTGTTACTTTGTGACCTCCTCCAGTATTTCTGCTTTGGTCAAGCGCTTTATGCAGTATCAGAGCACCAATAGTAGTGTGTTGCCATTCTGAATGTTGAATACTAGTCAGATGAGATTAGGATTAAGGAAAAGGTGACAACTGGGAGGAGTCACAGGAATGTGGATATGAATTTTAAAAGCTCTGTTACTATTTTGCAAGCACATAGCAGTCAAGTATGAATTTTAGCACGTGTAAGCTGGGCAGCATCCTGATTCTGAACACCAATACCCTATGAAAAATAACTTTCTTAACGGCCTTCTGCATGAAGGAAAGCAAACCTCAGAGGACTGTTCATTTTGACAGCTCTGAGAGAATACAGACACTAAATGTAGTGCAACTTCAGAACAGTTTCTGAAAAATTCTTAGTAAATACTGTTGGCCATTAACCTCTCTTTAGAGAGTTTTAAAATGTTTTGTATTTACCATTAGCATTGAAGGCTTTTCTTTAAACACAATTCTAATTCCACATACACTTAAAGATCTGGGTTTGGAAGTTAAAGAAGAAATATCAGATTTTCATGTCCTTTTTAATTGACAACGGTGTATAACTAGAAAGAGATAATTCTGATCCAAATGGACTGCATTTTGGGATATTCTTTTGAAGAAGACTTAAGATAATTTAACTGTAGTCCTGATCAGAAGAAGGACCAGCTAGCCCTGCGTAGATACTCCCAGACCTGTAATTCTGTTACTGTGTCCAATTCCATTCTTCTCAAAAACACCTGTTTACTAAAATGGCTATGTACAGACATTTAATACTGCTATTGACCATCATATTTCTAAAGATACAGTTTAAATTGGCCAGTGTTCTTTAACTTTATGGAGTGGTGAAATGGCAGAAAACACTGCATCCTTTGCCTCTTCTTTTGCTTCTTCTCACTGGCCACACGAAGGAGGGAAGAAGGGAACAGCCATTTTCCCCATCTGTGTTCCTGCTCCCCTCCATCTCCAGCGATAATGCAATATAGTGAGTACGTGGCGTGCTCTCACCAAAGTGGTGGTGTATGTGGTAGCTCCAATGTACAGGAAGTTTAGGGAAACATGAAACACCTTCTTCCTGGCTTTCGTCATTAAATTCAGTAGGACATTTTAAAAACAAACATTTTCTGATGACAATAGTGACATGTATTTATCACAGAAAATTCGGGAAATATAGAAAAGTTCAAGGGAGAATATAAAAATCACCCATTATACTATCACCCAAATATAACAACAGTATTGTTAACATTTGGTATATATCCTTCTAGTCTTTTTATTTTGTGGGTATACACAAGTAAACCGTAGAGACGTTTGGGCAGGTGGGGAATGCATAATAGGCTTACTTTTCCCCTAATTATTCCCTCCACTCTACCTCCCACTCCACTGCCCCTGCGAATTTTCCAGGAGAAAATGAGATTGGCAATCAGCGGAAATCTCTGAACTGTCAAAAAACATGAACTCAGTCATTCTGGTTTCAGAGACCCAGCCACAAGGCAGTGTAAATGTCAAAGAATTAACCTACCCAGGAAGAGAGAATGAACACAGGTGGTATTGACATTCTGGTTTCTCGTTAGCCATCTGCTTAACTGCGCTGTGTCCAGTTCTCTTAGGGGAAAACACTCATGGACTTTCAGCATTTCCTAAGCAGTTTGCTTCTGTGGGCTGTGGCTGGTTCACTTTTCCGGGAGGATGCTGGGCTGTCTATCTTTACTCACCCTAGCCTGCTGTGCCCGCTTCCTTTCTTCCTGGCAATCTGCCGGTCCAACAGTATTTTTGTGGTTTGTTCAGTCATTCCTTCAAAGTGTCTTTCACTGTAACTTGACATCACTTCCTATTCCTTCCTGTGTAATTCTGGGTAATTTTAGAAGCAGCTGAAAAAGTCACAACCCCACAGAGAAAAACTGTGACTCCTAGGCTTCCCTCTGGAGCCATATCGGGCAATGCTGAACACAAGAGCAGTATAAGTCCCGGAGGCAAAAGGCTTCTGTAGAGCCCCTCTCACCCAAAATTCTGGGTCAAATAGAAACTATCAAAATTCAACCCCCCTCATGGATTTCCTATGAATTTTTTTTTTTTTTTTAAATAACAGAGGGATGATGATCCTGTGTTCCTGTATTAAGGAACAGGAGTGCACCGTGTCACCTCCTAGGGTCTTTTCCAGTCCTTGGGTTGCGGGATGTTTACACAGAAATACACTGATGTACATACTTACCTGAAACAGACAGGAGCTACCTCTACCCACAGGCAGAATGGGAAGCCACTTAGAGATACCCAGTTAGACAACTTTCTCTTTCACCGTCCCTTCCCAATATCCCTGTCCAAAGTTTTCTTCCCCACTGCCTGTCATAAAAACTGGTAGTCTATCTTTAGAGTCTTGGGGACTTTATTAGTTAAGATTAGGTTTGTGTGTTGGTTGTAGTTAAAAACAAAATAACTTTAGACTTTAGATGATTAAATCATATAGCTAAAAAGTAGAGGAGTTTAATCCACTGATCTCTCTCAGCCTGGGACAAGACTAGATTAGAGAGGTTCAAGGTTCCAAACATCTACAAATATGTGTGTCCTCTTTTCATAAGATGAATCATAGTAAGAACAGCGACCTCTAATTTATTGTAGAAATCCAGATTTTCATATGTCAGGTTGAAATGGATCATAATGCTCTTCTACTTGTTCATCGAAATGTGCCTTGGATCATGAGATTTAATTTTGTGATGACCCAACTTTGATTTTGCTAATAATATTGCGAATGTTCATATAATTCAACTAATGCTACTTTTTTGCTAGAATGAAAACATGAAGGAAGATGATCTTTCAGTGGAACGAGATGAAAATGACCCAACACAAATAAGTCTTAGCCAGTGTGCTAATGAGCCTGTCAAGCAGAAGAAAGAGACAGGGTAAAATTAAATCATTTATTGGTGACTCAAGGAAATGGATTAAACACTGTGGAGAAAATTGAGTGACTGATTAATATGTAGGTTACATATTAACTCAAAAATATTTGAAGCTGAAATAAAAGCAAGAGTGTTACAGCAGACCAGATAACTAATGTTTCACCCTAGGACTGAATTTTTAACGAGAGTGATTGCTAAGAGAAATTTCTTTTTAAATTTATACATATAGAGCCATTATTTTCCTTCCAGTACATTTTTAAAAAGTGGCTATTGTGAAGTTAAATAAAATGACTTCAGTATGGTATATGTGAATTTTCTGAACCACTTTGAGGAGAAAGGCATTTGTTCTGTTTTTCCTGCCTGCTAAAGGTACAGTTATGCAGTGGCCCTACAACTGCTGGGCTTGGATGACAGGACTGGGCCCATTGATAGGAATCCTGTCCTGATGAGGGGGACCTACTTGTCCTTTCTGTATCTGCGCCACCTGAGGATCAGGGAGCTGCAGGTATGCGGATGGCCCTGCATGTATCTGAATTTCTTGGTTGTCTGGAAAGGGGGCAGGCTTTCCTGCTGCTCTAGTAGTAATGCATTTTTACACTTTGTTCTTTGTTCTGATTCTTCCATGAAACCAGGCCTTTTGTGGGGTGGTGTGTTCCTTTTCCAGCAGTAGGGTTGACCTGCCAACTTCTGGGGCCCCAGTAAGTTTCACTCTGTAGGGTGGGCCAGCAAAGGCAGGGTCTTGACCCTGTTCTTTCTTTGTTTCAGCGCATCTGCTTAGGAATTCTGAACTGTTTCAGATCTGTTGAGCGAACACTGACGATCAACACTTCAGGCCTTACCTTGGTTGCAGGGAGCCTGGTCCCCACCTCAGAAGATAGTTCCAGGGTAAATGTGGCAAAAGGAGGCTTGGGCACCTCGCAAGGCCTAAGCGCTCACCACTATGCCCATGGGACATCTGCCGAGCACAAGGTGAGGATTCTGCTACAATTTTTTCTTCCATGATTATCTCATCTCCCAAGCCACCTTCTTCTTAGCACCTGGAATCAGTTAACATGATGAAGTAACAGGTAACAGGGAGTTTCTAGGGAAATAGCTTTTTTGAAAAATTGTGGTGAAAAGGGAAATGACTTTTTAACCCACAATAAAAGGCAGTGTCCACCTGAGAGCAGGACACGGGCAGGGAACACTCAGCCCTGGAAACCACAATAGGAAGGAAGGAAGGCATTTCAGCTGCTGGTTTGTCCACTTGATAGTGAACAGAGCAAGAGGGGCGCTTTCTGTTATCCTGAGAACCACATGTCCTTACAGAGAAACTCTTGTAAGACCCCCCTCCTTGACATTGCTAGAGGTACTTTTTTTTTTTTTGCCTCTTTCCTGTTTTCTAAACCCCAATTTAAAAAATAGGTTAGAAAACAAATGTAGAAAAAAATTTGAAACAGGGAAAAATCTATCCCTCCCAAAACCTACTTGTCCCTTGGTGCTTTTACTATCTCTTGAATATGTTTTTCTATAGTCTAAAAAATTCATATTAAATCCCTTTCTTTGGGAGTAAAGTTGAAAATGCATACATTTTCTTGAAATATCGTAGACACTCTTGCAATATTTTCATCTCAATCTCTAGAAGGTTTATTCCTGAAGGTGGGGTTTAATATGGATTTTATCTTCTTACAAGATACTAACTTGACAAATGTGAAAAATAAAATCTATTTAGCTGCTAAATAAGTCATATTTTAAGCTTGTATGACCCCTGACTTATGATTGTCATGTCTTATAAGGGTATGAAATCTTATCAACTATTGTTAATATGCAGTCTGGAGCAGTGCTGTCCAGTAGAAATATAACACAAACCACAGGTATAATTTAAAAATTTCTAGTAGCCACATAATAAAAAGTATAAAGAAACATGAAATTAATTTTAATAATGTAATCTATTTAACCCAATGTAACCAAAATATCATCATTCTAACATGTAATCAATATAAAGAAATCATTGATGAGATATATATTTTTTCATACTAAATCTTCAAAATCTAGTGTGTACCTTATATGTACAGCATATCTCATTTCAGACAAGCCACATTTCAAGTGCTCTGTAGCCACATGTGATTAGAGCCTACTGTATTGAACAGTTCAGCTCTAGATATTAGAAAACATTTCCTTATTTTTCCTACCTAGTCACCTCGAGTCCAACTTTCACACAGTATCTGGGAGACTCCTCTTTTTGGTCTCCTTCCCTAACAATTCCCCCCCTCCCATCTCCTCACCATACACAGACTTCCCTTTTTACCCCTCTGCCCTCTTCCCTTGATCCTAGTTCATGGTTCGTCAAGTCCAGTTAGTATGTTCCTCAGTGGAGCTGGAGAGGAAGGTTAAGACACTTTGGAAACAAGCACACCCATAAAACAAACACATCTTTCTGTTGCTAATATCCAGCCTGTCTTATACCACAGCTGTAGATTAAAAAAAGATCTTTCTTACCACTGAGCCCATCTCCCAGTTTGTTTGTTCTATGATGGGGTGGGGTGAAAATGAAGGAGGAGAGGGGAGACAAATCCTAATCCTGTCCCATTAATTGTAGGAGGAGCTTCTCAAGGGTAATACAGTATTTCTTTCCTATGCTCTCATAAATGATAGGAATAACATCACCCTTAAGAAGCTGCCAGCAGCTACTACTTCAGCGTGAGAAACTCAAGGAAGTGACCTTCTTTCAGGGTCTTTAATAGGACCATGTGGTTTACTGCACTCCATGTATGTGGCCATGTCAGCATTTAATCTAGAATGTCCAGACTAACTATGTGATTCTTTCCCATGTAGAGGATGGAAGGAACAGATGCTAATTTGTTGGGTTGATCTCACCAGGCCAGGGCTGAGGCTACTGGGAGCAAGATCACTGGGCTTACCAGCCAGGGGAGCTAACATCAAAGAAGCCTCTGAGATGGAGACCCTCTTCCCTGGGCCCAGTGTATTTGATCCCATGAGGAGAGTCTGGGGCCAGTGTTAACACACGTTTGCTCAGTGATAATACCAGAAAAGGAAAGCCCCTACAACCTGTCATGGACACTTTGCCATGTGCCTACTTTAAGCATGTGGCAGGGTAGAAAGGGCCCCAGAATGAGAGGCAGCAGGCTTCTCCTGGCTGTTTGACCTTGAGCATGTCTCTTCAGACACATAGGCTTGACACCTCATAGTGTGTTCAGGATCTGCCTGGACTTGACATGCTGGTAGCAGAGACTGTTGTGAGCAAGTAGTGAGAGATGAGGCTGCAGAAAAAAGCGGACCATGAAAGGCTAGGCTCTCCTCAGGATGTGGGACTAATTCCAAGGTTGGTGAGGAACAGAATTTTAAATAAGAAAATGGCACTCCTTATTGTTTTATACATTTCTCCAGATCTTTGCCCAAACATAATCACATTTATTCCCTTGCTTGAAGTCTTTATGAATTTTCTGTTTCTCACAAGGTAAAGTTCAGGCTCCTTGGTGAAGTTTACAAGGCTGGGTGCAAGCTGGCCCCTGCCAACCTTTCAGACCTCATTTCCCCCCACTGTCCCTATACCTTCATTCTTACAGAGCTGGGACTGGCCTTCCTCTGAATGGGCAGAGCTGTTCATGCCTCTGGGTCTTGTGCATAATGGCCCTTCTGTCCCTCACCTCCTCTTTCCTTGATAAAGGCCTGCTCTATTCAAGTCCATCCAAACATTACCTCTCTGAGAAGTCTTTCTTACATCTCTCTGCAGAGCTGAGTGCTTCTCCCTATGACTTGTCTACCTACATTACAGCACTTGGCTCATTCTAAAACTCTTGGCTTATCTACTCCCACAGGCTGTGAGCCTGTCATTCATTCATCCTCCCATTCATTCACCCCACAAATGTTCTGACCAATAAATATACTAGGCACTAGGGATACAGCAGTAAACAAAACTGTCACAAATCCTTGCCATCATGGAACTATTTAATGGAAAGAGACATTAAATAAATAAGTAAGTAACATATATAGAATGGCTAATGGTTTGGCACCAAAGCTTCTCCAGATATCCTAGGCCCTTGCAGTTGGGAGGCGCCAGAGGGCTGTGAGCAGAAATGGGATGTGTCACTTCCAGTCCAAAGCATGTAAGAGCCAATCCATGACGCTCCAGCATGTCAAGCCACAAAATAGAAACATCCTGGATCCCTGGGTCACTGCTAGAAGAGAGAGGCCTAGAAAGCAACTAGTCCTGCAGTGGGCTCTGCCTGAGTGATAAATTAATTTTAAGTATTGGCTACTGAGCTTTGGGGTTGTTTATCATAGAATAGCCTTTGTGGACTGGTGAAGATGGTGGTAGAAGCTGTGGAGAAAAATTAAGAAGGAAAAGGGGATAGAGAGTTGGTGATGGGACATTGCCAGGTGTAAGTAGGGTGATCAGGGAAGGCCTTACTGAGAAGGTACTGAGTTAAGACCTGAAGGAAATCAGGAAACAAACCATGTGACTGACTGGGAGAAGAGTGCCAGGCAGAGGGGAGAGCCAATGCGAAGGCTCTGAGGCAGAACCGTGTCCAGCAGTGTTGCAGGAACAGCAAAGAGCTTAGTGCAGCTAGAGTGAATGAGGGGGAAATTGTTAGGAAATGAGGTTAGAGAGATTGGAAGAGTGGAACAGGTTATGTAGAGCCTTATGGATCATTTTGAGGACTTTGAGTGAGAAGGGGAGCCCTTGAAGAGTTTTGAGCCAGAGAGTGATGTGATTTAACTTACATTTTAACACTTGTGCTGCTGTATTGGGAATAGACTGAAGGGCTGAGCAGAAATTCATTAGGAGGCTATTACATTGATCAAACTAGAGACAATGCATCTGGGAAAACAGCATGATGAGAAATGGTCAAGTTCTGGATATATTTTGAAGGTATAGCCACTATGATTTCCAGGCAGTTAAGATGTAGAATATGAGAGAAAGAGAGAAGTCAAGGTTGATTCCAAAGTTTTGGCCTAAGTATCTGAAAGTTTGGTGTTGCCATCATCTAAGATGTGGTTGGAGCAGGTTTGTTGGGAAGATCAGGATCTTGGTTAAGGGCATTGAAACTTTGCCATTCTTAATAGATGTTTAGGTGGCAAAAGGAAGTAGGGAGTTGTATATATATCTTCCACATAGTAGGTATCTAGTAAATGTTTGTTGAACAAAAGAAATGTTCTGTTCGTAACAGAATGGTTGTGAGGTCACAGACAGACAATATAAATGAAAGTGCTTTGCAAAGTATATCATGCTATTCAAATGCAGAAAAAATAGCTATGATAAAGTATCACTCTGCAGGTGAGGCGGAGACTAGAAGATATTTTTTATTTTCATTTTAAAAGATTGTAGCCAAAGGATTGGGTCAGTCACCCAACAAAGTTTGATGAGTACTTAGACTGGGTTATAGTAGTAGTAGTAGTAATAGTAGTAGTAGTACTATTTATTATTTGAAATTAATGAAAAGATGATTTAGAAAAAGGCAAGCTAGCCAGAGAAGTATTGTCTACATTGCCAAAAGGCCTAAACTTTTTACTAACAAATGATGGCAGAAATCAATAGAGTGAAAAGAATTAATGATGGCCACCAATTTTCCTATAGTTACTATACTCAAATAGTTATTTTGGCATCAGTTAATTTGCAGGCTTAAAAACATATGAATCATCCCAAAGATCAGATTATACCTTAGTCAAACAGGTAATTATTGCCATCCTTTTCTTGCCACTCCTCCAAGAATAATATTGAAGGCTCAACTCTCTACACCACAAAAACCTTAGACCTTAGAAGGAAGATCTTCCACATGGCTGTGGAAGAAATGAAAATAAAAAGGAAATATTACAGTGACTGAGCCATAACCCTATGTGAGGTAGTTTGGCCATCTCGTCTTCACAGTTCATCTCCTATGGACATAAGTGTACATTTCAGACACAGGAAGTCAGGGAGGGAAAGGAAAGAAATATGTATGTCTTATATAAAGGGCTTGAACCATGACTTGGGGGTGGGGAAAGTGGAAAAAAAGACCATTTAAGTGGATGATGGCATTACAGTCGGCATCCTGACACTGTTACTGCTTTCCATCAGCTTCAGAACTCAATCCGGTAGCCATTTCTTTAAAGTCTCAGAAAATTCCCCTGTACAAGAACACTGGGAAAGAAAGGTCTTTTCCAGTAAAGTGGATAAAGCATACCACATTAAGTTGTCCCTTTTTTCCTCAGAGGAGAGCTCATTTTGCATAACAGGCTATAGGAGCTGAATGCCAACAGAAGCTGACATGCTAGCTTATAAATCTAAGCAAACTGTTTAATTTTTGTATGTTACATGTAATTTTCTCAGCATCATTTCTGTTTTCCACCAGTGCCTGTCATTTCATAAAAAACAATATGTTCACTTTTGGAACTTCTAGTCAAAGGAAGCTCCTAATTATTAAAAAGTTTTATGCATAATGAATAGTAAAAAGCAGGGACTTCCCTGGTGGCGCAATGGTTAAGAATCCGCCTGCCAATGCGGGGGACATGGGTTCAATCCCTGGTCCAGGAAGATCCCATGTGCCGCAGAGCAACTAAGCCCGTGGGCAACAACTGCTGTGCCTGCGCTCTAGAGCCCGCAAGCCACAAACTCTGAGCCCATGTGCTGCAACTACTGAAGGCTGCGTGCCTAGAGCCCGTGCTCCGCAACAAGAGAAGCCACTGCAATGAGAAGCCTGCTCACCGCAATGAAGAGTAGCCCCCACTCACCGCAACTACAGAAAGCCTGTGCTCAGCAACGAAGACCCAACACAGCCAAAAAAAGGGTAGTAAAAAGCAAAGCAAACCAAAAACAACCACCTATCAGAAAAATGTTTAACAGTGAAATATCTTCTTGATGGAATATTATGAACCATAGCTATTATTTGGAAACGCTCATGGTTTTACTTATTAGAAGATTTCTAAGTTTCAGCTTAAATAAAAAATCTATAATTGAATGAGCAACTCATTAAAGAGGAGTCTCTTCAGGGAGATTAAGTATTTAATCACCTGGTGTACTTACAACAGCACGTAAAAACTGAATCAGAGCCAGAGAATCGAAAGGGCCCACAGAGTACCCCTGATCTACCTTTCTGATAATGACAGTTAACCATCCCCACAGGTGATCATCTGCCCTGTTTGTGAAGGTTCCAGAGGGATTCCTGTGGTTATACAATAGGCAATGCCACATACACAAACCAAATGACATGTCTCCCGAGAGCCAGGATATAATGACTGCTTAAAATTTATAGATAAATGGATTCTATCCAACAACTGATTACTTAACAAAGTATTTATGTTATAAGAATGAATAAATGGGGATCTATAAAAACAGAAGATTGGGATCTATTGGTTCCATAGTTTAAATGACTCATGAATATAACAACTAAGAAGAAATACATATACATATACATATATACATATATATATATATATATATATATATATAAATAATAGCAAATGTTGGTGAGGATGTGGAGGAATTGGAACTCTTGTGTACTGTTGGTGGGAATGTAAAGTAGTACAGCTGCTTGTGTGAAACAGTATGGTGGTTCCTCAAAAAATTAAAAATAGAATTATCATATGCTCCAGCAATTCCATGAAGAGGGTATAGATAGCCTATGCAAAGGACCTGTGGCCAAGAGGGAGCATGGCACCCACAAGAAATCAAAAGAAGACATGAATGGCTGGGACACAGTGATCCAGGAGGAAAGTGATGCAAAATGAAAGTAGCCCAAGGTTTCTCAACCTTGGCACTATTGAAATTTTGGGCCCGATAATTCTTTATTGTGAGAGGCTGTCTTGCGCACCGTAGGATATTTAGAAGCATCCCTGGCCTCCACCCACTAGATGCCAGTAGCACTTTCCCCCAAGTTATAACAACCAAAAATGTCTCCAGACATGGCCAAATGTCCTCTGAGGGGAAAAATCACATTTGGTTCAAAACCACTGGAGAGAGATAGGCAGGGGCCAGACCACATAGGTCCTTTTATGGAGTTTTGCTTTGTTCTGTGAGCAATGGGAAGCCCTTTGGGATATTAAAGGGGAGAAGGGATAACATAATCTAAATTCCATTTCTAAAAGATCCTCTGCCAGTAGTGAGTAAAATGGAAGGGAGAATAAGCCCAGGCCAGAGGGGATGTGGACAGACCAATTAAGAGGCTAGGCCAGGGCTTCCCTGGTGGCGCAGTGGTTGGGAGTCCGCCTGCCAATGCAGGGGACACGGGTTCGTGCCCCGGTCCGGGAAGATCCCACATGCCGCGGAGCGGCTAGGCCCGTGAGCCACAACTGCTGAGCCTGCGCGTCTGGAGCCTGTGCCCCGCAACGGGAGAGGCCGCGACAGTGAGAGGCCCGCGCACCGCGATGAAGAGTGGCCCCCGCTCGCCGCAGCTGGAGAAAGCCCTCGCACAGAAACGAAGACCCAACACAGCCAAAAATAAATAAATAAATTTATTAAAAAAAAGAGGCTAGGCCAGTTTAGAAGTTCCTAGACTAGTCCTAGTGCAAGCTAATGACAGCTTGGACTAGGGTGGTGGGTGGTGGAGATGCATATAATTGGATGGATTTGAGAGATAGGAAGTAAAATCAACAGGACTTCGTGATAGATTGGACATGTAGGGTGAGGCAGAAAGAGACATCCGGAATGTTTAATGCTAGAGGAAGTGGTTGGGTGGTGGTGCTATTTACTAAAATGGGGAAGCTGGAGGTGGCCTTGGTTCGTGGGGGAGATCACACGATTTGATCATGTTAAATTTGAGGGGCCTTTGAGATGCCCAGGAACAGATGCTAAATAGGTAATTGGATATGTGTGTCTGGAGCTCTAGGAGGTCTGGATCAGAGATATAAATTAGGGAGCAAATGGTCTAAATATGGTAATCTCAGCTGTGAAAGTGTACTATCTCCTAAGGAAGGACTATAGGAAGAAAAGATGAGGTCCTAGGACTGGGGCTTGAGTGTGGCCACCATTTAATGACCTGATAGAGAAGAAATGGCTGGAAAATTGGTGAGAGCAAGAAGAATATGAGCAGGGAGTGCTAAACTGTGTCAGATGCTCCTGAGAGATTACATAAGATGACTAAAGAAAGTCTGCTGGATGTGGAGCAAAGGTCATTGTTGGTCTTAGTGAAAATGGTTCAGGTGGCTTGATGGAGACAAGAGCCAGATGGGAATGGATGAGGAGCAGGAGGTGAAGAAATGGAGACAGTGGGTACAGATGACATCTTAGGAGGTTGGACTGTGAGAAAGAGGAGAGACGTAAGGTGGAACCTGGGGAAGGGTGTGAGGATGTTTCAAAATCAGAGGGCTGTGAGCATGTTTCAGTGTCAATTGGGAAATCTCTGGTTGAGATGAGTTGGATGTCCAAGGAGAAGAGATGCTTCAGAGGGGGAGGGAATGGCCTTAGAGAAGGAGAGTGGAATCGGCCCCTACAGTGCAGAGAGAGCAGGAAAGGAGGGGCGGGAGTGTGGTGGGTTTGTGTGTGAATGGAGAAGTGGAGGGGTGTTAGCTGAGACTGAGGGAGGCTGGGCATTGAGGGTGGGGAGAAGGGTAGAGAAGTTTGAAATTATGAGAATTATTATTAGAATAATGATTCTCAGGAAGCAATAGGCCCTTGGTCATCTAAAAAATAAAATTATGATTGGAATACTCAAATTACTTATATGAGTTTCCTAGGGCTGCCATAACAAAGTACCACAAAGTGAGTGGCTCACAACAACTGGGAGAGAAGTTTATTCTCTGACAATTCTGGAGACTACAAGTCCAAAACCAAGGTGTCGGCGGGGCCATGCTGTCTCTGAAGGCTCCAGGGGAAAATCCTCCTTGCCTCTTCTGGCTTCTGGTAGTTGCCAGCAATCCTTGGTGTTCCTTGGCTTGTAGATGCATCACTCCAGTCTCTGCCTCTGCCTTCACGTGGCCTTCTCCCCTATGTATCTGTCTCCAAATTTCCTCTTTTTATAAGAACACCAGTCATTGGATTGGAGCTCACCTTAATCCAGTATGACCTCGTCTTAATTTGTGTACGTCTGCAAAGACTGTATTTCCAAATAAGGCCACATTCACATGTTTCAATTGGACATGAATTTTGGGGGGACACATTCAACCCAGTATATTACTAAGACATGAGATTGTGTTAATGCATTTTAGAAGTATTTATAAGATTAAAAGAAAAATATCTTTAACAGCTAATGTTTATAGATCTCAAGGGCCTCATATTCATGGTGTCATATACTCCCTACAACAACCATTGTAGTGTCTCCACTGTGCCCATGTTACAGATGAGGAAATGGAGGCTAAGAGTAGCTGCGTGACTTGCCTAAGGTGAGATCCTGGCAGAGCCAAGACCTGAACACAGGCACTCTGGCTTCAGAGACCACCTTTAGCCCTTGGCTCTGTTGTCTACCTTTTTCCAGATAATCCTGAGTTAATCATAAAATTTAGTTAGTTATCTATCTAAGGAACTACGCTTCCCTGACGTTCTTTGCTAATATCTTTTTTCTCTACATATAGCTCTTTATACATTCATCATGTCTATAGCTGCATGCTGACAGCCCACTGTGTGGGAACAGAAGCCTGCTGTTTTGTCCGTTTGGGCTGGCAAAATATAGCTCTCCCTCTTCTGGTAACTTCCAGGCTTGGCTTTCTTTCCCAGGTCTAAAGTGTCCAATTCACGGAGTTCTTGGAAGTGGAGAACCAGAATGACTACTACAGCATGGATGCTGGTTACGTCCACACCCAGGACCAGCAAGGAGAGTATGTCATGTATGATGAAGCCTTGAATGATCTGAAGGAACTAGAGACAGAACTGCTGCTTGTGGCCAGCCATTACACTGAGAAAGAAAAAGGTCAGAAGTCAGATTTTTTCAAATCAACCAACCAAACAGACAAAAACCACTAAGGGCTCTATTTAACACCTCCCACCTCAAAATATATAGGCATATACAATAGTATCTGAAAATTCAATAAGCACATACACCTCCTCAACACACACCATTTTAGAAAAGATACAGTTTTGTTTCCAGCTCAGGTCCCCCATTCGTTGGAGACTGTAACTTGGTTATAGTTCTTACTGTTGTTTAGACTCTACTTGTTGCCCAGTGGCATTTCTGCCTTACCCACTGGGTGCAGGGCCCTGAGGGAAATTAATGATTTTTTTTCTAAGTGACAAAAAAGGTGATTGACCTTGGGGAAACTGCAGTTAGAAGCAGAGATGTTCCTGAGTTCCTAACAGAAAACCACCAGGATGCAAAAAGCCCTGGGTAGGAAAATGCCAGACAAGCCCCAGGGGGCGAAATCATTAGTCAGGGTAATCAAATAACCCGTAATCTGTATTTTCTCTTCCTTTTGGCATCACTCAAATTTATCCAATTTTAGAAATAGATGAGGTAAGAATATTCCTATTGGAATAATATGACTGCATTAACATTGCATTTGGAAAGAACTTAGAGTTTCTAGACACACTGCAACACCTGGAGGGAAATTTAGCAAGAGTTTGTGCTATTTTGTAATATATGTAGACTTTAATTAAGGATAATTCATGTTCATATTGTTATAAAAGGCTGCTCTAAGAATGTTTGACAGTTAACCTTTCAGGTCCCAGACAGAATTAATTTTGTATTAGATTGAATTCTTTGTTCTGTCTTTGCCACAGACCATTTGGGATCTGAATCATGGGATGCGGTACCGGCATCCAACATTCCAGGGCATTTAATTTCAGCTCTTAGCTTTTATCTCTACTGGTCATCCTACATACTAATGCATCATTTTTGCTGATGTTAGTTTACACTACGATTCGACTATTTCCATCTGCTAAGAACTTACTTTGATTGAAATACTTAGTCACATGAGCATCTCTCGCTGAGCTAGTGAGTATACGGTCATCCATTGTAAAATGATTTCCCAACTGCTGCTATAGAATTCCTGACCAAAGGCTTTCTCTTGTTCAAGTACGCACCATGTACTTGATAATTATTAAACCTGAAAATCTCTTACTTTTTAATATTTTATTCTGAAATAGACCACTTAAAATTTTAAGCAATAGTGATGTCGACAGTGAAAACTTACAGTACTATAGTGGGAAAATATTTTAGCTGAATAATGGCAATGATTACACTTATTGATTTAAGTTAGTAATTAACATAATTAAGGAATATCTTAGAAATTTCCCTGAAAAATTTTGACTTGGCTGGCATCAGTTGATACAGCAGGTTAAACTGAGTTTGTTGTTAAACCACCAGGGACCTGTTTTTACCGAAGGAGAAATGTGTGTTTTGCCTTTAAATTACAAGTTTGCAGACATTTTAGTAAATATTTCATGTTAACTGAATTTTGGTTATATTTCTAAAATTAGTCTTTTAAAACTAAAAGTAAAAACAAAAACCTCTGTTGATTTAAAAGTCAGCAAGTATGAACTTAGCGCCTGGTCTTGCCCATGGCTCTTTAACCGACTCTCAGGAATCCCAGTTACCCATTCAGTGTTTTCCTTCCTGAGAGGGAGCTGACAATCTGAGGGGTCCATTTCTACTAGGAATAGCTTCATAGAGAGGCCTGTCTCTGGTCATTTTCATCCATTTCTCTACCAGGTCACAAAGAGGGCAGCGAGTCAAATATTGACCAGGACTGGGGATGGGCCCATGCAGGTGTGGACAGATTTGCTGTGCTGTATGACATGTGGACTTGGGAAGCAACTCTTCTAGAAAACAAGCGCCAGGTATTTTTGCCTAGAAAACAAAACATCTATTGAATATTCTTATAAACCCCAATATATTTTTTTAAACCCAGTGGGTCTTTTAGGGCAGCTCTCAATAAAATGAATAATTATTTAAATAACCTTAGCTAGTTGTAAGGATGTGAGTAATAAATTTTACGTTCTTTACTGTGGTTCTTTGTTACAAAAAATAGAATGTGAAGGATATGACTTTATCTTAAGGGCAATTTGTTAGAGGGCTGTATAATTCAGGCCCTTTTATAATATGTATGCTTTTATTGAGAACGAAGGATGATTCCATTCATGTTCATTGTCCTGTCAGGGACAAGCCTCACTTTGCTAAACACAGACAAACTGACTGACCTTATTATGGCCTTTAGAAGGGTATGCCACATGTGGGTGGGTGAGAGCAGTTGGGCAAGGATTTCCAGAATGGAAATAATAGATTTGAAGACTGGATGTTGGAGTGAGAGAATGAGGGTGGAACTAAAATGACTTCCTCGGGCTCAGGGAGGAGACTGTGTTAACTGAAACAGAATGAAAGAGGAGGGGCCTCTTTAGAGGGGAAGGTAACATTGAATCTAGGACACAAGGTATGTGAGGAGAGTTTGCAAAAACCCAGGTGTGAATGTTTTGCGGGAGCTGTAGGTTTGAAGCTCAGGAGCAGGTATGAGCTGAAGTATGAATGTGGAAGTTGAACCATAGTAATGAATCGAAATGACTAGGAAAAGCCAGAGATGCCTGAAGTGGGTTCCTGGGAACACTTACATTTAAGGGGAAGGTCATGGAACAAGTATCCATGAGAGGAACAAGAAGGAGGAGCCAAAGAGACTGCAGAAAAAAAGAAAGGGATAGTGTTAGGAAAGCCCACAGGAAAAGAACATTTTAATTAGGAGAGGATGGTTTCCTGTGTGGACGTGAAACATCAAGAAAGGTGAGTCCTAAAAACCAGACAGTGGGGTCCGCCATCAGGCGGTCATTGCCAGCTTTGTAGGACTCTCAAAAGAGTAGCAGAGATAGAAGCCAGTTACAGTGCGTTGTGATGTGGTCGGAGGATGAGGAAGTGGAAATGTTTTCTTTGAATTGTTTTTCTAGTAGAGTAGAGGGTTTACCATTTCATCTACGCTCTGGTCTGTTACTCATGGAGATGTAGGTCACCCACTTTTGAAAACAACTGGCTGGACTTAAAGGGTGCAAGACTTGGCCTTGAAAATTGTTCCTCTTTTCAAAGACAACTGGCTTCTAGAGTTTGCATCTGCAAACTTGATCTGCCAAACAGAACCTTACTGTGATCAGCTGAGTAAATGGGAGATTTAGACTCAGTGTAGAAACTGGAGAGGCTGCATTAAACGTAAAGTAATACAGAACCCTCAAACTTGACAAGTTTATTGGGCCAGACATGAGTTTTAAGCAGCCCCCCTTTTCTGTACTCTCCCCACCTCCACTTTCAGTTCTTCTAGGCCTTTTATGGAGGCCCCAGGCAGGACTCAACAGCAGAGAAGAATAGAAAGGCAGAGTAATAAAAAACAAATAAATTTCTCCTTACTTTGGCCTAGGATTCATTCTGGGCTAAGCTACCAGGGCTGTCCACTGGTTTCTTCTGTGGTACGTGAAATTATTTTAACTTAAAACAATCATTGAAAATATCTCCCTCGTTTCTACCCCGAGAATGTGTTCCCTATGGAAACTGAGCTCTCTGTGCCAAAAACTGGAAAATGTGGCTTTCTAAATCAGAAATTGTCGAAAGGGCCTAATTTTAATGGATAAACCAGATTTTTATCTAAAGTACAATTGATTTCCCCCAGTACTGATTCTACTGCCAAGTGTCCTCAGCTGTTTTTTATTGTTAAATATATTGGAATCACTAAAGTCAAGAATTGTTCAAACACATTGGCTTGTCTTAAATCCTTAAAGTAGCCATATTATGTAAAAGGCTCATAAAAATAGAGCTGGTGTGAATTTAGGTGGATTAAGAGACTCAGAAGCTGGGCATCAGCTGTGCCAGTTCCTGACATTTATACCAACTGCTAATTCTCTCCACAGCCACCAGAGGACACATTTTCAGGGTAATTTGAATTAGTGTTTAGAGCACTAAAAAAAGGCCAAAAATTCTGTGACAAGATGTGTCTGACACTGATTTTCTGTTTTGCACTTTCATTTGACCTAAAATACTGTTTTTAAAAGTTTTTTAAGTCCAAGAAATGAAAAAAGGCTGAGGTAAAAAATATAAACACAGTACGGTTTGAGATTATTCATTCTTCTATTTTCTCCAATATTTGATGCCTACCGGCAGTGTGCACCACATATTATTTTGCCTGAGAGTTGGCCCTTGACATACACAGGTGGCATTTGGCAGGCTAGGAAGACTTCTTAGACAAATATCAGCCCAGAGTTTAAATGGAAATGGGCCAGTTAGCAAACAGATAATAAATAGCAACTGTGAGGCAGAAAGATCACAGTCCTACCCCTGCTGAGAAAGAAGTCATAATAAAATTATGCAAAGAGCCATCTGAGAGCTTTTCAAGGTGGAGGGCAAAGCTTGAAAAAGGCTTGTCAATTTAAAAAGAGCCACATTTTCCTTCTCAACAGCTAGGGTTGCCAGGTAAAATATGACAATATTGGGGACATACTGAAAAAGTATTGGTTGTTTATCAGCAATTCAAATTTAACTAGACGACCTGATTTTTATTTGTTAAATCTGGTAATCCTACCAACAACAAAGTGATAGTGGCAATTTAGCACCAGCCTCTGCAACCTGGTATCACCAGATTGGAATCGCCAGCAAGAACCCTTACCACAAACTTCCCCTGCCAAATAACCAAACAATAGGGCTTATTGTACAAAAACAGGTCAAGGCAATACAAATACTATAAACCAGCTCCTGGGATTGCCCTGGCCCAGCCAAAGGTTTAAATTCGTCCAGAATGATTTAGGGAAGTTATTGTTTCTTTTCTAATCTTCCCCTAGGCTATTGAGTGGCACCCTTCTTACCCCATCACTCCTTCGTTTCTGCTTTGTCTTCTGCTATTTAATAACTGAATGCTATTCTAGAGTAGAGCCCTGTGGATGGGATAAGGTCATTTAGATCACCCTGCTTACTTCATTTTCCCTGGGGTTCACTTAAAGGCAAGGGAGCTGCACCTTCCTTCATTTCACACTCTGAGCTGTGTGAGTTTTTAACCTGTGGAGCACATTCTGTGTCCTAAGCTTTTAGCCTCTTCTGGTGTTATCCTTTTTATACTAAGGTTGACCCAAGGCCCCTTGGACCAATGTTTCCCAAAGGGCATCCTGCAAAACTGGATGCTAAATAAAGTGTCCCAGGCTCTCCCTGCTTGAGCCTTAGCATTGAAGCCCTCAGACATTGGACTTCTATTACTAAGGCAGTATTTGATTCCTAGTCTGCTATTGATTCTCAAGTGTTTACCTCCTTGGGAGCCTCAGGAGTTGTTATTGCAAGATGCAGACACTCCTGGCTTTTCCTGCCACTTGGTTCCTTTACTCCCCGCTGCGCTGTTGCCACCTATATTCAAGTAGTGCTTACACCCTCTCAATTCTTTCTGGTCTTGCATTCTTAGCTATGGGCTCCACACAATGAAAGGGGCTCTTTATCTCCTTTTAGGAAATTCCGTAGTTTGTTAAGAAGTGGGCTGGCTTCCTGGCCTCAAACTACCAGGAAAGACCAACACCCAAGGAAACAAAAAATGCTCTTTCTCTAATGCATCTCAGCGTGTGCTAGGCTGTCGGGTGGGTAGAATTTGCAGGCTCAACAATCCACTCCTTGCTGTCAATTAAATGCGCACACTGGGCACACCTGTGTCTTTGGTGATACAGCTACCCTGGGAGCTGAGGCCTTTCAGAAGCGTGAAACCTCCATTAGAGGAGTGGGTCAGAGAAGACTGGGGAGGGACATGTTGAGCTGAAACTCTTGGGGGGATGTTGGATTAGATCGGCAGAGGAAAGGGATCTGTTCTGTTGTGAGACCATTGGGAGTAAAAGTTCAGAAGCTTTCAGTTAGAGTTGATTTATCCATCAGGTAATATAGACGTGGTGTTTAGGATCTAAGAACTTTTCAGGGACCATTGGAAATACGTGAGATCTGAGAGAAAAAACATGTATTACTCGGAAATCCAAAAAGAAAATACAAAATAGTTATCAATAAATGCTTAAATGACATGTCCATAAAATGTTAAAACTTTAACTGAGCACTTGTAAACATCTCATTACATTTGAAAACAATTTATAGATCAGATTTTCTCACTTCATAAGAATTCTCAAGTACATACTACCCAGAAATCATAGCCAATCATTAATGAAATGTATTGCTCATAGCCAAATAATTTGAAAAACAAAATTACAAATATCATGTAACATTTTTACAGAAAATAATTGATTGGGATGTGAGTTTTAATGTATGTGATATAATGTGGGTCAGGGTCTCCAAAAGTAAGTGAGTCTAAGGCCTATGAAAGTTTTAAAACAACCCTAAGGCAGTAATTACATTGTTCAGAACTACTTACATATTGGCCCTTAGGTCCCTGTTTGGGATTCCAGCCCAGTGATCTCTGAAGAGCTTTTTCTGATTAGCACCATGACTAATTACACACAAATAGATTTTACACACCGAACAGAAATTCCTTAAGTGCATAAACAAATGTAAAAACAAAATAAAGAGCATCTCTTTCTGAATTCCCACACTAAGAACCCTCTTCAACGGTTAGTGCATGGAAGCTTTCTTCGGTTTTTAGAAAAGACTTGTGAACTCCACTAAAACAGAAGCTCCCTCGATGCTCTTGAGAGTTCTGTACGTAGGCCTTTCCTAGTGAAGTCTGATCTGGGATAAATGCCTTTATAGCTAGAGGGGACTTTCATCCTCAGCTTGCCACTCTAACCCCCTCCCCCACCATTTCTACATAGGTGAAACTTCGGCAAACTGTTAAAGCGAAAGGATCATAAATGGGACTGAGGATGTAGAAGAGGGGTGGAGGCCACCTGCTCACCTTTGGTGATAGAGTAAAATGGGGGAGGGAGAGTGGGTCTGTGGAAAAAGGTGTTGGAGATAAATGGATTTGATGAAGTGACATTGAATGCACTGTCTCATTGGAGCTTATAATTATTAGATGTTATATTATTCATTATATTACCCCCCCCTTTATTTGTGGAGAGCAGAGGAAGAGGGGACAGAGGTGAAACGAGTGCTTTGTCCCTCACCCTCCCTAGCTTGGTCTGTGTCGCACTGGTGCGGCAGCTGCCCACCCTGGCCCGGTACCCAGAGGTTCAGAGCTGTCTCTCTCCTGTTGGGGGAGCAGGTGGGGGTCTTTCCAAAGCATGGAGGGTGGAGGCTCACCTCTCTCTGCTGGGTCCTGTTCCCTGACTATCAACCTTATTTGAAACTTCTTGGCAGTTACTCTGAAGCCTACCAGCATGCGTTGGACCCAGAGGAGAGGTTTGCCTTAGCACAAGCGATCACTGATGTCATACACAGGTGCCCAAGGTTTGATCTCAGCTACCCTTACTTCATTAAGGCCTACCGAGAGGAATGCACCTGCCTGAGGCTTCACCTGCAGCTGGTGAGGGGCATCCTCACGTGAATATATTTGGGTTTTAGAAGATTCCATGTGAGAAGAGGATGAAAAACACAGGCCAGAACTGAAAGTCATGTTTTCCTTTCAGTCCCAGCCCAGAATCTGGGTTTTCTAGGGCAGCACGTACACGATGTTTATTTGTAAGCTTATTTGCATTGTTGAATTCCAAGCATGACTACAATCTTAAAGGGAGGTTTCCAATCCTAATTACATTTAATGATACCAAAGAATTGACAACCTGTTTTCATTCAGTCACAGACTTTATAGCGAAAGAAGGGTGAAACCTACCCCCTTGTAAGACATTAAAGTGTAAAATTATATTTATTTTTTAAAAGGTTGCAATTATTTCTAGGACACTACGGGAAATGATCACAGTCTATGTCCTCTGGGGAAAAGCTAGGAGATAGCGATTGTTGCAGTACAGTTACCTTAGGCCTGCTTAGAATTTTTTCCTTGTAGTCAATTATTTGACAGAAAGAAGTTTTCTTGTGCCTCTTAAGATCACCTGAAGCTGGTTGCCTTTGCTTTCCCTGGCTGACCCTCGGCTCAGACTAAAGACAACCATGTCTCTTTGTGAGTGAATCCTTAAAACCCGTGTCTGGGTGAAAATTAGTCAAATAATGAAGAGATGCAAAGGGCTGATGTTCTGTTCTTATCATGCCAAGGCTCATAACTCACATCCATGGGAAAGTTTGACTTTTCTAATTTTAACTTTTATGTGATATTTCTAGATAGAGTGTCAGTGAGAGTATGTCCAGAGGCTTTGGCGTGAAGGCCATCCAGATGCTAGCAATACATTTGGACTTCCCCTTAACATAATTTGCAGACAACTCATTTCCATCAACCAATAGCTGGTAAGTTGGTGTTGTCTTTAGACATTTTATATTTAATTTCTGGATAATTTAAGGGTATGATGTTAAGCCTAATACTATTCTACAAAGCACCTCTCAAGTATTTGGAGCTGAGAGAAGTAAATATAAAAGTCACAGAAGAGGGATTCCTTTGCATACTCAATATCTGTTTACTTTGTAAATAAAGAATAGGAGGCTAGAATTTAAACTTACGCCACTGGGTGCAGAATCTTCATTCCCTTGAGGAGTCCTAAAAAACCCCAGTTGCTCTTGAAATGCTGTCATAGGATTTATCAGAGGTGCCACACAAGCCAACATATATGAAACACGGATGTGCTTTAAATTTCTCAAAAAGGAATTTCCTTATTCTAGCAAGTGTCAGCAAAAAGGTTTCTGCAGACTTACCTTGTGATACCACCTTCACCCCTTTAAGGAGCAGATTAAATTTCCTGAGATCACTCAGAGAGAGTACATGAAGTCACCCCCTTGATATGTGGTATGATACCCCCTCACCATTCCTTTCCAGGCTTCAAGGGTACAGAGGAACCAAGAAGCTGGTGACAAGCTCCAAGTTGGTCTGTGTAACCCAAGATCACAACCTCTCTGTTGCTCTAAATGGGTGGAGAAATTGTCCAGCTCCTTTCAACATTCAACAAATATTTTTGAGCATCTACATGTACCAGGCAGTGTGCTAGGAGCTGAGGACACAGAATGAACAATGCAGGCACGGCCCTATGCTCCTGTGAAGTGTATAGTCTAGCAGTACAGGCAGACTTGCAGCAAGAGATTGCCACAATGGGCTGTGATGTCATCTTGGTCCATCATTTCATGGACAGGCATCCCATGGGTAGGGTGCCATGGGATTTCACAGCTGAAGTTCTAACCTTTTCTTCCTTTCTCTTGAGAAAGAACCCTGGGAGCTCCAGGCACAAGACTGCATTTTCTCCAAAGACCTTTCTCAGGACTGATTTTTTAACTATAGTAAGTTTGAGACATCTGCTGTTCAGGAAGTGGTTTTTGACAGAACATGCTAGGACTGTATGGATACTAAAACCCGTCAGGGTGTCTCAAAAGCAAATGATATTTACTTGATGAGATTCCTTTCCAGACTTAGGATTGTATTTTCTAAGATCTAGGACTAAGAAGAATCCCATTTGCATGGGTTTAAGAAGTATTTAGATATAGAAGGGCCCTTGATTTGACTGGTGCTATATCCTTTATTTCCAAAGGAATAACCCACAGGAAAGTGTTTTATTATTTCTGGCCTCATTCATTCATAAAATATAACCTTTTTATGGCAAACATGAATGATTCCAGCAGTTGTGTACAGAACCTAAAAATCGTCTTCATCAAAAAAAAAAAAAAATCGTCTTCATCCATTATCATTTTGGGGGAAAAAAATGGATAAAGAATCGTTTGAAAAATAGAAATAGTCATGGAAAGTATTTGTTTAATATTTAGATACTTTTATTTTAAGTTGTTTTGTTTTCAAATATTTGGCTAAATATTGATTACTGAAATGTTGACAGGTTTGCCATATACAATTTTAGAATCCTTTTTTTCAATTTTATTGAGGTATAATTGATATACAGCACTGTATACATTTAAGGTGTACAGCATAATGATTTGACTTACAATGAATCTTATTCTTTTTGGCTTTTAGAGTAAACTATGTCTTCCGATTTTAAAAAGGTTCACATTAAAGCAAAAAGCACGTTGTGTAACTTGATGGGCTCCCTGGACAGCCTCTGAGGCCCCATTGAGCTTCCAATTTTTTATAATGCCCTGGATTATAAGAGTGTTTTATTGGTCTTGAAAAATATAAAATCCAAATACCTGTGGAAACATTAAGTTCTTCACAGTTAAAATCGTCATTAATTGTTTCTCTTCATTAAGCCCAGCTTTGACAAACATTTATCTGCTGGAGTTCCACCCTTCCCTGGGCCTGGCTTTACGCATCCCCAGAGCCCTTGAGCACCTCCTCAGGGAGGCCTGCCACACCGGCACGCCCACATCAGCCAGTGCCCTCACCTTGCTAGAGAGACACATGCTGCGGCTGGCCCTGGATGTGTGGCTCACTCCGGCCAAGCCCAAGTCCTGGTACAGCGCACAGCTCCAAGAAGACGTAGGTTCTCTGAAAGGGATAGGTGGGTCCTTGGCAAAGAGAATGTTTCCTCCCAGATGTTACTACTTAGCTTTGTTTTTATGTTTGGCTCTATTCCCCTCTATTTGGCCAGGGGCAGATCATAGTCCTAGGGCTTGCCAACATTTTTATTTTTATTTTTTTTCATTATTGGTCAAAGTTTCTAGTTTATCAGGATGCTGCTACAGTTATAATTTAAAGGGAGATGTACTAGGTATGGGGAGAATATTTTCTGGTTTATTATTTATATTTTTTTAATTAATTTTTTTTCTTTCTAAGATTCTTCCTAAAATGTACTCTTTTGTCCTGAGCTGAGATCTGGTAGAGGAGAGACAGCACTGAGTGAGGAGTCAGTGACTTGGACTCAAGTTCAGTCCTGCCATTAACTTGCTGTGTGACTCTGAGCCTTACTTTCCTATTTTTTAACATAATGTTTGTGTATTTGAGGGGAAGAGGGTAGAAGTGAGCTCAATGATCACTAAAGCCCCTTCCAGCTCTAATGCACTATGGTTCAAACTGTGGCCCAGTGATTTACATGGTGTTTGTAATTGGATTTTAATTCTTTTCTTTTTCTATTAAGGCTATCACAGTTGAACCTGGGTTTCTAATTTGACTTTACTCTGGGTGAGTACTTGCTGTTAAGATGAAGGAACTTTCAAGGTCCCCAGCTGCCAAAAATATTTGTTCCACAGGTCTGCCTCAGCCTCCTATCTCCTCCTGCCCAAACTAAAGTTTTATTTTCTTTTAAATTAATTTTGAGTTGATGGAAAGTAAAATTTAGAATTGTAGCAAAAGAGGAAAACAGAAAATTACTCTAAATATAACCACTCAAATGCATTTGTAATAATTATTTTTCTGAATTCAAGTATTCTTCATATACGCTTTACATAGTTCTTTCTAATCATATCCTTCATACACTATCTCCTGTTTTTCTCAGTTAACATCATATTATATATTCTTCCATATTGCTAATAGTCTTTTTACTCACTCACTTTACAACCACATAATTCCCCTAAGTGGTGAATCATAACTTATCCAACCATCAATGGGCATTCAAGTAGTTTCCAATTTTTCATTATTATTAAAAATGCTATAAGGTACATCTCCATGCTCACAGATATTTCCATATTTTGGATCAATTCCTTTGGATAGATTACAGAAGTGGATTTGCTGAAACAAAATTGAAGTCTTTTGATATATGTTGGCAGATCACTTTCCAGAAGTGTCATGCCAAACTATAATACCACTGATAGTGTATAAGAGTACCAGTTCTGCTATACCCTACAATGTTAGGTATAAGCATGTAATGTCTGTGCTAATATAGACATATTATATATAAAGGTGGCATTACACTGCTGATTTTCTTTCCTTGCTATTTGTTGAGATTAAATATTCTTCCAAATGTCTTGTTATTAGTTGTATTTTTTATGAATTTTCTGTTCTTTCCCTTAGTTTATTTATCTCTTGGAATCCTAATGTCATTCCTATCCACTTACATGAGCTCTTCTTTAAAAAAAAAAACTTTAACCCTTTTGTCCATCATATTTTCTGCAAATATTTTCCCCAATTTGTCTTTTTATTTTTTAACAGAAACTTATTTTCATGTAGTCAAATCTATTTGTCTTTTCTTTTGCAATTTCTTCTATCCTCCTAAATCCAGAAAGCAAAAATTCCTCCAGATGTTTCATATTTTATCTTATTTTATTCTAATTGCTTAAAGTTTTATCTTATTTCAAAAATATGTAACTCCTTTGAGTGTTCCACCTGGAGTGTGTGTGCATGTATGTGTGTGTATATGAGTGTGTGTGTGGTGTAAGGTATGGCTCAAAATAGAATTTTTCCCCAAATTACCAGCCATGTATCCTACTACCATTTATTGAGGATTATTTTCACATTGTATTATGGTACCAGATTTTTTTTTAAATGTATTTTTAGTTCTCCTATAAATCGTAGTAAATATATGGGGTAACTATCCAGTCTCTCATTGATCCCACACTTTATTTTATTTTATTTTATATTTTTGGCCGCACTGCGTGGCTTGCGGGATCTTAGTTCCCCGACCAGGAATTGAATCCAGGCCCTTGGCAGTGAAAGTGCCAAGTCCTAACCACTGGACCACCAGGGAATTCCCCACACAATTTTAATTGTTATTATTTTTGAAATGTGTTCAAATTGGGACCTAGAAATGATAAATATTCAGATTAATCTTCTGTATTGGGACAGAAAATGGGGCAGGTATTGCCCTCAGAAGACAAGCAGGAAATTAGTTTAATAAATCTCTTTATCACTCTGAAAGACTTCAATTGTCTAGAAATTGCATCTTTGAGTAGGCAAGGACTTTGGTAGATAAGTGGATCTACCCTTGGGAAGCCAAACCAGGAAAGGCAGACTAGGGGGTCTCCAAACTGGGTCCTTGCTGGGAGTGGTATATTAGAGGGTAGCAAAAATGTCAGACCAGAGGAGGTGACCAAGGCAGAAGGACATTAAAGAACAATGTGGTTACTTCACAGATCACTCAGGGCTGACTCTGAGTGGAGGAGCACTGCAGAGGCAGTTTGGTATACTGTAAAACTACAGCTTGGAGCTGGGAAACCTAAGTTTATTCTTGGTACTGTTGTATGACCTTAGAAAATTTCAGTGTTGCTTCCGACCCCTCACTGGTAAAATGGAAATAATAGTATCTGTGATGCCTAAATCATGGGTATCTTGTGAAAATAAAAATGAGTTAATATACGTGAAAATACTTGAAATTTTTTAAACTTCAATTAGAGTTTATAAGAAATTATTAATATTATTATTATTATTGGCCACTAAAATACTTGAAATATATCAGAGACTTCTATTTCTATTTAGGTCATCTTTGTCATTTCTCTCTTTATTTTGGCTTAAAACATTTATGATAATGGTAATAGCAAATACTCTGTACCAAGCACTTTTGCATATATTAACTCACTTAACCCTCTCAACAACCCTATGATACAGTTTTGATCTATCAGTTCCTATTAGGTGCTGTTATTATCCTTATCCCCACTTTGCAGATGAGGAAACTGAGAGACAGCTAAATTGAGTAAATTGCCCCAAATCTCACAGCTTATAAGTGTCAGAGCTAGGACTTGAGCCCTGGAACTCTGGATCCAAAGTCTATGCTGCTGATGTATTTTTCTTAATATGTCAAATTTCTTTGTGTGTGTGTGTGTGTGTGTGTGTGTGTGTGTGTTTTAAAGTATTCTGTTTTCTTTCAGCTGTTTTCAGCTAAAGTGATGGGCGATCCCTTCCTCGTGGGGGAGGTAGGCCTGCTTGCATTCAAGTCTGCAGCAGACGAAGGACAGAACAAAGGCCAAGATTCTCATATGCCGCTCCTACAGATGTTTTCCAAACTTTTGGAACTCTTGACCCTCCGGCATAGGCTGATAGAGATGAGTCTGGAGAGTGTACAGTTAGCACGGTCAGTAGGGGGACTGAGGATACAGATGGAGGATAACAGACTACGGGTCCCCCTACCTGCAAGCCTTGCCCCATCTGTGCCCCCAGAGTAGCCAGAATGAGCTTTCTAAATGGCTGAAATGATGACCTCCCTTTCTCCCTCCCTCCATTGTTTATCCTCTCACTCAGGCCTCACCACATGCCTCTCTGACCACTCAGCTAGGCTGGGTTCTCCTCCGAGCACCCGGGCTTCCTCTTCATTCAGCCATTGCCTTTTAATTAGATGCTTAATATTGGTTTGTTGGTTTTCCTGCTAGTGTAAGCTCCCTAAATGGAAAAGCTCTCTCTATGTTGTTTTCCATAGTATCCTATCAGGGGTATGAAGCCTGACCCTCACTGGGAACTCAGTGAATACTGACTGTATTTGCTCTCAAATATAATGAAGTTGAATAGCAGAGCAGAAGCAATGGAGGGCCTAAAGAAAGGAAAGAATGAGTCAGAGACAGCATCCAGGTCTGGCAGAGGTATAGAAGGTTCAGCAGGCAGGGGGAGAGAACACTTAGTGAGTTCGGTTTTAGATATGAGCGTGAGATGATGGTAAGACATTTAAGTGAACATGTTCCCCAAACTGGAAAAATATGGAACTTGTAGATTTGTTGCAAACATGTATGAGTTCTGTTGTGTTCTGTCCCCATGAGAGGCCCTGAAGACGCAAAGAGTCCAATCATCAACCATCAACCACTGTCTAGGGCCTAGTATGGCCAGGGTCTGTACTGGGGACTTTACATGTATTAGTTCATTTACTCCTCAGAATATTCTTTTGATATGATAGCTTTGTGATGTCCTTATGATATTATGATATGATAGCTTACAAACATGTTACCAGCAGGAAGGTAGAGGCTCAGAAAAATTAAGTAATTTGCCTAAGATCAAATAACTAGAAAGTAGTAGAAGCAGAATTCAAACTATGAGCCCAGATATTATTAACTGCTATGATACTACCTCCTCATAATTTCTGATCCTTGTTCTCAGGGAGTTCACAATGTAAAAGTTCCCCCTAATAAAGTTTAGTATGATATTTTAGTCATATGAACAAAATACCATGGGAGCACAGGAAATAGTGTATTTCACTCTTTCTAAGTGAATCAGAGAAAGTTCCATAGAAAATGGCCTAGGGATGATTGTGTAACTCCAAAATTCGTATGTTCAAGCTCTAACCCCTAGTACCTCAGAATGTGACATTATTTGGAGATAGGGTCTTTACAGAGGTAGTCAAGTTAAAATGAAGTTAAAGTGAAGAGTAGGCTCTTATCTAATATGACTGGTGTCCTTATAAGAAGAGGTAGCTTGGACACAGACATACCCAGAAGGAATACTGTGTGAAACCACAAGGACAAGATGGCCATCTATTAGCCGAGAAAGGCCTAGAACAGCTCCTTCACTCAAAACCCTCAGAAGGAACCAACCCTGCAACACTTTGATCTTGAACTTCTGTCCTCCAGAACTGAGACAAATTTCTGTTGTTTAAGCCCCCCAGTTTATGGTACCGTTTCACAGCAGCCTAGCAAACTAATACAGGTGCCATTTGAACTCAGCCTTAATGTACCAACTTCTCAAGATGAAGAAGTGTGTTAGAATGGGGGTAAGAGAGGAAGGGAAGACATTCTAGACACAGAAGGCTGAAATGCCAGAGCGACATCTGAATAGATCTTGGCTGCAAGCCATGGACACGTGAGAGTAGAGCTCAGAGTTGAAGCAGGACAAAGATGGGGGTCACAGGTTCTTACACAAGGGGGTGATGGTTAGGGCCTGGAGTTGGATGACAGACTCCCTCAAGAGGGCATGGAGAAGGTGAGAAGAGGATTGGTTTTAGAACACCAGGAAACACCAGGATTTGAAAATAAAGAGGAGAAGCCGGAACGTAGCGACAGCAGCGGTGGCGGGACGGGGGCAGTGGTGCTTGGCTGCTCAGCCAGTGCCCTGGCATGGGGTGGGTGCAGCTCTTTGTGGTCCACCAGAGCCACAACCATGTCATCAACACCCCGGGGGAATGTCTAGCAGGGGCTGTGCACATGCGACTGGCGCCACTGCCCTTCCGAGCCATCCGGGTGACCTGCACGGGGTCCTGCAGGGTCTCCAACAAGGTCAGTGACGTGGCATGGGTGGTAGAGGAGGGCTATTTCAAAAAAAAAAAAAAAGAGGAGAAGCCAGTGAAGACTGAGAGAGAGTGGTCAAGAGGCAGAAGCATGGAGATCCTGGATCCAGGAGAACAAAAATGTTCCTCAAGGAGGAGACAGGCCAGCCATGAGGAGCTCTGAGAAAAACTGGTGAACCTCCTGTTGAGGGCAATATTGGTGACCTCAGGAGGGCTCTGAGGACGGAAGCCAGCTTGTAGGAAATGAGAGTTGAGGAAGTGCCCAAGCATATCTCCTCCTACCTTAACTACTATCTTTAACTGTCAGAGCTTAGGGCAGACTCAAAACCTTTGTGACTCATTCACTTCACACCGGACTTGGCTTACTTTTGTTTTGACTTTTGGTTTTGTGCTTATTCAGATGGTTTGGTTTTCTTACCACTTACTTTCCTTTTAGGGGAAAATAATAGCAAATGTTCTTGGCTTTTTTTTCCCCCCCTTTTAGTCTCTGTAAGGACTTGGCGTGGGAGATGGGTTTTGAAGAGTTCCATTTGTATCTGAAGCCTCTTCACTTTGAATTTGCATCACACGAGGACAAGGTGGTCCATCCACTTCCTGTCTTTATAATCTCTCTGCTGGAGGACAGTGACCACGTAGATAGGTGAGCCTTGAGAGGGTCAAAGTAAAAATAATGTAACAGTAGAATGAGTGGCCAGTAAAACATAATTTCTATCACTGCTGGCCATGCAAATGCAATTGCATTCTAAATTCTCTCCCTTATAATCTATCTGCCATGATGTCATTGTTTTTCTTTTCCTTTCTTTTTTTTGTTTGAATGTTATTTTATTTATTTTTTATACAGCAGGTTCTTATTATTTATCTGTTTTATACATATTAGTATATACATGTCAATCCCAATCTCCCAATTCATCCCCCCACCACCGCCCCCGCCTCTGCCACTTTCCCCCCTTGGTGTCCATACATTTGTTCTCTACATCTGTGTCTCTATTTCTGCCCTGCAAACCAGTTCATCTGTACCATTTTTCTAGGTTCCACATATATGCATTAATATACGATATTTGTTTTTCTCTGTCTGACTTACTTCACTCTGTATGACAGTCTCTAGATCCATCCATGTCTCTACAAATGACCCAATTTCGTTCCTTTTTATGGCTGAGTAATATTCCATTGTATATATGTACCACATTTTCTTTATCCATTCATCTGTCCATGGGCATTTAGATTGCTTCCATGACCTGGCTATTGTAAATAGTGCTGCAATGAATATTGGGGTGCATGTGTCTTTTTGAATTATGGTTTTCTCAGGGTATATGCCCAGTAGTGGGATTGCTGGGTCATATGGTAATTCTATTTTTAGTTCTTTAAGGAACCTCCATACTGTTCTCCATAGGGGCTGTATCAATTTACATTCCCACCAACAGTGCAAGAGGGTTCCCTTTTCTCCACACCCTTTCCAGCATTTGTTGTCTGTAGATTTTCTGATGATGCCCATTCTTACTGGTGTGAGATGATACCTCATTGCAGTTTTGATTTGCATTTCTCTTGTCACTCAGATGGACTTCTTTGCTTCTATATGTGTATGTGCAGGTTTGTATTTGTGTGTGTATGTTTTAAATACTAATCTAATCTTGGCAGTTTTACAAAAGCCTGCCTTTGAGCATATGTTTGCTAGTTAATCAGAGTCTACTCATCCTTTTCTGACAACTGGGGAAACCTGATGCTGTCCAGATACAGAGCAATTAGGCCTGGAGCCTGCCTTCATGGGATGGAACACTGCTTAGGGAGAGACCAAATTCAGGCTTGTGGCTGAGGAGCAAGGATCTCAACATATCCAGCAGTTTGATCCATACATTTACATGTTGAGTAAGTGGTGATCCCCACCCTCAACTTCACCTTTCTGTTATGAGAGAAATTCCTAATCACTTTCACATTTCTTCCTTTAGCTCTTGTTCCATTCGGGAGTGGAAAATATGCAAGTGACCCTTGCATGCCAAGCTACTCAGAAAAATGCTTTAATGGTGTCTGTCCAGCAGGCGTCCTTCTATCACACTCCCTGAGGGGCCCGTCATGCTGATGTCAAGGTCAGCCTGTAAGATAGAGAAGCCTGAGGCGTGCTACCACTACCACCAGCTACTGTCAGGCTGTCCCATTCTTTCCTCCCTCCCCCTTTCCCTCCCTCCTCCTTCCTCCCCTCCTCCCTCCTTTCCTTCTTCCCATCCTCCCCTTTTCCCTCCTTGTCTTTCTCCCTTTTTTGGCCATTTTTTTCCCTATCTTTTTACCTTCTTTCCTTCCCTCTTCCCCTCCCTTCCTTCTTTCCTAATACAGTCTGACATATGATCAAATTCTTACTGGGTCTTTTAATTTTCAGTGGTTTGCTGATAATTTTTCCATTGTATGTGACTCTATAATATTGACTAGCTAGAATCAACCAGCAGAAAATATCCTGTTCCTCCACCCCTACCCTTTGTGGATAAATGATTCCATTGTTTTCTGTTTTATCCTTCCTGTATTTCTTTTTGCAAAAGTAACCAGACACATTTGCCCTTCTTTTTTTCACAAAAGGTAACACAAAATGTATTCTCTTTCTTTTCCGAATTTTTTAGTTGTTATTGATATAATTCACGTAACATAAAATTCACCCCTTTAACGTATAATTCACAAGATCATGCAGTCATCACCACTATCTAATTCCAGAACATTTTCCTCATTCTCAAAAGAAATCCTGTACCCATTAGCAGTCAATCCCCATTCCCCACTCTCCTCAGCTCCTAGCAACCAGTAATCCACTTTCTGTCTCTATGGATTTGCCTATTCTGGACATTTCATATAAATGGAATCATACAATATATGGCCTTTTATGTCTGAATTTTTTCACTTAGCATAGTGTCTTCAAGCTTCATCCATGTCATAGCATGTACCAGTACTTCGTTTTTGTTTTGTTTTGTTTTTTACTGATGAATAGTATTTTTTTTTTTTTTTTTAATTTTATAGCTACTTTATTTATTTATTTATTTATTTTTGGCTGTGTTGGGTCTTCAGTTCGTGCGAGGGCTTTCTCTGGTTACGGCAAGTGGGGGCCACTCTTCATCGCGGTACGGGGACCGCTCTTCATCGCGGTGCGCGGGCCTTTCACCATCGCGGCCCCTCCCGTTGCGGGGCACAGGCTCCAGACGCGCAGGCTCAGCAGCTGTGGCTCACGGACCCAGCTGCTCCGTGGCATGTGGGATCTTCCCAGACCAGGGCTCGAACCCGTGTCCCCTGCATTAGCAGGCAGATTCTCAACCACTGCGCCACCAGGGAAGCCCTGATGAATAGTATTTTATTATATGTATATACCACATTTTATTTATCCATTCATCAGTTGACAGACATTGGGTTGTTTTTACTTTTTAACTATTATGAATAATGCTGCCATGAACATTTATGTACAAGTTTTTGTAAGGACATATGTATGTTTTGAGTTTTGCTAACACTTTTTATTATCTCTGTTTTTCATTTTAGCCATCCTAGTGAGGGTAAAATGATATCTCACTGTGGCTGTGATTTGTATTTTTCTAATTACTTATGACATTGAGCATCTTTTCATGTGCTTATTGGCTATTTGTATATCTTTGTTAAAGAAATGTCAATTCAAATCCTTTGCCCTTTTTTAAAATTGGATTTTTTTTTATTATTGAGTTGTAAGTGTTCTTTACATATTCTGAATACAAGTTCCTTATCAAGTATATGATTTGCAAATATTTTCTTCCATTCTGAGGATCATCTTCTTACTTTCTTGATGGTGTTCTTTGAAACAAAAGTTTTTCATTTTGATGAGTCCAATTTTCCTATTCTTCTTTTTTTTTTTTTTTTTAAATTTTTTTTTTATAGCTACTTTATTTATTTATTTATTTATTTTTGGCTGTGTTGGGTCTTCGGTTCGTGCGAGGGCTTTCTCCAGTTGCGGCAAGTGGGGGCCACTCTTCATCGTGGTGCGGGGACCACTCTTCATCGCGGTGCGCGGGCCTCTCACCATCGCAGCCCCTCCCACTGCGGGGCACAGGCTCCAGACGCGCAGGCTCAGCAGCCGTGGCCCACGGGCCCAGCCGCTCCGCGGCATGTGGGATCTTCCCAGACCAGGGCTCGAACCCGTGTCCCCCGCATTAGCAGGCAGATTCTCAACCACTGCGCCACCAGGGAAGCCCTTCCTATTCTTCTTGTATTTTCTCCATTCTGTTTCCAAGATTTTGAATCATCTTTACCATCATTACTCTGAATCCTTTTTCATGTAGACTGCCTATTTCCTCTTCATTTGTTTGGTCTGGTGGGTTTTTACCTTGCTCCTTCATCTGCTGCATATTTCTCTGTCTTCTCATTTTGTTTAACTTACTTTGTTTGGGGTCTCCTCCTCGCAGGCTGCAAGTTCATAGTTCCCATTGTTTTTGGTGTTTGCCCCCAGTGGGTGAGGTTGGTTCAGTGGCTTGTGTAGGCTTCCTGGTGGAGGGGACTGGTGCCTGTGTTCTGGTGGGTGGGGCTGAATCTTGTCTTTCTGGTGGGCAGGGCCGCATCCAGCGGTGTGTTTTGGGGGTGTCTGTGAACTTAGTATGATTTTAGGCAGCCTCTCTGCTAATGGGTGGGGTTGTGTTCCTGTCTTGCTAGTTGTTTGGCATGGGATGTCCAGCACTGGAGCTTGCTGGCCTTTGGGTGGAGCTGGGTCTTAGCATTGAGATGGAGATTTCTGGGAGAACTCTCGCTGATTGATATTACGTGGGGCCAGGAGGTCTCTGGTGGTCCAATGTCCTGAACTCGGCTCTCCCACCTCGGAGGCTCAGGCCTGACACCAGGCCTCATGTCAGGCCTGAGCCTGTCAGCCACACAGCCAGGTACGTGGGGATTTTCTTGCCTTTTGGGAAGTCTGAGGTCTTCTGCCAGTGTTCAGTAGGTGTTCTGTAGGAATTGTTCCACATGTAGATGTATTTTTGATGTATATGTGGGGAGGAAGGTGATCTCTACGTCTTACTCGTCCGCCATCTTGAAGGTCCCCCTGCAATAGGAGACTCCACTGTAGACACCAACCTCCGCAAGAGCTAGAGGTGCAGAGGCATTTTTTTCAGAGGGTTTGCAGCTTGCTGGAACGGCAGAAAGGGAGAAAAAGAGAAGATCCTCTAGGGCAAGGGAGGAGAAGTAAGACCCACAACTGCAACCACCATCACTTTCGGGACTGGGCCCAATTTACCTATTCTTCTTTTGTCACTTACTCTTTTGGTGTTACATTTAAGAAACCATTGCTTAATCCAAAGTCAGGAAGATTTACTCCTATGTTTTCTTCTAAAAATTTTGTAGTTTTAGCTCTTACATTCAGGTCAATGATTCATTTATGGTTAATTTTTATGTGTAGTGTGAGATAGGGGGTCCAACTTCATTCTTTTGAGTGTACTTATCCAGCTGTCGCAGTATCATTTGTTGAAAAGACTCATGTTTCCCTATTGAATTGTCCTGGCACCCTTGAAAAAAATCATTTGACCATAAATGTAAGAGTGTATTTCTGGACCCTTAATTCTTTTTTTTTTTTTAAAAAGAATTTTCACTCCAAAGATAAAAAAGTAATAAAGAGGCAGAGAATCACATAGTTATGCACTAATTAGATTAAGCATACTGATAATATTCCTTTGAAGTTGTAGATGACAAATTTTTCCCTTTTACTTTCTTTTTTTTAATTACATTATGATTTTGTTAGTATTAAAATATAACAAAAATTAAAACATAAAGTTATCACATACAGTGCTAGATTAACATTTAAATACAACACATAAAAAATCACAAAATAAGAAATGAAAAAACAAAAACCAGGTAAGATTTATTTACACAACAGTGTAAAGCAACTATACTCCAATTAAAAAAAAAAAAAGATTTATTTAATGTGGTAGGTGTGCTTGCCTGTTCATAAGTTCATTCCAGTCTGGAACACAGGAGGATAATGCTACTCGCATATCTGCTGCACCATTTAATCCATTCCTTTCCTTTGTTTTTTCTGGGTTAAGACTGAAAATCCTAGTTCACACAAACTAGTTGTTGTGAATGGTAATAAGAGCAGCATACTCTTTCGACTTATCAAAGGAAAGTCTTCCTTTATCTTAATCCAAAATGCGATATACTTAATGTTTCATAATTCTTCAATGTATATGAAGAACTGAGCTGCAATAATTCATTTTCTTCTTCAGGCACCAAGTTGAACTCAATTATTGATTCTGGGTTTCAAAAAGCGAATGCATATTTTACCCAACAATTTTGTCTTAGTGTTTCAAATTTCTCTTCTGGGAATAAGTGGTTAAAAGTTTGACATAGAGAAGTGAGCTGCAACAACATCTCTAGTATTATTTCTTCCAAAATGTTTTCATTAATAACATTCTCTTCGATGTGCTGCAAAATCCTTGGAATCATGTAGAAGCTAGGATGGTTGCTTTTTTTTTTTTTTAACATCATTATTGGAGTATAATTGCTTTACAATGGTGTGTTAGTTTCTGCTTTATAACAAAGTGGATCAGCTATGCATATATATATATATCCCCATATCTCCTCCCTCTCGCATCTCCCTCTCACCCTCCCTATCCCACCCCTCTAGGTGGTCACAAAGCACCGAGCTGCTCTCCCTGTGCTATATGGCTGCTTCCCACTACTATTTTAAATTTGGTAGTGTATATATGTCCATGCCACTCTCTCACTTCATCCCAGCTTACCCTTCTCCCTCCCTGTGTCCTCAAGTCCATTCTCTACATCTGTGTCTTTATTCCTGTCCTGCCCCTTGGTTCTTCAGAACCTTTTTTTTTTTTTTAGATTCCATATATATATGTTAGCATGTGGTATTTGTTTTTCTCTTTCTGACTTACTTCACTCTGTATGAGAGACTCTAGATCCATCCACCTCACTACAAATAACTCAATTTCATTTCGTTTTATGGCTGAGTAATATTCCATTGTATATACGTGCCGCATCTTCTTTATCCATTCATCTGTCGATGGACACTTAGGTTGCTTCCATGTCCTGGCTATTGTAAATAGAGCTGCAATGAGCATTGTGGTACATGACTCTTTTTGAATTATGGTTTTCTCAGGATATATGCCCAGTAGTGGGATTGCTGGGTCATATGTTAGTTCTATTTTTAGTTTTTTAAGGAACCTCCATACTGTTCTCCATAGTGGCTGTATCAATTTACGTTCCCACCAACAGTGCAAGAGGGTTCCCTTTTCTCCACACCCTCTCCAGCATTTATTGTTTATAGATTTTTTGATGATGGCCATTCTGACCGGTGTGAGATGATATCTCATTGTAGTTTTGATTTGCATTTCTCTAATGATTAATGATGTTGAGCATCCTTTCATGTGTTTGTTGGCAATCTGTATATCTTCTTTGGAGAAATGTCTATTTAGGTCTTCTGCCCATTTTTGGATTGGGTTGTTTGTTTTTTTGATATTGAGCTGCATGAACTGCTTGTAAATTTGGGAGATTAATCCTTTGTCAGTTGCTTCATTTGCAAATATTTTCTCCCATTCTGAGGGTTGTCTTTTGGTCTTGTTTATGGTTTCCTTTGCTGTGCAAAAGCTTTTAAGTTTCATTACGTCCCATTTGTTTATTTTTGTTTTTATTTCCATTTCTCTAGGAAGTGGGTCAAAAAGGATCTTGCTGTGATTTATGTCTTAGAGCGTTCTGCCTATGTTTTCCTCTAAGAGTTTTACAGTGTCTGGCCTTACATTTAGGTCTTTAATCCATTTTGAGTTTATTTTTGTGTATGGTGTTAGGGAGTGTTCTAATTTCATACTTTTACATGTTTCTGTCCAGTTTTCCCAGCACCACTTATTGAAGAGGCTGTCTTTTCTCCACTGTATATTCTTGCCTCCTTTATCAAAAATAAGGTGACCATATGTGCGTGGGTTTATCTCTGGGCTTTCTATCCTGTTCTGTTGATCTATATTTCTGTTTTTGTGCCAATCCCATACTGTCTTGATTACTGTAGCTTTGTAGTATAGTCTGAAGTCAAGGAGCCTGATTCCTCAGCTCTGTTTTTCTTTCTCAAGATTGCTTTGGCTATTCGGGGTCTTTTGTGTCTCCATACAAATTGTGAAATTTTTTGTTCTAGTTCTGTGAAAAATGCCAGTGGTAGTTTGATAGGGATTGCATTGAATCTGTAGATTGCTTTGGGTAGTATAGTCATTTTCACAATGTTGATTCTTCCAATCCAGGAAGATGGTATATCTCTCCATCTGTTTGTATCATCTTTAATTTCTTTCATCAGTGTCTTGTAGTGTTCTGCATGCAGGTCTTTTGTCTCCTTAGGTAGGTTTATTCCTAGGTATTTTATTCTTTTTGTTGCAATGCTAAATGGGAGTGTTTCCTTAATTTCTCTTTCAGATTTTTCATCATTAGTGTATAGAAATGCAAGAGATTTCTGTACATTAATTTTGTATCCTGCTACTTTACCAAATTCATTGATTAGCTCTAGTACTTTTCTGGAAGCATCTTTAGGATTCTCTATGTATAGTATCATGTCATCTGCAAACAGTGACAGCTTTACTTCTTCTTTTCCAATTTGAATTCCTTTTGTTTCCTTTTCTTCTCTGATTACTGTGGCTAGGTCTTCCAAAACTATATTGAATAATAGTGGTGAGAGTGGGCAACCTTGTCTTGTTGCTGATCTTAGTGGAAATGGTTTCAGTTTTTCACCATTGAGCACGATGTTGGCTGTGGGTTTGTTATATATGGCCTTTATTATGTTGAGGTAAGTTCCCTCTGTGCCTACTTTCTGGAGGGTTTTTATCATAAATGAATGTTGAATTTTGTCGAAAGCTTTTTCTGCATCTATTGAGATGATCTTATGGTTTTTATCCTTCAATTTTTGAATATGGTGTATCACATTGATTGATTTGTGTATATTGAAGAATCCTTGAATTCTTGGGATAAACCCCACTTGATCATGTTGTATGATCCTTTTCATGTGCTGTTGGATTCTGTTTGCTAGTATTTTGTTGAGGATTTTTGCATCTATGTTCATCAGGGTTATTGGCCTGTAGTTTTCTTTCTTTGTGACATCTTTGTCTGGTTTTGGTATCAGGGTGATGGTGGCCTCGTAGAATGAGTTTGGGAATGTTCCTCCCTCTGCTATGTTTTGGAAGAGTTTGAGAAGGATGGGTGTTAGCTCTTCTCTAAATGTTTGATAGAATTCACCTGTGAAGCCATCTGCTCCTGGGCTTTTGTTTGTTGGAAGATTTTTAATCACAGTTTCAATTTCAGTGCTTGTGACTGGTCTGTTTCTATTTTCTATTTCTTCCTGGTTCAGTCTTGGAAGGTTGTGCTTTTCTAAGAATTTGTCCATTTCTTCCAGGTTGTCCATTTTATTGGCATATAGTTGCTTGTAGTAATCTCTCATGATCCTTTATATATCTGCACTGTCAGTTGTTACTTCTTCTTTTTCATTTCTAATTCTGTTGATTTGAGTCTTCTCCCTTTTTTTCTTGATGAGTCTGGCTACTGGTTTATCAATTTTGTTTATCTTCTCAAAGAACCAGTTTTTAGTTTTATTCATCTTTGGTATCATTTCCTTCATTTCTTTTTCACTTATTTCCAATCTGATCTTTATGATTTCTTTCCTTCTGCTAACTTTGGGGGTTTTTTGTTCTTCGGGTGTAAGGTTAGGTTTTTTATTTGAGATTTTTCTTGTTTCTTGAGGTAGGACTGTATTGCTATAAACTTGCCTCTTAAAACTGCTTTTGCTGCATCCCATAGGTTTTGGGTCATCGTGTCTTCATTGTCATTTGTTTCTAGGTATTTTTTGATTTCCTGTTTGATTTCTTCAGTGATCTCTTGGTTATTTAGTAGCATATTGTTTAACCTCCATGTGTTTGTATGTTTTACAGTTTTTTTTCCTGTAATTGATATCTAGTCTCATAGCATTGTGGTCAGAAAAGATACTTGATATGATTTCAGTTTTCTTAAATTTACCAAGGCTTGATTTGTGACCCAAGATATGATCTATCTTGGAGAATGTTCCATGAGCACTTGAGAAGAAAGTGTATTCTGTTGTTTTCAGATGGAATGTCCTGTATATATCACTTATGGACCCTTAATTCTATTCCATTGATCTGTATGTTTGTTTTTATGCCAGTACCACTGTGTTTTGATTATTGTAGAGTTATGGTAAGTTTTGAAATTAAAAAGTATGAGTCTTCCAACTTTGTTCTTCTTTTTCAAAATTGCTTCATCTATTTTGGGTCCCTTGCATTTTCATATGAATTTTAGGATCAGCTTGTCAATTTCTGCAAAAAAAAAAGCCATTTGAGATTTTGACAGGGATTGCGTTGAATCTGTAGATCAGTGTGAGTACTATTGTCATCTTAACAATATTAAGTCTTCTAATTGATGAATATGGGAAGTCTTTTCATTTATTTGTGTCTTTTTAAATTTCAACAATATTTTGCAGTTTTCAGTGTACAGGTTCTGTATTTCTTTTGTTAAATTAAATCCATAATATTTTATTCTTTTTTATATTATTATAAATGGAATTGTTTTCTTAATTTCATTTTCAGTATTCATTACTAGTATATAGAAATACAGTTGATCTTTTGTCTTGCAACCTTTCTAAACTTGTAAATAGTTTACTTGTGTGTATATGTATGTATTCCTTAAGATCTTCTATATAAAAGATTATGTCATCTGCAAATAGAAATGAATTTACCACTCTCTTTTCATTCTGCATACCTTTTATTACTTTTTCTTGCCTAATTGCCCTAACTAGACCCTCTAGTACAAAGTTGAATAGAAATGGTGAGAGTGGATATTATTGTCTTATTCCTGATCTTAAGAGGAAAGCTTTCAATCTTAAACCATGAAGTATGATGTTAGCTATGAGTTTTTCTTACATAATTTTTACCAGGTTGAGGACATTCCCTTCTGTTCCTAGCTTTTTGATGATTTTATCATGAAGGGGTTTCAGATTTTATCTGTATGTAATACTCTTCGGCATTTTTTTTTTTTTCACTTAACAGTATATCCTGGAAATCACTCCAGATCTGTTCATAGAGATTTTCCCCCCATTTTTAAAAACAGCTGTATAGTTTTCTCTTGTATGTATATACTTGTGAATGTAACTTAAGTGTAAAATTAAATATGACAGGGGCTTCCCTGGTGGCGCAGTGGTTAAGAATCCACTTGCCAATGCAGGGGACACGGGTTTGAGCCCTGGTCCGGGAAGATCCCACATGCCACGGAGCAACTAAGCCCGTGTGCCACAACTACTGAAGCCCTTGTGCCTAGAGCCCGTGCTCCACAACAAGAGAAGCCACCACAATGAGAAGCCTGCGCACTGCAACGAAGAGTAGCCCCCACTCACCGCAACTAGAAAAAACCCACACGCAGCAACAAAGACATAGTGCAGCCAAAAATAAATTTTAAAAAAATTAAATATGACTTTAGGAAGTCAACTTTCCAGATGGTTCTTAAACATTCTTTAAGCTTAATGAATTCTGTATAGCTCACCACATTTACCACTTAGCACAATTTATTTGCCTCTATTTCTCTATTTTTACTCTTTACATTAATAAATGAGTATAAGTTTATGAGTATGGCAAGAATACTCAATCCCCACTTCTACTGCCAAATACTAATGCCCATAGAAATCAAATACTGAAGTAGAAAATAGGGATAGAGTGAGTTGTATTGATTTTTAAAAATTCAACGCACCAAATCTTAATTCAGTACCTACTTTAAGTTAGGCTCATCAGATAATACTGAGGTACGATTCATACTCCTGAGGAACTTACGTCTGGTGTATAAAAGGGGGAGAGGCTCATAAGTGGTTCAAATACAAGGAATAGTAGAGGTTCAACAAGCTATAGAAGGAATTTAAATAAAAGAGAGGTCACATCTGGGGAGCCAGGAAGGGCAGCACAGAGTGGCGGGGGGGGCATTTGGGAAAACCTGAAGGATGAGTTTTTTGACTGGTAGAGATGACCCTTCAGATACTCAAGCATAGTATGAAAGAGCAGATGAGTACTAGGAAAAAATGGGGAGCCCAGCTTGACCCCACCTGTGATTTTCATGCATAGTTGACATATGGAATTTTTTATTCAGTTAACTTAATCTTATGAAGAATACCAATATGTAAGACAGATGTAAGTGGGGTTTTCCAGATTGAGAGGCTTATAAGTCACTCCCTGAGATTCATCCAGGAAGCAAATGGTAAAAGTCACTGGATAGGAGGACAGAGCAGGGTGGGAAGGCATTAGAGTAATAGCCTGGAAAGACTCACAGCACAAGGAGGGGTAGGAAGGCATTAGGGTTATTTATATACATATGAATATGTGAATATATATAGTAATATATATGTGTGTATATTTATATACTCTTCTACAAATGTGGGACAGAAGAGGTCTAATGATATAGTAAGGAGGGATAAATGATGGAGACATCGAGAGGGAACAAGAGGAAGGGAAAGGAGGAAGGAAGGAAAGAGACAGAGAGAGAATAAAATTGTTACTGTTATCAAAGCCAAAGATGGAGAGTGTTTCAAGAAGAAATGAGTCACCATGGAAGAGGTACAGATGGCAAATAAGCACATAAGACAATGTTCAAAAGCATTAGTTTTTAGAGAAATGCAATTAAAACCCCAGTGAGCAACAACTGCATACCCACTAGAATGGTTAAAATTTAAACTAGCTATTCTGAGTCTTGGCAGGATGTGGAGGATCTGGAACTCTAATACACTGCTGATGGGAATGCAAAATTGTCAGTTACCTTGGAACACAGTTTGGCAGTTTCTTAGAAAGTTAAACATATATTTACCATATGATTCAGCCATTTTACTCCTAGGTATTAAGAGAAATGAAAGCACACGTCCATACAAAGACATACGTAAATGTTTATAGCAGCTTTATTTAAAATAGCCAAGAACTGGAAAAAAACCCAAATATCCATCACCAGGTGAATGGACAAACAAATTGTGGTATATTTGTACAATGGAGTATTACTCAGCAATACAAAGAAATGAATTATTGACATCTACAACAATATGGATGAAGGCAGACCAAAAAAAGAATATATACTGCATGATTCCATTTATATAAAATTCTAGGAAATGCATTCTAATCTATAGTTGCAGAAAGCAGAGCAGTGGTTGCTTGAGGAAGGGGGCTGGGTGGGAGGGATGGCTCTGGTCATTATTTTGATTGCAGTAATGGTTTCACAGTTGTATACATATGCCCAAACTTATCTAACTGTACACTTTAAGTATGTGTTGTTTATTGAATGTCAATTATACCTAAATAAAGTTATTATTTTTAGGAGGAGGAAGAGGTGAAAGAGCAGGAGGGAGAGGAGGAAGAAGTTGATAGAGTTAAATGTAGAGGGAAGAACCAGAAGAGTAGGAATTAAAATGAGGCTATTTTATATTCTCAAAAGTTCATTGCTGACTCTGAGAGAGCAGTTCTAAGGGGGTTAGAGTGAAAGCCAGACTGCCAGAGTTAAGGAGTGAGAGAATGATAGAAGTGTAGAAGTAGGGTATATTTACAGCTCCTGCATTAGTCTGCTGGGGCAGCCATACCAAAATACCATATACTGGGTGGCTTAAACAACAGGAATTTATTTTTTCATAGTTCTGGAGGCTAGAAGTTCAAGATCAAGGAGCCAACATGATCAGCTTCTAGTGAGAGCTCTCTTCCTTGCAGATGTCTGCATTTTCACTGTCCTCACAAGGCAGAGAGAGAGAAAGTTCTGGTGTCTCTTCCTCCTCTTATATGGACACCAGCCCTATCAGGTTCGGGCCCCACCCTTATGACCTCATCTAACCCTAATTACCTCCCAAAGGCCCCATTTCCAAATACCATCACTGGGGGTTAGGGCTTCAACGTAAGAATTTAGGAGGAGACACAAGCATTTAGTCCATAATAACTCTTTAAGAAGTTGGGTCAGAATTGAAGAGGAAGCTTGAGGGGCCAGAGAATTAAGAATAAAATAGATGTGATCATATTTGTAGGAAGGGACTGGAAAAAAGGAAGAAATTGAGGATAGAAACAAAAGATGGTCATGGTTGGGATTTTGAGTGCAACTTGAGGGAGTCAAGGATTTAAGGGTTCAACTTAGCAGCTTCTATGGTCCAGGCAAGGCGGTGAGCTAAGTGATGGATATACCTGAGCTCATGGATCCTCTCAGCAGCCCTAGGAGATGGAGGACATCATCCCCTTTTTCTAGGTGAGGAAACAGGTTTTGAAAGGTTAGGGAACAGAGCCAAGATCACCAGCTGAGTGTCAGCACTAGGATCTGATTACAGAGCTTATTTTCTTCCCTCTTAGCTTACTCATAGCCTTTCGAAGACCTCTTGAGTCTTCTAAACTGGTATATTCTACTATTTCCAGGAGACTGGGATAGCCCAAGAGTCTTCAGAAAAAGTCAAGATGGGAACTTTAGCCTTTTTAAACCCAGATTTTTTTTTGTCTCATTTTCCTTAAGTGTCCTTAGTAATTCAGCTATGGAGAACTTATTTCTTTCTTTGAAGAATAGTCTTTCCTTTGAAGGCTTAATATTTTTCTTTTAGTTAGTATTTTAGAAAAATGTTAAAGAATTCCATCCATCATGCCCTGTAGCTCCATAACCAATAGGAATATTGGAAGATACAGATTTCCCTTTTTTTCTTCCCCCTCTTCCTTCCCCACCCTCCCTCCACCTCTCCCTCCCTCATTATTACATTGTGCAGGGCAGCATATACAACCCACCTCCATCTGCTTAGGCTATACAAGAATGGGCACCCTGAGATGATTTTTCAGATCTTGCAGCCATGAAGTTCATCAGCTGTATTTCTTGAGAGGGCACTATACAAAGCACTCCAACTAGCCACCTTGTAAAATGGAGAGTTTTTTCTCAGAGCACCTTAGACAACTCTATTCTGGAAATAGTCACACTTAGTGCCTCACCCCTTCATTGTGCAAAATGGTATCTCTCTTCTGTTCGCTCCCTTACTCTCTCCTCTCCTCCCCTTCTCTTCTCTCCCTTCCACTCCCTCCCACCCCCAGTGTATCCAGCCATTTACATGTATTTGGGGTCAGTTATGGCTGTGAGATAATTTTACAGTCAGTACCACAGGACTTAAAATCCAACAAATTTAATTCACTTTGGTTTGAAATATTTTAGGAAATAAGTTCAGGTCTGAGAAATCATAGTGGAATGGGTCCAACCAGAAGAAGAAATTCCAGAATTGTGAATGGCATAGAAAGCATGCTGTTAGCCGCAACTCCAAAAGTTCCAGACACACTTATTCATCCTTCAGAAAGATTCCAGGCTACCAAAAGGTACTGCATTGGGGTGGCGGTGAAGGGTTGTTTATAATAACAAAAGTATCCTCTTTCAAGTCAGTTAATAACAGTATTATGGGATTGAAGGATGCCTAAACTCCCAGAGTCACCAGCATGTGTTAAACTTTTAAGACCTTGTCTGAAAACGTTATAAAACACCGAGAAGGCTCAGCTCCTTCTAATATGCTCCAGTCTATGAAGGAGAGTCAACAGTTCCTAATTTCAAACTCTTTTCTCTTCTCCCTCTTCTCCTTTTTCTTTCTCTTCCCTTCTTCCCCTCCTTCTTCCCTCTCTCTATATTTTTCAAATTCCAACGAGGGTAGAACATAAGGAAGAAGAATATGAGCATGTCCAAATTTTCCACGTCTATCTTAAACAGAAAAGCACAGAACTACCCTCACTATTCTAACAAGGGTTTTTCCATTGCTTAGAATAATAGAATGGTACATTGCTAGAGAGGCACGGCCTCTACAGACATATATCTATAAACCAGGGTTTCCCTATTATATCATGATCTCGTATTCTGTAATAATTTGTATTACAGAATATGAGATTTGTATTCTGTAATAATTATGAATACTCTGAATATTTTATTGAGGCATACCAATGAGACTCTAGTCTAATTCTGGCAAATTTAGAATGAAAAAAAAATAACAGGCAAAGCTACTCTACTCCTCAAGATGCCATTAATCTGACACATGGCCAGAGTTTGAGTGCTCTAAATTCACATTCCCAGTGTGTGGATGGGAGATTTAAGACCAATGTGTCTAGTCAAGAGGACCCTTAGGAGGCCACTTCAGTCCAGGTACCCCTACAGTTCAGACCAGGAGGGCACAAAGGGACCTTGGGAGTACAAACACTGGGCCAGGCTATGAAGTTTGGGAGTGAGGAGGGACTGACGATGCATGCTTCAGGCACATGGTGGTCCCCAGCAAGGATGGTGACATATCAGCATCCCCAGTGAATATAAGAGAAACACTTGGAGCAGGTAAGAACCACAGAAACAGAGCCACCTGATCTCCTGCTGCAGTGCCCAGTATGCAGCCCCAGGTGTTCCTGTCCACCAGAATCTTATTGTTATATGTCCATTTACCTCCTGCCTTGGGCTCACATGTCTCTGTTCACTTGTCAGGGCTCTGGAAGCTTTCGTGTCTGTTCAACTAGAAAAGGTGGGGCTGCGGGACATGATGCTGAATGCCTTCCTCCTCAGGAAACAAGCCATGGCTGACAGAATGAAGAACCTCGTGAGTGTAGTAAGAAGGGCTCCCTAAAGATCGCATCATCTTTTACATTTGAGCAAATAAAAATTCTTAACTTGGAACCTGTTGCTTTCAGCCTATTTGGATAGAACCATTGAAAATATAAAGAAATGAAAAAGAGTTCAATAAGAAATAGAAAGGAAGGAATTCAAGCTAATTGCAGTCTAGTTTTTAAAATATGTGCATTTTTCCAAGGGCACATTTTGTTTTGTCGCTTTCTAAGCAGAACTAGTTTCAGCACCTGCTCTGGAACATTTGACAACTCCTGAGTGACCCACAGGTGCTTAGGGGGTTTAGACAAGGTGCGCAAGGGCTCTTGCCATCAAATTCACCTGTTATCTTGGTTTTTCAGACACTACCACCATGTTTCTATTAAACAGTTTTATACTAACCTAATCTTTTGAAAAGTATTATGAAATTCAAACCTTTGTCAATTAAAAGTGTTGCTTAATTTTATGGATATTATTTCATTATTCATTAATTTTTTAATGAAGAAGTCCTTAGGCTAATACATAGTTATTTGGGAACGAAATGACAAGGTTTACAATCTCTAGGCTTTGTCCATACCTGTGACTGAAAAGGAAGGACTTCAATTTGCCTAATCAAGTTCTACAAATTGGATATGATGGAGGCTAGACCTTCTAGATTACTGCTGAGCAGTAATGGGGGCAAAGGACTCCTTTTGATAAGTAATTAAGTAAATTACTTTGATAAGTAAATTACTATTTTAACTAAAATATTCAAAAAATATTGACCAAGTGAAAAATATATTAGCTCATTAACTGCCCTTTAGGAATATCCAATGCCTATCAGATTAGAAAGGGTTCAGACAATATAATTGTCAGTTTTGTCAAGGTCTGGGATTTTAGCCTACTTATAAGCTAATAAGTTAGCCTGTTACTGTTATGAGGATGCTGGCAGAGGACACAAGACTCCTAGGTCAGAGACAAAGAACTTTGTTACTCACAGCAGAGCCAGCCTCATGAGCCTCATGTTTGTGTCATTTCCTTTTGCCTCCCAAGTCCCACAGGGGCAACATGGAGGAGCCTAGGTACACGGAGTTTTGTGTCACAGTTGAGTAACATTGAGCTTGGGAATCCATCTCTTTTATAGCAAACCTGCTCTTTTTTCTAGAGAGAGATGTTACCTCATCCCTCCAGACTGCTCTCTGCAAACATAATCCTGAGAAGTGGTTCAGGTAAAGAGTGGTAAGGGCCTTGAATTCTTGGCATACTCATAAGATGTGCTGGAGTAGGAAAGACCCACAGAGGAATATCTCCCAATAGGTTGACCTTCAGAAAGAATATCTCAGCTTGTGGCCTTCTCCTCCTTTAAGTTAGCTATAAGTTTGTACAGATGTATTAGCTTGGGGAATTCTTATAGCCAACTGTCTAATAGGAAAACTGTCATTCTCTTTGATCACAGGATGTAATTGGGAAAGTCAAGAGAGACGTTATAGTTGAATATTGCCAGAAGTAAGTATAGTATATGTGAACTACACAGACTGATTTATGACTCTGAACTCAATAAACAACAGTATTATACAGAAATCCATACAATTAATCAGCTGGTTTGTGTTTAAATAAGCCACAGTCCTACTGGATAAAAGCAAATTAAACTGTCTTCTGACACACACAGGAAGCAGTATCAGAAGTGACAGCTAAGAGACACTTGGAAGAGATCCATGCCTCTGCCTTCAGACAATAGCAACCTGACCAAGACAGAAGTTTCTTCTTGACAGAGGTCCTCTATTCTCTTTGAAAAGTCTCCAGGGACTTATATCCTGGAACTTCCGTGAGAGATGGAACAACTTGGATTCACCTCTGCACGTCATCTCTTCTTCTGACTTTTTAGATTCAACCGCCACATGTCTCACTATGCTGTTCGGGGGCAGATCATGGCGTACTGCAACAGCCTGAGAGCCCTGCTGGACGATTTCCCTACCATCAGAGATACCTTTTTCGTGGTGGGACAACCACAAGAAAAGAAGGGGTCGAGGGACTCCAAGGAGAGCCTCAAGACTGACCCCAGGTGCAGAATTTTCTTTAGAGCTTGTTATTCCCCCTCCCCATCCCACTTCTCCTAGGGGAGAGGTTTGTTAAGTTTGGTATGGAAATCTTGCTCCCTTTAACATATTTAACCTTGATCTTCTGGTCCAGAAGGGGAAAAGAAAGAGCTAACACTCCAAGAATAAGCATATCTTTGTATTTGAACGCAAAAGGAGTTCTTTGTTTATGGGCTGTTTGACTGCTTTTTCAATCTATGAAGTTTCGTTTACCTCTGGAGTACCCAGAGATTTTCATCAGTCACAGCCTTTTACATAAGCCAGCATCTAAAATAAGCAAACAAATAAGTAAACTTAATCTGGAACTGTTCTGGCTTCAAATATTTTACTCAGTGGAGTAGAAGAAATATTCAGGAAAAAACAAAACAAAACAAAACAGTGATACTCCAGTGCTTTGGATAAATCAGTGTCCTTCTGCACTTCACTGATAGAGAAAAATATATATATGTAGAATGATATTAAGTGATAAGAGTGGAGCTGCTTCCATACCTCCTTATCATGCCTTAACCAGTTTTCCAGATGTTCGTAATTCAGCCTACCTAGAGTTCATTCACTTGGATGGAGGAGTTGGCATACCTGTGTTGTAAGTAATCAAATTTCCTTTGAGGAAAAGAAGGGGGTATTACACAGTTACACAGCCTCCAAGAGGGAGCAAAAATACCCTATAGGGTGAGCTGCCTTCCCTCCTTACTCTTTCCCTTTTGGCGTGGCACAGAGTTTAGTTCTGAGTAAGAGTAATAATAAATATGATCACAGAACAGAGAGATGGAAGGGAATTGAAAGACCATTTGTATCAGACCACTCTTTCACTCACTTATCATTCATGGATTATTCAACCATTATTTGTTCAGTATTTACTTAGTACCAAGCACTTTGTTATGTATACTGGAGTTACAAAGGTGAGTAAGTCATTTTGACTCTGGCAATAAATTCAGTCTAGTGGAGGAAATCTCTACAAGCAAGTCACTTCAAAGATTTCAAAGATAACATGTTAGAGTTATGTGAAAATCCTGTGAGGACACAAAAGAGGAAGTGTTAAACTCTAGCCCAGGGCCTCAGGGAGAAAGTCAAAGAAGAGGTGACAGGTAAGTTGGAGTTCACCAAGGAAAAGGTGATGATATAACAGACTAGAGAATGCTAGAGAATCAAAGAAGTTAAGTCTCTGCCCTTGGCTGACTGATAGCTGGCTATCAAAATAGTGGCCAGTTTGACCTTGATACTTATAAGGTGACCAGTTTGTGGATTACCAGTGTTTTGTCTCATGAGCCCAGTCAGTACATTCACTTGGGTAGAATTCAGGATTTACCTAATGGAAGAATGCATTAGAGAGAGAAGCAGGGAAAAAATTCCTCAGGAGACGTATAATTTTGCTGAAAGTTTGACTGGACATCTATTGCCCAGTGAGGCCGAAGTGCATCTTTCTTTCATATAAAAACATCACAGGATAATCCTCTAAGACTTCTTAGTTCCATTTTCTCATCCACCCAATAGCCATGTCAACCATTTATAAACCCAACCTACATTTGGATCAAATTTTTAAAATAGTTTACAGAACTCTAACCGTGAGTTCACTGCCTTCTTATTTAGGATAAATGGATTACGGAAGTCTATTTTGGTTTCTGATCTGTTTTATTTGCAGCCACCAAATAAGGAGGTCAAGATGTAGAGAGGGAAAAAAAAAAATCTCTCCAACTTGCAGGTTTTGCTCTATTCCGTTATTGGGTTTTTTTGTTCATTTTTTTGTTGTTGTTGTTGTTGTTTGTAGATGATGTGTGTTACCTAAAGATTAAGGGAAACAGTCATTTAAGGGGGAGAGGCTAGAGCCCTAAATCATCTGGTCAGTTAATGTGTGATCATTTCAGGACAGGGCTTTGGTCTAGGAAAGTGTGAGCAAAGGGAGTGCCCACCCAGAGCCCAAGTCATATAGTCAGGCAGTGGATGAACAGCAACTGATACAGATTCAGCAATTCTCCACTACCCCCATCTCCTGCTTCCTAAAATCTCTAGATTTTAATATGTCCCTTTTAATACACTCACATGAAATGGAGCATGGAGAAAGGAAGTTCTGTCTTCTGTGGAAGTTTGGAAAAGGTACTGTATATAATTCTAACGCTAACCCTAACCCTAACTCCAAAGTCTATGATTCCATGCATTGAGTATTAATAAGAAATGAACCTCAGCCACAAGAAGGTATAGTAGAGAGAGCCATGCCCGAGAATTAGAATGTTGGACTTTACCCGGCTCAGTCATAAGTTGTTCTGAGGTCTTGGGCAAATCACTTTTCTTCAATCTCTGGATTTCAACTTTCCATCAAATAAGTGAGGAGATTGAAGCAGCTCTCTGAAGTTAAACATGCTAAGTTTCTTAGTGCTAAATTGTCTAGAGCTTTATTCCAAGGAATAGGACTGCTCAGGAAAGACTTGCTGGGAAGGGAGCCATCTGGGAATGTTCATGAAATGATCGATGGGAATCATCCCAGGTCAAGATTAACTAGAGATAAAGGGACAGAGTTGAGGAATGAGGGTCATGGAGAACAGAGGTCCTCACCTTATTCCTAAAATAAGGAGTTGTGTTAGATCAAGGATAAGAAATGTTTTATTTTAAATGTCAATTCTGTGTCCTGCTGTATTAGTGTCCTGCTGAGGACTCTAAGACATCCCAAGCTTGTGAGATTGTTGTGATTGATTGGCAGTGTCATACCATTGTCAAGGAAAGGGAGAAAGGAGGCCTCTCTGCTTGTGTTTGCCATCCCCTTGATGAGAAGAACCCCATAAATTCTGTAGGTTTAAAATTCTAAGATGCTACTTAATCCTTAAAGGCTGTAACATACTGTTTAGTTTTAGCAGAGACACCCTGCCCCTAAACCAGAACCTAAATAGAATAGGAGCCAAAGGAAGCTCTCCTCCAAAGAATGATGCCCCTTGAGGGCTCTATGTCCTTCATGGCTCTAGAGGAGACTGGAGACTGGGATGACACTTGGCCACACTCCCAGGAGCCATGGCGCTGGCTGATAGAGGAGCGAAGAAGGGACAGAAAGAGAGGACACTAACATTCAAGCCCTTACTGTGTGACAGCCAGACCCACCACTATGCCACACTGCTGCTTTATGAGGATTAGAAGAAAGCACGGTTTCCCCCGGGCAGGGGTAGCCCCATGCCAGGGTGCAGAGCTTGGCAAGTAAAGTATAGGCTGGATCTCAGCCACTGCTGGTTGCCTCAGGGCACAATCTGAACAACAGTACATGGTAGCCTTGGTGCCAAGCACTGTATAGCAATGAATTAGACATGGTTCTTTCCCTTTAGGCAAGGGGAAATAGGCAATTACAGTACGTTGTGATAAAGAATAAAATTAAAGTATAATGAAAGCACTCACCAGGAAATATTCAGTATTATCTGAAGGATCAGGGAGGTGGGGATGAGGAGCTAGGTGTGCTTCAGGGAAGAGGGGACACTTAACCTGGGTCTTGAAGGATGACTAGTGTTTCAGGTGCACAAGGAAAAGAAATTCAGTGCAAGCTGGGAGACCCGCATGTGTAATGGCACAGAGATATGAGACAGCATGTGGACCTCCCAGTGGCTCCTGTCCAGGGTATGTGAGGATGAGTTGGGGAAGCAGAATGTACAGCACGAAGGGCAAGATCCAGAAGTCTGCCATTTGTCCTTCAACAAACAGGGAGAAGGGGGCAAGATGATTGTCAGTGACCATTTAGGGACCTACTAAAACTGTACAGACAGGAGATGTTTAGGAAGTGAAATCAGCTAGGCCAGGTGCTAGATTTAATGCAGAACTGAGTGAGGAGAAGGAAGAGGAATCTAGGATGTCACCCAGAGTCTCTGGCTTGGGTGAATAAAAAGATGGCAGTGTTGCTGTTGTTTAATGGGTACAGAGTTTCAGTTTTGGAATATGGAAAAAAAATTTTTCGGGACATAAATGGTGGTGATGGTTGCACAACAGTGTTAATGTACTTCATGCCACTGAAATGTGCACTTAAAACAGTTAAAATGGTAAATTTTATGTTATGTATGTTTTATCACATTTTATAATGGAGGAAAAAAAGAATGGTAATGCCATTAAGAGGAGAGATATGGAGGGGGAGATAATGAATCACAGCTCAGAAGCCCCTGTTGTGAATTTCTTCCCTTGGTCTCCCAACAAGTCTCAGACGCTTCTTATTCTGGATGTTTTCCACTTTCACATACTTCCATTCCTCCATGCTTCTATCATAGCATCATGCTCTCAGGTCTAGCTCCCTGTGGAATGTAAGATCCTTGAGGGCAGAGATTGTCTTCACTTCATATCCTGTGTGTGTGCCTGTGCCTTCGACCTTGGTTTGAAAGGGAGGATGGGGAGGGGAGAGTGAGCCCACAGGAAGTGGGGGCAGTTCCAGCCCCTTTAATTCAATTATGAAATAACAGACCATGTCATCATCTGCTGCTAGGAATTTGGTATGAGGCTTAAGGAAGACTTGGAGCTGATGAAAAAAGGAAATGGACATGAGAGCTGATCAAAGGAAAGAAAACCAATTTTCCCTGGCATGACATATCTCAGGCTGGAAACCATTTATTTGTTGTTGCATCAATGCAATTAGCGGTGTGATTTCCTCTAGCTGTGCTCAGCAGCATGCAACTAGAAGCAGAAAGCAGACCAGCTAGAGGGATCCAGAGCTGGGGTTTTGCTAGATAAGTGGGTCATGAGTACAAAAAAGCAGAGAACTGAAGGTGCTGGTGGGAGAGTAGTTCATGTGCTTGGCTGTGAGACCCAGTGTGGGTAGGGAAGGGAGTCGTGGGGGTCAGAATGGAACTGACAGACGGAAGGGGAGGCCAGAGGGCTGGATGACATTAAGGAGCATATTTTGTGGGGATGAAGGAGGTTTAGTGGGAGTGAATGAGTGAGAAAACTGGAAGAATAAAAGGTTGAGCTGGGAAGTAGGATATTTGAGTTTAAGTCTTTAGAGGTGATATGGTTCCAGGTGATGATAAGGTCTGGAGTGTGGCCCTGGAGTGGGCGGTGAAGGAGAATGGAGGTGAAGGGGGTGATGTTGAGCAGGTCAAGGAATTGTCAGGCCACTGAGTTGATGGGCCATCACAAGCGGGGAAGAATCCTCCTTGCAGGGCTGAGAACCAGGCTTTGCTCCTGCACTGAGCACCTAAAGCTTTCTGCTGCCCTCTCTGTCCCCCTTCAGTAGAGGGCTACCTGCTGCAGGCAGGGGTAGAAATGGCAGGAAATAACGGATGAGAAGGAAAGGATAACATTTGGTAGAGGGCCCTGTGGCTCCAGGAACACATGTGCTTCTCAGAGGCCAAGACTGAGTTCAGCCACACTGCTGCCAGCCCCATGGCCCACAGACCTGTGTGCTCAGACATGGGCCTTATGACTTTTTATTGTTGATAGTGTTTCCTTGGGGCACCTTCAAACAAATAATAGAGATAAGACGAGCTTAAGCTGGTTTTGACCTACTCCAGGACAGGATAGTCTGACTTTGTGGTTGCTGAAATAAGAGAAGTTCTCCAAACTAACACCACCATACTTTGTTCCTGAGCTTCAAATTACCTGATTAAAACCCTGAGACTTGAGACTACTCCAAGTAGAGTTTTAGTAATTTAAAAAGTTTCATATTCAGAATGTTTGATATCGAAAACATTCAGCCCTCAGTTAAAATGAATTACATTTTACTTTAAGAAATGGAAAGGGTCATCTGAGTCTCTCCTAAGGACCCAGAAATAATGACAGTCAAAAAATGCCCCTATGATTTCCAAAAGGCTCCCTAGAAGGTGAGACCCTCCCGTTGAGAGTCCTTGCTATAGACAATGGAGTGGGAATGGAAACTGGTACAAGAGAGCAATGGGATCAATAGGACCTGAGAGATAAGGAAGCATGTAAAAATGACTTCCTGGTTTCTGGTTTTGAGGACTTGGGTGTTGTGTTTCTTTTAACACAGGAGGAAGCCTGGGATCAGGGTGCGGATGGGGGTGAGGAGTTCAGTTCTTGCCTTTTTTGACTGAGGTGCCCTGAGGCACTGCCAGCCAAGGTGGAGCAAGTTGGGACTCTGGAGCTGTGGAAGGGCTTCAGAGGAGCTGGAGACATTCTGTTTCCCAGACCAGGTACCTGGGCTTGTGCGATTCCTTACACCAGACATACATGAATTATGTATTTGTAATGTAAACGAGTAACGAAGAGATAGCAGTACTGCTGCCTAAGAAATGATAAAGTATTTGGAGGAGGAACAAAGGAGAAAGAAGGAAAAGAGGACCAGAGTCTAGAGAACCTGGCAGGAAACGTGGTGGGGAGGGAAGGAAAATAGAGGCTGGTCTCCAGAGCCTGAATTCTAGAACTAGACAGACCTGCGCTTAAATCTCAACTTCATCTCTTAGGAGCTGGATAGGAAAGATCTACGTAACCTGGTAAGGCCTCAGTTTTCTCACCTGTGAAACAGGAACGACATAGGAACATCCCAAGGTTGTCGTAAGAATTAAGTGAGAAAATGTCACCCCAGGTATGGTGCTGGCACTTAATTTATGCCCTCCGCTTCCTTTCTTATCACACCTTTCCCTCCCCCCTGTGCCCACTCCTTCCTCCCAATACAGCTGAAGCTAAAACCAGCCCAGCTGCTCTTCTCCTGTTGAGTTATTTATAACTGTGGCCACTTGTGAGCAGCCTGAAAAAGGAGGACTGCTGCCCTTGGGTTTAGACGCTGGATGTGTGTGTCACCACAACGTGGGCTCTGGGGCTGTGGCTGGAGGGCGGTGGTATAATCTCACACCAGACGCCCCTTTTAGAAAGAGAAATGCTGTACTCCCGGAGTTTTCTTCTCACGCCACAGGAGGTTTCAGCCCCGGCCACCGCGATGTTTGCTGCCTGCTGACGGGAAAGTCTTCCTCAATTTATGGTTCATACCCCATCCTTCTGAAGTGCTGATTATGTTCAAAACTCTGCCTGAAAAGGTTTGTATTTTTTTATGGGTGCCAGAATGGAAATTGGCTGTTTTTATGTCCCACAGTTAAACATATCAATTTCAGAGAATATCTCTTGTGTTTTTTTCAGGAACACCTCATAACTGAAATCTCACAGCTCCTCATGTTTTTGCCTGCTTTATTATATTTTCCCTTGTGCCTCATTATTTCATAGTTCTGTTTCTCCATGGTCATTACTGAACACTAATTGGAGGTTCCGACATTCCTTATTAATCCTTAATTTCCTCCACAATGCCAAGAAAACCCCACCCTGATGTGCTGAAACTAAGGAGAGGTTGAGATTGCACTTAATCACGGTCATTAGCTGGTTCCTGTTTTTTGAGGGGTTCCTCTAAGTACCTCATTTACTGATAGAGGGTGACCATTAAAAAAGAGTAGTTATAGAAATACATAAAGCATTCAAGTATTAGTTAAATAAAATGCAATGTTGAAAATGGCAATTTGGGAACATTCTGATTTTTCTTTGTAAGTGAAAACCTGTTTAGCAATTTAGGTTTCTTACCCTTTCTTTTTTCCCCCAGGTTTATTGAGGTGTAATTAACAAATAAAATTGCATATATTTAAAGTGTACAGAATGATGATTTGATATACATATACATTGTGAAATGATTACCACAGTTAAGCTAATTAATACATTCATCACCTCACATAGTTACCTTTTCTTTTGGAGGTGAGAATGCTTGTCTAACTCTCTTAACAAATTTCAAGTATAAAATACAGTGTTATTAACTATAGTCACCATGCTGTACATTAGATCCTCAGAACTTATTTATCTTATAAAGTTTGTACCTTTTGACCAACATCAGCCCATCTCCCCCATCCCCTGGCAACCACCTTTCTATAAGTTTGACCTTTTCATTTTTATTAGATTCCACATATGAATGAGATCATACAGTGTATGTCTTTCTCTGTCTGGCTTATTTCACTTAGCATAATGTCATCCAAGTTTACCCATGTTGTTGTAAATGGCAAGGTTTTCTTCTTTTTTATGTCTAAGTAATATTCCTGTGTGTTTGCATGCATGTGTGTGTGACGTTTTCTTTATCCATTTATCCATCCACTGAACACTTAGGTTGTTTCCATATCTTGGCTATTGTGAGTGATGCTACATGGAAGTATGAGTAATCTCCTTGATATACCGATTTTATTTCCTTTGGATATATACCCAGAAGTGGGATTGCTGGATCATATGGTAATTTTACATGCAACAGAATGAAACTGAATCCCTATTTTAACACCAATCACAAAAATTAACTTCAGGTGGATTAAATACTTAACTGTAAGACTGGAAACCGTAAAATCAGAGAGGAAAACAGGGGAAAAGCTCTTTGACACCAGTCTTGGCAATGATTTTTTGGATACAACAACAAAAGCACAGGCAACAAAAGCAAAAATAAACAAGTGGGATAACATCAAACTAAAAGGTCTCTGCTAGTAAAGAAAAAATCAACAAAAGGAGAAGGCAACCTACATAATGGGAGAAAATATTTGCAAACTATATATCTGATAAGGGGATAATACCTAAAATATGTAAGGAACTCATATAACTCAATAGCAAAAGCAAAAACAAAACAAGAAAAACAATTTTTAAACCAATAATCCGATTTTAAAATGGTCAAAGGACCTGAACAGACATTTTTCCAAAGGAGATATACCAATGACCAACACATAAATGAAAAGGTGCTCAATATCACTAATCATCGGGGAAATGCAAATCAAAACCATGATGAGATATCACCTCACACCTGTTAGGATGGCTATTATAAAAAAAGACAAGAGAAAACAAGTCTTGGTGAGGGTGTGGAGAAAAGGGGACACTTGTACACCTTTGGTAGGAATGTCAATTGGTGCAGCCACTATGGAAAACAGTATGGAGATTCCTCAAAAAATTAGAAATAGAACTACCCTTTATTTCATTCATTCACTGAAGAATTTTTAGGGTTTTTAAAAATATATAAAACTACTACCTTCTGCAGTTAAATCGTACACTGAATGTTGATATTTATGATCCATTGTTTGTTTTTCAGTCATGTGTTTAAACTATGTTGATAAGTAGTTATGTTTTGCTTACAGGTATTCCCTCAGGGCAATGTTGTCTGAATATGAATCCCTGCTAGGAATTTATTTGTGACCCTTGTAATTCATTGATAGTTAGTCATACAAACACATTTTGATGTGTTTTTGGCCTCCAATGGCTTTAAGCAAAGAGAAACACTTTGCTTTAATTCCCCGGCCGGAGTTACCTTGTCCAAAGACATATATAACCTGAGTTCATGAAAAGGCTTGTTGTTCTTTTTTTCAGATATTATCCTGTAACTATTATCCTGTATTATACTGTGAAAATATTTATCTAAATATTCTTGTTTAAATATATTATTCCTAATCAATGCTCATATATTTTTATATCCCTTTAGAAGCTTCTTGAAAATTATTTCCTTGTATTGATTTTACCCACAGGTAGCTTTTAGAGCCTTAAAGCTAACTCTACAGCTGATAGTCCCTCTCCATGACATTGTGGCCTACCTCTTCAGTTTGGCTAAACTTGGAAATTGTCCAGCATGTTTTGAATTTCCTCTAAGTCCTAACCCTCTGAGAGGCGACTGGGGAGGAACTAAGGGTATTGGTAAGTGATTAAAGGTGATTAAAATTGCCTTCAATATTCAGTTGAAATTCCATGAGGCTCTTTTTTTTTTCCGCTTTATTGAGGCCTAATTGAAGAATAAAATTGTAATATATTTGAAGTGAACAACTTTATATTTGATATACATATACACTGTGAAAGGATTTCCCCCATCTAGTTAATTACTATGAAGCTCTTAATACCTGGAAAGACAGGACTAAAATATTTCCTCATAAATGACAGAAGGGCAAAGGGAAAGTCCCATTATATATTGCCTCCAAATGGATTGATTCCACATTTACAGGTTAAACCATGAAGTATGCCAAGTCAGAATTTGGGGGGCCTGGGTTTTTACCCTGCCTCTGTCACTTGGTTTACTAAAAGCTGGGCACTTTACTCCCTGGCTCTCTGTTTGTCATCTGTAAAACAGGGGTGACAACACCTGTCTCAGAGAGATGTTCTGTGGATTGAAATCTGTAAAAATTCTAAAAGGATGTACAAGTCCCCATTAAATATTAGCTTTGCTTTCATTCCCTTTCCCCTCCTGGGCTTCGTGAACTAATGTGGCAAGTTCAAGGCCAAGCATTCACTGTCAAGAAGCTTGCAGACAGCCCTCAGTTAGCTAACAATGACCCAGTAGTCCTGTTAATAAGAACAGTTGAGGCTTTTGTTTTATCTGCCTAGTGCTAATCCGTGAACTCTAACTCAGCACAAGTTCTCAGATAAATGCATGAGGTAAATTAAAGACACTGAAATGCTTAGTAAGCTGGTTTATCAGAAGCAGTGAAACTGGTCTTACTATTTTAATAACTTGACTCCCATCCTAATTATGTCATTAGTCATGTAAATATTAATCAATTAATAGCAGTATATTATAACATAGTAGACAAGGATTTTAAAGTGTGAGAAGAGCCAAAGAAATGAGGTAACATGCCTATCTAAACTTAGTGGTCTTAAAACAAATATGATGTAATCTGAATCTATTCCTCTCTGGGCAGTGCATCAAGGAATTGTTTGTGGGAGATTCTGACTTGTTCCAGGAGGAAGATTGATGCCTATATCTGAGGAGAGGCAGCCTGAAGAAGGGAAGGGGTTGGTGCTACCTCAGCAGAAAGCACAGAATTGTTGCAGGCCTACTAGCAAGTCTTCAATATAAGCATCAAGAGATTATAGAAGTTCCAAAGCACTCTTAGCTCCTTTCCTTTTGCTAATCTGGGGACTGTCGTAAGGGGTTAACTCAGAAAATAAACTAAGATGCTCTCTAGTGGAGCTGGATGTTGGGAGGGTTTGGGGCTGGACTGTAGATGAGGGACAGGAGAAAGGAGGATGGGCCAGGAAGAATGCCATCCCTGCCCTCGAGAAGATGAGATAGAAGCCAAGGTAGAGCCAGAGCCATGTTTCCAAAAGAAGTCACTGCATAGGAAGTTCTGTAGCAGCTGGGAGGGAAGAGCCCGCAGGGAGGGTGATCTGGGGGGAACTTGCCCTCCCTTGAATCAATGGAGAAAAATCGGAGGGCTTGTCCTAAAGGGGGACAAGAAAAGGATACTGGCAAAGATAACAGGCAGGACTACACGTGGCCAGTCCAGAGAGAATGATGAACCCACCAGTGCAACACTGAGGGATAGTGGTAAATGAGGCCAAATTGTTGAGGACCTAGAACTGAGGATGAAGGAAATTGGTTTTTTACTATTTATATGCTTATGAACCGGAAACCATTGAAATAATTGGGGCCCAGGCTTTCCAAGGTGTACAACTAGAGACACACACCTTGTCATGTTGCCAGTAAAAACATTTGTGCTCCAGGGAGAATGTGCAAAGTTTTACATACTCTGCTTTGCTGAAAATAGATAAAGAGCAAACTGAACTAAAAAAAATTCCATTCTAAGATAATCATCTTTTTTAAAAGACTAGGCTGCTCAGTTCCTGGCCTGCTTCCCAGAGGAGGCAAGGAGAACTAAGGTGAAAAGAGGAGACGGGTCTGTTCATAGACCCACCCAACTCCTTTTAGCCATTTCAGAGCTGTTTGGAGTTAAAGTGACTTTTGAAGACTTATGTGCTTTAAAATATTTTTTAAAGAGACACTTCGAATTTAAGCTGTGGTCCTCCCACTTGACTGAGGAAGCAGCTCTTAGATACTGTGGGCTAGTTCTGTGGACCCTGCCAAATTTTCTCCTTCCCTGAAAGCCAGCAACTCCCTTTGGAGTCAGTGTGAAGCAGAGGATGGAATCAGAATGTAGGAGTTTACATTATGAGTTTCTTGTAAAGGATTAGGAGGCCAATTAAACCCAGACACTACACACTGAACTCAGGGTTTCAGGAACAAAATGTACTGGCTTTGAGTATTCACATGGAGGCAGGGCCACTGTGATTCTGCTCTCTCTGTCTGATTTCCCAAACGGAACCCTCCTGGGGAAAGGCACAAGAAGAGGCTCATTTGTTTCCCGGCAGAGGGTCTCCTCCCACCACCCCCACGACCACACGGCAACCATCTGCCCCATCTTCACAGACAGGCTGCCTTCCCTGCCTGTGCCTGCCATCTCTGCTCCCGCTGAGCCGTATGAGCCCGCAAGAGAGGGAGGCCCAAATGAGGACTGTTATCAGTGCGTAACAAAGAAAAGGTAGGCCCTCCTCCACATCTGTACTTTAATGATAATGCCACCTGTCAGCACAGAACAATTTTGCTGGGAAGTGATCGTATAAAAGTGCACACACAGCATTATATAAACAGTAATGGAAATAGTGAAAAGAGAAAAATCACCCATAATCCAACCATTGTAACAAGTGAAATATTTTTATTTATCCTTACTTCCTTCTAGCCCTTGCCCAAATACATTTTACAGAGCTTTAATCACAGGGTATGTACAACTTCATATTCTTTTTTCATTGTCATTGCAGGGGATGATAAACCTTTTCCCCTGGTTGCTGCATAGCCTGACAGTATATTGCTTGTAGACCAGCCACATTAGACCTTGAACAAATAAGGCTCACTGACCATCACTCCTCCCATCCAGTACAACATTCTTAAAGTTCTTGTACAATTTGCTCTGTGACTCCTCTTCTGGTGGAAGTTTCTTTTCAGCCCAATATGACCATCAGATTTATAGAGGATTCATAAAAACTCTAATGATTGGCCCCAATTCTTTTGTGGCTGGGAAAATACCCAAAAAACATTTTTTTGTGGTGTGTAAAACATCAAATGGATATGAAATCTGGACTGCTCATCTTTTCCTAAAGCCAAGAGCATATATTGCAAGTACATATTAGCAACCATTCTCAGACCTGGCTCTGCCCTGATCAGGCTCTCGTGGACAGCCTCCCTGCTCCCTCAGTTCCCCTGCCTTCCATGCCAGAAATGTAGGAAGAGATCCAGTACCGGGCCAGATAGGGTACAAGGCTGCTCAAGTCTGGATGAGAGGTTGACATAGAGTAACTCCGGAAATGCTTCGTGGATCTCCCATCTCACTTCTGCCATGGGCTACAATCAGGGACGGTGATCAATTTCCACAATCCTTCTCTTCCCATAGCAGGGATGTCCTCTCAAGTAGAAAACTATCACTGTCCCCACAGGGAGCTGATGAGCATTTCAGATCAGCTGACATTCTGGTAGCCCTGGAAATGGGGCCCACCCACCCGCCCCATCAGTGCTCCCTAAGGGCTTGTCATTTTCTTGCTGTGCTCTCCCATTCTAAGCAGCTCATTTCCTGAGCCAATAATAGAGATGCTAGTACAGACATCTAGACCCAGGCCGGGTTCCTCAAACCAGTATTGAGTGCCCCAAAAGTCCTCTAACTTAAATTTCCATCCAAAACACATATAAATCTTTTGTAGTAAGGGTCCAAGAAATAAGCCAATTTAGGATCTCCCACATCTACTCCTGAAATGATGAGAATCTCCTAGAAGGATCTATGTATGTGTGTGTATACATGTATACATATATGTGTACATATTTTTGCTTGCCTTGGATGGTCTTGAGTCTTCTTTAATCTATGAGCCATTGACAGGATGAGCCAGTGACAGGGCTGATTTGAATGGCATGGCTATGAGAAATGAGTGCTGGTTTATAGTAATTTCAAGCGCCTAATAGACTTACTGAGGCCTATACTTTCCCATTCCTTGTAATTTCTCTTTTTCAATCTATTTAGAGTCTGTAGCCTTATAAACACTGAAACTTTCTTTCAACAGTATGTTCTTATTCTGCTGAAAAGCAAAGCAAGTTATTACATTCCTGAGGGAGGAAGGAAGGAAGGAAAGATAAATCAGACCTTGGGTTCTAGAACATAAGGCTTTGCTGATCTTGCAAAACATATAATTAGTGTACTCACAAACAAAGAGAAGTCAATTTAGGTAAAAAGTTAGCTTTGGAGGAGAAATGGTTCACAGGGTAGCTAGGGTAGCCTGTGTTTCACACTGAATAAAATGTTGTCCATCTTCTAGGGTCTGAGCTTCAAGAGCTGCAGAAAATGATTGACAGCCTCCAGAGCCCCCAAGACCCCACTCTGCTGTCCCAGGTCCCAGGTCTTCGAAGGGAGGTTATGTTTCTGCAGTTTGACGCTGCAGTGAGGTACCTCATCCGGTAAGGGCTGGAGTGCTAATCCTGTCTAATAAATTCTGCGGGGCAGGTGTTTCTGAGTGATCATGGAGGGAGGCCACTCTTGGCACTATTAGATAATGAGCTTAAAATAGTCGGGGGCACAACCTGATCCAGAGCACTGCCACTACCAAACACGTTCGGCTGCAGAGGTTGTCCGGGTGAACTGTGTTCTTGTTGGATAATAATATTCTTGATTTTATTAAATGTGATTTCAATATAGTTAGTTTGCATAACAGGCTGTTTTATTGGGAATCACATTTTTTATACTTCTGAAGATGATTCTTCCTAAGAATTTTATTTTTTCAACCTTTAATTACCTTTCAAAAAAACAGAATTTTCACTGCACATCTGAAACCAATGGAATTCACCACCTGAGTTAAATTTATAAATAAGTTAATTTACCTCTGGCCTTGTAGGTATTAAATATTCTGCATTCAAAAAGAATGGTTTTTGGTTAATTACTCATGACTGATGAAAAAATTAGCTTGGATTAAGAGTCACAATGTTTCCTGTATAAATAATAAGCTGTGTATGGGAAGGGAAGAGGTCAGGCCTGAGGGTCTCTGCCTATTCTTAAATTGTCAAAATTAATTAACTTCATTTGATAAATTCCCAGTGTGAGTATTTAGTCAATGAGGGGGACCTTGGAGGGCAGTACTTTTATCTGTGGATTATAATCACTTCCCACCATTAGCATGAGTGTCCACAGAGAATAGAAATGTGGGGTTTGTACTGAACCATATTTTCTCTTTCTGCTCTGCTTTTTCTTACTCTGAGCATCATGGGACTCTGGATTTAGGATGCAAATTCAGCAGGACAAAAAAATCAGGCTAATTTGTTTTCTTTTGATTGACAAACAGCTTTGGGAGCTGTACCTTTGTCAAGCACGTAGGATATAAAGGCTTTGACTAATTGTCATGATGGCCATTCATTAGCGCTCTGGGCTCTGAAATCTCAAGTCAGAATTTGCAAGGAATTTACATAGGATGAAGAAATAGGACTACACCCCAGAAGTTCTTCCTGGATTCCAGCTCCATGGAGTTCAGCTTGCTCCTGTTCTCCCAGGGGAACCACTCTGCTTCCCCCAGGAACTGCTTTGTGGGACTTTCTCTGCCCTGGTGCACTCAGTCTGCAGGAATGGAGGGCACTGTGTCCTATGACTGGTTTCAGTATATTTTTCAGAGGACCTCAGAAGGAACCAGGAGTCCTTCATTCATAGCATTTCCTCCAGCCTTTTTTCTTCAGAGGTCTTTGGGGTGTGTCTGTGTTTGGAATCACACAGCCAGTAAGTAGCAGACCAGAATTAGAACCTATGTGCATTTGACTCCAAAGCCTGAGAACTAGGATGGATGCCAGACAGCAGCAGGATTGATGGAAAGGGAGACTCGGAAGAGAAGGCAAGAGGCAGGAGGAAAGGAGAAGCTGAAAGATAAATGTCTTTCCACTTGAGGGTTTTACTTAGTGCTGAACCTGCAAGCAAGGAGAAGTCCTTAGATAACCAAAAGAGACAGGAAGCTTGGAGAAGTTCCCTCGCCCTTCCCAGAGCTCACCAACTGAGTAAATATGACTGTTTACCCCAGGGAACTTTTTGCTTATGTAAACTGAAGCCTTCTCCAGAGTTTGAAAAGAAGGAACTCTTACCTGGAATGAGAACAGCATACTTCCATAGACCAGGGGAGGAGAAGAAGCATGTAGCTCAAGGACAACAGGACAGTGGCCCCATAGAGTCCCCTCATATCTGTCCTCTGCTTCTCTGTGGCATAGACCAGCTCAGATTGCAAGAAAGTTTAATGTTTCTAGGCACAAAAGTTTCATTCTGCTCCTGTCGACCTGTCCTCTGCCAAGGACCTGATAGAAATTGGTGCTGTCCTCCGATGGCATCAGAATCACATTGCCCAGGGCCTGTCATTCACCTCTGGGCATGTCCACCAACCTATAAGAGTTATTTATTAGCCAGTGCAAGAAATGCCTGAGGATTGAGCTTACCTTTAATTTCAGGTGAATTAATCATTTGCGCCAAAGGTAAATGCTTCAGTGGTACATTGGTTCTAATCAATCTCATCTGTTTAAGTTAGGGATCAGCAAACTACTGCCATAAGCCCCTGCCTGATTTTGTAAGGCCTGTGGGCTAAGGATGGTTTTTATGTGTTTAAATGGTTGAGGGAAAAACTCAAGAGTAGTATTTTGTGACAAATGAAAATTATGTGGAATTCAAGTTTCTGTGTCTAGAAATGAAGGTTTTTTTGAAACACAGCCAGGCCTATTCATGTATGGATAATCTCTGACTGCTTTCACACTAGAACCACAGAGTTGAATAGTTGCAACAGAGATTGTATGATTCACAAAGCTGAAAATATTTACTATCTGACCCTTTAAGAAAGAGTTTGCCACTCCCTGATTTAAAGGATTGAATTCTTTTGAAATTCAAGAATGGAGGGAAACGGGGGTGGGGGGGGGTGGGGGGTGGGGGAAGTCCCTCAAAGGAATTCTATAGGACAGAATAAAACATATGGCATGCAAAGTGCCACTGATCTGAGTGTATTATTGATGTTCAGAGTGATTACGGTAAAAAGGAGGAATTTAAGGAAATAAACCAAAGGTACCTTAACTTTCTGCAATAAGCCTGATTTAAGAGTACATTAAGCAATCTCTCAAGAAGCAACACCAGTTTCTTAGTCCTCGAATTTGTGTTGGTTTTCTCTTCATTTTTCAGTTTATCTTTATGCTCACCTAGTTTAAGTGTCTCTGAACACACAGATATTAAAGTGTGCTTCAGAGTTATCTGGGGATTTCTGGGCGATACAGAGAAGGCCCCATGTGCTCCTGGTCTCCAGCGTCTGAGAAGTGAAGAGCCACTACTTTTGCCTGGCCTCCTCCGGGCCACTTTGCAGGCGTTTTTTTTGGGTTTCATTTTCTTTTTCATATCCTTGCATCCAGGAAAAACCCTAGCATGTGTCCCATGAATTCCCTGCTCCCTGTGGCTACAGCCAGCTTGCCTGGGATCACATTATGGCTAACTCACACACAAGATGACTGGTATTCTAGGAAACCCTTGACTGCTTATTGACAGTAAGGCAGCTGCCCTGTGGCAAAACAGTTTGGAGAATGTGATGCATCTATCCTTGTATTTTAGTGGACTGCTGGGGAGACCCGACTTTATTAGGGGCTGGCAGTTGGCAGGTGTAGCACTGGCACAAGCAACAAGCTGACCTTTCATTCCTATGAGTTTCCCTGTATCTTGAGTGCTGCTGGCAAGCTGCACTGATCAGACCTACCCCAGCAGAAGGCTCAGGCCAGGGTTTACCAGCTGAGGGGCTGAGTGAGTTGTCACAGTGAGCTGTTTTCAGTATTTCTAAAGACATAATGAAAAAGACACATTTGCCCAAAAGTTTTGCAGGTAAAGAAAATGTCACATTTCTTTCTTTTTTTAACTGGAATCATAAGAACAAATGAGATAAGGAGGAGAGGGAACTTGCTTTGGTTGAGTTCCCGCCATGTGCCAACTCCGTGGGATAGCAATCATGTCACCATCTTTACAGATGAGGAAATAGAGAGTCAGAGAAGTTGCATAACTTGCCCCAGGGTCACAAGCTTGCTGTAGCAGACCTTACATTCACAGGGTTTTTCTGACTCCAGAGCCCTGTTCTTTCCTTTATATCATGTTTCTTCATCTCTTCCTGCAGCTCAGAGCTTAGGCTAGGTGTTTATGTGGCTTTGAGTTAAAAACAGGAGAATGCTTAATTGGGTAGAAAAATCTTTCAAAATATGGGGTCCATGGAGAGGAAGGAAATAAAAGAGGATATAGTGCTAAAAATGTTAAGTATCATTCTGAGACCCCTTTCTATACATAGCATTACATTGTACAGCTCCCTAATAAGCAGTACTGTTTTTTTTTTAATTTTTATTTATTTGTTTATTTATTTATGGCTTGTGTTGGGTCTTCGTTTCTGCGCGAGGGCTTTCTCCAGTTGCGGCAAGTGGGGGCCACTCCTCATCGCGGTGCGCGGGCCTCTCACTATCGCGGCCTCTCCTGTTGCGGAGCACAGGCTCCAGACGCGCAGGCTCAGTAGTTGTGGCTCACGGGCCAAGCTACTCCGCGGCATGTGGGATCTTCCCAGACCAGGCCTCGAACCCGTGTCCCCTGCACTGGCAGGCAGATTCTCAACCACTGCACCACCAGGGAAGCCCATAAGCAGTACTATTGATAAAGGAGAGATGGGACCTATCAAGGACAGTGATCTAGACTGAAGAATTAGGAAAGTGAGGAAAAGGATAACCAATGATTTGATCAATGGTGGTGCCTAGAATCTGACTCTCGTCTCTCTAGAGAGTGTATCATGTGCTATGGTTCTCTAGCTTAGAGTTGCAGTCATATTTACATCTGAACTCTTGATATTTTTTAATAGTCTCCAGGCATCTATAAATTAATAGACCTAGTACATGTTTGGGGCTCTAAAACTCTGCCAAGAATTGTGGTTGTTTGTGGCACTAAGTAGTTAAAAGTTCTGCACAAACTTACCAAGATAAGAGAGCAAGTCAATGTTCTGTGTTCTCTTATGTGAAAATCAGTCTGGTGCAGCCACAAGAGGAGACACAGGAGAGACTCAGGAAAACAAAATTATTATACTCAGTTCCTAGAAACATCCATAATGCCATGTCACACAGGGCCACAGGTCGGGAGCAAGGAGAGTGCTTAGGCCATGACCTGGAAAGGCAAGGCAGGGCAGGAGAACAGGTTAAGATCGGCTACTTTGAATAATTCCAGCGGGCTTTGGGTTGTAGGAGAGGTCTCTAGTTGCCTGTTAACTAGCCCTGGGATGATTAAAGGAGAGAAATATTGCCTCCTGGGTTGCAAGGGTCAGAGGAGGTATGGCTCAGATTGGTTAGTTTGCATATCAAAGGCAGGCTGGGCCCTTAGCTATCTCTAAGAATTGGCTATGCAGGGAAAGGCAGTCTCTCCCCAGCCAGCAAGGTTTTTTAAAGATGTTAAAACATCGTAATAAACAAAAAAGAAAATTTAAAATATAAGCAATACAGTCAACAGTAAGGTGCGAACAAAGCTAGACCCAGAGGCTGAGAGAGAGAAAATAATTTTGTGGATTGGTGGGAGAAAAGCATAGGAATGACATAGAAGGAGTCAACCAGGAAGAGGTTTGTGGGATATTGGGCTTCTGTGCTCTTGATTTAGGCTGAAAATAAATGTTTCCATTAGAATACTCTGCTTTTTGGTACTGTTGGCTAAAGAAAAATGCACAGCCTAAAAGTTGCAAATGTTTTCTTCGGGAACCTTACTGAAGACTACAGCCCGGGAGACAGTCTCTCAGATAGCTCTGAGGATCTGCTCTGAAGAGGTAAGGGAGGAGCCAGGATATAGAGGAGTTTTTGCTGAAAAAACAGCAAAAAACCCATGTGGTTGAACATCAAAGGACTACTGCTAATCACAAAAAACAGACATCACAAGTTAATGATTTTAGTGCTTTTCTATGTATGGGAAGATACAAGAGTCTGGACTCATTAAAATTACTTCTTAGATATGCATCTTACCTATCTAGGGCCAGTATCCTGTTTTTTTCTATCCTGAATTCCCCTCAGGGTGCACCGTTGAGGGGCAGCTGTATCAGCTGATGACTTGGTGGCAGGCAACATTCTTTGTTTAGTGAAATGGCAGGCAACATTTTTTTGTCTGCAGTACCATTGTTTTAAGTAGATATATACAACCTATAAGGGAGGTATATATGTAGAAAGTGCCTTGGGAGTTTAGAGGAAGGTCAGAAGCGGCTGGATAATGAGCTCTGCCTCACTGGGCCCTACTGGGCTAGAAGGTCAGACCCATGGGGGACCCATCTTTGTATCTCAGACAGTTCCTGACACAGTACCCTGTACATAGTAGATGCTTGATACATCACTGTCACATGGGTGTTGAATGAGTCATGGGCCTCTTGGCAGGGCTCATTGAGAATCATGAGAAAGCATGTGAATATGAGAAACAGGAGAAAATGTTTATATATCCATTGAGCAACTCCAAGTGCCATCCTTGAGCTATCAGGATAAGTCAATGTTTTTATTCAGTGTCTCAGTATATAACTGTATGCAACTATCTTTTGTTAATTCTCACAAAAACATGAAAAGGGTGGTATGATTTTTGCACTAGTACAATGGTTTGATATGCAAATAATAGAGCTACCTTTATCTGTCTTTGAACTTAAGTTCATAAGCCCCTACTGCTGATGACAAAAAGATTAAACTTTTCAATTCCATGTCATTCAGCCACATTTACAGTTTAAAGTGGTCAGTTTGAGATATAAAATCAATTAATTCAAGATTATCCCCTTTTACCTTTGTTTTAATTGCCTCCTCTTTACCCTGTTGGTGAGGGAGGGATTCTGCCCCAAGGTTATGGGGATGGCCAAACACATGACACTAAATACTGGACAGATGAGATCAACAGCAGTTTACTCGTCACATATACTCACAGCAGAGGGGAGCAGAACATTGCATGCCATGCAGGGCCACAGAGGATTTGTACTTGTGACTAGAGTGAACAACTAGGGGCTTGAGAGGCAGGCTTTGTAGTATCAAGAGGATATAGTGCTTCCTGGTTCCCATAGGAGGATGTGATTGGTTCATGTGAATAATTTTGTGGTCTGGCAGGGAACTGAAACCACTACTTGGGGATAAGCAGGGATTGTACTTGGTCCCTTTGATAAGGAAGTTTGTTTGACTAGGGGACCTTACCCGTGGGAGCAGAGTAGGCAGGGGAACTTATAGTTAGGTCATTCAAAGCCCTCCCAATTTTACCAGATGTCAAGGCAGCAACTAATACTGGACCTTAACTTAGGCCTTACGCCACACCCTTCTCCTCCTTTATCCTTCTCAGAGGTGATCTAAATTCCTGGGGGTGCTTATAAATCATCCCAGCAGTTGAAGAGGAGTGGCTCCCTCACCCATCTCTGTCCAATCCCAGATCTCTTCTGGTTGGCCTGCTGCTCAGCACCCCACTTGGAACCCCCTTGTAGGGTCTTAAGCACTTCCCAGGTCTTTCCACAACACTTGACTATCTGCTCATCTCTGGGAGGCTGCCTCATTTCCATCAGTGCTAACATCTCCCTCAGTCATTGCTAATCTCCCTTTTGATATCTGCTTTCTGCATGACTTGGCAAAGCCCATGGAGGATTTAGGCAAAAGATCCCTTCTGTCCTGGGGACCTTTTGGATCCCCCTGCAACTGATTCTGTTTCATCATCTTTTCTTGGGCATCCACAAGATCTAAGCTCTAGAGACAGTCTTCCTTGCTTGCTAAACTCATTTCCTTTGGGGCAAGTAAATGATTGTAATTTATCAAGCAGACTTCCTTCTCTGTGACTTATGGTATAGATTTCATGCTCTAGTCTTCAGGATTTTTGGTTCTTGATATGCAAAGCCAAGTTTTGTTCAAAACAAAACAAGAAGCTTTCTCTCTCAAACCCCAGGCTCTTATTATTTAACTTAAAATTTGGTTTTACATATCAAGAATTGCTGTCTCAGCTACTGGTCTTAAAATAAATTCAGCAACTGATGTCTTTGTTCTAGAGCTACAGCTGAGCTGTCCAGTACAGTAGCCACATGTGGCTATTTTAATTTAAAAGTTTAAATTAATATTGATTTTGGTGACATAAGACTTAAAATTCAATTCCTCAGTCATGGTAGCCACATTTCAAGGGCTCAACAGCTACATGTGGCTAGTGGCTACCATATTGGACAGTCAAATATGGAACATTTCCGCCCTGCAGAAAGTTCTGCAGTTAGACCGTGCTAGTCTAGAGGATAGCTACCTTTCCCTTGAGGGCTGTGAATTGTGAGAGTGAAGGGCAGTGTGTAAAGAAAAGGGAGTGAGGGATGATGTTGCTGAGGAAGAAACCTGTTGATATCTCAAAATGTTATCTTGCTCCAGTAACCTTGAAGAGAGTTTTGAGCTTTAGAAACTTGAGTAACTGCTGTTAATGAGATTCCCTTCCTGTTTTGGTAGAAGAACATTTTTGGCAGCTGGAAATGCTCCTGCCTACCAGTCTGTCACAGATGACATGTAGCATGGGTTGCCGCCACTGAGCAACTCTCTCATGAAGAGCATTTTTGCTTCCCAGCTCAGCCTGCCACAGCCGCTGGATCCACAGAGCCTCCAGGTGTGTTGAGAGCTATTTTTATACCAATCAAACGTGCATTGTGCTGGAATGCCCTTTAGCCTTGGTAGGCTCCCCTTCACTCACATGATAGAGTGGGCTAGGCCCCCATGGCCCCTTGTTATTCCCAGTCAGGGGCTCTCCCCCTAAACCGCTCAGCAGGCTAATTGGGAGCTTATCTGCTCACAGCTGGTAGCAAAACCAACACCTGATCTCTTCCGTGTAATAAATAATAATGATAGCAATTATGATACATAAATTAGGTCAGCAGCTGAGTTTTGAACAGCCTGGTAACAACATGCGTTATCGAATGTAATCCTGGCAACTATTATTGCTCCTAGGCACTAACTATATTACCCACCTGCTACAACTAAAGAGTTTGATGTTCTAGAAGTCCAGAGATCAGACTGCTGCATAGTCATGGCAACACTAGGTCACAAACTGTATCAGTTATCTATGGCTTCAGGGCAAATTACCCCCAAATTTAGCAGATTGACACAATAAACATTAATTATCTCATATAGTTTCTGAGGCTCAGGAATCTGGGAGCAGCTTAGCTGGGTAGTTCTGGTTCGGGATCTCTCATGAGGCTGTGGTCAAGGTGCTGCACCTCTTAATGGGAAGAGAATCAAAGAATTTGTGGACTGGGACTTCCCTGGCAGTCCATTGATTAAGACTTCGCCTTCCAATGCAGGGAGTGTGCGTTCGATCCCTGGTCAGGGAGCCAAGATCCCACATGCCTCGTGGCCAAAAAAACAAAACATAAAACAGAAGCAATATTGTAACAAATTCAATAAAGACTTAGAAATGGTCCACATCAAAAAAATCTTTAAAAAAAAAAAAGAATTTGTGGACATATCTCTTTTTTTTTTTTTTTGGCCTCACAGTGAGAACTTAGTTCCCCAACCAGAGATCGAACCCGTGCTCCCTGCGGTGGAAGCTCAGAGTCTTAACCACTGGACTGCCAGGGAAGTCCCTGTGGACATATCTTTAAAACCACCACACAAGCCCAGATCTTTTGACTCCAGAACCTCCAACTTAATGTTTTTATGTTACAAAGCTAAGCCAAGTAATGCCAGCATCAACCCCATGTAAGTCTCACACTTCTACCTTCCCTAGCTACAAGACAGTGACTCTTGGCCCAAGCCTTGACCCTCATTTAGACCCGAAGACAGGGTTGGACCGTGACCATTGGGCCTGCTCCTGCTGCCTTTGAGTGTTGCCTGGGGTTAGGTGGATGCAGGTGTCCTGGCTCCCTGCTACCTGAATCAACTCCAGCTCTAGGAATTGTCTGAAGCCAGTACCGAGTCTGGAAGTGTAGAATGGGGTCAGATGGACAGGCCCACTATATCCAGGGCTGCATGTCATGCCCCAACAAGTAGGGGGTGCCTTGGCTGTTGGACAGTGATGTGGAGGAGACAGAGGCCCATGTGTAACGTTGTGGCATTGGTTTTGAGTTGGTGCCTAGAACTGGAGCACAATGGAGATAAAGGACAAATATTTAAGGTTTGTAATATTGAAAAAATTTGAGTAAGTTTACCTTTTTTGATTATAAATATGTACCATTGGTTTTATACTATTCTGGGACTTCTAAATACTGGTGTTGACTATTTACACTGAAATCTTAAGTACCCTCTGTGTTTAGTCACTTTCTGAAAAATCAATTAAAAAAATAAGATTATTACTCTCTCCTGTGCATCATCGGGGACTATCCATCAAGAACTATTTCTACATAATAGAGAAATCATCCCACAGTGTTTTGGTGTGCAGACACAGACATCTTGTTCATATACAAATGTCTGTTTCTTATGGACATTATTATGCAGCATTATTATATTTATGTTTTGGTTCTTTTAGGCATTTGTGCTGTTCCCTTGGAGAGCATTTCTGGAAGATGGAGGACCGTTTCCAGTTACAATTAGCAGCCCAGATACCCTAGAATATAAGATGCAGGTAGGATAGGTCTTCCCACTTGTCACAGAGAGAGCCGAATGCAGACCACAAAGCAGGTGTCATTGGGTCCATAGGTCTGATCCTTCATACTCTAGTCAGCGGTGAATAATTTATGAGATAAGCAAGGTGTTTGGTTATGAAACTGTAAACCCAGTGCTGCAAGGTGAGTCATGTTTTCTTATGACAGAAGAAAATCATGGTTTCAGCTGGCATCAGACTTGAAACAGCTGAAATACTCATGGCTAATAATGATCTTGGGGAGTGGTCATCCATTTATGGTCACTCTCTGGGCCTCTTAGAGTAACTCCCAGGCTGGCAGTTCAGAGACGTGTGACTACTGACCAACCTACAGTAGTAGGAAGAGAACTCTTTAAGCAGGACTCAAAGGGAGAGTCTCTTTCAATTATACGTTTCCCCCTGATTATTTAAGCAAGTATAATTGTGTTCATTTTTTTAAATAGAAAATATTTTAAAAGTATTATTAACAATATTAAAGTCAATGACACATTTGCTTCAAAATAATATGGAGGTGGGGAGTGATGAAGATGGGACAGGACTGGCCATAGGTTGGTGGTTCTTAGGGCCGGGTGATGGGAACTATTCTGTTTGCTTTTGTATGTGCTCAAAATTTTCCATAAGTAAAAAGATTTTTTTTTTTTTAAGTAAAATAGTAAGAGTGGTTAAAAAAAAATTAATCATAGTCCCCCACTAGGGGACGGTCACAGTTCATTTTGGTTTTTTTCCAGGATTTTCCCTGTGCATACATGTATCACACTATAATACACCACATACGGACACCACCATAAGGTTTAGGAAACTTGGACTTCCACACAGAGCCGAAAGTCTGATATGTTCAAGGGGGACTTTGAGCTAGATATGTTGCTCTGATTTTTATGGATTTTTTTTTTTAATAGTTGAGAGCATGAGGCTTGTAAACACAACTACTCCTAATTTTCTCCCTCAAAACCACATGTAAAAGATACATAGAAGTGTTTAAAATGGATGTTTTGGTTTCGTTTTGTTCCTTTTTGTTTTTAGCTATGCCTCTGTAGGCTGAGTGACCGTGACCTCAAGGTAGCTCATGGAGAGCTGGCGGGCATGCAGCTGCTAATGGAAGATGTCCTTCTGAGTAACTATCATATGATCATGGAGGGTCCCCCAGGATGGCAGGCCACACTGGACAAAAATACACAGGTATTCTTGGTGAACGGTCTACGTACTTGACCAGTGCTGCGTCGTACTGAAGGACCTTTCTATCTGGGAGACGGACTAGATAGCTTCATCCATCCCATAGCCTCTCCCAGGGTCCCGAGACTGTGCTTATGCCGCACGGGAGCAGCAGTGAAGCAGGGGTAGCCCATGAGAGCCCCTCCAAAGTGCGTTCTTTCACAGCAAGTCCCATGATCAGTGATATATACATTTCTTTTAATTTTAAAACTAGAACAAACCGTGGGGGGCGGTCCGTTGAAACCAATTTGAACTCCAACTGGCTGCTTTTCCTTGTGAGTCTCACACATTTCGGGCTGGAGTTGGCAGGGTATGACAGAGGCCCCAGGTGAACATCTCCAGCCTGGCTCCTGTCTGCATCACTCTGCTAGCCCATGGACTCCTAGGCAAGCACTCCCTTCTCTGGACTTGTCTCCCTGAAGTTCTAAGGTACCAAGAGCCAGTAGTCCCCCTAGTATCATAACTTGAAGCAATTCTGCATGATTCTGGAACCAGACAGAGACTTGTCTGGACATGGGGTAAGCTAGCCAGTGCCCCCATTTAGAGTCCCCTTTTCAGAGCCAAAGTCTCTGCACCAGCCATTTCCATTTCCTTACCTTCCATCCACTCCTTAGAAACTGTGATCTGTCTTCTTCCTCATCTCACCAAGACTGCTCTCACTGAGAGCACCGTGGTCCTTGTCACTAAATCTCCTGGATACTTTTCAGTCCCCTTCCAACCTGACCCCTTAGCAGCATTTGACACAGTGTGTCCTTCTTGAAGCCTCTCTGCCCTTAGCTTCTAAAGCACAACTCTCTCCAGTTTTCCTCTGACATCGTGGGCCATGCCTTCTCAGACTTCTGTGTCAAGTCCCCTACCTCTGCCAATCCTGAAAATGTTGCTTTTTGGGTTCTGTCCCACTTCCACCACTGCCAGGGCTGCATTTTGACTTCCATGACTCTAGCCACTTTTGTCTTTGTGGGCCCATTTCTCCATTAAAAAACATGAAGAGTTATAGTTTACAACTGTGTTAATATAAAGAAAAATATATTACTATCATAAATTATAGCATTTTATTCAACCTAAATATTCTTTTTTTTCTGATTTTAAAGGAAATTAAAACATTTTTTGGGCCCTAAGCACTGTGCCTTCTATGTCTAATCAATAAGTTGGCCCTGAACACTATTAATAGAACATTATTAATTAATAATGTCTATGATTGAGATCTGTTCAGAGGCTTTATTAACTATTAATTTCTTTAATTCTAACAATAATCCCATGAGGTAGGTACTTTCATTATTCTCATTTTATAGATAAGAATCCCAAGACTCAAAAAGGTTAAATGATATGCCTAAAAGTCACTTGCCGAGAGAGAAAAGAAACCCAGGTTCCAACCTAACAGTCTGGCCCCGGAGCTCCCTCATACTCTTATCCATGATATTGCTCCACTCCTCACCCTCTCCCTGGGCAAACCCAACTACTTTTATAACTTGGATGGCTTTATGCGATGATTCCAAAGTTTACATGTCTAGTCCAAATCTCAATCCTATCAGATTCATATGTTCAACTGCCTTGTTCCATCTCAGAGACACCATGTCCCAAACTGAGCTCATTTTACTGCCCCTAAATGTGCTCTTCCTTCCTTATTCCCTGTCAGTTAACCACCACCTGCCCAGTTGCCCAAGCAAAAAAAACTGGACACCCATCTTTGATTTCTGTCTATCATACCCACAATCAGACACCAAGTTCTACTATCCTATTATTTTAATATCTTTCAAGTTTTCCCCATCCTCCCTCAGCACTCCCCTCCACCAGTCCAAATCACTATCATCTCCTAATGCTGGGCCAAGATCATAACCTCCAAAGGACTCCCTGTATTCCCTTTGCCTCCTTCACGTCCATTCACCAGGATAGTATTTTAAAATGCAAACCCGATTATGTCACTTCCCTCCTATAACTCTTCAATGACTTCCAAATGCCCTGAGAATAGAGTCTGGGTGCCTTAACCAGATCTTCACAACCTGACTCTTGCCAATGTCTCTACCCTCAACTTCTTTTATTTTGTCAAATGCACCATGCTCTCTCCTCAGTACCTTCATGCAAACTGGCCCCTCTGGTGGAAAACTTCCCTGTCCTCCCACTCTCTGCTTCATCATCTGATTAACTCCTACTTATACTTCAGATTTCAACTTCCAAACCACTCTTTCAGAAGCTTTATCTGATCTCCCACCTTTGAGCCAATGCCCCTCTGTGCCAGTTAGGGTGCACCTGCTAGAAGTAACTAGTCATGACTTAAATTAGAAAGTGTATTAATCTTTCCAAACAGGTCTAGAAGGAGGCAGTTCATGTTGATGCAGGCACCCAGCTCTGCCATCCTGGGTATGTCAGCAAAATGTCTCCCTCATCCTTGTAAGATGAAGACAGGAGCAAAAAAGCTTTCTCCTTAAGGGGCTTTGTCTTTTTATCAAGGAGGGAAATCTTTTTCAGAAGACTTCCAGTAGATTTTCTTGTGTCTCACTGGCTAAAACTGAGTCGCAAGTCCATTTCAGGCCAACTAGTGGAAAAGGAAGTATGTTAGGTGTGCCAACTAAATTCCACAGCGGGATTCAATGCTTCACCCAGAAGGAGCATTTGCAAAGCTGGATATAGACCAAGTAGTGCCAAGACCAAGAAGCCTGCTGGGCCCTTTGGGCCTTCTGTTTACTCTCTTTTGGCCCTGTTTCTGATGGATTACCATCTTTCCCTGACAATCCTACCCTCCCCTGCCTTGTTCTTTATCCTGTTTCCTGTTCCTTCTCCCATCCTGTAAAACACTTAGGAAGAGAAGACTTCTCTTAACAGGAATATATTAACAAGGTAAGTTTGCTTTTAAATTATCATTTATTTTAATTAGTTTTATTTTATGATTGGTTCTATTTAAGAGTATTTCAATATTCATAGACAATAGGCAGCACTGGAATTTATACTGCCTGTGACTTAGGACTGTAGGTTTCCTGTCCCAGCTATGCCACCAGTTCTGTGACCTCTTAGACTTCAGTCTCTAAGACTCCCAAGGGAAGGTGATGGATTAGCTCAGGACCTTTAAAATGCTCCCAGGAGCCCTGGGTTCCTCAGAGGTACCTTGGGGCTTTTTGAGCGGAGGGGCCCAACTACATGGCCTGTAGGCAGCCCCCTGCTTGTCACCATGCTTGGCCTTGGTCTGTTGGATATCTTGGGTCACTGAGTAAGATTTCATTTGCTGAAAGGCTTCTGAGGATAAAATAAATTTGGAAATGCATGAATTAGCTGATTGTTGAGGAGGTAGGCTACTAGGTGTAAGGGTTGCCAGCTGTTGGCAGGAGTTCACTCTCCCCTTGGTCTTGCTTGTAGTTCTTCCCCTAACCTCCTCTCTTTCTGGCGGCCCCACCCCCATCCCACCCTCCCCATATGTTAATAGCACTGATCTAGGGTCCAGTTACATCAGGTGGTGGTTCTTCCTGTTCCTGGCCAGGAAACTTGAGTGTCCAAGGTGTTGTTACCTGAATGTCCTCTGAGTCCCTTCCTGTCATAACATCATGGTCCAGGTGTGCAAAGGAAAGCTCCTTTTCCTGTACCTGAGACACTGTCTTCAGGCTGAGGGTGGGATACAGGTTCCCCTTCTGTCTGTCACTCTCTGGATAGCCCTGGCCCTCACATCGCTGGTGCAGGAGAGCAGGGACCTGAAAACCTTATTCCTTCCACGTCCCCCCGGGCTCACAGCAGCCCCTCAACAAACACTTATTTAAGGAAAGCACCAGTGAATGAATGAACAAATCATAATTTTAAAGTGAAATTTCCTATTGAATAATAAATTCAAATCAAGAGACATGTTCTCTGCCTAACTTTTAAAGGATGGGAGGAGGAATAGGAGATAAGATAAACTTAAGTTTCCATTTCCTTACCCATAAAATGGGTAAAATCCCCAATTTAAAGTTATAACATAGCTCTACCATGATGGGTTGTTAAATCTTGAGTGTGTTGAAGAGCTCTTTCCAAAATGCAGAGGCTAAACATGAAAGGCTCAATTTTTCAAAGGTAGATAAAATGTTGGCACCCAAGTAAAAGAGTTTTAAAGTGAGTGGTTCACAGCTCAAGCAGAAAATTGAAATGGAGACATTTCTCTCCTTTCTATATACTGTCTATTCAGGAAGGATGCTTATACTCTCTAAGCTCTACATGTGCTGCTGGCCTGTAAACCATTCCTCCTGGGGAGAAAAGTCATTCTCCAAAGACTTCGTTCTGCATGAGCTGAATGAATGTAAAAGGTCATCCTGTAGTGGTCTATAAAAAAAGGAATTTCTGTAATGCTTTCAGCCAGATTTGTCCAGAGTGCAAGGATTCAGAAGTCGGTTCCAAAGCAGCCCAAAGACCTCCAGGCTGCTGGGGGGCCCATGTGATGCAGTGATGTCCCTTGCTTTGCTGAGATCATTTCTGGTGCTCTGGAAGCAACTGGAAGTGCTAAAGGATCACTGGGGCCGACTCAAGCTGCGAGGCCAGGACATCAATTCTCCCTCTCTCCACAAACAGTTCTCGGAGCTCTATGGGTGAGTGTGCTCAGGGGGAAATTCATGTGGAGTGGAACCTGGGATCTGGCAGATTACTGCCCTTGCTCTGAGGGTGACATTTGGTCCATGAATTTGGTATGCCTAGCCCCACTGATCACAGAGGAAGCTGGGCAGTGTCTCTATGAACAGTGCTTTACAGGAAAAGCTGAGTTCTATTGACTGCAGGGACAGCCCTGGATTCCACTGAGCAACACTGTATATCATTTACCCAGAGTTCTGTCCCTGGGAACTGGTGCTTCTGAAGTGTCTCTTCAGTGCTAACTCTAAGCTTTTTAGCTCATAGGATCCCAGCGAGAACTGAGTGGGGAGTGCTGCTGCCGTGACCTCCTCTCCGCTCTCTGCCCCATTAGGCCCAAGTCTAATGAGTCTCTGAGAGCTTCAGGCATCACAGCCAAGGGTACAATATGGTGCAGCATGAGGTGTTTAGTCTGCAGAATGCTATGTTGTTTTCTCAACTTCAAGCCCTGGCTGGGATGACTTAGCTGGCGGGAAAGGCATGTGGTTTCTGCCATGTGTCTGTAACCAAACAAGCATTCACTAAGCACCCAACCACCACCCCAGGACCTTACTGAGGGTATTAGGGCTCACTTTGGTGGTCTAGTCCAAATTGTCTATCTTATGAGTTATGACAGTCAGCTTTCCTGGTAAACAGGGAGTGAGAAGACTTGTCAATATTTTGAAGAATGAAGACTGAAATTAAATGTGCCCAATGGGAAAAGCCCTCACGATTTAATATTGGCTAAGGGAGTGGTAACTGTGGTGGATTTAGATGTCGATGTAAGTGTCTGTGATAAGTTGGGAGGTTTATGCATGATGACAGGAAACAGAACATGAATGAAAAGAATTGTCAGAGAATCTGAAAGAGAAAAAATGTTTGTTAATTTCTGTCTCTCTTCTTTAATAGAACTGAGCCTTATTTCTCTACCCCAGCATGAAAGCTATAGCTAGGCGAATAGAGAAAGAAGATGAATTTGAAGGACTTATAATAAGTAGTAAGTCTACTCTTCTCCCCAAAGGAGCTTCAGAAATTGAAATAAAAACTCAGCAGGTATGCGGGAGCTATTTTTTTTTCTTTTTCTTTTCTTTTTTTTTTTTTTTAATTATTTATTTATTTATTTATGGCTGCGCTGGGTCTTCGTTTCTGTGCCAGGGCCTTCTCCAGTTGCGGCAAGTGGGGGCCACTCCTCATCGCGGTGCGCGGGCCTCTCACTATCGCGGCCTCTCTTGTTGCGGAGCACAGGCTCCAGACGCGCAGGCTCAGTAATTGTGGCTCACGGGCCTAGTTGCTCCGCGGCATGTGGGATCCTCCCAGACCAGGGCTCGAACCCGTGTCCCCTGCATTGGCAGGCAGACTCTCAACCACTGCGCCACCAGGGAAGCCCCCTCTTTTCTTTTTTAATAGATCTTTATTGGAGTATAATTGCTTCACAATACTGTGTTAGTTTCTGTTGTACAACAAAGTGAATCAGCCATATGCATACATATATCCCCATATCCCCTCCCTCTTGCGTCTCCCTCCCACCCTCCCTATCCTACCCCTCTAGGTGGTCGCAAAGCACCGAGCTGATCTCCGTGTGCTATGTGGCTGCTTCCCACTAGCTATCTATTTTACGTTTGGTAGTGTATATATGTCCATGCCACTCTCTCACTTCACCCCAGCTTCCTCCCCCCCACCCCACCCCGTGTCCTCAAGTCCATTGCAGGAGCTATCTTGAACTTGACTTGAAAATTTGCTTTATGACATTAGCATGTAAAACTACAGATATACCCAAGTGGTGTTTTTTCTAAGAAGATAAGTGTATATTGAGGGTTTGTGAATTGCTGAACAGACTGAGGAAACTCAGTATGTAAAGGTATGTGGGGCTTTGATTAAGCAAATAACTACCCTTTAACATCTCAGTTCTGTAAGTCTAGGTTTTCATATTTTTATTTTCGTCAAATTAAAGTGCACCACTGCAAAAAAGACAATAGAAAACATAACCACTAGAGTCTTAAACATAAAATCCTGCACACAGGTATCCCCCCTGCAACACGCTCACTCATGGAAGTGGAATATTTAAAATAGCTCCTGTGATTGTTTTCCCGAGAATAAGACAACACAATTTATGTACTAGTCTATTTGGTGTGTGTTGATGGTCTATGTGGAGGGGTTGTTTTCCCAAGTGTTTGTTCCTCTTGGTCCTGGGATGCGGGCTCTGCCTGGCTGTGCTTATTGTAACAGGGAACAAAGACTCTAGCTGGTTGGGTGTAAGTGCAGAGGTGCATGTCCACTGAGCATCCAGGAGAACTCAGCACTCCCCACCCCCCGCCCACACACACACCCCAGTCCCAAGCCCGTTGCTTACCCTTCTGAACTCTGCTTCCTCTCTAGCACCTGGGGTCCTCTGACAGGGAGAAACGTGGGCTTTGCAAGCATAATGGGTAGAGTAAGGGCTCAGGGGTATTGGAACACAGTTTTTTCTTGATCATGTATGGAGTTTTAAATCTTCCCGTGAAATCCTCTTTGGTAACTAAATTGAGTTTCAGACCTAAGCGCTTCTTATAATAACAGCTCATGAAATTCCTGGCCTCATTTAGAGACTCCAAAACACAAGAGGTCGCTTCAGACATTGAGCACTTTGCAATTTAGCAGAACCTGGTAAAAAGGGATATATTTTATCAATCAAGATGTGGGCCAGGAAAAAAAGATGTCTGTCTCCAAAAAGGTGCATCTACCCGACTTGGGAACCCAAAAAAAGGAACCGTTTCTTCTTCCCCAGGAGAGAGTAACAAAAGGACAGGACCCAGCCCAAGGCCCTTATGCAAGAATTTAGGAGCCTAGAGTATAAGCTAATGGTGGAGAGTGAGTGGCTCTCAAACTGCTTACTCTAGCTTCAGAAACTTCTGGAAAATCTTGAAATTCATATGATCCAGGAGGTATTAAGTTAACAGAGAGATAACACTGGTTGTATCAGAAAAGTCCAAGGAGCAGCATACTCTCCCTGTAGGTAAAGTATGTTTATTTTATTACTTTATAAAGTAACATTTTTATTATTTTTTCCTAATTATGAAAGCAATCCATGTGTCCATATTCATGGAAAAACAAAAACAAAAACACTACAACGCCCAGAAAATAGTATAAAAATTACTTTTTAACACCTTGGCCCAAGAAATAAGTACTTAAAAAAATTTTTTTTTATTGAAGTATAGTTGATTTACAATGTTGTATTAGTTTCTGGTGATTCAGTTATATATTCTTTATCAGATTCTTTTCCGTTGTAGTTTATTATAAGATATTGACTATAGTTCTCTGTGCTCAGAGAGAAGTACTTTTACCGTTTTGATATATATTCTTGACTTAAAGGGCTTTTAAGTAGAAAACATTTATAAACTTCAGTCTCTGCTGATTAACTCATAGCTGAAATAAAGTTGAAATGGGGGAAACACATAAAGCTGTTTCTTATATATAAGCGTATATAAATATATATCTTAGAAATACATATATTTGGGGTAGGAAGACAATCAAAATTGTTTCATTTGAGGTCTAAAGTCAGGGTGACTTAATGGGCAAGTGACTAGTGCACTCCCACAGGACTCTCACAGGGGCACTTGGGGTTTAATGCTTTGTAGGTTCCATCTTGTACTCTTCATTTTCACTTAGAATTTGTATTTTGTAAGTGGCATCCAGTGAGTCAATGGAGGATGCACCAAAGGCTTGTAGCCTGGGCTCACACGCACTCCTGCTGCCTCCCCACCTTGCCAGGAGGAGTTCTCAGCTGCCTGTTCCTCTGCCCTCTGGCACCCCAGGCACCACTAACTTCCCCCTCACCATCCGCATCCAGCAATGGCTGCCACTCCCCACCCAGTGGGGGCCTGAACACGGCAAGGGCATGTGTAGGGCATGTGTACCTGACAGCATTTCAGGGACCCCAGACTGGCAGCACCAGGCTATGTTTGATGGGTGACTCACTGGGTGTGAGCTTGTTGCCCATCCCTGGGAACCTAGAATATCCCAGGGCAGAGGTTGCAATACCCTTGGGGTTGCCCATCCGCGGTAGATAGGAGCAATGGGCCTGCAGGAAGAGGAGACACCCAGCTCAACTTCTTCGCCCCTGGCTCGGCACGAAGCCTCAGTCCAGTAGCTAGTAGACCAGGTACATTCATGCACCAGTCACAGGGCAGGGCCCCTGGTGCCTATGAAGGTTCTACTTGCCCTGAGCACATCCCCATGCCAAGGAGCCAACATTAAAAACAAAAACACTGTGACAGGTCAAGAGAGAGACTGAGGAAGAAAGAAGAACATTTTATATTTTAGTACCTTTAACGGCACTTTTTTCCTGCTTTTTTTTTTTTAATAAATTTATTTATTTATTTATATTTATTTTTGGCTGTGTTGGGTCTTCGTTTCTGTGCGAGGGCTTTCTGCAGTTGCGGTGAGTGGGGGCCACTCTTCATCGCGGTGCGCGGGCCTCTCACCGTCGCGGCCTCTCCCGTTGCGGAGCACAGGCTCCAGACGCGCAGGCTCAGTAGTTGTGGCTCACAGGCCTAGCCGCTCTGCGGCATGCAGGTTCTTCCCGGACCAGAGCACGAACCCGTGTCCCCTGTATTGGCAGGCAGATTCTTAACCACTGCGCCACCAGGGAAGCCCTTTTCCTGCCTTTTGAACAAGGTCTGCGTTTTTATTTTTCATGGGGCACCATAGATTATGTGGCTGGTCCTTTCTGAACTACAGTGTCTACCCCTAACTCCTACTAATTCTGTAGGAAAATCCACAACCTTTGAGCTAAGGGGAGTTGTTTGACTGACAAAATAAATAAGGGTTTCCTTTTGAGACAAGGTTCACAGACATTGTAATGTTAATTAATAACCTCTGTGGGCATCTAAGACACTGTGGTTTTATCAGTGCTTCGAGTAACTGAATTCTGTAAGCAGGACTTTGGGAAAAGGCTGTGCAGTGAGAGAGCAAGCCCCCACCAAATGGGCATCTCTGACTGTCACCAGAGAGTGGAGTGTGGTTGAGCTCCGATTACAGAACATTTAACAAGACACAAAGCGTCTGTTGTTTGTGCCGTGTTTGCTGCATCCAGGCGGTTCCCTTCCGAGTCCTTGGAGAAAATCCACAAGCTCACGGCAGGTGCAACCATCTGCACGTTTCAGGGCTGTGATGCTTCTGAGAAGTCCAGGTGGGGGCCCAGGGGAGGAAGTGTCTTTGCTTTGCAGCTGTGCTGTGTTGCCTTGTGCAGGGTGCTTGTCAGCTGTGCTTGGAAACGGCCTTCAGTAAGGGGCTGGTGGGAGTCAGGCAAAGGGGAGGGGTAGAGTTATTTTTAATGGTGGTAAGGTCGATATTACCAAACCTTACCAAAACCTAGAGTATACTGGCCAATTCTAAAGTCTTGTTCAGATTCTGTACTCTTAAGATTTTTAAAATAAATGCCAGTAATGAGGGTGTTTTGTTATTGTTGGGTTTTGTTTTTGAATCATGGTTCAGCATGATTTGGTGGAGAGGCCTGGGTCTCCTGTGCTGAGTTCCCCCAGCACAAGTGATGGAGTCCCCACTGTGTGCTAGGGGTGTTTTTATATTCTTCGACTTAGTCCTTCTGAGACCTCTATGAGCTGGGTGTGTGGAAGAGGGTGATAAAACCTTGGAACTCACACTCACCTACTGCTCATCTCAGCAGCAAGAAGCAGCCATAGTGGATTGGGCTTCCAGCAGGGGCTGCTTCTTCATGCAGAGATCACCATTTGTGGTAAAGGTTAGCTTGGGGCTAGGGGTTTCTCCAGAAGGAGTTGGGAATGGAGAGTATTGAGAACAGGGTCACAGGCTCAAATACTTCTCCCCTATTTCCTTCCCTCCTCCCCACCTTGTCTTGGAGCTTAATCTTTTTATACAGCTTCTGAATGAGCTTCCAGTTTGTCAGTGAGCATCTGAAAATGTGGCAGCCACACCTGGTCTGGTGCTAGTTCTTGGTAGCTTGTGCTCCCCTGAGAGTGATCAAAAGCAGCCCCAGATATCCTCACTCAGCCTCAGGGCTTGCTTAACAAAGAGATGGGCTCCACTGATTCAAAAAGGGTCTGCCATTCCCCATCTTTGACATTTTGGCATTGAAGTAATTTTTAATTGATTTTCTAAATTTCTCTGAGCAGTTTCTAAGGCCAGCAGCCTCCAAAGTGGAGGCATATATCCCAGGGGTGTGGGAAGAAAATACTAGAACTTCTAAATAGATTACATCTGTATGTAAGAAGCCCATGTTACACTCTACACTAAGGTGTCCTGAAGTGACCACGGGGAGGCAATACATAAGAGAATAATAAGAAAGAGTAGAGTTGACAGTACTAATCCTAGTACATGCTTATCTTTAGCCACATTATGAGGTTAAAAATATAACCTAATCACATCTAAGAAGTCAGACAAAACTTTTTTTTAAGTCAAAGAAACTATTGAGAATGTGGATTGAGATTCATTCTTATTGTTGATGAATCTCACCCTGTGTACATCATGCTTTGCAATATAAGCCATTGATAGTACTAGAGGTAGTTATGAATACATAAACAGACATATGTTAAAGGTGAGTGAACAAAAATGCTTTTCTTGAAGGAAGCACAATCAAAACATTTGGGAGAACATGGGCTAAGTCAGCATTTCCCCGGCAGTGTGCCCTGGAATACTAACTCCTCAGCATGTTAATGCAGTAGTTCTCCCAACCCCGCTTCACTAACAGACCCATGGATTACCTGAAGCTTTCCATTCCCTTGGTAGCACAAGCCAGCAAAGTACTCACTAATCACAGCCTTTGGGTTGCATACGTTTACCTAGCATCATTGATCGTTGTTTGCTCCAAACCTGTTTGTGCCAGTTTTACTTGTCATTGTGTTTGAGTAATTTAATTATTATGTAAACCAATGAAATAGGAGTACAAAAAGAAAGATCTGTTCTCTAAAAACTAAGTTGAAATAGATAAACTGTGGTACATCCAGTCAATGGAATATTACTGAACACTAAAAAGAAATGAGCTATCAAATCATGAAAAGACATGGAGGAAGCTTAAATGTATGTTACTAAGTGAAAGAAGCCAACTGAAAAGGCTACATATTGTATGATTCCAACTATGTGACATTCAAGAAAAGACAAAACCATGGAGACAGTAAAAAGATCAGTGGTTGCCAGCAGTTGAGAGAGGAGAGACCAATGAATAACAGAGCACAGAGGATTTTTTAGGGCAATGAAACTATTCTGTATGATACTACAGTAGTGGATACATGCCATTATACATGTGTCCAACCCATAGTTTCACAAGAGTGAACCGTAATGTACACTGTGGACTTTGGATGATAGTGATGTGTCAATGTATGTTCATCAGTTGTAGCAGATGTACCACACTGGTGTGGGATGTTGATAGCCGGGGAGGCTGTATGTTTTGGGTGAGGGTGCAGGGGATTTATGGGAACTCTCTGAATTGTCTGTTCAATTATTCTGTGAACCTAAAACTTCATTTAAAAAACAAAAAATGATGCTTTCGGATTGTTTCATGGTCTTTAAGATTTCTCTCCATAAAAAGAAACACACCAAAAAACACACACACACTAGAAATTGTAGACCACACACTATGTATTATGATTTATAGAGGAAAGATGGTACAGAACTCCAGTGAGTGGTTACATACAAAGAAAAAGCCTAGGCTCTATGTTAGAAGATTGGCAAATGTTTGTATATTTGTGTATTTTTAATTTAAATAAAATGTTTAAGATAGTGCATGCCATTTTTTAAGCATTCTCTGGTTTAACAGACTTCTTATGATTGACCAACTAACTCTTAGTCTTGATTGCATTGGACAGGAGGATTTCTACTGTGTTTTGCAGGGGTTAGGGAAGAAGGGTTTTATTTGCTATTTAAAAATAAGTTTGGGAAACTGGGAGTAAATAATGTTAGAAAGGTACCTTTACTCCAGACTTTCTCAGAGCCTTTACTATCCTACTGTGTGTTGAATCTCCAGAGAGAGAGTATGAAATGTTCTTTGAATTTATTTGACCACAGAACCCTTTTATTCCCTTGGGAATATCTTTCATCACCTCAAAGAACTAGTGTTCTGGGGAGCAGTTTGAGAAACACAGGAGTACAAAATTCATACATATGCTTGAAGCAATAAGGTTTTCAACCTACCCATTGCCCCCGGCCACCCAGCTGATCAAGAGAACAACTGTGATTGGCAGTTGTGTGCCTTCAAATTTCAGTTCTGCCTTGGCTTAGGATGCAGGGGCCGCTCAGGTGCAGAGCGTTGGTGGTTGTGTTAGAGACGTGAAGTGCTGCCAAACCAAGATGCCCTTCAGAGGGAGGGGGCTGTGTGGGTGTGGGGTGTTCAGAGAGGAAGAGAGAGGAAGTGGTTTGGCCACCAGGAAGTCAAAGTTTCCTTCAGTCAAATGACCTAGGAACAGAGTGAGAGGGAAGAAAAAACCCTAATTGTACCCCCAGTGTGCTATCTCCCTCCCACCTCCATGCTTTGTCTTAAAGAAGCCATGCACACACACACACTGAAAATGGGACACCTTTGGAGACCACCAACACCACCTGGCCAGGAACTGTTTCTCTTGGATGAATTCTTCTCATCCTGACTTCGCCTGACTCCTGCCTACAGATGCAGGTGCATGTCTGAACTTGAACTCAGGAGGAGGAAGCATGCCGGGAAGAATTCCCAACACTTCAGTAAAATATTACCCCCTCAGGTGAACCCATAGCTAAACCCCAAACCAGCTCTGTGGGCATTTGCCAGGCGAAGATCCCCAAATTAGAAGTGTGTGGCCCCTCGCAAGGCTTATCTGTGAACCAGAGACCTGCCAGGAGAGTACCCTGGAAAAAGTATCCAGTTTCTTATCTGAACATTTCTGAAACATACATGAGCTCTGTCTTGTCAAAGTTTAGACTTATGGAAGTCTTAAACATCTTAGAAGCATGAACTTCTAGGCACAACATTAACTCTTGGATTTTCTACTTCAACTATGCTAGGACAGTGGTGATATGTCTATTCACCTTTATTATTAAAGAAAAAGCAAAATCAGATTTATTTGTTTATGATGGAAAGTAGCCAATTGTAGAAGAGATGTGGAATTCCGTTTTGAAAAACAGGACCCCTGATAAATAATAAGTGCAAATACCAGAGGCTCCTGCTCTGTCATATCCACATTTCTGGGAGGATTTTGCTGGACGCTTTCTCTTGTGTACACTGAGTCTCCCGTCAGAAAATGAAAGTATGAGTAGGAAATCTCATCTAAAATTAGAAACAGGTGGGGGCAGGGAGAGGCCCTGTGGGTACACTTGCTGGTGGCCAGCCCCACCCCCAACAGAAAAGGGAGTGGGGCGGGGCTTGGCTTCCACCTCTGACGCCATAGGGCTCTGTCAGTTTCAGGACTCCCCCGGAGTGGGAAGAGGAGAGAAATAGGTGAGGTAAAATTTACAAACAGCTCATGCAGCTCAATATCAAAAAAACAACCCAATCCAAAAATGGACAGACCTAAATAGACATTTCTCCAAAGAAGATATACAGATTGCCAACAAACACATGATCGAATGCTCAACATCATTAATCATTAGAGAAATGCAAATCAAAACTACAATGAGATATCATCTCACACCGGTCAGAATGGCCATCATCAAAAAATCTAGAAACAATAAATGCTGGAGAGGGTGTGGAGAAAAGGGAACCCTCTTGCACTGTTGGTGGGAACGTAAATTGATACAGCCACTATGGAGAACAGTATGGAGGTTCCTTAAAAAACTAACAATAGAACTACCATATGACCCAGCAATCCCACTACTGGGCATATACCCTGAGAAAACCATAATTAATAAAGAGTCATGCACCAAAATGTTCATTGAAGCTCTATTTACAATAGCCAGGACATGGAAGCAACCTAAGTGTCCCTCAACAGATGAATGGATAAAGAAGATGTGGCACATATATACAATGGAATATTACTCAGCCATAAAAAGAAACGAAATTGAGTTATTTGTAGTGAGGTGGATGGACCTAGAGTCTGTCATACAGAGTGAAGTAAGTCAGAAAGAGAAACACAAATACCGTATGCTAACACATATGTATGGAATCTAAAAAAAAAAAAAGGTCATGAAGAACCTAGGGGCAAGACGGGAATAAAGATGCAGACCTACTAGAGAATGGACTTGAGGATACGGGGAGGGGGACGGGTAAGCTGGGACAAAGTGAGAGAGTGGCATGGACGTATATACACTACCAAACGTAAAATAGATAGCTAGTGGGAAGCAGCCACATAGCACAGGGAGATCAGCTCGGTGCTTTGTGACCACCTAGAGGGGTGGGATAGGGAGGGTGGGAGGGAGGGAGACGCAAGAGGGAAGAGATATGGGGAAATATATATATGTATAACTGATTCACTTTGTTATAAAGCAGAAACTAACACACCATTGTAAAGCAATTATACTCCAATAAAGATGTTAAAAAATTTAAAAAAAAAAAGAGGTGAGGGAGGTTAAGAGGTGCAAGCTTCCAATTACAAAGTAAATGAGTCATGGGGATGAAATGTACAGCAGAGGGAATATAGTTAATAATATTGTAATAACTTTGTATGGTGACAGATGGTAACTAGATTTATGGTGGTGATCATTTTGTAATGTATAGAAATATTGAGTCACTATGTTGTGCACCTGCAACTAACACAATGTTGTAGATCAATTATACCTCAGTTAAAAAAAAAAAAAAAAGGACTCTCCTGGGGCCATGCGCGAGGAAGTAGGCCCCACACAAAATAATTGACGTACACAAGTACTTTTGCTCTCCCATATGGAAGTTAAAGAGTGTTGACATACTTCATTGTTCCAGCACTGTCATACTATTTTTAAATTTGATTTTATTTTTTAACAGATAATGCACTTACCTGGTTCAAAACTCAAAATGACATAAAACATATATATTTAGCAGGCTTGTTGCCACCATTGACCCCCTTCTGCCACCCCTATGTAATCATCTTTTTCAGTTTTTAATATATCCTTTTCAGTGCTTTTTATACATATACTATTTCATTCTTTTATTCAATACCTATTTCCTAAGCACCTGCTATTTTCTAGGCTATATATTTTAAGCACTGTATGGGGAATACAATAGTCCCCCCTTTTCTGTGGGGAGTATGTTGCAACACCCCTAGTGGATGCCTAAAACCAGGGCTAGTACCAAACCCTATATATATATAGTATACTGTGTTTTTTTCCTATACACACATACCTACAATAAAGTTTAGTTTATAAGTTAGGCACAGTAAGAAATGAACAACAATAACTAATAATAAAATCGAACACATAACAATATATTATAAAAAAGTTATGTGAATGTGGTCTCTCTTGAAATATTGTACTGTACTCCCCCTTCTTATTGTGATGGTATGAGATGATAAAATGCCTACGTGATGAGAGGAAGTGAGGCAAATGACATTGGCATTGTGATTTAGCACTGGGCTTCTATTGATCTTCTAACGATAGGTCAGAAAGAGGATCGTCTGCTTCAGGTGACCCTGGATCATCGGGCCATTATGACGTCCATGGTTGGATGTCAGGAGGAGACTATGTTAGTGGTTGGGGATCCCGGGTGGGGCGGGATGGAGCAGGATGGCCCAAGATTTCATCGCGCTACTCAAAACGGTGCTCAATTTAAAACTTACAAATTGTTTATTTCTGCAAGTTTCCATTTAATATTTGCGGACTGCAGTTGACCACAGGTAACTAAAACTGCAGAAAGCAAAACCACGAATAAGGGAAGACTACTGTACATCCTAACTGTCATGGAGCAAAAATCCTTACTCTCATGGAATTTATCATCTAGAAGGGGGTAGACAGACAATAATCAATGAACATAAGAAATAAGAAAATAATAGAGTGAGGAGGATGGTGGTGTGAAGGTTCAAAGGGGCACACTGTAATTTTAAATAGGGTGGTCAGGATAGACTTCACTGAGAAAGTGACATTTTGAGCAGAGTTGAAGAAGGTGAGGGAGTTAGCTATGTGGGTATCTGGGGGAAGAGCATTCCAGACAGAAAGACAGCCCATACAAAGGCCCGAAGCAGAGCATGCCTGTCATATTCATGGAACAGCAAAGACCCAAGTGTGGCTGGAGTGGAGAGAGTGAGGGAGGGTAGTAGGAGATGAAGTCAGAGAGGAAGCATGAAAAGACAACAGACTGTGCAGGAGCTTGCAAGGACTTCAATGTTTACTCTGAATGCGATGGAGAGCCTGTCCCAGATTTTGAGTGGCATGATCTGACTTATATTTGAATAGAATCTCTCTGGCTGCTATGTTGGGAACAAAGGGTGGAAGAAGGGAGAGGCTGGTTTTGAGGCTATTGCAATAATCCAGGCAAGAGGAGATGGTGAATCAAACAAGGTTGGGAGCAGTGGAAGTATTAAGTGGTAAGATTCTGGGCATATTTTTAAAGTAGTCACTGATGAATTGGGTATAGGGTTTGGGAAAAAGAGAAGAGTCCATGATGACTCCAAGGCTTTTGACCTGAACAATTGGGAAAACTGAATTGCCATCAGTTGAGATGGCAAGTTAGGGAGGGAAGATCAGAAATTTAATTATGCACAAGTGAAGTTTGAAATGCCTTTTAGACATCCAAGAAGAGATGCCAAGTGGATATTAGATCTAAATTTGAGGGTTGTCAGCATACAGATGGTATTTAGCCATGATACTAAATGAGATAGCCAAGGGGGTGAGTGCAGATAGAAAAAACAGAAACGGTGAACCAAGGGCTGAGTCCTAGGACACTCTAATGTTAAGAGCTGGCGGTGGAGGGAGGAGGCAGGAGGAGAACCAGCAAAAGGAACCTACAGGGAACAGTGAGGTAGAGGAAAACTAGGCAGGGTGGTGTCCCAAAGTCTGGTGATAGAAGTTTCTCAAGCAGGAGGAAGTGACAAATTGTGTGAAATGTTATTAGCAGTCAAGTAAAACCACTGGCTTTAGCCATGTTGAGGTCACTGGTGTTTATGACAAAATCAGTTTCAGTGGAGTGGAAGGTAAAAGCTGTGTGAGTGGTTCTAAGAAGGATTTTGAGAGAAGTCACAGACATTAAGTATAGACATCTCTTTCTGAGAGATTTGCTAGAAAGGGAGCAAAGAAATGAGGCAAAAGCTGACAGGGGAAATGGGGTCAAGTGGAGAATTTTTATGAGGTGGGAGAAATAATGTGTGCTCTTGGGAATGATTCAGGAAAGAGGGAAGAAGTGATGATATCAGAGAAAGCCAAATATTTGGACCAATGACCTTGAATAGGCTTGAGGGGATGGCCTCTCCCTTTATTGTATTTTCTGTATCTTTCTTATAAAAGATAGCATTTTATATCCACTTTTCCACACCTTGCATTTTCCACTTAATCTGTGGTTCTTTTCACATCAGTACATGGAGAAATTCTTCTCTTTTTTTACAGCTGCATACTATCCCATTGTAAGGATATACTACAGTTTGTGTGTTGTTTCTAAGTTTTTGCTGTCCTCAACAATGCTATTCTGAATAACTGTGTGTATGCCTCATCACATATGTGTCAGCCCTGTTGCTGCTTCAGTGCAGGAGCTAAAGTTCATCTTCTGTGGCTCTCAACATTTCTAATCTGTGACTCTTTCTTCTCTCTTTTGGATTTCCTCCTCTTTTTTTATTAACTCTTCATTCAAATTAATTTTGCCTTGTAACACCAGCAATGTACTTAAATAGGTAAATATAATAGCTCTTCATTTATTTCTGATAGTTGTGTTAGGTCAAAATAATTGTTCAGATACATATAGGGACTTTATGAAAACAGATGCCATATAGGGTCAATAATTACATTTGATTTGGGATTTTTAGTTATGGTAACAAAATATTGTTCACTGGACTTCAGAGGTGCTTTTCCAAATCTTTTCTTTAGGAATCTTGTTAGAGATCTTCCTTATTCCTGTGTTCTGGAGGATCCTGTGTCCTCAACCACCACCTCCCCTTCCCTGCCTCACCCATTAGTTTTTGTGTATTTGGAAATGACAGCTTGTGTCCAGTGTTATGTCTCAGACAGTTGCCATCTCGTAGCTATTAATGGTTGTTCAGTGTTTCCTGGTACTAGTGTTGGTATGTTTCTCCCTTAGATCTTTGGAAACACCAAGTCATGAAAGAAAACTTTTCAGTTATCAGACCACAAATAGTTGAAAATTTTGTACAGAGATTACTGGAGAATTACCAGGATGGTGGACTAGAGGTATGTACTGAAAATTAGTCATCCTAGAGTGTGGTTTGCTTTTTTTTTTTTTTTTTTAACATAAACGCAAACAAGAAAGACTTTCCCTTCAACACATCTCCTAATGCTTCCCTTACTCCCTTAGAGTTGAAGATGTGAAAACTGAGGCTGAACTCAAAGTAGAAATCACATGTTACCATTTTAATTTTGGAAAAAGACTGATTTCTAATTAAGTTGGGAGAGTAATTAGAATATGCATGTTGGCTAATTTCAGATTTGGCCAATTTTTTAGAGTAAACTTGGAGTTTATGGATGAGTTATTTTTAGCAATATTTCCTGTTGTTGATTTTTTTAGTATAAAAATTTTAAGAGAAAAAGCGAAATAACCTATGAAATCACTACCTAGAAAACTTCTTTAAATGTACAATATGAAGAAAATGTAACAGCTCAGAAAGGTAACATTTTTACCTCTATTCCACTCCATCATCCCCAGTTTCCTCTCCCAAAGGAAGCCAGTATCAACAATTTGTATGTGTGTATATGTATTTGAATTCATAACAACTCCATATAATACGTATTTAACAATAATATATATTTAATACATACAACAGGCATACACACAGTCCTTGGAGTTTTTAACTGTTTACTATTGACAGGAGGTGCCTTTCTAAATCAAAGGAATCTGCTGAAAAGGCAGGATAAGAGAGTGTATGTGGATATTTGGCCGTAACAGAGTTTTTAGGATCTTTAAGGAATTAAGCCTTAAGTGCAGTACGTAGCTGTGAATCCAGTTTCCTTTGAAATTCAATCATTTTTAAAAGCCTGCCTTAGAAAAATGTGCTCAATTTTTTGGACAACATTTTCTCCACATTTACATTTTTCTAAGCTCTCCAAATAGTCCCCATAATTTTATAATAAGCACTTCAGTTCTTATTTATAAGGTAGAGGATTCACAAGCTTGGTTAGAGATACACTATTCCTCAGAATTTACATGTGATTTACATGTATTTGTTTTAAGCTTTCAATCATACCCTTTGTGGTGCTGTGTATTCTGATGAGGGGGTGAAGTAATTCCTCTTGGATCCCTGCAGTTCAGTGATTCTCAAGCAGAAGTACAGAGGTGATTAAGGTGGGGTATGCTCAGAAAAATGTTTGAATCAAAAAATTTTGTGGCTTTCCTTAAAAGGAAGGAAATTCTGACACATGCTTCATTATGGAAGACATTCTGTTATGTGAAATAAGCCAGTCACAAAAACATAAATGCTGCACGATTCCACTTACATGAGGTACATAATGTAATCAAATTCATAGAGACAGAAAGTAGAATGGTGTTTGTCAGGGGCTGGCGGGTGGGGGAATGGGGAGTTAGTGTTTAATGGGTACAGAGTTTCAGTTTGGCAACATGAAAAGAGTTCTAGAGATTGATCGCACAACGTTGTGAATGTACTTAATGCTGCTGAACTGTATACTTAAAAATGGCTAAAATGGCAAATTTAATGTATGTTTTACTATGATAAAAAAAGCAAACAAAAAGTTTGTGGCTCAAGATCTGCTCATCCATTATCTATGTACTTCACCCCAACGTTGAAGACAGGATCTTCTGGGAAAGAAATGTATTAGTAAACAGGGCAAATCTAGATCAGGCACAGCTGAAACTCAGGGCACACTGAAGAGGCTGGTATCAGCCTGTGGTTGTCTTGGAATAACAGGATCCCAGGATGTTAGGTCCCCCCAAAGTCTGTGCCTGGTGGGCTTCTAGTCTCTTCTGGATCATCTGCAGTGACTGGGAGCTCACTCTCTTTCAATCCTCACCCATACCTCCCCACCCCCATTCCTGGCAGCTCTTGTTTCAGGCACCTCTTACTGAGTTGGATTTGGCCTCCCCACCGTCTCCACCATGGATTCTAGTTCTGTCCCTGGGACACCACAGATCATGGTTCTGACCCCTCACAACAAGCCTTTAGATATCTGAGGGCAGGTCAGTCAGAGATGCTCAGTTGGGCCATTGTTAGCATGTGTGAATCTTCTGTAAAATTACAAGTAGGGCCAGCTCCAGGAGGACAGACCCCAACAGGTGCCCCTCTGGGTGGTGGATAACAAATTGTTACCCCTTCCTTCAGGCGGTACAGCCTATACCAGGGCACATGGACAGGGAAATGGTGCTCCCCTCACCTGGGTGCCCCTGCGCAGAGCAGACTGCACTGATGTGCAAGGAGAGCCTGAGCCCCACCTTCCCTCCTTCAGCCGAAACCAGCTTCCTTTCCTTCAACCTCTATGAGTGCCCCACCCTCCTGGTCAGGATCCTCTAAATTCAAGGTTGTCTGGCCAGCCAAGAGTACCCTTGTCCTGGGTGCTCTGCTTTGATTAACGCCCATGAATGTTAGGTTTTGTCACAGCTGACTCATTAGGCTGACTCATTAGGCTAACAGCCACCTGAAGCCCACACATGGCCTTCAGGCATCCTGCTACTGCCATATTATTAGCCTTGTTCTTGTTCAACTTGGTCCGCTCTTTGAACCTCTTGAAATCTTTAAAACTCTGGATTTTTATCATCCAGAATACTCTCTCTCTCTTCCAGGTTCATGTCAGCCTACCCTTGGTATCCTCCTTCAAGCCTTTAATAACAGTGTATGAAAGGACAGGCCCCAAGTGCTGTGCTACCCACTGTGGGTCCCCTCCAGGCTTAACAGGTACTATGGGCACAGTCTTTCAGTGACCAGAAACTCATCCGGTTGTCCTTTCACCCAGCCCATGTTCTCCGTTTGTCCAAAAGGACATCATAAGAAACCTTCTCAGATGTCCTGCTGAAATCCAGATACACTGCATCTGCTGTATTTCCTGAGGGAAAAGTTTAATCTGATCTGACTATTCTTGAACCCATGTTGGCTTCTCGTGATTTTTGCTTCCTTCTCCAAATTCTAGAACACCAGCCTTTCACAATCAGTTCTAATATCTCGGCCAAATTTTGTACCAAACACACTGGCCTGAAGTTAGAGATTGACCTTTTTTGCAAATCAGAACTGTAATAGTCTGTTTTGTGGATTCCAGAACCATTTCCATTTATATGCCGAGAGTCATTCACTCATTCAGCAAGTGTTTATAGATCTCCTGTTTTTTCTCAGATGCTTTATTAGAGATATAAAGGCAAAAGGCACAGTCTCTGCCCGCAAAGAACTTATGGAAGAAGTTAGGTGAACCAGCAATGTCCGGAAGAGGCTCTTCACATTAAGCACTTTGATAGAGGCACAAGTGGGGTGCTATGTGAGCTCCAAGAAGGGTGAATACAACCCAGCTAGGGGGAGGGGTGGGAAGTAGTCAGGGAAGACTTCCTGGAGGAGGTATTGTTTGGGCGAAGTTTTAAAGCACAAGTCGGAGTTGGCCAGAGGAAGAGGGGCTGGGGAGGGAAGGCAGCAATCCAGGAAGGGAGTTATAGCAGAGTTCAGAGGAGGACATTGTAAAGGTAGGCAGGGCCAGATCCTGAATGGCCTTGTGTGCAATCCTTATGAGTTTGGATTTCATCCCAGAGTCAGTGGGAAGTCACTGAAGCATTTTGTCAGCAGAGGTAGGTTTTAGAAATATCATCAAAACACCTTGTGTGTGCCTGATGTTAGATGGATTGTTATGAGGGGCTCCGAGAGGAAGCAAACCACAGAAGCACAGTTTGCTCCCAGCAGGGTCAGACTTTTGCCATAACAAGTCCTGGCACCTACCATGCTTCACCCCAGGCTGGATCTCCAGAAGAATCCATGGGGCAATCTTGTGCTCTTCCAGCCAGTGCTATCCAATACAGTTCAGGTTTAAGTGTTGGTGAAGGAATCAGCCCACTGGAGGGCACTGGGCCAACGGTCGTTACTCTGGTTCTTATGGAACCCAGGGGCCTGCCTTGGAGGGGAAGTTGGCAGATGAAGGCCCTTTGTGCTGCACTTTGACATCGAGCTGGCTTTTAGTGACCTAGGAAGGCAGGGGTGAGTTGTAGAACAGCTTTTGAGAAACAAATTGCTCTGAGAGCTCATAGGACTGTGCCAAAAGAAGCACATAGGCTGTAGTCCCACAACAGATGCTGCTCAGGTGGCTCCAATGCTGCTTCTAGGAGGGCAAGTACCATCTGCAGAAGCAAAGTTCACCTGGAGAGAGGGACTGCCGGGAACTGGGAGTCTCCCGGCACCTCTCTGTCACCTGTCAGTCACTGCTGCCTGTCTGCCCCACTCAGACATGGTCCACTTGCCCACTGCAGATGCTCTGGCAGAGCCCTTACTCCTCTCCCTGCCTTCCCACTCACCCCCTCTATGCCATCACCTTGAGCTGATCTTTCAGCCCAGCCTCCTGAGGCCTCAGCAGAGCCACTGAGGGAAGGAAGCAACATGATTTCTCTGGCCTCTTGAGATGCTCAAGGGGAGTCCTGGCCATTCTCACCTCTTTGGTGTAACACAGACTCATCCAAGGCTTCCTCCTTGGCTGGTTAAAATAGCATGCTGGGGGCTTCCCTGGTGGCGCAGTGGTTGAGAATCTGCCTGCCAATGCAGGGGACACGGGTTCGAGCCCTGGTCTGGGAAGATCCCACATGCCACGGAGCAACTGGGCCCGTGAGCCGCAATTACTGAGCCTGCGCGTCTGGAGCCTGTGCTCCGCAACAAGAGAGGCCGCGATGGTGAGAGGCCCGCGCACCGCGATGAAGAGTGGTCCCCACTTGCCACAACTAGAGAAAGCCCTCGCACAGAAACGAAGACCCAACACAGCCATAAATAAATAAATAAATAAAATTAAAAAAAAAAAAAAAAGAACCCTCCTCGAAATGGAGTGATTTAAAAAAAAAAAAAAACAGTTTAAGTGTGTAGATTTATAAAAAAAAAAAAAAAAAAAATAGCATGCTGGCTAAGAGAGGATGGCAGAGGGCCACGGTGGTTCAAGTCTGCATTTCTGTTTGTTTGGGATCCTATATCTGCAGTGGCTATGGAGGCATTAGTTTGAGAAGCGTTTGCCCTGTGGAGGCCATGCTGGCATGCTCAAGTTTGGGCACTGCTGTCCAGGACAGAGAGGGGTGAGTCACTGTGGCTGACTCCAAGCACTGGGCCCGGCCCACCTGGATGAGGTCACCGGCCACACCTTGATGGCCCCAGATGTGGTCTCATGACTTCTCAAGGCTTCAGGCTTTCAACGCACTCAGTCTGGGAAGTGCTGTCTTTGTCAATACTAATTCACGTAGCCTTGGCCCTTTCACCATAAAGAAGTCAAGGTCCAGGGGATGGAATCTTGGTGCCCTTTGTCTTGGTGTCAGCAGCTGACTCTGGCTGTCCTACTGCTCACTTTCCAGGACCAGGATGGATTGCCCTCACCCATCTCCTCTGAGGGAACCCCTTGAGGAGGCCCTGGAGAGTGAGGGTGGGAGGCTGAGCGCCTCCCCTGACTGCCTGGCTCCTGCTCATAAAATCCCCCATGAGCAGAAGTTTCATCTACTGTTTCCACTATGCATGTCTTGAGTGCATCCTGCCAAGCTGCTATAGTTGATAACCTTTACCAAAGCTTTACTATTTTGTAATTAGTATATACATTTTATTTAGACATATATTTTTATATATAATTATTTTAATTATATATACATTTTATGATTATATTAGAAAATAGAAATACGATGTATTAGAAAATACACTCATAATCTTACCCTCATTGATAGCCACTATTATTATTTTGGTGTCTTTCCTTCCAAATTTTATTTATAACTTTTAAAAATTCATGCACTTTTTTAACAAAATAAGATTATTCTATATGCCTTTTTGTTGTAGTGTACTTTTTTCACTAGACTATATGTTTTTTGGGGTTTTTTTATACTTTTTTTAAAAAATTAATTAATTTATTTATTTTTGGCTGTGTTGGGTCTTCGTTTCTGTGTGAGGGCTTTCTCTAGTTGTGGCAAGCGGGGGCCACTCTTCATCGCTGTGTGCGGGCCTCTCACTATCGCGGCCTCTCTTGTTGCGGAGCACAGGCTCCAGACGCGCAGGCTCAGTAATTGCGGCTCACGGGCCTAGTTGCTCCGTGGCATGTGGGATCTTCCCAGACCAGGGCTCAAACCCGTGTCCCCTACATTGGCAGGCAGATTCTCAACCACTGCGCCACCAGGGAAGCCCCTTAGACTATATGTTATAAACATGTTTCCTTGTCAATAAACATACATCCACAGCACAATTTTTGGTGGCTGTTTAGTGTTTCATCATACAGATGAATGAGACGTATTCAACCTGTTTTCCATTATTAAGTACCTTAGATTGTTTCCATTTTTCTTTTCTATTGGAAGAGCTACTATAAAGAACATCTGTTAACATATATGTTTGTGTATAACTTTTATTATTCTCTAAAAATAAATTCCTGGAAGAGGAGTTACTGGATCAAAGAGCATGAATATTTTAAAATCCTTTCACAGCTACTGCTAGTCTGCCCTCCAAAGTACCACACTGATCTCTCCTCCTGTCAGCAGTGGTGAGCAAGCCACTTTCCTCACTCCGTCAGTACTGGGTTTTTATCACTGTTTGCCATCTCCGCTAGTTTGCCTCACCTGGCAAAGCGTGTCTGGGCCCTCTCTGGAGGTCAGTGGCACAGAGGTTGCACTGATAGGACAGTGTCACCAGGACAATCAAATCAGAACCAGGGGAATCACCCCAGGTTGGAAGGAGAACCTAGTTTCTGCAGCAAACTTCCAGCGAGCCTAGAGCCGTCCAGACCCTGGAAGTGTCACAGCTAAAGCTCATCAAGTGAGCAGGCTGAATCTTGGAGTGGGCCCCATAAGACTGCCAGATACACACACAAACACACTCACTGATACACGCTGAGGGACACATACAGACATATAGAGACCTATACAAACACTCACAGATAGAGACATACACAGAGAGGTACAGACACACAGAGAACCACACATGGACATGCATTTATGAATATAGACACACACACACACACAAATACACACAGACACACTCGCTGATATAGACACACAGAGACACGCAAGCACTCCCATGGACATGCAGGTCCTAGTCAGGTAGATCTGCCCTACCTTCCACATATTAGCTCCCATTTCTCTTGGAGTCTAAACCTATGTCTACCTTGGAGGGGTGGACTTTTCCTCTGTTCCTTAATGACCACCTCTTCAAAAAGGGTGCCCAGCCACCTAGAGAAAGGGAGGGAATGGGACTGCCTAGAGAGTGAGAACTGTGGCCCTTTGACCAAGGCAGGAAGTGCCCCTGTCAGATGCCCCACTTCAGAGGCCCCTCTGGCTCTGCTCCAGCCCCACGCTTCCCCACAGGAAATCCCCACGGCCAAGGGGACGTGCCCACTCCAATCCCTGGCCTTCCTTCTGGACCATGCTCCAGATACCTGGGCACTGGAATTCCTGGCCCTTCCCCAGATCATCCTCCCCAGAGAGAGAATGGGCCTCACCACCCGTGAGCAACCCTGGCCTGTGGGGTAGACAAGGACAGCTGTGCAGGGGTGTGGACAGCTGGGGTGTCTGCTTATATGCATGCAAGCCCCCCTCCCACCCGTGTGATGTGAGGTCAAAGGGAGGAAGCGAAGGGGGTCAAACTGTAAACTATGGGCTGGGGACTAGCTCTCCCTGACCATATCTCAGCATAGAACTCAGAGTAGTCCAAGGATGATAAAAATCAAACCTGGCCTCCCGAGTCCCTTTGAAGGTCTGTTTTCCAAAGTAGGAGAATTAAACCTTTTCATTTTAATAGTTTGATTTATAACCTTTAAATATTTAGAACACTTAGACACGTGGAACGTGGGCCTCCATTTGTACTCTTGTCCCTGGCCCTGCAAATGTTAAGAGCAGACCTGAAAGAGAGACTTTCAAGGCTATAGAGCTGATGTTTTTCCATGGAGGAGAAATGGAAGTGGGTCTGTGAGCCAAGGTAACATGTGCCATGAGCTCTGGTGTGGTGGGGCTGCCTGGGGGAGCTGCTATGAATGATGCCCCTTTTCAGATCACTTTCAGGAAAGACCACCTCGAGGCCTGCCTCCTTTCCCTGGGTTGTGACATGATGGCCAGAGAACGCAGCAACTTCGAGAACTACTCCATGTGTTACAAGCATGTATTGGAGCATGCTAGGCAGAAGCTCTGCCAGAAAGAGCAAGTATGTTCCCAGACAGAAGTGCATTGGGGAAGGTGTGGGCAGGGAGGCCCAGGAATCACTCCAAAGAGGAAATAAAACACGGTGCAGGGAGGTGTTCTTATGCAAGAATTGAGGGTAGATGGTCCTCTCCAAGGTTTTCTTCTCATTGGCTCATTTCCTTGGGCTCTGGTCTTCTCAGCTGGGAAGGTGATGGCCCCAGCAACACTGGGTTGTATGCTTTGGAGGGGTCTAGTGGGGAATATAAGAGGTAAGCAGTAAGGCAGCTGGTCCCCAGGGGAAGATCCATAGCTGACCTTCCCACCCTCAGCAAGCACAAGGGACTTTGTGCTGTTCCTGGTTCAGCAAAGAAGCTAGGATCCTTGAATAAACTCTGTCTTTAGGATGCACATCATGGGTCTCACTGATGAGACTTCCTTAAAATGAGATCCCGTCCTAAAGTGCAGTGGGGCAATAAGCACAGTCCTGGCTCCAGGTGGAGCCCGAGGATCTCAAAAAGAAGCATGAATAACACAGATAAGAGCTGTCTGGAGCGTGGTGCACTGAATAAATGTTTGAGTTTGGCTGTGCACTGCTTTCTCCTCTTTAGGAATTAGACATTATACGAAGAGGTCAGAGTCCACCTGAAGACAAGGCTGGTCAGGTAGGTCAGTTATTACTAAAAAAGCTCTCCATTTCTCAAATCCACAATCTCAGCAGTAGTCAGACATGGGACATCCTGGTGTCATTTTCTTGTGCCCCTTCCTATAGAAATCCCATCAATGACTGGTCCACTGCAGAGACATCCAAGGAGTGTGCCTGTACTTTTTAAGCAATGAGGGCTTTTTTTTTTCTTAGTTTTTTGGTGACTTTTGTTATTTTTTATTGCTTTGTTTTTTCTTTTTGTTGTTTTTTTTGGGGGGGGGTGTTTGTTTTCTTTTGAGGCCAATGTGCCTTCTGAGGAGGTGGTATATAGGCTAAGATGTCATGGGGAGGCCAGTTTGGAAATGGAAGCCAAGAGAGTTGAAGTATTTTCTCCAAAGTACTTAAGTAGCATCTCTTCTGGGTTCATTCATTCAGCAGCCATTTATCGAGCACCTACTATGTGTCTGGAACTGTTCTGGGACCCTTAAGCCAACTTTAGCTTCTTCTGCCCATACTTGCACAACAGGATATTCACCTTCTTCATTAAGTTCAAAGTAGAATACCAATTCAACATTGATATATTTATACAAAGGACTCTTTTTGCAGTGGCCATGTGGAATTCCTGAATTATTTTCCATTAAAAAAAAATTTCTGCTACTAGATTGCAGAGCTCAGTCACAATGTGATCATGGAAGTCACTGCTCTGAGAGCTCGACTCACGGATTTGGAGGAGGAGACTCTGAATCTCAAAAAGCAAATTCAAAAAGAAGTCCCAGAAGAATATGAAGCATTAGTTCAAGCTTTGTTTGTGACATGTTTGCACATCACAGTAAGTGACCTGGGTCGGATGTCTGGGCAGTCCTATGGGGACCCGGGTGTACCTGACCCCCGCGGTGGCTGTACAGAGAGATCAATAACAGAGTGGGCTTTGTGACAACAAGAGATTGTTAGGCCCACGAATTCTCCAGCTCCAGGCTTTCACTGCAGAGAGTGAGTCAGCAATGAGTGGTCATTATTTTCCCAAAAGAGACACTGAATTTTAAATAAGTTAGATATTTGCAGTTTTCCTCACTCTACTGCCGTGTTGCCATCTGATTGCTGTTGAGGGAAGGGGGAGTTTCTTCTCCAAAACCCCAACAGTTTATGTCACTGTTTTGTCTATTGAATGACCATCCAAAACAGGAGAGCACAGTGCCCTGGGCCAGGCCAAACCCCAGTGTAGGTAGCAACAGCCGCCTCCTGGAAGTTCACTGGGCAGATTCAGAATCTGAATCAGCTTTCAGAGATTTTACAACCTTCAAAATGCCCACCAGCCTTTCTCTCACATCTGGTGTGAGGGAGCTGCTGACCTGTCAGTAAAGGTCCACCCAGCAGAGGAGTGAGGGCGTTCCCATGTGCCCACAGCACTGTGGAAGCCTGTCACTGTCTTATGATGTCTGAGCAGCTGTAAGATGGAGACCCATGCCTAAAGTGGGCTATTGTGGAGCCTGGTCCCCCAGTCCTACAAGTGAGAATTTCAGTACAAACCTACCACCCCCAAGTCCATGGCTTCCCCCAAACCTGCCCCCTTCTCTGCTATTAGATGTTCCCCAGAGCCAGCCCCAACTGGGTCCTTCCCTTACTCCCTTCCCCCAGAGGATTCCAGGGTGGTCCCTGGAGTTGGTCCATTGAGAGGAGTTTCCACTGATGCTCTGCCTTGGTCTGGTTATTCCAGAGAGGACTGGACCTTTCTCCTTACTGTGAAGTGTCCACAAAACACAAATGCTTACAAATATTAAGGTATCCAAACCAACATGCATTGGGCCTGGTGCTGCAGGAGAGAGGTGAGCAGACAGTGAAATCTAGAACTTACTAAGCCATCTTTCGGGTGTGAAATTGTTGAAAAATTTCTTAGGTTCTTTTTAGCTTCTGCCAGATTCCTAGACAAAAAGGAAATTCTCCACTTCTCACAGGCTCAGTTAGTTCCACAAGCCCCTGAAGGTAGGGAATTGCTGTTTTACCCCAGGGTCCCAAGAAGATGGTGAAGCTTTTGCTGTGTGGCCAGTATCCAGGCTTCCTGCTCTGGCTCCCCGGCACTAACCTCCTGTTTCCTCTCCCGGGAAGTGGTTCAGAGGTGAAAGGATATCCCACAGTCACCCCTCACCCAAGGATGCTGGGTCTCCAAGTTGTACTTACCAATGAGCAAGCTATTTCACCATAAGCTGTTAGCCATAGCCATTCAGAATGGGCTGTTTCACAATGAGATTTCTGTTGGAGCCTAAAGAGGAAGGCAGCCAGCTTGATTCCTTCCTCTAATTTATCTGTTTTTAACGGAGTTCCTTGTTAGTGGCTCATGGACAGTGTCTTACCTGGTCAGGTTCTGCTGAGCCAACCTGATAGCAAAAATCCCTAGGTTCAAATTCCCAAGTAACCTTTTGTGTATGGGGGGGGGTGGGGCTGGGGGGCGGTTTGGTTTTCCACCTGTGACCTCCCATTCTTCTACCGGCTCAGCTTGTCTTGGTGTCTGACAACCACAGGCTCTGAGATGTGCAGGTGATGAAGCCCTGCGGGTTGAAGACAACACTAAAGGGGCCACTAGTGAGGCTTCCAGACAATACCCGATGGAGTAATTGTCTGGGTGGATGTTGTTTTGATGTGATATCATTTCTGAAAGTTGGGTTTTAGGGGGCAAAGTGACTCTTCCTCAATTGACCTTCCTGAACTTGAGCCTGCAATTTGCAGGAGAAGCTGGAGGAGAATCAGCTTAATTTGATCCAGAAAGTGTGTGAGCTCATCGGTGAAGTAAGAACAGAAGGGATTGACAATACGAAAGAAAGGCCTAAAGAAGAAATGGGGCTCCGCCAGACCTGACGAAGAAATGAAAGAAAATCCAGCCATAGTATGTGATCTCACTTTGAGTGGGGTATCAGCATTTCATCCTAGCGTCTGACCTCGCTGCTCACTCTGTTTGCATTCCTGTCCTGTTTCCCTGAGAAATCCTTGTGTCAGGCATTTAAAAAGGGCACTGGGTCTCACTGCACAATTGTCTCATCTTCTGGAAGGCATGTTTCTGATGTCCGGATTCATGTCCTTCCTGAGAAAAGTGCTGGGGGCAGCCTTTTCTGAAAGTGAGCCTTCTAAGCAGGAGCAGCTGCTGGCCGTGGAGCAGGACAACTGCAGCCTGGCCGCCCTGGTGCGCAAAATGAGGAGCCTGGGCCACTGGAGGCTGGCGGTGCAGCAGGCGCACTTCCGGGGCCAGCTGAGCAGGGCTGAGAAGGTGAGAGCGCTGGGGGAGGGAGGCCCGGCCCAGCAGGGGGAGGGGGTGGCACTGGCCTCCTCGGCTGCAGCTGCTGTGCTGGTGTCAGGTAGCAAGTTTTCCTGGGAACAGGCAATATCAGAGCCTGGGAGAAATAGGAAAGAGCCAGAAGCAAATGGCAAAGAAGCAAATGAGAGAACAGATCAGAGAGTTTAGCACAAGGGAAGGGAAAAGATGGAGCTGGCAAGCTTTGTCAAAACACTGCATATCCTTGAGTTTCAAGCATATTATCTGAGGGAAATGAAGTAACAATAAGTGGAAAATCTGCTTTAAGGAAAATTGAAACCAAAGCACATATCAGTAGTGGTTTGGAAACATTTACTTACTGTTTCCGAAAGTCTTTATTTACTCTGATCTGTCACACTATTCTTAATTGAAATCAAGGAGGCAGTGGCCAGCAGGAGCTCTGTTCTACCAGAAATTTTAAAGAACGATGGATGATGAAGTGGTTTAGAGACTGCTTGGGAAGCTGAAAATACAGAAAGGAAACTTATATCCTACCTTACTGTGTTTGGGATGTTCACAGGAAGCTATGCAAAGTAAAAAAGAGTGAACATCAAACTAATGGCAAAACAAGAAGTGGTTTTATTTTGTCAATAGCCATTGGCTCTAAGGCAGGCCCTGGCCAAGGCTCAGGCAGACAACGTGAGGATATGCAAGCAGCAGGAGAGCCAGGTGTCTGAGCTCAGAACCCCTCTTCCTCCCTCTCTTTGAACACGCTCTGGCGACCAGACGTGGCACTGAGTTGCCTGTAGCAGTCACCAGAGGAACACAGTGTGAAGCCAAGCAGACGGCACTACCGGTGAAAGATGGCCCGGACCCTGGCTTCCCTTCTGCCTTCTTTCCAGCCCAGAAACCAGGGGCAGTGGCCAAAAGGCTTTTGTTCTTATTCATATTTGGCTAAGATGGTGAAATATAGCTCATAACTAAGAGTGTTCTGTGTGTTTCTCTGAGGATCTTTTTACCCAGAGGGCATCTTGGGGTCTGGGTCTCTGCCTCTAACACATTCCTTTCACGCTCCAAGCATGTTTTCCATGAGTGTGGCCCAGCCATCAGCATTATGCCCCAAGCAGAGAGTCTTGGTTCCTTTCCTGATGACCCACACTAAGTCTTTTTTTAAAAAATTTTTTTATTTAATTTATTTTTGGCTGTGTTGGGTCTTCGTTTCTGTGCAAGGGCTTTCTCTAGTTGCGGCAAGCGGGGGCCACCCACTCTTCATCACGGTACGCGGGCCTCTCACTATCGCGGCCTCTCGTTGCAGAGCACAGGCTCCAGACGCGCAGGCTCAGTAGTTGTGGCTCACGGGCCCAGTTGCTCCGCAGCATGTGGGATCTTCCCAGACCAGGGCTCGAACCCGTGTCCCCTGCATTGGCAGGCAGATTCTCAACCACTGCGCCACCAGGGAAGCCCAACACACTAAGTCTTAATTTCAGAAGTTACTGCTGCTCTATAGGGACTGGCACCAAAATAAAGGCTTTTTAAGTTTAAGCTCTTAATAACCGTGCCAACCCTCTGAGCATGAATGAAACAGAGACCCTAGGTTTAGAGAGAGAACAGCTGAGTTTAAATAACAGCCTGGGAAAGCTGGGCATATTTTAAAACATAAAATATAATTTGTTCCTTTTGGACCCTAATTCCTCCATTATTGTGTGCCAGTGAGTTATGATGTATAATTATATAAAGTCACCTTACAAATATTAATCATCATTATTAATATTATAATTAAGGATCGACCTTCTAGTGACTGTTGATTAGAAAAATTTCAGAACAGAACCAATTATTACTACTCTTTTCCTTTTCCAACCATCTGGAATCTGGCTTCCCCAGGGCTATTTTGGAAGTCGAAACAGAGACAAGATTAGCACCTCCCTTCCCCACTCACTGTACGTATTGCATCACCCCGTCTCTCCAGGTTCAGCCCTTCCATTGCTATTGCGTGATAAAGGCGCAGTGACAGGGCAAATGTAGTTTGTGGTAGATATGACTATTTGGTCTTGCTACTGGCTGGCACAGGACAGGATAGAGCAGCTGGGCTGTGGTACCCTGAGCCCAAGAATACTTCACACAGTTCTGCCCCTGGGCACTAATGGAGGGGACAGTTGTGTTGGCCAACCTCTCATCCCCTGCCCTCTGCTGAGAAGAAAGACTCTGTGCCTTTCTTGTTTCCTTTGGCCTTTTCCTGCCATAGGCGCAATTGCTGAAAGAATTAGAACGCAGAGTGACCCAGGAAGCTCTCCACCAGCAGCAGCTGGATTTAATGAAAACCTCCAGCATGGAGAAGCTTTTGGAGGATGTGGAGCAAAAGGAACAGCACCTGCAGCTCCTTACTGAAGAAGCCAAGAGGGCTTCTAAACTGGGCCAGCTCCAGCAGAAGAAAATTCAGAGAGAACTCCGACAGGTAACTCCAGTGAGAGGTAGTAAATCAGGGTGTACCAGCCACAGCTGTTTCATTCTTCCCCTGTCTTTTCCATGCCTCCACAGCGGTGTTCCTCACCTTTGTCACTCCCAGGAACAGCAGGGAAATGGAAATATCTATACCTGGGTGATTGTTCAGGCTGCTTGTGACGAAAGATGATGGCTTGACGGCCATGAGGCCCAGAATCTTGGCATCTTTGTAAGCTACTTGAAAAACATATTTCTACCTGGCTCTAATCTTTGAACTAGGAGGGATCTTTTGGAAAATCCCGACGAGTAATCTGGAAAAGCAGCAAGTATTATGGAAGCTATTATAAGGGAATTTTATTCATGGTGTTTCTGGAACTGCAGAAATAAAAAAGGAAAGGCAAAGTGGTTTCCAGACCCAATGTGTTCTTCTTAAATATACCCCACAGCAAAAAAAAAAAAAAAAAAAAGGAGGAAATTATATAGTGTACATGCGGACTATTGCAAGTCCCAACAAAGGAGACCACAGAATGAAATTCAACACAAAGGGAAAAAAAAAACAAAAAAACCCCCCAGCACCTTCTGGGGTAGGTGCTTCACACATATTCATTGAATGTATAAGTCAGTTAATTCACCAGAGATATTAGGAAACAGAAATCAGAAGTTTAAATTAAATGATTGGCCAAGTGTTTCAAGTGCTCAAGGAGATCAGTAAGGAGAATTTTACAAAAATAAATGACAAAAAAAGGATAAAAAATGTATCCTCTCACAGTTCAGGAGGCCAGAGTTGAAATCAAGGTGTGGGTCCCTCCAGGAGGCTCTGGCAGGACCTCTTCCATGGCTCTCCTAGCTGCTGGGGACTGCCTGCCGTCCCCCGCGTCCCTCCGCGTGCAGCTACAGCTCTCCAGTCCTGGCCGCCTTCCCTCTGTCTGTCTCTCTCTCTGTGTTTGTACTTGCTTCATTTTTTGTAAGGTCATCAACATTGGATTTAGGGCCCACCCTGTAATCCAGTATGACTTCATCTTAACTTAATCACATCTACAAAGACTCTATTTCTAAATAAAGTCACATTTTGAGGTTCCAGGTGGACACTTTGTGGGGGACACTATTCAACTCATTACACTATTACTTTTTTTTATAATTAAAAACAATTAGGAGATGATAAAAATAAATTAAAAAAGAAAAAATGCCTGTGATCTATGCAGATGAGGCATGCTTTGGACCTAGCGACTCTCTGGCCAGGGGACTCTGGGTAAGGGGTGCAAGGGAGAGCAAACACAAAGTTAGCCTCTGGTTGTGGGCGTTGTGTCAGGCCTGGAGACAGTGCTCAGAGCATTCCCTGCACATGATGAGTTGAACTCAGCATAAGGATCTGGGAGAGAGATCATATCTTTGCTTGAAGCCATCCAGGGGCTCCCACAGGTTCTTGGGGTAGATGCATGGCTTGGCCTACAAGGTGAACTGGTTCCTCCCCCCTCCCCACTTCCCCTCTAATAAAATAAACATAAAAGATATGACTTTTGTGAGTAAACTTCTGGCTATTATAAGGTAATAAAGGGTTCCAAGGGCTGCCTCTGTCCCTCTCTGATTAAGTTCTTGGCCTTCCTGGAGCTCCTGATTTTCAGAAGGCTGAGTTCAGCCTGACCAGGATTTCATGAAGACTTGTATTCCTGGGGTAGCCTGGGACCCACACTCTCCCTAGGAATCCCCCCTAACCCTAACCCCTCACAGTGAACTGACGAAAGTGTGCACCAAGAAGCATCTCTGCTTCCCAAGCACTTTTCCCCTCAGATGAGAAGCCGGCTTGCCCACGAGCATAGCGTGGAGCTGGACGCTTTCCAGTGGGTGGAAGAGCTACAAAGTCAGCTTAATGACACTGAGAGATCCTCCGCCCAGAGGAGCTCACCAGGCGGTAAGGATACCCTTTCTCTCTCTAAGCTCTCAGGGTCCAGGGTCGGGATTGAAGGAGGGCCCCAGGGACTAATGATAACAAACCAGCGGTTATTGAGTGGGTGCTCTATGTTTGTTGAATGAATGAATAAACCTTCATCCTCAATTGCAGTCAGAACTTTCTACTTCAGTCCACTTTGGAGTACTGATAGGCTATACTAAAAAGTTTCAATCATAAAAACTGGTTCCAGTTGAAATATGTCACCTAAAGAACATTGTGTAGTTCACTAGATTTTGAAGCATCTTAACACCTTGGTCCTATAGAGGAGTAGAATTTGCCACCCTTATGTCCCTCTTTGGCATATTGTTTTAAGCTGGTTATTTTTGAGAAAAAGCAGACATCGGAAAGAAGTTGCCCTTTTGTAAAAAATGTTTACGGTTGTAAGGGTGTTTCCCTCTTCAGTACGAGGAAGAGGAGGATGACCAAATCTCTAGAAATTTATCTATGGAAAAGACAAATCTGTGTAACAGTCTTACCCTTGTTTATTGTGCTTTTCCTGGTAACCTCCCATAGCTGACTTTCCCCCATCCTCATTATCCTCTTCTGTCTTTAGCTGAGGATGGTATTTAAGTTGAGAGCTTCAGTAACGTTGGCAAGTAACTCAGTTTTCCTCAGTCTCTCCCGTGTATACATGTTATTAAACTTTTGTCTGATTTTCTCCTGTTAATCAATCTCATGTCAATTCAATTCTTAGACCAGCCAGAAGAACCTAGAAGGGTAGAGGAAAATTTCTTCCTCCCCAATAGGATGTTAATGACCACATTTCTCAGATGTTATTCATAAAGTACATCATGATTCTTGGGTCCTAGGGGCTTGAGGAGTATTATGGAAATGGCAATCAAAACAGCACTCTGGACAATGCAGCTAGCAAATAGCAATGGAACAGAGGCCAGACCCCGGGATGTCTCTAAACTAACTTCTTCCCCTATAAGATGAGGACTAAATAAATTCCAAGTTCTCTTCTAGATCTACCAAAAATATTACCCAATCAGTAGCCACGATCAGCCTATTGTTAAGCTCAGCCAAGCTCCTCCTTTCTGTTCCATAGCATAGCTGGTGGTTGAGGGTATGGACTTCGGGGTAAGACAGCCAAGGTTCAAATCCTTCCTCTGTCACTACTAGCTGTGTGACCTTGGACAGGTTAATTCACCTCTCTGAAAAATACCCACCTCAAAGGTGTATTCTGAGGACTCTATGAAACAATGTGTGTCTGCCACAGAGTGTAGTAGCACTAGGTCATTGTGCAAATGTTGGCTATTACACTTTCATATATGTGTGTCCTCCTTTATGTGTTTCCTTTTGGCTACTTACAGTGTGAATGATGTAAGAAAACAGTCTGTCAGAAGCAGAAAGATTATTTTCAAAGGTCAAGATAGTTTGGGTTTTCTAAGAACAAGGCTGGGCTTGTTGGTAAAGCCCAAGGGTGCTCCTGCCTGCCAGTGCCTGCTGCCTGGGCACTGACTGCAGGGCTGGCGTCCCCCACCCCAGCCCAGGTCCAGAGAGGAAGCATATCAAGAGCGCCCAAGGGCCCTATTTTGACCACCCACCCTGAGTGGTTCTGTACTTGCACTCTCCTCTCCACCCTCCCTGGGGTTTTCTGTTTCTCCCTTTCCCCTTTGCCTCCAGCCCAGCCAAGCATCTTTTAAATTCCTTTCCGAGTTAACATGTCCTCTCAAACTGCCATCTGTGTCCTCTAAGACCTGCACATTTACAGAGAAGGACCAGAGTGGGGCAGGAGGCAGGTGGGGAGAACCCTAATTCCCAGGATTGGGGACACGGCAGGAGTAAAAGAGAAGCCTCTCTTTCAGGAAGCAGAGGTAGAAGTTACTCCCAAGTCTCAGCCCCCATCTGTCCCCTTCTGCAGTGACGGGAGGCGGTTTGCTTAGGACTTTCTACATGTTGTCTACTGAAGAAAAATGCACAACCTAAAAGCTGCAAGTTAAGTTTTATTTGGGGAGCTTACTAAGGACTGTAGCCCAGGAGACAGCCTCTCAGATAGCTCTGAGGAACTGCTCTGAAGAGGTAGAGAAGGATCCAGGATATAGAGGAGTTTTGCTGAAAAACAAACCATGTAGTTGAACATCATAAGATTACTGCTAATCACAAAAAAAAACAAGTTAATGATTTTCGTGCTTTTCTATGTATGGGAAGATGCAAGAGTCTGGGCTCACTGAAATTATTCCCTAGATATGCATCTTAACCATCTAGGGCCAGCTTCCAGAGCACAGAATGTTTCCTGTTTTTCTCCATCCTAAATTCCCCTCAGGACACACTGAGGGGCGTAGGACTGCAGTAGCTGATGGCTTGATGGCAGGCAACATTCTTCATTTACTGGAATGGCAGGCAACATTCTTCATTTACTGGAATGGCAGGCAACATTCCCTTTCCACAGTGTAGATTCATCAGAGATCATACCTGTCTAAATTTAGTACCAAGCACTGCAAGAGGAGAGCCAGATATTACCTATACTATTGGTGCTAAAAGGTAAAAGTCAGCCATTACCACTCCTTTCTCAGATGTCTAGCCAGAAGCGTGAGGTGCCCCAGGTCTGTCTCCTTTCTGTAGAGGTGGTCACAGCAGCCTCCCTGCCTCCCAGCAGAAGCAGAATTAAGGGGCAAGTTCTCTTTACTTAGCATTAACATGGATTCCCCTTAGGATCTTGTAACTCCTGAGAAATTACAATTTGTTCTAGTGCAGTTACTCTCAAAATGCTTAAGGAAAAAAATGAAATCAACTGGTTCACAAAACTGAAATGCTCAGAGATGGATTGGCTTAAGCTGGCTTGATGAAGGTTCGTTTTTATTTTTTGAATTTTTATTGATTTACAATGTGTTAGTTTTCTGGTGTACAGCAAGTTCATTCATATATATATATATATATATATATATATATATACACATATATATATATATATATACATATGTGTATATATATATATATTCTTTTTCATATTCTTTTGCATTAGTTTATTACAAGATATTGAATCTTGTTCCCTGTGCTATACAGTAGGACTTCGTTGTTTATCTATTTTATATACAGTAGTTAGTATCTACTAATCTCAAACTCCTAATTTACCCCTTCCCCCCAACCTTTCCCCTTTGGTAACCAGAAATTTGTTTTCTACAACTGTGGGTCTATTTCTGGTTTGTAAAGAAGTTCATTTGTATCATATTTTAGATTCCATATATAAGTGATATCATATTTGTCTTTCTCTGTCTGACTTACTTCACTTAGTATGACAATCTCTAGGTCCATCCACGTTGCTGCAAATGGCTTTATTTCATCCTTTTTAAATAACTGAGTAGTATTTCATTGTGTGTGTGTGTGTGTGTGTGTGTGTGTGTGTGTGTGTATATATATATATATATATATATATATATCTCACATCTTCTTTATCCATTCATCTGTTGATGGACATTTAGGTTGCTTCCACGTCTTCTCTATTGTAAATAGTGCTGCTATGAACGTTGGGGTGCATGTGTCTTTTCAAATTATAGTTTTCTCTGGATATATGCCCAGGAGTGGGATTGCTGGATTATATGGCAACTATTTTTTAGCTTTTTAAGGATCTTCCATACTGTTTTCCATACTGGCTGTACCAATTTACATTCCTACCAACAGTGTAGGAGGGCTCCCTTTTCTCCACACGCTCTCCAGCATTTATTATTTGTAGACTTTTTGATGGTGGCCATTCTGACTGGTGTGAGGTGATACCTCACTGTAGTTTTGATTTGCATTTTTCTAATAATTGGCCATGTTGAGTATCTTTTCATGTGCCTGCTGGCCATCTGTACATCTTCTTTGGAGAAATGTCTATTTAAGTCTTCTGCCCACTTTTTGATTGGGTTAGTTTTTTTGTTATTGAGTTGTATGAGCTGTTTGTACCTTTTGGAAATTAAGCCCTTGTCAATCACATCGTTTACAAATATTTTCTCCCAGTCTGTAGGTTGTCTTTTTGTTTTGTTTATGGTTTCCTTTGCTGTGCAAAAGCTTAAAGTTTGATTAGGTCCCATTTGTTTATTTTTGCTTTTATTTCTATTGCCTTGGGAGTCTGACCTAAGAAAACATTGCTACAATTTATGTCAGAGAATGTTTGGCTATGTTCTCTTCTAGGAGTTTTATGGTGTCATGTCTTATACTTAAGTCTTTAAGCCGTTTTGAGTTTATTTTTGTGTATGGTGTGAGGGAGTGTTCTAATAACTTCACTGATTTACATGTGGCTGCCCAGCTCTCCCACCACTTGCTGAAAAGACTGTCTTTTCTCCATTGTATATTCTTGCCTCCTTTGTCAAAGATTAATTGATCATAGATGTGTGGGTTTATTTCTGGGCTCTCTATTCCATTCCATTGATCCATATGGGCGCGATCAAGGTTTGAACTATTTCTTGAGGACTGATTTCTCTCTGCATCTCTGGGCCCTGAGCAGGCTGGGACCAGGCGGGAAGTGGAGCCCTTGGGAAGCAAGATGGCTGCCACCCCTGTAGCTTCCATCCTCTGTTCAAGCTCGCATGGCAAGAGTGGGGTGTGGAGAGGGGACCGTTAAAAAGAATCGAGCTCTGACTGGGCTGACTCAGGTCATGTGACCAATTTTGAACAAATCACTGAAGCCAGAGACTGAGATGCCTGGTGGGCTTAGGCCCGGCTCACATGTTCTCCCCTGGAGCCAGGGGTAGGGTCAGCTCACTCTCTCCTCCTCTTCACAGCAGCTATTTTATCTTATTTTATTTCACTTATTTTTAATTGAAGTATAGTTGATTTATAATATCATATTAGATTCAGGTGTACAACATAGTGATTCAATATGTTTATAGATTATATTCTATTTAAAGTTATTATAATGCAGCAACTATTTTAAATCTTCCTGGTCTCTTCAGACTTTCAGACACTGTCCTCCTCCCCTATCAGATGGGAACTCCCTCTACTTCTTGTCCCCAGCCTACCTACATCTATACTCAGCTGCTTCTCCTTCCCTCCTGTTAAAATGGAAAAGGTCCCCCCTTTCTTCCTTGGGACAATTGCTGTGAACAGCATCCCATGGGCTTCTGTCTTCTCAGGGGCCTTGAGCTAATCTTTATCTGCTTCCTCTCTACACACTCATATTTCCCACACATCTATCCTTCTGATCTTGTAACCAACAATGACTTGTTGAGCATGTATGTGCCATCATCATAAAATCCACCATAAAATAAAATTAATATCTGACCAGTTGAGCCAGAAATCTTAGAGCTATTCTTCCTCACTCTGTAAATCTAATTAATTACTAAGTCCTATTAATGTGAGTACCTCAGTCTGTCCACTTCTACCCACAGGTCCAAGTAACCCATCATCTCTTTCTCTTTCACTTGGTCATGGACCCTCAGGCAAAAGACTCCATCCAAGTATTGACATCTTCACTCAAAACTGATGAAGCTGGATCAGAGGCCCATTTTAAGCTCTAAAATTTTATGAATTAAATCTAGGCCTGTACATTGTAACCAGAGATACAATTTAACATTTTTCACATTATAGGCCTTATATCCCAGGCTCACTACTCCCTAAGTTCTGCTTCCACATCATCCAGAGACACCCAGCAACACCTTCTAAAAAGACTCACCTCATGGGCAGTAAAATAACAAGAAGGATTCAAAGGCCAAAGACTGTAAGTAATGATAAATTTGATTATGAAACAATGAAAAATGTAAATATGAAATTATGGATTTAGGGTCACTTCAAACTTACATTAAAAAAATTGTGTATCAGGACCTTATCTTAGTGGTTGGGTCTTAGAAAATAAAATTCTGGATTTCTCACAAAGGGAATTTGTCCATGAATTGTTGCTGAATCAGTGTGTTTATGCGGGAAGGAGGGTCTAGGGCTTCCTACTCTGCCATCTTGATGACATCACTCCTCAGTAATAAAATTCTGATGTTGAAACAATTAAGTCCAAAAGCACTTACTCAATTACAATTCAGTAAATGGGTATGAAAGTCAGTACCAACACCTTGCTGTGTTCTGTCTCTGAATTTTTTTTTTGATCATCTACAGTAATTAACTAGCAGCATCAGAGCCTTTATCTGAGTTCCTTGGCAGAGCAGAAATAAAGAATTTCAGAAGTCATCTTAAAACACGTGAGAAATCTACCCTCCAAAGAAATTCTTGGAATACAGATTAGTTTGAAGTATAGCACATATTTGAAGAATTTTTTTTTTAATATTTCAGCTCTTAGCTTATGTAAAACACCATTTGCATCCTCTTCCACTGCCCTCTCTGTACTACTTTAATAAGTATTACACTCTTTGCTCCACTGTTTTTCAGAATCCCCTCCAGAGGTTTATATATCTAATCAACACATTTAAGAATTCCTCCCCTCTTACCTTGAGAAAAATTAAGAGGAAAAAATATAATCATTTTGTCAGAGAAAATATGCCATCCTAAGGCCTCTTTTGAAGCTGATGGTCTAGTTAGTGGACCAAAAGTTTGTTGCAGTATTTCTAGACACACAGTTAAGGCGAGACACACAGAGAGGGAAGAAGCAGGTCAGGAACATACCCAATTGAGATCCTTGACCAAGTAGGGCCACATTATCAATGCCCACCTTTTGCTTGACCCACCAATCTCTGTGCAGTCATCTTTCAGCAAAAGGTGAAGTTCTACTATATGTCTATTTGTTTCTGCAAAGCCCTTTCCAAAAGGAAGCAACATTCTGTTGATTTGTATGGGACCACAAGGGCTTTTAAGATTCACTCCATCCCCATTTCACTCCCCAAAGCAAATGTTCCTGCAGTGGGGCAGGTTGCTGATCACAACTCTTATGGTTGCGAAAGCTGCTAAGTAGCTTAAGTACAGTAGTGGACATCCACTAGGTTTTAGAGATTTACAAGGGTGATGGTCTAAGACTAATTGTTGGCCACATTACCCTACTAAATAAACTCTAATAAATAAGGAAGTGTCTTGTGGGCCCATTGGCTTGCGTACAGTATAGAGACCCCAAGCAAAAAGGCTGAGGTCCAGGAAAGCCACAAAATTAGTTGGGGCCTCTTCAAATCTATCTAAGGTCTGACTTCTTAAATAAGGCCTATGAGACAAGTCAGATAAATACAGATTGAGAGGAGTCTATACATGGCTGAGATATAAGAACACCAATGATTTTCTTTTAAAAAGTAGCACTGCACTAACACAAATGATAAAATATTAAAGAATTTATTGATTACTCCAAATATGGAATATCTTTCCTTCCTTAGCTGGAAAAGGCTTTCCATTGATGGATTCATTCCTGACCCTTTATAACAAGAGGCAAAATATGTACAAGAAGGCACACTAAATGGCCTAACCCAGACTGAACCAATGACCTTGGTCTCATTAACAACAGTGACTTGTAATGATGCTATAACAAGAATTATTCACCATCTTTTTTAAAGGCTCCAGTATCTACTTAATATTTATATTGCAGGTACCTATTAAACACAAGAAAAGAATTGACCATGTCTTCCTACCCAATGTGGCAGAAAATGTTCAACTTTCAGCTTTTCAAGTTAAGATGGCTCCATCCAGAATCCCATTCAGACCTGACTGGTAATCATATATCCTTTTTCCAAGTTTTATTTCTATGAGCATTTGAATGAATAAAAATGATTCTAAATTCCATTAAGCCTTTTATCTAAATTTTACTATCTGTATTGTGAAGATAGCATGGAAGGACTGAGATGACTACATGTTGTTGTCCCAGACGAAGTAGGGTTTGGCCCTAAATTTTAAAACATAAGAGCTGATTTGCGTTTCTACAACCTAGGCCTTGCCTCTGGTCAACGAGCAGCCTCTTAATATGGTTTCTAGAGTTACTGATTAGGTGAGAGAGCCAGGAGAGAGGGCATTGCTACCAGACAGTATTTACTAACAAGTGAAAAACCAGGACAGAGATTAATCCAAAGAAACGTCAAAGCACTTATTTCTGCTTGTTTCACTTAAGAACACCATTCTCTATTAACAGTCTTTTTATTCTTCCTATAAATGGCAAGACCCTCTTCAGACTTTTGTGAAGTCCTAATCCAAGTCTTTTTGTTCAGACAGGAAATTTTATCTTGGGTAAAGGAATAAATAAATAGATGAATGGAACAGAAGAGACAAGAGAAACATATTTACATACATAAATTTATATATGATACATGTAGCTTTTCAAATTAAGGAAAAGGTTGGGTCTATTTGAATTAGATTAAATCATCACCTTACACTATACACAATGAATGCCAAATGGATTAAATATCTACATGCACACACACATGCATATGCACAGACATACAAACTTATTTCTGAAATAGGACATAAAAAACAAAAGGAAGATTGATGACTTTGACATCAAAACTAAAAATTCAACATGATATGACCAGGTATGATACCACTTACGATTTATGACCTTTCAGCTCCAAATTCATCCTTCACTGTCTTCTATGAAATAATGAATCTGGACCCTGTAAACATTTCTTCTTTGCCACCTGGCAAGATGTTAAGCTTTTTCAGTAGAGGGTGCTGGAGGGACCCTGGAGAAGGAAGAAGGGTTTCTCTTCCAGGTTATGGGGTCCTCCTCTAGGCAGGCTCCTGCAGTATGCATGGCTTCTGCAGCACCAGGTTCCTGTAGCACATGCAGCTTCTGCAATGCCCAACTCCAGTGGTGCATGCAATTCCCTGGTGGAGTGCCACTGGCATGGCACCTCCTATGAAGGGGCTTCTCCTGCCCCAGCACCCCTTTGGATGCTTCACAGCCTCAGTGAACTTCTCTGCCATTCAGCCTTGGCCACACCCTCTCCCATGAGGTCTGGATGTCAGCCCAGGAGGGTAGTGGCGGCTCCCTGTATCTGATATTCCTATATTCTTTAGAACTCTCTTTATTGCTTACCAGCCAATCCTCCCATTACTTCAATCCCTTGTTAAATAATTCTTTATATTAAACTTTCCCTGTTTGATTTCCATGTGATTTCTGCCACCTAAATGGCCCACGACCAATATAGAACAGATACCAGTAACGGAGTTGTCCTAGGAGACAGACCCACAAAGATGGGATTTGGGGATTTGTTTGGTTACATCCTTGGGCTTGAACACAATGCTGAGCTCCTTGCTAAGGGGAAGTGGAAGCCTGTGTGTAATCCTTTGCATGCAGTGGAATGACAATTAACCAAGCTACCACCTGTCGTAGACTGTGATGAAGTACCTGCTGAAGCACTACCTTGGGAACCTAAAGTGCTCCTACATTGACTCTCATGGCAGTAATGATGACCATAAAGACTGTGGTGTGGGATGGAGTTTTTTTTTTTTTTTTTAATTTATTTATTTATTTTTGGCTGTGTTGGGTCTTCATTTCTGTGCAAGGGCTTTCTCTAGTTGTGGCAAGCGGGGGCCACTCTTCATCGCAGTGCGCGGGCCTCTCACTATCGTGGCCTCTCTTGTTGCGGAGCACAGGCTCCAGACGCGCAGGCTCAGTAGTTGTGGCTCACGGGCCTAGTTGCTCCGCGGCATGTGGGATCTTTCCAGACCAGGGCTCGAACCCGTGTCCCCTGCATTAGCAGGCAGATTCTCAACCACTGCGCCACCAGGGAAGCCCCCGGGATGGAGTTTTTTTAATGCACTTCAGCACTTAGGGAAGAAAATGACAAGCTCAGGTCCTTTAATTCCCAGCTCAAATCATGGCCCTGAGAACCAGAGAGCTTCGATAGTAGCCTTTTAAAATCTCTTATTTCTTGTAGTTAGGAGGATAATACTGCTAAAAGTCAAGTACAAATTTTAATTGTGCAAAATGCTAAATTACAAAGACAGTTGGATTTACAATCTTGTTGTTTCTCACTGCTGTTGAAATGGGCTCTCTCATTTCAGTGGTGATGATGCACTTCCAGAGTAGCAGAAGCCAACTGCCAAGACAAGGTGGGACATCTATCATAAAGGGCAGCAGGGACATATGAGTAGTCAAAATGCCTTGGCACACAGAGATCTTTGGTGGTTGATGCATCTCCATGAATGAAATCCTATGGGCAGCCAACTATTGATAGAATATTGCTTGATCTACACAGGAAAAACTCTGGTAGCCAAAACCTGACTTGAGTAGGCACAATGAAGAGTTACAGCCTCTCATCCAGATTCCAGACCTAAGTCAATTCACAGACCAGGGCCCCTTAACTACAGGAGGTTAGATCCCCTTGAAGGTACATACCATAAATCTTCCTCCATTTTCCTAGGGATCTATAATTATTTGCTAGAGTGACTGTTCATGAGAGGAAAAAAAAAAAATGTAGACCATTTGGCATTTACTAGGTACTACCTCTACATTAATTCTACCTCTACATTAATTCTACCTCTACATTAATTCTAATTCCTGGGAGCCCAAAACACCACTATGGCTCACCAGTCAAAATGAGGCTTACAGTGAGGTGATAGAAGCTTAGCTCAGGTCCAAATTACAGTAGACCCAGTTGGTCCAGTGTGGTTATTTCCCTACTTCCTGAATGTATATAATTGGAATAGACATAACTAGCAACTGAAAGGATTCGAATATTGTTCTCTGACCCATTAGTTAAAGGCTCATTATTGTAGGAAGGGATAATGAAAAGCCCCTGGAACTTCCCCTTTCTATCAAGAAACTAGAAGCAGTAACTGGGGAAATTGCAGAGATTAATGCCATCATCAAAGACTTGAAAGTGAGGGTGGTGATACCTTTAACATCACCACTTAACACACCACTTTGGCCTGTGCAGAAAACAGATGGATCTTAGAAAATGACTAGGGACTATCAGGTTCACGCCTTAACCAGGTAGTGATTCCAACTGCAGCTGCTATCCCAGATGCAGTATCTTTGCTGGGGCAAATGAGTATGCCCTTGGCACTTGTTATGCTGTTATAATGCCTTTTGCTCCATATCAAATTGCAAGGACACACCTTAACCAGGTAGTGATTCCAACTGCAGCTGCTATCCCAGATGCAGTATCTTTTTTTTTTAACATCTTTATTGGAGTATAATTGCTTTACAATGGTGTGTTAGTTTCTGCTTTATAACAAAGTGAATCAGTTATACATATGTTCCCATATCTCTTCCCTCTTGCATCTCCCTCCCTCCTGCCCTCCCTATCCCACACCTCTGGGTGGTCACAAAACACAGAGCTGATTTCCCTGTGCTATGCGGTTGCTTCCCACTAGCTATCTGTTTTACGTTTGGTAGTGTATATATGTCCATGCCACTCTCTCTCTTTGTCACATCTTACCCTTCCCCCTCCCCATATCCTCAAGTCCATTCTCTAGTAGGTCTGTGTCTTTATTCCCGTCTTGCCACTAGGTTCTTCATGACTTTTTTTTTTTCCCCTTAGATTCCATATATATGTGTTAGCATACTGTATTTGTTTTTCTTTCTGACTTACTTCACTCTGTATGACAGACTCTAACTCCATCCACCTCACTACAAATAACTCCATTTCGTTTCTTTTTATGGCTGAGTAATATTCCATTGTATATATGTGCCACATCTTCTTTATCCATTCATCCGATGATGGACACTTAGGTTGCTTCCATATCCTGGCTATTATAAATAGAGCTGCAATGAACATTTTGGTACATGACTCTTTTTGAATTATGGTTTTCTCAGGGTATATGCCCAGTAGTGGGATTGCTGGGTCATATGGTAGTAATATTTTTAGTTTTTTAAGGAACCTCCATACTGTTCTCCATAGTGGCTGTATCAATTTACATTCCCACCAACAGTGCAAGAGTGTTCCCTTTTCTCCACACCCTCTCCAGCATTTATTGTTTCTAGATTTTTTGATGATGGCCATTCTGACCGGTGAGAGATGATATCTCATTGTAGTTTTGATTTGCATTTCTCTAATGATTAATGATGTTGAGCATTCTTTCATGTGTTTGTTGGCAATCTGTATATCTTCTTTGGAGAAATGTCTGTTTAGGTCTTCTGCCCATTTTTGGATTGGGTTGTTTGTTTTTTTGTTATTGAGCTGCGTGAGCTGCTTACATTAATCTTGGAGATTAATCCTTTGTCAGTTGCTTCATTTGCAAATATTTTCTCCCATTCTCAGGGTTGTCTTTTGGTCTTGTTTATGGTTTCCTTTGCTGTGCAAAAGCTTTTAAGTTTCATTAGGTCCCATTTGTTTATTTTTGTTTTTATTTCCATTTCTCTAGGAGCTGGGTCAAAAAGGATCTTGCTGTGATTCCAGATGCAGTATCTTTACTGGGGCAAATGAGTATGCCCTTGGCACTTGTTATGCTGTTATAATGCCTTTTGCTCCATATCAAATTGCAAGGACCACAAGAGGCAGTTTGCTTTTACCTGGAAGGGCCATAATATACCTTCAAATTCTTGCCTCAAGGCTTCGTCAGTTCTCCTGCTCTGTCATGATATAGTTCATAGAGACCTAGAGCATCATGATAGTCCACAAACATCACACTGATCCACTACATTGACAAAATTACGCTGATTGGATACGATGAGCAGGAAGTATTAAGTACTTAGGTGCCTTAGTAAGACTCGTAAGAACTAGAGGGTGAAAGATAAATCCTACAAAACTTAACTGCAACAAAGTTTCTGGGGGTTTAGAGCATGATGAACCCCCAAGATGAAAGACATATTGCTTCATCTCACAGTATGTTACCATGAAAAAAGAGGTATGATGCTAAGTAGGCCTTTTTGGATTTTAAAGGCAAGCATATACTATATTTGAGTGTGCTACTTCAACCAACCTAGAGAGTCACCCATAAGACTACCAATTTTGAGTAGGAAATCACTCAGGAAAGCCCTGTTGTGAATTTGAGTTAAAGTATAAGCTGCTCTGCCATTTAGGTCCTATGATCCAACAGAGCCAATGATACTAAGTGTCCAGGAATGTAGGGACACAGCATGGAGCTTCTGTCAAGCACCAGTAGGAGAATCACAGGGCAGACCCCTAGGATTTTGGAGCAAATCTTTGCCCTCTTCTGAAGATAACTATTCTCCTTTTGCACCTTGGTAGAGACTTAATGTCTAACCAAGGGAGATTAGGTGATCATGTAGCCCGAGCTTCCCATCATGATTTGGGTGTTGTAGGACCCACTTAGTCATAAACTTGAGCATGCACAGCAGCAATCTATCATCATCAATGGAAATGGTATACAATAGACTTAGCTTGCTTGAGCTGGTCTGCAAGATAAAAATAGTGTTCTTGAACACGTGGCTCAGACTCAATACCAACTCCCATTGCCTCTTCTCTCTCAATCCATACCTCTGACCTGAGGTGCTCTAACAACTAGCTGGCCAAAAAAGAAAAAAAAAAAAAAATCAAGCCTGCTTTATAGATAGGTCTGCATATGTTGGTTCCACCCAAAAGTGGACATATGTAGCACCAGGGGTGGACCTGAAGGACAATGGTGAAACAAAATCCTCCCTGTGAGCAGAACTTTGAGAGTACATTTGGTTGTCCATTATGTCTGAATGAGAGATGACCACAGCTACAGATCTATACTGATTCATGGGCTGATGCTTTGATTATCCAAGGACTAGGAGGAAACAGGATTGAAAGTCTGGTGATAAGGAAGTCTGGGAAGAGGTATGTGGATGGACCTCTGAGAATGGTCACACACTGTGAAGATATTTGTGTCCCATGTCAATGTCCAGCAAAGGTCATCCACAGCAGAGGAGGCTCTTATTAATCCAGTGGACAAAAAATAATGTACTCTGTGGGTGTCAGTCAACCTCATCCCCCACCTACCCTAGTGCTTGCTCACTGCGCCCATGAACAATATAGCATTGGTGGCAGGGCCAGAGGCTTTGAATGGGCTCAACAACATAGACGTCCCCTTCCTAAGGCTGGCATGCACTACTGACAAGTGCCTAATCTGTCAAGAGCTGAGACCAATACTAAGGCCACAGTACGGCACCAATCCCATGGGTGACAGTCATCCACCTGGTGGCAGTTTGATTACATTGGACCCCTTCTATCATAGATGGGGCAGAGATTCAACTTCACTAAAATAGACATGGATTCTGGACATGGATTGCCTTCCTGTCCATAATGCTTCTTTCAGCATTACCACCTGACCCATGTCATATACTCATAGAATGCCTTACCCACCATCATGGCATTTCCTATAGCATTTCTTCTAACCAAGGAAACAACTTCACAATAAAGGAAATGCTGCACTGAGCTCATGAAATTAACATACCCCAACACCCAGAAGTGGCTGGTCTAATTGAAAGGTGCAACAGCTCACCGAGTATTCGTGCCTAACAGTTGGGAGACACCACCCTGCAAGGAAGGAATTCTGTCTTAAAGGTAGCATCTGGCTTGAGATGGAGTATATCGGTCCAAGATCAAGGGGTGGCAAAGGGAGTGGCTCCTCTCACGATTATACTTCTCATCCCAGCAACCTCAAACTGGGCTGGTTTGGAGGTCTGTTTCCAAGGGATGCTTCAACTCGGGACACAACAACGGGCCTACTGATCTAAGATGAGACTGCCGCTTGGCCAGGACTCTTTTGCCACAAAACCAATAGGCAGCAAAAGGTTTTACTACACTGGCTGGAATGATCAATTCTGATCACCAAAGTGAGGTTGTTATTGCTGGTACATAATTGAGGCAAGGACTATATCTGGAACACAGGGGATTCTCTGGGTACGTGAGAAACAGAAAAGGTTAATGAAAAATGACAGCGACCAAAACAGGTAGGACAATTAGAGGATTCAGAACCTTTGGTAATGAATATTTGGGTCACTCCACCAGGTGAAGAACCCTGACCAACTGAGGTTCTGACAAAGGGCAAAAGAAATATTGTATAGTGGAAGTTCATAAATTTAGAAACAAGGGCTTTGAATCTACCCCTTGTTGCCTGCTCCATCCATTATTATGGTGAGAATGGAGCTGGGCCATATGAATACTTCTTTTGCTAGGTGGCATGTTTTGTCAGTAGAAGGTACTGGAGGGACTTCTCTTCCTGGTTCTGGGTAGATTCTTACAGTGCCCAGCTCTAGCAGTGCATATAGCTTAGCAGTACAGTGTCACCCTACCCTTCACCCCCTGTTGGATGACTTCACAGACTGCCACTGGTGTAGTATCTCCTCATGGATAGCTTCCCTGGCACCATCGCCAAGGGATTTACAGCTCTCACAAGCTTCATCCCAAGAGCCACGGTTGTATCTTGATTTCTGGAATCCAGCCACAAGGAACATAGATAGTGGCTATTCCCTAGATTTGCTATTCTCTTTACTGCTTTGCAGACTTTTATTTCTTAAAACATTACAGATAATATGCCCCATCACTCCAATCTACTCCTACAGTTAATACTTCTGTCAAATCTTCCTGTTCATATTATGTGGCTTCTGTCTCCTGCTGAAACAGACACCAAAATCAAAGACTTGAAAATAGTGATTGAAGAAAGTCCACTGACCATAGGTTAGCACCCAGCATATTTTAAGATTAAAAAATCTACAAAATGTTAAGACGATAGAAAAACAGGCAATTCACAGAGGAAGTACAAATTAATTATAGTCACCAAATAAATCATTCTACTTACCGGAATATTAAAATTTAACTTTGCCAATATCAAGGTAAGGACACAGAAAACATTCTGATATCTGCTGGTGGGGACTGGAAGGCAATCTCAGTGTGTTAAAATTTTTTTTTTTTTTTTTTTTTTTAAAGAATATCGTAGTGACTATTTTGCACAGTATCATTATTTTTTAATTTTATTTATTTATTTATTTATTTATGGCTGTGTTGGGTCTTCGTTTCTGTGCGAGGGCTTTCTCTAGCTGCGGCAAGTGGGGGCCACTCTTCATCGCGGTGCGCGGGCCTCTTATTATCGCAGCCTCTCTTGTTGCGGAGCACAGACTCCAGATGCGCAGGCTCAGTAATTGTGGCTCACGGGCCTAGTCGCTCCGTGGCATGTGGGATCTTCCCAGACCAGGGCTCGAACCCGTGTCCCCTGCATTGGCAGGCAGACTCTCAACCGCTGCGCCACCAGGGAAGCCCTAAAATTTTTAAAGTGGAAACCCTGTGACGTAGCTGTTCACTTCTCCATGTTTACTCTAGAGAAATATTCATACATAAACAAGGTGACAGGTACAAAGATATTCTTTAGAAAACAGTAAAAACTACAAATTACAAACAACCTAATTGTGCTTCAATAGGTAGATACTTACAATATTCACACTACATATACCAACAGAGAATTTAAGAATTTGGTATAGCTAATGAGTGGAAAAAAGTTGCAGGATAATGTTAAAATAAAAATCCACATCATATATTTTTTTAAGGGTACATTTAGTTATCTGTATATAAATTGCTGAGGGGAAGAGTTTAACACCAAACCAATTCTAGTAATTACCTCTGGAAAGTGGAGGAGGGCAAGGAAGGGGAAGGGGCTAGGGATGGTCAAAGCAGACTTTACCTGTAATAGTTCAAGAAAAAAAAAAAGTATTTATTACTTAAATAATTAAAAATTAAAACTAAAGTCCTATCTTGAACTTTTTCTTCTGGCCAAGATGAAATAAGAGACTGGATATACCCTGAAACAAATGAAAAACTAGACAAAACACATTAAACAGTGGTCTTCAATACATTGGACTTTAGGCAAAGGAGGATAGTGATCCCCGAAGGAAAGAAAACCACCGACCCAGCTTACTGCCTTGAATTTCTAAGCCATGATGCAGGAAGGAAACAACCAGGCAGAGCTCAGTGGACTTCCTGAGTTGAGGAGATGGAGCTGAAAGTTAAGGGAGACGAAGGGAGATGGAGTTCCCAGGGCAGAGGACCAGGGAGAAGAGAACTACACAAAATGGAACTCCAGAGATTTGCAGAGGGCACCCCTCCCCTCAAGTATTCAGCAATGTATTGGTCAGCACATATACATGAGGAAACTACCCAAGGCTGGGGAAAGGTTTAGAGGAAACAGTACCTGGAACGCACACAAGTCTAGGAATAGAGGCTGTTTCCACTAGCCCAGACCAGAAAGCCTCTTAATCCAGGGGGCACTACGTACACAGAACTGGGGAACAATTAGCCCTAGAACAAATGCTCTGGTCTCACCTAACAAAGCTTAAAAGCAAGACCTGAAAGGATCCAACTGTTTTCATAGTTTTCAACTATGTCCCAGAACAAAAATAACCGGCATCCAACAAGTTAAAATTTATGTCTGGCATGCAATAAAAAATTACCAAGCCTACAAAGAAGTAGGAAAATATGACCCATAATGAGGGGGGAAAAAAAAAGTCAATGAACAGAAACTGACCCAGATGTTAAAAGCTGTTATATGTTCAAAAAGTGAAGATGGAACATGTAGAAACATGAAAAACACCCAAATTGAACTTTTAAAAGTGACGACATCTGAAATGAAAAACACACTGGGTAAGATTAACAGATTAGACATAGCAGAAGTTGTTAGTGAACTTGAAGATGGTAATAATCTGAAATGAAATAGAAAAAGATTTTTTAAAAACCTAAACAGTGCATGGGTAAACTGTAAGTCACCTTCTAGCAGCCTCTGTGTAATTAGTCTCCAACACAGAGAATGGAAAGGACAGAAAAAGATACCTGACGAAATAATAGCTGAAAGTTTTCCAAATGTGACGAAGAACCATAGATCCAAGAAGCTCAACAAACCTCAACCACAAGAAACAAAGAAAACTGCAGCACAGCACATCACAATCAAAATGCTCAAAATGAGTGATAAGGAGAAAAATCTTTAAAAAGAGGAAAAAAAAAACATGTACTGAGAGACAAAAGATAAAGATGAGATTTCTCATAGGACACGATGCATGTGAGATGTTGGATCAACATCATTAAAGGGCTAAAAGCAAATATGTCAACCTAGAATTCTATATCCAGTGAAAACGTCTTTCAAAAACGAAAGCAGACACACAAAAACTGGAAGAATTCATCAACAATACCTGTACCATCAAAACTAGAAATGTTCAAGGTTAAAGGACATCCTTTAGGCAGAAGGTAGATACCACCAGCAACAGGTTATCTACACAAATTAAGGAAAAGCACAGGGATGGTAACTACATGGGGAAATACACAGGACTTTTCATTATCATCAAAAAAAAAAACAAGGAAAAAACCTATTGTGAACACCATTCTTATCAAAATAACAATTTTTCTCTAGCAATGTTTTTGGGAGCCTTCAATCCACTCTTCTGGGTTTTAAGGCTGATAGGTGAGTATTTATTCTCTCTTCTTAGTCCAAGTTCTGTGATTTAATATAGAATATAATGTTGCCCCAAACATGGGCCTAAAGAACCAGATTTCACATACCAGCATGTGGCTTGGTCCTAGATATTTATACCAAAGACTCTGAACAGAAACCCAATTTTACTTTATATGCAATCTGAATAAGGCAGAAAGTCACAAACAAGCTTTCAGATATCTAACAACAGATGGTATTCTCATAAATACTTGCTTAACTAGCACATAAGTAGATGATTTCTAATGATTTGAGGAAGATCAACTTGCATGTCAATCCCATAGGCATACCAAGTCCTCCCTCCAACTATCATTTCTAAGGCTCTGTTCTCCACTGATGAATACGTCCCTTAGTTACTATCTGCTAGTCTTCAGGAGCGATGAAAAACTGAGGAGACAAGCCATCCCCCAACAGACTAAGGTAAACTCACTAGCATCAAACTTTATAATCAAAATATAAAAACATACTTTAGTTAATAAAAGAGAGCAGATTAATCCAACAAACATGTAGATTTATTTTAGATCAGTTTGGTACATGATACAGATTGGTTTTGCAGTTTTTAACGAACTGAAATAGAAATTTCTAAATACAGCAGTGTTTGTGCAACAAATATCTGTAAGGTAAAATAAGGGATTTTAATAGAACTACAATCTGAATGAACAAATCAGATGAAAAATCTGAAAAGGTTTCTATATACCTTCTGGATTAAAAAGAACCCAAAAATTATTAATGGCCCAAGATACTAAACTGCTAAAGGAAGAGGGGAAAAGCCTGTGAGTTCTGTTGTAAGAGCTCTTTTTGTAAAATCTAATTCCATATTATGGTTCTGTTAGAGCAGTATTCAAAATTACAGAAGATGAGAGGCTTCATCAGCTATATTTTCACAAAAATAGCTATAGTGTTAACATTAATGTGTGGCAAGGTATTCCTATCTAGGTAAATGACAATTATACCATTGTAGCTAATTTTTACCACTTTGGGAGAATGGAAATTCTGTATATTTTCAACGGAATCTTGTATCTTAAAGCACTCACTAAAAACTAACAGCCATGGCACCATAATAAAATTTTTTGTGAGGTACCTAAAATATTACTACTGAGGGAAACAAAAATGTGAGGTAAGCCTACCTTTCCCCAAAAACCTTTGAAGCCAGAGATTTTAAACAATTAAGGCACTTGAAAACATTAGGTATATGTACCAATGTGCAAGTAAAACAAACTTTAGCTGTACCAGCAAGTAAAGAAGAAACAGTAAATCTTCATTTTAAGAACTTTAATTATCTAAATGTAAGGAATTTTGGCTTATGAAATGGACCAAAGCAACTTGTCATTTCTTACTATAAAATATTGAAAACCAAGTGCTAAACACAGCCACTATAGGCTAAAGAAACTAAAACAAAAAACCTTAATGACCTAGAAAAGCAAAAGCTCATTTTAAACTGACTTAAGCCTCTGAACTAATCCAATGTGTCAAAGGCAGGGAAGAAGTATCCCTCTAAACCTGAAAAAACTAGTGCTTCATAAGGAAGCTAAAGAAATAAAAGTATGCATGCTTATTATACTACAGCAATTGAAACTGAGAAGAAGACAGGATGGAGAAGGAGAAAGAAAAAGTACAACCTGTTTATCCAGGGCAATCATCTTTAAAAATCTACAGTAATCTGATCAACTAAAATTTTTTCTGAAATTACACTGCTCACATTTGCTGTCTCAAAACTTAAAATGATTGTCTCATTTAAAGAGTTAATAAATGATTCTAAAACAACTTCTTTCTTTCTTGCCTTACAGAAGTTACTTTTCCAGAAAGCTCTGTGGAAATCATTTTAAGGTACAACAGTTTTAGGATAATTTTTTGAAGTACAAAGGAAAATATAATTAAATCAACTTTATCTCTATACTTTTTAACAGCCATAAGCAAAATGCTGGGAGATTCAACAGATGAAGGCTTTTGACTTTGTATAACATCCTTTAAGTTACTCAGGCTTGAAATAAAGTAGGTACGTTTTCAATTAAATACTAACAGTATGGTATCTAAAAGCAGGTTTACTACTGCTCACATTAACAGTTACATCCTCAGACCAACCTTTCCCTTCATTAATGTGAAAGAACAAATCACCAACATTTTAAGTTACAGTCTACCTTTCAGTCTGTCTTTTAAGGCACTGTTCTTTATTTTCTCAATGATATAAGGTGCTTTACAAGTATGAACAATAACCTGCTACACTTTGTTTTGTATCCTTTCCATTCATTTCTTTAAATCTGGAATGTAATTCCCTGTGTGGCATCTTTTTTCTAATGTAGAAAAAATAACTTATCAAGCACAAAATTTTACTCTAAGGATACTAAATTTATAAATTTATTCCACTTTTGCAATGACAGCCCAAAATCCACCTGACTGATGCTCATTTGGCACATTCTTCTCAATTCTGGTCACTAAACTACATCCTGAGTTAGGATGAAAAAATGCAGCTTTCAAGCTTTAAAATGACTACATGTAAATTGCCAAAAGAGTCATGAGGTTGTCTGAGCAGGACAATGTTTTCCATCACTTACAGAGTTACATTTGGCATGTCAAGAAGAGAGAACATAATCCCACAGCAGCAGCCATTTAAAATAAAAGAAGACAGCCACAAGGATTCATGCAGAATATTTTAAATATTCCCGTTGAGCAAATAGATTTAACTGATTTTTCTTCAAGGGCGATGCTCCTATATGCATCCTTTGAAAAATTAAAGATCCTAGAATAGCGTCTTCCATGTGGGACATCTTGAAAGATAATATTTTGGTTTCAGTGAGTTACACACCAGTCCTTGTTAATTTAGCGGGTCTGTTTACAGAGTGTGGTAGTTTCGTTCTTTAGATTTGCAGAATTTATAGAGAAAGAAAATTACAGCCTGCACACCCAAGACAAGGACAATTCCTCCAATGAAACTGGCTGCATCAAACGTAGACTTCCGCGCAGGTTGTGAAGTTGGAGTTAAAGTGGTATTAGTTGTACCTGTTAAATGAAATGAAAGAAATAACAACACTTAATAAGTCTCATGATCCTCTATGATAATTTCAAGACTCACCTGAGCTTCTTTTTTGCCATGTGTTAAATTCTATAAAGTATTTCCTCTTGTGTCAAGTCTTTACAGCTTCCTAATTGAGGAAGACAACCATTTATCAATCCCGTTCTTCATTCTATCCAGCAACATCAAATGGTCAATGCTGCTATATAATTTCAAATATGAAAATGACAAAAATGACTCTCCTGGCACATTATGCCCTGGGAACATGTCAAGCACTTTTAAAACTTGGTTCCTTCAGACTACATATTTTAGTTAATTGCTAAAGTAAATATTAATATTTGTGTTTAAAATTTATACAACTTTTGCATTTTACTAAATATATAAGGTAAATAAAAATTTGATTACTTTTTCAAATTACAAAAATAATCTTAATAATCTACAATTATAATCTTATAAATCTGCAATTTGTAATTCTAACAAGCAGAACTCATCATTAAAGGCATTTAAATTTTACTCAGCAAATTTTATAATGAAAAAGTATTACCAAAGGAAATAAAGCACAAAAATTTAAATTCCTTTTCAGGCAGTAAAATGTTTCAACAAGAAACAAAACAAAAATTCCTTTTCAGAGACTAAAATGTTTCAAGTGGAGCACCATCCACTTTAACAAAGAGCAATTTCTTTCTTTTTTTTTAAATTTTTGGCTGTGCCACACGGCACACAGGATCTCAGTTCCCTGACCAGGGATCCAACCCACACCCCCTGCAGTGGAAGCGTGGACTCTTAACCACTGGACCACCAGGGAAGTCCCAGCAATTTTATATTTAAAATAAATTTTATTTTCTTAACTGGAATAGCAAATATATACTGGTTCCTGTGGCTGTATAAGTTGGCCAGCTTTAAAATTAATTACAACTGTTCCGTATTTCTTCTTGTGAAGACAGAATGGCTTCGCTGCAATTTAGAGAAAGGTAGCACAAGAATGAAACCAAAAGGATCAAAAAAACCATAAAATATTCATGAGAATCAAAACAGTATTATAAATATGGCTGGAGGGAAGGGTTCCTAACCTGTGTACCTACAGTGCCCTGTGGCATAACCTAAATATGATTTAGTTAATAACACGTCAAATCATTAATTAATAAAAAGTTAATTTTCACACACACTATCAAAGGTTATAAAGGAATATAAGAAATGGTAAGAAATATGAATGAGGTGCACATTTGGTAGTGATCTTGGCTTTTTAGACCCTTCACAGCAAAAAGGATGGCTGTATTACCTTCACTCAAACTGTCATGGTCTAATACAGCACACAACCAATCCCTAACAGTAATCAGTATTTAATTTTTAAGCTATAAGAAATTAGATTTCACCTACAGGTTGTACTAAAAGGGTTTTGGAAAACCATTACCATTTAATTCTAACATGTCACTCCAAATGTGGTTACACTTTAAAAATCCAGAAGAGGACTCTCAGCAAACATATCATTATTGCTTTAACAGCCTACTATCTTGGTCCTCCAAATACAAGAGATGAATTTCAGTTCATAACTATTCATGAATAAAATTGGACAGTGATAGCAGAAATAGTAAAAGGCAACACTGCACACACATCCTACCTCACTGTTAGTTTAAAAAAACCTCAATTACCTGATGTAGTAGCTGTGGTGGAAGCTGTAGAAGGGGAAGGCAGAGTTGTGGTTTTAGCTGGAATGTAAACAAAATGTATTAAAAACTTAAATTTCTCAATTATCTAGCATCTTTTAGAAACACTACTACCACTTCAACATGCTTTCAAATTTTTTAGAGAATAAAGGCCAAATCTCAGTTAATGGTTCACTAACATATCTATGCATCCAAAATATTAGCTTTGAAGTGTATTTTAAAACATTAAGCAATCATAAAATTCTATCTATGTTAACATCTATGTACATATCTAAGTATAAAAATTTATGTATACACCTGGATAAAGTTGCAAAGAGACACACAGAAGGGCAAGAATTAGTATTTAGGTGAGGGAACTACAAGTTCTTCCCCAATAATCTTGCTTCCAAGACAAAAACTATTAATAAGTCATGGTAAGAAACAAATACAATTCGGTCTATGTAAGTATCAAGATTTGCTTATCTTCTTCATTTCAAGGGCTTGGCAAACTTTTCTTAATGAGGCAGACAGTAAATATTTTAGACTTTGTGCATTGTGTGATGCACCAGCAGTCAAAGACAACAAGCAAATGAATGGACATGGCTGTGTTCCAAAAAATTTTATTTAAAATAACAGGTGCCCTGGGGCCATAATTCCCCATCTAAATGATGTTAAGAGCCCAAGGGTAAGCTCTCATCTACCATACTGCATGAGTGTCTCTAAAGAAATGCACTCATGGGAAGAATCAGTTTGAATGTAAAAACATTTTAGGAACTAAAGCACTATATTGAGACTTCTGATAGTATCGATACTACTAATAGATATTAGTAAACGCTATGATATGTTCACACACATTTATTTGTACCCCTTTCTCTCTTAACTGTAAGCACCGTGGTCCAGCTCTTGGTTGGACAGTTAGGTCATCTTTCATTTCTGCATGCTATGAACATCTTACAGGGCAATATTTGATCTCATCTCTGATAGGACTGATTCTTACACAGAATTCCTAGATTAGAGGGTATGGTTATTTTAAGACTCACAATCCCTTCAAAGTTTTTGTTGCTTATACATTTTGTGAAACAAAAAATACACTTCATAAATTAAACATATATCAAATTCTTTTCAATCTTAAAATACTAATTTTGTCTGACAACATTAGGGGAAAAAATTTGCAAATTTGCTATTTGTTTCTCACTACCCACCCTCTGAACATGGTAAAATATATATATATATATATATATATTTTTTTTAATTTTGAAATCTGCACTGGTTTAAATCTCTGAAGCACTAGAAGCCCACTACAAAATCAATGAAGGCAGAGCTATGAGGTTTAATTTTGGGGTATTTGTAGAAGTTGCCCTCACTTTTTAAAAAATAATTCATTTTTTGAAATAGGCAAAACATTTACATATTTTTACTTTTGACCAAAGTATTACACTGGTAAGATTTTCAAAATCAGGCACTACTTAGGGAATACCTTGTTGACCTACCCTATGTTCCTTTCATTTAAAAAAATAATTCATAGGTTATAAAAGCTGCTACTGATGATAGAAAATTTAGAAAATACAGTAGAAGCATTTAAGTGATTCTATCACTCTGAGAAACATGTTACTTCCTGCTGGCCATTTTTCTAGACATATATACAACAAAAAAATAAAACTGTACTGGAACCACTTAACACAGTTTGTTTTCTACTTAATATATATTTTCCACTGTATTTCTAATATAATTTAGTCATTCTACTGTAAGATATTGTTACCTATAAATATTTTTATTTATGTTTATATACTTATATTATTTGTACTGGTGGAAGACTATATAATTAACCCCATTGAAAGCCTATCTACATAAATCAGATTCTCCTTGCATTGTTTCTTTAACAGTTCCTTTATTTCTCACTTGCTCTCTTCAGCAGCTGACATGGAAAGAGACCATTATAAACGCTGCTCTTCAACCACTAGTTACCACTCAATTGATGCATTTTCTGCAAGCAAGCCCTGACTTCCTTCCACTTCACAGAACCAAAGAGAGAGAAAACAAAAGACACTCAAGGAGATCACAGGAGAACCCAGTGTGGAGCAAGTAGAACTACATCAAGATTCATAAGGAAGAAATGAAAAGCAACCCACAATAGTTCTGGGGAAAGGATTTCCTCCTCTCCCCCTCTCTGTTCATATCCTACCTTCTGGAAATTCATATTCTTTCACTATCTCTGCTTTCATCAACTTTTAACAACATCCTCCTTGTCAATGACTTCTGGTTTTATGAGCACACCACTGTTTGCTCTCCAAAATATGTCCTGTAGAATTTGCAGATTTCCATGAAGTGACTACTCCCATTGTAGCCATTACTTCAAGCTGCCAACATAGCATCACCGAGGGTACAGGTGGGATGAGCTGTGCCAGCAGAAGCCGGTACAAGCTAGCTCAACACTGCCAAAGTCTTTCAAAATGAGTTCTTAGCTTTGTTTCACCATTTGACCACTTTTTCCTCTAAAAAACTACACTTAAAACACATACACACACAAACACAGGTTTTCTTAGGCACACATCTCTGGGCTTACTTCTCTGCCCATCCCTACTCAGTTTCCTATCCAGTCCTCTTCCCACCTCTTAGACATTGCTGTTCCCAAGAGCTTGGTCCTCAAGCCCTGTTCTCTCTCAAAGCTGCTCCAGTGGACTCTACCACTGCCTACACTGGTTAACTTATCTGTGCTGTGTAGCAACGAGTTCTCCCATCGCCTCAATCATGAAGTGCTTTCCTTTCTACTTCCTAAGCCAATTTGCATACATCTGCAACTCCTCCGCTATTAGTTCTCTAGAATTACTACAACAGCATATCTCATTTGTGTTCACTCTTGCCTCTTTCCAATCACCTCTCTACACAGTTAAAGTAAGTTATTTTATTAAAATGCAAATCTCATCATGCTTCAAACCCACCAGCAAAGTATACAATGGCACTTCCCAATCTGGCTCTCGACCTGTTGACTGTCCAGCTTAACTTGTTCTTGCCTCGTAGTGTACACTCCAAATGCCAATTCCCTGACTTTATTATACTCTTTTACCTGTCCTTCACATGAGCTAACCAGCCTGCTCCACTTGGGAAGTTACCCTCAGATTTTACCAGTGTAATTTCAAGACTCAGTCAACATCTCCAGGAAGCTGTCACCACATATTACTCAACACACACACCTTCCTACAAATCCCCCAATACACTGTGCTTCCTGACCTTTCATAGTTCCTACAATAGACAAAATACTATCTTACTTGTGTTCCTATATCCCTATCTTCTAGCCTAGTACTTGTCCTGGAGAAGAGGTTTTTTAATTATTTACTCTTACTATCAAATTGGTAAAGATTTATACAAGGAGATATTATTTAATGCTGTTGAAGATGTGGTAAAAAACTTTCCAGTTGTTGACAGGAATCAAAAGCATATCTTTCTGGGAAGCAATCAGTATTAAGAGTCTTAAGATAATCATATCCTCTGACACAGAATGCTATTTGAATCAATCCTACCAGAGATGACAGCAAATACTTTCCTATAAGATATTCACTGCATGAAGAATGAAAGTTGACCTAACTATCCAACCAAGAGTAGATGAGTAAAGTGCATACAACAATGTGTGCAGTAAGAGGGAGAACAATTCAAACCTGCATGGGCATATCATCCAATTTCCTAATAAGTATATTTATTTAGATACACACAGAGAAAAGTCTGGAAGAACTGAAAACCTTTTGGTGTACCTATGGATGATGAGAATTAATTTCCTTTAGGCTTCTATATTTCCTTAGAGTTCCACAAAATGCACAAAAAGCTGTTTGCAGACTCAACGTACAAAGCTATGGCAAATCTGCTCAAATTCAATGAACGTGAAACACTATAGTTATGCTTCACTGTCACAAATAGTACACATTAATGTAATTACTGTAGTCCAAGACTATGTCTACTCATTTTTAAAATCATACTAATGATTTTTAGATATTTAATTACTAAAGTTATTCATCAAAAAAAGCTTCAAAAGAGGGGGAAAAGAGTCAATTATCTTGTATTACCTGTAGAATTGGTTGGCAATGCTGTGGTAGTGGGCACTATTTAAAAAACAAACAAACATGTAAGTCAAAGCTGTCTAAAATATCACAATCTGTAACACTATTTCCCAACCTGCAGTCATCTGAGTACCACTTTTACAATGTTTTCATTTAAGTGCCACATATGGAGTAGACAGTTGCTCTGTCCCAATACTGGCCTTCCCCCTTCTTTAGAAATAGCACCAATTTTTAGTGACACCCTCCCATGCAAAGACATTTCTTAGCCTCCCCTGCAGCTAGGTAGCCATGTGCAACTGCTAGGAAGTATCTGTAAGGTAGAGGTCTCTCACTTTCCCTTCCTCTTCCTGTTGGCAGGAAAACCATTTTGATGGCTGGAACATAAGCATTCACCTTGGAGAGTAAGGTCAAAGCCATTTCTGAGGAACGACACAGTAAAAACCTAGAAGGAGCCTGGGTCTCTAATGGTTGTAGAGATGCCTCTCTAGCCCTCTAGCTGCACTGAAACCCAGATTTACTTTACACGAGAGCCAAATTAATCTATCAATTAAACCATTTTAATTTGGGGTTTTATGTCCTTGATAGCCAAAACTAATTCTAACTGATACATCAAATGAGTAGAATTACTTATTCAGTTTTTCTTCAATGTATTTTAAAATTCTATACTTAATCTTAGTTCTAAGCAATATCATTATAAAATCACAGGTACACACACATTAAAATAAATATTAAAACTGTTTGTTCATTTACCACCTAAACCATATTAGGGACTCTACACTGGGTATAACTGATCTCATACTAACGAAAGTTTCAGTTACAAAGTTCAAGTTGGGAATGGGGAGAGGGGAGAGGAATGGGGAAACCCCTACCAAAATTAAATAGTTACAGGTAGTCTTTCAAGGTTACTGACACACTCCAGAAAAATCTTTTATTCTATTTATTATCTACACACCAAATCAGGAGTTTGACTTTCCAATTAATTTATAATCTTGTTAGAAAAATCAGTTTTCATCTAGGAATTTTTTTAAACTATTTCCTGGGCAAGGAGTAAAGGTTAAATAATCAAGTTCCCCAAACCAAAGTACAGAAAATGGAGGAATACAGAGAGGATTCATTTAACCATAGCACAAACTATGCTCTAGACTGTGATAATCACCAGTACCATAATCAAGAAAGTGCCAGAACAAGGTTGTCCAGGCCTGTAAAATGCAAATAAAGAGAGGGTGTAAAATACAATGGGTATCTGGAAGAGTTAAAAAAAAAAAACATAGAGGAGGAGATATCTGTACCTACAGCACTCCACAGTATGTACCAGCAAATGACTAAATCAAGCTTCAGAACACTGTCCTTTCAGCAATCAATAGGAATATACTATTCAGATCCAAGTTTGTAACGAGATTAGAATTATGGAAATGCTTTAAACCAAATATTGAAATAAGGCTTCCTGAGGCAATGATCTTCCGAACCTCTTTGTGGCCACTTTTCCCAGACGCCAATGTGAATACTTACCAGTACAGAATTCCGTGCTGTTCACCACCTTGCAATCACTAACTGTTGAATTATCTGAACAGTAGCCATTACCTGTTATTGGAAGGGGACGGGAAGAGCATCAATTATTCACATTATCTCTGACTTTGTTACTATGCTCCAGAGTTGCTTCCAAAAATCGAACTCAGGTATAAACTCTCTAGAAGTCCACAGATAAACAAAATACTTTGTTATTATCTTTTTCCCATTGTTTTAGACATATTACACAGGATCTCTCCAAACATCCTTTTAAAATCCACATGAATATACTGAACAGTTAAGTCAGAAACACGTATATCTCAGAATTGTGGTACTATACCAGGAAGGTTGCTAGAATCCACAAGAGGGCTGAGTCAGTAGGGAGAAGTCCTTAGAAACTAATAAAGGCTTAGTAAACACAGGAGGTGCCCCACAGCAGCAGTGGGATCTCTGTTCCAGATCTCTGCTTTAGTCTTCTACACTTTCTAAAACCACTTTCCTGGATGGGAAGACTTGTAACATCAGCAAGGGAAAGCCTTCCCCAACATATCCTACAGTAAGGCAGGCATTCAATCTCCAAAACTTGCCAACTCTGCCATACAAGAGGGGAGGAGCACACTCTTAAATTCCATTTTATCAGCTAAAGAAAAGTGACCCTTATACAACAAAGAAGTTAATTTAATTCAAACTTAAGCTAATACCTTAATTTTAAAAGAGGCTTTTAAACTTTGTTACATAGTGACAATTTCCAGAACTCTTACATTTTTCAATGAAGAATAAAAAAGCTTAACATGTAGCTTTGGCTTTTTCTTTATATAAAAAAAAACCTGAGATTGTTTTACTGATTAAGAAAAAAATGCAACCATCTTACCTTAAGAAAACAGAATAATTTATGCTGTAATCCGGTGGTTCTAACAAAAACCTTATTGGCATTTCAAACTATCTCCATCTAGCTCTTTATCCCTCAATCAAAGATAACTTTAAAACTTAACAATAGCACAAAAAAAGTCACTTTTTCCCACCTCATTCTCCCATATCTAAGTATCCAACAATGCTTCATAAGGTCTCTTTATAGTTCATCTAGTAGGACATCTACAGAAGATAAATGCCTCAAACATTTTTCTGGGGAACAGTTTTCAGGGGAAAATCCCACAGCTTTCTTTCACAGCTAATTTCAGCGTACTAGTATACTTAACCTAACCACAAAGGTCTAAAATTTCTCTTCCTTTTAAAGCTATTGAGCCTTAATTATCAAGTCTAAGAAATTAAAGGGGGGAGCATGGGAGACAACAAAAGATTTTAGGGAGAGTATTAAGCAATTGGTTAAAGTTTAAAGGAAAAGTATTTGATTTGCAAAATAAATAGTGCACACCATCCCAAATGTTTTACATAACTTTCAAGTGTTCAAGAATACCTTGCAGTATTTTTTAAATGTTAGAACAAAACAACATTGAACTCTCAAAATTAAAGCAATCCCAAAGTTTCTTACCTTTACATTCTATCCAAAAGCAGGTAGTGTTAGCAGCATTGGCATCAACACAGGAGAAACAGTTGTTGCGGCTTTCACAGATTTCTGGGGGTAAGAGTGGGGGTTAAAATATATAAAATCAATTAATTGGTATCTCATTTTGAGTTTGTACTAGTTACCTTTTATAAACAGCAGCAAGTATTACATACAGTACCAGACTTACTAATTCAGGAACATGGCAAAACTTTATAACCCATCCACAGATGAACGGATAAATATGTTATACACATACAACGGAATACTATTCAGCCATTAAAAAAAAAGAAATCCTGTTATACACTACAACATGGATGAACCTTGAGGACATTATGCTAAGTGAAAATAGCCAGTCACAGAAGAACAAATACTGCGTGATTCCACTTATATAAAGTATCTAAAATGGTCAAAGTCTGAAGCAGAAAGTAAAATGGTGGTTGCCAGGAGCTGGGAGAGGGGAAATGGAGGCTTGCTGTTCAATGAGTATAAAGCTTCAAGCAAGATGAAAAATTCTGGAGATCTTCTGTGCTTATAGTTAATACTGTACAGTACACTTAAAATCCATTAAGAGGGTAGATCTAACGTGTTTTTTTAAAACCACACACAGAAAAAAAAATTATAAAGTGGCTTACTAAAAAATTCCTATCATTATAAAAAACTTATGAAGCCAGAGGTCAACTCAAGAGAAAGGGGGGAAAAAACCACAAGCTAGTGGGAACGCTCAATATTTCTTGGTACCTATCTAAACAACCCCTTTTTGCACAGCAACTATTTCAGACACTCAAGAGTTTCTTGAGGCATCCTTAAAAAAGAAAAATACTGGAAAAATACTGGAAAAAAGGCTGTTTAAAAAAGAAAAATACTGGAAAATAGGCTGTTTAAAAAGAAAAATACTGGAAAAAGGCCAACAACACTATACACAGGGAAATCACTGCCCCAAAACATCAGATGCAAACTGGAATTTTTTAATAGTAATAAAGATTTATTACAGGTTGAACCCAAGCTCCGATGATGCCTATGCTGAAAAATCTGAGATCGGTAATTCATAAATGGTCCACTTTTTCCGGGGTTTTCCATGACGGGAGGGTAAGAGACAACACATCTGGAGGGGGCTACAGTCACATAATTTAACAAGTTAGCAAGGTCTTTGTCAATAATTTAAGCCAAATGGCTCTGAGACAGGACATCAAAGGCAGCTAACTACAATTCAAAGTCTGGACAAACAAATGGACTATAGAAATAGGCTCTATACATTTTCCTAGAAGCTAGATGCCTCCAAAAAACATTCTCATTTGCTTTCCCCGTGCCTAAAAAAATAGTTCTGCACAAAAACATTGCATTTCAATATTTATCAGAGATTGGGACATATACTGTACCCTTTGGGGAGTGGCAGGGAGTCACAAAGTAGAAATAAGTTCTTCAGAGGTTTGTATACACATGAAAAATGCTAGTTGTTTAAAATCTTTTGTGCTTGATGATGAATATTTGGGTAGCACAGTGTATGTTACTTACAACGAACTAAACTTGCTGCCTTTCAGACTGCAGTTTATCCAACCACCACTTAACATAAAACACAAATCATCTCCTTTGCACTCATTTCAATTACACAAATGCAATTAACATATTTCCAAGCCTCTCTTTAAACTCACACACACCCCACCCCACTCCCCCCCCAAAAAAAATTCTAGGAGGAAACTACCAAATAAGCGGAAAACGAAACAAATTGTGCTCTATCATCTTAGAAATAGTGCGGTTAGAATCTCCAGTATTGTACTGCAATTTCCTTTCTTCAGTAAAAGATGTTTGAATTTTGCCATTACATCTTTCTAAATCTAACAAATAACATTAAGTTTACTATATATGTAATTAAACTCCTACAAAATACAAAAACTAGAGAAGATATTGTAAAACAACGTGATCGGCCTGAAAAAGAAAAAAAAAAGGTAAACATTCTTACACTTCAGCAAGTCTTCGGTCTATATGCCAGTTACTCCTTACCCAATATTAACTAGGATAACCAATCACACTAGACTGCAAGTTCTAAATATCTAAGGAAGTTCTTCACCTTATCTAAAATTTATCTTCCCTCCTCTCGCGCAGTGTTGTCACGGCATTGACAATTTCTGCTGTAAGATTCAGTGTATGCCTCAACCAGTCTCCAAATCGACTGCAGAGCTTAACAAAAGGTCCTGATCGAGTTTTAGAAAAACGATCAAACCTGGGTTCCAATCTCAGCCTCACAATCTACTAAACATACGGTTCTGGCGGAGTTACTTTATCTCCATCCACCTCCTAGATTTCACCACTTATCTTCTAGTTTAGCCTAAAATACTAACAGATATATGCGAAGCACCGGGTACACGAATGGGTACTTTTTTCTCCTTTGCACACAGCACGGAGTGCAAAACTTTAATTAATTAAATGCTCAAGTCTCAAATATATCCCATACCTACCCGCCAAACCGATGTAATTAAATCTCAAGCGACTTATTTTTTCAGACCTAGCGCTGAGACACCAGCGAGCATTAGCCTGCAGCGTCTTTCTTTCTTTCGCCAACTTCGGGAGAAGCCTCCCTTCGAAAAGAAGACCTGGGTGGACAAACGACTAACCCCAGAGAGAGGGAGTTCGGTCTCATCGCCAACTTTGGAGGCGGTAGCCTCGCCCCATAATCAACCTCACTGCCGCCACCACGGAAGAAAGCCACGTCCCCTTTTCGGAGCCTGAATTGAGGCTGGAGATCACGAGGCACTTTTAAACAACACCTCCGGGCAGGACACTGTTGGGTCGTAAACAGCCCAACGGCCCTAAGGCTCAGCCGCCCCTTCCCCCCGGGGCGATCCCCAACAGCGACCACCTCGGCCCGTCCCCGGCCGGACTCGGACGGGCCGCCATGTTGCCGGACCGCGGCCCGCCCCGGCCCCGCGCGTACCACCCGCAGGGAGAGCGGCTCGGCCGCGCGGGCGGGCTGGCGTGCGGGCGAGAGCAGAAAGCCCGTTGGGCCGGAGCCCACCTGGTGCTGGAGTGGTGACCGTCGGGAGCGTCGGCGGCGGCACCGGGGTTGTCGTGGTGGTGGTCGGTAGAACCGAGGGTGTAGTCTCGTTCTGGGCCAGGGTGGTGCTCTGAGCCGCGGTCATCACGCAGAGCGTGGCCAGGCAGCCAGCGGCCAAAAGCAGCGGGCGGAAGAGCCCCGACATCGCGTCCTCCGCGCTGGCCTTGGAGAAAAAGCTAGGACACCCAACGCTGCGCCCGTCCCTCCGTCCCCTGCGGCGCCGCCTCTCAGACTCCGCTCCCCCCGCGGGAGCGCTCCGGTGTCACGTGAGGGCGGCGTGCGGAGGCGGGGCGCCGGCGATACCAACTGGAATTCTACGGCAGGGGGAACAGAGGAATCGAGAGGAAACTGAGGGAGGATTTTCCCCCAAGCGACTGTACTGGCAAAGCGAAGAAACTGCCTAGACACAGGAACCTCTTTTATTTGCCCTCAGGTTGCCATACAGGGCACGGCTGGGCTTTTCTCGTTCCTGCAATAGAGAAGGCTCCCCCCCGGCTTGGATGGAACAACCTACATGATGTGGCGACTGCTTCCTCGCGAACGACCAGCTTGGTCCCACGTGACCTCCGGGGCAGCATCTCCCAGACCTGAGACCCGCTGGGCGGAAGTTGTTTTCAGGCGTTTCGTTGAGAAAGAATTAAGTTTGTACTGTCCTCCCGCGTTCCCAACGTGCTTGCATAAGTATCCTTCGTAGGACCCGCGCTTTTTTCCTTCAAAGTCGATTTTCCTGGAATTGTATAACCTTGTGCTGGGACACCCCAGGGAAATGGAGGCACCACGCGGTTAAGGAGTTTCTGCTCCGCCGCCCACGTAATGTGAGCGGCTGAAACACCGAAAGCGGTCTCCTGCCTTCCAGCCGGGAACGCACACTGTCTGCCTCTGTCACGCCTTCCCACCCTGACTTATCTGAATTTCGTGACGATTTCAGTTAGCGGTAGCAGCAGCCAGTCTGTGCCACCGCTGTAGTCGAAGAATCAAAGACGCTATGGGTTGGAAATCCATCTGGTCTGTTCCCACCCCTACTTTACAGATGAAGAAACCGAAACTTAGAAAAGTGACTTGACCGAAAGGCACAATTGTTTGGCGTCAGGGCCGGATTTCGAAATGCCTGTTAATATTCTGTCACTGCTCAGGCTTTTAGTAAGGGTGAGCGCCATCTGATGCCCAACTCACAAAAATATTCACAAGTGCAGCCATGCTTGTATCAAATGGTAAAACTTAGGTTATAAAAGCTGTATTTAACGCTGTTTTCAGCTATTTGTATTTATCATCTAATTTTAATTACGTGCATTTAGTCTAATAAAATAACAACATCAATTGCTTTTGAGATCTGCTTTTCTATGGAAACCCCAAAAAAGAAGACTGCATAAGCGCTTTATCATTTTTTACCTAAACTTGAAGGCTTTCCTAACCCTAAAATCGAATCAGTGGGATCCTTCTGTACCCTCAGGACTATGAATATTTGTTCCATCAACTACACTAGTTGGAGATTTGCTTGGATGTAAACAAGAAACTCGGTTTTTGACTGATCCAACCTACGGCCAGAAGCGTGAGAGTACAGCCAAGTAAGTGAGGTCTCATTATCAGCCTTCAAACAAAGAAAGGTATTTCTTTTCTCAGGATACTTCTCACACGGTATTTATTTAGCACATAACCATCTGACACCAGACCAAATGAAGGCACGAGTCAGCTTTTTTTTTTTTAATATTTATTTATTCATTTGGTTGCGCCGCGTCTTGGTGGTGGCTCACGGGCTCCTTAGTTGTGGCATGCATACTCTTACTTGTGGCATGCATGTGGGATCTAGTTCCCTGACCAGAGATTGAACCCCGACCCCCTGCATTTGGAGCACAGAGTCTTAACCACTGCGCCACCAGGGAAGTCCCTCACTGTAGTTTTGATTTGCATTTCTCTAATAATTAGCCATATTCAGCATCTTTTCATGTGCCTGTTGGCCATCTGTATGTCTTTTTTGGAGAGATGTCTTGTTTAGATCTTCTGCCCATTTTTTGATACAGTTGTTTGTTTTTTTTTGTTACTGAGTTCCATGAGCTGTTTATATATTTTGGAAATTAAGCCCTTGTCGGTTGCATCCTTTGCAAATATTTTCTCCCAGTCCGCAGGTTGTTTTTTCGTTTTGTTTATGGCTTCCTTTGCTGTGCAAAAGCTTATACATTTGATTAGGTCCCATTTGCTTACTTTTGTCTTTGTTTATTTTGCCTTGGGAGACTGACCTAAGAAAACGTTGCTACGATTTATGTCAGAAAATGTTTTGCCTATGTTCTCTTCTAGGAGTTTTATGGTGTCATGTCATATTTAAGTTAAGCCATTTTGATTTTATTTTTGTGTATGATGTGAGGTAGTGTTCTAACTTCATTGATTTACATGCGTATAATACAGTTTTAACATGTATTAAACCTTGTGTAATATTTAAATAACTTTCAACAAAATTAGAGGATTGTAATAAGTCAAATATTAACAGTGAGCTAAAACTGTATATTCATATTCTTACTGTTCACACTGTGATTAGGGTTGGTGATAAAATACTAGATGCTCTCCACTTTGACTATGGTATTTCCTTGATAATTGTTCCAGGGTTTCATAGGGGAGCATTATACTTTAAAGCAGGTGTTCTCAACCTTGGCTGAAAATAGGAACCACCCAGACGTTTTGAAAAATACTGATGCCTGGGTACTGATTTAATTCATCTGGAATAAAGTCTGGGCGTCAGGAGTTGTAAAAACTCCCCAGGTGTTTCTTGTCTGCAGCTTAGGTTGCAAACTACTGCTTTACCCTTGCTTCTCAAAGCGTGGTTCATGAACCAATACCATTCATACCACTTGAAAACTTGTTAGAAATGCAGGTCAGGCCTCACCTCAGACCGCCTGAATCACAATCTGCATTTTAACGAGATCCATATGTGCACCTATTAAAGTCTGAGAAGACTGCTTTACACTATAACCTGTGGAGAACTATTCTATTCTCCTAAGTGGCTGCAATTCTTAGTGGTGAATCCTCTACAGAATTACATCAAGCAAGACATATTGTGAAGTTTTTGTTTCTTTATTTGGGTTTTTGCTTGTTTTACAAAGATATGTAAGGTTATGGTACAAGCAACACAAAACTACTGGATATGCAGGAGTCTTGGAGCCCAGCCTAGGTTCCCTTTAGGCTGGCACTTGAGACATTTATTTTTATTTCTATACTGCTTTAAATCCTGGGCAGGCTAGGGCTTTCCCCATTGTATCTCTTAGTCCTTTAGGAAACAGAACGAAGACTTGTTAATAACTCATTCCTTAGGAACAACCCCCAAGTTCAAAGTAAACTACACCCAGGCAGCTTTCTGATATCCAGCATTACCTACTACTTCCCCCTGTGCCCAGGCATCCTTTGTGCTCCTCCCAGTCCTGTCTCGTAGTGCTGCTTTTCAGCCGGAACACACCCTGATGGATATTCTGCTTATTAAAATGTTCAACTGATTCTGTACTGAATGGTAAAGAGCACTGCCTGAGCAGCCCAAGGGTCCCAGTCACTCTTCTGAAACCCCAGACTGCCCTGTTGCCTCTCTAGAAGCGGAGGGCTCACTTCCAGCCCAGCCAAGAGCTCTAGGACCCTGCACCAGGCCTCTAGTTGCTGTCCCTTCTGATTGGTCAGTGTTTGCATACCTCCCTGCTGCTTTGATGAAATCAAAGTTTCTTGTCTCATCATTTTTTCTCATTCTTTTCTGTTGTCACACTTTAGTGTTTAATAACTTTTATCTTTGTTCTGCATACCTGTATGCCACAAGTCTCTCATGTATCTATGACTTTCATATATCCCAGTGGTTCTTAACGTGCGGTCTCCAGGCCAGCAGATCAGCATCACCTGGTACGTGTTAAAAATGCAAATTCTCCAACCCACTCCAGATCCACTGAACCGGAAACTGGTGTGAGGCCCAGGAATCTGTGTTTTAATAGGCTCAAGCATTTCTGATGCTCACTGAAGTAGAAGAACCTATGATCCACCACGTTTTCAAAGCCCCCTATCAAGTGTCAAACTTTGTAATTTGTGTTTTATGTGTTATTACTGAGTTTGTTACATTTTGTATGATGTATACAATTTATTGGAGATACAGACCAACTAGATTTGCAAGTTTAAGTTGCGATTCCATTTTGGGAAGGGTAGTGGATGGTATAAGCAATATAGTAGTTTAAAAAATGAGTTTGCATGAGGGAAAGAGTATCACTAGGTTGGTAGAGATTAATTTTAATTTTGAGGATATACCTTTGAATTAATTCAGTCAATTGGAAATTAGTACGTTAGTGAGAATAGCTAACACTGAGCATAACAGGGACTTGCTGTTCCTTGAAATGATGATGTTCTTTCTGTCAGTGGCAGTTTCTCTGTTTTTTGTGGGTTGACATTCCAGATGGGAAGATAATTTTTATCAAATTTCTGCTATGTGTCAAGGATCATTAGTGGTGTCTTCACAAATTATCTCAATCCTCAAACCACTATGAGATAGATGTACCCCGATTTTACTAGTGAAATTGAAGCCCAAAAGTAGATAATAGTATTGTTATTGATTTTATAAATTTACTCAGGGAACCACTGAAGTTTTAGAGCCTGAAGGGAGCTAACAACTTCTTTACTCCTATTTGTTCTTTTTACAAATGAAGAAAATGCAAGGTTAAGTGATTTGGGCACCATTTTGCTAGCTAGCTGGGACTAAAACAAACACACCTGATTTTAAATATGTATAAAATGTAAATAGTATGGAATCCTGAGGTTGCCAGCCTATTCATTCATTAACAAATAGCTGGCATTGTTTGGAGTTGGGGAAAACATATTCTTTAGATAGAATTTAAAATATTTATCTCAAATCTCCCAAAATAAAAAAAATGAAGATACCACACTCTGCTTATTCACATGGCTTGGTGTAAGACAGAGCATATGTACTTGACTTTGCCATATCAGCATTTAGGGCTAGGTCACATAACTAACATTTTGTACAAAGCATCAGAATGCCTTTACTCTCATATTTGTAGACTTGGAAAAATTTAGAATTCCTTCTGTTTAATCAAATCAGAATCTTTCATTTTGGTTAAATCAAAGTCTTATATTTGGAGTTAATTGGGATAAGCTTCTGAGTCCTTTGTAACAATCAGTTTCTCCAAACGATATAGTTAAACATAAATCATTCTAAGACAATATATTCTAAGACAGAAGTATCAGTGCATGTACCTTTAAACGATGGCAGTAAGAACCACTGCATATATAGATCTGTGACTAAAGTTTCTACACAGCCTAAAATTGGGAAGTGAGAGCAAACAAAGTGACCATGAACTTGCTTGCCATCCTTTAGGCGGTTAGCAGAGGTCTACCTTTACATTGCAGCCAAACTGAAAAATAAGGGGAGCTGGCATCAGTTTCTTACACCCATGCAAATATCCCAGTTCTTTCACAATATCAGATAAATGCTTAATGCCCTAATATACAGGTTCATTGCCAGTAAGAATTGCTCTGCTGCTTGTTATTACATGACTAATGCCTGTAATGTTTTAACCAGGACCCTTGCAATGTGTCAGTTTCTTTCATCCCGTGCTTCAGGAGTTGCTGAGAGCCTCTGCGGCAAGCCCAGCGCCCCTTTGTTTGAGGTGTCACCAGTGTGACTGGAGGAACCCCTCCAAAGCCCCAGGGAGTGGATCCGGAGGCTTCATACAAACAGCTTGAATTCTCAGGTTGGCCAAAACTCCTAAGAGCAGAAGAAGAGGAGATACCTCCTCTTCAGTGTTTCCCAGATCTGGCTGTTAGTCAGTCATTGAAGAGTTTTTTAAAAATACAAGTTCCTAGACAACACCCTGAAGGTCATATACCAGGATTTTATTAATCATACGTGTATCGAACACTTACAGCATAATTGGTCATATTCTAGATCCTGTCTACAAATTCCTGATCCCCTGAACCCTCACAGCAGCTCTGTGTGGTAGGTACTACTGTTTTGAGATGAGGCAATAGAGGCACAGTGAAGTTCTTACCCGAGTTCATGCAGCAAGGGAAGGGCAGAGCCAGGATTCAAACTCAGGCTGTCTGGCTCTAGAACACACATTCTTAACATTCTGCTGCCCCTGGGTCACTTGAGAACGTGACACAGGCAGTACGCTTCCTCCCCATCCACCTCAGATCTTAGGATAGAACCATATGGCAATAGCAATGAAGCTGTTATTAGAAAGAGAGAGAGAGGAAGGGAGGGAGGGAGAGAGAGAGAGAGACAGGAAAAGAGAGAAAGAGGGCAGAGAGAGAAAAAGAGAGAGGGAAGGAGAGAGAAAGAAAAGAAGGAAGGGAGGAAGATAGATGTATATATAGATGCCCGATGGCAGGAGTTAGGGATGGTGGGGAGCAAGGGAGTAGGTTAACTGTAAAGGGCTAGCCCGAGGGAGGTTTTTGTGGTGCTGAAAAAGTTCTGTGTCTTTATTGTGGTGCCAGTCACACAGATCTACAATATACAGGATAAGATGACAACTCTGCCATTGTCAGTTGCCTGGTTTTGATGTTATACTATAGTGTAAGATAGGACCCCTGGGGAAACGGTGATCTGTACACAGGACTGCTCTGTTCTATTTTTGCAATTACTTGTGAATCTATAATCATTTCAAAATTAAAAATTTCTAAAAATCCTTTGCCTCCCTTTGGCAAGCCCCAAGTCAATTAGGGGGCTGTCTCCTTAAGATCAGCTCAAAGAGAGATTGTGCTTGGAAGACAGACCTTCACTTAAGGGCAAGAAAAGTGCAGTGGGTCTGGGCAGAGCAGCAGTTCGACAGCAGTGGTGGCGGCAGCTGAGCGGGGTCACCACTAACAGAGGCAAGCACCTCACTGACTGCAAAAAGGGGGCTGAAACATGTTGCTTATGTCTTGCAGTGATTCCCGAGTGCCCAGTGCCCAGGTGGCTTAAATAAGAACCTCTGGGGAGAGAGCTAAGCGAATGCACAGAATCCCTGTCCCACATCTAGAGACTCTGCAGGGCAAGGACAGGGTCCAGTAGTCTTTGTTGAAAAACTTCCCTAGGTGACATGGGTTTGAGAATCTCAGCTTAAGGAGCAGCTGATAAAGCTGGATCCCAGGAACATCTCAGGAGTCCACCACCACAGGGACTCTAACCGAGGCCCTTGGTTTTCATAGAGTTGGTATGGCTCAGAGACAAGCATTCTATTCATAAAACCATCTAAAGTGTATATCCTTCTCTGAATGTCATGTATAAACAACGAAATATTACAATGAATTTTTTTCTGTTGCCTCTCTTCTATTTGGTTATTTACCAATTTTCTTATGGCAGAAATATAATTACAGACACCAACATAATTCTGTTATAGGTACAAATGTTTTAGGATTCAAAGGCCATTAGGTACTGCTGCTAAATTAAGAATGGTTTTGGCTACAAGTAACAATAATCGACCAAGAAACAGGGATCTGTTTGTCTCAGATAGCAAGAAATCTAGACATAGGGAGTTGCTGGTATTGGTCCCGCAGCTCAAGAATTGGGGCTGACACCTCTGTTGTTCTCTTGGCCTTTCCTTCATGGCTCCAGCCTCTCTGCATTCAAGACTGGATAGAGGGGAAGGGGCAGGACCACTGGCATTCTGCTGCTGTCTCACTGGCCAGAACAGTATCCCGTGGCTACTCCTAGCTGCAAAGGAGGCTGGAAAATTGTGTATTTTGCTTTAGGCAAGAAAGGAAAATGGGGAGGGATTGGGTGTTGGGAGAGCTAACCTACAGAGTCCGCCACAGCTTTCAAATCAAATTTTAACAAGCACTGTTTAATTAAATCTAGAAACAGCTGATCAGATGTACAATAAAAAATTGTCAGAAAATACTGATACGAAGGTTAGGCATAAAGCTCTCCACTGTCAATAATTACACATTGTTGTATTGGTCTTTCATTCTCTGTTGGAACCAATTCTAGTTGATGAAGAACATCTGTTCCTTCAATCAATTGCCTATATAGGAGAACAGAATGGAAAATTCAGTCAGTCATAAATTTTCACATTTAGCTTACATCCCTAAATTGAGTCCTATCTAGCTTAGCTAAGGCTGTTCCCTACAAATTAAATTAACATCAGTCATAAATACCTTAAATAGCTGTAGATATGTCCACTTTGCCATGCTCCTCCACACCTGCTCCAGGACCCTTCCAGTCTGTTATCCTCACTGCCATCAGAGCGATCTTTTAAAAATGCTAATGTGGTCTCACCTCCTCCACTTAAAACACTTCAATAATTTCCCATCATCCTTATGATAAAGACCAAAGGTCTCTCCCATGGCCGGCCTCCCCACTCCCCTCGAGGGTGCCTTGCAGCATGCTCCCTTGCTCTGTCGGCTCCAGCCAGACTGGCTCTCAGCACTTCAGCCACCGCCCCATGTGCCCTTCCTGCCACAGCTGTCTCCTTTGCTCTTGCCTCCCTCTGTCCCCTGGCCTGGTCACCTCCTGGCCTTCCTTCCGATCTTAGCCATCACTACCTTGGGGGATGTTTCCCAGACATCGCCCCCCTCCCCGCCCCGCTTATGTCAAGTTCCCCCTCTCCCTTATAGGAGTGATCAGGGATAAATTTGACATTTATTTCTATGCTGCTTGGATTAATTTCTGATTCTCCCCTGAGGGCAGAGATCATGCTTTTGCTTAGTGCTCAGTGCCTGGCACAGAGTGGGCACCTCATTGCCATCCACTGAATACATGAATAAAAGACAGCCCAGAGCCATGCTAGTTCAGGTCTCTGTACATGTTCGCTGGCCACAAGCCAGAACTCCCCGAGTGGAACTAGACTTCTGATGGTTCTCTCAACTAAAAAAAGGCAGCAGAGGCCAGAGAGATAGCTCTAAACATAGGACTGTGCCCTCTGCCAGTGTTTGGGTTGAAGCAGTGGTTAAGGGGAAGGTGCAATTTCCATTTCATGATCCTTTACGGGGACAGTGTCAGTGCTGACACTGACCATCTCTAGTCATTTCTTTTCTGGAGGGCTCTATTTTTGCCATCCCAATTAGAAAACATGACACAGAGCAGGACACAAGATACATTCTGAGGATGAAGAGCAGGGAATAAATGGACAGATTCACCTCTGTCCAAAGAGGCTGTGAAGCCTATTCTCCACATTGGTTTCACAAATACTGAATGGGCACCTACTGTGTGCACCTTTCCACTGTGACAGGTGTTAGGGCACAGAGTAAGTGAGACTCAGTTCCTATTTCAAGTTGTTCACAGTGTGCCAAAGAGGACAAAGAGGCAGTTTGATTTTGGTAGTTAGGGGGATATTTCTGACCTAAGCCTTGAACGGGATTTTGGCAGACTGAAGGAAGGCAGAACGTAACAAGACAAGCAAAGGCCCAGAGGCTGTTCTGGGAGGGATGGTACTCTGGTCTGGCTGCAGCTCAGCTGCCATGTTCAAAGCTTCCAAATCTACATCTCTAGCCCTTGCCCAGCTTGAATACCTACTCCTGGTATTCAGGAGTTGCCACCTGCCTGTCATACAGGCATCTCCACTTGAAACATAACTTGTCCACCTTGAATTCACGATCTTCTCTCCCATATCCTCCTCCTTGTATTCTCTACTGTGGTGAATGGTACCAGCCATCCAACCGGTTCCAAAATCCTAGGAGCTCCTCCACATCTTCACTGCCCAATATGGTAGCCAATAGCCACAGGTGGCTACTTAAATTAAATTAAATTAATTAAATTTAGTTCCTCAGTTGCACTTGCCACATTTCAAGTGCTAAGTGGCTTATGTGGCTAGTGGCTGTCATATTGGGCAGCACAGATCATAGTACATTTCCATCACTGCGAAAGTTCTGTTAGATACCATGGCTCTATACCTTTCCATAACCTCACCACCAACATCTAAATAGTCATGAAGTCTTGTTGAATCTAATTTCCAAATATCTTTTGAATTTTTCCATTTATCCCCTGCTTACCTGTACTGCCAGTGCCTTAGACTAGGACTTCATTTATGGCCTACTATTACCATTGCTTCTTTTTTTTTTTAACATCTTTATTGGAGTATAATTGCTTTACAATCGTGTGTTAGTTTCTGCTGTATAACAAAGTGAATCAGCTATAGTATACATATATCCCCATACCCCCTCTTGCATCTCCCTCCCACCCTCCCTATCCCACCCCTCTAGGTGGTTACCATCGTTTCTTAACTGGCCTTTCTACCTTCATTTTCATCCTTTGCCAGTTAATTCCTCACTTCTGCTAAAAAGAGATTTTTTTCAGAACAAGAACCTGGTCATGTTGCTCCCAGTTAAAAATTCTCCCATGGCTTCCCGGCCCCTTCAGGTGGGGGTCTGTGCTCAGCAGCATGGCACCCACAGCCCTTTGAGAGCTGGGACTTGGCTGTCTCATCTTCTCCAGCCTCTACTCTCTCCATTTCCCCCTGGGCTCTAAGCTCTAGCCAAACTAAATGACCGGTAGATAGGATACTCCTTAGGGTCTCTCTACGGAGGTTCTCCACTCTTTCTAAAATTTATTTTACTCCCTTTGATTTCCAGCCTTCTCTATCTGGCTAACTTCTACAGGACTTTCAGTACTCATTTCACCTTCTCATGAAGCTTCCCATGACTCCTCCCCACTTTAGGGGTCCCTTATAATTAATTAATTCCTCCCCAGCACTATCCCCAACGTATACCCCTTTGACCTATGTATGTGTGAATGGAGATCTTACAGGCTTATATTTTGATATTCTTTCCCTGTGAAACCACAGGGTAGGGCCATCAACAAGACTGGGGGTTGATGCAATCTCCCCTAAAGGGCATTCCCAGTGTCATCCATCTGAAGACAAGGCAAGTTCATGTACCAGAAACTAGGGCTTGGAAGGAGGGTCTGTCTCAAATAGGAAAGGAAATTTCTGTCTCTCTCTGGACCTTGCTAACCATGTCTGGGCTTCTGGAAGCTCAGATAAACCTGCGGGTGCTCTGTGATGATAGGGAAGAGAAAGCATCTTCCACTAGAGGCAGCTCTACAGCAGGGAAGGAGGGTATCCCTGAAGGAGTTAGTTATATTTTGTCAGATTATCTAGTTGCCTATTATGGTATTACTTTTCTGCTTCTCGCCTAGCGTTCTGTCAGGTCTTGTTTAAATATTTCAGCCCAGACTCAGCTGTAACTTGGAGGCTTAAGGGAAAAAAATTGAGATTATACTTAGGCTAGAGCAATAAAAGCAGTGCAGCGCCTCCCTGAGGCCAGTGTGTTGGTGATAACGAATTAGTGCGAGAGATTCCCATAAAGATGAATCACGTAGAAAAAGGCAATCACCAAAAGGAGAACAAGCACTCCTCCTCTCCACTACCATCCTGTAGGATCTGCATTGGCTTTTACTAAGGAGTTGGAGGGTACTTATTGCCTTGCCCTCTCTCCTGTATCCCCAGTGCACTCTTTACAGGGCTTGCATGTTCATGTCTCACTGTCTTACAGTTGTTGGGTTTTCCAGCACACTCTATAGGCTCCCCGAAGGGCGGAAGTTGTGCCACATCACTCTTGCCCCAGGACTGAGCACTGGGACTAGCACTTGTTAGGTGCCTAATAAAATGCTGGTTGAATGAATGGGTCAGAAGGCCAGCAGCAGTGAAGGCTGAAAAAAGATGCGGGGCCAGAGGGTGGAGGACCTGCAATGCCGCTCTGAACTCTAGGCTCTATGCATCTGTGGGTGGAGGTGGTGAAGGAGGCACTAAATTTTTTAAAGTAGTCATGTTTGCATTTGAGAAAGGTACCTTTTGGAAGGATATAAAGGATCACCTAAGCATATGGTTGAAGGCAAGATACTACCAGCAAGATGACAGGAAGATATTTAAAAGATCTAAGAAATTGTAAGAATTATTTGGATTTAAAAAATAATGGAAGAATGCATTTCAAAATCAGAATATAGTTTATTAAGACCAGGAAAGATGGAGGAAAATGCATTATTTTAGCTTATGTAGCTGTTAAAATCATCTCTTTAAAGAAATCTCCTTTGGATGAAAATATACTTTCTGCTTTTTCAACCTGGAAATATCACCTGCATTACACTGAAGGAATAATTGTGCTTACATTTTTTTTTAAATTGTGCTTAAAATTAACATTGGCCTGGAATTTTTTCTGAGGATGAAGAGTCAGTAATTATCCGTGTGGAGTAGCTGGAATAATCTAATATTCAGAAAAGTTCTGATGCCTTATACATCATTTCAGGAAAGACAAAGTAAGCTTCAATTTATATTCATTTCAGTAATCAAACAGAGATATGAAACATGGGAGTGATGAAAAGTATAGTCACCATCCATATTCGGTCCACATGCCTATAAGCCTCTTGCTAATAATATTCTAGTAATTATTACCTGAGATATTTCCATATTTTAAATTGCTCAGTAAAATAAAAAGTTACTTGTAGCTTGGACGATTTTATCTCTCTCTTCACAATGTTCATGGACAATTACATAAATGGCTTCGCCTCACTTCTGCATCTAAATATATCTAGATTATTAAGAACTATGGTGTTAATAGTTACTAAGAATTGACAATATCCTTGAGGCTGAAGATCCATAGAAGGATGGATGATAGATCGATGGATGGATGCACAGGACATTATAATGGGTGTGCCTAAATGGTTTCCGTGTTTATTATAGATAGCAAGCTTCTTATGAAATACTTACTTCTGAACATGTTTGTCTACAGTATTTGTATTACTTTTGCTTTTAAATTCTATTTTTAGTTACCCGTAGACTGTGTACAATACTTACCCACATCTTTTTGAACCACATTTTTACATATATGAATATTATATAGACGAACTTACAATGCACATACCCAAAAGCCACATATTTTCTGTCTAGATAGGGAGCTGCTTGTAGTGTGATGTAGAATTGTGACCCATTGCTGTGACGGCCTTTGTTGACCATTCCAAGAACTCCCCTTTTATTATGAGGAATTGAGAAGTTTTCATCTAGAAAAGACAATATGCAATAGGTCACTAAAATATTTCTATTTTCTTGATTGATAGTAATACATAAAGCACAAACAATGCTTGGTAACAAGGGTTCTCAATCATATTTAGCAATATATCCCAAACTGTAAATATTCTATTTGTTTCATATTACTTTCACTCAACTGGGCTGTTAAAAAAGAGAAGCTGGAAAGTCTTAGACCTATTTGAGCATTTACCTTTAGTTTATCATTAATATAGCTAAAAACAAGTGTGCTAAGAAAATAGATAATGTAAAAGGAAGAACTTGAAATTAATAATATAAAAGGAAGCACATACCTTTTTTTAGGAATAAAAGTCAGCAAACATTCTTGTATTGTTTTGGCAGTAATATTTTATTCAAACTATCAATGTGATTATTAAAAATGACTCCTTGGAGAAACCTTTCACAGGCAGACCCTTCCCCTCACAGCATCTTCTGCAGACCTCTATTATAGTCTTTAAAACACTTTATGTAATTGTTTACAGGCTGTTTCATGTTTGTGAAGGCAGGGGCTTTATCTCATCATCGCTTTACCCCCAGGGCCTCCTAGCACATTACTTGGCACATGTGTGGCCTTAAATATTGATGATGAAAATAAGTTAATTTATGCTTATTTTTAGTAGTCTTTAAACAAATTTTAATCTCAAACCTTATATGGGTTGACCAAGATTTTGTGGAAAGTTAATTTTTTTTAGTGTAAGATTAACAAGTAAAGAGAATTATACGGTGATTATCGGGCCACCATTTTCAGGAAGAACCATTTCCAGCATGAAATAAGATTTGCCTCCAAACTCAAAAACACAGAAGGAAGTAATAGAAGAGAAATTCAATAAAAGTTTTCATTCAATAACTTTATCAAATTCTGGGAATAATTGAGAGATATGAATATTAACTGTCAAGATTTTCTTAAACTGCAATTGCTGACTATTCTCATTTTAAGTTTCAGAGCTAAGCCAACAAAGCAATTAAGCCATATCTATGGTGGTTACTTTTAGCTTGTTAAACTGCACACTGAATAAAGACCTCTGAAATCTTATGAAATGAAAATAAAGTATTTTTGTGCCAATATAGCTTTATAATTACATTGATACTCCATATTCATTTCAGTGGAATAGAGAATAGCCCGTTAATTTCACAGAAAATCACATGGCATAGAAATCTGCCCAAGCAGAGATTCAGAGAGTTTTAACAAAATGGTATTTGTCATTGCTCTTAGATATTATGATCAATTTTTCTTAAATTCTGAAAGTAATTGGAAAGAAAATTTATAGAGTTGTAATATTTTTACCAAAAATTCTGTGATTATGGGAGAACTTTTAAAGCATTAAGGGTGTAACTTTGTTTGAAAGAGAAATCAGAATTCACCTACTGAAGAAAATCAGTTTCTGAATTTATTTAATATAAAACTCATTCTGATGTTTATAATGAAAGCAACTACTGCTTTCTCAAGTTTGGGGAAACTGCTTCTATTCTCTCTGGTAAGGGAATAAGCAGACAATTTGGGACATTTCTGTATAATTTTCTAAAGACAATAATGTCAAGTAGAAATTGGACTTGAATCCTGCAACATCAATTTTTTAAACCTACTGCCCTAATTTTACCAGCATATTTAAATAATAATAGCTTTTCACTAATTCTTTATTGTTACATAAAAGTAAATTGGGTGTGCTACCTAGCATTTTTAAACTGCTGCTCTAATGAAATATTTTATTTTTTATATTTTTAATTAAAGTATAGTTAATTTACAGTATTGTATTAGTTTCAGGTGTACAGCATAGTGATTCAGTATTTTTACAGATTATATTCCATTAAAAGTTATTATAAGATAATGGCTATAATTCCCTGTGCTATATAAGAGATCCTTGTTGTTTTTCTGTTTTATACATAGGGGTATGTATCTCTTAATCTCATATCCCTACCTTGCCCTTCCCCCCTTCCCTCTCCCCTCTGGTAACCACTAGTTTGTTTTCTATATCTGTGAGTCTGTCTCTGTTTTGTTATATACATTCATTTGTATTATTTTTTAGATTCTACATATAAGTGATAACATACAGTATTTATCTTTCTTTGACTTATTTCACTAAGCATAATATTCTCTCAGTCCATTCACATTGCTACAAATGGCAGTATTTCATTCTTCTTTATGGCCGAGTAATATCCCATTGTGTATATATATATATATATATATATATATATATATATGTATGTATATATATATATATATATATATATATATATATACCACATGTTCTTTATCCATTTATCTGTTGATGGACACTTAGGGTGCTTCCATAGCTTGGCTGTTGTAAGTAGTGCTGCTTTGAACATTGGGGTGCATGTATCTTTTTGAATTAGTGTTTTTGTGTTTTCTGGATATATACCCAGGAGTGGAATTGCTGGATCATATTGTAGTTCTATTTTCAGTTTTTTGAGGAACCTCCATACTGTTTTCCATAGTGGCTACACCAACTGCATTCCCACCAGTAGTGTACAAGTGTTCTTTTTCTCCACATCCTCTCCAACATTTGATATTTGTAGACTTTTTGATGATGGCCATTCTGACTGGTGTGAAGTGATACCTCAGTGTAGTTTTGATTTGCATTTCTCTAATAATTAGTGATGTTGAGCATCTTTTCACCTGCCTGTTGGCCATCTGTATGTCTTCTTTGGAAAAATGTCTATTCAGGTCTTCTACCCATTTGATAGGGTTGTTTTCTTTTTTTCTTTTTTTGATATTGAGTTGTATGAGCTGTTTACATGTTTTGGAGATATTAACCCCCATCGGTCATATCATTTGCAAATATTTTATCCCATTCAGTAGGTTGTCTCTTTGTTTTGTGGATGTCTTCCTTAGCTGTGCAAAAGCTTTTAAGTTTAATTAGGCTATTTGTTTATTTTTGCTTTAATTTCTTTTGCCTTAAGAAACAAAGATGCAAAGCAATCTACAGATTTAATGCACTCCCTATCAAAATACCCATGACATTTTTCACAGAACTAGAACAAATAATCCTAAAATTCATATGGAACCACAAAATACCTCAAATTGCCAAAGCAACCTTGGAAAAAAAAGAACAAAGCTGAAAGTACCACCCTCCCAGACTTCAAAATATACTACAAAACTACAGTAATCAAAACAGCATGGCGGGCTTCCCTGGTGGTGCAGTGGTTGAGAATCTGCCTGCCAATGCAGGGGACACGGGTTCGAGCCCTGGTCTGGGAAGATCCCACATGCTGCGGAGCGGCTGGGCCCGTGAGCCACAATTGCTGAGCCTGCGCGTCTGGAGCTTGTGCTCCGCAACAAGAGAGGCCGCGATAATGAGAGGCCCATGCACCACGATAAAGAGTGGCCCACACTTGCCGCAACTAGAGAAAGCCCTTGCATGGAAACGAAGACCCAACACAGCCATAAAAAAAAAAAATTTAATTAATTAATTAATTAAAAAAAAAACAGCATGGCACTGGCACAAAAATGGACACATAGATCAACGGATCAGAATAAAGAGCCCAGAAATAAATCCATGCACCCATGGTCAATTAATCTACAACAAAGGAGGCAAGAATATACAATGGAGAGGAGACAGTCTCTTCAATAAGCTGGGAAAACTGGACAGCTACATGTAAAACAATGAGATTAGAACATGCCCTCACGCTATATACAGAAATAAACTCAAAATGGATTAAAGACCTAAATGTAAAACCTGAAACCTAAAACTCCTAGATGAGAACATAGGCAGAACACTCTTTGACACTGAAATATTTATTTTAAAACATGTTGATTGTGTACATGACGTTAGGAATAAATAGCCAAGTGTTTATCAGTACTTGAATGGATAGATTATTCGGGTATATTCATAATATTAAACAGTAGTGAAAATGAGAGAATTCCAGCTATAGACGACATGGATGAATCTCATAGGCAGTGATGAACAAAAGAAACAAGACACAAAGAATGCCTGCCATATGAGTCCATTTATATAAAGTCCAAAAATAGTCAATAACTCTGTTATTTAGGGATCTATACACAAGTGTTTAACAAGAAAAGCAAGGAAAAAGTCAGGTTAGTGGTTACCTCTAATAGGGAGATGGAGTTATTATTGAGGATGGACAAATGGGGTGCTTCTGGCATGCTGGCAGTTTTTATTTCTTGACAAAGATGGTAATATGGGGGGTTGCTTTATAATTTTATTTTAAGTTTATTTTTTTAAATACATTTAAAAATATATTTTTATTTATGTATTTACTTGGCTGCGCCTGGTTGCAGCATGTGGGATCTAGTTCCCTGACCAGGGATTGAACCCAGGCCCCCTGCATTGGCAGCACGGAGTCTTAGCCACTGGACCACCAGGGAAGTCCCTGTAATTATTTTTAAATTGTACATATGCAGTTTCTCTATATAAATAAATCTCACAATTTAAAAAAATGAATAGCCCTTAAATGGCTACCCAGACCACATTATCTTCAATTCTTATTTCTACTAAAAAATACTTTTGTATAACTTAGTTGCATTATTGAATATTGACAGTGCATCAGGCTCTCTGCTTTTTATTAATGTTCACTTTCATTTAAAGACAAGGAGAGACTTCCCTGGTGGCACAGTGGTTGAGAATCCGCCTGCCAATGCAGACACAGTTTCGAGCCCTGGTCCAGAAAGATCCCACATGCCGTGGAGCAACTAAGCCCGTGGGCCACAACTACTGAGCCTGGACTCTGGAGCCCGTGAGCTACAACTACTGAAGCCCATGCTCCTAGAGCCTGTGTTCCGCAACAAGGGAAGCCACCGCAATAAGAAGCCCGTGCACCACAACAAAGAATAGCCCCCGCTCGCTGCAACTAGAGAAAGCCCACACGCAGCAACAAAGACCCAATGCAGCCAAAAATAAATAAATAAATAAATAAATTTATTTTAAAAAATAATAAAGACAAGGAGATCTAGGAATTAGACAAATGGATTTTAAGTGCTGTATCTGTGAAATAGGGCACATGCTAATGTTAAGAAACTGTTCTACTTAATATAACAAGGATAATACTGTATTTAAAAAATATATTCCTTTTTTTCTTCTGCTTTTCATATAAATAACGTTTTCTTTAGTCAGCTCAAGCCATGGAGTCACCAATCCTTTGAGAGTGGGAAGGATTAGGGATATTATATAAGGAATACAAGGTGGCGGGGGGAAAGGGTTGATATTCAGCTTCTGACTTCAAAACAGGATTTGGGAAGAGAAAAAAAGTTGTGATTCAAAATAAAGCAGGGCTTCCCTGGTGGCGCAATGGTTAAGAATCTGCCTGCCAATTCAGGGGACACGGGTTTGAGCCCTGGCCCGGGAAGATCCCACATGCTGTGGAGCAACTAAGCCCGTGCACCACAACTACTGAGCCAGTGCTCTAGAGCCCGTGAGCCACAACTACTGAGCCCACATGCCACAACTACAGAAGCCCACATGCCTAGAGCCTGTGCTCAGCAACAAGAGAAGCCACTGCAATGAGAAGCCCGTGCACCACAAGGAAGAGTAGCCCCTGCTTGCTGCAACTAGAGAAAGCCCATGCACAGCAATGAAGACCCAATGCAGCCAAAAATAAATAAATAAATTTTTAAAAAAATAAATAAATAAAGCAAAACAGACTTTCCTCAAGTTAAAAAAAAAAGATTAACCAATTTATAAAACAATCAACTAACTGAATTATACATATATTTCATTCTTTTAAATTCACTGTGTTAAGCTTAATAAAAGTGATTTTTGTGGTTGTGATTGTTTTTAACAAGCCCTGGGTTTTAATTCTGCACCTCATGGAAATACAGTCCAATGAGAGAAATGTGGAGGAAGGTCTGGCTGTCAACAACATATTAACATTCCATGTGGAGGCGGGGGTGGTGAGTATAAATGGAGGAGGGAAACCTATGCTTTAGCTGTACTGAGTACTGGCCCTGTGCTCTCTCTTTCATCCACTCATTTCTCCTTCTGGAGCATCTCTCCTTTTCACTTGATTGTGTGAAGTGAAACACACAGGCAAACTGAGGAATCAGAGCTTCCCTAAACCCACCGGGCTCCCTGGGCACCAGAAGAGCCAGGCACCCAGCTGGAGACTGAATCCCCATAGTATCTAAGGTTGGGAGCAAAGGGGAATGGATGGCGGCACAGGGATGTCCAAAGGGGCAAGTGAAGAAATGAGCCAAGAGATCAGTCTCCTACTGGACAGAAGACCCAAGTTCTGCCCAGAATTGCACCTCCAAGCAGAAAGAGTTTGGGTGATCTGATAATGGCCATGGGGTGGAGAGGTATGGTAGACTCTCATCAGGGATTAAGGATGCCAGGAAAGCTGCCCAAACGTCCTTTCCTTGTCTGCAACATCTTATTTTCAGACCCAGCTCAGAGCTGCTGTGGGTGCCGCCCCCAGATCTCCCAGGCAGCTGTTCTTTCCTTTTTCATACAGCACTGGGTTCTTCCTCTGTAATGGCGATGGGCACCGCGCCTGTACTTTATCTGTTTAAATGTCTGTCTGTACAAAAACACTAAAATCCTGGAGTGTGGAAACTTGGTCACATCATCTTTGTTTCCTAAGGTCCTAGTACCATGTCGGCACCTAACTAAGAGTTTAAAGTTCTATGAGTAAATAAATGAGTGGTGTCACTTGCATGATTTCATTTGATAAAGCTGTCTCCACATGAATTTAGAAGGAAAACTAGCTTTTACACTTTTCGCTTTTCCTTTGGCCATTGATTGAATATTATTTTTTTAAACCTTTCATTGTATTAAAATATAGACACAGAAAGCCATGGAACACTATAGTTAGAATTATTGTTAAAAGTTATTATAAGGCAAATACCCTTTTAACCACCATTCAGACCAAGAAAAAGAACTTTGCCAGCCTTCCCTCCACAGGTTCTACCTCTATCCCTTTCTTTTCTTACACTTTATCTGTTAATGAACCTAAGTTATTTCACCTCTAGAATTTCTCCCAGGCCAGAGTTTGCCGATTGCACACACGGTGCAGTTCAACAGGTTTCTCTGTTCCCTGTCCTGTGGGTTCTGTGCTAATACTTGTGTTGAAGATGCAGATTGTTTCACCCTGATTGATATATTAGGGAGGGAATGACTTGAGCATGATGAATCTCACCCCTGCTTTAATGCAGTTCCCTCCAGGAGAACCACCAGGCGAACGTAGGAAACTGCCTCTGCTGAACTGAGCTAGCTACCCAGGAACACACACACCTCAGACGTGACCAGCCACATCCGTCACCACGTATGAGCTGCGTCCACCCACATCTGGAGTTACAGCTTCCCTCTGGCTGCAGAGAATGCTCCTTCCGCCACCTCAAGATCACTCACAAGCTGCAGCTCTTCCCATGCCACCTCCACAGATGTCAAGGAGTTTTCAGGGTAAAGTGCCTTATTTATTATGGTACTGATGTATTTCTTGACCACATAATATATATAAAACTGTGTTACTGTTTTTATTAGGTTATTAACTTATTTATTAATGTGTCACCGAGGAAGTTTTTTTACCTCAGTTTTGCCATAAGTTCTGTGGTTTTCATTGCATGATTTTACACAGCACAGAGATTTTTAAGATCACATTATAGCAGAACTGATTGCATTTCTTGCAAATTGGGAGCTAGGTCCAACAGCTTCATCAGACTCTTGTTCTGTCCCTTTGGTAGTGTGTCCTCTCAACAGAAGGCTCATACTGTCTGATTGCCTCTGTTTTTGTGAAGTTAGCTGATGCAGCAAATGCCTACATCCATTATTTCCCTGGAGGCAGCAAAATGGTGACATTCTAATTTTATTTTTCCTTTTCATTATTAATTGGAATACTTTTATAACAAGATGTTTCCCCTTATCTACAGTTTGGTATAGTTCCTATAGGAAAGGCAAGATAAATGCTTGATTCTTTACCTATATTTATCAGTTTTCAAGATAATGAATTCATTTCCTATCATTCCCCCAGAGGTGAGCAAGTAGGTTTTATTTTATAATATAATATCATTATGAACTCATGGATTTAAAATATTTGTTGGGTTTCAATCAACTGTAATTACTATTCAAATAATTTCATCTTTGGCCAGTGAGAGACTCTTCAAGTTGGCTCCTGAGCCCTTTGCCATGACCCCAGTAAATCTTTAATAGCACTCCTGGCTATCTGATGCCATGATAGCATGACTGAGGTTCCAGGCTCATTTCAAAATTTCCTGTCTCAGAACTGGAATCTGCCATTTGTCCCAGTGGCCCTGGTTTCTTTAATCAAGAAATGACATTTCAAAACAACAATCTAAATTCCAGGAGTGTATGTCATTACTTGGCTGGTCATTGTTTGCAGATGAATTCCATGGGCAGAACTATAGATACAGGTATAGATTAGATATAGATATAGATATAGATACAGATATGATACTTCTTGAGTTTAAAGTGATATTTCCAATTTAAATTCAGGACTATGGAATATTTTACTTATTAACCTCTATCGTATTTCATCTGTATCTCCTTTCTTCCACATTGAAGATTCCAGTTCTCAAGGACACAGGAAATGATGAAATTAGAAATTCCCATAATTACTTACTTGTTTTTTCCTACATTATATATATAACAATCTCAAAATAATATTAATAATACCATCACCAGTAAAATTTACTGAAAGTAGTTTAAAATTTTGCATATATTCTCCCCATTTCTTTCATTTAAAAAAAATTGTTAGACTAAGCGTGTAGTCATTGTATACCATACTCTCACCCTTTTAATCCTCATTAAGTTTTAGTTTTATAAGTAACTATATGATTAATGCTCACCCCAGTTCTTCTTTCAGGGTCCCTCTTGTAATTTGGCTGAATGAAACTCATGCTACAGTCACTGATTCCTCAGGAAGGACTCATGACAACACTATTCCCTAAAGTTTTACATGTTGATAACTCTGTGTGCCCTTTATAATTCAAATTCAGTTTGGATATAAAGTCCCCAGTTCACTTTTCATTTCCTTGAGCCATCCTAAATATATTACTGTATTTTCTTCTGGCATAAGAGTATGATGATAATGTACTTTTCTTTCCCTTATAAATCACTTGCTGTTTTTGCCTACCTGCCCAAAGAATTTTTTTCTTTCTCTTTAGTATCTAATAACATTAGTAAAATATATCTGGTGTTGGTTGTTCTGGTTCAGTATTGTCCAGTAGCTGTGTGTTCTTTCAGTAAGTAGTTTCAAGTTTTTAAACAGATATTTTTTACTTGAGGTATAAACATGCAGTAAAATGCATATATCTTAGATGTTCACTTTGATGCATTTTGACAGTTGGGTATAGTTGTGTAATTACCACCCAAAACAAAATATAGAATATCAAATCCTTTTTTATTTCAGGAAAGTTTTCTTTAATTATAATTCTTAGTGTTTGTTCCGTTCCCTTGCATTGGTTTAATTCCTTAGGAATACTTATCATCTGTATGCTGGATCTTCTCTTTCTATCTTTAATATTTATCACTTTCTTGTAAATCCTTTTTATCTTTCTTCATCTCTTTTTGGTTTAAAAAAATTTCCTTCTACCTTCTACTTCTCTTATTTTTTTTAATTTTTTGGCTATGCCACACAGCATGTAGGATCTTAGTTCCTCAGCCGAGGATTGAACCCATGCCCCCTGCGTTGGAAGGGCAGAGTCTTAACCACTGGACTGCCTATTTGGTCTTGTGTTCCTTCTAATTTGTTCATTTCTGAAATTTTCTTTTATTGTTAATTCTTTTCTTTAGTTCTGTAACCTCATGTCTAAAGCTTCCTTATTTTGATTTATGAATTCTTTCCTGTCTTATATCATTGTCTTCATGTCTTTTAGCTCATTTTGAAATTGTTACAGTTTTGCTCTGTTCTGTAAGCCTTCTTTCTAGGGTATTTTCATTATCTGTAGCGATGTTACTGTGCTCCTTTTTTTTTTTTTCTTAAATTATCATGAAAGGGCTTCCCTGGTGGCGCAGTGGTTAAGAATCTGCCTGCCAATGCAGGGGACACGGGTTCGAGCCCTGGTCTGGGAAGATCCCACATGCCGCGAAGCAACTAGGCCCGCGAGCCACAGCTACTGAGCCTGCGCGTCTGGAGCCTGTGCTCCCAACAAGAGAGGCCGCGATAGTGAGAGAGGTCCGCGCACCGCGATGAAGAGTGGCCCATGAAGAGTGGCCCCCGCTTGACGCAACTAGAGAAAGCCCTCGCACAGAAACGAAGACCCAACACAGCCAAAATAAATAAATAAATAAATTTAAAAAAAAAAAAAAAAATTATCATGAAAATTTCTGCTGCTTTTTAATGCAACTTTCGTTTTATGTAAAATTAGTATTCCTCAATGTTTAGAAGTAGGTGTGGCTTTAGAAGGAAGGTAGTTTTCCTAACTTCACAAAGTTCCCTCTTGTGCTGTTTTCATGTGTTGTTCAGCTGTGTGGTAACTTGCTTTCTGAGATTTCCTGACTCTGTTGCCTTTCCCTCTTTATCACTGTTGTCCCGATAGCTGCATAATTTTTATTCCATTCCCAGCACTTCTTCCTCAGTGAGGGCCTGTCCTGGAAGAGAGGCCTTTCAGATCGGTTTTGAGGGTTCGCAGAGGTTAGACTGCTCCAGCCTCCTCGAGCCTTATGAGGGGCTCCATGCACTCACCTGCTATTGCCTATTGTGGGGTTCTGTACTCTCAGCTCTGTCAGATGCCCTGCTTTCTCTCACATACATGCTGATACCATGCAGATTTTGTGGCTGTTGGTAGTTTGTCCTTACCTGTTTATATTTGGAATTCATGTAGATACCTTGTCACCTAGTTTTGTTGTGTTGTCCATGGGTCTTTAGTTTTCCTATCTAATTTTTTTTTGTCTGTATGTATGTTGGGATTTCAGAAAATTAAAGAACTATGCCACCACCACTATCATCTTCCCAGAATCCCCAACAGCAGTCTTAGTAGGATGATTATCAAGGTACCAATTCTAAGTGTGAGCATGGCAAAGTACAAACCTTAAAAATATAAATTCCCTTCTACCCCTACAATCCTAATTCTAGAAACTTATCCTAAAGAAATAACATAATTAGGCAAGTGAAAAATTTTATGTACAAAGCTGTTCTGAACTGGACTGGGATGCCTTCCCACCTACCCTATTTTAAACTCCCGCTTTTAGTATGTGTACTTGTGGTATATTACCCCAAACACTATCTTATTTGGGGTTGTGAAATCGTCCAGTCCTGTTAAATTTGAATAATCAATTAAAATATGACTGACAGGGACCTCCCTGGCAGTCCAGGGGTTAAGACTCTGCGCTTCCAGTGCAAGGGGCGTGGGTTCAATCCCTGGTCAGGGAACTAAGATTCCATGTGCCACGCGGCCAAAAAATAAATAAATAAAATATGACTGACAAAATTTAAAGATACATACCTTCAAATGTTGGTCCATAAATTGACTCTCCACCATCTCCTCTTCCAGCAACTATATCTGAGAAACAGCAATAAATAAACATTAGCATTCTGAGACTAAAAAAGAGAATACAGTAATGGCAGGGAAAGAATGCTTTAAATTATGATTCCACTTATAACAATAACTAGAGTAAGTTACCTAATTGTTCAATAGCTATACCATGAAAATATTTCTATAATGATTTCACTTGTATTTTGTAAGTACTTTTACATTCATGATCCCATTTTTTTCCCCTCATAACTCTGAAATAGGTTAAATTTAATGCAAAAACCTTTGAAATGATGAAGTATTAAATTATAATTGTGGTCACGATTTAAAGAGTGTGTGTTCATATAAATTCTGCTTATTTCACAAGTTATTCCATGATACATCTTGCTTTTCAGAAAAATGGAAAGATTAAGCTGAGAGGATGAAATAGGAACAGTAAGGTCTTTTTAACACAAGAATAAAAATAGATACTCTAAAAAGAATTAATGTTCAAATTTTTATTCCTTGCCCTATGGTGATAACTCATTTATCTGGTATTTTAGAAAAGAAGTTCCTTTGTAATATAATGAGGTTTTTAAAAAATGGTATTTATAGGACTTGTTTCACATTATATGCATTATATGCATATTTTGGCTTAGGCAATGATCCTACTATAAAAATCCTCCATGCACAAGTTATTTTTTTTATTGATTCACAGCTACCAGGGAAGCAAAGCTAGCTTTAATGAAACTAGAGGTCTCTGAGGTCTGTGTTTTCCCCATCACCCCCTTTACTTCCTGCAGCTCTCTAGACCACCCTCCTTGAATAGTGCGCAATAAATAACTGTTGAAGGACTGTGCCATTTAAACTCAATATGAGTGCTTTATCTATAATAAAAGAGTCTGTGCTATTTTAAAGAAATCTGTTGCAAGCATGGGGAGAGAATTTATGCAGCACAGGGGCATATAGCATTTAAATTATACTATTCCTAAAGCTGGTTCAGAAGTTAACTGATAAACCTTAAGTCTCCAACTACTCTGCCTGATACTTCTGCCCGCCCCCCCCCCCATTCAACCCCCAGCCTACGGCTATTCTCAGGAGCCTGCTGCAATAGCCCCAGGCTAAATCCAGGTGTGCGGAACTTGAATGTCCTCTAGCACCAGTTCCTTCAGCTCAGGCAAATCTGCCCAGGTGATTCCCCTCCCCTGCTAACTTATGTAAACACCAGTGACACTCCCTTGCTCTCTGTCTCCAACACCTGCCATTACTCTTGCCCTTTGCTTTAGATCTCCCAGGTGAATATTTTATATTGACACCATTTCAATCAGTATTTAATATTTTTTGTGTCCATAACCCACCCCCTTGAATTCAGCTTTGGATATCTAATATTATTTCTATACTTCTGACAACAAATTCAGCAATGCAGAATAGTGGTTAAAAGTAAACTTCAAAGTCAGATGATTTTGATTTCAATCTTGATGTTGGTTACCTTTTCCAAAACTGTTTCCTCATCTATATAGACAGGGATAATGGGAAGTGCCTCCCAAGTAGTTCTGAGGGTTAAAGGCAGTCATGTAGGGAGAGCACATGATGTGGTGCCTGGCAGGGCGTCACGCTCCTTCATTAGTGGCCATTATTATTGTGCAGCATCAAACACTTATGGAATGTATCCTCTCATTATCATCTTTACCATCATTCTGATGACCATGATGATGATAAAATGTATTGAACTATTTCTTAAGAGATCCTTCTAAAGGCAGTAGGCCTATGGGAGCCACAAAGAGGCTTAATAACTGCCAAAGTGGCTTAATAACTTGGTATCTTCATTAACTTCATACTTCAGAAATGAACAGAATGTATGTTTCCTGTTTAACTATCTGTTCATTCATTCATTCATTCTTTTAACAAATTCTTAAAAAGCATCTACTATAGGCCAGGCACTGTTCTCCAACCTGAGGATGTAACAGTGAACAAAATAGATAAAAATCTCTGCCCACATGGAACTTATATTCTAGTGAAAAGAAATAATAAATCAGTTAACAAAGAAATATTAATAGTATGTCCAGTGGTGAAAAGTGCTAGGAAGAAAAATAAAGCTGGGTAAGGGGATAGGAGAGCAGCAGAGAAGGGGGTGAGGAGAGGTATCTGGAGAGGAAGGTGGCAGCTTTTGAATAGGGTGGTCATGTAGTCCCTGCTGAGATAAACTCTTAGCAAAAATCAGAAACAGATCAGGGGTTGATGCAAGGGCATATATGGAGGAATAGCTGGGTATAGATATCTCAGGCAAAAGAAACAACAAAAGACCTCAGGGCACACATATGCTTGATGTGCTAAGGAACAGCAAGGAGCCGAATGTGTGGAGCAGAGTGAGCAAGAGGGAGGGGTCAGACGATGAGATGGGGTTGGGGGGAGAAGGAAGGCTGTGTTGGGCCTGTTGGTCCCAAAGGGTGAGCAGTAGTGCCCGGAAGCATCCTAAGGCACAGCACCAAACCACACTTAGCTCCTATACTCCGAAATTCTACTCACAGCCCTGTGGGAATCTGACATCTGAAGGAAGAGAATACTTAAAAAGCTTAGCACGTTCAATATACCATGTCACTGAATCCTCACCGCAACCTGTGATATTATAATCATGATTAAGAAACTTATTCAGAGATGACAAATGCCTTATCCAGCATGGTACAACTTATATGTATCAGTTTGGATTTGAATTTAGTAACCAGAATTTCTTTTCCAAACTGTCCTTAAACATCACTGCCTTGTGATCTGAAACCATGGCCTGAGACCTATACACTTACCATTTGGAAATTTTACTTCAAATAAATAGACAAGTAACATGGCCTACTTTTCCCAAATTTTGCTCTGGGGCTCACAGCGGTGAGGGGAGGTCTAGCCAAAAGCAAAACAAAGAAGAACACAGCATCCGGAAGCCCAACACATCAGTCAACACTGAACTAAGTATCAGGAGACACTGATATGGGCCCTCTTTTTTTTTAATTATTTTTTTAAATTAATATTTTTTTTTGGCTGCGTTGGGTCTTCGTTGCTGCTTCGGGCTTTCTCTAGCTGTGGTGAGCAGGGGCTACTCTTCGCTGTGGTGCATGGGCTTCTCATTGCAGTGGCTTCTCTTGTTGCGGAGCACAGGATCTAGGAGCATGGGCTTCAGTAGTTGTGGTGCACGGGCTCACTAGTTGTGTCTCGTGGGCTCTAGAGCACAGGCTCAGTTGTGGCGCATGGGCTTAGTTGCTCCGCGTCATGTGGGATCTTCCCGGACCAGGGCTCGAACCCATGTCCCTGGCATTGGCAGGCAGATTCTTTTTTTAATAAATTTATTTTATTTATTTATTTATTTTTGGCTGCGTTGGGTCTTCATTGCTGCATGTGGGCTTTCTCTAGTTGTGGCGAGCGGGGGCCACCCTTCATTGCGGTGCACGGGCCTCTCACCGCGGTGGCCTCTCCCGTTGCGGAGCACGGGCTGCAGGCGTGCGGGCTTAAGTAGTTGTGGCTCTCGGGCTCCAGAGCACAGGCTCAGCAGCTGTGGTGCACGGGCCCAGCCGCTCCACGGCATGTGGGATCCTCCCGGACCAGGCCTCGAACCCGCGTCCCCCGCACTGGCAGGCGGACTCCCAACCACTGCGCCACCAGAGAAGCCCCGGCAGGCAGATTCTTAACCACTGCGCCACCAGGGAAGTCCCGATATGGGCCCTCTTGAGGATTGTTTTATACTGACAAAAAATGGAGAACAGTCTAAATGTTCACTAATGTGAAATTAATTAAATTGGCATAGCACTATGATGAAAAATTAGGCAGACCCTAAACATTTTATGTGTTTATGTATATTGACATATGAAGATGAATACTATATAAAGTGAAAAATAATTAGGTTAGAAAACAGTATTGGTGATATCTCATTTTAGAGAAACTGAAGAAAAAAGTTGATTTACATACAAGATACTTGGATTAAATCTACATTTTCCTCCTCATCAGCCTCAGAATGTTCCAGATTATAGAAGAATAATGAAACATTATTAATTTAAGCCCCTGCATATTTCATCAAGTTCAAGCAAATCGCCTTCCACACTAAGCCAATTAATTTTAAATTGCTGCCTGATTGCTCCCTATGGGATATCTCCTAAAAAGCCTCCAAATTTAATTTTGTGCTGCTAATCAGGCACCTAGTCTGTGTAAAGCCAAAGGACTGACCTGAACAGAAAGCAAAGATGGAGACCAAGATGCTTTAGATCTTACTTCAGTTGTAACAATGTAACATCTTTGGTGAGAAATAAGCTGTTTTTCTTTCATTCTGTTTTCAAATTCCCACCTTTAGTATGTTTCTTAAAAGCACTGTATTTTCTACATACACTTTTTTTTTAAGTGAGCATTTAAAATTATCTTACGGTTAAAGAACTTCGGCTTTGAAGTTTCATTAGGTCACACTTGTTTATTTTTGTTTTTATTTCCATTACTCTAGGAGGTGGGTCAAAAAAGATCTTGCTGTGATTTATGTCAAACAGTGTTCTTCCTATGTTTTCCTCTAAGAGTTTTATAGTGTCCGGTCTTACATTTCAGTCTGTAATCCATTTGGAGTTTATTTTTGTGTATGGTGTTAGGGAGTGTTCTAATTTCATTCTTTTACATGTAGCTGTCCAGTTTTCCCAGCACCACTTATTGAAGAGACTGTCTTTTCTCCATTGTATATCCTTGCCTCCTTTGTCATAGATTAGTTGACCATAGGTGTGTGGGTTTATCTCTGGGCTTTCTATCCTGTTCCATTGAACTATATTTCTGTTTTTGTGCCAGTATCATATTATCTTGATTACTGTAGCTTTGTAGTATAATCTGAAGTCAGGGAGTCTGATCCTTCCAGCTCCGTTTTTTTCCCTCAAGATTGCTTTGGCTATTTGGGGTCTTCTGTGTTTCCATGCAGATTTTAAGATTTTTTGTTCTAGTTCTGTAAAAAATGCCATTGGTAATTTGACAGGGATTGCAGTGAATCTGTAGATTGCTTTGGGTAGTATAGTCGTTTTCACAATATTGATTCTTCCAATCCAAGAGCATGGTATATCTCTCCATCTGTTTGTGTCATCTTTGATTTCTTTCATTAGTGTCTTATAGTTTTCTGAGTACAGGTCTTTTACCTCCTTAGGTAGGTTTATTCCTAGGTATTTTATTCTTTTTGTTGCAATGGTGAATGGGATTGTTTCCTCAATTTCTCTTTCTGATCTTTTGTTGTTAGTGTATAGGAATGCAAGAGATTTCTATGCATTAATTTTGTATCCTGCAAATTTACCAAATTCACTGAATAGCTCTAGTAGTTTCCTGGTGGCATCTTTAGGATTCTCTATGTATAGTACCCTGTCATCTGCAAACAGTGACAGCTTTACTTCTTCTTTTCCAATTTGTATTCCTTTTGTTTCTTTTTCTTCTCTGATTGCCGTGGCTGGACTTCCAAAACTATGTTGAATAATAGTGGTGAGAGTGGACATCCTTGTCTTGTTCCTGATCTTAGAGGAAATGTTTTCAGTTTTTCAACATTGAGAATGATGTTTGCTGTGGGTTTGTTGTATATGGCCTTTATTATGTTGAAGTAGGTTCCCTCTATGCCCACTTTCTGGAGAGTTTTTGTCATAAATGGGTGTTTAATTTTGTCAAAAGCTTTTTCTGCATCTATTGAGATGATCATATGGTTTTTATTCTTCAATTTGTTAATATGGTGTATTACATTGATTGATTTGCATATATTGAAGAATCCTTGCATCCCTGAGATAAATCCCACTTGATCATGGTGTATGATCCTTTTAATGTGTTGTTGGATTCTGTTTGCTAGTATTTTGCTGAGGAGTTTTGCATCTGTATTTATCAGTGATATTAGTCTGTAATTTTCTTTTTTTGTAGTATCTTTGTCTGGTTTTGGTATCAGGGTGATGGTGGCCTCGTAGAATGAGTTTGGGAGTGTTCCTTCTTCTGCAGTTTTTTGAAAGAGTTTGAGAAGGATGGGTGTTAGCTCTTCTCTAAATGTTTGATAGAACTCACCTGTGATGCCATCTGGTCCTGGACTTTTGTTTGTTGGAAGATTTTTAATCACAGTTTCAATTTAATTACTTGTGATTGGTCTGTTCATATTTTCTATTTCTTCCTGGTTCAGTCTTGGAAGGTTATACTTTTCTAAGAATTTGTCCATTCCTTCCAGGTTGTCCATTTTATTGTCTTGTAGTAGTTGCTTGTAGTAGTCTCTTAGGATGCTTTGAATTTCTGCGGTGTCTGTGGTAACTTCTCCTTTTTCATTTCTAATTTTATTGATTTGAGTCCTCTCCCTCTTTTTCTTGATGAGTCTGGCTAAAGGTTTATCAATTTTGTTTATCTTCTCAACCAGCTTTTAAGTTTTATTGATCTTTGCTATTGTTTTCTTTGTTTCTATTTCATTTATTTCTGCTCTGATCTTTATGATTTCTTTCCTTCTACTAACTTTGGGTTTTGTTTGTTCTTCTTTCTCTAGTTCCTTTAGGTGTAAGGTTAGATTGTTTATTTGAGATTTTTCTTGTTTCTTGAGATAGGATTGCATCGCTATAAACTTCCCTCTTAGAACTGCTTTTGCTGCATCCCATAGGTTTTGGATCATGTTTTCATTGTCATTTGTCTCTAGGTATTTTTTGATTTCCTCTTTGATTTCTTCAGTGATCTCTTGGTTATTTAGTAACATATTGTTTAGCCTCCATGTGTTTGTGCTTTTTACATTTTTTTTCCCTGTAATTGATTTCTAATCTCATAGCGTTGTGGTTGGAAAAGATGCTTGATATGATCTCAGTTTTCTTAAATTTACCAAAGCTTGATTTGCGACCCAAGATGTGATCTGTCCTGGAGAGTGTTCCATGCGCACTTGAGAAGAAAGTGTAGTCTGCTGTTTTTGGATGGAATGTCCTATAAATATCAATTAAATCTATCTGGTGTATTGTGTCATTTAAAGCTTGTGTTTCCTTATTAATTTTCTGTCTGGATGATCTGTCCATTGGTGTAAGTGAGGTGTTAAAGTCCCCCACTATTATTGTTTTACCGTCAATTTCCTCTTTTAAAGCTGTTAGCATTTGCCTTATATATTGAGGTGCTCCTATGTTGGGTGCATATATATTTATAATTGTTGTATCTTCTTCTTGGATTGATCCCTTGATCATTATGTAGTGTTCTTCCTTGTCTCTTGTAACATTCTTTACTTTAAAGTGTATTTTATCTGATATGAGTATAGCTACTCCATTACTACTCCAGCTTTCTTTTGATTTCCACTTGCATGGAATATCTTTTTCCATCCCCTCACTTTCAATCTGTATATGTCCCTAGGTCTGAAGTGGGTCTCTTGTAGACAGCATATATACAGGTCTTGTTTTTGTATCCATTCAGCAAGCCTGTGTCTTTTGGTTGGAGCATTTAATCCATTCACATTTAAGATAATTATCAATATGTATGTTCCTATTACCGTTTTCTTAATTGTTTTGGGTTTGTTTTTGTAGGTCCTTTTCTTCTCTTGTGTTTCCTACTTAGAGAAGTTCCTTTAGCATTTGTTGTAGAGCTGGTTTGGTGGTGCTGAATTCTCTTAACTTTTGCTTGTCTGTAAAGCTTTTGATTTCTCCATCAAATCTGAATGAGATTTTTGCCATGTAGAGTAATCTTATTGTAGGTCCTTCCCTTTCATCACTTTAAATATATCATGCCACTCCCTTCTGGCTTGTAGAGTTTCTGCTGAGAAATCAGCTGTTAACCTTATGGGAGTTCCCTTGTATGTTGTCATTTTACCCTTGTTGCTTTTAATAATTTTTCTTTGTCTTTAACTTTTGTCAATTTGATTACTTTGTGTCTCGGCATGTTTCTCCTTGGGTTTATCCTGCCTGGGACTCTCTGTACTTCCTGGACTTGGGTGGCTATTTCCTTTCCCATGTTAGTGAGGTTTTCGACTATAATCTCTTCACATATTTTCTCAGGTCCTTTCTCTCTCTCGTCTCCTTCTGGGACCCCTATAATGTGAATGTTGTTGCGTTTAATGTTGTCCCAGAGGTCTCTTGGTCTTCATTTCTTTTCATTCTTTTTTCTTTATTCTGTTCCATGGCAGTGAATTCCACCATTCTGTCTTCCAGGTCACTTATCCGTTCTTCTGCCTCAGTTATTCTGCTATTGATTCCTTCTAGTATATTTTTTCATTTCAGTTACTGTATTGTTCATCTCTGTTTGTTTGTTCTTTAATTCTTCTAGGTCTTTGTTAAACATTTCTTTCACCTTCTCGATCTTTGCCTCCATTCTTTTTCTGAGGTCCTGGATCATCTTCACTATCATTATTCTGAATTCTTTTTCTGGAAGGTTGCCTATCTCCACTTCATTTAGTTGTTTTTCTGGTGTTTTATCTTGTTCCTTCATCTGGTACATAGTCCTCTGCCTTTTCATTTTGTCTATCTTTCTGTGAATGTGGTTTTCGTTCCACAGGCTGCAGGATTGTAGTTCTTCTTGCTTCTGCTCTATCCTACTCTCTTGTATTACTTTTTAACCTGGAATATTCCTGGTAACACACTTTAGATTTGTTTAGTTTAATATGGAATTTTTTAAAAGAGTATGAATATCTTAATTCATTATTTGGCCATATAAAACATCCTTTAAATATATATATAACATCTAATATTAAATATATCTAATTCTATATGAATTTCACAAAGGCAGATAAACAAAAGTTTGGACATTTTGATTTAATGTTGCAACTAAGTTGTATTTAAGCTTTTAAACTCACCTCCTCCTTGTATCCAACCATTCCGTACCACTCGATGAAAAATGGAACCTGTGTAATGTAGCCTGATGCCACTTTGGGAAAACCCTGCTTTTCCTGTGCACAGGATCTGAAAATTTTTACATGTTTTGGGACATGTATCACAATATAGCTAAAAATAAAGATAAAAGGTTTCAAATATTAAAAACCTAACATTTTGACAGAGATTCTCACTCTCCCCAACTTATTAAAAAACAACAACCAAAAACCTCTTACCTCAAAAATCAATCTTCCAATTGGATAAAAATCAATAGAAATGTCCAAGAACACAAAATTATGCTATTAAAATTAGAGAGAAGAAGGTAATGCAGGTCAGTGTTTTAGCAGAAAATTTTAGAAATGACCAAAAATATAATAGAATAATGTTTTCAGTGATAAGATGATTGACAGCATTAACAGTAGATAATGTAACAGCAAAATTAAAAGAATGACTTAAGGATCTTTGTTTCATTATACCAAAATTTTACTACCTAAATAACATGCTTTTTAAAACCCTTAAGTGGTAAAGCTCTGAATCACATTAACCTATCACACAAGACTGACAGCACATGGCCTAGATATCCACTGCATCACAAACTGGGTGTGGAAAGGAACACTGGTCATTCCCTCTGGAAAAAGCAGCAGACTGGGAATTCTTTTCTTTCCTGAGTAATTCTGGGAAAAGATCCAACATGAGCCCATGGATTTGGTTACTGTGTGTTCTGGATTTTCAGAGACTGCACAGATTAGCTGAGCAGAGCCAGGCCATAGTCTTTCTGAGCAGGAAAATAAGGCCACTATATGAATAGGAGGTACCATACCAGGGGTAGGGAAGAGAGGATGCTGTGCTTTTGAGTTATTTCATTCATGACCTCATACTCCCAGATGCCCCCAGCTCTTGTTTTCAATTGACATCCTTTCTGGTAGAGACAGCTAACATTTGTGAGCCCTTGTCTAGCCCTACAAAGAGGCATCCAAAGTGAAAACACTGTTCTCCATCACAGTAGCATTCATTTAGGGAGCAGAACACATCTAATGGAATACATTTCAACTCTTAGGCACCATTCTCATATATAAAAATGCTGCCTGATTTAACAAGTACATAATTTGCCCTGCCCTATTTCTTAAGAATCTAGGAGGCATAAATGAAATCACTTTTAGTTGTATCACTATCATTATTTTATGTCGCTCTAAGCTTTTTTTTTTTTTTTAATTAAAAGACTGAAATAGTATTGTAATATCTGGCATCCAGGAATGAAGTATTACATCCATACTTATTATAATTAATTTGTTTGTGCCTCTAAGCTTCTGAACTACAAGTTCTTAATTATAAAAGAATATTATAACTTTAGAATAAGAGGCATAATATAGTAAACTTCATAGGTTTAGGAGGAAAAAGGACATATTGCAAGTCATAATTGATTTCTGAAGTGAGTGAGTCCATTCAGACATCATTAAACTTCCCTGGGCATCAATATATTATCTTTATGTGGTTGTCAAGAGTAGATAATTCTAAAAATTCTAATGAAAAGAGAGTAAGTGACTGTGACACAAATAATGTCACCTAGCAGCCAAACCTAATTGTCTGCTATATCATTCCAAACCAGAAGTAAACAAGTCCCTGGGTTTTACTCAGCACGAAAAATCTAGCCTTTGTGGAAAAAAAATCCAAGGATTTTCTCTGGAATCTAGGTCCTCTCTCCTTACTGCCACTAATTAATTCAGGCTGTCATTATTTCTAGCTCACACTACTATAGCAGATTTCCAAATGGCCGCCCTGCCACCAAGCTTTCCCCACTGTACCCTGTTTGGTCACAGCCCTAAAATTTTTTCCGAAACACCAAAGAAGATGATGTCATACTCTTGATGAAAAGTTCTGTTGGCTTGCTTCCTTCTGGATGAAATCTAACTAACTGGTTAAGAGAGGACAGTAAGTTCAACCTTTCTCTAGTGGATCTGGTTTTGGGGTTTGTTTGTTTTTTATTTTTTTTAAACATCTAAGCACCTTTCCTATTTGAGAAACTCCTCACAAGGTTGCACCAGCCTCTGGAGAACCTCCTCTCTTTCCCCGCTATGTGTGAGCCAGGGTGTGGGCATATAACCTGAGCTCGACTAGTCAGGTGCTCCTGCCTGGGGCCTTAGATGTCTAGGAAGTGACAAAGACCCAAGGAGAGCTGAGAAGTTATGCTCGGTGAAGGCAGCATTAGGGCCATTGGGCACCCATGGCAGCATCCTGGCTGCACATTCCTGGGGCGTGACTCTGGCCATGTTTTCCTGCTGCCAGGTCTCCCTTGGTTCCTGCCTGCTTTCCAAAGTTGATTCTCCAGCTTTCCTGTCAATTGTGAGGTTACCAACATCCTTTTAATACATACTTTTTCTCCTCAAGTTAATGAGAACAGCTTGGTACTGTTGGCACCAAGAATCCTGACTGATTCTCATTTTCCCAGTGTCATTTCCCACTAATTCTGGCCTCCCTGCTGTCCCCTGCCATTCCCAGAGTACACCATGTACTTCTAGACTCCTGTCCCTTTGGGAATGAACTGCTATGAATGTTAACTTCCTCCCCACACCCTAGAGTTTCAAGCATTTTCCAAGTGCATTGTTTATTCAACAAAATATTCACAGAGCACCTCCAATGTTTCAGATTCTGTTCAAGGCAGTGGTTGAACAAGGGTGAACGAGACAAGGTCTTTGCTTTTGCACAACTCAGATCCTAGCACTGGGGCTTTATGTAGGCACAGGCCACCATGGGCGTGAAATAATTTTCAGCATGTGGTAAGTGTTGGCTACAAGGTTTCTGAGCAAAATTACATACTTTTACCTCTATTGCCATTCCACCCTGATGGCGGTCTCTTGCTCTCTGGACCTCACACTTCCTAACTGTCCTCTGCCATTGGAAACCTCCCCAATGCCATAGCTTGTCTAGTCCTGCTCTTGCCAACTATGCGTCATGCTTTAAAACGTCACCTTCTCAAACTTGCCATTCTCTAGTGCAGTAGCTGTCACTTAGGTTGTTAGAAAGTATTAATTAAAATATTTCATGCTCAAGGTGAATGAAGGATAGGCTTGACCTTCTCTGAGGGGGAAGGTCTTAATATTTTTAAATAGATGACAATTAATGCATATAAGCTTCTAGCGGGGAGTAGAAATGTTTGAACAGGGATGATCTTCTCCCGGTGCCATCTGCCTGCTGTGAGATAGGCTTGCTTTACACACCACCAAGCCAAACCCTGCCATGAATCCTTTGCAACTGGATCATAAGGTCATCGAGAACTTAACCTAGTCTCTTACTCTTTTATATTCCCTTTGCTAGGTTATCAGTAATTAATGGTCAAGCAATGTAAATGCTCAAAGATGCCACTATTTTCCTTTAAAAAATTAGTGCAACTTGCCTTCGTGTCTCTTAAGAATTTGGCAGAATAATCCATAGTAAGTGCTTCATAAAGTGCAGGAGGCTTAAAATCAACTATATCCCACACTTTGTGGGCCCATTTCTGAAGATCAAGTGCATCACCCAGGAGCTGATCGTTAATAAAACACATCACATAGGAAGAATATTCCCAGATTTCATTCTTAAGTTCCTGTAAAGGAAAAGGACCAAAAAAAGGTAAAGGGGGGTGGGGGTAGGGATAGGGGGGAACCTAGCTAAACCCACAAGCCAGAGCCTAAATCAACCCTAGGGCTGAATCTTTAAAAAATATATTTTTTGCCGTCTTTCAGAAAATATATTTTTTGTTCTCAAAGGGAATTTAAGAACATTTTCAAGACTCTGACGGTGTTGAAATCAAAGAATGACCTAACAGTGATCTTTAAAATGGTACGATCTTAGAAAATAGATGGTAATCTGGTAATAAAAGTCTATGTGCATAGCATACTTGTTATATTAATTTGAAAACAAAATGCAGTCTTTTAGCTTCATTTCTGAAGCACATTTTACTGTATGCATAGTTGGTTAGGGGTCCTAAATAAGACATGGTTTTCAATGGGAAGGATGGAAAGAACGCTTTTTTGATGGAGGGAAATCAGACCAGGTGAGGAAATGCCTCCTGAGGGCCAGGAGCAGTTTGCGGGGCACGCCAGGGGCCGTGAGGAAGAGAACTCACCTCTTCCATAATAATTTTTTTTTTTTTTAACTCAAGTAATTTATTTATTTTTTGGCTGCGCAGCATGCGGGATCTTAGTTCCCCGACCAGGGATCAAACCTGCGCCCCCTGCAGTGGAAGTGCGGAGTCTTAACCACTGGCCCACCAGGGAAGTCCCTTCTTAACACTTTTAAGCCCTAAGCCCCTCAGAATGAAGTGCATTGGTGTTTTCATCCATACAGCACTGCCAGCCAACCTCCTAAACCTCAGTGTGTGGCCACTGAGTAATGTGGCCTCTGAGTAGATCTGGTTTATTATTACCCGGTGCCAGTCCTGGCAAAGCCATGCATCGTCTGGGACAGCTGTTCTCCAATTTTAGTGGGCAGTCAGAATTACAGATTCCTGAGCCCCACCCCAAGTTTCTGATTCTGGGATGGGGCCTGAGAATCTGCATTTCTAACAACGTCCCATGGGACGCTGCTGCTTCGGCTGGTCTGGAGACCGCACTTGGAGAAACGCCGGTTTGGGGAACGGTTTGCCTTCAGCTGCCAGCGTGCTCCATTCCCGGCTCTTCTCTCAGGAGGAGCTCGCTTCAGATTCCTCACTTCCTAAACTTGTTCATGCTGAACTGTCAGTCGCTGAGCCTATGGGTCAGTACTCCCTGGAATGTTGAAATTCATCAGGGTTCTCACATTTTACGGGACACAAAACTTTAAAAAGGGGAGGGAAAGTTTAATTGTGGATATTTTAGCTACCCTGGTAAGAGAAATGCAGTAGCAGGTACACTTTATTTGGAGGCTGAAGGTTACGTGCCTTGTCTGGGTGTCTTCTATACATGAGGAGCCCTTATCGCCTGCCTCAAGATAGCAGGCTGGACCCGATGTTTTCTAGGGCTTTCCAGCACTAAGATGTATGATGTTGCCTTTTTTTGGAGGGGGGAAAAAGGGCCTTCCCAAAGGTTCTGAAGCCATCCCTCATGGTTGGCATTACATTATACTGAAGCAGTGAGGCCAGTGCAGACTAACCTCAAATGTGCTAAGAAGCACTATGTATAACATAAGACAATGCTTATGTGAAAGGAGAACAAAAAGCTGGCCTGAAGAGGAAGAAGAGGTTAAGGTGGCAAGTATCCAGGAGATGAGGGAGGAGACAGAAGTTAAGGATATGTGGGAAGAAGCAGCATTGATGACCTAGGAAGCCTCATTCAGGCCCCATGAGAAAAGCAGAAGGAAGAGAACACAAAACAGCTCAAGGTTAGCAACCCAGGCTGACAAGGGTCAGAAACTGCAGAATGGAATCCACACCAGTCTTTCAGAGTATGGTGGGAATACGGAAGAGTAATGGGTGCAAACCACGAAGCGTGAAATCATGGCCTTCCTGTAGGTGGAGAGCACGATACGATAGGCAGTTTAGGAAGTTTGGTGATAAAAATTAAGAAAAACATACTGTTTTACGTTAGGGTGCCCAACTGTCTGGGTTCGCCTAGGACTGTCCCAGCTTTAGCACTGAAATTCGTGCATTCCAGCAAACCCCTCAGATCCAGGCAAACCAGGACCACTGGTCACCCTAGTTGTTGTAATGATTAGAGTTAATATTTATAGAAGTCATTAGAATAGTGCCTGGCATATAATAAGCACCATAGGTAAGTGTTTGTTACGGTTCTGTTTGAATTATATAATGAAAATGTACTGTGGCTGTGAAAATGGTATGAGACTTAACATATGGTATTCTTGACTCAGTCTTGCACCGTTCATGTGACTGAGCAGAGAGTGAAGTAAAGCCGCACTATCTGCATGATACATCACAGGACATCCTTGTGCAATCTAGCACAGGACAATCAAAACTGCTCTGGTCAGGGGAAATGGGATCTCATCAGCCACTGAGAGATGGGGTTGGGCAGGGAAGCCAGGACTGGGACTCTACAGGACTGGGCCAAGGGTGACAAGCAGGAGGCGTACCCATTCTAGCCTGTCCCCCAACATGAGCTGTATCTGAGCCGGGATGCCACATGTTCCAGGCAGCACTACCAGTTAATCAGGGATGGCACCCAAGAGGAAACCAATCTGCCATCCCTGGATAAGCTCTGCCAGCCTTAGGGTCTGGAGTTCTCCAAGGGTACTGTTAGGGGGGAGAATGCAGAGAAGGAAGCTTCCATTAGGACACGGCTACCCTGTGGGAAGTTGGCACCTACCATCAGAGCTCCCCTAGGCAACCCTACGTGCTCCCCTGCTATATCTGTGCTGGACACCACTGAAACCTTCCAGAGTTAGGGCCAAAAAGAGTGCCAGACCACAGTAACCTGAGTGCCCGAGTGTCACAGGAAGTATGAGTAAGTGATATGCCGGGAAAGAGGGGTAGCCATGGGCAGGAGTAAATAGCAGCACTGAGAGTTTAAAACTTACCTTTATCATATGCTTTCCAAAAGAAAATTCTGTAAATGTTTGACCCTTTCTTAAAATCAGCTTGGTAAAATGACTGAAATAATTTAGGAAAAGTGCATAATTTAGAGAAATAAAATCTAGTTGTATCAAAATTACTGCTTCAGTTTTTCCAAACCAATGCATATGTAAATAAATCAGGCAAAACTTGGCTCATTTCCCACACCCCAAATATCCTTTACCCTTTTTTTCTCCTGTAGATATTGATCCCATGCAAATTCTTGAACAGGAACTATTATAGGGTCTTCAAATTTGGATGGATAATTACTCTTCAGACTCTAGGTTTCAAAATAGAATAATTATTTTAGAGTAAGTTCTCTTTTAAAGTAGAAATCATTCCCCCCAATTTTTATGGGGTCTTCAGGAAGTTTTATGCAACATACACCCAAGCCACAGTCTGGCTTAGATGCCCCTTGCCAGCTCCCAGAGGCCCCTGTGCTTACCTCCAGTAAGTCCCTCCCCAGGCCATACTAATTGGTCTCTCATCTGAAGAGAATAAGCTCCTTGAGGGCAAAGACTATGTCTTAGTTTCCCACTGGCCTCAATATTTGGTACATAGTGGACCATCCACACATAGCAACTGCATAAACAAATGTACAAGTGAGTTTATGCCAATAGTTTCATGACCTGCCATGTTCTTTTAGGACCAGTTTTTCCCTAAATTAAACTCTTACTAAACCTCAGTGGATCTATGGATACTTTTAACTAAAATAAAGAAATGTTATTGCTTTAATTCACTGACATATGAAGAATGACCAAAAGGATATTGTTGTGGTTATACCCCTTGGGAAAAAGAGAAGTAAATATTAAATGTGTTTTGGTCTAGACATTGAGCATGTATTGACTTAATGTATTTTGTTTTGTCTGTATGAATCAGAGAAAATTCTTACTGGTTAACAACATCTGTCAAAAAAAAAAGTTTTGGTTCCTGTTATGTTACACTTTGCCTCCTCCTAAAGCAAGGAGGGAAGGCAGTTGAGGCAGTAACAGTTAGGCATCACCTTTCTGAGCAGGTCTGAGAAGTAAATGGACCAACAGGGAAAAGTGTCATCTGGCCACTTCTGTTGTGGTCTAAGGGGACACTGGCTTGGCATGCTTCATCAAGGGTGGATAGTCCAAGGGGGAGAAAGCCAGGATGTGAGTGTACCCTGCCTTGGGACCAGAAGAGGGCAACAGGAATCTGGCCATTTCCTTCTTAGTCTGCTGTACCCACCCAACAGCTGATGTGTCCTTTTTCTCAATTCCAGTGTCTGTGCTCTGTCTGAGGCAGTCGTGCAGGATGACTGCTGTTTCTGAGGGACCATCTGGAATAACTAATAAGCCCAATAGTTTTCAAATTAAGCATACTTAATCATGCTTTCTTCATAATTTGTTCCAGAATGGACTACATTATGTAATACTCTTTTTTTTTTTTTTTAAAGGATTTTCTTATTTATTTATTTATTTATTTATTTTTGGCTGTGTTGGGTCTTCGGTTCGTGCGAGGGCTTTCTCCAGTTGCGGCAAGCGGGGGCCACTCCCCATCGCGGTGCGGGGACCGCTCTTCATCGCAGTGCGCGGGCCTTTCTCTATCGCGGCCCCTCCCGTCGCAGGGCACAGGCTCCAGACGCGCAGGCTCAGCAATTGTGGCTCACGGGCCCAGCTGCTCCGCGGCATGTGGGATCTTCCCAGACCAGGGCTCGAACCCGTGTCCCCTGCATTAGCAGGCAGATTCTCAACCACTGCGCCACCAGGGAAGCCCATACATTATGTAATACTCTTTATAAATCTAAATCTTTCAGTTAATTAGGCATCAGGGATTGCTCACAAGTGATCATGTTGGAAATATATTCAAGGATCCTTTATTAACATAGAACTAACTGAATTTACATTCATATATTTTCATATTCAAGTAGAGCTACAGTAGGCAAAACTTAAGAAAGTGAAAATTAACATTATTAATATAATAAAGACGTTGTTTTCTTGACTTAGTGTCCTCTGCAACAGGGGTTGGCAAACTGTGGCCAGCAGGTCAAAGCTGGCCCACTGCCTGTTTTGGTAAGACTTGAGAACTAAGAATAATTTTTAGATTTTTAAACAGTTGAAAAAGAATCACAAGAAGAATCATTTCATGTCCTGTGAAATTATATGCAAGTCCAATTGCAGTGTCCATAATAAAAGGTTTATTGGAAAACCACCATTCATTTACATACTGTCTGTGGCTGCTTTTGCACAAGGACAGAGTTGAGTAGTCATGACTGAGAACCTATGGCTCCAAAGGCCTAATAATTTTATATGTGGACTTTACAGAAAAAAAATTTGCCAACATCTACTCTACAGTGTGGACAAAACATGTGCCTTCAGAAAAGGAGCTGAGAAAAACAAGAGAAAAAAAATCCCTCACACTTATGAAATACAATTTGGGCCATATAACTTTGCTGATCCTATCAGCCCAGCTAACACAGTCCATAATTTCTACTTCTTTTAATGGTCCATGTATCATTTTCACAGACTTCTTATCACTTGTTCTTTTCATCTTGATGTAAACTTTACCTATTTCACAGATTAGTCACTATTTCCTGACTTGATTTAAATTCAAACTAACTCTGTGAACTTGGAGCAGGTAAGAAGTTAGGAATTTCTTAAGATTTCTTCTATTTGGGAACATTTTGTGTCAAGTATCCAGCTGGGTACTTAGGGAGATACAGACATGAATAAGGCATTGTCCTGGAGTCTAGTGGGGTTTTGAAGGAGAGAAGCTTGGCATAATCTTACAACAGCATTTCTGGAGCAAACCCCAAAGAAGTGCTGAATTTTACATTTCAACGTTTTATACACTTCTACATTTCTGCTGCATTCGGGTTTTAGGAATGCTGCGGCATTACTGACCTGGCCTAATTCTTCCAGTTACTTAAAGTGTTTTTCGTTTTACATTGTTCTGCATGTTTACAAAGAAATGTCTGTATTCTCCAAAGCACTTGTGGGTCATTTGTTAAGAAATCCCGTAAGCACCTAATTCGATTGGAATGCAGTGACTGCTATAGAAACTTTAAAGAAAAACAACAACAACAACAAAAACCCTCCCCGAATGAATAGTTTTCAAAAATCACTTGGGAAAGGAGTTTGTAAAAAAATCAGCTAGTTATAATGGTAACATTTTTTTCACAAAGTTTTAAAATCTGTAATTTCAGTTAAAAATTAATGTGGGATAAAATGTGTGTTAATGTAGAGGTAGGAATCACCTTTATTCCCAACAAGGTTCTGAACGATTCCTTCGCTCGGATCTCCCTTTAAAGGTAGCCCTTCTCGAAGTGGAACTCCCGCCTGGACCGGCCCTCGCCCTCTGCACGCTGAGATCCATCCAGAGACAGCCCATCCCGGCCGGGACATACCCTCCCTGAACCTCGACCCCCGCCACCAGGAGGCGCACGACCGGAAGCGGGACGGGCCTACCGCCCTTGTGGTTTCTTCGCGGTTACCTCAGCGGCGCTCTTCGCAATTTGAAAGCTGGAGCTTTTGAAGAGCCCCACCACTTTCACCTGCAGCGGCTGCTCGGGCGGCGTCTGCGAGCTGCTCGCCATGGCTGCGCGCGGGGACTCCGCGGGTCACAAACACAGCGCGTCGCCAGGGCAACCGCGCGGCCCCGCCCCCGCCGCTCGCCGGAAGGAGGGGGCCGGGGGCGGGGCGGTCGGCGAAGGCCCGCCCTTTCCTCAACTTTGTGCCTGTTGCTGTGGAGGCGGCCGAGAGGCTGGAGAGGACGCGTGGGCGGCCGCCACCAGCGACGAGCTTCGGAGAAAAGGAACGGGGACCCCACGCCTCGCGTGCTTCAGCGTGGTTCGCCGCCGCCCCCGCCCGCCCCGACCTCCTCTGGGACCCCCAAGCCCAGGGTCCTCCAGCGCGGTAGTCGCCGCCTGTCAGCGCCTGATTTCACCGCAGGTCGCCTTTCCGGGTTGCCGCGCAGCCAGATTGGGGCCAGCCGGCCGGTTGCCCGGGTAACGCGGGAGTCAGTCCCCGGGCGCGTGCACTTCGGGGCCGCGGCCTTCCCGGGAGAGCGGAAGCAGGGCGACCACCTGTGCGCGGTGCCCCGCGGGGAAGGCCGCCCGCCCGCCGCTGTCCCCAACGCGGCCGTCGCTGCGGAAGCCGAGCCGTCCCGCGCCGCCGAGCGTCCCCGCCATGAAGCCCAACTTCTCCCTGCGACTGAGGGTCTTTAACCTCAACTGCTGGTGAGTGCGCCCGCCGACCCGGGTCTGGGGCCGCCGCCTCGCTCGCCAGAGGCAGGAGGCCTTCCTCACAGCCGGGCCACGGCGCTCCCCTGCCCTACCCCTCGGGGTGCGGGGCAACCCCTCCCTCCGGGGCCCGCACCTGGCCGTTGCTGCCCGAGTGTCCCAGCCGTCACCTCCTCTGCGCTTTTCGTCCTCAGGGGCATTCCCTACCTGAGCAAGCACCGGGCCGACCGCGTGAAGCGCCTGGGAGACTTTCTGAACAGGGAGAGCTTCGACCTAGCTCTCCTGGAGGAGGTGGGGCCGCGCGGACCTGGTGTGGAGGCCCGGCGGGAGTGGGGGCGGCTGGGGCGCGGGCGGGGGCTCCCGCCCTGGGGGAAGGGCCGGCAGGTATCATCACCCCTCCCCTCAGGTGTGGAGCGAGCAGGACTTCCAGTACTTGAGGCAGAAGCTGCTGCCCGCCTACCCAGCAGCGCACTACTTCAGGAGGTGAGAAGCCCACTGGCCCGGAAGCCTGGTCTCGGAGCTGGAGGCCCTTGGCCCTGCCAGCCCTTCCCCGTGCTTCCTGCGCCCGCCTCCCTCTTCCCCGGTGTCCTCTCTTCTGGGTGTGGCAGCGGACGAAGGTGGAATGACGAAGATCTATCTCTTCAGGTCATCAAATTTATCATCAGGCCATCTTGTCAGCCCACGTAAAAGCCGTCTCCTTGAGCTTCGATCTGGGGTGGTACCAGCAGCAGAGGGAGAAAAAAGTAGCTGATAAGAGCTGGGAGATGGGGGAGGGGAAAGGGGCTGGGTATTTCTCTCCCTGCTTTTGCGGCTCTTGACTAGGACTTGGCTTTTCAGCGGCATCATTGGCAGTGGTCTCTGTGTCTTCTCCAAACACCCAATCCAGGAATTCACCCAGCACGTCTTCACCCTCAACGGCTACCCCTACATGGTGAGCCTGACCTCTGACCTCTTCCACCTCCCTTCCCCACCCCGCCGCCCGCTAACACATGGTAAAGGAGGTGGCCTTCCTAGGGCTGCAGGGGATGGGCAGAAAGAGGGTAGCAGTGCCCTGAGCTCCCGCCCCCTCCTGCCTACAGATCCACCACGGTGACTGGTTCTGTGGGAAGGCCGTGGGGCTGCTGGTGCTCCATCTGGGTGGACTGGTGCTCAACGCCTACGTGACCCATGTGAGTGAGGCCAGCAGTGCTTAAGGCTGGGGCAGGCGGCCTGGTCCTGGGAGGGAGAGACGGGACTCCTCCTCTAGCCAGGCTGCCTTGGGCTGAGGTGTGGCGGCAGGATCTCCTAAGGCCAGTAGGCAAGGTTCACACATATTTTACCAAGCGGCGTGCCAAGTGACAGACCCAAGCTTGATTTACTCCTGCCCTTGGGACCCTCAGTCTCATTTGCAATTGTCTCCTCTATCTTGCTCAGCTCCATGCCGAGTACAATCGACAGAAGGACATCTACCTAGCACATCGTGTGGCCCAAGCTTGGGAACTGGCCCAGTTCATCCAGTGTGTGAGCCTGGGCTCGACAGGGGAAGTGGGATGGGGTCCAGGAACCGAGGGGTGGCTAAGGCCCCACTTTTAGGGCAGAGCTGATGAGGGAAGAGTTCTTGCCTCACCATCTTGGTTCCCCCAGCCACACGTCCAAGAAAGCTGATGTGGTTCTATTGTGTGGGGACCTCAACTTGCACCCAAAGGACCTGGGCTGCCGCCTGCTGAAGGAGTGGACGGGACTGCACGATGCCTTTCTGGAGACTCGGGACTTCAAGGTGAGGACCTGCTTGATTATTGCCCCACCTACACCCCCAGCCTCTCTCCCTCCTCCTTTCCCCTGCATCCTCATTCAAGCCCCCTATTCACCTAGGGCCCTGAAGAAGGCTGTACGATGGTACCCGAGAACTGCTACGTCAACCGGCAGGAGCTAGAGCAATTCCCCTTGGGTATCCGCATCGACTATGTGCTTTATAAGGTCAGGCCTCTCCCTGCAACATGCCTTCACCCTCTGTCTCTCTTCATGGCTCACCAGCCTATCCTGATTCTTTGTCCAACTAGTCTAGTCTTTTATCAGTGGCGGCTGGAGAATGAGATACCTAGGAACTGGTTCTCTGGGAAAGGCGCTCTCAGAAATTTCTCTCTGGCTCTTTTTCTAGGCGGTGTCTGGGCTATACATCTCCTGTAAGACTCTCAGAACTACTACAGGCCACGAGCCTCACAGCGGCAGCCCCCTCTCTGATCATGAGGCACTGATGGCTACTCTGTGTGTGAGACACAGCCCCCCCCAGCACAACCCCAGCCCTACCCATGGTGAGTCAGCCCCATCCTTTTCCTTGGCCCTTCCCCACGGGGCAGCCCCATCCCTCCCTCAGACCCTCACTCTCCCTCCCCACTGCCCCGCTTTGTTCTTGGACCAGCAGAGAGGTCGCCGCTGATCAGTGTGCTAAGGGAGGCCTGGGCAGAACTGGACCAGGGCATGGCTCAAGGTCGCTGGTGGGCCACCATCGCTGGCTACGTGATTGGTCTAGGGCTTCTTCTCCTGGCGTTGCTGTGTGCCCTGGCGGCTGGAGGAGAGATCAGGGAAGTTGCTGTACTGCTCTGGACCCCCAGTGTAGGACTGGTGCTGGGGGCGGGTGCATTCTATCTCTTCCACGTGCAGGAGGCCAAGGGCTTGTGTCGGGCCCGAGCCGAGCTCCAGCATGTGCTGGGAAGGGCAAGGGAGGCCCAGGACCTGGGCCCAGAGTCCCAGCCAGCCCTGCTCCTGGGGCAGCAGGAGGGAGACAGAGCAGAGGAACAATAAAGCTTGACACTTTGGTGGCGCTGCCCTTTTCCTTGTAGAGGCAGTGACTGGGGCCAAGGGTCGGTGTGATTGTCACAGTGTAGACCCTCAGACTCCTACACAGCTGCCCTCCCTGCACACTCCCCCACCTCCCCCCTGTAGGTAGCCAAAGTCCTGTTTACGGCAGAAGCTTTTTTATTGTAAACAGTGAGGCCTCTCCCAGGCAGCCCCAATGAACAGGGTGGCACTGTCCTGGGGTGAGGCAGTCTTCCTTGCAGAGAAGAAGACAGGCAACCTACCCTCTTCTAGCCCTGGGGCCCTGGCCCCGAGGGCAGCTCACTGAGCCTGCGCTCCTCCTGGAAGCGAATGAGGGCATCTCGCTGGTTCACCACGTCCACTAGCTTCCTCAGGACCTTGTCCTCAGCCTGCTGGTCGGCAGCTGTCTTCAGGGCTTCTGAAGGGAGGAGGTGAAACTTACTTAGAGAACAGAGAACGGGGAGGGCGGCAGGAGAGGCGCAACCTAATCCCGGCCTGTGTGACTTATACAACCCCAGCTGTTTTCCACTCTGAATTTGGTTTATCAACACTAATGGTTTTCTAGCATTGTTTGTTTAGCAGCAACACCACTTTTAAAGGAATCTTGTGTAAAAGCCCAATTGTGCAGCTGTGATTGAACTGAAGGTGCGGAATGTGGGCCTAGAGCCCCATCCTCTGCCTTCCTCCAGTTCAAGAAGCAATTCAGAAGGCAGTTCAGCCTCAGAGGTGCTCAGACTAGAGGACTGTTGCCTGGGCAGTATCTGAGATCACGAGGCTTGTGCAAATACCAGCCTCTCCCCACATCCCACCTACCTTCCTGGTTCATGTAGGTTCGCAGTTCTTGGTCCAGCTGCCACTGTTTCTCCTCCAAGTTCAGCTCCTGCACCCTGTGGGGGGCAGGGATAGAAAAGGCACAGGTGTCTAGGGTGACCGAAGACCTGGCTGTGGGGCCTGGCTCACACGCCATCGTCCCCCACGCCCCAACTCCGACACCCCTTACGTGATCATGAGCTCAGCCTCCTCGGCCACCAGGCTGTTTTTCTTCTGAACAAGCTGTAGCAACTGTTCTAGCCATAGTGCCTTTTGCTGTTCGGGGGAACCTGACAAGAAGGAAGAAGAGGGGCCAGTCAGGCCTCTAACCAGGGTCACAGGAATCACGGCATGAGGAGCAGAACCTGCTGTGGGCCACAGCCTGGTAGTGTTGGGCGGGGGGGGGGTTCGCTGGGGGTGGAACACAGGGCCAGAAGGCAGAGGTGTCCTAGGCTCGCTTATCCTCCCCATCTTCACTCACTGCCCCGGCTCCTCAAAGCCAGCTCCAGCTCCATGCCCTTGGCCTCCAGCTCCCTCAGAGCAGCCTCGATCTCATTTTGTCGCCGTTGGATGGCCTGAGTACAAGACAGGAGGCCCAGGAGTCTGCGGACTGCTCCAGAACAGAGTCCCGGAGGAGCTCTGATACCCAGTCTCAGAACTCTGATCCCGTTAGAACGTCCGGGAACCCCTAGGCCACACCTGAGCCTTGCAGAACCGCTTCATCTCCTCCTCCTTAGCACGGCGCAGCAGAGTCCGACGCCACGTTGGGTAACTGTTCATTGTGCCTGAGTTCTTAGCCAAGTTCCACAGAACCTATGACAGTGTCACGTGGAGAGGGGTTGGGAAAGCTCCATTTGAAAGGGACCAGAAAGACCCTGGGCTGGAAGTGGGATACGTTCTGATAGAAAAGGTGGAGGCCTAGAGACATGAAAGCGTCAGACTGGGTGAGAAGACATTCAGAGACATTTGGGCTCAGAAGAGGTTGGGTGCTGTGGGTTTCTCCCGGGCAGGGGCCGGGGTATGTTTAGTGGATGCATGCTGGCTTGGGCAGAATAGGTGGCCAGGTTCCTCCCACTCACCTGTTCCGTGTCTGAGTCCAACGGCACGTCTTCCTCTGCTTCCTCGTCACTGGAGCAGGGACTCTCTTCTTCCTCCTCCTTCTCCACGGCCACAAGAACTGAGCAGAGAAGTGGACATGGGCTGAGATCCCCAGGACCTCCCTCCCCATTCCCCACATCCCTGTCCAAGAATCCGAATACCACCCGCCCATCCCCACCCTGGGCCAGCAGCTACCTTGAGGACTCTGGACTGGCATTCCCCAGCCCACAAAGCTTCCCTCTAGGGCCTGGCGGGCCAAGATGGAGCAGCTTCGGGGGGGCTTGGGTGGAGCCTCCATTTCCGGGTCAGGGGTGAGATGAAGGGAGGATAACCGCTGGCGTTCTGGGCTGGAGAGGCGGATCAGCCGACGGGTGGGCTGGCTTGGGACAGGACTGGTCCCCTCCTGGGGGGCCACGGGAATCGAGGGGCGTGATGGCATGTTATTCTCACTGTGTATGGGAAGGACCTAGAAGAGCCACCATATGCTCTGGTCAGTGACCTGCCCAGTGTGGGTTGAGGCAGCCCCTTGAGACAGATGTGGGCCCTGGCGTTCATTCATTTATGCCGTCTACTGAAGTGTCAGGCAGTGTTCTAGATACTTGGGATTCATCAATAAGTAAGACAGGACAGAGATCCCTGCCATCATGCCGTTTACACTGTAGTGGAGAACATTCAGTTACCCCCAGCAAAGCCTCGGGCTTAGAGAGCCCTTTCCTCTTTCCCGCCCGCCATCCCACACTTCCGCAGCTTTTACCTGACTCTCAGGGCCTCTGTCACTGCTATCCTCTTTGTGGCCTGGCTGGGGCAGGTGCTGGAGGCAGTAGAAATGTCCTGGGAAGGCGGGAGAGGGGAGGAGCCATCAGATGTAGGCAGCCCGGTGACCAGATGTTCAGTTTATCAGGGAAGGTGGGGGTGACAGGCCTCTGCATTGGCTGATTAATTTATACCAGCCTCCTGGCTTCTCAGAACCCATTTGGGGCTTTGGAGGGGACAGAGGAGACGGAGCTCAGGAGAAGAAAGTGTCATCTTCAGCCTGTTTCTACCTCACGCCCAGCACCCCGGTTCCCCTCCACCTTCAAGCTCCTGGCCCCCCCCCCAAGCAGGGCCAGACCCAGAGTCCCTCTGAATGCCTCCCAGGCCCACTCACCATCTCCTGGGTGCTGCCCGTAGCCACTTGGCCATAATGTGGTCTCACAGATATGGCAACGGAAGCAGCTCCGGTGGAAGAAACGGCCATTGGCACAGAGGCGTTCCAGGATATAGAGGTGTTCCCCACACAGTGCACACAGATCCTCGGCACTGGCCTGCACCAACCCCCAGGCCGCAGGTCAGCTGGAGTCCAAGGCAGCTGCCAGGTTTTTCCCTTCCCCTCCCTGCCCTTCCAAGGCCTCTGCCTGCAGACAGGGCCCCTGTTCTTACCTCCTGGTATTGGGATGCGGGTGTCACTGGTACATCAGGCTCTGGGACAGGTGGCTCCTCAGTACTTGGGGTCTCAGCCTCTACCTAAAAAGGTAAGTGCTCAGGCCCAGAGGTAGAGGGGCAGGATCAGCTGGGGAGTCCATGTGTACAGATGAATAGAAAGGACTGGAAGGGAAAGGGAGTGAGACTAGGAAGCGAGACTGGATGGGGGGGTTACAAGGAGCTGGGGTGGCGAGCAAGGCCTGGGGGGACAGGACATGGGAAAGAGTACCTCAGGGAAGGGACTGTCCGGCCCCTGCGTGCATTTACCTCCATGCGAGGCTTCTTGCCACCAGCATCCTCCCCGTTTCCCTGCAAGAAGTCCTACGTTCTGAGCCTCCAGTTCTCCCCTTCCCCCATTCTGGACATCCTCATCACCCCAGGGATCCCCACAAGGAACCCACTGCCCAGGCCAACCCCACCCAAACTCCCCACCTGGACCCGGGTCCGTTGCAGGGTCCTCTGCAGTTTGCCAAGGAACAGTACAGCGCTGGCGGTGCCCGAGGAGCCTTGGCTGACTGGGCCTGCTGGGAGAATCAGGGTAGATGGGGGGCCGATACTGTACCCCCAGAACAGACAGCTATGTGCCAGCCCAGAAGGATAAAGGAAATCCCAGGCTGTCCCTTAGAGGGCGGGCGCGCGCGCACACACACACACACACACACACACTCACTCACTCACTCACTTACTCACTCACCCTCCCTCCCTCCCTCCCCACCCCACCCCGTCCTACCCGCCTCCGGTTCACCTGGGTTGTGAGGTGTGCTCTTGAAGGCACTATGGAAGTGGCTGAGGTAGGCAATGAGGCCCAGTGGGTCATTCCCTGCCACCATTGCCTGTGCGGACAACACGGGCGTGATGCCCAGCTCATGCTCTGCCATCTTCAGTGCCCAAGAAGTCGCTTCCAGAGCCCCGACTCCCTGCAGCTCTGAGGGTTCCCTGTGGGGCGTCAGGGAGAAAGGCCAGTGGGAGACCAGAACTTGCCCCATGGAAGGGGGAGAGAGCAGTAGGGGAGGGACATCGGGAAAGGGAGGAGAGGGCATAAAGGGTTTTTTATTCTCTGTGCTACATAACGCCACTCCCCAGTGACAACAGCATCTGGCCTTGGGGGGCTTCTACCATTCACAAAACTCTCCGTATTGAATGCATTTGATTCTCGTGGGCAGGCAGAGTCAGGTGGGAAATCTATCTCTAGGGAAGCGAAGTGACTAGAGCAGGATTATTAGCAAGGGGTGGCCTGGGACGCAGCTGGGTGTGCTAACTCCTACACAGTGACTGCCCACCATTCCACACTGCCTGGAGAGGGAGGGGCTATCACGGACCCCCAAGCCCAATTCCTGACTCACAGTAGGCCGGGCCGCAGCCGGTGCACGAGGGCACACAGAGCCAGCCCATCCACCCAGGAGGAAGACAGGTTGGTGACATGGACCCCTGGGTAACCAGCCGTCTGCTCCTGGCACCAGTGTAGCAGCTCCTCCTGGGTGGCCACCGACCCTGGGAGAGGAAGCTGCACTGTACTGAAGGCACCGGGGCCTGCAGAGAGAGCCCAGCTGCTGGGTGCGGGGTCTATATGGGAGGGGGAAGCAGGACCCACGCCTACTGGGCACCAGCCTAACACTCACTGTCAGCAGCACCTCCTTCATCCCAGTTTTCTCATTTGAAAAAAATCTTTCTGGCAATAAAGTAGGGGAATGAATAGAGTGAAACCACTGCTGGCCACAGAGAGGGCAGCAGGCTATGAGGTGAGGGGCAAGGGAGGCCCAGAGACTAAAAGGAGAGGCAGGTTTGGGGTCTGCAAGGCGGGAAGGGGCAGAACAGCTGAGAACAGTGCAGCTCGTTTGCCATCCAGCTGTTGCGTTACAGTGGCTGTTGAAGTGCTGAAATACTCCACACAAGTTGGCAAATGGCTGCTGCTGAGCACCCCACTGCCCTGCACTCTCCAGGAGGCCCCAAACATCCCCACTGCGCAGCAGTGCTCCAGCACCCTGCTCCCTGCTGCCAGCGGCTACCACTGCTCTGATCACTGGTGCTTGTGCCTCGCTGCTTGGTAAATATTTTGGACGTGGCCCCGGAGGAAGGCCTACTCACCAGTGGCCGGCTTTCCTGAGTCTGTCTTGTCACTCATTCTCCGCACAGGCTCCTTGGCCTCCACATCATACAGGTCTCGTACCTAAGGCAGCCCCTCTCAGGTCTCCAGGCAGGCAGACCACACCCCCCACCCCCTGCCCCAGTCCATGGGGGAGGGGCTGCCTGGGTGGGACTCACCCACAGGGCAGGGACTGGGCAGACCACAGGAGGGAAGGCCTGACCTGGGGTGCGGAAGCTGACCTGGGAAGTCTTGGCGGGCGGTGCCAGGGGTTCTGACCTGACTGGGGGTCACGGCCCGGAGGTTCAGGTTGGGATAGCGGGAGGCTGGGTCCAGCCCATATTGGGCCACATTGCGGTGCATGTTTTCTGGGGATGTCTGTGACAGGAGCTGGTACAAGCTCTCTCTGGGGAGATGAGGGCGGGGGCCGGGCACACGTGGGAGGGCACCATCAGCACCCACCCCTCCAGAAGTGCCAGGCCTTTCTTTCGTTCTCTTTTCCCTACACCCCCATCTACTCAGCCAGCATCCCTGACCCTACTCCTGACTCTTGTCCTATATCCAGCCCTGCCCCCACCCCGCCCCCCAACTCCCCAACTCAGGCCTCACCTCTCTGCCAACACCTCTAGGGGCCTAGCGCCCTCTGCCCAGCGCTTCACCATCCAGGCGGCATCAAAGGCTGCCAAGAAGCCTCGGGCCACTCCAGTGCCCAGGGGCCAGAAGGGCTGCAGGGGCAGAAGGACAGGAAACAGCTCAGAGAGAGTCCAACAAGGGTGTCCACGCCCAGATGACCCCAGGGCCATAGCAGAGGGGGCCCTGACACAGCAAGCCACCCTCTGCTCCTCCTTACAAGCAGCAGACCTTTTTATACCCCCTCCTTCCCACGAGGCTGCTTCCTCCCCCAGCCAGGGAACCCCTGTGCCTCCTCACAAGGGGTCCGGAGAGCCCCTCCCCAGTCAGGGGACACTGACCCCTCACCTCCACCAGGCAGTCCCCAACCAGCCCCAGCAGCAGGCGGGCGCCATGTTTCTCCTGCACCCGAGCAGAGCTCTCTGCCCGCATCATGCTTGTGAAGTCAAAGGCAGAGACGTCGGGCCGCCCGTGGGCATCCTGGGCAAACTCCAGCTTCCCGAGCTTGCCATGGGTGGCGAAGTCAGCAGCTGCCCGAGCAAAGCGCTGCAAAGCCTCGGGCACCACATTGGCACTGCCCAGCAGCCGGTCGGTCTCCGGCCAGTCCTATGTGGCCAACAGATCAGAACCAGCAGGGTCAGTTGGGCCATCACGTCCCCATAGGTGTAGAAGGTACACATCCTAAGGCCCCAATAACGGGCTTCCCCAGACTACACAGCAGTTGAAGGCTGAGCTGGGAGGAGAATTTGAACGTCCAGCCTCCCACGCTCGAGCCCCGTCCTCAACTCTCAGCCTGCTGCTTGCTGGGGGTCCCAGGTCCCACCCTGCCTCCAAGGCCCAGTATCATTACTGTTACCATACACCTGCTTTGGACAAGTCACTGAACTTCTCAGAGCCTGTTTCCCCATCATTTAGAGATGACGTACCTAACTTCTCAAGGTACTCATGTGGATTAGGTGAGAAAATGAACATAAAGCTCTCAATAAAGTACCTATCACATAGATGTTCAACTAGTTCATTCAGCAAATCCTTTCAGGGTGCTACTACATAGCAGGCACCATTCTAGGCACTGGGAATCATCAGCAAACAAGAGACGGACAAAACCCCTGCCCTCATGGAGCTTACATTGTGTAGTCCCGTGGCTGGTATAAGGTGTTTAGCCCAGAATATGATTCAGGTTGCCACGTTAAGTCCCAGGGGAGAAGAGCTTATTGAGGTGGAGGAAGTGCCATCGCAGAGAGGATGGACTCCCTCCACACCCAGGGGCAGACTGTGTCCAGGCCTGGCCCCTACCTCCCAGGGCCCCCCACCCACCCCTCCCTGCCTGGGCCCAGGCCCCACCTGACGCAGCACCCCCAGCCGTAGCAGGCACTGCTTCTTGGCTGTCATCACAAAGTAGTGGGTGTCATCCTTGTAGTACACGATGTTCTCCAGATCAATGCCTGTGGGGACAGGGCAGGGTGCAAGGGATGTGCTTCCTCCTCCTCATGTGTCACCTCTCCACATACCCCAGCCATGCTTGACCTCTGAGAGCTGGGATCACGGCTCAGCCTGCAGCGGCACCTCCACCCACACACACCGGGGGGCCCATGAGTTCTGGTGGCACAGTGGACCATCTGTCCCAGGCCCAGGAGGCCTAAAGGTGTGGAGCAAAGTGAGAAACTTGGGTGGGGTGGCAGCTGGGAGACGTGCACCACATAATCCACAGGCTTGCAGAGGACAGCCTGGCTTCTCCGACTGGTATGTGCACACTCCGGGAGGCGTGGCAGTGCGAAGCCAAAGTAAGCATAGGGCATCTTCTGGAAGTACCACTTTCATTTTGAATATGCAGCGCTTTGTTTTGGTTTGGTTTTTTTGAATTTTCGAATTTTGTTTTATTTATTTTTTATTCAGCAGGTTATATAGCATTTTTATATTAAAGCATATGTAAAGAAGCACAAAGCAAAATCCCATGCACTTTGCAAGAGATTTCTAAGACTCGTCATGCTGGGTGGCCGAGTGGGGCTGTGGCTGCTGAATCCCTGGGGGCTCAGGTTCTTTGCTGCCAAGACCACAAAGATGGAAAAGTATGAGATTCCTTGGACTGCAGACAGGTCTGAGAGGGAGAGGTGGGAGGCAGGCCACAGTCAGGCATGAGGAGGGGAAACCCTGTGAGGGGGGTCCTGACCTGTGGCTTTCAGCAGGCTCTGGAAGAAGCTCTGGTTGTAGATCCTGGCCACGCCGCTGATCTCGGGCACCTGTGTCTCTTCCACGGTGCGCCTGTTCACAAAGTTGGCCGTGATGCCAATGGCCAGTTTGCCGCGCATTTCCCGCACTGTGAAGCCTAGAGGTGGGGACAGGGGGGTGGTGGCAGGAGGAGGATGGGTGTAACAGCCTAGAAAGGCCCACAAGGAGCTCAAGATGCTGGCTTCTTCGAGGGAAGGGATCACTCACCTTCAGGGACGAATTTACCTCCAGCTGCAGAGATGAGGACATCAAATTCATAGTTGGCCAGTTGGGCTGGGGGGCTGGGCTGGAGCTGGGCACGCCAACCACTCCCTGGGGCAGAGGGTGTGAGTGGCACAAAGGTGTGGAAATCTGAAGGGGCCCCTGTATTCCCAGGACAATCCAGTGAAATAATTAAATAAACGTTTAAAGGGTTTTATGGTTTAGAAAGCAATGACACACTGTCTATCAAATTACACCTTCACAACAGCCATGGAAAGTAGGTAAGGAAAGAAATACTTGGGGGTCCTCAGGAGCAGCAAAGTACTTACCCTTTCTGGGAGGGGGCTGAAGGCCAGTGAAAGTGACACCCCAGTGAATTTCCACCCCCAGCAGTAATGCCACTTTCAACAAAAGCAGCTGAAGTTGCCGGATGCCTGGAAGGGAGAGGACATTAGGAACAGGGACCCCAGGTCCCCCCAGCCTTCCCAAGCACCAGTGTGTACCTGGTCAGAGCCGGAGAAAGTCTTAGAGATCACTCAGTCCAACTGCCCATTCTACAGGTGAGGGCCCTGAGTCCTGAAAGCCTCCTGGCTGAAGTGAATCTTATCCACCCTGCCTCTTGGCCGGCCCAGCAGCAGCCCCCCGACGCCCTCCACTGGCCTGTCTCTAGGCCCAGGCTCACCCGCCCCTCCAGGCCACCACATGGTGCTCACTGATGTGGTCCAGGGAGCCTGTGCAGAAGCGCCCATAGAACTTCTTGGCGCCGAGTGCCCGAAGGTCATGGATGGTGAAGGGCCAGAGGTGGAGCACGTTGTGGCGAGAGAACTTGGTGCGCTTTTCCACCAGCACCACCCGGGCCCCAAGCATCGCCAGCTCCACAGCAGCCCGCAGCCCACAAGGTCCGGCACCCACCACCAGGCACTGCGAACACACAAGGCAGCATCGGCATGGCATCTGGCCCCTCCTCTGACTCCCCCCACTCTCCAAGCCCCGTCCCAGGCACCGTGTACCCACCTTGGTGCTGGTGCAGGCCTGGCCCTGCTGGTAGACAGGCTGGCTTGCTCTCTTGTCCAGCTTGGCCCACAGTGACTTGGCACTCCAGTAGTTGAGCTGGGCCTTGATCTTGTGGTACTGGGGCAGCCCCCCACCGGGCTCCAGCCCCAGGGCCCTGCATAGCCCCTGGAAGCTGCTCAGCACATCCTGGCACAGCTGGGCCTGCAGGACGCTCTCAAAGTGGGCATGCGCTGGGTTGGTGGAGGTGGGTGAGGCCATGGAGACCTCTGGGGCTCCCAGGGAGGGGCAGGGGCACGTGGCTGCTGGAGAGAAGGAAGGAGGAGAAGGGAAGAGGCTGGAGAAAAGAGGAAGGGAAAAGGAAGGGGAGGAGAAGAAAGTCTGGTATCCCCAGGGAGCTCCAGGCCCAACCCTGATTGGCTCTGCTCCTCTCTGCCAGCTGCTCCAGAGACAACTGCTATCCCTTCCACTCCAAGTGAAACTTGCCAAATTTGGAGATGAAAAATCAGCAGTCCTGGGCACAGAGGGCACGCGGAAAGCCAGGGAGCCTCCAGCTCAGCCTTCTTGCTCAGGGATCTCCAAGTCCTGCTCCATCTCTGGGGCCCAGGGGACAGGAATTCTTACCCTGCCTTCCCGAGGCCCTGGAAGCAGGGCACGGGGAATTTCCCAGATGTCAAGAGGGCAGGGTGCCCAGGAAGAGAGCTTTCCGTGCAGTATAGACAGGGACAGATCTAACACCGGCAACACCAGCTGCTAGGCACATGTACTGCCCCATCTCACCCCAAGCCTCCCTGTGCCCAGCACCCCTCGATGGACTCAGTGCGACGCTGGGTGTGGGGTGCATCTTATGCCAGGGGCAAAGTTCTCCTCCTTAGCACTGCTCATTGCCTCCCCACGGGGAGGAGATGGTATCTAACCCCGTAGGTTCCACTTCCCACCACCAAAATACTGCAAGGAACAGCCCCAGGATGTTGCATCTGACTGAGTAACACACAACTGGGTCTATTTCTGACTCACTGTGGTCAAAATACTTCCCTTGTGACTTGCCACTGCTCCAGTGGGCCACAGTACGGTTGGGGGACTTGGGGGGGGCGGCGACAGGGCAGCAGAGTTCGCCCCTCCCAGCTTCCTCTCACTCCCATCGACACCCCACCCCATCCCTGCATGCTCTCCCAGGAATCTCCCGAGACAAGGCCTCCCTTTGTCCCCTTCTCCCTCGCTCGGGCCCCCACGCAACTTGAGGGGTGTTGGAGAGAGCTTTCTCACGCTGGGACCCGGAGGAATCAGAGGGGACGGGGATGTGGTTGCCCACGGGGGAGTTCGGGAAGGTGGGTGGCATTGATGGGGGGAGATCCTTGGGCTGATCCCCCTCACCCTGCTCGGTCGCCTCACCGGTCCCTGCCCGAGCCCAGCGGCCAGGCCGAAGCAGGAGATGAAAATCGCCGCCGCAGGTCACCCGGACGGGGGCGGACGGAACGTCAAGAAGGGCAAAGGTGTCTCTTGGGGGGGGGGTGGGAAGGAGGAAGACCTCGGCGAAGTGGGGAGAGGGGCGACCCAACCTGTAAACACCAGGACAAATCATGTGCGAGGGGTGGACCGGTCTGGAAGGATGGAGAGGGAGCTGGACCACTGGCAGCGGGGGTCGGGGGTACTCACACTCTAGACCGTACAGTTTGGAGAGGGGCTGAGCAGGGCGGAGGTGCAGAGAGACGGGCCGGACCGGCCAGGCGGAATTCAGGAGCGCCTCGAGCCACATTTCCCCGGAGGCGCATCCCTACGCCTACCCCGGGCCTCCGCGGGCGGGGGCCGCACATTTGGCGCAGCTGGACAACTTACCAGGGGGCTCGGGAGCCCGTAGGCGCCGCTTCCTGCCAGGCGGGCGTCCCAGTCCGGCGGGTTGGGGGACGGGGACGGAAGAAGGGAGGTGGAGGAGGCGCGGACCAAAAGCCGGGATTGCAGGGCTGCGCGCTGGGTGCGCCCGGCCGGGGAGTTAGCAGGGTGTGAACTCCCGCACAAGGGCACGCAGCCCGCAGAGGCTTTATTCGCGCCTCATTAGCATCTCATTACCCGGCGTTTCCCGGCTGGGGGCAGCCAGGGCCCCGCCCATGGCTGCAGGGTGGTGCCCGAGCGCGTGGCACCGCAGGCGCCGCTTTCCGCTTGAGGGCCGAAGACCCGGGCCCCGCCTGGTGGGGGCCAATGAGAAGCGGGTCGGAGGCATCCGGAGCCCTACTGCGCACCCGCGGCCTCTGGCTCCATCTCGGAGCCTGCGCCTGAAAGCTAGCGCTTCCCGGGAGGGCGAGGCCACCCGCCCTTGCGCAGTACGTACTGCGCGGCCGCCCCCGAGAACTGGGCGGAGAGGGCGCTCGGACTGGGCAAAAAGTTTGCAGAAGCTGTTGGATCCATAGGTAGCATCTGCGTCCTCCTCACCTCTCCTACCAGGAGATCCACGGCCCGGGCGCCCCACGATGGATCCAAGCGCGGGGTCCGCCTACCCTGCAACCAGTCTGCCTCTAGACCCGGGCTGAGGGCAACCGGCACGGATTTAGAGCCCTGGAAACTCGGCAGTCTGCAGCTTCCGCAGCGGCATGAGTGAGCGGGCAAGAGGGTCTTGGGGGTGAGGGTACTAGACCACTACTAAGACAGGCGGAAATGAGAGGGGTGTTTGGGTGAGAGGCTAGTTCCCCAATATTCAAGAATGCCTTGGAGAAAGGACCCACAGAGCTGTCAGTGCTGAAAAGGGCTTGAGAGACCTTTGGGATCAACTTCCTCATATTCCCCATAAGGAAACAGCTGAATGTGAAGGCACTCTTCCAAGGTCATTCAACTAGTTAATATTAATAAAACATCAATCTCATTTGTTAAGCATCTACCATGAATATTACCTTAATCTCAGTGATCACATGAGTCCCACTTTACTGAAAAGGAAACCGAGGGTCACAGAGGTTCTGTGACCCACAACAAAGTTACACAGCAAGTGGCAGAGCTGGCATGGAGCCCAGGTCTATCTGGACTCCACTACACCAGTGTTGATCCAACGTGACAAATGAAAGGCTGGCTTCGTAAGAAGCTGTTTCTTGTTTGGAGGAAGTGACAACAAACACTAACAAAACAGGAATGAATGGGAGGGTCCTCCCCTTGAGATCCAGGGACGGAAAAGAACTGGGTACCCTATGGCTCTCCCCTTCTCTTTATTCTCACTTTGCATTTCGTCTGGAAACCCTCTGAGAACAAGTAAGACCTGTATACTCATACTGCTCCCAGCTTGAGCTGAGAAGCAGGCAGGGAAGGGGAAATGCCTGCTCTCTGCCAGGGGAGGCCTGACTTCAGCCAGGTCAGGCTCAGGAAACTAGGACAGCCTCCCAGTTGGACCCATTCTAGCTCTTGAGTATGACTAGTTGAGTATGACTAGTCATTTGGCTTGAAATCAATTTGCCAAATATCGGACACACCTATCTTTAAATACATAGTGTAAGAAGGGTTCTAAAGTCCAGTCTGAATGGGTTACCAGGCTTTTAGAATCACTCCATTTCCCTTTCATTAGCTGATGGTAAATAGGCAGCTGCTCTGATTTAGTGGATTAGCTGAGGCCCAGCAGGGTCTGGCCCTTGACTCAATGACTTGTGCTCAGCCAAACAGGGTTATGTGGCTCTCTGAATGGCAGATGGTAAAATTTGTCTTTAAAAAAGATCACAGAACAATAAATGACTTCATCAATGCTTAAAAAACTGCTGACTTGGGAGTTTCACTTTATGTTAATTAACGATACACAGTGGAGCAAAGATCAATGGGGAATATATTGGTTTGTAATCTAGAAGATCTGGCCAGATGCCAGCTTTGCTTCACACAAACTTACGTAACCTTGAAAAGTCACCAACCACCATGCTTCAGTCTTAAATCTAAATGGAGGCAGTTTAATTACTCAACCTCATCAACCCATTTTGATTCTAAAATCCTATTGTTCAATGTTGGTGACTCTAAGAAATGTATATAGTCCAGAAGGCCCAAAACAAGTTCTATTTAGATTTTCTTCAAAAAAAAAAAAAAAAAAAAAAGACCTCTAATAAAACTAAAAGAATAAATCATTATTTATCTACAAGTGTTTCTCTTCTTAATTAGAATCTTATTTGAGTCATGATCCACATTATATGTGTATATGAAACTAAAAATACTGGCACAAACACACTGGCTAATTCATATTGGGTCAAATAAGTGGTTGATACATGAAAAGTCAGTTTGTGGTTTTTTGGCCATGCGGCACAGCTTGTGGGATCTTAGTTCCCTGACCAGGGATCGAACCCCGGGGCCTTGGCAGTGGAAGTGCCGAGTCCTAACCACTGGACTGCCAGGGAATTCCACAAAAAGTTAAGTTTTAAAAGAATCACATTCTAATGTTTTTGCAAATAATCACACCAGCAGTGGCCTAGGTCAAAAACCTGAGCCATTAAAACAGGATCCCTTTCCTCTAATCCACATCATGTTCTGTCTTCCTGCAATGCCATCCTTACTTCACCTCCTAACCTTTCATCTCCTGAGCCTGGAGTCAGAAACTAGATCCCTAGCACTGCAGGTGACGGTTCTAAGCCACCCTATATATGACTTTACACCTGTAGGTCAGCGTGTTCAAACACCACAGCCATGGTCCTGGGTCAGGAGCCATGGCTGCAGTGTAAACAGGCAGACACAGCTCCTAATGTAAAAATAATTATCAGCTGAGACCAAAGTGTAGCGTGCTGTGGACGGATATGAAAGTGTGGCTTGATTGAGATCAGAGGGTCAGGGAGGATTAGAGGGTGAGGAAGCGACACTTGAACTGAATTCTGACAGATGTGCAGACGTTAGTGAGACAGAGAGTAATGGGCAGAAACCTTTCAAGCCTGAGAAACTGCCTGCCTTAAAGCCTAAGGCAGGAAGTTGCCGGGTATGTTTGGGGAACAGCCAGGAAGACAGTGTGGCTGGAAGTGAGAATGGGGAAGGGACCCAAGAGGAAGATGGGTTGGGGATTTTATTCTGAGTGCAGTGGGAAACTGCAGGATTGTAAGCAGAGCAGAGATAACAATCGTATTTGCATTAATAACATGATATCCACGCACTTAGCAAGGCACTCTGCTTGATGCTAAGGGCACAATGGTTAAGCCCAGATAGATCACCATTTCCAGCAGAGAAAGGGGTGGGTGAGGGGAAGAAAGGCAGGCCTTGGCAGGAGTCCAGGCAAGAGGATATGGTGATGGTGTAGCAGTTGGGATTGAGAAGTGGATGGACTCAAAATATAGTTTGAGATGAAACTGACATAACTTGATGATGGATTGGGAGTGGGGTTGAGGAAGGGCCCATCAAGAATGACTCCCAGCCTTCTCTCTTGGCTGATAAGAGGGAGATAATTGAAAGTTTCAGTTTCTCATTCTTTCTTACCCTTCCCTGCAACTTTATCCTCTATATGCCGCTTTTTATTCAAATACCTTCCCCAGAAGTCAAAGTGTGATGATTTCATTGATTCCGAGATAACACAAGGGACAAAGATTAAAAATACAAATACATTCAAGATCTGTTTACTTTCCCATATTTTTGTTATGAGAGTACTTTCATACTTCAGACATTAAGATTATAGGAAAATCTGTCCAGAAGTCACTTAATCATACTAGAATTATCTATGAGAGGTAGATTTTTAAAATGTAAACATTCTTGTTTATAACCCTAATTTAGCCTAAGGAAGCTTCAGTTTAACTTTTCATCTAACAAGGATAAAATACAAATGAACTAAAACCAAGAGCCAAACTATTCTTTTGGAAAATCTTCAAATCCATATTTTAAATCTAGTATTATGGATATTAATTCAAAATAAATAATAAATCTATGCTGTAAGACCGGGGAAATTCCCTGAGCTCTGCTCAAATTCTTCCCTTTCTACATAGTAGTAGAAAGGGATACAGTAGTATTTTTCACTTACATTAAAAAAGAAAAAAGCTAAGATCTCTTGCTAATGTTACCTAAACTTGTTACCTAAAAGCTCTCCTACTCTGGTACATTTCCAGTGAGAATGGTGATATGTACATATAGTCCAGTCAACTTAAGTGTTTGTTGCTTAATTACGTGTAAAGAATTTGAAAGCAAGATAAACTATCACAGTGACATTCCAGCTTCTTTTAGAGGTCATTCCTTTATACCTGCTGTTTACAAAAGGCAAAAGGGGGATTTTTTTTTTTTTAGAGGTAATTCCTCCAAACCTGTTCTTTACAAAAACAAGACAAAGCGTTTTCTTTCAATTCTTGAGAGTTTAGGCTTATTTTAGTTTGGAAACTGAGGATGAAATTTTACCTGAGTACTTATAAGGGTAACCAAAATAAAGTAAATCTGCCCAAAATATAAAATATCCTCAATCAGAAGTTTAAAAAAAGTTCAAACAGAAGTTCAGGTTAGTTAAAGCATTTTTGCTTTAGTAGTATCTTTCAGCCAAGTGGTAAATTTCAATTAAGCTTTAAATGAATAGTAGTAAAATACTGACCTGAGTATTATTAATATGGTAGTTACTGCATTTCTGTAGAAAGATTGTAACTTTTACTATTATTGTTCTATGTAAAAAGTTTATGATTGTATGCTAAAATTTCAGACACAGACCCTCAATTTTAGTCAAAAAGGTTCTATTACATAAAGCAGATCATATGTAAAGAGAAATCCAGCTTAAAGTTTCAAAAGGCTGATGGTATTAAGCCCATCTGGTGGAAGCAGCCACCCCTGTGCCCCAGTTCTGGCTCTGCCACTTACTGTGTGACCTCAGGAAATGGACTTCATCTGTTGGGGCCTCAGTGTTCTCATCCATAAAATAGGCATAATAATATTACCTCATAGGAATGTCATGAAAATTAAGTAAAATAAGATTGTGCTGCAAATGGGTTACAGGTGTGTCCCAGACACTGCTTCCCGCCTCACTCCAGCTGCCGTTGTTACTGGCTGAATTGTGTCGCCCCTACCAAATTCATGTTGATGTCCTAACCCCCAGTACCTCAGAATATGACTGTTTGGAGGTCGTGCCTTTAAAGAGGTAACTAAGTTAAAATGCGGTCACCGGGGTGAGCCCTAATCCAGTATGAGTGGTGTCCTTATAAGGAAATCAGGACAAACACAGAGGAAGCCCATGTGAAGACACAGGGAGGAAAAGATGGATGGGAGGCCTCAGAAGAAACCAATCCTGCCAACACCTTGATCTCAGACTTTCAGCTTCCGGAATTGTGAGAAAATAAATCTCTGTCGTTTAGGCCACCCAGTCTGTCGTATTTGTTATAACAGCCCTACCTAGCAAACTAATATGCCAGTCATGGCCAGAGGTGCCTGGAGTCCTCTAACTGAAGGGTACTGTATAAGTCTTTTTTGTGCACCATGATATGGAAAAGGTTTCAGAAGCCCTAAGATACAGACCTAACATACCTGGCTTTCCTCCTGGCCTATAGTAAAGACTCAATATGTGCCAGATATTGTTATTATTCCAATTTATGAAAACCTAGGTGTAAGCATCTATAATGAGACTCTCATATTCCTTAGCATCATTTAACCGGTTGCTCACATTTACAACACAAGAACCAAATGCAGAAAAATACACAGAGGAGAGGTAGAAAGAGGAGTTTCAAGAAACACAGGGCCAAGCACAAGAACAACAGCTCATTTTGATGGCAAGAGCTCAAGTCTTCCCAAGGCTAGCCCTCTACTGAGAGAAAACCAGAGATTCACCTTCAAAAGTGACAAGGTCGTTTCAGCAGTCTGAAAGCATAATATTCTACTAATCCCCAAGAAGTACAATTTGTATTTCTGCACTTGTTAAAACAAGTATTTAAATTGTGCAAGCTTAGTACAAAATAAGTTGTGAAAAAATTAGCCAGCAATTTCTCAAAGACACAATAGAAACATTTTTACGTACATGTCATTTCCTTTGGGTGCAGTCACTGAACTTTAAAATTGAGGATACCACCCTGGCGGTTAAGACTCCATTCTCCCAATGCAGGGGGCACAGGTTTGATCCCTCGTTGGGGAACTAAGATCCTGCATGCTGCACGGCATGGCCAAAACAAACAAACAAACAAACAAAAAAACCAATGAAACCGTAAAATTGAGGATTTCCTTCAAAGGGGCAGAATGTATATTTGGGACACAGAAGAGAGGCTTGACTTATAAAGCTATCCTTTTCTCACTTCCCTTTAACAGCTGGTCAGATAACCCAGAACTCTTCCAGAAGAGATTTTTATGGCTGAGACTGGCTCTCATGCTAGAGACGGGTAGGCCTGTGCCACAGGAGCCACTAGCCACATGTGGCTACCAAGTGCTCACAATGTGGCTAGTGTGACTGAGGAACTAGGTTTTATTTTTAATTAATTCTAATATAAATTTAAAAACTGATACTTGTTTGTTATTGGGGAAAAAATTATGTCTGAAACTACATGAATATGTGAATCTAGGTTTTCAACTGTAAATTGTATAAATCCTAAAAACAGATCAAGTGTGTCCCATGAACAGTAGCATCCAAACTGAGTGTGCAGTAAATGTAAAATACACACCAGATTTTGAAGATGTAGTATGAAAAAATGAATGTCAAATATTATTATATTTTAATATTGAATATTTACATGCTGAAATATTTGGCACATGTTGGATTAAATAAGCAATTTTAATCTCACCACTTTCTTTTTATGTTTTTAACGTGGCTACCAGAAAATTTTAAATTACACATGTGGCTCACATTACATTTCCCTTCGCGCAGAGGCAGACTGTCATAAAGCTAGTTAAACTTGACTTGTAAATAGTCATATGACCATACTTCCTGAATAATTATCCAGCTACCCAGAGTGAGTAGTTAAGCATTTATCTGCTTTAATACTATATATCTCCTGGCGAAAATGTGGGCCAGTAGGCTTTGAAAAGCTGGTAAAAACACTGCACTTTAACAATAAGGTAAATAGTTTAAATGACGAAAGTCAAGAACCTGAAATAATATTTAGGGCATAAGTGTATTTGTAAAAATTATATCTCTAGTCAGGCCTAATTTAACATACCTTGGTTGACACATATAAATCATTTATGAATTTTTGAATTATATACACTAGAATATACTTTGCTAGATATGTCAGAAAACTGCTTTCATCTTCTCTCAAACCTTAACAATTCTGTATTACTTTAACCTCCAAACACTTATTTGACTCAGGTGGAAATCAAAGATCTCTAAAACAAAGAGTGACTGACATGAAGATCCTGTTGATTTTAGGGGCGATTACCCCTACTCTCCACCAGCATTATGTTAATTAACATACACTAGTGCCCACCTTTTCTCAAAAATCTTCTACCAGTTTACTTGAGAGAAAGTGGTCAACGTTTTCAATAAAATAGGCTGAGCTGGAAAAAACTTAACCCAAACGTAATTTAATCTTCTGACGATTATTTAAAATCACACAATTACAGACACACACTGGCTACTAAGTCTCTGAGGCTCAAAATTATTTTTAAGATTAGGAGAATTTACTTTTAAAAATTATGTGTCTATTTTGTGAGATTTAACCTACTTTGTAATAAAAATAGATTATAAGTTCCTATCTAAAAAGTTATCAGACACAATACATAGATCAACATTTTCAGAGATCAATTAGAATCCAGTATAGTATATTTAACATAAATTACACTGAATTTTATATTCCAGGATAGTTAAGAAAGCTTTAACTTCATCATGGAGAGCAAATATCAAAGCTGACAAAAATTCAGAATTTATTTGGGGTGAATATCTTGATCCAATTTCATACTTTAATTAGACTTTTAAATTTTTAACAACCTGCTTTTAAAAAACATGTAAATCTATGTTTCTCAGAAAAGTCGAGTTTAGAATTTAAAAAATAATCCTATTCTTTTGGCTTTCTTGTTTTGTGAATTTTGAGTTAAAATAGACATTTAGGTCACATGTCTTTGACTCTATCTTCAACACGACATGATGAGCCCACGGTACCACACAGAGATTAAATCTTGAGAAATTACTCTGTCTTAGGGGATTGGAAGTTATTAAAAGGTCAGAGTCCCCAAAGTTGTAATCTGTCATATTCGGCCCCAACTTGTCTTGTAGTGGCAATTGTGTTGCCTAAGGGGGAAGGGACAATGAACCACTGTACCCAATACAACATATGATTTTCTTCATTCTAAAAAATAAAACTGGAAAAGTCAGCAAGACCATAACTATGGCTGTGAACATTTAATACTCACAGAAAAGTTTAATGCAATGCCCCCCCAAAGAAAAGTTACACAAATCTTTAAGAGATGTAGTAAATGAAAATGAAAACCATTCATCGATATTGAAATGCTAAATCCAAATCAGTATTAGATATAAGACACGATATACACATCTTGCCTCTTGGATGGACGCTATGGGCCAGCTCAGTGAGCTACCACATCTCTGTAAGAATCTGTGAGTGAGCGTTGCAGAAAGCCTGACTTCAAGCACACAATCCAGTCACAGCGGGCTGACGGAGAAGAGACCGACGGAGCAGTCAGGCACGTGTTTGGGTCAGCTCTGCTCCTGGCCGAGCGGCGTGGACTGCGGCACCTGGTGGGTGGCTGGTGGCGGAGCAGGCTCCTGGGTCAGCTGTAGGTGCTGAGCCGGATCTGAAGCACTTGCTAAATGGAGCTCCCCTGTTTGCTCTTGATGGGCGTGAAGATGTTCCAGAGTTTCCTTGGAGAGTGTGATGACGTGCACTGGCTCGGTCTGTGAGGGTTCCATCTGGCTTTCAATCATATTGAGGCTTTGAATGTGTTCTGTTTGCTCCTGTTGAGCTGAAAGAATTAAGTTCTGCAGTTGCTCTGGCTGCTGCGTGAGCAGGGTGAGGTTAGCAGCCTGTTCTGCCGTCATGTTCTGGGAACTCTCTGCAGTGACGATGCTGATTCCTTGGCTGGGACCAGGCATGAAATTGATGTTATGTACAGAATCAGTTACAAGAAGCTGAATTTCCTGCTCTCCGGAGGTAGAGAGTTGATAGGGCTGTAGCTGAAGAATATTCCTGACCTCTTCAGCATTATTATTGCCGGAAACGCTGCTGGCATCGGACGCATGTTTCTCTTTGCTATGAATTTTTAAGTGAGCCTTCAAGTTGTCTAAGCGAGCAAACTGTAAGTTACACTCAGGGCAGGAGAAAGGCTTTTTGCCCGTGTGCAGAATGCAGTGTCTCCTCTTGGCACTCGAGTCAGAGAAGGATTTGCCACACACGGTACAGGAATATGGCTTTTCTCCTCTACGAGAAAGTATACATTTCATTTTAAAAACAGGAAGATCTATTTATCACTTCCTGATCATTTAGGGAGAAGCAGTCAAGAAGAGAGGAAAATCAACCTGACTGGAAGCATAAGTCATGGGTTCTCTTACTAACTTAAGTACTTGGAGCAAGTCACGCCTGCCATGGGCTTCAGTTTCTAACCTTAAGAAAAAAAAAAAAAAACAATGGCAGGGAGGGGTGTTTGAGGACAGGTGGTAGATGGGGCTGTGACGCTGGGTCAGATATGATAAAACTTGATGATTCCACGGTGTGTATTTCAGATAAGAAGGTAAATAGTAATAAATTACACACCAAGTTCTTTTTTGTTTTTAGTTCTCACAGCCAATTTTTAGATTCTAGAAGCCAAATAAATATATATGATTGATTTCAATATTAAAAATTTGAGTAGCCCCTAATTATTTGTGTTAGAAGAACTACTAAATCAAATCCGGAAATAAGTTGTGTGAACAAATAAGTTATTCAGAAAATATTAAATTTAATATTTAGTTTTGATTGAAGAGAAATCAAAATTTAAGAAATGACATCAATAACGCAAACTTTTGCTGGCCAGAATCAGTTTTCCTGATTTGGCCTAAGTGAGGAATTTCTTTATTGAAAAGATAAAACAAAATAATAAACTGCCCAGGAAATTCTACTAGAGTAATAATTTGGGGAAAAGGACTATATAGGCAATGTATGTCACCCTACTGAATGCCAGGGTTGGATGAGGACTCCATGTGAGAAAAGGATCTGCAAAACTTTACCGATGGATCCTGATGTGGGTCTGAAGAGAACTCTTTGCTGTGAAAGATTTGCCACAGATTTCACAAGTAAATGGCTTCTCACCTAAAAAGGGGGAAAGCGTTCAGAAATATACATCCAAAATAAAACAAAAAGCAAAAACCACCCCATAGTTTCACAATATAAAAAAGAACAAAGGCAATACCACTTGAACCCTCAATAAGCATGAGTGAATGAATGAAGCACTTAGCCAGCACCTACTACGTACCTGAGCACTGTGTCCTAGGTGCCAGGAGGATACAGGGAAAGTGGGTACGGTTCTTTCCCTCAAACACTTAAACACTGAAACAAGGAGGTAAGTGATTCTACGAAGGAAACACATTCGCTCCTGTACAGTCCACCCTTAGGTAACTTACACTCCCACACTTTACTGCTTGACCTTCCCAAGGGCCCCTGAGTACTAGGGTGACTTATGGATTATTCACATTTATATCTACCTTCCCAGTGTATCCAGAACCTGACCACTTCTCACCACCTCCACTGCCACCCCTGGCCCAGGCCGCCATCACCTCCCTGCAGCAGCCTCCTCGTGAGTTTGCCCACTTCTGCTCTGCTTCCCTGTCGTCCACAATGAATGAGGCAACTGGAGTGACCCTTTACACAGTCAGATCCTATCACGCTCTGCTGCAAGTGCTCTAGCGGCTCCCCATCCCATCCAGAGATAAAAGCCAAAGCCCTGGGCCTACAAGGAATCACAGCTCTGACAGATCTGTCCACCCACTGCCACTCCTCGCCCCAAACCTGCCTAACCTCGCCGGGCACTCTCCCCTGCTCACCACACAGTCTCTGGAGAGCCCCTGAACACCACACCCCAAGCAAGCCGCGCTCAGGGCCCTCGCACTCATCATCCCCTCTCCCTGGCATGTCTCCCCCAGGGTCTCCCAGTGTGGTTCACTCTCCACACTGCCTTCAAGTCTCTGCTCAAGTGTCACATTACCAGTGAGGCTTTATCACCACCCAAAGCACCGCCCCAGCACGTCTTGGTCCACTTTCCAAGTCAGTTTTCCCACAATGCTATCGCCACCTTATATACTGTATGTTATTTATTACCTATCTCTCCCATTCTTATGTAGGATGATTTGTGGGTCTGCCTACTCCTAGGACCCCAGTGCCTAGAACTGGGCCTCGCACACTGTTCCAGAAATCCTTGTTGAGTAAATGAATTTCACAGAGTGGGAACTAAGGCCCACATAAGATGTCGTGACTGCTCCAGACCCCTAGTGGGGTCTGGCAATTTTTTTTTTTTAAAGAAATAAATTTATTTATCTATCTATCTATCTACCTATTTATGGCCGCGTTGGGTCTCTGTTATCGCGCACAGGCTTTTTCTAGTTGCGGTGAGAGGGGCCTACTTTTCATTGCAGTGCACGGACCTCTCATCGCAGTGGCTTCTCTTGTTGTGGAGCACGGGCTCTAGGCGCACGGCCTCAGTAGTTGTGGCTCACAGGCTCTAAAGCGCAGGCTCAGTAATTGTGGCTCACGGGCCCAGCTGCTCCGTGGCATGTGGGATCTTCCCAGACCAGGGCTCGAACCCGTGTCCCCTGCACTGGCAGGCGGATTCTTAACCACTGCTCCACCAGGGAAGTCCCTGACAATTTTAATAAGCCTTCAACAGCATTTATTTAGCACTAGTTCATACACTGCACATACAATGACAGACTGCCATGCCCTCCAGAAATGCAACTAAGTGATCCTAATGCAGGCAAGGGAACTATGAATTTGAAAAAAAAAAAAGAAAAAGAAAAAAAAGCAAAATCCCACTTAACTGTATAACAACAAGGGATGAGTGAAGTGGGGGATGGTCAGGTAGCTTCCCTTTCACAGCATCTACTAGAAAATTCAGGTGAGATGTTTCCCCAAGTTCAATCTAGGCAGAGGACACTTGTGACAATTTGGGTGAGTCTGCATCTTTGCAGCAGTAACTCTTACCACTCCAAAGGTTAAAACCAGGCCACTGCCATTCTTTCCATGGCTTTCCAACCAGAGCTGCGTTCTATTCTGATCTCGGTTTTTCTCCCTCTCCCAATTCCAAGACTGAGTACCTGCTCTGTCCGCTTGTCACTGTAAAGTTCTGTGTGGGGAGCACATATAACAACGTTCACGTTATCATTCAATTCCATCTGGGGTTGCAACACCTCAGGGATTCTGTTGGCAAATGTTTTCAATACTGGAAATTCTTTCCAGAAACATCCTCGAGCACAGTAAGAAGGCAAATTTTCCTAGCCAACGTGAATCTGGGGAAAGTCTTCCTACTCCTCTGGTTCCTAACTTGCTCTGGTAATGGTTACACGGCTCCACTGCCTCCGGTTCACCGACACACTCCTTCTTCCTTTGCCTCAGCTCTACAAGGATGGACGGACCCTCAACAAAGCACAGAGCTGAGAAACAGAAAGGAAACAAAAGACAGGATCACAGCCTGAAAAAGATACACATGGTAATCAGGTACCGCAGCAGGGCTGCAGCTGACTAAACACTCAAATGAGTGGTATCAACAATACTGCGGAGAGGATGGGTGAGGACGAGGCAGGAGCTGGCTGGACTGGAGAGGGGCCCCATTCAGGTACTAGGATAAGCAGAATGACCACACAGCGGGTGTCGGAAATGACCACAGCGAGGACAATGAGGGATGAGAATTCACTCTGAGGAGCCTGGGACCTAAAAGGTGAGGCCAGGCCACGAAGAGCCGTAAATTCCAGGCAGAGGACCCGTGGGACTTCTGGAAGTTTTTAGCAGAGGACAGACAGGACAAAGTACTGAGAAAATATACGTGGGGACGGTGGGTAGGGGCGGCTGTAGGAATCTGTGTAACAGTCTAAGCCACAGTGCCGAGGCCTGGACCAGGAGGTGCAGGAAGCAGACGGAGAGGAAAGAGAAAAGGTGAGGTGACAGGGCCTGGGTGGCAGCGGGGCCAGAAGGGAGTTGGTTACAGGAGGATCAGACAATGGCAATGAAAGGACAGGGCAGAGACACGAGTATGACTATAGGTTCCACCCAGGGGATGCTGACAGAAATATTTAAGTAACTCAGAAATTTTCCTTCCAGACCCTCTCCTCAGCTGTACATGCCACTCATCCCACCCCACTCTGACGACCTGTGAATCCCCATCCCAGCTCCAGACGGTACCGGCTCCTGCGGGCTTGTTGGGTATCATGGCCGGGTTTCCTACCCCATTGGCTCAAACCCAAGTGACCATCTTGGTTAACGCAGCAGCGTCCAGCCCCTGACCCAGCCAGGCCCGACAGTCCAGTCTGCTCCGAGTGCACATTCGGCTGGCAATCTAGTTCTATACATTTAAATTCCTCAAACAGCTGCTTTCCTTTTCTTCAAAAATCAACAATGTTCACTGTAGAAGACTCAAATAATACTGAAAAGCACAAAGTGTACAAAAAACACTCAGAATTCCCCTGTAGATCGCCACCTCACACTGTGATGAACACCTTTACAGGCGTCTCTGTGCACACACACAGGTGATATACTATGTACACCATGAGATGAGCCAGTGCATGCTGGTCTGTAACGTCAAATGGGAATGGAAAATTCATCTTAAAAAAAATGGTTAAAAACAAACATTTTATAAGGGTGTTTTGTGTTCCACTATGTATCTTGTCCAAAATTTGCCTAACTAGTCCCTTACTGAGGGACATTTAGGTCACTTTTAAGCTTGTGACATTATAAACAATCCTGCTTATGATGAACATCCTTATGCAAACATCTTTTCACAACTGGACAGCTTACCTTTTGATTCATATTGTCAAAGTTCTTTCCAGGAAGTTCCCAAATTCCTTTCCCATCAACAGAACTTAAAGATGCCCATTTCCTCACATATTTGTCAATCTAATGGGCCAAAATAAATGCACATTTCTTTTTTTCTGACAATTAATGCAGTTAACATTGTTTCAGACGTCTACTGGCCATTCCTATGTCTTTTTCTGTGATATGCCTTTCAGGTCCTCCTGCCCAGTTTTCTCCTGGGGCACTCATGTTCCCATATTTGGGCTATTAACACCTCGTCACATATGCAGTGACTCTTTTTTCCTAGACTAAAAATCTCTTAAGTACATCTCTTCTGTCCACTCTCTTGACTTGAAGGCCTTCATCTTTCTTCCCCAGAGCCTGGTAACTGGCTCACCCCCACGATCTTCCCTCTCTGACCATCCTCTGGGGCTGCCTGAGTCCTTTTCAATGCACGAACCAAAATATGCCTCCTCTCTGCCCAAAGTCCACCCCCCGCTTCACCAGGGGCCTGCCCCTTGTCAGCAGTCTCACTCTAGCTGTTCACCGTGGAATTCCTCACTACGGCCCCCGGATGCTGGCCTCTCACATCGTCAACCTCACGCATCCTGTTCCTGTCTGGAAACACCTCTTCCAGATTCCTCTGTCTGTCTAGCACTTACTCTGGCTTCAAGACTCAGGTCCTTCCTCTGGGACGCTTTCCCAGATCTTCCCAGGGCAAGTGAAACACTTCTGCCCCTATGTTCACACCTCTACTGGGGCTCATATCACGCTGTACTGAGGTTCTTACTAGATCACATGTAGACTCTGGAAGGGCATGTTACAGTGAGGGGCCCCCAGGTCTCTCAAAGTTGGGGACGAGCAACGTTAATGGATAGTCTGAAAACGTGGCTGAGATTTAGGAAGCTTCAAATCCCATCCAACAAAATGAGGCTGTGAATGAAAGCTGTGGCTCAATTAACTGTGTCACAGGCAGGGGATCTACCTGGGAGTAAGTGGGAGCCCGCAGGGGTGGATCAGTGTTTACCTAACACCACGCAAGGGACAGGGACACTGGAGGGCTGGGCCTCTACTGTGTGTACTGTGGTCAGAGGCCACGCACCAGGCTTCTCCATGACCTGGGCTAATTCTCTGAACTTGCCCCCAGCTCACCAAGCAATCTTGGGATCACTAACTTGGTTTGCAGGTACAGTGATGTCAGGAAGGCGGTACTGCAGACAGCAGAAAGGTGCAGTCCCTTTGTTAAGTGAACACACTTGATGGTTTATCACTCCTTTGCTTGGCATGGCTTGGCTCAGTTCCTGAAAGCCTGACCAGCTCCAGGTATGGGGAAAAAACTGAGCTGCAGCGACCTCGTTGGCACTGCCTGTCACCTTGCTGGCATTTCAAATTGCATCCATCCCCTCGCCACTGAACATGCCCCCTAGGGAAGAAAGCACCTCTTGTTTATCTCTGATTTTTTGTGCTTGGCAAAGGATATCTAACCCAGAGAGAGTTTGCACTTAAAGAGCTAAGAGAAGAGACTCTTGGTTTTCCAATGGGCATGGCCCTCTCGGCAGGACCTGCCTGCCCTGCCAGCGGCTGTTCTCACCACTGTCCGCGGAGGCTGAGCGCCAGCTCTGCCAGGCAGCCTCTCCCAAACCTTCCTCTCTGCCCGGGAAGCAGGCGAGAGGCACCCCAACTCTTTTCAACACCGATGTCGTGCATATTCTCCAGGCTAAGGACAGATGGGGCACAGTCTCTGCTTCCAAGAGCCCAATCTCTTGATGGGTTTGACCTCTTATCTCTAAGTCAGACAAACCACTTTACAGAGTCCCCACGTCTCTCCTCTCCTACCCATCGCATCCTCCACTTCTCTCTTCTGCTCCTCAGGGCAGCGGGTGGAGCAGAGTTTGCTGGGATCCTGGAGACAGGACTCGTGTTGCTTTCACCCCCAGTTCAAGGCCTGGTTCTCCTCAGAAAGACCAGAAGCCTCACTGACACCTTATGCTCAGAAGATGAAACGTCTCACCCTGGGCACTGCGCCACGTAACCGAGGCAGCTCGGCTCTCCTCCACCTCCGCCCTCCCGCGGGGGTTCTCTTCAGAGCCCCACACGCTGCCTACAGGCCTGTGTGTAAGCACGGGAATCTCGACCGCTGCTCGCGGTGCCCCCTGAGCTCGGACACAGATACCCAGCCGTCTCCTCCGCTCGTGCACCTGGGTGCCAAACGGCCGTCTCACGCCCCACGTGTCTAAAGTCTAACTCTCCATCTGTCCCTCCGCCTTCCCCGGGTTCTCACCCTTCCGGCCGCTTCCGCCTCCCCTCCTCTCACCCCCATATCCAATTGTGGGCCCATCACGGGAGTCTTCCTTCCGAATACATCTGGAGCTGGGGCACTCGCCGCCTCCCCACCACTGCCGCCCTGCGCCAAGCCCCTGTCCCGGCACGGCCTCCTAATGGGTCTCTCCACCCTCCTACGGGCGCCTGCACCCCTGCCTCACCCCACACGGCGGCTGCTGTGATCCTATTAAAATTCTGTGTTACATCATGTCACTCCCCGCAGTAAAGCCATCCCATTCGGAATAAAATCCAAAGTCTTTACTGTGCCTTCAGAAGTTCTTAGGCCTCAGCGCACACTAGAAAAACCTGGGGAGCTTTTAAAAATGCCAATTCCAAGGCCTCTTCCCCAGTCACTTCAATCAGAATCTCTGGGGGTGGGACCAGGCTTTGTCTTTTTTAAAGCTTCTCAGGGGGTCGAAGCACACAGCCAGGCCGGGAGCCCCGTGTCACACGGGCTCCAGCAGCCTCTGATGTCCACCCACACTGCACCCTCCTACTCCCACCGCCCTGGCTCTGCCCCGGCACGACGCTGCACCTCGGTCTGCTCTGCCTGGGACGCTCTTCTCCGGGGTAGACACGACGGCTCGCTCACTCCCCACAGCACGCAGATCTCCATCCAAGCTGGCATCTCATCAGCAAGGCCTACCCGTACAAGCCCCCATGTCAAAGGGCAGCTGCCCCTCCTGCCTCCTGTCCCTGCGTTTAGTTCTTCAGAGCACTTACCCCCACCTAACAGGTTACTCACTCGCTTGTTCTTTGTCTCCTGTTTGAATGTTAACCCCTCAAGACCAGGGGCTCTGTCCATCTCAGGCAGTGCTGTATCCTCAGGGCCCACAACAGTGCCTGGTACCCAGTACCTGGTACTGTTCAGTAAATATGTGTTAGGTGGATGAATTAAATTTCACAGAATCTATTAATGATGTCTGTAGAAAGACTGTATAGAGATCCATTTTCATAAAACTCATACCCTATGAGATATTTAAGAAAGTAAATGACTTTGAGAAAAACTTGTGTTTTCAAAAAAATGTCCAAAGTAACATAAAGCAATCTGATATATAATGTTGGTAGACAATTTAACAGAATCATTAAACTATCAATCTAGAATGGGAAGTTTTTCTTAGAAAAACTAACAGGTTTCTTTTTAAGAAAAGCTTCTTACCCAAAGTTCTTAAAAGGCCCACATTTTTACTTTTCTGATCTTAAATGAAAGAATTTGATCTGCCCTAATTGATCCTGCCTCCTCTTCATCCTGGAAACTGATTTTTCTAGAGGTGGTGATGCTTAAGTTATAAGTACTGGTTCTAGGAGAGAAAGTGGAAAAATCCTCAGTGCCTGTGCTGCCTTAGTGTCTGTTTAGTTTTCTAAAAAATTTATCTTGATAATCTTCAATGCTGAGGTAAATTAAAATTTAAACACGCAACCTGATTCAGACTGTACTATTTTGTGGTATTAGATGAGGTTTCATTTACGAACAATGCTCAGTAAGTACGCTCCATTTTGCTAACCTACAGACATGGGATGTCCCCACAGGATTGTGCGACAGCATTCTGCCTGGGCTTTTTACGTGATCTACTTATAAAATTCCCACACAATTTACAAAAACTCAGTCTGAGGAGGGGACTCCCAGTACTTCCTTTCTCGCTCCCCTAAAAACATAAAGCACACTAGAAAGACAGGGTGAGATGGACTTTTACCCGTGTGTGTCCGTAGATGTTTCTTTAGCTGAGACACATCCATGAATTTGCGGCGGCAGTGGTTACATTCCGGTAACGAGTGGCCTTGTCGCAACAATAAAAAAAAGTGTCAGTGCATATATGCTGTCCCTGCATTTCTTCAGTGATTTGTGTTAAAGCACTTCCCTGAAAAATAATCACTTTAAATATGGTACTTTAATAGCACAACAATTTTTAAATTAAATTTGGTAACAGTTAATAGTTTCCTAGGCATCTCGACTCACTGCTTCCCCAACAGAGGTGGGACCCTTCCAGTCTCCCTAAGTGTGATCTCCTTTTTCCCTCAACGCACTGGTGTCACTGTGGCCAACCGATCTCAAATGATGCTCCCAATCCCCCCTTCATTTATGATCAGTTGGCAGGAAAGAAAAAAGGACAATGGGTGGAGCCAGGCTGCAGAAAGCCTGGACTGACGGCTATGGGCTGGTGACACCTCTGTCCAGGCACCACTAACAACCAATCGACTGGTGCCCTCTTAGTCAAGCGGTGCCTTGAACAATACCAATTTTGCAGGGTTTCTGCGTGTGGCACCGAAACTGCAATACAGAAATTTAATACAAATCACAAGGTAGTAGAGAGTAACCCAAGGACACCAAATTTACATTGCTTTTTAAGAACTATTTCCCTAAAAACTCATTTATCTTCTACAATATGAACCTACTGTTTCGGAAACAATTTGTATTTGCGTTTCTCCCCCCAACCAATCCAAATTTTCTCTCACTTTATTGTACCTGTATGAACTCGGTAATGGCTCTTTAGTTGTCTTTTCTGGCTGAAATATTTTCCACACTGATCACATGTAAAAGACTTCTGTCCTGCCAAACAAAACACGCAAAAAACTATAAAGAACTAGAATGCTCACTAATAAGGTAAGTATCCCAGTGGGCCCAGGTCCCCATTTTCTACAAATAACACAAGTGACTTGTCTACAAACCCAAATGCCTTCAGAGTCTACCACAGTAACATAAATGTGCAAAAGCATGTAAGGCAACAGGGAGTGGTGGAGACTGGGGCAGAACTGGAGAATTCAAGTTCCCCCCCAAAGGCATCCGAAGTAAAATAATTCTAAACTCTGGTGCTTAAACAAGTCATGACTGCACACTGCACTCCCGGCAGCCAGTTTATAAACCCTAGTTTAAGGCTCAACGCTGTGCAGAACTCTAAACTACGCTCTGACAGGTGCACAATTCTGTCTTTCAATGATATCGTGTGGGGAATGATACGAGGCTGAGAAAAGACCATTTAGATCACAGTAATGCCCACCCCAGGAATGGGAACCTGGTGGCAGCCGGCTCCCCGGCGCAAGCCCGCTACCTGAGTGCAGGCTCATGTGCTCCAGCAGCGAGTGCTTGGTGGTCAGAGCCTTGCTGCACACGGTGCAGGTGTACGGCCGCTCGCCTGTGTGCATCCGGGTGTGGACCTGCAGGGAGTGCTTCTGGGCAAAGCCTTTTCCACACTCATTACATTTGAAAGGTCGCTCCCCTGGAATAAGAGCCCCAGAAACATGACGTAAGCAAGAATCTGTACATCCTTCTGTCCCCTCCCAAATTAAAACGACAGTGAACAGGAGAGACAACATCAGCAATAACAGTTTGCAAGATGGAGCTAGACGGGTCCTATGCCAGCGGTGAGGAGCGCTGAGATACACACAACCTAATTTAAGACAGAGTCTCCACAAGGTCAGGAATTGGTGGCACCTGTTATCTCTGAAAATAGGGGTGAGGGAGGATAAATGACAGTCTGTTTCAAAGGTAGTTAGGCACCCCAGGTCCAGTCTCCTACTCCATGTAACCAGGAGACTGACCCTCTCCTCAGCAGAAGATGGAGATTGTTCTCTGAAGAGGGTAAATCAGATGAAGGATCTCTGGACTAGGGGTCTCCGGGTTAGAGGTCTCCTAGTGCAGTGGAGTGCCACTACCACAGGGAGAGCAAGTCAAAGTTTACATCTGGGATGAGACTCCCCCCAGCCTTCTGCCCCCTCCTGCGCTAGACGCTGGCAGCCAGGCCCACAGCCTCCAGGTGGGACGTGGAGCATCTTCTCCTGGAATGCGAAGGGCCAGCGGTAAGAGAGCTGAAAATGTGATGCCGGGTATCAGCAAGATGCCTACGGGCCCTGTCTACATCTGCAGTGTTGCCAGTAGCTTTTAGCAAACCATTCTTGCATGTAATCAAATATGATTAAAAAAAAATCACCAGACAGTCAAGGAAGGCCTTTAGTAGTAGAAATAGATACCAAAACGGATAAGAGAAAAAGCAACTTGCAGAAAACAGAGACTGCCCAGAGTGAAGAAAGCATTAAAAATTAACAAATAAGTAAATGTTGTTATTAACAGGTTCACAGAGGATTCTAATTAAAAACAAACAAAAAAAGAATTTAAAGGACAAAAGAGCTCCTAGAAGTAAAGAAAAATAAGAGTAGAAACAGAAAAACAATAAAAGTTGAAAGATAAAGTGGAAATCTCCCAAAAAGTAGAGCAGAAAGAGGTGGAAAACAGGAGACAAAAGATAAGAAAATTAGAGGATGAGTCCAGGAGGTGCAACATCCAAACAGGAGGAGTTCCAGAAGGAGAGAGCAGAGCAAACAGAGGGGAATCATCTATGAAATAATTCAGGAAATTCTTCTGGAACTAAAAGGTGGTTTTCCAGACTGTATGGATCTACTGGTAACCACTCAAATGGAAGAAAAGAGACCCACACTAAAGTGATTCAATGCAAAATCGCAGAAACCACGAGGAAAAGGGAAGATGCTACATGCTGTTTTCCTTAATGAATCTTGTAGAACTATTTAACTCCTTAAACTAGCCTCTGTCACAGTTCAACAAATATTTCTCAAGTGTCTATTGTGTTCAAAGAACCAAAATTCAGGGTTCTCAGTCTATCTGTACTTGAAATCTCTGGGGAGCTTTTAAAAACACCAACACTCCAGGCAATGAAATCAGAAGCTCTGGGGCTGGGACCCAGGCCCTGGTAGTTTTAGAAGCTCCCTCAGAGACTGTAACATGCAGCCAGGCTGAGAACCCCACTGCTGGATGCTGCCAGGTCATAAGACAGCAGGCTGCTGGATGACAGAAGTTTTAAGTACCAGACCCTATACTTATGCTTACAATTAGGTTGAGGGGTAGATTACAGGTATATAAGTACAGTCTGACCCAAAGCAGAGTGAGTTAGGTACATGAGAGAGAGCTCAAAGGAGGAGGGATTTCTGGCTAGGGCTGCACTGTCCGCCTAGCCTCCACCTGAATGGTGGCTATTCAAATTAATTAAAATAAAATATTCAGTTCTTTAGTCACACTCACCACATGTCAAGTGCTCAAAATACACAAGTGGCTAGTGGCCACCAAAATGGACAGCATAGATATAGAACATTTCCATCCTCACAAAAGAGCTATTGGCCAGCACGGGGCTGGAGGGACCAGAAAGGAAAAGACATTTACAGCTAGATGGCTGAGTGAGAGAGCTGTCCAGACAGATCTGGGCAAAAACACAGCTATGGTCAAGATGAGGAATCTTCAAGAATCATAAAGCATATTAAATTTGGCTACAGCTTGATTCCTGGACATTCAAGCCTTGAACCAACAACTTCAAATAAGTAGAGAGGTTCTGGAATCAGGTTCCTTGGGTTCAAATCCCACCTGTCACTATATGGATGCCCTGGGCAAGTTACCTTCAGCTTTCTAGACTTAGTCTTTTCATCTGCACAGTATTAACTGTCTCACAGGACTGTTGTGAGAATTCAATGCAATAACATGTATACATTATTACAATGCCCATCACATAGACATTGCACAATAAATGAAAGCTGTTATTATTGTTACTTCTCCAAAACACATTCCAATAAGCTGTGAAAGAGTAATTACCCGTGTGGCTTCTCTGGTGGATTGCTAAAAAGTGATTATACTTAAACACTTTGCCACAGTCTTTACAACGGGCCTCAGGGCCACCGGGGCGCTTCCTCCTTCCACAGACCCTCTTGGCTGAACCCTGGTCGTCTTCATCCCCAACAAGTTTGTAATCTTTCAGTTTGACGGACCTCCGAATCCTCCGCTTGCTGCACCGATTCTGGTTGTCCTGCCCATCCTGGATCTTGGGATCACAGTTCTCATCTTTTTCAGCTGGCATTTCCTCCCCTCTACCTGGCTCACAAGCCGGCTCAGATTCTTCCAATTCTTTTGCTGGCATCTGTTCATTCAGTACACCATCGTCTCCCTCTTTAACCACAAAGTTTTGTCTATTCTGAACTGAATTGTTCACTCTCAGCTGTATTTCTTCCTCTGCAGCCAGTTCTGATTTCCCCTCCTGCAGACTGTTGACTTTTCTTGGTCTTCCCCGTTTCCGCTTTGGATGATCATTTTTCTTATTAGAAATAACAACCACTGGAGCACCAGCTGTGTTCAAAGTCGGTGGCTTTGGGGAGCTATGATTATTTTGAAAGTCTGTGTAAGCCTTTACCAGGTCATAGACTTTTAAGAACTGGGCAGTAGCCAAGATTTGTTCTGTACTTTTCTCACTGGCCTGGAGACAACCCGTGTAGATAAATTCCAGCAGGATACTAAACGTGTCGGCAACCATGCCTTCCAGCATATAAATGGACTGGCCAATCTCCCCCTCTTCAGCAAACATCATTGAGAAGTATTCACTACTGGCAGCAAGTAAGGCTTTGTGGGCCCGGAAATGCACATTCTCCACGATTAAAGTAATGTCACAGAGGAAGCCTTTCTTCCTCTGGTCCTCGAAACTGGCCAGGATGGTGTCACTGTGAGTGTCTGAGTGTACAACCAGCTGCCCAGGAGGCTCTGATGATGTTTCTGCCATTTTCTTTAGAAGCCCAAGAACAATTAAACCTGAAATAAGAAAATAATGTTTAAAAAGGAGGAGGCATTCTCTAACAAGATTAATCCCAGCCCAAAGGAACCTACTAGTCACTTCACTTTGTTGGCTAAATTTCATCATTTACCACTTTTAAAAGACTATTTAAAAACTTAGCTTTGGGTTCTCATTCCTATTGTACCATTACCCAGCTGGGTGAACTTCCGACATCCACGTGACCTCTCAGGGTCTGTTTTCTGCTCTGTAAAATGAAGGAATTGGGATCAACCATCTCTAAAGTCCTTCCCTGCACTAACTTTCCATAGTTGCATAAATATCAGAATGAAAACTACAGTGTCGTCGATTTTACATATTATTAGCCATTTTGCCTGTGACACAAAAATAGAAAGAGCGAAGAAAAACGAAGTGAATTGGGGTAGCTGCAATGAAGTAATAATAACGTAAGGCACATCCGGCCTCCCTCTGGAAAGGCGGCGCGGACCGCCCAGGCTGGCGCCCAATGGTGCGGGGAGCTGCGGGAGGGCGATTCCCCGGAGCCCGCCGAGCTGGGAGCGGGCCGCCGGGGAGGCCCCTACCTCCGACCCTGGACCTCTCGGGCCGGGCCCGGGAGCTGCCGGCTGGGGAGGGGTCGACACGGCCGCGGTGCCGCGCCACCGACGGATGGCCAGTGGCGGACCTACCTCTCCGGACGCCCGGCAGAGTCCAGATAGCGGGTGGCCCACCCGGGGCCTGGCGGGCGCACCCACGCCGGGCCCGCGCAGGCCCCCAGCTCCGCCCGGCAAGCTGCTGCCGTCTCTGCGCCGCGCGGCTTCTGCCCCTGCGCCGCCGCCGTCGCCGCAGCCAACACGGAAGCGCCGGCTCTGGGACCCGCCTGCGCGGACGCCGGACCACGTGGCCCGCGGAGGCGCCCGGGGGCGGGGCGGGGTGGAGTGGAGCCTGAGGTCCCCCGGAGGCGCCGCCAGCAGAGTCCTGGCAGGTCTGGTGTTTGCGGTTAGTGGGGGGCGGCGGGCAGTAGCGGCGTTGTCCTCTGCAGTTATGGAAGTTTTATATCCTATTAGCTGCTCACTGACACCTTAATCAGTTTTGTCTTTTCTCCTTTCTGGACGCTGAAGCCGGCTTTCAGGTCTCTAATGTGTGCCGAATGAATGAAAGCGCCTTTACATTCACCGTCATCATCGCCTTTACATTCACCGTCATCATCAGCATCAAAACCATCATCCAATGCCTGGGCGTGAAGAGAGCGCTGCAGTTAAACAGATCTGGGTACTGAGTGATCTTGATCAAGTTACTTATCCTCTCAACCTTGTTTACCTTACTTGTGAAATGGAGAAGTTGACACCAGTGCCAACACTGGGTGGCTGTGGGGTAAACAAGATTAAGTATGAAATGGGCTTAATTGTTTAATTCATGTCTACTATCATTAAAATGATCATTATTGTTCGGACTTTCAGCATCTTTCTTCAGTAGACTATTAAGGGTTTCTAACTAGCCTAAGTTGCAGTGTTGTTCCCTCCAATACACGGGAATACAGGAGATCTTTCCAAATGCAAATCACATCCAGAGACTGAAGTCACTGCCCTGCTTGGGATCCATTGTGGCTCCTTTGTACCCTCCTGATAAAGGCCTAGCTTCTGGATGTGGCCTACAAGCCCCACCCCAATTCAGTCCCCTCCTACTTCTCTCTCCAATTATTTCAGCACTTTCCCTCAACTTATGCTTCACTAACACCTAATTGTTTATAATTTATACCCCCCCAACACACCCTTCCAGATCCCCAGCTTGCCATCTCTAGTCTCCAAGAATTTGAAACTGTGGGCATAATTACCTCCCAGCTCTTTAAAAATTTTACTAGTTTTTATTAAAATTAGCCTCTTCTTTGACATTTCCCCCATTGTCCTGAATTGCCTCTAAACCCCAGGATTTTCGGAGTCCAACCACTGATCATTTTACTGTCTCCATAGTTTTGTCTTTCCCAGAATGTCATATAGCTGGAATGATATGGTATGTAGCCTTTTCAGATTAGCTTCGTTCACATAGTGATATGCATTGAAGTTTCCTCCATATCTTTTCATGGCTTGATAGCTCATTTCTTTTGAATAACATTCCATTGTCTGAATGTACCACGGTTTGTTTGTTTGTTTTTTTCCTTTTGGCCCTGCAGCATGTGGGATCTTAGTTCCCCAACCAGGGATGGAACCCATGCCCTCAGCAGTGGAAGCATAGAGTCCTAACCACTGGACCACCAGAGAATTCCCTTGATGTACCACAGTTTATCCATTCACCTAATGAAAGAAGTCTTGGTTACTTCCAAGCTTTGCCAATTATGAATAGGGCTGCTCTAAGCATCTTGTGTGTGTGTGTGTGTGTGTGTGTGTGTGTGTGTGTACACATAAGTTTTCAACTCATCTGGGTAAATACCAAGGAGTGCTACTGCTGGATCATATGGTAAAAGTATGTTTAGTTTCGTGAGAAACTGACAAGGCATCTTTCAAAGTGACTGCACCGTTTTGCACTCCTAGTAATGAATCAGAGTTCCTGTTGCTCCATGTCCTTACCAATGTTCTGGATTTTGGCCATTCTAATAGCTGTGTAGTGGTATCTCATTGTTGTTTTAATTTGCATTTCCCTAATGACATATTACATGGGGTATCTTTTTGTATACTTATTTTCCATCTGCATATCTTTAGTGAAGTGTCTGTTCAGGGCTTTTGCCCATTTTTTGACTGGGTTCTTCATTTTCTTATTGCTGAGTTTTAAGAGTTCTTTGTATATGTTGAATAGCAGTCATTTATCAGGTATGTCTTTCACAAGTATTCTCTCCCAGTCTGTGGTTTGTCTTCTCATTATCTTGACAGTGCCTTTTGCACAGCAGAAGTTTTTAATTTTAATGAAGCCCAGCTTATCATTTCTTTCACAGGTCATGCCTTTGGTGTTGTATCTAAAAAGTCATTGCCATACTGAAGATCATCCAGGTATTCTCCTATGTTATCTCCTAGGAGTTTTATAGTTTTGTGTTTTACATTTTGATCTGTGATCCATTTTGAGTTAATTTTTGTGAAGGGTGTAAGGTCTGTGTCTAGATTCATTGTTTTACACGTGATGTCCAGTTGTTTTAGCATCATTTGTTGCAAAGACCATTTTTGCTCCATTGTATTGCCTTTGCTCCTTTGTCAAAGATCAGTTGACTATATTTATGTGGGTATATTTCTGGGCTCCTTTTTCTGTTTCATTGATCTATTCATCTATTCTTTCCCCAAGACAACTACAGTAGCTTATACTCTTGTAGTCAGGTAGTGTTAGTCTTCTGACTTTGGGCTTCTCCTTCAATATTGTGCTGGCTATTCTGTGTTTTTTGCCTCTCCAAATAAACTTTAGAATCAATTTGTAGATATCCACAAAACAACTTACTGAGATTGTGATTGGGATTGCATTGAATATATAGATCAAGTTGGGAAGAACTAACATCTTGACAATATTGAATCTTCCTACTCAGAACATGGAATATCTCTCCGTTTCTTTAGTTCTTTGATTTCATTCATCAGAGTTTTGTAGTTTTCTTCATATAGATATTTTACATATTTTGTTAGATTTATACCTTAGTACTTATTTTATTTGGGTGCTAATATAAATGGTATTGTTTTTAATTTCAACTTCTACTTGTTCATTGCCAATATCTATGAAAACAACTGATTTTTGTATATTAACCTAATATCCTGCCATCATGCTGTAATCACCTATTAATTCCAGGAAGTTTTGTCGTTGTTGTTGATTCTTTTGGATTTTCTATATAGATAGTCATTGTCATCTATGAATAAAAAAAAAATTCCTCCTCCCTGATCAGTATACCTTTTATCTTCTTTTCTTGTCTTACTGCATTAGCTAGGACTTCCAGTGTGATATTGAAAAAGAGTAGTGAGAGGGTACATCCTTGCCTTATTTCTGATCTTAGTGGGCAATCTAGTTTCTCACAATTAGGTATGATGTAAGCTGTGGATTTTTGTAAATGCTGTTTAACAAGTAAGGAAAGTCTCCTCTAGTCCTATTTCACCGAGAATTTTTATCATGAACGGGTGTTGGATTTTGTCAAATTCTTTTTCTGCATCTATTAATATGATCATGTGATTTTTCCTCTTCAACCTGTTAATATGATGGTCTACATTAATTGATATTTGAATGTTGAACCAGTCTTGCATATCTGGGATAAAATTCCACTTGGTTGTGGCGTATAATTCTTTTTATACCTGTTGGACTCAATTTGCTAATATTTTTGTTGAGGATTTTTGCATCTATGTTCATGAGAGATATTGGTCCGTAGTTTTCTTGTAATGTCTTTGTCAGGTTTTGGTATTAGGGTAACGTTGGCCTCATGGAATGAACTAGGAAGTATTCCCTCTGCCTCTGTCTTCTGAAAGAGACTATAGAGAACTGACATAGTTTCTTCTTTAAACGTCTGGTGGAAATCACCAGTGAACCCATCTGAGCCTGATGCTTTCTATTTTGGAAGGTTATTATTTATTGATTAAGTTTCATTATCAATATAGGCCTATTCAGATTGTCTGTTTCTATTTTGTATACCATAAAATTATCATAGGAACAAGGGAAAAATCAAAAAAATTTTGGAGGGGAAGTCCCTGGTTGTCCAGTGGTTAGGACTTGGCGCTTTCACTTTCGAGGGCCCAGGTTCAATCCCTGGTTGGGAAACTAAGATCCCACAAGCCACGCAATGCAGCCAAAAAAAATTTTGTTTTTTTGGACAAACAAAAACTGAAATCATTAACTGTCAACAAACCCTACTCTAGGAAGGAAAATAATGCTAGGAGGAAAGTCTGAGATGTAAGATGGAATGGTGAGAGACGAAAAATGAAAAATCTAAACAAACACTGATTATGAAAAGAAAATGCCTAATTTGGATAGTAAACAAGTAGACTAGATCTAAAATATTGAATAAAAATAGCATTTAAGATGGGAGCTGGTGATTGGTATTAAGTGTTTTAAGGATAGAGGTATTGATTGCCTTTAGACTAAGTATGCATGTTAAGAATAGTGGTAACCACTCAATGGATATAAATAGAATGCAGGCACTTCAAAACCCTTAGAGGAGAAAACAATTAAAAAGTCCTTAGTCAATACAAAAGAAGGAAGGAACAGATAAAAAAGAATTGGAGAATATGTTGAAAAGTTAGGCAGGGCCCTTACAAGGCCCTTTATGCTGTATTAGTCAGAGTTATCCAGAGAAACAGAACCAATAGGATATATAGAGATTTAGATTTATTATAAGAAATTAGCTCATATGATTATGGAGGCTGGGAAGTCTTAAATCTGCAGTATAGGCCAGCAGGCTCAAGACCCAGAAGAGCTGATGGTGTAGATGAAGTCTGAAGGCATGCTGCTAGAAGATTCTCTTTTGCTTGGGGAGGCTGGTATTTTTGTTCTATGCACATCTTCAACTGATTAGATAAGACCCACTGACATTATGGAGGGCAATCTGCTTACTCAGAGGTCATTGGTTTACATTTTAATCTCATCCAAAAACACCCTCCAAATTGACACATAAAATTAACATATACCAAGAGTAAGGAATTTTGATTTTATTTTAACTGAGATAGGGGGCCATTGGAAGATTTTAAAATGGGACTGATGAACCTGATTTATGTATTTTAAGAGTATCCAGGTACTAGATGAAAAGTAGATCCTAGAGGGACATGAGTAGAGGTACAGAGACTAGGTGAAATCAGTGCAAAACATGAGAAAAGTCCAGACTCATGGTATACTTTGGAGGTAGTTCTCTTTGACAGGGCTTGTTGAGAGAGTGGATGTTGGGAGTGAGGGAAGGAATGTGATCAAGGTTAATCCCTAGGTGTGAGGCCAAATCAACTGAGTATACAGTATTACCATTAACTGATCTGGTGGAAAACTGGAGGAAGAGAGGTTGGGTGGATAACAGGTATGGGGTGGACATATTGAATTTGAGATGTCAACTAGATAACCAAGTAAAGATATACAGTAGGCAATTATAGTTAAGAGTCTGGAGTTCAGAGGTGAGAAAAGAACTTGAGATATTAATATTTGAGTTATCAGGGTATAGACTATAAATTGTTGTAAGTAAAATCACTTACAGAGTGAATATTGATAAAGAGGGAGTTTTTCTCTTTCTCCACCAAATCCATTGTCCACCCTTGTCTCCATCTTTGGCCCTGGGAGGTTGCAAGGACTTCATCAGCAGAGCCCAGCACATACCAGCTTCTGGGTGGACTGGGTCAATGGAGAACTTGGCAGGAGTTTGAAGGAAGGAGAGGGCCATGATCAGCTGGCAACTGAAGGTTGGTGAAAGCCCTTTGCCATTACAAAGGGCATCAGAAAACATCTTTGTAGGCTATGATAGCTGACTGATAACTGTAGCTGGAAGAAATTATAGTCCAAGGCTCATTATGACTGAAAGGGATTTGAAGGGGAACAGAAAGGCAACTGACAATGTTCAATGCCAATGGGGCATTTTCTAGGGACTATAAAGCACTTTATAGGGATTTTATAGCACTAATTCAGTAGTGCTCCAGTTTCTAGGCTCCATATCTCCTGCAGTACACAGGGGTGGTGTGTATCTGTTTATATTTTTATCTCTTATCCTAGACTGGGAGAGTTCCTTGTAAATATGCACATGCCTGTATAGGTTAAGCAGATTTCAACATGCCTGGCTCACAGGTTTGGGGAATATATGTGTTCCTTAAGCCTTGGAATGACTTTCACCTCCTGGTTAGAATCTCAATTTTGAAAGGTCCATTAAATTCAGATGTTACCCTTCTAAGTATTATTCCCAGAACCACCCATAATTAAGGGCCCTCAGGCTTTGTAGATATACCTCTACTCAGGCCTTCATTTGTAAAAGCAAAACAAAAAGACCAAAAAAGATAAAACAAAAAAAATCACCCACAATGAGACTGAGGCATACATATATAAAATATATCTCTCACTTTTTCCCTGTTCTTGAACTCCTTCTCCTTCACCAATGAATTTATGAAAACTTTTAATAAATGCACTGAGAATAAAATGAAATATATAATAAAACTGAAAATGTTTTTGAAAAACCATAGTATTTATTACTTTGAGTTTTGAAGAATTTAAAACCACAGCTCACAACATATCCCGAAATTAATTCTTGGCGGCTTAAAGAATTAAATATAAACACACACACACACACACACGAAGAAAACAAAATAGAATATTTATTAAATCTCTGAAGATGGAAAAACTTCCAGAGCTTAGAAAAGTATTCAATATCATAAGAGGAGGATGAACAGCTCTTACTTTGATACCTAAAAAATAGGACTTATTTACTGTGTATATTACATAAAGAATTCATGCAAAACAATTTAAAAATACCCAATGAGTAAGAGCAAAGGGCATGAAATAATAATTCACAAAAGAAGAAATGCAACTGATGACCAACATATGTAATAATGTTCAATATCACTATTAATTCAAGTTAAAGTAACAAGGTTCTGCTTTCCACCCATTTATTCTTATGGGTCTCAATTCCTGTTACTAAGCTGCCTTCCAAATAGCAATTCACTGTGTTCCCAGGAGTGTCCAAGAGCACCACTTTTATTACTATCATTTAGTATCATCATCTTATTTTTTTAAAATTCATATCCTTTCACCCTGTACTTTTGTTTCCCAGAATTTATATCAGGCTAATTATCCCAAATATGGTGAAAAAAGTTTCATTACAGCATTTTAAAATATAGTACAACAGTACATAGTCCAGCAATAGGAATGGTCAAATATAGTATATCCACTTGATGTATCTGAGTGTTAATTGGAAAGGAAGTGCAAAATCCTTTGCCTACTTTTCCATATTTCATTGACTGTAATTATATTACTTTTTATCTTAGGGTCTGTCAAATGGGCACTACCTCTCCTTCCTGGGTGAAATTATGTGTTCTTTTAGTTGTAGTAAATATGACATCTAGACAAGCTATGTAAGAGGCACAGGCTGCTTGAGCACTCTCCCTGACCCTTGGATGGGCATTGCCTCAGCCTCTTCCTGAAGTCGTCGGGTGGCATCCTTGAGCATGGGGGTAATGAGCCCCAGTGAGCATCGAGGGCTGGCCACCCACTCTCTTACTGCTTCACTCAGGGAAGAAATTCACGGTCCCTTGACACCCAGTCAGAATATTCTTTCATCGTATTCAGGACACCAGTTGATGGATTATTTATAATAATATGCAAGCATAGTTTCTAAACAAAAGATTTCAATAACAGGTTTTTAAATGATGCATGTTCTCCTTTCTCATTGGAGAAATGTCATTCTCCCTTCCTAGGGACACAGACCTCTTGACCTAACTTGCTAAAGAAAACACAACTTGCAACCATTACAGGTGGGGTGTGAATGCATGTAGGGGGTGGGGCTAGGGAGTCTTGGGTTCAACGGAAAAAATTTTCCTGAGTCTTCTGTAATATTTTTATATTCTAAAGTACACGCACACGCACATGCACATGCATGCACGAGTGCCCAAAGGACTCTGGCCAATGAAATGCCCCAAGAATACTGACACCATTATGGTGGTTTCCAAGATGGACTTACAGTGTAGGAGGTGGTAAAGGAAGAGCAAGTTTCTGGAGTTAGTCTGATCAGGGTCTGAATCTGGATTCTACTACTTATGTGATCTTGGGTAAGAAACTCTTCTCGTGTGTATTAATACAATGTGTAAGAATTTAATGAGATAGTGTATGTAAAGCCAGTAGCACACAGCAAACAGCCTGGAATGGTAGCCCTGTCTGTGGTTATTCTAAATAGAGTCCTACATGTAATGAACTGTAATTTGCATGCGAGTGTTAGGGACCTGGAATGTCCAGAGCTATAAGCTGCTCTGGAAATTTGATTCCCCACTCCCTACCCAATGCTCCTACCTGCTGCACTCTATTAAATAGATTTACTTGAAAGAAGAGACTCTGTGGAGACAGGGATGAAAAGGGAGCCATGGCATTTGGTCCCTTGCTCAGCTCAGGGATTAAGTTTCTCCCTCCTCAGGAGAGAGGGAGCATTCATCCCACTTCTGTGTAGAACTCAGCAGCTCCAGAACAATGATGGATGAGATTTCTCACACCCTTGGGTTTGTACAGTTCTCAGAGCGAAGCCATATTAGAGAACAAGATCCCCAGAAGATGGCAGATATCCAGTGGGTGTGGACTTGCTCTGGAGCCTATGAGATACTCCCTGCCTCTCAAGAGATACCTGGGGGTACTTTGCATGACTACTGCCCTTCATAAAGGTGAGGGAGCTGAAGCAATAAAGTTTGGGTTTAATTGCTGAAGGAAACTTCTTATACCCATAGAAGAAAACACAATGGCTGAGGAGGCCTGTGGACATGTTAAGAACACTATGGGAAGATGGTAAATTAGCAGTATTCAGCACTGGGAAGAGAAGAGTGAGTGGCACCTTAACGTTGCTGGTAAAACTTGGTAGCTACTGACAGCTCCCAGTCTCCTGAAAAAATAATGATTCACCTACGGGTATATCAGTAACTCTTCAAAGACTTTTGGGGTTTATCCTAACTTTGACAATAGGCTTCTAGCTTTTGTTTAAAACTTGTTTTATTATTAAATATATCATATAAAATATATATAAAACAGGCTTCTAGTTTTTAATTAACTTTGTTGAAATTGTAGGTATCAAAGACAACATGAATGAATCTGAAGAGCATTATGCTAAATGAAATAAGCCAGACAGAGAAAGACAAATACTGTATGGTATCATTTATATGTGGAATCTAAAAAAAAAAAAAGGTCAGACTCATAGAAGCAGAGAGTGGAAGAGTGGTTGCTAGGGGTTGGGGGGAGCGGAGAAATAGGAAATATTGATCAAAGGGTACAAACTTTCAGGTATAAGATGAATAAATTCTGAGAATCTAATGTAGAGCATGGTAACTGTAGTTAGTAATATTGTCATGATACTTGAAATTTGCTAACAGTGATTCTTAAGCATTCTTACTACACAGACACACAAAGTAACGATGTGAGGTGATGGATGCGTTAATTAACCTGATTGTGGTAAATATTTCACAATGTATACCTATATCAAAATCATCACGTGGTAAAGTTTAAATATGTATAATTTTATTTGTCAATTACACCTCAATAAAGCTGGAAAAAAAGAGCTAAATCATTCATTTTAGAGTTTAAGAAACAAAGGCTCATCGAAACTGAGATTTACCCAAGGTTAAATAATGGTTGTACTTTTCATTTTTTTAAAGAGACAATCTTGCTATTTCACGTGCTAGATTTCTTATACTCCTGCTGAAAAACTGATAATCTTATTTTTAAAATCTCATTCAAATTCAATTTAGTCATTTTCCTCTAGCATATACTTCTTGATAATGTCATATAAAAAGACTCCAGATTTCATCTCTCTCAAATATCCAGGCGATTTCTAACTACAGAATAATGTATAAAGCATGTTTCCTTGGATACTTGAGAAAAAGAAAAGCAGCAGCCATTTAGTTACCTCAAAATCCATTTATTTTGTTGGGAAAATGATAAAGTATCTTTAGGTTCATGAAGTTTACCAACAACTCCCTATGTTAAAAGTGTAACCAATATTTCTATTTTATTTATATCCATGTTAATTTTGTTTCTTGAAGCTTTCTAACATTTACTGCATAAATGACTTTACATTTAACAGAGACTGACCTTTCTGCTGAAAATATTAAAAAGGAAAATGAACAATAGATTCATTAAGTAAAATAAGTTACCTAAATATTCTAAATGGAATTCTAAATGGAATAACTTTCGTTAAAACCTCAAAGTTCAGGCAAAGAGCAATAAACTTTACAATTATATGAGAACTTAGGCTTACAGAAGAGCACTCCTTCCTGGCTGGCAGAGCTCTGAATTCATTTGAAGTCTGGCAGCCGTGGTGTATCACTCAGGAGGGAAAAGTACATCAGGGAGGGCCAGATTTTCAATCTATTTGCTTTTTATCCCTTTCAGGTAACTCTTAAGATTCTGGGTGCAGTTACCCAAGCATTCTATCCATTGACTGGGTCTATATTTTTAAGAGAGAGAAAGGTCTGTAATTTATGATCGAAGTCAATGGCTCTAAACTGAGGTTCCTTGTATTTTCTGGTCATCTTGGCACCCAGGTATGTAATGAGTTCACATCTCTCCATAAACTGCTCCATCTTCTTCTTATATTTTTTTCTTGTGTACTCAGAACCTTTGGGATTAAAGGCTGTAGAAAATTTCATAGGACTGTGAATGTTTTCTGTTAGGTTAGTGAATCACTATATTAAAGAGAAGGAGAACTTTGTGTGTGATTGAGTTGCACAGCTATGGCCAGGAAGATATCCAAATCCCAAATAAGATGTGGGGATTATTCTATTTTAGATCATAATTGTCTCTATTCACCTTCCTATATGGAATGGATTATTGAGTGCTGATTAGGTTACTCGTAGCCCCTGCTTTAAAAACTAGAAACTCAGTTTTGATATTTTTGCTAAAATATTTGCTACCAACACCACACACACCCCATGCAAGTGACCAACCCAACTCAACAATCCTATTTATCACATTATACTACAATTAATATTAAACTAGTTCTGAGTAGCATATCATTTCTAGCAAAAAAAAAAAAAAGACATACCTTTTAGATGAAATGCTATATAGAGTAGTGCAGATCTCTGTACACTTAAGAAGGGGAATTTGGGCTTTAAGCATCCTGCTGCATTCATGGCTTTAATTAGAGCAGTTGCGATACCCTGCAGGTAGGGAACAGATTATGTGTATATTTGAGTTTGTTTTATTTTCTTGTGGCAAATAGATAAATAGGTTATTCTTTGCCTCAAATAGCCTCCTGGGGTTGAGGATGGAGCTTACAAAGATAGTTAAATGAGCTCTTAGCCAGCAGGACAGAAACACAAAATACATTTGATTAGGAAAAATAAAAACTACAAATTGGCTTAGCGCCAGCTAGGTGATGGATACGTGGGTTTCATTACACAGTTCTATTTTTATATGTTTGGCATTTTGCATAACAAAAAGTTAAAAAAGAAAGGAGGGGACCCTGGGCTTTGAGTTGTCTTAGCCCATCTCTGCTTCCATGGCTCAGAACTGGCCAACTTGCCTCCCACTCTCAGGACCCTGGGCCACCTGACCAGGAATTCCAGAGACCACAGTTATCACTGCAGTCCAGATTCTGGAGCCCCAAGCAGGAAAAGAAGAGAATACCCTTTTCCGGGTGAGTGTCATCTTGCCTTTTGAAATTAAACTAGATTGAAGGCTAACCATCTAGGGGAGCTGAGAAAAAGCAAAGTGATTAGGAATTTGTAAGAAAGGTATGAAATTGTGCCCTAGGCAACTGTTTTATAGAATTTTTTTTTAAAAGCCTTTAAAATAGTGGTTGGCTACTGATAAATTTGACTATATTCAGAAAGAGGTATATTTAGAGAAATAAGATGTGATTGAGTAGATAGCTTCATCCAGATTTTGAGCAAAATATGTGTTTGGTGGTTCAGTTGTGGTGACACCTCAACTCAACTCTTTTGAGCAGGGGAAAAAAACCTCTTAGAGATTGAATTTACACATTTCAAATTAAGAAAAAGTTTTACAGACACTGAAATTCAAAATAAACAAACTATAAGTCAGATGTAAATAATTTTCTTACATCTTACTCTTTTTTCACTGTAGTGCAGGTATTTGAGAATTAGCTATGGAAACGGGGGCTTCTCTCACATTTTATTTTCATAACCACTCAAAACCAAAATAGGTTAAAAGTGGATTTGCAGCTTAAAATCAGGAAACTCTGCCTTGAATTTCATTGTTACCAAAACAAAAATTATTGTTAAAGAAGAGATTGCTGTAGTCTTCTAATATCTATGCATAGAAACTCATGTAAGTGAACCTGTTCCAGATATCCAGGCAAAGGCAGACTAGTGAGATACATCGGTTCCTTTAACGGGGGAAGTTTGTAAGGAAGCTTCTGATCCCAGTATTTCAGTGGCGACCTAAGAACACAAAATCCATTAGACGGGTGCTCACAAATGTGCTTGCTGTGTGTACACACGAAGGTGGACACACAAGAGACAGCTGAAAGATAACGTTCACTGCCTGTTTTTCTCCCGTGGAGAAAATGATACAAGTGGGAAGACTGGGGCTCCTAGAAATTCATGACGGCCAGCTTTGCCTGGGTCCCTAGCCCTGCTCAGCTCTCCTCAGTGTTCTGATTTTTCACAGCAACTATATAAAGCTTCCTTTATTGCCCTCACACTTCTAACCCTCCCAGTAACCCCTACATGGGGGCCAGGCTATCCAAGGAGAAGCATCAGAACCAAACTTCCTCAACTGCTCACCACAAGTAGAGCCACACACAGGCTCCTTTCTCCACGCTGGAGCTTACCTCCCAGCTAAGGTCAGTCTCCACCCGTTCTTTGCATCCCTGTTCCACCCTCTCTCCAGAAATCTTAAATAGCACTTTCTCTCTCTCTCCCACCTTCGGCATTTCCTTCTTTATTGGATCCTTCCCAGGCACCTGCATTTTAACATGCTCGTACCTTTCCCATTGAAGAAAAAAGAAAATCCTTTTTTCACTCCTTCACTCCTTCAGTCCTATATCCCTTCCAGCAATTAATGTCTTTTCTCTTTTTACTGTTAAATTTCTTCAAACAGTGATCTTCACTAGAGGTCACAAACTACTGCACAAATTCTATCTGCAAATGTGATTTGATCCACATTGTGATTTTTAAAAAACGGAATCAGTCACAAAAGTTTAAAAATCAGATAAATGTAAGAAGAAATATGGTTTCCAGCTTCTTGTGAAAAACAGAAATGTGTGGCAGTAAGTAAGTAACTGCTGCCCCTTCAGCTGTGTGTATGTATATATGCACATATGTGTGTGTGTGTGCACTCACATGTGTATCTATCCCAGCATGATGCAGTTAACATAGATATTCAGTAAATGTTTGTGACTTAGTGAATGGTCTCACCTCAAAAATTTCTCAAGTTTTTCTCTACTCTCACAGGTATATATACGATCACGATATTCTAAAGCATAGTGAATGCTACCAGGTACTAGGGCTTCGTATCTGAAAGACAAAGGAACAAACAAAAACAACTATGTATTGTATAATTAATATGCAGTACTGTATAAATAAAGTGTCAAAATAGTTTATTTTTCTATCTTTGCCACTCAAGGAAGAAATAGAACATTTTCCAGTTAAGCAACAGTGACCTTTTGATCAAAATGTTAAGACTTAATATGGACCACTTATTCCGAGTAGAGCTGTCATCCTGTACTTGCACGAGGGCAAGGACTTGCCTTTGTTTGCCATCCTGATAGGTCACTGGACAGTAGCCCTGGAGCTCGGCACACTTAGGGAACCGGCTCTTCAGCTCCGACAGTGTCAGCCTTTTGGGCACCATGTCGGCAGACGGGAGAGGATGAGGTGCTAATGGAGGCACGTATAATTCGGGGTTCTCCAAAAATCTCTATAAGAAAAGATTACAGCAACGTGACCGCTTGAGACAGGAATACTATGCCAATGAGAATCCACTGAGGCTCTCTTGCTACTGTCCCCATTTTCAGTAGCAATGTTCGTCCTTCAAACCATCTGAGAGCTGCTTTCTGCACTACTATAGCTCCTTCCCTGACTGCAAGTGCCTTATAGTAATACTTGCAAGTGATTTCATCTAAGGTCTCTCCTACTTTCACTCACTCACTCACTCACTCATCTACTTATACAAAAAACATTTGTTGAGCTCTTACTATGTCCCAGGCACTGGAGTGCATAGTCTTCCTGTCCTACAGTATAACTAACTAGGCGGGTGCCCTTTGGCAGGTGAGTTAGCTTCTCCAGCTTCAGTTATCACTCTAAAATGAAGGGAGCAGACCAGGTACATGACCTCTAATGTCATTTCCAGTTTAAAATTCTGTGATTATCATTTAAATAAGCAGGAAGAAATAAATGTCTTTTTCATAAAGTGATAAAAAAATTCAAATTCTTCAGAGGAAAATAAAATGTTCAGAGGCACCTGATTAGTTTTCAGCTACAACCTTTTTATATCACCAAATTATGGTCATTATAATATTAGAACAAGTCTGTATTCTGTTGCATTAAATAGCAATATATGGTACACAGGAAATTAAAGTGATAGAAAAAAGTTGAAAGCACAGGAGACAGACGTCGGTCTTGCTTCATTTCTACCGACTCTGACTTCCCTTCTGCACCCTTTGAACGGAATCCCCACCCAGATGCTCAGTATCCCCTTCACGGGCGGGCTCACCCTTGGGTCTCCCTACCTGTTAAGCTGACCCAGGTGGAGGGTCCATCACTGACCCTGAACTTCTGCTTTGTGCCAAAATATGTCTTGGGATGCAGTCTTAGAACTGGACCCTGAGTTGCCTCGTTGAATCCAGGGTCACAGTTTCCAAAATTGGGGCTCCTGGTCCCCAATTCCTGGGTGTTCCCAGCTGTGCCCACCCCTTCCTGTTTGGTGAATTCTGAGACAGGTATTTTCTTTCCCTGGTAAATATTTGGAGTTAGGAACAAACTTACATTCAATTTCTCCTGAGAACTCATTTTATAATAGTGCCCTCTGAACTCTGCTGCAAATTCCAAGGAATCAGTTAAAGAGCAATCAACTAATTCATGTGATTCTGCCAGGCTGACAGGGCAGAACTGTCCAAATTCGCCCAGGCGAGAAATCAGTTCTTCAGGTGAGATACATAACTTGTCAATGCAGGCGGCTTTTCCTATTATTAACAGATTAACTATTATTATTTTTTTTTCAGAGAAAACACAATCGTTTTCAAAATGAAAATAATTTCAATTATGCTAGCACTATACAAATGAGTACACATTGTAAAATTCCACAGAGTAAAAAGTAAAAATTTCTCTTCACACCTCCATCCTCTCAGTCCAACATCCCTTCTGAGAGGTAATCACTGTTGAGTTTGTATTGTTTTCAGATTTTTTAATACATTTGCATATACACATGTATATATTTTTTGCATATAAGATGCTTGTGCCACTATACTGTAAACATTATTCTGCAACTTGCTTTTATCAGTTAGTTACGGCCTTTGACACCTTTCCATATCAGTTTATATGATTTACCTAATTCCTTTTAATTTATGCACAGTTTTCCATTGTATAAATGTACATTTAGTTTACTCAACCAATTATCTGTTGATAAATGTTTTGGTTGTTTTTAATTCTTAGCTATTATAAACTATATATATGTTATAAACAATATATATGTATATACACACACACATATATGTACATGCATATATACATAGCCACTTACACACATCAATTTGCTACATATTTAAATTTTTTCTATGGGATAGGTTTCAGGAAGTGAAAATAGTTTGTTGACATGATGTTACTGACACAAACCTCTCCCTGTGCCCTGACGGCACCCAAGAGAGGGGAAGAAACATTTTCCCAAAAGTGACTAGGTTTACCCTAACAACTCTATTTTAAAAAAAAAGTCCAAGTTCATTCAATGGACAAGTTTAAGAGTTTTCTCCCTAGTATTCCACTAGAATGGGGACTCCAAAACAATATGAGATGTTACAGAAAATAAAATTTCTTTTGTATACATCTTAATTATAATGAGTAAATTTTGATCCCAATATATTTTGTTAATGGTCCTTTTCACCAGTGAGAAGTTTTTTTTTTTTATTATACCAAGGAAGGTCTTACACTAAAATTATGAAGCATAAATCATGGATTAGTTTGTTATGTGACAGTGTAAACATAAAAGTAACCCTTAGGATTGGAGTGATGTGTCTATAGGCCAAAGATTGCAGAGGATTGCTGGCAACACTGGAAGCTAAGAGAAAGAAATGGAACAGATACTCCCCTTGAGCCTTCAGAGTGAGGGCAGCCCTGCCAATGCCTTGATTTGGGGCCTCTGGCCTCCAGAACTGTGAGAGAATACATTTCTGTTGTTTAAGTCACCCAGTGTGGGGTAATTTGCTACAGAAGCCTTGGGAAACTAAAACAGGTACATGAGACTATGATTTCTGTCCTGTTGGCATTCTTTCTCGCTTTATCTTGTTCACCTGGTATAGCAAGCTGCCATGTTGGAAAGGTCCATATGGCAAGGAACTGAAGGTGGCCCCCGGCCAAACAGCTGGCAAGAAACTGAGGCCCTCAGTCCAACAACCTTCAAGGAACGAAATCTTGTCAACAATATATGAATGGGTATGATAGTGGATTCTTTCCCAGTAGGGCCCTCAGGTGAGATCTCAATCCTGGCCAACACCTTGACTGTAGCCTTGTGAGAGACCCTGAAGCAGAGGACCCAGTTAAGCTGTGCCTGGACTCCTGACCCACAGAAACCGTGAGTGACTCTGTGTGTGTGTGTTGTTTTAAGCTGCTAAGTTTCGGAATAATTCGTTACGAAGCAATAGACAAACTAATCCACTATTCCATCCACTGTTTATGATACAGATGAAAAGGCTAAGAAGCCCCATCCGTCCTTTCCTAAAAAGAATATTACACTACTATAATACTACATTGGTGTAATATTATTCTAAAGTATTATAACGCACAGTACTATGGTATAATAATAGTGTTGTTAAAGTATATAGTATTATATAGTGCTATAATATTATACCATATGGTACTATATAGTTTTACACTTGTATGTTGCTCTTTAGCTCAGATGTGCTGACCTCACCAATCCTGACAGGTTTAGTGACAGGGTAATTTAGACTCAAATCACTTTAAGTCCTAAAAGACACTCAAGTATCTCTTTCTCTGATTCTTGGGATAGTCTTGATGACATCTGGCAATGTCTATATATCCTTTTCTGGAATGTGGCAGAATGAGGAGGAATCTCTTTAGTTTTCTAGCCCTGACCTTGCTCCATCTCATTAGTGAGAATAAACTGGCCCCTTGACAGGGGGAGGGTTATTTGAATAACATACAAAGCAAGTGGAGAATATATAAAAAAATCAAAACTAAATTCAAACAATCAGGGATAGATTATCAGGTAGATGCTGAAGCAGGAAAGCAAGAGGGCAGCTTCAATTAGATTAAACTATTCAAGGCAGAGGCAAGTATATCTGGAATAATGTAGTGGATACTGTGGTGCCCCATCCGGATCCCTCTCTTCCGGGGTGATGCACCCATCCCCCAGCTGCTGGAAATACCTGTGCTAATGGATCACAGCCGCACTGGGAATTGCCCCTCTGTTACAGGTTGTACACCCTCCCGGAGTGACCTTTGGTCAATGACAAGCCAATGGGAGGATATAAAGCCTGGCCTCTCCCCTCAATTTGGGAAATTTTGAAGGTCCATTGTAGCTCCAGTGCTTCCCTCTAGCATCCAGGGAGGCTTGTGTTTCCACCATACTGCAGGTTAGTTTCTCCCTCTGCTCAGTTCTACTAGCCTAACTTCCCCACAGGTGTATCTCCTAATTAGAGTTGACATTAAAATACAGGATGCCCACTTAAGTTTGAATTTTAGATAAACAACAAACAGTTTTTAGTATAAATATGTCCCATACAACATTTGGGAAATAATTAGACTAAAAAATTATTTGTCATTTATCTGAAATTTAAATTTAACTGGGCGTCCTGTAGTTTTATTGGCTTAATCTGGCAACTCGACTCCTGAGATTACTTCCTGCACACAACCTTTCACCATGAGTCTGTTTTCAGGCAACCCAATGTGAGGCAGTAAAGGTGAAGCAGGGTAACAGAAAGATGAATGAGGCATAAGTTTTGCTTTCAAAGCCTGCTGTGGAATGTTTTACTAGTGTGATGCTATCCAAAACTTATTGGGAGTAGGTTTCTAAAACTCAATTCTCTCTTCCCTTGCACTCTTATCTTCATCCCTTGTAATCCTCGGGTGAAAACAAATTCCCAGTCTGCAGACAAACAGGAACCAGAGATGCTGGTGATGCCCAAATAATGAAGCAAATCAAGATTCAATGATGCCATCATTATCAGACTCCTCACTGCATTTTTCCTCGTACAAGATCCTCTGTGTCCTGTTGCTCCCTCATACCTCCTTATACCTTCTCCGTATTTGCCAAAGTTAAACAAAGTCATTAAACAGATGTCTGTGAAACCCCTCCAGACAAATTCTTTGGCATCATAACTCTTTTTAGAGATATGAGATATAGATATCTTTCCTTCTATTTTGTGTATTTTTGGAGAAAAATCAAGAAACTTCTAGGAATATATAATCAAACATTTTCTTTCATGCATTCCAAATACAGATTAAAAACATTCTATGTTAAAATTAATTTTTTAATAGAATCAACATTTAAATACTACTATAATTTCATAGTAAACAGTAAAAATAACTAATTCTAGATTCCTAAACAAAATTTTGCCAAGTGTCACTCCACAGACCCCTGCCCTCATATAACTACCATGCTTGAAACTAGCTTCTTACATGGCTTTCCAAACACCATAAACTCTTCTAGTGAGAGACCACGTATTTCTTTTAGGTGATAGGTTTACATGGACATTGAATAAATGATAGCTGCCCCATACATTCTCTAGTTGGCTTGCGAGCTATGTTAATTTATAATCCTCCCTGCCACTGAACTTAGAGCTAGTTAGTGCCTAGAGACTTAGCTGGAGAGCTAAGCTGATAGCTTGAGTAGAGGCAGTCATTTATTAGAACGAATATACATGCCCACATAATTGGAAAATACTATGTATTTAAAATACTGATTAAGGTCATGGGAACAAATGTTCAAACTGAATGAATTATGGTAACATGAGTTAGGCATGCATAGACTTCAAATTCACATCTTACTGTGTTTTCAGAGTTACACATTTTCTTACCTGCTTTTATTCTTCCCAGGTATATCTGCATGTGTTTATACACCATTTTAACCTTCTTAATGACTTCATTCCATACCCACCATTTGCTGTGAAAGCCATCAATCACATACCAGTTCTGATGTTGTTGTTGATAATATTGCCTAATCTCATCAATATTTTTGCGGTACTTTGAGTTCTTGACAGCTATAATTTGTGAGCTGTTATGCAATGGATAAGGCAAACTAATAGAGAAACAGAAGGAATGGAAAAAGCTGTTAAAAACCTGCTTTTTCTGGTTGATTAAAGTTTATTCCTTTATCATTGTTTTCATCACACACATTACCTTGGTTCCTTTTCTTTTTCCAGGAGCAATCTTTTGAAAATCTCTTTGGAAGGCACATCCAACTCAAAGATGACCATGGGGATGACTGACCTAGCTTCCAAGAGACTCACTTGATATTTAGATACAGGGTATCCATCAATGACAACACTAATAAGGAGAAACATGAAAATAAAAATTCCAGGTGTCTTTTCTCTCAGACCTTCCTTTCTGTCTTCCAGAAGCACTCTATCTTTAGGATTAGCCCCGTACTGTTCCTATGTAACTTGATTTATCTTGTCACCTTGCCCTCTTTGTCTATTTTTTTTGGCTGCGTGGCTTGAGGGATCTCAGTTCCCCGACCGGGGATTGAACCCGGGCCCCAGCAGTGAAAGCCCGGAATCCTAACCACTAGGCCATCAGGGAACTCCCTTTATCTCTATATTTTTAACCTCAGTCAGCCCAAGAGCCAGAAGGAGGGCTGCAAACATACAGACACAGCTCTGATTCATACACTTAGCATCATAGAGCTAGGTTTTAGCGGACTTTGAGAGATAATACACATAATACCTTGAACATTGTATTACTTAATTGGTGCTACCATTCTAGCATGAAACAGTGGAAAGAGTATAGGCTTCAGAGGCACACAGACTTAGATTTGAAACCTGGTCTGACCTCTCTGAGCCTCAGTTTTCAGTAAAAATAGTAAAATAATGATATTTAACCCTTAGAGTTATCTTAAAGATTGTAGATCAAGTATGTAAAGCAATTAGTAGTAGACTAATGGACATTCCTTATAACAGAATGGCCAGCAAGAGAAGAATTACCCAACCCTGATCTTAATGTTGTAGTTTTATAGCAAACAGATAGTGTAAAATTTTTGTACTGAAAGGTCAGTGGCAGTAAGACAAAGTGTCTTCTAAATCAAGTTTTTAAGAAGTACATTTAAATGTTATAAAATTAAAAAAAAAAAAGGTCCTGGCACAGTTAATAGTATTTTAGTAAGAGATTAAGCAAATACGGAAAACACTGTGTTCTAAGCTTGCTTTTGTAGTAAAATTCTGTGAGGAGGTTGGATGTGGAAGGGAAGATGGGGAGTTGGTGAGAGAGCCCTATGGTATCTGGGAGAGAATCATTTCATCAGCACCCATCAGGCCTCCGAGCAGAAATGATGGAGAATTTGTTAGTCCAACCCTCTAAGGTAATGAGTGTCACTAGCAAACTGAGAAGAGGACTAAAGGCTGTCTGCAAATTCCAAAGTCAGGAAACCGACTCTGAGGTGGCTGAGCTGGGCTTGCTGGCTGGCAGTCACCAGGAAGGACTGGTTAGTCCTCCCTCAGTGCTCTCCAGCTAAGTCTCTAGGCACTAACTAGTTCTAAGTTCCATGGCAGAGAGGATTATAAATTAACATAGCCCGCAAGCCAACTAGAGAATGTATTGAGCTGCCATTGTTGGTTTTTTTTTTTAAATTTATTTATTTTTGGCTGCTTTGGGTCTTCGTTGCTGCGCGTGGGCTTTCTCTAGTTGTGGCAAGTGGGGGCTACTCTTCGTTGCGGTGCACGGGCTTCTCATTGTGGTGGCTTCTCTTGTTGTGGAGCATGGGCTCTAAGCGAGCGGGCTTCAGTAGTTGTGGCCCTCGGGCTCAGTAGTTGTGGCTCAAGGGCTCTAGAGCACAGGCTCAGTAGTTGTGGCACACGGGCTTAGTTGCTGCGCGGCATGTGGGATCTTCCCGGACCAGGGCTTGAACCCGTGTCCCTTGCATTGGCAGGTGGATTCTTAACCACTGCGCCACCAGGGAAGCCTGCCATTGTTGGTTTTTTTTTTTTTAATATCTTTATTTATTTATTTATTTATTTATTTATTTATTTATTTATGACTGTATTGGGTCTTCGTTTCTGTGCGAGGGCTTTCTCTAGTTGTGGCAAGTGGGGACCACTCTTCATCGCGGTGCGCGGGCCTCTCACCATCGCGGCCTCTCTTGTTGCGGAGCACAGGCTCCAGACGCGCAGGCTCAGTAATTGTGGCTCACGGGCCCAGTTGCTCCGTGGCATGTGGGATCTTCCCAGACCAGGGCTCGAACCCGTGTGCCCTGCATTGGCAGGCAGACTCTCAACCACTGCGCCACCAGGGAAGCCCCCCATTGTTGGTTTTTAATGGAGAGTAGCTCAACTCCTTTGTCCTGTGAAGGATCACTTGAGAGGCCCTCAGGATCAGGGAAATTCAGGGTGACTGGGCAGTCACTGTCCTGGTATTAAGGTGAAATAAAACCTTTGTGACTTAACCGATGTTGCCCTCACTAAGGTCCCTCCTATGCAAAGCTGAATGCCAGGAAGGAGGTAACACAATTTGCTTAAGTCCCAGGGCCTTCTCTGGGGAAAAAAACTTGACACTCCAGAATCTGCTCCCCGATAACTGAAATTAGAACTGTCAAGGACTTGATTAAGGACCATTGGTAGGGAAGGGCCAGGAGGCTCCTAATAGAAAACAGCCTTGAGTAAATCAGCAAGATTTTAAGTCAATGACCTGGGCTCAAGAGCAGGGCCTTAGGTTTTATCGGCTTTTACTACTGGCTGGGACCACTGGCTGTGCCAGGAAAGCCGTGGTGGAGCGGAGGAGTGTAAACTGAAGACCATTCAAGCACAGGGCTCTCCTGTCCAAATGCAGCATCAAGGGAGGGGCGCTGCTTCCTGTGCAGAGAGCTGGGCCAGGGAGAGACCATCTCCACGGGACCAGTACCACCTGGGGGGACAGGGGAGGGCCACGCCTCCATCACCCCATGGGGCAGCGAGGAGTTCTGCTGGGCTGTGGAAGTCGCACAGGCCTCCCTTACGGATTGGGTAAACCTGGAGACTCCTGGACAGCTCAGGGGCTGCTGCAGGGAGGGAAGTGGCCTGTTGGCTCTTCTGGCATGTTGAGTGTTCAAGCCGAGTTTTAGCTTGACAGAAAATTAAAACATGTAACCATATAGGTGCCCAGAGTTTGAAAAGCACATCACACACACTTTACAAGAGCTTTAAACCCTGTTTACGATTAAGTGTTTTACATTCCAGTGAGTAATTTCTTCAAAGATGTAACTCCATCCCACTCCCTCTCCACCTCCATGGCCCCCACTTACCCTGCAGTATTACATGTACTTCCCATCAGAGATAATTCTAAGGCCTGAACAGCCAGTTCATCAGGTGCTGTCATTCCTTTATGAAGATGCCAATTTAGCATAAGTGCCAGCTCTGTGTCTGGTTGGTGGTTTAATACATAACGCAGAGCATCTCCTATTGACAAACGCTTTAAGCCATAGTCACTTGAAATTTTTTTGGCAACTGAAAAACATTAAAACTTTAAACTTATTCCGTTTCACAAATTCATCAGTTAATCTTAGTTTCAGACTCTGGTTAATTGACATCAACAACAAGCTAATCTTCACATTCCTCAAAGTAATTTCAAAAATTAAAATTGCTACATCTTTGTGAATTAATACTGTTCAAAGGTCGATCATTATTAGCACTTCAGGTATGTGGCTGATGGGTCTGGTTAATGAGCCAACTCTGTGAGGTTTTTCTATAACTAAACCATTTAAGTGTTTTTTTTCCTTCTGCATGAGGTAGCAAAATTTTTCAGAGCTTTATAAGGCATCCTATGTGTACTATTAATATTTGGTATTATGTCCAAAATAACAATTCAATGCTCCTTGTGTCACTGGATTAAACCATTTCCCTATCTATCCATTTATGGACTCCAGGCTGCAATCAGGATAGCTTACCCTATACAGTTAGGTGGCAGTTAATCCTTAGGAAGTAATTTTTAAAAATTATAATGGCATATCTGACATTTTAATAGTAATTTACAGTTTATGAGGTAATATTTCTTCTGTGACTTTTTTTGATATTTTCAACTATTCCATCAAGTGCGTAGAGTGGGTATTGAAGTTCCAATTTTATAGATGAGAGAACTGCACCCCACTGAAATAGAATAATTTGTCCAAGGGCACATAGATGTTGCCATTTGTTGAAAGAGGACTCAGGCTTGGCCTCTGCTTCTGCTAAGTGAGACCACAGATAATAGCTTCCAGTTACTGTTAAATGTGGGTGTGCTCTGACAGGGTCTACAGACCCTGCTTCATCACGGTCTGGAGACAGCAGTGTGTACAGGACACTGAGACTCATCTGGTCCCACAGGGAATACAGGTTAACTGGCCACAATTAGGGCCACATGGGAGGGACTCCCCTGTGAGGGCCGCAGAAGGCTTCATCTCAGCTTTGCCACAAACGCGAGAGTCACACCTATTATTCATAAGCTATGAAAACAATTAAGCGTTTACAATTTGACGTTTTGTTTAAAGATTAACCTCTATTTCAACAAAAATCGAGGAATCGGATTGTCTAATCTACATTTTACTTTTTGCTGTGGTTGTAGGATCTTGAATGTCAATGTACAGCTTTCTTTGGGAAATATCATTATCTTTGGGAACTTTTAGAACACAACTATTAAAGACTCTTCATCATGTTAAGACGTTTAAACGGGGAAAACACACTTTTCATCTGAAGAGCTAAAATACAAAACTCCCTTTTATTATTTCTGGTGAAAATTAATCTTTGACCTCATCTCTCCCCTTCATTCTCTATGCCGTCAGTCATTAAGTCCTGTCATTTCCCTTTTAAATATCTCTGGTATCTGCCCTTTCCCATTTTATTATCATCGCGACCAACCACTGTTCATGTGGTTATCATGTCACATGTCATCTTGAAATACCACACTCACCTATTGCTGGACTATTTGCCTTAAAAAAAAAAGTCTCAAGATATAAAAAATTCAAACATTATAGTTTACCAAATGCCTTTTTCAGTAATGATTAAGATAATGGATTTTCACTCTTTAACTTATTAATACAGTAGATTATATTTATAAAATTTTAAATATAATTTTTATGCTAATAAAATCTTAATATAACTGTTATTTGACTATATTTATAAATAATATTCATTTGTAGTTTCTTTTTTTGTATTATCTTTGTTAGGTTTTGATATCAGGGTCATGCTAATTTAAAAATGAATTTATATTTTTTATACATTTTTAATTGTATGGACTATATTCTTTACTTTAAAAAAAACTGAAAATAAATTGGTCAGTTTACTTTCTTTTCCCTTGCTCTGCAAAAGCTTATAAAAACACAGGAAGTATCTCTTGAATTTTTAATTCTTTGAAAGTTTGACATAATTTTCCTCCAAAACCATTTGATTCTGGGCTGTTTTGGAGTGGGGCTATATTTTTGAATGCCTTCTCCTCAATGGTTATTGGCCTATTTAGGTGTTCTGTCTCTTTTTGAGTCAGTTTTGATAGTTAGCTTCCTGGAAAAGTGGTCCTGGTCTTCAGGAGATTCTTTTATGCTTAAGGATAGTAAAGGCAAACACACCCTTACCTGTAGTTTTCCCAGATTTTGGAGGCCCCAGAAGTGCAATCCTAATGGGCATAGTAGGCTTAGGTTTGGGTTGGCGGATATATTTGATTGGGTTCTTCATAAATTTTTCTTTAGTTTCCTTACTAGATAAAAAATAAATATACTGACGATGGATTACAGGATGAAGTAGATTCTCTGAATTTTCAACTGGCTTGATTGTCTCTCCTTCACTTAGCTGCAATATATGCACAACTGAATTAATAAGTTAGCTTTATTTTAAACAGCATTTTCCCCAAATACACTTGAAAAAACAAATTTGTAAAATCTTTCTTATAGAACAAGAAAACTAATTATAATCAAATACTGATATTAAAAAACTGTAAAAAGAATGAATTATTTTATACTCATATGGAATAAATGTAGTTTTTCTTAAATGTTTCAGTTTCTGACAATTATAGTTATTCTGCTTCCTTTATAATGTGTTTAGCATATACTGAATGTTTCTGCCAAGGAGTGTAAAGGTGTTTGGATATATTCATGGGCCAATTTATCTTCACAGACAGGTCCATTCCTAAGGTGGCGTAATGTACGCAAATGTGTCCTCCCAAAATGATGGTTTGAAGCCCTAACCCTCAAAGTTACTGTATTTGGAGACAGGGCCTTTAAGGATGTAACTAAGGTTAAATGAGGTTATAAGAATGGGGCTCTAATCTGAGGACTGGTGTCCTTATAAGAAGAGAAAAGAGACACCAGGAGTGCATGAGCACAGAGGAAAAGCACTGAGGACACAGTGAGAAGTGGCCATCTACAAGCCAGGAAGAGAGGCCTCACCAGAAAAACCATCCCTGCTGGCACCTTAATCTTGGACTTCCAGCCTCCAGAACAGTGAGAAAATACATTTCTGCTGTTTAAGCTAACCAGTCTGTGGTATTCCATTATGGCAGCATGAGTAGACTAATACAGGTGGGGTCCTGGGTTATATATGGGAGTGTACTGGTAGGACAAATCCCACTAGCTTCTCTTCTACATTTTTATACAGACGAAATCCCACTCACACAAACATCAAGAGCAGCCACAAAAGGGAAGAGTACACCTAAAAGGCAGCCTAAGGTGTCGGTATGGAATGGAGACAGAGGACTGGTCCCACATCTTTGCATTGGTGATGATGACGACTGGGTAATTAAATGGATATCTTTTTTATACCATCAGATGGCCAAGCATCAGTCATCCCTGGACTTGACAGAGTAGGTGGGAAACAGTCTGGTAATATTGCTCCTCCCCCAGAACTACACCAGGATAGTTGTCACAGGTCAGTGGTGTTGTCAGCATCATCATTCTTGGGCTGAAGTGACGTTCATGGCCGGGAGTAAATGTTAGGGATAAGAAGAAACTCAGGGATGGGGTGGGAATGTCTGCTCTATTTCTTATACTTGGTAATAAAAGAAAAGCTGAATGTTTAATGATTCCATTTCAGATTCACAAATTAAGTGTGAATTCTTACAATAGTTTCTGCTATTGCCCAAAATATCTAGCATGTATCTTTCTTCTCCATAGGTCAGAATACCCAAGGTGTCATCAAATCAGAAACATCAAGTGGTCAGGTACCCAGAAAGAGTCCCAACAGCCCTGAAAAAATGATGTATATGCTTAAACCCTTCCTATGACCATGCACTGATTTCTCCACAAGGCATCTTTATACAATCCTAATTATGTTTGGACATGGGTCCTTAAATAGGGTTCTGACTTTGACTGCTTCTTCCCCTCTCTTGCCCATCTCAAAGAGAAGGTTAGGGTGTAACTATTTTTCAAAAGCTTTCTAGGTGATCCTAACACGTGCTTAACTTTATCTGATTCTCTATGGAGGGAACTGTCATAATGTTTCTATATTTCAGCATGATATTTGAAAAGGTTTCTCTTGACATCCTTATAGTTAAGGTAAAGAAGATATCACAATTAAGTAGAATTGAAACTGATTGTATCAACATCAACCAAGAAGGAGGTTTCAAGTAATATGCACATGGCTCCATTTTGGATCCCTTCCTCCAAAATACTTTTTATCAGTGACCAATACACGTTAATAACAACAACAACTTATATTAATTGAGCATTCACAAAAAAACAAGCACTGTTGCAAGCACTTTACAATAATTAACTGATTTAGTAATTGTAACAATATCATGAGGTAGGGACTATTCTTACTGCCATTGTGCAAATGGGAATGGCTCAGAGTGGTGAAGTAATTTGTTCAAGGTCACTCAGCTAGTAAGTGGTGGTTTTGAACTCAGGCAGTCTGGCTCGAGAGGCCATGGTCTTCTCCACTGTGCTACTTCACTGATGGAAATAAGAAGGTACACTGGTCGAGAGGGCAGGTCACCTTTACGTGACATTCTTTTATTGTCTTTATAGCACTTAATACAACCTGACAAGAACCTATTTGTTTACTTATTTATTGCCTATCCTCCCTCTCCAACCCAACTAGAATATAAGGCCCATGACAAAGGAACCTTGTCTGTTTTATTCACTGCTCTATTCTCAGGGACTGACACAGTGGCTGGCATGTTCTTGATTAAGATTTGTTGAAAACCATCCCATATTTGAAGTTACTGAATTCCAGTTACGTTAAATGTTTGTCCACACTGCATAAAAATACGGTGCTTAGAAATAAGTTTGTGACGAACATTAAAGGCACATTTTGTATGGTATCTCACACTTTCCAGAGAACTTTATATTCTTGCATTTGATCACATTGGCCTGATGGCAGTATCCTCCCATCTTAAAGGTGAGGAAACAGAATCAAAGAGTTTAAAGGACTTGCCTAAAATTAGATAGCAAATTGTGTCAGAGCTCAGCTCGCTAGATGTCTAGTTTGAAAATATTTCTACTACCATCTTCTGCTACAGAGTTAAAACCAAGTTGGAACTGGATGATTGCTACAGAAATAGACGAAAGAAATAAACCTTTCAACTACTTTCCTACTTCAGAAAGGCGAAACAACCACACATATTTTTATAGCTAGTTAAGAATACTATACAATGCTTACAATTTTTTGAACTTATCCACTGTCTTCTTAGACATACTTAAAAAAAAAAAAGAAATAAGAGAAAGAACATGGCTTTCAGATACATTTGCTGACATTACCTTTACAGGGTCCCAGTAGCCAAATGAGCTTATATACTTGTAGGTAAAGCTGAGCATTTTCTGGGCAAGGCGGGATGATATTGGATAACATTTCTCAAAAATGCTTGCACGATTCTCCACCAGCGGTTTCAGTTTCATATTCAATATGTATTGTACAATGTGGGTTTTCCGAGCTCCATTAATGAGAATTACTGGTATCAAAAACTTCTCAAATTCTTCCTAATGAAAAAAATCATAAAACCAAATATTTTTAGTGGGAAGGAGGCTGGCAGTATTTAGTTACAGCACATGGATGTTGCTAGTAACTGATTACTTCAGTCTAGAGAACAAATATTTTTCAGCTTCCAAGTAACTGCATGTTGGCAGCTAAAACTTTGACCCTATGTGGCTTCCATGTTGCTCTTGATTTATTAACTAGTTTTTATAATTGTAAATGGTGCTGATGAAAGGGAACTAACCCCTAAAAATATACATTTCTTTTGAAATGTTAAAAAGAAACCAAGGCATAAACCAAATCGCTTTTGTTTCATTCTCAAACGTTATTTTTTGAATTATGAAAAATGAAAAAGTAATAACCTGTATTATTTGTAAATTATTCATATCTGCTTCAAATTTTTCTCCCAGTTCACCTCTCAGGCGTTTGAGCGCATCAATTTCCTGCTCTTCATCTTCCTCACTCATCACTTCCTCGTCTTTTGGAAATTCATCAAGGATGTTGTCAATATCATCTTCCTCATCTTCAGGTTCTTCCTCGCTCATGTCTTCATCTTTTCTAACAGTCTAAGGAAGAAAATATTCCCTTTTACTATACATAAAATATGGAACAAATGACACTGCTAACTAATCATCTGGGATATTTTGGAATAAGTGGATATTGGTTAGTATGGCATGCAACGTTCATCAACTGATATAGTAAAATTTCAAATATCTGGCACCCAAGAAATTTAATACCTTCAAGACTCTAACACCACAGTGATCCCATAAATAAATACCTAGACAAGATATTAACTGCTAATATTTAATGCTATAGTTGTCAGAACATTATATGTTTTTCATGGTCTTCAGTAACAATATTTAATGCAACTCAAAGAGTATATAAAACACTCCCTAGCTGTGTTAGCTTGGACAAAACCAGTTTCCTCATCTGTAAAATAGGAATAAGGAACGTACCTCCCTCACATGGTTGTTGGCAGTGCTAAAATAAGTTAATACATGCAAAGCCCTCAGAAAACTGTCTGGTACATGGTAAGCATGCAAATGATAGCTGTTATTCCTATTATTATGCTGTTATAGTTATTATTGTCATTTTGTATAAAGCACTGTTCTAATAGAATAGTACACGCCCCTGAGGAGGCTGCAGCTTATCTGAGGAAACCAGAATAACACATAAATGATTATTGAAGACCACGACAGGATCCTGATACTAAGTGGTGTTGTATAGGCTCGAAGTGCTACAGTTCAGTTTGCGTAACACTGGACCCTGTCCTACTGATCCTCCTGCACTGCCTCTATGCATGTGGCCCTGAAGTATCCCTTGTCCCAGATGGAGCACTGCCTTCCAGTCGGAAACCTGGGACTTATCTTGACTCCTCGCTCTCCATTATTGCACATCCAGTTTCTAAGAACAGGAATCCTAAGTAATACTTAAGACCCTCTCCTCCTTTCTAGTCCTGCTCTACTGTTTGCCCTGTCATTACCTCTTGCCTGCACACTTCTGATTAGCTCGTTATTTCCTGATCTTTCTAACTGATTAGACCCTGGTTCCTTTAAAGGCGCCTGGAGCTGGGATTTGGACTTGCAGGTGCCGGGAGGAAGATGAGAGGACAAAGGGCCCTTCCCTGTTCTGTGCCCAGGCTCCTCTTTCCCCCGAAGGACTTTGGCATTGGAACTATGTTTCTCAGTTCTTATTCTTTTTTATTTGAATTTTGAAGCCATTTGGTTCTCTTACTACTTTTTCCTTTTTCTTATATTTTGACAATTTTTTAGTTTGAGATTTGATTTGCTAACGATCATTGGAGGTATGGTGGGATGAGTCCACACTACGAGCTGCAGACATTTAGTTTCAGATGAACTTTTGCTCACCTCTCCAGCTCTATTTAATAGCTCTTCCAACTTGTTTGTTAATTTGAAAAATTAAACTATATAAGTTTAACAAGAAACTTTCAATTAATTTAAATGCTATATTGTAGTTTCCATGAACTTTTTTTTGCTCTCTGGTTTTTCATACCATCCTGTTTTTGTTTTATGGATACAAGTTCTTGAATTATTTAAGGCAAATTGGATTTTTTAAAATGTTTAATATATTTCCTGTATTGTCTATTTGTTTTATTTATTTTTATTTTTTTAAATTTTTATTTATTATTTATTTATTATGTTTATTTTTGGCTGTGTTGGGTCTTCGTTTCTGTGTGAGGGCTTTCTCCAGTTGCGGCGAGTGGGGGCCACTCTTCATCGCGGTGCGCGGGCCTCTCACTATCACGGCCTCTCTTGTTGCAGAGCAGAGGCTCCAGACGCTCAGGCTCAGTAGTTGTGGCTCACGGGCCCAGTTGCTCCGCGGCATGTGGGATCTTCCCAGACCAGGGCTCGAACCCGTGTCCCCTGCATTGGCAGGCAGATTCTCAACCACTGCGCCACCAGGGAAGCCCTGTCTATTTGTTTTAGAGTCAATTATTCTGTTTGTTCATCTTGGTTCTTCTTTGTATTGATAATTTCAAATATATGGCTATCCTTGGTTGTCCATTCATTTTTACGAATGAAGGACTAAACTGATTAATTCAGAGCAACTGTAAGCTCTGGGTTTGTGAGCAGGACAGGTTGTATCATGCTTCCATTTAAGATGTGAGGATGAGAAGAGGCAGGCAGCCTGGATCTTGTCCCAGATGATGAAGAGCACCAACCAACATTCTGTGGCACCTAGCATTTTCTAGACAGATTATTTAATTACTTTAGAAATTATTTACTTTTTTCTTCGTGGGGACAAATGTCACTGTTACATGAGGAGCTGGTGGGATCAACCTTAAATAATTTTTCTGCAATTTACCCTCTTGGACTTTCTAGATAATCAAATTATATGCAAATATTAAATTTTGTTCTTATTTTTCAATATGTATGCTGTTTCTTTTTCTGATCACGTTGCTGTGGCTAGTTCTTTTAAATTTTTTAAAAGGTTAATAGCCTAAAAATCTTCATAGGAGACCCACAGGTTAATTCTTTTTAGGGAAAAAGGTTTTATTTTTCTGTAAATGGCATTTTGGTCCTCTGGAACAGCGCTGCTTTGTTCCTTATGTCTAGTATCTTTCAGTCCTTATGTTAGGAGATACATGTTCTAAAATTCATGGTCTCAGAGATCTGCCTCCAGTATGAAGGAATAAGTTCATTTAGCCTCTAGCAGATTAATAACCATAAGCCATGGACAACACACACACAAATACACACATTTTTTTCTCTCTCTCTTGCTCCAGAGGGCTTCTGAAGAGTGAACAAAGGCAGATTTTGTAGAGTAGTCAAAATTTGGAGGGAGGGATTGGCTTAGGGTCAGTTCTCTTTGTGCATTTGCTTGGAGGGCAGCCTCCATTAGAGTGGTGGTGGCAGAGGGGGACTAAAACTCTGATAGAAAGCTCTGTCTTTTGTCACCTACAAATTGGCACTTGCCCTCTACCTCTACAAGGATTAAATTATGAGCTGCTGCAGCTGCTGACCTTCAACAGCCCCGGAAAGAAGTTCAGGATGGATCAGAAATGAGGTACTCTGTGCTCTAGAAAAAACTGGCAGAACAGGTCTTCAGATAGTTAGATATTTTCAGGAGATGATTTTATGAGCCCAATTCTTGCATCTCCTCATATCTAGAAAAGTGATAAAATCCTTCACGGCTATTCCTGGCATTCTCCTGCATGTGGGTACGCTACACTTGGTAAAAGGGACCCAGGCACCGGAGAAAGAGCTACTGTACAGGATGAGGCCAAAGATTCTGGAGCTAGGGGTAAGAGTAGAAGCAAGGCCTCCAAGGAATCGGGAGATATGCATTGTAAATCTGTATGAAGCCACTGGTTTATAGAATATTCTTCAGTCACATTTGGAGACTAAAATTCCACATGATGGCGACATTTTCCTATAAAATTAATGGAAGTAGTCACCTTGAGACTTTGAAGTGATTTCTAATGTTAAAAGTGTTTTATTTGTTGCTAAAAAGTCAGACAGTAAAGGCAATAATGTTAAGGCTGAGAAGACAAACCTGGGAAGGGCTTTATCTGCATATGGTTCCCTAACTGCTTGGGAAAAAGGTGAGTCAAGAAGCTGCATATTTCTGTACAGAGAGGCAAATGATGAGAAGACCCCTGGTTCTATGCATGAAAGCAAGCTCCAAGGTCTATGTGGAGTCAGGATGGATTCAACTCAGGTTGTCACATTAACTGATTATAACAATTGCACTAAGTGATACTTGAGATGCTGCACTGTGTTTAGTCTTTCCTTGTCTGAGGCAGTAGCAGTACATATAAAATTCCCATCAAAAAAGTTAAAAAAAATACACAGTTTTAATCTCAGAAAATCTCATTAAAAATCTCAGGAACTCTCATAAAAAATCTCAGGAATTGTCTTCCAAAAGTCAGTTTGTATAAATTAACTGTGGGAGATACATAGCCAATTTTTATAAAAGATTAAGTCTCAGAAGAGCTAACTTACAAAATCTTACTTTGTTTATAAGATAGAATATTTCATCTGAGTTGCTTGGCTGTAGCACTTGGGTCAGCTAGGTCAACTGGGGACTAGCTCCTCTCTAAACAAAACAAAATCCATGATCTTCAAGGTTTATCTTTTCAAAAAATCAGCAGATGGAAAAGAGGAGCTGCATTGAACATCCTGCACAGTATGTGACTCTGAGAGTCTACAGGCTCTGCCCCATTCCGTTCTTTATCTCAAGGTAATCTATATTTTAGCTACAGCACAACTTCACAGGCTCTCTATCTAGACCTTATTCCCAAGCTCCCAGCCTATCTCCCTGTAGCATGAGCTGAAGTGTGAAAAGCACAAATGAAAATCCACAAGAAGCATAGTTTAATGTAGTATTATTATATTTTGTATTAGATTATTTAAACATCTTATTTAAACATCTTGGTTTTCTTTCTTCTAAAAATGTTCATTTTTCTGATTATAAAAGTAATAAAAGTTCATTGTAAACAGTTATAGAATACCAAAAAGTGTAAAGAAAATAAAAATGATATATAATCTCCAAACTTATACATAAACTCTATATTTCCATCAAGACTTCTATGCATCTTTTTGATGCTCAACATCACTAATTATTAGAGAAATGCAAATCAAAACTACAATGAGGTATCACTTCACACGGGTCAGAATGGCCATTTTCAAAAAGTCTACGAACAATAAATACTGGAGAGTGTGTGGAGAAAAGGGAACCCTCCTACACTGTTGGTGGGAGTGTAAATTGATTCAACCACTATGGAGGACAGTATGGCGTTTCATTAAAAACACTAAAAATAGAGCTACCTTATAATCCAGCAATCCCACTCCAGGGCATATTTCTGGAGAAAAGATACATGAAAAGATACATGCACCCCAATGTTCACTGCAGCACTATTTACAATAGCCAAGACATGAAAGCAACCTAAATGTCCATCAACAGATGAATGGATAAAGAAGATGTGATACATATATATTAAATAGAATATTACTCAGCCATAAAAAGGAATGAAATTGAGTTATCTGTAGTGAGGTGGATGGACCTAGAGTCTCTCATACAGAGTGAAGTAAGTCAGAAAGAGAAAAACAAATACTGTATGCTAACACATATATATGGAATCTTTAAAAAAAAAAAAGGTTCTGAAGAACCTAGGGGCAGGAGAGGAATAAAGATGCACACGTAGAGAATGGACCTGAGGACACGGGGAGGGGGAAGGGTAAGCTGGGACAAAGTGAGAGAGTGGCACTGACATATATACACTACCAAATGTAAAATAGATAGCTAGTGGGAAGCAGCCGCATAGCACAGGGAGATCAGCTCGGTGCTTTGTGACCACCTAGAGGGGTGGGATAGGGAGGGTGGGAGGGAGATGCAAGAGGGATGGGATATGGGGATATATGTATACGTATAGCTGATTCACTTTGTTATACAGCAGCAACTAACACAACAACGTAAAGCAATTGTACTCCAATAAAGACGTTTAAAAAAAAAAAGGAAAAAAGAATAGCAGAAAAACAAAAACAACAAAAAACAAAACAAAACAGAAAAGGAACGAAATTGGGTCATTTGTAGAGACGTGGATGGACCTAGAGATTATCATACTAAGTGAAGTAAATCAGGCAGCGAAAGACAAGTATCATATGATATCACTTATATGTGGAATCTAACAAAAAATACAAATGAACTTCTTTACAAAACAGACACAGACTCACAGATTTAGAAAACAAACTTATGGTTACCAAAGGAGAAAGGTGCAGGGGAGGGATAAATTAGGAGGTTGGGATTAACAGATATACACTGCTATACATAAAATAGATAATCAACAAGGACCTACTGTATAGCACAGGGAACTCTACTCAATACTCTGCAATAACCTATATGGGAAAAGAATCTGAAAAAGAATAGATATATGTATATGTATAACAATCACTTTGCTGTACACCTGAAACTAATATAACATTGTAAATCAACTATACTCCAACGTAAAATAAAAATTAAAAAAAGACTTCTATGCATCTTTTTATTTTACATTGCTGAGATTTTATATATGTATAAAATATATATGTTTTAAATATGTGTCCTTTTTTTTTGAAATAAGCAATTTTATTTACTTACCTCCCCTCCTTTCCTTTTTTGCTCTCTCTCTATTATAAGTTCAGCCCTTCTTTTAGAAATCATGTCATCCTGTTAAAGAAAGAGACATTAAAAAATATTAATGGATAATAATAAAATTACTTTTTAAAAAAAATTTATTTATCTAGTTTTGGCTGTGTTGGGTCTTCGTTGCTGCATGCAGGCTTTCTCTAGTTGAGGTGAGCTACTCTTTGTTGCAGTGCACGGGCTTCTCATTGCGGTGGCTTCTCTTGTTGCGGAACATGAGCTCTAGGTGCACCGGCTCAGTAGTTGTGGCGCACGGGCTTAGTTGCTCTGTCGCATGTGGGATCTTCCCGGACCAGGGCTCAAACCCGTGTCCCCTGCATTGGCAGGCGGATTCCCAACCACTGCGCCACCAGGGAAGCCCTAAAATTACTTTCTATATATTAATTTTTTTTCCCAAAGGGGAATAATATTTGGGCAGAAGGATACTTTCCAGAAAAGCATGTGATAGTGGTAATTATGTCACTTACATCTTTGGACCTCTGGACCTCTTGATCAGCTACTTCCCTCCAGAGGGATAAATGGTACTTGGGATCAGTCACTTTTTCTATAAACTTTAGAATTCCTTTTCAAAATGTATTACTTATTTGTTTCCTTTGGTGGAGAGGTGGATTTTGTACATGGAGAAACAGGGAAATACTTGGAGGCTGTTTGTTGAAAATGTTTGATAATCTTTCATCATATTATTAAGATGTAATTGCCTAAAGAATCCATGTGAGAAAAGCACATGTACTTTGGATGCATTCACACATATGGTGTATAGGTAGTCCTCCAGTCTTTCTAGGGGTCTCTAAATCTAATGCAATGAATGGGTCCTTTTATATGACCTTAAGGTTTGCATGAAAACTAACCAGCACCCCTTGGGTTTGGGGGCTCATTGGCTCAGGACTCTTGAAACTGGAGTCCCCTAAAATACTGGGAGATCAGAGAAGTGCCTTAAAGACATGCCCTGGGGGTTCCGGTCTAGGCCAGCAGGACTGTGCTCCTTTTATCTGACAATTACTGAGTATACATTTCAGATAATTTATGTTTTGTTGACATTCAAGAAATATTTGTAGATAGAATTCTAAAACTGAATGGAATCAAACTAATATAGTTCATGAGCCCCAGAGAGATTCTGTAGCTTTTCAGAGGGTAAGAGTTATAAAAACTCTTATTATTTCCTTTTTTAAAACCAGAGTTTTACCATAGGTGCTTTAACTGTAGAGTTATGAAAATACAGTCTCCTTTGTGTTTTCATAACATATAAGGAAACCACTGTATATACCAAAAAGAAATGCAAAGTATGTATAATAAAGCAATAAAGCACACACATATTATGAGTCTGTTTTTCCTCTGATCCTTTCACTCAAATAAGTAGTGGTCAGTGAAGTTTAACTAATTATTGCATGTCTGCCAGATGCCATCACTGTTCTGAGCACTGCACATGTATATTCTTTCATTTTCTGCTCAAAATATACTGCAAGGCGGACAGCGTTATCCCACTTTATAGATGAGTTAATAAAGTCAGAAGGTTTAATTCACATAGTATAACACAGCTAGTGTGAGGATGGTGTAAGAAACTCCCAGATAAGGGTATGAAAAAGCACATTGTATGATGGAGCTGTAAGGATGGTTTGTATTTGTTCCAACTGAGAAATAAAGTTAGAAAGAGGGTTTGGAACAGGATTGGGAGGGCTTTAAATGCCAGACTGAGGAGTTCAGATCTTAACAGAGTGACTTGACCAAAACAGAGTTTTAGGAAGATCAGGTGGCCCGAAGGATGGCCTGGAGGGCCCAGATATGAAGTCTGGTAGGACAATTAGGAGGTCATCGTAGGAGTGCTGGGTGTGAGTTGAAAAGAATCTGAACCAGGGCGGAGTTGTGGGTATGAGAAGAAAGGAGCAAATCTGCTCTTTCCTGTTCCATATCCCTAAAATCCTCAGGGCATGTGATGTCTAGGATGGGGCTTGATTGCTTTAGAGCTGCTCTGCCCAGTATGGAAGCTACAAGTCACTTGCAGCTCTATTAAAATTAAATAAAATTAAACATTTGATTTCTCAGCCTCACCAACTAAATACATTTCAACTGCTTAATAGCCACATGTGTGGCTAGTGGCTGCTGTATTGGACAGTGAAGATACAGAACATTTCCATCAGCACAGAGAGTTCTCTGAGAACACTGGTCTAGAGGTGCCAGATCCCACAAGGAGGTAACATGCAACTGTGCTTTGGTATGCCCTCTTCTTTCTTTTCCATTCTCATGTTTATAGAGCCTCTTGCCTGGCAGACACTTTGGCCCATTTTCTTCAGAGATCAGCAGCAGAAAAGGGAAGGATGTCATGCAGAATGGTGTGAAGCTTGGTGTCTTGCCACACCTCTCTCCTGACTTCCACAGTTCTTGGATGGCTGAGAGATTGGCTTTGATCTTGCGTGGGACAGGGATGGCCTGGGACATGTAATCTTAGTGTGGTGGAGCAAAGGGATGGATGGCAATGTCCTTAGAGGGATTTCCTCTGGCAAGATGAAAAGATGAAAAGAACTTGACAACTGTGTCTGAGCAGTGACAGAGGAACTTCATGGTTTTAACACTTTGTGTATAATTTAATAAGTATCGAGTTGTGATAATGTATTCAGTAATTTAAGTCACAGTACCTCAAAACTGGAATTAACTGATTAGCTCTCTGACACTAAAGAGAGCTTTCTTCCATACTCTCCCTGCCAAATGTCCACTCAGTCTATGCTTATCTATTGCCAAGTAGCTCACTGCCTTCAGTCTTTGTTCTTTTTGGAAAGTCTTACTAATAATGAAATACATCTCCCTGTACCTTCCTCCTACCAATGGTGCTTCTTTCCCCTGTGGCCACATGGAACAATGACATACTCTCTTCAGTATCAAAGACCGTCACATAATTTAACACTGTTCTCATGTCCCATCTTGGTCTTCCTAGTTCCAGATTTGAAAGCCCTATTCTTTCTACTCAATCCAGATCTATAAATGTGTCCTTTCAAGACATGTCATACATATGGAATGAATCATAGAGTATGTACTATTTTCTTTGCCTGGCTTCATTTACTCAGTATAATGATTTTGGTAGTCATCCATATTGTAGGGGGTATCAATAGTTCATTCATTAAAAATACTGAATACTACTCCATTATATGAATATACTATTTGTTTATTTATTATTTTTCCAACTTTATAAAATTGTAAGATATTTAAAGTATATGTTGTGAAGATTTGATATGTATACATTGTGAAAGGACTCCTCCCATTTAGTTAATTAACACATCCATCACCTCACATATTTATCTTGTGTGTGTGACAACATTTAAGTTCCACTCTCTTGCCAAATTTCAATTATACAGTAGTACAGTATTACCAACTATAGTCATCACGTCATACATTAGCTCCTTAGGTCTTATGCATCTTATAGCTGAACTTTTGTACCATTTTATCAACTTCTCCCCATTTCCCACACCTCCCAGCCCATGACAACTACTTTTCTACTCTGTTTCTATGAGTTTGATTTGTTTTTAGATTCCACATACAAGTGATTTGTTTTTAGATTCCACATACAAGTGATACCATGCAGTATTTGTCTTTCTCTGCCTATTTAACTTAGCATAATGCCCTCAAGGTCCATCCATGTTGTTGCAAATGTCAGGATTTCCTTCTTTCCCATGGCTGAACAACATTCCATTGTGTGTGTGTGTGTGTGTGTGTACATACACACACCACATCTTCTTTTTCCATTCATCTGTTGGCAGACACAGGTTGTTTCCACACCTTGGCTATTGTGAATAATGCTGCTGTGAACATGGGAGGAGAGATATCTCTTTGAGATAATGACTTTGTTTCCTTTGGATATATATACCCAGAACTGGGATTCCTGGATCATATGGTAATTCTATTTTTTAGTTACTTGTGGAACCTCCATACTGATTTCCATAGTGGCTGTACTAGTTGACATTCCTACCAACAGTGCACAAGCGCTCCTTTTTCTCCACATCCTCACCAGCATTTATCTCTTGTCTTTTAGATTTTAGATACCCTAACAGGTGTGAGAGGTGATATCTCATTGTGGTTTTGATTTGCATTTATCTGATGATTAGTGATGTTGAGCACCTTTTCATGTACCTGTCGGTCATTTGTATGCCTTCTTTGGAAGAATATCTATTCAGTTCATCTGCCCATTTTAAAAAATTGGATTTTTTTTGATACTGGGTTGTATGAGTTCTTTATATATTTTGGATTTTAATCCCTTATCAGATATATGATTTACAAATACTTTTTCCCATTCCCTAGACTGCCTTTTTATCTCGTTGATGGTTTCTTTTGCTGGGCAGAAAATTTTTTAGTTTGATGTAGTCCTGCTTATTTATTTTTGCTTTTGGTGTCAAATCAAAAAAAAAAAATCATTGCCAAGATTGATGTCAAGGAGCTTATCCCCTTTTCTTATAGGAGTTTTAGGGTTTCAGAGCTTGTGTTTCAAGTCTTTGATCCATTTTGAGTAGACTTTTGTGTATGGTGTAAGATAGGTGTTCAGTTTTATTCTTCTGCAGGAGGCTATATAGCTTTCACAACACCATTTATTGAAGAAACTATCTTTTCCCCATTGTACATCCTTGGCTAGTTTGTCATAAATTAACTGACAATATATGCATGGGATTATTTCTGTGCTTTCTATTCTGTTAAACTGATTTATGTGTCTACAGTCTGCTATTGTACTGAATTTTTCAGTTCGGTTATTGTATTCTTCAGCTCTGTGACTTCTGTTTGGTACTTTCTTATATTTTCTATCTCTTGAAAATTTCACTTTGTTTATGCATTGTTCTCCTGACGTTGGTGAGCATCCTTATGACCATTAGTTTAAACTCTTTATCAGATAAATCACTTATCTTTGTTTCAGTAAGGTGTGTTTCTGGCATTTTATCTTGTTCCTCCGTTTGGAACATATTCCTCTGTTTTTTCATTTTCTTTGACTCTATGTGTTGGTCTCTGCCCATTAGATAAAATAGCCACCTCTCCCTGTCTTGACAGAGTAGTCTTGTGTGGAAGATGAACACAGCTCAGGCTGGCCCCAGCTCTTGGCCATCTCTTAAGCCTTTGTACTTGTTTAAGCCACTTTCTTGTTTTTAGTGGCTCCCAGTAGTTGAGGGTGTGCCGTGACCTATCAGTGTCCCGAATGGGAGGATCACAGTCAGCATAGGCTGATTGGAAGCTAGACACTCAAGCAGCAGCTGTTTTGATGTAGGTGATGTGGGTATTTTCTCATTTGCCCAATGTGTAGGAGTCACTCAGCTAATTTCTGGATTTCTTTCAGAGTGGATTGAGTTCAGGAGGCTCCTATGTTGCCACCTTGGGTTGGAAGCCAAGGGACCCTCTCTGAATATTTACCACATTTTGTTTATCCATTCATCAGTTGATGGACATTGAGCTGTTTCTACTTTTTGGCTGTTATGAATAATGCTGTGTGAACTTCCACATACAAATTTTTACATGGACATGTTTTCATTTCTGTTAGATAGGTTCCTAGGAGTGAAATTGCTAGGTTCTCTATGACACTTTTGAACATTTTATGGAAATTTCTCAGACTACAGTTTAAGAAAAGATGTTGTAAGCTAATACCTGGATTTGTTGTACTACAGGCTAAAATGGCCTTGATGGATGGTGTCACCATTCCAGGAGCTAGTGAAAAAGTCAATGAAAATTTTAATTCTTTGTGTTTCAAGGTCTGCTCCACTTGCTGCCTCTTCAACTGTGCTCCCGTGTCTGGTATACGGATACTTTGGTGCTACCACTATCTTTAATTTTACTTGCCTTGGAGTGAGAAACATTAACATGTAGATAATCATAAAGCCCTCAAATAATTCTTAACTCTTTAATTATAAATTGTCTTAATATTTGATGAAAATGTTTTCATACTGAATGTGGTATTAAAATCAGAAAACTACATTTTTGTAAAGACCACTTTATAAATTGGATAAATGCTGAACACATTTACTCTCATGCTTTTTTTTTAACAGATACATACCTTGATTTTTGCCTTCATTTCTTTGATGAGTTTTTTCCTTTCTAATTTCTTCTTTTGTTTCACTTTCCACTTTCCAATTTGGGTAGGAAGGAGGCGATCAGAAACATCTTGATAATCAACTTGCATAAAAACAGCAGCATCTGGGAAAAACCCATGTTCCCCCAGAAACTGGACCTCGTCAGGATATCGCGGGAAACCATCTAATACAAAACCTGTGGAACTAGGTGGAAATTTCATAACTTACTTTATTGGCTTAAAATATTATATTATAAATATTGATTTAAAAATGAAAAAGTACTGATAACTCTCAACTTTACATAAGACACCCAATGAATAAACAGTTTCCTATAGTACCTTTTATTTTTTTAATATTTCTACATGCTGTTTCTTCTCCCAAATGTACTGAGTTGGATTAAAATGATAATATTTTATACTTATATTTATAGTATAAAAGTACTGTCAATCAGTTTATAGACAATTACTATTAATTAGAAGCCTATTAAAAGTTGTGAGACGATCACAGGGAAAGAGAAAATAAGTTCTCTGCTTGGGACGAGTGACCAGCCTAATGAACGTGTCACCGTTTACATAAAGAGTTTACTTGGCTGCCCTCTACCTCTTTATTGAGAATCCTTACCTTTTAGTCATTTTTCTTCTAATGATGTTTCTTTTCATGGGAAAGTTCATAACCCTCTTCCCTGGCTCCCTTTGTAACCAGCGACAATTATTAATGTTTTCTTGGCTCATGTGTAAGATGATCGTATTCAGACAGGATCATCAAACTTGCTCAAGTATGATGAAACTTTAAGAATCATGAAAATAACTTGGAATGTTAATACATTTTCATTAGGGAGTATTTATAAAAGCAATCAGACTTGGAGAACCTGGCTTGGTTTAGTTGAGAGATTTAATATTGGTCCCTTTTTGAATGAAAGTTTATCTTGTTTATCTAAAATTTGGTTTAACTATTTATATTTAAATATACATTTTCTTCTTCAAAGGAATAGGACTTTCATGAACATTTGACAGTTTCAGCTCTTAACTGTCATTTAGAAATGTTGTTTTCTTTCTAATTAAGTGGGCAAATTTACATATATTGGCCGTAAGATATGTGTTGTTTTCTTTAGAGGTACCTTCAGCAAAGTCTCTTCTGTTCTAGCTGTTACTTCTTTGTCAATGACATCTAAATCTTTTACCTCTACACCCAACCTCTCTTCTGAGTTTTGATTTAGAATTTTCAACAAGCTGCCTAGTTTCTCCATCTGAGTGCCCTTCAAGAATTATATATGCATCATACTGTCAAAAAATCATGCTCACTGTTTCCCTTCCACACAGCTCTTCCTCTGACTCACTAGTATCCAGGTGCCAAACTTCAGAGACATCCTTCAACTCCCTCTTGCTTCTCACATACAAAACCTAAGTAATGTAACTAATGTAATTAGTTACATTAGATCTCTAGGACAGATGCCTTTTTAAAACATGTTTTTTCCTGATTATAAAAGCAATAAATCTCACTATAGAAAAATCAGAAATAAAGTCATGAAAAAAGGGCAAAATTATCTGCAACCTCATATCCAAGAGGTTACTGACATTTTGTTTTGTTTCTTTCTAGTTGGTTCTTCATTTGTTCAACTTTCTATCATATTATAAATAACTTTGTATCCTCTTTTTTAACTCAACATTGTATAATAAAATTTCTTATGCTATTACAAAGTCTTCATTGTAATAAGTTTTAATGTAGTGCTAATGTTCAGCTATTTTATTTAGGCTATTACAATTTCACTTTTTACTGTTCTTCAATCCATATGCTTTTTCTTTTTTTTTTAAATGTATGATGTGAGGTCAGGAGCTAAGTTAATGAAGAACAACCCATGACTATGTTGCTGCCAGCAACATCCCTAAGTTTACTACGACTATTGATCTAATTTAGGGAACAAGAAATTAAAATTAAAGTGACTAATAATCCCACTTACTTGGTTAGGCCAGGGACTAAATGAAAGAGAGTGACCAGAGGAGGACTGGGACCTGCCAGTTATTTGAATTCTCTATGATATAGTTTCCTTATCTCCAGAATGAGAAAATAAAAGTTTCTGTCCCAGAGGGCAGTTGTAAGGATTAAGGAAATTGATATGAATAAAATATAGGAGAACATTATCTGGCACACAGTAAGTTCCATATAAGTGTTTGCTATTATCAGTACTGTAAGTATCATTTCACTTTCTTCTGGTGGATACTGAGGTAAGAGATTCTGGTTAGGAAATCGAGGTGAAGCCTTAAACTCTGGTGGCCTGGAATTCTTAGTTTGTCCTGTCTGGCGTCAGGCTTGTTCCTGGCTGTTGGTAAAGGGATGAGACTATGGACAGCTATTTAGTGGTGTGAACAACCACTGCAACAAAAACAAAGAGCGTTGCTCATCAACCAGTTATACGGGGGTTAGGTCACAACCCACTGCAGTCACCTACTGACAGCATACCCTGAAAAGAATTCAGGATGAAAAAACAGGATGAGGCACTCTGTCCTTTGGATAAACAGGCCCCTAGATAGTTAAATGCATATCTCAGGAAGAATTTCAATGACCCCAGATTCTTGCATTTTCCCATACATAGAAAAGCACTAAAATCATTAACTTGGGATATCTGTTCTTCGTGATTAGCAGCAATCTTTTACCAAGATGTATGCTTAACTACATGTATTTCCTAGCCAAGAAATTCACACATGTGTACTGGCTCCTCCCCTACCTCTTTGGAACAGGTCTTCAGAGCTACCTCCCAGGCTATAGTCCTCAGTAAGACCCGGAATAAAATTTAAACTCACAGCCCTCAGGTTGTGCGTTTTTCTTTAAGTTGACAGTGGAATTAAGTAATTGTTAAAAGACTACAAGGCAAAGAGTCTGGTACGTCATGAATGTACACAGGTTTAGAATATGGATCCTTAATCACAACTACACATTATAATCCCCTGGGGAGCTCCAATGCCCAGGTCCCAACCTCACACCTCTAAAGATTTTGATTCAATTATTTTGGGGTGGGGTCCCTGGCATCAGTATTTTTAAAATAATCCTCTAGATGTTTTTTTTTAAATTAATTAATTAATTAATTTACTTTTGGCTGCATTGGGTCTTCGTTGCTGCATGCCAGCTTTCTCTAGTTGCGGTGAGCGGGGGCTACTCTCTGTTGTGGTGCATGGGCTTCTCATTGCTGTGGCTTCTCTTGTTGTGGAGCACAGGCTCTAGGCACGCAGGCTTCAGTAGCTGTGGTTTGTCGCCTCTAGAGCGCAGGCTCAATAGTTGTGGCGCACGGGCTTAGTTGCTCCGTGGCTGTGGGATCTTCCCAGACCAGGGCTCCAACCCGTGTCCCCTGCATTGGCAGGTGGATTCTTAACTACTGCACCACCAGGGAAGTCCCTAAATAATCCCCTAGATGTTTTTAATGTGTGGAATCACTAGTTTACATGAGAGTAAAGGAGAAAATTCTTAAATTTATGTTGGATTACATTTTTAACTTTTAAGAATAAATCAAATAAAAGTCAATAAATGTATAAAAGCCTATATAAATTAAGATACCGTATCGGTTCCTTAAACCACCACTCAGAGAGAATTGCTTCAAGGATTTCGGGAGGCAATGGCTCATTTTCTGTTAGATTTAATCTGATTGCTTCTTCTTCTTCTGTAAGCTGTACTTCCTGAGGCTACAAACAAAAATCAGAAAACAAAACAAAAATTTAAAACTGTATATTAATAAATAATACTATGTTACATAGTTGATTAGGATAAGACCTGTTTTTCTCAGGTCAGTGTTTTCAAAAATATTTATGTATTTATTTTTTTTGGCTGCGCTGGGTCTTAGTTGCAGTACACGGGATCTTCGTTGCAGCATGCGGACTCTTAGTTGCAGCATGCATGCAGGATCTAGTTCCCTGACCAGGGATCAAACCTGGGCCCCCTGCACTGGGAGCACGGTGTCTTACCCACTGGACCACCAGGGAAGTCCCTCAGGTCATTTTTTATACTGTTGCTCATAAACATTTAAAAATCTGAGCTCTTTTCTTTAAACCAATATTTAATATGGTTTTAAATATTAAATGATATTTACTATTGCTAAGAGGAGTTACTAGCAATTAGCATGACTGATTTTCATACATGGTCTCAGGACATCTGTCTCATCATTTTTACTAAAACCTTGTTCAATCTATATCACACACCTATAAAGCTTAACTGATTTTTGTAGTTTATCTTATAATTATTCAACCTAGATCCTGATTAAAGGATGGGCCAGGCAGGCAGTCATCTGGACTATAATCTGTACCTGCGTCCATTTATAGGAGATCATTCGAGAAGAAAAGGGTCCAGCTGTATCAGAAATGGTTAAAAAGTGAGTGAGAATTAAGAACTTTCTCTTTATACCTCCAGATAGAAAACACCTAAGAGATATATACAAACTTTCTTATGAGGTATCATTAGAAATTAATATTTTGAGATCTCCACTGGTGCTGGGACAGATTTTTTATGATGTTAAATAGAAAATGGAGAACACGATAATGGAAAACCTTACAGTCTAGGTCAGACATATCAAATAGCATAGTCCCAAATAAATGCTATATGACACTCTTGTCAGAAAAGCTTTTCCATTTTTTATTGGAGTCATGTAAAACTCAGTATTTTATATTCTAGATGAGCAGTAAGATCTGTATTTAACAAATGGGGAGGATGACTCTTAAATGATTTTTATGGGCTATTTTTTTCTTCTTAGAAACTTTATAGAGTTTGTTTCTTTTTTTTTTAACATCTTTATTGGAGTATAATTGCTTTACAATGGTGTGTTAGTTTCTGCTGTATAACAAAGTGAATCAGCTTATATTCTTCTCCCCCAAAGAAACACCAGTAAGCACACTTATCTGCAAGGAGAGTATTAATATTCCTACCAGCTTCTTTGTATTTTCTTCCTCAATTGTAACATTGGCCTGAATTGCAAGCTCTTCAATTTCTTGTTTTGCAAATTGTTCATCCTCAGAATCGTCCTCAAATTCAGGTCCAACGTTCTTCTCAGTTTTAAGCATTAGTTTTTCTTGAAGAAATTCTTCAAACTGAATATGAAAAATGCCCAATTTTTCTGCCAACTGTCTTCCACATACAGTTTTGCCAGAGCCATGGGGGCCCAGAAGGCATATTCTTAATGGAGGAGCCTGCCACAGGGGGTGGGTCAGGGGGTTGTAGGATAGAAGGATAGTGAAGAAAAGGAAGCTTTGAGAATTTAGAAAACATAAGGCTTATTATTAACTGCCCTCCCTAAGACTGAATTATCACTTCACAAACTCAAGGATGTTTCAGCATTAGGATACCAATTAACATGATTCATTGCATCAACCATGGTCCTCAGGGATCATCAACAACCACAGAGCATCTTTTTTGTTTGTTTTTTTGAAGTCACAGAGCGTCTTGATATCAAGTGCCAAAAGGCATTTAATAAAATTAAATTAATTTTGTTTCTTTAAAAAAGCTTTAATTAAGGAAGAATGGAAAGGCACTTTCTTAGCACGATAAAAACAACAACAACAAAACCTCTCTACCAGACAAAAAGCCCATTGATACTGGAACACTAGGGGTCCCTTCATTAACTCCTGTAATCTCTGTATTGGAGATAGGGAAGCCCCAAAACCACAGAACCCACAGAGATCCAGATGTACAGATTGTCCATTGATGCTCAAATTGTCAAGAACAACGGTGAGAGCTGGGATGGAGGAGCAGGTAAATCTTTTGTGAATGTGGGGAAATGACTATGATACTGGTAGGTGACAGCAAGGAGGAGTGGGAGATGGTGATATATCTGGATGGAATAAGCCTCAAAGGGGCTGGCAGTAACGGATTTCAAGCAGCAGAGGGAAGCAAGGAGCACAGTCTCATCACCTTCTGTCCTCGTGAAGGAACAGTTCAGAGAAGAGTTTAAAGGTGCAAGTGTACCAGAGAAATACAGGAGAAAGAGGAGTCAGGTATCTTGAGGAATAGGGAAATTAAAAAAAAAGAAAGAAATTTAAGAGATTTAAGAAGATAGCAAGTCCACAAAAGAATATTTGAAAACAGAAATATCAGAGAAAAGAAAGAGATCTTAGAGATTAAAAATGTGATTGCTGAAGTAAAAAGTTCAGTAGTACTGTGAAATTCTAAGATTCCCCAGCATGAAAAACACATGATTTCAGATTAAACATGTACCATGTGTCCAGTGCAATGAATAAAAAAGATTCTGGACAATTTTAAGAACACAAGATAATGAAAAGAAGCTCTTAAAAGCTTTCAAATATTTAAAAAATGAAGCTGACTTACAAAGAAATTAAAATCAGCCTAGTGACACTGGATGCTACCTCACAATAAAGCAATATCTTTAATATTCTAAAAAGGAATGATTTTCAACCTAAAATCTATGTCCATCCTAATTGTTAAACATATATGAGAACCAAATGATGACATTTTCAGATATGAAGAAAGTTAGTTGAATATGTGTTTCAGCAAAACAAGGGTTTGAAAAACCCACAAAAGCAAGAGAAAGACATGATGTAAATATCCATTGATTTTGCCACCAAGCATTTATTCACTCTTCTGTTAACCTTATCTGGATTCCCCCCAGGAGACCACCCTTCATCACTCTCAGTTTATGTGCTTCCAGTGGAACTGATTCCATCATTAGTTAAAGAATTGGGCATGACATGAAAAGATGCTCAACATCACTAATCATCAAGGAAATGCAAATCAAAACCACAGTGAGATACCACCTCACACCTGTCAGAATGGCTATTGCCAAAAAGACAGGAAACGACAAGTGTTGGCAAGGATGTGCACTGTTGGTGGGAATGTAAATTGGTGTAGCCACTATGGAAAACAGCATGGATGTTCCTCAAAAAACTAAAAATAGAACTTTCTCGTGATTCAGCAATTCCACTTCTGGGTATTTATACGAAGGAAATGAAAACACTAATTAGAAAATATATATGTACCACTATGTTCTTTGCAGCATTTATTTGCAATAAACAAGATATGGAAGCAACCTAAGTGTCCATCGATAGATGAATGGTTAAAAAAGATGTGGTACACACATGCACACATAATGGAATATTACTCAGCCATTAAAAAAGAATGAAATCCTGCCATATGTGACAATACTGATGGACCTAGATGGTATTATGCTAAGTGAAATAAGTCAGGCAGAGACAGACAAATGCTGTATGATTTCACTTATATGTGGAATCTAAAAATCAAAACAAACAAACGTAACAAAACAGAAACAGACTCATAGACATACAGAACAAACTGGTGGTTGCCAGAGGGGAAGGAGGTTAGGGAGATGGGTAAAATAGGTGAAGGGGATTAAAAGGTACAAACTTTCAGCTATAAAATAAATATGTCAGGTTGGCTGTACAGCATAGGGAATATAGTAAACAATATTGTAATAACTTTATATGGTGACAGATGGTTACTAGACTTATCTTGGTGATCATTTCACAATATATGTAAATGTCAAACCACTATGTTGTATACCTGAAACTGATACAATATTGTATGTCAATAAAAAAAGAACTGGTCATGTGATAAGATTTAAGTCAGTTGATGAATCACTTGAGAAAAATAATGAAAAAGAGAATGGTGAATAGTGAAAATAGAGTGGTGTGAAATTATGTAGGTGCAGTCTCACACCATACTTTTGGATCACATCTTAAATCCCTCAGTGATGAAACTGCTGAAGTGACACCTCATTCATCCACAGGTTAAACCTCTGGCAAACAGAGCTGTGTGGAATTCAGAGCAAATAAGTAGCTAGGAAGTGAAGGGATGTAGATACATGACGATTTGCAGAAACAGTGTGGACTCACCATTAAGATTTCAGGCTTTTGTCCACAGGGTTATGAGTAAAACAAGGCAATAGATCACAAGTAGTGAAACAGACTGAGAGGAAAACAAAACACCAAAAGAAGACAAAAGGCCACATTCCTACGTGACTCCCATCACCAGCAGGGCCAGGGCACAACCATTGGCATACTTCAGTCATCCCTATGGGATGATTTAGGTCCATGAAAATGGCCCAAATTATCCAGAAGAGTTTAAATTGTGTTTTATAAGTTCTGTTTAACAAGGCATTAACGTTACTGAAAGTTGTGACAGTGTATTGTGATTTATATATTTTGATCTTGTAATCCCATTCTAGGGAATTATACTAATAAAATAATTAAGAGAAACAAAGGATCATATGCCCAAAGATTTCCTAAGTACTATTTCATATCCACAATGGCAAAATCACACTATAAAAATTACTGTGAAAAAATGTCTAACAAGAAATTAGATGTTAAAATGGTATGTCAAAATGATTAGGCAATAAAATAAATCCAACAAATTTACAAGCAGTAAATTCAGCTGTGACTTTCTACTTCAGCTAAAAAGATATCATGGTTGGTCTGACACAGGCATTACTGAAGAAATCGAAATAGATAATTAGATTATGTTATATTCCAAAAAGTTGTTCTTGGAACCTAGATATTTCCATACCATTATATTAGATTGGGGACTTCACTACTGAGTAAAATGGTGGAGGTTGGTAATAAGTCCCTAAAAAAGTACGCAGGAGTGATCGTCAGCATGGGAATATTGTTTTCACCTTTAATGGTTCATCGTGAGCCACATAATCCTCAGGTTGCTCCAAAAACTTTTCTTTAGCCTCAGGACTTGAAAAGTAATAGATCTTTTCTCGATATTTAGCTGCTTCTTCTGTGCTGCCTGGTTGTAGGATGAAGTTTTCTTTGAGAGCCACTGGACAAAAGTGCTTTGTATCTCCCAAATGCCTTCTCTTCTCTTTAATTCTATCTTCATTCTAGAAATATTATTCAAAGTTTGGAGAACACTATTAATGCATTATTCATGTAATACTAAAGAGGGAATGCAACTTGAATAGTATTTAATCCATAACGATATCCATTTAAAACAATCCACAAAAGACCAGTTCTTATACTATTTAAATTAATCAAAAAATCAGGTTCTCATATCCCTCTGAGTTCACATCCCAGACGTCTTTATTTTATAAAGAAAATGAAGCAGCACTGAGAATGAAGGCGTCCCCAGTCCTCTACAGACAAATGTATAATAAAAACCCCCATAATGTGCTGGTGCAGGGTCACTGTCAGGTCAGTTTCTAAAATAAAATTATTTCCAAGAAGTAAAAGCTGAGTCAGGGTCGCAACTTCTTACCCATTGAAAATGAAATGGGAGATGCCTCAGGATTTGCTTTGTTTCCTACTCAGTGGCTATATATCAAATAATTTGGAACTATTTTATTTTGTTCAATTGGAAATGTGTAGTATATTTTATTTGTGATAGATGAAGAAGCTGTGTGTAAAGTCCCTTAAGGACTCTTGCAATTTATTTAAAGCAAAGTACATTTAAAAAATAATTTTCTGTGTTGTACAATACATGCTTGCTGTAAAAATATTCAAAACTTATCACATGCATAGAGTGAACATTTCCTCTCACCTTCTTCCTTACAATACTATATTGACACTCAGTAGTTTTATGTGTATCCTTCCAGACCTCTTTTTCTAAGTTTATCCTACACATCTATGTACAAAGATAGACACAAATTTAGGCACAAATACATTGCTTTTAAAAATACCAATGAAATAATACTTTACATGATTATTCTACAACACACCTCTTGTTTTCCCCCCAAGCAAGATATAATAAACAACTTTCTGTAAAGGAGCAAAAATAAGACTAATCTCTACTTTTCTTGTGTCATTCTTGTTCAATTTTTGTGTCAGGGTTATGCAAGCTTCAAAATGAGCTGGAAAGTATTGATGTTTTTCTATGATGTGGAAGATTTAAATAACATAGGACTTATCTAATCAACAAGAACTATCCTATAACTCCCTACAATTATTTTTGTTTGTTCAGCTTTTATCTTTCGTCCTAAGCAAATTTTAGTAATTCGTATTTTGAAAATGTTTTTCATTTTGACTTAAAAATTTATTAAAGTTGTAATTTAAAACAACAGTCTTTTTAAATCTGATTATATACCCCTTTCTATCTCAAATGTTATTTACTGCTCCTTCTTTTTACCTCATTCTACTTGCCAGAAGTTTGTCTATTTTATTGCTCTTGTCAGTGAACCAACTTTTCATTGTTTTTGAAGTTAGGACTACTGTTTTTATTCGGTTTTGTTTTCCTGTTTCATTAATTTTTGCTTTTAATCTCCTTCTTTCTACTTTCTTTTGGTTTATTTTGTTATGCTTTTACCTAGGTTCTTGAGTTGGATGCTTAATTAATTTCTCCAGTCTTTCTTGTTTTTCAATAAATGCACTTAAAGTAAGGTTGCCGGACTTAGCAAATGAAAATGAAGGCTCCCCAGTTATATTTGAATTTCAGTTTAAAAAAATGTGAGGTAGGTGAGTGGTGGGTGACAAGGTTGGGGGGTCTTTTTGGAGCAAGGGATTCTGGAAAGATGGTGATCTAGAGACTCTCTCTTCCCTTCTCTGCCACCTCCTCAGTGGTAAATAGCTGCTGGGGCAGGTGGCTGGTAACCATGGACGTGAGGGGAGACAACTGTACAACACTCTTTACCACTATGAGGGGGACGAGTACCTGGAGACAAACAACAGAGGTACAAGAGCATTAAGATGCCAAGTCTTCGGAGGAATTTTGCCTGTAGAAATCTGTGGATTTCCTGGGGGAATGTTAGCATCAACAACTACCACCCAGGAGTGTTTGTAGTCTCTGTGGCCTGCAAGAGACCAAGAAGGAGCTGTATGGGTGGGAGGAGTCCTCCCTGACCCTGCATCTGGGTAAGTATGAGGAATCCAGGTAGCTGAGCTTGTCTCAGGCCTCAGCAACAAAATAGGTGACCTATCTGCTGCTATGCTCCTGACCGATGGAGAGAAAAGTCACTTTGCCTTTCATAATTTTTGAGAATGTTGTCACCTAAAGCACTCCAGCAACAGTCCTGAACTCCACTGAGCCAAAAAGAAAAAAAGAAAGAAGAAAGAAACAAAGAAAACAACCAACCGTCTCAGGAAGCCTGGCACACACTGCAAGATTAGTCAGATCAAACAGACCACAAAACTCTGCAACAAAGGCAGGGAAGAAACCCAATCTCAGAGTAGAAAAATGATGGAGACATTTACAGAGATTCATGTAAACACTAGAAAGAGTTCATGAGCACCAATAAAATATGTAAATGAGCTGAGGAAGAGAGTGAGCACTTGTGGTGGAATCTGGCCCCCTAAGATCCCCAGAACCTGTGAATATGTTACCTTATGTGTGTGATTAAGCTAAGGATGTTGAGATGGGAGGATCATGCAGGTGGGTCCAATGTAATCACAGGGTCTTTATAAGAAGGATGCAAGAAGGTCAAAGGCAGAAGGAGATGAGAGGATGGACAGTAGAGGTTGAAGTGATGAGTTTTGAAGATAGGGAAGAGGCCATGAATCAAAGAATGCAGATGACCTCCAGAAACTGGGAAAGATAGGGAAAGGCTTCTCCTCTAGAGGAAGGAACATAGCCAACACTGATTTTAGCCCTCTAAGATCCATTTCAAAATACTGACTGTGAGAACTGTGCAATAATTTGGTTATTTTAAGCCACCAACTTTGTAGCAATTTGTTACACCAGGAATAGGAAACTAATACTCCACTCTAGAGACCCCAATGAATGTCTTAAATTAGAAGGCTGAGCGTAGGACAAGTCTACACATATTTGAACAAACTCTACAAATGTAAGAACAAAAAAGTAAGAGATGGAAAACTTGAGGGAAAAGATAAGATATTTGGAGGATAGATCCAAGAGACCTAACTGGTATTAAGTATTGTGCAAGGAAAAAATGGAAGAGATGGAGGAGAGGCAAGAATTAATTTGCCACAAATAGAGAAAGAAATAACCTCAGATTTAAACACACGCCAAGCGCAGGCAGAACTGATGAGGAAAGACAAACACCTGGTCACACCTTGATGCAATTTCTGATTTCTGAAGCAACATTAGAACTGTTGTTTCTTTTTCTATTTGTGTGGCAAAAGCGAAATATCTTTGTTGTTGATCTTTCCTGTTGTAAAAACACTGCATCTCGAATGTTAAAAAATCAGACAATATAGGTAAGTATTTACAAAATAAAAATTACTTGCGAGTCCATCACTCAGAGATAACCACCATTAACACATTCAACAGCTTGACTGAGGTATAACTGACATTAAAACACTTATATACTTAGTTTATAATTTGATAAGTTTTGACATATGTTTGATCCATGAAACCATCACCACAGTCAAGATAATAAACAGATTTGTCAACTGCATAGTTTGCTCCTGCCTCTTTGTAATCCGTCCCTCCTGCCCCTATTTGCCTCCTATCTGCCCCATCCCCAGACAACCACCGCTCTGTTTTCTATCACTATAATTAGTCTGCATTTTCTAGAATTTTATGTAGGTGGAATCACATAGTATGTATTCTTTTTTGGTCTGGCTTTTTCTCTTAGCATAATTGTTTTGAGATGTATCCAGGTTGGTGTCTGTATCAGTAGTTCTTTTATTTGTTTTTATTTTTGTGTGTGTACTATTCCAGGTCTAATTATTCCCCGTTCCTAAGACTAGACTCTTTTTAGTATACTACCCAATGCCCTGTGAATTATGAGGTTTTTCCAGTCTAGTTGGTGGGAATAGGCATTATTTCTGGCTCTCTGTGAGATCCAAGTACTGGTCCCACTAATCTTTGGTACTTCCCAAAGTAGTTTCCTTACATGCGAAGCTGATCAGTGCTCTGTTGAATACTTGAAGGGGCTGCTCTGCAGGTGTCCAGAGCTCTCTCTGTGTACAGTTCTCTCATCTCTGGTCCCTTCCCTTCTAGCTGCTTCGGTCTCCAGGGGTTCTCTGCTCTATCTCCTCCAATCCTCCAATCAACGAGTCTGGCTCTGTCTGAGCCCCTACTCCCTGTACCACAGTCTGGACAAGGTACATGGCCTTACAGACAGGAAGATGGGGAAATTGTAGGGTGCACTTCATTTATTTCCCACCTCTCTGGGATCACTGTGCTTCACTGTCTCATGTCAATGTCTTGAAAACTGTTTCATGTATTTATCCTATTTTTCAGTTGTTTCAGGCAGGAGGGTAAATCCAATCCCTTTTACTCCGTCTTTCCTGGAATGACTGTTAACATTTGAGTACATATCTTCCCAGAATTTTTATCATGAGTTAGTGTACATTTTTTTGCTTTTGTCCGTATAGCACCTTTCTATCCCTTTTCAAGTAACATGACCCTTCTCCCTCTTCTCATGGAGAACCACTTCTTCCACATTCAAGGTTCTCAAATGGACCAGACAATCACAGTAACTCGTCACCTTATAGCCACTGAGTGCATGTGACTGAGGTTGGCTCAATCATATACAAAGTCCTCTAGTTACTATGATTAATAGGGGCAACTTGACTGAGCTGGGAGAAGTGAAATTCTTTCTTGTGATTTTTCCAGGTGGATTTAAAGATAGAGTGTTGTCTTTCTTCCTAGATCAAAATTTCTAAGGATGTTCTCCCAGAATTCCTGGCAGCCATGTCTGCCTTATTTGGAAGAAGCATCTTCGCAGATGTAATTAAGGATCTCAAGGTGACATATCATTGTTCATTATCCAGGTGGTCCCTAAATCCAATGACAAGTGTCCTTATAAGAGAAGACACGGAAGAGAGGCCATGTGCAGACTGAGGCAGAGGCTGAAGCCAACACAGAGGCAGCCACAAGCCAAGGATTATCTGGAGCCACCAGAAGCTGGAACAGGCAAGGAAGGGTTCTCCCGGGAGCCTTCAGAGGGAGCATGGTCCTACCTACCAACACCTTGATTTCAGAGTTCTGGTCTCAAGAACCGTGAGAGGATAAATTTCTGTTGTCTTAAGCCTTCGAGTTTGTGGTGCTTTGTTTTTTTTTTTTTTGGCCGTGCCACGCGGCATGTGGGATCTTAGTTCCCCAACCAGGAATAATCGAACCCATGCCCCCTGTAGGGGAAGCACGGGGTCTTAACCACTGGACCGCCAGGGAAGTCTCTGTGGTACTTTGTTATGGAAGCCTTTGGAAACTAATCCTGCAGGTAAAACTGATCTGTGTTACGGTAAATTAGGAAGAGTGGAAGTGAGGAAAAGACACTATATTATCAATGAAGACCATACTTAAAAATTTAAGTTTTGAATATTACAGACAGCTTGAGAACTGTCTGCAGATACAAGAAAGACACCGTGTTCCTGCAGACCAGAGCAGGGCACAGAAGAAGAACGGCAGAAGAAGGATGACTGAGAGGAGAGAATCTGAATATTAGTGGGACAAAACCCACATCCTTTAGCCACCCTGACTGAACGTCTCAGCAGTTCCTTAGGATAAAGTACTGAAAGCTGTTAGCAGAATCATGTTGTGTAACATTTGTTGTTTGACACATACATATTTGGGTTTAAGTTAAGCAACAGTAAGTTAATTACAACTGAATGTTTATCTACCCATTTTATTGATAAAGACCAGAATTAAAAGAATCACTTCCTATTTTATTATTGACAGATGCCCGAAATGGGAGGCTATCAGTTGAGAACAGTGATCAAAATTGTGGTGCCAAGGGAGAAGATTGGGGCCTAAAATGAGCTGTTCCCATTTGAGCAAACCACTCATTGTTATCATGCCTGCAGCCCCTCAAAGATGCCATTGCTGTGCTTTGTATAAAACACCCACTTCTGTTAAATCTTTTTTGTTATTAATTTTTATTGGAGTATGGTTGCTTTACAATGTTGTGTTAGCCTCCACTGCACAACAAAATGAATCAGCCATACACACACAGATATCCCCTCCCTTCTAGGTTACCACAGTGTATTAGGTAGAGTTCCCTGTGCTATATAGTATGTTCCCATCAGTTGTCTATTTTATACATAGTATCAATAATGTATGTGTGTCAATCCTAGCCTCCCAATTCCTCCACCCCACCCCTTTCCCCCTTGGTATCCATACATTTGTCCTCTAAGTCTGTGTCTCCATTTCTGCTTTGCAAATAAGATCATCTGTACCACTTTTCTAGATTCCACATATATGCGTTATTATACGATATTTGCTTTTCTCTTTCTGACTTAACTTCACTCTGTATGACAGTCTTTAGGTCCATCCACGTCTCTACAAATGACCCAATTTCATTCCTTTTTATGGCTGAGTAATATTCCATTGTATATATGTACCACATCTTCTTTACCCATTCCCCTGTCAATGGACATCCACTTTTGTTAAGTTTATAAAATATTTCTGTCTCTAATACCTATAGACGTTTCCAGGGAAAAAAATTTAAAGAATTCTTTTTTCATGGGCATAATATACTGTCTAAGTAGCCCTGGCATTTCAGAGGTCAAATGAAGCTGGGTGGAGGCAAAATGTGTTGAAAATGTTTATAAAATTGAAGATCGCTGCTTGTTTTCTTGGAGTCTAAAAGTGCCCGTTACCACTCTGGATATGTGCGCTTTCAGCGATGCGACCACGGTGAGGGAGCAGGAACAAAGACTCCTACCTCTTCCTCTTCCTCCTCCTCTTCTAGCTCCTCATCGCCTTCGGCCTCAGCCTGATAGTCTTCTGTTTCTTCATCATAATTGTCCATAGTTAACTCCCAGCCAGCATAGTGGAAAGGTTCTGTAGAAAAAAGAAGAAATAGTTGGGAAGGTATTTTTAGGATAAAAGCATATTAGCATATTACAGTAGTCAAAGATTAGGAAAATTAATTATAGGGACTGGTCTCTTAGCTTAAATGTGTATGCAAACAGGCCTTCACAAATTCTTTAAGTGACAACTGGCCAGTTTGGCCAGTGCTGTTTGTGCCTCATGGCTGTTCTGATTGGTGGGTGCCTGCACTATGACAGTTGTTAAATATTTTAAATATCATCCCTGGATATACTGACTGTTTTGCTTCACAAACCATAGGATTTAAACTTTCACAGTACTTTTAATAATATTACCTGCTCATGACAATAAATGTTATGATTACAGACGGCCCTTACTTTCCATGGTCTCAACGACTTTTTGAAGTAGTTCCTCTGGAGTTTTGTCAGCAATCTCCAAGTTTAAAACTTGAGTAAAAGAGTCACTGATTGCTGTTTCCATCTGCCTCCAGGCGGAGTAGAAAGATCTGACACTCTCTTTAATTGGCTCCATTTCAGGAACATCAGGATAAGCGTCTTCTGGAAACTCAGGTAGTACAACTTTTGAGTAAAAGTTAAAGGAAAGAAAAAAGAGCCTTCAGGCATTATATCTTTAGTCATGTTGCCAAATAACTTATACTTTATAATACTTTAAAAACACTTGAAAGAAATAAACTTAGTGTTCTAAGCAATAATATACATTTATAAATTCATATTTCAATTACACTTTGTTCCTTGTATTGGCTGTAGATGAATTATTACTTATAAATAAAATCCAAATTATTTGGATAATTAATATCAATTTCATACGGCAACTTCAACTGTTAATAAAATGTATAACAAAATTTGATGAAAAACTGTTATAAGTTGTCTAGATACACTTTTAATATAATAAGTTAGATAAATAAATATAAGACACATCAACTGGCATACGACTGACATAGAAACAAGTAGGAAGTTGGTACTATGCCTAAAATTGTAAGAGAATATGAAAAGCACTTTTATGCACTAACTACTTTTATTTCATAATCTAACCTGTTTCAGATAATTCTTTAGTTTCTAGTCCCTCTTTGGATCCTTTTGGAATTTCTGTTCCAACTGTAGTATTCTCGGTAGGCTCAGACACTTAAAAAAAAACAATCTAATAGTGTTTGAATTTTAAAACATTATTCCTTTATGAAGTTTTTGGTACAAAGAAAATTTCAAAACATAGTTTAAATTGTGTATACTATCTCTAATTGATAATACAGTTCTTGTTAGGTAAAGTATTGAAACTGAGTCCCCCTAAAACCGAGTTCCCCTGCCGAGTTTATGGTTAACCACCCTATTCAAAACTTTATTCCTTTTCTTGTCCCCTCTGACCTCAATCCTGTGCTAACTGAACTCTAATCAACCAGAGTCAGATAACATCATTAATGTACAAACTCAGGTTGTTTCTCCAGGGCAAGACCCCTGATCATGCACCCCCAGAGCAGAGACTCATAAACAGTAGGCATCCTGACACCTGAAACTACGATTAAGAAATGTCACAAGATGATGATTAACTACAGCTTCTTTGTTCTTCCCCTTTAAAAGCCCCCAACTCAAAGACCAAGTTGGAGTAGATCTGAGATTCATCTCCTACTCCCTTGCTTGGCGCCCTGCAATAAGCCCTTACTTTGCTGCAAACACCTGCTGTCAGAGTTTGGCTTCCTGTGCCGCGGGCACACGAGCACACTGCTTGGTTTCAGCAAGGCATAAAAATACATAATAGTATAAGGCAGAAAATGAAGAACATTCTTAAATACACAAAAGGACGTTGACCAGAATAACAATTGGTACATACAATTTTGACTGATGACTGTTGTTAAATATCATTCAAACTTCTGTTCACATGGCATCAAACTAGCAGTGCCTGATAGTTCTTTTAATTTCTTGAGATACCCGTAAAGATATACCAAAGGATCATAAAGTGGCAATAAAGGGCGATGATATGCCAAAGTCTCAGCTGTGGGTGTTGGTGTGGTGAAACTGAGGAGAGTCTCAACTAATACTGTTAAAGGTATAGATCAACAACTGCTTTCCTGGATGATATAAGACATGATCCACATACAGATCTAGCATAGATAGTTTCAGGGAAGGAAGGACTAATAATCTTTCTTCTCAGCCCATAGTCTCTCCTAGTTCTGAGACACAAGTTTTGTGTAGACCACACACACACACACACACACAAATTTTTAAAATATATATGTAGCCATTCTGTAATACTGTGGAAGCTGTCTTCTAAGTTAGCTAAAGTAATAGTTGGGTCCTCTTTCTGCAGAATCTGTAACGTTTAATACTCAGGAGAACAGGGCGTAGAAGGGGACAAGCCTAGGGCTGGCCTGGTGGCAGCATATTTAATTGTAAGGTGTTCAATTACCTAAAGAAAAGCATAACCCCGACAAAGAGAAGAAGAGCACCAAGAATATATAGAAAATTCTAAACTGTCTTAGCTTCTCTGGCTTAATCAGAGAATGCAATAGTTGGGGATGAAGAAGATCCAGCTTCAGTCTAGAAAAGCCATAGATGATGATACTAAATATCATAAGTTGAATCAGGGTGATGCACATTGACCTGACCTTCAGGTCTATATCTGAGTGCCTGGCAAGAAGTTTAAGTGAAGGGAGTATATGCGTGTTGTGTGTTTGTTGGGGGGAGGGGGGGTGGTTCTTATAAATACTCTATCTACCCTTCCTGTTGGTTACCCTACTCTACCTGCTCCATTCAGGGAGAAGTCAACAACAACAACAAAACAAAACACCAACAACAAGGCATATGAAAATAAGCTATAATGAAGGAAAGAGAGCATTGATTCACAGATTCAGATGAAGAGCTTGCTTCTGAAAAAGATTTCTCATATAAAGCAAAATAAAGTAAATTTTAGAAGATATGTACTTCGTACACTCAAAAAGCACAGGAGGACAACAGAGTCTGTGAAATAGGAACCAAGAGGCAAAAGGAGAGACCAACATAAGATAAAGGCAGAAATACAAGAAAGCTAGTTGAAATAAGAACACAATGCAAGAAAATCTAAAATGCAATAGCAGAATTGAAATATGCATCAGGAGAGAGGCAATAAGGAGCAGAAAATAAATCAGTGATATGGAGGATAGCAACTCTCCAAAAAATACAGAGAAAAAGGACAATGAGATGAAAACTATCAAGAAGATTAATGTGGTTGAAAAGCAATAACTATCTAACTAAAAAAATAATAAAACGTGATCCTGAAAAAGGAATCTGAAACAATAACTGAAGAAAAACATTTTGAGCCAAAGACTGTGGTATGGAGACAGGAGGACAGAAGATGCTTGATGACATCTTTACACTATCAAACCAACCCTGGGGACTTCTCTGGTGGCACTGTGGTTAAGAATCCACCTGCCAATGCAGGGGACAAGGGTTCAAGCCCTGGTCTGGGAAGATCCCACATGCCGTGGAGCAACTAAGCCCGTGCGCCACAACTACTGAGCCTGTGCCCTAGGGCCCGCAAGCTACAGCTACTGAGCCCACGTGCCACAACTACTGAAGCCCGCATGCCTAGAGCCTGTGCTCCGCAACAACAGAAGCCACAGCAATGAGAAGCCCACGCACTGCAAACAAGAGTAGCCCCTGCTCGCTGCAACTAGAGAAAGCCCACGTGCAGCAATGAAGACCCAACGCAGCCAAAAAAACAAAAACAAAAAAACAAAAAATACCCTGGACTCAGGGATGAGACATGTCCCTTATTTAATACAGTGTTTTGGCATTTCTGTTACTTGTAGACAAATGCAGTCGCAATGGATACAGATGGAATAGTCTTCCTCTTAAGCAAGGTCAGCAGCTATGCTTCTTAATTTAAAAAGTCAACCCTACCACTTACTTACTTGATAGTCGAAGCACATGATCAACCCTTAACCAACGACACTGAACATCTGTACTCCAGAATTTAAACTTTGAATTGTTTGCTACTTAAATTTGGTCAGGTTTCTGGATAATGGGGTGGCAGGAAGCGACTTGCAAAATGTTCAGTGGTTGCTCACTCCAGGCTGCCCAGCCTGGTCCTGACAACTCAACATGGTGAGGTCAGGCTTTATCTGGGAGAGATGCATTGGACTGGAGAAAACCTGATCAGACCATGGCATTGGTTTTTAGATGGCCGTTAAGGAACCACTGGTCTCAGGGACACACTATCCGTGCAGTTGGCATTATGAGCACTGCTCTTTTTTTTTTTTTTTTTTTTTATAAACTTTATTTATTTATTTATTTATTTATTTATTTATTTATTTATTTTTGGTTGTGCTGGGTCTTCGGTTCGTGCGAGGGCTTTCTCTAGTTGCGGCAAGTGGGGGCCACTCTTCATCGCGGTGCGGGGACCGCTCTTCATCGCGGTGCGCGGGCCTTTCACTATCGCGGCCCCTCCCGTTGCGGGGCACAGGCTCCAGACGCGCAGGCTCAGCAGCTGTGGCTCACGGGCCCAGCTGCTCCGTGGCATGTGGGATCTTCCCAGACCAGGGCTCGAACCCGTGTCTCCTGCATTAGCAGGCAGATTCTCAACCACTGCGCCACCAGGGAAGCCCTAGCACTGCTCTTTATATACCCTAGGTGTCTGCTGTCCTCTGTTCCTTTTCCTTGAATTACACTCCTTGTGATGGGTTCAATTGTGCCCCCCCCAAAGATATGCTCACATCCTGACCCCTGGTACCTGTGAATGTGACATGAATTGGATACAGGGTCTTTGCAGAAGTAATTAGTTAAGGATCTTGAGATGAAATCATCCCAGATTTAGGGTGGGCCCTAAATCCAATGCCTGGTGTCCTTGTAAGAGGAGAAGACACACAAAAACAGACACAAACACACACACACACACACAGAAAAAAAAGGCCATGTGAAGATGAAGGCAGAGATTGGAGTGATAACAGCTACAAACCAAGGAACACCAAGAACTGCTGGAGTAACCAGAAGCTAGGAAGAAGCAAGGAAGGATTCTTTCCTGGAGATTTCAGAGGGAGCATGGCCCTGCCAACACCTTGATTTTAGACTTCTAGCCTCCAGAACTGTGAGAGAGTAAATTTCTGTTGTTTTAAGCCACCAAGTTTATGGTAGCTTGTTAAAGCTATCCTAGGAAACTGATATATTTCCCAATAGCCTACTTGAAAACAAGCATTGGAGAGCAACGTGGAATTTAGTGAAGATTTAGCAAGGGAGAGATGGAGAGACTTTATTCCACACACCCTGTGACAGACACTGGTGGTAATTCACCCAGACTCTGTGTTCCTCTTCTTCCTTCCTGGCAGACCTGTGTTTTTGTTCCAGTGTTTACCCTTCCCCACATGGCTGAGGGAGTGGGACCCTCTCTCCAGCTCCAGGAATTTATCCTGATTGGTTTAAGCCCCAAATGCTGGTTCCTTTCCTTCTTATATTTGGGGAGGGAATGTAACTATTGATTTTGAGAGCGTTAAGATTCAGTTTCACTTAATTTGAATTAGGAATCCTGAGCTCTGGTCTTTTCAGAACTTACATAAGGCAGATGAGGAAAAAATCTCTAAGTGCTAGTCTGGTAATGATGATTTTAAAGCATCAACTATGAGGCAGACTCTCTGCTGGGTGCTTTAAAGAAATGTTCTTATCCCTATAAAAACTCTGCTAGGTAAATCTTCCTAGCCCTGTTTTACAAATGAAGAACTTGAGGTGCAGAATAACTCTATAACTTGTCATATAGCAGCCAATGTGAAATTTTTTAAATGTTAATGAGATCAGATTGACCACTTGCACTTAGAGAAAACTCCCATCTCCATAAGCCTCTGGCCTCTGCTTTGCTCTCCAATTTCATCTCCCACCTCCCTCTTGCTCACCATGCTCCAACCACATTCAATTTCTTCCTTGACCATGTGAAGCTGTGCCCACCTCTGCGCCTTGGCATTGGAGGGATCTTTGCCCAGATCCTTTCAGCGCTTTTGTCCTGCCTCAAATATCATCTCAGATGACACTCTTTCTTGACCATAATGTTTAGTGTTGCCTCTTCCAAACCACCCCCGTGGTCTCTACCTTGCTCATTCATTGAACAAACACTTATTGAGTTCCTACTATATCCCAGGTACTGGTTTAGTGTCTTCGTAAATTTTTCTTAACTTAACACAATCAGAAATTATCCTAGTTATTTACTTGTTTATTCTTGTTCTTCACCCCATAGAATGATGGCTTCTTGAGGGTAGGGATCTTGACTGTCTTGGTCACTGCTGAGTCTGTGCTACCTAGGGCAGTGCCCGTTGCTTTGCACGGCACTTAGAAGGAGTTCAGTAAATACTTGTTGAAGGGATGGATGAATTTCCCGATGTTTATTACTAGCTGACTCTATTACATGTCCATGAAGTGCTTGGAATGAAATACTGTGATTTGAGCCAATGGTTACTCTAAGCTCATGTTCTTGCATGTAATTGGCTATACCTAACCAGTACATAAAGAAAGCAAATTGGGAATGAGAAAAGTGATTAATCAGCCTCGGAATGCATAGGTTATTGCCTTTTAAAGTGTCGATTCTAAGCAATACATGTGTCATTCCATTCTAAGGCTAGAGTGACCACAGGATTGAAATGAGACTTCAGTCATCTTATTTGACAGAGATAATAATTATCTTGTGGCCCAAGACAGAAGTCAAACTTCAAAGGAAAAGATGTGTTCCCAAGCATGAGATATAAAAAGCCTGCTTTGCGTATTTGTTAGTTTCCTGTAGCTGCCAAAACAAATTATCACAAACTTGGTGGCTTAAAACAACAGAAATGTATTCGTTCACAGTTCTGGAGGCCAGAAGTCAGAAATCAAGGTGTTGGCAAGGCTGTGCTACCTCCGGAGGTTCTGGAGGAGAATCCTTTCTGCCTCTTTGACCTTCTCCTGGGTACTGTCATCTCTTGGCTGGAGTCTGCATCACCCAATGTCTGCTTCCATCTTCAAATTGCCTTCTCCTCTGTGTGAGAGTCTAATCTCCCTCTGGCTCTCTCTTATAAGGACATTTATGATGGCATTTAGAGCCCACCTGGATAATCCCACATAATCTCCCCATATCAAGATTCTTAGGAACTTCCCTCGTGGTCCAGTGGTTAAGAATCCGCCTTCCGGGGCTTCCCTGGTGGCGCAGTGGTTGAGAATCTGCCTGCCAATGCAGGGGACACGGGTTCGAGCCCTGGTCTGGGAAGATCCCACATACCACGGAGCAACTGGGCCCGTGAGCCACAATTACTGAGCCTGCGCGTCTGGAGCCTGTGCTCCGCAACAAGAGAGGCCGTGATAGTGAGAAGCCCGCGCACCGCGATGAAGAGATGGCCCCCACTTGCCACAACTAGAGAAAGCCCTCGCACAGAAACGAAGACCCAACACAGCCATAAATAAATAAATAAATAATAAATAAATAAATAAAGACTTTCTATAAAAAAAAAAACAAAAAACAAAAAACAAAAATACTCCGTACCCTCATACTGTATTAAAAAAAAAAAAAAAGAATCCACCTTCCAATACAAGGGACGTGGGTTCGATCTCTGGTTGGGGAACTAAGATCCCACATGCTGCAGGGCAACTAAGCCCGCTTGCCGCAACTACTGAGCCCATGCGCTCTAGAGCCCATGCGCCACAACCAGCGAGAAGCCCGTGCGCCACAACAAAGAGCCTGTGCACCACAACAAAGATCCCGCGTGCCGCAACTAAGACCCTATGCAGCCAAACAAACAAACAAATAAATAAATATTAAAAGAAAAAAAAAAGAAAGATTCCTTAGGGCTTTCAAAGCCTCATTAAAACAAAACAAAACAAAAAATTCTTAATTTAGGGAGTTCCCTGGTGGTCCAGTGGTTAAGACTCTGCACTCCCAATGCAGGGGGCCCAGGTTCGATCCCTGGTCAGGGAACTAGATCCCACGTGCCGCAACTAAGAACCTGGATGCCGCAACTAAAGGATCCTGCATGCTGCAACTAAAAAGCCTGCATGTTACAACGAAGATCCCATGTGCTGCAACTAAGACCCGGCACAGCTAAATAAATAAATATTAAAAAAAAAAAGATTCTTAATTTAGTCACATCTGCAAAGACCTTTTTTCCAAATAAGGTAACATCTACACGTTCCAGGAATTAGGATGTGGACACACCTTTGGCAGCCATCATCAGCCTACCACAGGGAACTCTGGATAAAGTAAAAAAAAATTCCAAAAGTAATGGATTTATGTTAGACAGGGTAGTTTCTTTTCCTTTCTCTTTTTTATTTTGGTAAAATACACATAACATAAAATTTACCATCTTAACCATCTTTAAGTGTACAGTTCAGTGGTGTTAAATACAATCACATTGTGTACAACCATCACCACCATCCATCCTCATAACTGTTTTCATGTTGTAAAACCGAAAACTCTATACTCATTAAACAATAAGTCCCCATTCTCCTCCTCCCAGCCCCTGGCAACCACCATTATACTGTCTGTCTTTACGATTTTGGCTACTTTTAAGTATCTCATATAAATAGAATTATATGGTATTTGTCTTTTGATGGCTAGACAGGGCAGTTTTAAGTGAAAAAAAAATTGCCTACTTAAGCAATTTACAGGAGAAGACTTTGTGAAAAAGGACCCTTGGATGGAAGAAGTAATCAATAGCTAAACCAGATGCAAGCCCTTCTGTGAAACAGAATATGGTTTAATAGGGACAAAACAGACCCACGATTTCACAGACGCGATTGCTTCTGGAGAAGCCCAGTCATGTCTACAGAGCTGGCTAGAACTGACCCTGAATGGAGTAGGCTCCTGGCTTTAGAACATCCAATTTAGGTTGCCTGGGGGAAATAATGAGATAAAAGGCAGTGACATTAAATTGTCCCCTAGATCTGTTACATTATTAAATACCAACTGTGAAACATTGGGGATATTGGAAATCTGGAAATATTTAATGGATATTTGTGTCATACTTAATGGATGTCAGTTTCTTTTATTTCTTTTGATATTTTATGGCCTGTTTCCTTGCAAAAGGTAGGTGGGTGGGAAGATTGTTGTCAGCCTAATTGGTTAAGTACTCAAGAAAATAATGAAGTTTCTGGGTGAGAGCTCTAGTCAATAAAGGTGTGGGATTCTTAAAAAGGAAATTGGGTATTTCATCCTGTTAGCTCTTCTGTCTGGCACAAGGTTCTGATTTTATACTTACTGTCCCATAAACCTAATGCCAATCCCTGTAGTAAAAACGATCTATGTTAAATTTAAGCTTCCTCATTGTAAAAATTCCCCTTAGTCCTGGTTCTTTTACCAGCTAACAGCAGGTTTTCAGCCCTTAATTGCTCCAGGGCTGGCATCTAGCTGCAGGTATCTGAAAACCTTTAGTTTGTAAGAGTAATTTCTAATTCAATATTAATTGTGCTCGGAAGCATTTTATGAGCCCCGCTTCCACCACAGTGAGGTACCCTATCTTGCTGCTTAAGCCCACTCTCCAGCCCTGAGAGTGACTTTCGCTGGAAGTCTGTAAGATTCCTTCTTGCCCTGCCCCAACCCACCAAACTGGACCTCTGAGGAGGGCTGGCTTCATGGGTGTACGAGCTGTGCAGTTGCTCTAGATCTCTCGCCCAGAATGGTCTCATACTTAGTTTAATGCACTTTGGTTGTCATTTTGAAATTTTTAATAATTTTATCTTTGAATTGAGTTTTGTAAGCAAAATCCAAAGGGACTCCAATGGGACAACAGGGCACGTGTGTGAGCAGAGAGATGCACGATCTGTGTCTGCCATTCTTTGCCATCTCATTCTCATGAGTGTTCCTGACGCTCCATCATGAGCATAGAATTCTAGGGGACCCACGATATGTGGGAGTAAGTGTGACTTAGCGGCTTGGGGTGGGGAGGATGCTGACAGCCCTTGAGAGACCGTGGTCTCCCTTTGAACTAGAACTTGCTCCAGGTGCAGAATGAAGGTGATGGCATTCAAAGAGACATGACCACGGAACCTCAGCACATCCCTTCTTACTCATGTTACTTTCCTGTATTAGCTAAACTGAAATGATGTGGGGCTCATAAAATGCTTCCGGGCACAGTCAGTATTGAATTAGAAACTAATCTCACAAGCTAAAGGTTTTCAGATACCTGCAGCTAGATCATTTCAGCTAGACTGAAAATGATGACACAGAAAGAAAGGAAAAGATAGGGCAACCCAGAGTTCCTTTTCCTTTCAGTCTTTCCTTAATCATTGGGAAGCTAAAAGTAGAGAGCATTGCTAGAATATATGCATATTAGGAAATGAAATAAGAAGCTGAGTTAGTTTTGTGTATGAAACTGATTTAGTATTCTGGTAAGAATAAAATACATATGCATGTTCAAGCTGCAAAATACAAATTGTGTAGTTTCAATGATTCTGCATATGAGTTAAGTGCTCTTAACGCTTGCATTTAAAAGTGGCATTGGGCAACATAAAGATGAATGGTAAAATTCATGCTAATAACTTAAAATTTTAATTTTTCTTTACTTAGAATGACATTAAATAGCAAACAAAAAGTATTATGACAAGTTAAGAGAGAGACCATGGAAGAAAAGAAAGAGCTTTATATTTTCGTACTTTTAATGGCTCTTTTCCCCTACTTTTTGAACACTGTGCCCCACAAATTATATAGCAGGCCCTGCTTCTGAGTGTCAACCCCCCAGGCAGAGCAGACTCAGCTTTCTTACCACACTTCCAGCCATGTGATGTGGACTAACCGGCTGCACTCTGGGGGCCCATCTCTCCATTCCCAGCCTGCTTCCATTTTATACCATATAAACACATATATACACACATGCACACGCATACATGCCAATGGACAAGAGTGGATTTAAGGATACGATCCCTAATAATGTCTAACCTGACTCATGTTCTGTTTCAGGGAACTCGAAAACTTCAGTCTCCTCAGCTACCGCAGGGGCCTCAGACCCTTCGTGAAGTTCAGACTCCTCCCCTTCGATCTCCTTGTCAGCCTCAGCTTCAGTTTCTTCTGCTTCTAGAAAAACTGAGAAGAAATAAATTATTTAGTTTAAGTCAGCAAATATTTAATTGGGAATGGCCCCTGGAGCATGAGGCTTAATGAGAAAGATAGATACAGTCTCTACATATTGTATCTATTAAAATGCAGTAGTAAAGGAGGATAGTAATATGCTCAGAGTGCTATGGAAGCACTGGCCTAAGGATTCATTCAAAACAGGGAAATGCATATAGCATTCCCAAATATTATAACAGTAAAAGACAGGAAACAGCCCAAATGTCCATTTAAAAGGGAATGGCTATACCTGCACTGTCTGATATGTAGTCACGAGCCACATGTGGCTATTGAGCACTTGAAATGTGGCTAGTCCAAACTGAGATGTGCTGTAAGTATAAAATACACAATGGACTTCAGAGACTTTGTATGAAAAATTCAATGTAAAAATATATCAATAATTTTTACATTGATTACATGTTAAAATAATAATTTGGATATACTGTATTAAATAAAATATATAGTTGGCTCTCTGAATCTTCAGGTTCTGTGTCTGTGGATTTGACCAACCACGAATTGAAAATATTTGAAAAAAATTTTTAGAAAGTTCCAAAAATCAAAACTTGAAATTGCTGCATGCTGGCAACCATTTACATAGCATTTACATTTTATTAGTTATTATAAGTTATCTAGAGATGATTTAAAGTATACGGGATGATGAGTTTAGGTTATATGCACATACTATGCCATTTTATATATGGGACTTGAGCATTCATGGACTTTGGTATCCGTGGAGGTCCTGGGACCAATTCCTCATGGATACCGAGGGATGATTGTAATTAATTTCACTTGTTTCTTTTTCTTTTAATGTGACTACTAGAAAATTTTAAATTATGTATGTGGCTTGCCTTTTATTTTTACTGGGCAGCACTAGGCTAGACTATATATTTTCTTACAGCTAGTTACAAATAATAGAGTATGTTGATCAGTATGTTAAAATTTAAAAAACATAACTCCAAGTTTTACATAGTTGCTGATGACAGTTATAAGAAATAAATGCATAGAAGTCTTTGAGGAAGAAGATGGGGTAAATGGTGGTGTTAGAAAACCCATCTCAATTCCCTTTAATATATTTTTTAAATTGACTGAAACAAGGTATTTTCTATGTAAAGATATGAAAAACTAAATGAGCTTGTTTTCTGGACTCTTGTGGGAATTATTCCCTCCGCTGCCCCCTGCCCAGTGAGTACCTTCCAAGAATCACATTCTAGTGGTATGAGATACCTCTGGCACCTGGATTTTTAATCTAAATTGGGGTGATTAAACACAAAGAAAAAAGCATCCTGAAGTGTCCTTATATCTTGAAGTCTGACCAGGATTGCCAAGCATGTGGCTTACAAGTATGTGAGTTGGAATGTGGTGAACCTTTTGTGTTATATGAAGGATTTATGGTGATACACACAAGGAGGAAGCATCATTTGCTGAATTCTACTAGGGTTAGAGATGAAGTTATATATACTCTACTCCAGAAACTCAGAATGTCTTTTAGCTGAGTATCTCTTACAGTAAAAAAAAAACTTATCATATACCTCCAACACGCATATATTTGGTTATCTGTAAGTTGTGTTCTTATCCACATTAGGTACATTATAAAGTGTATATATAAAATGAATTTATATAATGATGATGAAAAATGTAAAAAGCTTGAAAACTTTTTTCTAGAACCCTACTGGATATTCTGTGTTCCATGTGAGTCAGGAATGAACTGAAAAGTGTTCTAAGATCCTTGTACTATCTGTGATTTTTGATTAAGTATATGTTGTATTAATTATCTATTGCTTCATGTATATGTTGTATTAGTTATCTATTGGTTCATAATAAATTACCCCCAAAATTAGTGGTTAAAATAACAATAATCACATATTGCCCTCGCAATTACTGGGGTCAGGAATTTGGGAGTGGCTTAGTTGGTGGTTCTGGCTCTGGATTTCTCATGAAGTCACAGTGAATATGTCAATTAGAGCTGCAGAGGTCAATCTGAAGGCTTGACAGGGGCTGGCAGAGCCCCTTCCAAGGTGAACACTCAAAGCCAGAACCAAGGTCCTCCAGGAGCGGAGAGAAGCACGGCCAGAAGTCCTGACCCACAGAATTGTGTGCAGAATAAAGATAGTGGTTGTTTTACAGTTTGGGGGTGGCTGGCTGCACAGCAATGGAACACTGAAACAGACTTTCTTCACTCTTTTGAGCTACGGACGGCTTTGGCAGTCTGGTGAAACTTATGGATCCCTTCTTAGAATAATGCTTTCAATCTCATAAAATAAAATAAGAAGCCAATTATACTGAATACAGTTATAAAGATATCAAAAAATTTTTTGTGGTATAGGAAATGCGTGCATCTTTGCTAATGCATTAAATAACAAGAACTAGCAACTGGTTGAATACCATAATTTTGGAATAGTGACACGCATAAACAAGACATCTGAAACTGGAATGGGATATGAAAATATCTTTGTTTCTATTGGTGACAAAGTCAAGGTGCTGCTAATACTATTGTGGTTTGTAGCCTATATTAATTATTAGGTGAGTAAAATACTAAATTTCAGTTAAGGGTTAGTAAAAAATAAAGTTAAAATTATTTCCCCATTCAAATTCACAGACCTCTGAATTTTATCCCCAGGTTTAAAACTCCAGTCTTAAAAGAAATTTTTAGAGTAAGTTCTTCTATAATGGAGATGGAAGTTTAAGTATAAAGACAATGGGTATAGTAAGAGTTTAGCTGTTTTCTCAACTCCTACAGGATCCTTTTAATAGAAGTAATTCCAACAGTCATGTCACCTGTGACTAGCGCAACCCTTTTAAGACATGCTGCACATGCTGTCCTACTGTGTACCCCTCTTACAGGGTGGATGAGTAGGTATCTGTGTCAGGATTCCTTTTCCTATGAATCCAGTACTGCTGTGACCATATAATTTACTATCCAAATTGGAACACTATGAGAATGAGAGGGGGGTCAAACAAATACTTCAGGAACCTGGGCATGAACCTGGACTCTCATGGGCAAATTGGGAAATATGGTCACCCCGTCTATGATTCACTGGAAATACTGCAGCTGTTGGCAGTCACAATACAAAATCAAATGGCATATTATTAATCATATAATCTTATGTTTGCCTTTTGCTTTCGCATTCATAGCTTCCAATAGCTTTTGATTTTCTTCTTCTATTCTCAATGTCTCTTCTTTGGCTTTTCTGAAATGAAAAGGTCCAAAATTTAGTTATCTTCGGAAATTCAGATATCTCACAATATTATAGAATTTAAGGCTTATAATGGTAAAACTAAAGAGTAGGTCATTTATAATATTCATTATACTTTTTACTTTATAATGTAAATGTTTAATTTACTCATACTGAGGCTAGTTAGTTTTCAGAAATTTTGGGTTTTTTTTTTTGGTATGAAAAGTTGAAATATTGTATTTTTAAAACTTTGGCTATTAATTAGGAAACCTGGAAAAATTAAAAAAGGATTGTCTAACTCCAAGCTGGGATAATTTGTATCATTTTCCCTCTGATTAAATGAGAAGTGTTCACAACATAGAGTTAAATGAAAAAAGGTATAATATAAAACTATGTATAATACAAATTTACTTTTGTATTTAAAATGTATATAAATGATGATTAAAAGACAAGAATAAAATGAATCAATCAAACTGTTAATAGTAATTATCTCTGGATGGTGGCATTCTGAGAGTTTTAAATTTTATTTCACATTTTTTGCACTTTAAAAAATTTTCCATATGAATAAGTAGAAAATTTGTAAATTTACCTTTGTAACCAGAAAAATTATTTTCTGATTTATTTTCTTTTTGATATAGTAATGATGAAATTTAAAGAGACTTGGGATAAGGAAACAAATATCTGGAGGGAATCTGTTTTTCATTAGGGTTCAAGGACTAAACCTGCCTTAATGATGAAGACAGGTATAAGGAAAGTTAGTAAAATGATGGAGAAAGACAATATTTATTAAAAATTAAAACATGCATACCTTTGACCTAGAAATTCTGTATCTAGGAATTTAGCCCTCAAGTACTGGCATACTATTGCACAAAGAAGCATGTATAAGAATGTTGATTGCATCTTTAAAAATAATATCAAAAAAACCGTATCAAGTATTCACCAACAGGGGACCAGTTAAGTGGAGTAGAGCCCATTCACCTCAGCAGCCCACTCTGGGGCAGTCTTCTTCAGACTGTTCTATAGGTTGGTCATTCTCTCATATTCAGTGCTTTTTTGTGTGTTCTTTTTCCCCTTTCTTTGAAAATCTTTAATATATTCTCTTCAAAGATATTACTACACCTCTCCTCCCAACAAGCGTGTTTCTTGTTAATAGGGGGTGTTCTCTCACTGTATTCTAGATACAGTCTGTGATCCAGACTGAAGTCTTGGTGTAATTCGAGTTCTCTTTGTTCATGCCACAGACTTCTGAGACTACTGAACATTGTTTCTGCATGCCTTCCCTACTTTGTTGTGTGTGAACTGGCAATCCTTCTACTTACTTAGTCAGGTAGGGCTCTTTTGTGAGACTTTCCTCATCCAAAACCTGGGTACTGTATGCTGCTGCTAAGAATCTAAGACCTGACAAGAAGGAGGAAGAATTTTGCTGCCAGTTTCTAGCTACTTCTACATACTACTTGGATAGACAGTCAAAGACAAATGGTGATAACAGAAATTATTCTGCATTTGACTCACACATTTGGAAACTGATGTTGGAAAATCTAGAATCAGCATGTCTGTAGATATATGGCCAAAGATGTAATTCTAAATCTTGTTAATCTTATCTCTTTTCCAACCAAGTTGCAAGGCCTTTAAATGCATCTCTGACCATTTTTTTTAAAAAACTGTTTTAAATTTCATTTTCTGCAGTATATGAGAAAAAAGCAACATAGAGAAATGGAGAAAAGTCTGCTTCAACCTGGGCAAGTCTGTGTCATTAAGAAGTTTATAAAGACATAAAAATTTAGAATCAAAAGAAGTAAAAATTGATTATAGAGATAGCTCGGAAAATTCCACACAGTAAGAGGGAGGTGAAAGTTAAGAGTTGGGAGACAGTGGAGATGTCTTTTTCTTTTAAAAAAAACCTACAGATTAAATGTATTTTAAATTATCTACTTAAAATGTAGCAAACCTTCAGCCTAGAAATCACATGAACTTCGTTTTACTGTTATGTCGATAGCTTCATATGTTCTTAAATATTTGACTATTTCTCATACACTGGAAAAAAATTAGGTAATCACTTAAATCCTAGCAAATTGTAGCTCCATTTGTAACAGAACTTTTAAAAGCTAAAAGTAAATGTAATAAGTTTGTAATTATTGTCTTAATACTTTTAGTCAATTTTACAAACAATGTTATTAACTAAATTATACTTTATGTATTGTTGTGTTAAGTTCATAAAGGAATGGCCAATTTAGGTGAACAATGAACATCAAATAACAAAATCCTCTGACACACAGTTATCAGTTACCCCCCACCCCCTAACAAATACCCACCTCCCAGCTCCATAATTCCTAGAGTTTAAAGAGCTCTCCTAAATCCCAGCACAAATTGCTAATATCTGAAGGGGAAAAGGAAATAACATTTGAGAAAGCTCCTATAGGTGCCATCATTAATAGTGGGAGGTTTAATGGGTTAATATAAAGGAATTTAGTTTTTGAATGTCTCAGTCTTTAACGCTTGGAGAAGTAGGAATCTCAGTGGACAAATTAAAAATTTTAGTGTCTAAAGAGCTTGTTTCAGCACGGAAGAACAATTAGCACATTAAGTCACTCTTTCTTTTTATACTTTATTTTCCAGTCTGAAGAACTTGATAGTTAAAGTTTAGTCTTGACCCCAGCCATGAACAGATGGAAGTGTGTCCACATTTTGAAATGTTCTTCATTGCACCCAGATTAGAGAATAAGCTCTTGATGTTGAACCTGTCAATTATAAATAAGTAGTCTTGTTCTTTCCTTATGTAGAACTTAGGCTTTGGATTTTAGTCGTACCACACAAGTGTATTTTCACTTTTTATTATATTATTTCTTTCATTTGTGGATTCTAGTTAGCAAAATTATAATATTTAAGTCACAGATAAACATGGTAGAAAAAAATATCTTCCCTGTGCTCATTTTTTTACAGTGTCTTTGGAAAGTAGATACTTGGTTTAGAATGTCTGATTTGGGGCTGTGAAAACAGCCACAACTCTGTACTTTAGAGATTATGAAAGTATTTGTGAAATTACTGTTTTTCTTAGAATTAGAACTGGATCTAGTTAGTAGGCCACCGTTTTGACGCTAAAGACATTTCATAAATATAAATTGTAAGTACATATTTAACAGCTATAAGAGGTTAATTAACCCAGTTTATTGTGCCAGGCAGATTTTACCTTGCTGCTTCTTCCTCTTTTCTTTTCTTTAGTAGTTCATCCAATAACCTTTCTAAAATCTTAGAGTCAATTTCTTGTTTATTTTCTAAATACAGTCTATTAAATAAATATTTTCCTGAAATACAGATAAAGAGAACAATGTTAATTTTGAAGCTCTATAAAATATAGTGAGATATATTTTTGGAAATTAACAATGAAAAGATTATTTCGGTCTATATCCAAATATATTTTCCTTTAAGCATTTATTTAAATAGAGCCCAGATTCTTTAAGAGACCATCTTAAATCCTTTTTAAAAGGTGTATATGGGCATGTCACAAATAACTAAAACATAAAAAGAGGTAGTATAATATATTCTCCCCATGGAAATTCTCTTTTCAAATATATTTCCTTAAGAGGCAAAATGACAGAATATTCTTGGCCCCCTCATCAAAGATTAGTTGACCGTATGTGTGTGAGTTTCCTTCTGGGCTCTCTGTTCTGTTCCATTGGACTATGTGTCTGTTTCTCTGGTGGTACCATACTGTTTTGATTACTATAGCTTTATACAAAGTGACAGAATAATTAAAATTTAGTTCTGCTATCTTTATGTACTTAGTATTTCCCATTTAATGTGAAGAAGGACTAATATATAGTTTTGCCCTCAGCCTCATATATTTTTCATTTAGAAGTTACAATGCTGACTGGGATGGGGTGTTAGATTCTCAGCTCCAAAGAATAATTGTAAGGGCCTGCTGGAACATCAGGTGATCCCACACCATCTGTGGCCACCTACTCAGCGGATGGATGCCTCTTTTTGTGTACCTCTAGGTCATGAAGGGACCACTGGTGTGGTATTTGTACATAGGGAAGGTGGAGTGTTTTTCATTTTATATTTTAACTAAAAATATTATCAGCAATAAAATCTTCACTTTAAATTGACATGATAAATATTTACCAACCATTGTTTTCTGTGTCTGATAAACAGATGACTAAATCGGGTAGAATTCCTTTGTCGACTAAGACCATCCACAGTTCTTTCATAATAGGGTAGTTGTCCAGTATCCATCCTCCATATTTTGGGGCACCATAAAACCTATTCTTGTTTTCTTCAGCTACCTGTGAAAAACAGCAAACTGAAATTACCATCATATCTACCCAAGTAAAGGATGCTACCTTGATATATTACTTTTGTGGACCTTAATCAAGTATCCTTTGAGTTTTTCTGACTTTCAGAAGGAAATAAAAAGAGCCACTTAATTTTAAAAGAGAAACTTAATTTTAAAGCAATAAAGCTATAAGTTTTAAAAGTTAAGAACAGGAAGCAAAAGCCTTTCTTAAATAAATATAACAATACATGCTTACTATATGTTATTCAGTATTACAGAATCCAAATCCTGATTCAGAAGGTCTAGGGTAAGGCCCAAGAGTCTGTATTTCTAACATGCTCTCAGATGACAATGGTCCTTGGTCCACTCTTTGAGTAGCAAGGTCCTAGCCCAGTTTGCCTTTTTTAGTGACAATGCTCTTCACTTCCCTTTTGCTTTTCAGCCTTCAATGTGAAAGGCTTCTACCTGTCACCCAATAATAATAACTTCAACACAAGTATGGAGATTAGATGTGGATCTATGAATATACCAATTCTGAAGGTTTTAAACAAGTTTGTGGGCCATCAGGAAATCACAGAATATTAGAAGTCAAAGGGGAAGAAATCTCAAGAAGACTGATGTAATCCTCTGGCCTATGCAGAATTTAAGATTACCTGCTTTTTGAATTTCCATCTGAATGAAGAGTATTTTGAAAAAAAGAATTTTAACACTTTGAAATGTTTCACATAAGAGAATTGGGGGGAAAAAAGCTATAATGAAGAAGTATAAGTGAAATAAGTTAGAGAAAGACAAATACTACATGATCTCACTTATTTGTGGAATCTAGAAAAACCAAATTCATAGAAACAGAGAACAGATTGGTGATTGCCAGAGACAGGGCTGGAGGTGGGGAAATGGGTGAAGGTGGTCAAAAGGTACAAACATCCAGTTATAAGATAGATAAATCCTAGGCATGTAATGTACAGCGTGGTGACTATAGTTAATAATATTGTAGTGTATATCTGAAAGTTGCTAAGAGAGTAGATCTTAAAAGTTTTCACCACACACACACACACACACACACACACACACACACACACAAATGTAACTATGTGAGGTGACCATGTTAACTAAACTTATTGTAGTAATCATTTTGCAATATATACATATATCAAATCATTATGTTGCACATTTTAAACTAATACAATCTTATATGTCAATTATATATCAATAAAACTGGAAAAATTATAAATGGTTAATAAAAAATTTTACTAAGTTTCAAAGATATGAAAATTAAAACAACATCAACATATAATTTATAGTTTCCCTATCTCATTCAATTTTTTTGAAAAAAATTTAATGGCTTCATAGTATTTAGTCAAATGAATAAACCCTAATTTGTTTAATCATCCTCTTAATGTTAAACATTTATATAACTTATAATTTTATTATAACATTGTGATGATACGATGGACATCTGCATATATAAATCTTTGTCTAAGTATATATTTCTTTAGGTTAGATTCCTATAAAAAGTGTTTTTAGGTCAAAAAGAATAAAGGAATGAACATTTTAAAGGCTTTTTATATACATTGTCATGTTGCTTCCATAATGTCTATAACAATTTTCACTCCTATGTGACTATATCATTACAGCCTCACTAGTATGGATTGTTATAAGTTTTAAAAAATCTTTGCCAATTTGACAGGTAAGAAATTGCCTCTCTTTTTTTCATATTTTTATTGACACTTGAACATTAAAATTTTTCAGTTAACCATTTGTATTTCTTCTTTGATGAAATAATCTGTTTACGTCTTTGTTTTTTACATTGGTATTATATTTTCCTTGATTTGTAAGAAACCTTTATGAGGAATTAATGTGTCATATTTATTATAAATACTTTCCCCAGTTTGATGTTTGCTTTAAAATTTTGATTTTCATGGTGTATTTTTTAAGGAAAGGGAATCATTGTTAAGTAGCATCTTCATTGAGATTTTGCTCTAAGAGTTCTTCCACGGCATTTGCGCCTAGAGTACTTGACCATTCTAAGATCATTTCAATATCACTACATTTTCTTCTAGGTAAAAACATGCCATTTTTACATTTAACAATTAATATGGAATTAATTTTGATATAAGCTGAGAATCTAAATTGTTTTTTTCCTACCAGTTAATTTTATCAACACTATTAAATAATTCTTCCTTTCCTTTTGGGTTGTGATGTAAACCTTAGTATACACTCAGTTTTTATCTATACTGAGGTCTGTTTCTGTGCCTGCTCTGTGGTTCTGTTAGTTCTTGTATGATTATCAGGCTTATAAACCACTGTAACATCACATTTTACTAGTTTGTAGAGTAAGTCTCTCTCTGTTATACTTTGCCAGACTGTTCTTACCAAGTCTCAACTATTGGTTCTCCCAAATAAATTTTAGAGACATTTGTCAGTTTCCAAAATACATTGACATTTTTATTATAATTGCATCAAATCTATAAACTAATTTGAGAAAGATACCTTAATAAGATTTTGTCTTTACATATAAGAAATTAGTAATGACCTACTTTTTAAAAATAGGTTTCCTACTCAGAGATCATGGAAACTGATGACAGGTAGAACAGTGTCCTGCATTGGTCTCTGTTCTCTTGAAAAAGACAATCTGATATGAGCTTTGATGTTAAAATCTCATGTGATTTAAACTCCCCCACAATCCCAGACTCACAGCTTACCATCTATTGACACTACTCATATTCCTACATCAGAAGTGTTTTAGTAGTACTCCCTGTAGATTTGTATCCTCCAGAATAAACTCTGGAAAGAATGGAGCAAATTATCAGTGAAGGGCAAGGATGGGATGTTCACAGTGCTAAAGACATCCCTGACTTGGATGTCTCCTCCTTTGGGATGCTCTGTCTCACCTCCCAGGACGAGATAATAGCCTTGACCTTCGTGACATTCCTATACCTTGTACATATCTAGTTACCACTTAGCACATGATAGTTAATTATTGGATTCTATGTCAGCCTTCCCTACCTGACTGATAGCTCCTTAACGGAAAGAGCTATGTTTAATTCATCTTTGTGTCCCCAGGCTCTAGCACAGTAGGTACTCAGAATGTTTCTGAAGAAATAAATTGATGACAGAACAACCTGAAGAGATAGAGAAGTTGAAAGATCTCTTTGGGAAGCTCAGAGGGGAATAACAACTTGCCTTGGGTATAGCCTGGGGCTCAAGGATTTCACCCAGTGTGTTACAGAGTGGTTCTATACTCTCAGAGAACATTTTTTTTTCTTCTCATGATTTTAAATTACATCATTTTCAAATTACAGAGAAATACATAAGTTCATTGAACGACCAAAACTGATTTGTTCTCTTTAACTTTTGCTCTGAATGCTTACCCAAGCGCTCTGTACAAAACAGATCCATATGGTCTTTACAAGCCTTCTGATTTGATATGGATAGGACATAGTACCTGAGGCTTTATTTTCCCCTTAGACTGGAAAATCTGTGGTGTGTCCATCCATATCCCCCATGAACATGTTCAAGGTGGTTGGATGAAATTACTTAGCTAGGGAGCAAAATTTGTCTTGGTTTACAAATAACCGGCTCATAGATGAAAAAGTAACTTTGGTACTTGCTTCATATAAACTATCTTTTAACCAACTGGACTGAATTAAAGACAATAAAAGTTAATGAAGAATAAACGTCAAAGCTATGAAATTATATTGCACATTTGTTGATAATTATTGAAAATTTATAAGCAACTGTTCACTGGGGTACATTACACATAACAATGTTGACTGTAAAATGCACATGAATTTGAAGGCTACAGATTTCAACACTGTCATACAGGATTCTAAAATAATTGTACATATACTAGGTTAACATTTTCTCGGTTACTGTGAAATCAATGATAAAAATAAAGGGCCTGGATTTCTTACCTCTTGGAGAACTTCGTCTAAGATTTCAGCAATTTTTTCATGTGGCTGTTCAAAGTTCATGTCCTTTGCCATTTTTACCGTCTCCTTTATTATGGAAATAACTTCTGGATGATCTGCAGTTACCTCTTCTATCACATATTCTATTACATCTAAAGTAAAATAAATCAATAAATTAATGCCATTAATAATTTTAGTAAACAATGCTATTTGCAATAGAACATGATTGTAAATACCTAACCCAAGGAACTACTCTTCGTGTTCCTGCAGCACATGCCAGAAAAAGGGAGAAATAGACTAGATAGGAAATAAGTCAGGAATCACAAAATAACAGAGCAGTGGCTTAAAGCCAGTGCATCAGAATGAAAGTGAATGAGGCATGAAAAAAGTCATGTCAGGCAGGAGTCAAAACTCAGGAAGCCAGGGAGAAGATGTAGGAACCAAAGGCTTCCAGGGGTCAAGCTAAAACTTGGGCATCTAGGGAATGAGTCAGAAAACAAAATAAATACTTCCAATTATAAGCATGAAACTAAATGGGACAATAAGAGGACAGGAGGTAGGCAAGTTGGAAGGGATGGAAGAAATGGTGGCATAGGCTGGTTTTTGAAGCGTTAGACTTGATTCTTGTCTCATTGTGTGCTGAATGTTTCCTTACACAGCTGAGCTGGCTCACAGGCTGCAACATGATGTAAACAATCATCCACTCCTCTAATGGGACATGAGATTGGCAGCTCCACCTGACTCCTCTACCTCTGCCTTTCCAATAGTGCCTCCTGAGCTGCCCCAAGGCTCTATCCATCAGGGTCTCCTGCCAGAGCCCAAATGATCCTTGCCCAGAAAAACCCCAAAGGACCTTTGAAGAGCAGCTGCCTGCTGCCCTCCCTGTCGTGAAGTAAGAAGTCTGTCCTCAGGGATAGAGAGAGCCAGCAGTTTCTGGAGAGCCAGAGTGGAAGAGGCAAGAACCCAAGATCTTCTGATAGCCAGGGAAAGAGGACATGGGGAGGCAGAAATAGCCAGGCAAAGATACTAAATGTGCCAGAAGATGCTAGTGGTCTACCCAATATCTGGTCTCCTTTTCCTTAGTAACAGAACCCTGATTTTGTTAGGGTCAGCAATGTGCATAGCTAAAAACACTACATCTCCTAACTTCCCTTATAGTTTGGATGGCTGGTAGATAAGATGCAAGAAAATTTTGGGGAGGGGAGGCAGTGAGTCTTCTTGTTTTCTATTTAAAGAGGAATAACTCAGCTGGATGGAAGGCCAATTTTTTGTCCCTTGCCTTTTCCCTTTTCCTGCACACTGATATGATGGCTGGCATGCTAGCAGCCATCTTGTGAATTATTACAGTAGCCACATGCCAGGAATAGCAGAAAAGATAGATCTCCTATCTTCTCAATATTCTTGTTCACAAAAACAATATATCACATGTTCTTTTTTCTGTGTTCCTGCATGTCTAACTGTTCATATTATAGTAGCCTTTAAGATAGAGTAAGTGGATATTAATAATACTTTTTTTAAAAAAACCACACACACGTTACTCCTTCAAAATTCTAAAGGAACTATTTGTGATTTTTAGATCCACAGTCTAAGAAAACCAAATTACACAAATATTAATTTACCTTTTTTTGAATCCAACATTAGATCTTGACTAGAGTCTTGTTGACTTCTTTGAAGTGTAGGCGTTTCACTTGTTTCTTTTTCATCTGTGAATAAAACTCTGTTAACATGTAAAGAACAGTATTTAAAGTGTAGGTGAATCCCAAAAAAGATTGTGGTACGGGCCCAGGGACCCAGGACTCATGTTCCCAATTTCTTAAAAAATTAAAATAACAACCATAATAATCAAATAGGTAAACATATCTATCAGCAGTAGAAAATAAAGATAATGACTTAACTTATGACAAAACCAAGAGTAATTTCAGTTTCATATAATGCCAGTGGATGTAAATTGAAAAAAAATCAAATTTTCCCTTCCTGAGGTAACTAACAGACTCTTGGCTCCAGGAGGTAAAGGCTGTGCTTATCTTAGACATAGGGGGGAGAAAGGGTGCCTTTTACCAGGGTACACTGGCAGCATTGGCATCCCTCCAGCAGTGGGTAGAGGCACTGATGACTGCTTCTACCTTGGACAGCTTCCCCCAAAGAGGGAACAGATAATACAAGGGAGGGGCTCTCTTTGTGTATGTATTGGTGCTGGGAACTCTGCAGCAGCAGAGATGGGGTTCCCAGATGCCACTTGGTCAAAATTTTAATTTCTGGGTCTTTTGTTAAGTGTGTGTGTGCGCATGCATGCTGGGGGAGGAGGAGTGTCATATATAAGTTTCTGACAGTGCCCAGTTCAATTCCTACTCAGCTTGAAATAAACACAAGGCAAAGACAAGTCTATCTGAATCAGGAGGAGAAACCAAATAGAAAAGATCAGCCCTACATTATATAACACAATAAATTATATATGCAATTAAAAATTAAATACAAAAAGGTCAGACCAATAAAAAAAGAATATAAGTATATATATTAAATCTTCGGTTGAGAGGAAGACTTTTTAAGCCTGAAAGCAAATGGAAGAAATCAACAAAGGGAAAGTAATGATTTGACTATGAAAATGTGAAAAATTCCTCTACTTCAAAAATAGCAAGCTGATTTAAAAGACAAACCACCCAATTTGGAAAAAAAATATGAAAAATAAGTGAGTAATATAGAAAATTTATATAGGAACCATATAACTGATACAATTTAGAAAAATGGGCAAAAGACAAAAATAGTCACCTCAGAAAAGAAGAAATATAAATGGCTAACACAGTATTAAAATACTAAACTTCAGAAATAGTCAAATAAAAATTAAAATAATATTTAAAAAGAGAAAATACCGAGGAAACTATAATATGTAGTTTGTATATTCCTGATGGGAACATAATATGGAACAACTTTATGCAAAGCAATTTGACTCTGTCTGTAGCTTCATACTCATCAAACTAGTGACTCCACTTATGTCAACATGCAGACAAAACTTCATGTAGAAAATTCATTGGAAAAAAATTCACTGGAGCATTATTTGTATTAGTAGCAAAAAAATAATTTAAGTTTTCGATGTAATGAACTAGTTAAAACTATTACCTATAAATAGGGAAATTGTGCAGTAATTTTAAATGAGGGTTAAAATATTTTCTAATGAAATTATATAATTAAATGTAACATGAATAAAAAATAAAAATAGTTTACATTGTATGCTCTTGATTATATAAATGGAAAAGTTTTATAAGGGTAAATAGCACTAAATGATAACATTTCATAGCTACAACTTTGGGTTTATGATGCTCTGATTCCAACCCATTAAAGGAAGCAGAGAGCTTTTAAGAAAATTTATTATAGTATGATAATGATTGTGTCACGTCTGGAAACACACAAAAAAATTTGGGGGGCGTTCTAACTGTATTAGACTTGTTGGGTTCTATTTTCTTCTTCATTCTGGTAAATCTATTTCTGTTCTACAGCTGCTCAGTTTAAATCTGTAAGAGAGAAGCTAACTCTTTTTCTCCTGAAGTTTCCAATTTGAGGGAGGGGGGTGGGTAATTTTAAGCTTCAATATAAACATGATAAAATATGGAATAAATGGGAATAAGATCCACAAGCATGGCATTAGCAGCTCATTTTGTTACCGTCTTTATCATCTGACTTCATTTTGGCTTCTTTGTTGTCCTCTAAAGAGCTTTCTCTTTGGGATTCAAGAGTGAACACTGCAGTGAAAGAATAATATGCTTTATCAGCTAATCTGTTTATATTAGGAAAGATCTGGCTAATAATATTAGCAACATTTTCTTTATCATCTTCATCAAATGACAGATGCAACTCTTCTGAGCTTTTATATGCATCAGTTGGGAACTCATTTTCCTTCCTTTTAAATTCTCTTTGAGGGTCTTTTGAAGTTGACTGGGTTGAAAGATAGTAATTGGCTGTGTTAGCAAAAGGTAGCTGGGGGTAGGTAGACAGCCTTGGGCGTGTGAGTTATGACTCAGTCAGTGTGGCTTTGGTGAATCATTTGATCTCCTTGTCTAAACTTCTACTGGGCAAAAGGAGGATAATTAAACTGAAAACATCGCTGCAACATTAACTGAGATAATGGGTGTAAAGAATGAACTTAGAAAAGGCTTGGCACACAGGAAGCCTGCTCCATATTAGCTGCCATCCTCTGTATTATTATATAATTTTCTGTGTTAAAAAACCTCAATATTCTCCACTGACAAAATTTCTTAAAAATATATTGGAGTAAAATATATATATATATATATATATATATATTGGAGTGTGTGATGAATTGGGAGATTGGGATTGACATATATACACTAATATGTATAAAATGGATAACTAATAAGAACGTGCTGTATAAAAAAATAAATAAAATAAAATTCAGAAATTCAAAATATATATATATATTGGAGTAAAACCCCTAGCAAAAATATTCCAATTTTTTAAATGTTAAAACGGGTTAACCTTACTGTCAGATTTGGAATAATTAGTGAATTTGAAAAGAGACTTAGGTTTGTAGCATATGAGAGATATCATCTATTTCTATATTCCAGTGAGAAAAGGCAATTTGTGGAAAGATGTAAAATCTGTGATTTCATGCCACAATTTGATGTGAAAGGAATCACTACAGACTCTGAGAAACATTATAGAACACTGTTCATCTTCCAGAAGCCCTGCTTCCTCTCTCCATCCAGGTTTCAGTTAAATGTTCCCTCTTCAGAGATGTCTTCCCTGGTTATCTTAACACTCCAGCGCCCCTACCCCAATCACCACCTGCCCAATTACTGTGTTATATATTCTTTCTATTTGTTTACTTTTTCCCCCTCTACCCCCCATTAAAATGTAACCACCTCAAGGACAGGAGCTTCAAGTGTCTTGTTCACCTCTGTTGCTCAGTGTCTAGAATCATGTCTAACACAAGAAGGTACTCAAGTGCTTTTGAATGAATTAAAGAATTCATTTTTGAATGAATTAACAAATGCATTTTATACAGGCTCAAACAGATTGAATAACAAGCCATCTTAGTAGTCTGGGTCAATACTTCTCCGGCTTTAGTTTGTGAGTTGTCCAAGAGTATTTGTTTATAATTTTGGTCTTAATTTTGAAGATAATATGATAAACACATAAATTCATTCTTTTTAACATCTTTATTGGAGTATAATTACTTTACAATGTTGTGTTAGTTGCTGCTGTATAACAAAGTGAATCAGCTATATGTATACATATATCCCCATATCTCCTCCCTCTTGCATCTCCCTCTCACACTCCCTATCCGACCCCTCTAGGTGGACACAAAGCACTGAGCTGATCTCCCTGTGTTATGCGGCTGCTTCCCACTAGCTATCTATTTTACATTTGGTAGTGTATATGTGTCCATGCCACTCTCTCACTTAGTCCCAGCTTACCCTTCCCCCTCCCCGTGTCCTCAAGTCCATTCTCTACGTCTGCGTCTTTATTCCTGTCCTGCCTCTAGGTTCATCAGAACCTTTTTTTTTTTTTTTTTTTTAGATTCCATATATATGTGTTAACATACGGTATTTGTTTTTCTCTTTCTGACTTACTTCACTCTGTATGACAGACTATAGGTCTATCCACCTCAATTTCATTTCTTTTTATGGCTGAGTAATACTCCATTGTATATATGTGCCACATCTTCTTTATCCATTCATCTGTCAATGGACACTTAGGGTGCTTCCATGTCCTGGCTATTGTAAATAGTGCTGCAATGAACATTGTGGAACATGACTCTTTGAATTATGGTTTTCTCATGGTATATGCCCAGTAGTGGGATTGCTGGGTCATATGGTAGTTCTATTTTTAGTTTTTTAAGGAACCTCCATACTATTCTCCATAGTGGCTGTATCAATTTACATTCCTGCCAACAGTGCAAGAGGGTTCCCTTGCTCCACACCCTCTCCAGCATTTATCGTTTGTAGATTTTTTGATGATGGCCATTCTGACTGGTGTGGTGATACCTCACTGTGGTTTTGATTTGCATTTCTCTAATCATTAGTGATGTTGAGCATCCTTTCATGTGTTTGTTGGCAATCTGTATATCTTCTTTGGAGAAATGTCTATTTAGGTCTTCTGCCCATTTTTGGATTGGGTTGTTTGTTTTGTTGATATTGAGCTGCATGAGCTATTTGTATATTTTGGAGATTAATCCTTTGTCAGTTGCTTCGTTTGCAAATATTTTCTCCCATTGTGAGGGTTGTCTTTTCATCTTGTTTATGGTGTCCTTTGTTGTGCAAAAGCTTTTAAGTTTCATTAGGTCCCATTTGTTTATTTTTGTTTTTATTTCCATTTCTCTAGGAGGTGGGTCAAAAAGGATCTTGCTGTGATTTATGTCATAGAGTGTTCTGCCTATGTTTTCCTCTAAGAGTTTGATAGTGTCTGGCCTTACATTTAGGTCTTTAATCCATTTTGAGTTTATTTTTGTGTACGGTGTTAGGAAGTGTTCTATTTTCATTCTTTTACATGTAACTATCCAGTTTTCCCAGCACCACTTATTGAAGAGTCTGTCTTTTCTCCACTGTATATTCTTGCCCCCTTTATCAAAAATAAGGTGACCGTATGTGCGTGGGTTTATCTCTGGGCTTCTATCCTGTTCCATTGATCTATATTTCTGTTTTTGTGCCAGTACCATACTGTCTTGATTACTGTAGCTTTGTAGTATAGTCTGAAGTCAGGGAGTCTGATTCCTCCAGTTCTGTTTTTCTTTCTCAAGATTGCTTTGGCTCTTTGGGGTCTTTTGTGTTTCCATACAAATTGTGAAATTTTTTGTTCTACTTCTGTGAAAAATGCCATTGGTAGTTTGATAGGGATTGCATTGAATCTGTAGATGGCTTTGGGTAGTATAGTCATTTTCAAAATGTTGATTCTTCCAATCCACGAACATGGTATATCTCTCCATCTGTTTGTATCATCTTTAATTTCCTTCATCAGTGTCTTATAGTTTTCTGCATACATATATCTTTTGCCTCTTTGGTAGGTTTATTCCTAGGTATTTTATTCTTTTTGTTGCAGTGGTAAATGGGAGTGTTTCCTTAATTTCTCTTTCAGATTTTTCGTCATTAGTATATAGGAATGCAAGAGATTCTTGTGCATTAATTTTGTATCCTGCTACTTTACCAGATTCATTGATTAGCTCTAGTATTTTTCTGGTAGCACCTTTAGGATTCTCTGTGTATAGTATCATGTCATCTGCAAACAGTGACAGGTTTACTTCTTCTTTTCTGATTTGGATTCCTTTTATTTTTTTAATTCTCTGATTGCTGTGGCTAAAACTTCCAGAACTATGTTGAATAACAGTGGTGAGAGTGGGCACCCTTGTCTTGCTCCTGATCTTAGAGGAAATGCTTTCAGTTTTTCACCACTGAGAATGATGTTGGCTGTGGGTTCATCATATATGGCCTTTATTATGGTGAGGTAGGTTCCCTCTATGCCCACTTTCTGGAGGGTTTTTAAAATAAATGGGTGTTGAATTTTGTTGAAAGCTTTTTCTGCAACTATTGAGATGATCATATGGTTTTTATCCTTCAATTTGTTAATATGGTGTATCACATTGATTGATTTGCATATAATCAAGAATCCTTGCATTCCTGGGATAAACCCCACTTAATCGAGGTGTATGATCATTTTAATGTGCTGTTGTATTCTGTTTGCTAGTATTTTGTTGAGGATTTTTGCATCTATGTTCATCAGTGATATTGGCCTGTAGTTTCTTCTTTTGTGACATCTTTGTCTGGTTTCGGTATCAGGGCGATGGTGTCCTTGTAGAATGAGTTTAGGAGTGTTCCTCCCTCTGTTATATTTTGGAAGAATTTGAGAAGGATAGGTGTTAGCTCTTCTCTCAATGTTTGATGGAATTCGCCTGCGAAACCATCTGGTCCTGGGCTTTTGTTTGTTGGAAGATTTTTAATCACAGTCTCAATTTCAGTGCTTGTGATTGGTCTGTTCGTATTTTCTATTTCTTCCTGGTTCAGTCTCAGAAGGTTGTGCTTTTCTAAGAATCTGTCCATTTCTTCCAGGTTGTCCATTTTATTGGCATATAGTTGCTTGTAGTAATCTCTCATGATCCTTTGTATTTCTGCAGTGTCAGTTGTTACTACTCCTTTTTCATTTCTAATTCTGTTGATTTGAGTGTTCTCCCTTTTTTTCTTGATGAGTCTGGATAATGGTTTATCAATTTTGTTTATCTTCTCAAAGAACCATAGTTTTATTGATCTTTGCTATTGTTTCCTTCATTTCTTTTTCATTTATTTCAGATCTGATCTTTATGATTTCTTCCCTTCTGCTAACTTTGGGGGTTTTTTTTTGTTCTTCTTTCTCTAATTGCTTTAGGTATAAGGTTAGGTTGTTTATTTGAGATGTTTCTTGTTTCTTGAGGTAGGATAGTATTGCTATAAACTTCCCTCTTAGAACTGCTTTTGCTGCATCCCATAGGTTTTGGGTTGTTGTGTTTTCATTGTCATTTGTTTCTAGGTATTTTCTGATTTCCTCTTTGATTTCTTCAGTGATCTCTTGGTTATTTAGTAGTGTATTGTTTAACCTCCATGTGTTTGTATTTTTTACAGTTTTTTTCCTGTAATTGATATCTAGTGCTAACAGCCATAAAAGGAGAAATTGACAGTAACACAATAATAGTAGGGGACTTTAACACCCCACTTTCACCAAAGAACTGATCATCCAAAATGAAAATAAATAAGGACACACAAGCTTTAAATGACACATTAGACCAGATGGACTTAATTGATATTTATAGGACATTCCATCCAAAAACAACATAATACTCTTTCTTCTCAAGTGCTCATGGAACATTCTCCAGGATAGATCATATCTTGGGTCACAAATCAAGCCTTGGTAAATTTAAGAAAATTGAAATCGTATCATAAATTCATTCTTTATCATCTAGATGATCATTTGGATGGTATGTTATTTGAACGCTGGTCTTTTTGATGTTGTTTTTTATAATCTCTCAGGCACCTGGTTGGCCCCTCTTACTTGTTTATAGGCTAATAAGAAACAAGAGAGGCAGATTTATTAGGCAAAAAATGTGTTTTTTGCTAGCAAAAGCTCAACACTGCCATGTAAGAAGTAATTTCCTTGATATTTAAATAGTTTCAAGCATAGAAAGTGATGGCAAGCTTCCCAGTTTATATAAAAAGTTAGTGAAACTCTGATAGTAAATTCTGACAAATAGAGCACATACACACACACACAAAAACTATAAATGAATCACACTTATGAGTATAAAAAAAATTCTAGGGCTTCCCTGGTGGCGCAGTGGTTGAGAATCTGCCTGCCAATGCGGGGGACACGGGTTCGAGCCCTGGTCTGGGAAGATCCCACATGCCGCGGAGCAGCTGGGCCCGTGAGCCACAACTACTGAGCCTGCGCGTCTGGAGCCTGTGCTCCGCAACAAGAGAGGCCGCGATAGTGAGAGGCCCGCGCACCGCGATGAAGAGTGGCCCCCACTTGCCGCAACTAGAGAAAGCCCTCACACAGAAACGAAGACCCAACACAGCCAAAATAAATAAATAAATAAATAAATAATTAAAAAAAAATTCTAGATTAACAGCCAAGAGAAATTCAGAAAATCAGAAATACAAGAATGGCTTAGTGTTGGAAAATATTTTAGTATAATTGATCAAATCAGTAGGTCAAAGGATTAAAAATTTTATGATCATCTTGATAGATTCTGAGAAGGCATTTGATAATGTTCAATATCCATTCTGGATAAAAATATTTAATAACATTATGAAGAAACATTGACAAGAATCCCTTTACTGAGGCCCATTATCACTGCCACCATTTAACATCATTCTAGAACTGCTAGCCTACATAATTATTCAAGAAAGGAAATAAGCATAAATATTGGGAAAAAGGGAGTTGAAACTATGCTTCTTTTCAAATGATAAGATTGGCTATCTGCAAAACTCAAGAGACTCAACTAAAAATCTATCAAAACTAGGAAGTAAGTTTAGTAAGGTGGATTGTTACAAATAAACATAAAAATCAAACAGCTTTCCAACATACAGGTAATAACTACTTGGAAAATGTAATAGAAAAATAATCCCATTTAATAGTAACAAAATGAAAAAATTTCTAGAAATAAACTTATTAAGAAAAGTATTGACAATACATGAAGAAAGTTATAAAATGTTAAGGAAGGATACAAATATTAGGCCAAAAAATGGAGATTTAATCTGTCTGCATGAGAAGATTTAATAGTAAAGATGTGAATTCTCATCAGTTTATTGTATAATGTTAACACAGTCCTCCGACTAGGATTTGCCGTAAAACTTGACAAAATTCTACAAGCATCCCAAAGCCTAGTATAGCTCCTGGCACCCAGTAAGTACTCACTTTACGGATAAATGAAAGAATACCCAGGAATAATTTTAAAAGAGAATGTTTTGAGGAAGAACTTGCATTACTGGATTTAGAACGCATCATAAGATTTTAATAATATTTTGCTTTAAAGGTTGTAATATAAAGATCAAATCACAGAAAGTTCAGAAGTTTACACACACACAAACTTAAGATAAAGTTGCCCTTTCAAACATCCAGTAAAATTATGGATAATTTAATAAGTGTTATTTGTAAAATTGCCTCACCATTTAGAAAAAATGAATTTAGATCTCTAGCACAAAATTTATGACAATAAGTACATATTAATTAGAAAGAAGCATTATTTTAAAATGAGATAATGCAACTTTGTATATGCCATAGGACCATAATTAATCATTACAAATATGAATAGAAAAAAGAGAGGGGTGAAGAATGCAACACATTCTTATCAGTGAATATCTCTGGGGAGTAAGTATGAGTGACTTTTTTCTTCCATGTGCTTTTTCCAGTTTTCTGTGATCACTTGAGAGACACAAGAGAGAAGAATACAGACACTGATTTGAATCCTCATAACTTGCTGCCTGTGGTCAAATTATATAACTCCTCTGAGCCTTAATTTCTTCATCCACTAAAAATAGAGATACAAATACCTACCTTACCCATATGGTTATGTGAGGTTATAATTTTTTTTTTAATTTTTATTTATTTATGGCTGTGTTGGGTCTTCATTTCTGTGCGAGGGCTTTCTCTAGTTGTGGCAAGTGGGGGCCACTCTTCATCGCGGTGCGTGGGCCTCTCACTATCGCAGCCTCTCTTGCTGCGGAGCACAGGCTCCAGACGCACAGGCTCAGTAATTGTGGCTCACGGGCCCAGTTGCTCCGCGGCATGTGGAATCTTCCCAGACCAGGGCTCGAACCCGTGTGCCCTGCATTGGCAGGCGGATTCTCAACCACTGCGCCACCAGGGAAGCCCCGAGGTTATAATTTTATAACTTCATTTTTAAGGTACAAACAAAGCTTGTCCACTTGCTACTTAACTTATGTTACCTGCCTGGTCCCTCTTGGCAACTGGGTTTGCCACCCTAGTCTAGACATAAATATTTAAGAAATCCTTCTGCTAACACTTCAAACAACAACAACAACAACAACAACAACCTACTTCGCAGTTCTATTATGAGGATCAAACAGGATAATACATGTAATGCATTTAGCATAGCCTCAACATATAGTAAATGCTCAATTAATTTAGCTATTATTTCTTTCGTAATGAGGAAAATTTTATTAGGAAAAGAATATTTGAAATTGAGGCAGTGATGGTTATAGTAGGATGATTATATAGTAGGATAGTTATAGTATGACAGTATACTGCCACAGCTTCTGGGAAATCCAAACAGTGGTGGTTAAATCTAGTCTAAAATTGCTGGAGCTAATCTCAAATTTTGGATCCAGATCTTTGAATGTGAGGAAGATCCCACAAAGTGTACAGGAACTGCTGCACTGAGAGTATTCCATTAAGAAGAGATGTTTAGATTAAACTACTTTCATGTATTCTAATGTGACTAGTTACGTGGGTGCCAACTCTAGATATAAATTCTACCAAAGCCAATAAATAAATTTTCAAAAGTAGCCAAGAAATGAAAACTCTCATTTTTCCTGGAGAAAACTAGAAACTCGCCCCCCCTCCCCCAGACCAAAACTCTGTGTCTATTTTAAAATAATATGATAAAGAGTGAGAGTCAGGAAGAGGCAGAATGGTCAAGAGAAAGAACTCTGGGACTTCGGAAACGAGGGTTCAAGTCTCAGCTATGCCACCAGCTGGGTGAATATATCAGGAAGCCATTTAACCTCCTGTGCCTCTGTTTCCTTATCTGTAAAGTTGTGGAATTGTGTTAATGGATCACCAAGTCTTCCTCCGGTTTCACTGTTTTATAACTTTTGGATTTGAAATTAATATTCCCCAAATAGAAATATTTAATTACAATCAAGGCTGACACACAAGCCTAAAACAACAGCAACAGCAGCAACAGCAGCAACAACACAAACTCCACGAGTCAGGTGAAGTGTTGTCATCACAACTGGTGTAAATAAAGGTGCAAATTCTGCTCAGTCTCTGCCCAGCAAGCAGATCTATTAAAGTAAAGAAATCTAAATTTGGAAACTCTGATTCCTTTCCTTAGACATCCAGAATTGAAATCTTTTTCTCTGTGTAAGATTCAGGTTTATGTATATTCATTTCTTCAACCACTTATTAAGAGGCTGCAATGCAATGTGCAAGGTGCCAGGGATATCAAGACAAGCAAACCAAGTTCTTGCCTTCAGGTAGTCAAGCTTAACTGTTGACCTAAGCTTAAAACACACATTTTAAAAAGATAGTTCACCTTGTTTTTTAGCTTGTAGTTCTGAGAGAAGCTGCTCTTTTACAGCTTTAATGGCTGCTTCAGTGGCCTCAGCTATAGTATTTCTGGTTAGCGTTTCGAGGGCTTTATCAAAACGTGGTTGAACAATTTTATTGTAGTCAACTACCTGCAAAGAATATTTGAGAAAACCAACATAAGCACAAGTTACTCTGAATATTAAGCACACTGTTCATCTACATCTATTTCTATAGCTATACCTATCCATCTCAAAAATCTTAATGCTGCTTGAGGTATGTTATTCTCAGAATTCAGTGATTTTTGAGTACTTGCTTTCACAGAAATTCAATAGATATATAAATATATATTTATATATGTATGATAATGTAATATACATTCAAATTAGATGTATATTTTTAAAATCAACATTTTATGTATAATCTACATACAATAAAAGGCACCCATTTTAAGTATAGAGTTTGATGAGTTTTTACAAATATATACATGACAATGACCACATTCAAAATATAGAACATTTATATCACCCCAAAAAGTTCCCTCATCCTCCTTTATAGTCAGTTCCTGGCCCCTGGCAATCACTTTGTTTTCTGTCACTATAGTTTTGCCTTTTCTAGAATTTCATATAAACAGAACCATACAGTATATAATCTTTTCCAAGCTTTTCTACCTTAGCATAATGTTTTTGAGATTCATCCGTGTAACTGTATATCTCAGTAATCTATTCCTTTTTATTTTTGAGTAGTATCATTGTATGAATATACCATAGTTTTTAATCCATTCATCATGGACATTTGGGTTGTTTCCAGTTTTGGCTATTATAAATAAAGTACCAGTGAACATTTGTGAGAAAGTCTTTTTGTGGACATTATGTTTTCACATCTCTTGCATAAATGCTGAGGAGTAGAATTACTGGGTCATATGATTAAGTATATGTTTGACTTTATAATAAACCACTAAACTGTTTCCAGAGTGGTTAAAACTATTTTATAGTCCTAGCAGCAAAGTATGAAAATTGCAGTTATTCCACCTCATCACCAACACTTGGTTTTGTGAATCCTTCACATTTTAGCAACCCTAGTTGGTGTGAAATCTCATTGCAGTTTACATTTACATTTCCCTAATCACTGACAATTTTGAGCTTCTTTTTATGAGCTTATTGGTCATTCACTTACCCATGTTTTTAAGCATATGTTCAACTTTTGCCTAGTTAAAAAATTAGATTAGAATTCTACATATATTTTGAATATAAGTCCTTTGTTAGGCAGATAATATACTTAATACTGAATGTTGGGATGTTAGATTTATATATGCCTTTTAAGTTTAAATAATATTTCCATACTTCTAGATTCAATTTTGCTCTTCCTTCAATATGCTTATATTACTTTATTCCATGCCAACAAAAATACATCCACACCATCATTTTTAATGGATGAACACTATTGTATTAGATGAATAGATTACAAATTAATATTTAACTAAAATACCAATTATATTTACATATACATGATTTTGTTATTATAAACTAGGTTATGAAGAACACAGTTATGTATATGTCTTTGATAGTTTCTTCAGGAAAAACTTATAGTTCAAAGGATATGTATAGATTTTAGGCTTTTATATGTATTTCCAATTGCTATCCCTAATGATTATACCTTAACCAGCAACGTATGAGAATGTACTTTCCCAATCCTAGCCACACATCAATATTGGTTGTTAATATGATTTTTCAACAGTGAGATTGACATGACATATATCTGGTTTTTTTGGCCTCTCCCTGATTATCAAGGTGATATCCCTTTTCTCATGTGTAATGGCTATTTGGATCAACTATTTTGTGAACTGCCTGTTTGCTATCATTTTCTGTTGGGGCTTTTACATATTGATTCGTAAAAACTCTTTACATTTTAAAATTATAATTCTTTTGTCTGACACATACTGTGAAGGTTTTAAAACATGTCCACATATGCTTTAATATTCCTTTCTTCAGAAGGTGAAGCCTAATTCCCCTCTTCTTTAGTGTAGGCAGGACTTAATGACTTACTTTAAATGAATATAGTATGGTGCATTTTTCATTTAAAAAGGGAAATGGCAAACCACAGAGTGGTAGAAAATATTCATAATGTTTATAATAAAAAAAAAATCTGTATATAGACAACATAAGTAACTCCTAACAATAATATGCAAAAAAGTTAAAAATGGGCAAGAGGCTTGAACAAAGCGAACAAACACTTCAAAAAGCAAATATCTGAATAACATATGAAAAAATGTTGAACCTCATTAGACATCAGGGAAATGCAAATTAAAACCTCAGTGAGATATACCCACTAGGATGGCTAAAACTAGAAAGACTGACCATAACAAAAGTTGGCAGGAATGTGGAACTCTCATACACTGCTGGTAGGATAGTAAATTGGTAGAACTAGTCTTGAAAACAGTTTGGCATTTTCTACACAAGTTGACTATGTATGTATACCTTAGTCCCAGGAATTTTACTCCTAGATATACCTTCAAACTATATAAAGATATGCATGTATACACCAAGAAACATGTACAAGACTGTTTATAGCAATGTTATTCACAATTTCCTGAACTGGAATCAACCTAAGCTTTATTGACACTCAAATGGATAATAAATCATAATATAATTCAATCAATAGACTACAATAAAACAATAAAAATAAGCTATAGCTATACTTAATAACATGCATAAATATCACAATTATAATGTTAAGTGAAAGAAGCCAGACACAAAAAACATAAACTGTTTTAAGTCCATAAAGTTAAAAAAATATGCAAAGCTAATCTAATCTATGGTATTTGAATGTGTGCTTACATGGTAAAACCATAAAAGAAAAGTACAGAAGTGAGTATCATAAAGTTCAGGGCAGTGGTTACCTTTGTGGAAGGAGTAAGAGGATTGATATTAGAAAGAGGCATGAGGTGACTTCTGGGGTGCTGGGGTTCAATGTCTGACCTAGGTGGTGGTTATATGGGGGTTTGTTTTGTGATATTTCAATGAGCTTCACTTTTCTGTATGTTTGTCATATTTTACAATAAAAAAGTTAAAAGCAAGTAGGAAATGTTACCCCTGTGTTTAAAAGAATTCAATAGCATTTGGAATAAATTCAAACTCCTTCCCAGGGCCTGCACTGTCTGACTACATCTTCAGCCATCTCCACCTTGTGCCGTTCCTCCTTTCACACTACATGCTCCAACCACACTGGCCTTCATATAATTCCTCTACATTCCAATCCCTCATCAAACCCTTTGGCTCTATCTTCAAATTATATCCCAAATCTGCCCACTTCTTACTACCGCTACTGCTATCACTCTGGTCTAAGCTAAAAGTAATTTCTCTTCACTTACCGAGGGTGGAGAATAAGATCATTGAGGGGAGGGGTCAAGGAACTGTCAGGTCAAGGTGTTGGGAGGGTCATCTTTGTAGATAGTGAAATGACCAAGAATTATGACAGGAATGAGTGTGTGGAGGAAGGGTCAGTGGGCCAGGAGGGGTGTAACCCAGGGAACAGGAGATGAGTGAAACCAAGAAAGGTAATGGGTGGCACAGTCTGCGTGACATAGCAGTCAAATCTGAGGACTTTCGGGAGTGGCTATGGTCCGGAAGCTGCACTAAAGCAGCAAGGAAGATGCCTTCCCCACTCCAAGCCCAGTGGAACAATTACCCAGTTGACAGTATAAAATTAAGAAAACTGAGCACAGGGAATTCCCTGGTGGTCCAGCAGTTAGGACTCCGTGCTTTCACTGCTGAGGGCCCAGGTTCGATCCCTGGTCAGGGAACTAAGATCCCACAAGCCATGCTGTGTGACTAAAAAAAAATTTTTAATTAAAAAAAAAAAAGAAGAGGGCTTCCCTGGTGGCGCAGTGGTTGAGAATCTGCCTGCTAATGCAGGAGACACGGGTTCGAGCCCTGGTCTGGGAGGATCCCACATGCCGCGGAGCGGCTGGGCCCGTGAGCCACGGCTGCTGAGCCTGCGCTTCTGGAGCCTGTGCCCCTGGAGCCTGTGCCCTGCGACGGGAGGGGCCGCGATAGTGAAAGGCCCGCGCACCGCGATGAAGAGCGGTCCCCGCACCGCGATGAAGAGTGGCCCCCACTTGCCGCAACTGGAGAAAGCCCTCGCACGAACCAAAGACCCAGCACAGCCAAAAATAAATAAATAAATAAATAAATAAATAAATAAATAAATAAATAAATAAAAATTAAAAAAAAAAAAAAAAAGAAGAAAGAAACACCTATCAGGCTGCATCAGAAGAATGATTTATTAAAGCTGGAGTTTGGGGGGTTTAAAAAAAAAAAAAGAAAACTGAGCACAAATCCTAAAAGTCCTAAAATCCGACAAAGTATAATCAGTATAGATAGGTAGAAAGCTAGCTAGCTAGCTAGCTAAGTAGTTACCTTTCCCTTGTAATGTTTTGCAAGCAAATTGCTAAGTGTTGTTTTCCCTGAAGACTGAGGTCCAAATATGAACACTTTAAATGGTGGTACTGGCATAGGTGGAAGAAGATAGGGACGTGGGTTCAATAAAAATGTTTTTAATGCTTCTTCTGATGAAAGACAGTATATTTTACCTAGAAAACTTAAAAAATGCCATTATCATAAACAACTGAAAAGAGGTATGGGCAAGTTTTTAAATTAAATTCTGAAAATCTTACTTACCTTACAGAAAAATCTGGCAATCCTTGAAAAATGTTACCTTCTTTTAAAGTCACCGGACATGTACGTCCCCATCTGCTTCTCTGCCATCTATATCTTGGTGCAATAAGTTTACAAGCTGCAAGAGTATGGAACAGCTCATCCTGTTAATAGCAAACAACATTAAAAATGTGGGCATAGGGGCTTCCCTGGTGGCGCAGTGGTTGAGAATCTGCCTGCCAATGCAGGGCACATGGGTTCAAGCCCTGGTCTGGGAAGATCCCACATGCCGTGGAGCAACTAGGCCCGTGAGCCACAACTGCTGAGCCTGTGCGTCTGGAGATCGTGCTCCGCAACAAGAGAGGCCATGACAGTGAGAGGCCCACGCACCGCGATGAAGAGTGGCCCCCGCTCGCCGCAACTAGAGAAAGCCCACACACAGAAACGAAGACCCAACACAGCCAAAAATGAATAAATAAATAAATAAATAAATAAAATGTGGGCATAAGTTTGGCTGAAATTCACATTATTATTTCATTTCTTATTTTATCATGTTCTACTATTTAAGAAATAATTCAGAAAGGAAATTTTGGTTTTTTTCTCAATTGCAACCATTCTGCACTTGTCCAAAATTTAATAAGACAAATAGTTTTCATTTCTGTTTTAAGACCTTGTTTAAATTTTACTGAGCATTTTCTCTTGTAGGGTAGAATGAGCATAAGGTGGATAGAGCATTTTCTATTATCTGTTTCAGGAAACAGATTCTGAAAAATTCTTATTGAAAAGGTTTGAAAACATACCAGAATCTTAGTTAATTTACATAAGTTTTAAAATAGGAAGATGTTACATGCAGATTTGCATTGACTTAGCTCTTTCATTCTTCTTAAGTGTAAAGTCTCCCTCAGCAATCCTCCGTTCGTCACCTGCAGAGTAGCTAAGAACCACTTCGCTACCGACTGCAGACTGCTGAGAGGGTCACTGTCTTAGCGCTACCTTGGCGGGGACAAGAGAACTGGAGGGAAATGACATGGTACGCAACTACTAGGGGGACAGGTCCAGGCTGGCTCCCTCCCACCTTCAGACGTGGATCTCACATGTATTGCTGGTTCCAGAGCTGACTGGGGAGGACAAATGAGAATGGAAGCTCTGGTCTTGCCTGCACTGCTGCAGCATCTGAGAGCAAAGAGGCATGCCAGTTGCAGGGATGTTGCATGGATGTCCCCACCTGAAGGTTGGAAGAAGCTAGATGGGAAGGAAACTGTCAATGCTTAGGGGAGCTGAATGACACTGAGAACCTTGTCGGTGGGGCACATTTGCCTACCACCCTTCTCCATGAGTCCACAGACAATGAGCTAGGGACTGAAACGTACCCAGTTAAGTCATGAAGCAGGCACTTTTTCCTTATCATCCCTATTTCCTGTCCAAACTTGGAGAAAGTGTTTGAATAGCAGACCATGCTCCTCTCCCAACTTTGAGCCCCCGAGGCTACATATCTAGCGGGGGCTGAGGGGCGATGAGAAGATGAGGTTTCAAATGAGTTTGATTATCACAGCCGTAAAAATGATCAGGACTGTCTCTGGTTAAAGGCAGACTGAACACATGCATTTGTGTTTGCTTTTTTCCTATAACCTTGCAAAAATGACAGCAGAGGAATGAAAAAAGAAATGAACTCACGAGGACACAGAGACTGGGAGAAGAGACCAGAGGAGCTGACAGCTGAGCAGCCGCAGCTATATAGTTTTGTCAACTAGAAAGTAGAAGTATGTAGCAGCTGCAGCTACACACTTCTGTGTGTAGCTCCCTAGGCCCTCAGAGCTCGTTGTGGTGAGATCTGGAGGCCCGGCTGGACAGATCCTGTCAATACTTCTTTACCTTGTAGCCTAGCTCCTTGGTCTTCTCCTCCAACAAGGCGTATCTCTCTGTTCCGTGCCTGCTGCGCTCCCGGTCGCCAACCACGTGTTTGTTCGTGATGAGAAATTTCCAGCTGCTTCTGATAGTGGTTATGCTTTTCGATTTTGGTGTCAAAGTGCTTAAGCTCTTCCCAAAAGGATTCCAGTTTCTTCTCTGTGAAGTTGGCTGACCTGGCCGGGTCCCACAGATCCATCACCTGGGGCTCGTCGAACTCTGCCTCGGCGCCACAGCCCCGGTGGCCGACTTTCCGCAGGTGGTCGAAGTCCTGGCTGATGTCCCGCAGCCTGTCCTTCAGCTCGGCGTGTCTGCTCTGCAGCACGTTCTCCTGGCCGTGGGTCACGTCGGCGGGACTGACGACGTTTTCCTTAATTTCTTCTGTCCTGCTCAGGGTCTCCAGAAGGACCTTATTCTCCTGGACCTTCTCCCTGTGATGCTGAAACTCCCGCCACGACTGGTCCAGTTCTTCACTGAAAACCTTCCCGGAGGTCTTCGCCTTGTGCCACAGCTTCTCCAGCCGGGGGTCCTCCAGGCTGTGGTCCTCGGCGCCGGGGCTGAGGACGTTGCTGCTCACGGCCGGCCTGGGCGTCGTTTCTCCTGTCCCGACCACACTTGGCCAGGATGACGCTGAGACTGCTAAGTTTTGCTTCTTTCTCTCCATCTTCATCTAAGCCTTCAGCCTTCAATCTCTTCCTCTTGAATTCGTCCCTTTCGCGTATGTATCTTGAAGCTCAAGCTTGTATCTTGATCAGCATGGAGCTCGGACAATTTCACAGGAGAAAGATTAAGCCGCTGGGCCTCCTCCCACAGCTGATTCAGCTTCTTCTGGCGGAACTACCCCCGACCTGGGCTCTCGCTCCGAGGGCTGCGCGGGCTCGTTCTTATCCCGCGAGAACTTGCCGCCGTGGCCCGCCGCCCGCCAGGCCCGGGCGGCGGCGGCGGCGGCGGCGGCGGCGGCGGCGGCGGCGGCGGCGGCGGCGGCGGCGGCGGCGGCGGCGGCGGCGGCGGTAGCCGCCGGACCTCGCGCAGCGCCGCTCGGACCCTCCGCGATGCCTTCTTCCTCGTCTGGAAGCCGAGACCCCGGCAACTGCGGGTCGGAAAAGCCCCCAGGTTTTCTGAATACTTTAAATTTTCCCTTCAGTTATGACCTAGAAGAAGTGACTCAGTACAGAGCTTCTGTGTGCATCAGGCCCACCTTTCCTCCTCTTCAGCACCAGTTCGTGTTACATATTCCAGCTATGTTCACCCATTAAGATCTAGGGATTACACAGTACAGGATAACAAAATGACCTCTTTCCTTAAATTTATTACCATAATTTATTTGAATTATAATATCTATTTATGATTCTGGTATTAGTTTTTTTATTTCTATTTTTATAGGTGAATCTAAACTTCCCAGAATAGATCAAATCCTCCACTTAAAAGTCCTGGTAGCCCTTTTAGCACTTGGCAATTATAATTTGATCACCATCACATCCACAATACATCAGGGCCAGGAACACAGTAGTTATTTTAAAAATTGGTTGAATGACTGGGGGAATGAATGAGTATAGAGTTGAGGGCTTTTATGTCTTTGCTTTCTTTGGTGCTGCAAAATTTTTAAACTGAACTTGGGTTTCTTTATTTATTATTATTCCTGTGGTTGACTGTTCTGATTTTATTGTCTTTCTTTGTTTCAAAACTTTTGTTGTGTTTAGTGTCTACAAGAATATTGTGCCAATATTACAGCTTCCCAAAAATCAAATCCGTTTTTATAAAAGTATCCTGAGAGCCTTTTAAACCTTGAAAGGATACAAATTAAGGTCACAACATACAGTGAAAGGGTAGACTTTCAAACAGTTAAAAATAACTTACATTTTCCATTGTGTCATTAATTTCTTCCTCTGCACTCTGAAGTTTGGTTAAAACAGCTGCTCTTTTTAGGTTCAGATATTTAAGTCGATCCATAACTGTCTAAATTTAAAGAACAAGTCTTTTAATACATTGGCATTTGAACGTCTCAAATGTCCTGAAAAAGGCATGAGCTCATGAGTAGAATACTTCCTTGTTCTTCCTAGCTTCTGGTAGTTTGCCGGCAATGTTTGGTGTTGCTTGGCTTGTAGATGCATCACTCCAATCTCTGCCTCTGTTGTGACATAGCCATTTTCTCCCTGTGTTCATGCGTCTCTCCTCTTATAAGGATGCCAGCCATACTGGATTAGGACCCATCCTAATTCACTATGGCCTCACCTTAACTTGATTACATCTGAAAAGATCCTATTTCCAAATAAGGTATTGAAGGTTAGCTCCTCAACATATATTTTTGGGGACAGGATTCAACCCATGAGAGTCTACCCTTTGGTCCCCAAATATTCATGCCCTTCCCTTGTGAATTCCCTAGTTTATGTGAGAATCCTTATCTCATTGGTATTGAGCTTCTCCATGTAACTTGTTCTGGCCAATAGAATGTGGGCAGAAGTGCCAGGGTGCCATTGCCGGCCGGGGCCTTAATAGGCTTGGCAAGTTTCAGCCAGGCCTATTGGAACTTCTGCCCTTTACCTTGAGGAAAGTGTGTCCCAGGTTGTAAAAAGTAGTCAAATTCTGGATATATTTTGAAGAAGAAGCCTGCTGTATATGCTGATGGGTTGGATGTGGGATATGAGAAAAAGAGAGGAGCATCTGGAAGGATGGATGTGACATATACTGAGAGGGGAAAACTGTGGGAGGAGTGTATTTGGGGCAGGGTGGTGGTGATGGCGGATCAGGAGTTTTATCTTGCACATTTAATCTGAGATGACAATTATACATCCAATGGGATATATTGGATATATTTATTAGCAGTTGATTATACAAGTGTGAAATTCAGGGGAAAGGTCTGGGATAGTAATATGAATTTAAGAGTTGCCAGCATTTAGAAGGTATTTAAAGCCATTGGGTTGGATGAAGTCTCCTAAGAAATGAGGGTAGACAGAGGAGAGTGCTCAAGGAATGAGTTCTGGGATCCTCCAATTCTAGAGGTTAGAGATGTAGAGTGTAGAGGTAGAATAAACTATAGTAGTGTGGGGTCCCAGAAGACAAGGGAAGAAAGGAGCAGGAAGGAAGAAGTGATGAGCTGGGTCAAATATTGCTTCTAGGTGAATTAGATGAAGACCACGTAGTCACCACTGGCTTTGATCAGGAGATCACGGATGATCTTGGCAAGAGCATATTCTAAGTGAGGAGCTTCTTCCTAATTTGGTTGCACCACCAGCATTATTACTTATGTGGCCACCAACCATATCAAACTAAAAATCTGGGCATTGCTTCTGACTTTTCTCTCTCCCTGTCCTCCTACATTAAGTAGCTCCCAGGTCTGTCTTCTGTCCATTCCCACAGTCACTACCCTGGGTTAAACCACCATCTCTTATCTGATGTGCTGCAAAAGTCAGAACTAGTCTTCCTCCCACCAACCTGCTTCTCCTCAGTTTTTCCTTTGCATTGCAGTCTGAGGGATCTTTCTTAAATGGAAGTAGAAGCATTTTACTCTGTGGCTTAAAACCTTTCACTGGCAGCCCACTCTCTCATGATGAGGTCTAAACTCTTCAGCATGGCTTATGAGGCCTTTCTTGATGCCACCCCTGCTTATTCCTAAAGTTCTGGCACTATTCCATTCCTCCTACTCCATCCCCCTAAAAACTCCTCCATCTTCCAGTCCTGCGTTCACTTCCTAGAACTCACTATGCTCTTTTTTGCCTCTGGGGCTTCACACAGACCCTTCCCTCAGCCTGGAACACTGTCCCACCTTCCTCCCCTCACCAGCCCTCACGGTCTAATTCTTACTCATCCTTAGAGTTTCAATGTAGAAATAATTACAGACACATGGCCTTCCTCACGAGATTAGGTCCTGTCCTTTTGCCATGAGCTCCTATAGTACCTTGTACCTCCCGGATGATAACACAAACTGCCCTTTAAATATTTATTTTCCCCCAACATAATGGATACTGTATGAGGGGAGGGACTCATCTGACCCCTTCCCATCTGTATCCCTAGAGCTTATCATAATGCTGCACACCTATTAGGTGTTTAAGAAATAGGTAATGTATTTTTGTATTATTTTGTATTGTATGTTTTTTGTTTTTATTTTTTTTTATGTACTGTATATTTTTGTATTTTGTAATTTTTACGATGCATATTATTTTGTATTATTTTTGTATTTTATACTTTTGTGTTTTCTGGTTATTTTAAAGCCATGAGTGTGTACAACTTTTAAATCAGAATGCAGATATTTAAAAAAAAAAAAACAAGCTTATAGTTACAGAAAGCAGATTGGTGGCTGCCAGAGATGGGGGGTGGAGGATGGGAGGTGGACAAAATGGTTGAAGGAATTCAAAAGTATAAACTTTCAGTTATAAAATAAATAAGTCCTGGGGATGTAGTGTACAGCATGGTGATTATAGTTGATAGTACTATATTGCCTATTTGAAAGTTGCTAAGAGAATACATCTTAAAAGTTCTCATCATAAGAAAAAAAATTCTTTATGTATGGTGTCAGATGTTAGCTAGGCTTATTGTAGTGATCATTTCACAGTATATACAAATATCGAACCATTATGTTGTATACCTGAAACTAATATAATGTTGTATGTCAATTATACCTCAGTTTTAAAAAAAAGAATGAAGATATTTACATTTTGGGGAAAAAAAAAGTACCTTCTCTTCCTTACATTCTAAGTGGGAAGTTATCACATGAAATATATTTAAATGATGTATTTAGTATGGTTACCATAAACAGAAGAATTACTATTATGTTTTAGCCAAAAATCATGCAGTCTTTCAAATTCACACATTTAAAAAAACCCCTTTCCCAAACATATTTTGCTTTTTTTCTGATCATAAACATCTTTTTTTTTTTTTTTTTTTTTCCCCCACAGGTAAATTTCTTGTTGATGTTTATTTTTCCAAAATCTCAACTCTTCCAGTATTTATGACCTTTAAACAACTTTTCAATGTGTTATCTCTGACGTTCTTTAAATAAGGAAGTTCAGGAGACATTTTATCTCAATTAAAAAAAATTCTGAATTCTACTTGAGGTTGTCACCAAACACCTTGGCAAGGAGTCATTTTAGTGGATTCTCTGGTGCTTAATCAGAACTGAGCTTCTACTGCAGGCTTCACCTCATTCACCACTGCTGGGGCTTAGTAGGATATGGCCTCTCTGATGTTGTATCAGCATTGCTCTCTGCTTGTATGCCTTCCCACGCTATTTACATGTATAGGATTTTTCCTCAGAGTGGATTCTCTTATGTTTATTGAGATTTGACTTACAGCTGAAGGCTCGCCCACATTCAGAACATTTGAAAGGTTTCTCTACTGTGTGGATTTTGAGATGATGACTAAGACCTGTCTTCTGACTGAAGGCTTTGCCACATTCTTTACATTGATAAGGCTTCTCCTTGTTGCGAATCCCCTGATGTTCAATAAGATGCTCTCCCCTTGTGAAGGCCTTGCCACACTCAGGACATTGGTAGGTCTTATCCCCAGTGTGAATTCTTTTGTGGTTCCTCAGGCCAGTTAACTGCGTAAAGGTCTTCCCACATACATCACATGTATATTTTCTCGGTTTAGGAGGGTTTCTGTGCTTCCCTCCTAACTTGTGTTTGTTGAGGCCTGAGTGTTGACTGAAGGCTTCACCACACTCATCACATTTATAGGGCTTCTCCCCAGTGTGACTTCTCTGATGTATGACCAGGGTTGAGTTCACTCTAAAGGTTTTTCCACACTCGGCACATTCATAGGGTTTTTCCCCTGAGTGAATTCTGTGATGTATTATAAGTTCTGAGCTCCGGCTAAAGGCTCGTCCACATACAGGACATTCAAAAGGTTTCTCTCCAGTGTGGATTCTCCGGTGTTGGTTAAGTCCTGCATACTGAGTGAAGGCTTTTCCACATACTTTACATTCATAGAGTTTTTCTTTACTGTGAATTCGCTGATGCTCAGTAAGATTTGAACGCTGCCTGAAGGTTTTCCCACATTCATTACATTCATAAGGCTTCTCTTTGTTGTGGAATTGCTTATGTTCAGTGAGGTCTGCACTATGGCAGAAGGTTTTCCCACAATATATACATTCAAAAGGTTTCTTTCCAGTGTGGAGACTTTGATGCTTTGTAAGAACTGATCTCTGACTAAAAAATTTGCCACATTTATTACATTGATGGGGCTTTTCTCCAGTGTGGATTTTGACATGTTGGGAGAGGCCTGCTTTCTGACTGAAGCCTTTGCCACATTCTTTACACTGATAAGGTTTTCCCTTGCTTTGAAGCCCCTGATGCTGGGTAAGTTCTGCACGTCTGATGAAGGCCTTTCCATATTCTGTACTGGAATATGGTTTCTTCCCAATGTGGATCCTCCTATGCATCTGAAGGCCTCTTATCCAAGTGAAGGTTTTCCTACATTCATCACAGTCATATGTTTTTTCACCTGTGGCATCCCCATCCTGCAACTCCAAACTTCCACTAGGCTCACTGTCTCCTCTGTATGTGGCATGCTGACACACAGTTTCATGATGTCCATCAGACCCCTCCCTACACCATAATGTTTCTTCATAAGGTTCCTGCTTCACTTCTAATGTCAGGTTCTCAGTCCTCACACCACCATCTCTTTCCTCTGATGGGTGGGGCTCAGGTCCTTCGCCCTTGAACTGGACTGCTGGAGGCTGAACTCGGGTACATGAAGATTCTTCATCTAGTGTCTTACGTGTCACTGTCTGCAAAAGGATCTTCTGTTCCAGAGCACAGGCTGAAAGCTAGAGACAAGCAGCACTCGTTACGCCTGTAAGGATATCATGAATTTAACAGGGACCAAACCTCAGGGAGGAGTCCCCAAGAAACATCCCCCAAGAAAGACTAGGAGGAAGAAGCTAGAAACCAGGCCCTAGGGCGCTGAGAGGCAGCCAGAAAGGTAAGCAAAGCAAAGTTTGATCAAATCTTGTTTCTGTCACTTCATTTATTGGCTATGTGTCCTTGGCTAAGTTACACAACCTCTCCGAACTTAGTTTTCATGTGTGATACCACCTACGTCTTCGCTGTGAATGTTGAATGACCAGTAAAGGAGCACGATGCCTTCAGTAGCTTTACCCCCCGAATCTGCTGTTTCCCACCCTTCCCCTCCTTCCCCTCCTGACTGGCTTAGCAAGAAGCTCAGTTCCCTGCTGAATGCTAGGTTTTCCCACTGTTCTCTCAGAGCCTTCACACTTGAGAAAGTTTTGCTCCCAGTTCCCCGCAACCACATCATACTAGTCTCTTCCTATATGTACATTTCTCTTTCTTTCCAGATTCTCCAGCATGGTCACCACCTCCTCCCCACTCTCTGGATGATGTTCCTGCAGCCAGGCCTGGAGCTCCTGGGGCAGGATGGAGAGGAACTGCTCCAGCACCAGCAGCTCCAGGATCTGCTCCTTGGTATGTGTCTCTGGCCTGAGCCACTGATGGCAGAGCTCCCGGAGCCGGCTCAGTGCTTCTTGGGGACCAGGGGAATCCTGGTAGCAGAAGTGTCTAAACTGCTGCCTGAAGATCTCCCAGGCAGGAGGCTGGTTCTCTGGAAGGCTGAGACCCTGATTCCTGGGGTGGTCTTCCTCCAACTTCACTTTTACCATCACAGGCCCCTGCTGACCCCATGGGGCTTGGAACAGCTGGCCAGCAGACTTTCTTGTGTCCACAGCCATCATGCCTGGCTTTTGCTGGAGTTTCAACTGGAGGCTCCTGAGGGCACCCTGACAGGGACGCAGAAGTGCGGCCTGATCATAAACATCTTGAACAAAAATCTTTCTGTATATCTCCATGTATTTCCTTAGAATAAATTACTAGTAATTGGGCCTCTTTGGACAGATGATAGACATTTAAAAAAATCTTTTGGGTACATATATGCCCTATTATTTTCCAGGAAGATTGTGCACTGTATGCTCCTACCGAAAGGGTATTAAGAGCATTTCGCAAACCCTCCCCACAATCCTGGATATTGGATAAATTTGTTAAATCTGCTAAGAAAATGCTGCTTTATTCTTTGTGCTGTTTGCATTTCTTTGACTAATAATATGATTATAGAAGTTTAAAAAAATATATTATTAGACATTTCTTTCTAAATTACCTGCTCATGCCCTTTGCCTGTTTTTCTATCGAGATATTTGCTTTCTTCCTATTGAAATATCAGAAGTTTTAAAATATTTACAAAAGATACTCAGCATTTGTTTATAATTAGTATGGAAACTATTTCCCCTCATTGTCATTTGTTTAATAGTGAAAATAATATTGTATTTTAAAATATGCATATATTCTTTTTAAAAAAAGCTTTATTGAGATATAATTCATATACCATATAATTCATCCATTTAAAGTGTACAATTAAATGGTTTTTAGAATATTCAGAATTGTGCAGCCATCACCACAATTAATCCTAGAACATTTTCATCACCCCCAAAATATACCCTTTACCCATTAGTAGTCACTCCACATTTATCTTGGGATCTCCCACAGTGGTAGACCCACGCCCCCCACCCACTGCCACTAAGGAACCACTTATCCATTTTTTGTCTTTATAGATTTGCCTATTTTGGACATTTCATGTAAATGGAATCATATGATGTGTGATCTTCTGTAACTTCTACTTAGCCTGTGTTCAAGATTCATCCATGTTGTAGCATGTGTCAATACTTCATTCCTTTTTATTGCTGAATAATATTCCGTCGTATGAGTATACCACATTTTATTTATCCATTCATCAGTTAATGGACATTTGGGTTGTTTCTACCTTTGGGCTATTGTGAATAGTGCTGCTATGAATATTCATGCACAAATTTTCATTTGAACACCTATTTTCAATTCTTTTGGGTATATACCTAGGAGGTGAATTGATGAGTCATGTGGTAACTCCATGTTTAACCTTTTGAGGAACTGCCAAACTGTTTTCCAAAGTGGCCACACCATTTACAATCCTACCCACTATGTATGGGTGTTCCAATTTTTCTACATCCTCACCAACACTTGTTATTTATTGTCTGTTTTGTTTTTTGTTTTTAATTTTAGCCATCTTAGTGGATTTGAAGTTGTATCTCATTATGGCTTTGGTTTGCATTTCCCTATGGCCCATGTTAAGCATCGTATCCTGTGTCTATTGGCTGTTATCTGCTTTTCCTTTTCTTTGAGGCACTTTTGGTCACACAGAGATTTTAAATTCAAATGCAGTTTTGATTTAAATATGGACAGATGAATAAATACCACATCAAAATTTTAAGTGTCAAGATGAATTTTTCAAAAATAAATGGTATTAAAAAAGTAAATCTATTTCCTATATTTGTTAAAATAAGTATAATCCAGTCAATACTTTTTTGATTTTCCAAACTGTGGCATATTCTTACTGAGCATTGCACTTACCGTGAAGAGCTCCTCTGGGGGCTTATTTCCGTCTAGCTCAATGAGATACTGGGAATCGTGCTCAGCCATTACTTCCTGCAGATAGTTGAAAAGAAGCCTCATCATTCAAGATCATTGGGAAAAGATCAGAATCTTAATATACCATGAAGAAATATTTAAAGCTAAATTATTTGCTTTATACATGACATAATAGATGTTATTTTCAGGAGAGCTTTTACAAAAGCCTAAACTAGTCTTCTTACCATGAATTTTACTCTCTTTCTGTTTTTTCCATTTTTTTCTACAGTGAAGTCTTAGAGTCTTTCCCAATAGAAGTGTTTTGGGGCATCTATCTCTCTGTATATATTCATAGAATAATTTCTACCAAACTGCTAGCTGAAGAATGGGGTTGGTTCATTTCACTTTTTATTCCCCTGGCTGTGGGTGATGTTCAGTATCCAGATATCCATCTCTGTAAACTGCCAAACCATAACCCCTGTGCAATTTTCCGTTAGACTCTTTCTTCTGCTTAACATTCATGGAGAATCTTTAGCCCTTATCTGCCATATGGTTTGTAAATGTTTTACCTTGCTATGATTTATCTTTTGACTTTGTTTATGGTATCTTTTACAATATAAAATATTTTTATGATGAAATCTGTTCTCATTGTTTCTGGATTTCCTTCCTTGCTTAAATTAGATTTTCTCTATCTCAAGGATATATTAATATTCTTGTAAATTTTCTTCCACTATTTTTTTACTATTAAAATCTAAAATCTAAGGGATTTTATTTTTTTACATTGGCAATGTTGAACTCTATCTGAGTCTTGTGTTCCCAGAAAGTAGGGATGGTGGGGAGATAAGACCCACCTCTACCTTTCCTCAAAGACTCGGATAAGATCCATCTCCATCTTTTTTCATGATTCCCATAGGACCTGAGGATGGCTCCCTTGTTTACCTGCCTCCATAAAACCCCAGCCCCCTTACTTTTCTCTGAGAAAGTTCTCCTTAGTGAACATTCTCCCTGTTGCAATAGTCTGAACAAAATCATCTCCTTAAATGTCCAGTACATTTTGTCTTTCATAATACTGCGCAAGGTTAGGTTCTAAGTATCTCTTTTCTTCTAGACAGAAGGCACATTATGCCTGCATTATTTATTTAACCATAAATAACCATGTTCTGAACAAGGAAGTACATTATGCTTTTCTGCATTTCAGATACTTTCCTTAAGCTATATTCTTAAGAATGGACTTACTAAGTCTAAGGATAGGAACAATCCTAAGGCTAAAGATCCTATACCAGGTCCGACCGGGAGTCAAGCTGGGATTCGAAGACAGGCAAGAATGAGGACTGAGCCTTGGGTTACTCCTGAAGTAGGATATAAGCCAGAAAATGATGCAGGTTACTTTGCTCCCACTTGCTTTCCTCATGTCTTTTGAAGGAACACTGAATTTTGGTGGTATTGGCCTTCCAAGTGAATTGACATCTCAGCCAGGTCAGAGGAGACTGGAATTGCAGGCTTCTACCTTTGAAGGCTCTCCCACCTCCCTCCACACACACCAGCACCTTGGAATTACCTTACAAGGCAAGCTGTATACTATTCAGCAAGCATCACCTAGGCCTAATGTCTAGGTTCTTGGCTTTGAAATTCTTGCTCTGCTGGCACCAGGGCACTCAATTCTTATCTACGCTTTGCTGCAGGGCTTAGAATTTTTCCACTTCTGGGCTTTTTTCAGACAAGCTGTCTAAAAACCACCATACTAATTTATATTCCTTTCAGCAGGGTATGACAGTGTTTGCTTTACCATATATACTTGCTAGAATTAGTAATTCTTATTCCTTGTTCATCTTTTAAAATTTGATCATGGATATATCTCTTAATTTAGATTAGCATTTCTTTATTATCAGTAAAGCTGAACATTTTTCTACAGGCTTGTTACCCTTTTGTCTTTCATTTTTGTGAACTGTCTGCTCATATTTCTTGCCCATTTATCATCAGGAGGGTGAGACCTTACAGGTTTTAGAAAAATCATTTCTATGACCTTTTTATTTCACACTTTAAAAATTGAAGAATAGTTGATTTACAATGTTGTGTTAATTTCTGCTGTACAGCAAAGTGATTCAGTTACACATATATATACATTCTTTTTTTTATATTCTTTTCCATTGTGGTTTATCACAGGATATTGGATATAGTTCCCTGTGCTATACAGTAGGACCTTGTTATTTATCCATTCTATATACACTGGTTTGCATCTGCTAACCCCAAACTCCCACTCCATCCCTCCCCCACCCACCCTCCCCTTTGTTAACCCTGTCTGTTCTCTTATGTCTGTGAGTCTATGACCTTTTAATATATCAAAGCTTTAAATCTTTTATCATAGTTGATGTGGATATTTTTCTAGTTTGTTGTCTTTTAATTTGAGTGAGGTGTTTCTTAAAAAATTATTTCCAGAAGCTTTACATGTAATGAAACTGAAGCTGTCATTCTATTTCCTTTGTGATCTCATCACTTGTTCAGCTGACCATCTGTTAAGCATTTACCACTCGCCAGAATTTGGGCACTGCACTGGGCATTGGTGATGCTAGGATGTGAGACCTGGTCCCTATCCAACCCCCTGCCCATGAATATAGTTTTCTAATCTTCTGAATCTGATATTAATTATGCTTTATTTGATACCCAATGCCAGCCACTTAAGGAATATGTAGAATATTTTTGTTGAAGGAGAAAGAATATTATAGATAGACATGTAAATTACACTTACGAAGCTATGTTTAAAGGCCAGGGATGGAAGAAGAAGAAGGGAGGAATCAAAGTCATACATAAGAAAACAAAAGTACTGAATCATTATGCTGTACACCTGAAACTAACACAATATTGTAAATCAACTATATTTCAATAAAAAAAGAAACCAATTTGATTCTCATATTTTGGCGGGGGGGGGGTGGGCAGTGGGAATGAAAATGATCCACTCATTTGTCTCTAAAAATATATAAACATTATAAAACAGCATGAAACAAATTATTTTAGTTTCTCTATCAGATGGGAAGAGGTAATTTGAGGACTGTTTTTTATTTTTCTTTGTATTTCCATTGCTTAGCATGGTATCTGGCCAAATACCAGATAATAAATGTTTGTTGAATAAATCTCCCACACAAATTGGGCAGAGTCTACCCTGGATTTTTAACCATAAAAATATGCTTTTCAATAATCATAATTTCAGTAATCATACTTTTAAATGCTAATTATTTTAATTAAAATTTTCCTATTATAATATATAATGGCCTTATCATGTTTACAAATAATCATCTTTGAATGGGATAAACAGAGAAACCAGTCTGGGATAGCTCTTCTTTAGACTGCAATTTAATTAAATTAACAATTCCTTTTAGAATAAAAGATACACCTTAAGTGTACATTTGTCTTCATAAACCCATAAATGCTTTCACAAAACAATCTCTTGACATGGACTTTCCAACCTCCAACCATAAATAAATTCCCCTAATGACTTTTGAAAAATGCAATTTTCAGCAACATTCCTGCTTCGTAAGAGTAAAATAATATTGTTCTGTGAAACAGCTTTTGGAATGCAACCTTATTCTGGTAGCATTTTACCAAGCTCAAGAGGAGGAGAATCAGGCAGATAATACATGCAGTGAAGAAATGTGAAAGTTATTTCAGGGATAAAACACAAATATCAACATTCCCATTTTCAGCAATACATCTTGTTCTTACTTCTAAAGGGTGAAGAATTATTTCCTTATAAAGTTTAACAGTGTGTTCGATATTTTCCAAATAATCCTCAGGCCTCTGAACTAGATGTTGAAGAATTTCAGCCACCACCTGCATTTCAGCAATAAATGCCTAAATGGAAAAGATGTTAAATATCTTTATGTTAATCGTTACTTTATTTACAAGTCATATCCCTCCCTCCTTATACCTAGATGCCCTTTTGGGATGAGAAGAAGGGAGAAGGGGAGATTAGCAACAGGGTTTTTATTTTAGAGAGAGAGAACACCCCTGAAGTTCCTTTATCAGATGGAATAAAGCTTTAAATTGACTTGGATACTTACTAATTTCTTTTTGCTCCCCAATAAGTAGGGAAGAGTAAAGGAATAACATCAGATTTTTAGAGACAAAGAAATTAGATTTTCTATGAATACTTGAGCTTGTAGCTCATTCATTCATTGATTCATTCATTTAGTAAAGCTTAAGTGCCTACTCTGTGCCAGACACTGTTCTAGGAGCTTGAGAGATGACAGAGGACAAAACTGGGGAACAGAACAGAACTGAGCCCTGGGGCTCAGAGAGCACACGTCCCAGTTGAGGAAGACAGAGTATAAACAAGTAGACAAATAAATACATCACAGGTTAGGCTGTGGTGGTAAGAGCTAAGAAGAAAGATGATGCAGGGGAGAGGGGATGGAGAGTGATGGGAGAAGGTGGTCATGAAAGGGTTCTCTGAAGAAGTGACATTTGAGTAGAGCCACACAGATTTCTGGAGAAAGAATATTTCAAGGCAGAGGAAATAGTATGTGTAAAAGTTCTCAGCCCAAGGCCTGGTAGGCATTCAATATCATATTTATTATCTTATTATCATATTTATTATCTTAATTACAACAGTATGCTTTATTCATGCTAAAATGACACACTTTTATTCCTATTTGCTGTGAGGTTTACCTTTTTTAAAAAATCTGGTATAGATGCTGACTATTATCTAATGCCTTATTTGCACAGGGAAGATCATTTTATATTTTTAAATGGGCTGTCTTATATTAACAGGTTTTTAAAATTGAGATGTAATTGACATATAACATTACATTAGTTTCAGGTGTACAATATAATGATTCAATAGTTGATCTTTGGGCAACGTGAATTTGAACTGCATGGGTCCACTTATAGGAGGATATTTTTCAATAGTAAATACCATACTACTACATGATCTGCAGCTGTTAGGATGTAGAACCACGGATACGGAGGTCTGATTGTAAAGTTAACTTGGATTTTTAACTGCATGGAAGGTCAGTGCCCCAACCCTGGAGTTGTTCCAGGGTCAACTGTATTTGTACATATTGTGAGGTGATCACAATAAGTCTAGTTAACCTCCATCATCATACATAGTTACAATTTTTTTCTTGTGATGAGAACTTTTAAGATCTACTCTTAAGTGAAAGAACGAATGTCAAAAATTCATTTAACCTATTAGTGAGGGAACCAGCAGGATGACAAAGCTGAAGTATCTATAATAACTGAAATCAGAGTGCAAAGTTTGATATCCTGCTTAATATCCTACAGGGCAATAAAACTGTAGCCTTTGGGGCTTATCTTTTCCACTAGACAAATGATTTGCGATGTAGCCATCTACAAATTAACATCTGACTTCACAGAGTCTAGGCCCTAATAGAAATAGTATTTATTCATAATAATTTAAAAATTATAGAAATTATTTTAAATTATTAAACATTATAAATAAATAAATTTATAATAGAAATCACAGGTATATTTCAGTAGGGCAAGGACTGGCAAACTATGACCTGTCCCACCCCAGTGGGCTAAATCCAGCCCATCACCTATTAACAGATTTCTTTATATCAATTTTCCTCATTAAGTCATGGTAGAAGATTCTTTTGAGGCCCTATTGCATTATGCTTACTAGTACTGAATTTAGGATTGTTGTATCAACATTATATGTGAAATTGTGCTATAGCTGTCTTTTCATGTGCTCTCTTTGTCAGAGTTTGAAATCGGGGTTATGCTAACTTCATAAATTGGATTCTGACTGGGCTACCTTCTTCCCCATATTACACTTGTCTTACATTGTTCTAACTCCTCACTCTAGCTTACATAGTGCTTGACACATAGTAGGTGACCAGTGACTCTCTGTTGCTATGAAATGAAGCAGATTAGTTGTCAGGATATGGAGGGACTTCCATACTGACAAGAAGGATGACCTTAAACTTGATGACCTCTACATTATGATCTAATGGTTCTTGAAAACATGAAATATTTTTGCTACTTCCTCCAGACTAAATGAAAACTTAAAGAAAGTGTAATTTTCTCTAATAGCTGCTATTTTTTATTATTTATACTATCATTTAATTTAATTATAGCAGTTTAAAAGTGTAGTATCTGGTATGGGGATATTACCTCTTCTTCTTCTTGCTCTTCTTCCTCTTCCCTTTCCTCTTCTCCTTTTCCTTCCTTTTGGGCTTCTTTCTTCTTTTTCCTATGACTCTCAATGACTTCAGGATCCCACTGATCTCTTGTGAATATGTATCCTGTACTACTGTGCTGCCTTTGCCCCGAAATTCTTTGGCATAAATCATAGTCAGGACACTAAGGAACAACATTAGTAATTACATAAAACATTGTGAATATGACTTTACTTCCTATTCACATATTATACAGTATATAAACTCCCAAATTCCTCAAAACCCTGAGCAAATTCAATACTGTAAATGGCATTTTGAATCAGATTTTATCATATACCAAGAGAGGCACAAGATACAACTTTTATGCTATGACAACACTTTTCTTTACCCAAAAGTAATACATGTGAGAAAGTATCAGAACCTTTAAGATTTAAAAAAAAAAAAAAAAAGAGGGTTAGAATAACAGTAGAAAGAGACAGAGAAATAGAATAGAAAATCAATTTAGTCAGCAAAGGTACACAGGAGGATTCTGTCAGATTACTTTAAAAAGGCTGAGAATGGATGAAAATGGGGGAATAGCCACAATCTTCTGACAAAAAAATATATCTTGTATTTATAGTATTTACTATCATTTACAGCTTTATGGATGAAGTATTTCATAAAACAGCATCAATGAATGGGACCTGAAAGGTCATCTAGTTTAGTCTAACCTTTTCATTTTGTAAATGAGAAAACTGAATCTGGATAGTAAAAAAGGCCAAAACCAAAGTCTATGAGTAATTTTCTCATTTCAAGTGCTTCCACGTGTGTAATATTTTACTCAATTCTTAAACTAACCCTGTAAGAGAAGTAATACAATATTATGATTAAAGCCATTTTGCAGATCAGAGAAGGACTGCTCTGGCAGGGTAAGGTCACAATGTCATGAGGGGAAACTACAACTCGGGACCAGGCCTTCTGATCTGTAGCCCACGCTCTGTGACACATTATTAATGATAAACTAAGGTTTTGAGCTGTAAATCCTGCTCTGAATATTTTTCACAATAAACTCTGGATGACATTCTATAGTAGTGGTTCTCAAACATTAGAGTGTAACTGTATACAGAGGACCGTAAAAAAAAGATTTCTGCTTCCCCTGTGATTTATTGTCTGGAGTGAGGCTCAGACATTTTAACAAACATCGTCAGTGATTCTGATGCCAACAGTTCATGCATCACACTTTTGAGAAACAAAGGAAACAAGAAACTTTAGAACTTTTTGTGCTCATTTTCTGATTTCTTCAGACTACTTCTATATGGAGATGGGATGGGTATTTACTGAGACAAGACTTTTATTTAGGGTTTCTAATTTTTTCACAAAAAAAGATCTCAACCCATTCTGGTAATTAAAAAAACCACATGTATATTTGCCCTCATTCGGCAACCCAGAATACCCACGTTGTGGGTCCTTGACAAAGACTATTGTCTCCTGTTTTCACTTATAGGAAGTGATTTATTAATCTTAGGGTGAATCTGAAGGTATGCCTGGGAGCAGTGATCCTCAAACTTCAGCAGCAACCGCGTAAACTGGAGGGCTTTTCAACACAGACAGCTGGATGCTACCCCAACAGTTTCTGTAGTTCTGGGGTGCTCCCTGAGAATCTGCATTTCCAACAAGCTTCGTGAGTGCTGCTAATGCAGTTGGCTCTCGGACCAAATTCTGAGACCCACTGCTGTAGTAGATCACTGGCCCTTAACATTTTTTGTTTGTTTTTTTTTTTCAGTATACAGACCTCTTTAGAATATGATGAAAGCCATAGGCTTTTGCTTCAGAAAAATGTCCATACACATAAAATTTGCATATAGTTTCAGAACGTTCATGGATGCTTAAGGATTCATGGATCCCAGGCTAAAAACTTCTGGTCTAGAAATCCCAGACTCTATCCCCAAATAAGGCCAAACCATCAGAGAAGTGTGTGCTGTACTGAAGTTCTATCTCACATGAGGCCCTCTGATTATGCCCCAACTACCTGTGGAAACTGCCATGGACACGCACCATCACACAATATCAGTGGGGTTAAGGACTTCATTCTCTACATTAACAATCCTTATGCTGAGACCCATGTAAGATATATCTCTCATTTTGTTTTTCCTGAGGAATGGCTTGTCTTTTCATGGGCAATGTGAATTTTATATAACTGGTCACATTTCCCCTTCTGCTTTGGTTCATCAAACTTAGAACCAAATTTATGACCCAAATTTAGTGAGCATTTGGAGCCTTATGGCCTGTATATCTGTGTTCTTATTCCACCCAGTCTTAATTTCCTATATATGTGTTCCATGGCCTAGACTTTATATTTGGTTTCAGTTAATTGTTTGAGATTTTTTTTTCTTCTCTCCATTATACATATGTTCACATGGGTGACATTCTGAAGGTCACACAGGGATTTTGATTGGCCTCTGACCATGACATTGGGCTGGGGCTGCAGATGACACCACGCCCATCACTGAATGCCACCTGTCTCTCACAGCTAGCCCAAACACACCACTGAGTCCCTGCACCTGAGCTGAGGACCATCTAATTTAGTTTGAGTTGTCAAACCCTTTGGGGAATCAGGCAGGGTATTGTTATAAACAGTTATCATTCATGTTCATATAAACAAGTGGTCCTCACCTCACTGCATTCTTACCACAACCCTATGAAGCAGCAATCTTTGTATCATCTTTGTGAAGAGGAAATTGAGGCTCCTAAATGTGATTTACCATGTTCTACAGTTGGTAAAGGAGAGAAATGGGAACAGGACCAACCCATCAGTGTTCTTTAACATTTGTACATCCAAATCATTTGTTCATTCTTTCATTTTATTTAACTGGCAAACGTATTAGGTACCACTTATTGTGCTAGTTGAGGTTTACAGGAGTGAGACATGGTTCCCGCCTCCAAGTAAGGCAGAGTCTAGAAGAAAATGGACAATTACAATACAGTGAGGTAAGATGATAGAAAAGAGCAACATGAACGGTCATCAGAGAAGTATGTAACTTTCCTGGGATGAAGCAGCTGTGGGGGAGAGAGAGAGGGAGAGAGAATTAGAGTTAGTTAATGTTTGTGTTGGTGCGGAGGGGTTGGTTTTTGGGGAAAGTTCTACAGAGATGATGCCTGAACTGGCGTTCAAAGGATAACTGTGATGAAGCCTGGTGAAGAGGCAAGGAGGTGTTTCCCGTGGATGGAGCTACAGGTGCAAAAGCACGGAGGTATGAGAAAGTATAATTCAGACCCTATACCTGACACATAAATTATTATTCTCCTAACTCCTTAAAACAATTAAGAACATTCCTTGAATTTTACTATCAAAAAGAATGGTTATATATACCATACTAGAAACACAACTAATATTCTTACCTTAATATTGATTATAATATCAGGTTTCAAATTTAAATTTCTAATTAATTCTATTTGCTGAAAAATAGTCATGGCATCCTGTGAAAGTGATGGTATTTCAGTGATAACATAGCCTGTAGAGTAAAACATAATTTTAAAAGTTTTATAATATTATCAATGTCTGAGAGCATGGATTTATTATTATTACTTTATAAAAATATCAGTTAGTTATTGATGAATACTAATGCTGGTCTTAAAATCATCTGTCAACATTTAAAAATTAATAGTTAACATTACTGCCACATGAAGTATAACTCTGAATAATGTTTTTCTGACAATAAATAAAACCATTGGGCTAGGAGGAGACATCTTTAAAAATTCCAAATCAATTTATTTTAGGCACATGAGGTGCCTAGAGAAGGAAATTCCATGCCAATAATTCTTTACCTCATGTTAGGAAAGCTCATATGATGAATGGTAAAGGTATATTATAGTGGGTTGCATGGCATATTATTTTTATTTCTTGAATTAATATTTCATAATACAATGGAATATATATGTATATGTTTATATTATAGAGAGTAATAAAATACCCATGTAACCCTCATACATTTTAAGAAACAACATTATCTATGATTTTGGCTTAGTACATTTATTGTCTTGCATCCCTACCCAGAAACCTGTATCTTCTCATTGAAATTCACCCTGGATACCATCATCATATTAGTTTCCTTAATATATTTCTTTAATTATGTCACTCTCTTGCTTGAGAAACCTTTCTCTTGTTAATAAATTCTTAACTGTGTCACTGGGAATTAAAGGCCTTTGAACAATTTTTCTGCTGTTTTAAAGAATATTTTTTTCTTGGAGGAACAACTGACAGACAAATTATGGTTATTAAGCTTTGATTTTTGGCAGACATTTTATAAAAACTGAATGGAGTGAGGCTGTCAAGACTGACCAGTGTCTCCTCTGGGACATGATGGCTGGCATTAACCCCTTGGTCTGACACATTGCAATGGTGGGTGCTGTGGTGAAGGGACTGCATAACTTAGCCCTAGATTGAATTCAACCTTGGATAATTCCAGAGATCAGTCAGTCCTTAGAGTTCATGCCCTCCCCTTCTAAGAAACAAGGGATTACACAAGACCTTCCTCCCATTCCCTCTGCTGCCAGCACTGCCCACATTTGTCTATTGTAAGTGGATGACAGAAAGATGCTTGGCACTCTGTTTGCTGTGCTCTCCAGCACCCTGCCCATTACTACAACCACTGCCACTGTCCTGAGAGCTTATCAGGCATTCCAAGTGCGACTGTTCACAGGCATGCCAAACCTTGGGTGCACATGTATATTTGAATGAGTTTCATACTTGATCTCTTCCCTGGTGGAGGCAGCAGAAGAGTGGGTTGTTTCCATGGGGTCTGGCTTCTCCTGATAGGCCATTATTTGGGTTGCCTTAATGTTCTGAGCAATGGATTTGGGGGCTCTACCCATTGAGAGGTGGCCAGTATCATCATATCCAGACCTTGGAAATCTGTCTATGGAAGAGTTGCGGCAGAGACAATTACGTCGCTTGTTTATCTCACCTTTGAAGATTTACAGTGGAATAACTTAGTTCTCTGGATCCAATTCTGGGAAGATCTCAGGGGGATACTTCTTAGAGCTGCTGAGCCCACTCTCAACCTCTCTAATCCCAGAGACATGTTGTGAAGATGGAAGCATAGGTGAGGATTCCACCCTCCATCCCACTTCTCCTTGACACCATTACCAAGCCCTTGCACCCCATGCTGAAAACAGAGGAATGGTAGACCCCACGCCACTCCTTGCTGGAAGGTTCTGCGTATACCATCATAGGCAGAATAGGCACTTGGCAGGCTAATGCCCAGCCTGCATCACCCCCACCAAGGGAAAACTCAAAGACTGTTCACACCACAGCCCAGGGGAAACCAACAGGCCCATACCGTCACTTTGCCCCCGCTTCCTGGCACAGTGAGAAGAAGCAGGTATTCCTTATAGCCACAAAACTGAAGATGGTATGCTACTGCTTTTAGATCGAAGTGTTGAGAGATTCATGGACATTGGGTAGCTTAGCGTCCAGCCTGCCCTAATAGTCATCTCACCTCAGCCCAGCCTGGCATGAGTGGCCATATTGGTGACCAGTGACTTACAGTACCATCCACAATGTGCTATATACCTGGGGCAGGGACTGCCCAGACCAGGGCTGTCCATCACTCACTGAGGAAAATGATTTTTTCTGGAATCTAGAAGGAGGATGCAGAGAAGGGCTTCTCAGGGTGCCCAGGAATTGACTCTGCCTTTTTCTCTCAGGTGAGGATACAGCTCATGGAAGCTGATTTTGGCTCAAGGCCAACACAGCATGACAGGTTGTGAATGAAAGGATTATAACTATAGATTGTGTAAATTTTTTCTAAATAGTGACAGAACCTCCAAGTATAAAAGGGCTCTGGTACAGAAAAAAATTAAGATTGGATCTGGCAATACTTTACTGACAGCACATTATCTGTCTTTAGGGATCTTGTAGTCATCAATTACCCAGCCTTACCCAGCCCCTGACCCAAGTTAATATCTCTATTTTGAAAGTCCATCACTTCCAATATTGCTTCCACCATCTACCAGGCTGTTGGGTAAGACCAAACATCAGAAAGAATCCTTGCTTAGCAGAGAGTTTCAAACTGTGTTAAGCAAAGTGCTAGGTTCCAAATAAATTCCTTTGGGGCTGCTGTAGGACAGGTGAGGGGAGTCTGGGCAGAAGGGGCTCAAAGTCCTGCCTTCACTGTAGCCTTTAAATGAGCCCAGTTGTGCATGACTAGACCGTGGCCATGCACTTGCATGCTGATAGTGTGGCCCTCAGACTCAAGAACTCATTTATAGGGACTTCCCTGGTGGCGCAGTGGTTAAGAATCCGCCTGCCAACACAGGGGGCACGGGTTTGAGCCCTGATCCGGGAAGATCCCACATGCCACGGAGCAACTAAGTCCGTGAGCCACAACTACTGAAGCCCGCGTGCCGAGAGCCCATGCTCCACAACAAGAGAAGCCACTTCAATGAGAAGCCCACGCACCACAATGAAGAGTAACCCCCGCTCGCTGCAACTAGAGAAAGCCCGCGCAGCAAAGAAGACCTAACGCAGTCAAAAATAAATAAATAAATTTATATTAAAGAAATCATTTATAGCACTCTTCCTCTGCAAGCTCTCAGGATAACTACCAGTGTACAGGAAGTCTAGGGGAAAGAGGAATACATTAAATGATAGCAGGGGGTGCAATCAGCAAAATCCAGAAGGTAGGAAACTCTAAAAGACAAACAACCAGTTTCTTCAGCATAGACAACACAAGATGATGGAAAGAGGTAGGGGCAATTTACAGATTAAAAGGGACTTGTGACATACTGATCAGTAGCAATATGTGAAACCTGGTTGGTTGAATCCTGCTTCCAAAATCAAACAAACAAACAAACAAAAAAACACCAACTAGAAAAAAATATGAGGCACATAGTGAAATTTGACAATAGACTGGTTAGTAGATGATTTATTATTAATTTTTTAGGTATGATAATGGTAATGTGATAAATTTTAAAAGGGTCCTTATCTTTCTGAGATACAGACTAAAACATTTACAGATGAACTGATATGATATGGATTAGCTTCAAAATAAAGTAGGTTGGGGCTTCCCTGGTGGCGCAGTGGTTGAGAATCTGCCTGCCAATGCAGGGGACACGGTTTCGAGTCCTGGTCTGGGAAGATCCCACATGCCGCGGAGCAACTAGGCCCGTGAGCCACAATTACTGAGCCTGCGCGTCTGGAGCCTGTGCTCCGCGACAGGAGAGGCCGCGATAGCGAGAGGCCCGCGCATCACGATGAAGAGTGGCCCCCGCTTGCTGCAACTAGAGAAAGCCCTCGCACAGAAACGAAGACCCAACACAGCCAAAATTAAATAAATAAATAAATAAAATTAAAAAAAAAAAGTAGGTTGCGGGGGGAGGTATTGCAGAGGCATAGATGAAATAAGATGAAACAACAGTTGTTATTGTTGAAGCTGGGTTTTTGACACATGGGGGGATTTTATATCATTCTCTCTACTTTTGCTTGAAATTTTCTGTAATAAGAAGTTAAAAGGGTTATGAACACTGAATGGCATAGCTGAGTAGATTTATTTTTCTCATGTTTTTTGCTTTCTCTTTTTGCCAATACTTATAATTTATGCCATTTTTTTGTTGCCATGTAAATCACTCTAAATTTTCTCAAGAGGTAAGGTGAGGTAAAGAATAAACAGAAAGATATTTGCCTATCTACCTTTATATATGCATTTTCAGTTTCAATCATTATACTTTTTGAGGTCATTTATTGACCTGTGTTGGAATTCCGTGATTGTCCTTTTTACCTTTTTACTCATTTTACTTCCCACATTCTGGGTGTTTTTCCCAAGTTCATCCTCTTTATTACTGATCAGTAGATAGATAAATGGATAGACAGATAGCATATTTATATGAAATAAAGGAGATGATATCTGGATATATATCTATATATATATGAATAGATATAGTTCATTCTGTACATAATCTATATATAGATCTTTCTACATAGACATAGATGTTATACATATATATATATATATATATATATATATATATATATATATATGGTCTTCAGTGACAAGTCTGCTGTTGCTATTTCCACTATTGATTTTCATTGTACTGCACTTTATTTGTATTCCTGTATTCTTAATAGTGACAGTGTCCTCTCTTAATTTACTGAGAATATAAAGCAGATCTCTAAATTTTTCTGCTCTCATTCAATAAATCCATTTCAGGTGGATGATTTTCTCCCAAACACATTTTAATTCTTCTTCCTTCTTTTGCAAATGCCATAGAGTTTGCTTTTTTCTTTTTAGTCATTCCGAACTTCAGTAGTCTTTCTTGAGAAATTAGGTCCAAAGCCCCTTCTCAGCATCCGTTTGAGGGCAGGGAGATTTCTTGGGTCCAGAGGCAGAGGGTAGACTGGATGAACAGGCTACAGCCTGCCAATATCTGGAGCCAGAGGGTACGCTGGTGTCGTTGTATTTCCCATTCCAGCCTTATTAGTGTGGATTAATGCAGAGAAACCTAATCATTGTCAGGACTTAGTAATAAAACTCAGGGTGAATAGGAAGGCAATCAGCAGAGGCTGTCAGCACTGCATCAAGGACCACAGCAGATTTTTGATGCTTTTGCTGGATAACACATTACTAAAAGAAGATTGAATCATATAAACTTAAAATTTGAAAACAAATGTAGATTCTGAAGAATAAAAACAAGTGAACAAGCAAATAAAACTATTGGAGTTGCTCAACTGAATTCGGACTCTGGGATTCCTTTCCTATGCCAGGGCAAAAAAAAAAAAAAACCTGCAACTTCAGGAATTATTTGTGCCTCAGGTAAACCACGAGTTTTAAGGCTGCTTTGATAGCCACTGCTATATGAAAATAAGCATACCAAAGTGAGAGACTTCTGGGGAGTTGAGCTTCTCCAACATTAGCTTTGTGACAAGTTCATCTGGAATGCTTTGACCACTGATCAGCATCGACTGCAACTAAGAACAAACACAGATATTGTACATGATTGTATAATGTACCTGTGACACATAGCTTTTAAGGAAATCGTAACAATTTTGAAAGTTAGATTTGTTTACCATAGCTCCTGATTCAGTGTCACTGGCAATCTGTTCTTCCAAAATTGGTAAAGCTAAAATATGAATTCAAAATATTAGCACAAATTGTTATTAGAATTTCCAAGTTAAGAAACATATTTGTGTGTTTTTTAACTAGTAACAAAGATTAATATTTGTGTCACTTTAGAGGTTACAAAGCACATTTATACACATTATGTCATTTAAGCCTAACTAAAGTATAAGGTAGCAGAATGTATTCCACAGAAAATTTGTCTCTGACACTCACTAGCTAAAGGATCTTGGGGAAGCTAACTTCCCAAACACCTTTGCACCTTGCATGCTTGTGCCCTGTGTAGTATGCAAGGGAATACGAGGATGAAATGAGGTTGTATATGACAGTGATTTGGAAATTACAAAGTATCATACAAAGTATACAGTAGTATTACCGGTCCAGATTCTTTTATAATCATACGTAGTTACACCTACAGCCCATTAATTTTGCACATTGATTGTATAAAAGGAAAATATGCATCAAGAAATGTTAAAAATAGATAAACATGGAAATTTATCTAGCAAAAAGGGGTCCTGAGGCTGAAATTCTAATAACTTGGTTCCTTTTTAAGAGGAGATATTTCATTCCGTGATGGAAGATATCCTGGGACAGAAATGACAGAGGTATAACCTAGGGGAGGACCCAGGAGCTGATTATGTCCCTAGCTGCTAATAATCTATGGAAAGTTTGGTACTTTTTAAGATTTCCTACAAGTGAATTTTATTTTGATTAAAAAAGGGGAAATTTTTAAAGTTTTGTGTGTGTGTGTGTGTGTGTTACGTGTTGCAGAATCTGTCTCTCCCCCAAGTTGTACCAGATCACAATTTCACTAATGGCATGTGAAATGCTCATTTGATAACATTCTTGCCAACAATGATGGTAGAAACTTTAAAGATTCACTGCCAATTTATTAGGCAAATATGGATCAGCATTGTTTTAATTAGCATTTCTTTGAGTAACAGCAAAGTTAAACTCTTTTCTTATATTTGTCCATTTTTATTTCCACTTTTATGAATTACAGATTCATTCTTTTGCTTATTTTTCTATTAAGGCATAAATGGTTTTATTGATTAAAAGAATATTTATATAAAAAGACATCAATCCCTGTCTTATATATTGCAAAGAATGCAAAGCAAATTATAATTAATAAAAAATAAAATTTATCATTGAAGATAATTAAATCCTGGAAAAATCTTCCCAAGAGCAGCTGTGAGCGTTCCATCTCTTTTCATATTTCACAGGGAGACACCCAAAACACACATATCTCCAATAGTTCTAAATTATGGAATTAGAGAATGGGAAGCAGTAGGATGGAGTCAAAGATGTTTCATAAACGTCCTAAATTCTATGACCAAAACTAAGACTCACAGAAGGGCAAAACATGTTTGATGCTATTTTAAAGATAATGTTCACTGGGTTGATAGTGATGTGTGATAAAGCAAATATAGCAAATGTTAATCATAGACTCTAATAGATAGTAAGTAGATGGGCGTATGGGTGTTCACTGTACAATGCTTTACATTTTAATGCATATTTGAAAGTTTTCATAATAAAATATTTGGGAAAAAAGATAAAATTTACCTTCTACACGAATACATTTCCATGCCTGTGTTATCTGTTGGGCTAATGTTGTCTTCCCAACCCCCTTAAAAACAAAGATATTATTTAAAACCCAATAGAATAGCTATTTGCCAATAAAACAGATATTTTAAAAGATTCTATTGATGGTTACTATAATTACATAATATTATCAAGTAAAATTTTTTCCATACAATAAAGAATAGACCCTAGATATTTATAGCTTCATTTTTCTCCATTAACTGTCCCATTTGCCACATTTTATGAAGTGATTTTTTTTTAATTAAGAAAATAGCCCTGAAACCAGGAAGCTGTACTATAATGGTATTCTAGGTATTGCACTCTTTCGATTGTTAAATTTTGTAATTTTGAGTACAAATCATTGTGATTATATTGAGATTCATCATTTTATTGCCTTCCTAAAGTTTATAATTGTGAATGTCTTGACAGACTTCCATTTAGTAACTTTCAAGAGCAAAAATTCCTTCTTAATGTACATCTTTGAAAAGTATCATAGTTTAAAGATAAAAGTTCACTTTAATGAAGTAACACTTGCATCTCATTGCTTCCACTGTTGACTTTAAAATTCTATTCTGTTTTTTAGAAACATAATAGAAGTTATTGGAACCATTTCTTGACCCTGTCCCAGGGTCTCTAGAAAATCAAGTCAGCCCTTAGACTCTGCTATTCTGGAGAGGCTTTTATATTAACCACCTTAGGCCCTCTAATGGTAACTACCAACTAGGCTCAGAGGCTGAAGAAAGCTCTCATCTAGAGGTCCTTACTAGAACTGCCTAGGAAGGTGAGCTATCTTATGACAGCCATTCTTGGTTTCTTCCTGTTTTGCAGAAAGATAATACATAGGTCCACTAACACACTGTGGGTAAAGATGAAGCACATCCCCTCTCAGGAGCTTTAGACACTAATGAGAGTATCCTCCATTTGTCTCTTTAGTGTCCTGTCTTCACATATCCAGAGAGCCTCACAACAAATTTCACAGAAAGTTTTATATGAAAGTTAAGTGTGAAATAACCTTGGATCACATACTACTAACAATTGTAATGGTGCAGTGCTTTGATGAGTTAATTTATTCATAATATAAAAGCAAAGATAAATACAATCTAGGTTCCTTTTCAATAATAGTGTACAAAAGGAGAGAAAGTTATAATTTACAACCAATACTATATCAGAGTTTGTCATACAGTGAAAGTCTAACAAACACTCAAAAAAATTAGCACACTCTGTGGTTCTCAATCTTGTATGGTAACATGAGATTATGACTTTAAAAATTAAAAAACATATTAAATAATAAGTTAGAAGAGATAACTTACTGGTTTCCCAAATACAACAAAGCAAACAGGTTTAGACAACATAAAGTTTTTGTCAGCTTCATCTTCATTAAATATATCCAGAAAAGGATGCTCTTCTGTCGTCTCTTGAGAAGTCATAATACAAAATACTACAGTAAGAAAGAGTAAGATTGTTAAAGTGCCTAATTTAGGAGGAACAGGAAGGCAGGTTAGGGAGAACTAGACTATTCTGTGAATTTACTTAGCCCAGAAGCCGTTCCACGCCACTAAGAGATGGATTTTGCCAATAATGGCAAATAAGTTAAACTGATCTATTAAGACAATAATAGGTTCATAGTTTGAGACAGAAAGCAAAGGCCAGCTATATGCTATATAAGACAGCTAAAATAAAGTATCTTTGAAAGACTAAGTTAAGGAAAAAATACATACATGTATATATTCACATGTATGTTTTGATGTGTGTATTCTATTAAAGATCAAATTAGTGTACACACAACCAGCCAAACAAAAACCCAATAGCAAATGCTTTAAAAAATCAAATTAAATATGTTATATGTGTATACACATATAAATTTGTCAATGGGTATGTGTGTAGGGCCTACTAATGGCTCTAATTAGAAATCCTAATGGAAATGAGAAAATATGTAGAACTGAAAAATAATGAACATAATATATAACAAAATATATAAGCTCACAATTTAAGAAGTTATAAAAAGAAAAATAGAAAAACATTATATAAAGAAGGTCAACAAAGCTAAATAGCGGTATTTTGAAGAAATTTACAAATAGAAAACTCTGTCAAGATTGATCAAGAACAGAAGATAGAAGGCACAATTAAACAATATTAGACATTAGTTTTTTAGAGGTGTGTTTTCTCACATCTCAAAACTAAGATTTTCCTACGTTTTCTTTGTTGTTGATTTCTTTCATTATAATCAGAGACTGTTCTCCATATTATATTAATTCTTTGAAATTTGTTGAGTTTTGCCTTATGGCCTACCACATGGTAATTTTCAAAAAAATTGTCTACATCCTTGAAAAGGATACACAATTTATATTTGTTTGATGTAGTGTTCTTTAAATGTTGTTTACATCAAGTTTGTGAATTTTATTGGTTAAATCTTACATAATGCTTACTGATTTACTGTCTACTTGGTCAAACAATATTAGACATAGGAGGAAGGACCACAGAGAAAATAATGTTGCAGATACATAGATAATAAGAGGCTATCATAAAGTTATCCCAAACAAATTTGAAAACTTAGGCAAAATTGACAAATTACTAGAAAAATCAGCTTCTTAAGAAACAGAGAAAACTTGAGTGGTTCTATAACCATTAAGGAAACTGAATCAGTAACTAAAAATCTTCCAATAAGGAAACCAGATGGTTTTATTGAAGTGCTCCAAGTCTTGCAATCTTATAGACACTCTTTCAGAAAAAGGATAAAGTGGAGACTTCTTACTTAATTTATGGCTCTCATATAACCTCCATATCTAAACCAGAGAATAGTGCAAAAAAGCAAAATTATATGCCAACTTCATTCATGAACAAGATTTTTAAAAACCCTAATCAAACTATTAGCAAGTTGAATCTAGCAATATATGAAGAAGATAATAACATCATGGCCAAGTTGGGTTTCCCCAGGAATTCAAGGATGGTTAGTATGAGAAAATTAATTTATCATATTAAAATAAATTTAAGGAGAAAAACTATATGATTATCTTAATAGATGTAGAAATAGTATGAGACAATTCAACACCCTTTAATGTTCAATAAAAGATAAACCTCTTAGCAACTAACAATAGAAGGGAACTTCTTTTATTGATAAAGGGTATGAATGAAAGACACCCTTATATTTAATGATTAAATATTTAAAATGTTCTTTTTAAGACAAAAGAAAGAAAAGTGTAATTATTCCCAGTTGATATGACTGTCTACATAGAAAACCCAAATATGTCACAGATAAATTTTAAGAATTAGTAAGATAATCCAATTTGCTGAATTCAAAATCATTATACAAAATTCAGTTGCATTTCTATATATCAAAAATAGCTAGAAAATTTAACCAAATATATATATGACTTAGCAGTAAAAATATAAAATAAACAGGATTAAATAGTACAAAAGATATACAAGCCCTTTATGGAAAAGTTACAAAACCTTATGAAAATACTTTAATGAATAGACTTGAAAAATGGAACAAAACTTTGTCCCAGTGATCTGGGACATTGTTCACAGAACAATGAAAAATAGATTGGAGGGGGCTATATACTTCCAGGTAAATGCGATATGATTACATTTCTCTGTGGAAGTTAAGAATATTCAAATGGGCTTAATATACCAATATTATTTTAATATGACAATATGAAATAAGATGTAGTAAGAAGTATTACTAGTATATTAAAAAAATTTGAGATGAGAACTTCATGAACTAAAGGGCTGAAATTTCAAGTTTTTAAAAAATACCATCAAAATAAGTAATGCTAGTATAAAATGTAGTTGTAAAGGAGAAAATGCATCTAAACCTCTTAGAGAGATAATGCATTTATTAAGGAGTCTCTGTAAAGCACACTAAAACCAGGGTGATAAGGCCTGGAATGGGGATATCTAGTTGGATGTCTAAGTACCTTGAGTTTTGAACCCCAAGATTACCCCCAAATGCTCTGTATTAACAGAAGTAACCTTCTCATTTATGGAAGAGAGCAGTCTCTTCGTGCCTCACCTGAGGCAGATGCCTCAGAAGACAATGCTCAACTTTTACAAGCTTATTTCCCCTCATAGCTTCTAGAGCAGTAACTGGGGTCAAGTGTCAGCCCAGCCCAACTGGGGAGGCACTGGACAGGAAGAAAGGTGTTATGCACCTAAAGAGCTCCAGGGCCTGGCTATGATGTACCAACAGGAGCCAGGAGAACAGGCCTGGGAAAGATCTTGAGGGTGTCAGGTGAGGGGAATGCAGACTGGATAGGAGTTTATTGATAGTGGGCTGTCTCCCACGACTCATAGTTTAACATCCTAGCTAGGACACCTGGAGCAAGTCCTAATTCACTGCTGGTATGGTTACTTGAAGCTTGGAAAAAAACAATGAGGTGTAAATGCCAGAACTGCCTTGACAGGGCACAGGGGCAGGTGTTAAATACTCACAGAAGTGGCATGTTAAATCGATTTATTATGTTAGGCCAGAGAACCATCAGCCTACTCTGCTCTTTGGGATGGACAGAGGGCACTCTTTTCATTAAGATGTTAAGGAATGAGCTAGTAAGGGAGCGCTGGCATCATTAAGAAGCTCAGTGGTGGCTGTCCTTTTTTGGGCTAGGATTTAAAGTAAGGGAGAGGCCGCTTTGATACTGGGTTCTCATGTGTCAGTGGGGATGACGGGGTCTGGAAGAGCAGAGGCCAGGTGGCAGCCCTTAACTGTCAGAAACAAAGTAAGTATAATTACTATAATGGGCAGCAAGCCCAGAATGGCCACAAGCAAGACCCACAGAGATCTGCGGTGATAGTGATAAACCATGGGCACCCCAGGGGTGAGACAGAGGAGCAGTCGATGAAAGTGTTGATTAACTTACATTTCTAAAAACGAAAAAGGGCAAGTGAACCAAAGGCTGATGTCAGCAGCCACAGTGGAAATCATGATTCCTTGTTCATGATTCCAGAGCCCACTGACTGAAGGGACGGCAAGGAGTCCTCGAGGATCTGGCCTACAACTCCATAGCAAGTATTTATAAGAGAATACTTATAGGTTCTCCCCAAGAGAACCTACAACCATTAACCAGAGAAATAGACACCGTGGAAATAGGAATATTCTCCTCTTTCAACAGTTATAGGACACAGGGTCTCAGCTGACATCAATACCAGCAGATCCAAAATGCCATCATAGCCTCGTATTAGAGTGAGGGTGAATGGAGAACCAGTGATAAATGGAACCTTGGCTCAAGTCTGTCTTACAGTGCATCCAAAGGGTCTGAAGGATCACTCGGTGGTTATTTTCCTGGTCCTTGAGTGCATAACAGGGATTGCAGCTGGAAACACCTTCACAGGGATTCCCTAACTGTGGAATAAGGGCCGCTGTCATTGAAAAGGCCAAGTGGAAGCTCATGAAACTGCACACCTGCTCCTTAGCCTCTGCCCTAGATAAACAATAGTAAATCATCCTGAATGAAATGGAAGAGTGCTACCCCAAAACTATTTAAAAGATGCATCGTCCTGTTTAATTCTCTAGTCTGAGTTTCTGCAAAAACCAGATCATGACAGATGATATTGGACCACTGTAAACTTAACTAGGGGCAGCCCCAATTGCAACTGCTGTGCAGAGAACTTTGCTAGACGGACACAGCTTCTTATACTAGCTATGTAGCTACTCAGCTGGAAAATGCATTTTTTTTTCAATACACATCAAGGAGGAGGATCAGAAGCAGTCTGTATTTACTTAGAACAGTCAGCAATGGACATTTAGTCTTACCCCGGGAACTCTCCTGCTCTTTGTAACAAATATAGTACAAAGGGGTCTTGTTGATCCACAATATTGACAATATCAGACCTGGTGAGCGGGAAGTAGCAAGTGTTCCGGATGCCCTCCTAAGACGTGTGGGCAGCAGAAAGTGGGAAATAAACCTACAAAGATTCGAGGACCTGTTATATTGGTGAAGTTTTAAAAGGCCAGTGGTCTGGGATATTCTGAGACATTCTCTCCAAGGTAAAGGACAAGTTACTGTACCTTACACCTTCTACCTCTAAAAAAGAGGTGCAATATTTTGTAAGTCTCTTTAGTTTTTGGAGACAGCATGTAGCACATTTGGGAATACTGCTCTGATCCATTTAAGGGGTGACTTGGAAAGCTGTCAGTTTGGAGTGGGACCAAGAGCAAGAGAGAGCTCTGCAGCAGTTTCAGGCTACGGTGCCCGAGGCCTTGCTTCATGGGCCATATACCTGGCCAGATCCCACGATGCTAGAGGTAGCTGTGGTGGGTAGGACACCTTTTGGAATCTTAGAATGCCTGGCCATGGGACGTCACACGGAAGTGCCCATCATGAGCTGGGTATGTCAGACAATCAAATCCTCAAGTTGGGCAGGCACAGCAGTAATCCACTGAATGAGAAAAATGGAACACTGGGATCAGGCCAAATACATTTCATAAGCAAGCAGCCTAGACACCCCCATGTCACCTATCTCTGGCTCACCAATGTCTCTTGGCTCATACCTCATATAGCATTCCCTAGGAACAGCTGATAAAAAAACAAAAAAAAAATCATGGATGAATCACGATATATCGGTGCAAGCTGTAAATGGAATGCTTTCAGACTTTAGTCCCATTCAGGTGTAGCCCTGAGAGATGGTGATTAGGGGAAATCCTCCTGGCGGGTAGGGCTTTAAGCAGTATTCCTAGGTCCTCAATTTGGAGAACAGTGCTGAATGGCTTGGTGCAGGGCCTGGAAGGAGCAAGACTGGATGATAAGAGAAAGAAGAGCTCTGGGGAAGAAGCATGTGAATGGGGCTATGAGAGTGGTGTAACAAACATGATATATGGTGATCCCCAATGAGTCACACCCTTGTATAAGGAGTTACTGCACTGGCAGGTGGAGGTAGTTGCTGCTGCATAATTGGGGGCAGGGAGATATCTGTATTTTTGTGCTTCCTTTTCTTTTAGAAACTGGGACCAGACACCGCCTTGAAGAACCAGTGACAAGGTGTTGGAAATTTAATGTGTGGGGAGGGGAGTGGCTATGAGTGGCACAAAGAGTGGAACGTAGCAGATGTTATTAGTGCCCTGCCCCTATCCACTTGATATGTGCCTTTTCCAGGGATGGCCAGCCCAACTTCCAAGTGCTGGCATGTGTGATTCTTTGTCTAAGGACTCTTTGTCTAAGGACTCTTTCTAGCTGCCAGAACTTATTCTGCCTGAGCACAGGGCAGACTAGAAGTTACAGGGAATTAATGTCCTGCCATAGCAGCCCTCAACCAATAACTGATGGGAGTTGGTGAATAAATACCCCAGCTCCCTTTCCCCTTACAAGGAATAACTGGGACAGACATCCAAGCATTCCCCAGTGAATTCAGCCCACAGAGAAATTTGCTTGATAATATTCCCTTTATTAGCTTCCTTCCCTTTCCTGCTGTTGTTTGCTAGATTATTGCCCATGTAAATGATTTGTCCTCAAATTTTGTCTCAGGATCTACTTCTGGGTGAACAAAACTAAGACCAGGTTCGAATGAAAGTCCTTAATTATAGTATAACATAATAATTGAAAACTAAATATTGGAAAACCAGAGTTCTACAGTTATTTCGAGTTGTTATCCTAAATAAAAACATTGTGCAAATACTTAACTCATGTTCAGAAGAGTTGGTTTCCATTATGAAGTGGAACAGAACTAAATATTTTTCCCAGTTAAAAGATCTAAGTCAATGCAAAATGCCAGAACTGACATGGCCATGTTTCTAGTTTTTAATAAAAAGGGTCCCAAACTATGAAAGAAAATGTAAAATAATAAATAATTAAATATTAATTTAAAAATTTGTAATTTCTCAATTTTGAATTTACAATATAATCCCTAATGCCACATTATGGATTTTAAATTTTAAAGTTTCCTTACACTTATAGCAGTTGAGAAATCCTCTAGCAGTGGGTTCTGCGGTTAACAGGGGGCCCATCTCCTGGGAAACCTAGCACTTCTGCCTAGGCTGGGTTAGCTGTCACTAGAGTACATCTTACATCTCACAGTAGGTGCTCAGTACTTATCTGTGGAATGAAGACATTGATACTTGAAAAGGGAAGTGGGTTTAAAAAGCGGAATTTACGGAGATCCCGAAGTTTAGTTTTGCAAGAAAAGGAACTGGTCTGGGGTTCCCACAGGAGGTGGGATCCCATTCGTGCGACACCCAAATGCATCTGAGCGGTGGGCTCCGACCCCTACTTACCTGGCCGCAGCGGACTCCAGCGGACCCCACCAGCAGGCCTTAGCCGCCTCCCGGGACTCTCTGTGGAGCGGTTGCCAAGGGATCTGCTGAGCGGTTGCCAAGGGAACCCAGAGCTGAGAAGAGCGCAAAGCCTCTCGGGGGGCGGGGCCTCGGGAGGTGGGGCTGTGATTTATTTTCTCATTTTCAATATTCACTTTTGTACCTAATTTTGTATTCATAATTAGAATACACTCTTTTCACAAAAATGGAAGGTGATGGTCAAAGAAGGTACATGTATTGTCTATTTATGTTCACGCACATCCAAAGGAAGAAAGCTTATTTTAATGCAGAACTACAAAGCCAGTGCTACACTGCACTGCATTACACTCGGCAGTTCATTTTTAGAATTTACAGATGGTTAACCTCGTGCACAAGTATGTGGCAAAGTTGGAAATTTCCAACTTTAGATGATTCAAAAAAAAATTGCTTGAACCACACACCCTCTGGACAATGTGGGTTTTGTTGACTCTCCTAAGGGTAAAATAGACAACAAAGAGAGCGAGGGCGGGGGGGAAACACAGACACTCAGTGAAAGAACGTTGTAGGTTTCCAAGAACTCAAGGGCAGAAGCAGGCAGGGAAAAACAGACCAACTTGGGAATGGATCTATCTGCAACTCGGAGAACCTCTTCAAAAGAAGCAATCCAGTCCCAAAAGATCCACTTTTCTAAAGAGAAGGACCAGATAAACGAGAGATTCAACTAAACCAGCAGCTCTTTTCCCCGCCCACTTTTTCTCTTGCCAGTACCAAAGATGGCGCTCTTTGCTTCCTCCCTCGGCAGTACGCAGGTTCTGGGAACCTCTACACGACCTCTCTATGGTGCATCCTCCAGCCCCGCCCCCTCCGTGCCTGGGGCTGGGCTTGCCTGGAGGTGGGGCGTAGGATCCGGAAACACTTAAGCAGTATTAGTTGGTCGTCTATGTATTTATCGCCCAGGCGGTGTTTTTCCCGGTTGAAGCTGGGGTGCAGGGTCTGAGACGTCTTCTCTTCGAGTCTCCTGGGGCAGTCCAGAGGCTGCCACAACCTGGGCCGCGGCCTGGGTCCCTGCCGTGGGGGCCCCCATTAGCTCGGGCCATGCCCGCAGCCGCCGCCCCCATTATCAGCTCGGTTCAGAAACTGGTCCTGTACGAGACTAGAGCTGTGAGTACTCTGCGCAGTGGAGCGCGGGCGGGAGGATGGCGGCCGAGCAGGTGTGGGGCAGAGGCAGCATTTCCCCCCCCGCCCCCCCCCCCCATTTTCCCAATTCTCTAATCCCAGCGGCGGGAATATGCCTGAGGGGGCTTCGCCCAGTTATCGCACCCAGGGCTTTTGCACGTAAACATTTCCACTTAAAAGCCACGGTCGGAACACACTGGCAACAGGTGTTTGTGGTATCTCAGTAACTGTTAATGAGGTTTTATACGAGTTACTGAAATTCTTTGCAACTTTCAGGAAGTCTTAGAGTTCTACAGTTCACTGGTTACAATACAGCCAGGGGTATGGAGAATGTTTTTGACCTGTGAATCGGTAACTTGTCTGTTTTCCTATTCTATGGCATAGCATCGCTATGATTTATGTTAATTACGTGCGCTTTTATTGCTGACAGTTTTGGTTCTCTTTATTTGAAAGGAAAGAAAAACTTATTCTGTTTAAAGACAGTTGATTTGTTGGGGTAACATTATTTTGCTTTTCTCTTGACTTTTTTCCAACACATTTTATTTTGTTTTATTACTTCAAATTGCCATGAAAATAGTTGCTAGTAGAATAAGCAGATTCGTTTTTATGTTTAGGTTACTAGTTCCCTAAAATTTAGGGAATGGTGTTTATAGACATACGTACTTTGTCGTTTGTGTGGTTGGAAAATAAAGTATACTTTTTAAAATTGGGGTAACAGTGATATTAGGGTCTGTGTTTAAATTACACTTTATGGTAACAAGATTGCATGTGCTGGAAACGTGCACAGTACTCTTCCTTGTGCTATAGAGTGTCTTATAAGGCACAGTCAGTGGAACTTGGGTTGTCTCTACTAGATAGAAGAGTATAAGAAGGTACTTATCCTAACAGTTTCTCAGTTATAACAGGGTCCTAATAGGTTGTCTGCCTCAGGTCATCATTAGTGTAGAAACACTGTTGACCCTAAATTAGTTTTGGTGACAACTTCATTTGATTAGATCCAGACCAGAAGATGAAATTACCTAATATACTGTATTTGCAAATATCTTCAGTTGTCCTCTGAGGAGAGCTGTACAGAAGTATCATTTTGAAACAAAACCTTCTGCTTTCTGTACAAGTGCTGATAAATGTCCCTAGGTAGAAACATACATACTATATTTAAAACACAGAAATTTCAGCCCATTAATAAGCTGAACATTCATGAGGACTGGCTGAGATGTGAGTGTTCTTTCTAAAGCACAATTCATATTATAGGGCTTTTCTGCTCAGAACCCTTCAGTGGCTCCCATTCTGAGGAGAGTAAACTCTGTATCTCTTAGTTGCCTGTTTAGTTACTGGCAACTAAATAGATCCTAGGAATTAAAAACAAATGGTAGCAGGTTGTATTAATGAGACTAATAGCTAATGCTTTTGGAAGAGTTCTATGCCAGGCACTGGTCAAAGCACTCTACATACTTTATTATTTAATCCTCATAAAACTTCTAAGGGGCAAATGTTGTTGCTATTCCTGTTATTATTTGGTGAAGAAGAAAAATGAGGCAAAACAGGTTAGGACGGTGCTGTTGAATAGTGTGGGCTGGCCGCTGGTGCCAGGCATAGATAGTTTGTAACTGGATGGCAACAAATTGCATGTAGAAATTGAGAGTGATTAGAAACTTATACAGCAATTTGACAGAGTAATTGTATTTCAGATGAATCAGCTAAACATTGGGTTTATGGTTTATGTGTTTGGCTTTCTGTTTTTAGCTTTGTTATGGAAATTTCAAGCAAATACAAAGTAAACAGAATAGTATAATAAACTCCCATCTAGCCATCACCCAGCTCCAGAATTACCAACATTCTGTCATCCTCTATTATCTGTAACTTGTTCCAGTTCCCACCCACAACTTATTATTTTATATGGTTCTTTTTCTTTAAAATTTATGTAAATCGAAATGCACAAATCTAAGCTATAGAATTTGGACAGAAGTATACATGTGTTAACCACACGCTTATGTTGCTGTGGAAAGTTCCCTTGTGTCCCTATCCAGTCAACTGCTCCCTTTCCCTTCCTGGCAACTAATATTCTGTTTTTTAAATGTTAGATTAGATATGCCTGTTCAAGAATTTTATGTGAATGGAATTGTACAGTACACACTCATCTAGTGTCTTTTGCTCAGCATAATGTCTTTGAGGTTCATCCATGTTGTTGTGTGTATCAGTAGTTTGTTTCTTCTTCTTATTGAATAGTTGTCCATTGTATACATATTCCACAATTTGTTTATGTTTTCCCTATTGACTTAGACTGTTTCCACATTTAGACTGTTGTTAATAAGCCAGCTGTGAACATTCTTGAACAGTTATATTTGTAGACATATGTTTTCACTTCTCCTGGGTAAATACCTCTAAATGAAATTGCTGGTCATAGGATTGATGTTAGGTGGTTGCACCATTTCACACTCCCATCAGCAAGGTATAAAAGTCTCCATTGCTCCATATCATTGCCGGCATTTAGTGTTGTCAGTCTTTTTAGTTTTAGTTATTCTAGCGGTGTATAATGGCATCTTATTATGGTTTTAATTTGCATTCCCCTAATGACTAGTGATGTTGAACATCATTTCATGTACTTATTGGCTATGTTTATATCTTCCTTTTTGAAGTGTCTGTTCAAGTCTTTTGCCCACTTTAAAAAATTAGACTGTTTGCCTTTTTATTATTGATTTGTAGGAGTTCTTTATATATTATGGAATCAAGTCCTTCATGATATATGTATTGTGAATATTTTCTTTCAGTCAGCGGCTTGCCTATACATTTTATTAATGATCTTTTTTTCAGCTTTATTGAGGTATAATTGACAAAATTGTAAGATATTTAAGGTGTGCAATGTGATGATTTTATGTATATATATAAAATTTTATATACATATATACACATTGTGTTAGCAATCTGTTGATGAACAGAAGTTTTTAATTTCAATGAAGTATAATTTATCAGTTTTTTTCTTTCGTAGTTATTGCTTTCTGTGTCCTATCTAAGAAACCTTTGCCTACTCCCTGAGCACAAAGATATTTTCCTATGTTTCCTCTAAAAGATTTATACTTTTAACTTTACTTTTAGGGATGTGTTTCATATTAAATTAATTTTGTGTATGGTGTGATGCAGGGATTGCATTACTTATCTATTGTGGTGTAACAAATTACCTCCAAACTTAATGGCTTTAAACAATAACAAAGGGGCTTCCCTGGTGGCACAGTGGTTAAGAATCTGCCTGCCAATGCAGGGGACACGGGTTCGAGCCCTGGTCTGGGAAGATCCCATATGCCGCGGAGCAACTGGGCCCGTAAGCCACAACTACTGAGCCTGCGCATCTGGAGCCTGTGCTCCGCGACAGGAGAGGCCGAGATAGTGAGAGGCCCGCGCACCGCGATGCGGAGTGGCCCCCGCTCGCGGCAACTAGAGAAAGCCCTCGCACAGAAACGAAGACTCAACACAGCCAAAAATAAATAAATAAAATAAATAAAATAAAAAAAAAAAATAAATTTATTAAAAAATATATAAACAATAACAAACATTTCGTATTTCACAGTTTCAGTAGATTGGGAATCTGGGTGTGACTTAGCTGAGAGCTTCTTACTCAGGATCTCATGAAGTTGCAGATGTCAGGTGGGCTACAGTGCTCTAGACTGGGCTGGAGGATTTACTTCCAATATGGCTCACTCACATGCTTGGCAGTTGAGCTGGTTGTTGACAAGAGACTTCAGTTCCTCACCTAATGGGCATTTCCATAGGACTTCTTGAGTGTCCTTATGATGTGGTAGCTGGATTTGTCCAGAAAGAATGATCCAAGAGAAACAAGGGCGAAGCTGCAATGTCTTTTGTGACCTAGCCTCAGAAGTCACACGCCATCATTTCTGCAATATCCTATTGTTCATGCAGACCAGCCCTGTTCTGTGGCAGGGGACTATACGAGGTCATGAATACCAAGAGATGAGAGTCTTTAAGGGTTCTTGGAGGCTGGCAACCACAGGGATTGAGGTTCACTTTTTTCCATACATCAATTGTCCAGCCTCATTTGTTGAAAAGATTATCTTTTATTTTATTGAATTTTTTGGTATTCTTGTGAAAAATTAGTTGAAGAAATGTGAATTGATTCCTAAACTCTCTATTTTGTTCCATTGATCCATTTGTTCTTCTTTATGGCATTTCCACCTTGTCTTGCTTATTATGGTTTTATAGTAAGTGTTGAGATCAGGAAGTGTAAGTTTTCCAACTTTATTTTTTTCCAAAGTTGTTTTGCCTCTTCTAGATCCTATGCATTTCCATATGAATTTTACAATCAGCTTATCAATTTATAATAAAAAGCCTGTTGGGATTGTGATTTGGATTTCATTGAATCTATAAATCAGATTTGGGGAGAACTGAATCTTGATAATATTGAATCTTTCAATTCATGGTGTATTTCTCCATTTAATAGGTCTTTACTTTTTCTCAGCAATATGTTGTAGTTTTCAGTGTAGAAGTTTTATATGTCTTTAAAAAACCTATTCCTAAGAAGTATTTTATGAACTTTTATACTATTGCAAATGGAATTTTAAATTTGATTTAACAATTGATCATTGCTAGTATATAGAAATTGCTTTTTGTATATTGATCTTATATCCTGAAACCTTGCTAAACTCACTGTGTTGAGAAGCTGGAGCTGGTGTATTGAATTAAGAATATGCAGATTATGACTTGCTGAATGAGGGGGCACAAGCCATCCACAGGGGTTTGGCAGGTAGCTCTCTCAGTATCTGAGCTCTCACTCTGGGGACATGAAACCATGAGCTTGTTTTGATTGAAGGCATAGTTTGAATACATCCACACAAAGGAAGTAGAGTCACAAAATTTATTACTTATATATCTCAGAAATGTTGGGGGGAGGCACAATGAATGGGGGAAGGGCAGTCCTCCATCTCAGTTCACAAGCAAACAGGAGATAGAAAGCAGGGTAGCAAGCACCTAGTACATTTAAGGTGGTTGGGGTAGAGATCACTAACTTTTTGAGGGCTTAGCTCTAAGTGACTGTTTTAAAAGGTGCCCCGGGAAAAGCAAAGCAGGAATTTATGGCAGGACTCCGAAGCTTGGTGTTTATCTAAATGTCCGCACTGTTGGTATGAGCAGGGTAGAACACTGTAAAATGCCTAGGCAGCAACTCAAAATAGTGTTTTTTCTCATCACACTCACTTATTCTAGTAGCTTTTTTGTCATTTCCTTAGCATTTTCTACATGAATATTTCTATCATTTAGGAAGAGGAACACTTCTTCCTTCCCAGTCTGGATGCTTTTTATTTATTTTTTTCTTGTCTTATGACCCTGGCTAGGACTTCTAGTACAAAGTTGAATAGAAGTGGTGAGAGCAGACATTTTCTTGTTTTGTTCCTGATCTTAGAGGAAAAGTATTCAGTCTTTCACCATTAAGTGTGATGTTAGCTGTAGATTTTCATAGATGCCCTTTATCAGGTTGAGGAAGATTTCTTTCCGTTACTAGTTCACTGAGAGGTTTTTTAAAAATTTTATTTTATTTATAAAAGTTCTTTAATGAGTATACTATTTTGTTGACATTTAAATTTCACCAACAATGAGCTCAAGTATATCCTGGCCATATGTTCAGATTTTTGAAATAAAGATAAAGGAACAGACAGCTTTAAGGGTGCAATGTATTTAACACTGCACAATATATTCAACAAATAGGGACAATCTGGTGGGGTGGTTTAACTATATAACTATACACTTAGGAGCACAAGTATAGGGACAAGCACTGCTATTGGAGGAAAAACCCACCATTCAGGACTGAACAGAGGTCCTTGGTTGCTGACAGAATCTCCCCTTGACTTCAGACTTGAGACAAACCAAGGAGTCTATCAGTATGTAAAAACCACTGAATTCAGGACAAACAGGATAGATTGCCAAGAGCCAACTCGGATTGTGAGCTGGGTTAGCTGGAGGCTGGAAATGTTGCAGGTGAAGTCCAGGATCTGTAGATTAGAGCAGCAGACTTCTAAAAAATTCTTGTTTCCAAATAAGTTCCTAAGATGCTTTTCCCAAACAGGAGGAGGTCTTTTTTTTTAAAAATCATGAATAGATGTTGAAATTTGTTACATGTTTTTTCTGCATCTGTATATGGCATTTCCTTTCTTTGCTTAGTATGGTGGATTACATTAATTCATTTTCAAATGTTAAAAAAAAAACCTTGAGTTTTTTTTGTTTGTTTTTTTTTTGGTATATATTACTTGGTCATGCTGTGTTATTGTCCTCATATATTGCTAGACTCTATTTGCTAATACTTTGTTAAGGATTTTAACTTTTATGGTCAAGCTTTTGATTTATCATTTTCTTTAACATCTTTGTCTGATTTTGGTGTCATGATAACTCTGGCATCATAAAATGATTGAAGTGTTCCTTCCTCTGTTTTCTGAAAGTGGTTGTGTAAGATTGGTATAGTCGATTTACAATGTTATATTAGTTTCAGGTGTACAACATAGTTATTCTATATTTTTATAGATTATATTCCATTTAAACTTATTATAAAATATTGGCTATATTCCCTGTGCTATACAATATATCCTTGTGGCCTATTTATTTTATATATACTAGTTTGTGCTTCTTAATTCCCTACCACTATCTTGCCCCTCCCCCCTTTCCTCTCTCCACTGGTAACCACTAGTCTGTTCTCTATATCTGTTTGAGTCTGTTTCTGTTTTGTTATATTCATTCATTTGTCTTATTTTTTAGATTCTACATATAAGTGATAACATATAGTATTTGTCTTTCTCTGTCTGACTTATTTCACTAAGCATAATACCCTCCAGGTGCATCCATGTTGTTGCAAATGGCAAAATTTCATTCTTTTTTATGGCTGAGTAATATTCCATTTTACACACACACACACACACACACACACACACATCTTTATTCATTTGTTGATGGACACTTAGTTTGCTTCTGTATCTTGGCTATTGTAAATAATGCTGCTGTGAACACTGGGGTGCATTATCTTTTCAAATTAGTGTTTTTGTTTTCTTCAGATATATACCCAGGAGTGGAATTGCTGGGTCATATGGTAGTTCTATTTTTAGTTTTCTGAGGAACCTCCAAACTGTTTTCCATAGTAGCTGCACCAATTTACATTCCCACCAACAGTGTAAAAGGGTTCTTTTTTCTCCACATCCTCACCAATTTGTGTTCTTTTTGATGATAGCCATTCTGACAGGTATGAGGTGATATCTCATTGTGGTTTTGATTTGCATTTCTCTCATGATTAGCATCTTTTCATGTGCCTGTTGGCTGTCTGTATATCTTCTTTGGAAAAATGTCTATTCAGGTCTTTTGCCCATTTCTAATCAGACTGTTTGTTTTTTTAATATGGAGTTGTATGAGCTCTTTGTATATTTTGGATATTAACCCCTTATCAGTCATATTATTGGCAGATACTTCCTCCTATTCAGTAGGTTGTCTTTTCATTTCATTGATAGTTTCCTTTGCTGTGAAAAGCTTTTAAGTTTAGTTAGGTTCCATTTGTTTATTTTTGCTTTTGTTTCCTTTGCCTTAGGATAAAGATCCAAAAAAAATTGCTGCCTATATTTTCTTCTAGGAGTTTTATAGTCTCTGGTCTTATATATAAGTTGAGAATCCATTTTGAGTTTATTACTGTATGTGGTGTGAGAAAATGTTCTCATTTCATTCTTTTTCATGTAGCTGTCTAGTTTTCCCAGCACCCCTTATTGAAGAAACTATCTTTTCTCCATTTTATATTCTTGCCTCCTTTGTCATAGATCAATTGACCGTAAGTGCATGGGTTTATTCCTGGGCTCTCTGTTCCATTGATCTATGTGTCTGTTTTGATTATTGTAGCTTTGTAGTATAGTCTGAAGTTACAGCAACTGATACCTCCAGCTTTGTTCTTTTCTCTCATGATTGCTTTGGCAATTCGGGGTCTTTTGTGGTTCCATATAAATTTTAGAATTATTTGTTCTAGTTCTGTGACAAATATCATGGGTATTTTGATAGGGATTGCATTAAATCTGAAGATTGCTTTCAGTAGTATGGTCACTTTACAATATTAATTCTTCCAGTCCATGAATATAAGATACCTTTCCATTACTTTGTATTATCTTTAATTTCATTCATCAATATTTATAGTTTTGAGAGTATAGGTCTTTCACCTCCTTGGTTAAGTTTATTTAACCCTAAGTATTTTATTTTTTTGATGTGAATTTAAACAAGGTTGTTTTCTTGCTTTCTCTTTCTGATAGATCATTATTAGTGTATAAAAAAGTAACAGATTTCTGTGTATTAATCTTGTATTCTGCAACTTTACTGAATTCATTTATTATTTCTAATAGCTTTTTGGTGGAGATGTTAGGGTTTTCTGTATATAGTATCATGTCATCTGCAAATAGTGACAGTTTTACTTTCTCCCTTCCAATTTGGATGCCTTTTATTTCTTCTTCTTGTATAATTGCTGTGGCTAGGACTTCCAATACTATGTGGCAAGAGTGGGCATCTTTGTCTTGTTCCTGATCTTAGAGGAAAAATTTCAGCTTTTCACTGTGAGTATGATGTTAGCTGTGGGTTTGTCATAAATTGCTTTTCTATGTTGAGATATGTTCCATCTGTATGAACTTTGATTACAATTATTACCATGAAAAGGTGTTGAATTTTGTCAGATGCTTTTTTTGCATCTATTGAGATGATCAGGTGATTTTTATCCTTTGTTTTGTTAATGTGATGTATCACATTGATTGATTTGTGGATATTGAACCACCTTGCATCCCTGGAATAAATTTCACTTGATCATGTGTCTCATCCTCTTTATGTATTGTTGAATTCGGTATTTTGTTGAGGATTTTTGCATGTATATTCATCAGACATATTAGCCTGTAATCTTCTTTTCTTTTCTTTTTTTCTTGTAGTGTTGTTGTCTGATTTCAGTATCATAGAATGAATTTGGGATTATTCCATTCTCTTCAATTTTTTGAATCATTTGAGAATGCTAGGTATTAGCTCTTTATATGTTTGGTAGAATTCCCTTGTAAAGCCATCTAGCCCTGGACTTTTGTCTCCCTGGAGGTTTTTCTTTTATTACAAATTCATTTTTACTACTGTGATCCGTCTTTTCAGATTGCCTATTTATTCCTGATTCAGTCTTGGAAGAGTGTACGTTTTTAGAAATTTAACCATTTCTTCTAGGCTGTCCAATTTGTTAACATATAAATGTTTGTAGTAGTATTCTCTTAAGATTTTTTTGTATCTCTGTGATATTGGTTGTTATTTCTCATCTTTCATTTCTAATTTTGTTTGATTGGGTCCTGTGGGTTTTTTTTTCTTGATGAGCCTGGCTAAAGGCTTATCAGTTCTGTTTATCTTTTCAAAGAAACAGCTCTTGTTTTCATTGATCTTTTCTTCTTCTTCTTTTTTGTTTGTCTCTATTTCATCTCTGATCTTTATTATTTCCTTCCTTCTGCTGACTTTGAGCTTTGTTCTTTTTTCCCTTATTCCTTTAGATGGTAGGTTAGGTTGTTTATTTGAGATTTTTCTTGTTTCTTAGGTAGACGTGTATTGCTGTAAACTTCCCTCTTAGGACTGCTTTTGCTGCATGCTGTAGATCTTGGAAAGTTGTGTTTTTATTTTCATTTGTCTCGGGGTACTTTCTGATTTCCTCTTTGATTTCTTCATAGACTCATTGACTCATTGGTTTTTTAGTAGCAGGTTGTTTAGTCTCCATGTGTTTGTGTTCTTCCCGTTTTTCTTCCTGTACTTCATTTCTAGTTTCCTACTGTTGTCTGGAAAAAATGCTTGATATAATTTTTGTCCACTTAAATTTGTTGAGACTTGTTTTGTGGCCTAGAATGTGGTCTGTCCTGGAGAGTGTTCCATGTGCAGTTGAAAAGACTGTGTATTTTGCTGGTTTTGGATGCAAATTTCTGTGGATATCTGTTAATTTCAAAGGGTCTAATGTGTCATTTAAGACTACTGTTTCCTTATTGATTTTTTTGTCTGGATGATCTGTCCATTGATGTAAGTGGGGTGTTAAAGTCCCCTACAACTAGTGTATTATTGTTAATTTCTCCTTTTATGTCTGTTAATATTTGCTTTATATATTTAAGTGCTCCTATATTAGGTGAATATATGTTAATGAATGTTATAGCCTCCCTTGTATTGATCCCTTTATCGTTATATAATGCCCTTCTTTGTCTTTTGTTATAGACTCTGTTTCAAAGTCTATTTTGTCTGATATGAGTATTACTACCCCAGCTTTCTTGTTTTCATTTGCATGAAATATTTTTCCAGCTGTTCATTTTCAATGTGTGTGTTTCTTTAGCTCTGAAGTGAGTGTCTTGTGGGCCTCATATGGATGGGTCTTGTTTTTTAATCTGATCAGGCACCCTGTGTCTTTTGATTGGAGCATTTAGTCCATTGACTTTTTTTTTGTTTTTTTTTAAAAATTTTTGGCTGTGTTGGGTCTTTGTTGCTGCGCACAGGCTTTCTCTAGTTGAGGTGAGTGGGGGCTACTCTTCATTGCGGTGTGCGGGCTTTTCATTGAGGTGGCTTCTCTTGTTGCGGAGCACAGGCTCTAGGTGCACAGGCTTCAGTAGTTGTGGCTCGCAAGCTCTAGAGCACAGGCTCGGTAGCTGTGGCGCTTGGGCTTAGTTGCTCCACGGCATGTGGGATTTTCCCAGACCAGGGCTCAAACCCGTGTCTCCTGCCTTGGCAGGCGGATTCTTAACCACTGCGCCACCAGGGAAGTCCAATCCATTGACATTTTTTTAAAAATTAATTAATTAATTTATTTTTGGCTGTGTTGGGTCTTCGTTTCTGTGCGAGGGCTTTCTCTAGTTGTGGCAAGCGGGGGCCACTCTTCATCGCAGTGCGCGGGCCTCTCACTATCGTGGCCTCTCTTGTTGCAGAGCACAGGCTCCAGACCCACAGGCTCAGTAGTTGTGGCTCACGGGCCTAGTTGCTCCGCGGCATGTGGGATCTTCCCAGACCAGGGCTCGAACCGTGTCCCCTGCATTAGCAGGCAGATTCTCAACCACTGCGCCACCAGGGAAGCCCAAGTCCATTGACATTTAAAGTGATTATTGATAGGTTTGTACTTACTGCCATTTTGTTACTTGTTTTTGTAGTTCTTCTCTCTTCTTTTCTTCTTTTAGTTTCTTCCCTTGTGGTTTGATAGTTTCTTTAGTGGTATGCTTGTGTTTCTTTCTTGATCATTTTTATGTATCTATTGTAGGTTTTTGATTTGTGGTTACCATGTGGTTCATATATGTTGACATATTAACTATATCTACTTGTTTTAAACTGGTAGTCATTTAAGTTCAAGCACATTCTAAAGGTCTATATATTTTTACTCTCCTCCCCACGTTTTGTGTTTTGATGTCATGTTTTATATCTTCATGTTTATCCCTTAACTGTTTGTTGTAGTTATAGTTGATTTCACAATTTTTTTTGTCTTTTAATCTTTATACTATCTTATTTAAGTGATTGATCCACAGTCTTTACTATATATTTCTTTCCTATTGTGATTTTTTCCTTTCTTATAGATTCTTACTTGTTGTAGCCTTTTCTTTTCCACTTAGAGAAAATCCTTTAACATTTTTTTTAGGGTAGGTTTAGTATTGATGAACTGTTTTAGTTTTTGCTTGCCTAAGAAGTTCTTTATCTCTCCTTCAATTCTGAATGATAATCTTGCTGGGTAGATTATCCTCAGTTAAAGGTTTTCTTTTTCAGCATTTTATATATATATAATGCAACTCCCTGTGGCCTGCAAAGTTTATGCAGGAAAATCAGCTGATAATCATATCGGATTTCCTTTGTGTGTGACTCCTTGTTTTTCTCTTGCTACCTTTAGAATTTTCTTTTTTTCTTTAACTTTTGCCATTTTAATTGTGATATGTCTTGGTGTGGGTCTCTTTGGCTTCATCTTTTTGGGGACTCTGTGATTCCTGTGCCTGGATATCTGTTTCTTCTTCAAGTTCAAGAAATTTTCAGTCAATTTCATCAAATACATTTTTTAAAAAAGATTTATTTATTATTTATTTTTTTAAAATTTATTTTTGGCTGCATTGGGTCTTAGTTGTAGCATGTGGGATCTTCGTTGAGGCACGTGGGATCTTTCATTGTGGCGCGTGGGCTCTTTGCAGCACGTGGGCTTCTCTCTAGTTGTGGCATGCGGGTTTTCTCTTCTCTAGTTGTGGCACGCAGGCTCCAGGGTGTGTCAGCTCTGTAGTTGTGGTGTGCAGGTTCCAGAGCACATGGGCTCTGTAGTTTGTGGCACGCAGCCTCTCTAGTTGAGGCATGCCAGCTCAGTAGTTGTGGTGCATGGACTTAGCACCGCGCCGCATGTGGGATCTTAGTTCCCTGACCAGGGATTGAACCCATGTCCCCTGCATTGTAAGGCAGATTCTTTACCACTGGACCACCAGGGAAGTCCCTCAAATACATTTTTGACCCCTTTCTCTCTTTTCCTCTGGCACCTCTATAATGTGAATATTTGTACACTTGATGTTGTTTCAGAGGTTCCTTAAACTGTTTTCATTTTTTAAATTTGCTTTTTTTTTTTTTTTTACTTCCTAGATTGGGTGATTTGCATTATACTATATTCCAGATCACTTATGCGTCCTTCTGCATCATCTAGTCTGCTGTTAATTCCTTTTAGTGTTTTTCAGTTATTATATTCTTTTGTTCTGACTGGTTTTCTTTTTATATTTTCTAGTTCCTTGTTAAAATTCTCAGTTTGTTCATCTATTCTTTTCCCTAGTTCAGTTAGCATTCTTATTACTAATGGTTTGAACTCTTTGTCTGGTAAATTACTTATCTGTGTTTCTTTAGTTGTTTTTTGTGTTTTTTTTCCCTCGTTCTTTTATTTGAAAGAAATTCCTCTATCTTCTCATTTCACTTAACTTTCTCTGCCCTATGAAATTAGGTGAAATAGTTACCTAGCCTGGTATTGAATGGTGTCCTTTAGTGGGAGTGTCCCTATACAGTCTGCATGTACCCAGTGGCTTTGGTGCGAGAACTAGATCTGTTGTGAGCATGAGTCATGTCTTCCCCCATGGTGTGCTGGTAGCTATCACCTTGGTAAGAGGTGGGCCTGGGGATGGAGGGGTTGGAGCGACAGCCAAGTGTGAACCAGGGCTTCTCTCTGCTCATTGGCCTACACCACCCTATCGGTGGTGGGGTCACATCCCAAGTTGCTGGAGGGTCAGGTCTGAGCTGGTTCTGTTGCCTCTAAGTGTGTGCTCTCCCCCCTCCCAGCTTTGGCACCTTCACCCCAGAGGGGAGCAGTGCTGGAGAAAGCGGGGCCAGAGTGGGTGCCTGCTGTAGGCCAGGGCACACTAGGGCAGTCTCAGCACAGCAATCAGAGTTCCATATTGCTTCCAATTTTTTGCCTCCATGAGCACCAGGAGTGGCTGCCCTTGTCCCATTCAGGTGTCCTGCTGGTCCAAGCTGGCTCTGTCCCCCAGAGTTGCACACTCTCCTCAGTTGCAGCAACCTTTACCCTAGTGTTCCATAGAGCAAGAGAGTCTGGAGCCAGTGCTTAGCTCAGGCCAGCGCACGGTCATGGGAAGCTGGCCAGAATCCTGGTCAGTTTCAATCCGCTTCCTCTGCCTTGTTTCAGGAGTAAGCGAGCACGTGTGTGCTCTTCACAAGTGGAGTCTAGGTTTTTACAGCCCTGCTGTCAGTCCCACTGGTTTTCAAACCAGTTAAGAGGACTTGTCTTCCTGGTGTCAGACCCCAGGGCTGGGGTGCCCAATATGTGGTTTGAACTGCTCACCCGCTGGGGAGGATATCTCCAAGCCCATGTAACCCCCTCCTCTTCTGTGTCCCCTCCCAGGGGCCCAGGTCCCAAACTGATTGCTTCTCTTCCCTTCCTACTCGACACCATGTGCTCTTTCTTAGAGTCTTGGCTGTGTAAGAGTCTTTCTGCCAGTCTCCAGTTTGTTTTCAGTGAGAATTGTTCCACATGTAGATATATTTTTGGTGTGTTCATGGGGAGAGGTGAGCTCTGCATCCTCCTATTCTGCCATCTTGGTCTCCTTCCTGTTTGATTTTTTAAAAGTTTGCTGGAATTTACTACTGAAAGCATTTGGACTTGGAGTTGCTTTGTTGGGCAAATTTTGATAATGAATCATTTTTTATAGTAGGTATAGGGCTATGCAGAATTTCAGTGGGTCTTGAATCACTTCTGATAAGTTGTGTTTTTCAGTAAAATTTTCCATTTCATCTTAGTTGTTGAATTTACTGGCATCAAGTTGTTCATAATATTCCCTTATTAACCTTTTGATCTCTATAGGATTTGTAGTGAAGCTCCTTCTTTCATTCCTGACATTGGTGTTTTGTGTTCTTTATCATTTTTTTGGATCCACCTTGCTAGGCATTTATCAATTTTATTACCCTTTTGAAAGAACCAACTTCTGACTTGGTTAATTTTCTCTATTGTTTGTTTTCTGTTTAATCAATTTTTGCTCTTAGGCTTATAGATAAGCCTCTTCCTCTTACAGATTTTGGGTTAATCAGTTCATTTTTTTTAGCTTCATAAGGTACAAATTTAGATCATTGACTTAATTTTTTTTTTCTAATACAAAGCATTTAAAACTATAAATCTAAGTAAAAAAATAGTCAAAAGACTATGGAAGAAGTATTAGTAGCCTGAACAATAGATAAAGCAGTATATCCTTATATACAAATTTTTTTTTTTTTATAAAACAATCTGAAAAATAAAACACCTGACAAAAAAGGACAAGGACCTGAATAGGTGATTTGCCAAAAATGTATGAATATGAAATGATGTTCAACTTGCTAATAATTAAAGCAATAATGTGAAAATAGATTCCCATTTTTCACTTGTCAGAATGGCAAAGATTGGAAAGATTGACCAAAGTCATTGTTGACAAGTGTATGAAAGAAATGGGCATTCTTGTTTTGGTTGGTGGGGAGGGTATTAATTGGTTGTGAAGGAGTTAGGGGACACATTGAGGAACAAAAGAGACAGTGAGCAAGATAGTGTGCCTCTTGTACTGAGCCTTCATTTAGAAGAGTAATTCGGTAGAATTGCCCGGAGGTGAGGTTCATGTTGGTATTGTCACCTTGTGTTTAGAGGTGGATTTTGAGGACTGTTTGGAGAGGAAAGGGAGATGGGTTGCTAGATAGCGTGCAGGAGATACAGTTCTGGCCTTGGGAAGGTTCTGCTTCCTCCAAAGCTTTACCTGTTCTCTCTGGCACTCAGCACCTTCATGTTGTCCTTTGGCTCATGTGACCCAGGCCTACAGATAAACTAAGGCCAGATCCAGCCCTGATGCTCATACACCCCAGTGCAACCAGGAGTTGCCCACAGGTGATTTAGCAATCTGAAGTTATCCTGGAAAAAACCTGCAGTTTACCTTAGATGATTTCCAGTTTCTAGCCCTTAATACATGATGCTCTAGGGGTCTTATCATTGCAATAAGTGACCATTTCATAACAAAGAAATGAACACATAGCAGTTAACTTTAAAATTGGTAGCTGAACAGAACTGTGGCAGATTTTTGTGTCTGCATGATTTTTGTGTCTGCATGTGTTTTGTGGGAGTGAAGCTGTTAAGATAATTTTTACTTTTGCTAGCTCAGAATTGTTAGTGTGTGTGTATGTATCTTTGTGTTTATTTAATTCCTGCCTCGTTCTAAAAAGATTTAAGGAAGCTTCTCCCTCCTCCCCACCCCATCACACGAAATAGAATAAAATAAGTAAGAACCACTTCATGAGGAATGTACCTTATTTAATTAGCCCTTGATATTAGTCTTGATTTGGGAATTAGGGGATAGGAGAGGACAGCATAGGATGTGGTTCACTAAGGGACTGTGGAACTGGGAACCAAATGATATAAACTGGAGAGAGAATCATGGTGATGATAGCAGATTTAGAAGATTTGGTTGGAGGTGACAAAGTTTCCACTTGTTTCTAGAGGTGATTTGACACTTGCCCATCAGTAAAGCCCTGAAGCTGTGAGGAGTGTGAACTTGGCGACATCCCTCTCTGAGTATCAGAGGCTCCTTTCTCTTTCTGGGCTGTGTTACCTGGTTGTGGGATTGCTGGAATCAGAGAGGTGGCAGGCCTGAAAAACTGTTAAAGATTGTGAGAAGTAACTTCGTGATGATCTTTAAAAATAATACCTTTATTCTGAAAGTTCAAGTGAAGTTTAGCATTAATAGAAGCTGTCAGACAACCTAAAATGTCTCCTCTTTCAAGGAGGCTGATTTTTCTTCCCTCAGCTGAAAAGTGAGTGATTAATTAGCCTGTCATTATCAAAGGAGATGATAATGTTAGTAGATACCGAATTTCCTGTTAAGTGGATTACCTATTGTATTCCATTTGGAGTTCAGGTATATATTTTAGAAAGACATTCATCTTTAAACCAAGTCACCACTGTTAAAGCTACATATTGAAATCTTAAGCTTTTTCTTGATACTTAACTTTCAGAAGAGAGCCAGGTCAGATCATCTTCTATCTTAATAGGCATTTTAAGGTAGCTTTTTTTGGTATCCTAATTTTCCACCCCAGTTCTTGCCAAACCGCCACCCCCCAACAAATCTACTAATATACACAGATGTTCTCCCCCGTGGAGTCAATTCATCTCATCCGCGTGTATGCATGCATTCAGGCAGTCTAGCTGATGCGTGCCTGATCTATGGAAGTCTTGTACACTCCAATTACTGCTCCCTTTTCCTTCCCGGTTGCTTTTGGGCATTTTATTTACCTCCTTTTTCACCTTCACCATTTGAACTTCAGACTGCCAGTACTTGAGATGACCTTTCCTTCTTCCTACAATCTCGAGTTATTACTAAGAACTTACAATGAATTTAACCCCAACTTTCCAGATGTGTAAGTCTCTTCTCTGCACATTCACGCATGTTAGGTATTCTTACTGGCTTCATCTTCTTGAAGCAGTGGCTGAAATCTGGACTGGTTGCTCCCAAGGCCTCCAGCACAGCCGCCATCCTGGATCTCCCTTGACCATCATTCAACAACCTCTCTTGTGATGATCTCCTGACTTTCCCAGAGCCTGTATTTTTTTCTTTCTTGATTTATGCTCTCATTTTGGTGGAGCACCTCCTTCAGTTGTTTCATGAGAAAGTGAAACTGTGTAACTCAGATTGGGACTTGAACCCACAGGCCGGGACTCGAATCCAGACAAAACCCAGGTTGGGACTTGAACCCACAGTCTTTTAACTGAGATCACACCCTGGTCTCAGGACTTAATGAAGCTCAGGTTCTTGATGTCTCATCGCAGAAAGAATTCAGGGAGAGACAGGTTGATAGGTAAGAAGTGGATTTATTTAGAGGGAAACACACTCCACAGACAGAGTGTGCACCGTCTCAGAAGGCAAGAGAGGCACCAGGGTACAGGGTTGTCAGTTTAGGGGTGGATAATTTCATAGGCTAATGGGTAGGAGGAGTGTTCCAGCTATTTTGGGGAGGGGGTGGGGATTTCCAGGAATTGGGCCACCGCCCACTTTTTGACCTTTATGGTCTTGGAACTGTCATGGTGCTTGTGGGTGTGTCATTTAGCTTGCTGATATGTTACAATGCACGTATACTGAGGCTCAAGTCTAGTGGAAGTCGACTCATCTGCCATCCTGGACCTATTTGGTTCTAATCAGTTTATGTCATGTCCTCGAGCTATGTCATTCTTTTAAAGGTTGTGCTCTACCCCCTTCCCTCCTGTTTCAAAAGGGTTCATGGACAGGAATTTTTTTGAGCCCATACATTTCTGAAAATGTCCTTATCCTACCCTCAGGTTTGATTGATAGGTTTAATATTGAATTAAAGATTGAAATTAATTTTCCCTTAAAAATTTGAAGGCATTATGTCCCTGTCTTCCACCTTCAGTGTTGCTGTGGGGCCTTTCTAGTGTTCATTCATTCATTCATTTATTTATTTATGGCTGCGTTGGGTCTTTGTTGCTGTGTGCGGGCTTTCTCTAGTTGTGGTGAGTGGGGGCTACTCTTCATTGCAGTGCACAGGCTTATTGCGGTGGCTTCTCTGTTGCAGAGCATGGGCTCTAGGCATGCGGGCTTCAGTAGTGTGGCACGTGGGCTCAGCAGTTGTGCCTCGCAGGCTCAGTAGTTGTGGCGCACGGGCTTATTTGCTCCACGGCATGTGGGATCTTCCTGGACCAGGGCTCGAACCCGTGTCTCCTGCATTGGCAGGCGGATTCTTAACCACTGAGCCACCAGGGAAGTCCCAGTGTTGCACTATTCTTGATCTTTAGTTTGAAGCCTTTTTTTTCCTCTTTAGAAGCTGTGCTAGCTCCTTTTTAGCTTCAGTTTTCCGAAATTTTACACTCCTACCTCCAGAGATAAAAGATGCCACAAATTTCCGTGCCTTTGGAGATTCTGTAGTATAAATTGGATTGCTTCTTGACTCCCCACTGCTTTCTTGGGCATGCTTTTCAGTTTCAAATGATTTTTTTGCTGCTACTTCACTCTTTCTCTTGCCCTTGGGGCTTATGTCTAAAAAAAATGACCATAAAAAACTATTATGATTTTCGTAACATTTCTGGGAGGAACAGAGGTGTTCACTCCTCTGTCTTTACCCGGGAGGCTACCCATTTGCTCTCCACCCAGCTCTGCTGTGGATTTTGCCCCTGCTTCACGGGGACTGCCCCTTGCCCCTGGAACAGCCACTCACAAGCTCCTATTGTCAGACCCCCTGGACGCTTCTCTGTCCTCATCTTTCTTGACCTCTCAGCAGCATTTGATGTGGCAGTGACCGCTCCCTTCTTTTCCAAATCATGTCCTTCCTTTGCTTTGATGACTCTAGCTGTCCTGGGGTTTTTCCCAATCAGTGGTCCTTCCTCTCAGTCTTCCCAGCAGGTTCCTTCTCCATATTCAGCCTCTAAATAATTTTATTTAGATTGCCTCAGGTTAGGGGTGTTTTTGTTTGTTTTTTTGGGTTTTTTTGGCTGCTTCACTTTAAATGCAGTTTATGTGCTGATGACACCCTCTGAAGTCTCTCCTCTAAGCTCCAGACTCAGTTCCCACTTGATCCCTTTGGGAATGTTGTAAACAGAAATCTTGTTTTTCCTTCAAACCTGCTTCTCCTCCAGTCCAGCCTACATCCGTAAACGGCACCACCATGTAGCTAGTTGCTCATCAAGCAAAAGTAATTGGATTGATTACTCCTTCTTTTCCAGTTTAATCCATTAGCAAGTTCTATGCCCAAAATCTATCTTCAATTTATCTTTGCCCTTAGGTGTCTAGCCCAGTGCCTGGCGCATATGAGACATTCACTGGTAAATGGCCAAGTGAATGATGTCAATAGGGAACCAGGAAAATTGGTGTTAAAAATGTGAACCTTTAAAAATGTTCTGAAAGACAGTCTTTGAAAGTAAAGGCAGAGAGACTGTTCTAGTTTAAAAGACATTTTTTAAAAAAGACCTGGGACTTCCCTGGTGGCGCAGTGGTTAAGAATCCGCCTGCCGATACAGGGGACACGGGTTTGAGCCCTGGTCCGGGAAGATCCCACATGCCGCGGAGCAACTAAGCCCGTGCAGCACAACTACTGAGCCTGCGCTCTAGAGCCTGTGAGCCACAACTGCTGAAGCCCGTGTGCCTAGAGCCTGTGCTCCGCAACAGGAGAAGCCATCGCAATGAGAAGCCCACGCACCGCAACAAAGAGTAGCCCCCTCTCGGCGCAACTAGAGAAAGCCTGCACGCAGCAACAAAGACCCAACGCAGCCAAAAATAAAATAAATAAATAAATAAGACCTGGTAACCAGATGCAATGCAGGATCCTTGATTGAATTCCGTTTTTTTTTTGTTTTTTAAGCCAGCTATTTGGGGAAATCTGATGGATTGTATATAGGTAATATTGTATCAATGGTGTTATGATTATGTGGGAGTATGTCCTTGTTTTTAGGAAATACAAGTTGAGGTTTTTAGGGATGGTGTATTATGATACCTGCAACTGGTTTTTCACGTGGTTCAGAAGGAAAAAAAGCTTATCTCAAGAAGGAAGGAGGGAGAAAACAAATGCAGCAAAACATTAACAATTGGTGAATCTAGGTGAGTGGTATATGGGTTTTCATTGTACTATTCTGTTCATTTTACTGTGGGTTTGAAAATCTTCAAAATAAAAAAATTAGAAAAAATCAGTGGAGAAGAATTTAAGGAAAAGATATTTCAGGGCAATTTATAAGCCCCCAAATGCTGAAATTCATTTTGAAGCATAATATTAAATATAATAAAGCCTAAGTATATACATAATTATAGAGCTGATTTATTTAACAAGATGGAAATAAAACCAAGTAGAAATAAGGCCTTTCTGGAGAAGTTACTTCTTAAAAATTTGGTGTGAAGGTCGATGGTGAACCGCCCACCAGAGGGCAGTGCAGGAGAGTGATTCTGTGCACAGCTGAGAGCTCTGGTTTTCTTTCTCACTCAACTGGATCCACAAGAGGTCGCTCCTCTTGGCACAAAACATTTTCAAGATTCTTAGACCACTTTAATAGAGAATGTGGTGCGTTTAATGTTGTCCCAGAGGTCCCTTGTCAAGATGCTATATATACGCTCAAGTTCTGACCACCCCTTTGAGTTACTCATTGCTGAGTTCTCCCACGTGTAGGCACGATGCATGTGTTAATAAACTGTTTTTTTTCTCCTTAAAAAAAAAAATAGAGAATGTGGATAGTTGTACTGCTTTCCGTTTCTTTCTCCCCACTCCGATCTGCTTCTGAATTCTTTGGATTTTTGCCTTGACCCCTCTGCTTCGTGGAGTAGACTTCATGCAAGGGTCTGGATAAGATGGGTGTAGATCTGCCCTCCTGTGTGTGCTCCAAAGGCCAATAGTGCATTTGCCCACTCGCATCCCAGGAATTATATCTGTCTTTTTATTACAAACTGCCAAATCATAGTCCTACTACAGTTCATCTTTAGATTCCTTAGGATCTATTGAAATTCTAGGAATTTCACTCAGGGATTTTCCCTCTCTTAAAGCTGTGATGTGCCTTCTTTTACTGAGTGGTTGACTTAAAAGGGCTGCCTTTCTGTGTAGGTAACCAAACAAGATGGGTTAGTATAAATGCTGTAGAAAGTTACCCAGCAGATTAAATGATTAGTCCGTGGTGAGTGGACTAACTTACCCAGTGCCTGTGGAACCAGATTGTGCTACTAGACTAGAATTAAAAACCACAGGGGTTAGGGGGTTAGCCCCAGACTCCTGAGCTGCTTATATTTAGGTGAAGGGGGCAGACCTGCCCCAAACAAATTTGGACAAGGTGCCCAGAGGAAGTGCTAAATTCAGATATAAGCAAAAGTTCTTTGACGGGGGCAGGAGGAGGGGGTGGGTGTCACGTGCCCTATCTTGGCTCAGTACATCAGGTCCTGTCTAGAGGTCCTTCAAGGCCAAACTCAGCATCAGGACAACACCAGCCTCTCCAGCTGGCTTGCTCTGACCCTCCCCAAATGAGTGAAGTGCCCTTCCTGTGTTGTCATCACGTCCAGTTCAGACGTCTATTCAGGGCTGTGAATTTGCATGTTCATCTCTCCTGAGGACAAAGACTGATTACTAATAGATCTGTGCATTTTCCCACTCTGGTTCCATTCCGGTCTTGCATATGCTTTTTTCCCCTCTGGGGTATCTCTTTTTTCCTCTTTTTTGGGGATCTTTTTCTCAAATACAATGGCATAGACTTGCTGACATCTTAAAAAGTAAAGCAAAGAAAAGGAAGTAGCACTCATTGAGTGCCTTCTTTGTGTTGAACACTATTCACTGTGTTAGGTGTTTTATGAGCATCTTCTCCTTTAATCTTGTTCCTCTAACAAATTTGCCAAGCTTCTTCCCCTTTCAGGTCTTTGCACTTGCTATTTCCTTTCCTGGGAACTGTTTTTCCTCAAGTCCTCAAGAAGGTGGCTCCCTTTTCTGCTAACAAACATGTATAGTTTACAAACCATTCTTCTGAGGTTGATTTTATTAGGCTGGTGACCCTGCTCTCCTCTCAGGGGTGGGTAGGGTCTCAGGGAGGAATTCGCTGAGGTCAGCCCGAACACGTTGGACTTCCTCCCTCTCGCTGTGTCCTTGCCCTTCTAGCTGCTTCCCCAGTGCATCCTGGTCACTGGATGTCTCGAATTAGTTTACTAATTTTTATTATAATTGCTTTATTTCTACCTCATGATAATTGGTACCGTCATCCAGACTCTACCTCTCCCTAGGAGATGAGGGATTCAGTATTTTGGTTAGTTTTCCCCTTAAGTCTGGGCTAAGCCATCATCTTTTAACATAGAGTTTTGTTCTTTATAATCTGGAAGTCTAGGTCAGATCTTTATAAACAGATATATACTTAATAATTTAAAAATCCATCTATTTCTACAGATTTAGCATTAAAACAATATAACCAAGTGCTTATATTCTGTTTTACATATCTTCTGTTATAAATTCTTACTTTAAAAAATCTTCCCCATCCTTTGAGGCTCAATTCAAGTCTTAACTCCTCTGACGTTTTCTGCATCTGTAGTACCCAACATTAATCTTTCCTGCTCTGAGATCCTGTGGTCTACATACTTCAGTTTGGCCATTAATCTAGAGAATCTTATTTGTTATTTAATTGCTTTGTGTATCTGTATCTTATGTGACCTATGAGATGGTTAGATGCCAGTTGATGGTGGCAATGTGTTCTCAATTTTTGCAGTGTTGAAAAAGTGTCACTTCAAAGGACTTTTTTGAAGCAAAATATCTTTAAATAATTTATTTTTCCTAATGGAGTTTTACTTATTTTCTTAAACACAATTCAAAACTTACTCATCTGGTTTAGGTTCTCTTAAAAGCATTTTCTTTGAATGTAGAATGATTATTTTTCTGTAGTTTTACACACACTCCAAGGAAGTGTGTCAGAAAAGAAGGAATACTAATTATTTCCTATAGCTTATCTATAAAAAGCCATTTGGGAAAGTACACTCATTTTAATCTTTTATAGGACTTAGGGGTGGATTTTTATAGTTGTTATACTAAAGTCATTTTTAGTCTTCTACAGAAAATTTGTAAAGATTTATTTGATTAAAATGTCAATATTTGATATTGATTTATATCAATTAGCTATAATTGTCTAAGCATTCCTAATTATATGTTGAGCTTTCTAATTCTTACCAGAGCTGCTGCTTCCTGGTAAAGTTGAAACATCAGTCTCCAATCAGTTAGGTTAATCTCTGTATAATATAATTAAATTCATCTGACCTGGTTACTGGGTACATTTTAAATATCAGACTGATGCTTATCATGACACCACTACGAATATTTCAATTTTAAAGTTGACCTTTTAGAATCAGCCTTTAATCTGCCAGATATACTTAACAGAAATATTTCTTTTAAAAAGTAACCTGACTTTACTGTATTTAATTTAAAAAACTGAAGTGACTATAAAATGTGTATAAGGCAAACTGCCTTAAAAAAACTAATGACATTTCTTTTTATTTATAGAGATACTTTCTAGTTGGGAGCAATCATGCAGAAACAAAATACCGTGTTTTGAAAATTGATAGAACAGAACCAAAAGATTTGGTAATAATTGATGATAGGGTAAGTATCTTGAAAACCTGAATACAAACAGAAACTTTCGTACTTGTTGTTTACAGGATATGAAATATCCTTACAGCTTCTAGTGATATATACTTTTTTTTATCATACATCTAAAAATTACAATTTTTCATGGTTGGCTAGAATTTGAATCTCTTATCTGGTTTCTAGAAATTACTGATGTCAGAAAGTATGCCAGAATTACATTTTGTCCCTCATTTTGATTTGTTTTACAAAGCAAACTCTTTGGATAAGATAATGAATATATTTTCTTAAAGGAGTGACATTTTAAGGATTCAGTATAACTCTTAATATTTCATCCACCAAAGAGATTATTTATTACTCTGCTTTAATATGAAGCTACTTGAAGTCACAAAGGACTGGTAGAGTCTCTTCTGATCACTTGCTGGAGAAATGTTAAACTATTCTTATCCAGATGTTATATTATCCAGAGTTGGAAATACAGACTTAATTCAGGTGGCACAAAAATATGAGACTTGTAGTCAAAAGAGAAATACAATAAGGTGGAATTGAACAGTTAATTTTAACTCTCAAATGAGAGCACCTAACTAACCCTTTGTATGGAGGTTCCTGTCTGTGAATATTTCTGAATCCATGTAGATTCCTGGTTTTTCAAATATGTTAGTAGCTACAGTTTGGAAGCCATTTTACATAAGCTCTTTGCAAAGCTATTTTCTATGTTATAATAATTTTAGATAAATTGTATTTTGTGACTTCCTGTACTCCTGGGCGTCGTGGTTCCTATCCCATCCCCAACACACGCACCATCTGGGAGTTTTTATTAATATAATGTAATGATTCTTGGCTTTCTTTGGGGGTAGGAGTGGTTGATCAGGGATCTCTGAGAACCTGAGGAAAACTATGGGCCTTCTCATAAAAATGCACATATGGAGACCAGGTCGTGGTGCCTCGCATCTCTCTCCCTCGGGGTTCTCACTGGGTACTAGCGCCTGGGACCCCGCGCCCCTCCTGCAGTGGGACAGCAGACGCTCAGCCGATTCAGGGCCCCTGTCACACTCAAGATCAAGTTAAGCTGTGTGGACGAAAGGCTCTTGGTGCTCCAGCCAGGCATCAGGGCCGTGCCTCTGAGGTGGGAGAGCCAACTTCAGAACACTGGTCCACAAGAGACCTCCCAGCTCCACGTAATACCAAACGGCAAAAATCTCCCAGAGATCTCCATCTCAACATCAAGACCCAGCTTCACCCAATGACCAGCAAGCTACAGTGCTGGACACCCTATGCCAAACAACTAGCTAGACAGGAACACAACCCCATCCATTAGCAGAGAGGCTGCCTAAAATCATAATAAGACCACAGACACCCCAAAATACACCACCAGACGTGGACGTGCCCACCAGAAAGACAAGATCTAGCCTCATCCACCAGAACTCAGGCACTAGTTCCCTCCACCAGGAAGCCTACACAACCCACCGAACCAACCTTAGCCACTGGGGACAGATACCAAAAACAACGGGAACTACGAACCTGCAGCCTGTGAAAAGGAGACCCCAAACACAGTAAGATAGGCAAAATGAGACGACAGAAAAACACACAGCAGATGAAGGAGCAGGCTCAAAACACACTGGACTTAACAAATGAAGAGGAAATAGGTAGTCTACCTGAAAAAGAATTCAGAATAATGATAGTAAGGATGATCCAAAATCTTGGAAATAGAATAGACAAAATGCAAGAAACATTTAACAAGGATGTAGAAGAACTAAAGAGGAACCAAGCAATGATGAAGAACACAATAAATGAAATTAAAAATACTCTAGATGGGATCAATAGTAGAATAACTGAGGCAGAAGAAAGGATAAGTGACCTGGAAGATAAAATGGTGGAAATAACTACTACAGAGCAGGATAAAGAAAAAAGAATGAAAAGAACTGAGGACAGTCTCAGGGACCTCTGGGACAACATTAAACGCTCCAACATTCGAATTATAGGGGTACCAGAAGAAGAAGAGAAAAAGAAAGGGACTGAGAAAATTTTTGAAGAGATTATAGTTGAAAACTTCCCTAATATGGGAAAGGAAATAGTTAATCAAGTCCTGGAAGCACAGAGAGTCCCATACAGGATAAACCCAAGGAGGAACACGCCAAGACACATATTAATCAAACTGTCAAAAATTAAATATAAGGAAAACATATTAAAGGCAGCAAGGGAAAAAAAACAAATAACACACAAGGGAATCCCCATAAGGTTAACATCTGATCTATCAGCAGAAACTCTGCAAGCCAGAAGGGAGTGGCAGGATATACTTAAAGTGATGAAGGAGAAAAACCTACAACCAAGATTACTCTACCCAGCAAGGATCTCATTCAGATTTGATGGAGAAATTAAAACCTTTACAGACAAGCAAAAGCTGAGAGAGTTCAGCACCACCAAACCAGCTTTACAACAAATGCTAAAGGAACTTCTCTAGGCAAGAAACACAAGAGAAGGAAAACACCTACAATAACAAACCCAATACATTTAAGAAAATGGGAATAGGAACATACATATCGATAATTACCTTGAATGTAAATGGATTAAATGCTCCCACCAAAAGACACAGGCTGGCTGAATGGATACAAAAAGAAGACCCATATATATGCTGTCTACAAGAGACCCACTTCAGACCTAGAGACACATACAGATTGAAAGTGAGGGGATGGAAAAAGATATTCCATGCAAATGGAAATCAAAAGAAAGCTGGAGTAGCAATTCTCATATCAGACAAAATAGACTTTAAAATAAAGACTATTACAAGAGACAAAGAAGGACACTATATAATGATCAAGGGATCGATCCAAGAGGAAGGTATAACAATTGTAAATATTTATGCACCCAACATAGGAGCACCTCAATACATAAGGCAAATACTAACAGCCATAAAAGGGGAAATTGACAGCAACACAATCATAGTAGGGGACTTTAACACCCCACTTTCACCAATGGACAGATCATCCAAAATGAAAATAAATAAGGAAACACAAGCTTTAAATGATACATTAAACAATATGGACTTAATTGATATTTATAGGACATTCCACCCAAAAACAACAGAATACACATTTTTCTCAAGTGCTCATGGAACATTCTCCAGGATAGATCATATCTTGGGTCACAAATCAAGCCTTGGTAAATTTAAGAAAATTGAAATCGTATCAAGTATCTTTTCCGACCACAACGCTATGAGACTAGATATCAATTACAGGAAAAGATCTGTAAAAAATACAAACACATGGAGGCTACACAATACATTACTTAATAACGAAGTGATTACTGAAGAAATCAAAGGGGAAATCAAAAAATACCTAGAAACAAATGACAATGGAGACACGACGACCCAAAACCTATGGGACGCAGCAAAAGCAGTGCTAAGAGGGAAGTTTATAGCAATACAAGCCTACCTCAAGAAACAGGAAACATCTCGAATAAACAACCTAACCTTGCACCTAAAGCAATTAGAGAAAGAAGAACAAAAAAACCCCAAAGCCAGCAGAAGGAAAGAAATTATAAAGATCAGGTCAGAGATAAATGAAAAAGAAATGAAGGAAACAATAGCAAAAATCAATGAAACTAAAAGCTGGTTCTTTGAGAAGATAAACAAAATTGATAAACCATTAGCCAGACTCATCAAGAAAAAAAGGGAGAAGACCCAGATCAATAGAATTAGAAATGAAAAAGGAGAAGTAACCACTGACACTGCAGAAATACAAAAGATCATGAGAGATTACTACAAGCAACTCTATGCCAATAAAATGGACAACCTGGAAGAAATGGACAGATTCTTAGAAATGCACAAACTGCCAAGACTGAACCAGGAAGAAATAGAAAATATGAACAGACCAATCACAAGCACTGAAATTGAAACTGTGATTAAAAACCTTCCAACAAACAAAAGCCCAGGACCAGATGGCTTCACAGGGGAATTCTATCAAACATTTAGAGAAGAGCTAACACCTATCCTTCTCAAACTCTTCCAAAATATTGCAGAGGGAGGAACACTCCCAAACTCATTCTACGAGGCCACCATCACCCTGATACCAAAACCAGACAAAGATGTCACAAAGAAAGAAAACTACAGGCCAATATCACTGATGAACATAGATGCAAAAATCCTCAACAAAATACTAGCAAACAGAATCCAACAGCACATGAAAAGGATCATACACCATGATCAAGTGGGGTTTATCCCAGGAATGCAAGGATTCTTCAATATACGCAAATCAATCAATGTGATACACCATATTAACAAATTGAAGGAGAAAAACCATATGATCATCTCAATAGATGCAGAGAAAGCTTTCGACAAAATTCAACACCCATTTATGATAAAAGCCCTGCAGAAAGTAGGCATAGAGGGAACTTTCCTCAACATAATAAAGGCCATATATGACAAACCCACAGCCAACATTGTCCTCAATGGTGAAAAACTGAAACCATTTCCACTAAGATCAGGAACAAGACAAGGTTGCCCACTCTCACCACTATTATTCAACATAGTTCTGGAAGTCCTAGCCACAGCAATCAGAGAAGACAAAGAAATAAAAGGAATCCAAATCGGAAAAGAAGAAGTAAAGCTGTCACTATTTGCAGATGACATGATACTATACATAGAGAATCCTAAAGAAGCTACCAGAAAACTCCTAGAGCTAATCAATGAATTTGGTAAAGTAGCAGGATACAAAATTAATGCACAGAAATCTCTTGCATTTCTATACACTAATGACGAAAAATCTGAAAGTGAAATTAAGAAAACACTCCCATTTACCATTGCAACAAAAAGAATAAAATATCTAGGAATAAACCTACCTAAGGAGACAAAAGACCTGTATGCAGAAAATTATAAGACACTGATGAAAGAAATTAAAGATGATACAAATAGATGGAGAGATATACCATGTTCCTGGATTGGAAGAATCAACATTGTGAAAATGACTCTACTTCCCAAAGCAATCTACAGATTCAATGCAATCCCTATCAAACTACCACTGGCATTTTTCACAGAACTAGAACAAAAAATTTCACAATTTGTATGGAAACACAAAAGACCCCGAATAGCCAAAGCCATCTTGAGAACGAAAAATGGAGCTGGGGGAATCAGGCTCCCTGACTTCAGACTATATTACAAAGCTTCAGTAATCAAGACAGTTTGGTACTGGCACAAAAACAGAAATATAGATCAATGGAACAGGATAGAAAGCCCAGAGATAAACCCACACACATATGGTCAACTTATCTTTGATAAAGGAGGCAAGCATATACAGTGGAGAAAAGACAGCCTCTTCAATAAGTGGTGCTGGGAAAATTGGACAGGAACATGTAAAAGTATGAAATTAGAACACTCCCTGACACCATGCTCAAAAATAAACTCAAAATGGATTAAAGACCTAAGTGTAAGGGCAGACACTATCAAACTCTTAGAGGAAAACATAGGCAGAACACTCTATGACATACATCACAGCAAGATTCTTTTTGACCCAGCTCCCAGAGAAATAGAAATAAGAACACAAATAAACAAATGGGACCTAATGAAACTTAAAAGCTTTTGCACAGCAAAGGAAACCATAAACAAGACCAAAAGACAACCCTCAGAATGGGAGAAAATATTTGCAAATGAAGCAACTGACAAAGGATTAATCTCCAAGATTTACAAGCAGCTCATGCAGCTCAATAACAAAAAAACGAACAACCCAATCCAAAAATGGGCAGAAGATCTAAATAGACATTTCTCCAAAGAAGATATACAGATGGCCTACAGACACATGAAAGAATGCTCAACATCATTAATCATTAGAGAAATGCAAATCAAAACTACAATGAGATATCATCTCACACCGGTCAGAATGGCCATCATCAAAAAATCTAGAAACAATAAATGCTGGAGAGGGTGTGGAGGAAAGGGAACACTCTTGCACTGTTGGTGGGAATGTAAATTGATCCAGCCACTATTGAGAACAGTATGGAGGTTCCTTAAAAAACTACAAATAGAACTACCATATGACCCAGCAATCCCACTACTGGGCATATACCCTGAGAAAACCATAGGTCAAAAAGAGTCATGTACCAAAATGTTCATTGCAGCTCTATTTACAATAGCCAGGACATGGAAGCAACCTAAATGTCCATCGACAGATGAATGGATGAAGAAGATGTGGCACATATATACAATGGAATATTACTCAGCCATAAAAAGAAATGAAATGGAGGTATTTGTAATGAGGTGGATGGAGTTAGAGTCTGTCATACAGAGTGAAGTAAGTCAGAAAGAGAAAAACAAATACAGTATGCTAACACATATATACGGAATCTAAGGGAAAAAAAAAAAAAAGGCCATGAAGAACCTAGTGGCAAGACGGGAATAAAGACACAGACCTACTAGAGAATGGACTTGAGGATATGGGGAGGGGGTGGGGTGAGATGTGACAGGGTAAGAGAGTGTCATGGACATATATACACTACCAAATGTAAAATCGATAGCTAGTGGGAAGCAGCCGCACAGCACAGGGAGATCAGCTCGGTGCTTTGTGACTACCTAGAGGGGTGGGATGGGGAGGGTGGGAGGGAGGGAGATGCAAGAGGGAAGAGAAATGGGAACATATTGTATATGTATAACTGATTCACTTTGTTATAAAGCAGAAGCTAACACACTATTGTAAGGCAATTATACTTCAATAAAGATGTTTAAAAAAAAAAAAGAATGAAAATGGTATCCTAAAAAAAAAAAAAAAAAATTTAAAGCCTTAGAAAATTTTAAAAATTGTTTTAATAAAATAAAGACTAATCACTTGTAAAAAAAAAATGCACATATGCACGTTAAACCAAAACTTTGCATACAATTTTAAGGGGTTTATAGATTTCTTGAAACTTGTCTGTGGATACCTTAAATCTCTGAATCTCTGTCCAGAAGATAAGGTTTTGATACACCTTTTTAGTACAGCAGCCTGGGAGCCAGGAACCACCCTTAACTGCTAACGTTAAAGAATTTGTTGGCTTTAATAAAAAGAAACGAAATTGAGTTATTTGTAGTGAGGTGGATAGACATAGAGACTGTCATACAGAGTGAGGTCAGTCAGAAAGAGAAAAACAAGTACCGTATGATAACACATATATATATGGAATCTAAAAAAAAAAACAAAAAACGGTTCTGAAGAACCTAGGGGCAGGACAGGAATAAAGACGCAGAGGTAGAGAATGGACTTGAGGACACGGGGAGGGGGAAGGGTAAGCTGGGACGAAGTGAGAGAGTGGCATGGACGTATATACACTACCAAATATAAAACAGATAGCTAGTGGGAAGCAGCTGCATAGCACAGGGAGATCAGCTCGGTGCTTTGTGACCACCTAGAGGGGTGGGACAGGGAGGATGGGACGGAGATGCAAGAGGGAGGAGATATGGGGATATATGTATAGCTGATTCACTTTGTTATAAAGCAGAAACTAACACACCGTTGTAAAGCAATTATACTCCAATAAAGATGTTACAAAAATTTTGTTGGCTTTTTAAAATTGTAGCTTAATCCTGCACTATTATATATACTTCTCTGAAATAGCTAATGATGTAAAGTTGTAGGCAGCTTCTAATTTTCAGGGGTAAATAAATAATGAACCTAAAAAGCGAGCACAACCTTACAGATTAAATTTGCTTATTTCTAGCATGTATATACTCAGCAAGAAGTGCGAGAACTTCTTGGCCGCTTGGATCTAGGAAATAGGACAAAGATGGGACAGAAAGGATCATCCGGGTTATTTCGAGCTGTTTCAGCTTTTGGTGTTGTAGGTAAGAAACATGCCTCCCTCTTACTACCTCTCTTTTTTTTTTCCTACATAGACTCCTTGAAGATAGTTTGCAAGGCTTATATTTATATAGGTTTATAAATATGACCCATCCTCTGTGGCTTTGGTTGTTTAAAACTGAATTATCTATCAGCCAAGTGTCAAACAGCCTTTATATAGCATCTGCTATGTGCTTAGGACTGTGTTCAGTTTCGTGTAGGATAGGAACAAATGTAGCGATGGTTTGGACCTTTAAGGAGCCTGTCTTGTCAAGGAATGAAAAACTAAAAATTGGCTTGGATTGTAAACATCAGCTGGAAAAACAGATACAGGTAAAACCAGCTTTTAAGTTAAGAGGAATTTCTCCCAAGGACATGCTACAGTGTAAAGTGTCATAACCCCTTTCTCTGAATGACAACTGCTTTCTTACTCACTGAGAAACTTTGTTCTCTAAAATCACAGACTATCAGAAACTTTGCTCTTTAAAATTGTGTCAGTAAGAGAAAACATGCCCCTCTTGCCTGGATGAGCTAAGTCATTTTGACGCAGAGAAGCAGCCTCGATTGACAACTCATGCAGAGTTTCAGAAAAGGGGTTTCTGGACACAGCAGTCTACAGCTCTGTGAACTTTATTGCTTTCAAAGAAATGAGACCACGAGTCTGCTTCACAATCTAGACTTGATGTTTATCTCTTTACATACCGTCTTGCTTTGGTTTGAGTCTCTTCGTTTAAATTTTACCTAATCGTGTCCCCAAATCCTATAATAACGCCTTTATTTATTCATGAACAAATATAGAAATGGCCTTGGCCTTTAAGGAGTCTGTGGTCTGGCTTGTGGGGCATTTGTGAGATGCCCCACAGTTCTTCTGGTGCATTGTCCTTAGTGGGTCAGTAATCTGTCTTTGCTCTACCATGGGTTTGTCCCGGGGAGTCTTAAGATGATTGGACTAGGATGGGGGACAAAACCCAGTGCATATGAAAACAACTCCAGGATTGGAATTAAGAGCCCAGCTGTGTAGTCAAAGGTAAATGGTATTGGAGATTACATAAGAGGTAGACTTCTTGGACCTGGCATGACAAGGAAAGATTTCCTGGAGAAGATGAGACTCAGGCTGGACCCTGGAGGAGAAGCAAGATTTGGATGGATGTGGGGAAGAGAGGAGAGAGCTCCAGTAGGGACAGCAGCAGAGGTGCGGGCATGAAGATGCCCATGGGTCCTGGGATGCTGGCAAGTAGTTGGGTGAGGCCAGGTCACTGGGACCTTGGAAGCCAAGCAGAGGGCAGTTGTATCTCAGCTTCCCTGTTGGCAGAGCCTTATTTCGAGTCTATTTTTTTTTTTAACACTTACAAAATTATCTCTCTGCTTCTTAAACCTACTGGACTGTATGCAGTATTGACTGAGTGATTGGTGTCTATAGATATTAACAAAATTAATATGGTCTGAACTATGCTATATAGTTTCATATTCTCTTATGTTCATTTTTCTGATTAGTGCTTTCTATTTGGTGACCCTATATTTGTTGAGACTTTGATTATGCATATTCCCCTGTATTTGAAGTTCATTTTTCTTGGTGTGCTCTCATAGCCCTTCATGTGTAATCCATTTAGGTGCATTTTGTGCCTTAGGTGGCTGCCAAGGAAGGTTGAGAGTGGTAGGTATGATTGGTTTCTTCTCCGTAGGACTGGCCCCTTCTCTGTACATTCTGCTCAGTCTTGACAAATCCCTTGAGGTTTCATGTTTAATGGGTACCTGTTTGTGGGCATGTGCATGTCGGTATATGTCATGTGAGTTCATGTGTTTAAATTCCATACATTCCATATGTGTTAAATTCCACTTTAAGTGTTACTTATATGTTAAAGAAAAAAAACTTTTAAGTAAAATGTGTCTTAAATACAGTAGGCTTAATTAGTTACTTAATAGGTTAAATTCATTCCTTTAAATGCTGATTCTTTATTACAGCTTTTTAAAATGGAAATTTCCTAAAGTGTATGTAATATTGAATGCCTCATTAGCCAAGGTTAATTATTCAAAATTGAACCTTCCTTGATGATTAAGTATAACGAATTGAAGATCAGTTATTGAACTTTGTTTAAAAATAGCTGCCCTTGGCTGTTCTGGAGTTGTATTGGGCAGTTTGCCTTTACACTAAGTGGCCTCTAGATGCTGTACTGTGTTGTTGTAATGGTACTTTCATCATTCTTCATTGTTCTGGGCATATTTGCTTTTAACAATATTCCTTGCCTCATTTTATTTTATTTTGAATTTTATTTTATTTATTTTTATACAGCAGGTTCTTATTAGTTATCTGTTTTATACATATTAGTGTACATATGTCAATCCCAATCTCCCAATTCCTCCTTGCCTCATTTTAAATCTGTTGATAACTAAGCTTGTAAAACCAAAGCTTTATTTTAATCAATTGATAACCAAGTTTATAACCAGATACTCATTTTATACACAAGTATTAGTTAATAAACTTTGGGTAAGGGCTGAAGGTGTCTCCATGTTTCTCTTAGGTGGCACTCTCAGGTATTGTGGTAGCAATTTCTCACACAATTTGAGGCCTCTTTGAGACTGTCCTTGGATGGTGAAGTCACTAAAAGACTAAGCTACCAGTAAAGTGACACAGTTATGTACTAAGTAAGCATTTGTTATCTTCAGGGCAATGCACTTTATGTATTCTAGTTCAACCATGTAGATAAAGCTTAGAATTTTTAAGAGTAAATAGGGAGTAAATAAAGGGCTATGATTTGTCTAGTACTGCCTTAGAGATAATGAGGGCTACTGAAATAGCAAAACACAAAATGCTTATCTTTGAAAAATGTATAGTCTGGTTGTCAAAATAATACATGTGTGAAAGGACTAGAATGGTTGTCTTCTGTGACTGAAATATTTTCTCTCAGCTTTTTCAGCATGCCTAATTTGTGAATAGTACTTTGGCTGGGATGTTTTGGACTGTTATCATGGTTAATTTAATTCACAATCTATAAGAATATAGAGCAGTGCTTCTCAACTATCTGTAGTAAAGGACCAATTTTTTTCCAGAAATGTGTCACAGGCCAACACAGGATCCTACTGTGCATAGCTTGTCTTCAGCTTGGGCCACATGTGACTCCTCACATAAGTTCAGTAATACCCAACCTAGTCTTGCCTGTTCAAGGCAAGTTCGTTGATCATGAACTCAGATGTTTCTAAACCCTTACTTTCAATTCGTTTACTTGTCTTTTCATGGGCTGGTACCGAAAGCTCAGGGACCATCACTGGTCCCCAGACATGGATTGATCCTGTCCTGTAGCTACCTTGCCCATTTCTGACCTACTCCATTGTTATTTGGCAGCCAGCAGGAGGCTTGGGAAACCACTGGATGGGATCATGAGCATCCCTCACAAAGTTGTTTTATCTGGTCCTGGGGCACTCGGATGGAGTCGGTGGCTGGTGGCCTGTAGTCTTTACTACTCTCAGCTCTGTGACCATCCAGGCCCTTTTGATATATGTCCTTTTTCTGCCTGTGTCACCTGTCAGAAGATACTCTTGTAAGCTGCTAGTAGTACAATGTGTCATTATAGCAGACTAAGTGATGGACTCAGTTGTTCTTTAAAGCAACACCCTTAGAAATAGATTGCAGATCCAAGATATAGGGAAAACAACAATAGAGTGTGAGCCTCAGACTAGTAAGGGAACAGTAGATTTGGTGTTAGAGAGTCACTTTGGTCCCTTGTGGTTTTTGATACTTCTCTGCCAGAGTGCTCTTCTCCCTGAAGGCTTTTAGGATAGTGACTAGCTGACACGGTGACCTCCCAGCAGGATACTGCCCTCTTCCCTGTTGGTGGGCTTGTGGGTCCTCTCCAGCCACCAGAACTCCACACCTCTCCATCCTCTCACACTGTCCTTTTTTATTTACTTTGCTTGGTGTCCAACTCAAATGACACAGCCTTCTCTACTCGGAAAGAGAGAAATCACTTTTGCATGATGACTGTCATCTAGGCATCTGGGAAATACTCAGGGAAATTGGTCTGGGATCAGAAGTACGTAGAATGAAGATGAAAAAACTTGTTCTGGTTTTCAGTATGTTAAAACAATGAATAGGCTGACTCTTGACACAGGTCTATGCCAAGCTAAAGCCTTTTAATTGTTGGTTATATTTGATAGGAACCTTTTAAAAAGGAGTGACGTTTCCAACTGGTAGTAAAAAGGAAAAAGAAAATAATCTCATAATATGCTGAAAGCATTTTATGCTGGTAGAAAATATTCTTCTGTGCAGTATATTTACCTTATCAAAATTATGAAGGGACATGTAGGATGAAATAAATAGAGCTGAAAACATAAAATTAAAATTCAGTTGGAACGCAGGTTGGGAGAAATTATTATAGAGAGGTTTTTTTTTCTATAAAAAATAAATATATAGCAAGAACAAAGGGGACACTCATTCATCTTGGGAATATTTATTACTTTAAAGCCAATTAGATTCTCTTTTTTGGGTGTTTTTACGCTGCTCCCAAGACCCTTAATTTTGTAGGTTTTAGCTTTCTAAAAGGATAACTGCTTCCTAACTTGCTTTTAATGAGATTGACTTTAGCTTTTTCTCCTATCTTAAATCCTTTAGCTTTAGTCAGGGAATTTTTAGCTAGTCTCCAAGGGGAGGTGGGGAGGAGCATAAATGAACATTTTTTAAAAATGTGCTTTGTGGATCTCTCAAATATAAGTATTTTTCATGGTTTTAATAGAAGTAGCCAGGTTCATAAAATCCCTGAGGTGTCTTTTATATATTTTGGCTCATTTATGTTAATATGTTCAATTACTAATTTTCTTTTTTGTCAGTTAAGAATAACAAGACACAGACAATGGGTATTTGCCAATTCTAGAGCAACCATTTATAGCACCAAGATCCTAGCTCAGGCTTTATAGAATGTAACACTCAGAGAGAGAGAGAAAGAGAGAGCGAGTGAGTACACCCACACATGCACATAAGAAAGTTAGTTTTGAAAAATGGTTACGCTATATATAAGATCCTTGGTTGAGTTTTTCTTTCAGTGCTTTGAATATGTTATCCCACAGCCTTCTGGCCTCTACTCTTTCTGATGGGCAGTCAGCTGTAAGTGACCGTATCTGACTCACCCTGTCAGTGCGTGGGGGTGATGGGATCCAGTATTTGTGCTGGGGTAAAGCCTCCACTCTACAAGTAGGACTGGGTAGAAGAAAGGAGCCCCCAGTTTCAGATGTGCTTGCCTGGAATAGAGTGTCTGCAACACAGAGCTGGAAGGAATGGGAAATGCTGGTGGCCTGCACCTCCTGAGCAGAAACCAAGGCTCTAGACTGAGAGCTGGGGAGGGAGGAAGGGGTACTGTCTTTTTTGGCGACACCTGCCGGGAGTAGATATTCTGTCCCACTGAATTGGGAGAAGGGTGTAGAAGGGAAACAAATTGCAGTTCGTATGTCACAGACTTGCTGTTCTTTCCAAGATCTAGTAGATTTTCTTGAATAAATGTTTCTCCATTTGCTGTATGCCATTAGGAGAATTTCCAGGAACTTTCAATGTTTTGTTTTGTTTTGTTTTTATAATTTTTACCAGTTGTGGTTGTTTCACTGGGGAGGGGCTCTACTGAGCTCCTCACGTAACCGGTTCAGAAGTGTTCCCCTCCCTCTCCCCCCAGCCAACAAGAGAATTAGTTTTAACTCCCAAAGCAAAAGTTCTGGGAGCCAGAACATTTTTAACCAAGACTGTGTGGTAACTAGTATGTTGCTGAGAACTTAGTGCTACTGAACATTAATACATGTGGTCTTTCTTTAATCAGGTTGTTTAGAGCAACATTATTAAGTGAGATAAATATTTCTAGAGAATAATTCTAAGACAACCGAAAATTTGTATGGCTGTAAATCATAGAAATAATAAAGTAGGAAATGTGTCAAAAGTCTTTTGCCTTTTAAACATGTATCTAAAAGCATTACTAAGTTTAGGAAATGTATTTATCTTTCTTTTTTTCTTGTGTAGGTTTTGTCAGGTTTTTAGAAGGCTATTATATTGTGTTAATAACCAAAAGGAGGAAGATGGCAGATATTGGAGGTCATGCAATATATAAGATTGAAGATACAAATATGATCTATATACCCAATGATTCTGTACGGATTACTCATCCTGATGAAGCTAGGTATGTACTGGTGGTAACTGCTATTTTTTTACCTGGTAGACCAGTTAGAAAATAAAACATAGTCAAAAGATTATAAATGTTATGTTAAAATGTAAAATACTGGCTCAGACTGCTACAGCTTTTGTTCAAGGGCTATTAAAAACCCTCCATTAAAACAATTGATTTGGGCAGGAATCAACAATGGCTCCTAAAACCATTAGGTGAGAGGTTATTATTGAGGAACAGATATTCGCTCAGTCTCAACATACCATACTCCATAACTATCTTTATTATTTACAAAGAGAAAAAAATGACAGACGTACTTACCAAATGATCAAACTTAGCATCACCAATAGTGAGACAAAACTGACATTATTTGCCTCTTAGTGTGAAGCAATGGGAAGGACACCCACTACCTGTGTAGTTTTCTTACTAAAAATATTTAACTTGAATCTAAGCATGAGGAAATAATGAGATAAATCCATATTGTGGAACTTTCTGTAAGACACTGGTCTGGACCCTTCAAAAATGTCAATGTCGTGCAACACAGGAAGAGCCAGAGAGTTGTTCTAGAGTTTAGAATAGACATGACAAAGTGCAACACTTGAATTTCTGTTAGATCCTGGATTAAAACATGTGCGTGCATGCTCATGTACATGTACGCGTGCACACACACACACAGCTATAAAGGACTCTACTGGAACGGTTTGTTTATGGACCATATACTAGGGGATATTGGATCAGTATTAAATTTTGGGTGTATAATGATATTGTGGTTACTCAGGAGATTGTCCTTGTTCATAATAGATATATAATAAAATATTTAGGACTGAGGTTTCATCATGTCTGCTACTTACTGTAAATGGTTTAGAAAAATAAAATGTACATGTGTATTTAAAGAGAGAGAATGTATGTGTGTATAAATGTATAATGAGAAATATTCAACAGTGAATTCAGGTGAAGGATATACTGCTGTTTATTACACTATTTTTCCCCCCAATTTTTCTATGGATTTGAAACCTTTAAAGTTTTGGGGGGGAAATTACTGGAACCTTGGGCATGTGGGGAAAGGCTATTAATAAATTAGTAAATTGATAGAGAAAAGACTAGAATTGGTTTATTTTAATATTATAAAGGTTAAAATGGAACAAAGTTAGGCATGCTTATAAGTTTTTAGGGAAGGTAACAGTTTAGATTTTAATTACACTCAATACTTTCATAGTGTTGTTCTAGATACATGAACCAGAATTTAAAGGTGGTGTGGCTCTCTTGTTTAAGACCCTCTTAGATAGTGGTTTTCTGGACCTTTGTGACATTGTCTTTGGTATTTGGAAGCGGAGTAGTTAAAACATAATTTGTTTACACAAGGGTAAGTAGAGTTTACCGGATAGAGTGGACTTTTGTCTTATACTAACTGAAAAAAATTATGTCTCTTGTAGCTTACAGGCAGGCATAGTATGTTGAATGAAAGTGAATCCGAGAGGAATCTAAAAAAATGATACAAATGAACCTATTTATAAGACAGAAATAGACTCACAGACATAAGAAACAAATTTATGGTTACCAGAGGGGAAGGGGGGTGGCGATAAATTAGGAATTTGGGATTAACAGATACACGCTACTATATATAAAATAGATAAAAAACAAGGACCTACTGTATAGCACAGGGAACTATATTCAATATCTTGTAGTAACCTATAATGGAAAAGAATCTGAAAGAGTATATGTATACATATATGTGTGTGTATATGTATATATAACTGAATCACTTTGCTGTACACTTGAAACATTGTAAATCAACAATACTTCAATACAAAATAAATTAATTTGAAAAAGTGAATCAGATAGGCCAGTGCATATAAATCCAAGGGATGGGGAAAAATTGAAGAGGTTTATATTATTTATAAGCCTCATCTTTACGATTCTTTAGCTGAGAATGGTAAAACAAATTACGTTCTTCTATATAGTGATATGACTATCTTTAAAGAGTGAACTTATCTTGTGATTAATATTGTATAGTAAATGGAATAATCCAGAATAAGATACAATTATATTAATAGCTTGTTATAGGTGGACTTATACTATTACTGGATAGGTAAACTTTTACCATACTTACAAAACTATGTAATCCAATAATGCATTTAAGTAAAAATGTTTGGTATGATATTAGGAAATAAAGTACTGTAAAACATTTCATACAAAATGATAACTAGAGGTTACCCCTCTAATGTATGGTTGTATCAACATTATAAAATTTGCTAGAGCAATTCACCACGTTAAAATATTGTTGGGAAAAATTATGTTTATCTTAATATATGTAGAAAATATATTTGAGGGAATTCCCTGGCTCTCCGGTGGTTAGGACTCTGCGCTTTCACTGCCGAGGGCACATGTTCGATCCCTGGTCGGGGAACTAAGATCCCGCAAGCCGCACGGCGTGGCCAAAAAATATGTGTGTGTGTATTTATATTTATATATATATTTTTCATATATATATATTTGACAAATTCAATACCCATTTGTGATCAGTGTCTTTAAAAGGTTGTAATGAATATGAAAAAGTGTTAACATTTATTAATCCTGAGTGGTAGATACATGGATACTTTATTCTGCACTTTTTTTTTCAGTTTAAAAAAACTTTGCAACTTAAAATTATGGTGACCCACAAACATTTGTGCTTGTTTTTGTTCCTCCACTCTCTCCAACCTCAAAGCATATTGTGAAAACAAGAACAGTATTTACTTCTGTCTTGCCCAAAGTCTAAGCACCCTATATATGTAGGGGCATGACTTTCCCTCTCTGGCATAATCAGTGATGAGGAAATGGTCAAACTGAAGTTAAGGGTCTCAAGTGATGATCAGGATACTTAGAAATTGCTCCAGATGAAATCTCTTCTCCAGTTATGGATTGAATTTCTGTTTCAATGAGTGTATTTACAAATATAAGTGTATATATATGTATATGTTAAGCTATGAACAAATAATGGTGTTGTGTGAATGCAATATGCTTTGGGGTTTTTTGGTCATTTTTTTCCCCAGTTTTATTGAGATAAAATTGACATACATCACTGTGTTAGTTTAAGGTGTTCAGCATAATGGTTTGACTTAGATATAATATATTGTGAAATGATTACCGCAGTAGGTTTAGTTAGCATCTGTCATCTCATACAGATACAATACAAAGAAAAAGAAAAAAAAGAAGAAAATTTCTTTCCTTGTTATGAGGACTCAGGATCTACTCTCTTAACTTTCATGTATATCATATAACAGTGGTAACTATAGTCATCAGGTTGTTAACTATAGTCATCATTTTTTTTTAGGTACCTACGAGTATTTCAAAATGTGGACCTGTCCAGCAATTTTTACTTTAGGTATGTTTGAGCTGAATTTTGCTCTTATCAGTCTCTTAAATGTTTATATAATTTTCCATAGGGTAAAAACAGAATCAGAGGATGCAGTAGTACTTCAGTTATTCTTTTTTTTTAAAATAGCCAAATTTTTTCATCTAAAATAGTACAAATACAAGTATTTCCTCCTTTTAAAAATCTGATATTTGAAATTTTGAAAGGATAGATTGTGATTATTCTCACTATAAAAATCATCTTTATTAGGATTTTAAGGAAATATTCTTATTTTTTAGTTTTGAACTACAAAAATGAAGTCTGCATTCAATCTATATACAGAGTTGTAACAGTTTCACAGTTTTCAATTTAACAATCTAGCAAAATTAGGTAAAAATAAATTCAAAATAGGAAGAACTGTTGAAATACCAACATTGATACCAATGCTATTGGCATTGTAAATTAATAACTTTCCTGGAGAGGAACGTACCATTAAGTATATGTGAAAATATAGCTGAAGAAAATATATCAGGAGAGAAAATATTAATCCTTATTTGTAAAGAGACATTAATAGCTTCTCTATTTATCATGGCCCAAACAAACAAACCAACCAACACAGGAACAACCCAAATATCGATAATTGAAAAATAAGCAAGCAAATTATAGCAGAGCATCATGATAAAATATTATACCTTTGATGATGAGACCAATATGTAGGCCAGGTAAATAGAATTTTCCATGTAGCCTAATAACTTTCTATCGGCTATAACGTCCAAACTAAAAAGTAGAACATAAAATAGCATATAGCAATAAGACTTGAGTCATGGGACTAGAAGAGGACCCAGAATGTTGTAGCTATTGGTGTTACATACTTTTGGGGTACTTTGCATTATTTTAAATTTATTTTTAAACTTAATATAGTTAACCATTTCTTTATCTATGAAATAAAGAAAAACTTGTCTACTGTGTAGAGTGGATTATGTCTTCATTGATGTGAAACCGAAGACAATTAATTTAGCAATAGTATAGTGAAGGACTCCTAAAGAAATAATTTTTGCTTCCACCAGTGTTTATTGAAAGTATATTTCCATTGTATTTGTTTCCATCATTTGCTTTTCAGCCTTTATTGCTTAATTATGTTTATAGTCTCTGTGAGTTACTACTGAAGCTCAGTGGTACTGTTAGAAATGGTCTTCTCCTGCTTCACAGTTTTCAACTTCGTCTGCATCCCCATACTGAGTTCTGAACAAGTCATTCCATAAGTAAAAATATGAGGTTAAAGACTTCTGAAAAGGTTATACTGCATTGTTATGATTCAGCTAGAATAAAGCAGGAAGAATTGATTGTTAAAAGTAAAAGCCCAGTTTCTCTCCACCCCCCAGCTTTATTGAGATATTATTGACATATGTAAGTTTAAGTTGTACAATGTGATGATTGATACATGTATAGATACATGTATATATTGCAAAATGATTACCACAATAAGGTTAGTTAACACCTTCATCCCATCACACAATTGTGATTGTGTGTGTGTGTGTGTGTAGTGATAACATTTAAGATTTACTCCCTTAACAAATTTCAAGTATATAATTCAGTATTGTTAATTATAGTTACCATGCTCTGTACATTAGATACCCAGATCTTATTTATCTTATGGCTAAGAGTTTGTACCCTTTGACCAACATTTCTCCATTCCTCCCCCTGCCACTGGCAACTACTGTTCTACTCTCTATAAGTTCAGCTTTTTAAGATTCCACATGTAAGTGATAACATAGTCTTTGTCTTTGTCTGTCTAACTTATTTCACTTAGCATAATGCCCTCCAGGTCCAACCATGTTGTTGCAAAAGGTAAGATTTCCTTTTTTATGGCCAAATGATACCCCATTATTTATATATGCCACATTTTCTTTATCTATTCATCTGTTAATGGACTCAGGTTGTTTCCATGTCTTGGCTGTTGTCATTAATTCTGCAGTGGGCGTGGGGGAGCAGCTATCTCTTTGAGATAGTGATCTCATTTCCTTTGGATATGTACCCAGAAATGGGATTGCTGGATCATATGGTAGTTCTATATTTAATTTTTTTTTTAAATTTATTTATTTACTTTTATTTATTTATTGTTTTTGGCTGCATTGGGTCTTCGTTGCTGTGCGCAGCCTTTTCTCTAGTTGCAGCGAGTGGGGGCTACTCTTCATTGTGGTGCGCGGGCTTCTCATTGCAGTGGCTTCTCTTGTTACAGAGCACGGGCTCTAGGCGCGTGGGCTTCAGTAGTTGTGGCGCGTGGGCTTCAGTAGTTTTGGCATGTGGGCTCAGTAGTTGTGGCTCATGGGCTCTAGAGTGCAGGCTCAGTAGTTGTGGTGCACGGGCTTAGTTGCTCCGCGGCATATGGGATCTTCCTGGACCGGGGCTTGAACCCATGTCCCCGGCATTGTCAGGCGGATTCCCAACCACTGAGCCACCAGGGAAGCCCTATTTTTAATTTTTTGAGGAACCTCCATTCTGTTTTCCATAGTGGCTGCACCAATTTACCTTCCCACCATTAGTGCAAAAGGTTCTCTTTTCTCTACATCCTTGCCAACCCTTACTGTTTCTTTGTTTGTTTTATAAGAGCCATTCTAATAGGTATGAGGTAATATCTCATTGCAGTTTTGATTTGCATTTCTATACTGTGATGTTGAGCAACTTTTCATGTACTTTTTGGCCATTTGTATATGTCTTCTTTGGAAAAATGTCTATTCAAGTCTTTTGCCCATTTTAAAATTGGATTATTTGTATGTTTGCTGTTGAGTTGTATGAGTTCCTTATGTATTTTGACTATTAACCCCTTAATAGTTAGATGGTTTGCAAATATTTTCTTCCATAAGTTACCTTTTTATTTTGCTGACTCTCTTTCTCTGTGCAGAAGCTTTTTAGTTTGAAGCTTTTTAGTTTGTTTATTTTTGCTTTTGTTGCTTGCTCTTTTGGTGTCATATCCAAAAAACATCTTTGTCAAGAACAGTGTCAAGGAAATTTTCTCCTATGTTTTCTTGTAATAGTTTTATAGTTTTGGGTTTTACATTTAAGGCTTTAATCCATTTTGAGTTAATTTTTTGTGAGTGGTGTAATACAGGGGTCCAATTTCATTCTTCTGCAGGTGGTTGTCCAGTTTTCCCAGCACCATTTATTGAAGAGACTATCGTTTCTCCATTAGTCTTTTTGGCTCCCTTGTCAAATATTACTTGACTATATAGGAGTGGGTTTATTTCTGGGCTCTCAAGTCGATTCCATTGGTCTAGGTGTCTTTTTTGTGTCAGTAACACACGGTATTGAATGCTATAGCTTGGCAGTAAGGTTTGAAATCAGGAAGTTTGATGCCTCCAGCTTCGACCTTCTTTCTTAAGATTGCTTTGGCTATTAGGAGTCTTTTGTGGTTCCATACAAATTTTAGAATTGTTTTTTTCTATTCCTGTGGAAAATGTCATTGGAATTTTGATAGGGATTGTATTGAATCTATAGATGGCTTTGGGTAGTATGGACATTGAAACAATATTAATTCTTCTGTTCCATGAACGCTGGATATCTTTCCATTTATTTGTGTCTTATTTTTTTCATCCATGTCTTACAGTTTTTAGTGTACAGATCTTTTACCTCCTTCGTTAAATTTATTCCTAAGTATTTTTTATGCTCTTGTAAATGCGATTGAAGAACCAACTTCTTAATACAGATTTTATCCCTGTGAGATTAGATGCTAGTAAAACTAATGGCTCTATCAAGCAAATGTGGTAAAATTTAATTTCACAGATGAAATAAATCAATTTCAAACAAATAAATAGTAAATCAATAAATTTTATAGTTAATAAATTAAAGAAATAATTAAAATAATGTGTGTGAGTCTCCAGACAAAATTGTAACCATCTTAAAATATGACTAAAATACTTTCAAATTTGTATAAACGTAAAGAATTCTAGATACTGTCTGAAATTCTGTGCTAAAAATATGTAGCTAGAGATACTTATAAAAATTGTTAATTTTGTGCAAATTTTGTTTGCACAGACTGTTATACAATTTTTTGGATGACTATTATGCTTTTCAAACATATTTTACTGTGAAGGCTTGTGTTATTTGCTTATTCTTGTTTTATTACTAAGTCAGTTATGGTACCACCAGTAATAATTAATAGAATTCTTTTCATTCATAGGTAAACTAGAGTACAGACCATGCACTGTTACAGTGGATATTGTAACATTTTTAATACTCCATTCAGATATATATGAGAGTGTGACCCCTTTGTACAAGGCCCTGAAGTTAGATTAATTTCAGCGTGAAGCAAAAAATGCACATTGCAAATCAATGTAGGTTACTCACATTGTATTGTATATTTCTAGTTATGCAAATGCCTGTCATGCAGTGATTTTTAAATTTCCAATTGTATTCATGGTTTACTGTGTTTTAATGTGCTTATTTGTACAGCATTGCTTCCAAGGAAACTAACAGGTGCTAAGTAATTTAGTTCATAGGTTTTAATTCCTTCTGGGAGCCAAGACTATGAAATATGTTTTACTTTTCTAATTCTTATTAAGTTTCAGTTCTTTTCTCAGTTACAGCTATGATTTGTCCCACTCACTTCAATATAATCTCACTGTCTTGCGAATGCCCCTGGAGATGTTAAAGTCAGAAACGACCCAGACTCGCCAGGAGAGTTTCGACATCTTTGAAGATGAAGGATTAATTACACAGGGTGGAAGCGGTAGGTGGTTTTCAGCACATCCAATATATGTTAATGTGGCATCTGTGAAACGGCATCTCATTAAGTTCACTCACATTTCCCTCATACTTCTCCTTTCCTCTTTGCTCTTTGTCCTTACATCAGGTTGTTTCAGGTATATGAACTTGACCAATGCATTTTTATAGAGATCATGCATCACCAAATGAATTTTATTTGTGGGCAAGCCAGAAAATTGTATACTGATGTTTTCTAGCTAAATTTCATGCACCTTTTATGGAATACATTCAGTTTAGTCTTTGAATGGAGAATTTTCTTTTTAAATATTGGAGAATACACACCACCACCTTATTTTTCTTCATAGAGACCAATTGTGTATGGATTGAGTTTTAGAAAACAGTTACCATGGCTTGCCTATTGCATCCTAGACATTTATATGTCATATCTCTAATCCTCATAAAAACTCTGCTCAGTAGGTGTAATGCTACTTTGAAAGAAATGAAGGCTAAGTAGGAAACTGAGGCCTAGAGATTAAGATCACAAGGCCAATGTCTAGAGGAACCATTGCAGTATGTCAGAGGCTGTTCTGACTTTGATTGGTCTCAACTTGCCCCTCTGGTCCCTCACAAGCCCTGCTTCTGTCAGGACCATTGTGGGATTACTGCAGGACCTGTGTGTGACTAGTCTAGGGTGACCCTGGAGATCTGGGACTAACCAGTCACAGAATAGAATTGGTACCTTTATCCCTAGATTTGGGGGTTGGTCTAGAAATCTAAAGCCAGAGACATTGCTAGAGTTAATGTTGTGAAGGAATTGCTTCAAACTTAAGACAGTTTAGCTGAATTGGGCTTACTATGGAAACATAAAAAGTCAGTAGTGTCTTTGGGTGCCTTCCTCAGTGCTACTTCTATATAGTGATGGAGATGTGAGTGCAGAGGTAGAATGTAAATTTCAGAAGGTTTGTCCTTACAGGACACACAGGAAGAGGCTGTACTCTGTTAGCATTTTGCCAAAGGTTCTGGTCCACTCTAAGAAGACTTAGACTGTCACTTAGACTGAATGCCATCTCTGTTATTGCCTTGACTCTTGTTAGTTTATTAGATTGAATATCTCTTGAGCTAAGGCCAAACCCAGTGCACCCTCCCTACCCCAAAACATCTAGATCACGTAAATTTGCCATGGTTCAGATATCTGGATTGTAACCTGTGACACTAGAGACAGGTGGAGGGTAAAATAATGTGTGCCTGAATATTTGTCACATCATTTCTTCTAAATATCATACTTAGTAATAGAAAAGGTAAAAGTATTACTAAATTTGTACTGTGTCTCATCCCACATCTGAATTTGAATATCTCTTCTGGGATCTGAATTAAGCCTCTGAAAGCTACTTAATTTTTTACTATCTGTCAATCAGTTCTACTTGATAGATATGAATAACTGTGTATTAGGTTTTTATAGCTGCTATAAGAAATTACCACAAACTCAGTGACTTAAAACTATACAAATTTATTATCTTATGGAAGTCAGAAGTCCAAAAGAGGTCTCAGTGGACTAAAGTTAGAGTGTCGGCAAGGCTGCGTTCCTTTCTTGAGACCCTAGGGAAAAATCCATTTTCTTGCCCTTTTCATCTTCAAAGCCAGAAATGGCCGGCCAAGGACTTTCCCACATTACGTCACTCTGACACTCACACTCCTGTTTCCCCCTTTCACTTATAATGACCTGTGATTACATTGGGCCCGCTTGGACAATCCAGAATAGTCTCCCCATCTTAAGGTCATCTGATTAGCAACCTTAATTCTATCTGCAACTTTAATTCCTTCTTGCCATTGTAACATAACATATTCACAGGTTCTGGTGATTAGGACATAGACATCTTTTTTGTAGGGGAGGGATGCATTATTCTCCTACTACACAGGGGGGAGACTGATAGGAAAGAGGGGGTGAGGGTAATAGGTATCGGGGTAGGTAGAAAAGGAAAATAATACATTTTTTAAAAATCTCGGGCTTCCCTGGTGGTGCAGTGGTTGGGAATCCGCCTGCCAATGCTGGGGTCATGAGTTCAACCCCTGGTCCGGGAGGATCCCGCATGCCACGGAGCAACTAAGCCCGTGTGCCACAACTACTGAGCCTGCGCTCTAGAGCCTGCAAGCCACAACTACTGAGCCTGCGAGCCACAACTACTGAAGCCCGCATGCCTGGAGCCCGTGCTCCACAACAAGAGAGGCCACCGCAGTGAGAGGCCCATGCACAGCAAGGAAGAGTGGCCCCCGCTCGCCACAACTAAAGAAAGCCCGCGCGCAGCAACGAAGACCCAAAAATAAAATAAATAAATAAATTTATTAAAAAAAAAAAATCTCTAATGTGTCAGGCAGCATGTTAGTCACTTTGCATATATTATTTTTTTTAATCTGAATAATATCCCTGCGGTGAGTAGTGCCATCATTTCACAGTTTAGAAAATTGAGGTTCTGAGATGTTAAGTAACTTGCCAAAGGTCACAGAGCTGGTAAGTGACAAAGACAGGACTCCAATCCATTATTCATGCTCAGTGTAATGTCATTGAAGGGGTAGAGAAGGCTTAGTTTTTATGAATAAAACCAAAGTGTTTGTCATAGTATATAAACACTCTTAACATACATGTTTTGAGAAGAAAAAGAGTATTGACTGCCTCTATCCAGAACTGTTAACGATCTTTTAAGCCATTATCTTTTAAATATACTTGTTTCTTATTTTGTACTTTTATATAAGTTTTGTAAAACTCATTGATGTTTAATTTATTTGGATATCCTGAAATCATGCTTGATGAAATTAGTGTTGTTGTATAGAAAAAGCTTGATATAATAACAACTACCACTTATGGAAGTATCAGTAAGGCACCAGACTTGTTCTGAGCACTTTATGTGCATTATCAACTTATCTCATCTTTATAACAATCCCATGATACAGGCACAAGTGAGGAAACAGGGGCACTGGGCGTAAGTACCCCTCTTGGTCACACCTGTCACCCTGCTGATGAGGCAGAGCTCGGATTTGGACCCAGGCACTCTGACACCAGAGCCATGCTCCCAGCTGCTGTCCTTGCTGTCTCTCGGCCTTATTGATGTGTTTGTACATGTCTCCTTAATTTCCCAGCTGTTTTCTTCTCTCTTAGGTTAAAAACTCACAAATCAGAAAATGTGTGTTTTCGTTAACTTTGTACAGAATCAGCACAGTGTTCTGGGCAACGAGATGAGTTATATCTACTGAAAACAGCAATGATATTAATCAGGCATTTTGAAATTAAAAACAAAAGTTTAAGAACTTAAAAACGAATGTCAACCAATTTCCTTATCTTTCTGATACCAACTCTTATTTTTCAGGTGTATTTGGGATCTGTAGTGAGCCTTATATGAAGTACGTGTGGAATGGCGAACTTCTGGATATAATTAAAAATACTGTCCATCGTGACTGGCTGCTGTATATTATTCATGGGTTCTGTGGGCAGTCAAGTATCCTTTTTTAAAAAAATTAAGATACATATTATTAAACTTATGCTGTACCAATTTGTAGAAAGCTATGTATGAATTATAAGATTACAATTATCTATGCATCCAACAGATAGATTATAATTACCTATGCATTCCACGTAGTTGAAATACAAACAGGAATGCAGATCTACTATGTATAGAGACAAATAACAAGGAAGAAAACACTATGTGCACAGGAAGTGATACAGGTAGTAAGTATCATTCTTACTGGAGAGAAGGAGCAGAATCCCTGACAGGTGGGGAGGATGGGGCAGGCCCACAGGAAAAGTTGAACTTGGCCTGGCCTCAGTCAAAAGGCAGGCCTTGGCAATGAGATTGTGGATTGGGGAAGCACCATGAATGTTGAGATGGAAAAGTTCATGGGAGTGTACTTGTGGTTTGTATATATCGATAAAATCCCTGGGAGGTACAGTGTAGTAGGAAGGAGATCATTTAGGGGGAGTCAGATTGCCAGTCACCAGATTGCTTTGGTGGTTGGACCAAGGACTTTGGGTTTGGTGCTAGAGCTCTTGAAAGTTTTTTTTCAAGAGGGTAACATACAAGTTAGTACTTAGGAAGCTTGAGTGGATAGTTATTTTCAAGGTGGATTAAGTAAAATGAGACTAGAACAAGGGACACTTGTTAGGAAAAGATTGCAGTGGTTCAGGCATAATGTAATGAAGGTCTGGATTAGGGCGTAATAGATTAAATAGACATAGGTTGAGCCTTGGGTTAAGCTGATGAGTTCAATTTTATAAATACCTTTTGTCCTTTAATTTTGCTATGTTGAAACCTCTCAAGGATGTTTTATTATGTTATGAGGTTTAGGAAGGCAGTGTCTTCTTTCTAGAAGTGGTATTTAGGTTTTTCCTGTCCCCTTTTGAGATCAGGTAGGGCATTTGTGCACCTAGCCTGCTTTCTAGTTGACATTCTTCCTTGTGTTCTAGGTTTTTTAAAAACCTAGAGTGAAAACTTTAAAGGAGTGGTTGTTTTGAGACCATTAAGTGGGTGAATGTGATGAACCAATATTATGCTTTCTTGCATCAGAACTTTTGGGAGGAGTGGAGTCAGGGGGTAGAGCTGGATAGATTAGCCTTGAAGAGGACCTGTACTGCCTTCTTTGTGGCAAATGAGGGCAAGGAGAGGCTAGATGAAGACGCAGAGGACTTTTGGAATGAAGATGAGTGAGATTTGTGTGCTACACTTGAAATGGCTCATTACTTTATAATCATTTTCAACCAGTGAGTGGTATTATCTGCTTGATCATTCACTGAATAATGAGATTTGGCTCTGAATTACTCTTTCTGTTTCCAAAAGTAAAATCAACCTGTAAAAGCACACAGTTTTCACCACCAAGGACACTGAAAAGAATGTGCTACAGTTTCTAAAGACAGTTTCTAAAAGGTAATTCTAAACTGTTTTGTATTTCTCAAGAGCCAACTCAGGGCCTGGCATATATTAAGTACAATAAATGGTTTTTTTTAAAGTAATGAATAGCACCATAGATTATAATTTTAAAGCTCGTTAGTTCAAATGTTGACTCCAGTCTCCCAGTTATCAAGCATTTAATGAATTCTGGAAGTCTATATGATGATAAAGGTCATTGCTATTTACTGAACGTTTGCTATAGGCCAGGCAGTAGTAACCATTACACACATTACGTAACCTAGTCTTCCCAACCACCTAATAAAATTGGTTACTTTTTTTAGTACTTATACCATTTTACAGAAGATGAAATGGAGGCTCAGAAAGTTAAATAAGGTGACATAATTAATAAACTTTATTTTGATTAAACAGTTCCCAGTGTTCAGTTTTGCAGTTAGGTGACAAATTTGGGTGCTCTCACTGTATTATACTAACTCCATTCCCTCAGAGTTGTCTATTGCTTCATAATTTAAACACCCTGTTAAGTGACATATGCTCACTGTGACAGGTATATGGTCTCTGAAGACTAAGGAAGGATTAGTTGTACCTGTTTACATCCTTACTTGGCTATAAGGAGGGACTACAGGTCTTCCCTTGGCCGATAACCCTACATCTGGTTACTGTTTCCTCTGAAGTTCATGGAAACCACTCCTTAGTGAGGTTCGTTTTTGCCTTAATACCTACGTAATTGGAAAGAACAGTTAGACCCAATGTTGTTCCATTCTTGGGTGGAGCTTTTTGGTGTTCTTTAACCTACTGGACAAAGTATATTGGGTATAATGATTCTCTTGGTTTGGTGTGGCAGTCATGAGTGCTAAATAGCTTTAACTTGATTTCCAAGAGCTGTTGATCTATGGACGACCTGTGTATGTCACTTTAATAGCTAGAAGATCCAGTAAGTTTGCTGGCACCCGTTTTCTCAAGAGAGGTGCAAACTGTGAGGTAAGATGGGAAAACAACAACACTGCTGGCAATTTAACTTTTTATATCAGCTTTGCTGACAGATGAAGCAAAGTGGAATTTTAGAAAGTGGAATTTCTTAGTTTGGGACATTATCAAGAGAATAATGAATTCTCTAGAGTATCAGAAACTTGTGAGAAATATGACTAATGTACAGATATTCTGAAAAATTAACTATCTTAGAGTTATGCAATACCTTAGGAAGTTATGAAATGTCTAATGTTTTGGAGGATGAGTCATTTCTGTAATATATGAAAAAATGTAGTACATATTTAGTGGAGAGACTAAAATAGCAAAGCACCTCCACCCAAGGAATAAATGGAGGGGAGCACTCATTGGAAATGCATCCTTGACAAGAAGACTGAGTAGAGCAAGTCATGGGAAACCCTTTACCCCCTCCCCTCTGCTTTAGTTTGGCTCAAGACAGACTCCTTCTCTACTCACCCCTAGAAAATAACAACAAATTCATCTGTCCTACCTTCAGTCATGTAATGTCCTTTGAGTGTTCCATCTCTCTTTGCAATAGACAGCTTGAGTCTTAGGCAGATGTGTGATTGAGTAGACAGATGGAGCAAGACATTAGGTTTTGATCCTGCCTTAAAATAGCAACATATGTTCTTAAAATTATATCAACAATGAACATAGTTATAACTGGTGATTTAAGAAAAAAGCAGAATTTTGCAGCTCTATTATTTACTTTTGAATATTTCAAGGGTAATTAAACAGGTACATTATTAATGCCTCTAAAATTATTCTTTGTCATATCATCATATACTTTTATAGGTAAAGCTATCTCACGATTTTTTTTTTCTCTCCGTCAGGCATCTTTTATTTGAATCTCACTCTTTCTTTTGTCCTTTTATTTCTCCTTAGTCTTCAGAATTGAATTTTTATATTTCACTGGTCTTCCTAACCTCCTGGATAATTTCATGTGATTGTTTTTTTTTTGGTCTTCTTCTCTGCCATTTATATCACTCAAGCTGTTCTCTATCTATTACTTGTATTATTAGCTATTTAATTTGATTTTTCCTTTGTCTAGTCTCTGCTATTTTTAATTGCTTCCTTTATTGCATTTTAATGATTTTCCTTTTTTTAATATGCACATGAATGTTGATTAACATTTACCTCTTTTAAAACATTCTAAGACTAGGAATTATATTTTCATTGTGTACTTGAAATTTTTTCCATTAAAAAATTCTAAGGATATAAAATATTTTTAAATGCACCTTTCTTTCCAGGGTGATGTTGCAAATGAAGTGGAAACTGAACAAATACTCTGCGATGCTTCTGTCATGTCTTTTACTGCAGGAAGTTATTCTTCTTATGTGCAAGTTAGAGGATCAGTTCCCTTATACTGGTCTCAGGACATTTCAACTATGATGCCTAAGCCACCTATTACATGTGCGTAGAACAGTCTTTTTTAATAGTAACTCTTCTTTACCCACATTTAGAGATAGTGAACTACTGTCACAGAAATCTCATAAATGCTTGGGTTTTAATGAAGTTTTAGTACTGAAAAGTAGATCATTTAGAAGAAGGACTACTAATATTTTTATGCAATAACTTTTATGTATGTATTTTTAATTTTGGCCACTAGTAAATTATTTATATTATAAAATATAAATGTAATTATTTATATTCAGAAATGTAAGAATCATTTAAATTCAGTAAATACATGAAGAATGATTGATAAGCTCAAGAGGAATTTGAGACATGAAACTACCAGAAGATTAGTTGAATTGCATTTCTTTAAACATTATAATGCAAAACAAAACACTGTACTTCTTTTATTCTTTCTTTACAGTTTTCATTCTGGTACTTACTCATTTTTTTTGTCCCCCCAGTGGATCAGGCCGATCCATTTGCCCATGTGGCTGCCCTTCACTTTGACCAGATGCTTCAGAGGTTTGGCTCCCCCATCATCATCTTAAATTTAGTGAAGGTATGACGTGCTATCTGTTTGGTTATGAAATTCAATTACACTGGACAACACGGAGGGGTTTAACAAGCCTGCTTTACTTCTCCCCAGAGGAGAGACTTGTGGATTTATCATGCTATGATGGCTCACGGTGTCTGAACTGTCTGAGCCTCTGTCCTTTGGCCTCTGATTCCATGTGGCCTCTTCCCTGGGTATGTGGGAGAATCCGTGGTGTGTTCCCTAGGGAAGAGAGCAATGAGTGTGTCAGTCTCCTGATTTTCTGGGGTGAACTAGGTGTGGGTGAAATTCTGCCTCAGCTTCTAGGACAGCTTGGGGAAGGAAGCATGGAGATCAAACAGCCACAGCGTAGCCTTGATACAACCACTTTCTTTGACCATCCAAAAGATCTGCTGGGCAAGATAATATGTGGTAATGGGATCTAAAGACTAGATTCAGAAATTGGGTGTGGTTGTAGCTCAAGGATCGGGTGGACAGAGTGGTAGCCTGGCCTCATAATTCTGTGCTTCCTTGTCAGAGTACACTGTCTGGTCAACATATCTTGTGTATATGAGTAGGCAGTCAGGTCAAAGGCCTGGGGTAGAGGGCAGGGAGGCTAGATAAGAAGAAATAAAAGGAATCCAAATCGGAAAAGAAGAAGTAAAACTGTCACTGTTTGCAGATGACATGATACTATACACAGAGAATCCTAAAGATGCTACCAGAAAACTACTAGAGCTAATCAGTGAACTTGGTAATGTAGCAGGTTACAAAATTAATGCACAGAAATCTCTTGCATTCTTACACACTAATGATGAAAAATCTGACAGAGAAATTAAGGGAACACTCCCATTTACCATTGCAACAAAAATAATAAAATACCTAAGAATAAACCTACCTAAGGAGACAAGAAACCTGTATGCAGAAAACTATAAGACACTGATGAAAGAAATTAAAGATGATACAAACAGATGGAGAGATACCATGTTCTTGGATTGGAAGAATCAGCATTGTGAAAATGACTATACTACCCAAAGCAATCTACAGATTCAGTGCAATCCCTGTCAAACTACCAATGGCATTTTTCACAGAGCTAGAACAAAAAATTTCACAATTTGTATGGAAACACAAAAGACCCCGAACAGCCAAAGCAATCTTGAGAAGGAAAAACGGAGCTGGAGGAATCAGGCTTCCTGACTTCAGACTATACTACAAAGCTACAGTAATCAAGACAGTATGGTACTGGCACAGAAACAGAAATATAGATCAATGGAACAGGATAGAAAGGCCAGAGATAAACCCATGCACATGTGGTCACCTTATCTTTAATAAAGGAGGCAAGAGTATACAATGGAGAAAAGACAGCCTCTTCAATAAGTGGTGCTGGGAAAACTGGACAGCTACATGTAAAAGAATGAAATTAACTCTCCCTAACACCATACACAAAAATAAACTCAAAATGGATTAAAGACCTAAATGTAAGGCCAGACACTATCAAACTCTTAGATGAAAACATAGGCACATACACTCTATGACATAAATCACAGCAAGATCCTTTTTGACCCACCTCCTAGAGAAATGGAAATAAAAACACAAATAAACAAATGGGACCTAATGAAACTTAAAAGCTTTTGCACAGCAAAGGACACTATAAACAAGATGAAAAGACAACCATCAGAATGGGAGAAAATATTTGCAAACGAAGCAACTGACAAAGAATTAATCTCCAAAATTTACAAGCAGCTCATGCAGCTCAATATCAAAAAAACAAACAACCCAATCCAAAAGTGGGCAGAAGACCTAAATAGATATTTCTCCAAGGAAGACATACAGATTGCCAACAAACACATGGAAGAATGCTCAACATCACTAATCATTAGAGAAATGCAAATCAAAACTACAATGAGGTATCACCTCACACCAGTCAGAATGGCCATCATCAAAAAATCTACAAACAATGCTGGAGAGGGTGTGGAGAAAAGGGAACCCTCTTGCTTGTTGGCAGGAATGTAAATTGATACAGTCACTATGGAGAACAGTATGGAGGTTCCTTAAAAAACTAAAAATAGAACTACCATACGACCCAGCAATCCCACTACTGGGCATATACTCTGAGAAAACCATAATTCAAGAAGAGTCATGTACCACAATGTTCATTGCAGCTCTATTTACAATAGCCAGGACATGGAAGCAACCTAAGTGTCCATCGACAGATGAATGGATAAAGAAGATGTGGCACATATATACAATGGAATATTACTCAGCCATAAAAAGAAACGAAATTGAGTTATTTGTAGTGAGGTGGATGGACCTAGAGACTGTCGTACAGAGTGAAGTAAGTCAGAAAGGGAAAAACAAATACTGTATGCTAACACGTATATATGGAATCTTAAAAAAAAAAGGTTCTGAAGAACCTAGGGGCAGGACAGGAATAAAGACACAGACGTAGAGAATGGACTTGAGGACATGGGGAGGGGGATGGGTAAGCTGGGACGAAGTGAGAGATTGGTATGGACATACATACACTACCAAATGTAAAATAGATAGTGGGAAGCAGCTGCATAGCACAGGGAGATCAGCTCCGTGCTTTGTGTCCACCTAGAGGGGTGGGATAGGGAGGGTGAGAGGGAGATGACACAAGAGGGAGGAGATATGGGGATATATGTATATGTATAGCTGATTCATTTTGTTATAAAGCAGAAACTAACACACCATTGTGAAGCAATTATACTCCAATAAAGATGTTTAAAAAAAACAGAAAGAGAAGTCACAAACCAATAATAAAATAATACTGAATTTTATATTTTAAAAACAAAGAAATCATAGCTGTCTCTGTTGCAGCAAAATGAAATGGAAGAATCTCATTCTGCGGCCAGGAAAACTCTGAGTGTATGAAAAGCAAGGGTTTTGTTATATTATGTTTGTGGCAGTTGGCCGACAAACTAGTAGTATCTGAGATTATTCTGAGAAGTTGGTTAGTAAGTATAATTCAATTTAATTAAAAACCAAGGAATCCTATGTCCATTTAGTCCACCATTTGACAAGCAGTTTTGAAGGTTTCCTTTGTGCCAGCGCAATCATAGAAGCAGTCGCTGCCTTCCCAGGGCTACCAGTCTAACAGAGGAGATGGTGAAGTGATGCAGAGGTACCAACACAGGGTTACAATGCTATGAGAGCTTATAAGGGGAAAGAAGTGTTCCCTGAGGAAGCGATGAGTCAGCTCAGCCTGAGCGAAGAGGCATGAACAAGGCCAAGAAGAAAGAGAACAGCAGGTACAAAGGCCCTGAGACAGGAAGGGATATGGTAGATTTAAGGAGGAAAAGGCCTGTCTGGCTGGGTCCCAGAGGATGAGGGAGTTTTGCCAGACATGCAGAGCCTTGTAGGGTATGTTAATGAGTCTGGTCTTTATCCTGACTTTCCAAAACCATTGAAGGTTTTGTATGGTTGAGAGGATGGTGATCAGATTTCTGTTTTGAAAAGATGATCGTGACCTCAACCTAGAGAATGAATGGATTGGTACAAGGCTAAAGTCTATGTTGGAAGACCACATAGGTGGCTGTTAGAATTATCCAGAAAAGGGTAACTGGCCTAAACTCGGGTGATGTGGTAGAGGTGGAGAGAAGTGGACACAGGCAGTAGACTTGGTGATGAGCTGGGTCTGAGATGAGGGAGAAGGAGATGTCAGGCTTGATTCCTAGGTTTCTGGCGAGTATCAGCTGGATGGATGGTGATGCCATTCACTGAGCCGGGGATCATGGACTCAGTCTGTGAGGGAAGATGGTTAGTACGGTTTGGATGTGCTGAGGTTTGAGATGGGTTGAGTCCTGTCAGAGGAGCTGGCAAGTGGGTGGCCAGTGTGTGAGATAGAAGCTCAGGAGAGAGGTCTGGGCTGAGATGTGATTTTGTGGCTCATGTGTGTCCCAGCGATATTTGAAGACATGGGCATGGAGGTGATACCCATATAGAGGGTACAGAGTGAGAAGAGGGAAGAGCCTCCAGTCTTGTCTTGAGGACCCCCCAGCTCTTAATGTCCAGTTAGAGCAGGCGGAGTCTGTAAAGGAGCCTGGGAAAGAACAGACAGAAAAGTAGGAGGAAAACCAGGTGAGCGCTGCGTTATGACAACTAAGAGAAAGTGTGTTTCGTGATGAAGGAAGTAAGCAGTCAACAGTGGCAAAGGCTGCTGACAGGTCAAGTAAGATGAAAACAGAAAATATGCTCCTTGGTGTTACCAACAGTGAGAGCACTGACTGAAGTGGACTGAGCTGTAGGAGGACTTCCCTAGTCCTGGGGAAATGAAATACCTAATGAGAAATGAAGAAGAGTTGGTGTTTTCATCAGTATGTTGTTGTTTTTTTTTTAAGAGAGCATAATGATGTGTTTAAAAGCCTGTGGGAAGGATCCATTTGGGATCCTTGAGAGGTATAAAACACGAGAGAGAGAAAGGACGATCAGGGGCATCATGTGCTTCAGAAAGGAGGAAATCTGAAACATGGAGGGAGGAATTATTTTAATGGGAGGACAGAGAATAGTAAGGGTACGTGTGTGTGTTGTGTATGCGCACATGCTCCTTCCTGATGACTTTAACTTCTCCTTAAGGTAAGAGGGAAGGTCACCTGCTCAGAGCAGAGGTTTGAGGGTGGTGGAAGTTTCACAGCCTTCATGTATGTGCGAGGGTGGATTGACCAGAGACCTCCAGGCAATGCTAAGGGCTAATTTCAGGTTGGTGATCAGGATTTCTTTCTTTTTTTTTTTTAATTAATTTATTTTTGGCTGCATTGGGTCTTCGTTGCTGCACGTGGGCTTTCTCTAGTTGCAGCAAGTAGGGGCTACTCTTCGTTGTGGTGCGCGGGCTTCTCATTGCGGTGGCTTCTCTTGTTGCAGAGCACGGGCTTCAGGTGCGTGGGCTTCAGTAGTTGCGGCACATGGGCTTAGTAGTTGTGGCTCGCCGGCTCTAGAGCTCAGGCTCAGCAGTTGTGGTGCACGGGCTTAGTTGCTCTGCGGCATGTGGGATCTTCCAGGACCAGGGATCGAACCCGTGTCCCCTGCATTGGCAGGCAGATTCTTAACCACTGCGCCACCAAGGAAGTGCCCCAAGATTTCTTAAGTCCTGCTATTGCCTGACTTTTCCTGGCAGGGCTTGTGTATGGCTATGAGCACAGAGGAAGTAGATAATTGGGTTTGTTCAGTTTTGCCAGGCAGGCATGATGTAGAAAGACAGATAATAGGAGTTTTGGATGTTGGTGGAAGTCTAATTGAAGCAGACCATGAAACCTGAGCTGGAGGAGGGGGAGTAATGGAGAGGGTGATGGAGAAAGCAGTGCTGTCGGTGGACTGGGGTCCTGGTGAGGTGGGGTGTTTAAAACAAGCCATCTGAAAATAAAAGAGGTTCTGGATAAGCAATGTTGAAGGCAGAGGAGTTACCTGTGGTGATGACTTGATCTGAGATGTGAGGGTGGGAAGGATGGCTTAGCTAGAGTGGAGGAGGAGGAGCAGGTACTGGGAGCCGCCCAGGCTGGGGGCACAGACCGAGATCCAGGACCGTAGAACTAAGTGTGAGGGTTCACAGGAGCAGGGGGTGTGTGTGTGCCTGCGAGCCTGTGGCCCAGGGAGGAGGGGAGTGGGGAGGAGGAGCTGGGGACAGTGAGGCAGGAAGCTTTATTTCTTCCTTTGTTGCTCTTTGCTTTATGAAATTATTGCATCCTATCAGGGATTGACTTTGTAAAATAAATCATTCAGGTATTAAATACATCATTTTTTAGACTTTTGTTCACATCAGTTCAGAAGTTTCATTTTCATGTCTCTCCCCCTATCAACTCAGAATAACATACGGCAGTAGATGGATGATCCATAACCTCAGCCTGATATTGAACAGTAGCTGTAAGAGACATAATCAAAAAATTCAAAAAGGAAAACTCTAGTAATAAGAACCCTCATGAACATTTTTTTAGTAAATGTATAGGCAGTAAGAGATTGTTAGTATAGAAATTATTGCTGAAGCACTAAATTACAAGGTTATTGCTAGAACTTAAACATCGACCTTAATTAGTGAATCTTCTTCTTATTTTACAGAGTCCTTAGAGTGTGGTTAAAAGCTATGGTTAAGTGAAAGTTCAGTTTATGATGTCTGAAATAATCTATTTCTCTATTAAATATGTAGGTTCAAAATATAATATCAGATACGTGCTGTTGTAAAGTGTTCCTGCCCAGCTTTCTCAAATGAACATTTATTTCTTAATATTTAAAGGGCAGTCAGTGGATTTTAAAATTGTCCTTGTTTATTGTTCCATTGCCATAAAAATCCTGGCAATAACTAGAAAATAGTTTGGAGATTAAGTTGCTGTTTTGTAGAATAGAAAAAAATGTTCTGTTGTTTTTGTCATTAGTTATTTTATTCATAGGATAAAAGAAGATGTTCAGTTCACTTAGAAGAATTCCTTATTGTCAAAGAATGTGTGTATGTGTGCGCGTGTGTGTGTGTAGCATGATATCAACGGATATTCACTCTTTTTTTTTTACAGGCTTATTTGTTACAGTTCAAAGGCCAAACATGATTAATACTGCTCCAGGCGTAATTGGGCTTTTGCACTGCTCGGGGTTCTTTTGAGAGTATGTTGACAAATTTATTTATTTATTTATTTTTGGCTGTGTTGGGTCTTCGTTTCTGTGCGAGGGCTTTCTCTAGTTGTGGCAAGCGGGGGCCACTCTTCATCACGGTGCGCGGGCCTCTCACTGTCATGGCCTCTCTTGTTGCAGAGCACAGGCTCCAGACACGCAGGCTCAGTAGTTGTGGCTCACAAGCCTAGTTGCTCCGCGGCATGTGGGATCTTCCCAGACCAGGGCTCAAACCCGTGTCCCCTGCACTAGCAGGCAGATTCTCAACCACTGTGCCACCAGGGAAGCCCACAGATGTTCACTTTTTATTCTGCCTCCGTATGACGTGTCTAAAGTGGAATACTCTTCTTGATTTCTTTTCTCTTTGCCCTGTGTTGTGCACTATCTCCTGCCCTCCCTCCACTCCACCATGTGGAGGTTTGAGACACTGCTTGTCAGACATTTTGCAGCAATCCTTATACTGTCAGCGCTGCTACTGGGGATCAATAGGAAGCCAGCCAGGGATCTGATGTCATTGTACATCAGAGGACTTTAATCTGGGGGCCATGGACGGCCATTGGGGGATGTCTCTGAACCCTTTGAAACAATCACTTGCATATGTGAAGTTTTCATCTGGTTGTTAAAGGGGTCTGTGACCAAAGAAGGTCGATGAAACAATCCACTAGCTAATCCACTGTGGGCAGACAATGCATAAAGCAGATTCTTTACATAGAGATGATTGAAAGTTGATGAAATAACCTTATCTCTCCATCTCATTAAATGTCAGATTTGATAGAAGAAATTCAAAAACTTTTTGTTTCTCTAGTTGGCTTAAAGTGCTTTTGAGAAAATTACAGGTATACAATTTAATTTCCTCAGATGTAAAAATAAGCTAAATATTTGTTCATCCCAAACTGATTTAATGCTGTTCTTAATCAATTCTTATCTAATTCCTCTATATATACAGCTGTGCAAAATAGATACCCTTTTTCTGTTTCCTCAGTGATTATCTAATTAAATTCATGACAGTTGAAAAGTAATCACCATGGTTGAAAACAGTGTAGACCTATTTTGATGCCAGCAATAGTACCTCAGTGCTGTATCCATATTGCTGAATTAATTGTTTTTTGTTTGTTTCTATGTGAAGTCCTGATCAGGATAACAATAAAGTTAATTTTTATTAATCCTTACCGTGTGTCATATGCTCTGATAAGAAACTATCATGTTTCATCTCATTTAAACCTCACATTAATCCTGTAAGGGAGATACTACTGTTACCCATTTTACAGATGAAGAAATGGAGGCCCAGGAAAGTTGAGAACCTTGCTCAAGGCCATGTGGCTGGTAAGAGGCAGAGCCAGCACTCCAACCACAAAGCTGGATGCTATGCACCAGCTTCTCTTGAGTGGGAGGCAGTATGATGTCTAAGGAGCTACAGCAGGCAAGGAGGTTTGGTCCCATGAACGCCTCTCAGCTTCAGTTCATCCAGCCACAGTGTAAAAGGGGAAGACATGGCTGCCTTGGCTTCCTCACGGGGATTTTATGAAAGTCAAGTTTAAAAGCCTATGAACGGGACTTCCCTGGTGGCCCAGTGGTTAAGAATCCGCCTGCCAATGCAGGAGACACAGGTTCAAGCCCTGGTCCGGGAAGATCCCACATGCCGCGGAGCAACTAAGCCCGCGTCACAATTACTGAGCCTGCGCTCTAGAGCCCGTGAGCCACAACTACTGAGCCCGTGTGCTGCAACTACTGAAGCCCACACGCCTAGAGCCCATGCTCCACAACAAGAGAAGCCACTGCAATGAGAAGCCTGTGCACCGCAACGAAGAGTAGCCCCCACTTGCCGCAACTAGAGAAAGCCCGCGCACAGCAACGAAGACCCAACGCAGCCAAAAAAAAAAAAGCCTATGAAGCCTGCGAAAGCGTCCTCCGCTCTGCCAGTTTGGGGATTAGCCATCTAGGCCCAGTTGATTTCTCTCTGGTCCTTAGCTGGCTGGGGTTGGAGGTTCCTTTCTTCTGGTCCTTGGGAAGTTCTCCTTTGCCAAAGTGGAGTGTGGAGTGTGTAGGACAGGCCTGTGTAGGGTGAGCTGGGCTTCTTGGGACTGTAGGAGGTTATGAGGAAGAAATCTGATCTCCTTGAGTCTTTAATGCTCATTATCTGTTGACTGTAATTCAGTGATGCATTTATTTCTTTGCATTTATATTATTTTAATTTGAGTAGGTAGGTTTCATTTTTGTATATTTAGCACTTCAGCTTTTTGTCTTAGTGGCAAAGTTATGTTAAAAGTCTGTTCCTCTGATTTAAGGTAGTTAGAACCTTAATTAAAAATGTTTAATTTTTGGTAAAGGAACGAGAGAAAAGAAAGCATGAGAGAATTTTGAGTGAAGAACTCGTAGCTGCTGTGACCTACCTCAACCAGTTTTTGCCTCCCGAGCACAGGATTATTTATATTCCTTGGGATATGGCCAAGTACACCAAAAGGTGAGCAGATGCTCATACGTCTGGTTATATTTTCCTCTTCTTGTGATGTAAAATAGCAGGAAGCTGATCTCTCTGCTAAAGTGAATGTTACTTTTTTCATTTCCTTTGTGAACCGGCTTGAGGGGCTGTTTAACTGCTGGTGTATAATTTGAGGGCTTAAATTAGTTGACCAAATTCTTTTTGCCCACCATTTTTACCATTTAGAAATTCTCGTTGAAGTATCTAGTGACCTCAGAACATCTTTACTCTGCTACTTTTCCTTAAAGGCATTAGTTTCACTTTTTTCTATTTCATTCTTTCTCCCTGTTTAATCACTTTCTCAGACACCACTTTCAGATTATCTCATGCATGGATGAACCAGCACTAACTCTTGACTGTTTATAGTAAATCCAAACCCCTTAGTGTAATGTTAAAGCCCCATCACCTGGTTGGTTCCAGAATGTATAACTTCTTCTTTATTCCCAGGGCTGTTCTGTTCCTGAAAAGCTAACCTTCATGTTCTGTCCCCAGTGCAGCAACCAAGGTCCAATTCTGGAACCTTTGTTCCTATTGTTGTTTCCCCCTGCCCTCCACTGGCTGCTTTCCCACCTCTCTCTCTCAAGATCTGATTCAAAACTCATCTCATCCAAGGAACTTGCATTCATTTACTAGGGGTCACACAAACATTAGGCTCATATTGAGGTCTCCGTTATTTTTAAATGTCACTGTATCGTTTTGCACTTGACTCATTGTACTTTTTTCTGCATCATTTTATGTAGTTAGATACATGCACGTGTGTGCGCGCGCACACACACACACACACACACACACACACTTTCCCAGAGTATAAGCCTGGTTGCAGGTTGGTGCCGTTAGTAGTAATTTATTTTCCAGTGTTTTCTTCCCTTGCCACTGCACTGTGCATTGTGCTCTCCTCACATTTCATGAATCCATATTTAACTGACTGCTCTCTTGGGGAGTGAAAGGCTTTGGGAAAAGCTCTTGCAGGGGGATGTCATGTGCCGAGTTTGCTTGCCAATAGTTGCTATCGAGTTACAGGCCCTTCATGTCTCCTTGCACCAAATCTTGCTAGTTATTGAGTACATACTGCATTCTAGAAATTAATTCTTACAATGTTCCTATTGAGTACAAACCAGAGATTTAAAAAATTAAATCCCTGAGTATCATTACTGTGGATTTTGCTTTAGATGTGAGAATAAATATGTATTAAGACGTGGGCTCTTCTCACTTCTCTCATTCTTCCTCCTTGCCCGCAGCAAGCTGTGTAATGTTCTGGATCGCCTGAACGTGATTGCAGAAAGTGTGGTGAAGAAAACAGGTTTCTTTGTAAACCGCCCTGATTCATACTGTAGCATTTTGCGGCCAGATGAAAAGTATGTATGGTGTTTTAAAACCTAAAAGAAATCAAGAATTTTGCTCTTACAGATAAAAAATATTCTAAATATGAGCAGTTTGACTCCTTGGAAGATGGAGGACTTTATTCCTTTGGGGAGACAAGACACGCAGCCCATGTGACTGTGGAACGAACGTTCATGATGGCATGCAGTTTCCTCTGCGGGTATATACCCTGAGATGGAAGCCATGGAATCGCTTGCTTCTTAGAATAAACATTACATAAAATATTTCTGTAAAGTAAAATTTTCTGTAATGAATTCTATTCTTCAGTATTAAATAGGAGCAGGAAAATTTTTCTAATAAACCAGTGTATACATTAGTATTTAAACTAACGTTTTAATGAAAATGTATCATTGTATTATAGTTAGTTGCTCACAAGTCTTTCCTCATTACTACTTTGTGAGCTCCTTCAGATCAAGCAAATGTGCTTTATTTATCTTTTAAGGGACCAATATTATATATTTCCAGTATTTTATTTTCAGTTAGTAAAGTTAACTATAATGGTAAACACACACACACACACACACAAAGCAAAAACAAAAAACAACCAACTACTAATGTGTACGTCTTTGCAAGTCATCCTTTTGTTATAGTTTGAATTTCGGGGCACCTGTGACCAGGGTCCTCAAGACCACTCCCAGGCTCAGTGATTCACTAGGAGAGCTCAAAGGACCCAGCATATTGTTGTTCTCTTGGCTATGATTTATTACTACCAAACAAAACAAAGCAAAATTAGCCAAGGGAAAAGGCACATGGGGTGAAGTCCAGAGGAAATCAGGGGCATGCTTCCAGAGTCCTCTCCTGGTAGAGGCACACAGAGAGCGCTAATTCCCCCAGCGACTTGTGACGGTGTGTGTGTGAAATGTTGCCAACCAGGGGAGATGATGAAAGACTTGGTGCCAGGGTTTTTATTGGAGGTGGTCCTATAGGCAGCCTCTGCCTGGCAGCTTCCAAAATTTCAGTCTCGCAGAAGGAAAGGATGTTCAGCAAACCATGTTGTTTCTACAGACGGCTTAGGCACATTGAGCCACTCTTATCTGTTCTGGGAATGGTGGAAACTGAAGTTCCAGACTCCAGCCGAGGGCCAGCCTTGTAAGCAGGCCTTTCTGAGGATAGCAGTCAGGCCTGCTGTGTTAATTCTTTTCTGCACTGCACCTTGTTTTAAATAATTAAAATATTTTAAATAATTAAAATAGTAATATCATTATATAGTACTTATGTAATAAGAACATTTCCCCAGGCATTCATTAGCACGTGGAGAAAGTATGTAGGAAAGAAAATAATAAGGAAGACTGTAAAAACAACTGAAGGACTGTAACAAAGCTCCATGAAGAAAAGCTGGAGGAGGTGGGGCCTCCTAACGTTGAGGGGAGAAGGATCAGGCTTGGAAGATTTTATTATAAAGTTGCCCTGCAATTATTAGTCATGTCTGTAGAGACCAAACAGGAAATGGGCTTAAATTAAAGCATGAGAGATTTTGGTTGAACATGGGTGACAAAATGCTAAGAGTGTAGGGCTGGAGCAGGTTAAGATGCTCCTTTCCTGGTCTCCCTTTAGAGCATGGATAGCATTCCAGCCCTGTGACTTGCATATTCACTTTCCTGAGAGAATGAAAGTAAACTGAATCAGCTGATTATTCAGGGGCATTCAGCCCTATTACTTTGATTCTTAATAAAGAGCTAGTACCAAATATGAATATAGATTATGTTATTAAAATGTTTAATTAAAGCATGTATTTTTAAACACAGGTGGAATGAACTAGGAGGATGTGTGATTTCCACTGGTCGCCTGCAGGTATAGATGACATTGTAGTAATAATGAATAGAATCTGTATCCACAGTGTATGATGTTTTCTGAAAGCAACCATGGAGAGAAATACTTCTTATTGAATGCAAAATTATTAATCATTTGAGAATGAGGTTTTTTTTTTTTTTTAATATGTTTATTTATTTATTTTTGGCTGCGTTGGGTCTTTGTTGCTGCGTGCTGGTTTTTTCTAGTGGCGGTGAGCAGGGGCTATGCTTCGTTGTGGTGCACGGGCTTCTCATTGCAGTGGCTTCTCTTGTTGTGGAGTACGGGCTCTAGGCGTGTGGGCTTCAGTAGTTGTGGCTTGCAGACTCTTAAGAGCGCAGGCTCAGTAATTGTGGCGCACGGGCTTAGTTGCTCTGTGGCATGTGGGATCTTCCCAGACCAGGGCTCGAACCCGTGTCCCCTGCACTGGCAGGCAGATTCTTAACCACTGCCCCACCAGGGGAGTCCTGAGAATGAGTTTTAAAAGCCTTACTGCTAGTGTTTAACTCTTGCAAAGGATTTGTAGCTGAAATAATAATCGCCCACAGATTTTTTCTATATAGTATAAATTTTGTTATTGGAAATAGAAACATAAACAGAAATGTGAGAAGAATAAATTAGAAAGACTTTGGAAAATGAGCCAAATACAACAGTATATATATTAATTATGCTTTAAGAATGAAATGGCCTCACCCACTGAATATTTTAGTTTGTACAGTAAAGGAGATAGAGCAGGGAAAAAAGCACATATTTTACTAATTGATACATGTGGAAAATGTTAGCTATTTTTATCTTGTTAAACTCAAGAAAATAATTCAAATATAGACTAGAGGGTGCAACGATGCTGTTGCAGCAGTATTAAGTGAACAGCAAATATAACCTTTTATAATGAAAAAAATGTTCTTCATTATTTGTTCAGGAATAATACCCTGCGTACAGCTATCTTCTACTGCTTAAAGAAATCTAAAGTAGGATGGAGGTAGTTTTGGTGACTGAATAATGAATGACAGTTCAAGGTGTTTCTCTTTAGACTGGTGTTCTTCGAACCAACTGTGTGGACTGTTTGGATCGCACCAACACAGCACAGTTTATGGTGGGGAAATGTGCGCTGGCTTATCAGCTGTATTCCTTGGGCTTAATTGACAAACCGAATCTACAATTTGATACAGATGCAGTTAGGTAAGCCTTATTTTCTGCCTTTCGAATGCTGTTAATGACAGAAAGCAAACCTGATTAATAAGGACTTTTATGAACTTGTTTCTCCTTTCAGCTTCTCAAAAACTATGTTGTTAAAAGACATTATTCAAATTAATTTGGTAATATATATTTCTGTTAAAGCCTTGTGTATTGCTACCATGGTTTTTATTTTCCTATTTGTGTTAATTATCAATAAACTTTATGTACTTTAGATAAATCCAAACTAGTGGGTTTCTTAAAAAACAAAGCCAGACTGCATTAGGAAAAAAAAAGTAGTAAGCCTTCATATATTTTGAATTAAACATATAAGACAGATAAAAGATTGATTCTAAAGTAAGGAATACTGTTTCTTCACTGTCCGTTGGGTCCATGACATTGCGTGAAGTACCATTTCTTGAAAATGCAGTGATCGCTGTTATAGGTCCTCTGAGATAATCATAAAGGCTCTGTCAAAAAAAAGTGATGAGCTTACAAATGGCCAGGTCCTCAGATATCACTACATTAAAAAGTCTTTAACAGGCACTTGAAGAAACATAAGTTTCAAACGTGTATTTCTAGGAAAGAATATGGTTTGTTTGTGACAAGAGCATGTCCTTTTTCCCAAAGGCAATTCAGAGAGAACAGAAATTTCTGTCGTGGGAGGTAAATTGATTTGGCAGGCTGCAGAAAGTTAGGATTCTTTTAATAGAGTTAAAACCACCTTGGTCTGGCTTTGGTGAGTTATGCTTTTGGTGCCCCTGCTTTTTTTTTTTTTTTTAATAGCATTTTCTTTGACTTTGTTGCTTATTAGACCATTACTATAAAATATAATATATTTTGCATGTGCATATATCTTCAAGATGTTGAAGAGTCTACTTGAAAAGAAAGGCTTAGAGGAATTCATAAAGTAAAATACTTGTTTTGAGTCCACGGCTAAGTGAATACGTGTGTAATACTTTGGGTGAAATTCTTTAGTGTTTGTGTGTTTTGCTTAGGTTATTTGAGGAACTCTATGAAGATCATGGGGATACCCTGTCCCTTCAGTATGGTGGTTCCCAACTTGTTCATCGTGTAAAAACCTACAGAAAGATAGCACCGTGGACCCAGCACTCAAAAGACATCATGCAGACCCTGTCTAGATATTACAGCAATGCTTTTTCAGGTAATTCTGGAGTAATATGCATTTCTAAGACTTATCCTGATGTGCATTTTTCTCTTATACTTTTTTTTTTAAGCTAACTGGATAAGTAAAGTCAAAATTAAATATTTTAAAAGTTTAAATAAAACAGTCTGTCACTTAGGAGGTACTCAGTAAATATTTGTTCAGTAAATGAATGAATAAACTTTGTATTTTAAATAGGGCACTTTGGCCACCCATAATTAGAGCTTTTACATACTTGAGAATATTTGATTCCTTGGCTTCTGCCTCGTTCTGAATTTCTGCTTGCAAGACATAGATAAATTTGTTCAAGAGTGTTGAGTAATTATTTCAAATAGAGTTCATCATTTTAACAATTGTCTAAGAATGTAAATATCACTGATTCTTTTAAATGTCAGCTAGAAATGAGTTGTAACATTAACACTGAATTTTACTCTTTTCTTATTTTATGACTTGGGAATACTAAAAGAAACAGGTGGTTAAAATGGCACTTTTCCTGCCTCCATTCTGATGGGATTTCCAAAACAATAGATATCACAGACCAAAGTGATTGTGAGACAGATCCCACGCACAGAATTTATAAAGGAAGTGCTCAGGCTGATTCCGTGTGTCTTGGACTCTTGAACCAGATCAAAGATAAAAACGTTTACAGAATGTGGAGAAGAGATTGGTAAAGAGAGTCTTTGGAGTGCACTGTTGCCATGCAGTGACTGTCACCCACCCCTACTCCTTCACCTCCAGCCTAGAGAGAACTAGGACTTTGGACAAGCTTAATGTAGCGTTCTGTTGTTGGAGGGACCCCATGGAGCTGTTGGCTTTGGACTGCTGTGTAGCAAAGCTGAAGCAGAGGGACAGGCTGAGGAGAGGGCTACCATGTTGGGAATGGCCTACCCTCCCAGAGTTGGTTAGGCCAAAGGATCCTTGAGTGTTTATAGGTGCCCAGAGGTAGGCCTCATGGGGGAGAGTGCTGGCATGGTGTTGGCATAGGTCCTGGCCAGAGGGACCGTAGCAGCAGGAACCAGGGAAGTGATCACTGGATTCCTAAGGAAGGAGTAGCAAGAAAATGCCTGATGTGAAAAGATACATGTGCTCACACCAAGGGAACTGCAGGAGAGTCCCCAGTGTTGGGAACCTCAGAAGAGTGCATGAAAATATCCGTAAAAGAGTCAGCTTTCAACATTTCCTATGCCCAGAGAGAATGCAAAGGCTAAACTACTACTAACAGTTTGGTATACTACTGTTCAAGCGTATTAGTTTTCTGTGCTATCTAACAAATTACTAAAAAGTTAGCAGCTTAAAACAACATGTATTCATTATCTCATGATTTCTCTGGGTCAGAATTCCAAGCACAGTTTAGCTGGGTTCTCTGCACAGGATCTCACAAAGCTATAGTCAAGATGTCAGTCAGGCTGTGGTCTCATCTGGAGGCCTGATTCAGGAAGAATCCACTTCCCTGCTCATATGTTTGTTGGTGGAATTCAATTCCTTGCAGTTCCATGTGGACTTGTTCCTTGTAGGACTCATAGCGACTTGCGTCTTCATAGCTGGCATGGGGAAGATGGTCTCTAGAATAAGTCTGCTAGCAAGACAGAGTCTTATATAACATAATGTAATCATTGGAGTGACATGCCATCACTTTGCCATATCTCGTTGCTCAGAAGCAAATCATTGGTCCCACCCACACACAAGCAAAATCTGTATCAGTTTCCTAAGGCTGTTGTAAAAAAATAATACAAACTAGATGACTTAAAACAATAGAAACTAATCTCACAGTTGGGGGTAGAAGTTCAATGTCAAGTTGTCAGCAGAGGCAAGTTCACTCTGAAACCCATAGGAGAATGCTTCTTCCTAGATGCTGATATTTTGCCAGCAGTCCTTGGTGTTCCTTGGCTTGCAACTGCAGCACTTCAATCTCTGCTTCCATTGTCACATGGCCTTCTTCCTTTGTGTGTCTAGGTCTGTGTCACATTTCCCTCTTCCTGTAGGGACACCAGTCATATTGGGTTAGGGTCTACCCTAATTCAGTATAACATCATCTTGACTTGATTATGTCTGCAAAGACCCTATTTTCAAATAAGGTTACATTAATGGGTATTGGGGTTTAGGGCTTCAATATATTTTTTTAGGGAGACACAATTCACTACACAGCACAGATTATGACACTAAGGCAGGAACAGCAGGAAGTGGGGAGCATGGGGGTCACTTTGGAGTCCACCACATCAAGTTAGACCATCCCTATTTACACACTATGGAGGGGTTGGAAACTGGTTGGCAGCCTGGCGGGTGTGGGAGGGACATGCAGGACAGACCTAGAGGTCCTGGGTGGTCTGGCCCCACCTACCTTGCCATCCTGCCTTTCACGCCATTCCCATCCCCCATCACTGCTCTCCAGACACACGGACCTTCTCACTGTTTCCCGAGTAAGTTAGGCTTCTTCTGCCACAGGCTCTTGCTCCACCCACTGGAACACATGACTGCAGAATTTTGAGCTTTAGAGCTCACTCTCCTTTCACTTCCTCAAGGAAGGTACTCAGTTTCTGTTCTTGTAACATTCTCTACCTTTGTAGCACTTGGCACAATTGCACTTAAATTGTTAACTGTGCTATTAGTCGTGTTGTGTGTCCCCCCAGCCCCTACCGTGACACCCAAGAGCTCCGTGAGCATCTCGTTCACTATGGTGTCCCTAATGCCTTGCTCATGGCACAAGAACTGTTTATGGAATGAATTAATAAATGCATGAGTTAATTCATTCCCTGTGTCCTCCCCAACTTCCCCTTTTCCCTGAATTAAAAAATTGACAGGACTAAGTATGTCAACCTAATAACATGTAGCCTATCAGTAATGCTCTTAGGCTGCTCAGATCATGTCTTTCGAATTCACTGAGAATCATGCCCATTGAACAACTCCGGGTCAGCTCAATGTATAACATAAACCACAAAGCCACTATAGACCTTAAGAGTATTTAGATATTCCTCTGTATGCATGACTCTTGAGCTGAATTTAGGAACTTTACAATCAAAGAATATTAATCCAAACAAAAACTAAGAGTTAGGAAAGTCAGATTTAGAAATTCAAGCCAGTGGTATAACTTTAAATTCTAGATTTCTAAAGCAAAAATATTAAAGTATTCCCATCATCCTTTGTTATACCTACTGCTGTGGTTGTCAATGAAGATATTAATATTTATTGAGGTATTCCAATTGGCTATAACATGTATTGCAAGTAATTGATTATTATAAAAATAATACATGGTTTCACTTGTTCTTATAAATTAGAATGGTTTTAAGATGATCTCTCTGAAGGCATCTCACTGGCTATGCTTCATTGTTTTACTAGTTTCCTAGGGCTTCTGTAACAAAGTACAGCCACAAGCTGGGTGGCTTAAAACAACAGAAATTTATTGTTTCACAGTTCTGGAGGCTTGAAGTCAGAAATCAAGGTGTCAGCAGGGCTGTGCTCCCTCTGAAGTCTCCAGGGGAAGATCCTTACTTCTTAGCTTCTGGTGGTTTGCTGCTGATCCTTGGCTTGCAGCACTTTAATTTCTATCTCTGGTGTCACATGACATGCTCCCCCTCTTTTGTGTCTGTGGCGTTCTCCTCCCTGTGTGTGTGTGTCTCTTCTTATAAGGACACCAGTCGTACTGGATTACGGGCCCACCCCACTCCAGTGTGACTGTATCTTAACAGGATTATATCTGCAAAGACTTGATTTCCAAATGGAGTCATATTCACAGGTACTGGGGCTTAAGACCTCAACATATCTTTTGGGGGGGACACAGTTCAACTTGTAACAGTTGTGCAAGTTATGTGCCAACAAATACATGTACCTCTCGGTGTGTATATTATCATGAAAAAGGTTTAAAACTGCCCTGATGGAAAGGGTCGTCCACTCTCTGCCCTCTCCTGTCATGGTTGTCCCTGAATTGGGAGTCATTATTGACACTTAAGGATCAAGTAATGTGTTTTTTTTTTTAAATAAATTTATTTGTTTTATTTATTTATTTTTGGCTGCATTGGGTCTTCGTTGCTGCGCGCGGGCTTTCTCTAGTTGTGGCGAGCGGGGGCTACTCTTCGTTGCAGTGCGTGGGCTTCTCATTGTGGTGGCTTCTCTTGTTGTGGAGCACGGGCTCTAGGCATGTGGGCTTCAGTAGTTGTGGCTCGCGGGCTCTAGAGCACAGGCTCAGTAGTTGTGGCGCACAGGCTTAGTTGCTTCGCGGCACGTGGGATCTTCCCAGACCAGGGCTCAAGCCATGTCCACTGCATTGGCAGGCGGATTCCTAACCACTGTGCTACCAGGGAAGCCCAAGTAATGTGTTTTTCAATAAGATTAGAGCACAGAGAATGAATGTGTAGCTGTGCATGATTAAAAAAGAAAGGAGAACCATTAAAAGACAGAAGATGGTCATGAATAAGTAACATGCACGTGATGGAAAGGTAAAGCAAAATTATGCACAACTGAAAGAGGAACTATTATGAAAGGAATTATTTTATGAATAATGTGGCTAAAATAGACTTCTTTATTTTAAGAAGCATGGTGTCATTGGGGTGTACAACTTACTTTTAAGTTACAATGGATATTATATAATGGTGATATAGTAATAGAACCATTTTCTTTAAAGCACTCAAGATAACTTCGTAAAAGTTAATCTCCTCATGTTATGCCTCTGGGGTAGGCAGGAAGGTACTTGAAATTAGGTTGTTAGGAATTTTATCCTTGGTTCATATAGACAGATTGATGCTATGTGAGTCACCCACCTGACTCCCTTTCACGCTCATTTTAATAAAACCTGTTCTTGAGGCTTCACATATTACCATCTTCTGGGGTTTGTCTCTAAGAAATGTCCTTTGGTTTCTAATATAACTGGCTACGTAAGCAGTTATAGGACGCCAACAAGGAAAGAATAGGTACCTAGGTACTCCCTTTGGATATTAGGAAGAACTTTGTAATTATAATTCACTGAAGGACCCTGTCAAGCTCTTTCTAATTTTTTTTTTTTACATTTATATTTGGGTAAGCCTGACTTTTTATTTCCTGAAGCTTGTTGAACTGAAATCCTATTATAAGAAAAAAATAAAAAGATAAGATACCTGCAACGGTTAATAATAGACCAGCTGTATATATATACACACACATATATATACATACATACATGCACACATGTGTAATTTAAATGTGTGAATGTGTGTGTATTCATGCATGGAGGGGAGTCATATTCTCCTCAAATAGAGATGTAAAAAAAAAAAAAAAGCTCATGGGGTAAAGACTTCAAAGCTCACCATGCATGGAATGCAGTGATTACAGAAAACAGTGTCGAGATGGCATCACCAGTATTATGGTAGTGCCGTGAGGTAGTAGAGCAGTGTCTTTCCCTTTCTGCCCACCCCTGAAAGAGGGACATGCAAAGGAGCATCTGAGCACATTTTTGTTTATCAAGAATACTGAGCTAGCCTTCTAAGGTCATCCTTCTCACAGCAGGTTTAGAGTGAGTAAGCTATAGTTGGCCATAGCAGAAAGAAGACAGTTGGAAAATGTTATGTTTTAATAACATTTAAAATCACATTAATAAAACTCTGGCTAAAACCCAACTGTCCACCTGTTCTGCAACCAAAGCAGTTAAACATGGCAAGAGAAAAAGTTGGAATTATGACCCTCAGTTAAAACTGACTGCAGTTCTCTGAAGGATACTCAAAACAGCCTGAGAGTCCTGCTAAATTTCCCTGGTATGTTCATTCTTTCACTCTCCAAAGTGACCATTCATACCTTGTCCTCTCTCCCTAAACCACTCTCAGCTGGTATCTTTGCTTCATTCTTCATTGAGAAAATAAGTCATTGGGGGGGAACTCCTCCTTCTTAGCACCAAATGCAGAGCCTGTCCTTATCTGCACCCACTGTTTCTACCTCATATCGTACAGCTCACTGCCATATATGTCAGTTGCTCCCCTCTGCTGCCTCATTTCCATTAGCATAAAAGCACACCTTATGTTCTTCGTCTAACCTTTCCTCCTGTCCTTAATTCCACACCCACCACTAGCTAAAGTCCTATTTCTCTGCTCTCCTAAAGCAAAACCTCTTGAAAGAGTTATCTGCACACCTGTTTCCTCTCGCATATCCTGTTCTCTCCACCTGCCTCCCTGGGCCTCTGCCCTGTCATGCCAGCGAACCTGTGCTTGTCAAAATCACCAACAATCCCCCATTGCCAAATCCAGTGATTCCTTTCCTGTCTTCATCTTACTCAGGCTTTCAGCAGCTTGTATCACAGTTGAGCACTCCCTCTTTCTTGAAACTCACCTCTGTGCTGTCTCACTCAGTCTCCCTGGTGACTTCTCCTGCCCTATTTCTAAACCTTCCTCTTCTCCTTCTATACTTTCACCTTTGGGGCATCTTACCCAGCTTTTAAGTACCATGCATTTGACACTCAAATTTATATCTCTTCCCTTGGCTCCTCCACTGAACTCCAGACTTATTTATCTACATGCCGACCTACCAGGCAATTCCTCCAGAATATTGTGGTAGTTTTCTATAGGGGCTGTAACAAATTATCACAGACTTAGTGGCTTAAAACAACACCTGTTTGTTATCTCACAGTGCTTGTGGGTCAGAAGTCTGGGCTCAGCATTACTCAGCTGTGTTCTCTGCTTAGGGTCTCACCCGGCTGAAGTCAAAATGAAAGCAGTGAAGTCAGATGAAATCAAAATGAAGTCAGATGAAATCAAAATGAAGGCAGAATGTGGATGCTGATCCGGAGGCCTCCAGGCTCCTTCAGGTTATTGGCAGAATCCCAGGCGGTTCTAGGGCAGATGTCCCTGTGGCTGGGGCTCATTCTTGGTTTCGAAAGGCTCCTTGGCTTGTGGCCCACTCCATCTTCAAGGCCAGCAACGGTGCATAAACCCTTGTGCTTCGAATCTCTCTGCCTTCCTCCTCTGCCTTTAAAGGATTCCTGTGATTACAGTGGGCCCACCCAGATAAGACAAGATAATTTCCCTATCTTGAAGTCAGTGATTAGTAATTTCAGTTACATCTGCAAAGTCCCTTTTGCCATGTAATGTAAAATATTCATGGGAAACTAGGGAGGAAAGGTCATGGGGCCAAGTTTCTTCCTACCACAGATATCTAAGAAGAATCTCAAACTGATAATTTCTGAGACAGGAACTCTTGACTCTGCCCCAGACCTGTTTCTCTACTTGTTTTGTTTTTTGTTTTGTTTTCCACCTCAGCTCCCACTGTTCAGTTCAGAATCCTAGGAATCATCCTTGATTTCTTTATTCTCCTTATCCTCCCCCATCTCATCTCTCAGCAGATCTTGTTGGCTCTAGCTCCAAAATATATCCCAGACCCTTCTGCTGTGTTTCATCCTTACTGCTGCCAGGCTGGTGTGGACAGCTGTTGGCTCTCATCTGAACACCTGCAGTGGCTCCTGATTCCTCCCTTTCTGCTCTTGCCCTTCACAGCAGCCAGAGTGATCTTTTCAAGACTTAGATCTTATCACTCCCCTCTCAGAAAACCCTTACAGGGCTTCTGATTGCACTTAAAAATCACACTCTTTACCGTGACCTACTAGGCTTTGTGTGCTCTGCCTCGGCTGTCCCTAGTCCTGCTCTTTCCTTTGCTCCCTGCCCTCCAGCCCCCCGGCCTTCCTGCTGTTCCTGGAGCTGCCCAGCCTCTACCCACTTCCCTGACCACCCGACCTAAGTGTCCCTCTCCTTTCTCATCACTCTCTCGTCACTCTTTTTTTTTTTTTCATAGAACTTACATCCTCTGGAAGTACCTTGTACATTATTTACTTGTATATTATTTTTGTTTCCCACTGTGGGACATAAGCCCCACGAGAGCCAGAAATCAGTCTTGTATAGACTGTATCCCTAGTGTGGGACATAGTAGGCTCTTGGATAAATGAATGAATGGTGTATTTTTTTAATTATGAAGGTAATGTATGTTAATTATAAGAAGCATAGAATAACTCACAAATCATGTAATCCTCACCTTTCAGAGATAGCAACTTGTTCATATTTAGCAGAACGTGACCCTTCTAGTTTTACTCTACAGGTACTGTATATCTGTTTTTGCCCTTTTAGATAATGTGAGTAATCTTTATGACCCTAAATATTCTTTTACAACATGATTTTTGGTAGCCTTGTAGCAGTCTATCCTTTAGAAGCACCATAGTGAGGTTATTTGTTTTTAGTGTGCATTTAGGTTTCTTTTAAACAAACATCTTTGAACATACACCTTTTTTGCATATTTTTTATCTTATGAAAATTTCAGAAGCATATTTATTAGGTCAGAGTATAGATATTTTCAGGACATTTTAAAAATATATATATTGCCAAATAGCCTTACCAAAGGATATAGCAGTCAAGTCCCCCTCAGCAGAGTATAGGAGAGCCCATTTTGAAAAATATTTGCCAGCTTAAAAGGTAGAAGATGGTATATTGTTTTCAGTTTGCATTTGTTTAATAACTAGTAAAGTTGAGTTTATGTATGTTCATTGTCTACTTGTTTCTTTTAAAAATTGCATGTTTTTCTGTGAGGGTGTTGATCTTTGTTCTTCTTACATTTAATTGGTATTTATTTCAACGTACAGTGTGAGGTAGGGATCTAACGTCACTATCTACTCCCCCACAATGGTTAAACAGTACTGTTTATTGAATAGTGTCCCTTTCCATTACTGATTTCAGAGGCCACTTTATCACGAACTTAATTTAATATTAGGTCAACAAATATTCTAGTTTCCAAGTTAAAATTCTTGGCTAATTAAAAAGAATTGTTATATTCAAGCCTGACCTATTTAAATACAGTGCATAATAAAACTGGTTAGTGTTTAACCTGTTTGGATGGAGTATGAAAGGTGCATATTTTTTTTTCCTTTAGAGCATGATTGATTACAAAAGTAGATAGTCGTTTTGCCCTCTTGTTATCTCCAACTGCAGAGAACCTACCTGTTTTAAGCTTTTGTCTGTGTCCAAACTACTGCTGTCTTCCAGAAGGTGATCGCGTTATTTGCGGTCAAAAGTAGCCAGGAAGATTCTCAGGCTCATTAGGGCTGGCCTTAGATTCCAAGCTTAGTAGGTGACCATAAATACTATGGATATATTTTAAGTTATAATAACAGCAGGACATGCAAGAAGTCTCCATTATGATCCTTTGAAGGAATATCCTTTATTTGGTTATGTTTTTCAATCTTACATTTTATCATACTTGCTAAAAATTAAAGGAAGCCACTAGTAAGCTTAATAAGGGATAAAAGAAACTCCTTGAAAACATGGCTGAAAAATGGAAAGCTTCTTTAGATAGTATTAAGATATTTTGGGGTACTGCATAGTATGAATTATTGTGCCATTAAGGCCATTCAAGAAGCATAAAGAATATAATTACTATAAAAGCAGTATGTTTACTTTCGTATTGTGTTAAGAGGGTGAAAATTGGGGCAGTAATGCCTGTATCATTTAGTACTTGGATGTTTTCTCTCAACAAATGGAAAAAAGGCTCCAAATATATTCATCATATAAACACATCCCTTTTATATATTACTTTTAGCCTAAAAGGTAAGTGCTGTTTTAATGGAATGCTTCCTGTCAAAATATATAACTGGAATACATGTTTGATGTACCGTATTTCATTTATGCTTCTGCCAAAATGACCAAATAGCCCAATGAGAACAATATTGCTAATTTCAGATTTTTCTGTGTTTCACTATAGCTGCTGGAAGGAAATTGATTTTATGATAATGTTATCCTGTTTCAAAAGCAGTCATTTCTATTGTGCTGTCTTTTTGGTTCTGTGCTCATTTTCAGAAAGAGGTTATTTATATTGTGGAAGCCTGCCCCAGACTTGAATATACAAGGGATCGGAGATGAGAATGGAAAGAAGGAAATGAGGGGAAGGAATGAAGTTTGCTGGGGAGGGGACAGTGCAGAATGGGAAGGATGGCTCGTGAGGCTGCTTCAGTGCTTATCAGCATTTTCACCAAAATATAATTGGGAAAAAGAAGAGGAGATACAGCATATATATATGTAGTCAGTTTTATTAGTTCATAGTATATTTTGAAAAGGTAATTTTGGAGTGGTTGAATGGTTAGAATGAGGCTGTTTTCCATGTGCTCACTCTGCCTTCATTATCAAACACAGCTGTAGGAGACAGAAAATGTAAACATTGTCTCTGCTAAGGAAATGGAGAATGTCTTTTCATGGATTAAAAGCAGAAACTTGGAAGCTGACTTGTTCAAGGTTGTGCAACAGAATATGGGTAGAAGTTGGGTCACTTTATTTGTCTCTGACATCTCTACTTGTCTTTGCAATAAAGTGAAGATGTCCTTTGTTTCAGGTAAACTAACATACAGTGAGAATGTTTTCTAAAAATACAATCACTAAGGTACTATGGCTGTTCTTAAAGATTTTTTTTTTAATTAATTAATTTATTTATTTATTTTTGGCTGTGTTGGGTGTTCGTTTCTGTGCGAGGGCTTTCTCTAGTTGTGGCAAGCGGGGACCACTCTTCATCGCAGTGCACGGGCCTCTCACTATCGCGGCCTCTCTTGTTGCGGAGCACAGGCTCCAGACGCGCAGGCTCAGTAGTTGTGGCTCACGGGCCCAGTTGCTCCGCAGCATGTGGGATCTTCCCAGACCAGGGCTCGAACGCGTGTCCCCTGCATTGGCAGGCAGACTCTCAACCACTGCGCCACCAGGGAAGCCCTTAAAGATTTTTAAGAGTCTCTCAAAATTCAAGAAGCAGTTTATGTTCACCATCCTCTGTGTTATGAGAGGTACAGAGTAAAAGGGAAACATTTTGAAGCAAGATTTTAATTCTCAAAATCTTGGCTGTTTTAGATTTTGTGTATGTGTGTGACTTTTGAAGTATAAATGCTATTATTTTCAGAGGTATGTTCTATGAAATCACAGTTGTACCATTATCCTCCTAAGAGAACATTCCCCTGTGTTGTTTATGTCAGTAATGGATTTCCTGAAATACATATTTTTGCTTTTTAGATGCTGATAGACAAGATTCCATTAATCTCTTCCTGGGAGTTTTCCATCCCACTGAAGGGAAACCTCATCTCTGGGAACTCCCAACAGACTTTTATTTGCATCATAAAAATACCATGAGACTTTTACCAACAAGAAGAAGGTATTTTTTTTTCCTAGTCTACTATGTAAACTCAGATTCGATGTTATTATGAATGTGAGATAGTTTTCTTTTTGAGAAATGGTCATATAGGCTAAAGAAGTCAGTCTTGGTACATGTTTGCCATGAGGAATTTAGTATTGTTGATGTCCTGATAGTAGGTTTGGGAAATCATCATTAACAAATACAGTTGTTTGGCATTTTCCATAAGATATAAAGTTTCAGAACTTAACCATTGAATGTAAGTTGAAGCTACACTCGAGCAAACCATTAACATCATTTTTGACTGCTTCGTACAAATGTGGAATGATAAAGAACTCAGCATTTCAGGAGTCAGTCTTTGGTTTTTAAGTGTGGTGTACTAAGCAGCCTCACTTTGGAATTCCAACGTTCTTTCCTCCAAGAAGCGCAAGGAACTCCTGGTGACACTAGGGAGGACAGGAAACTAGAGCGGTGGCGCTAGTGGCAGATACCACTCCCACCCCCCCTACTGCTCAGTCTGAGCTTTCTAGAGTCATTCACCAGTGTTGGTTATTTTGATGACAGTTAAATTGGTAGTAATAGTCCCCAAAGAAATGGACTGTTTCCCTGAGGTGTTTTGACAGGACGCCTTGTAGCCCAGGCCTCAGGGTCGGGTAGAATTGGAGTCTCTGCAGTGGTGTGACCTTGAACTAGTTATTTAACCTCTCTAAGCCTCTTTTTCCTCATGTACAAAAAGTAAATGACAGGACACACATCACAAAGTCATTATGAGGATTTAATTAGAGGACTCTTTAGCATTTTTAATTGAAGAGTCATGTACTAATAATGGGCAACATTTTTCACATATGAGTTTGGAGCTTGGTGCCTTCTGTTCAAAGGCCTGTGATGTCAAGTTTGCTCCCAATGCTCTCCTCTCACAGGATCAGTGTGATACAGTCCTTGTTTTGTGCAGCGATGCCTCTCGAGCACTACAGGGGTCATTGCCAGTCTGGGCTAATTGTGTGGACAGACCACAAACAACTGGTGAATCAGCAAGTGCTGATGTTACAGCTGTTACCAAATTCTGTGTTACTTCAGGAATATTTAAAATATTAAGGAAACGTCAGAGTTTATATGTTTCTCAGCTTTGTTCTTTTTTTTTTTAATTTTTTATTTTTTTAATGAGAGCCTCTGGGAACTACAATTTTGGTAGTTGGTACAATTGGTAGTTTGGTACAATTTTTTTAAAAAAATTTATTTATTTATTATTTATGGCTGTGTTGGGTCATCGTTTCTGTGCGAGGGCTTTTCTCCAGTTGTGGCAAGCGGGGACCACTCTTCATCGCGGTGCGCGGGCCTCTCACTATCGCGGCCTCTCTTGTTGCGGAGCACAGGCTCCAGACGCACAGGCTCAGTAATTGTGGCTCACGGGCCTAGTTGCTCCACGGCATGTGGGATCTTCCCAGACCAGGGCTCGAACCTGTGTCCCCTGCATTGGCAGACAGATTCTCAACCACTGTGCCACCAGGGAAGCCCTCAGCTTTGTTCTTTTAAGTACATATATTATTAGAATAGCCAGCTTAATACTTGAGCTTACTTTCCCTATAAATGAAGCAGTGCTGGTTTTTCCACTACATTTAAGATTAATAAATGATTGCTGTGAATTTTTGCTGACAAAAAATCTGGAGCTAATTATGTTTATTTGATGAGAGATAAGTGTAAATACCTATATTTAGCTTTGTTGATACAGCTGACTATGGGTAAATGTGGTTGACTTTCTAAAACTTTATATTAACTTAAAGTATTGAAGCTATTAAGATACAACTTGGGAACAAACAAAACTCGATTTTGCTGAAATTAGCTAGTAAATTACAAGCGTAAGTTAAAACCACTTGCTTACCTTGAGTTACATAACTGAGGCAGGCAGTGTTGGCGCTTATTTGTGGGAATAAAAGGAAGCTGATGTTACATTCCCATTGGAAAAAAAAAAAAAGGAAACAAGTGCAGAGGGGATGTGGCTTGACTGAGATTATTCAGCTGGTTATATGTTACAGCAAGAATCAGCTAGAAGTCTCCCACTGAAAATAAACTTTTATCAAAGTAGATACTATGTCTCTCGCAGTTGACTTGGTCTCCTGGTTTGTTTGGTTTTTTTTTCTTTAGAATGTCAAAATTCCAAAAATTGGTTTTTGGCATCAACAATTGATACTCCTCATCCACAGTACTTATAAAGACTGTCAGATAAATTTCAGTGCTTTATTTTCGACCTTCTAGTGTCACCACCTATACCAGTTATTTTGATGACAGTTAAATCAGTATTATAATTCTCAGAAAGAATGAACAGTTTAGCCAGAGGCAGTAACCAGACAGGAGCATGGACATCAGGGTGGAGCTGAGTTGGAATTTCTGCAAGTGTGTTACCTTACATCTGGAAAACTTGTTTTCTAAACATCTGGAAAACTTGTTTTCCCAACTGTAAAATGGAGATGACCATACACACCTCACAGGTCATTTTGAGGATTAAATGAGAAAATGGGTGAGAAGTACCTGGTACTGGGTCTGACACACAATCAACACAGTCCTGAAACAGCCAGACTCTGGAGAGACTGCCTGCAGTTAATACCTGTGTGACAGAGGCAAGTCACATAACTGGTCCAGTTCTCAGTTTCCACATCAGTAAAATAGAGATAATGATAGTGTCTGATGTGTAGGTTTTTCTGAGAATCAGATGAGATCATATAAATCCTTACCACATACTAAGTCCAACAGATGTTTGTATTGTTATTATTTTTTAAAGGGATTACATTCCCTAGTTGTAACATTAATTAAAAATCATATAGGATGGCCATAAAATCTAGAAACTTAGATAATATTATTTTATCACTTATTATAACATAATATCAATGAACACTTTATGTATTTGCTTGTGTTTCCAAACTTGATGACCATCATGTATTTTATACTGTGTTTACCAATGATTTATTCCGAAATAACATTTTTATTGAATGATAAGGGAAGGGGGAATAAACCTAGCTCTGCCTAAAATTTGTCCAAACCAATCCTCTTGAGGTAACTACTTTTGTGACTCAAAACCCCATGTTTATTGATCTGTTCAAAACCACTGATTGAAGCTTTGTTCTGAAATAGGTTAATGTGTCATATATCATCTCAGATGCCATTTATTGAATGAATATTGATAATGTCACCAAGATATTTTTAGACATTAAGCATTAATTATCTCATTGACTCAGAGTTGGGAGGTTTCCTGGCTCTATTCTCCGTCTGATATGTGAGTTCCCTCTGTGTTCCCAGACTATGCTTGTCTGGCCCTTGTTTGTCAACCGGGGCATGTCTGGTTGAGAGGTAGTTGTTTTCGGACAGTTCACTTACACGATTCTTCCTCATATCATGCCGATATCTGCTTCTCTATAACTTTACTTACTAATCTTAGTTCAACCCCTGAGACCTTGAGAACACAATTTCCTCATCCACTTGATAGTCTTTTAAATAGATGAAGACAAGTTCACACGTTCTCAAAATCTCTTCTTCTCCAGGTTAAATATAGCTCCACTTTCTTAGCTGTTTCTCCTATACTGTAGTTTTAAGTCTGTTTAGCATTCGGAAGGCTCTCTTCTGTATTCCAGCCTATGTCAGTGCTCTTTTTAAACTCTGGTATCCAGACCTGGGTCCAATAGTAGTCAGAGTTAGGTCTGATTTGTGCCAACTGTTGTGGGACCATTGGTACCATTATTCCCCTTGTCCTGGATAATCTATTTTTTAATCATTAAGTGTAAGGTTACATTAACTATTTTCAGTAATGCCATTGTAATGTTAATTCCTTGGGCTTCCTATCCATTGGGATTCCCAAGTCTTTTTAACATGTCCTACTGCCACGCCTTGTCTATGCCATCTTGTCATGCTTGTACATGCTTTGCCTGCTTCCAAAAAAAGTATGTAAATATATATCCTTTTTATTAACTCTTTCCTCGAGTTTTGTAGCTTCTTCAGAATTAATCAGCTGGCCATCTTGATCCTACAAGTCCTTGATGACATAGGGTAAGTCCTTGAATAGAATAGGGTAGATGGCAGAGCCCTGTGGGATACCATCCCACAACTCCTTCCACCTTAACATTGTTTTGTGATGTTTGGTTGGAATCATTTAAACAGCTGTAACTTACTATGCTGTCAACACTTGACTATCCTGTCATCCTGCTCACATGTCTCTATATTGTCCACATGTATCAATTGCTTTGCTCAAGTCCATGTATATTATTTCAGAGGGCTCCCAAGTTTACTAGGGGAAGTAAAGAGTATTTTAAAATCTTCCTAACCTTTCTATGTGAGCCAGTGGAATTGAACACTCTTAATACTGGGGACTGAAAAAGGGAAAAGAAGCTGACTTACTAGGTATTTCTGCAAAGGAGGAAGTGGCACCAACCTGCACTCTCCTGTCCTCTGATACCTGGTCCCAAAGCAGATTTCTGTCCCAGTGCATGTGCTCTTCCCCTGAGTGAATGTGCCTGGTGGGTCGGGTGATGAAGGTCCCCCAGTCCTGGGCTCAGTCCTCTTAGGTGCTCTCCTCTTCCATCCATCTCAGCCCAGCTTCCCCAGGGCAGGTGTTTCTTTGGGCTTCTTTGCTTGAGACCCACTCAGAAGAGTTGGACCTTTATTATTTGTTTGTTTATGGCCTCACCATGCAGCATGCAGGATCTTAGTTCCCTGACCAGGGATTGAACCTGTGCCCCCTGCAGTGGAAGCGTGGAGTCTTAACCACTGGGCCTCCAGGGAAGTCCCAGAGTTGGACTTTTAAAAAAGTATTGTTAAGTTGCTTTATCTTGCTTAGGGAGATACAGTTTAGTAATATTAATAAAAAATCTATGGCCTGGTCTCAAAGCACTAATACTAAAAAAAAAGCACTAATTAGGATGATCCTCTTAATTCTTTTTCTCCACATGGTACATTCTGAGTTAAAACACGTTCTTTATAATGTTGACTTCTTTTTCCTAAGTAAGCTCATTGTGTGCACCATTTTTTTGGAAATTACTTAATGCAAGCTGATACCTTCTCTTGCTCACATGCGAGTTCTCTCTCTCTCTCTCTGACTCTCACACACACACACACACACACACACACACACACACACACACACACACACACACACACACACACGTCTTTTTCATTCCCCTGATCTGATGTGGCTTGTTTTCGTGAATATATGTGGATTCATAGAAGCCACTGGTCATCTTTTTAGGTTACTCACAGTACGTCTCTAGTAAATATTTGTTTCGTTATCTCGCCTGCACTGACATCACACTTATTGCTGTACAGTTTTTGGAATCTTTCACCCTCTCACTTTTGAACATCAAGACTGCATTTGCCCATTCCCATTGTCAGTTCTGTTCTTCACTGTTCCTTAAAAGATTATTGATCTCAACTGTACCAGGACACTTGAGTGCTCTTAGAGATGTTCTACTGCTTCCTTCCACCTCTTGGGCTGTGCACAGTTCCTTCTTATCTTGTGTATTTCTCTTTTGAGCATGAAACTTACTATGCCTGGTGAAGATGGAAACGATACTGGAATTAAGTAGCTCTACACCCTCTGTCATTATTTTCAACATGGCATTTCTAACACATAGAGCAGTACTTGATACACAGTAGGTGCTTAATAAATGTTTAAAGACAATGAATTCTCTGTAAGCAGCAGACTTATCCCTTTTCTCTTCTTTTCATGCTTTTAAAGCCTTGCTATTCAAAAAGTCTAAGGACCAGCCCCTTTGGCATCACCGGGAGCTTGTCATAAATGCAGAATCTTAGGCCCCACCTACTGAATCAGAATCCGCCTTTTCACAGGATCTCCAAGTGATTTTTGTGTATACACTGATTTTGAGAAGCAGTGCTCTAAAGCGTAACTTCAGTCTCAAGCAAAACTTTAGGAGTCTTTCCTGTTATCATAGTACTACCCACCCTACCCCCACAGTTCACTAGGCTTCCTGGTTCTTTTGTTGGTCATCCTTGGTCATGTATCTGCTTGCCATCTCTAGGAGAGTTCTCTACATTGCCTATTTCCTTTAGATACTCCCCATAATTGGGGTTATTCAAGGTCGTAATGTCAACATTTTATTTTTAGAAAGCCTTTCATTTATTTTAAATGATCTTTTAGCATTTTTGGCTGTAGGCTTTTTTTTTCTGAACCTTTTGAAAATCTGTTTTTTTTTTAATTTGATATCCCATTTTACATCATTCCCCTTCCTAGCTCTCATTAACTTTGATATAGCATTTTCCTCGTAAATATCCATTTCATCAGAATTTGATTTAGAATTAAATTTAGTGTTCAGAGAAAAGGCAGTTCAGGATTCTTTCAGGTTCTCTGAGTTTTCTAGCAGAAATCCAGATGATTGAAATTCCCAGGCTTACTCTGACTGGCCTCTATAATCAAGTAGTGAATGTTTACAGTTAAAGATTAACAGGGGCTATACTATTTTTTAAGGAAATTTGTTCTTTAGGATTATCCATTTACTTAATGATTTTGCTGAACTGTTTAACCATGTACACAGACCCAGACACATAGAGCAGAGTAGAAAAAGTAATCTAACTCTCAGGTAACTACACGCAGGAGAATCCTACTTGTAGGACTTGGGTCACAGTCCCGCTGCTCACCGGGTGGCAGGGTAATAAAGTAGGCACAGTAAACAGCAGCTCGTAGAGTCTGGCTCAGTATACCCGAATCATTTTTAGCTAAAAGTAGGTAACATCACAGCACCTTGACACTCAGACATGTACATGGCATTTTTTGTAGATCTGTGATGTAGTTGAAACAAGAAGGGGTTGGGAAAGGAATGAACATGTTGAAGACCTACTGTGCCAAAAGCTTCACGGCCATGTTTTTAAAAGAAAAAAATTAACTTTGAAGTACGGGACAGCATCTTACTCTAGACCATACACCCTTTTATCCAATGAATTGTAGAAAATCTACATTTACATTTGGGCCATCTTATCCCTTTTTTTTTTTTTTTTAATAGTTATACTTACTGGTGGACACCAGAGGTAATAAAACATTTACCACTGCCTTATGATGAAGGTAGGTATACTGTTTCTCTTTTAGTTTTTATACTAATATATTTTGGAATTATTCTTAAATGAGCTTGATGCATTCAATTCTTTGCGTATAATATTTTATTAGAAAGAAATGAATGACTACTCAGTGTTATGTTCCTATTACAATAGATAGGAGATTGTAACATCTTAGCTTTTTTAAAAAAATTTTTATTGGGGTATAATTTATGATTATGATTTATGATTTATGGTATGATTTATAATGTGTTAGTTTCAGGTGTACAGCAAGTGAATCAGTTAAACATACATTCGCTCTTTTTTTAAGAGTCTTATCCCATATAGGCCATTACAGAGAATTGAGTAGAGTTCCCTGTGCTATACAGCAGTTATCTATTTTATATATAGTAATGTGTATATGTCAGTCCTAATCTCCCAATTTATCCCTCCCCCCTACTCCCCTGGTAACCATAAGTTTGTTTTCTACATCTGTGACTCTACTTCTGTTTTGTAAATAAGTTCACGTGTACCTTTTTTTAAAAAAAATTCCACATATAAGTGATATCATATGATATTTGTCTTTCTGTGTCTGACTTATTTCATTCAGTATGACAGTCTCTAGGTCCATGCATGTTGCTGCAAATGGCATTTGTTATTTTTTATGGCTGAGTAATATTCCATTGTACATATGTACCACATCTTCTTTATCCATTCCTCTGTTGATGGACATTTAGGTCGCTTCCATGTCCTGGCTATTGTAAATAGTGCTGCAATGAACATTGGGGTACAACATCTTAGCTTTTTTAAGGGCAGAGATTGTGTTATACTTTTATCTATTGTATCTTACAGTTATTAGGTATGTCCCTCAAATGTTTAGTGGATATAATATATTAGTTCATCATTTAAAATTAGTACTTGATGTATGTCTAGATATTTGGGGGGAATGGGGAGGAAGTGAAGACCCATTCACAAGGAGAAATAAAAACTTTTCCTATATCTAAGCAGTGAAAAAAAGTACAGATGTGTGTATAGAAGTACATTTTAGTCACTGAAGTTTAAATTATCTATTAATTTGTCAGAAAGGCAGGAAAATTTTTATATTAAAAGAATATAATTTGTTTCCAAATAAATTAAATAATTGACCAGTTTGCAATAGAGTTTATTCTTGATTCTGTTACTGATTCCCCTGACCACGGGCAAGCCAGTTTTCCCAGTTGTGAAAGGATATTAAGATCTATTGCCAATCTGGAACATTCCAGTTGAGGACTCCATCTAGTCATGGTTGACCATCCCAACTTTGAGTGGTGAAGGCCATAAAGTAAAAAGGTTGCAAATGACTTTTGGTTCTTAATAAATTATTAATTAACTTTTAAAAAGTATTTGTTACCTTGAAATTCTGGGCAAAATCATAACTCATATTGCTAAGATTTGGTTGTTCTGGGAAAAAGGATAGGACTTCAGCAGCCTAATATTGCCCATAAATAGGATTTGAAATATAAAGGAAAATTCAGTGAAATTGCATAATTTTTGTCTAGAAGGCAGAGGGTATTTATTTAAGAGCAAAAAGGAATTTAAAGAACTGAATAATTTGATTTCTAAAATAAATCCCCACTCCTACCCCAGCTTCCAGAGGCCTCCACCTCCTTAGAGCTTGTCACGCTCAGCTTTGCAGTATGTATTCTGTGCACATATCTTGTTCCTTTTCCAAGCGTGAAAGTGCCAGAGGCAGGAGCTGAACTTGTTCAGTGCGCTCTCTGTGAACACAGTTGATATTCCAGAAATATTTGAGAGATGTAATCTAAAGACTTTAAGAGTAACAGGCAGTATCTCTCTTAGTTATCTGTGCTGCGAACTTAAAGAAGTTGATAGTGAAGAAGTTTCACAAATATGAAGAGGAGATTGACATCCACAACGAATTTTTTCGACCCTACGAGCTGAGTAGCTTTGATGACACCTTTTGCTTGGCTATGACGAGTTCAGCGCGGTATGTTGTGAGTTCTCTGAAACTGGAAGAATTGGGGAACTATAGTTTTCCTAGTTTGTACAGCTATATCTTACTTTACTCGAAATCTGTTCTGCAAGCCTTCTAGCAGGTGGTTGTCCAGCCTCTGAATTCCTCCTGCGATTGGGAGCCCACTACTCAGGAGGCTGTCCTTCTACAGTTAGACAACTGGAGTTAAATTCTTCTCTTAGATAAGTTGAAATCTGCCTCTCTTCGGTCCTAATTTGTCATTTGGAATAAACTCAGCTTTTTAAGTTGAACTTAGAAATTGAGAGCCAGCATAAATTAGTGGACAAAAAGCATAGTCTTTGGTGTTAGAAAGGCCGGAATGTGAATCTTAGACCAGCCATTGCCTACCTGTGTGACCTAGAGAAAATTATCCAACTTATGTGAGTCTGTTTCTTCATTTCATATAGAAATGTGTATCACACAGACACACATGCACCAAGTGCCTAATGTAGTACCTGACACAGGTGGGTGACTAATAAATGGTGACTCTTATTATATTACTATTTTTATTAGACACAGGACAAGTCTAGTTCCTCTTCTGTGTGACAGCCCTCTAGATATTTGAGGAAGCAATATTAATTTTTTTAAGGGTAAATATCCTTGTTTCATAACTCATATGACATTGTTTGTAGGTATCTCTCCACCTTTGAACATACTTCATTTTTCTGTCTCTTTTCGAGTTTGGCGGAGCCTTTTAGGAAGATGATGGTACTAGATTAAGAAAATTAGGCAAAGAAAGTCAGTTTTTGATCATTATGTATTATACTGAAGTTTACATTTTTGTATTTACATTTTGTATTTTTCATTTACTTCAAATGTGATACATGTATGCCTAAACTTAACATGGTACATGTAGAAACATATTCCATGGTTTGTTTCCTAGAAATCACTCTACATTTTGCTTCAGTTTCAGATAGAAAGTTTGGAATTTTCACTTGCTTGATTTTCAGTTACACTTGTTAAAGTTTAGCAGTTGTAACTGTAAGGTTATTGTCATTTTCCAGAATTTTTCAACTCAGCAAAGGGTGAATGATATTACGTATATGTGTATGTACAGATATACAATTGATTTTATTTATTGGCAGGAGTTATGCTCTGTAAAGTTCCTACAAACACTGAGTTAGAGAACACTGAACCATTGCTCTTAGGAGAAATACAGGGTTAGTTTCCTGAAAACATCTGGTCATAACATTTTCGTCAACCAATCAATACGTAATCTTATTTTGTATGCTTCTGTTAAAGATACCTTGTATAATATATATTGTCAATTCATTAACATTGATCTCACAGCCAACAGCACTATAACTCATGCCTGAATGAAGCTTCTCTAACTCATGTATTTTCTCTATAACATACAACTTTCTTCTGCTTAGAAACACCAGGCAACTTCCGCACTATGCTTGGGGGCCATTTTAGACAGTGAAATCTCCAAAAAGCACAAAAATGTGAAAAACATGGCACTAAATAGACTGTGAAAAGGACACTTGTTTTCAGTATGAGAGCTAAAGCAAGAAGGCAGAGTGTCACCTTGTTCTCCCTCGGTTGGGAATGTGAGCGTGGTTACTCTAATTTTTTTCACTGCTCTGCGCATGCGCTTGTCTGCAAGTGATCACGAAAGCTCTGAGTGTTGCCTTTGGGGTTGCAAATAAATTTTAGTGAGTAAGCAGATTCTCAAATATGGCATCCACAAATAATGAAGATGGACTGTGTATGTTCAAAAAGAAAGAAAAATAAAACCACTTGCATTTTGAAAACAACATTTTCAAACTGTTAAGTAGGCATTTTGAGTCAGATTCAATATTACTTTCTTTTCCTTCAAAAAATGTAATATTGAATCACACACTTGGAGCAGTATCCTTGCCAGAAGTTATGAGTCTTATCTGCATAAATCATGCAACTGTTGCCTTTTTGGCATCTATTAAAGGGTTTGGTCTGGCTTCAGCGGTAATAGTAAGGTAGGCCCTGTATCGTGAGGAAGTAGCTTCAGCTTATCTCAGTAAGTGGTAAATTAACAGTTTCTATTTAAAGTGTTCCAACAGTGTTTTAATGAATTAACCCCAGCCTAATGAGGTAGGTGTTGATACTTCAGTTCATACCACTGCGTTTTTGATTATTATGTCCGCCTCCTTAGGTGGTATTGTGTAATAAAAACATTGTCCATAAACCTGAGCAGCTAAGTGTCTTGCCATTGGTTTTATGAGTTTAATTTTACCTGAAAACGAATTCGTGATATACAGCCAGAGGGTATGCATCTTAGCAGTAATTCAGATACCAATTCTCCTCCAGTAAACAAAATCTTAAATTCAAAACTATTGGGTCTCTTAATCAGAGAAAATTCACAGTGAGGACTGCTAACATTGAAGTTACTGAGTACCATTAGTTCATGGGGTTTTATGGCCCAGATTACCTAAACTCCCCTGATTATTTGGCTTAGAATATATATACCTCCTAGGGCTAAGAAGGAATCGTGTAAGAATGTGAGTTGAGATGGAAGTGGACAGTCATTGGATGGACAGTGATTCACGTGGAATTTTTTCCCTTTTCTTCAGTGACTTCATGCCTAAGACTTTTGGCATTGATCCAAGTCCGTTTACAGTGCGTAAGCCAGATGAAACCGGAAAATCAGTACTGGGGTAAGATTTGCAGATAGAATGAAATTTTAAAGATTCATGTAAAATAATATAGCGCTTACAATATAATTTCCACCAAAAACGAATAACTTCAAGTCACATAGTTTGGAGCAGTCCATTCACTGCATCTATACAGGTAGCTTTTTTATAGCACTGGGATCATTAAAAAGTGTTAGACACTGAAAGTATAATTCATGGGAATTCCAGCAACCCAATGCATTTTACTATTTTAAATCAGGAGTTTCACAGATGGCATAAAGGCAGGTAGCAGATATCATGTATGTCCTTTAATAACTCAGCATCCTCTGTTTCCCACAACATAAAATACTTAGGTAAAAATTTATATTAGTTGTATTTATTTTTGTTGGCATCCTGAGGCAACATTAAAGCAAATGCTCAGACAGAGGACTTAATAGATTTTCTGTGTATTACTGTAACATTGTTTTGGGGATGACTGTTATTATATGCAATAATATGAGGAAGAGAACAAACCATGTTTACAGTCTTTATGCTTTGAGACTGGAATGAAATGTGTTCTAGCGTAAGAATCTCTGTTACTGCCACTGACCTGAGTAATCCCAGTGATAAGATTTCTCCTAGGCCCTGGCCAGAAACCCTGGCCAGCCTGTAGATTCTGAGTCCTAATTGTATTTGGGAATGTGTACGGGGGCCTGATTGGATTCTAGCTACATGTGATTTATACAATGAGATATATATTACTGTTTTCTAGATACACCATTTATGTGGCTTAAATATGTGGCCTTATTAAATAGCTGCATGTTAAGCCCTGGACCAGATGCTAAGAGGAATTTAAAAGAAGGTTAACATCCTCAGGACATTTAGAATTTAAGGAGTTCCTGGGACAAATACGTAAATGGCCAGCTATATTAGTGTATAGTACTGAAATGTATCAACTTTAATTTTTAGTTGCAGAAAGTCAGAAATGAATTTATTGTCTATAATATCTAACCCATAGTTAGATAGTATTGCATGTTTCTTTCCTAGAAAATGCAGAATATTATGGTATTTTAAGTCCCTTGCAGAAAATTTTTTAAAGTAAGAGTGAAATATTAAATATATTAAATATTTTTCATAAAAGCCAAAAATATTACCATAAAATGTTTTCTGAATTAAGACAATATTCTTACTATCAAATTTGGCACTAAAATAAAAGTAAATAAGTGTGGGCTTTTTCTATGTTTTTTCCCCCCATCTACTCCCTATTATTAGAAGGAATGTTCAGAAAATATAGTTATTTAGTAATAAAACAATTTAAAATCTTTGTTTATGTTCATCAGTTGCTCATTACTTTGGTACAAGTAATCAGCTGCCACTGTGATTGCTAAAAATTCATAGGAGGGACAGAAATATATGGATTTGGCTATCGACCCTTTCTTGAAGCTTCTACAAATTATAGGTAATTTTACTAATATCTCAAACATAATAGTCTTCTATTATGATATTATAAATTTTGAAAATACTGATTTCAGTTACCAAAGGAAGACACAGTAGCCAAGCGGTGAAAAGACTTTTCTGCACACTACAAGCACATACTTGTTTATTTTCTGAATTTATAACAAAGCTTAAATTCATATAAGGTCAGCACATACATGATAAAATATTAAACTTTTCCCTTTAGCACAGCTTGAATCCAGAAGCTAGCTTCTCACAGTCATTTTCTTCTGCTTCACCAGGACTAAGGCTTTGGGACAGAGTGATACACAGTAAGCGTTGAGGGTTCGGTTTACAGATGGTTCACATCCGTATTCATCTTTTTAAAGAAACAAGAGCAACAGAGAAGAAGCTGTGTTACAGCGGAAAACGGCCGCCAGTGCCCCTCCGCCGCCCAGCGAGGAGGCCGTGTCCAGCAGCTCTGAGGATGACTCCGGGACCGACCGGGAGGAGGAGGGCTCCGTGTCCCAGCGCTCCACGCCAGTGAAGATGACTGACACGGGCGACAGTGCCAAAGTGACAGAGGTCAGGGGCCAAGGAGAGTGTGCAGTCCGGCGTGAGGCTCATCTCCAAAATCCCGCTTTCAGTTAAAGGGCTGAGAGCAAGAAAAAGTCACATTACCTCACTCACACCTTTCTAATGAACAGTGTTGCAGGCACTGCAGAGATTGAATACATTTGGCAAAGACATTACTGAAAATGGTTTCTGAAACGGGTGTTTTTGCTTCCATGTGTAACAGTAAATTTCTTGTCACTTCAGAATTCTTGAGAGAATCCTGTCCCTCTTTGAGCAGCCCATCCACTTATTACTTTGGTACAGTAGCCCATCCGTTTATTCCCCTGCTCAGCACATTGTTGGAATGCAGGGTTTGGATCTAGGCCTCACAATCTTTGCATAACCCCAGTGGGAAGTTCATCCTGTTCAATTCGACATTACCAATATATTGAGGGAAAACAAAAGGCAAGTAAACCACAGAAGAACGAAATTTAGCTTTGGGGAAATTTGCTTTCTAGAAATGGCCAAAAGTCATTAAAGCTAGACGCGTTGCCATGGGTTGGGGTTGGCAAACTACAACCTATTGGCCAAAACATCCTGCTGCCTGTTTTTGTAAATAAAGTTTTATTTACAACCAGCCATGCCTATTTACAGCCATACTTATTTGTTTATATATTGTCTATGGCTGCTCTTGCCCTATAACAGCAACAGAGTTGAGTAGTTATGGCAGAGACAGTATGACCCAAAGAACCTAAAATATTTACTGTCTGGCCCTTTACAGAAAATGTTTGCCAACTTCTGCACTATACAAAAGCAATTAGTAATTACCTAATAGTTTTTTACCCTAAAATAAACTATTTTAGTGAAAATGAAGTCAGATTTTTAAAAACCATTAACTGAGAAATTTAATGAACCAGGATGAAGAAACATTGTGATTGCCTTTGTGGGAAAATTCACAGGTTCATTTTCTTCATCTTTGGAAATTATTCATATTCTAGATGTCTAAAACTTCTTCCTGGTTCCCTTTTCTTTTGACCCCAGAATGTGGTCCAGCCCATGAAAGAGGTATATGGAATCAATCTCTCAGATGGCCTCTCAGAAGAAGATCTCTCCATTTATTTAAGGTAAAGTATTTTCATGAGAGATTAAGGACAAATGCAAATGTAATACAATACCTTTTATCTAGTATAACGTTTAAAAATTGAAAATAGTCAACAATACAGAAGGAAGTGAATTCCACTTGGAATAAAATAGTAGCATTTAGGTCAAATTCTGAAACAATTTATATTTGGAGTTAAAAGGCCTACTTACTGCCTGAGACTCTCAGGGCCCCTCAATGATAAAAATTTATGATGCTTACATGTATTTTCACTGCCTGTAAGCTGCAAACTGAAGTTCAAATACATCTCTGCATTCCTGCATTAACAAATCCTCAAGATCAAGTACCTTCTTACAAAATGAACTTGGGATACGGACAGCTGAGGACCTTGTATTCCCTTCAGCTTGGGGTGGGAGTGGAGGCTGAGGAGGGAGAAGGAAGCAGTGATGTAGGGGCACCAATTCAGAATGTTATTGACCTTTTTTAGGAAGACCTAGCTAAAAGGAGGCGATCTGCCAAAAAGGTATTCCCTGAAATCACGGATATAATTTTGTGTGTCTGTGTGCGCTTGCAAAGATTCATAGTTATCAGATTCTTAAAAGAAATTCTCACCTATAAATCCTTAAAACCCTTACGAGACCACTGTAAATGCCCCCTCAACCTAATGTATGCATTAAGAAGACAATTATTGCAAGTGAACATGGACCCACTTCATCTAAGTTTGGCTTATGTAAACTGTAATATAAATGAGCACTAACCTCCAGGTCTTTTTTAAGGAGGGTGATTGTTCTGCAGAATCCATTGAACTGGATATTTTCAGCTCTCTGCTTCAAACTAGTAAGATCTGCTGTAGAATATGTGAAATATAGAAATGTGCAGCATTTCTTGGCTACAGAAGCACTGGTATGCCTGTGCATCACTGTCTTACTCGCAGCCAATTGAGTCATTCAGAACTCAGCCACACCCTCCTCACTCCTGGATACACAGACACGCAGTGACATTCATACAGCTGTCACCCTCTGTAGCTCAACTCTTTAGTAGTTGAAGTGGGCCTTCATAAGCAACATGGTCTGGAAGAATGACTTATCTGGGGTTAGTGACTGAGTAATATGACTTTATTTATTGCAGAGAGCATAAGTGTACATGTCAAGGCTGTTCACTTGCTGAAGATAAAAGTTTGGATAAGAGTAATCTAATTTAAAAGTTTTTCATAGTGCTGTACTGATTTAATAATTGGCAGTTTCTTCAGCACTTTTCCTGACTTTTAAAAAAAGCTCATAAAAACTACAAACTGCATCCCTGAGGGGAAGATGGGTGCACGTAGCACAGGCCACACTTCAGATGGGTACACTTGAGATACAGATCAGTGATCCAATCAGTGGCCCATTGCCAGGCATCCTCTTACCTTGCCGAGCTGGCCTGGGGCGAGTCCCTTTGGTAGCTGCAAGTGGGGATTAGTGTCGTTGGAGGCTTCTCTGAGGGGGATGGGGGGGGCCAGTGGTGCTCAGCAGGTGGTCTCCTCCGTCCCCTCCAGCTCAGATGAAAGTACTCTTCCGAGCGGCTGGCGTAGGTATACCTGGGGATTCCTGTGGTCCTGAGGAAACCAACTCCATGCCCTGGGTGCTTAGCAACATCCTTGCTCCAGGAGATGGATCCCTATCCCGATCTGGCATTTCCTTGTTGTTTGTCTCACTGCAGACATCCCCGTCCCCACCACTACCTCACGTTTCCCCATGCTTCCTGCTGCTGTCACCCTTAGATATGCGAGGCCTTACAAGATCATCTCCCTGGCTTCAGGAACATTTTGGCTCAAGTTCTGTATCACATTTGAGTAAACAGAATGCAACGAAGTACACGTTTTGTTTCATTCCTATGCCCATGGTTACGACTTACATTTTAACCCATTCCTCCTCCTTTACTTCTCATAAACCCACTCTAACATCAGGCAGTCATTTATAAATCGAGTCTTGTGTCACATAGGGTACTCTTGTGTGCTTTTCTGACGTAAGCATATAACTGTCGTTTGAAGGCCCATATCATTTTGTGTGATCTACTGAATTTGTGGCAGGTAGTTCTTTAGCTTTGTATCTGTTATAATTTGTAGATTTGTGCAGCTGGGGCAGAGTCAACATAAACAAGACAAGAGCAGCCAGCAGTTCTGTTCCAGGTGCCCAGATGGAGTTATAAAATTGTAAGTACTAGATTAGACCTTGTAAAAAAAAAAAAAAAAAAACCTTTGTATTCATGCCATTCGGGGTGCTTTTTCTTAAGACTTTATGAGAAAGACATTGTCTTGTCCCCAAATTAGTATAAGCACTAAAGCATCTCCTCCTGATGTAATACCATATCCGAGGAAAACTGGGTAGCTGTGGGGATGGGGAAGAGGTTGGGAGCCTTGCCTGTGCTTGAAATGCACCCTTTGGAGGTGGGACTGGAGTTGGTGGGGGTTTTCCTCCAGAAACTCTGCTCTCCAGTGGATAGCAGTGGGATGAAAAAACAGCTCTGACCCTGGACACAGGCTCCTCAAATTCAGTACAAGACCCTTGAGGGCAGGAGTGGTTTGTCTTTTCTAGCTCTGTATCTTCACCAGTTCTATTAACTTGCTGTTTAGTGAATAACTTGGAGTTTAGTAAATTCTTAAATAAATAGAACTAGGTTCATATCCTGACTTAACACTCTGCCACTTCTTGTGTTTTTTTACCTTGAGCAAGTAACTTAAGTCCTATGTGGCTCAGTTTCTTTATCTGCAAAATGGGTTAATGGTAGCACCTGCTTCATAGGAGGATGGTGAGGCTGAAATGAAATAATGCATACAGAGTGCTTAGATCAGTGTCTGGAATAATCCTCAATACGTTGTGATCATCACCATTGTCCCCTTCTTCTTCATATTTATCATTGTTCTCTGCTTGTTGGGACCAAACAAAGCAAAGGTTGTGACCAGGAGTGGCTCCTGATGCCATATGCTCAGCTGAGTTTCTTCTATAAAAAGGGGTCACTGTGGCGATTAAATGAGGTAGGATATGCAAGGCATCTAGATCAGTGTCTGGCACAGAGTTGACATTTAGTAAATGTTCTCTTCCCTTTTCTTGGTACAACTTTATCAGTTTGTTTAATAAATTATTTGATAGATACTGACTGCCTGACTTCTCCATGTACTACATGTGCAGGTTCCTAATTGTTAAGAGGCTACTATAGTGATCCAGGCAAAGACTGGTGCCTTAGAGAACAGTGGCTGGGAGGATTTTGGAAATGGGATGAATCTAGGAAATATTAAGAAGTGAAATAGACTGGATAGTGAAATAGTTGGATATGGGGAAAAGACCTTACCAAGGATGGCCGTTAGGTTTTTTGGAAACAATAGGTTTGATTCATTCATTCATTTAGCAAATAGGTATTGAATACCTATTCGGACCTGTGTCAGGACCATTGACAGCTGCCATTTATCAAGGTAAGGAGCACTGTAGGAGGAACCCGTTTGCCTTTCAAGGGGGATCAAAGTGGCCATGTTTAGGAGGCAGTTGAATCAGCTGATCTGGAACTCAGAAAAGAGCCTCTGGGAATGTGAATGCATGTTGGTGATAATTAAGCCACTGGTTAAAGATGACACCACTTAGAAAAAGAGAATAACAGTGAGAAAAAGGTCTACAGCTGAGTCTTGAGGGGATCTGAGTTTAACGCTGAGGAGAGAGAGATGGCTCATCGGAGAAGGGGAAGGAAAACCAAGACTTTTATCACAGCCGCCTCCAAAAGGGCTACTTATCCCTTCTTTCTCTCCCCTTCACTATTTTTTTTTTCTCTTTTTTAAAAAACATATGAACTATTAACTTAGAGACAGTTTTTCTTTTGTAGGTCTAATTAGCATATGGAAGTATGAGCTTCCAAATGAACTGATATAGATGTGGCCAAAGAAGGAAAGTATTTCAGTGTGTTAGTAAAGCAAGAGACTCTGTTAACCAAATTGTATTATTCTAATGATTCTTCCATTAAAATAGTGTGGCGCAGCTTAGGAGGAGCAGGTGAGGAAGTGAACGTAGCGTACAAAATAAAAGGAAAACATGTTCCCGCGTTTCCTTCAACACCGTGTCTACTTTGATCTGTAATTGGTCTTGCTGTTAAGTTACTTTTAAATTCCTTTTCTTAAAACATTTAGTGTTTGCTTTTCTGAGTCTTAGCACAGATGAAAACCATGTGAATCTAGGATTTTTTTTTTAACCTTTTCCACTTAATTAGTAAAGAATCGAACATGAGTGTGTCTTGGGGCAGCATCTTCAGCAGGATAACAAAGAGCTTGGTAGGCTCTGCATTATGTTGTCATGGCAACTGCCCAAGAGTGTTGTTTTTTGGTTGTGTGCACACGTGCTTTAAATTGAAACTGTAACTAGGTTCTTAAAATGTCAGCTATTCAATTTTAAATTTCTAAAGCTATGCCAAAACTAAAGAGAAATTAGATTTATATGAGATCCTGGAAATTCTCATCTTATGTTTTGGGTTCTGGTATTTTTTTAAATATATTGATAGTAAGTTTATCTTAAGTTTATATACATATGTATCGACTCATCTCTGGACAATTCATAATCTTACCAGTTTTTCTTGAAATTATGAGGCAAACCAATACTCCTTTTCTAAATATGAGGTATACAACAACCAATGTAAAATATATTGACAGTAAACAATGGGCAAGGAGCCAGTGGATTAGGGGCTCCTGAAGCAGAGGTGCAGAAACCTGGATGGGGAGCTGGGCACAGTCACCCAAGCTCTTGCAGGACATTTCTTAGAAGCGGATGTTAAACCCCAAACTAGTCAATGTCTGCACCGGCAGCCCAAACACTCATAGCTGTATTCTGTGTGAGTGTGACCCTCCCTTCAACTCATGCCACTCCCTAAGTGTATGGGTGGTGATTAGGGAGAAATGACATCAGCCAACATTTCCTGAGCAGTGTGTGATGGGCACTGTGCTATGTACCTTAATCTGTATTAACTCAATTCTCACAATAACTCTAGGAAGTAGGTCTTAACTATCATCTTCATTTTACAGATGGGGAAAGTGAAGCACAGAGAAGTTATGTAACTTTCCCAAGGTCAAACAGCTAGCAAGTGGAGGAACCAGGATTCAAACCCAGACGAGCTGGCTGTCCATCACTAAGCTATAAATGCCTAGTGTTACCAGCTGCTCTTATACCCACAGTGGTAAAAATACTGGGTTATTAGTGTGAACAACCCTCATTTTGATCTTCTGACATGATCTGGTTTGTAGGCAGCTCTGTATGCAGACATAATGTTTCAGCTCCAATGAGCTTGAAAATTGTTTCTAGTATTTAAAGAGAATATACCTTTACTCTTTTCCTGGTACCCAGCATATTGTCCCAAATGTAGACACGCTTCCTGGGCAAGCATACTTTGCTTGACTCATAACATGATGTGGAGGTTGTTTAAGCCATCATGAGAACAGTGCTACTGCTATTTAGAGTTACTGTCATCCTAGTAAGTTGTAGGTTCTTAGAGGGCAGCCCATCTTTGTGTTCCCTGCTGCCTCCTGAATAGTACCTAAATTGAGTGCTCAGTAAATGTTTGTTGAAATGTACTGACTCTCACCCCCCACCCCTCCCATTACCATCAGAGCCTGCATGGGGCCCCATGAGCATCCCTAGAAGCCCACCTCACCCATCCTTGAACACTGTTTAGTTCTTCCCCTATTCTATTTCCTGCTCATAAGCCCTCTGCCCTCTCCTGCCTTCTGATAGAGGAAAAAAGTAAGCACACCAAGGTTTTAGCATTTTTTCTTTCTGTCCTGCTTCCACTTACACCTGTGACCAAATGCAGAATGAGAAGGGCCTGCGTGGAAGGACTCGCTGTGCCAGGGAGGGCGGGGTGCTGTGCAGCCCAGCGGTGGTTTGCTGTATTCATGCCAGACCACCCTGCCCTCATTGTACACTCCCACCAGTTCTGAGGAGTTTTTAACCAAGCAGCAAGTGCCAATCAGTGTAGGTTAAAAAGAACATGAACACGCCTATTATTAGTGCCTGCTATTCCATGGTTCACCTATTCTAGGAACATGTCTCACTTGTTTAAAACTTACCTCTAAGAAGTGGTTCAAAATGTAATACATAGAGTTTGGGTAAAACGTGTCTAATTTAGGATTCTTCCAATGCAGGATGAACTAAATAAGTGTGTTTACTGTTTTAGGATCGTAAGGTTGAGTTTATTCCCTGAGTACATCTCACAATAAGTAGCATTTACTGACCTTAGAGGGAATGCCCCTGGGAATGGGCTTCTGCTAGGGGAGGCATTTCACAAATCAGAGCGTGCTGTTAACACAGTCAGAATTAGGGCACCTTTTCACACCGATGAGGTGAGCATGACACTAGGCCATGATTAGCTCAACTTTGTTGACTTTTCACCTATCGTTTTCAGTGATGAGTCCCTACATACAAGTCACTCTCTGGGGTTCCCCACCCCCGCTCCTGCCTCATTGATTTCAGCTAGTCCTCTGCAGATAACACTGTCTTCTCTGCTGCAGGCTAAAGAAGTATTTCTGCCTTAATGGGTCACTCTTGTTATCTTTCCCAAACACCTGGGAGTACAGTCTTTAAAGGTTTAAGGATTAGAGCAGTTGGGAGGCAGTGATCAATGATTAATCAGCTAATTCCCTCCACAGGTGGGAGATGGTAGGTGACAATTCCTCAGCCCAAGGAAACTAGGCTGTGACCTCTTCCCTCACCCCAGAAATTACCACAGAAGTCTTTCTTTCTCTTTGATTCTGGCCTTTACTTTTCTCTCTTTAACCCTCTCCGGCTTTTCTTATACTTTTCTAATTATCTTTCTGCTTTCCCCTTACTCCCTATTTCTTTTACTTTCACTTCTACTTTCTCTCTTTTCCTTTTTTCATTCTCTCTCCAACCCCGCCAGGGTATTTTTAGCTCTTTTTATTTTTAAATGCAGTTATCTCTCCACAACACAAATTTCCTTCCTGTATTTTCAGACAGTGCTTTCCAGATTGTAATCCTGGACTCATTAGTGGGCCATGAAATTAATTTAGTAGGCCTCCACGTAACAAAATGAAACAAAACTGAACTGAATCCAGTAGAAGGCTCCAGTGCATGGCACATAGTATGGTTAAGTCTTGTTTCATGAAATTTTATTTCTGTACATAAATATAGCATTGTGTACCAATTTGCCATGCAAAGTGCATTTCTCACTGTGGATAACAGTCACAGGTTGGATTTATATGAATGCACCTTTTCTGAAACCACGTAAATTAAAAATCTTAACTCTGTTCCTTATATCTAGGCACTTAATGAATGTTTGTTGATTGAATGAAAATATGTGTGAATGATTCCTGTTGAGAATAATTAGGCAAAGAGAAGAGAGAGGTCACGAAGAAAAGGCGTCAGGAACCGATGAGGGGTTTCTGTGCTGTATCCAAAGTGGGTAAAATAAATTCAGGCCTTGGAAAATACACTCTTGTTACTCACAGTGAATTGAGAGCTGGGATGACCAAACAAGGGAAGGAGGTGGCAGGAAGCTACAGCTGAAAGTCAAAATGAAAAGCTGTTAGATTGATGGATAAAGGAAAAACAGAAAAAAGTTGAATGCCTCTTTGTTTGAATATTATCTACAATAGCACTATGTATACTATGTAAAACAAGAAAATTTAATGCAACAGGGTGAATTTTTTGTACCTTTCAGAGTAGGCTATCCTGAAAGGTTTCTAGCATATAAGGAATAATAAATGGAAATTTAATTGTAGGTACTTGTGTAATTAATGTATCTAAAATGACTTCGATATTTTAGAAATTTAGTATATTGACTATTTTTTTTTGGTGACTACAAAGCATACCATTTATGGGGATTCCGTAGGTTCACATGAGGACTTGAGTACCTCCCCTTAATATGGGTTTTTCTTTTTTTGCAAGAACCTAGCTAGCACTTCTATAAGGTAAGGTATACTTACCTTCTAGGTAAGGCATTATAGGCATTAAATGACAGGTATTTATTGACTGTTCACTATGTTCCAGGTTGGGTGTACATACAGTAATACACAGTTGAGTGAGATATAGTCCCTGCCTCTGAGGGTTTACATTGACCTGGGGGCGGGGGTGGGGGTGGTCAGTGATTCCAGGTGTAGGAGGTGCTGTGAAGGTGTTAGCAGAGGAGGCTCTGGGGGTGCAGAGAAGAATCCAAATCAGACAGATTCCTGGGCAAGCTGACCCTCAGGCTAAATTCTAAGGGAAAAATGGAGTTGCCCGGTTGAAGAAGGCAGAGAGGGCAGAGGGTCAAGACCACACACCGCTTTTGGAGACCCATGTGGAATTCTGTGTCTAGTGCAAGGGGATTGTCAGCAAGGAGGCCAGAGAGACAGACCGGCAGGAACAAGATCAGAAAGAGATGCTAAGTGAGAGAGAGTGACCCTTGTCCTAGAAGCCTGTTTTAATCAGGGGAGTGATAAAGGTCACTCTGGAAATAGCATGGAGAATGGATTGGAGAGAGATAAACAGCATATCTGTTGGAAACATCAGGACAAGAAAATGATTGGAGTCTGCTTGCTATTGGCAGTTGAAATAAAGAAAGGGATTTATTTTGTAAAGGTAGACTCTGTAGGGCTTGGTAAATTTTGGTAATGGATTAGATGTGAGGAATGTGTTAGAGGCAGGAGTTTTCTAGCTTAGTTGAGTAGGTCTGGTTACCAGGATTGGAAGTACATGACAAACGTAAGTTTGGGAGCTAAGGTCGTTCGTTTTCGACAATAATAGGGTCAAGATGATTTGTCTGGGGCTCAAGAGGTTTTAGATTAGAGAGATTCAGTAATTTTGTGGGGGTTTTTCTGCTCTTGATTTAAAAAGCAAGTAAGTTAAATTTTGTATCTTTCTCTAATGGGGGTCTAAGTTAAATAGGTTATTATACATGGTTTTTAAATTTTCTTGAGATCCACGGTCCAATTAAAAGGAAAAATATCCTTCAATTACTGATAGAGATGAATTTATTAGGGTTTTAAATGTATTTTTAGCCCATAAAGCACTGACTTATTTTTTTTACATGAGCAAGCAGGTTAATCCTGGGGGAACAAATTTGCATATCTGATACAGCCATGTGAGGGTTATTACTCATTGGTTTTCTTAGCTCTGCATACAAGAATCACATTTTGTAACTGTTTAACCTTTTGTTATTTTGTTAGTTTACCAATTATCATCAATTCTGTGTATGGAAGGTGAGTGGGATGGTTTCGGGCAGATGGAGTGGTTATTGAGCCTTGTGCTATGTCACCGTGCCTTCCTGACAGCCTTTCCTTTTGCACAGTGATGATGTGTGCCCAGGTATGATGTATTCATTGCCCTTGTCTTCTCTGAGCTTATGCAAGAAGTCTTTCCAGTTAAGATAAAATTTGGGTTGAAATACAACAAAAACCATTTTAATTTTATATTTAAATGTAGGTCTGTCATCCTACGTGTGACTCAGAACTCCTTGGGGCTTTTACACATGATTTTAAAAATAAAGTACATATCCCATCAAGTCCTAATTGTGTTTAAAATCCACCAACAGGCATCAATAGTCTTTTAATGTTGTATCATAATTTTCTGTGGTTAACATTTTAGTATTATTATTCATTTTCCTTATGGTTTTATGAAGAAATTTGAAGAAAACTACCATGCAAATCAATTACATTATATTTTCAAAATTAAAGGTACGCTCATATTTTGTAATCACCCTTCTTCCATCCCTCCCAATTTATGGGAACAGAAAGTCCTTGGTTAAAAAAGAAGGAAAAGGGCTTCCCTGGTGGCGCAGTGGTTGAGAGTCTGCCTGCTAGTGCAGGGGACACGGGTTCGAGCCCTGGTCTGGGAGGATCCCACATGCCGCGGAGCAGCTGGGCCCGTGAGCCACAACTACTGAGCCTGCGCGTCTGGAGCCTGTGCCCCGCAACGGGAGGGGCCGTAATAGTGAAAGGCCCGCGCACCGCGATGAAGAGCGGTCCCCACACCGCGATGAAGAGTGGCCCCCACTTGCCGCAACTAGAGAAAGCCCTCGCACGAACCGAAGACCCAACACAGCCAAAAAATAAATAAATAAATAAATAAATAAAGTAGCTATAAAAAAAAAAAATTAAAATTAAAAAAAAAAAAAAAAAAAAAAAGAAGGAAAAAAAACCCCCACTATGTGGTATTTTTAATCTGAAATTAATCTAAAAAAAACTGTTACTTGAGGCAAGGCTTAACTGCCTTTGGGTCCCCAGTCCCTAGCATAATACCTTGTGTGCAGTAAGCATTAAATAAATTATGAATGAATAATATTTGATATTCAGTAGTTTTACCTCTTTAAGGAATATCATGCAGTAGTTAAGTGTGAGGGAGGAAAAGGGAGAAATGTGTTAACAAATTGAAGCAAACGGCAAGACAAATGATAAATATTTGTAAGTTTTTATTTCACTATAGTATATTTTCAGTTTTAGATGTAATAACACAGAGTTCTTGGCAGGTCTCATGATTTTCTCAATTGACAAACCATTGATGTCCTTACTAGTTAATTTATACATTATGTTAGTAGGACAGGCTAAAATAGGATCATGATTTTCTTTTTAAATTTAATTTTGTCCAGCTTTATTAAGATATAATTGACATATAGCATGTGTAAGTTTAAGGTGTACAATGTAATGATTTGATATCTGTATATACTGCAAAATGGTCACCATAATAAGGTTAATTAATACAACCATCACCTCACCTAGTTAAAATTGTGTGTGTGTGTGTGCGTGTGTGGTGAGAACTTTTAAAATCTATTTCTCTTAGCAACTTTCAATACACAATACAGTATTATTAACTATAGTCACCATGCTGTACATTGCATCTCCAGAACTTATTTATCTTATGAGTTTGTACCTTTTGACCACCTTCACTCATTTCCCCTATCCCTCACCCCGTCTCTGGCAACTACCTACCAATCTGTTCTGTTTCTGAGTTCAGTTTTTGTTTTTGTTTTGGAGGAGGTGGTTAAGATTCCACCTGTTAGTGAGATCATATGGTATTTGTCTTTGTCTGTCTGACACTTACTTCACTGAGGCATAGTGCCCTCAAGGTCCATCCATTTAACAAAAGGCAAGATTTCCTTCTTTTTTTTTTTATAGCTAAATAATATTCTTTGTGTATATATAACACATCTTTATCCATTCATCCATTGATGGACACTTAGGTTGCTTTCATGTCTTGTCTATTGTAATTAATGTTGCAATGAACAGGGGGGTGCATATATCTTTTTGAGTTAGTGTTTTTGTTTTCTTCAAATAAATAGCCAGAATTGTGATTGCTGAATCATATGGTAGTTCTATTTTGAATTTTTAGGGGAACCTCCATACTGTTTTCCATAGTGGCTGCACCAATTTATATTCCCATTAATATGTACAAGGTTCCCTTTTCTCCACATTCTCGCCAGCACTTATCTCTCCTTTTTTTTTTTTTTTTAATAAATTTATTTATTTATTTACTTTTGGCCGCATTGGGTCTTTGTTGCTGTGTGCAGGCTTTCTCTAGTTGTGGTTAGTGGGGGCTACTCTTTGTTGCGGTGTGCGAGGGCTTCTCATTGTGGTGGCTTCTCTTGTGGCAGAGCAGGGGCTCTAGGCACATGGGCTTCAGTAGTTGTGGCTCACAGGCTCTAGAGTGCAGGCTCAGTAGTTGTGGCACATGGGCTTAGTTGCTCTGCAGCATGTGGGATCTTCCTGGACCAGGGCTCGAACCCGTGTCCCCTGCATTGGCAGGTGGATTCTTAACTACTGCACCACCAGGGAAGCCCTATCTCTCCTTTTTGATAATCTAATAGGTGTGAGGTGATATCTCATCATGGTTTTGATTTTCATTTCCCTGATGATTAGTGATGTTGAGCACCTTTTCATGTTCCTGTTGGCCATTTGTATGTCTTCTTTGGAAAAATATCTGTTCAAGTCCTTTGCCCATTTTTTAGTTGGATTATTTGTTTTTGTGCTATTGAGTGGTATGAGTTCCCTATATATTTTGGCTATTAACCCCTTATGAGATAATGTGGTTTACAAATATTTTCTCATTCCATAGGTTGCCTTTTCATTTTGTTGATCACTTCTTTTACTGTACAGAAGCTTTTTAGTTGGATATAGCCCCATTTGCTTATTTTTGCTTTTGTTGCTTGTGCTTTTGGTGTCATATCCATAAAATCATTGACAAGATCGATATCAAGGAGCTTTTCTCCTATGTTTTATTCTAAGAGTTTCATGGTTTCAGGCCTAACATTTAAGTCTTTAATCCAATTCTGCTTTTGTGTGTGATGTAAGAAAGGGGTCCACTTTCAATTGTTTTTGGATGTGAATATCCAGTTTTCCAAGCATTATTTACTGAAGAGATTATCTTTTCTCCATTGACTATTCTTGGCCCCCTGGCCAAATATTACTAGACTGTGTATGGATAGGTTTATTTCTGAGCTCTCAATTCTATTCTATCAGCCTATGTGTCTGTTTTTATGCCAGTACCATACTGTTTTGATTATCATAGCTTAGTAATATGGTTTGAAATCAGGAAGTGTGATGCCTCCAGTTTTGTTTTGTTTTTTAAAATATTTATTTATTTATTTATTTGGCTGCGCCAGTTCTTAGTAGCAGCATGTAGGATTGTCATTGCTGTGTGGGGGATCTTTTAGCTGTGGCATGTGAGCTCTTAGTTGTGGCATGTGGAATCTAGTTCCCTGACCAGGGATCGAACCTGGGCCCCCTGCATTGGGGTCCTGGAGTCTTAACCACTGGACCACAGGGAAGTCCCGATGCCTCCAGTTTTGTTTTGTTTTTTTTAATTCTTCTTTCTCAGGATTGCTTTGGCTTTTTGGGATCTTCTGTGGTTCCATAAAAAATTTTGAATCATTTATTTCTATAAAAAATGCCATTGGAATCTTAACAGAGATTGTAATGAATCTATAATTACTTTTTAACATTATTTATTCTTCCAGACCATGAACACTGGATACTTTCCATTGAATTATGTTTTCTTCAGTTTCTTTCATCAGTGTCATGTAGTTTTCATTGTACAGCTCTTTTACCTCCTTGGTTAAATTTATTCCTAAGTACTTTGTTTTTGATGCTATTGTAAAGGGGATTGTTTTATTTCTTTTTCAGATAATTCATTGTTAGTGTATAGAAACTTAACTGGTTTTTTGTATCTTGATTTATTATCCTGCAAATTTACTGAATCCATTTATCAGTTTTTTCCTGGAGTTTTTAGGATTTTCTGTCTATATATCAACTGCAAATAGAAGTAATTTTACTTCATCCTTTCTGATTTGGATCCCTTTTACTCCTTTTTCTTGCCTTATTGTTCTGGCTAGGATTTTCAGTACTGTGTTGAATAGGAGTGGTGAGAGTGGGCACCCTTGTCTTGTTCCTGATCTTAGAGAAAAATCTTTCAACCTTTTATCATTGAGTCTGTTAGCTGTGGGCTTGTCATATATGGTCTTTATTATGTGGAGGTATGTCCCTTCTATGCACAACTTGTTGAGAGTTTTTATCATGAATGGATGTTGAATTTTGTCACATGCATCTATTGAGATGTCATGTGATTTTTGTCTTTCATTCTATTAATGTGATGTATCACATTTATTGATTTGTATATGTTGAACCATCCTTGCATTCCAAGGATGAATCCCACTTGATCGTGGTGTATAATAACTTTAATGTACTGTTGAATTTGATTTGCTAGCGTTTTGTTGAGAATTTTTGTACCTATATTCATTGAGGATATCAGCCTGTAGTTTTCTTTTCTTGTAATGTCCTCATCTGGCCTTGGTATCAGGGTAATGCTGGCCTCATAAAATGAGTTTGGGAGTGTTCCCTCTTCAGTTTTTTAGAAGTGTTTGAGAGATTGGTATTAATTCTTCTGTAAATTTTTGGTAGAAATCACCAGTGAAACCATCTGGTCCTGGGCTTTGCTTTGTTGGGAGGTTTTTATTACTGATTCAATCTTCTTACTCATTATTAGTTCATATTTTCCATTTCTTCATGATTCAGCCTTGGTAGGTTGTATGTTTCTAGGAATTTATCCAGTTCTTCTAGATTGTCCAGTTTGTTGGTGTATATCAATTGTTTATAGTTGTCTTGTATGATGAGCCTTTGTATTTCCATGATATCAGTTGTAATGTCTCCTCTTTCATGTATAATTTTATTGATTTTGGTCCTCTTTTCTCCTTGGTTATTATAGCTGAAAATTTATGTGTTTTGTTTATATTTTCAGAGAACCAGCCTTTGGTTTTGTTAATCTTTTCCATTATTTTCCTATTCTCTATTTCATTATTTCTGCTTTAATCTTTATTATTTCCTATCTTCTGCTAACTTCTGGTTTAGTTTGTTCTTTTTCTAGTTCCTTGAGGTGTAAAGTTAGATTGAGATCTTTCTTTTTTCTCGATAAATGTGTTTCTGTCTGTAAACTTGCCTCTTAGAACTTCTTTTGCTGCATCCCATGAGTTTTTTGGCATGTTAGTTTATATTCTTGTTTGTCTCAAGATATTTTTTACTTCCCTTTGATTTCTTCTTGATCCATTGGCTGTTCAGGAGTGTGTTGTTTAATTTACATGTCTTTGTGAGTTTTTCAGCTTTTCTCCTGTTATTTTTAGTTTCATTCCATTGTGGTCAGAAAAGATACTTGATGTAATTTCTGTCTTTTGAATTTGTTGAGAGTTGTTTTATGACTTGTCATATCATCTAGCCATGAAAATGTTCCATGTGCTCCTGAGAAGAATGTGTATTCTGCTACTGTTGGATGGAATGTTCTGTATATGTTTCTTAGGTATATTTGTTTAATAGTGTTCAAATCCTGTTTAATTTATTTTGTCTGGATTATCTATCCATTATTGAGAGTAGGGTATTAATGTCCCCTACTATTATTGTATTGCAGTTTATTTCTCCTTTTAGTATTTGCTTTACATATTTAAGTGCTCCGATGTTGGATGCATGACTATTTACAATTTTTGTGTCTTCTTGGTGGATTAACTCCCTTTATCATTGTATAATGACTTTCATCATCTCTTTTGACCATTTTTAACTTAAATTCTATTTTGTTTGGTATAGGTATAGTGACTTCTGCTTTCTTTTGGTCACCAATTACTTGAAATATCTTTTTCCATCCCTTCACTCTCAGTCTTTGTGTGTCCTTAAAGCTTAATTGTGCTTCTTGGTAGGCAGCATATCATTGGATCTTCTTTTTTAATTTATTCAGCCACTCTGTGTCTTTTGATGGGAGAATTTAATCCATTTAAAGAAATTATTCATAGGTAAGGACTTACTATTGCCATTTTGTTCATTGTTTTGTAGATCTTTTGTTCCTTGCTTCCTCTCTTGCTGTCTTCCTCTGTGATTTGATGACTTTTTGTAGCAATATACTTCGACTCCTTTATCACAGTCTTTTTTGTGTCTACTACAGATTTTTCCCTGTGGTTACCATGAGACTTACAGAAGATATATTTGCAGCATCCTATTTTAAGGTGATAATAACTTCAACAGCATGCAGAAACTTTATACTTTTACATCTCCCCCGCCACCCGTTATGTGGTAGTAGGTTACTGATGGTATGATTTACACCTTTTTAATATTATATACCCAATAACAAATTATTCTAGTTATGGTTATTTTTAATACTTTTTTTTTTAACTTGTAGAGTTGCATGCAAGTTATGCACCACCATTACAACATTAGAGAATCTGACTTTGACTATATATTTATATTACCAGTGAGATTTACACATTCATATGTTTTCACAGTGTTAATTAGCATCCTTTTATTTCCACTGCCCAGCGAGCTCCCTGGCCAGACAGGGCCACCAGCTCAGCTCTGCAGATGCAAAGAGCCTCTGGCTGGGATCTGTGTTCAGTTGTAGCTGCAGGGAGGAATATGTTCTGCCAGGATTTGAGTGCTGATTACTGTAAGCCCTGCCCCCCTTCTCCATTTCTCTCTGATTCTCCATGATCAAGCTCCAGAGATTGCCCCAGTGATCCCTGTGAGGTGAGACCCAAGTGGGACCCCTGGGAAGTACCCTGCAGGGCTGGGGGAGCTGGATGTTTACTTTGGGCTCTTTTTTTCCCCCACTGTAGAAACTATAGACCTGGGGGCCCTCTTGTGTGGCCTTGTGACTATCCAGGGGATGAGCAGTGCAGTCAGAGTGTAGCCATTCCTCTTATTCTTCTAATGCTTTCCTTCTTCGTCTCTGTGGGTCCAGGGGTGGGTGCTTCCACTTCACCCCCTGGATTCTGGGATTTTCACAATGGTGACTTGTCTAAGGATAGTTGCTAGTTGGTTTTCTTGTGAGGGGGATGATGTTGGGGACAACCTACATTGCCATCTTGATCCATGATTTTCTTATTTTCAGTTCAAATTGCTGAAGCTCTTCAAAAGAATCCCTTGATCAACATGCCTAGAATTGAATCAAGATTTCTTGATTTCCATTTGCCTATTGTTTCTAAATACATGAAACCCTGAAAGTTTTGCTTTCTTTTTGTATTTAACTTACTCTTAGAATCTTACAATTTAAAAAAATTATGGCAGTTTGATCTCAGTTGGAAAGAAGGGAAATTTTTACATTTAAAAAAATCTTCCTTCTCAAACCCACTTTCCATTTGCTTGCAAAAACACTCTTTATAAGATGGTTTACATCCATTAGTAAAGGGTCACAGTTTCTATTCTGTATGTGTGATGTCACCAAAACACTAATTAAGCCCCAGAATATCTGAATAAAATGTATCCTGTCCTTATGCAGGAAAAAAGAGGACTTGAGACTATCTTGACTTTCTTAACCATTTTGTCTTACTATTTATAATTGTGTTAGAAGTTCATTACTTAATGTCAAAATTAAGTCAGTGCTTTTTAAGCATTGTACATCAAAGTAATATCTCTTCAAAGATAAAACTCAGGCTTATTTCAAAAGATGAATAGCTAAATTGGTAGTTCATTTATCATGTGGTTAGAAAATAGGAAAGTAAATTGACTAGTTAATATGTTCGGATACATTTACTTTCAGTAATAGAGTAGAGCTAGGAAAAAAAATTCTGATAATCTCAGAAACGTCAGTAAATGTTTAGATAAAGAGCAAAAATATAATTTTAGGTATCTTTTTGGGAACTCTAAATAAAATTATATTTGAAGCTTCTCAGACCAATAACTTTGTCCTTTATACTGTCTTCTACTCATTATTACTCTTACTTGTCCAAAGATTTTGCTTTTACTTATTTCAAACAGTTTTAACACAGTAGGTATTATTCTTCTTGGATTTTCTCATGCTGTAACAAAATCAGTTGTTGGTTTATTTATATATCATGTAGATGATATAATTAAATTGAATTTATTGTTTACTAGTTTATTATTTCATTTTAGTGTTTAATTTCTGTTTTTACATATGGAATCTTGGATATTTCCCAACAGTCTCATCATGAGAAAATCAATTGGTGTCATCTGAATTCTTCACATACTTCTTTCCTCCCAAAAGCCATCTGTAATGGCTTCTGGAGATAAATGGCTTCTAGAGATACATAGATAACAGTCAGATTTGTGTGGAAAGGTGCAAGACAGCATTCTCAGAATGTCCCATTCGTGTACATATGTGTGTTTAGCATATTAGGACTGTGAAATTTGGGAACTGGAAGATGTTTAGGGGTCACTGGACTCAGTCCTCTGATTTTCTGAGAAAACAAGGCCTGGAGAGGGTCTGCGGCTCATTCAGAGTTACAGAACTCTTAAGTGATAAAGCCGGGACTCAACTTCATTTCTTTGGGACTTAAACCCAAAGTCCAGTAACATGATAGCCTGAGCCAGGCAGCTGGAATTTCTCCAACCCATACTCCTATTGGGTGCAGCTAAAAGTGGGGGAGCCTCCCACAGGCAGCATGGATAGTAACAAATAGTGACAACTAGCACCTCGCCACCAAAGGAAGAAAAAGACAACACTAAAAAGCATAAAGCAGTGAGGCTCAAAATGTGGTTTGCAAACTCCTGGGGAGTCCTCCAGCCCCCACTGAGTCAAGTCCTTCTCTGGCCTGGCTCCTATAATGAATGCACCTCCATCCCAGGCAGGCTTTCAGCATTGGAACGGCCATGAGGGAAGGGGCAAGGGCCTGGGAAGCGGGGGGTGGGGGGAGGCAGGCCAGTTAATGAAGCAATAAAAATTATTAAGTAAGTATCAACCCTTAAATGTATGTCTTTCTAGTATTTTGGGGGGCAAAGTGGGAGATACACATAAAAGACTTCTGTTGTATATCAAAATATGATGGTTGTCAAGGAAAAGCACATGTGAGAGCTGAACTCATCACTTTTTTCATAGAACACCAATTAAAATAATGACTGACAAACTATGGTTCTTCAGACGAGTATTTGGCAGACACTTTTTCAAAAATGAACAGAGTAAGCCTGTCACTTCAAGAAAAACAATTGCAAGTATTTGTTACAAGTGATAAAGTTAGATATTTCAAGCCAAAATCAGAATTTTGGAAAACTTATATCCACCATCATTAGCAATACTTACTTAAAGGTTTTTCCGGTGAGATGGTAACGATCTTAACAAATGTGATTTTTTTTGATATTGTGTAATGAAATGTCTTACATTTGGAAGATCTTCATAACTCAGTGAGTCAATATTGTCCAAATGACCATTGCATGCTATTAAAAAAATCATCCATGAATAAGAAAACCCATTCCAAGTGTAAGACAGACCAATGGGTTTTAAGATAAAAGCACATGAAAAGTTCATTGACATGATTTCAGATTCTACACTGCAACTAACCTTTAAGAAATTTGTCAAGTTTTGCTGTAGCATCAAAGAAAAATATCCTCAATTATCTGGGAAGACTATTAAAATACTTCTTCCTTTTCCAATTACATGTCTCTGGGAAGTCAGATTTTCCTCATTATACTTCAGCCAAAACAACGTATTATGACTGATTCAGCCAGAAGCAGATTTGAGAATTCAGTTGTTTTCTCTTATACCAGACATTGAAGAGGTTTGCTAACATGTAAAACATCACTTCCTTTTAAATTTTCTTTTGTTTTGGAAAATATTTTTCATTAAACTATTTATGTTAATATTTATTAGGTTTTTTATTGTTACTTTTTTAAATTTATTTATTTATTTATCTTTGTTGCTGCACGTGAGCTTTCTCTAGTTGCAGCGAACGGGCTTACTCTTCTCTGTGGTGCACAGGCTTCATATTGTGATGGCTTCTCTTGTTGTGGAGCACGCTCTAGGTGTGCAGGCTTCAGTAGTTGTGGCTCTCGGGCTCTAGAGCACAGGCTCAGTAATTGTGGCACATGGGCTTAGTTGCTCCATGGCATATGGGATCTTCCCAGACCAGGGCTCAAACCCATGTCCCCTGCATTGGCAGGCAGATTCTTAACCACTGCACCACCAGGGAAGTCCCTATTATTGTTACTTTTAAGTGAATTAATAGATTTTAAAAATTTCTCATACAGTAAATATCAGTAGCTATAACCCAATAAACCAAAGCTTTTTGGGATCCTAAATAATGCTTTTAAGAGTATAAAGGGGTCCTGAGACTAAAAAGGTGTAGAATATTTGACTGTTTATGTCCGTATGCAGCACTAAGGCAACCAAGGCATTACTACATTATAGCTTTGTTCAGTCCTTACCAGAGGAGTGATATTCCTGACCAGTTGAAGAAATGTTTCTTTTCTATAGTTTTGTTTGTTTAAGGAATTAAGGAAGCAAATAGTTCTGAGACCCCCTGATTCATTGGTTCCTTTATTCACTTGCTCACTCCTTCATTCAATGGCTTTTTTCACAGAACTAGAACAAAAAGTTTTTAAATTTGTATGGAAACACAAAAGACCCCAAATAGCCAAAGCAATCCTGAGAAAGAAAAACGGAGCTGGAGGAATCAGGCCCCTGACTTCAGACTATACTACAAAGCTACAGTTATCAAAACAGTATGGTACTGGCACAAAAACAGACATATAGGTCAATGGAACAGGGTAGAAAGCCCAGATATAAACCTACACATCTATAGCCAATTAATCTATGACAAAGGAGGCAAGAATATACAATGGAGAAAAGATAGTCCCTTCAATAAGTGGTGCTGGGAAAACTGGACAGCTGCATATAAAAGAAAGGGAGTGTTCTAATTTCAAACACCATACACAAAAATAAACTCAAAATGGATCAAAGACCTAAATGTAAGACTGGACGCTATAAAACTCCTAGAGGAAAACATAGGCAGAATGCTCATTAACATAAATTGCAGTAATATCTTCTTTGATCCATCTCCTAGAGTAAACAATAAAGTAAACAAGTGCGACCTAATTAAACTTAAAAGCTTCTGCACAGCAAAGGAAACCATAAACAAAATGAAAAGACAACCCACAGGATGGGAGAAAATATTTGCAAACAAAGCGACCGACAAGGGATTAATCTCCAAAATACACAAACAGCTCCATATCAAAAAAAAAAAACAACCTGTGACTCCATATCAAAAAAACAAACAACCCGATCAAAAAATGGGCAGAAGATCTAAATAGACATTTCTCCAAAGGAGACATACAGATGGCCAAAAAGCACATGAAAAGATGCTCAACATCAATAACTATCAGAGAAATGCGAATCAAAACTACAATGAGGTATCACCTCACACCAGTCAGAATGGACATTACTTAAAAAATCGACAAATAATGCTGAAAAGGGTGTGGAGAAAAGGGAACCCTCCTACACCGTTGGTGGGAATGTAAATTGGTACAACCACTGTGGAGAACAGTATGGAAGTTCCTTAAAAAACTAAAAATAGAACTACCATATGATCCAGCAATCCCACTCCTGGGCATATACCCTGAGAAAACCGTAATTCGAAAAGATACACACACCCAAAGTTCAGAGCAGCACTATTCACAATAGCCAAGACATGGAAGCAACCTAAACGTCCATGGACAGAGGAATGGATAAAGAAGATGTATATATATACCATAAGAAGATGTATATATATACCATAAGCAGCAACATGGATGGACCTAGAGATCATACTAAGTGAAGTCAGATAGAGAAAGACAAATATCATATGATATCACTCATGTGGAATCTAATTTTTAAAAAAATGATACAAATCAATTTTTTTTATAAAACAAACAGACTTACAGAAAACAAATTTATGGTTACCAAAGGGGAAATGTTGGGAGGAGGGAAAAATGAGGAGCTTAGGATGAACATACACACACACTGCTATTTATAAGATAGATAACCAGCAAGGACTTATTGTAGAACACAGGGAACTCTATTCAGTATTCTGTGATAACCTATATGAGAGAAGAATCTGAAAAAAAATGAATATATGTATAACTGAATCACTTTGCTGTACACCTGAAACTAACACAACATTGTAAATCAACTATACTCCAATAAAATTAAAAAATTACATAGAGTGCTTATTGTATTGCGGAAGTCACATGGAAGGATACAAATATGCACTAGAATGTTGCCTGTTTAATCATAACAGATGGTCTTCCTCCTGCACTGCACACACTGAAAGCCCCAAAGGGTATAAGAGCCAAACTGTTTTTTCACTCGTAGAATAAATTGTTTAATGCCTTCGGCAAAGAGCCCTTGCCACAAAGCTCATTAGTGAACAGTTACATCATGAAAGTTCTCTCTCATCTCATTAAAATATAAAATTGATTCAGAAGTGAGAACATATACTCACAAATATGTTCTGCAAAAGACAAGTCTTTGTCTCAGGAAAGATGCTTGTGGGCCTGGCTGGCTGTGATTGTTGCAGTTCCCTCAGTATCAGAAAGAGCGTGATGCAGAGAAGCAGTCTGTTAAGAACAGAAAGACTGCCATGAGAGATGAGATCATGTTCTCTGAATACCCAAGGGCATGCTTACATTTTACTTTTCAGATAAGATGCTTAGAAAGGCTTTATTTACTTAAACCAAGCTGCTAAAATTTTGCAGACCTTTCTCATGTGCAGGCTTGGTTAATTTTTCATGTCACATGAAGTGTTGAGATAGCTGGGAGTATTCATCTCAGAGCATAGAATCATGTGATCATTCCCTCAAGTAATACTTGAATTACCGTCCAGTGAAGCAGGGCTTTTTCAAGTTGTTTTGGGATCAATAAGTGGAACATATAAGGAGGAAGATTTAGGGTCACTGAAGAGAAAACCTTTTCAACAATTAGAGCTATCAACAATGACATGTATGGATGGACCTAGAGACTGTCATACAGAGTGAAGAAAGTCAGAAAGAGAAAAACAGATATCGTATATTAACATATATATACGTGGAATCTAGAAAAATGGTACAGATGAACCGGTTTGCAAAGCAGAAATAGAGACAACAGATGTAGAGAACAAACGTATGGACACCAAGGGGGGAAAGCGGGGTGGGGGGGGGGGGGGGTGGTGGGATGAATGGGGAGATTGGGATTGACATGTATACACAAATATGTATAAAATAGATAACTAATAAGAACCTGCTGTATAAAAAATAAAAATTTCAAAAAACAATGACATGCAAACATTCCATTATGAAAAGTCATGAGTTCTTCTATCACTGAGAGTCCTCAAGTAGAGGCTGGATAACCTTCTACCAGCAGTGTTGTAGAGTTTCTTCTTGTAATCTGAGGTTGGATAAGATGATTTGGAAGGAAGGTCATCTCTAGGATTCTGTAATTATCATTATCACAGCCATGAGACATCTGCTGGATGGGATCATTAGCAGAAAGTACGTGATTTATTCACATATTTATTAAGCACCTACTATGTGTCAGACACTGTTCTAGACACTGGAGATACAGTAAAGAACAAGACTGACAAGGTCTCTCAAGGCACTTATGTCCTAAGATAGGCGACAAGCACTGAACTAATAAGACAATTTCATATTAGGATAAATGCCTTGAAGAGCACAAACCAGGATGATGGGAGAGAGTGGTTGGGGCAGGTGAGAGTCAGGAGCTGCTTTAAATTAGGTTTGGAGGGAAAGTCTCCTTGAGGAGTTGAGGTTTGAACTGAGACCTGAATGCAGAGGAGGCGTCTGTCCTGAGATGACTGGTGAAGGGTGTTCAAAGCAGAGAGAACATGTGCAGAAGACCAGGGCAGGAATAAGCTTGGCATATTTAAGAAGCAAACAGAAGACACAGAGATGGCCAACAGACACATGAAAAGATGCTCAACCGCTAATTATTAGAGAAGTGAAAATCAAAACTACATTGAGGTATCACCTCACACCAGTCAGAATGGCCATCATCAAAAAGTCTACAAACAAATAAATGCTGGAGAGGGTGTGGAGAAAAGGGAACCCTCCTACACTGTTGGTGGGAATGTAAATTGATACAGTCACTATGGAGGACGGTATGGAGGTTCCTTAAAAAAAACTAAGAGTTGCCATATGATCCAGCAGTCCCACTCCTGGGCACGTATCTGGAGAAAACCATATATAATTCGAAAAGATACATGCGCCCCAAGTTCATTGCAGCAGTATTTACAATAGCCAAGACATGGAAGCAACCTAACTGTCCATCCACAGAGGAATGGATAAAGAAGATGTACATCTATACAACGGAACATTACTCAGCCATAAAGAAAGAACGAAATAATGCCATTTGCAGCAACGTGGATGGACCTAGAGATTATCATACTAAGTGAAGTAAGACAGGGAAAGACAAATATATCACTTATATGTGGAATCTAAAAAAAAATGATACAAATGAACTTATTTACAAAATAGAAAAAGACTCATAGAAAACAAATTTATGGTTACCAAAGGGGAAAGTAGTGGGGGGAGAGAAAAATTAGGGGTTTAGGATTAACAGATACACACTATTATATATAAAATAAACAATAAGGTCCTACTGTATAGCACAGGGAACTATATATTCAATATCTTGTAATAACCTATAATGGAAAAGAATATGAAAAAGAATATGTGTGTAAGCGTAAAACTGAATCGCTTTGCTGTACACCGGAAACTAACATTGCAAATCAACTATACTTCAATTTTTTGAAAGCATATAGATTAAAATACAGCAAAAACATTTCACTAAAAAAAAAAAAAGCAGCAAACAAAGCCAAGTGAGAGAGGCCCAGAGGAATGTGCTTTGGGATGGAGTGAGGCATAGGTAGGGGCCAAATCTCATAGGAGCTTTGCTGTTATTTATCCAGTGAGAAGCATGGGGGGTTGGCGGGGGGTCGTTTTCAGTGAGAAGTGGCATGCTCTAATGCACTCTCTAAAAGATGACTATGGGTGCTTTCTGGAGGGTGAATTGTAGGGGCCAAGGATATAAGCAAAGAGGGGAATAGGAGGAAACTCTAGAGAAGTGTGGTTTCACAGAAGCCAAGAGAAGAAAATGTTTCGAGAAGGAAGGAGTGGGCAGCAGTCTTGAATACAGAGAAATTAACAGGGAGGTATTGATGGCCTTGAGGAGCAAATGTTTATGGGTGGTAGCTTTGCAAGCCCACTGCAGTGAATTTAGGAAAAAATGGGAAGGGGGTAAGAGAACATGGGGAGCAGAAACCATTTCAAAAATGCTGTGGAGGGCTGCAGAGAAATAGGACATTGGGAGGAGGGTATAGGGATCATTTCTAGAATAGGAGCTACTACAGCAGTTCTCTGTGCTGACAGGTGGTCTGCAGAGAGTCAGATACTGGGGGTGCTGGACAGAGTAGTTAATTGCAGGAGAGAGATCCTTGAAAGGGCCCTGTGAATTGTTTTGCCTCTTTATTGGAATCCAAAATTTCATTGTCTTTGATGTTGATTAGTTTGTTGGAATGTTCTTGTATTAAGTTGAACCATATGAAGTTACCAATACTCATATATTTTTGACCTACGAAAACAGCAGTGGCTTATAATTCTACCTAATAGAATTAGGATTTTCGACCTTAACTTAGACAGTTTCTCCCATAGGTCTTTATAGTTTCTATACATTTTTAATTTGGAAACAGTCTCAAACTTACCTCAAAGTTGCAATTACAGAACAAAGAATGTTTCCCTCCCCGCCTCGAACCATTTGAGAGTAAGTTGCAGACCTGATATTCTGTCTCTCCCTAACGTTTGAGTAGGTATTTTATATAAATAAGAAGATTCTCCTATAAAATCACAGTACAATCTAGTAAAATCAGGAAATTAACAGCAATACATTGCTGCCAACTAATCCTTCAACCCCGTTCAAGCTTTTGCTAGTTGTCCCAATAATGTCCTTAATCTCAAAAGGAACTAGTCCCGCATCTCACATTGCAGTTAGTTGTCATGTCTCTTTAGTCTCCTTCATTCTGGAACAGTTCCCCAGTCTTCCTTGATTTTTCATAACCTTGACACTTTGAAGAATACAGTCTAATGACTTCGTAGAACCGCTCCCAGTCTGAGTTTGTCATGGTTATCTTTGGCAGTTTGGTAGCCAGCCTTCAAATTGGCCACACCTCCTGTTATTCAAACCCTCATGCAGTCTCCTCCCACACTATACCAGAGTTGATCTTTGTGACCAAGAGCATAGAGCAGAAGTGGTTAGGTTATAGAAGCAATCTCTTGGATCACTTGTTCTGGGGCAAGCAAACGTCCTATGGATAAGCCCAGATGGCAAGGAACTGAAGCATGTAGCCAACAGCCAGTGAGAAACTGGGGCCTGCCAACCATGTGAGTGAGCATGGAAGTGGATTCTCCAGCCCCAGTTAAACCTCAAGGTGACTGTTGCCCCAGCCAGCAGCAGGACTTCAACCTTATAACAGACCTAAAACCAGAATCACCCAATTAAACCACTCTCAGATTCCCGACCCCCAGAAACTGTGACATCATAAATGTTCGTTGGCTTAAAGTACATAATGAATACAGGCAGGAATATCACAGAAGTGATGGTGGGTTCTTTTTATTGCATCCTATCAGGTGGCACACAATTCCAATTCATGCCATTACTAATCATCTTTATTTCAGTCCCTTGATTAAAATGGAATCTTCTGGGCTTTTCCACTTTTTGCTCTTTTTTTTCCCCCTCTCTTTTAATTAACAAATATTTTGTGGGAGATACTTTGAAATGATGTAAACATCCCTTTCTTCATCAAACTTTCAATTATTTCATTTACTTATTTTTCTCAGTATGAGATCTTGGTTTTCTGTTTTATTCGATGGGATATAGTCTGTTACTGTCATTATTTATTTTGATACTCAAATTGTTCCAAATTTCACCTGCGTCCCTTCAGCCTGGCTCCTGTGTTCTCTGGACACATCCTCATCATTCTTTAAGTACATCCTTGATTTCTGGCACAAGATGTTCTAAGCTCATCATGTTCTTTGCCTGCCCCAGCCCTGAAATCAGTCATTTCTCCAAGGACCTCAGGTTCTTTTTAGTGGAAAATGGTATTAAAGCCAAGGTGTGGGCACTATTGCCACTGGGGTGTCATTGCTCCCAGGCCCACTCAAAGGACATATATATATTTACATATACTCATAGATGTAAATATATACAGACATATGCAAATATATACATATATGTATATACAAATATATACTACATTATATATATCATATAATATAAATTATATATTTGTAAGTATAATACAAATAAAATATAGATATATATCTTTAATTCTATAAATTCATACTGATGCCTCTAATCGTAGGGTACTCTGGGGTTATTCCGTCCGTCTCCCTTTCCATATTAGTGACCTCCCTCTCCAACAGTGAGAAACATGGCTCCGTTACCCTCACTATATTTATCTGATTCATTCCCTCGTATATAACCAGTCTTCCGTCACCACTGCATCCACCCCTTGCCCCACATGGATGCCCTCTATTCAGGCACTGACACCTTTTCAGAGACACCACCCTCATGAGTGCCCTCCTTATCCCCTTGGGCCCCAGGCCACCGCTCCACATGGATGTTCACACCCACTTCTCCCTGCTCAGGCTCTGAAATACCACCTCAGGCTGCCCCTACACGTGGACGCCCTCCTCACGCACTCAGGCCTAAACTCCCCACGCTGGATCTGCCCTTCTCACCCCACTTGGGCCCCAACACCCCACAGGCTGTCACAGGCTGCCTCTCCTTGCTCTGCCCCCTTCTAATGGCTTTCGGGCTGACTTGTTCAGGGGAGGAAAGGGAAGAGCAGGGCTTTGTGATTTCAGAAGGATGCCAGCATGGAAAGGGACCTTCTGCTCCCCCTCAGCTCAGTTGTGAATTTCGTCTGTAGTAGTGGGTTCCAAATTTCTGTTTACACCAGAATATCTTGGGAAGCTTGCTGAAATACAGATCTCAAGCAAACAGAAGACAACACTAAAAACAGGGAGCAATCAAAGCGTCCTTAGAAAATGGTTAAATAGATTATAGGGAGGCATTCAGTTTTCATTTTAGACTTTTGGTTTCTCTTTACATTTTCTACATTTATACCTTTATATTACTAATACTAATGGATTATGGGCCATGTTCTATAATTTTCTATATTAAAAACATAATTAGCAAGACTGTTGTTTTTTTAAGCAATACAAAATACAGACTTCCAGACCCTATTGCTGGAGATTCTAACTCAGTACACCTGGGCTAAGACCTGGGTATCTGTGCTTTGTAAAATTCTCCTTTGAGTGTAATAATCAGACAGGTTGTGGAACCCCCGCTCCATCAAATCCTCCACAGGAGTTCCCTCAGCAGCTGTGTCTGAGTATCCACTGGGCAGCGTGCCCAACACCCCATCACAGATGAACCCTGACAGCAATGAAGCCACATGAGCTTTCTGAAAACTCAGGACAGGTAGGTTTTGGTTTGAAGGCTCATGATCCTACTGATAGCTCCTTCCAAAGTCAGTTTTGTCTGATCCTTACTGTTATTAAAGTGAAGGATAACTCTGAAAAGATGCAGGTTAAGTACTCTTCAGAACTATCAAGGTTGGGCTTCCCTGGTGGCGCAGTGGTTGAGAGTCTGCCTGCCAATGCAGGGGACACGGGTTCGAGCCCTGGTGTGGGAAGATCCCACGTGCCGCGGAGCAGCTGGGCCCGTGAGCCACAATTACCGAGCCTGCGCGTCTGGAACCTGTGCTCTGCAGCGGGAGAGGCCGCGATGGTGAGAGGCCCGCACACCGCGATGAAGAGTGGTCCCTGCTTGCCACAACTAGGGAAAGCCCTCACAAAGAAACGAAGACCCAACACAGCCATAAATAAATAAGCAAATACTTTAAAAAAAAAAAAAAACTATCAAGGTCATCAGCAACAAGGTCAGTCTACTGTCACCGCCAAGAGGACCCTAAGCGGAGAGGACAACTAAATGTAATGTATCCTTGATGAGGTCTTGGAAAAGAAAAAGGACATTAGGTAAAAACTAAGTATGGATTTTAGTTAATAATGTGTCAATATCAGTTCATTAATTGCAAGAAATGTACCATCCTAATGGAAGACGTCACTAATAGGGGAAACTGGGGTATGTATGGGGTATGTGGGAACTCTAGTTCTATAAATCTGAAGAGGTTCTACAATAAAAAGTCTTAGAAAAAAGATGCAGGTAACAGGAGATGTAATGATGTGACATGGCAGGCTCAGTGATAGCACTCTGTAAATCATCAGGAAAAGGTGAAAATATTCAAATGGGCATAAAGAATATAAGTAGGTGTCATCACTTCCATGTGGGAGATAAGACACAGGGCCATTACTGCAGCCCATTGGTCTGCGTCTCCAGGAGTGACAGGCCACTGCTGCTGCTGTTCCAGGAAATTTGAGGACAGAAGGGACAGATTGCTCCCAAAGGTCACCGTGGAAATGTCTGATAGATGACCAGTTGCCTTGAGGGAGAGTCTGGGCCTGCGTACAGGCAGGGAGAAAGGATGACTCTGGGAGGGGCAGTTGTATTCTTTGCCCTTTGAGAACAGCTGTTACAGGCTTGATGTGCAACCTGTCCTTTACTGGCAGAACAGACCCAGTGCTGTGCAGGGTAACCAGTTCCTGTTGCCTGTGGCTCAAAGCCAAGTGTGCTCTCATTAAACAGCAGCTGAAATGTTCACGTTATGGCCTACAAAACAGTGCAGCCAAATATCATTGGGTGCTCTCCTGGTGTTTGTAATACTAGACACAGCTGAAACAGAGGAAAAACTGCATTTCTTTTTATACTAAGACAATATATCCTACAAAATGGGAGGGAAATCCTACAACTTATAAATTGCATCCTAAATTAGAGGCATTTTACCTGTTTCAGGTCCAAAAGTCATCTTACTTTGTCTAAAACCAAAAGTCCTTTTAAAAACACAAACAACAGTTTAATTTTATAGTTGTCAGAATGTAGAAGAGTATCATTCTGCCATACATGGACCAATAAAAATACTAACAGCTATGGCCCAAACATCAAAAGGACCACCATTGCCACTCATATATGTGTTTGTAGTAGACTGTCCCTTCTGTCTCCTAGGGCAGTGAACACAAATGTGTCCAACTGCTGGAAGTATCCCCTTGTTGCTAGAACCATCCAGGAACAGGGTTACTTAGGCGCCCGTGTGCTTGCTCCCAGCTAAAGCAAGAAAGAGCTGGAGCTTCCTGTGCTTTTGCACGTTGGCTGGCTGTGTGGTCAGAGTTCAGTTGCAGAAAACATAATCCACTCTAGGTAGATTAAACAGAAAGTGATTTATTATGGGATTTTCAGTGGCTTTCAGAATCACCAGAGGGCTAAAGAGACAGACTGTAGACCAAGCTGCCAGGAATGACTCCGCAAAGCACATGGCAAATCATCAGAGTGGCTGCTGCATCTGCCTAGATCCGGAAGGTATCACAGCAGCTGCGGGCTGCAAAACCAGCCACCTCAGCTATAATCAGGAAGCTGCCACTGGGGTGGCCAACTCGAGAGCACGTCGCCTTTGCCAGAGTCTGCAAAAAGGATACCCTACATGCTGCTTCTTCGCGTATGAGTCAGTTCCAAATCAGACTCCTGCGAGTATAAGTGGTGGGTAGAACCTAAATCACATTTTGAACCCAAATTGCAAGGGACTCTGGGATGTTATTTTTTGTTTTTCAGCCTCTGCATGCAGGAAGGGGAGTTCAGATGGATACTGAGGAATCTAATTTATGTTATCTGTCGGAGTCTGCCCTGCTAGCTACCCAGTTACCTATGCATATTCCTCTTGCTATAAGTAGAACCCACTCCCTCCCCCATACATCACTGCATCCCACTCAAAGTCCAGGATCTCTGGGCTTTGTGCAGCTCTCTTGAAGTCCAGATGAGGCTTTTTGTGATCTAGTGACCTATAAATTAAAAGACTGGGGCTTCCCTGGTGGCGCAGTGGTTGAGAATCTGCCTGCCAATGCAGGGGACAGGGGTTCGAGCCCTGGTCCGGGAAGATCCCACATGCCGCAGAGCGGCTGGGCCCGTGAGCCACAATTACTGAGCCTGCGCGTCTGGAGCCTGTGCTCCGCAACAAGAGAGGCCGCGATAGTGAGAGGCCCGCGCACCGCGATGAAGAGTGGTCCCTGCTTTGCCACAACTAGAGAAAGCCCTCGCACAGAAGCGAAGACCCAACACAGCCATAAATAATAAATAAAATAAAAAAAAAAAAAATTAAAAGACTGCCTGTCTGCTCTCAATATACACTGGTGGCAAAGGAGGATTAAAACTATCCAGAAAGGGAGAGAATAGAAATGTACAATTGCCATTTGTATTAGCAGTCATCAAATGCCACTAGGCAAGAATGGTGAAAGCACCCTGCTCGCATGATGGAGTGAGGTCCTTGAGTAGCCATCGGAAGGACTCCCTTGTTCATTAAGCCCGTGACCCAAATCTAACTGATGTCCTAGCCATCTCCCATTAGCTGCAATAAAAGTAAAGCTGATAGGCAGTCATTTTTTAATTTTCCTAACTCTACTTGTACTTCTTTCTGCTGCCATAGTTGTAATAATGCTTGATTAGCCAGATGTAAGTGAACCGCGAGATTAAGGGCTCTACCACATTCTCCGCACTTCCCCCAAGTCTCTGCATCACTAGGATAGCAGCCACATCTGGACCCTGTGGTATTCAGCTGTCTCTGAGGAGACCAAGTACTGACGGAGTAGAAATGGGAGTTGAGCTGGAAAAGAGTTTCTCTGAGCAAAGCTCTGGGTAAGGAGAAGTGGTGTGGCAACGCCTACCTCAGCAGCAAGGACAGTATAGCCATGCAGGCAACAATATGTCACATTTAGGGACCAGCTTTGGGGATGGGTGAAAAATATACTTTAAAAACAGACATGCCTAGTTGGTTCTGGGAAGAAGACGGCAGCAACATAGTTTTTTAAATCTCTGAATCATCACATAAAACAGAACAACTAGGGAGCACAACCAAATACACATGGACAGCATTTACCTCAAACCGCATAAGTTATCTACAAATCACAAAATATAAGCAGGTGGTGGAGGTAAACCGCCAACAGCCACAAGACCTGCGTGATGTCTGTGCTGTACGAGAGGAAGGAGTCAGGAGGGGACAGCAGGGCATCTGACAGACCTGAGACCAGGAGAGCCCCAGAGTAGCTAACAGGAGTGCACTGGAAATGACTGCTGGCTAATCTGAGCACAGCAGCTGAAACTGGGAGGGGTTTTACCCAGTTCAGTGCCAGGTGAGTGCAGGGGCTCTTGGTGGGTTCTGAAAAGAGCTGAGGCAGTCTGGGCCAGATTAACTCCTGAACCCGACGGCCAAAGCTCCCTTCCAGGCCCGGAGAAAGTGATGACAGTGGAGTCAAAACTGGGCAGGACAGTGGCAGGAGGCATGAGGGAACGAGAAAGTCCAGATAGAAGAGGGGAAGAGAAGAAGTAAAGGAAATCTCAGAAAGCAAGCCGACATGGTTTTAAACAACAAAAGAGGGAGTTCTGTCAAGTTAGTCAGATTTTCCTGAACTACTCCATTCTAAAGGTTCAGGAAAATTTAATTTTGCATAATGAGCAACAGAAAAGTATCGAGGTCCAAACCCATATAAAGTTATTGGGAGAATGAAAGAACACAGAGCAGAATAACATCCCTCCAATGAAAGCATGCCAGAAAGACAACTTGATAAAAGAGGTCAAAACTGAAGCATACTATTTCAAAATGAGCTTAAAATACAAAACTTTAAAATTCAAAAAGAAATGAAGAAAAAGATTTAAGAGAAAGTGTCAAATATTGGCAATAGGCAAGGAAGATTTAGCATGGATAGGAGTCGTCTTGATGAAGAAAAACAAAGCAAGGGAACAAAACAAATACTAAAAACAGTAATGCCAATTTTTTTTTTTCTGAAATATAACTACTTAAAACTACGTATTTGAATAGCACAACACATACCTGAGAATAGTGACCAAAAGTGATACAGTATAGTATGTTAACTGGACTTTAAAGGAAAAAGATCCTTTAGACATCTAAAAAGAGAAAGTGACTTTTAAGGGAAAGAAAATTAGATTATTCTCAGGCTATGTCAGAGAAAAAAACTTTATGTCAGAAAAAAAAAAAATGGAGCGCAGATGGTCCCCAACTTACAATGGTTCAACTTAAAATTTTGGGGCTTTACGACGGGGCAAAAGCAGTATGGGTTCAATGGAAACCATACTTCAGATTTTGAATTTTGATCTTTTCCTGGGCAGTGATATACAGTATGATACTCTCTTGTGATGCTGGCTCCCACTGGACAAAGATGGGAAAATTTGCACTTCAATAAGGATATTAATTACAGTAGGATGGAACTCATCAAATATGTTTAAATCCATGAGTTTATGATGATTTTTTAAAAATCTGGTCACCTTAGAAGGATGATAAGGAACTATTTCATTATCTGGAAAACAGACAAAGAATCAAGCATATGACTTTGAATCATATGAATTGTACCGTTGGGTAACCAAACAAGAGATGAGGAAAAAAATCTTTTTAAGAAAGTGTGACAGGACTTCCCTGGTGGTGCAGTGGTTAAGAATCCACCTGCCAATGCAGGGGACACGGCTTTGAGTTCTGGTCCGGGAAGATACCACATGCTGCAGAGCAACTAAGCCCGTGCACCACAACTACTGAGCCTGCGTTCTAGAGCCCACGAACCGCAACTACTGAGCCCACGTGCCACAACTACTGAAGCCCACGCGCCTGGAGCCCGTGCTCCGCAACAAGAGAAGCCACCGCAATGAGAAGCCCGCACACTGCAACGAAGAGTAGCCCCCGCTCGCCGCAACTAGAGAAAGCCCGTGCGCAGCAACAGAGACCTAATGCAGCCAAAAATAAATAAATAAAATAAATATATATATTTTTAAAGTGTGACACTGATAAATGAAAAAAAAATAAGATAATTATCATCTGGCAATCCCCAGTGAATTAATGGATCTAGGCATTCATATCAATGACTGTGGGCATCAAAAAAGATAAACAGCTAGACACTGTGGCCCTCCTGATGACACAGCACTCCACCACCTGTGGTCTCGCCACAGCAATTGAAGCTAATTCTCACCAAGCCTCTGGATCCAATTGCTGGCTTGCAGGAAATATAAAGGACAAAGGAACATTTTTGAACTGCGTCATGAATATGCCATCAGCAAAACCCAGATGAGAGAAACTCTACAACCTGGTTTCTTCGACAAATTGTAAGGAAAAGATAGAAGGGAGAATCTGTAGATTAAAAGCCCGATCACACTTTTAAACTATAGGGATGCACATTTGTATGAAAAAAATCTTTTTTTTTTTTTTAAAGTGCAAAGAAGTGATTACTGTAGAAGTCAGGTTGATGGCTACTTATGAGGGGAGGGAGGAGTTGTGATGGGGATGGAGCACATAGAAGGGGCTTCTAGGTTGGCTGCCAAAATTTCTGTTTCTTGACCCAGCTTGTGTTTACCTTCTAATAACTGTGTTTGTTTTGTGTGGTTTTCTGTTATTTGTCTTATTTTATAATAAAAAGGTGAAAAGCATTGATAGATTTGAAGCACAGTAGTTTTCCATGATAACTATTAGGTAAGCATTGTTAGTTGTTTTTTTTTTCCAACGTATATGTAGGGCAGTGATGTTATGACATTTTAACCAAAAACTTTACTCTCACAAGCTTGTAATAGTCTCTAAGGCTCTTATGTATAACACTGTAAACTAGAAAGTCACATGTTAAAAGCAACTGTACTTTTGTTTCAGTGTCTGCACAGTGGAATGGACATTATAAAAATGAGGTCACATGGACTCATTTGAAGTATATCACTGTGGGGAGTGTTGAGATATATATATACACACACACACAGCCCTTACCTCAGCGTTATGTTTAAAGAAAATATATGTATATATTAGTATATATAAGCATAACTGTTACATATAAATATGTCTGTGTACATAACATACATGTGTATGTGTATGTACATACATACACTTTTTTCATCTAGTTGATCTGATGAAAAATAAGTCTTCAAAAGATAGTTTTTTGTCAGTTGTACCTCAGTAAAGCTTAAAAAAAAAAAAAAAGAGTTTAGCAGCCTTAGACATTCACATGCATGGATTTCTTTGAGATATATTAAAGTCATTGTGTACTTTGATCTATAAATAACTTTTCTCTCTTGTTAATGTGGCTTAGGCTTAGGCATTAAATCCTAACTTTTGTGAGAGTGCAGTGCCTTTCTGGCTGGCCTGTCACTGACATGGCTCCTGACACGTTGAAGGTAGATGAGTGTTTGAGAAACCCACACAATGAGAGCTTTGCTGCCCTCACACTCCATAACCGAATGACATACTCCTCTCCTATCAGAATCTACAAAGACCTCGTCTGCTGTAAGCAGCTGAAATTCCTTACTGCTGAGCCTCTGAAGGGCCTTATATACAGAGAAGGCTGCCTGCACCCCTGGTCTACAAGACTGTACATTTTAGGTTCCATCATCACCGATTATATTCTTCAGTTCCTTCTCATCACCCCTTTTGCTCCTTCTAATGGTGGGTTGTTTAGGGACTGGCATTACTGTCGTATTTGCTTTAATGCATTTTAACCTGCTTAATGAAATTTCTAACCTCTCTTCCAGTATCTCTGCTGGAGGACGGTTCAGTCATCCCATTGTAATAGCAGCTGTTTAAAGGATTTGGAGTTTGTTTGGATTTGAAGGAATCAGATTTATACACTATTCTGTATCTCGCTCATTAGCTCTCAATGGCATAACAAGACTGAAAATTTAATTGCACTGTGGGGAAATCATGCATTAGGTTCATAGTATTTTGTGTGTACTATATAGATTTGCTGTTTTAGCAGGAATAAAAAGAAAATTAATTTTTTTTTACCTTGATGTTTAGAATGTCATCAGCAGCTAATAGCATGGTTTCATGTCCTAATACATGGATAAGTGTTTGCCCCTCAAGCCTGTTGCCTTTACTGTGATGTCATGTATGTCTACCCAAAGACACATGCAAGTGCCCTTGGTTGGGGGGTCGGGGCAATGCATATGTGTGGAAGGCAGCAAATGTGCTTGCCCATATCTCCAACACTGAAACTGGCTTGACAGGGTATATGAAAGCAAATTACATAGGCGGAGCCTGCTTTCTAGAATCCCAGGATATAGGGACTTATTTTGCCTTTTGTTTCGTTTTATTAGAGGTGGTTTGAAAATTGACACATTCCTCTTGATTTCAGCCCATTTAGTGAGTTTGTTAATCTGAGTCATTGTTTTCTCACCTCTAAAGGGGGATTAGAACACACCCCTCCTGCCTCACCCTTGTTTTTTGAGCTACTTGGATAGTTTTGCCCCGCTAGAAAGCACCTCAGCTTCCCCTCAGTGCCCCGTCCACCTTATGGTTATCTGAGGAAACGAACTTAAAAGCCAGACTTCTGTTGGAAATCATACCTCCCTATCATCTAGACTCTAGATTCTAGAGTAATCCAAATCACACTGCTTTCAGGTCCTGAATTTAGAAATCCAAGGTAAAATCATCTTCCTTAAACAGACGCCATTCATTTATTCAGGGAATAATTATTGAACACTTACTATATGCCAAAGATTCTTCTGGGCATTGAGGGTAAAGAGGTAAGCAAGATAGAATTCACATCCTGGAAAATATATAAACAGATAAATAAAAGATCAGATAGTGATAAGTGCTATGCAGGGACATATTATATTAAGGCAATGAGTTTAGAAAGAGATACTCAGGATTTCTGAGAAAAAAATAGCAGGAAAGAGGTTCTAGAACAGTCTGTCCAATGGCACTTTCTGTGATGAAGGAAATGTTCTATACTGCACTGTTCAATGCAGTAGCCACTAGCCACATGTGGTCATCAGGAACTTGAAATGTGACTAGTGCTACTGAGGAACTAATTTTAAATTTTATTTAATTTTAATCAATTTAAATAAATATAAATTTAAATAGGCACATGTGGCTAATGGTTACCATATTGGACAAGCATGATTTGAGAGCTACATTTTGGACTTAGGTGTCTATACTTGTACACTGAATGGGAGGAATATGCAGCATTATCTTGACTTTTTAACATGAAGAAGCAAACGCATTCTCACCGTATCATCTTGGTAGAATAGATTCGTGACTAGGCTTCAATGTATGAATGCTTTGTTGGAAAGATACAAGCAACCTAATAAGGGAACTAACGAGAAGCAATGGATGGTCACAAAAAGATGTTAGAATGGCACCCACAAACTGAGGGCTAAAGGCTCTGAGCAGTATTAAAAGCTAGAAAGACAGAAAATCATTGCAGGGACTTCCGTGATGGTCCAGTGGTAAAGAATCCACCTTCCAATGCAGGGGACACGGGTTCGATCCCTGGTTGGGGAACTAAGATCCCACATGCCGCAGGGCAATTAATCCCGCGTGCCACAACTACTGAGCCTGTGCACTGCAAACTACAGAGCCCACATGCTCTGGAGCCTGTGTGCCGCAACTAGAGAGAAAACCCGCATGCCACAACAAGAGAGAAGCCTGCGCACAACAACGAAGAGCCCACACGCCCCAACGAAAGATCCCATGTGCCACAACTAAGACCAGACGCAGCCATAAAAATTAAATATTTTTTAAAAAAATGATTGCATGGCAATGTGTGCCATAGGCCCCTCTGCCAGTTAGGAAATAACAGCCCTTATTGCTTAAAAGAAATTACAAAGCCGGCAGAAGGGCAAATAGAATAATAAAGGGCTTGTGCTATTAAGACATTTGCTGCGGTTTTACCCCACTGAGACCGGAGCACCTGATCAACTTTGATCCCGCCCTAATGATTGTTTTCTCCCAGAAGGTAGAGGAAAGTAAAGAGAGGAATGACCTGATGCTGACCATCATCTGCAAATAAGGCTGTTGGTCAGGGTCTTCCATAAGGGCCTCTTCAGCTGTAATAGTCTTTGGATTCTGTCACTCAGTCATGAACCAACAGAACCATTTGCTGATGTGAAAACAGCAACTTGGGAAAACTTGGGAGTTTGTGGTAGCAACAGAAGGGATCACCAGGAAGGGAAATATATCCTGTGATTAGAACCATTACTAAATTTTCTGGAAAAGCCAAATGGTGTGCCAAAATGCTCATCATAGAAAAAGTATAAGGTTTTAATATATTGGAAAAGTATCACATGTATAAAATTATTGAAATAATACAAGTATTATCTAGTTCTTCTATCACCAACCACAAATCGTCATATCATTACTAAATCCAGAAGACATTTCAGTCTGACCAATTAAATATTTTCTTGTCAAACCAACATATGCTTATTGGGTACTGAATATGTATAAGTCAGAAATACCCTCAACGGGAATTGAACTTTTAAAGGAACTCAAACTTTTGTTATGCATCCAAGTGTAAGATACCATTATTATAGGACATGGTCATATTATAACCAAACGAATAATAACACATTTAAGAAAGAGCATAAAAGGGCACCAATAAGGATCTTCTTCAAAAACATGTAGTGTGTCTAATGAATTTCTGCCTAAAGTGTTTCTCTTCTGTGAATGGGAACTGCAGTTAAGGCTAAGTGTCATCAGTCCTTGGTGTTTGAGTACACTGAGCAGCCCATAAATGAACTAAAGAAGACTGCAACGTTCCTTGAGAGGAAATACAGAGACTTCCTTGAAGATGGGACTAGGTTTTGTAGATAAAAAGAAATGAGCCTGCAAATTTGTAATTATAATAATTCATCTCCAAAAAGACTACTAGCATTTGAATTAAGGGCAATAAGTCTTATCCCTTTGAGGACTGTGGGGAGAAGCTGAAAACAAAAATTCTGTTTATGGACAGGAGAGAAATGTCGAACGTTTTTTTCCACCATGAAAGTGCAATAATAAGCCATCTCTTTCTACTGGAATGAATAAAAGAAAGTAGTCTTACAATTTCCACATCATTTAGTGCTTAAACACTGGTCTTTTCACCCAGAAACAAATGCCATCTAAGCTAATAAAAAGACTATTACATGTAGTGTTGGAAGTGTTATTGGGGTTACCTCCATCTCTTTCCAGTGCCCCTCAGAGATAAGGTGCCCACCAGCAGCCCCTTGTGAGGGTCTTGGATGTTTTTATATTTCTTCCTTGCCTTGCATAAGCCAATGGGGAAATCAAGTGTGAGGACATTAGGAAATGTAATATTGCTACTCATGTCTTTATAGTTAAGTGTTAAATGATGCCTGCTCAGTGTAGGATTAGTGGTAGTGTATCATTTAAGAAGAAAGTTTCTACTTAAAAATGTTCAGTGCTGTTGACTGACCACAAATAAGATTTTATTTAGCATTTTAGATTACAGTTTGGTCTCCTTAGACCAAAGACTCTCAAACTGTAGCGAGTAGCAAAATCAACACCACGGTGAGGTGGTGTTGAAGCCCTAAACCCACCTGCCGCTCAGTCTGATACCATTTAAGGCTGATGTTGACATTTCACATTTAGAGTGTTTGTAATGGTTTTTCATTACTCCACGGGGCATTGAAGCAGTTTACTGAGAAGTAGGGTGAGGACTCCTGATTGATTTACTGGTAAGAAACCCCAGGCAGTGGGTGGCAGTGGCTGGTCTGTGGCCCTATTCATGGTTGTCCCAGCCCTGCTGCTGTTCTCCCTACAGCCTGCCCACCTGTGTATTCAGCTGAGCTGCTGAAGGACAAAACAATGACTTGATGACTTGGATTCTCCTTTTCTCAGCTGCATTAAGGTTTAGTTCCCAGATGGTATCTCTCTGGTGTGATGCCTGCCGGAAAGCTCTTGGTTAATGCACACAGGGTTGCAGGCAAAGGTCTGGCTTAAAGCACAGAAACCATTAGTCCCATTTTTAAATTGACTTTAAATGTCTCATCTGTGAAATGGAGGGTGTAAGACACTAGACAGGTGTGGATGGTGGGGTTCAGGAGTTGCTGTGGCCGGCACTTTGATGACAATCTCTAAAACCACTAATGAAGCCTCCTTTTTAAGTGTTCAGGTTAAAATGGTTTGACCCTGAATATTAACAACCGTTAAAGAATTCTAGCATCTTGCTTTGAATTATGTACATGACTGAAGAGTTGCTATGATTTTGTGAGGGAAAATTGAGAAGAAGAGTTCATATATTAATCATCCCAACCATTTGTCATTATAACGTTACTTTTGTATTTTGAAGAAAAGCACTGCTGCCAAGCTGGAATTCAAATTGACTCAGCTCAGGATTCTTTCACCTGGGTCTTTTTTTTTTTTTTTTTAAACTTCGAGTAAATCACTAACCTTTGGTTTTTATTTATTTAAATAAGGGTGTAGTCTAAGATCATGTGAAATTATTAGAGTGCTTTGGAAAAATGAGAGTATTTCATAAGCCATTTACCAAATTTGAGTTTAAATATATTACCCCAAGGTCAAAACAATTGAGGTTGACTTACAGAAAGAATATTCCACCTTTAGTTGTATTTTATTTCACAGCGATTTTAAGCAGAGTCTCCAGCCAAGGCAGGATGTGTTAGTTTTCTAAAGGCAAAGTACAGGGAGCTACCTTGACTGTTTTCTAGGAGAGTAAGAAAGACCTAAGTGTAATTGTAATGCATCCTATGAGGATGGAGGGTTTTACTGGACAACTCTTGTCTCCCTTTGTGTGTCGCTCACTGCACCATCCTAGTGTCCCACAAAATGTTGATGTTGCAAGTACAGTCCTAGCTGGGTCTGAGGTTCAGTTCTGCTTCTGACTGCAGGGAATGCCCCCCAGCTCCAGGGGTCCCAGCTAACCAAACAGCCAGGCGTCCAGGATGCCTTTCTGTTCCTCTGATATGATGTACATGAGCAAGACTGAGGTCCCAGCCCAGCAGAATAGATTCTCCAGATCTTTTCTCTTTGTGGTCTTGGTACCCTGATGTGGAGAACCAACCCCCACTGCTCCGCAGGGCCAGCCCTGGGCTAAGTGGTGGAGGGTGCTGTCGTTGTACCCCCAGTCCCCCACAAGGGGTAGCATACCATCCTCGCCTACCCACGGCCTGCCTCTTCTTGACCTTCCACACACACGCACTCTGCAGCATGCCTGACTTGGTGGTTGATTCATCCTTAGAGGGCCTGCCCCCTGCCAAGGAGGTAATCACTAGCAGGTGCTCACACAGCGATGAGTTAAGCGTGTGTCAGGCACCCAGCTGCATTTTGACAAGGCCTTTTTTGGAGACAGCGCCTTCCCCAAGCGTGGATGGAAATTTCAGGCACTATGGCAGTCTAGGTGGGGTGGGAATGGAGGGATATTTTTGAATAGAGAGGTTCTTGGGTGCTTTTCAAATCACCCCAGAAAGGAAGGAAGCTGCCTATTACAGATTTATAGTCTCTCATCCAAAAAATCTGAAGCCAGATGTGTTTCAGAATTCAGAATTTTGGGGGTGTTAGCATATACCTTATAAGAACATCCCCAGTGTGATCTGAGGCTGATAAATAAACACATTAATATTCACATGAAGCGGGCCGAGTATTGTATGTTGTACCACCAGATGAGTTTCAATTGGGTCAGGATTTGCTGGCAAAATAACGTTTGGTTATTACAGCTTTTAGCATTTCAGAATTGCAGCCAAGGAATTATGCACCGGTAATTGTTAACAATAGTACACTTTTATTGAGCACTAATAGTGTGCCAGGCACTATGCTAAGGGAACACTTTACAGATATAAACTCATTTACTCCTGCCATCAACCTATGAGGTAGGAATTATTAGTATCCGCTACTTCACTGATTCCTGCTAATAAGTCCTACTTAAGAAAACTATTGAGTACATACCAGGTACCAAGGAAAGAGAGCAAAAAGTCTGTACAGCCCCTACCTCAGGTTACTTCAGTCATGTGAGGGAGGCAGATGGGCACACAGACATGGGTGTGCCCAGGGCTGCGGGAACAGAGGACGGGTGCCCATCCAGCCTGCATGCCGGGGAAGGCTCCCTGGGCAAGTGCTGGTCCTGCTCTTTCAGGCAGAGGAGGAAGCCAACCGAGAGGGAACAGGGAGGTCACTACCACCACTTGTTACTACTAAGTTCACTCGTTCAAGGTCAGTGGCTCTCAAGTGCTTTTTAGGTCAAGGTCCCTATGCTCCTTTATTTTCTTTAATGTAGCTCTGTCCTCACTTCTCTTCTATAGAACACCCATCTCAGCTTTCTCCCAAGACAACATCTATGAAGTTCAGCCTCCACAAGTAGACAGAAAATCTACAGAGATCTTCCAAGCCCACATCCAGGCCAGTCAAGGTATCATGCAGCCCCTGGGGAAGGAAGACACCTCCATGTACCGAGAATACATCAGAAACCGCTACCTGTGAAGAGACAGCACGTCCCCAGGGTGGCCCAGAGGGGGACCAACAAAGTCCCATTTACTTATGCTCTAACTTGTTTGTCTCATCTTAAAAAGGTAATTTCCCATCAGTCCTTTACATCAGAAGGCTTTTACTCTTTTTGTAACTGGGGAATTACAAATCATTGGTAATAAAGAAATGACTGAATATTTTGCTGTCGTTGCCTTTATTTTAGAAATACTTTGCTTAGAAATGTGGTTAATCTAGTATCACACCATTACATTAAGATGTTAACAGGTATTTATTGAGGACTGGCTGTATGCCAGGCCCTATGGTAGAGTCTGGGAATATCATAGTTAGCAAAACGGGCCAAAATTTTCCTCCTGTGTGAAACGAAGGCAGAGTATTTTTCTTTGTAGTTAACATTTTTAAAAATTTATTCTGATGGTTATGTTAACTTTGTGTCTTGATTTAAAAAATGTGTTATTTTGAAAGCCCTCGTTCTTAGGAAATAAACACTGAAATATTTACAGATAAAGAGACAAGATGTCAACAAAATGCTCTCCAGTGGTTCAGGAAAAAAGAACACATGATAAAGCAAATGCAGCAAAATATTAATAAATGGTAAATCTGGAAAATAGTAAACAGAAGTTCTTTGAACTTCTGTGAATATAAAATTATATCAAAATAAAACATTAGGGCTTCCCTGGTGGCGCAGTGGTTGAGAATCCGCCTGCCAATGCAGGGGACACGGGTTCGAGCCCTGGTCTGGGAAGATCCCACATGCCACGGAGCAACTAGGCCCGTGAGCCACAACTACTGAGCCTGCGCGTCTGGAGCCTGTGCTCCGCAACAAGAGAGGCCGCGATAGTGAGAGGCCCGCACACCGCGATGAGGAGTGGCCCCCGCTCGCCGCAACTGGAGAGAGCCCTCACACAGAAACGAAGACCCAACACAGTCAAAAATAAATAAATAAATAAATAAAAATTAAAAATAAATAAATAAATAAAACATTAAAAATGTATTACTCTGCATAGCTTTTGTGGTGAGCAGTTGCATTACATAATTTGATATTTGATGTCTAGTCAGGGTTGACATGCCATGTATACATATGGTTTGCTCTCCACATAGCCAAATATAATGTGGACAACTTCCTGCATTTTCTGACAGTTTTACACAAATGATTTGATCTTATTATGTCTATGCTTTTTATTTTTTTAATAAAACAAGTTGTCTCAGTTTTCCCTTCTCACAAATAAAACAGAGAAGAAAAACAAGCCATCTAAAGGGAGATGAAAATTGATCAGCCTAAATTAAGTGACCTTTAAGGTATCACAAATCCCGAGATTCTGGGATTCTATGCAGTGTTCTGTGTTGCAGATAAAATTCACAGATGGTTTTGATCGATGCCATCGTAAAATCAGGATTAAAGAATGATGAAATAATTGGTAACAGGAGTTTCGGTTGGCACAGTTTGGATATTGTTGGGCTGCACCCCGCAGGCCTGCAAGGCCTGTATAGGCCCAGCTTCAAGACTGAAGAAAGAGCCTGGAGTCAGCGACAGAGACGTCAATGATTTCATGGATAGGGGGAGCTTACACGTCTGAAGCAAGGTCCCGGAGTGACACCCCACCCTGTGGGGCTGAGGGCAGGTGGGACGTGGTGGCTGTCTTTGCTCCCAGGGAGGGGTTTGTTAACCAGATATAGGGGGAATTGATGTCACGTGGCTCATCGGTTACCGAGAAACGAGCAGAGGGGCAGGCCCCTCACGACCCCTTTGATAAGCTATCAGGTGGAGCTGTCCTGATCTAAAGACTAGAACAGTCGCCGGCTGCAGGGTTCGGGGGGCGAGTATGTAGAAAGGGCAGTCATGTGAGTAGGGGGTAGGTGAGACAGGCGCTGGTGGAGCAGAGGATGTACAGAGAGCAAGAGATCAGCCACCTTGGGCGGCCCGCTCGTACGCTCCCCCTCTGCATACCCTGCACAACCCTAACAATCTTGGTCCAGCCCTCTTCTGTAACATTCCTGGGGTCAGGTATGTGGCAGGGGTGGGGGAGGTGGCGGGGGGGTGCCTGCAACCAGATACCACGATACAGTACAGACAGCGGCCACCAAAGAGAATCGAAAGCAAGATAGTACCTAGTATGCTAAGAACAGCCATTCGCCAGGGTGTGGGCAAATTTTGGAGCCAAGGGCTCACCAGGTCAATGGAGAGGGAGTCAGTGTAGCTGCGCCCTGTCCAGTTACCAGGAAGGCAAGGCCACCCCTGGCTTTCACAGACCCAGACCCACCCTCATGGGGAGGGGAAGGCCCAGCTCTAAAACATTCCGGTGGCCTAGCCGGGAGTCAGCACAGTTACAAGTGTGCCACCCCATGTTATGTTCAGTGCCACTAGGGGTGGACCCATTAGGTCTTTCCAAACAAAAAATAATCCCACTAGTCGGACTTATGTGTCCAGAAGCCAGCCTATTCCACTCCACACTGCACAGTCCAGGGAGGCTCACGGGCAGTCACTGGTAAAACGTCTGATTCGTGGTATGGTTAACATTTACCGACAGGGGTCTTTCTGACGTACTGGTGTGCGGGACGGGAAGATGGTCAGTCTTCCCCCCCCATTGTCAGTCATCCCCACACGGTTGCATTAGCTGGGTCAATTTTTCATGGAAGTCCAGGGGAAGACAACAACAGTATCTCACTGTAGACCCAGCAATTAGACTCATTTCACAGTGAGGCCATTGTTGATGCTCAGTCCTTGAGTAGACTTCCTCTGCTCAGGGCGAAATGTAAGCCATCTAACACACAGGGGAGATCATGACAATTAAGCAATATACAAACAGTAACTGCATTCTGAGCGCCTGTGGTTTCTGTCCTGGTCTGCAATACAGTTCAGAAAACTGAGGTTTTCAGTAATACAGGAATGAGTCTAAAATCATGTTCACAATAACCACCTAGTTTTACCTTTGTTGTAAGAACCACAGCTACTCCATTTTGACTTTCAAATGCATTCCCCTCCTCAGTGGCCAAAGTAGATGCGCAACGCACGTTCAATAAGCCACAAAACAGGCCACTGTGGTCAGTAAAGTTTAAGTTAAACCATGTGTAAACCAGAATGATTTCCCCATACCTCCACATGTGAAGATTTTTCCATAATTTCCCCTTTTGATTGCAGAACTTTCGATAGCCCAAAGTACATATCCCACAAAGCCAGGGTGAATGCTGCCTGCCTGCCCTAGGTCCAGATCATGTACCTTTGTGTTAGACCTCCTTTATAGTTGCCTAGTTATCCACGTTGGGGAAAAACTGATGAGATATCATGAACAAGCTCAGAGGTAGTTGATGCGGAATTAGAGGCTATACATTTTACCAATTATTGAATTGTCACACAAGCAGACTTAAAGCAAGCAGTTTACACATCATGAGTAGTTATACTCTGTAATAACTAGATAATTTTCTTTTCCTCCTTAACATCAGGACAAAAATGTGGCTAATGCAATAACTTTCATAAATCTAGACCTCAATTAGCAGAACTAGAATTTAACATCCACTGAAACATAATATTTTTCTCTCTAAAACTACCCTTATTTCCACCAAACACTATCAAATCAAGACTAATTTGCTTGCAAAATAAGTCTGGTCAATTGACCACACAGGCTCCTCCAAACTGGCTGTGGTGGAACTCCTCAGAAGGAGTCTCAGACCGAATTCCCAAAAGGCTTCTCAAAGCCAGGAAAGCCATGCCAAAGGCCTGCCATCAGACTCCACTCAGTGGATTTCTCTCTTCTAGAGGTCCCCAAAACACCGAGATTCCTGCACATGCCAGGAGACAGTCTTTCCCATTCACCTGATTAGGCTGCTCAGAACTACGAGTCTCCAGTTTCTGGAGGGATCAGGCAGAGAGAAAAGAAATACGTTTCAATTCTACCCACAGGTGTAGTTTACCAAATTGCTGTAAGTCATAACTAACTTGAGGGGAAGGGTTTCCCTATATCTAGAAAAGAGATCAATCCAGTAATATTCCAGACAAAACCCATAAAAATTATAACGATATTCACCAGTTCACTCAGTAACCAATCCTTTCATTAACTTTTTATGAAGCTATCAGGTTTTCCATTAGGATTCTCTCATTTCTTAGCCAGTTCAGCGGTATAATCTGAAATTTATCAGAGACCTCTACTTGTCAAAAAGTTCTTATGAACTTTCTTGAAGATGAAGCGCTTTTTGCAAAAGCATCAGAGTACAATAACTGTCTATAAACGACAAAAGACTTAAAAAGGCATGGTTAAACACCCGATTACAATGTAATTGATAAAGAAACTTTATTACAGTAACTAGAATTATAACTGATTGTAATCTTAACCCTGAAAAGCCTTAATCTCTGGCAAAAACCAAGAAGCAAGTAATTGTGAACTGTTTGTCATACCCACATTTCCTGATTGCAAAACTTATGCCTTAGTCTTCCTCTCCAAAGAAGGCAAAAGTAGGTAAACTTAGACCCACCCAGCAATTAATGTTCCAATACTTTATCCTATTTGAAATGACCCAGATAGTTAATGAATTCTCTTCATTTAACTTAGTTTAGTTTTAAGTTACCCAAATCTGGAGAGACTAGTTTAGACAGACATTCCCAAAACATGAGTATTCCTATAGAGTTTACCTAAAGGCTCTTAGCTCATTTACATTTGCTTTAAATTTCATCATATTAAGTTATTTTCCTTGCTGACAAATTCGCAACAGATATAAGGTCTTACTTGACCTCTAGTAAACCTAGGTACAAGAACAATATTATACTTATTCATAACTCTAAAGACAAGTCTATATTAATGAAACCAACAAGCTTAAACTAGTTTCAATACCAGGTATCCATTCAGTACTGAATATTTCCCAGATCACGTGCACCTGAAATTCATTATGGCTAGTTTCCTTTATATCTCTGAGAATTTATGTAAGTGCTTATTTTCTTTTAAGCCAAATAAATAGAGCTCATCCACAAACCAGTCTTGGCGATGCCATTTGGAGGCAGAGACACATCATATTTATAAGGTACACATGGACATATATATACCTATATAGACAGATCTCACAGTTTTCCTTCTAGCATTTAAAATGGTCTCTTTTTTTTTTTTCTCTTCACTCTCAGGGATCAGGTGATTAAAGTTCCTGAGAGCCCAGATAGATCATTTACATCTCAAAGGCACAAGAAATATCAATTCCTTCTAGAAAGCTCACTTCCTCTAAGGGCATATGAAAAAACCAGTTTTAGAATGTCAAAAGAGTCCCGTCTTAGACATTTTCAGGGATATTTTCCCCTAAATAGCCAATTCAGTTTAAACAAATGACAGTAATAGACAATAATACGTATCATTCACTCACATTCACATGCCTCACTTTCAGAGGAACATGAATCAGCATTCAAGTTAACCTTCACCTCAGCTGTTAGCTCAGCCTCTGTGGCTTTTCTTAATATAAAATGCAATAGCCAACCCACAGCTTGCAGCCACCATCTTATTGTCTAACCTTTTTCCCCACTGTAGTTGTTGCCAGAGCTGCTCCAGGTCTTTGCTCAAAACCCATCAACCCCCCTCCCCACCTTTAGCAGGAGTGTCCTTGTTCACAACCCTCCAATCCCCGCTTTAGCAAAACTGTCCTCACTCAAAACCTGCCAGCCCCCCTCCTCACCTTCAGCAGGAGTTAACATAAATCTTTAAGTTAAAGGGTCCAGAGATAAGGAAGCTACAAATAAAAAAACCCAGATGGAATCAGCTGAGACCAAGATAGCAATGAATCTGACTTCCAACAGACACTGAGTCTCATTATATGTTGATTTTACTACATTAGCGTATTAAATGACATCTACCAGAGACCATGACTGGACATTAAGGACCAAAAAAGGATAAAAAGGAGGTGGTACCCCACTCCTTCAGAAAGAGCCCTGCCCCCTCCCTGGTAGACTAATGCATATGCCTCTCCTTTATTAGCCTCACTCCTCCCTCCCTTTGTATTTACTCTTTAAAATTAAATAATTTTCGCCAGGTGGGTGAGAAGTTGATCTGTGAACTAACTTCTGCTTCTCCATTCTTTGGCCACTGAATAAAGCTTGTGCTGTGTGGATCTCAGCTTCAGATTTGTTATTCACCTATTCGAACCCAAACAGAAAAAGAACCCTCCCTTGCCAAGACAGAGAGCCTCAGCTGGGCTAGAGCTCAAGCAGGGTCCATACAACTTAATTTGGTAAGAAATGTTGGTGCCCAACGTGGGGCCCATTCCATCAGGTAACTCAGGGCTTACTCGCCGACTCAGGGCCAACAAAACTGGCTAAATAACTGGGCAGTTGGCCCCAATTCGCGACCTCTGGGCCAGTGAGGGCTCCTAAATTTAGCCTGAGATCAAAAAGCAGCCAAGGATCAAGTGGAGTGCTCCCCAGGTAAAAACCCCCTCCCCCAGCACATCTATAGCAAGGATGCTTGCTACCGATTGAGGTAGTGTCCAAGGGACACCCGACACAGGGGGCCCTGATCACACTTCGGCCGATAAAGCCAAGATTGGTTGTAGGGATTAGCTGGCTCAGGGAAAGCATCTTGGCCATCTGGTTGGAGCCAGACCTCTGTCCAGAGGACTGGACTGGGTGGTTGGTTGTCTAAATTGAGCCAGTCCTCTGGCGACGGGCGAGGTGACATTATACAACTGGTCACCTGGTTGTACCAGTTCCCGGTAAGGGGACTGCACTGGACATGAAGCCCTCCAGAGGGCATCATGCAGTAAGAATATCTCTTTGTTTTGTGTGTGTGACTTAAGCCCTAGTCTCTGTTTTTGATGCAAGTGAATCTTCAATCTCTGTTCTATGTGGTTTTGTTTGTCCTAATGCTCTTGGCAATACTTGCTGCATCTGTGGGCACAGGCTGGGCACTTAAAGGCTACTAGGAGACTCACCACCAAAAAGACTCCTGTGAAAGTATAAATTGGTCATGGACCAGGGTAGATGATCACGAGGCACTCTGCTGGCCAGAAGCAAATGTCCGTGTAAGTAGGCACACTGTAAAACACTCACAGCCCCAACCCCTGAGGTGTTCCCACCTCTAGGGTATAGTAAAAAATGCAAGAGCATGTCTTCTGTGTTGGTTCATCTTGCCCTAACTTACCATCCCCAGGCAGGGTATATGTCTCTGTCAGATAGGTCTCTCCACACTACCCTTCATCACAGATGCCTAGGGATCCCTCCTCTGAGACACAGACCCTTTAAAAATCCTTGTTTTTGCTAGATTTCAGGAAAATCACTTTGCCTGGCTGAGGAAGGAAGAAGAGGACCCCCGCATTGTCCAAAGTCCTTGGATCCTTGTAGCTGAGAGTGTAGAGAACTGGACACATGCCAAATGTGCATTCAGTCTCCCTACCCGATTACCCGTAACTGAGCAGGGACAAGCCCTTTTTGAACAAGCCTCCTTGACTGCTGGAGAGGCTCTCTGGGCAATTTATCTGATTAGAGAACCCTTATTTCCCACTCACCCTTCACCCTATCTCTGGGGGCTGCTCGCTGAAAGCACTCACCCACATCAGGTATCTCCTCCAGCCCCACGGTGGGTCTGGGAACATCTAGTTGCTGACTAAAGAGGGGACTTTATAACTAAGGCCCTTTTAGACAGCGTCTCCCCTTTCAGCCCCTGTGAAGATTTGGTTTAGATTTCAGTGAGAGCGTCTAGACAGCTTGGTGTGGGCCAGACCTTGTGGGATCCGCATTGCCACCAACCCTAGGAAGAGACCACTGAGAATTGGAAACAGACTAAAAATAACGACTCCCCAGTATGGGTAACCAAGTCTCTATCCTGGCAAAATAGCCACTAGGGTGCATTCTCTGTAACTGGAAATTATTCAAGTACCACCCACTAACAAAGAGACAGCTTATTTTCTTTTGTAGCACCATATGGCCCCGACATAAATTGGCGGATAGAGAAAGCTGGCCAACTAACAGCTCTCTAAACTCTAAAATGGACCTCTATTGCCAGTGTTTTAAAAAAATGGGATGATCAACACCTGTTTATGATAAAAAGTCTCCAGAAAGTGGGCTTAGAGGGAACCTACCTCAACATAATAAAGGCCATGTATGACAAAACTACAGCTAACGTCATACTCGGTGAAATGCTGAAAGCATTTCACCTTAGATCAGGAACAAGACAAGGATGTCCACTGTTACCACTTCTACTCAACACAGCATTGGAAATCCTAGCTACAGCTATCAGAGAAGAAAAAGAAATAAAAGGAATCCAAGTTGGAAAAGAAGTAAAACTGTCACTGCTTGCAGATGACATGATACTATACATAGAAAATCCTAAAGATGCTACCGGAAAACTACTAGATCTCATCAATGAATTTGGTAAAGTTGCAGGATACAAAGTTAATACACAGAAACCTCTTGCATTCCTATACACTAACAACGAAAGATCAGAGAGAGAGATTAAGGAAACAATCCCATTTACCATCACATCAAAAATAATAAAATACCTAGGAATAAACCTACATAAGGAGGCAAAAAACCTGTACTCAGAAAATGATAAGATATTGATAAAGAAATCAAAGATGACACAAACAGATGGAGACATATACCATGTTCTTGGATTGGAAGAATCAATACTGTGAAAATGACTATACTACCCAAAGCAATCTACAGATTCAATGCAATCCCTAACAATTACCAAGGGCATTTTTCACAGAATCAGAACAAAAAACTTTACAATTTGTTTGGAAACATAAAAGACCCCAGAGAGCCAAAGCAATCTTGAGAAAGAAGAACAGAGCTGGAGGAATCAAGCTCCCTGACTTCAGACTATACTACAAAACTACAGTAATCAAAACAGCATGGTGCTGGCACAAAAACAGAAATATAGATCAGTGGAATAGGATAGAAAGTCCAGAGATAAACCCACACACCCATGGCCACCTAATCTATGACAAAGCCAAGAATATACTACAATGGAGAAAAGACAGTCTCTTCAATAAGTGGTGCTGGGAAAACTGGACAACTACATGTAAAAGAATGAAATTAGAACACTCTCTAACACCATATACAAAAATAAACTCAAAATGTTTTAAAGACCTAAATGTAAGGCTGGATACTATAAAACTCTTAGAGGAAAACATAGGCAGAACACTCTGACATAAATCACAACAAGATCTTTTTCAATCCACTGCCTAGAGTAATGAAAATAAAAACAAACAAATGGGACCTAATTGAACTGCAAAGCTTTTTCACAGCAAAGAAAACCATAAACAAAAAGACAAGCCTCAGAATGGGAGAAAACATTTGCAAATCTAGCAACTGACAAGGGATTAATCTCCAAAACAGACAAACAGCACATTCAGCTCAATATCAAAAAAACAACCCAATCAAAAAATGGGCAGAAGACCTAAATAGACATTTCTCCAAAGAAGACATACAGATGGCTAAAAAAAAAAACACATGAAGATGCTCAATATCACTAATCATTAGAGAAATGCAAATCAAAACTACAATGAGGTATCACCTCACACCAGTCAGAATGGCCATCATCAAAAAATCTACGAACAATAAATACTGGAGAGGGTGTGGAGAAAAGGGAACCCTCCTACACTGTTGGTGGGAATGTAGATTGGTGCAGCCACTATGGAGAACAGTATGGAGGTTCCTTAAAAAACTAAAAATAGAGCTACAATATGACCCAGCAATCCCACTTCTGGGCATATATCCAGAGAAAACCATATAATTCAAAAGGATGCATGCACCCTGATGTTCATTGCAGCACTATTTACAATAGCCAGGACATGGAAGTAAACTAAATGTCCATAGACAGAGCAATGGATAAAGAAGATGTGGTACATATATACAATGGAATATTACTCAGCCATAGAAAGGAACAAAATAATGCCATTTGCAGCAACATGGATGGACCTAGAGACTGTCATTCAGAGTGAAGTCAGAGAGAGAGAAAGACAAATATCGTATAATATCGCTTATATGTGGAATCTAGAAAAATGGTACAGATGCACTCATTTGCAAAGCAGAAATAGAGTCACAGATGTAGAAAACAAACTTATGATTACCAAGGGGGGCAAGGGGCGTGGGATGAATTGGGAAATTGGGATTGACATAGATACACTATTTTATATAAAATAGATAACTAATGAGAACCTACTGTATAGCACAGGGAACTCTACTCAGTGCTCTGTGGTGACCTAAATGGGAAGGAAATCTAAAAAAGAGTGGATATATGTATAACTGATCCACTTTGCTGTACAGCAGAAACTAACACAACATTGTAAAACAATTATACTCCAATAAAAATTAATTAAAAAAATTTTTTAATTAAATAAAATAGGATGAGATCCCCTATGTCCAATTTTTCATGGCACTTAGCCAAAACAAGGGCCTCCATAAAAATTGTGAGGCTAGCTCAAATATCACTCTCCCATCATTGGAATCTCAGCTTGAGGATCCTCTTGACTTCCTCCCTCTGCCAAGGATAGCTGCCTCACCTTCCAACAGTTCACCCAAGACTCCTGAGTCATCTACATCTACCCCTACCTCTCCTGAATCCCCAACGTCCTCCACTCCCTCAAATTCACCACTTTCCTCCCTTGTGCCCCCTCCTCCTCCCAACAGGTGAGCCCCCCTCCCCGACTCTCCCACCTTCATCTCTCAGTGGGCCTCCCTCAGGGACTAGTCCAATGCACACCCACAGCAGCGCTCAGTACCAGCCCCCTGGAATAAATAAGCTATCCCCCTTCAGGAGGTCCCCAATGGAGAGGGCAGATTCACCACCATTTATATACCCTTATCTTCTTCAGATCTATACAACTGGAAGGATCGATCCAAGGGTTTACAGGAAGACCCTGAGGGAGTCCTTAATTTAGTCCAGGGAATATCCCACTCATTTCCCCACTTGAGCAGATGTCCAAACCCTCCTAAGCATCTTATACTCTGGGGAAGAAAAGGCACTGATTATAACTGATGCAAGGGAGGAAGCTGATAAGGCCGATCAAAATAATGTGGGGCATGCTGTATACCAGCCTGGAGTCCAGGCCATTCCTGACACGGACCCTGGGTGGGACCATCAAGAGCAAAGCGGTCAGCAGCACCTCACACATTTCAGGGATTTGATTCTTAAGGGCATTCAATCAGCGGGAAAGAAACCCATAAACTGGAGTAGGGTTCAGGGAGTCATCCAGGGATGGAAGGAAAATCCCTCGGCCTTTCTTGAGTGCCTAAGAGAGTGCCTCTGAGCTACACAATGTAAAGCTGGAGTCAGGGGAAGGGCAGGCCATTTTAAGTCCCATTTCATTTCCCAGAGCACCCCAGACATTAAGAGAAAATTACAAAAGTTGGAGATAGAGCCCACCACGTCCACTTCCCAGCTGGCAGAATCAGCATCTTGGGTGTTCAACAACCGGGATCCAGAGGCTGATGCAAAGGGAGATACACGAGAGCAACGAACTGTCAGTTATCTGGCCTTAGTGATTCAGGGTCAGTGGACCTCCCAAGGATGACGTCCCCTTCCCCAAAGGACCCTGTGATGTCTGCGAGTTGCCCCAGGTTTTGAAGACCATACGCACAAGGGAGAGAATGGCTTCAAGCCAATCAGTGGGCACACTGCATGGAGGAGGGCCAATGGAAGGGGAATGCCCCAAATGTCTCAGAAGGATACTAAGTGGACCACCATGTCCTGGTCCATCCTCACTAGTAGCACACATAAAAGAAGAGGAGGACTGAAGGGCCCGGGATCTCCTCAGAGTGCCCTGGAAATTACCCCCGAGGAGCCCTGGCTGACCCTGACTTAGTGGGTAAAAAGTTTGACTTTATAGTTGACACAGGGGCCACCTACTCGGTCTTGAATACCCGACAAGGCAAAATGACCAAAGATAAATGTAAGATAATGGGAGTGGAAGGGAAGCCACAGGAACACAATTTTATAGAGCCCCTTGAGTGTGATTTGGAAGGGAAAATGTTATCTTACTCTTTCTTATGTGTCTCGGAATGCCCAATGCCTCTAATAGGAAGAGACTTACTATATAAATTAGGAGCTACAATTTATCTCAGAGACAAAAACCTTACCATTGAAATACCTAGAACTCCCTGCCATTCTGTAGCTCTAGCGCTACTGCCCTCTACCAAGAATAATGGCTCAATTAACCTTGGGGAGATTAAAACCTCCATTTGGGCCCATGACACCACACTGTGGACAGAGCCAGGAGAGCACCAGTAATTGTAGTCAAACTGGGACCTGGCTACAATCACCCAAATAAAAGACAATACCCCTTAAGCAAAGAAGCCCTAGGGGCATTAAGCCTATAATAGAAAGCTACTCAAACAAGGGCTCCTTAGACCCCACCAGTCCCCTTGCAACACTCCTATACTGCCGATAAAAAAACCAAATGGAAAACACGGGCTAGTTTAGGACCTCCGAGCTGTAAATGAAGCTATGGAGGAAATTCACACCATGGTGCCCAACCTGTGCACATCACATCTACCTTAAACCCTGAGAGGATCTGGTATTCAGTATTAGACTTAAAAGACACCGTCTTCTGTGTGCCTTTAGCCCTGAAATCTCAACACAGTTTTGCACTTGGATGGCAGGATCCTGGAAACATGAGAAAACAATTGTGCTGAACAGTTCTGCCCCAGGGATTAAAAATCTCCGCCACCCTTTTCAGAGAGGTTTTACCTGAGGATCTTGATGACCTTGAGTTAGAACAGGGGTCTATACTTCAATATGTGGATGACATTCTAATCCCCAGCCCCACCAAAGAACTTTCCCACCATAACACAGTTAACGCCTTAAGTCATCTGGCTGAGAGATGATGTAAATTTTCAAAGGAAAAGGCCCAGATCTCCCTCTAGCGGGTAGAATACTTAGGATTCATAATAGAAAAGGGGCAAAGGACATTATCCAAGGAAAGAATTGATTTGCCAGATGCCACCCCCCTGTATGAGAAAACAGCTCCGAGGTTCCCTGGGGATGGCTGGGTTCTGCTGCATATGGATCCCCAACTTCGGATTAAATGCTAAGCCCTTGTATGATTAAAAAGGGAAGGACCTTGACCCTTTTGAGTGGACCCCCGATTGTGACCAGGCATTCCTGGAATTGAAAAACCGTCTCACAGAGCCCCAGCATTAGCTTTACCCGTCCTGAGCCGCTCCTTCCATTTATACGTACATGGGAGGGAAGGAACTGCCCTTGGGGCGCTTACACAAAAACTGGGACCTCTGACTCAGGTTGTAGCCTATTTTTTTTTTAACAATTGGACCAAACTGCTAAAGGAGGGCCCCAATGCTTACAGGCTGTAGCTGCTACTTCTCAGCTTCTCAAAGAAGCTAACACATTAACCTTCGGACAGCCCCTGACCATCTGGAGCCCACACTACCTCCAACCCCCCATGAAGGAAAGGGGAGCAGATTGGTTATCCCCTGATCAAAGGCTCCAAGTCCAAGCCACACTTCTAGACAAACCCCTGTGACTCTGAGGACCTGTAACATCCTTAACCCCGCCTCCTTGCTACCTCAGACAGGTCCAAAACTAACTCATGATTGTGAGGAAGTTACACAACAGGTTTACTCCAGCAAGCTTGACTTAAAGAGCTCCCCTAGAGAGAATGCAGAATTGGAATGGTTCACTGAGGGAAGTAGTTTTGTGAAAGAGGGAAAACTAGAGGCAGGATGTGTGGTGGTTTCCATCACTGAAGTGGTGGAAGCTAAAGCCTTGCTCTCTGGCTGCTCTGCTCAGGGGGCCGAATTAACTGTCCTAATCAGAGCACTAGAACTGGGGAAAGGGAAAGTCGTCAATATCTACAGTGACTCTAAATAGGCCTATTCAATCCTACATGCCCATGGGGCCATCTGGAAGGAGAGAGGAACGCTGACCTCAGGAAGTAAACAGATTAAAAGGGGTGGGGGGGGGGGGTGGGGCTGGAGATTATGCAACACGCCAAATTAGGTGGCAGTTATTTACTGTAGAGGCCATCAAAAGGGAGAAGCAGAAATAATAAAAGGCAATAACAGAGCAGACATGGCAGCTAAAACAAATAGCAGAGGGTGGGGACAGACTTCACTCCTACCGGCTCCCCCAGACCCTAAACTCCTACAGTCCCATATACACCCCAAAAGAAAGAAAAAAGTCTTTGAGATGGGGCTATTTTAAAGGCCCAGGATACTTGGGATGGATGGTTAAGGATCACGGGCAGCTGTTCTTTCCATCAGCTGTTGCACTCAAAGCCCTCCAGGAAGCTCACCAGAGCACACATTACAGGCAGGAGGCCCTATATCAGTGGCTCATCAAATCCTTGACTACTCCCAGTTTCTGAAGTCTCCTTAAACAGGTGGTTGAAGCTTTCCCTATCTGCCTCCAGAATAACTCCAACACTCACCGCCCCCCCCAAGGTCAAGGGAGTGACCCCCACCCAGTAAAGAGGCACATAACCAGGTCAAGACTGGCAAATTGTTTACAGTCATGCCCCAGGCATGAGGAAACTTTAGATATTTGCTGGTTTTGACTGACATCTCCGGCTGGTTGGAGGCACTCCCCATCCGAACTGAGACTGCCTTGGAGGTCTCTAGGGCCCAAGAAAATAATCCCTGGATTTGGGCTCCCTAAATCCATTCAAAGTGATAATGGGCCTGCCTTTGTTTCTCAAATTACTAAGGGAGTCTCTAGAATCCTAGGAATAAAATGGAGTTTACACTCTGCTTGGAGACCACAATCCTCAGGAAAAGCAGAAAGAACAAATCAAACTCTCAAAAGAAATTTAGTCCAACTGTGTCAAGAGATTCATCAGCCCTGGGTCTCCCTTCTCCCCATAGCACTTTTGAGAATGCAAACAGCCCCTAAATGAAAGCTCAGGTTAAGCCCATACTAGATCATGTATGGGAGGTCCAATCCCAAAGGACCTGGCACAAAGCACTCTGAAGTGCCACCGCTCTAACCAGTCTTGCTGCCACTGCCCCTATCAAATGCCCCTACCTAAGGGAGGAAATTGCAGTAACACCCTGGGGCTGCACTGGGCTCTGAGCAATGCTTTTTCCATTACCCCACAATTTAAGTGCCCTGGGATCAACTCCTACGGAAAACTCACCCACTGGTGCCCTCTGGACCAATTCCATGAATACACACAAGAACCAGATGGGAGATGTACTTATTGGGGAGGGAAAATGCCCGTCGTTTGGAGTTTAGTATGTGGCCCTCCTGAAGCCAGGGGAAAAGCCACTAGCTAAGAATCCCCCAGGGACTCCTGCTATGCAGGTGGGCCTTTCTCCCCACACTGCAAGGAAACCCCGCCTTGGGCTAGCCACTTATGGAGGTGGTTCAACTCCTCAGAAGTGCACCAGGCATGTGCTCTCCCTGGGTACCTGTTCTTTTGTGGCCCGAGAATAAACCAATTGCCCCATGAGAACAACCCCAACTCCTCCTTCCCTTCTCCAGGATGGGGTCTAGCCTATCCTTGTTTAGATAATGCCCAATTTGGGGGACAATGCATGCTAGGCCAGCTAAGTTCTCAGAACCTAGGTATAACCATTCATAATATCACTCAGCCCTGATATAAAAGGGCAATAGGACTCATTCTGGCAGGAGTAGGGACTGCTCTTGCACTGGTGGCCCCCTGGGGAGGTTTCACTTACCATGAAATCACTTTACAAAATCTCACATGGGGCCTTTGAGGACTTGTCTAAAAATAGAGGGGATGCCTTACAAGGACTCTGAACTTCTTTGGACTCTCTAGTAAACATTGTCTTGATAGTAGGCTAGCCCTTGACTATCTCCTGGCTGACAAAGGGGAGGGGGGTTGTGTGTGTTAATATGCTGCACATATGTTAATAACTCTGGTCAGATTGAGGTAAACATAAAAAAGATATATGAGCAAGCTCAGTGATTACATAGATATAACACACAAGGTCCAGATCCAAGCTCTGTCTGGAATATGGTCAAACAGAGCCTCTGCAGTTTAACTTGGTTTCTACCATTTCTAGGCCCACTAATTGCTATTATCCTCCTGCTTACTTTTGGGCCCTGCCTCTTTAACTGTCTTGTCAACTTCATTAGCAAACAGTTTGAAGCCATCAAACTTCAGATGATACTAACACAAGGGTACCAGCAACTGACACTGCAGCTGGGTGACAATCAGACATATTTTAGGCTAGTGAGATAATAGTTCTGCTCCTCTAATCCAGGGGAAAACTGCACCCATGTTCAACAGGAAGCAGCTTCAAAAGACAGACTTTTGCCCTCAGTGCCCCTCAAGAATGAGGAGCAGGGGCTTCCCTGGTGGCACAGTGGTTGAGAGTCTGCCTGTCAATGCAGGGGACACGGGTTCGAGCCCTGGTCTGGGAAGATCCCACATGCCGCGGAGCAACTGGGCCCGTGAGCCACAACTACTGAGCCTGCGCGTCTGGAGCCTGTGCTCCGCAACAATAGAGGCCACGATAGTGAGAGGCCCGCGCACCGCGATTAAGAGTGGCCCCCACTTGCCGCAACTAGAGAAAGCCCTCGCACAGAAGCGAAGACCCAACACAGCCAAAAATAAATAAATTAATTAAAAAAAAAAAAAAAAAAAGAATGAGGAGCAACAACAAGGAAAGGGGGTATTTGTTGCCAGAGCAGCTCCAGGTCTTTGCTCAAAGCCCATCAACCCTCACCTTTAGCAGGAATATCCTTGCTCAAAACCTGCCAAGCCCCCTCCCCACCTTTAGCAAGAGTTAACATAAATCCTTAAGTTAAAGGGTCCAGAGATAAGGAAGCTACAAACAAAAAACCCCAGATGGAACCAGCTGGGACCAAGATGGCGACAAATCTGACCTCCAACAGACCCTGAGTCTCATTATACATTGATTTTACTACATTAGCGTGTTAAATGACACATGAGCATATTAAATGACACATCTACCGGAGGCCACGACTGGACGTTAAGGACCAAAAAAGGATAAAAAGGGGGTGGCACCCCACTCCCTCGGAAAAAGCCCTGTCCCTTCCCTGGTAGATTAACACATATGCCTCCCTGTCATTAGTCTCAATCCTCCTCCCTTTGTCTTTACTCTTTAAAATTAAATCTCTCTCTCCAGGTGGGCGAGAAGTTGATGTGTGAACTTAGTTCCAGCTTCTCCATTCTTTGGGCACTGAATAAAGCTTGTGCTGTGTCCATCTCACCTTCGGTTTTGTTATTTGCCTACTCAAACTCGAATGGAAAAAGAACCCTGCCTTGCCGAGGCAGAGAGCCTTGGCCAGGCTAGGGCCCGAGCAGGGTCCCTATGACTTAATTCGGTAGCATAATGGCGGCCAACATCTCCCCAAGAGCGTTGGGGTGTCTATGAGCTCTCTTTACTCACTTGGCGCCCCCCACTCATCAAGCACAGCCACCACGGGGCCCCACAAAGTAGTGGACGGCCACCCCAGGATGCCCCCTGGAACTTTTTGGGGCCCCCCCCCCCCCGTTAGTGGACGCTCCCATAGGCTTCCAGTCCCCATTCTTATTTCCCAACATCTCGGCACTCACAGGAGTTTCCTCAGTCTCCTGGCTGCTCCACCAGTTGCCGGGCTGGACTCCACAGGCCCTCAAGGCCTGTACTGGCCCAGCTTCGAGACCGAATAAAGAGGATGGAGTCAGTGACAGAGACATCAATAGTTCCATGGATTGGGGGAACTTACATGTCTGAAGCAAGGTCCTGGAGTGACACTCCACCCCGTGCGGCAAACAGCGGCAGGACAGAGCAGAACAGGGCACGACTCGGCGGCAGCTTTTCCTCCCGGGGGTAGGGGGAGGTTCCCAGTTATAGAGGGAATTGATGTCAGGTTGGCTCATGGGTTACCAGGGTAACTAACAAAGGGGCATGACCCTCACCACCCCTTTGAAAAGCTATCAGGTGGAGATATTCTAACAGATTAGAACAATCACCAGCTGGGTCGGGGCAAGTATGTAGGAAGGGCAGTCATGTGAGAAGGGAGCAGGTGAAGTACAGAGAGCAAGAGAATAGCCATCTTGGGTGGCCTGATCATAGAGATATCTACAGCGATAGCTTGCTGCTATGGTGTGGGATCTCACCCCAGTCTTCCCAAATCCAAGAATACTCCCAAGTTGCAGGGGAGATGTCAGGTTGTAGATGAAACATGGATCTTCATTTTTAAAATTTATTTTTAATATGGCTTCCCCGAGGTCCATCTCCTTATGACAAGAATGGAATCTTCACGAAGATCTGGAACCTAGGTCTTCTTTCATAACCTTTTTTTTAGCTGTAAAGTAAGGATAATAATCCTAATTTGTTGGTGTATTGTGAAGTTTTGAGGTAATGTGTGTAAAACAGGTAGCTGTGGTTCCTGGCACATAAACAACCTTAGCTGCGCAAGGAAAGCCTTACAAATTGATAGCAAAGCAAATATAACATTTAACCTCCAGAAAGAGGTTAATGACCTCAAGAAGCATATAAATGAAGAGAATATATATTACATGAAAGCACTAAAAAGGTAATATGTGATAGAAAGTATAGAGGCTGCTCTAATTTTCAGACCCAAAGAGAAGAAACATGTAATGGTTACGAGCATGAACTGAGGCCCTCATCACTTACAAGTCACCATGGGGCTTTGAACACTCACTCACTGTCTCTAAGCCTCAATTCTCTCATCTGGTCTAGAGAGTTGTTGCAAGAAATAATATAATACCTGTAAAGCATTGGGCATGGTCTACCACACAATAAAGATTCACTAAATGTTGGCTTAAGATCACCGATAATGTGTAATCACCAGCACTTGCTAACCTGGTGTCTGAACATCATCTCAAACCAGGGCCATGTATCCACACATCATGCCGTAGTCACTGAGAAAGGAGAAGCCTCCCTACTACAGCTGGGCATTGTAGATTTTAATTCTTGAAAACAAGCAATCTGAATGAAACTTGAGACGTAATAGATCATAAATATCAGCAAAAAATGAGATCCTATGAAATAAAATTTTGTTGACCGTGCTATCACATGTAAGAGCAAAGTGAAAATGTTCACATTAATATGAGTGTGACCCTCCTAGGGGTGTGCGTGTGATGGTGAGAGGACATGCTTTTTTTTTTTTTTTTTCTCATTAGGACATGCTTTCTTAAAGCCTCTTTGTATAAATCTAGACCGCGTTAGAGGAAACCATGTTTCATTTTGTCAAACCTAGAGATGCTTTGGTCTTGGTTGGACTTTTCCATCCTGCATGCTGCTGCCATGCTGTTGGGAAGGCTGGAAGCATCTGGCATGAATGGTCTGGCATGAAAAATCCTCCTTTGGTTCTGCGGCAAAATTCATATGACTGTAATCTGTCCTCAGAAGAGTTTTATTTTAGATTTTGTAGGTCCAAATTGAAATTACTTTACATGAAATCCATTTCTCCATAGAAAAGTGACTCCTCTCAGGATTCAAATAGACTCTGTTCTTTCTTACATGTGCATAAATTAATTGCCACTTGAAGATGAGATTCCGACATTAGTTCTGCAGGTGGAGAGTTCGAAAATCATCCTGTATCTTACCATGTCTCACCGTAAAGCCTTTCTTCCCAACTCAGTTTTCTCCTTCCTAGAGTTTACCAGATGCTGAGTCAGAAGTGTTTTCTCCTTTTGGAAAACAACGTGCGTCACAGTTGTCCTCACACGTGTCTTTGGGGTTGGCTGCTCAGAACGAAATTGCTAGAGTGGCCAGAGAAGGCGAAGCTGGCCTCATGTCCCAAACATGTTGTTCTTGAAATCACGTTTTGCTCTTTTAAAATCAGTTTAAAATACATTCCCTTTTACCGGTTTACCCCCATGGCATTTTTTATTTGTTATGTTGAGATAAGTATGCTTGTCAGAATCTCTCCTGCCTGACAAACAATAAAGCTAACTGATGATTGTTATGGTTAAATAAATCCTTCATTGAAAGAAGAATGATCTGTTTGACCTCCTTATTGAGACTTAATTCCCTCCCTTTGGAAGAGGTGATGGACTGTTTTGGAAGCTGCACGTATTGCCATGTGCTCCCGGGTAGGTCTCTGTCTGCATATGAGCAGCTTTCTTCAATAGACTCTTGATTCCCCTCATCATTTCCAGAAGCTGGAGGGCCATTAACTAATAAAGAACAGCAAGCTATCATTTAACTCTTGCTACCCCTACACAAAATATTTTTATGGATTCATTTCTTCAGTATATTCATCTGAGTGGACTTCCATGTAATTGCCATCCAATTGGTAAATAAAACTGTAGTCTGAATTGATCCTCGGTAGTTGAAGAAGACTTGCATCACAAAGAAAATTACAAAACTAAACCACTTGTATTAGTTTATAAAGAGAGAAAAGGACTGGAAAATAGGATTTGTTAAACTAGGCAGCAGCCAAGATGTTGGTGAAAAGCAAGAGAGACATGACATGGATAATGGGGAGAGGATCAAAGATACTGTTGCCTCAAGATTAGTGGCAGAAACAAGGAAAATGCCTCAGTCTGCATTTTCTTTACTGCTAAAAAGCAAGTCATTCTGGCACTCCCTTAACACAATCATTTTTTGTTTTAAAATGGGAATTATAATTTGAAAACCAAGTTTCCTTCTCTCCCTTGTCCTTCTCCCCGTTCCCCAATCATTGTACTTTAGAAGTGTCTGGGATGATGATAAAATTAACTGTCTGGTCCCAGGGTAGCAGAATATCTAAGACAGGCACCTCCCAAAGATCCTGCATTCAGGCAGCAATGGCGTAGTTATACCACCTCTGGCTACAGTAGCTGGATGGGGCTCTGGGTGATTTCCTGTGGGGAGGGAGTGCACGCTTAAATTTGTTTGGGAGATCTCTGGCTTATGTCAGAAGAAGTTTCTGGAAGTGGATGGAGGAAGGAAGGTTTGTGTGTGTGCTGGGCAGCTAGTATACGCCTGCTGTTTTGTCCAGTGTGTCCCTTCTTCTGAGGGGTGCCCACCCTCCACACCAAGCACCTCTATCCCTCCTTCTGCCCCAGAGTCGACAGGTCAGGGCAGGGGAGTGAGATGAAATTCCACTCCTCCTTTCTTCCTTTTCTTGAATTTATTGAGCACCAGCAGTGTGCTTGGAGCAATGCGAGCTGCTGGAGTTTAATGAGTTAAGGGTGAGGAAGGCCGTTCCTTGTCCTGAGGAGCCTGCAGCATAAAGGGAAAGACAGGTGTGTCAACAACCTCGTACAAAATGATTTCTCAAAATCATGGCTCTGCACCAAGCTGCTGGGGCCCAGAGGAGGGTGTAACTAACTTCTAGGGTAATGAGGAAAATTTCCCTGAACTTGGTTTTAAGAGAATGAGTAAGGGTAGCCGAGAGGGCATTCAAAAGAACCATGGAAATAAGGAGTACAGCCTATTTGGGGGGCTGGAAAGTCATGAGGCATTGCGGGACATGGGGATGGTAGTGGAAGGAGGGGGATATGATGGGAAGGGAGAAGGCAGGAAAAAAAGTTGGAAAGATAGGTCAGGTGAGATGGGGAAGGGCCTGATAGGCTAATGCAGTGGTTCTCAAACTTTTGTTCTCAGAACCCCATTACAATCTTAAAAATTACTGAAGACCCCAAGAGCTTTTGTTTACACGACTCCTATCTATCAGTATTAACCACATTTAGAAATTGAAAGTTATAACTTTTAAATATGTATTAATTCATTAAAAATAACAATAATAAACCATCCCATGATAACATAAACAGCATATTTTTATGAAAAAAAAAACTTTTCTGAAACAAAAAAACCACAATAATAAAACCATGAACCAATAAAAACCACAAACATAAAACCATGTTAACAGAAATAGCATTGTTTATGAAAAGTAATTTTTCCAAAACAAACAAAAAAATGTTTAGGGCTTCCCTGGTGGCGTGGTGGTTGAGAGTCTGCCTGCCAATGCAGGGGACACAGGTTCGAGCCCTGGTCTAGGAGGATCCCACATGCCGCGGAGCGACTGGGCCCGTGAGCCACAACTACTGAGCCTGCGCGTCTGGAGCCTGTGCTCCGCAACAAGAGAGGCCGCGATAATGAGGCCCGCGCACCGCGATGAGGAGTGGCCCCCGCTTGCCGCAGCTGGGGAGGGCCCTTGCACAGAAACGAGGACACAACACAGCCAAAAATAAATAAATAAAATTAAAAAAAAAAAGTTTAATGAAGATTGGCATTGTTTTACATTTTCAAATCTTTTAATGTCTGGCTTAATGGAAGATAGCTGGATTCCCCTGTTTTCTTCTGAATTCAATCTGCTTTGATATGTTGTTTTGGTTAAAGCTTATGAATAAAACTGATCTTCATACAGATATGAAGTTGGAAAAAGGAGGAGTATTTTATCAGTCTTTGCAGATAATTGTGGATATTCTTTCTTACTGCACCAAAACTCAATAACTGGTAGTTTCTTAAAGGATTAGTTGCACTGTGGACTCTGAAACTGTATATTCAGCCTGTGACATTAAAATCCGTTGGTGTATCTTGCACTTAGGATGGATCTTTTACCCATGCTTGATTTTGTAACACCGTGCATTGGTTATTTGGAAAGTACTGGCTCACTGAGTTAGGCAGATATTCCAAATATTGACACGTTCGTTTATAGCCAACCAATCCTCTAGAAAAGCTTTTAAGCACTGGGAAATTGCCAAGGTCGTAGTGTAGATATAAGTTTCCCAAAATTCTAATGTTTGCTTGAAAGCTCAAATTTTATCAGTGGCAACAAATACTGACAGTTTTCCAAGTAATGACAGGCAGGCTCACTTTGTTCATTTTCCAAAAAAAAAAAAAAAAGGGGGGGGGTGCCAAATACTCAGGCCTCATAGTTTGATAGTCCCTCTTTCAAGTAAAAATGGTCTTCCATGAAAAGAGTGGCTAGTTCAGCTCACAACTCAAATCACAACTCAAACAATTGCCATATTCCTCAAGGCAACCACAGTACTTTAGGTATACTTTCCATATCATCACATGGAATATTTCAGAAGACTGTATTCAAGGGTGGAGATTTAATAAAATTAATAATTTTTGCTGCTTTATTGGGGACATTCTTACGTGAAGCTGGTGGTTTACTGAGAGTGTGCGGTGGTGAAGCACACTATCCTGCAGATACAGATAGTGTCCCTGCTTTGATTGGTGTTAAGATTCCAGCAGTTTTACCCCCATTGCATTTGCACCATCAGTGTCAATGTTAACACAGTGAGAAAGGCAGATAATATCATACCATTATGAGAAGAGTTTGACTTGGCCGACTCCTTGAACGGATCCTGGGAACTCCAACGGATCCACAAGCTGCATTTTGAGAACTACTAGGCTGAGAGATTAGAGGCTTCAAGTGGTAAGTAGTGGACAGTTCAGACCCACTGAGGGTCTTGAAGAGAGTGCTTTGGTTGGACATGCTCTCCTCTGGTCACTCACAGCACTTGCCACACTGTTCTGTAGAGTGTGTCATGTATCTGTCTCCCCAAGAAGACAGCATCCTGAGAGAGAACCACGTCACACTCACCTGCACCTCCCAAGCCCAGAGGTCCCTAGCTGGGACTCAATAACCACTGTTGCATGAATGCTTTGAGGGTGACTCTGGCTGCACTGTGACACTGTGGAGGCTCAGGACCTGCAGGTGACTTGAATCATCCTCTTGCCTATGAGGGTTTAGCCCATTTAGAACAATGTGAGCCCATTCCTGTTTTCTTTTTGTTTTGTTTTTTTAATAAATTTATTTATTTATTTATTTATGGCTGCGTTGGGTCTTCGTTGCTGCACACAGGCTTTCTCTAGTTGCGGTGATGGGGGGCTACTCTTCGTTGCGGTGTGCTGGCTTCTCATTGCGGTGGCTTCTCTTGTTGCAGAGCACGGGCTCAAGGCACATGGGCTTCAGTAGTTGTGGCATGTGGGCTCAGTAGTTGTGGCACATGGGCATAGCTGCTCCGCGGCATGTGCGATCTTCCCAGACCAGGGCTCGAACCTGTGTCCCCTGCATTGGCAGACAGATTCTTAACCACTGAGCCACCAGGAAAGCTCCCATTTCTGTTTTAAAATCTGTCCAAGGAAGCTTTGACTGTACCTTCTTTTAACCCCTCACTTTCCAACCTGTTTCAAGACTATCTGCTGCCAGCCAGCGGTGTTAATTACAGACTATATGCCTTGTTTTTCTGGAGAAGAGATTTATGTGGATATAGAATTTGCTTTTATTTATCATATCCAAAAGGACCAGCTAGTGCAGAACCTTAGTTTTGTTGGATTTGGTCATTGTAACATACTAAAAATTGTATTGACAATGTTAAGAATTCTTAACTATGTACTTTTTCAACCCTTGTTACTGACTTTTGATGGCTTTTTAGCAGGGCAAGGTAGACTAGAAATTATATTAATGTGCCTTTTTTTTTTTAGCTATTCACTTAACTGTGGAGAATCATAGTGTAACTTTCCACTTCAGATGAACTAGCTGCAGGGGTCTGTTTTTTTCCGAAATATGGATGACCATTTTGTTAAGTTTGGTTTTGCCTCAATAAAATCTAAAGCCTCTGAAAAATCAATTTGAGAAAAGACACTGCGTGTTGGCAAATCATGTGTGCTAAAACCTTTATGAATCTCTCTTCCCTGATTATGAAGTCATCTTTCACTCAGTTCAATAAAACATTTAATTTTGTCTCTATCTTCAGAGACAGAAATTCACAGGTCAGCTTGTTCACAGAAAACATTTAGTAAATGGAAGTATATGACCTTTCTAATCATCATTTCAGGTCAATTAAGCTTGTGTAAAAAAATCTGTTTTATCTTTTCCTCATGAAATTTTTGGGACAGAGATCTGGGTCAGAACTGGCTGCAAGTGGAAATGTCCCAAACCCGCATTTACCTCGGTGATTTCATGCATTCTAGGGGGCCAGGAGCAACCCAGGGCTATACAAAACTATTTTTTAATAGTGGCACTAATCTCCACCTTATGTTCTGGGTGTGATAGTTTTTGATTCGCAGTTGTGGCCCTCGGGAACGGGTTTCCACTTGGCCATCCCCACTCTGAGAACTTCTAACTCACTGTCCAAGGATCTAATGTGGAGGTTACTCCAACTACCAAGTATATCTGTTCCAAATACACTCAAGGTCTGGAGAAACATCTGCCATGGGCCCATCAGGTCCACAGTGAGCTGGATGATAGATTGGTCTCCATTTATTACCTGGCCCCGTGAGTCCTCACTCTCACAGGGAGAACATGACAACACTTTGCATCTCCAGGTATCGCTGTCAGCTCAGATCTGCATATAAGAGTCGTTGAAATGTCTGAGTAGTTCCCTTTTCCCAGTGTCCAGTCACTGATGTAAATGGCCATAGGTCACTTTGGGGAAAGACAGGGGGAATCACCACAGGATACATAGCTGTGCGTTGCAGCACTTCTTCAGTTGGTAGGTGCTAGATCTGAAAATTGCTCATGTCTGGGGACTGAGCAAGGGATTGTGACCTTTTATTGGGGTGTCCTCGGCCTCCTGCTCCTTCCTTCTTTCTCTGGTTGTTAAGCAGCACTCTTACTGGTTGCCCATTTTTCCCCCAGGGACACCACACTCTACAAATCATCTTCACCTTGTGGGTCAAATTCCTTGGCTGCTTGTCCCAATTTAGTGCTCATCACAGCATTTGTAACCTTCTGGCTCTGGCAGGTAGGTGCTGCGGCCTGACCTCTGCAGTTTAGGTCCCCTCTCTCCCCACGGTTATCAACAAGCTCAGCTCTGCAGCCACCAGTCCTGTGTACACTAAGTCCTGGCCAGCAGAGGGGACCTCCACAGAACTTCCTAATGTTGCCGGTGCCCCTCTCAGCAGTGCATTCCTGACGCCCTTGCTGAAGGGTATGTCTTCGGGCCTCACATCATAAATCCGTACCAGCATTCCCACTTCCCTCAGCCTCTTTACTGCTTCCTCTAACAACTGCCAGAGCAATTCAAGCATTTCCACTTTGCTCAGCATGGACCACCACTTCCCCTGGGCTTCTAAGAGCCACCCCAGCAGTAACTTTGTCTCATCCTATAGGGTTCTTGCCAGGGTATTAAATCCTGTATCTCAAGAAAGTGTCCCCAAGTCAATGTACTGAGTCTACATTCTGGCCTCTTGACCAAGCCCCTCAATAGAGGTGAAACCCTTGTAGATGTGATGATTTAGGCATCAAAATCCAAACCTAGGGCATTCTCCTGGCTCCTGCCATGCATGCATGCTAATTATTACAGCTCCTTTGGTGTACAGTCCCATTCTTCTCTTACCTGCCTAGCACATCCCCAGCCAGGTTATGCTGGGATTTGACCCTAGTTGTAGGCCTGGTGACCAGGCCAGAAACTGTAGGGACAGCCCATGAGGAGTTCCTTGTTGCCTTGCAGCATCTTCTAGCAGGGGGAAGTGCTAGCTCTTACCACGGAGAGTAAGTTCTGCAAGGCCTGTGAATTCAGGGGGTCTCGCAGAGCCAATATCTTCAGGGGCATCCATCCATATGTCCCTATCCCACAGTCCAGAGTCCCAGATTTTCTCAATGGGGATTCTGACCTTAGCATAACAAACCTGCCCTGACTGAGCATTTAGGCATTTCTGGAGCTCTGTGACTCAACTCAGCTCTCCAGTCCTCAGAAGGCTGCTCAGCTGTGTCTACTCTTCACAGCAGAAGAGAAGGGCCTCTTTTTAGCTCCTCCCCAAGAGGCCCTCTGGTGCTCACACTGGCCTTTAACTGCTTGTTCATGGCCTTCCATTTCTCATTATCCCTCTACAGGGCATCAACACAGCTTAGTATTAACCAGCTAACCTCACTGTCCATGTAGGCGCTGTTCCATCCGTGCCTTACAAGTTCCTCCATCATCGCATCTGCCAGGGCACTCACCTCTACCGGAACGTTTCCCAGATCACCACCAATGAGATCTTTAGCAATTGTGCACTGCTAAGGAATGTGGAGGCAGTGTTCTCTTTGCCCCCCATGACGTGCATGAATTCATCTTAATACCTATTTTCTTGGGTTGCTCCTGACTAGTGTTGCTGGATAAAATGCAGAATATCCAGTTAAATTTGAATTTCAGACTAACAACGAGGTTTTGTTTTTTGTTTTCAGCGTAAGTTTCTATGCAATATTTGGGACATACTTAGGCTAAAAAAAAAATCACTGTTAATCTAAAATTCAAATATAGCTAGGTAGCCTGTATTTTTATTTGCTAATCTGGCAACCTACTCCTGATACCACTTGTGTTGGTTCAGGTTCTCCAAAAAGCAGCAGAGATGTATTGGGGACATGTCTGTAAAAGATAAAAGAGAGGAGCCCAGAGAAGTCTCTGGCACCTGTGAAGGAGAGGGCACATGGGAGGAGGAAAGGGTAGGAAGAATCTCAGACTGTACAGTTTGAGGAAGGTTTGACCAGGCTGCTGGGGAGTCCTCAAGCCAAAGTCACCCCTCAGAAGACTCCTGCGTCACTCTCCACTGCCCCTGCCCCTCAGTATCGTCTGGGAGCAGCCTGCAGGAAAGTGGCCTCAGGACAAAGGCAGTGGTGGACCCAGAGGGGCAGCAGCTGAGGTATCAATCAATTATGCTCCCCATAGCAGGAGATCTAAATGGCGCATTTCCTCAGGGGTCACAGCATCGGATTGGTTCCTCTGTCAATTCAAATTCTTTAGGAAGCAGATCCGAGTTAGGAATGCGAGAGGTTTATTGGAGGACAAGTCTGTGAAAGATAAAAGGGGACAAAGCAAGACTGGGCAGTGAAAGTCTTCGGATTGCCACGCTGACCCCAACCTGATGTGGCGCTCCAAAGAAAGAATGCCATCGCCTCACTGAGTGGAAATGACTAGTCCTTAGCACCCTTGCCGTGTCCTGTCATTGGCTGGGGGCTGTCCACCAGCGTCATGGCCTCAGCTCCAACACTGCACCGATGTAGCTTGGGTGTCAGCCAGCTGCACTCCTCACAAATGAATGTCACCCTCTTTCTTTGTTCTTTTTGGCTGTGTTGGGTCTTCATTGCTGCACGCGGGCTTTCTCTAGCTGTGGCGGGAGGGGGCTACTCTTCGTTGCAGTGCGTGGGCTTCTCATTGCGGTGGCTTCACTTGCTGCAGAGCACGGGCTCAGTAGTTGTGGCTCATGGGCTCTGGAGTGCAGTCTCAGTAGTTGTGGCGCACGGGATTAGTTGCTCCGCAGCATGTGGGATCTTCCCAGACCAGGGCTCGAACCCATGTCCCCTGCATTGGCAGGCGGATTCTTAACCACTGCACCACCAGGGAAGTCCAGGCACCCTCTTTCTTGAAGGTAGGTCTGAAAGGTGCACCTCCATGGCAACCAGTCACCACTAGACAGAGTTCTGCACCATTTATCAAGTACCCTTGACTGTGCTGCTGCAGTGACTACAACCATGAGTAACACCTAGTAACATCCCTGCCCTCAGGACCTTATGGTTTAGTTGAGCAAGGAAGAAAATCATAAGAAATAATTCTAAAGCAATGTGAAGTGGTAGCAGTGCTGGTGTACTATAATTTCAGGGTATGCTGTTGGTCTAGGCTCAGCTGTTAGGTTGCTGATGACTTTCAAATGATATGGTCACCATTCTGATTGAGACAGTGTAGAACAGAGGTTAAGGTGCAGGATTTAGAGACAGAGAACTGGGGTTCAAGTCCCTGATCCAGCGCTCAGTGAACAGGGACTTTGAGCAATGTTCAACCTCTATGGGCCTCATTTTCTGTTTCTATTAAGTGGGTAGGATATAACTTTTAGAACCTCATTTAATTTAACCTGATGTAATACCATAGGATTACATGAGACATTTTGTAATGTTTAGAAGAATTCCTGGCCCATAGCAAACACTTCCTTATGCTAGAATTCTTACTAAAAACTCATCTGAGATTCCCCAGCTGGGGAAAACTTGCTGAAATGTTGAGAAGTCTACAAAGATTAAGTGATCCTCTAAATCTCAGCACGTAGTTCCGCTCTGGTTTGGAGTAAAAGATTAGAAGAAGCACGGTGGGAGGTGGTGAGAGGCCAAGGAGAGCTACCATTCTCAAGAAAAGTTCTGACCACAGTACTAACGAGCCAGGTGGCTGAGAGGCAGTTTTCAAAGAGGAGGGGTCCTGTCTCAGACACACAGCCCTGGGTGTCACTAAACTTCTGCTGATTGCTAGTGCCCTTGTAGCAATGCACCCCACTCCTGGGACATAAACCCAAGAAAACCAGGGGCTAGAAAGGTCCTTTCAGCCATGCAAGAGGTTCCTTTCTGGACTATAAAATATTTGCTAAAAGAAGGGTACAGAGTGGTTAAGACTGGTATTTGGAGGGAATGTCATGGGCTCAGAAGGGCAGCCTACACTGGATGGGAGGGCAACCTGCCTTTGTGGGGAGGACATAATTGGGCAGGCTTATCCGTCTGCATATAGCAAAGTGGAGCATTTTTATTCGTTATAATTCCAGAGTGGCAAATTCTCTCTGGGAAAAGTATCAGGGAAAGACATCACATGGTGGGGAAGAACACATGTTGAGGGCTTGGAGTGCGTGAGCAATGAGGCCTGGTGGGTGAGAAGGTGGGGGAGCACAGTGGCAAGAGAAGTCTACACTGTAGGAGGTAGTACAGAAGGAGAGAAGAGTGTGAGATCGAGAGTGAGAGGAAAGTCTTAAAAGGATTTTCAAGAACTGGGTTTGAGGAGGGACTTGACTAGGTTTTAAGTGTGCGTATGTGTATATTTTCTGCAAAAACGTATTTTACATAAATATATCTAGTGTACTGGTTTTTTCACTGTGACACCAGACTGAGACTGGTCTTAGAAGTGGCTCAGTTGTATTTGGGTTACCCGCATGTGCCCCCGAAGGCTGAGCTGATTGTGTCAGTGGCGCCAAGGAGTAGGGAGTTCACCCTGGAATCTGATAACCTAGGACTGTGGGCGAAGGCCTAAGGTCAGGAGCCTGAGGGCTCTTGCTGTTCGCACAGTGCCAGGGGGGCAGCAGTGTCCCCTCCATCCTGGCCCACAGTGCTGCGAAGCGCAGCTGAGGCTGCTTCTCTGGCCAGACAGGCAGCACCTTCCAGAACCACAGAGGATAGTCACACTCTGGTGGCTGGACTGGGTAGTCCAGAGCAAAGTGACCTTGAGATTTTCCCTCAACTGAATGCATGTCGATAGGATGGAATAAGATGTTTTCCAGTCTCTAGGATGCAGTCTGCCCCTTGGGCCCTTTCCACCAAGAGTTGCACTGCTGAGAAGTTAGGAAGAGGTGATTGAGAGGGATGAGACCCTAACCTCAGCCCAGCAAACAAGGATTCCAACTCCTGGGGATGGTGCATACATATGAAGAAAAAAAGGGCTGGGCTTCCCTGGTGGCGCAGTGGTTGAGAATCTGCCTGCCAATGCAGGGGACACGGGTTCGAGCCCTGGTCTGGGAAGATCCCACATGCCGCAGAGCAACTAGGCCCGTGAGCCACAACTACTGAGCCTGCGCGTCTGGAGCCTGTGCTCTGCAACAAGAGAGGCTGCGATAGTGAGAGGCCCGCGCACCGCGATGAAGAGTGGCCCCCACTTGCCACAACTAGAGAAAGCCCTTGCACAGAAACGAAGACCCAACACAGTCCTAAATAAATAAATAAAAAATTTTTTTAAAAGGGCTTCTCTTTATTGGGGTGGGGATTTCAGGGCAAAGAGCAGCAAGGAAGGAACCCTGCAGAAGGTGGAGCCCTGGCACCCACGCCTGGCTGAGGAGGGCCCCTGTACATGGGAGGGAGCCCAGTTAGACACGCTGGAGCCCTGAATGAATCCTCAGCCTTAGGAGTGAGCCACAAATCTCAACATTTCCGGAGATGAGCACTCCCAGGCGCTTTCTGAGCCAAAGACTTCTGGCTGTTGACCCTTACCATCCCCCAACCACACAACCAAACTTCTACAACGCTCTTCCTGTCTTAAGCGGTCCCCACCCTCCTCCAGCTGAGGCCCCCAAAGGCTATGAGAAGATGGCTGCCTAACTAAAATGAATGCATTCACTTATTCCTTGGCTTAAGCACGTCTCCAGCTAATTCATTCAACAAAAATTTTTTTTTTTTTTTTTGGTGCCTGTGCTATGTGCTAGACTGGATGGAAGCTTAGAGAGACTACAGAATTAGGGACCAGGTCTCCCCAGGTGTGTCTGCCGGTTGTCAAAAGGAAAAGGTGGCTTGCCATGTGGCACAGTAGGACCGTTATAGGATTAGACCTGCCCACCTGCTCTGTCTAGGCTCTTTGCTAGAAACTGAAAATACATTGGCAAGCAAAACATAGTTCCTTTCCTCAAGGGATTTACATTCTGTAGAGAAGACAGACAAGAAAGGGGCACTTTGGATCTGTAATGTAAGCGTGGTGATAGGTGGTAAGTACAGGGCATCAGGAGAGAGCACAGAGGAGGGCACCCAGGCTAGCAGGATTTCGCTGGGTAGGTAGAGACAAGATTTAAAACAAGGATTCACATGGACACATTATCCATTGATTCTCCATTGATGTGCAGGAATCCCTTCATCAAGGTGCTATTGATTTTTAAAATTAATTAATTAATTAATTAATTTACTTTTTCTGGCTGTGTCAGGTCTTAGTTGCGGCATGCAGGATCTTTTTGTTGCAGTGCACGGGCTCTTCATTGCAGCGTGTGGGCTTCTCTCTAGTTGTGGCGTGCGAGCTCAGTAGTTGTGGCGCGAGGGTTTAGTTGCCCTGGGGCATGTGGGATCTTAGTTCACTGACCAGGGATCGAACCCACGTCCCCTGCATTGGAAGGTGGATTCTTTACCACTAGACCACCAGGGAAGGCCTTGTGCTATTGATTTTTGATCGGTGTGTACAAGTCATTTAACAACCCCTGAGTATTCATACATCAGGGCTGTGTTGTCAGACTGAAGGGGACCTGGGCTGGTTGGGCAGCGTGACGTGGAGCAAGTACCATTGCTGCAGGTAAGAGGTGAGAAGCAGAGCTCAGTCAAGTTCCCTCAAAAAGGAGAACTCCTACACACTGGGCCATAGGAGAAGCTGGCCCCAGAGCACTTGACAGGTAGCTCAGGCAGCAACAGTTCTGCTCAAACAGCCAGGCCACGTTGGAGGTCATGATGGGAATCAGACAATCACCGTGCTATGTCATGATAAGGTTTGTTTTGCAAAGATTGTTGACCGTTTTTTCATTGTTTTCATCTTTTGACACCAGCACATATATCACCAAAGGTTTTGGTATTAGAATCTTATGATCACACACACAGAAAAAAAAAAGTTGAAAATTGCTGCATTATAGTCTAAACCTCAGAGAAGCAAAGGGGTCACATTTTCTGCTTCCAACCTCGGTAACAACAAACAACCCAGTCTGAGCCCATCGCACGCCACTGTCTTGCTCTGAGAGGGTGAAGCTCACTCATGAAAGGGTTTAATCAAACTTTGCCTTTTGCGTAAATGACAAAGCGATTTCTCTACACATTTTTTGAAAAATTGTTGTCATTATGAGAGTTTGACTTTACTCCCACTTTCAGAAGAAAGGGCAGAGGAGATATTAACAGAGTCTTTGGCACTGCAGGTGACAAATTATCCACAAAAACTTTCAAGGCGGTGCAACTCTTCGTTGCGGTGCGCAGGCTGCTCATTGCGGTGGCTTCTCCTGCTGCGGAGCATGGGCTCTAGGTATGCGGGCCTCAGTAGTTGCAGCACACGGGCTCAGTAGTTGTGGCTCGCAGGCTCTAGAGCACAGGCTCAGTAGTTGTGGCGCACAGGCTTAGCTGCTCCGTGGCACGTGGGATCTTCCCAGACTGAGGCTCGAACCCATGTCCCCTGCATTGGCAGGCAGATTCCTAACCACAGCGCCACCAGGGAAGCAGTGCAAACATAACCGAGGACCACAGCCTCCTCACAGATTAGCTGCCTGAGGACGGAGAGGCAGCTCCTTGCCAGGGGGGTTCTTATGTTCCTACACTTCTGGTCCTCTGGGGTGGTATTTAGCAGTGACCTCGTAGGCTGGAGTCCTTTGAAGATGCCACTCTTTGAGGATCCAGACACTGAATTTGAAAAAGCACCACTCACTCTGCACCAGGCCCGGCAAATGCCCCCAAAGCGAGCTTCCCCTCAGGTCACACAGATGGTGTAGTCTGAAATGAGGAGCTGCCGGAGTGACTCTGGGGCGCTGGAAAGCTGTGAGTGGAATGGACTCTTGAGAGCTGGAGAGGCAGTTTAGAGCCATAAAGGGCCTTAGGAAATAGCTTTTCCCTCTCAAGATGCTCTTAAAGAACTACTTAGATATCTCCACCATCAAGTCCAGGTTTATCTTAATTCACTCTCCTCAAGTCAACCCTGCCCGGCGACAGACAGCAACTCAGAGGCTGGGCCCTGCTGTGCTCGGGGTTGTCCCTGCAGAGCATAGGCAGACAAGTTCAAGTGCAAGTTTGATTGACAGGGCTTTGCATAATCATTCACTCCTTTGCTCCCCCTCTTCCCTCACAGCCAGGCCATTTAGGAACGACAGCCATGACAAAGGAAATGAGAGGAGCCTTTTTATATTGGTTTTCATGAGCCAGTGACAGGCAAGAAAGGGGAGGACTAAAATGTTTGAAGATTTTTTAAAAAGGGGAAATTCTCTTTTGCTCCCCCTCCCCCCACCAGCCTCACCCCCCCACCCCAACACACACGGGAAAAATGATGGGGAAACAAGAATAGACTTTGGAGGGTCCTGGAGAGAGGGGCTGTGGTAGGTTATAGTTTCCAAAGATGTCCCCCATAACAATGTCCCCCATCCCACATGCTGTCCTTACGATGTGACTGTGACAGTTTTCCCAAAGAGAAGAGGGGTCTATGTCCCCTCCCTTTGAGTGTGGACAGACTAGAAACTGTCCCGATCTCTAGGTCCTGTCTGATCTCTGGGCCCTGCAGAGTTCCACCACCACACCTAGCCCATATTCTTTGTGGATGTCTCTGGTGATAGCTCTATTCCAAGAACAGGCCTTCTATTTAAATTTTTTAGGCAGTTAGAAGGAAGGTTAAAGGTTCTTCCTGAGTCTTTTGGGTCTTGATTGTTTTCCGCTCAAGGTAAACTCTGTGGCATTTGGGGGTGGCCAATTTTGCTCCCCTATAGTCTTCAAGCTTGATTCTCTAAATTTTTCATTTGAAAATCATATTGTGGGGACTTCCCTGGTGGTCCAGTGGTTAAGAATCCACCTTTCAATGCAGGGGACGCGGGTTTGATCCCTGGTCGGGAAACTAAGATCCCACATGCTGTGGGGCAACTAAGCTTGCGCGCCGCAACTACTGAGCCTGTGTGCTCTAGAGCCTGTGCACCACAACTAGAGAGCCCGTGTGCTGAAACTACTGAGCCCGCGCGCTCTGGAGCCTGTGCGTCACAACTAGAGAGAAACCTGTGTGCTGCAACGAAGAGCCCACCAGGCACAACGAAAGATCCCCACATGCCACAACTAAGACCCGATGCAGCCAAATAAATAACTATTAAAAAAAGATAACTATTAAATCATATTGTGGCTGTCTCTAGTCAGAGGAATTGTGGGTGAATCTGTTTTGAGATGAACTTGGTGAGCTTCTCTAGTTCTGATTGGGACAAAGCCTAGGGGAATGTTTTATTTGGTTCAAGTCATTAACGAGAGAAAACAAAGCAATACAACTAGAGTAGAAGGTAACACAAAAGTTGGTGTTTGATTCTGACCTTGGACCGCTGCCTGGGCATTCAAAACTTTATACAATAACTTTCCAACTCTGGCTTCACTTGGGAAAAAAAATTTCAAATGTTGCTTTAAAGCGTTGGATCAAATGAGGTAAGACTCCTTTAGGGATTATAGTTAAAATGTTATTATAGTTAAAATGTCATTGCTTTCCCTGATTCTTGTAATTAAAGTCTGCAGCCTCGTTCTGGGGAAGATGATAAGTTTTAATGTTTTTCCATGAATGATGCAGTGTGTGAACCAATAAATATGGAGAAGGATGATATTAACACACATTTACTGTGCCCACACGGTTACTGACGGACAGAGCTCCCTTCCACAGAGCACACCACATTTTCTAGATTCAGGGAAGTATTTCCAAGATGGGTGATACAGCCCCTGACCTCCCAGCATTGGGGGTGGGGAAATACAAGGTATAAAATTATAGCTGGCAGGTGTGGTGGAAGAGAAAGACAAGAGGGGGAGAGAAAAAGGAGAGGGGCAGGGTCTTGTGGAGAGTGGCCTGGAGCTGATATTCCCAGGAGTGACTGTTTGTCAACCAGAGCACTTAGCTCTAGACATGATAGTGGGCACAGTCCTGGGTGGGAATAGGAACTATATGTGCAGTGAAATTCTGCTGTACATGCAAGTGGGGTATGAAAACTTCAGTTGTCCAAATGCAACCAAGCGGGACCCTATGGGACCTTTCTGGGACAGACCCCTCCCCCATATCCCCTGCTTTAGCTCCTCTCTGAAGTGCATAGATAATAGTATCTAATGCACATTTCCTGAGTTGTTTTACAGATGCCAAAACCCCGATCAAATGGAAGACGTTAACTACTTGATGAACATGAGCACATAGCCCCCAGACCTACTGGAGCCTGAGGATTGATAATGTTAACCCCTGTGACCCCACCCTGTTACCTCACCATCAACCAATCTGGAGAATTGTGCACGAGCTAATCACACACCCTGGGACTCCCCTCCCTCACCTGGCCTTTAAAAATGCCTCCCTGAAATCAATCAGGAGTTTGGTATTTTGAGCACTTGCTGCCCTGGACTCCTTGCTTGGTGCCTTGCAATAAATGCTGCACTTTCCTTCACCACGAGCTGGTGTCAATAGATTGGCTTTACTGCGCATGGGCGAGTGGACCCAAGTTTGGTTCAGTAACACAAAAGCAGGGTGAATAGAAAACCTTTTCCTATCTGTATTGTCACATAAAGCACAGAAATAAAGAGAGTGAAACACACACAACTGACTATATAAGGAACCTGAAGTCCCAAATGACTGAAGGCATCTCTTCCCAAGACCCTCATGCCCCCCCACCCCAGGCCCTTTCTAACCTTCCCATCCTCCAGGAAAAGGGCTTGTGTGATTCCACCTTTAAGAACAGCGCTGCACAGAGAATGGGAAGCAGTCACAGTAGAGCCAAATTCCTGTCGTATCCAAGCTGGCATTACCTTCAGGAGCGTTCCTGGGGGGTTTACTGTATGCACAGTTCTGCTTGTCCTGTTGTCCCCTCCGCTCCTCTCCCAGGAAGCCCTGGAGGCCTTGGAGCCTTTCTGGTGGTGGCAGCACAGTTGCTTTTCTGGTTGGTTGTGTAGGGAAGCTGAATTTGCCACCTCGCTTCCCCTCCACCCTTAGCCCTCAATGTATAAATGAGGAAACTGAGACCTGGAGACACTGGGTGACTCACATCACATGAAGAGGGTGTTTGAGAGCCAAGTCAGGACCCCTTACGTATTGCCCTGTGCTCTTTTGTCTGCTGTTGTCTATCACCAGACTATAAACATGAGGGTGGGATTATTCCTTACCTTTGTGTTGTCGAACCCAAGTTCGTGTACCTGATGCACAGTGAGACCAAACAGACTGAAATGTCAGAGTTTGGAGCTGAGAAAATTTTGTTGCAAGGACTGAGCAAGGAGAACTGCGGGCTTGCGCTCAAAAAGCCCGAAATCCCCCATGGTTTTTGGGGAAGGGTTTTTGTAGGCAAAATTGGGGTGGGGAAGGGCTGCAAGGGTGTGTGACCTTCCTCTGATTGGTTGGTGGTGAGGTAACAGGTTCCAGGAATCTCAGTCATCAGCCTTCTGGTTCCAACCAGTCTGGGGTCCACGGGCTCGTGCTCAGCCTGAATTTTTCACGTGGATGGGGGCCTTAGTTCCTGTAGAAGAATTCAAAGATATACTGTTATGTATATTCCTTGAGGAGGAACCAGGACCCTGCCCCAAGTCTGCACTATTGTTTGACTGCTCTTCCCTTGTTTCTGCATCCCCTCCCTTCTGTAATTAGTAACTGTTTGAACCTGCCCTTTGAAACTCAGGGAAGGTCTAGGAGGCTGAAGCCTTTTACCTACAAACAAGAAACGGGGGACATGGAAAGGCTTTTGTACCCGGGAGAGCCCCACGATTTCAATCCCCCTTTTCTTAGATACTCCTCAGTCTTGTGGGAAACAGGTATAAGAATCATAAACTCAGCAGAGGAACTTGGTTTTAGGGGGACTTGGCTTTATTTCTTTGCATCTACCTCAGTACCTAACGCATGCCTGCTACATAATAGGCCCTCAAGGAACGTGTCCGAACAAGTGAAGGACCAGTGGTTGTTCTAGATGTGCAGCTGGAGAGGCAGGTGGATGTGGGCTGAGGGCCCAAACTCCCGCCGGTTCCCAGCATGTGTGTGTGGCTGGCAGGCACGGGAGCAGTGGCTGATCCACAGGTTTTCTCTGGCTGGTCTTCTAGCCACTGAAAAGAACTATACTTCCCAGAAGAGTCTGATTTAGCAACTCACCCTTTACTTTTAAGGAAACTTTTCATCAAAGAAGATGGCTTCAGTCTCTGAGATTAGTTGGATTTGCTATTCATTTATGGTTTAGAGTTTATTCTTCAATTTCAGCACTCCCTTCAAGACCTTCTTTTCCAAAAATAGCCTGTCAGTTCAGTGGTTTGATTTCTGCTGTCCTGTTTCTTTAATGCATGTCTCTGTAACCTAAAAAAACAAAACAAAAACATCTGTCTTAGCTACTGATCTCAGCTGTGCTCTCTCTACGGGAGCTAGATTTATTTTTGTTACAGAGGTTTTTTTCCTCCGCTCCCTGTTTAGCAGTTTGTTTGCTGCCATCAAGAATAGTTTTGTGATTTTTGGTTTTTAAAATATTTTATTTACCCAAGAGCAGTGAGTGCTGGGAGGAGGAGGAGCTGGTAAAGAATCCCTGATACCAGCCTGATTGCACCATGCCAGATTCATGCAAATCCCCTTGCTGAGGACAGAGATGGCGGCACCCCCCCATCCCACTGCTAACAGGGCGCTTTCGCACCTGAGCTGGTCCTGTGCGACATCCACCTGGCCAGGCCACTGTCCACCTTGGCAAAACGAGAGAGTATCTGCTCTCCTGACACTGCTAGCTGATTGGGCATGTGAGAACCACCTGGGAGCTCTGATAAAATACCGCAGCCCTGGCTCCGCCCCAGGACTCTAAATTAATTGGTCAGGGGCTGGGCCTGGGCACCAGCATTTCTGAGTTTCCCAGGGGATCCTTAAGGGCAGGAACCGGGGAGCTAGGTTAAAGCCAGGACTGAATGAGGCATACCTTTTGTTGCCTGTAGCATCAAAACTTCTCACAAAGGTTGTGAGTAGTACAGAAGTTTGGATAAGCTGCTAACCTGGAAAGTCTCTGACTCCGTGAATGATGATGGTTTGAGCCCAGGAAATTCAGTGGGGAAAAGAAAAAAAAAAGGCTTGATCTATGCAGCTATTAACAGGCTCTCAGCCAGATGCTTAAAAAAAAAAGTTAGAATTAAACCATTGCTTTGGAAACAACCTTGTCTTCATGTGAAATTAAAAACCACCACCACCACCACCACAACAAAAACACCAGTTATGTTTTAAGACATTAGCAGTGATAAAGGAAACTTAAGTACAAAAAGTAGAAGTTAGCGGCCCTGACCTCAGTCTTTCTTACTTACAAGGCGGCTTTCCAAGAAATTGCTCCATATCTTTGTCAAACAGCCTCACCTCCGGCCTCTCGATTTGGTCTGAAGATCAGCCAGTGAGAGGAGACATGGTGGGCTAAATTGTACCCACCCCCCAGCCCAGACCAGGAAAGAGTGTCCTATCCTGGGCTCTGAGCTTTAGGGGGCCCAGCTCTGGCCCGAGCCCCACCTGCTCCTCCCCATGGACCAGGAATCCAGTGGGTCAAGGGGAGGTGCCTGCTCAGAGTTGTAGACCCTCTCCTTCTGGGCCAGGCACCAGGTATCCAGAACTCAGTATACCCTCCCTCCGCTATGGACTGAATGTTTGTATCCCCCCAAATTGATATGATAAAACTCTAATCCCCAATGTGATAGTATTAGGAAGTAAGGCCTTTGGGAGGCAATTAATTGGTCATGAGAGAGAGAGAGACCTCGTGATGGGATTAGGGCTCTTACAAGAGACGCAAGGGAGATAATCTGTCTTCACTGTATGAGGACACAGCAAGAATGGGGCCTTCCATAAACCAGGAAGAGGGCCCTCACCAGACATTGAATTAGCTGGCACCTGGATCTTGGACTTCACAGCCTCCAAAAGTATGAGAAATAAATGTCTGTTGACCAAGCTGTCCAGTCCATGGAAGTCTGTTAGAACAGCCCAAGCAGACTAAGACACTCCCCCAGTGTTCCTGAGCCCTCTGCTGGGCCCTGAGTGGGCCTCTCCCCCAGGCCATTGTCCCACAGCTGACTGCTTTGCTGGCACTTGTCTCCCGGGGCCTGAGGAGTGGCCGATGGTAGCTGTTTGCAAGGGTATGGACAGGTAGGCTGGGGGGCTTGTGTGGAGACGGAGCCAAGGGTGGGACAACAGGGTGAGGTGTGCCACAGGCTGGCCTCGCTGTCCCACTGCATTCAAACATTGCACTGAGATCCTAAATTTGAACCCGGTCCTTCCAAGCCATTATGAAGATATATTTGTCAAAATGGGAGGATAGAACATACTTTTCAGGGCAGTTCATGAGCTTGATTTATAGCTTCTACAGAGTTAGAGCTATGGGGTATGGGCCTTCCTTTGTGCTCCTGTGTGGAGGTTCATAATGTAATGTATACATAGTGCTACATGTACGAAACACACAATCCAACTGTCTTCACGTGTCAAGGGCCTTTCTGCATTTTTATTGTACGTTATGAAGAACCTGTATATAGAGATCATTTCTATTAGTCAAGTGTTTCTATTCATCCTGATCAGATTTTCCACCCCTTGACTTGCAAATGCATTGTGCTCCTACAGTTGTGTGAGAAGCAGTTACTTTATGAGGAGTAGGCTGAGGATAAAACCCCTACGGCAGTCTTCTGAACAGTCGGGCAAATGTTAACAAGTAAATAATTTCTTCTTCAGTGGAAAAACAATTCCACAAGCACCTGCTTCCTAGCTCAAAGTTAGTCACTCTTCCTTTGAGTTCCAGTTGGTGCCTATTTCACAGTCTTTGCAGAAATGTGTTTTGTTCCTGTCCTCTCCACTAGGTTCAGATCTCCTCAAAAGCAGGTACTGCACCTTCTTTCTCTTTAGAGTCCCAGCACCCACGGTGCTGGAACACGGTGTCCTTGCTTCTGTAATGGCCAGCTTTCTAAAACACTTTTTCTTTAATCTGAGTGATTCTATTTATTATTAGCACTGTGGTATATTGCAACTGTATATAAAAATCAGACCATCAGAATCCTGTTAACTGTTATTAAAAGAACAGATGACTTTTTAACATAAAAACTTATGTTAAAGGATGTGGGGAAATATTTTTCATACATGGCAATTCTCTTACTACGTAAGTCTTTCTACACATCTCTGATTATTCTCTTAGATAAATTCCTAGAGGTGGATCTGCTGGGTCAAGGAACATGCATATTTTAAAAGCTATTATTGATTCACATGACCAAGCTATTGCATTGACTGTCTAACTCAGTGCCCTCCCTCCTCCAAGGCTTGGGAACCCACCTGCGGAGAGGGCCTGAGCTGCTCTTTGACGCTTCCTCCTCCCTCTCACTCTGCTGCTTCCAGGTAGCAAGGGGTGGGAGAGAGAGAGAAGGGGCAAAAGCCTTAGCACCTGGTGTGGTCTTGTCTGAGGATGCATGTCCTCCGGGTATCGGGCATCCAGATGCTTACTATCTTGTGGATCACGTGGTTAAGTTCTTCAAGACTCTGTGGGATGCCTCCCCTCAACAGTTATGCCATTGGAGATGTGCTTCCATTGCACCTTGCCCCGCCCCCCCCCCCCCCCCAGTTCCAGCCCACACTACAGCACCCCACAGGCTCTTGCTGCTGGTTGTCCCCTGGACAGGGAGCCGGAAAAGCAGCACAGCCTGGCTTCCTTCCATGGCACCCACTTGGCCCCAGGCAACTCGTGCCTCCTTATCACACCAGATGACACTGGTGGGGCGAGAGCAGGCTGCTTCTTCTCTTTGTGGAGCCATCCCTAGCCAGTTCTTTTTTTCCTGCTCAGTACAGAACACAGACCAGTAGTTGCACTTTAAGCAAATGTTCAGGGGTTGAGAGGCCTTTCTCTCCTCAAAGACACTCCCAAACTCTGCAAGCCGTTCAACTGGGATGTGGGGACAGGGGAGCGCTCTCCCCTGGGTCAGGAACTCCCTATGCCACATCTAATTTCCACATCGTGGGCTTATAGAGATTTGTGAGGAGGCGGCAGGGGCGGGGGGGGGGACGGATAGTAGGCATGGGGTTAACAGAGGCTGTGGGGACGGGTCTGGGAACCTTCTGTAGGATGGAGAGATAGGTAGGGTCTCTGCACCTGGCTTTTAGCCCCAGAAATCAGACGATAGGAAAAGTTCCACTGGAAATTCTCTTATAGTGATTGGTTAAGTAATCATGATAAAATCTCTATGAAGGAATAAAATATGGCTGTGATTTTGTGATTTAAAGAAACACGTATTTGGTAATTCAGAGGACTAAAACATATTTCTCATATATATTTGGTCTTTGTCCACAGTTCCCGGCTTACAGCTCCCAAAACCCTTGGAATTTCCTGAGTGATAAGAGCAAGGAGAACATCTTTTGTTATAATATTTGGTCTCTCGACTTCAGTTCTTGAAGTGCTTCAGACCCATAAATGTGAAATGGGTGTCTTGTTATTCATAACAAGCCCCTTTCCACTGCAACTGAGTTTATGTTAATGAGGTAACTTTTGGAAAGCATCTAAGGATGGGGGCTGGTTGCCAGGGCAACCAATCAGGAATACAGGGTTGGAACTTTCAGTCCCACACCCTGATTTCCAGGGAGGGGAGAAGAGCTGGAGGTTGATCAGTCACCAATGGCCAATGATTTAATCAATCATACTTATGTAATGAAACCTCCATAAAAACCCAAAAGGAAGGACAGTGTTCAGAGAGTTTCCTGGTTGGAGAATACATGCCATTATGTCAGTCTTCAAACATCACAAGGACAGAAGCTCCTTTGCTTGGGATCTCATCCTATGTTTCTCTTCATTTGGCTGCTGATTTGTATTCTTTAATATCTTTTGTAATAAATCTGTAATCTATTGAGTACACAGGTTTCCTGAGTTCTGTGAGCTGCTCTAATAAATTAATTGAACCCAAGGAGAGGGTCATGGGAACCTCTGATTTATAAGCAGTAGGTCAGAAGTACAGGTGAAAATCTGGACTTGTGATTGGCATCTGAAGAGGAGGGCGGTCTTATGGGCTGAGCCCTTGTGGGGAATCTGCTGCTATCTCCAGGTAGATAGTGTCAGAATTGAGTTGAATTGTAGGACACCGAACTGGTGTCAAAGATTGCTTGTTGGAAGCGGGGAGCCTCCCCTGCTCCCCCCTGCATCTACACATTGGAATTGGGGATTGGGTACAGAATCCTCTTAGAAGCCATTTGAAATCTGAAGACTACTTAATGGGAAACATTTATTGAATGCATTTGTTGATATACATTTAATGATTTTTGCTACATGAAGAACTTAAGCTCCAAAACCACATAATCCCATGTTTGTAAAATACATATTTTATATCTATAGATGCACAGAAAAAAATCATTAGAAGAACATTCACTACATCACTGTTTGCCCAGAAGGACATAATTATAAGTGATTCTCTTCACTGTCATTTTGAGGCTTTTTACATTTCTACGAGCACGTTACTTATTTTGATAAGTTAAAAACAATTATTTCTGAAAAATAAAATTAAATGTTAACCTCCCTCCTATCCACATCCCCCTCCAAATGTTCTTTTTCCTTATTAACTTTTGAGTTTTCAGTACCAATGAAGCTGTTCTCCTTCCAAGCTAATGAAGTAGCTGAAATAAAAGCCACATGTGCTGATGCTAAGTTCGCAGCAGTCAGCAAGAGCACACACATGCAGGACCTGCTTCAACAGAGGCCAGTGGAGCTCAAATACAGCAGCCTCATCAGCAAGTGTTTGAGGAAGAGTGCCCGGCACAGAGGTCTGCATCTGGATGCACATTGGAACCACCTGGGATGCTTTAAAAACAACTGATATGGGGGCAAAAGGAGTAAAAACCCGGAGTGATTCCAATGTGCAGCCCAGGTTCAGAAGCCCTGCCCAGGGGTGGGAGCCTCACCTGCAAGCCTGTTTGCCCCATTGTCCAGGCACATTCTCTGGGAGTTTCCTGTGTCTTTTCCTATGTCAATTGTCTGAAAGTATTTGATTACAAACATAGTCCCCAAAATTATAACTAAAAGTAGGAGGCAGGAAGGTAAAGATTTTAGGCTGTATGCTGGATTGATTAATGTCCCCAAAATATTCATGTTAACCTGGAACCTTTAATGTGACTCTATTTGGAAATAGGGTCTTTGGAAAAGTAATCAAGTTAAGACGTGGTCATACTGGCATTAGGGTGAGCCCTAAAGCCAATGACTGGTGTCCTTATAAGGAGAGGGAGATTTGGAGATACAGAGACACATACAATGGGAAGAGGGCCATGTGAGGGTGGAGACAGAAATGGGAGCGATACAACTATAAGCCAGTGAATGCCAAGGAGAGCCAGCCACCACAGGGAGCTAGGAGACAGGCAGGACATGGAGTCTCAGAGCTTCCGGAAGGAGCCAACCCTGCTGGCAGAACTGTTTCAAAATTCTTCCCCAGAAGCAGAGAAATGATGCCCCATTACAGCTCTGTAAGAGGGAAGTGCTCTCCTCAGCACAGCTCTTTTCTGGACCTCAAGGTCTCACCTCTGCATGCCCAGTTCTCTTTGTGTGCATGGAAAAAATGCACCTTAGATAATATATGTCAATTTTCTTTCAATTATGCGTAGCACAGGAGCTATTTGGTTTGCAAGGTGGGAAAAACCCCCACTGTACATTTTTGTGCCATTGCTTTTCCTATCTCACAGGAGACTTTTCTTATTAAGAGTCACTCACCTGGTAACTAATGAGAATTGCCAGCCTTTGAAAAGCAATTATCTAAGTAAAATAAGCACTTCTCTGAAAGAGTCAGAAAAAGCTGTACCTATTATAAACAAGGCACTATATGAGCAGGAGTCTGCTATTTCTGCTTCAATCTTGAAAAAATTCTTTCATCAGGATTATCTTTAACAGAGAATGGGAGGATGGTGAGGGAGGCCTTAGGTGGTCATTTATTTCCTAGCTTTTTGGGCAGAACCAACTATGTAAATTAAGTTCCATTCAACCGGATGAATAATTACTGCATGCCATCTATGTTAGGGACTGGGGATGCAAAGAAACTGCTGCCCTCAGGAAAACCGTAGTCCACAGGGAAGGTGGACAAGCCACAAAGGATTAGAGCACAAGGGTAGTGCAGCAGCATCTATGAGCTAAAGACATGGCAGGGAGTGACCTTCTAACTAAACACAGTGATTGACTGTGGATGTTTACCTCTGCTTCCTCCTGAAACTGCACTGAAACGAGAGTAAAGGAATACAAATAAATATGCATAAACCCCAAAGGACACAGAGAACTGGGGAGGAAACCACAACAAATGTGAAATATCATCGAATTTGGTAGGATGGAAAATAGAGGCAGGAGAGGAAGAAATCTGACTACCAAGTACCTACAGAGGATGGAGAATCGGAGACACCTGAACTATGGGATGTGATGGTGGGAACTATGGGATGTGATGGTGGGCACAACATGAAACACAAGAGGTTTGGTTGAAATTCTGTTTAAGAAGAGATTAGATCCCAGGTCACTCGCCAACTGGAGTAGCTAAGAGGCTACTCCTCTCTACCCAAGTAGGTAGGAGACATTGTTGGAGAGCAGGACCTAGAGGGGCTGCAGTCATAGCAGGGAGTGGGGCAAAGTGCTGTTCTGAGAGTGAACATTGACATATGAACCACGTGACTCTCTGCCCTCTTCCTCTGTCCCCACTTCCAGGAGGCTGACACCAGGTGTACAGTCCTCAGGCAGGAGACTAGTAGATTCTGGAAAAGATGAATGGCCCCAACGAAAAGATATGCCTATAATGACAGGTGGCGCTTCTGGGGTCTGGAGAATGGAAGAAGAAATCCAGGTCCTTCCTGAATCATCCCATAATCCTACAGATCCCCAGCCTAAAGTCTACACATACATGGACAAGCCCCTCCCCCCCATGGCCACATAGAGCTTCAGTCAACCTTTTAATGTTTAGTGAACAGTATACTCAGGGAATTCCCTGGGGGTCCAGTGGTTAGGACTCTGTGCTTTCACTGCTGAGGGTACGGGTTCAATCCCTGGGTACAGGTTCAATCCCTGGTCGGGGAACTAAGATCCCGCAAGCCTCACGGCCAAAAACTACTCAGACATTAGAGGAATGTTTTTAACGTGAAAAATAGAAATCAAAATAAATAAACAGCAAAAAAAACAAACTCAGCAGAAAGAGAAAGGAAAACTAAAGACAAAAAGTCTTAATAGCTTTGGAGAGAATGTATCCCCAAACCAAAAAGAGCCTGCTATTAAAAAGGAATGTTATTCACACTAGCCAAGAAGTAGCAATAGAAGTAACCTAAATGTCCGTAGACAAATAAATGGATAAAGAGAATGTGGTGTATACTACATACAACGGAATATTTTTCAGCCTTAAAAGAGGAGGGAAAAAAAAAAAAGAGGAGGAAACCCTGTCACATGCTACAGTAGAAATGAAAATTGAGGACATTATGCTAAGAAAAATAAGTCAGTCACAGAAGGACAAATACTGCATGATTCCTCTTTCATGAGGTATCTAAAGTAGTCAAACTCATAGAAGCAGAAAGGAGAATGGTGGTTGCCAGGGCTGGAGGGAAGGGGAAAGGAGAGGAGTTGTTGTTCAGTGGGCACAGAGTTTCAGGCATGCAAGATGAAAAAGTTGTATAGATTTGCTGTACAAGATATAGATGTGGCTAATAATACTGTACTATACACTAAAATTGTTAAGAGGGTAGATTTCACGTTTTATGTTTTTTTTTTTTTTTTACTAAAATTAAAAAAAACAGGGAATTCCCTGGCGGTCCCATGGTTAGGACTCCGGGCTTTCACTGCTGAGGACCTGGATTCGATCCCTGATTTGGGAACTAAGATCCCACAAGCTGCACAGCGCAGCCAAAATAAATAAATAAATTTTAAAAACAAACAAGAAAACAAAGCAAAACTCGGCTCTGGCATATACCAGCTGTGTGACCTTAGTTACTTTACCTTTCTGAACCTCCATTTCCTCATCATTGCGAAGCGGGGATAATAACTACCTTGCAGAGATGTTGAGAGGATTCATCGACAGAATGTACATAAAGCACTAAATCCAGCAGCAGAGGACCAAAAAGAGAGAAAAAAAGGAATGTTGGGAGAATGATATAAAACTCATCGGCATTAAAAATATGATAGCAGAAACAAATAATGAGTTAAGTGATGATTTAATTTTATGGAAAATAGCATTCAGAGGTGTTTTATAGTTCTGTTGAAGAATCTGTGATGATATAAAAACCAAGCTAGAAAAAGAAAAAGACAATTAATATCTGGGAAAACAAGAAAATTGTATAAGAAAGGAAATGGAATTGTATTATATGTTTGGGTTGGCAGTGAAGGACAGCCTTGTGATAAAAATAATGTAAACACTGAACATTCACTGAAAATGTGGTGTCACTGAACTGCAAGGTTGCAAGCTGGGAAAGTGATGGCAGGGTAACAGAATGCTAAATCCTCATAATAGGAAGTCAATAATTACTGTATAAAACTGATAAATCAGGAAAGAGTGCTGTAAACATTACTTGGAATCATTGAGTGGGCCCCCAGCTTATAAGAAATATTTGGAAGAGTTGAGAATGCTTTTTTTTTGCTGGGGAGCTAGGCTCAAGCTAGGAATTTGGGAAGAGCCATAGACTACTATTTTTATTATATGCTTTGTAGTATCATTTGACTTTTATTATTATTATTATTTTTTATGGTTGTTTTTCATCCAAAGAACCAGCTCTTTAAATTTTTTTGATTCTTCTGTGTACTTTTTTTTTTTTTAATTTTATTTATTTATTTATTTTTGGCTGTTTTGGGTCTTCGTTTCTGTGCGAGGGCTTTCTCTAGTTGCGGCAAGCGGGGGCCCCTCTTCATCGCGGTGCACGGGCCTCTCACGATCGTGGCCTCTCTTGCTGCGGAGCACAGGCTCCAGACGTGCAGGCTCAGTAATTGTGGCTCACGGGCCTAGTTGCTCCGCGGCATGTGGGATCCTCCCAGACCAGGGCTCGAACCCGTGTCCCCTGCATTGGCAGGCAGACTCTCAACCACTGCGCCACCAGGGAAGCCCTTGACTTTTAAAACTATGTAAATGTCTGACTTTGGTGAAAGAAAGAAAGTTTACTACAAGGAGGTAATACCAAGGAGGATATGATTACCTTTATTTGGAATGTGCTCACTGTACTAGTCAGTTTGGACTGCATAACAAAATACCATAGACTGGGTGGCTTGAACAATTTACTTTCTCACAGTTCTGGAGCCTGGAAGTTGGAGATACAGATTCCTGCATGGTTGGGTTCTGGTGAGGCCTCCCTTCCTCCCTTGTAGATGGCCACCTTCCCCAAGCCTTCACATTACCTCTTCTTTGCACATGCTCAGGGAGAAAGAGTGGGCAAGAGAGCAAGATCTTTGGTGTCTCTTCTTATGAGGGCACTAATCCCATCTGGAGGGCCCCACCCTCATGACTTCATCTAACCCTAATTACCTCCCAAAGGTCCCATCTCCAAATACCATCTATTTGGCATTAGGGCTTCAACATATGAATTTAGGGGGAACACAATTCAGCCCAAAGCACTCAATAAAGACATCTTAAAGGGGGTAACACTTAGGCTGGTACAGAGGGTAGGCAAATAGGAAAGGGTGAGCTTTGTACACAGACATTTCATAGCCTGTGGTATGTTAGAGGGGGTGCCTCTTTCCACTCACAGTGTTCTGCAGGAGAAATTTTCCTTAAGCACAAACCTAGATATTCTCAACCCCTTTCCCTCCCGGCCTCTGGGGAGATGGAGTCTCACCCTCTGGTTGACAGACCTGAACCACATCCTCTAGCTTAGCTTCACTCAGCAATAGGTATTTGTACCTTTATCTGCCACTTCTTTTATTTCTTAATTCTTCCATTTTCCAAATTGTTCCCAAAACGAGAAAGGAAGAGGAATGACACTTTGTGGGGGCCTCCCTAGAGACCTTGATAAGGTATTCGGGAACCTAAAAATAGTTCAGAATTGTTGGAACAAAGGCTGTGTAGGGAGTGCAGTGGAAAGAGGGAGTGCAGTAGGAGATGTTGCTGACCTGAGAGAGCAGCATGAATGGTGCACTTGTGAAAGCCCTGCCAACAGCCAGGCTTCATTCACTTTGTACCTGGCTGAGGTGGGAAGGATGGATTGGAGGGGTTCTACTGAAGGTTAGGAAGTGACACAGAAATGCAGACAAGGAAGTCAGGACTTTGGGAGAGGATGCTGAGGGGAGGGGATAAATCTGAGTTTTAACTAAAAGTAGAATCAATAGAATTTGGTGCTTAATTGAGTGAGTGAGAGATTGGAGTTGAGAGTGACTCCTGGATTTCTGGTTCCAGCTTCATGGAAAGTATCTTTCTCCTCTCAGAGATCTCACTGCTCACCTGGATGACTCAATCCAACACAGCTGGGGGACCAGGTCCCAGGACACTAATCTGGGAAAAAGGTCTCTAGTCCCTGCTAACCCTCCCTCCCAGCCTAAATCCTTTGGCAATTCCACATCTTATATTGTACTGTCTAATCTTCACTTCTCCAATAGAGAGGTTAGAGAATCAGAAAACTTAAAAAAACAATATTTTTTTATTTCAAAAAATATTTCAAACACAGAAAAGTTGCAGAAATTATAGTGTCTTCCCATATGCACTTCACATTGAGCCACCAATTATCATCTCTCTAATTGTTATGACTATTACTGCTAAACTATTGATATATGAAAGGAAATTGCATGATTTTTGCCTCTTTATCCCTAAACATTTCAGCATATATCTCTTAAAAACAAGAACATTCTCTTCACAACCACAGTATAATGGTAAATTTTAGGCACTTTAACATTAATACAATATTATTATCTAACATATAGTCTAGATTCAAATTTCACCAATTGCCCAATAATGTCTTCTATGGCAACTTTCCCCCCAGTCCAAGATCTAATTTAGGATTATGCATTACATTCAGTTGTCATGTCTTTTATTTCATTGAATCTGGAAAATTTTTGGAATTATTTTATCTTTGCCTTTCATGACATTGACAGCTTTGATGAATGCAGGCCAGCTGTTTTGTAGATTGTCCCCAATTTGGACTTGTCTGATGCTCCTGGATGATTATACTCAGGTTATGCACTTTTGGCAGGATTACAGCATAAGCAATGCTGTGTCCTTCTCAGTGCATCACATCAGAAAACACACCAATGTGGGTGTGTTCCATGTTGGTGATGTTAACGTTGATCTCTTAGTTAAGGTGGTGTCAGCCAAGTGTTTCCACTATAAAGTTACTATTTTTCTCTTTGCAATTAATAAGTTATCTCTGGGGAGAGACTTTAAGGCTTTCATTGATGATGCTTACCTGAATCAATTAGTACTATGATGTTTCAAAATGTTGATTTTTGAACTCTGTCATCCATTTTACATCTATTGGTTGGCTTTCTATTCTAAAGATGAGCCTTCCCCTCTTCCTCATTTGTTTATTTAATATAAATATGAGTTAATAAAATTTTTTCATGGTTGAAATCCATCATTATCCTTATTTATTTTGATGCTCAAATTGTCATAGATTTGGACACTAGGAGTCTCTTCAAAATGTTTCCTGTATTCTTCCAACATACTGTCATCATTCTATGAGCATTTCTTACTTTCAAGAATAACACGATACCCATCCCTGGAATCAACAATTTCTCCAGGAAGTCCTGGCTCCTTTTGGTGGGAAATGGTATTTAGAAGGCAAGATCTGTGTTTATTATTACTGAGGTGTCACTGCCCCTTCAGTGGTCAGAGCCAGCAGTACCCACTAATCCCAAACCAACACCAACCACGAATCCCAATCCAAATAACCTTTTTGCTTTTCCCTCGTCCATATTTGTGTCTTCCTTCTCACATAGTGATAGTCCTGAATCCTCTGTCCAAATCAAAATATTTATATCTTTGCTGATTTCTACAATATCCACAGAATAATTTCAGAATTGCCACATCCTTACCTCTACCAACAACAAACATACTGAGAGTTTAAGATTTTTTTGTCTTTAGACTGAGGATGTATAGTTAAAATACTGCCTTCAAAAATTAATTGAATTAGTTTTTTATTTCTCTTCTGTGTGATTACATTACTCACTTGAAACCCAGTCATTTGTTTCCATTTGAATTCAGTTTTCCTCAACTCCCATCCTTGTCGGTTTAGTTAAAAATAACATTAGCACATTTTCAAAATCAAAACTAGGTAAAATGTTATACTCATAGAAACGTTACTCCCTCCTATACCTCTTCTACTCCTTTCTACCTTTCTCTCAAAGGTAACCAATTTCACTAGTTTTTAATTATTTTTCCTGTTTCATTTTGCAAAATACACACACATGTGCATGCATGCACACATTAGCACACACACACATACACATTCTTATTTCTCCCTAGTAGGCAGAGTAGTTTTATTCAACAACTATCTTGAACAATATCTGAGAGGTACTTTATGGACACAAGAGGTCAAAGACAGGGTTGTGATCCTCAAAGACAAACAAAAAAATATACAGAAGAAAAAAAAAATGCAAGGCTTCACATGAGAGAATAGTTAAATTGAAGAAGAATTTAGGCATCTCTTCTGTCCATCTCTGGTCACCCCTTGATCGATAGTCATCCCTCTACTGCTTAAGTACCTCCAGAGAGGGTTAGTGAGGCAATAAAACATGGTGGTAAAAAGCAGACACTCTGGAACCAGAGACCTACCACTGACTAACTGTGAGATATTGGGCATATCACTTAATTTCTGTGAACCTTGGTTACCTTACTGTAAAATGCATATAATGGTATCCATCTTATAGGATACTTAAGAAGATAAAAGTGCTTAGCAATGCATATGGTACACTATGCATGTTAGCTTTTTTTCACTTGAATTATACTGATGTCACCTTGGGGCAGCCAATTGACACCCTGAATGTAGGGTCGCCAAATAAAATACAGGACACCCAGTTAATTTTAATTTCAGATAAACAACAAACACATTTTTAGTATAAGTAAATACAAATTTTTAGTATGTTTATACAATATTGCATGAGACACAACTATACTAAGAATCTATTTGTTATCTGAAACAAAAATGTTTCTGGGTGTGCTATATTTTTATTTGGTAATTCTGGCAGCCCTACTCAAGTGCAGCTAAGAGAAAGGCTGTTAAGTGCCAGAGCTCCTCAGGGAAGGGAGACATCACTGTGGAGGTTAAGAAGTTTATTCAACTTCTAGTTGAATTCTAGTTGAACTTCCTAAGGTAAAACTTTCAAAAAGATAAAATCATACTCTCATACAAATTTAAAATAAACACATTAGATATTTTAATAAATTAGGGTACTAGTAAGATGTTGAAACCGGCTCAAAGGAGAATCTGAAGAACACAGACACAAACATACACATGCGTGCAGAAACAATTATAGAGAGACTGGACAATATTCATTTGCATTGCTATGGATAAGAACCATTTCCATTACTCTCAGTTTTCTTTAACTTCTCCTCCTATTGAGTTGTGGAAATGCCTGATCGTTAGAGACACAGGTCCGCTAGACAGGGCCCAGCACGTCACTGTAGGGACATCCAGTGATCTTTTTGCTCATTTCCAAATCTTTCGTTATTTTTCCTGACAGTCTTTACTAATACTTTGCCCCCAGAATTCTGCACAGGAGAATAAAGCATACATGAAACACAGTTAGAAATTATACATTCTTGTTTTAAATATCAGTTTGGTGGATTAGTAATTATAGGAATTGAATAATGCAAGAAGCAAAGTTAATTGTTAAAAACCTGAGTCATGGTTCCCCCAGTTTCTCCTCAGGTATTTAGTAGTGTCTCCAAACTTGGTAAGTTCCTAATGAAACAGCTGCTTTTAATTATGTGGAAATTTCAATTCATTTTCTAACAGCAACTTTGTTTTAATACCAAAAATGCACACTTAACAGAGAAGAAATGGTTATCTTGAGAGAAACTACCTGTACTTCTATGAACTCAAAAGAGCTTTTGTGGTCTGAGCTTAAAAACAGAAACAAAAGAAAACAAAAGACTAACAGACAAAAACCTTGGGGAAAATGTCTTAAAATCAAAGCACTTTAATTGGATGGCTCAACCAGAAAAGGAAGTAATTCAGTGATTTACATGGCAGATTGCCATAGATAATGCTTTGTGAAGAATCCCCAAATTAAACCTTTTGCATTAGAGGAACCACATTTAGAAAAATTTTTAAATTATGGTAAAATATACATAACATTAAACTTTCCATTTTAACCGTTTTTAAGGGTACAATTCAGTGACATTAAGTACATTCACAATGTTCTGCAACCATCACCACCATCCATTTCCAGAACTTTTTCATCATTCCAAACTGAAACTCCTCACCCATTAAACAATAACTCCTCATTCCCCCTCCCCCCAGCCCCTGAAAACCCCTGTTCTACTTTCTGTTCTATGGATTTGACTATTCTAGGTACCTCATCTAAGTGGAATCAGAAAATATGTGTCCCTCTGTGTCTGGCTTATTTCACTTGGCATAATGTCTTCAAGGTTCATGTTGTAGCACGAGGAGCTACATTTTATAAAGACAAGTCAATGTCCCAAAGATGACTAGGCAGGCAGAAAAAATCCTTCCCACCTAATTTCAACCTTCCACCTGTACTTTGGTGACCAGTCTTACTGAGGTTTAATATTCACCTTAAGAGTACAGGAGTGGACTTTGATTTCCTTTGTGGCATTTTCATTACCTACTTCATCAATTGATGTTAAGAGAGGCCCTTCCTTTCACCATTTATTAAACTCCCTTATACTCCCATATACTCTGGGGTCAGGGAAAGGGCCATGGACTTTATGTAACCTTGGACAACTCAGCTAACTTCTGTGACCTTCAGTTATCAGTGAGATGGAGATAAGAAAAGTCATGACCTGACAGTTGTGTGAGAATTGAAGGCTACGTCAAAGTGCTTTCCAAACTGTAAAATACTGTACAAATAACAAGTCAGGCTGATCAGAGGAGGCCCTTGTGGGGCACATGAATAAACCACTGTCCTTCCACAAAAAGCCGCCCAAACTGTTTTTAAATACAATCTACCCTTTAGTCCAGAACAATAAGACAACAACTAGGATGGTTGTGGTGTCTGAGTTACATGAGATATTTTTCCTCCTGCAGTCTCACCGTTACCTTGAGGATCACAATATTGGCGACTCACTGAGTTATTAAATAAAGTGGCTAATACTTAACAAAAAATACTGCCTTGCTCATTGCTCTGTGAGACTAGCAGACAGTCAACTCTGGGTGACCTGCTGACGGCGAAAGGACTAGAATGGATAACTGTGCCCTCAGAGAAGCAGACTCTCATTTTGCCAATAGCTTCAATCTTCCCACCACTATCTGTCCAGAGTTGCTAATGAGTGGCAAAATTGACTGCTCTCACCTCCTCGCGAAGCAAGGGCTCGCCTCTAGTGCAAGTGTTAATGGGCCCTGACTCTGTCTCAGCAGGAGGCTGAGGAGGAGAAGTAAGAGTCCTGAATAGTCCACTCACTGTCACAGAATATTCCAGAGCCAGCTATCAAAGGGGAACAACCATTCTCTCTCCAGCTTCTCCTGCTTGCTCAGAAGTCTCCAGATTCTGCTTTTTGCACCAGGGTCAACACAGGTATCTCACTGTGTCAACTCTCACGTCTTCAGCAAGCTCAGACCAGACAGGGACTCAGCGACATGATGTATTTGATCACAGGCCCCTCAGAGAGCAGAGAGCACTGACCCCAGGAGCCCATCCCTGGACTGGGTCTCCTTCACCACTTTTCATCCTGTTTCCCCAGCAGATGGGATAATAGCTGCTCTAGAAATGCTGAGCACATTGGACATGCACAGGATGAAGGAAATGTTAAAAACTTGATTTCAAACTGGGAAGTTTGGAGATGCCCACAAAAAGAGGTAGACTGACATCCATTGCTGCTCTGATGACGGTGTGCTGGTATGTATGTGGAAGCACTTTGAGAAAGACGTGAAAGGACGCACAGCAGGCTGGGACGGACTTTACCACAAGGTGATGATGGGTCAGGTGGAGGTGGGGACCCAACTGTCAAAAGGCAGCTTCCTCCCAGTCTGCTTCGTAATAACAAGCATGGATAACTTTTGTATTAAAAAATTCAATAAAGTGAAAGAGAATAAACAAGGCTTTTTCTTGTTGAACAACAGTATTTCATATCCTGCAGAACTCTTCATTTTACAGTGGAGATGAATCACTCCCAGTCTCCTGAGAGCCTAAACCACAAAATGTGGGTGTGTTTGCCCCTTCCTAGGTAAAAACAATGAATTTCAAAAGAAAATTGGTTATTTCATAACACCCCAAGGCCCTGGTTATCTAAGAAGAGGGTGTTGGAGATGGGAATCCTGAACGGCTTAGAAAGTAAAGCGATGTGTGGCCCGTGGTTATAACTCCCGGTTGGCCTGGCCTGTCAGCCCAGAGGCATCACAAGGACACTGAGTTCACCGGCTCAATAACCCAGGCAGTTACTGATGCAGTTAAGTTGCTGTGGCCTTTTGCAGCCACTTTACAGCTGGAAGACACACGGGGAGCCAGCAACGACTTAAGCTTGGTTCACTCTGAGGAAGCAAAGTGCCCATTCTAAAGTTCCCCCTGCCTGGGGCTCCCTGTACCTGGAAGACACAGCCTCAGAACCTGCTATAAATTGAGCTATAAACTAAGCAGTGTGCACATATCCTTGGCCTTGGAACCCATCTTCTCTGGCCTGCTGGGATCTCATAGCCCATCTTACAATCTTTTCTATTAGACGAGCTTCATGAAATTCTGCAGGGAGAAATAATGGTCAGAAAAGTAATCTTCATAACAGAAATTTTTACAATTTAGGGAAGGAACTCATTAATATTGTTGGATGAAGCATCCTTTCATTCAAGGATGACAACAAATGCAAACAGAATAAAATAAAACCTATACCTTCTGTCACATGGCTCTAGAGAGTCCTGGGTCAAATTATGCCTCTTAAGAGTAGAACAGCAACATCAGTTTTGTGCTATAACAGTCAGCCCTGTCTCCCAACAGCCAAAGGAGTCCTGCCATAGATGTTAGATCAAGAAGATAAAGGATGAGGGACTTCCCTGGCGGTCCAGTGGCTAAGACTCCTCGCTCCCAATGCAGGGGGCCTGGGTTTGATCCCTGGTCAGGGAACTAGATCCGACATGCTGCAACTAAGAGTTTGCATGCCACAACTACAGATCCTACATGCCGCAACTACAGATCCCACATGCCATTACTAAAAATATCCCACATGCCGCAACAAAGATCCCGCATGCTGCAAGTAAGACCCGATGCAGCCAAGTAAGTAAGTAAATAAATAAATAAATATATATATATATATATATATATATATATATATATAAAGATAAAGGATGAGAAAGAAAAATCAGGGACTCCAAGGACAGAGAAGGTGGTTAAATTGTATGTAACAAGGGATTAAGTTGATATAACAGAAGACCCTTCCTGAGGGAAAAATTATCAACTGTGGACTGGACCCCTAAGAACCATTAGAGACCCTCTTTTTCTTGGCAGTTAGATACCTCCTTCTTTTTCTATGCTGCTATAGATCACTCCTTCCCTGCAGGGATTAAAGACACTGGGACTTTAAGGACTCTTCTTGTTTTGTTCCCTAAGACTTTCTTCTTTTCTGGCTTCCCAGAATTCATCTTCCATTTGTCATCAGTGATTTGAATATGGCCTTGGCTTCCTACATGGGGCAATGCATGCTCTGTCCTGCTCTGAAGATTTATGAAAGGATACAGATTCCTCAGGGTTCCAAGAAGGTCTCATGATTTCTTTTATCTCCATCCACAGGGGTGAGTTACCAAGATGTAGTATATTCAAATTTATCATTCCCTTTCCAGCTTTTCCCCAAAATACATTTTTGCCCCTTGTAACCTGCTTGGCCTGACATCACATGTTGAATGAGTCAGAGCTGTCTCACTTAAATGCAGCTAACACTAAAATTGTGTTATCGATTTCTGATGCCCTCTTTACTTTTCCTTGGTGTTGGTTTGTAAAAGTTGGTTCAACTAATATTACTCTAAATATGTAATGCTGGCATTAGCCCTGTCTCTTTCCTCACTTGCCTTGCTTACCGTCATTTATTAGAGTCATTTTTACATCAAAATATTTTTTCTTAAGATTTCAAATAATGGATTTTTCCATTCTAAAATAGTTCCAAATGTTATCTAGTCTTTCTCTCTTTTTTTTTTTTTGGTCATAATAGGACACATCCATGTTGATATGGTATATTCCTTCTGACATGCATAGGGTATTAGTAAACCAGTATTGATAACATACAGGATTGAGTACTGAAAACCTACTTGAAATCCTGGTTCCATTTCTTACTACCTGCATGAGTTTAGACAAGTTGTTCAGTTTCTTTGGGCCTCATTTATAAATTGCGTTTCCTCATTTATAAACTGAGCTCTTTGCCTTTGTCACACAGGGTTTTGTGAAGCTCAAATGAGGTTATGTAGATAGAGGTGGTTTGTTAATATCTTTCCTACTACTCTCTGACACCCCTACTCATCTCTCTTAAATTGGAGACACAACCCAATAAGGGCAGAATGGTCATATGGAGGAGATCATGAGAAGGACCAGAATGTGAAAAAGGCTATGATGTCTGCTTCTTTGTCTCCTGGCTAATGTCATCTCATCCTTCAAGACCCAGCCTAAAAAATCACCTCCTGCAAAGACACCCTTGAATTCTCCAGATAAACATGGACTTGCCTTTCTTTGTTCTCCAATAGTATCTACCATAAAATTCTCTCCAACTCTGTAACATAGGTGCCAGAAACCCACAACCCCTAGAAAATTCAACAGTTAGGAAATTAACACCTTATTTGAAAATGTAGATTGAGTAGTGGAGGTTATAAGTGACTCTGTGACACTATTTATTACATTCACTAAACTAAAATAATAAAGGTGGCATCTTAATATTAATAACAGTCTGCATTAATAGTAATGTACATTATATGATTAACATCCATTTAAGAGAAAAGTCTTTAAGCTTTCTCTTCCTCAGCTGTTTCAATGAAACACTTAAAAATGAAAATTTTACTTTCTCATAGATAGTATGCCCAATAAAAGGGATTCTTTTGTGTCTGCTTTGCCACCCAAATGTTCAAAGCTTTTCTGATTTTATATCTTGGAGTTGTTGGCTCCTGACTTCTAGTTCTCACTAATTCAGAATAGCTTGGAGAGTTGAGAAGGTTGGCTGCATAGAACTATCTCAACACCTCCACTCTTGCACAAGGCTAAAGTCTATGCTCTGTCCATGATAATTTCATGCACTTCCCTTCTGAGAGCCAACCTGGTAAACATCTCCACTTCTCTCTCTCCTGAGGGAGTTTCCCTGTTTCTTTGCTCGCTCTCTCTCAACGTTGCGATAAAAATGTCTCCATTTCAGCTCTGCCATTCACAATATCTCCCTTGTCTGCTCTCAGCCTCAAGCTCTATCCTCTCCACTTCCTGCATCTAATTACCTCAAATGGGAATAATTTAATTCATAGATATTGGAACTGGAATTCTAATCACCTCTTTAGCATCTGTCTCTCCCACGGACTATGAGCTTCTTGAGGGTAGGGCATTTTCTTATGCACCATTTTGTCTTTTGCATCAAGTACAGACTCTGAGGCAAGTACAGATCCTTGATTCATGTTGATTGAGGGGACACATACTTGCCATGAGACCACTTTATTTGCCCTGGTCTACTTGTCAATTTCACTCCGATAAAGTAAACTTTCTTTAATGTCCTCTTCCCAATTATAATTTCAGTTTCTAAATTAGAAAGCCGTAAAAAAAAAGAGCTACAGAGGGTAGGAGGAAAAGAAGGCAAAGGATATAAAGAACAGTTCTACCTAGTTCTAGGGGTAGGTGGAGAACCAGACTGGCACGGAGTCTTTGTAGAGCAGCCCAGGAGGTTGGGATAGGCTTGGTACACTTCAGGGGAAAACTGCAGGAATGTGCCACATGTCTCCTGCTACCTGCTCTCACAGTGAGGACTGTCTGGGATTTTGACCCTCCTGCAGGCTGACCTAGCCATATTGGATACCTGGGATGTGGCCTGTGTACGGGGTTGGAAGCCCAGGACCAGTGCATCTGCACAGATTGTTCTACCATATCCATTCCCGGCCCTTCTTAAAGGTCCAGTCTTATAGCTTCTTGTGAAGCCATTAATATAAGAGTTCACTCCGAGTACTGATTTACCCTCAGCTTGGGTACTATCCCGGACTGCCCAGTGCCAAGGTATGCACAATTACAACCTCTCTGCTCAGCATGAATGCACTCTGGGGGTGGGAGCAGGCTGTCTTTATAGGAGCTAAGCAATACTCTAATATTTTTTCTCTTGCACATGAAAAAGAGAAAAAAAGCTCAAAGAAGCCAAGTTTTCAGGACAGAGAAGCCAATGCCATTCCATCACTAGGAGCAGGCTGTGCTAGTACAGGGGTGATGTGCAGGGAGGGAGACAGAGGTACTGAGACTCTTGGCACTGGGGACAATGGGTACCAAGCATTCAAAGAGAAATCACTTATCGTCACTATCACAGGTCGTGAAAACTTCCCAGTTTACCAACGCAAACTTGTGGATATTTTCACAACAGAATTAACACAGAGTCATGTTAGTCAAAGGACCTAGAAAAAAATAATGTTCCATAGGTTATAGTTACTCCAAGACCATGCCAAAATACTGGATCTACTTTTTTTGAGAAGTCAACTCAGTGAAACAATTGGTTTGACTCTTTTTTAAAAAATTAATAGACTATTTTTTTAAAGGAATTTTCAATTTTACTCATTTTTTTTTAAGTTAATTAATTTATTTTTGGCTGTGTTGGGTCTTCGTTTCTGTGAGAGGGCTTTCTCCAGTTGTGGCAAGCGGGGTCCACTCTGCATCGCGGTGCACGGGCCACTCACTATCGCGGCCTCTCTTGTTGCGGAGCACAGGCTCCAGACGCGCAGGCTCAGCAGTTGTGGCTCACGGGCCTAGCCGCCCCGCGGCATGTGGGATCTTCCCAGACCAGGGCTCAAACCCGTGTCCCCTGCATTAGCAGGCAGATTCTCAACCACCGCGCCACCAGGGAAGCCCAATAGACTATTTTTACAGCAGTTTTAGGTTTACAGAAAAATTAAGCAGAAAGTAGAGTTCTCATATAACCCATTCCCCACTTCCCCACACACAGTTTCCCCCAAATTACTCTCATCTTGCATTAGTGGGGTACATTTGTTACAGTTGATGAGCCAATATTGATACATTATTTATTATTATATATTTATATGTTTATTGTATAGGTATATAAATATTTATTATATATTATATATTTATTTATTGTTATTACTACATTAATTAAGGTCCACAGTTCACATTGATTCTCTCTTCACATTGCACATTCTCTGAGTTTGACAAATGTATGATATCATGTATCCACCATTACAGTATCTTACAGAATAGTTTCACTGCCCTAAATATCCCCTGTGCTCCATCTATTCATCTCTCCCTCCCTCCCAGCCAGCCCCTGGCAACGACTGATTTTTTACTGTCTTCATAATTTGCTTTTTTAAGAATGTCAATCAAAAAAAAAAAAAAAAAAAAAAAGAATGTCAATCATATAGTATGTAGACTTTTCAGAGAGTCATTTTTCACTTAGCAATATTCATCTAAGTTTCCTCCATGTCTTTTCGTGCCTTGATCACGCATTCCTTTTTACTGCTGAGTAATATTTCATTGTATGGATGTATCACAGTTTGTTTATACACTTACCTATTGAAGGACATCTTGGTTGCTTCCAAGTTTTGGTAGTTACAAATAAAGCTGTTATAAACATCTGTGTGCAGGTTTTTGTGTGGACCTAGTTTTTAACTCCTTTGGGTAAACACTGAGGTGCTCTATTGCAGGACTGTATGGTAAGAGTATATTTAGTTTTGTAAGAAACTGCCAGACTGTCTTCCAGAGTGGCTGTACCATTTTGCATTCCACCAGCAATGAATGAGAGTTCTGTTGTTCCACATCTTTGCCAGTATTTGGTGTTGTCAGTGTTTGGTGTTGTCAGTGTTTTGGATTTTAGCCGTTCTGATAGGTGGGTAATGATATCTCATGATTGTTTTAAGTTGCAGTTCCCTAATGACATATGATGGTGAGCATCTTTTCATATGCTTATTTGCCATTTGTATATCTTCTTTGGTGAGATATCTGTTTGGATCTTTTACTCATTGACTCTTTTTCGTTTAATTGATATTTTAACTGAATGAGCTAACTGGCAGAATTGCCTAGATGTTGCCTCCTTATAAGTAGGGATTTTCAGCAACTGCAACAAATGATTGCTTTAGAATAGGGCACTAAAACCAGACCTGATCCATACAGATATGTGGTTTTTGTTTTGTTTTTTGGTAATTGTAAAACACGCCAAACTAGTTTTTCTAGAGGTAATCAAGAAACATTTCCTTTTCTTAGGGAACCCTCCTACACTGTTGGTGGGAATGCAAGTTGGTGCAGCCACCTTAGAAAACAGTATGGAGGTTCCTCAAAAAACTAAAAATAGAGTTGCCATATAATTCAGCAATCCCACTCCTGGGCATATATCCAGATAAAACTATAATTCAAAAAGGTACATGCACCCCTATGTTCATAGAAGCACTATTCACAATAGCCAAGACATGGAAGCAACCTAAGTGTCCATCAACAGATGAATGGATAAAGAAGATGTGGTACATATACACAATGGAATACTACACAGCCATAAAAAAGAATGAAATAATGCCATTTGCAGAAACATGGAGGGACCTAGAGATTATCACTAAGTGAAATAAGTCAGAAAGAGAAAGACAAATACCATATGATATCACTTATATGTGGAATCTAAAATTTGACACAAATGAACCTACCTACGAGCAGAAACAGAGTCACAGACATAGAGAACAGACTTGTGATTGCCAGTGGGGAGGGGAGGTGGGGGAGGGATGGACTGGAAGTTTGGGGTTAGTAGATGCAAACTATTATATATAGAATGAATAAACAACAAGGTCCTACTGTATAGCACAGGGAACTATATTCAATATCCTGTGATAAACCATAATGGAAAAGAATATAAAAAAGAATATATATATATATATATATATATATATATATATATATATATATAAAACTGAATCACTTTGCTGTACAGCAGAAATTAACACAACACTGTAAATCAACTATACTTCAATAAAAAAAGAAACTTCCTTTTCTCTTTTTTCTGACATTTTTAAATACCACTTTTTTCCCCTCATTAATAAACTAATACATTTTATGAAAGAGAAGGAAAACTCAAACCATTTTTGAGCAATGAATGGAATTTTTACTTGCAACAGCAAAGCATAAGCCAGGTTCTGTTCCAGCTATCAGAACAACTGGCTCCCAAAACAAAGAGGGAAATCTTTATAGTTCAGGTTGTGTGTCCTCAGCAATACTGATGGGATACAGCTGGGTCATTTCGATAAAAGCTAGATGTTCCTGACCTTGAGGCTAACTCAGGATACAGAGAATTGTCCCCTTCTTGGCCTTCAGGAAACTTGTTATTTGAGACTGGTGCCTGAATGCAAGGTTTTCCATAACGTAAGCTCCCTCCATCACCTTTGTTAACACTTAGATAAGTATTTCCAAAATCTTCCGGAAACATTGATTTAATTCACATGCCTACCAGGCAGATAAACAGTACCTGCATCCTTATCTGAGTAGTTTAATTGTTTAAAATCTTTGCTAATTTGACATATGAAAAATTGGCACCTTGTTTTAATTTTCATTTTTAATGACTATGTTGAACATTTTCCTTTTTCTTTCTTTCTTGATTCCTTTCTTTCTCTCCCTCCCTCCACCTTTCTCCCTTCCTCCCTTCCTCCCCCTCTCTTTCTTCCTTTCTTTCTTCCTTCCTTCTTTTTCTTTCTCTCCCTCCCTCCCTCCCCCTTTCTCCCTTCCTTCCTCCCCCTCTCTCTCTCTCTCCCTTCCTCTCTTTCTCTTTCTCTCTCTCTTTCTTTCTTTCTTTTTCTTTCTTTCTTTCACCACTGGTATATTTCTTTAGAGAATTGCCCATGTAAGGCTTTTGCCTATGACAGGTAGCTAGGGTTTTGTCTTTTGTGGCTTCCTGCAAGGGGAGAGGTGACCACAGCAGGTAGGGGTTGCTGGTGCATCACTGAGGTAGGATATAAATGATCTGCCAGAGAGAGCATCTTCCACAGTGGAGTACCCTAGGGCAAGAAGGTGCCACCTTACAAGGGTCTACAAGGGTAGATTCATTATTTGGAGTGACTATAATCTGTGACTTTGGACACCTGGCTTATATCTAGAGAATCCACCATCTGATAATAAGTGCACACAGATAAAGTCTCTTTTGTTCCCAGTTTCTTATTTGCCCCCTTGCTCCAACCCTGGAGGCAAAGTGAGGTGGAAGGGAGGTGGCCTGTCAGGTGGGGAAATAGTGAAGAAGCCAGCTGTGCTGTCTTTTACCACTGCAGGTTTCTGAGCTTGACTTAAGGATACAATTGGAAATGAAGACTGAAGTTTTGATTTTAGACAGAATTGGACTGTTCATATCTCAAAAGACCAGAAGAAAACAATGGGATCTAGAGATTTCATCCAGGGATGGGCATGAATGGTCTAGCAGTGTGGCTATGGGAAGGCAGTAGAGGAAAGAAAATAAAATTGGTTTTTGTTTATACCCCACAGAATCCATGTATTAGTTTCCTTCGTCTGCCATAACATAGACATCCAAAATCAAGGTGTCGGCAGGGCCATGCCCACTGTGAAATCTCTTGGCGGGGAGGACCCTTCCTTGCCTCTTCCAGCTCCTGGTAGTCCCAGAGGTTGGGACTACCTTGGCTTGTGGCAGCAGAATTCCGTTTTGTTTCCATCTTCACATGGAGTCTTTCCTCTGTGTCTGTATATCTCTGTGTCTTCACATGGTGTTCTCCCTGTGTTTCATGTCTAATTTCCCTCTTCTTATAAGGATGCAGTCATATCAGATTAAAGCCTATTCTAATGACCTAATCATAACTTGATTAAATCTGCAAAGACCTTATTTCCAAATAAGGTCACACTCACAGGTACTGGAGAGTTAGGTCTTCAGTATATCTTTTTTTTTTTTTTTTTTTGGTGGGGGAACACAATTCAACCTATAATAGTCCACCTTGTCGATAAAGACTCCGGCTGTGCTGACTTCTGAAGCCATCTCCATGTGATGGTGCTTTGTTTTCTGCTTGCGAAGGGGCTCACTGTTTCAGTCTCCTTTCCTTTTGCCCTTCCTCTTGTCCTCTCAGACTGTCCTCCGCCTGACTGTTCTCTGAGAGAGTAGACAGGGCAGAGATTTACTCTGAGCAACTTTCAGTATCAACTCCATCGCAGAGTTTCATGTCCATGGGGCCCTAGTAAATGCATTTTGGTTGTGATATGTGTATTTTATACATACCTCCCCAAAACTCTCATAGTTAATCAGGTAAGTGAGCATGGAAATGTCAGCCCGGAGGCAAGATCAGACACAACTTTAAAATTTCACAGTCTGTACTGCACAATGTCAGAATGCCATTCAGCAAACCTTAGGTTCTTTGGAAAAATTATTTTTAAAAAAATCATAAAAATATTTTTAAAGTAACATTTCCAAATGGCAGAGCCATTTTTCTGAGAAAAGAAAGGGAAATTTCCTCCCCCGAAGAAAATCCTCTGACAGGGTTTTGAATGATGGGGAAAGGAAATTAAAGGTAAAGGGGCATTAAAAGCAAAGTCTCAGCACTTCTCTCCTGGGAAGAGAGTAGATGGAGAACGGCAGCCTCATCGTGTGTGTGCTGATAGCTGGGAACCAAACTGAGCTTCTTCCTCCAAAACTGGGAAGGTTGGGGAGGACACAGAAAATAAACCATTGAGGGCATGACGTGTGTGCAAAAATTAAAATCAGCAATCATCTGATTTTGTAATTTTATCACTGAAACACATCAAAAACTGTTACCGATGTTGGAATTTCAGAGATGATGCGTACTGAACCCAGACGCTGGAATGAAAAGAGCGTGGAGAAGGAATTACCTTGCTGAACTTAGAGAAAATACTTATCTTCAGACAAGCATAATATCTTGCAGACTCCCCACAGCCTTCTGCATCAATTTCCAAGTTCATTTGCAGTTTTAAAAACTCTTCATTTCTTCCCAGGTCCCATCCATCTGTCCCTCTATTTATAAATCCACACATCAACAGTGCTTGGGTTTAAATCCTGGCTCTACTCTGGGTGACCCTAGACAAGTAAAATAATCTCCTTGTGCCTCAGTTTCCTCATCTGTAATGTGGAACTATACTTATATGGATCTTATAGGGTTTTGTGAGTATTAAGTCAATTAACAACTATTTGTCCCTTAATAAGCTCTCAATAAATTTTAACTATATTGTTGATTGTAAGAGCAGACACAAATTAAAATTAAGAGGCTTAATTCTCCTTGTTGAAAATAAGGGAAGGTATTTCTCTTCCCCTCACCTTTTTGTTTCAGAATGTCTTTCTCTTTCCTTTTTAAGTGTACATAAATCTTTATTATGGCTAAATAAGTGGTTTAGTCAGGTTTGTTCTGTAGATTCCTCTGGTGCCACCTCTGGGCTGGTAACAGTCTAAAGTTGTCTCCCGTGATTAAAAATTGTCCTACATTTCCTGGTAGAAAGGGGAGGGCACAGAGTTTTTCTTGCGTCTCCTCTTTCTCAGTTGCTCCCAGCTCAAGATAACCCTTACTCCAGAGTGGCATATTTTGGGGTGGCATACTCTGACCCCCTTCAATGTACATCACATTCTGGTTTAATGCTTATTCAACAATAAAACTTTTTTGTCTCTACTACCTTTGTAGAGCGGCTTTCTGGGTTGAGAGGAGATTTTGTTTGTTTTACATTTCCCCAATACTATACAATAAAACGCTATTAAGTACCTGCTCTGTGCTCTTCCTTTTCATTGTAGCAGAGAGCTGGGAGCACCATGGGGCAATCACCTCAGCTCTTTTTTGGCCAGTCTCTGATGCGCAGTGATCCACTTGCTTTTCAGAGAGCAAGTGTTGTAAGGGGTCCACTATCTCTTAGTACCCTCATAATTATATTATTCCATTAGTTTAGTTTAAAGATTCCTCCTCACTAATTCTAGTTAATGCTTACTAAATGCTTGCTATGCACCTGCTACTGTGCTGTGCATTTACCTACATTATCTTATTTAATCTTAACTATCACCCTATAAAGTGGGTACTATAATTCTCACCATTTTATGTATGTGGAAACTAATAAAAACAGATTAAATGACTTGCTCATGGTCACAACGGTGATGGAGCTGGGATTCAAACCCAGGACCCTCAGGCCCTCAACATCCGTTAGGACGTAGCAGCTGTGAGACATGAAAGAAGAACAGAGCGAGGGGAGGCTCCTAGGGGAGGGTGGTGCCCAGGAGACGGGCCAAAGGGGGGACAGGGAAGTGGGGGGACAGGGAAGTGGGGGGACAGGGAAGTGGGGCTTTCAACAGTCAGTCTTCCTCCCACCCCAGGTCCCAGTGCCCTTCTGCAGAGAACCACAGCTGAGAGATCCTCTTGTCTTTCCACAGCTGGAGGAGGGAGTATCCAGCTGTCCCTCCCCAGGTATCCAGGCCCCACCTAGTTTTCTTGATTGTACTGGGACACTGCAGGGGCAAGAGGGAAACGTGGGTACATTAAATTGGTCACAGATGGAGCCAAGTCACGGGGGCACAGCCAGGAGCTGTCGGGGGTGGAGGTTGCGCACCTGGCTGGGATGTAGTGGAGCCCTGTTTCTAGGCTACGGGGCTAAGGGGTAGCTGTCGTGGTTCCTGATGGGGGTGCTGGGGCTGCTGGCTCCGGGAAGAGTCATCATTGGCTCCCCCAGGGCTCCAGGGCCTTGAAGTCACCTCCTGGTGGGGAGCCTTTGCCAGGTACAACTCTTGGCTCTTCCACCTGGCAGGCCCAAGGCAAAGGAGGAAAATACAAGGGTACAAAAGACAAGTTAAAATCTCAAATTACTGCTCAGCCACACAAGCACACACATAGCCCTATACATCCTTCGACTTTATACAAGAAGGAACGTACTACATTAGTCTTCTGCTGCTGTCCCCTCCTCTCTTTCTCTCTCTCTTTTTTTTAAACAAGATAGTTTAGAGCTCTTTTCATGTCAGTACATATAACTCTGCCTCATTCTTTTTAATCATGGCTAATTTACTGAATATTTATCCTCCTGACAAACTCATGAGGTACATACATTCTTATCTGTATTTTATAGGTGAGGAAACCAAGACTGCAAGGGCTTGAGTACTCAGTCCAAGTCACAAAGGCTATGAGTTCAGGACAGTAGCACCAGCACAGGGGCCACAGGAGACGATGCTTTCGAAACTTCCAGCCCGGTGTCTGACACCAGGCAATGCTCAGTAGTTGCTCCTTCTCACTCTCCCTGAGGAACCCTCTGTGAGGCCCTGGACAAGAACTGAATGGGATGTGGGGCACCATGTCTCAAACTTGGGGCAGAGGAGGCCTAAGGACAGCCTTTCCTATTATGCCCCTGACCCCCATCATGGCCCTGTTCTTGCCAGGTCAGCAGAGCTTGTCCAACCCTCTCAGTGCCCCCTACTGGCTAGAGAATGAAGGCCCCTCCTCGTGAATGGCTCCCTTGGAAGGATCTGCCTGGTGGAAAGATTCTCCTCCTGAATGAACTACTGCTGACAAGCTGGGAGCCACCAGCTCCAGAAGGGGGCAAATGAGGCTGTAGGGGGGCATCTGCTACCAGCACACCCCTTCTCCGTGCTGTCCCACAGAGGGATTAATGCAATCGAGTGAGGCCAGGCCCTTGATGGGAACTGCACTCCTGTTTTCTTCCTTCCACACAGATTTGCTTTCGTCTCTTTGGCTTTTCTCTTGGGATAAAACGTTAATGAGAGGAGGCTGCTATAGCCCTCTTGTCTGACTGCCCCCTCTCCTCCCACTGCCATTTGTCTGAAGTCCAGCTGCCGCAGGTAGGTAGGGGTCAAAGCCGTTTTGTGCAAGAAGGCAAAACCAGCTGGGAAATTTTTGAGTGGAGGGTATTCAGAGTCTGACATCCTTTCATTCGGAGTGACAGAGAAAGATTAGGCATCAGAAAACCATCAGTGTGGGCAAAGAAGCCGGACCACTGAGGACACGTGCCAGGCTGTGCAGGGATCTGGAGGGATCCTGGCAGTGCTCTGAAGAATTCTCATAAGAAAAGCTAACATTTTACATGTGACCAAGACTCAAATATTCATTAAGTAAAAATAGACTGTCTTTTCTTTTGAATGGAATCATTTTCAGAAGCCCTGCTCAATTTCCAGTAAAACCCTATGGGTTTGGATGTTCATTATTCTCACGACAGTGTTTGAATTAGGACCACGGCAAGCTGGCTGCAGGCCAGTCAATTATGCAGTCGGTCCTCAGTGCACAAGGTGCAGAGAGCCAGGGGACACGGTGGCAGCAAGCAGGCATTTGAAATCTAACCATGCAGGGAAACTCAGTTTGAGGGTATTGCTTTGTCTTGCGATTCTTTGTGAAAACTTGTGCAAGAAATATCAGGTTGCTTTAAAATAAATTAAATTGAAATCTGCTGAAATTCCTCCGCTCTGAGAATAACCACTAGAAGCGTATCCTTCCAAACTTTTCTCCACTGTTTTAGTTTGCTAGGACTGTGCCATAACAAAGTACCACAGGCTGGAGCTGAAACAACAGACACTTATTCTCTCACAGTCTTGAAGGCTAGAAGTCCAAGATTAAGATGCAGGCAGGTTTGGTTTTTTTCTGAGATCCCTCTCCTTATCTTGCAGATGACTGCCTTCTCTCCGTGTCCTCACATGATCTTGCCTCTGTGTGGACGCATGTGAGTCTGAATTTCCTCTCTTTCTAAGGACACTAGTCATATTGGATTAGGACACATCCTAAAGACCTCATTTTAACTTAATTACCTCTTTGAAGACCTTGTCTCCAAATACGGTCCAAATACAGTTCAAATACGGTTCTGAAATATGGGGGTTAGGGCTTCAACATATGAATTTTAGTGGTATGCAATCCAGCCCATAATATCTACTAATCTTTATGTAAAAATATTCATTTTTTCCCCAAAATGGGAACCATAACGAAATTACTATTTTATAACATGCTTTTTAAAAACTTTAATATGTGTTATTTCTATGCCAATAGTTGCTGACTAGGTTCTGATTCAAGATTAATGGTCTTGAATGAGTAGATGCATTAGCTTCCCACTCCCTCCTAAGACTGAATTAATAACAACAGCTCACATTTACCGGGTGCTTATTGTGTGCCAGGCGCTGTTCTGACTACTTCGTGTGTGTTCAATTATTTAATTCTCACTACTCTGTGAGATGGGCATTATTATCTCCATTTGTCAGATGCTGAGGGGTGAAGAGTCAGTGCCGTCTCGAGTGAGGAATTAGGAGGATTTTTCTTTCCTGCAGGGAGGGCCTGGAGTGAGTTAATAGAAGCAAGGGAGGACCAGAGAGGAGAAGGAGCCGAGGTGGCTCCCCTATGGTAAGGATGCTCCGGCATCCACGCCCTCCAGCGTGGTCCTGTCCCACTGCAGGTACCTGCACGTTTTGACTCCCACTCTAATCCCTGGGTGCCCTTATTCCCAGCACCCAGCAGTGCACCTCATGCACAATAAACTTGTATAAATATTTGTTGAAATAAATAAACACTAAGATGAGTATCCTGAAAGGCTCTCCTATAGAATCATTCTTATGTTTTTAAAGGTTTTAAAAATACTTAAAAACTTCCCAGGGGTAGGGGGTGAGCATTCTCAGTTCAGAGAGTTCCATTTCTGGCCACAGTTGAATGTAACTCATTTTTATTATTAAGTGGGAGAAAGGAACTAAAGAAGGGCAGAAAATCCCGCTGTGCTGCTTCAGAAAAAAAAAAAAAAGCCTCAGCTAAAGGCAGCAGCATGAGTATGATTTCACTTTACCTTTTTCTTTTTTAAGTTTTTTGTTGTTGTTGTGGACCACTTTTAAAGTCTTCATTGAGTTTGTTACAATACTGCTTCTGTTTCAAGTTTTGGTTTTTCAGCCGTGAGGCATGTGGGATCTTAGCTCCCGGACCAGGGATCGAACCCGCACCCCCTGCATTGGAAGGTGAAGTCTTAACCACTGGGCCACCAGGGAAGTCCCTCGCTTTACCATTTGCAAAGCATTTTCAAGTGGTGGAGGTACTCCAGGCCTAAAATGGAGATACTTTCTCACCTAGTATGAATGACAGTGCTTTCACTTTCCCCCATCACCATCTAACTCTGTTTCAGACACACTTTTCCCACAAGATCATCATCAGCCTGGATCTCTCATTCCAGCCCAGGTAGCTTCACACACTCTTCCCATTATAGTGCATCCCAGGATGCACGCCCAGCCTGAGTACAAGCCGAGAAGCCTTCCCCTCTTCTCTACACCAGCTCTCTCCACTAAAACCCTACAGAAAGGTCACTTCCACCAGGAAGCCCTCTCAGACCCACTCTCCCAGCTCCTCTCACTCAGCCCTTCCTTTGCCCCCTGAGTCCACAGATGCCTGACACAGACACACAGAAGTCCCATACCTGTGTCACCAGCCCTGATGAACCTATATTGCCAGAAACTCCTGAGCCACAGTCCCAGCGCCACATCTACACACTGCAGGATGCTGTGTCATGACGACGGATGAGCATTGTCAAGGCGGGCCACTCATCGTCCCTGTCCTCGCTTTCTGTTTTACCCATCAGCTTTCTAAGAGTTCTGAATCACTGGAATGGCTGCTCAAAGGGAACATTACAAACATTCACCACCCTCATCTTAGTGATCAACATATCCTGATGCTTAGTTTTATATAAAACATTTACAGTGTTATTATAAAGGACACAGCTCAGGAACAGCCAGATGGAATAGGGCAAGGTCTGGGGAGTGAGAGAGTCCTGAGTGCCAGAGCTTCTGCCCCTGTGGAGTGGGGGAAACCTGATGCTTAGTTAAAGTTTAAAAGCCATTTTGTTGCCTTCTTTTCTATCTGTCCCCTTAGTGCATGAAATAAGAAGAAATGAAGATGTGGAGAAGGAATGATTGGCTGTGTCCTTTGGCAGCTCGTCCCTCCTATTTTTCTATGCTACCCAGGCTGGATAGACTGATCTCAGTCATAATTGTGAAAAAACAATCCTAATCACTCCACCAGCAATTTCCCATCTATCTTACCAAAAAGATAATTCCCAGGTTCTGAGTGATTTTTCCTCTCTCTCATACACAAAATATTTGTTAAGAGAACAAAAAAATGTGCATAATCCTTATTTGTATGGCTTCCCTGTGTCCCCTGAAGAGGACACACTGTACAGGAAACACAAAGTACTACATTTAGGGAAGTATAAGCAGGCAATTCTGAAGAAACGATTTTAAACAAATAATTGCTGAAAAAATAGAGCTTGAAAGTATTTTAAAAAAGGAAGAAACCCAAGAGACAACTGATTGCCTATTGTCATATGTTGCTTGTCCTTCAAGGAGGAAACAAGTTCAAACTTTCCTCCTACTGCTGTTCAGTATGTGCATGATGGCCATAAACCACTCTTCTCTCCTTACTACTCGGCTTTCTTCCCTTGCATCGTACGGGTTCTCACAGGGTGAGAACACCCTGGGCGTCCACAGAATGACGCAGCCTATAGGACACTGGGATGCAAGATAAGGGGTTTTCTATCTACCTGATAACTGGTCTGAACCAGTTACAAGCCGTATGTGTGGAGCTGGCAGCTTCCCAAACTTCTGAGAAAGAAAATGGTCTCTTGCTCCTCCAAAGTTGGGGGTGTGGAGTGTGGGGTGTGGAGGGAGCAGTGAGCAATGGGCAAGAGCTGCTACCAGCGCCCCCTGAGCCAGCGGTGGGCAGTGGGGTTCACTGAACCACCCGTCTTCCAGGCATCCTGGCCAATCACAGCCCAAGAGGCACGTTGGAAAGGGAGCCAGCAGAGAGGGCTGCCTGCCAGGGGCTGAGATTCAGCCCTGGTGAAGGAGTTCTCTTCCCAGTCAGGAGATCTGTGGTCCAGTCTGGTGACCTTGGGGAAGTCACTTCAGATCTTGGAGTCTTGATTTGCTAAACCATTAAGTGTGAGATTTACCCAAGTAACACTAGAGATTTACCCTGAGGATAAAACCAGAAATGTGTATTAGACACTCATTAAACTAAACATACTCTTACCATATGATCCAGCAATCATCCTCCTTGGTATTTACCCAAAGGAGTTGAAAACATGTCCACACAAAAACCTGCACATGAATGTATATAGCAGCTTAATAATTGCCAGAACTTGAAGAAAGCAACCAAGATATCCTTCTGTAGGTGAATGCATAAATAAACTGGGAGATCCAGACAATAGAATATTATTCAGCACTAAAAAGAAGCGAGCTATCAAGCCATGACAAGACCTTAAATGTATATTGCAGAAATGTATATTGTGAAAGAAGACAATCTGTAAAGGCTACATTCTGTTTTACTCCAAATGCATGACATTCTGTAAAAGGCAAAACTATGGAGACTGTAGGAAATCCAGTGGTTGCCAGGGGTTTGGCGAGAAAAGAGTGAATACATGGCGTACAGGGGACTTTTAGGGTAGCAAGATTATTCTACCTGATACTATAATGGTGGATATGTGTCATCATACATTTGTCCAAACCCACAGAGTGTGCAACACCAAGAGTAAACCCTAATGTCATCTGTGGACTTTGGGTGATTATGATGTGTCTATGCCGGTTCATCAAGTATAACAAATGTATCACTCTGGCAGGGGATGTTGACAGTGGGGTAGACCATGGCGGGTGGGTTATACAGGAACTCTGGGCTTTCCTCTCAGTTTTTCTGTGAACCTAAAACTGCTCTAAAAAAATTAAGTCTAAACTATAAAGTCTAAAAATATGCCTGGTAGCATTACTTATTTTATTTTTTTATTACTCCTGATTGGTGACCTCAATTGTAGAGTCAAGCTGGTACTGCTTGACTAAGTAATTAAACACAGTCATATCGTCAAACTCATTTTTCCTATACTGGAAACTTTATAATTAATAGTAACACCTACAGGAATAAATGACTATTACTCACAACATGCCCCAGATTGAACTGAAGGCAGCAACGTTTGGAAGCAACTTGAAAAGTGAACTTCTTATCACGGCTCTCGAATCTCACATACAAATAGGACGATGGTGGCTGGAGGAGTGGGTGTGCAGGTTCCTGTAGGAGACCCCCAGGCTTTGAGGGAGGGCAAGTTCAGGAGGCCACAGGCCAGTGTACCCTGTACATCTGCAGTGACTCTGCTTGAGCTCAAAGCAGGCCCTCTGCCTGACACACCCGTGAAAACACCAAGGGACCACCCAGTGGCGATGAAGGGCAGGGAAGGAAAGCTGAGGTCAGGTTTTGATCTGGGAGGCAGGGGAAGAAAGCCCAGGCAGGGGAAGAGCTTGCTGGAGCCAACTGCTGTGGCAGAGGCAGGCGGGCAAGAACAGGGAGGATTCTGTAGCGACTGGAGCAGGGCCTGGGGAGGGCAGGTGCAGGGGAGACAGCCTGTACCCGTGCTCTAAATGTACACTGCGGTTCTCACTGACCTCCCAGGCCTGCCCCTGCCTTGTGCACAGCTCAATATTGGCTTCTGCTGAGGTTTCAGATGAACTTGGCCTTTTTCCAGCACCACAGATAAAGCTGCTGGTCCCCACTTCTCACGTTCAAGAAATCTCGAGGCCTTTTCTTGCCTCGTTGCTGCCTCTTGCCACACTCTTGTCCCTCACTTTGGCTCGACCGACCCCCTGCCTGCTGCAGCCCCGGTCTGTTGAAAAGGCCGCATCTCAATCCAGGGGCGTGGGAGAGACTTTTCTGTCATAAGGGACAGAGGCACAGCTCAAACCCGCTTATGCCATGAGGAAATTACAGAAAGAAGTGGCAGGAATATCACTGAGGGCCTCAGGACCCCCTGGATGGAGGGGCCCAGAAGACCGGGGGACTCTTCCACCTACTGACTTCTGCCTACTTCTTTTCTCTTGCCTCATGCTATGTCTTGCTACAGACTAGCTTATCTTCATGGCAAAACAAACACGACTTCAATAAAACTGATGAAAAAGCATGATTTCAATAGAAGTTTCCAAGTTTTACTATCTACAGTTTCAGCTTTCAAAGTCTCTCTTAGTCCAAAGTTCAAGGATCCCGTGAAAGCCCTTGATAGACAACTGGGGTTAAATACCCATCCTAGACTGATCCGTTCCTTGATGGCCTCAGGGAAGACTCATACATTCCTGGGGCCAAATTTAGTAACCTATTGGTATTTCTGACTTTTCCTGTCTTCTCCACCTGCTCACCAAAGAGAATGTTGCTTTACCCAGAATTATTAATTTATGCAGAATTAAATTAGAAGTCAAAAAGAGATAATATATGTTAAGGTACTACATACCTGTCCAGTGATGTTATTTTTACTACTATTTTTATTCACTGGGGAATCCCCCAGGCTGCTGCCTGAGGTGAATTCTCTCTTGCTAACCAGCTCTGGTCTACATCTTTTATGAGAGAGAACAGGGTTCAAATGGATTGTATGGAGAGGCTGCAGAGGTTGAAAAAGAGACAGGGGTGGGAGGGAAGGAGAAGGGAGGACTAACTGGCCACAGAGGCGAGAGAGTTAGGGGGTGGGGTGCTTGGAAGAGGCTCCAGAGAATCTGGGGGCAGTGAGGGAACTGGGGGTGGGCAGGAAGCAGGGTTTGCAAAGTACTGGGGTGGGCTAGGGGCTGGACCATATTTAATGTTCTTCAGGAAATGTGAATAAATATTGGAATACCTCTATATTTAATATTGGCTCCTGAACAATAAATAAGTCCAGGCAGAGAAGGGGCCATGTGTGGCTTTATTAATGCCAGATACAAAAATGTACTGAATTCTAGGGCTCATAAAAATGCTGATGGTGGCGATCACAGTGGTGGTGATGATACTGACACAAAACGTTTATTGACCATTTCCCATGTGCCAGGCTCTGTGCTAAGGGCTTTACATGCATTTGATGTTCCAAACAACACTAGAGGGAAGGAATATCCTAAAAAAAAAATATGAGGAAAATGAGGCTTAGAGACATCAAAGAACAAGTCCAAAGACACACCTGTTAGGTGCATTTGGGTGGTGTGACTGTGGCTGTGAAGTGGAGGCTATGTGAGGTGCTGACAGGGTGGGGTTTCTGCATGGTAAGAGATTTGTCCATTTCTAGAAAATGGGTACTGGACAGAAAACCCCGCTAAGTCAGGTAACTTTAGCCCCGGCAGGGTTATAGCTTCTGCTGGATTTCTCTCAGCTGTCTGGCTCGTATTAAGATGTCCTTGTGCTGTTTTAAAGTCCTTCCTCAGTCTCCATTGACCTCTCTCCCTGAAACCCAAGCCCTGATCTGGCCTCCCCAGTCACCACTGGCAGTGTGGCCCAGTGCCTCCTGGACCTAGCCATCTCGCCATCTTACCTACATGCCCTCCTGTAAGTAGTAACCAGCTGGCAGCACCACCCCTCACCTGACCTGTATCCTTGTTAATTTAAAGCAAAGTGACATGGGAGGATGGGGCAGCATAGAGTTAGGCCCCAGCGGAAGCAGGAGAGTAATCTTCGGGAGGCCTTACAGTGACATTGGACCTCTCCCTTGACCCACCACAGTGAGCAACAGAGGTCTCGCGGCAGAATCGTGGGGAGAACCCAGAGAGAGAAGAGGCTAGCAGTGGTCACCACTCTGCCCTGAGGGCTAGGATTGTGAGAATGTGCAGGACATAGCCTGGGAATGCAGCGGGTTCCGGGGGGCTGAAATTCCTGTAATTTCAGGTTGAGGTAAAGACAATGGAATGTTTTACTCCAAGGTGGCCCAGGACCATATGTTCACCGTGAACCTGTTTGTCTTAGGATGCTTTACTAATGTCGCGAAGTCCTTATACAGGTCACATTTCTAAGTCCACAGTCCTTGTTTGGATCATCTCCAAGCCCAAAGTTCATTCATAGAGCAACTCACTGAGTACACGTTACATAGAGACTTACACTATGCAGCCCATGGTCAGGGGAAGAATTTGAAATGATAGAAATCTCCTCTCTAGCAAAAAGGCTAAAACTGGCAGACTTCCTAGGGTGGTAGTTAGCCCAGGCCCTTCTCCGAGAACTTCTCAGGGTATTAGCAAAGGACTCGTGTCTCTATCCCTGATTACCACCAGCGGCAGGCTTCCCTTGGAGCAGCAGGATGAGGCTGGAAGGAGGACCCCATGGGGCCATCGATTCCCTCATCATTATGGTCAAGGCAGTTGTTAACTATGACAGCCAAAGACCCATTAGTGATAATGCAGTCAAAATGGAAACTCAAAATGGCTCAAGCCCAAGACAAGAGCAGAATCTGTGAATTAAGAGATTGAGTCATCCTTTCTAAGCCTAGGAAAAATATATCAATTTATAGATTGCCACCTCAGTACCCGAGAGGGAGTTCAGAGAAACAGAAAAAGAGGAATTTGAAGAAGTTGAAGTTGGCTTGTATTCTGCTAGGTCATTATTACTATTACTATCAATTTTATAATATTACCATGAGCCAGGCACTGTTCCAAGCATTTTACATGCATTAACTGATTTCATCAGACCACTATATGACCACCTCACTGATATGGCCAGTGTGGGACTGCCCATTCCTTCAAATCTCTCCTTGATTTCTGCCCTTTACAGTATAATGTTTTCAGGACCAGTAACTACAGGCAATATGGGTTCATGTGATATAAGGAATACCTTAGTCATTAGTCTCTAGTGAATGTTTGAAAATCTATCGTGAGACACTAGATAAAGATATTGACATTGATTACATGCAAATCCATCTGTAACAGATAACTGCATTTTTTAAAAAGGCTGTGAAGTATTAATTATGTGTTAGGCGCGATTGTAAACATTATTTAATTTTCACGAGGCAGGTGGTATTTGGCGGAAATTAAAGTTAAGAGAGACTCAAGAAACTCATGCAAGTCCTCCTAGTTAAAAGGTGGAGGGACCAGGATTTGAGCCCAAAGCCTAGCTCTAACAACACCCAACATGTTCTTGCTCCTGTACCTTATAGCCTTAGCTCTGTATTAATATGTTTTCATTTATTACTACTTGATTATATATTTTTAATAAATAATGACTTTTTAAAACATAACCACAGTACAATTTTCACGCTCAACAAAATTAACAATAATTTACAATAAAGCACATGTTCCATTTTCCCTGGTTGTCTCAAATATGTCTTTTTAAATTAAGACTTGTTCAAATTAGCATTCAAAGGTGTGAGGTGAGCTACACACCTCATTTGGCTAATAGGCTTTTTTCTCCCTTTGATTTCTAAAAAAATTTGAACTGAAAAGTGGAAAGAATACTACAATGAACACCTGTATATCTTTCAAGAAGAGTCACAAAAGTTGGTATGTGTCTTAAATCTCTTTTTATCTATAATTGTTCCACTTCTCTTTTTAAAAGAGAGTAATTTATTTCTGAATTAAACTACATGATTTGACCTGTAGAATTTCCCACATACTTAATGTTCCTGATTAAATTACTCATGGTGTTATTTAATGTGTTCCTCTATGTCCCATATTTCCTGAGAACTGGGAATTACATCTAGAGTTTGATTACTGAATGTAATCAGGGGGAAGATAAAACTTCATAGGTGATGTTGTGTACTTCCATTTGTATCACATAAGGATGTACATAATACCTGGGTCATTTAGCCTTGATCTTTGCGTTTAGATGGTGTCAGCAGGATCCATATATCATTTAATTTCCCATCAACCTTTAAATTAATGGCTTTAGCTGCCATTGGTGATTGTTGCCTTGAACCATTATTTTGTTAGGATTTGCACATTGGAGAGATCCCAATTTTATCATTCCTGCTGCACTTACCAGTTGTGTTTCTTACAGAAAGAACTTCCCCATAGCAAATATTTGGTTGCTGCGAGGTACAAACCATGAGGTTTGTTTAGGAAAGGCAGGATAACTACTTGATTCCTTTTCTTTCTTTGTCAATTTTCAGAATGATGAGTTGGTGTTCTGGCAACTTCCAAAGTAACTAAGGAGGTTTTACCTATTGTGGTACTCAGGCGGCAGGGTGTTGTGTGTGTAGCGGATATGGAGTATCATTACGAACCCAGAGAATTTTACATATTGATGTAGTTCAATCCATTGCAGTGTTTTTTTATGTTCAAACGTCTTATCTTTGGTAAGTGGGGGCCCCTTCAAGTTAGCTACCATGTCATTTTGATGTGACAGTAATCTTTGACAGCTTCCTTGTTTTCAGGCATGACAAGATGTTCCAGCTCAAGAAGGCCTTGTTCCTTTTAGCAGGAAATGGCATCTGGAGATTACAATCTGGGGACTAAGGGTGTTTGTTGTTATTGAGTTACCATTGCTTCTAAATCTTTTCAGTGGAAGTCACTAGGAAATATCAAAGTTTTAGAAAAAGAAAAGTAAATCATGAGTGAATACTGATATTTTCAATTTGAAGAATTACAAGATTTTATTTAAACTTCCGATTTTATTCACTTATATGTCTATGTTTTATCTTTTTACATAGAAAATCTTGGTTCCCTCCTAGTGAGATTTGGGCAAACATACTTGTTTTATCCTATTTTCTGGTTTCAAAATAATATTGCATTGACCAAAAAGTTCATTTGGGTGTTTCTGTAAGATGTTATGGAAGAACGGGAACGGGAACGAACTTTTTGGCCAACCCAATAATATCAATTTTACCACTGCCAACAAGACCACTGAATGCAGAGTCAGGTTTCTTGACATCTTTGTGGTTCTTCTAGGTCCTTGTGATAGATCCTATTAGGGGTGTGTAATGAAAATACTGTGGCTTAAAGTCATTTGAAATAAGCCTCCTAAAAGTGGTTATGCCATCCACTAGATACACACTTTTTTTTTCAGTTTACTGTCCATTTTTAGGGGATTCTTTTTATTTAGTTAGTTAAATATTATATAAAATATTTACTGGTTCTAAAATCAAACCATAAAACAAGGTGCATTCAGAGAGGTCTAGCGTCTATTCGACTCCCTTCCCTCCTGCTCTCTCTCCTCTCCAATGGTAACTTTTAAAAAAATGAGTGTGTGTGTGTGTGTATGTATATATATGTGTACACCCATATTATATGTATATATATACACACATATCATACATATACTATTATAGTTGACCCCTGAGCACCGCGGGGGTTAGGGGTACCGACCTCAGGCACAGTCTGTCTGTAATTTATAGATGGCCCCCCATATCCACGGTTCCTCTCTATCCAAGGTTCTGCATCCTCTGATTCAACCAACCACGGCATTACTATTGTATTACTATGGAAAAAATTCACATATAAGTAAACCCTCGAAGTTCAAACCTGTGCTATTCAAGGGTCGACTCTGTGTGTGCATGTGCATGTGCGGGTGTGTGTGTGTCCTAGAGATCACTCCATAGCAGTTTATGGAGATCTTTCTCATTGACTTTGACAGCTGCATTGTATTCTATTATAAGCATATTCTTAGTTTATTCAACAAATTCCTTGTTTATAGACATTTGGGTTGTTTCCAGTCTTTGGCTATTACACACTGGGCGGAGCAAACAGTTTTATGCATATATCATCTAGTATTTGTTCTAGTGTGTTTTGAGGTAGAATCCTAGAAGTGGGGTGACTGGGTCAAAGGGCAAATTCATCAGTAGTTGTGCTAGATATTGTCAAATTCCTGTTCCTAGGAGTACCATTCTAAACCACTCATAACTAGTGTGTCCTGAGTGCCTGCTGTATGTTCAACACTGTGATGAACTGTTTGAATATTAACATCTGGGAGATTGTGCTGCACTCGATCTTTGGAAAACATGACTGCTTTGCTAACCAGCTAAGTTTTCAGTTAGCTTGAGCCTCCTGCTTTCCTTCTCCTCTTCTTTGAAATGATACTTCAGTTTGGTGTTATAAGCATCAGGGCTATGGGTATGAGCAGAAATGTTTCCCTCAGAGTGAGCTCCAACGTCTTGTGAAGCTGCACCACCTGCAGTGAGATTTGATCTGTAGTTGGAGATAATATCGATATTGTGTCAGGCCTGATAGACAGATGGTTCCAAGCATAAAATCTATCACACAGGTGGGACTTATTCACAGCAACCAAGAATGAAAGAAAACCACAAGCAAGTGAGTATTTCTGGGCGCAGATTCTGACAAGGCTTATACTAGAGATCTGCAGTTAGGAGGGGATTAGAGGTATATAGTCCTTACAACCCAACTCCATAGCCCCCAGCTCCTTCCTGCACTTGCTTTCCAAGTTCCTCTTCTACTGTATCACTAAAAACTGTCCTAGGTAGGCGCTCCTATTTTCCATTTTTTAGATCACCTTTCCATACATGAAGTTGTTGGTGGGAACGGGAATCTTCCCCTATACTTTACTTATTTAATCCTCATAACAATAATTATACGAGACAGGTTATCTGCACTTTCTAGATGAGAAACACAAGGTTCCAAAAGGGTTGGGACAGCCCCATTTTCAAATATTACATAAGTAGTGAAGTCAACCTACGCCTTTAACCACTGCACCGAGATCGAAAGCCTGTGAGGGGGGACGCAGCACAAGGAGGCCAGCTCCAAGAGCCTGGTAATCGTTGCACCCTCTAATTTTCACGTATTTCTGACTCTGAGGAAGTGGACCCCAGAAAGGGTGTCCGGCCGGATAATAGCCTGCACCATGGGTTCATTTTTCTCATGAAGTCCCAGAGATCATCATTTGTCCCTGTTTACGCTGTCCTGCTCAGCCACTGATACTGATATCCAGCCACCCATAGACTCAGGCCTCTCCTGCTACTGAATCCGGGGAAGACAGGCCAGGCTGGCCAATGCCCTCAGTGGGCAGATGCCGGAATGCATCTTCCATGGCAGTCATATGGCATGGTGTGAGCACCCAGTGCACCTTCTCTCCCTTACTTCTTGTCCCTTTCCCCATGCACTTGTTTCTGATCAGATTCTTGATCCTCATCATTCCCAACCAGAAACGAACCCCCATGCAACTCCAAGGGCCTCTGATTTGAACTCTGTGCTAATCTGGACAGCCAGTCCTAGGACTAGGATGCGCCCACCCACTTCTAAGTACAGAAGCCGACCACAGTGTCCAGATGCTGGGTGCCTCCACATATTTGGCCGATATTCAATGAATGCCCATTATTACTATTATTGGCAGTAGTATTCAAATTCTTAAGTTTGGCATGTGATTATTCCAGGTGATAACTGAGACCTACCAACTTAGCCACAGGATTCCAAAGATCTATGGAAATGGTGGGGGAAGGGAATGGGTGATCAAGTAACATCTGGAAAAACCACTGCCTCATGGATTTTGATGGTCATTAGGTGCTATGTCACTGACCAGGAGATTCACCACAATTATAGGGAGGCTCTTCTAAGCCAAGGATCACATCTGCCTCACCTTCTCTTGGTCAATGGTGCCTTCCAAAGTTTTGGAGTCTAATAGCATCTGGATCATTAACACTTGCTATTCCAAGTGGTATGACTTTACCAGAAACCACAAGTGTGCAGCGTGAAGGCTCTGTAGACCCTGATTTCACAGCCCAACCCTTTGGAGGGATATCGTGATAGTTTTCTCCATCGGTTTTGTGAAAGACTTATAGGAATGATTCTAGCTGTGGTGCTGGACCCAGGCTATGGCTGGGACACATTATAGAGGAAGAACCTGGAAGCTTGAACCTATGGACTTAACCTTCTACTCAGTGTAACAATAAGCTCTTTTGGGAAATTGACAGGAAAAAGCCGATAAATAATCTGTCACACAAACCTGTCCAACATCATGAATCCTGGTTAATGATGAAATGATCACATAGCCATCTAAGCCAAAGACCAAAAAGTCATTCTACATTCTTCCTTTCCTTTTTCTCCATTCATCTAAGCAGTCACTAAGTCCTCTTACTTTCACCATATTAACATTTTTTCAACTCACTGCCATGGCCTTAGTTCAAGGCTTCGATATTACTCAGCAGCTTCAATTATCTCCTAATTGTCAACTGTCCTAACCCTTCCATCCAGCCACCAAACCTGATCATGTCACTCTGATTTTTAAAGTACCTTTCACATCTCCCCATGGCCCAGAGTATCCAAACTCCTTAGCACAGAGAGAAGCTGCTCCCAAATCCCCCTCCCGAGCTCTATCCACTGCCAAACTCTCCAGGCTCATTTCTCACCACTCCCCACATGCACTCTACGAGTCAGGATAAGCTGGGATATACTGTAGTAACAAACAACTTCCCAAATCTCTGTGGCTTAACATGCCAGAAATTTATTTCTTATTCATGAAAAACCACTGTGGGACCACATCCTCACAAAGGAGATGAGAAGTATAATCTTGCATGTGCTCAGGAAAGAAAAGAGAACCAGAAACTGTTAAACAGTAATAATGTCCAACTTGTGCTGTGGCCTCTTTAGCATACCCTGCCCTGCGAGGCCTCTGCGCCTTTGCATATGCTGTTCCCACCCTCTGGAATGCCTCTCTCCTCCCTCCTTTCCCATCTCTTTCTGCCTTTCTTTCTCTGCCAACATCTCCTGGGAAACTCTCCTACTTAGTTTTTGGAACCCAGACTTTGTCTCCTCCGTGAAGCCTTCCCTGACAGCCCTCAGGCCCAAGGATGAATGGTTTGCACCCTCTTCAGTGCCACAACATTCTTAGAATATGGACAAGTTACTGACTTTCCATGTTGACATGGTTTGTTGATCTATTCTTCCTGCTTCCCAAGATCCTAACAGAGTCCCTGGCAGTGGCAGTTGGCCAATAAGTGTGTATAGAACGACACTGAGTGAGTGAATGTGGCCCTTACAGGGGAGGGCTCAGGTCTTTCTCGTGGACCCCATCCCCATTAGACTTTCCAGGTCCAAGCAGGTTGGATGCAGTGGTCCATGTCAGAGCTGGTGTCCTCATGTCTCTCTAAACCCTCCACCTGTAAGTCAGAAGGGCCTGTTATCTTCCTTGGGCCTACCAAGCACTGCTAGGAGCAAACAAAAGGTTAGGTTAATTCTCTGGATTTCTATGAATATTCTTCCCACTCATTCTTGAGGCCAGGCCCAGTGTTAACAGAAGAGGGAAATAACACTAAGGGGGTAGGAGCTTTGGAAAAAGGAAGAAAAGGTGAAAAGTAGCTTAGGTCACCCAGTGGGTAAAGGCATTTCTGCCCTTTCCCTCTTAGGCATAATCACTGTACATTACGTCAACCTCTGCCCAATGAGACTCCCATTGACCACTTACCCCCAAGACCCTGAGAGAAAGAGGTACTACATCAGTTCTTTCCTGGAGAAAAGGGAGCCCTCCTACACTGTTGGTGGGAATGTAAATTGGTACAGCCACTATGGAAAACAGTATGGAGGTTCCTTAAAAAACTAAAAATGGAGCTACCATATGACCCAGTAATCCCACTCCTAGACACATACCTGAAGAAAACCATAATTCGAAATGATACATGTACCCCAATGTTCATTGCAGCACTATGTACAATAGCCAAAACATGGAAGCAACCTAAATGTCTATTAACAGAGGAGAGGATAAAGAAGATGTGGTATATATATACAATGAACTATCACTCAGCCATAAAAAAGAACAAAATAATGCCATTTGCAGCAACATGGATGGACCTAGAGATTGTCATACTGAGTGAAGTAAGTCAGACACAAAAAGACAAATATCATATGACATCGCTTATATGTGGAATATTTTTAAAAAGGGTACAAATGAACTTATTTACAAAACATAAGTAGAGTAACAGATGTAGAAAACAAACCTATGGTTACCAGGGGATAAGGCAGGGGAGGGGTAAGGGAGATTGGGATTGACATATACATACTACTGTATATAAAATAGTTAACTAATAAGAACCTACTGTAGAGCACAGGGAACTCTACTCAATACTCTGTAATGGCCTATATGGGAAAAATCTAAAAAAAAAGAGTGGATATATGTATATGTATAACTGATTCACTTTGCCGTACACCTGAAACTAACAAAACATTGTGAATCAACTATACTCCAATAAAAATTTTTAAAAAAAAATTCTACTTTCCTTCAATTGCCTCCTGGACTTTCCCACTAAGGTGGGCTGCTTCCACTGGCCTCTACTTCTTCTAGGAGGGCTCAACCAACTAGACCTCAACAACCCCATTCTGTAAACTTAGTCTCAAACCACCCGGCTTCCTCTTTCCTGTCCTTGAAAACTAATTTTCCAACTAATATTCCAGTCTTTTTTCTTTTTTAACGTCTTTATTGGAGTATAATTGCTTTACAATGGTGTGTTAGTTTCTGCTTTATAACAAAGTGAATCAACTATACATATACATATATCCCCATATCTCCTCTCTCTTGCATCTCCCTCCCACCCTCCCTATCCCACCCCTCTAGGTGGTCACAAAGCATGAAGCTGATCTCCCAGTGCTATGCAGCTGCTTCCCACTAGCTATCTATTTTACATTTGGTAGTATATATTCTCTGGAGATCCAGTTTACAGGCAGGGCCATGCTAACTCAGGGTTCTTGGTGAACTATAATGATAATAATTGGTATTTCCTTCTTCTTATTATCTTTCTGATAGCCTGTGCATCTAGGATATTTTTCCCCTCATCTTCCTTCTCTGTCATCAAAACTCATTTTGCTGTTCTCATTCCATGTACTTAAAAGCTCAGAGTGAGTTAGTTTGGCATCTGTGCTTCCCCCTGGCTCTCTGTGCCTTCTCGATTAGTATCCACAGTAGGTTTAATTGGGACAATATTTACCTCTGCTTCTTGCTCATTAATAAAATATCACAGAAAAGCAGACTCCTGTGACAGCCCTCCTAAGCCATATCCAGGTGTATGAATGTGAGAAGAGGGCCATTTGATTATTTGTGTGATAACTGACATAATAATGTGTTCATAACCTTTTCACCGAGGCTCAGCAACCTCTTCAGAAGCAACTGTCATACAATTATTAGCTACTTTCAAAACCACATTTTTTAAATCAATAAAGCACTTAAAAGATCTTTTAAAAATTCCCTTCACTGTTCCACCCTCTCCACATCTTCTCATTGATCCAGAGCCCCTAAAATGGAAGAATATGAAAACAAGGTCAAAGGTACAGAGCAGGAGGAAGAGAAGAGGAATGGTGAGCAAACCTTCTGTGGGGTCACCGGTAGCTCCCTGACATAGGTTGGAACATATCTTGTTTGCCCTGTCTTGAAAGGTGATTGTTGGGGTGTTTTTGGTTACCTACTGATTTTCTCATCTAAACCAACTGGAATTCATGTTTGAGCAGGGAGATTTCATAAACCAATTTAGAGCCCTCTATCTGCAATATTTACTGTGAACTCTTCAGTTATTAATTCCAGAGCTCCAAGGGTATTTGGACAATGCAAAGAATTCTTGTATGTGAAATATCTCAGTAGGGTCACTGAACATGATTGTTATACATTACCAGTGTAACTGGTGATAAGAACATAAACTGTCCTCCTACAGAGATGTCCCTAAGACATCTGTAAAAAGGGTAAAAGTGACACAGAATATACTTGGGAGGGGGACACAGAGGTATTAGTAATAGTAACTTACAGTTGGTTACATGGAGGCTCTTAATTAGGGAGGCGTCAGAGGTTTTTCAAACACCCCAAAGGTTTGCATCCAATTGATCAGGGGCTGAATCCACACATGTGTATTTTGAAAAAGCTCTCCTTGTGTACCTCTTCCTTTGGAGAAGCACCCATAGCACCTCATGGTTTTCAAAGCTCTTTTCCATCCTACAAAACCGCTTGATGAGACTGCCTCCACACTGTCAGGTTCAAGGTCTTTTTTCTTATCTTATCACTTGGCCTCTCAGTTGACCACTCACTCCTTCTGTCAGACACTCCCTTCTTTTTTTGCCTTCAGGGACACCACATTCTTCTGTTTTCCCTCTGACCTCAGTGACTATTGTTTCTGTCTCTTTTGCTGCTGGATCCTCTTCCTCACCATCATCTAAATGTTGAAGAGCCCCGGGGCTCAGTCCTTGCATATCCTCTCTCCTTAGGTAACTCATCCAGTCCCATGGCTTCAAATACCTCTTCTACGTTGCGAATTCTGCATTTCTATCTCCATCTCCTATCTCCTCCTGCATTTTGGACCCCTATATCCAACTGTCTGGCTAACATTTCTCCTTGGATATTTAAAAGGCATTGCAAACCTAAAGTGTCTTAAAAAAAAAAAAAAGGAATTCTTGATCCCTCCAAATCTGCTCCTTTCCTAGGCTTCCCCATTTCACTCAACCAGCTACTCAAGCCAAAAATCTGACCTAACCTTTATTCTTCTTTTCTCCACATATCCAATCCATCAGCAAGACTCATAGCCCAGAAGTGTCCTTTCCTCTCCATCTCTCTCTTATTGCTCTGGGCCAATTCACCATCATCTTCTACCTGGACCCATGCAACAGCCTCCTAACTGGTTGTCTTCTTTCCACTTGGTTTTCACTTTCCTCAGAGTGACCAGAGAAATCTTTTTAAAACAAAAATCAAATCATGACATCCCCCTCTCATGAAAACATTCCTATGGCTTCCTATCTCTCTTAGAATAAAATCTCAATTTATTACCAGGTTTACAAAGGTCTGCAGGACCTGGCCCCTGGCTCCCTCACCCCTTCGCTCACCATATTCCAGGCATGCTGCCCTTCTTTTGGTTCCTCGAACACTCCAAGTTTATTCCTGTAATAGGACCTTTGAACTGCATGTGTCTTCTACTGATTGACCTTCCCCTTCAACTTTGCATGGCTGGCTCCTTCTTGTCATTCTGATCCCAGCTTAAATGTTACTTCTTCAGAGATGCCTGCTCTGACTGCCCCTACCCCCAGTCGAAAGCAAATGCCCAGTCCCTTCATCCACACTCCCGTTTATTCATCTGCGTACTATTTACCCCCTATTTATTATTTTTTCATTTATGTATGTACCTTAGAATGAGAGGAGAGACCTTGTCTCATGCTCATTTGAAATATCTCCAGCCCTAGATAATTGTTGAATGAATGAACCAATTTAACTTAACTGTAACAACCTGGCTGTGAAGGAGGCTTGATCATCCTTTTCTACAGATGAGAAAAACGTCATGCATTTGGGCCAGATGACTTGCTCAAGATCCCACAGCTAGATCAGTGGCAGGGCAAGTCTTTCAAGTCTTACTCCAGCCCTCTTTTCTGCATATGTTGAGTCTGCCTCTTCATGGGGAATTCCACCTTGCAAAAATGTCCTCATCTTCCTTTAAAAATTAAATGTCCAGGGAATTCCCTGATGGTCCAGTGGTTAGGACTCCACGCTTCCACTGCAGGGGGCACAGGTTCGACTCCAGTTCATGGAGCTAGGATCCCACAAGCTGCTTGGCGCGGCCAAAAAAAAAAAGTTAAATGTCCTGCACAACAATGCAAAATAAAAATGGTGTGCAGACTGTGGATCTCAGTGAAGGGAGAAGCAACCTTTGTTGGAGTCCTAAGGTTCGGTGGATTTCTTCTGACCAAATGTGATGTGACCTCTAAGAAGGGAACGTAGTAGAGCACAAAACAATTACACTGGGGCTGTGTGTGTGTGTGTGTGTGTGTGTGTTGTGTGGAGTATGTGCACACACCACTCCTCATCTGCAGCTTCTTTGTGCTTGTACGGAACCAAGGCTCCTAGGGTGATTCACAGTCACGAGTATGCATTCCTTGAACTGAACCTGCAGCACCTCCTTCACCAATCACTGCTCACCTAGGAAACAAGCCCAAGAAGAAAGTTTGAATGCACCACAGGGCAGAGCCTGTAGGTACCCCTATGATTAGAAAAATGGGAATGTCAATTAGTTTTCAAGTTGTGAAGAAAATCTTCAGGTTCTGTCTTTGGTAGGTGATCACCTGGCCATTCTTTTTCCAGTTGAACCAGTTGAAGTACATGCATTGACAATTGGCAGCATTTACCCAGGCCTGAGTGTCTCAGAAAATGTGTAGGAAATTGTCCCCATAGCAACGAGGAGATGGCAGTTCAAGTCTGCTGTTCCTGCTGGGTCATAGAATGCAGCAGGTGAGTTCTTCTTCTTCAGACCAAAGCTCTTCTTTATAAGGAAATGTTCTTCAGCATATCTTAACCTCCACATAGCTTCCAGATCTTCCAGTTCAGAAAACACAGCCAGGTCCTCACAGCCGTACTTCTAAACTCTTCCACGGACATCCAAGGAGCAAAAGAGGTTTGAAACCTGTGCACTCCTGATGGCTTTTCTTAACCCTCTGATTACTCTGGGCTCTCTGGTCTGTTCTGTTTGCCAGCTAATTGCAAGTGTTAGCACCTGGACTTGAAACCCCAGCTGCTACCCTCCATTTCCTTTGGTCTCCATGCTTGAGCCATGGAGAATAGCTGGCTATGAATAGCTATAAGGATTAGCAAACCCCTGTTGTTCTGGGGACTCTACCCTGAGTGGAAAAAACTGACTGAGGAACAGGGGAAGTTAGCTGGAGGTTCTACCAGCTGTATGACAGTGAACAAATCCCTTAATCTCTCTGAGTTTTAGCTTCCTCGTTTCTAAAACAGGATTTACACATTAGAGGATTGTTGAAAGGATTTAGTACAAAAAGTAGAGAAAGCACCTAGTGCAGTGCCTGGCCAGTGTTAGCCCTCCATAAACTCTGGTTCTCTTCCTCTTGATACTCCACTCCTAAGACCACACCTTCCTCAGGAGGACAGACTTTCTAGACAGAGGCAAAGAATTTCGGGAGGAGAGAGCTTCATTGATGGGCAGGGAGGGAGAGAAGAGGGATGGTGGACACCAAAGGATGTTGTTCTTTGCAGTGGAGTTGTGTGGCGTGTGCTGGGTGACATCCAGCCAGAAAAAACCCATGAACATGTTTTGGGATATTTGGTAGAAATCTTCCAGTTGGTTTTTTAAAGGCTGCTGAATAGCACTTTCTTGGTTAATTGACATTTTCTTTAATCCTGTATTGCATATGAGTTCCACCAGAGCTGTGCAAACAAGGTTTGAAATCCAGGGGCATAGGAGGACACTGAATAAAGACTGATGAGGAACGGAGCAGCACCGGGCAATCTTTGCAGACCCTCCTGATGGAGTTGCCACATGCCTCCTATTCATGAAGAGTAAGAAGACTGGGGTGGGGTCAGTGTGGTTTATTTAATATTTCACTTTGTAATTCTGTTACCTGTTCATCTTCAACTACAAAAGTGAGAAAGCTTTTTTTTAATATATATATATACTCAATAACACATTGTCTCCTGTAAGGGAGGGAAAAAAACTTTTTCCTCTGCCCTTCTGGGTTCTCCATCTGGGGTCCTGGAAATTAAACTGACAAAAGACAGACTAACATGAGAAAAAAAAATTTTTAATTATGTGCAGAGGTGATTAGGATTTGGGGGTTTATATACCACCCCAAAGGGCAACAGAGGCTGGAGAAGAAGCTAGACAAAGGAAAAGGGATTTGGGGCTTTTTTTTTTTTTTTTTTTTAGGTATACAAAAGTATACCTATTGCAGTTTTGGCTCAAAATCAAAACCAATAAGCCTTTTCATAGCTTAAACAGGGACACAAGAGGAGTTCCCCAAGACAGTGCAAAAGATGCAGTCCTCATGGCCCACAGCCACTTGCAACGGTAGCTGAAAGAAAGACTTATATGAACCCTCTGGAACAGGCAACTGTCAGTAGGACATCAGCCACATTGGGGCGCAACCCACATTTCTGTATGGCCATCTACAAATTCTCAGGGCCCCCAACCTGATGGTTGGCCACCTACAGACGCGGGCCTACCAACCTGTGCCCTCTGGCAGGCAGAAAGCCAAGCCAAGCTCTCAGGACACGAAGCAAGACAAACTGTAAATGTCCCTAAGAAGGAAAGGACCAATAACCAGTGAGCAGTCAAAACCAAATTCACAGGAGTCACAGGGTAAATAAGTAGTTCTTACTAATGTTTTTCTCCTGATAATCTAAATTTGGAAAGGAAAAGACAAAGAGACTCTTAACTGCCCTCTGTTGATTGGACCCTACAGGCAGAAACCTGGGAGGCTGACTTAGTGAGAGTTTTCACCTTTTGCAGGCTTTGTCTGACATCCCAAGATTCCAGCTGTAGCCTCCAGAGTGAGTGGGGTATCCCAGTCACCCCTCTGTGGTAGAAGGAAAATATTCTTCCTCAACCCTCCTGGTTCAATGGCTGGGGCCCGCAAATCAAACTGATAAAGGATTAACAAGAGAAAAAATAGATTTAATTACGTATGTTTGATGGAAGTTCACAAAGAAAAATGTGGCTCAAGGAGGAGTTTAGAATTTGGGGACTCATATACCACCCTAAAGGGCAAGAAAGTGTGGAGAAGAGGCTAGACAAAGAAAGAGAGGTTTGGGCCTTCTGGGCAGTGGAGGCAAGGTATAGAAAGGTAATCAGGAAAAGCAGGTAAATGAGGGTTGTTTAGTAAGGTTTGCTATGCAGATGTAAGTCCCCGCCTTCTCCATTGATGAGTTATCCCTGCCTTCTCCACTGATGTGTTATTAAGAGTCCTCCTCTTCCTACTTCAGGAGAGGGAGACACCTTTACAAACTGGAATTGCATTTATAAATGTAAATTTCCCTTACGGAAGGGAAACATTCTCTGTTTTTAGAGCTTTTCCTATGTCTGCTGTTCCTCAATTGCCTTCAGCTCAAAATAATCCTTAAGCCAAGGAGGGGTATTTTGGGGTGTCATGCTCTGCTCCCTGACACTCCCAAACCAAAATCATGGCACATAGGTTACTCTTCTGTACCCAGAGACCTCTGACTCCTAGCAGAAAATGGCCAGAAAATAACAGCATGAGAGAGAAGAGGAAAACTTCCAGATAACCCATGGATGAACTAGTAAACCCTTCCATAATGAGTTGCCTCTGGAATACACATATTTTAATGTGATAAAATGGGGACACTAGCAACATTGGAAGGTGGAAGCTCCTAAGGGGCAGTGACTAGTTCTCAGGGAGGATCTTCTTGGAGGGAGCACCCAGGTGTCCCAAAAGAGTCCTGCACAATCTCTGGTCCAGGTCTGGCCAATTCTGCTGCAGGAAAGATGGACAGAGACAGGGGATCCAAGTGGAGAAGTCTAGAAACCACAAGGAGGATGTCAAGATGGCCTGTTGTCTAGCAACTGCTCCAGGCTCCTGTAGGTTCCGCCCACAGGTGAGGCAGAGGTGAGGAGAGCAGAAATAGAAAGTCAGGGAGACCCTGGGACTTTTTCTGAGGGAACTCTGCACACAGAGCTAAGCAAAGTTCTGCCTGTCCTACACAAAGCTACCTTTAATTTGCAGTGATAGAGCACTGAACTGGTTTACCAGTTGCCATGACCAAAAGGCGGCTGTCCTGCACCTTCACTACCTCACAGGTTGCCTGCTGCCGCAGGAATAAGACTAAGGCTTGGCCTGCCCTGAACTACAGATTCCAGGGACCCTAAGCTTCCAGCCGGGTTCTCACTCCCAGGCCGAGGGATGACTGTTAGATATAGAGGTGGTAGCAAACATAGTAAGGCTGAGGGCCCAAGGATCTGCAGCATCCTCAGGGGTTGTTAGTCACTGAAGCACCCACCTCTGGTCTCAGTTCACAGATGCTTCAATCCCAGAACCACCAGAGGTCCTGTGCCCACTCAAGGGTGTGGAGGCGATTTAGGGACACACTCTGTCCTTACCCTAATTGGTTTGCTCCAGAGAAAGCAAATATTTGGCTATATTTATCATTGCTGATTATTACTATTGTTACTGCTCATACAGAATTTTGCCAATCAATCCTTATCCTAAAAGACTTTCAGCCCCCAAACTATAAAACTAGCAACATTCAGCCCCACTCCTCCCTGCCCCCAACCCCAGTACATGTGCAAATATGAAAAAATTAAATGAAATGGTTAAGCAAGTGGGTTCTGAAACCAGCCTGGATTCAATTGCTAGATCCTTACTAGTTGTATGATTTTGAATGAGTTATTAAGTCTATGTGTTTTTTTAAATGTAATTTGTAAAATAAGGATAATCAGAGTATCTCCCTCATTTTTTTGAAATGATTAAATTAGATGATGTATATAACTTATGTGCATGCCGAGCTCATAGTTATTGTGGGTGTTATTATCATTATTACTATCTGATACACACTGTGCCCAGCGAAATAGAAAGAGTAGCAGCTTTGGTAAAAACTAGTCCTGGGTTCAAACTCTGGTTCTGCTACTTACTAATGGTGTAACCTTAGACAAATTACTTAACCTCAGTTAGCTTCAATTTCCTCCTGGAAAAAGGAGATTAGAGACCTCCCAGGGATGCAGTCATCCCCTAGGGAGGTCATACAAATAAAGCCTCTGGCCATGCTTGGCACCTGAAGATGCTCCATAGTCATCAGCTAAAGTTCCTTCATTTCTTCAAGACCAGCTTAAATATAACCTCTTCCTCAAAGTCTTCCAGACCCCATAGAAGACATGCTTCTCTCCCTTACATTTCCATACCATTCACTTATTTGTACAGTAAAGCCCTGTATTAGTTTTCTAGGGCTGCCATAACAAAGTACCACAGATTAAGTGACTTAAACAATAGAAATTTATTTTCTCACAGTTCTGGAGGCTGGAAGTCCGAGATCAAGGTGTTGGCAGATTTGGTTTCTCCTGAAGCCTTTCTCCTGGCCTTGCAGATGGCTGCCTTCTCTCTGTCCTCGCATGGCCTTTTCTAGTCCTATTGGATTAGGACCTCATTGAACTGATTTAGGTCATATGACCTTATTTAACTTTAATTACCTTTTTAAAGGCCCTATCCTCAAATACAGTCACTTTGGGGGTTAGGGCTTCAACCTATGAATGTTGAGGGGACACAGTTTGGCCTTGACCAAAGCCCTGCCATAGTGCCCGGCACGGTCCACAGCAAAGATGGAAGGGAAGCTGGCTAGACTGAGCTTGTGACTGTCAATGCCAACTACCTCCACTCGTGGACACACAGCTCAGAAGCGGCCTCGTCTCAACCAGCGAGGTCTGGAGTGTCATGCTAGTGAAAGAGGAAGTTAGTGAAATGCTAGTGAAGAGCATTTTATAATGTGTCATGATGAAATAATTTCATAAAACCCTTCCCCTTCCAGGAGCTGCCAAGGCTGCTTAACAACATTTATTCAACACATGCCATGTGCCAGCCTCTAGATACAACACACATATTCTTTCCTCATGCAGCTCAAGGTCCAGTGGAGGAGGTATTCAATAAGAGAAGACTTCAGATGTGTCTTGCAAGCTCTGGTAGTGCTATGGAGGAACAATACAGATGTGAGAGGCCGTGGGTGGTGTACCTGACCTGGGTTGAGGGCAGAGAGCTTCCCCGAAAAGCAGGCAGAGGAATCCGGAGCTTACTGGGGGGGCCAGATGACAGGCCAGCTTCCCTCTTCAGAAAGCACCCTGAGTCCACGACCCTGAGTCCACTCTAGGACAGCACAGCTTTAGTGAAATCGGTCTGGACAAGCCCTGGCTAGGGCTACTGCTTCCACACAGGTCATCAGGCTTGGTCTGCTGATTACCCCTCCCATCTCCCCAAAGCTGTGTGTTGGTCAAACAGTCACTTTCTCAGAACCTTAGTGAAAATTCTTTAAAGAGGAAAATTGTTTTTAAATAGCAAAAACAAAAGCTATCCTACTGACACAGTTTCTGGCAAGGTCGACTGGGAAGGAGAGTCAGCCGGCTCAACTGCACCTCCGTTAACAAAGCCCCCTTCCTAGTCACGTGTGTACCGTGGGCAAGAGGAGGATGGTGGGTACATGCACTGGGGTCACTGCTCCTCCGCTCACACGCGGCAGGGCCAAGGAGCCCCCCCAAGGAAGCATTCTAGAGCTCTTTGTGATCAGCTGTGTCCTGTGAACACTCTCTCCCAAGAAAAAGACAATTCCTAGGAGAAACAATTAGGCAAGGGAGGCAGGCAGAGAACAATGAAATGCTCAAGTGGAATTCAGCTTTGTTTAAAAACAAGGAGGAGAAATCTCTAGTTCTTGCGAGGATACTGGCCAAGTGGGCTGCTGCCCTTCTGCTAATAAAGCAGGACCAGCCTTGGCAGGGTTGTGAAGCCAAAAAAACTTTCTGACATTTCCCTCCTCTCCTTTCCTGGTGTATCTGGGCTTCTTAAAACACACTTCACCCTCACTCCTGCCCACCTGAGGGCAGGACAATACATCATCATTCGGCTGGGGTAGGAGTTTCCCGTGTACCACATTTCAAGAAGCATCTGTTGTGTGCCTACTATGTGCCCACCATGTGCCAACTGCTGGGGAATAAGTAAAACATGGCCCAGTCAGAGACTGAGAGTCCTGCCATGGCCTGTGCCAGGGCCAGGGGGTGCATATTCCCACCCTGTGGTGGAAGAAAGGCCTTCATGTGCCTGGGAGAAGCCCGGACAAGCTTTGGAGGAGGGAGGTTGCCAGGCTGACAAGTAGGGAAAGTGTCTGAGGCAGAGGAAACAACATGGGCAGAAGCTCAGAGGCATGAAATTGTGTGATTTTTTTAAACCACAAGTAAGTGTATATTGCTAGAGTGGTAAAGAATGAAGAAGAGAAAAGTCATACTTACAGAAGCAGAGAGAAGAACAGTGGTTGCCAAGGGCTGGGGGTTTGGGGTGAGGAACAGGGAGAGGTTGGCAAAATGTTCAGTTATAAGATGAATAAAGTCTGAGGATCTAATGTGTAACTTGGTGACTATAGTAACTATAATAAAAATAAATTTAACTACAACTGAAATTTGGTAAGGGAGTAGAACTTAAGTGTTCTTACACCACACCACCCCCCAAAAGGTAAATATGTGAGGGGATGGTCGTGTTAATTAACTCGTTTGTGAGAATCTTTTCACAATGTACACATATATCAAATCATCACATTATACACTTAAAATATATTACAATTTTATTTGTCAACTATATGTCATAAAAGCTGGAAAAAAAAGAATGAAGGAGAGAATGAAAGAGGCAGGAAGAAAGTGCTGGGAAAAATTCTGGATAGAGAGGTGGATCATAAGGGACCATAGGTGCTGCCATTAAGGGAATTTGAGAAGAAAAAAAATTGTATGATCAAGTTTGCAAATTTAGAAATTCTCTGTGATTAAATATAGAGGCAGAGAACTCTATAGGAAGATCATCATAAAAATCTAGGCAAGTGATGAGGAGAGTTTGAACCAAGGTTGTGGTGGCAGGAAATGAAGAAAAGGTGAACAGACACTAGAGATTTTTCAGCCTATAAGTAACAGCCTAGGGAAAATTGAAGTAGTTAAGTGTTGCAGGTAAGAATGTGGAGTCAGCTCACTTGGGTTCAAGACTCAGCTTTGCTCCTTATTAACTGTGTATCACTGGGCAAGTTGCTACATCTCTTAGTATTTCAGTTTCTACATCTGTGAAATGGAGATGAAAATATTACTTGCTTCACAGTGTCCTGGGATGAAAAATGAATCAACAAAAGTAAAACACTTGGAAGAGCCAACCTGGCACATAGTAAGCCCCCCATAAATGCTGGCTATTATTAGTTTATTAGATGTAGAGAAAGAGGAAGAAGAGGAAGCTAGGAGAACAACTGAGTTTGGGGAATGGACATGTCTGTGTCAGGTTTGTACTTTGTCCTTAGTGCAGAGTCCTTACCCTTGGAGGTGGTCCTTTCTCTTAAGATGTAGCCTTTCTTAAGTTTCACTTGAATACTTGTCATTCTCAGGATGTTTTCTCTGTTCTGACGGAGCCCAAACTCCTATGTCTTCTAGCACTGTGAGCCTTGGCCTCCCCACTCAGCCCTCAGCCCCCGAGCACAGGCCTCTTCAGGCCTCATGATGGCTCACCCTGCACCCTCCAGCACTGAGTGGCCAGGGCCCAAGGGGATTCCCCCTGTGTGCATCTTCCCACATATTCCAGCCCCACTCAGCAGCCCCCAGCTCTGAGCTCTGCCTCCCCCACCTAGACAAATTGTAGCTTTCTACTTGGCCTGCACATCTCTGCACCGAGGTCTAAAAGTGCCCAGGAGGAAAGTAGGGAGAGGAGAGGGGAGGGATGGGATGTGGAGCTAACTTTGGGTATTTCCCTTTTCTCCAGGAGCGTGGAATGTGCTGTCTGCCTGAACACAACTGTTCCCTTTCTCTTGTCCAGTTGTATTGTTGTTTACGGCTAGAAGATAAGCCCATTGTCGGTCACTCTGTCATGGCTGGATACAGAATTTCTAGTCTCAGTCCTTCAGCGAGGAGGCGTGGTTAATCCAAGGAAAGGACTAAAGAAGATCATTTATGTATCAGTGCATAATGTGGCATTTGTTACAAGGTGGATGCACTATAAATGTGATTTCCTTTATTCTTTAACTCCATATTAATTGATTATGATAAAACAAACCAAAAAACCCCGTACTTAAGCACATCATAATAAAATTCTTGAAACCAAAGATAAAGAGAAAACCTTACAGGCAACCAGAAAAAAAAAAAAAAAAAGATTTGTTATATACAAAAGAACAATAATAAGAATGTTGATTGACTTCTCATCAGAAACAATGATGTACAGAAAGGCAATGGAAAGAAAGACTCAGAAAGTTTTCATAAAAGCATTCTGAGAGAATTAAGCACCAGCTGAACTGTGCTGTAAGAAATGCTGAAGGAAATTCTTCAGACTGAAAGGAAAAGAGCAGATAAAAATTCAGATCTATAAGAAGGAATTACTAGAAAAGCAAATATGTGGGTAAATGTAAAAGACCACCCTTTTTTATTTTCCTTTAGAAGACAAATGACTATTTAAAGAAAAATTACAATTTTTTTGTAGAGTTCAAAATATAAGTAAAATATATGAGAACAATAACATAAAGGACAGAAAGAGGAATAAATCAAATACCTGTTGTAAAATCCTTACATTATAAGTAAAATGAAATGATATTAATTCTAAGTAGTCTGTGATAAGTATGGATGTATATTTAAAACTACCAAGCAACTATTAAGAAAATAATATAAGAATGTACTGCTAAAACATCAATAGCAGAAACAAAATGGAATACTAAAAAAACCCAATTAACCCAAAAGAAGGCAGAAAAGGACAAAGGCACAAACACCAAATAGGACAAATAGAAAACAAATACCAAGAAGACTGACTCAAACCCAATCCTATCAATAGATACATGAAATATTAAAAACCAAGATATTCCAGTTAAAATCAAAGCTTGTCAGAATGGATACAAGAGCAAGATAGAAGTATATACTATCCATAAGAGATACATTTTGAATTCAAAGACCCAGATAGGTTGAAAGTAAAAGGATGGAAAAAGATACACCATGCAAACAGTAAAGCATAAAAAAGGCAGTGTGGCTATGATAATATCAAACAAAGTAGATGTTATGGGCTGAATTGTGTCACCTTCCTCCCCCAAAAAACCCCTCACATATTGAAGTCCTAACTCCCAGAACTTGAGAATATGACTGCATTTGGAGATGGTCTTTGTCGTTAAGGTGGGCCCTAATCCAATCTGACTGATGTCATATAAAGAGATTAGGACAAACACATGCACAGAAGGAAGGCCATATGAAAACACAGGTAGAAGACAGCCATCTGCAAGCCAAGAAGAGAGACCTTAGAAGGAACCAACTCTGCTGACGCCTTGACTTCTAGCCTCCAGAACTGTGAGAAAATAAATTTCTGTTGTTTAAGCCACCCACTCTGTGATACTTTGTTACGACAGCCCTAGTGAACAATATAGTAGACTTCAAGATAAGTGTGCAACAAGGGATAAAGAGAGATATTTCATAATGAACAAAGGGACAATTCATCAGGAAGATATACTAACACTAAATGGACATGCACCTAATAACAGAGCTTAAAATACATGTAGTAAATGACAAAACTGAAGAGAGAAACAGACATATTCACAACCACAGAGATTTTAACACTCTTCTCTCAATAATTGGTAGAACAAGTAGACTAAAAAAAATCAGTCAGAATATAAAATATTTAAATAATACTAGCAACCAACTTGGCAAAATTAACATTTATAAACATTACAAATCAACCATTGCAGAATACACATTCTTTGAAGTGTATATGGAGTCTTCAACAAAACAAATCAATTGCTGGGTCATGAAATAAGTCTCAATAAATTTCAAAGGAATGAAACGGTAACAGACTATGTCCTTTTTTTTTTTTTTACCACAACAAAATTAAATTAGAAATTAATAACAATAAATACCTAGAAAATCTCCCTAAATATTTGAAAATTAAGTAACACACTTCTAAATAATTTACCCCTTTCCTCTAGGCCAAAGAAGAAATCACAAGAAAAATTAGAAAATATTTCAAACTTAATGAAAACACAACATACCAAAATTTGTGGTATACAATTAAAACAGTGTTTAGAAAAAAATTTATAGCTTTAAATACTTGTATTAGAAAAGAAGAAAGCTTTAAAATAAATAATCTAAAAATAACCTAAGCTTCCACTTGAACTCAGAAAAAGAAAAGCAAATTAAACCAAAAACATAAGAAGGTAGGAATAACAATGGTAAGAGCAAAAATGAACTGGAAAACTGACAAAAATTAATAAAAGCTGAAAGATCATTCTTAAGTTTAATACAGTTAGTAAACCTCTAGAAGGTTGATGAGTAAGAGAGATAAAGATAAGGAGCAAGAAGCAGAACACAAATTACCTGTATCAGGAATAAAAGAGGGACATCACTACAGCTGGTAAAAGGATAATAAGGGAATTTTATGAACAATTTTATATCATTATATAAATTTGACAATTTAGATTAAATGGATAAATTCCTTATATAAATTTGACAATTTAGATTAAATGGATAAATTCCTTGTGTAATATTTTCCAAAACTGACACAGGAAGAAATTTTTAAAAAGTGGAATATCTCCTATATTAAGGAAATTGAATTTGCAACTACAAACCTTTCCACTAAGAAAATTCCAGGCCCAGATGATTTCACTGGTAAATTCTATCCACATTACTAACATTACACAAAATTCATCAAAAAATAGAGAGGAGAAAACACTTCCCAATTCATTTTGTGGGACCTCCATGATCCTGATACAAAAATCCAATAAAGATATTGTAAGAAAAGAAAATTACAAGATCAATAATCCTCATGAACACAGATGCAAAAATGCATACAGTAAAATATTAGAAAATAGAATCTAGCAATATATGAAAAAGATACATAATGACCAAGGGGTATATCCCAGGATATCAATTCACGCTCATCAGAATGACTGAAATTAATAAGACTGAAAATGCTAAGCATTAATGAGGACATGGAGAACTGAAGCTCTCATATATTGTTTTGACAACTTTTTATAAAGGTAACATAAGTACCATATGATCCAGTCATTCCATACTAAGTATTTACTAGGAAAAATAACATGTCTGCAAAAATTTATACATGAATTTTTATAGTAGCTTTATTCATAATTGCCCCAAACAGGAAACACTCCAAATATCTATCAAGAGGTGAAAAGATAAATAAATTGTAACATATCCAGTCATTTACTCAGCAATAAAAAGGTACAAACTACTGATTTCAAGCAATGGCATGAATGAATCTCAAAAACATGAGGCCAAGTGAAAAAAGCCAGATAAACCAAGGATGTGCTGTATGATTTTATTTACAGGAAAATTATGAGGAGGTAAAACTAATCTGTGATAGTAGAAATCAAGGAGTGGTTGTGTCAGAGGGCAGGGACTGTTTATAAAAGGGGCCGAGGGAACTTTCTTGAAGGTGATAGAAATCTTTAATGTCTTGATTGGAATGTTGATTACATGGATGTATTAATTTGTCAAAAGTCAATGAATCATACACTTAGTATCTGTGCATTTCCCTCTAGGCAAATTTTACTTTAGTTTTAAAAGAATAAGAAAAATGAATCACAAAACCAAACCAAAACAACCCAGCAAGCAATTCTCTCCAACTGAAAAATATCTTAAAAATTTACCCAAAGGAGCTGAAAACTTATGTCCACACAAAAACATGCACACAGTTGTTTATAGGAAACTTATTCATAATTGCCAATACTTGGAAGCAACCAAGATGTCCTTCAGTAATGGACAAATAATCTGTGGTATATCCAGACAATGGAATATTATTCAGTGCTAAAAAAAAATGAGCTATCAATTCACAAAAAGACACAGAGAACCCTTAAAGGTATATTGCTAAGTGAAAGAAGCCAATCTGAAAAGGCTACACTTCATATGACTCCAAATATATGACATTCTGGAAAAGGCAAAACTGTGGAAACAGTTTAAAAAAAACCAGTGGTGGGCTTCCCTGGTGGCGCGGCGGTTGAGAGTCTGCCTGCCGATGCAGGGGGCACAGGTTCGAGCCCTGGTCTGGGAGGATCCCACATGCCGCGGAGCAACTGGGCCCGTGGGACACAATTACTGAGCCTGTGCGTCTGGAGCTTGTGCTCCGCAGCAAGAGAGGCCACGGCGGTGAGGGGCCCGTGCACCGCGATGAGGAGTGGCCCCCACTTGCCGCAACTGGAGAGGGCCCTCGCACAGAAACGAGGACCCAACACAGCCAAAAATAAAAATATAAATAAATAAAAATTTAAAAAAAAAAACAACAAAAAAAACACAAAAAAACCAGTGGTTGCCAGGGGTTTAAAGAGAGGGAGGGGTGACTAGATGGAATACAGGGGATTTTTAGGGTATCGAGACTATTCTGTATGATACTAAAAGGGTGGATACATGTTATTATACATTTGTCTAAACCCATAGAATGTACAACACCAAGAGTGAATCCTAATATAAACTGTAGACTCTGGGTGATAAGGATGTGTCACGTTAGGTTCACCAGTTACAAGGGTACCACCCTGGCAGGGGATGTTAATAACAGGGGAAGCTATGCACGTGTTGGGGTGGGGGGTATGTGGGAACTCTCTGCACCTTCCTGTTAATTTTGCTGTGAACCTAAAACTGCTCTAAAACAAATACAGTTAAAAAAAATAATAATAAGAGAAAAAAAAAGAGCAGAAGTAATCTCTAGATGGATCAATATAACATAAAACATAGGAATTCAGCTTTCTGTCTGTTGTGTTAAGTGCAGATGATACAATGAACAATATAGCACAGACTGCCCACAGGGAATGTTCAGTCTGGTGGAGAAAGACTAAAATTGATTATGCAAATAATGGTGGGCAAGTTGGACCAGTGCTGTAAGAGACAAGCTCAGGAGGTGTAAGATTAGAAGTGGAGCACCTAGGGACTTTCCTGGTGGTCCAATGGGTAAGACTCCACGTTCCCAATGCAGGGGGCCCAGGTTCGATCCCTGGTCGGGGAACTAGATCCCACATGCATGCCTCAACTAAGAAGCCCGCATGCCGCAACTAAAGATCCTGCACGCCGCAACAAAGATCCCACGTGCCACAACTAAGACTCGGCGCAGCATACGTACATACATACATAAATAAAGTGGAGCACCTAACCTACTTTGAGGACCAGGGAAAGATTCCTGAGGAAGTGACACTTACGCCCTAGGGAGATGTGTTAGCAATGCAAAGAACCAGAAGAGGACTCCAGCCAGAGAGAGCTGCATCTGAGCAGACCCCAGGTGGTAAGGAATGTGGCCAGTGTGCCCTGAGCACAGACAAGAAAGAGAGAGTGTCAGGAGATGGGGCAGGACAGCAGGGCCTCCTCTCAGAGCCTTATGTTAAAGATGTGGTATTTTATCTTAAAAGCAGTGGGGAGTTGCTGAAGGGGAGAAGCATGGCAGTGACATGGTCAATTTTGTCTTTTTAAAAGATTACCGTGGGTAAAGTGTGGAAAATGGTCTGTCCCAGCACTACCTATTAGAAATAACAAGAGCCACAAATGCAAGTCACATATGTAATTTTAAATTTTCTAGCAGCCACATTTTAAAAATGTAAAAATTTTAAAACCCAGGAATAATCTTAATAATATATTTTAACTCAAAAATCCCGAATTATTATCATCTCAACACGAAGAAATGTAAACAATTACTAGTGAGCTAGTTTTACATTCTTTTTTTTTTTTTTTTCTCTAAGTCTTCAAAATTCAGCACGTACTTACAGCACATCTCAATTCAGGCTGGCCACATTTTCAAGTGCTCAGTAGCTGCATGTGACTAATGGCTACTGTAATGGAAACTGCAGGTATAGGCTGAGGCAGAGCTGGTTAAGGGACTTCAGCAATTTTAAGGCAAGAGAAGTTGGTGACTTAAAACAACAGGGTGAGTAGCAGGGGTTGATTTGAGAGAAAATTTTGAGAAGGAATACGAGTGCTTGGTGACTGGTTAGCAAAGTCTCAAATGAACTCCTTTCTCTAGTAGTCAGTCCCTGCCTTACTTAACCCATTTGATGCAGTCGATCATTTCCTCCTTGAAACATTTCCATCAATTGACTTAAAGCACATCACACTCTCCCACTTTTCTTTCTACCTCACTGACTCCTTCTTCTCAGCCTCCCTTGTTCTTTCTTCTTCATCTCTCTGCCCTTTAACACAGCAAGGCTCCAGGGCTCAGGCCTGTACCAGTTCTCTTCTCTATCCATATCCATCCACTGCCCTGGTGATCCCATCTAGTCCTGTGACCTTAAATACCATCTACATGCTGGTGACTCCCACATGTGTATCTCCAGCCCAGATCCCTTCCCTGAACTCCAGATCTATAAATTTCTCATAACTCATGTCCAGTTTCGTTGGCACTTTCTTCCTTCAAAATAAACCTCTATACTCAATACTCTGTAATGACCTATATGGGAAAAAAAATCTAAAAAAGGGTAGATATATGTATATGTATAACTGATTCATTTTGCTGTACAGCAGAAACTAACACAACATTGTAAATCAACTATACTCCAATAAAAATTAATTTAAAAAAAAAAACACCTTTAGTGTTCTCTGTTCTACTGCTATCAGCCTAGTCTAGGCTCTTGGAATGTATTAGAGAGCAAAACAATGACCCCTGCCCTCAAAGAGCTTACATTCTAGTGGGAGGGGGGACAATAAACAATAACATAATAAATAATTAAATTATACAGTATGTTAAAAGTCGATTAGGAGAAGGGGAAAAGATAGAGCAGGAAAAATTATAAAAAGGGAAAGCAGGGGGTGGGAGTGCTAGTTGCAGTTTTAAATAGAGTAGTCACAGTGGAGGAGGGGCAGAATCTAACTTTCACCTTATACAAGCTTCTTTCTGCCTTCAGTGTTGAGAATGGAACGAAGGTGGTCAAGGGTTAGCCATGGAGGAGGTGAGAAGTGGTGAGTTTCTGTTTCTCTTTCGAAAGTAGGGGCTAAAGGATGTCCTGATGTTTCCCTCATTACCTGTGAGAGCTGAGAGAAATTCTCTCTAGAGGGCTATGTTTCTCCCTATACTACCAGTCAACATTTTAAACACTTGCCAGAAAGAGAGAATTTTCTTCAGTTCACAAGATTATTCCTAATAAAATGAACAACATCACGGCAGGATGCTGGGTTGTTGGCCAAGCTCACCTGAGCTAAATAACAGGTGTCAAATCTGTGCCTCAGTAAACCAGCCCCCATCTCCACCTGGCTCCTGCATGGGCAATGCTGCAAGTGTTCCCGAGGGGAGCTAGAATTAAGAGCAGAGTTCTGAAACCAAACTGCCTGGGTTCAGATACCGACATGGACACTTATACATGTGTAACCCTGGACAACGGAATTTCAACCGCAGTTTAAACTATGGGTAATAGTCTGTTCCTCCTAGGGTTATATGCATAATGGGTACATGCTAATGATCCCATGTTTGCAGTCCGGGCGCATTCTCAGATGTGCCCAAAACCAGCCAGGAGGGACAGCAGGCTCTAGAAACCCTCTAACGCCTGCCTGCAGGCTCCATCTCCTCCTCATATCAGGGTGGCAAGTGCCCCTCCCAGCCGGTGCTCAACAGCACCACTTAGGGGTAGCCTGGCCCTTCCCCAGCACAGCACGGAGATGCAGAGTCCGGGCATCCTCTCCTCGCAGGCCTCCAAGGCAATGGGCACCTTCGCATTCTGTGTGAGAGAAACTTCAGGAGGTCAAATGATCCTGTAGAGTCGGGGATCCCTAGGTACATAGAGATGTAATCTGTAAATACTCCCACAGGAATGTGGGGTTTTTTCCCCTTTCAGAGGGTCCCTGTGAATCCAGACCTGCTCAGGAATGACAGTCACAGTAGCGAGTGAACCGGAGAGCAGATGATGGATTCTTTGTGGAGATAAACTGGTGACGTGCGAGGTGCCCAAGAATATTTTTCACACCAAATGTGTGAAAATAGCTGAAATGTCAACACTGTTATTTCGTTAACATCTGTTTTTCTTCATCTGATATCTCCTTTTTATTTTGTTATTTTAAGTATTCCTTATGTTTCAGGATAATTTTCCCTTCACAGTGTAAGCAAATGCCTGGGAAAAAAATTTTTTTAAATGACTTTTAGTCATTTGGAGCAGCAAAAGCAAAAGTAGCAACTGAATCGAAGCCAGCTTAAAATTAAATTGCTGGTGCTTGCCTGCAGTTTAGATAACCAAATGTAATGTAAACATTGCATTATTATTAGGAATGAATGGGGACGCCTGTGATCTAGAAATGTAAGAGGAGGAGGAGTGGCGGAGGTGGGGGGCTCTTCCACATGACGGGTGCTGGCGTGGCTCCTAAATCAACTGCAACCCTCCTCAGGACCCAGTAATGCAAGGTTTCTCCTCTGTCACTGTTATATAACAGGACTACACATGGGTGTGTGCAAGCATAAGCTCACACATCCAGACACTGCAAACACACACCAACGTGATATGCGTGCACACACACACACCCCTATGTGGCACAGGAGCACAGTATACATCCCCACTTACACACACCCCTATACAACACAGAGGCTCCACAAATATAGCTCACAAAACACACATGAACATGTGAACACCTCACGAACATGTGTACATCACCCACATGCTAAAACCACACAGCACATGAGCAACACCCACCCACATCAAGCGTGTGCAACACACAGCTGCAACACACAGACTTTCCTCTTGGTCCTCACAGGCCACAGTCTCAATATGTTGATAGAAGCAGCTCGCTTGGGCAGGGAAAGTGTTGCCTAAACCATCTCAACTTTGGCTTTGCCTCAACTTACAAGCCTCTAATAACCTAAAAGGCTACAAATGCCCCCAAATCATTACGACGGAGCCGCATCAACACTTTGTTCCCAGGAGAGTTGTGAAAACTTTTGAATTAAAATCAAGACAGTCTATGGACTAGGGATGGGACAATGTGTCCTTTCTATAAAAAAACTGAACAGTGTTAAGTGTATCAACAATGCAATTTGTTTGAATGGTGTATGAGAGCAGATATGAGTGAAACTTGGGACAAGTGGTTTCAATGAAAAATTTTGCAGCTAGAAAAATCACCCCATGTATAAGACTTGGACTAGAATTTTCAATATACCCCTATGTATTTCATGGCTTTCAAAAATATACAAATGTATTGTCTAGAATTTGGTTCAGCTGTCAAGTGACAGAAAATTCAAAATAGTAGTGACTTATACAAGACAAAGAGGAAAAATAATTCTCATGTAGATATAGGGTATCCATGCCTGGTATGAATGGCCCATAACCATCAAGGACCCAGGCTTCTTTTCTCTTATTGCCTCAACATCTTCAGCATTATGGCTTCCACTTCAGGATCCAAGATGGCTGTCCCAGCTCCAGCCATCATGCTTACATTCCAGCCAGCACGAAGGAGGAAAGAGAGGAAAGCATGCTTCTTCCTTTCAAGGACACTTTCTGGAAGGTGCCATACAACACATCCACTTATATCTCACTGGTCAGAATAGTTACTGTGACTACATCTAGCTGCAAGAGAGGCCTAGAAATATGCTATTTATTCTAGGTGGCCATGTGCTCAAATAAAATTGGAGGTTCCATTACTATTGAATAAAGAAAGAATGGATATGGAAGATAGCTATTGGTTTCTGGCACACATTAAAAAAAAAAAAGGATAAAAATAGCCTCCATTCCAAGGTAATCACTGTTAACACTTTGATATATAGCATATATATGTAAATATATATATATATATAATTTATTTTATAAAACTAAATTCATACTGTATACCCTGTTTTTTTGGTTTTGTGTTGTGAATATCTTTTTATGTCTATATGTAGACATCTATCTTTTTTTTTAAAGCTCAAAAGAAAAATTAAATCCACCTCCACCTATAAAATAAGCATATTATACAAGTCATTTAAATCAATTATTCTTGCTTGAAGAATCATTCAGTTCGGGGTTCAGGGTAGGGTGTAAATCTACATCAAGTGAAAAGCCAGGAGAGTTTGAGAATCTATGAGAGGGTAGGGTCCCTGGCTGAAGGAACTCTGGGGCTGTAGACATCCTGAGAATGCAGGTGTGAAGAGGACTCTTGGTGGGGACTCACCTCTGTGTACGCAGGAAGAAAGTCTAGAGGGAGTAGGGGAAAGCAGATCCCTGCTGGCTCCCTCCTCATCTCCAATCAAACACTCAACTGCTGCTGGCTGGAGAATTGAGCTCATTTGGGAAAATTATTTTATGGATTCTGCTGCTTATGATACTTAGGCTTTATTCCCTTAGCAACCTCTCCTAGGTTTCAGAATCCTTCTTAAAAGATGAGGGGATTACAGTTCAGATAAGCACCCAGGTGACTTATCTTAGCAGCAACTCAGAGATTCCCGCTTGCTCTCATTGAATAGGCTGCTTTATCTACTTGGTGCCCACAAGTATGTCATAGAAAAACAGGCTGCTTTCTGCTCTCCACTCCCTGCTGTCTTCCTAAAGCATCGATTCAAACCAACTCTCTGCTCAGAATCCTCCCCTGGGTCCCCATTTCCTCTTGCACCAAATCCAAACTCCTCCACTTGACTTGCTGTGCACTCTAAAATATGTTCACTGGCCTGACTGATCTCCCCTCCCCAGGACACACACTGTACTGACGCCAATACCATCTAAGGTCCCTTTCTCAGAGCTGAGACATTGTTTAGGAAAGTGAGACTTTGAGAACCAAATGGACTCTCTTATAAGCTGCGTAACAGTGAATGTTAGTTAACCCCTTTGACCCTCTGCTTCCTGGTGTGTTAAATGGGAATAATAAAAACAGTCCCATGGGGGCAAAGTGGGTAAAACTAGATCATGCATGTAAAGTGCCTTGCACTGGGTCTGGCCCCTGGCAAGGGCCTAAGTGATTGTGACTTTCCTCTCCCCATCCCCTCTGTTTAGGGCTTCTTTTCTCTCAAAGTTTGCAGCAGGTTGTGTTCCAACTGGATGCCATTGCTGGGGCTGGTCTGTACCTTGCTCCCTCTTGGCTGGGTTATTCCATTGCCCGGAGCCTATTGGCTTCCCTTGCAGCTGAGGCCCTAACCTCTGACCCCAGCTGGGGAGGTCTGTGCCAGAATTTGAGAGCCATGACCTCCCAGCTCTGCCCAAAGGCTCTGCTGTCCTTATGTGCCAAACCCTCCTCAGGTAGATCATACAGACCTTGGCCAGAGAGTGAGCTTTTGACACTCAGATGAGACTGCAGCCTGCCACAGGTCCCATTCCCCTCCCAGAACCTTCTGTCTCCCCAGAAGATCTCTGTGCTCTCTCTTCCCTAATAAATGACAGGAAAATTCTACTGCAAAGCCATGTATGTGCCTTTCTCAGGCTAGAAGCCAAAGTATATATTATCTTTCTTTTAAAAAAACAAACTTTATAAAAATGTAATATACCTAAACAAGCAAAACTAAAGTTAAAAAAGGGAAAATGGGAGAAATTTCCCTCAACTCGGACACACAAACGATTTTTGTGTGGAAACTTTGTCAGCTATATAAAAATAGCATTAAGTCCAAACAGACTGAGGTTAAGAACAGATAATTCAAATAAAAGAAAATTCAGTTTGTTTAAAAAAAGAGAGACAAATGGTCAACCTTAGTGGTCATCAAATAAATATAATTTAAGTCTTTAATGAGGTACCACTTATGCCCATTGAATTGAAATAATGTTTTAAAATAATAAAACCCAGTGCTACAAAAGCTGCAGAGAAACTGGTATGCTCACAGAGTGCTATTGGCATTGTAAACTATTACAGTCATTCTGAAACGCAATTTGGCTGTCCATTTCAAGAGCCATGAAAGTGTTTCTGCCCTTTGGCTGACAATTTTCATATCAAGATAATCACACAAATAAAAATAATTATGTGCATGAAAGTAATCTTTGCGGGGTTATCTACAATGGCACACATATAAACAATCTGAAAGTCTAACATTAGGAGAACTGGTCAATTAAATGTTGTTCTATGTCCTCAATGTAATATTGTGCAGCCATCAAAATGATAACTGTAAAGTCCCTTCCATCTGTCAGCTCACTATTAGCTGATGTCCTCCTCCCCAAACTTCACAAGGAATTTGAAGGCAATCCCTTGATTTCCTGGCTCCCCACTTAAAATTTACATGTACGGCCCCACCTGCATTCCTCATCCTTCCCGTCCCTGTCCCTTTCGCAGGTTAATCTCTCCACCTGTCTTCAGACCCTCTCTATCTTCTCTACCATCTCACTCCTTCAAATAGCTACTCTCTCTGAAATCAACCTTGGCCTCTCAGCCATCTCTTTCCCTTTCAAATCTCTTCCATTTTTAAAAGTAAACTCTCCCTTGAACTTACATCTCTATCTAACCACTGCTCTGTTACTCTCTTCCCCTCCAAGTCAAACTTCTTAAAGACATCGCACTCCCCTTTCTCACCCCTCCTTTACAGCCTGTTCACTTTCTCCTGGCTGCCCGCCATTCCTGCCCTTTTACTGAAGTCACCGATAACTTCCTAGCTAAATTCAGCTAATACTTTTTCTTCCTTGACCTTACCTCATTTGACCTGTCTGGGTATAAGTTGACTCTCCTCCTTCTGAAACTCACTCTTCCTTTGATTTCCATACCCACTCTCTTTTCTCTGACTGAGGCTGGGTTTCCATGATATGTCCTGCCTCTCTGACTGTTCTTCTCAACTTCCTTTGTGGTGATCTCTTCCTCCATCCATGCTGTAGGGACCACCCCTGGTTCTCTTCACTTAGGTGTATCAGTTCCCTTCAACTGGAGTCAGAGGAATGGCATTCAGATTCACTTCCCAACCATGTGGAGAAGTCACTTCACCCCTTAATCCCCAGTTTCTCTTCTGTAGGATGAAGATAATAATAGGGTCCACCCACAGGGCACCTTAGCAGACGGCACACATTCAGCGAATGGTAGCCTTAGTAGTAGTCGTATATGGCACCTTAATCTGCTTTTCCAATCTAGACTCTCTGCTGAGTTTCAGAACAACCCCTCTATTTAACATCCTACTGGAGATCCGTGCTGGATGTCCTACCTCAAACTCAATATGTCCACAATTGCATTAGCCATTCTGCCCCTCTCCAATCCCATTCCTGTCCACACCTGAAAACTGGAAGTCATCCTTCATACCTTCTCTCCCTTTATCTGTGTCTGTCTACCATTCCACTTCCAGGAATGTCCCATAAAATACTCCAAGTTCATTTCCCAATCACAAGAATGGTGAAATGCTCAAATGGTTAATGCTGAAAACTCTGAAGTCCTAGAGGAGGGTAGAGCTAAGACGGAAGGAGCTGGGTCCCTGATTGATCATGTGAAAGGCTGTCTACTGCTCAGGAAGCCTGTCTTGGGTTTCATGTAAGAGACAATCCTCTAGTATGTTATGCCACCAAGATTTGTAGAACTATCTTTTATAGCAGCTAGATACACTTTAATATAATGTCCAAAACATGTGAAGGATCCATCAGCTTCTCCAGTCGCTGCTGTCACTACCCACTGTTAAGCCTTCAGAATCTCCTGTACAGGTCACTGCAACAGCCTCTTAACAGGTTCACCTAACCCCATTCTTGCCCTTCTCTACTCCATTCACTGTATAGTTGTTGGTGGGGCCTCCATGGGTTGTAAGAGGGACCCACATCTGATTATATCGACCACCTTGCTTAAGAACGTCTGTCACTGGCTCCCCATCACCTTCAGGATAAAATCTCACTTCTGCCATAACGTAGGAGGCCCTTCATGAGTTGGCCCAACCTATCTGATGTACCTATGCTCCTGCCCTCTTCATCTGACATGCCAGCCACAGTTAACTGCCCACAGTCCCAGCGACCTGCACCAGCCTCACCTGACCTCATGCCTTTGCACATGCAGCTCCTTCTGCCTGGAACACTTGCATGTCTTTCTTACCTTCCATGACTGTTACTCATCCTTCAAGATTCAGCTTGGACATCATCTCCATCATCTCCTCTGAGAGGCCTTTCCTGATTCCTCTAGGTTGGGTGATAGCCTTCTCTCAAGTGTCCCCATTACTCCTGTGATCACCTCTTTTTATAAGTATGTACCACACTTTTGTCACAGAATCCATTTACTTGTTTCTGAGGACAGGCACCTATTGTGCCATCTTGATTTTCTAGCACACTGTTTAGCATGTAGTAGGCACTCAATAAGTGTTTATTGAATGAGTGAATGGCTACGCAAAAGTATGAAAAATAATTATAATACAACATATAGAAATATTGACAACATACCCTTTATTACAAAGTGAAAACTTAAATTGTGCACTGTACATATAGTACATGCATACTATGCAATATACCTACATCAAATATATATGCGTGTGGATAAATTTTGGAAACAGTCATTCACTAGACATGTATTGAGCACCTCCTCTGTGACAGATCATACTGATGAAAAGATTAATTAGAACTTGTCCATCCCCTCAAGAAGTTTACAATCTTGGGGGGAAAAGCAATCCTGGTTAGCTGATGGGAATATGGATGAAAGTTTTTTTTTCAAAATTCCCTTTAATTTTTTTTACATTTTAAAAGCAGCTTACAAAACAGAAAAAAAAGTCATCTATCAACTGCTGCTCATAGTGATTTTGAAGTTATAACATATAACCTCCATCATTTTGGATACATCTATCCAAGGTAAGGCCTCTTTGAGTTTTGGAGTCTACATACCTTTGCATACATTGAATCCATGTTTGTTTTGCTTTCCCATGAAATTGTTGCTATCTTGTACACAATGTACTTGCTGGTGACCTGTGTGCCCTTGGACAACTCATTTCACCTCTCTGAACTTCACTTGTCACATCTGCAAAGAAAATAACCCCAAACTCCATGTAATTGTTTCAAAGAATAAAATGAGGTAATGAGTATGAACCCACTGTGTGAGCTTCAAAGCACTTTGAAAAAGTAGGGCACAGCAGATTAGAAGACTACCTCCTTGTTAATTTTCAAATAGACCAATAGAACCAACTTTATCATTCTCATATTCAGCTAGTAATCTAAGTTGTAAGATTATACATATCTCCACAAAACTCAGTAAAGTTATTTTCACTCTTTATGAACAAGAACATGTCTTTAAATGTTATTATTTTTTCTGATTTGTTTCTCATGCAAAAAAAGAGGTGTTGCTCACCAACTGAATTAAAGAAAAAATGTCAACTGTCCTGCACAGTGTTCTGCATCATGTGGACATGTAATAATAATAATGTAGTCTGGTCCTTTTCTAAAGTTGGTGGGAATATCATGTGATGCTGACCTCCCAGGATAACAGCCCTTTGGAGTGATGACTGCTCACCTGGCATGAAGCAGGAGTATCCCTGATTTGTTTGGACATGCTGAGGAGGTAGGTACCTTGGACATTATGACCCATCGTTGATGCTTTAGAGGGAGAGGAAACCATGGGGACAGGTGGAGGCAGAGAAAAGGAGACATTTTTAATATCATTCATCTGTCTCAGCATGTGTCCCCAGAAGATTACCTCCATCCAAAACCCTGGTTCTGGCCAAACAATTTAGAGTATTCAATGCCCCTTGTGATTCCTGCCTCTTTCAGCAACAACCGTTCTTAGTAATGGCTTCATACATCTCGCTAAGCACCTGCTCTCTTCCTGAGCTGTCAGCACAAGTATCTGTGTACCAGCAAATAGACCTATACTTCCCAGAAGAAAACTGTATTTTTTATTTCTAAGAACCAAGTAGAGGGAGTGCGTGTGTGCGCACGAGTGTGTGTGTGTGTGTGTGTGTGTGTGTGTGTTTATATGGATGCCCAGAGAGAGAGGCCAGAATTGCTGGTAAGGGTCTTTCCAACCCAGTTTTATAAGGTCTAGACAGCTTGGCTGACTTCAGCTCTGATTTTGTAAAATAGAATTGATTTGCAAAGATCTGGGCCAGGAGAGGGCACACCTGGGAAGTGGCTGTGAACTCAGAATAAGGAACAGGGAAAATACCTGAGAGCTACAGAAAAATAGAGAGTCCAGGGCAACCAGAATTTAGAGCTCCTTGATGGGGCTATTGAGTTCATCAGGGCCAAAAGGGAACCAAGTGTCCAGCTTTCATCTTGGGCCATAAAGAAGGCTATTCTGAGTGTGGAAAATTAAAGGTCACAGAGGACTGGTCAGTGTCCTGAATCTGAAATTAAACTAAGTGATTTGAAGCTGGATTGTTGCTAAAATTCCCTTATTGCAACTATTCCAAACTCCAATCTACAATTTTCAGGAGTTTCACTGCATGCTAAACTGACAATGAGATGGTATGATTGCTTAGATGAGTGTTCTCAACCCGGGCTTTCCATTAGAGTCTTTAGGAAATTTGGTGCCTGGTCCTCACTCCAGGCCAAATGAATCAGAATCTCTGGGTGAGAGATCCAGGAGTCGGTAGTTTTAAAAAGCTTTCTAGGTAATTCTAATGTGCAGCCAGGGTTGGGAACCACTAGCTGAGCCTGAGATGGGCAAGAGATGATAGCCAGGGGAGCAAGAGAAAGAGTTGTGGTTGAGAGGTTGTGATTCCTGGGCATAACCTCAGAGAAGGAAAGTTTCCTTGTGTTTACACTTGGATGGTACTGGAATATAAAGGCACCAAAGGATATGCTGGGTGTGTCACAGGGGTGGTAATGAGTTTAACCTGTGCCTATAAGCCAGAAACCAAACACTGCACATCCCAAAACATAACCAGGATCAGACAACCTGGTGGATGAATAATACATTTAGTTGTGTGTTTCAGTCAAGTATCAAAGATTCACAGAGTAGAAACCCACTCAAGAAACCTCAAGATTATTAAGGTTTGTAGTAGAAACTACAAATACTAATTTCCAGGGATCCAGGGATCTAGACTCCCAGAGCTGGCAACCAGATACTCAGGGACTGAGGTCATTCCCTCCATCTCTCACTCATTTGATCTCCCTCATCTCTGTTCCTCTCTGCACATCTGCTTCATTCTTCCATTGCAGCTGTCTTCCTCTGATTCTCATTTCACACAAGGCTCAACATGAGTGCTGCAGCCCTAACTTATCATGATCTTTCAGGTCCAGAGCCCAGCACTGACTGACCATTGTCACAATGTTTCTTAGTTCAAATTTTCAGGGAGGGAATCTGGTCACTGTCCAGCAAATGATGGCTGGTCTTGTCTAGCCTTGGGTCAAGCATCAGTCTCTTCCCATAAGCTGGGCTGAGGGTGGGAATTGTCACATTGTTCACAGGCTGAACATTCTAGGAGACTACTGGAAGGGCAGGTTCTTGTGAGGAGCTGTGGGCAGAGTGGCAATGAAGTACATCTAATACCCATCCATAACCAATGAACCCATACCTTTCTTCTTTCCCATCTTCTGCCTCCCAGGAGATAGGTGGGTGTGGGGGAGATAAGGAGGAGCTTGAAGGAATGTGCCTGTCTGCTGTCAGGATCCAGTCTAGCATCTGAGAGAGGTAACCACAGACTGGCACGACCAAAAGACAGTCTACAAACCCTCAACCAGCATTTATGTACATGATTATACGGGTGTTGTCTTCCTCCTGAAACTACTGAAAAGTCAGTCCCTTCTTGGCAATAGTGAAAGCCTGAAGATGTCTGAAACACAGGATCTCTGCTTGCTCAACTTTAATCTCATACTTTCTATTGCATTGTGACATGTAAAAATGTAACACATTGGGGCTTCCCTGGTGGCGCAGTGGTTGAGAATCTGCCTGCCAATGCAGGGGACACCGGTTCGAGCCCTGGTCTGGGAAGATCCCACATGCCACAGAGCAACTAGGCCCGTGAGCCACAATTACTGAGCCTGCGCGTCTGGAGCCTGTGCTCTACAACAAGAGAGGCCGCGATAATGAGAGGCCCGCACACTGCGATGAAGAGTGGCCCCCACTTGCCGCAACTAGAGAAAGCCCTCGCACAGAAATGAAGACCCAACACAGCCATAAATAAATAAATAAATAAATAAACCCAAAGGTAAAAAAAAAAAAAAAGAAATACAGAAAAAAAAAATGTAACACATTCAGACACTAAGAAGGATTCTCCTTCCCTTGGGCCTTTATCTAATTGTTAGAAAAATTTGCAATTAACATGTGATTACAGTGGTTTGACAGCTTGCTTGACAGCTCTGAAATAACATTCTTGGCTTTTAGTTGACAATCTTTTACTGAAACTCAAAATGATACTTTCCAGAAACTTAGAACTTCAGCCAATTTGAAGGTTCATAAGAATTTTATAAACTCCCCAAATGGAGAAATTGTATGTAAACTCATCTTATGGGCCAACACTGGCTATTGCAGCAAAGAATTGAATGGTCCTATAGTTTTCCTTCTTTTCTTTAGTTAAGTTCAGTTGCACAGGGACAGGAGGGCAGGAGTAGTCTGGACTTGGAGGCCATTTTTAGAGGGAGAAGACCAGGATAAAAATCCCCCTTCCACTCCAGCCTGTAGACAGTCTGAATATATTTTGTTCTTTTTAGGCCCCTGGGTGTAGAGGCAAAGTGAAGCCAGGAGAGGGAAGAAGGTATACAGGGAAAAGTAGAGGAAGCACCAGTAACAAATGTTGTCTATTTTCACCTTGCCCAGAGCATGTGGTCCCTGAAAATCATGTCTGTGGCTCTGGCATAATACCATCATGCCAGTATGCAATCATTTATTCTAGAGTCTTAGATGGAGTCAACTATTTTAGCTTTTTCCCAAGTACAGCTATTGGAGATTCTGGGTAGTTAAAAAAAGAAGAAGTCTAATACTTGTATTTTACTGACAAAACAAAGCACCTTTAAACCAAAAGGATGATTTATCAGAGCTGAAAATAAAACTCCTGCCTACTGAAGTCTGGTGCAGCTGAGTTATCACTATTTTCGTCCTGTAATTTGTTTTATAGGGTACTAATTAACAGGGCAAAGTCTGTTGCCAGCAAAGTAAATCACATTTTGCTGTTTTCTTCTTTTCTAACAAGACCCAGACCTGGTCTTTAATTAAGGAGCAAGGTCCAAGAGCACTATGAGCTAGTGCAGTTGGGAAACATTCGACTGGGAAGATCATGGTGAAGCCTGCTGTGTGGAGCCCAAGAAAGACAGTGAGAGAGAGGAAGAAATGGAGGGAGAGAGAGGAATTGATTGCACAGGTGACCTTCAAAAGAAGAGATTGTTTTCCTCAACTGTCCCATCTTTTCTCTGTTCCCCACAACTTGGCTTTTCTCCTCTGGCTCTACTCAGCTGACACACTGTACCAGAAACATCCTTAAAACATCCTTTAAAAATAACCTCATCCTCCCCCACCACACACACACCAGTTCATTCCTGTCGTCCAAACAGTACTTTTCCTTTAAGGTAGCAACTCTGCGTGCGATTGGGCCTCTCTGCCCCCAACCTCCCCCTTCTCCAGGCCTTTTTCTTCAACCTGGCCCCCTCAGTGACCTTTGACTCGGGGCCTTGCAGCCTGGCCAGTGCAACTCATCCCTCATCGCTCCCCTCCCATCTCACCCTCCTTGCCTGCCCTTAGTCTTCACTCTTTTTCTCCCTTGCCTCTTTCTTCCATCCCACTCCTGGAGGCTCCGGGCCGGCGGCGGCCCTCTGGTTTCTCCTCCCTCCTTGAACCCTCTGAGACATCCTTTGGAGAGGGTATATGGTGAGGGAGCTTGCTGATGGGCGGGCGAGGAAAGCGAGTGCCTAGCTTGCACCTTGGAAACAGGAGTCTGACGTCACCACCGCCTGCCTGTCAATCTCCAGCGGGCGCGCTGCTCGTAACCGCCTTTTCTTGTACTGACTGTGTCTCTATAACTCTCGGCGGCGCCGGCACAGCTACCAGCGCCCCGCACTCCTCTGCGCGCCGTCCCGGCCACCTCCTTCAGGCGTCGGCTCTGTCCGCGCGGGCAGCGCAGCCTGGCGCCCAGCCACAGCGCTCATGATCAGCGATTTCCTGAAGCCCTGACTCCCCAGGTGAGCAGCCCGGCTCTCTAAAGGAACTCTGAGGGTGTGCAGAGGGGAAGGGGTGAAGGATGGCCGGGGGATGGCTCCTTCCTGGAGCCAAGCATGACGCCACACACCCTCCACCTACACAGACATCCTAGCTTCTCTCCCCCGAAACCGCTTTCCCAGGGGTCTCTGGCCTCCGGGGTCCGCTGTGCTCCACGGTCGCAGAAACTTCGCTTTCAGCACCGCGGACAGCTACTCCGCCTCCCAGTTGAGGAGAGCGCCTGACCGAGCCGGTCAGAGCCAGGGCGGCACTCGCTGAGGCTGACACTACTAGCTTGGTGCGCAAGATGCGTGTGCAAACACAGGCATACTTACGTGATCTGTGTGTATGCGAGTGCGTGTTATTCGTGTGTATATCTGTGCAAAAATTCAGATATCAGTACGAGAATCCCTTGTGCGTTGCACTCACACGCTCACTCACTCAACAGGTCAATTTATTTTTGGCTCTCAACCACTGCTTCCTCGCTCTGCTCTGGGGTCCCGGGGTGGGATGGGCAATATGAGTGGGGGAGCAGCGCCCGGCGAAGTACCCGGGCGGCGTAAACCGCACACCTGACGCTTGTTCTCCCTCTCCACGCAGGGTGTAGCGTCCCGCCGTGATGAACGCGAGCTCATCTTCGCTCAACGACTCCCGGGTGGTGGCAGTGGCGGCCGAGAGTGCGGCGGCAGCGGCCACCGCAGCAGGAGCGCGGGACACCGGTGAATGGGGGCCCCCGGCAGCCGCAGCCGCAGCGGCGCTGGGGGGCAGCGGCGCAGCTAATGCGTCGCTGGAGTTGTCTTCGCAGCTGCCAGCGGGGCCGCCGGGGCTACTGCTGTCTTCAGTGAATCCATGGGACGTACTGCTCTGCGTGTCTGGGACGGTGATCGCAGGCGAAAATGCGCTGGTGGTGGCGCTCATCGCGTCCACACCTGCGCTGCGCACGCCCATGTTCGTGCTGGTAGGCAGCCTGGCCACCGCCGACCTGCTGGCGGGCTGCGGTCTCATTCTGCACTTCGTATTCCAGTACATGTTGCCCTCGGAGACTGTGAGCCTGCTTACTGTGGGCTTCCTCGTGGCCTCCTTCGCTGCCTCCGTCAGCAGCCTGCTGGCCATTACGGTGGACCGCTACCTGTCCCTCTACAACGCGCTCACCTATTACTCGCGACGGACCCTGTTGGGCGTACACCTCCTTCTTGCTGCCACCTGGACAGTGTCCTTAGGCCTTGGGCTGCTGCCGGTGCTTGGCTGGAACTGCCTGGCAGAGCGCGCCGCCTGCAGCGTGGTGCGCCCGCTGACGCGCAGCCACGTGGCACTGCTCTCCGCCACCTTCTTTGCGGTCTTCGGCATCATGCTGCACCTGTACGTGCGCATCTGCCAGGTGGTCTGGCGTCACGCGCACCAGATTGCGCTGCAGCAGCACTGCCTGGCACCGCCCCACCTTGCCGCCACCAGAAAGGGTGTGGGTACGCTGGCCGTGGTGCTGGGCACTTTCGGTGCCAGCTGGCTGCCCTTTGCCATCTACTGCGTGGTAGGCAGCCATGAGGACCCAGCTGTCTACACCTACGCCACATTGCTGCCCGCCACCTACAACTCTATGATCAATCCTATCATCTATGCCTTCCGCAACCAGGAGATCCAACGCGCCCTGTGGCTCCTGTTTTGTGGCTGTTTCCAGTCCAAAGTGCCCTTCCGCTCCAGGTCCCCCAGTGAGGTCTGAAGGCTCCCGCCATCCTGTAACCAACACCACGCCCCCAACAAGCCAGCCTTTGGTGAGCTTCTCCGTGCCTGCTGATGGACTCTGAGATCCCATAGTGTGACTCTGACTTTGGAAAGAGAGAATAAACATAAGCACAACAAACTCACAAGGACAAAGAGGCTTGTTGGCACTTTACATATACAGTGTATACATGTGTACATATATATACAAATATTTGTATCTTCTGGAGGTGTTCAGGATGTGGAATTTCCTGTTCTGTGAAAAAACTAACAAAAAGGTGGTTGTATACTCAAATTGTACATCACACTTGTCAAATGAAGACATTCCAATACTGCTTAATTATAGCACTTTATTTTTAGCTGCTGAACTGCCAAAACAGTGTTGCCATTTTCAAGGGCAGGGGAAGGGGGGTAAAAGTGTATTTTTGTTGTATGTGATAGAATATTTTGCTGCATATGCATCAGTAAATTACAACATATTTTGTACACAAATAAACACATTATAAAAATGTAATTTTTGGCATGTGACTGATGATAGAATTACTATTTAAGAGACGAATTATTAGTGTATTTACTTTAAAAGTTCATTATGTGTCATCTCCATCCTGTGAAAATCTTAATGTAAAAAATCGCACACATTTGCACATTGTTCATAAATTGTCACTAAAACACCTAATCCAGATTATTGGGGAGGTACAGGAACTGAGTAATATATTCACATAACAGTATTCACAGGACACTAAAGGGTTATTCGTGTATCAGTGCAAATTAATCTACTCCCTTGGTTACTGGGTTTGGAAGACAAGCTCCAGAGGATGTCTGAAACCATTCCTTTATCTTACCACATGTGCACTTGTGAATCCTGAAACCACAAATTTTAGATGTATTTTCTCCAGTTTGGAAAGGATTTTAAATGCTGAAAATTCATATTGACTGAGTAGACTGTTACTGGCCAGGTCTTGTAGCAAAATGCACAGCCTTATAAAATAAATAAATTCTTCAAAGACAGGATTCCAAGATATACTGTGTTCATGAGGTGAATTAAGATAAGCTCAGTAGTCCACTTTGAGGCATTCTTATCTTCAAAGCACAGGGCATTAAACTAATATCCTCAAGAACTAAATATTCCCATTCCACCAATGGGTGGAATTGTTAAATTGTTCCCCTCCTTCCCTTCTTACAGGTCATGTGAGGATAAATAAGATAACATACATGGACATATTCTGAGCACCTGAGAAGACATATGCACACAAGCACAAGTAGTTACTGGTCTTAGGCCTTAGGAAAACATACACAAGCAAATTTTTTCATACAGTCCATAAATATTTATTGAATGCCTACTATCTGCTAGACACAGTCCCAGGGCTGGGAATACAGACATGAACTAAATAGAAGAAAGGTCTCTGCTCATAGTGTTATCCTCTAGTAGGGGAGATGGCCTACAAGCAAATAAACAAATATATATGAAGAGATTTATTATAAAGAATTGGCTCATGCAACTGTGGAGGCTGAGAAGTCTCAAGGTGTACAGTCAGCAAGCTGGAAACCCAGGAATGCTGATGGTGTAGTTCCAATCTGAGTCTGAAGTCCTGAGAACCAGGAGAGCCCACAGGTTCAAGACCCAAGAAGAACTGATGTTTCAATTAGAAACAAAAGGCAGAAAAATACCAATGTTCCAGCTCAGACCAATCAGGCAGCAGGAGTTACTCAGCTCTTTTGTTCGTTTCTGGTCTTCAATTGATTGGATGAGTCCCCTCTACATTAGGGAAGGCAATCTGCTTTAGTCAGCCTACTGAGTCAAATGTTAATCCCATCCAGAAACACCCTCAAAGACACACTCAGAATAAGGTTTAACCAAATGTCTGGGCACCCCGTGGTCCAGTCAAGTTGACACATAAAACTAACCATCACACCAAGAGAACACAGTAATCCAAAATAAAGGAGAAAAAGTGTTCCAGGCCGCATAGCACAGGGAGATCAGCTCGGTGCTTTGTGACCACCTAGAGGGGTGGGATAGGGAGGGTGGGAGGGAGGGAGATGCAAGAGGGAAGAGATATGGGAACATATGTATATGTATAACTGATTCACTTTGTTATAAAGCAGAAACTAACACACCATTGTAAAGCAATTATACTTCAATAAAGATGTTTAAAAAAAAAAAAAAAGTGTTCCAGGAGGGAGTAGTCAACTGGGTCAAACATTGCTGAGAAAATAAGTAAAATGAGGATTAAAAACAATGACTCCAGATTTTGTAATGTGAATGTCATTGGTGAACTTGACAAGAAACTTCAGGAGAGTGGGGGCGAGGTGGGGGGAGGATTAACTGTAGAAGGTACAAGAGAAAATGCATGAGCAATCTAGTCTCCAACATCTTGCAACAGAGCTGTGACCCTTTTAACAATATAAAACACACTAAGTTTTATAGACCTATAGTTTTATAGTGTCTGTAAATTTAGATCCAGTAGGATCAGCGTTATTGCTCATTCATCAAATTAACATTTTCTAACAAACAACCTTTACAGTCTATTCAGCAACATCAGACACTCTTTCAGGCCCTATTAGCATCCAGGATGCTTTCAAGTGGACTGAAATAACAAAAGCTCTGGCTATAAACTTTTCCAGACATGTGGAGGGGAAAACAACATGATTTCAGAGATGGAACAAAGACGTCAAATTATTATACATGTTATAATTACAGAGAAAAATTTCTTGCAATCAGCAAGTTAAGAAAGTTCAACACTAAGATAGTAAGACAGACTATGGATCTGACTTCAGTCCACTTGGTATTAATATTCAATATCTCCCCTAGTCCTAATCAGAACATTTGCGAGAGCCAAGAACAAGAGGATACTAAACAATCAAGCTGTTAATATCCCTGGCTTACGCAGTTGGCCAGGCTGTGTGATGTCAAGGGTCTGGATATTAACCTACCTGATGATGTAAGGATAAAAAACTGTGAGTATATCTTGAAACATTTCTATGAAGGAATGTCACATATTCACATATTCACTTGACCCATCAACTATTAATAATCTCTATTTTAAGACCCTATGCTAGCTGCTGGAAGCATATAGTCTTTGAGAAAAGCAAGATTCACTCAAACATCCAACCACTTACCCACTTTGCTATCTAATAGGCATCCTAAATTTAATACATTTAAAATAGAGCCACTAATCTTTACCTCAGTAAGTGCTTTCTCCCTTCTTTATCATCTAAATTAATGGCAATGACATCTTTCTAGTTGTGCAGACCAGAAACCTTGGAATCACACTTACACTTCCCTTTCTCTCATACCTCCCATCCAACATGGATGCCTATTGTCTTTATTTTCAAAGTATACCCAGAATCTAGCCACTTCTCACATCTCCACCACTATCATCATCTCTTACTTGAATTACTGTGGTAGCCTTCCCTCTGGTCTCCTGGCTTCAGTTCTTGTGCCCTTCAGTCTATTGTCTGTACAGTGGCTCATCCTACAAACAGCTGCTCTTTTGACTACCCTTCAGATCAAAGCATGAGTCCACTAGCAGTACAGTCTGTCTCAAAAGAATAAACTTGGGGAAGAGTTATTTAGGCTCAAGAAATAGGCCTCGAGGAAGAATTTCTTTTTTCTTTTTTAACATATTTATTGGAGGATAATTGCTTTAAAAGGGTGTGTTAGTTTCTGCTGTATAACAAAGTGAATCAGCTATACATATACATATATCCCCATATCTCCTCCCTCTTGCGTCTCCCTCCCACCTTCCCTATCCCACCCCTCTAGGTGGACACAAAGCACCGAGCTGATCTCCCTGTGCTATGTGGCTGCTGGGGAAGAATTTCTTGACTCTAGAAGTGAGGACATAGGCTCTTCACCCCCACAGCTGGAAGAGGAACAGAACAGGGGCCTCTGCAGCCTGAGGCCCAGGGCAGGGCTTCACTTGGCCCAAGGTATTAGTTTCCTATTGCTGCTGTAACAAATGACCACAAACTTGGTAGCTTAAAACAATACATATTTATTCTCTTACAGTTATGAAGATCAGAAGTCTGCAATATATTTCATTGGGCTGAAATCAAAATTTAAGCAGGGCTGCACTTTCTTTGGAGGTTCTAGGAGGAGAATCTGTTTCCTTAAAATTTTCAGCTTTTAAAGTTGCATTCTTTGGCCTGTGGCCCCTTCCTCCATCTTCAAAGCCATCAGTGTATTATCTAGCTTAAGTGGTTACACTGCCTCCTTCTGTAGTCAAATCTCCTTCTGCCTCCCTCTTATAAGGACATTTGTGATTCATTTAGGACTTGCCCAGATAATTCAGGATAACCTTCCCATCTCAAGATCCTTGATTTAATCACATCTGCAAAATCTCTTTTGCCATGTAAGGTAACAGTCACAGCTCTGAGAGCAGTACTAATGAAAAGTACAATAATAAGGGCATACACAGAGTGTAAGGATCCCATAGGAAGGTCAGAGAAATTCTATGGAAATCCACTAGGAAGGCAATATTGAACTGAGTCAAGAAGAACAAAAGAAGTGTTCAAGGCAAAAGACATTGAAGGGGAGTGTACCAGACCAAGAGGACAATATGAAGCCTAAAAGTGTGGCCCATTCAGAGCAAGGCAGGCCATTCAGGATAGCTGGAGTGTGTAAGAACTAGAACCTAAAGAGGAAATAACGGGAGATAAGTCTGGAGAGGTAGGCAGGAACCAGATCACAAAGAGCAGTGCTGGGAATGGACTGCAGGTGGAAAAGACAGGAAGCCAAGAGACTATTTTGGAGACCAGTTGCAGCAATCCAGGTGAGAGCTGATGTCAGCATCAACTAAGGGGTAGGAGAAGGGGATGGATTCAAGAGGTATCAAAGAAGAGAGTGTCTTTGACTAAGTGAGTGATTATGGGGATTAAGGAACAATTTAGGAGTCAAGGATGTTCAAATGGGTGGATAACACTGAGATGGGAACATAGCAGGAAAGGCAGATTTGAGAAAGAGGGTGGTGAATCAAGTTTTCTACATATTAAATGTCAGGATCTGTGGGAATATCCAAGTGGAGGCAGCCGGCCCTGTGGCTTTGGAGCTTGCAGGGTGGCGGGAATGGAGACATAATTTCAGTAGTCATTGACCTTAAGGTGGAAGTGAAGCCATGGGAGGGAATGAGAAAAGGCCAAAGTTACAGTCTGGACACAATAACATATGGGAGTACAGTGAAGGAAGCAAAAGAGAAAAGGAGACCAAGGAGGATCATCCAGGTGAGACCTTCGGAAAACCAAGAGGAAAAAAGTTTTAAGAAGGAAGTGATCAAGTGTGTAAAGCATGCTCAGAGGTCAAGTAAGAGAGGGTTTGGAATGTGCTAGATTTACGAACATGGTGGTCACTAGTGACTTAAGTGAGAGCAGCTTCAATGGAGAGTGAGAAAAAAGCTAGATTGCAGTAGATTGAGGAGGTAATGGGAATTTTCTAATTTTTTTCAATATATTTAACTTTAAATGAAAGGAGAGAAATAGCTTGAGAGAAATACTGGGTCACAAGATAGTCTTTGTTTTGTTTTGTTTTGTTTTTTTAAAGATGGGCAAGAATAGAATATGTTATTAGACTGAGGAGCAAGTACCATGTAATTGGAACAGCAGAAGACAGCAGAGAGAGTAAGATGCCTAACAGAGGGAGGCTTCACAGGAGAATGGGGTCCAGAACGTAATGTGATGGGGAGAGAGGGACTTAGACAGGAGGAGGTGGAGACACAGCTCCCCTGCTGTGACAGGAGACAAGGTGGGAATTATTGGTACTGATAGAGCTAAGTTTACAGGTGGTGGGAGGAAGTTCACAGAGTTCTTATCTGACACCCTCAATTTATCTGAAGGAGGAGTGCCGGTTAAGAGACTATTGCGAGAAGTATCAAGAACCTAAGTTGATGACTTGGGGGACAAAGCTGTGAATTTGGGATAGTGTAATCATTTAATCAAAATTAAAGGTCAGACCACACCAAGTACTGCAAGGATGTAGAGCAATTAGAATTCTCATATACTGATGTTGGGAATGTAAAATAGTACAAACACTTTGGAAAATAGTTTGGTGGTTTCTTAAGAAGGTAAACATACTCCTCCTACCATATGACCCAGCCATTCCACTCCTCCTAAGTATTCATCCAAGAGAAATTAAAGCTGATGTCTATATAAAGACTTGCACATAAATGTTCACAGCAGCTTTACCTGTAATAGCCAAAAACTGAAAACAACTCAAATGCCCATCACAGGTAAATGAGTAAAAATAAACAAACTGTGGTACATCCATACAACAGAATGTTACTCAGAAATCAGAAAGAATGAACTATTGATACATGCAACAACATGGATAAATCTCCAAATAATTATGCTGGGTAAAAGAAGCCAGGCAAAAAAGAACAGACATTGTAAGATTCCATTTATATAAAGACCTTGAAAATATATAGTGACAGAAAGCAGATCAATGGTTGGGATTGGGGGAGTAGGGATGGGAAAGAGAGAGAGGCAGCGATTGCAAAGGGGCACAAGGAAACATTTTGGGGTGATGGATAAGTTCATTATCTTAATTGTGATGATGATTTCATGGGTGTATACTTGATATGTCAAAACTCATCAAGTTGTATACTTTAAATATGTACAGTTTATTATACATCAATTATACCTCAATAAAGTTGTAATAAGTAAGTGTCAGAGGGCTTCTCTGGTGGCGCAGTGGTTGAGAGTCTGCCTGCCAATGCGGGGGACACGGGTTCGAGCCCTGGTCTGGGAGGATCCCACATGCCGCGGAGCAACTAGGCCCGTGAGCCACAACTACTGAGCCTGCGCATCTGGAGCCTGTGCTCCACAACGGGAGAGGCCATGACAATGAGAGGCCCACGCACCGCAATGAAGAGTGGCCCCTGCTCGCCACAGCTGGAGAAAGCCCTCGCACAGAAACGAAGACCCAACACAGCCAAAAAATAAATAAATAAATAAATTTATTAAAAAAAAAAAGTGTCAGAGAAAGAATCATAGTAAAATAGCATCTAATTAAATATAATGCCAGATGGAAATAAAATATAAAGTTCCAATATGGCATGATTCATGTGTCAGAATAAGTTACGCCGCAGTAACAAACAACCCCCCAAAATCACAGTGACTTAACACAGCAAAGATTTCTCACCTGTACAATGTTAACTGCACTGCCTGGGCAACTTCCCAAGACAACCGTTCTATATGCAGCAATGTAGCCATCCATCTTCTGGCTCTATCCCTACAACATGAGGCTATCTCTGTAATCACTGGGGAGAGGAGGAACTGGAGGGTCTCACACCAGCAATGCAATGCTTTGGCCCATAAATCACACTTCCACTCACAGGCCACTGGGCAGAGCTAGTCACATAGCCCACCTAACTACTAGGGCACGGGGAAAAGTAATAATCCTGAATGTTCATAAAGAAAGGCGAATCAGAAATGGATGAATTCAAGAAGATTTTACCACTCATGGTTTCAAGAACAAATACACTGTCTCTGCCATCCCAAACTGAACATCAAGTTGCAGACAGAAGAGATTCACAAGATTCAAACCCATATCTTCAATTATTTAAGACTAGACAGAAGTTTATCGTCCTTTAATAAAACTTTACATTGTGGGGCTGTTGGGTTCATTTGGAGGAACACAGTGTAAAAACGTCAAGACGTGAAGTGAGCATAAAGGAAATGCAGTTCCAGACTGGACCTGATTTTCTAACCTCAGTCAGACTTTGCCCCTGGTCACACAGGAGGGGAGAATTGTGAAGGTTTAGCACAAACCCTTCTCCACAAACAAACTAACAAGCCCAAGCCCATATTTTGGATATGTTGTTGAGATTTTGTGAGAAAAATTGAGGGAAAGAGCGTGAATTGATGGTGATCAGAGAATCCAGAAATATCTGAATTCTACCACAAACTTACTGGGTCCCTTAGGGAAATAGTGAGGGACAATATCCTGTCAAAATTATTAGCTGTTGAAGGGAAGGAAGGAGGAAGGAAGTTAGCTGTGACTGTGAGCTGTGGCTTTGGACACAGCCTAAAGGCAGAGCATCCTTAGAAGCTGGGCTGGGTTGTATAAACCGTCCTGTTCTCTTAAACCAAGAATGTATAAATGGCCTCAGTTCAAAGCTTGACTTGCTTTGCCCAATTTAAGCCCTTAATACACAAACCCAAGTCTCAAATCTTGCCATTAGTGGTTATAAAACAAAACAAAACCAACACCAAACTTCCAGACATGGGAAGAAGAGAATCAGAATGAGAGAGAGAGGGTGAGAGAGAGAGACCCAGTGCCCAGTTAGCCTGCACCTGGTTGCCTCAGAGGATAGCGAGAAGAAACCGGCCAGGCCTCCAGACAAGGAGCAGTGCTGTCCCTTCTACTCCAGCCAGAAGGAAGGGAGTATGCAGTTGGCCATTTACTAGATGGGCCAATTGGATCAGTGTTCCTGCCAATTAAGGGTAGAGAGAAAAGAAGATGGAGAGAGAGAGGAAAATAGCATCTTACATGATGCGGTCATCTGGCTTTTTTAACTAGCTGTCAGACCATGGGAAAATTCTTATTTGTTCAGTGGGGAATCATAATAGTAATTACCTTCTAAGGTTGTTGTAAGGGTTAAATGAGTTAATATATAAAGTTCAGTAGTGCACATGGTAGCATCATGTATGCCTTAACTGCTATTGTTATTACTGTTGGTGAAAGCAGACTTCATGAATATTGAATTTCACCTAGTCTAGATTTTACAGCCTTAAGTGCATTGTGCTTTTCAAGTTTCCCTCTACTGCACCCATAAAATATTTTTCATATGTTATCTGTTTTCAGTAATCTGCAAATCTCAAAAATGCCTTTTCAATATCTTTAGCTACTGCTTTGAAAATAATTTGAATACAATGTATGATATTCATATAACATTTGATACCTAGTTAAGACTTATCTCCAAAACAGCAATCCAAATCAGCATTATGCCCATTTTTTCCAATGAATGAAATTGAGATCTACATACTTGCTAAAAAATATTGATCTTTAATTTTCAAATAGAATCTTGATATTTAGGAATACCTGAGCAGAACAACATTGATGTTGATTATATTACCTCTGCTTCCCTGAAAGCAGATTTTTTTTGTACATAAAACCAAAAAAAAAAATTAACCTGCACACACACATCCTCTCTGACTTTGTCTTTGTCTCTCTGTCTCTGTCTCTCTCTTTCATGTGCACACACACACACACACACACACACACACACATGTCTCTATTCTCTGTGACTTACCAGGGCTCACTCACTAGAAGGATATACTACACACCCAGTAGTTGTTTGTATTCCAGGATGTTCTGCAGAACTCCGTTATTTTCTAGAGCAATGCAGCTATAAGAAAGGAATCTGTCTGGATCAACTTCAGAGGTGTACAGGAGAGCCAACATTCCCAGAGTGGTGGCTGGATGAACACATTTGAATACATATATGTAGGTGGAAGGAAGTGGGGGAGAAGGACCTACACTCACTAAGAGAGTCCTCTGAGTACTGTACTTATCAGTCCAGGCATGTTGTGTTGAGGGAAAAGGGTTTATGGCCATTTGAGTATGCAAGTGAGAGCCATGTCCTGGAAGTCTTCCTGTGTGTGCTGGCTTAAGTCCTAGTGTAGCCAAATTCAAGAATGATTATAGTGCCTGGTAGTGGGGTATTACTGTAATATTCAAGTGAATCTTGTATTAAAAGAATAATTTCCCCCTGATGTTTTCATTATTATTATTAATGGGAACACACAGTAAATAAACACGAGACAGCATTCTTTCCTTCACTGGAAGTGTGTTAAATTTGTGTTTTGCCAATATTTTACACAAAGATGCTTATGAAAACATTGGCAGATGTAAAGACAGCTATACAATCATGTTTCATAACATACTGATAAGTCACATTTCCACCACTGTGAATGCACATCCACTTTACTACTGAAAGAGCTGACAGCTGATAATATTATCTTTTGTTGCCGAGACATTTAAACAGTGTGTGACAGGTGTCATTGGACAGGCTGGTACCATACCAACAGAACTTTCTATATCATGCAGTGTGCACGTGAAAACCAATCTGCCTGGGCTTTGCAGATTGCACTTAACTCCTGGAGCTTGTGGCTATCTGTGACTTCCTTCCTTTCCAGTTGTCAAGGGAGCCAACTGGGTCTGCTGGGGGTTTCGGCTGTAGCATCAGAGCCAGTCAGATCTGGAGGGACCTTAGAGACCATCTTGTCCACTCACTTGGGCTTCAGACTGTAATACTGTCTTTGGATTCAGTTCAGAGAAAATGGGTCACTTACCCAAGACTGCGCAGCTCGTAAAGGGGGAAGACAGGTTTCCTCTTTTCCTCCCTATCACATGAAGTGTTTGGCATTCTGTCAGCCCATATAGACTGACGTGTTCTCTCAACTACCTTTACAGTCCTTCTCTGCCTCTCCCTCTCTTCTCAGAGATGTCCCTTTCTTACATCCTAGCAAAGCAGCTGGGCCAGGACTCCACGCCAACTCTAGTGCCTGGACTGAGAGCTCTGAGTGTTGTTAGGATTGGTGACTCAGGCTGGACTTTTGGCAAGGAGGGTGCTGATGGAGGTATTTGCAAAGCCCGACACTATCTCTTCTGGACTTCAAACGCCAGGCTCAGAGTGGATGGTCCTACTACTCCAGAGTCCTGGCCATTCAGTGTGGTGAAAGAAGGGAGTTTTGACCCTAGACTCTGCTTATCATTCTCCCAAAGCTCAAAGCTTGGCCGCCTTTCTTTTTTCTATCACAGCCAAGACAGAATGATACCACCCAGGAAGCAGTCTTGTGGCAACTTCCAGCTCCACTGTTGTGGAGGACAGTCTTTGGCTAAGCATTCAGTCAATTGGTAGACAAGCTGAGTAATCAGCTTGTAAATCAGATGTCCCTAAATATCAGAGCCAAACTCTCTTGTGCCCTATAATTCAGTCCAGGACTTGCTCTGTATATTGTTCATACTTGAAATACCATCTTCAACCACTAAGTCATGCAGTTGACCATCTTCAGGACTTTAAGTAAAGCTTTTAGCCTAAAGAGTCAAGAGTTTTCTACCTCCCCCAATTAAGCTTAATGTAGATTAATGAGTTAAATTACAAATTTTTATTCTATTAAAAAATTAGAAGAAAATACAAGTGAGTACCTATCTCTGATATCTCTGGAGTGGGGAGGATTTTCTGAGCTGAAAGCAATGAACAGAGTCACAAAAGTACATAAGAAATCAAAGTATGTGTGCTAAAACAAACCTGTCATAAACTAAACCAGAAGAAAAAGAACATAGTAAATATTTAAAGTGTATATATGACAAAGGGGTTACTCTCTTACATTTGAAGAATTTTTATAATCAAGAAAAGCTAATGAACCCATTAGAAAATTTGATAAAAATATGAAACATATTTCAAAAAGGAAGATAAACTGTCCAATTATATTACCCAAGAAATGTGAATAAAAGCAGCAAGATGCCATTTTTCATCTAGCAAGTCATGTACTTTTTTCACTGAAAGTATCAAATATTGACAAAATAATAATCACAATGTCTTGTTGACTTTGAAATATATGTAGAAGTAAAATGTAAGACACAACATTTCATTGTATAAGAGTAGAAATTTACGAAGTAGAAAAAATCTGTATGATGGAGAAAATTAACAGTCTTTGCATTATTTGGGAAATGGTAACAGTACTGTATTAGTTTCCTTTGGCTGCCATAACAAATTACTACAAACTGGGTAGTTTTAAAAACAACAGAAATTTATCCTCTCACAGCTCTGGAGGCCAAAAGTCTGAAATCAAGATTTCGGCAGGGCCACTCCCTTTGAAGGTTCTAGGGGAGAATCCTTTCTTGCCTCTTCCAACTTCTGGTAGCTCCAGGCATTCCTTAGCCTATAGCTGCATAACTCCAGTCTCAGCCTCCATCTATACATGGGCTTCTCTTCTCTGTGTCCTCTCCTCTTCTGTCTCTTACAAGGACCTTTTTCGTTGGATTTAGGGCTCACCCAGATAATCCGGGATGATCTCATCTACTGAGATCCTCAATTATATCCTTAAAGACACTTTTTCTAAATAAAGTCACATTCAAATATGTATTTTTATTCAGCATTTACAGTTGTTCTTGGTGGAAGGACTGGTTTCTTACAAGCTAGTCCATCATAGTCAGAAGTTCCTAATATATGTTTACTGAGTATCATTTTGTTTGGATGTATTCCAGAAGAATGTATGCTTTCTCTGTTTCCTATGTGTATATTTTAAATTTACATTAATGGTGTTGTGTTGTGTGAGATCTCCTTGTGTTTCTTACCTTTTTCTCTGAGTGCCATGCCTTTGAGCTATCCCTGTGGCTGTGTAGACTCTAAAGATTATGCTTCTCACTGCTGAATCTCAGTGTGCTTCCACCACATTCCAGTCTCACAGTAATGGCACCCAGATTGCCTCCAACCTTCTAAAACCACAAATAGTCTCGAAATGAGCACTCCCAACTATGCCCCTTTATTGACCAGTCTGAGAATTTCTTTGAACTATATATACTCAGGAGCAGAATTACTGGCTCACTTGACCCAGAATTTCTGACTCAAATAATTGCGAAATTTGACTAAGCAGTATAATATTGCTCTCCAGAATGGTTTTATCTCTATATTAATTGCCCAATATCACAGAAGTGTGAGTATTTGGAATTTTCCATAAAGCAAAATGGATACAGTAGTGATGCTAATCACTGTGTTCTCACCCCGCCTCCACCTGCCCTGTACACACACACCTGCTTCCTGCTCTGGCCTCCTTAGTTTTACCAGATGGACTTATCCCCACAGGCCACAGCTGATTGGACAATGATGGACACCTTGACCATGCTGAGCCAACCAGATACTTTCTACCAAAAAGTTGGGATGAGGACACTGAAAGACTCAGAAGATGGTGGACACTTGAACTTAAAGTTTAGAGTCAGAACTACTCTGGTTCAACCACCGTCAACAACTTTCGCACTGATAATTAAGCAGGAAGAATCAGTCGAGAGAGAGAGAGAGAGAGAGAGAGAGAGAGAGAGAGAGAGAGAGAACAGACAGAGACAGAGACGGAGACAGAGACAGAGAGAGAGAAGCAGTGAATGGAGCCGACATGTAGCTGCACTAGAAATGGAAGAAGCAGTTTATCTGCTGACTCCCTGGACCTGGTCCTTGTGGGTCTGCCTGAATTTTGTTCCCCATTTTGGATGCCTACAAGGTTCGTGACCTACTGAAGACTTTTTTTAAAAACTGACTTTACCTAACTTAAATAGGCTACTTTCTAGCAACCAAATAGCTCCTAGGAAAATATATAGCTTATTTTCTTGCCTTAGTAGACAGAGCACACTGATTTTTGTAAATAAAGTTTAATTGCAACACAGACAGCTCATTCATTTATATATTGTCTATGGTTGCTTTTGCACTACAAAGACAGAGTTGTTACTGCATGGCCTACAGAGTCTAAAATATCATCTGGACCTTCACAGAAGAAGTTTGCTTACCCCAGCCTAATCTTTAGATAACTCAATGGCATCATTATGAATATCGTCTCTTGCAATCTGCCTTGGTCCAGTGTTGCACTCAGGGTTTCTTGAGGTGTATAGAGGGCTGTCTGCCCCACTCTAAATGCCCCCAGAGAGCTGTGATGCTCTAGCAACTGGTTTTCTCTCTCTCCCCCTCAGGACCATTCTGCTCTGCATTGTTACTTCTCTCTGCTCTTTGGGTAGGATGGCAGCACCATGGTTAGCTGTTCCTGTGTCTATCACCTCTTGAGATGTCTGCTGGACCCCCCCTTTGCTCCTTCTTTCCTCTCTCTCCTTTCCCTGCAGCTTCTCACTTTGCACTTTTGTCTTTGAACGTTGACTTTTAGGGCCAGTACCAGTCATCCAGTGCTCTGCTGAGGAGCTATCTAGACATACTGTCTCTCCTTCAGTCGTCTTATCTGAGGTTCTTATTGATTATTTTAATTATAGTTTAGTTTTATGTTCAGACTGCTGACACCTCCACATTGTGGAAAGTGCTGGAAACAGAGCAGTGGAAAAGTACAAAGAGGATTTCAATAGTTCTGCAGGACACATTAGATACTAGGCATTGGAACAAAGGTGGAGATGGACCATCCCTCCTCGGCATCTTCATTCAGACTCCACTTGGCCACCTCCCCATATCTCTGCCCCATTCTTCCCACTTCCACACAGGGCTGGGCTGGGCCAGAGTTCCAGATAGCCCTCTTTACATTCTGTCTTGACACAGAGACCCCACCCTAAACTACACCCTACCCTTTAGAATCATCATTCTAGCCATCTTTGGGGTGAAGTATTAAGAGAGGACAGAAGCCCTAGACATATGGACCCATCTAAGGTCCTCAAATGGTAGTCCTATATATATAGTAAGCCCCTTGCATTGTAATCAAAAGGGTATAATTTCTGCTCATGGCGGGGCTGGCACCCTGGGAATCAGACTTAGGCCTCAGCCCTGGCTCTTTCTTTGCATGTGTGACCGCAGATGAGGTCCTTCACCTCTCTGAGCCTCAGCTTGTTCATCTGCAAAATGAGGGGTTTGGACTGAGATGAGTTCTGAGTTATCTTTTATTTTAGCCTTGTCACTCTGTTCTGAGCAGGTGGCCAGCCAAGATCCCATCTGTAATGGGGCTTAGAGAGATGCTATGTTGGCCGAGAACTAGCTTATTCCTCAGGGGATCCCTCACTTAAATAACTTGAGCGGGGATTCACTATATCCAGAGGCTGCTCTGTGCTTTCTGGCTTTGACTAAGGCAGAAATGCTTTGAAAATTGGTGGAATTTCATGTTCTAAAAGTTCATCACAGCGCTCCAACTGCATTAGAGAAAGGTGTACGAAGAGCAGAGAAGTGAGCTGTTCTTGTCAGCTCCTCTGCTTAAACCCACAGTAGCGCCCATTGCCACTAAAGTCAGACTCCTTCACATGACCAGCCAAACCCTTCATCATCTAATCCCTGGCAGCTTCTTCCCACGGACCTCTCCTCAGCCAAGCCAGATGCCTTTTAGTGCTTGAATATGCTGCTCTCATCCATCTCCAAGGCTTTGTATGTTCTGTTACCTTCGACCCCAACCTTCCTCCCCTGCCCTCTCCACCTCTTCCCAACTGGTGAGTAATACCTCAGGTCCTAGTTTACACGTTCCTCCACCTCAGACGAGGTTAGGCCTCCACAGGATGTTCTCCAAGTGCGCCTAGCGTCCCCCAGCCTGGTATTCTTCACCCTTTCTGGCAATTATTTCTCTAAATTGCCTCTCCTTGCTAGATTCTTAGCTCCAAGGGACCCTGTCCATCTTGTCACCACCATATCCCAAGGCCTGAAGCCAAGCCTTGTGTTTAAAAGGTATTCAAAACATACATGTTAAAGGAGGGCCAAGGAATGAATTTGCTTCCTCTTCATGATGAGAAACACCTTCCTTCTTAGGCACTGCTATGGCGATTGGCCCAGAAGCCTTGAAAATGATCCAGTTAAGTGGCTTAATTAGCTGAAAGCTAAATGATGGAGCGATGTCTGGTGGCAATGGGAGGGCTGCAGATGGGGCTCTAAACCATTCTGGTGGTCTGTGATGGTGATGTTATTAGATGGTGTCAGCACATCACAGCATAGGGAGATGGCTCAGCTGATGAGATAACTAGCTAAAAAGTGAAAAGTAAAGAGACTCTTTCCAACTTTTAAACAAAAGGGGCATTAAATCCTTTTCACTTTGATCTCTTGACTCACTAGTCAAGTTAATTTCCAACTGTCTCAGGCCCTAGGATAGCAGGTTCCTCCCTCCCTGTCCAGAATCCTAGTGTCCTCAAGCAGCTGCAGCCAGCATGGCTAAATCACACACTCCTGAGAAAATTCTGAGGTCCCAGAGGCAGAGGGAAGCCAAGAGGCCAGCTGGGAAGCCTGAGAAACCCCCTTGTTACTGCAGGTTCTTCTCATTATAATCTCTATGAATAGCAGATATTCATAGAAACAAAATGTCCATTAAATAGTATTTACATAAAGACACACTGCAACCAAGCTCCTTACATTTTCAGAGGCAGCTAGTACAGCTGAAGAAAAATGCTAAGTGGTTGTGTTAAGATAGGGGCATGTTTTATTTCTTTTTATTTTCTCTGTACTCCAAATTATTTTTGATGAAGCACATAAATTTAATAATGGAAATATTAATTTATAGTAAAGAAAATATAAAATGGGGGCTATATTGTCCAGTATTAAAGACAACATAGTGTTGTGACCTTTTTACAGAAGTTAAAAATGTAGTACTTGGCCTCTTATTCCAAATTTCTAGTTCGGTTTCCTGCCAGGATTCTTAATACACAGCAGCAAAGCCAACTCTTAATCAACTCTTAATCATCATAGCAAGAGCTGGGATGGTGTGGGCTTCTAGCAATCATCTCTCTGTAAGAACCACCACCCTGCAACACATTTTAGGACGAGGAACGACTCACTCAAAAATACGCTTGCTGGTGGAGTTTTACACAAAGTCATACCAGTAAATAGTGGCAGTCGTGGCACATGGGACCCCACTGAAGGGAAAGGAGAGCTTTCATCCATGGAGGTTTAAAAAGTCTTAAGAAGAACTTTTCCTTCTTTTAGGTTAATTCTAAATTAAGAATTTATTTGGAAATTGAAAAAGACAAGAAAGCTTATGTTTACCATTATGTTTAAGAATAAACAGGATGACTATTTTCATGTTCAGTTAATATCTGCTTATTTTTAAGCAGGCGGTTCTTAGTATCTTTACTTCCTATGTATATTAGTTTCCTATGCTGCTGTAACAAATCATCACAAACTTAGTGGCTTAAAGCGACACAAATGTATTCTCTTAAAGTTGAAGTCTGCAGTCAATCTCACTGGGCTGGTTTCTTCCAGAGGCTCTAGGGGAAAATCCATTCTTTGCTTTGCCCAGCTTCTACAAGCTTTTCTCATTCCTCGGCTCACCGCTCCACATCACATCACCTCTTCTTTTTCTGCTTCCTTCATAACATGACCCTCCTGTCTCCGTTAGAAGAACCCTTATGATTACACTGGGCCCCCATAGGTAACCCATAACAATCTCCCCATCCCAGGATCTTCAGCTTAATCACATCTGCAAAGTCCCTTCTGCCATGTAAGGTAACATACACAGGTTCCGGGGATTAGGACATAAACAACTTTGAGAAGGAGTAGGCATTATTCAACTTACGACATATACCAAAATTCTCTATTTGGTTAAAACTGACAAACTTTTGAAAATATAGGGAGCAAACATTTTTTAGTTAATAAAAGCATTTTAATATCTGTGATGTGTGATAATTATACTCTAATATGGCCCCCTCAAAGTGCTCAAATTAGAGAGCTTCATCTATTTTAATAGCTTCATCAACTTTTCTGACAGAGATGAAAATTTTAAATAAAATCATCATTTGTCTCATAGCTATGAAGACCAAGAATTTTTTAAGTGATAAAATATATATTTTTAAATTAAAATAGTTATTAAATTGGATCTTCTTGACTTGATTAGTAATGAATCTATTTTATTCTAAGGACTCAGAATTTCTAACCATCATTACATCCTCTAACTTGTGTGGTAAAGGAAAGATTCTAATCAGCATCCTTTCTGTTAGTTTAAAGAGGAACAACAAGGTGGTAAATACAAGAATACCACTCTGATATGCAAATCAAAACTACAATGAGGTACCACCTCACACCAGTCAGAATGGTCATCATTAAAAAGTCTACAAATAAATGCTGGAGAGGGTGTTGAGAAAGGGGAACCCTCCTACACTGTTGGTGGGAATGTAAATCGGTGCAGCCACTATGTAAAACAGTATGGAGGTTCCTCAAATAATTAAAAATAGAGTTGCCATATGATCCAGCAATCCCACTCCTGGGCATATACCCAGACAAAACTATAATTCAAAAAGATACATGCACCTCTACGTTCATAGCAGCACTATTTAAAATAGCCAAGACATGGAAACAACCTAAATGTCCATCAACAGATGAATGGATAAAGAAGATGTGGTATATATATACAATGGAATATTACTCAGCCATCAAAAAGAATAAAATAATGCCATTTGCAGCAACATGGATGGACCTAGAGATTATTATACTAAGCAAAGTAAGTCAGAAAGAGAAAGACAAATATCATATCACTTACATGTGGAACCTAAAATACGATACAAATCAACATATCTATGAAACAAAAACAGACTCAGATATAGAGAACAGACTTGAGGTTGCCAAGGGGAAAGGGAGGTAGGAGAGGGAAGGAGTGGGAGTTTGGGATTAGCAGAGGCAAATTATTATATACAGGATGGATAAAAAAACAAGGTCATACTGTATAGCACAGGGAACTATATTCAATATTCTATGACAAACCATAATGGAAAAGAATATGAAAAAGAATATATATATGTATAACTGAGTCACTTTGCTGTACAGAAGAAATTAACACAACATTGTAAATCAACTATACTTCAATAAAATTAAAAAAAAAAAAAGAATAGCACTCTGGCTTGGAATATTGCTGCCTCAGCCCTTACCTATCTGGGACCCAGTTAAGAACAATGAAGTGAGTGGGACCTACCTCTGAACCTCCAAAACAGGAGATAATAAAGACTCCCATTTAGCATCCTGTACTCCATTCACAGGAGAGCCCATCTGGCCCTCACACAGAGCCACAATGCTTTACTTTAGATATGCTTCTAATAAATGTGATCATCTGATTTCCCACGGAGAGAGGAGAAGGTGATAGGAGAAGTATCAAGCTAGAAGTCAGGGCACATGGAGTGGAGTAATTTTCTGTTAGGCGGATACAATGACCTCAGCAACAGCAAGGACCTGGAGATGAAGGGGTATGCAGGAGTCTCAATGAGCAGGCACACTCACATGCAGACACTTTCTGAGACTTGATTAGAGCAGATAAAAAATACCCCAGGCTCTTCGGAGTCCACTGAACAATCCTGAAATAACTGTTATTCAAAGCATTAGCTTTGAATCACATAGAAAAAGACAAATGACGTTTGATTAGCTCTCTTTAAGAAAACAGGGAAGTGTGTGGGTTAATTTCTTTTAGGTTTCATAAAAATTAAGAAAAGTTTCCCCCCTCCCCCTAACTTGCTTGAAAGGATAAAACCTCAACCACCCAGAAAACTTGGTTCCCCTAACTGACTTATTCTAGTATCCAGATAGTTATGATTTTTTGGAAATTAAATTTTCATTAATTTGCATTCTACTCATTCAGAATTTTTGATAATTCTATACCAGCTGGAATGACTAAAATTTTGCCTTTGTCTAATCTACAAAGAAAGGGTTTGCCAAGCAAACTAAACATAAAGAGAGATATATTTAGTCTGCTTATCAAAAAATGTAAAGTCCTTTGAAATGCTTCTATGCAATTAGAAGCTACTCAAATATTTATTTTGTTCTGTTCATTTTCTTAATGTGGAAACATCTCAATATCATGTTTCGGTTTATGTACATGAAAATAGTAAAAAAAAATTGCATTTCTTTAAACATATTTAAAATTCAAACTGATCACTTCAGTGTGTCCAAGTTAATGAGAATTTTTTCTATTCCTCTGTGGATTATATTACAATCAAAGCAGTGATGACTAAATAGTTTGAGAACTATTTACATAAGATGAAAAGATGTTTTAAAGGCACAAACACCATTTATGACAATTCAAGATATGAATTATATTTAAAACCTTTGTTAAATTGAAAAGATCAAACACCATTTTAAATTGAGAAACAGGCTCTAATATATTCAACACCCAGCAAAACTTAACAAAAGCTTCACAAATGTTTGCAATTATCCTAATTTTTCTCCTGTAGTCTAATTTACAAACACTGGGAAAACAATTTTCATAGACTGTAAATCACAAACAACAGATGAAAGACTGAAATTGCAGACACAGAAGTTTGCATGTGTCTTGTAAGATAACCAAAGTCCCGGAGTTGCTCACATAAATGTAGGTAGAAACAGATCTCCTAGGAGATGTATCTGGAAGATTAGGGTTAGTATTTAATATGTTCTAATTTAAAGCTGATTTAGCATCTTGCTACTTTATGTTCAGAAGTTTATAAACAGAGGTTGTATCTGACTGCACAAACTATTTAGGAAAAAGAAATTAAATTCAGCCAAACAATTATTTTTTTTTCTCTAGCGACTGGATCTGGTCAGTCCAGTATGTTATAACTAGATAGTAATTGGTAGGTACTTTTGATTGTTGAAATATTGGTTTAAAAACAAAAAGCTTTGACCAAATAATATTACATATATCTGGGATTTGCTTTGAATTAATCCAAGAGCAGAGGTGGATTATTATGGATGAAAAAGATGGGCCATGAGTTGATAGCTGCTGAAACTGGGTGATGAGGGATATCACATAGGGATTTGTTATACCCTTCTGTCCACTTTTGGTGTGTTTGACATTTTCCATAATAAAAAGGAAAAATTTTATGTTGAGAAGACAGTTGAAAGAAAACAAAACTAATTACTAGTTTAGCATCAGAAAAGGAAAAGCGAAACTGAATTGCGGTTAGTTAGCCTCATTTTTTTTTTTTTTTAACATCTTTAGTGTCTACACAGCAAGCATCTACAGATGTTTCATACAGCTCAGTCCAGAAATGAGTCTTGAGACCTGCTGTACTCACCACACAGCGTGGGCGAGTCAGTCTTCAGAATGCTGGCAGCTTGAGGTTTCCTTTCCAGAGCTTCTGGGTGATCCCTGGGCAACCTCAGCCCACCCGCCATCCGGATCTTATTAGGCCCAAGGAATCCATGGTTGAACACTATGAGATTTCCATATAATAATGATTCTGTGATTTTTCCAAGTCCTCAGGCCCCTCATCAAATAAGAATTAACCATGATTCAGTACCTGATTCTCACTGAAAACGGGCATATATGTACAAGCACACTTGCACATTTAAGAATATATAATTATACCCCTACCTTGTTCCCAAAAGGATTTAAGATATTTGTGCACATATGAGATAAAACTTAAATTAGTTTTGCCATTTAAAATATCTTTCCCTGAAATAAAGCTTCATGAATATTTATCTTATATTTGCATAAAAAGGCAAACACCTTGTCATGCGACCCTTTTGTTCAGTTCGCTCACATCACTCAAGTTCATGATGAGAAACTGTCCTATTTATACACAGAATGTTAGATTTGCTTTTGATTGAAATGTGGTTAAGATCAGAAAAGTTGCCCTGTTAAGAATTTTGCTTTTCCTCAGTGACATCCACTTCAAATTCTCATTTCATGACTCTTCAGATTGTTTTTGGTCATGAAAATAGGGGCGCATACCTTTTAAATTCACACATAAAAGTCCAGTTGTTCTAATACCTCTTGCATAGAAAAACACTCTCTGCTGGAGATGTCTGCCTTCCCCTTTGTCATCTCATCACCTATCATCAATAAAAGCCTCAGAATCAAAAAGTAGAAGGAAGCGATTTTCTTGCAAAGCAGGAAAAAGGAGCCAAATCTCCAAAGATGTCTTCAACCATCCAAAAGCTTAAAAGTTGGAGAAAACATTTTCTGTTTGAGCACTACAAGCAGGGGTATTACCCCAATTACACCCACTTACAATCATTGCACAGATTGAATCCCACTTGGCTGAAATTGTCCTGTTAGTTTGCAGGCAATTGGATTTTGACCTGCCTGGGTAACAGCAGGGCAGGGCATGCTCTAGGCACAGCCACTCCAGCCTGAGGGATTCAGGGACCAGGCAAACAGTGGGAAGTCACTGCAAACCAAATTAACCCGGAATAAGGAATTACAACCACATTTTCTTTTTCATTCAACGTTAATGAACAGCTATCAGTGCCAGGCACTGACTGTTGAAAAGTCAAGGACACCTAAATCCTGATCCCCACCCTCACTGTGCCCCTGAGACCTGCAATTTGTCCTATCACTAAAGTAATGCTCATTACAGAAGCTTGGGAACCTTTAGTAAATTAACCAGTGGGAGCAATGAAAAGTTAGTAAATGTGGTCACTGATAAACAAAGGTCCCTCAAGAGCCATTCAGAATAGCCTAGAAAATGAGTTTAATCATGCAGACCAGAGATAATTCTCCAAATTACTTGTGAGGAGCTGACCACCAGTCCTGCCTCCAAGCCCTTCTTGATTGTCCACTTAATGGGTCAGGCAACAGCCAGGTGCTTTAGATCACTGGCTCTCACCTAAACTGCATATTAGAATCACCTGGACACATCTTAAAGCTTTGAATGCCCAGGTTAAACCCCAGACCAATTAAATTAGAATCTCTAGGGATGGAATCTAGGCATCAATCAGTATTTTGTTAAACTCCCCCAGATGATTCCAATAGGCACCCAAATTGAAAAGCCAGTGATTTTAGATAAGTAATCTCATTTAATCTTTAAAACAACCTCATGAGGGAGTGTTTTCCATGCCTAGCCTCTACAGAAGAAATAGTCAGAGAGGTTTTGAAATTTACAGGTAGTTTCTAACCTACATTTGTCTGTTTCCAAAACTAAGGTTTGAACAAGAGCTTTCCTTACATTATCATCTAAGGAAAGCAGCTATTCAAATGCTGATCTTGATGGATCAGAATTCAATGACACATTAACAGACTAGTTTGCTAGCCTCAGAAGCAAAAAGCAGCATTCCTAGTGAATGGAGCCCAGGAAGGAAATTTGTGGTTAAGGGGAAGAGGTTGGTGTGTTCCAGACTTTGGTCTATGACACTAAGATGCCTTAGTCCCATGCCCTGGAGTATGTCTCTTGTTTAAATGTTGGTTTCATTGTGTTGTACTGAAATCTGGCTAGGGCCTTATAGATATATGCTATTTTCCTTGAAGAAGAAATTGCCCTTAGCAACAAATAGGACGTCAGTGGGAGGAGAAAGTCTCTTTTCTCTTGAGTTAGGTGCTCTAGGAGCCCAAAGCTCTCTGAGAATGGTCTGGATTGTAGAGGAAAACTTGCATATACCTTAGTGAGGCAGGCTGGGGGCCAAGAAGCAAGGCACTTCCTATTCTTTAACCTGACTACTGCCAACTGAAGAAAAATGCACAACCTAAAAGTTGAGAATTATGTTGTATTCAGTGGACATTCTGAAGACTTCAATCCCGGGACACAGCATCTCAGATAACTATGAGAGACTGCTCCAAAGAGGTAAGAGGCGGTGGGGGGTAGGGGGGGAGTCAGGATATATAGGAGTTTTTGCAACAAAGACCAGGTAGTCAGAACATCAGAAGATTTCTGTTAATTAAAGAAAACCAGATATCTCAAGTTCAGGAATTTAGCCCTTTTCTATGTATGGGAAGATGCAGGAGTCTGGGCTCACTGAAATCATTCCTTTGATATGCACCTCAGCTATCTGGAGCCAGTATCCTGCTTTTCTCCATCCTGAATCCCCTCAGGGTGCACAGCTGGGGGTGATTGCAGTGGCTGAGGGCTTGGCAGTGGGCAGCCCATTTGTCTCCATCCTAAGTTCCCTCAGGGCTAACCATGGGGGCAGCGAGGCGACTGTAATGTGATGGCTTGATGGCTGCAACATCCTTTGCTTACTGATATGACAGGCAATATTTTTCATTCACACTACATATCCTATTCCTTGGGCAGAGCTTTTTAAAGATGCAAACTCCCAGGCCCCACTCCAGTCTTAGAGACCAATCTCTAAGGGTGGGATGGAAATGTGTCTTTTTATAAAGTTCTCCTAGGTGGAAATCACTTAGCTGGGGGACTTTTTTTTTTTTTTTAATTTTTGGCTGCATTGGGTCTTTGTTGCTGCGCACAGGCTTTCTCTAGTTGCGGTGAGCGGGGGCTACTCTTTGTTGCTGTGTGTGGGCTTCTCATTGCGGTGGCTTGTCTTGTTGCAGAGCACAGGCTCTAGGCACGTGGGCTTCAGTAGTTGTGGCATGCGGGCTCAGTAGTTGTGGCTTGCAGGATCTAGAGCGCGGGCTCAGTAGTTGTGGCTTGCAGGATCTAGAGCGCAGGCTCAGTAGTTGTGGCACACGGGCTTAGCTGTTCCGCGGCATGTGGGATCTTCCTGGACCAGGGCTCGAACCCATGTCCCCTGCATTGGCAGGCGGATTCTTAATCACTGCACCACCAGGGAAGCCCTGGGGACTATAGACTAAAGATGAGTGAGCTATATTTTGTAAGTCTAAATAACTAATAATAGTATGTTCCTATCTGTGTTTATTTCCCTTTTGTCTTCCCTCAGCCCATAGCATAGCCTTGTTTAAACGTGCTAGCCAAGTCTATTGTGTACTATGAGTTGTGTGTCCATGCTTGTGCCAAAATGTTAAAAGTGAAGTAACACTTCATCTCTCTGAGCACCAGTTTCCTCATCTGTTAAACAGCAAATGAAATAAAGAATGTATATAATGCATTTAATACAATGCCTGTAGGTCCCCAGTGCCTTCCCTACATGGTGATAAGTAAAAATGCTCATCTCTACTGTTTTTCTGCTGTGAAAGGCAGCAACTTCCTCCCATCCTTGGTCAAGGAGAGCCATGCCCAGGTGGAGGATATTAACAATCAATTGGGCAGCGAGGGCAGCCCAATGACACTGGTCCCAGGTCATGCATTGGACATGTATAAAAATACAAACCTGTATCTCAATGATGGAAGATTCACTATTCACATTCCATAGTAGGTCTGAATGATAGAAAATGATTCAAAGTTAGATTTCTTCAATCTGCTAGTGCCACTACTGTATGTAAAATAGAATTTAATTTACACAAAATTTTCTCAGGAAATCATCTCTTGCATTAGACAAGGTCAAGTATTTATGAAAGAGAAATTTCCTAATGTAAAACCAAGTGCAAAGATAAATGATCAGCTGGGAGCTCTACTAGATCTCATTTTCCTTGTTTTTGGACTCACGTAGACCCAAACTACCAGAGGTCACCATCACAGTCAGCAACTATTATTGTATCTACTATGTGCATGGCATTGTGCTAGGTGATAGGGCCAGTTTTGGGTGGGAGTGGAGGACTGGGATACACGAAGAGAAATAGTGCAGACGCCCTGCCAGAAGAGTCAGGCAGCCAAATTACACTAAGAACCGTGGCCACAAGGCCCCACACCATCTGCCCTGCCCACTCCTCTGTGCTCACTCTGCCCCATCTCACTGGCTCTTTTCTCTTCCTTGGTCCCAAGCTTGTCCCCACTTCAGGACATTTGCCATGTGGTCCCCTCCATCTGGAGTGCCCTCCCAACCCTACTCATTTTTTGCAGACCCTACTTCTCTTGATTGGAGGAGCCCTGCACTGTCACCTCTTCAGAAAGGCCCTTTCCTGACCATCCAAATTAGGATTCCTTTTCCTTTCCTCTGCTGGTAATCTCTCTCCCAATCCCTTTCTGGCTTCCTTCATAGTATGACACCTCCCATCATTTATTGTTATTTATTTGTCTGTTAACTGGGGTTTTATTTGTCTCCCTCCCAAGAGTACAAAGCCCACTATGGTATCCTCAGTACTTATCATTATGTTTTGAACATGGTTAGTGTCCAATAAATAACTTAAATGAATGATTATCAAGTCACAACAAAGCAAGAGGAAGATTCAAAATTATAGAAATTAAAGGGATCAGAGTTCAGAGGAGGAAGAGAGAGCCTCCTGGTGCAGAGAGAAGATGGTTGGGGTCCATTTTCTGAGTGATAACAGGCCAACAGTCTCATTAGACTTGTGAGAGTGGGTGTTGGTCACATCCCTAGTGGTCTCTTGGCAGACAGCCACAGGGCTAATCATCTAAGAAGCCACTGGGCGTTTGGGGGTGTCTCTGTGAGATGCCAGAAAACAGTACAGTATTTACAGTCACCTGGGCCCCACTTAATCAACATGAACTTGACTCTGAGGGGTCCAGGCTGAGTAACCCTGAGAAGCCATTCCTTATATCACAACCAAGACCTCCTTAGTGCCTACAGCATCCTTACTCTCACATTAAACATTAATAACTCACATTTATTGAGCACCTACTTATGTGTTAGGCACTAGCTTTACCATTTAATGCCCACAGCAACCCTATAAAGCAGATATTACTCAGGAAACTGAGGCAGAAAATAGCTAAATGATTTACCAAGGTCACCCAAGCTAGGAAGTGGTAACACTGGGGCTCTATCCCAGGCATCTGACTCCACAGCTTATTCTCTGAAACCCTGCACGACCCCACTTCCTAGAGCTGTTCATACACACTGCTGGTTGACTGTACTCCTAACTACTCTAACTCAAAGGGAGTTTGCTAAATATTTAAAAGCATTCTTTAGTTTGACAATCTATTTTGGGAAACTATTAACTTTCTCTTTTGATAATGTGGAAGCTCAATTAATTTATCCATGACAGTGGTGTGGTTTTTACAAACAGTAGGTTGTTTTTAACAAGCTGATTTTTCAGCATCTTCCCAGCATAGGAAAAGATCCTGTCATGGTCTTACCCAGCTTGGGGGCCACAGGGTCAATATGCCGATTTGTTGAAAGTCTTCAGAGGTGTCTTTCTACCACTTGATGAATCCTCCTCCTCTTTCTTCAACAAGCTGCCTTTTGGATTTCTTCCTCACCTTGGCTGGCATACAATCCCAAATTAAAATGACAGCTGGAAGACTGGTACACATAGTCATGTGCCCAAAGCTCACGTAAAAGTGGTAAATGCTGCTATTGCTGAGAAATTGCTGGTAGCATGCAAGGGTGCCAAAGCCCAAATCCTCAATCTTTCTCATCCAGAATGATGCAGAGGCAAAAAAGCACAACTTCCCTGAAAACTCAGAAGTGGTGTTGGCTTTTTTTGTATGATATTGGCATACAGTTATTGGAATTGTGCATATTGTTGGGACTGGGTGTAGAGGAGAATAAGTCTTTTTGGCTTTCTGCACAGAACTGCTCTGTAAACTCATCCATGCCAATATCAACATCTGGATCTGTAGGAGAAAGTATGGGGGAGCCCAGAGCCCCCTGTGGTCTTTTCCTCACATGAGTGACAGTTCTCACAGGAACCAGGCATGCCCAGAGCTCTATTGCTTTTTTATCTCAAAACCCTTTGTTCTGATAAAATGTACAAATATATACATGTATAATGTCCCAAACAACACTAATAACATGTTGCCACAAATGTGTGCTTTTTCACCTCTAAGTCTGTTGCAGTTCAAAACAGGATTTTTTCCCCTCATCAGCCTATAGAAAAATATAAATTTGCTAATGGCCAAATTCTAGGAAACCACTGAAAGATATTTTTAATCCTAGGTGAAGCATCAGATTATACCTTTTTTTTTTTTTTCCTGCTTGCTTATTGTAACAAAGCCATTCCAACAAGTTCTTCTGGAGACACTTCTAAAAGTCTGTAATTAGAAGCAGACAGAACTAGGTCTTTTTACTAAGCTAGAATTTTCATATACACTTTGAGATACTTTATCAGTGGTCACCTGGTGGTGGTGACCCTAAAATGACCTGACTAGTAATAAAAGATGTCAGATCCTGAATACAGCTACATCACTGGGTAATTGATTATTATAATTTCTTTAGAAAATATTTTTGCATCATCTGCTAAAGTTGGACATATGCATACCCTGCACCTCAGCCATTTTCATTGCCATAGAATTGGAATTTTCTGAGGTAGAGCTCAGGCTTTGTAATTCTATCAGATGCTTCAGATATGCAGACACGTGAAGAATGTTCATAGCAGCACTATTTGTAATAGTCAAAAAGCAGAAACAACCATAGTGTCTATCAACATAGAATGGAAAAACTGAAGTCTAGTCACAGAATAGAATTTCATTTCAAAAATTAAAATGAAAAACTATTTCTACATACAACAACATGGATGAATCTCACAAACACAGTGCTTCATGAAAGAAGCAGAACACAAAAGAACGCATCTTGTTTGTGTCCACCTGTATAACAAAGTTCAAAAGTCTCTATCAATGGTGGAAGCACTGTGGTTGCTTTGCAACTGTTACCTGGGCTATATATTTTGGGTTTGGTGTACTTTTCCATATGTGAGTTATACTTCACAATAAAAAAATGATTTTTTAAAAGAAAATTAATAAACTATATATAAAATAGATAACCAACATGGTCCTACTGTATAGCATAGAGAACTATACTCAATATTTTATAATAACCTATAAGGGAAAAGAATCTGAAAAAGAATATATTTATATATAAATAACTGAATTGCTGTGCTGTACACCTGAAACTAACATGATATTGTAAATCAACTATACTTCAATTAAAAAAATTAATAGGAAAGAACTCAAGTCGATGCATATGGTCCATATTCTCAAACAATTTGGGAAGAAATCTGGTTTCATCTATGTCCTTTTTCCCATTGAAACCTGAGCATATGAGGCCAGAAGCCAAAGTCAAAAGTAGGTCTTTCTGGGAGCCTTTATGATTGCTCTAAATCAAATCAACTCCTGAGTTCCCAGTTCCACCTGTGAAAGATACCTAGTCTTGAACTCAGGAGTTCTAAATTCCATGTGACCAGCTTCCTAAAAGCTTTTTACTTGATGAACAAATTGCACTGCCAAGAAAGTGTCAAAATTCTATCAAGATTAATTATGCAATTTCTGTCTATAAATGATATACCTCCTGTACCCGGTGAGACCCACCCATGCACTAATAGGATATGACAGCTGCATCACCAACAAAGCCTCCCCGGCCTTCAGTTCTCTTCAGAGGTGAATGCTTCCTGCTTGGGAGGTGCCGACAGGCCCTTTGACAAACATGAATCCAGTGAAGTCTCAAACCTGAGACACTGTGACTGCCCAGGCTCACCCAAGGACCATCCCGTGCCACCAGTGGGTAAAGAGGGGAATTCATCACATTTCCACCTTTTCAGAACAAAATACATTACTGTTTGAGGTTTTGGAATTATTTTCATGACGTTTTTTATTTTTTAAAAATAGAGTTAAAAACTTTATTATTTTTTTGGTCAAGGTCACATGCAGTGTATTCCTGTCCAGAGACTGGGGAACCAACAGGCACCCCCTTCATGAGTGTCCTGAACTGAAGACTCAGCTGTAACCTCATTCTGTTACTAAGGCGAAAGGGACAATATCTGTTCTTCAGGTTTTCCCTGTCTCTTTATCCTCTTTGAATGAATAAAGAAATGACTGAAAGCTAAAGTTTTGAGCCTTAAGAGAAATAAAAATTCTTTCAGCATTGGCTACAGACTCATTCTTTCCCAATGTATTTAGGTTGGGAAAAGGAAACATCCACTGCACTGGAAAGAAAAAAGAAATTGTCCCCTCCGCTACTCCTGTGAACCACACAGCCAATTCCTCACTCAATTCCCACTTGTTCTGAGTTCAAAGGAAGATGCCAGAAGAAATGACAGCAGAGACTAATCAGCATATGCAGCCCTTGCTCTCTAGAGACGTCCATATAAATATGGAAGGTGCTGACTAAATATAAGAAGGAACTATAAGATAATGGGCCTGGGATTTTATTTTATTAATCTTTTACTAGTATTATCCTAACAACCTCTATATCCAAAGGTACACATTTTAGTAGAGACTACACCATTATTCCACTGGTGCTGATTCTATTACAAACACTTTGGTAATACAAACAAGTTTGAACAATTCAATTTTGAATTTGTTTTTGCATGCAATGAGGCCCTTTTGAAATGTAAGAATTGGAGGAAATATTTGTGGATGATTTTATAAAGCCTGTTCAAAGAAAGTGGCATGTTCTTTGCTTTCCCTACTATATTGTTATTGGGAAAGAAACGGGGAAAGGTCAGGAACAACAAAGGGAAAACCAGGGGCTGGAAAATTCTCCAAACCAGTGGTTTTCAAAGTGTGGCCACTGACTGGCAGCCTCAGCCTCACCTGGGAAGTTTTAGAAATGCAAATTCCCCACCCGACTTTAGACCTACCTACATTTCTAAATGTCCCCAGGGTTTCTAATAGTCTGATTCCATTTTTACTCTCTTTTCTCCTGTAAAAATAACTACTAACACCTTTGGATTTATTTCAAGTCATCCTTTTGGGGTACTTGTGTGAATGGACCCTGTCCCCTTCATTCTAAACTGTATGATTTCACATTAGTATAGAATAACCCAGTCCTGCCTTCCTGTGTGTCACTAGGCTGCCCAGTGTGAACTGGGTCACTTCTGTAGCTCACTGATCTGGTTTTCCGATAGCTGGTAGAAGAAAAAAGGAAAATCAGGAAGCAGCTTGTTCCTCATCTTTAATTAATTGTTCCTTCCTCGCGGAAACGCTATTAGAATTAAACCAAGATTCCCTGACCCTCCGTGGGAGAAGAGGAGCTATTTTCCCACCCCAGAGCCTGTGAGTATGCTGGAGGGTGGCGGATGGGCTTGTCGGAGGGGAGGGTGAGGGGGGCCAGGGTGGGTATAAGGGTAAGGAAAGGTGGTAGTAAATTCCAGAGCAGATCAGGGGAGAGGGACCATGAAAGACACCTTTGGGGGAAACAGATCTGGAAGCCTCAGTAAGAAGAGGCCTATCTGATTCTATTCAAGATGTACTTTGTCTTCATAAAACTATTTTGGGGCCTTTTAAAAGTAAATTCAATGAAGAAGCATTACATGATAGTGGATGCTCTCTCTCCAGCAGTACTTTTATCCTTATTCCATTTCATCATAGAACAATTAGTTACTGGACAGATGCTTTTGATTTCAGTATGGAGAATGGCAATGTCAAGAAAGAATACACATAAAAAATTATAACTTCTTTCAACCGTTTCTAATGACTGTTGGAAGGGGGAAGAACTCAAAACATTTGCAAAACCAAAAACTGCTTTGGGAAACACTGAGTAATTTTTCAAATTTCTCTAATAGATTTGTTTCCACAGAAAGAGGATGTGCAACAACCTGGAAGACAGATGGGGGTTGAGGGGGCGGGGACTCCATTTCCAGCTCCATCAGGGAGCCGTGGAGTGAACTTGGACAAAATTCTTGACTGAACTTGGACCCCCAGAGCCCTTGGTTCCTCATCTGTAAAGTAAAGGTTGGGATTTCCAATCTCAAAGACCCATTACAGTTCCAGCTCCCTAAGAGTCTAAAAAATTTAATAGCCAATAGGTAGAAACAACCCAAATGCCCATCAACTGATGAATGAACAAAATGTGGTCTGTTCATACAATGGAATATTATTCAGCCATAAAAGGAATGAAGTACTGATACATGTTATAACATGGATGAACCTTAAAAACATTATGCTAAGTGAGAAAAGCCCATCACAAAAGACCACATATTATATGATTCCATTCCCATGGAATGGAAATCTGTAGAGAAAATAGATTTGTGGTTGTTTAGGGCTGAGGGATGGGTAGGTGGGGGGGATAAGGAGATGATAGATAAAGTCACAGAAGGTTTTTTTTGAGGTGATGTATGACGGTCATACAGATCTGTGAATACACTAAAAACCATTGAATTGTATACTTTAATTGGGTGGATTGTATGGTATGTGAATTATATCTCAGTAAGACTATTTTTTAAAAGTCTATTGGAAAATGCATTTTCATAAGTTGCTAAGTTTTCTACAGGAAACAAACTCATGCTGCTAGACCAAGAACACCTTTATGAGATGGATAAGAATTATTATTTCATATAAAGCAAGTTTCACAGGGCCTAATACCACTCCCTTAAGATAAAATCTGGAGGAAAATTGAACTCCAGGCCTTTAGGCATCGAAAGGGAATGACACAAACTGAATAGGTGGAAAAGTAGAGAAATGAGGTGAGGAAAAGTTACATGAGAATCAGCGCAAGGAGCTGACTCTGCATTTGGAAGGTCAGTGATGTGAAAACAGTGCCTGAGTGAGGACAGCAGCTGCTCAGTGACCCCGGAGCAGGGGGAGCAGCCAGGCCAGCGGTGGTGAGGACAGGTGAGAAAGCTGGCACTGGCAGGTAACTTGGCAACATGCATGGGGAGGGGCGAAGGACAGACTGGGGGTGGGGGCCGGAAGCAATTACTAGATTGCCTAGCTGTAACCACCACAGCGCAGGAGCCCATCTGCTGGCTGAAGGGCGTTTTCAGGTCACAGAACTATGGCTGGCCCTCAGCAAAATGCCCTCAGCCCACAAAAGCAAGACCGGAAAAACTGACCAAACCCAAAAGCAGTGGCCTGAGTCAGTCCTTGGCTAACATTCCAAATTGGAAAATGAATGTTTGCATCTGTTTTCTCCTTTGAGAAAACAGATACCATGTGGTGCCGAGGTACTGCACAGCCATAATCCTAGTGGGCAAGGGGGCTGGGGGATTATGCAGCCCAACAAGCAAGCCCCTCCCCCATTATCACAAAAGACAATGCAGCCAGACCCCGCTGACTCATTAGCACTAGCATGCAATTTACAGGGAAGGGGCTACGGGAGGGGGACTGAGGCCAGCAGAGAGCTCGAATCTCTAAACTCTCAAGTGAGAGTCCCCTAGACTCCAATCTGGTCAGCCCAAGGCAGTGGTTCTCAAGGCATAGCCCAGGACCAACAGAATCAGTGTCGCCTGGGAAATTGTTGGAAATGCAAATTTCTACTGAATCAGAGATTTGGGGATTGGGCCCAGCAATCTGTTTCAATAGGACACACGGAAGTCGCAGAACCATTACCTAAGTCACTCCCTATTCCAGTGACCCTAATATTGAGCACCTGGGAGCCATATCCTATAACCTTTCTGGGGAATGTTGAGGTGGAGGGTCAGCAGGGACTTAGTCTGAGGAAGAGATATCTACAAGTGACATGCACCGAGGACAGAAAACCTCTGAGCTTCACCTGAGCCCTGCTCACCAGTGCAGCCTTCTGGTGTCTCACTTTTGTGAGTGGAACCCAAAGGGTGAGCCAAGGTCTCATGCAAGCCCATCTCCCCACCTCAGCACTCCCTACCCTGCTCCGCCCTCCACAAACCTTGCACAGGGTGATTATTCCCTGGAACAGTCCCAACACTCAAACAGTGCTTTTCCAGTAGGAAGTCCACTCACGTATGTGCGTGCTTGATTTATTCCATGAAAGAACCTTGTGAGGGAGGGCGCTCCCCCCAAGAGACAAGGAAATGGAAGAGAGGGGTACCAGGACTATACCCCATATTCTCTCAGGTCAGAGTGATCTCCCCTGAACCCCGTACCTTCCTGGAAAATATCTCCTCAAAGGTTACACAACTGACTCAGAGACTAGAGACGTGGTGGCCTGCAATGTGAAAACAGATGCTCGAGATTGCTTTGCTCTTTCTCTGAGGGGTCCTTAATCCCTTCCAGAGTCTATTATCAGCCTGGGCCATGAGGCACTTCTGCTCATCAACCACCCTGGTCGGGGGTGTATGGTTGAGTCTGTGTGCACGCACCCTTGTTTCAGGCCTCCTGGCTTCAAGAGCCCTTGCTCCCAGCCATGGGCCATTTGACTGGCCTGCAGGGGACTTTATCTTATCTTCTTCACCCCTCCTCACGCATTCCACAGTTCTGGTCCTGTGGACCAGAAAGTCCTCCACCATGTTTTTATTTGATAGTAATGGTGGCAGGTAGTGTTTCACTTAACTAATTATTTGAGGAATTGTTCCACTGTAGCATTCTACAGTCTCTTATTATGGAGAGAGAGATTGTTACAGGACAAAGGTACCTTTGGGAAACACTGTGTACGTTTACCATGCACATTAGCTTGCTAAAGGCTTTGAGAATTCCTGCAATCAAGAAACCTACTGAACTTTGCCCATTTCCTCCCGAATGTAGTTGATTACAGAACTAGTTTTCATGGGAGACCTATCTACCTCTCCCAGGACATGAGTGTTCCATGGAATGCATTTAGGGTGACAGGACCCTACCTTCTCCCCCATCCCATACTTATCTCTGTTGGGTTTGTCTGACACGTGCTCACTGTCCATAGCCTTCAGAGGACCACAGCTCTGATTCTTGGGTTCCGCCCTAGCCCAGCTTCCTAGGTGTGGAACCACCCTGTCCCTGGAGTCTGGCTGCTTTTCATTAGCCTCTCCCAATTGTGAGGAAGGACAACTTCCTGTTTTGAGTCCACAGCCCACTCAGGCTCCCCACTGAGTTCCTGGTTTCCTGTCTGAAGGGTGTTTCTGTGTTTCCTTAATTTTAGGACAGAGAAGACTGTGGTGTTCTGAGCTTGGTGAATGGTCAGACCTTTCTTGGGGCAGGACCCCAGCCCTACCTCTTCCCTCAGGGTTTCTTTTGTGAAGGATAGGTCAGGCAGAGTTTCCCACTTGTTAGAGATTTACAATCAGAGAAACACAGCCAGCTCCAGGGACATTAAAATGGAGCTTGTAAGAAATGACTAAAATGCAGACCTGGGCTTGAGAGGGAGGTCACGGCCAGAGCTAGAGAGTGGAGCTCAGGAGGGAAGACAGTGAGGGACATATAGCAGGGCTTCTTAAAGGTTGGAAGGGAGGATGAGAACATGAAAGATTTGAATTATGAGGACCAAATTTTAAAGAGAATCAGAGAGCTCACTTGGCATCCTCGATCTGAAAAATTCCTCATTTTATTCTCATTAAACTCATTAAATTGAGCACAACTTGGAAATGGCTCAAGTTGACACTACAAATACTGAGAAATTTCACAGCAAAAAAGAGAGAGGCAAATACAAGTTAACATTTTCAAATTTTTTACCAGAGTTACAAAAGGAAAGAATTGATGGAACTGGTCAAACTTCTCAAAGAGTAACATTTTATAGAATGCTTTTCTGTATACCTTTGGGAAGCAGAGAAAGGAAAACACACATGAGGTAACTTCTACAGAATTACTGCAATAAAAACTTTGGATATCTTCTAGAACTTCTTATAAATGACAACTCATTTTTAACCTTAAGATGACTTTCAGCTCACCATCTACAGCTACCATCTAAGCTCTGAAAACTATCCCCAATCCACACATTACTCACTTCCAAGCACTGTGGATTTTAGAACCCTTTATCTCTAAGGAAATATTTCTACTTGTAATAGTGATGTCCTATAGGAGCAAGCCAAACATATTAGAGAGAACCAATGTAATTAGTTATTAAAAATAATTAGACTATAAAAACAAAAATGTAGATCAAAACTGTATTCAATACTGAGTGAAGTAAGTCAGAGAAAAACAAATATATGATATCACTTATGTGTGGAATCTAAAAAAATGGTACAAATGAACTTATTTACAAAACAGAAATAGAGTCACAGATGTAGAAAACAAACTTACGGTTACCAGGGGGAAGGGGTGGGGAGGGATCAATTGGGAGATTGGAATTGACACATACACAATACTATATATAAAATAGATAACTATTAAGGACTACTGTATAGCACAGGCAACTCCACTCAATACTCTGTAATGACCTATATAGGAAAAGAATCTAAAAAAGAGTGGATATATGTATAACTGATTCACTTTGCTGTACAACAGAAACTAACACAACATTGTAAACCAATTATACTCCAATAAAAATTTTGTAAAAAACTGTATTCACTCCATGTCAGCTCAAAATGATCTGAAAGATGGAGTAGAGTGAAGGAGAGAGGAAAACTCATAATCTTAATGATCTTAAACATTCAGCTATCTAGAATAGATTTTTTTTTTTTTTTCCTGCATTGAACAAGCAGCCCCTAACCTCCTTCTTTGAGGTTTTGGCAAATGATTACTTCTGAGGTAGAAGCACCAAATCTAATGTACTCATTGTCACAAAAGCCTGAGACTACATTATATTTCTTCTAAATTAGTCACCTAATAAGATTGGCTCCAAGTAAAAATCAAAAGTGTGTGTTCCTGCTATCTTTAGCTCTTGGGAAGGAAGAGTCTGTCTCTTGCCTTTCAGAAGAGTCAGAAGCCCCTTAGCTGCTGATAGAATTATATACAGCTTCTCTCTGGCACTTTCACAAATTTAGCACTTGCACAAAGATAATAAGGGGTCTGGCTGGGTACACATGCAGCATGTTCCAATAGAAGCCCACATTTATGTCCTTGGCCCATGTAGATAACTGCTCTTGGGGCCAGCCCTGAGTCTGGCTGTCTTTGTTGGTAAGGTTCTCTTTCTCTCTCTCTTTTTTTAAATTTTTATTGGAGTATAATTGCTTTACAATGTTGTGTTAGTTTCTGCTGCACAGTGAAGTGAATCAGCCATACGCATACGCACATCCCCTCCCTCAGGGCCCTCCCTCCCCCCCATCCCACCCAACTAGGCCATCACAGAGCACAGAGCTGAGCTCCTTGTGCTATACAGCAGGTTCCCACTAGCTATCTATTTTACACATGGTAGTGTATTTATGTCAAACCTAATCTCCCAGTTCGTCCCACCCTCCCTTTCGCCCCGTGTCCACACGTCAGTTCTCTCTGTCTGCCTTTCTATTCCTGTCCTGCAAATAGGTTCATCTGTACCATTTTTCTAGATTCCACATATATGCGTTAATACACGATATTTGTTTTTCTCTTTCTGACATACTTCACTCTGTATGACAAACTCTAGGTCCATCACATCTCTACAAATGACCCAATTTCATTTCTTTTTATGGCTGAGTAATATTCCATTGTATATATGTACCACATCTACTTCATCCATTCATCTGTTGATGGACATTTAGGTTGTTTCCATGTCCTGGTTATTTTAAATAGTGCCGCAATGAACATTGGGGTACATGTGTCTTTTTGAATTATGACTTTCTCAGGGTATATGCCCAGTAGTGGGATTGCTGGGTCATATGGTAGTTCTATTTTTAGTTTTTTAAGGAACCTCCATACTGTTCTCCACAGTGGCTGTTATCAATTTACATTCCCACCAACAGTGCCAGAAGTTTCCCTTTTCTCCACACCCTCTCCAGCATTTATTGTTTGTAGATTTTCTGTTGATAGTGGTGAGATGATACCTCATTGTAGTTTGGGTTTGCATTTCTCTAATAATTAGTGCTGTTGAGCATCTTTCCATGTGCCTCTTGGCCATCTGTATGTCTTCTTTGCTGAAATGTCTGTTTAGGTATTCCACCCTTTTTTTTTTTTTTTAATTTATTTTTGGCTGTGTTCGGTCTTCGTTTCTGTGCGAGGGCTTTCTCTAGTTGCGGCAAGCAGGGGCCACTCTTCATCGCGGTGCGCGGGCCTCTCACTGTGGCGGCCTCTCTTGTTGCAGAGCACAGGCTCCAGACGCGCAGGCTCAGTAATTGTGGCTCACGGGCCCAGTTGCTCCGCGGCATGTGGGATCTTCCCAGACCAGGGCTCGAACCCGTGTCCCCTGCATTGGCAGGCAGATTCTCAACCACTGTGCCACCAGGGAAGCCCTATTCCACCCATTTTTTGATTGGGTTGTTTGTTTTTTTGATATTGAGCTGCATGAGCTGTTTATATATTTTGGAAACTAATCCTTTGTTGCTTCCTTTGCAAATATTTTCTCCCATTCTATGGGTTGTCTTTTTGTGTTGTTTATGGTTTCCTTTGCTGTGCAAAAGCTTTTAAGTTTAATTAGGTCCCATTTGCTTATTTTTGTTTTTATTTTCATTACTCTAAATGTAAGACCAGACACTATAAAACTCTTAGAGGAAAACATAGGAAAAACACTCTTTGACATAAATCACAGCACATAAATCATAGCAAGATCTTTTATGACCCACCTCCTAGCTTAAGGTTCTCTCTTATCCATAGAGCTGGTGAAGACAGAAATCAAAACAAAGGGTCAGCAAAGAAACACTCAATCTCTTCCCTGTTCTTCTATAGACACACTGCTTTAAAATGTATCTAGGATCTATCATAATCAGGTATGGTAAAACAAGCAGACACAGAAATGACTGTTATGAAGGAAGAAGTTTTTACTCACAGATCCCTAGAAGCAGGAGGCATAGCAGGCCACACAAGGCCACATGGGGAAGCACCAGTGTTGGTCAGGAGGCAGGAATGAAGGGAAAGCATAGGCAAAAGACTTTATTGTGGTTTTCGTAGAAAGGGATGGATGAGCAAGGTAAGCAGTTTAGGACTGGCTAGTTTGAATAATTTCAGCAAGCTCTGGACTACAGGGTGGTCCCTAGTTATTCAGTACCTGTCCCTGGGTGACTTAGAGGGAACATTGGCTTGCTGTGTGAGTTAATAAAGGAAGTAACTGGGAATATGGACTTTGGATAGGTTGATTTGCATATGAAAGGTGTGCTCACAGGCAAACTGTTTACTATCTCTAGGAATTAGCTAGCTCTGGAAGGGGCAGTCTCTTTGGGATTAGCAAGGCCCCAAGATGTCAAAGCACCATAAAATACAGAAAAAGTTAAAAATCACCTTATGTCCCTCCCTGCAATTCTCATTTCTTCCTTCCTCCTCTCCAACAAAGGACCAGTCTGTTCAGTGTAAGCTCACTAGCCCCCAGATGTACAGTACTATCCTCTCATCTGTGCAGGAACCCTTCTCACAGTGCTGCCTTATCACATTGCTTACGCATCCTGGTTGAGAACCAGAGTTAAATACACCTGCACATCAGAATCATTGGAGGAATTTATTAAAAATATAGTTACTTGGTCCCATTCCAGACCCACAGAATCAGAATTTTCCAAGGTAGTGCCGAGGTGTTCTGTGATGGGTTAATTTTTTGTCAAATTGACCCCAGGGTGCCTAGATATCTGGTTAAACATTTTTCTGAGTGTGTCTGTGAGGGTATTTCTGAATGACATTAACATTTGAATCAGCAGACCAAGAAAAGCAGATTGCCCTCCCCAGTGTGAGTGGAGTTCATCCAATTCATTGAAGGCTTGAATAGGACACAAAAGGCTGAGTAAAGAGAGAATTCATGCTCTCTGCTAGACTATCTTTGAGCTGGGACACCAGTCTTTTGCCTTCAGACTTGGACTGGAATTTACACCACCAGCTCTCCTGGTTCTCAGGTCTTCAGAAGCTTGTTGACTGCAGATATTGGGACTTCTCAGCCTCCATAACTGTATATACACCTCCTATGGGTTCTGTTTCTCTGGATAACCCAAGCAATTACACCTTGAAATTCTATCAAATGCTTCAGATCTTCAGATTTAGATCTAGGGTATGTATCCTCCAGCTCCCTGCCCCTTCTGGTCCATGAAGACTTCTCTGCCTCAGCCCACACAGAGTTTTCCTTTCTCCTGAATGCTTGGCACATTAATTATCAGAACTACACATTTTTCTATATATCTGCATTTTCACTGTCCTGATTACTATAACTTTATATTAAATCATAAAATCATGAAGTATAAATAAAGAACTCCAAATACGTTCTTTTTAATCAAAATCAATTTTTTATTCAAAATTGTTTTGGCTATTCTAGGTCCTCTGCATTTCTCTATAGATTTCTGAATTAGCTTGCCAATTTCTACAAAACTCCTTCTGGGATTTTGATTGGAAATGCACTGAATGTACAGATCAATTTGGGGAGAACTGACATCTTAATATCATTTAGTCTTTCCACCATAAGCATGGTATGTATCTCTATTTACCTAGGCCTCGTTTAATTTCTCTAAGCAATGTTTTATATTTTTCATTGTACAGGTCTTGCACATATTTTATGCCATTATAAATAGTATTATTAAATTTCAGTTTCTAAATTATTCGTTGATTGTATATAAAAATTTGATGATTTGCCTTTTATCCTACGACCTTGCTAAATCCATTTATTAATTCTAATAGATTTTGTGTAGTTTCTTAAGATTTCTTTACATAGATAATAATGTCATCTGTAAATACAGTTTTATTTCTTTCTTTCTGATCTATATGTCTTTTATTTCTTTTCTTATCTTACTAGACTGGCTAGGATCAATACAGTGTTGAATAGAAGTGAGAAGAGTAGACATCTTTACTTTGTTACCAATCTTAGGGGGAATGCATTCAGTCTTTATCTTGTATAATGTTAGCTATAGGTTTTTTTAATTGATAATCCTCATTTTGGTGAGAACAATTTCTTCTATTTTTACTTTACTGAGAGGTGTTGTTTCTTTTTTTTTTTTTTAACAAATCAGTATTGAATATTATCTAATTCTTCTTATGCATTAGATCTGTTGAAATGATCATACTGTTTTTCATTTTTAGTCTGTTTAATGTGATAGACTATATTGACTGATTTTTGTATGTTAAACCAACACTGCATTCATTCCTGGGATAAACCCCACTTGGTCATGATGGTCTTCTTTGTATATTTCTGGATTTAGTTTGGTAATATTTTAAAAGAATTTTTGTGTTGTTGTTCAAGAGAGATATTGTTCTTGACACTCTCTATGGGCCTAAAATCTACACGATTTTATTTTGATTCTCAAAAAAATCTTGTGAAGATAATGTCAGTGCATCTTAAGGTGGATACAGGCCTTTAAAATTCCTGTCAGTCAGCACTTATGCTGACCTTTTTTTTTCTTTCTATTACTTGTATTGATAATTTTTAGATGTGAAAATTAAGGCTCAGAATTGAGTAACTTGTCCAGGAGTTAGATTTGGGATTCAAACCCAGGATTCAAACTGAAATAGGAGGGAAGGGGGCAGGGCACAACCTTTAAAAGAATGGCATAGCCACTGAGGACACGACAAAAACTGGTTAGAGCTGATTAGGCCCAACATGGTGAAAGATTTGACTTCCAGTAGACCTTGAGCCTCATTATACACTCATTGTAATACATTAGCATGCTAAATGACACACCCACAAGCGCCAGGACAGTTCCAAGGCTAACCATAAAAGGCCAAAAAGTGGGCAGTGGCCCAATTCCTGGAAATCCCCACCCCTACCCCAAAACAGTTGGAATAATCCTCCCACCAGTTAGCCTGTGAAATTACTCAGCCCATAAAAACTAACCACCTCTTATTTCAAGGCTCTCTCACCTTTTGAGATGGACCACATTCTGTCTATGGAATGTGTATCTCTCTAAATAAATTCACCTCTTACCTATCACTCTGTCTCTCACTGAACTCTTTTTGCAACAATGAGACATAAAGAACATGAGTTTAAGTCCTGAGACCAGATGTTTGATTTCAATTAAAAGACAGTGCGTTCGAGTCCCAGCCCATGCGTTCAAGTCCCAATCCAAGTTGTGTGGCTTCAAAACCACCTTAAGTTCATGCTGCCTTTAGAGGGAAGTGACTTCATCTTGTGTAAGGATTCTGTATCAATTAGAAATGCATTTGGCTTCATGGAATAGAAAACCCAATATACAATGGCTTATTCAAATGGATATTTCATTTTTATTTTATTTTAGAAAGTCCAGATTTATGAACTTCAGAGTTGGCATGATGGCTCCTCAATGCCACCAGGGACTCAGGCTCCTTCTGTCTTTCCACTCAGCCCTCTTTAGTGTTTGCCTGTCACCTCATGGGTATAAGCTGGCTTGTCCACCTCCAGCACTGAGACAAGTTCAAGGCAAGAAAGAGAGGATGGGCAAAAAGCAAAAGGAGATTGCTGCCTAAGTCTACCCTTGTTAAAAGAATGTCCCAGAAACAACAGTTAATTAATTAATTACTTATGCGTATACCACACTGGCCAGAACTGTGTCGTGTGGTGACTGAAAGAAAGATCGGGAAATGTAGTATTTCTCCCTAAGCACACTGTCCACCCCCCTCAGGGTATATTGCTGCCCTGTGCAAAACTGTATAATCAGTAAGAAAAGGAGAGAGAATAGATATTAAGTGGGTTCTTAGCAATGTCAGCCACAGTGTCTCTCAGGGAGAACTGATTATTCAACAATCAATAACCCTAGCACACTGTCTAGAAATGAGAGTGAAGTTCTGCTTGGACTATTTCCCACAGGCCACCAGGTAACAGTATAATCCTATGGTTATACACAAGTTTGACTGAATTATAGTCAGGGTGACTCTCCTTAGAGGTGTAGCTTATCACTCCAGCCCAAGCATTTCATCAATGGGGATTCTGTGAAACCATCTGCAGTGTAAGAAAGCTGAACTAGAGGTTGCAAAGAGGCTTGAGTCAAAAGTTCTTCAGGTCTTTAAAGCAGGAGATGACCTGCTGCCAGTTTTCATAAATAAAATTTTATTGGGACACAGCCATGCCCATTTAAAAAAATATTGTCTGTGGCTATTTTCAGTCAAAAGCAGTGCTAAATACTTGCAGCTGAGGCCTATGGCCCACAGAGCTGAAAATACTATTATTTGGCCCTTTGCAGTAAAAGTCTGTTGACCTCTGCTCTAACACAATGCTGCCCAATAGAACTTCTTTGATGATAGAAATGTTCTATGTCTGCCCAATATGGTAGCGACTAGCCACCTGTGACTGCTGAGTGCTTGAAATGTGGCTAGTGGGACTGAGGAAATAAAATTTAAATTTCATTTGATTTTAATTAATTTAAATAGCTTCACAGAGCTAGTGGCTACTGTATTGGACAGTGCAGCTTTAAAACATTAGTGCATCTTAAAGTGGATATAGGCCTTCAAGATCCCTGTCAGCCAGGCACTTATGCTGACTTTCTTCTTTGCTGTAATTTCTTACATTAATAAGTTCCTTACACCTTGGCAGCTGAAGAAGCAGAGACTCATCCAAATTAACTAACTTGCCCCTTGTTACAGTGTTAGTTAATGAGAGACCCCACAATTGAAGAGAATCTCCACAGAGCCCATGTGTGATGCTTGCCAAGAGTGTGGTGAATTCATGTTTTGGTTCTCTAGGAGTTTTGGGGGTGGTGTGGGTGGGCTTCGCCCTGTGTAGTCCTGGCCTATGTGAAAGGCGTGTTATTAACATCCTGTCCATCCTTGGCTCCCTGTTGCTCTTTCTAATATGAGATGATAGAAGAATTTCTGCTCTAAAAGATATTCATTATTTTACCATGAACAGTCTTTCTGGCAAGGGTCTGAAGAGCTGTTTATGCTCCAGACTGCTCATTAAGGTCCATTCTCTCCCTGGAGAGAGAAGACAAAGGGACCCCAATGACTTCCATTCTTTTGGGGGGCCAGTAGTTGCATTTAAATTGTACCCAAGAGGTACCAGAAAAGGGGCTCAATAATGTTGCTGACTGAATGACTCTTCCAGCCAAATATAAGTGGTTGTACCCAGAATACTAGCAAGGAATTAGCCCAGTGCACGTACAAAATGCAGCATTCCCTCCTCTGCGGTGTGGGTCCATGGACCGCTCTGCTTTTCCTTGGTTAAATGGGAGGCGCCTGTAGTCTTTTCTGCACTGGTTGTTAAATACCATTCCTCCCCCTCCTCCCACCTCACACCTTCCCCAGTTCTCTATTCATACTGGCCTGGAAACCTGCTTTTCCCATAAATGAAATAGTAAGAAAGGAATATAATCTGTGTTCATATCCATGTCAGCATGGAAGGAAAGTGTTCCCTGGCTGTGACAAGGCCTGAGTCATGCAGGGGCGGGTTCTGACCCTGGTGTGGGCCCGCAATTTATGGAAGTTAAAACGTGTGAGGGATGCCCATTGCCAGAGGAATCCTGTGATGCAGCCTCAGCAGGAAGGGTATCACTCACAACAGTAACAAAACACAGAATGTACTGAGAAGTAAGCCTGGCATGCCATGCATGAGACCTACATAAAGACAACAAAAAGGCTTTATGAGAGACAAATGAAGAAGGGCTCTGTATAAGCCCTGAATATGGGGCCTGAGACGCCTGCTAGATCATGGATAAAATGCCAATTGTTCTCTCATTACAGGTAATAATAATTCTACCTTATGGAATTGTGGCAAAGATTAAGTGGGATAGTTCATATAAAGATCAAGGTCAGTACTCATTATATATTAGCTACTATGATTATCAGTTAATTTTAACCAAACAAAACCTATTTTTAAAGGAAAGCAGAGAACACTAGTATGATTTAAAACATACCAGATATTTAAGTATGATTTAAAACAATGAGTAAAATAAACAGGTTACTGACATAAAGGTGGACATGTAAATAAATACAGAATAGAAAGTACTGGAGACTTACTCATTGTGAGAATGTAATCTATTCTAAAGGAACCATCACAAAATAATGATGAAAAGAAGGATTTGTTCAATATTCTTGGGATAACAATAAGCTATTTGGAAAGAATAATTTAGATTAACCCTTCATACCACACACTGAAAATAAATTCCATATGTGTATTAAAGAGTTAAATAGTTCCTATAAAACACAGAAAAACTAGCAGAAAACAAAACTTGAGTGGTTATCAGATCTCTGGTGGATTAATTAACTTAAAGCTATGAAGTGATCAAAGTGTTAAAAATAAGACAACAGGGGCAAAATGAAGTTGCTTATGCTAAGCCCCACATCACAAAACCAAGACTTAATTACAGTTTCAGCCTCTTTCAGACATGAAATCTTAACACAGTCAATCAGGAATCGTCTGATCAGCACTAGTTAGGTAATCTGCCTGAGAGATCCCTGCCATCCCCTAAAGGAAAGTAACCTTGCAATAATCAACTCTCTTTTTTGCTTAGTATAATTTCCTTGTTTCTGTTCCCTTCTGCCTATGAAAGTCTTTCATTTTGCACAGCTCCTCAGAACTCCTTTCTATCTGCTAGATTGGATGCTGCTTGATTCAGGAATCATTTAATAAAGCCAATAGGATCTTTAAAATTTACTCAGTTGAATTTTGTCTTTTAACAAAAGAAAATACAAAAGTAAAGATCAACAGAACTGACGACATAAAAGTGTAAATTTGACAGGACAAAAACTGAAAGAAAATAGTAGATTAGAGGAAATATTTTTGTTCAAAGTCCAAAAGATTAATATTTATATTATATGAAGAACTCATGAAGATACATTAAGAAAACATTAAGACTGACATAAATGAGAAATGATACATACAATCCACATAAGAAGAGATATAATTAGCAAAATACATATGAAGAAATGTTTGCATCCTCCTCCTTACCTAAAATAACCACCAAAACAAAATACTAACATAAGAGGGAAGAATTAGAGTCTATGTATTAAATTGGCAAAATGTAGAAAATCTGATAAAACCCAATGTTGATGAGACTGATAATACTTGTACATTTGTACACTGCTATAAGTGTTACTGAAATTTGATACAGAACTTTGAACTTTGCAAATCAATTTGCCAATCTTCAAATCTTTTGACCTTGTGTATTGTGTGTATACATATTTCAATTCTCTTTATATTATGATGCTTTGACATCTTAAGAAAACTTTCTGGCTGGGAAGAGACTGCCTCCCTGGCTAGCCAATTCTTAGAGATGGCTAAGGGCCCAGCAGGGAGCAAGCCTTTGATATACAAACTAGCCAAGGCAGTCCTCTATCTGGCCTGTGCGCAGGAGGCCATATTCCTGTGCCTTTATCATCCCAGGGCCTGGTACCAGACTACTAGGGACAACCCCTATAGCCCAAAGCCCACTGAGATTATTCCAAATAGCCAATCCTGAACTGTTCACCCTGCCCTGCCTTGCCTTTCCCCCTGGAAACCCCAATAAAGGCTTTTGGAGGCAGCATTCTCCTCCATCCTCTCATCTGCTTCCTGACCAACCTGGTCAACACCTGCAGCCTGCTGTGCCTCCTGTCTCTACGACCTGTTAATATAATAAACTTTCTTTTATCCTGAGCCTCTTTCTTCTGTGGCCACACATGACTGACCATCTCAGAGTCAAAAATACAAAACACCCTGAAATACCATTTGAGGGAAATATTCCAAAAGAAAAAAAAATGGGTTTACTGCAGGAATATCTATAATAGTGAAACACTGGAAACAACTGAAGTGTACAATGGCAGGGAAATAATTAACCAACTTATGCTATGTGTAATTAATATAATATTATCATTTAAAAAGACAATTATGAATACATTGTAAAAACATTAAATGTTTATATGATATAACATTTAGCATAAAAGCAGCATACAAGTACAAAATAATGAAAACAATTTGATATATTGTGGTAGAAATATTGTGAGTGAATTTTTTTCCATTTTATATTAGTAGCTATTGATAATGATATCTTGTCAATGCAATTAAAAAATTTAAAGTTTTATAGCTAATAAATGTAAGTATGTTCTAACATTAAGCACTATGGGTATCTCAAGAATATAATATGAAAATGTCTGTACCCGTCTGAATGATTACTTTTCACTCTTTAAGTTAAAATATAAAATGGAAGAGATCTTTCCTAGAATTAATATCTATTTTAATATGACTTTTAAATTGTAAGTCTTCTTAAGAATGATGACTGGAGTGATGAATGCCAATTTTCCCCCAAGGCCAACTGGAATACTTTCTATGGCCCATGATGACCTGGAAGAATCCAGTGCCCCAGCTCTGGGTTCCCACAATCCTTTTCTTCTCTGCTAGATGTCAGAGAGGCTATCTCAGCCCAGTCACAGTGGAGCCCAAGAAGTCCATTCCTCTCTGGGATCCACTTCAATAAAGGGGTAACCTCTCCCCTTGACACTGGTCTTGGCAAAGGTTTTTTGAATATGATACCCAAAGCACAGCAACGATGGCAAAAATAAATAATTGGGACTATGTTAAACTAAAAAGCTTCAGCACAGCCAAAATGAACGAGCAACCTATGGAATGGGAAAAAACATTTGCAAACCACACTGATACGGGGTTAATGTCCAAAATTTATAAGGAACTCATACAACTCAATAGCAAATAAACAAGCAATCCAATTAAAAAATAGGCAAAGGACCTGAATAGATATTATTACAAAGATATTCAAATGGCCATGGTACCTGAAAAGGTACTCAGCATCACTAATCATCAGGAAAATGCAAATCAAAACCACAATGAGATATCATCACCTCAAACCTTTTAGGATGGTTATATCAAAAAGACAAGAGATAACAAATGCTAGCAAGGATGTGAGAAAGGGGAACGTTTGTACACTGTTGGTATGAATGTAAATTAGTGTGGTCACTATGGAAAACAGTATGCAGGTTTCTCAAAATAGATTTACCATATGATCTAGCAATCCCACTTCTGGGTATATACCCAAAGGAAATGAAGTCACTATCTCGAAGAGATATCTGCACCCCTATGTTCATTGCAACATTATTTACAAAAGCCAAGATATGGAAGCAACCTAAATGTCCATCAATAGATGAATGGATAAAGAAGTGTGGTACACACACACACACACACACACACACACACACTGGATTCATCAGTAGTTTCACTGATTCAGCCATTTGTGACAAAGTGGATGAAATGAGCGCGTGATGCTAAGAGAAATAAGTCTGACAGAGAAGACAAATTTTGAAAGATCTCATTTATATTTGGAATCTAAAAAGAACCAAAACAGAGAACAGACTGGTGTTTGCCCAGGGGCAAGGTGTGGGGAAATTGGTGAAAGTGGTCAAGGGGTACAAACTTCCAGTTACAAGGTGAATAACATGACGACTATAGTTAATAATACCATACTGTATTTTTTTAAATTGCAAAGAGAGTAAATTTTAAAAGTTCTCTCTACACACACACAAAACTGTAACCATGTGAAGTGATGGATGTGTTAACTAACCTTATAGTGGCAACCATTTTGCAATATATACATAGATACCACATTGTATACCTTAAACGTACACAATGATCTATGTCAATTATATCTCAATAAAGCTGGGAGGGAAAAGGATACATCTGAGACAGAGGGACAGTGAAATCTGAACTGGGCTCAAAACCTCCTGGCAAGTTTATGATTTTCAGTTTGGTCAGGAGCTGAAAAGAACTAAATATTCAGTAGTCATGGTATTTCCAATTCACACATAGACTAAGACAGAATTTTTACAAAGTCTAAAACAATAATGATAATAATAAGCATTCAGATTCCCTGATAGACCCTCCATAAATTTACATCAAAAAGTCTCCTTTTTACTACTGGGCATATACCCAGAGAAAACCATAATTCAAAAAGACACATGCACCCCAATGTTCATTGCAGCACTATTTACAATAGCCAGGTCATGGAAGCAACCTAAATGCCCATCGACAGATGAATGGATAAAGAAGTTGTGGTACATATATACAATGGAATATTACTCAGCCATAAAAAGGAAGAAAATTGAGTCATTTGTTGAGACGTGGATGGATCTACAGACTGTCATACAGAGTGAAGTAAGTCAGAAAGAGAAAAACAAATATCGTATATTAACGCATGTATGTGGAACCTAGAAAAATGGTACAGATGAACCGGGTTGCAGGGCAGAAGTTGAGACACAGATGTAGAGAACAAATGTATGGACACCAAGGGGGGAAAACTGCGGTGGGGTGGGGATGGTGGTGTGCTGAATTGGGCGATTGGGATTGACATGTATACACTGATGTGTATAAAATTGATGACTGATTAAAAAAAAAAAAAAGTCTCCTTTTTGCCTAACAACTCTTCCCAGAGAGATGATGTGATAAACATACCATTTTTAGCCACAGGCTTGTTTTCTCTTGTGGCCACTGTGATTATGTTCCCTTTTTTCTTCAGTTGCTAAGAGGCTCAAAGTCAATTTGTAGTCCACTCCAGCTGTTGTACAGGACTTTAATCATTGGCAGCTATCTCAGTGTTTTCACACCACCCCTAACATTACTTTCTTTTCATTCCATCATTTTCCCTTTTTGCAGCTTCTTCAACTACTTATCTTTTATCCCATTATAGACAATGTTATAAATTTACTCCAATCCTTTTTTTTTTTTTTTTTTTTGACTGCATTGGGTCTTCATTGGTTCACGTGGTTGTACTTTTCTCTAGTTGCAGCAAGCGGAACTTGCAGAAACACACAAATTAATCAAGTATTAAATTATGCCTGTTGTCAGAGTTCCTGACTCTACTCCTTTTGGCACCTGACAAACTGAAGAAGTACAGCTGCAGACAGGTGCCCTGACTACCCTGAGAGCCCTTGACATGCTCCCTTATTAGAAATGCTCTAAGAAATTCAACTGCAGGATCAAAGCCATCTCTGATTTAAGCCCTAAAACCATCCCCACAAAATTAATTTATTCAGTCCTTTTAAAAAGTGGAATTAACATTTTTTTAAAAAACCGACTTTATGCATTGGTTTTAGATACAGACCTATAAGTTTTGACAGATGTATATACACCTGGGGATCTATCACCCAACCAAGATGTAGCAATTTTCCATTACTTCAAAATTGCCTTTCTGCTACTTTCCAGTCGATCCCTCACCCCCATGCCCTATTCCTACCACCACTTATCTATTCTCTATCATAAATTTGCTTTTCTTGTAGAATTTCATACAAATAGAATTGTACAGTATGTACCATTATGTGCCTGACATCTTTCATTCAGATTAACGCTTTTTTTAAAAAAATTAATTAATTTATTTGTTTTTGGCTGCGTTGGGTCTTCGTTGCTGCGCACGGGCTTTCTCTAGTAGCGGCGAGCAGGGGCTACTCTTTGTTTCGGTGGCTTCTCTTGTTGTGGAGCAGGGGCACCAGGCGTGCGGGATCCAGTAGTTGTGGCATGCGGGCTCAGCAGTTATGGCTCATGGTCTCCAGAGCACAGGCTCAGTAGTTGTGGCTCACGGGCCCAGCTGCTCCGTGGCATGTGGGATCTTCCCGGGCCAGGGCTCGAACCCGTGTCCCCTGCGTTGGCAGGTGGACTCCCAACCACTGCGCCACCAGGGAAGCCCCAGATTAATGCTTTTAATTAATACATACATACTGATACATACATGTTGTATGTATCAGTAGTTTGATTATTTCCATTGATGAGCAGTATTCCATTGTATGCATGCTCCACGTTTTGTTTATTTACTCATTTGTTGATGGATATTTGGGCTGTTTCCAGTTTGGGGCTCTTATGAATAAAGCTGCTATAAACATTTACATAAAAACATCTTTGTGGACATATATTTTCATTTCTCTTGGGTAAATACCCAGGACTAGAATTGCTGGGTCATATGGTAAGTATGTTTAATTTCATAAGAAACTCCCAAACTGTTCTCCAAAGTGATTATACCATTTTACACTTGCTCTGGCAATGAATAAGAGTTCCAGTAGTTTCAAATCTTTGTTAACACTTGATATTGTCAGTCTTTTAAAATTCTAGTCTTTTTAGAGACTGTGTCATGGTATTTCATTATGGATTTAATTTGCATTTCTCTGATGACTAATAATTTTGAGCATCTTCCATGTGCTTAGTGGTCTTTTGTGTATCTTCTTTTGTGAAATGCTTGTTCAAATCTTTTGCCTATTTTTTCACTGGACTGTCTTCTTATTGAGTTCTTTATATCTTCTGAATACAAACCCTTTATGATGATCGGTAGATAGATATAGATATCCATAAAATATTTGCAAATATCTGTATTTATATTTAATAATAGATATATTTCGTATATTTGTGAATATAAATGCAAATATTTTATTTTTCCATATATTTTTATATGCAATATGATATATATTTACATGTGTAACATTTATGATACATATACATTTTAAAATATTTTATCTCAGTTTATGGCTTGCCTTTTCATTTTCTTAATATTATCTGTTGAAGAGCAGAGCTTTTAGTTTTGAATAAATCCAATTTTTTTTTAAGGTGTGATTTTTGTGTCTTAAGAACTCTTTTCCTACTCCAAAGTCACAAAGACTTTCTCCTATGTTTTCTAACAGAAGTTTCACAATTTTAGCTTTTTTATTTAGGTCTCTGATCCATTTTGAGTTAATGTTTGCATATGGTGTGACATAAGATGCTAGGTTTGTTTTTGTTTTTCCAAATGGACACCAGCATCATTTGTGGAAAAGACTATCCTTTCCCCCACTGAATTATGTTAGCATCTTTTTTGAAAATCAAAGGACCATATATATATATATATAACCATATATATATATATATATATATATATATATATATATATATATATATATATATATGGTTCTATATCCGGGTATTTTTTCCTGTTTCACTGATGGATATAACTATCGTTATGCCAATACAACACTCCTTGATTACTGTAGCTGTACAGTAAGTCTTGTAGTCAGGTAGTATAAAATCTCCAAATTTGTTCTTTTTCAAAGTAGTTTTGGCTGTTTAAGGTCATTTTGTATTTTTATATAAAGTTTAGAATCCACTTGTGAATTTCTATTTTTAAAAATGGCAGCTAGAATTTTTATTTGAATTGTATTCATTGACTCTATTAATAATCAGTTTGGGGAGAACTGACATCGTAACAATATTGACGATTCTAATCCACGAACACAAGTAATGAAAGGCTATATGATTTCTAAAGTGCAGGGTATTTAACAGTCCTGAGTGAACTTTCTGTTACTATACTTTTCATACGTATGCTTTATTTCTCACTGTATGTTTGATATTACATTATTATATTTAAGAAAGCACTAAAGTTTGCTTTTTATTTTTTAAGTGGCGAAACTCTTTTATGGAGGTGTTCTTTAATTTTTCTCAGCAATGTTTTGTCGTTTTCTGTATAAAGGGTTTGGATGCCTTTGCTAAATTTATACCTATTTCATCTTTTTTTGGATACTATTGTAAATAAATAAATGGTGTTATTTTTTAAAATTTATATTCCAACTCTTTGTTGCTAGTCTACAAAAATACAATTAATTTTTTTAAATTGAAGTATAGTTGATTTACAATGTTGTGTTAGTTTCTGCCATACAGCTAAGTGATTCAGTTATACATATGTATATTCTTTTCATGTTCTTTTTCATTATAGGTTATTACAAGATATTGAATATAGTTCCCTGTGCTATACAGTAGGACCTTGTTGTTTATCTATTTTATATACAGTAGTTTGTATCTGCTAATCCTGAACTCCTAATTTATTAAATACAATTAATTTTTGCATATTTGACATTGTATTGAGCAACCCAGCTAACTCAGTTTTTATTTCTAATAGCTTTTTGCTGATTCTTTAGGATATCCTACATACATGGTCATGTCATCTGCAAATAAAGACAGTTTTACTTCCTGACTATTGAATTTGTATGGCTTTTATTTTTCTTGCCTTATTGTACCAGATAGTATCTCCAGTAAAATACTGAATCAAAACTGTAAGAGTGGCTATCCTTGCCTTCTTGATATTATGAAAAAAAGTGTTCTTTCACCATTAAGTATGTTGTGCATTGTAGGTTTTTTTGTAAATGTCCTTCATATATGGAGAGGCTTATCTTTGCAGCTCATCTCTGATGGCTCTGTGCTTCTTTCTTTTTTGTGTGTGTGAAAGAGAGCTCTTTTTTCTTTTAAGATTTTAAAAATTTATTATTTATTTATTTTTGGCTGCATTGGGTCTTAGTTGCGGCACGCAGGATCTTTCGTTGCAGTGCACGAGTTCTTCCTTGTCCTGCGCAGGCTTCTCTCTAGCTGTGGTGGGCGGGTTTCTCCTCTTCTTTAGTTGTGACACGCAGGCCCCAGGGCGCGTGGGTGCTGTAGTTGTGGCGTGCAGGTTCCAGAGCACATGGGTTCTGTAGTTTGCAGTATGCGGGCTCTAGGTGAGGCTTGAGAGCTCAGTAGTTGCGGTGCGCGGGTTGCCCCACAGTATGTGGAATCTTAGTTCCCTAACCAGGGATCGAACCCGCATCCCCTGCATTGTAAGGCAGATTCTTTACCACTGGACCAGCAGGGAAGTCCCATCTGTGTTTATTTCTGAGGACACATGGAACCATGAAACAGACCCATTGGCCAAGATAGGAATGAGATATATTAGCTAGTAATTTATAATGTGCTATTTAAAGTCCAAAACTTCCCTAGAGGCACCCTTTATCAGCCTGTCTACGTTGTTTATTGAAAATGTATAGACTGATGGCTTGAACCTGGTTTACTGTATACACAGCCTGGTCTTGGCTTTATGAGAGCAGAGAAAGGAAACTGACTTGGAATTTTTATGGTGGTTATTGGTGGGGGCAGAGTGAGGGTTTGTGAGCAGAGGGTAAAAGGTCTTGCATGGTTTGAACCTCCCACCAGCAAAAGAGGAGGGAGTATCTGCATTTTCTATGGGCTTGTCCAGACATGTAACACAAAGAGGGAGGACCGAGGCCTAAAAGCTATCAGCAGTCAAACATCAAAAACTGGAGTCAGACACACACGATGAATTTGTCCATATTACCTAAGTTGTCAAATTTAGTCATATAAAATTATTTATAATATTCCTTAATATCCCTTTAATTACTGTAGAATATGTAGTGATGTTTCCTCTTTCATTCCTCATACTGGCAATTTGCGTTTTCTCTTTTCTGCTTGATTGGACTAGCTATAGTTTTATGAGTTTATTTAGTCTTCCAAAGAACCAGTTTTTGGTTTTATTAATTTTATTCATTGCTTATTTGTTCTCTATTTCATCAATTTTCTCTGTATTATTTCCATTCTTTACTTTTCTTTATATTTACTTTACTTGTGTTTTAGTAGCTTCTTAAGATGAGAGCTTACGTTGGTCATTTTAGAGCTTTCTTTTTGCTTCGAGCATTATTGAGTTATGACTGATAAATAAAAATTGTATATATTTTTATGTATAAAATCTGGTGTACAGCCAGATGTTTTAATATATGTATTCACTGTGTTACCTTTCTTCTTTATTAATACAGGCATTTAAAGCTAAAAGTTTCCTTCCAAACACTGCTTTAGCTGCACTCCACACACTTTGATGTATTTTCATTATCATTCAGTTAAAAATATTTTCTTATTTCTCTTATGGTTTGTTCTTTGCCCCGTGGGTTATTTAGAAAAGTGTCATTTAATTACAAATATCTGGAGATTTTCCAGGTTTCTTTTGTTAGTGATTTCTAGTTTAACTTTGTTGTGGTCCAAAAATATACTGTGTGAATTCAGTCCTTTTAATTTATTGAGATATTGTTAATGGCCAGCATGTGGCCTACCTTGGTGAATGATCCATGTGTATTTGAAAAGGATGAGTATTCTGCTGGAGTTGGGTGGAGTGCTCTATAAATGGTGGCAATTTAGACTGAATGGTCAGGAAGGACTTTTCAGGGACAGTCATAGTTAAAATGTGTAAACGACAAAAAGGAACCAACTAGGTAGAGACCAGGGTGAGGGCAGACTGGACAGAGGGAGTGGCTGGTGCAAAGAACCTGAGATGGGAGGTGGGTCCTATAATAACTGCCATCAGAGGACAATAACCTCCACACAACTCATGCTCACTCAGGATTTGGAGAGCTGCTGTCACACCCGGACTGGTGGTGCTTTATATCCACGGTCCTCCTTTCTCCCCTGACCGGAAGCCAGTGGAACTGAAGAGATTCGCATCCAGTTACCCAAGAGGTGGGCCTGCCTCTGGTCTTTGCCTCAGTTATGATTTCAAGGCAGCTGCCTTATCCCAACACTCACTAAAATAACAATAATTCTAAAATAACAATAGCAGTTATCATATATTATACAGTACCAAACACACACACAGTAGATTCCGCTTAATCCTCACAACTACCTTACGAAGTGGGTATCATTAGTCCTTTCACATGTAAGGAAAGTGAAGTTCAGTGAGGCTGAGGAATTCGCCCAAGTTCATGTAGCTAGAAGAGGCAGAGTTGAGTTTTAAGCCCAGATAGCTCTGACTCTAAAGCCCATGCTTTTAACCATTAGACCTCACTGCCTCTCTTCACCCACCCGCTATGTCAGTTGTGACCCTGAATCCCTGTCTTAGGTCCAGTCTTGATGCTGTCAAGTTTCTCAGCACACTGAGCATGGAGCCCTGCCTTGCTCCTGCTGATTCTCCCGGTCTGGACACAAACACATGACCGGAACCTGCTCTATCCTGACATCCCCAATCCCACTGCCCACTTCACTGTGTGATGCTGGCCTGCAGCTGGATGTCCCAGGGCTACAGCAGGGGCTGTGAACACTTTACCATACCAGTGGGATTCCAGTTTTTGCCTCCTGGCCTTGGCCTCCCTGACTAGGGCCTGGGTCCAGTTCCAGGTCTTGGCCTCTCACCCACAGCCTCACGCCGCTGTGGCTCACTACACTCCACGTCTGAAGGATACACACTGCCCCTCAGATTCCACCTTCTTCTGGGGTTCTGTGAGGTTTACATTCCTGAGACCTATGGGGACTCCATTTGACTTCACACCTTGAACATCATCTGCAGCAGTAGACACCCAACCATTTTCATCAGAAACCCCATCAGTAAAACATTTCTGCACCTGTGCCCCTAACATATGTACATTTAATTATATGTAAATTAGAGACACACACTATTGTACCAGTATATTATATACTTCATAAAGCACAAAAATATGGAAAGTGTTATATATGGAAAATGTTAAATTATAAAATATAGCACTCTCTAATATATGTTTAATATTTAATATATATAATATACATTGCAATATTCCACCTTAAGAATACGTGTGTGGGGCTTCCCTGGTGGCACAGTGGTTAAGAATCTGCCTGCCAACGCAGGGGACACAGGTTCGAGCCCTGGTCCAGGAAGATCCTACATGCTGTGGAGCAACTAAGCCCGTGCACCACAACTGTTGAGCCTGCGCTCTGGAGCCCATGAGCCACAACTACTGAGCCCGTGTGCCACAACTACTGAAGCCCGCGTGCTCTAGGGCCCATGCTCCGCAACAAGAGAAGCCACCACAATAAGTCCATGCACAGCAACGAAGAGTAGCCCCCACTCGCCACAACTAGAGAAAGCCCATGCACAGCAACAAAGACCCAACGCAGCCAGAATTAATAAAAAAAAAAAATACCTGTGTGTGTGTGTGTTTTATTTTCTCATTCTTTACCACTTTTTATATTTTGTATGTATAATGTATACACACATGCTAATATTTTCTATACCAAGGATTTTTTTGTGGTTCACGTGAAGGGTACACCCTCCTCTGGAGACCCCTTAACCACAGGATCCAAACCAAGCCCCTCAGAAGCTGTCCTGGCTCTCCGCAGACAGACCTGCCACCTTCTCCATGCCGACCCAGAACTCCTCCTCTGTCAGGCAGCTTTCACCATTACTCCCCTCCATCCCAACACATGCTTTGGAGTCAGAACCCCTAAGGTTAACTACAGATGGCTGCTTACCAGCTGTGGGACCACGGACAGTGTATGTAACCTCTATGGGTCTCAATTCTCACCTGTAAAATCGGAACAATAGCATGAACTTTTCTGGTGGTTGTGATGACAGAAAGCGGAAATACCTAGAAGGGGGCCTGGCCCAGAGATGGTGGTCAACAACTGATGACCATCATCATCGTTTTGCCAGGGGGCTCACTACTGCCTGCAGCTGCTATTTATTCTGATCTCTGCTGCCCTGCTGAGGGCTCCTTACCTTCTAGTTCAAGGGCTACCTTTCCTGACCACTCCAGCCCTCTTGGGCTCCTCCATACTCTCTCTCCTCTGGCACCCCCCAACCTTCTGCACTTAGGCCCAGGCATCTGCAGATTGCCAGTTAACCATTTCTGTCTACTCTCACTTCCCCATCCAGCTTACATGCTCTGAGAGGGCAGGGGCCAACAGAGGTCCTGCTCCTGGGTGCTCACCACAGGTGGCAGGTGCTCAGGCAAAGCAGATGAAGCAGACATGTGCCCTCAGACTGCATGACTCTGGAGTCTTCCTGAACCACCACCTCCTGGCATTTTGTCACCCTTTGTCCATTCGCTGAAATCACAAGGTTGCATCTGTTGTCCTATGAAATCCCACGGGCTCCTACAGAAGAGGCCACTCTAACCAGACACTCGAGCAGATTCTGCCAAGCTGGGATCAGCATCTAATCACGTTTCCATCACAACACAGTGAGAAACATGTGACTGGCCCTTAGCAACAGTTTTTCAAGAAAGCTACCCCTATAGAGAGCTCATTAAGTTAACTGAACAAACGTGAGGCAAAAGCTAAAAACAGACCTGTGCTGTCTGAAGCCTCATGCAGCACGTGGCAGAAGCTGGAAAGGGCAAGGATGGAGCCTCGCTCCCAGGAAGAGCAGGGAAAGAAAAATAAAATCTGCTGCGCAGGCAGCCCCCGGGTGGGTCCGGATCCCTGAGAAAGAAGAGAGCTCTGGACTTCCTCCTGGGGCTGAAGGCCCTTTGGTGAGGCCAGACCAGCCCCGCCCTGCCCCGCCCCCCAACACACACAGACAGCTGCTCCCAGGTATGAAAATCTCTCCTCCACTCCCTAACCCCTAAGTCATTTGGAACCCAGGGCAGGGTAACACCAGGAACTGGCTTTGAAGAGCATTTGAAATAGTGAAAATATAAAATTTAAAATTCATTTCAATTCAGTAAACCTCAGGCACTTACCATGTGTCCTGGGTGACATAGTCCTCACTCTTAAGAGGTTTACACGGACAGATAGGATATGTAACAAATACCCACAACTCAGGATAACACACAGTAAACACTCTAATGGGGGAGCAGGAAGAGCATTCTGGGAGCAGAGAGGAGAAAGGAGGAATACTGAAGGGGGAAAACAGGTAATCAGGGAGGGCTGCGTGGAAGAGGCAGTACTTGTCCCGGGGCTTGGCTCCCGACTCCTGGAACCTGTGAGTTGTCTTCCTCAGGGCTCAACTGAATTCACCAAGTACTTAAGTGGTTAAATAAGAAGGTATTCCAGGAGTTTGGTTATTGCCTATGCGTTGGTTGCCGAGGGTAGACTGGAAATGCTGCAGCTTCTTTTGTCTTTGGGGAACCTATTCAATGGGGTTAGAGAGACTCAAACCTCAGAGAGCAGACACCAAGGACCCTGCTCCCTTGCACCCTTTGCTAGTTGTCCCCCTTCCTTATGGAGACCAGTGGAGTAAAACAGACTCCTTGGCTCACTTTGATGTAAAAATAGGAAAGCAAACTGGGGCAGCACACACCTGTTGAGTTATGGCTTTTAAAATGATTTTGAAATGCAAAACCGTCTCAGCTACCTTCACTGACTGCTTGCCTTCAAGCAAAATCAGCACAAGGGGTTAATACTATTCCCTTTGCCTGGAGTATATAAAAGGCAACCTTTCTGTATTAAAGGAGCAGCAAACCTGGAAACAGAAGAAAAGAGGGATATGTGTTCCACCCCTGACATTTTGTATGTTTCAAAAGAACTCAAGACAGCAGGTGAAGGAGTAGGCAACTTTAAGCTGAAGGTCTTAGCAGCCCATCGTATTAGGAAACAGGTCAGAAAAATAAACCACATACACCCACAAACGCACCTATGTACACACCCAGACAGAGAGGGAAATTTCAAGAGTGTCTAGAGTTTAAAGCATAGAACATCAGACATGCCACCCAAGCTTGGGTCAAAAATCTCTGGCTCCACCACAGCTGGTGAAGGTGTAGAGGGAAGAGTGGGAGCCACTGTGGGGTGTCAGCAGTAGGAATTCAGCTCTCATTTTCAAAGTCACCAGGAGGCTCCATCCCTAGAGGCAAACTCTTGAAGGGAGGGGGCAGCTCACACCTGCTTCAGACAGAGCCACACTCAAAAGCAGGTACAAATGCCTGTGGTTATCTCTCAGACACACAGATGACGTAAAAGTTGTGACAAAGGGGTCTGTGAGGCCTGGAGACTGTGGCAGGGCTCTTCAACGAGAAAATGTGCACCGTAAAGCACTATACCAGGGGTCCCCGGACCAGTACTGTTAGGCACCAGGCCACACAGCAGGAGGTGAGCGGCGGGCCGAGCAAGCCAGTGAACTTTCATCTGCCGTTCCCCATCGCTCCGCATCACAGCCTGAACCATCCCCCATCTCCCCCCCCCACCCCCACCCCGTCTGTGGAAAAATTGTCTTCCACGAAACCGGTCCCTGGTGCCAAAAAGGCTGGGGACCGCTGCACTATACAAATGTTAGGATTTAGTGTTTAAGGAAATAAACATCAACATTACTTCAGTTGGAATGAGTAACCGTCATTCCCAGCCTCTGCGTAGCTAGTGCTGTTTGCCTCACTCCCACCCGCCTCACTGAAAATTAATCAGTTCATTTATTTATTCCTTTACTCGATTCATTCAATACATGCCGTTCAGCACCGAATACATGCAGATGCCCTCAAGAAATTCGCAGCCTGGTAAAAAATGTTCCAAAGGTACTCGTTACACCAAATGCATAGAAAAGGTCTGAAAAGAAACATGCCAGAAGTGGCTTCCTCTGGGGAGGGGAGCAGGATGGGGGTATTAACTGAATTCTTTACCAGTGAAAGACTCAACCGAAGCACCCAAGTGTACCTCTGATTTTTGAAAAATGACGCCTCTGTAAGCTACCTTTTCATATGCTACAAAACGAAAAAATTTTTTTGATCTTGGAATAAGCTGCTATTTCAGTTAGTCAGAAATTTCATGAAATGGACGTGACCGCTGCTGGCAGCTGTTCCCAGCTGAGTGAATTCACTCCTGAGTGAATGTCCCAACCTGCAGGTTGCAAGAGCACCAAACAACTTTTAATTATTTCCTACTTCACACTGTCCACTTGGAGGCCAAGCAAGTTCTGCTTCACGTGAGTGGAGCTCCTCGGGCTCATTTTAGTTCCATTTTCAACTTCCCCTTGACCCCAATCCCTCTCTGGCCCCAGGAGTTAAGAGGAACACACTGGAACTGTGTTCCAGCTAAATAAATTCTAGGCCTTAGAATGGCCGTGCATGCTGACAGCCATTTACCCTGTCCCTGGGCCCCCCAGTTCCTGCTGTCCTGCCCTTTCAGATGACCACAGAGTCTGTCAGCCCTCTCAGGTGGGCAAGGCCAGGGGGTGCTGACAAAGGTCCCTTAAGAGGGTGTCCCAGACCACCCAGCCATGCACGCTGGCTCACAGTGCCCACTCCCCACTAGAGGACATGGGGAAGAAGACTTCCTAAGCGTCCTCCGAGAAGTTTTAAACAAGCAGAAGCCACTTAAAAAATGAATGGTAGAATTAAAATATAATTCATTCGTTCTCAACGTATAGCCCCAAGGCCGCAGCATCAGCACGCCCTGGGAACTGGGTAGAAATACAAATTCTCAGGCCCTGCCCCACACCTACTGAATCAGAAACTGGGGGTGGGGCGCAGCAAACTCCGTCTCATCAAGCCCTCCAGGGGTGTCTGGTGCAGGCTGAAGCGTGAGCAGCACTAATATAATTATCTGAAGCTGCGATGAGAAATGACTGGTTCCCTTTACATGAACATTATAGAAACTGCTCAGTTTGAGTGCCTGCCTCAGAGAGTGCGTGTGAGTGGTCACCGCCTCAGACACTTAATTCTACAGATGAGCTAAGTTACTTGAGGAGGTGAGAATAAGGGTTATATCAGTCTGCTAGGGCTGCCGTTACAAAATGGCACCAGGGACTGGGTGGCTTAAACAACAGACACTTTCTCTCTGATCTAGAGGTTGGAAGTCCAAGATCAAGGTGTCGGCAGATCTGGTTTCTCCTGAGGCCTCTCTCCTTGGCTGGCAGGTAGCCGCCCTCTGGCTGCCCCTGCAGAATGGTCACCCCTCCATACATGCACGCCCCTGGCATCTCGCTATGCATCCTCATGGCCTCATCTTATATAAGGGCACCATATTGGATTAGGGCCCACCCTAACAGCCTCATTTTAACTTAACCACCTCTTTAAACCCAATCTCCAAATACAGTAACATTCTGAGGTACTAGAGGTTACGAATTCAATGTATAAATTTGGGGGGATACATTTCAGCCAGAACAAGAGTCTTCTCAAAATGGACTGTTCTATCAGTTTTCACCAGGCCTGTCTGAAACACTTTCCCGGGGCGTGTGGGACCAAGGAGAGGATGACTGGATTCTCTTTCCTTCTCCTTGGCTCCCTCATTCCCTCACAGCGCTTCAGGCCTGTCCACTACAGGCCCAAAGACCCCTGGGAAGGACAGCCATGCCACTGGCTGAGAAGCAGACAGGAAGAGGAGGAAACGGAGGGGGAACGGGAAAGAAGAAGGGAGAAGGAGAGACTGAAGAAAAGAAAGGAGAAGGACAAAGGGTGAAAGCGTTAATGAGCTCAGTAGGGAGAGGCCTACCTGCCTTTGTTTCCAGAATCAGAGATCCTAACGCCACCCAACTTGGAAGGCCAACCAGGGAGCCAGACCAAAGCTATATCACTTATGAGCTGGGTGGTCTTGGTTCAGCCATTTACACCCTTGATACCTCTACTCATTCACTTGTTGTCGGGTTCATTCATTTGTTTGTTCACTAGTTTGTTCGTTCGTCCATCCTACAGAATAAGAATAGGCTTTAGACACTGTCCTAGGTATTATTTCCTTGTTGGTCAAATGGGAGTAATAATCCCAACTTGCAGAGTTGTTAGGAGGATATGAGACAAACACCTAGCGGAGTGTCTAACCTTTTCGTGACTGGCGTGTGACTCTCACCTCACGTGAATGTAAGCCCTTGAGGATAGGGATGTGGTGTGTGTGTGTTCCCGTCTGTCTCCCAGCACCTGGAGAGGGACTGGTCCTCAACGGATACTTGAGGAAGGAAAGAAACTTGGGATGAGGGGGGAGAGAAGAAAGTGAGGCAAGCATGGCGCACTGAGGGCTCACTACCATTGCTGCTACCTCTTGGGATGGCCCACATCCTGGCGAGTCCTGAGGACCGAGTCACGTTAGCACCAGATCTTGGAACCTCGTCAGCTGTAGACCAGTCCACAAAACAACTGAATTTGTCACCAGTGAAGCCCATTAACAATTCCCGGGAAATAAAAATAGAATCTGGGTAATAAAATAAAGTCTGACCTTTTTTCTTTTCCTTTGCGCTTGTCTAGTTTCATTCGAAGCGCACCCGGCTCTTCAGACCAGAGTTCCTGGCGTGAAACGGCGGCGCCCAACACCTCAGCTCGGCAGGCCGTGCGCGCGACCGCTACGCTCGACACTGCAATTCAAGATGGCGGCAGGGGCGGGCGGCGTGCAGAGACGCTGCGCCCCGCACGGCGATCTGGGATCTGCCGCCCTGAGCGCGCAGCTGCGTGAGAACTCCGCCCCCTCCCTCCCCCCACCCCGCTGACACAGATGAGAACCCTACTCAGCAGCCCACAGCCTGTGGGAAGAGCGTGGGCTCTAGAACTCTAGCTCACACCTCTCTGTCCTCCGATCAAAGGAGAAAGCTTTCCGTTGCTTCTGAACCAAACTTGGTCTCATTCTATTGGCTCAGACGACACTGAGCTGGAGAATCCTTGTTGGGGACTGACTCCGGTGGGTCCATAGCAAAATTTCTCTTTGACGCTCTTCCAGCTTCACCCCCCTTTCCTATACCCCTTACTCCTGATGCTTACAGGCTGCTGGGGCCCCTCGCCCTGAGGGAAAACGGGAGAGGGTGAGGTCAGAGCTCTGAACTCTCCCACACTATCCCCCTTGCACTTGGCAAGGCTCGTCTCCCTCCTGGTAATTCCATACATCTGGCCTGTGGAATGAGCTGAAGAACAAATTCTCACCGTGGTGTAAGAAACATGGTAGGATGGTGTGTTACCCCTCCCAAGGGTCCTTGCCCTGCCGCCGGGCCTGTGCTTTAAGCCACAGACAATCATTACAGAAAGTTAGCCCTGGGAGGGATCTTACAGACCAGACCAGCCCTTCATCTCCGATGGCCAATTGCAGCCCCACAAAAACATGAAAACTAATACTGAGCCCCTGAACAGAATGTCTCTTTGTGACTCCCTGAACCCCAATTTCTGAATAAGCCAGGCTGTTGGTGCTGACATATATTTTTGGCTTGGCAGAAACAAGTGAAGAAATTCTCCGTTCCATCTCGTTGCCTTCTCAGTGCCCTCAGACACTGCCAGGTATTGTCCTGTTATCACCTCTAATTTGACAAGAAGTAATTTCCTGATAACGTGGCTCTCCCGAGAAACCAGTCCCACGACCAGAGCCATCAGGCTGGACCTCCGTGACACCAGCCCACCCAAGACCTTAAACCCCAACTCCCCTCCTCTCACACATTCTTCCTTTGGACCGTAAGAGAAACAGAGTTTGCCTTCCTTCTTCTTGGGGCATAAATTGCCATAATGGGGAGACAGCCCCTTCCAAAGCTGTTTTTATCATTAAAAATTTGAGAGCCTGTGTTTCCTGCGTCTTAGCAAAGGAGGTGGGGAGTTAAAAGGCAGGTCCTGGCCTTCTCTGTCCTGGGCCCCAGGCTAAAGGGAGAGCTGTCCCAGCACAGCGGGAGCCACGCGTAGGCCTGTCCCTGCAACATGCATCCCCAGCACAGAAGCTAAACACAGAGCCGAGACAGGAAGAGTCTCTGCTTCATTTCCACAAACTCAGCAGCAGCAGAAGTGGACTAACGCTGAGGTGAATGAACGCCTTACTTCAGGGTTCTGGGTAGGGTCCTAGCAATGCATTCATACATCATGTTTTTGTAAACTGTGTAGATATTTTATAACCTCAGTCAGTGAAGACTTTCCCTTCTGCCATCCCCTCCAACATACTCCTGTAGAGTGATGGAGACATTCTGGGCATCAGTTAAGGAGAAACAGAGTAAGGAATACGGGTTTCATGGGACATTTTATGTGGTCCACAGTTATTTCCATGTCTTGTTAGATTATTGCTAGCCACCCTGAGGAGGGGCTTCCAGGAAATCTTCCGCTGCCCACTGGGCATTCTCCTCTGCCCTCCTGACACAAATGTGCAAGGCCAGGGGCTGTGCAGCAATGCGAGCACATACTGGAAGAGTCAGGTAGTGAAGGAGAATCAAGGTCTGGAATGTATGAAGCCAGAGGCAAGTCTCTGGAAAATTCATCCACTTCTTACAGCTCACATATGAAAGAAACTTGATAGCAGTTTTCAAACATCTGACAACAAGCCTAAACATTTACATGGCATTGCCAATGAAAAGTTGTGAAGCGGGAAGAAACTTTGCTAAAATATAATAAGAAAAAATAGGCCAGGTTTGATCAGCCAAGTCTGACGAAAGATGAAGTATCTTTCTCTTCTCTCCATTAAAAATATACTACACTGAGAGTTAAATAATTGTAAGAATCAGGGACAAATAATTATAAGCCTTTATTTTATTAACCCTGAAAAACTACAAGTAATGACTTTCTCTATTCAGCTAACAACTTGGCTTATGGTTTATTTCTGAAGGAGAGATCATAAAGAAGATTGTTTAATGACTGTAAATCAATGTTCAAGAGAATTCACTTACTCATTCAACAAACATTCACACACCACCTACTATGTTCCGCTGTATTCAATACAATTTTACAATAGTGAAAAAGAAAAAAAAAACCTACAAAATCATTGTCATATGAAGAGGTGATCAAAGAGTATACAAGGAAAAGATAAATAAATAAATGAAGGGAATAAAGCATTATAAGGGTGTTTCAAAGAGTTAATTAAAATAGCATATTGTTGGGCTTCCCTGGTGGTGCAGTGGTTAAGAATCCACCTGCCAATGCAGGGGACATGGGTTCGATCCCTGGTCCGGGAAGATCTCACATGCTGTGGAGCAACTAAGCCTGCACGCCACGACTACTGAGCCTGCACTCTAGAGCCTGCGAGCCACAACTACTGAGCCTGCGTGATACAGCTACTGAAGCCCACGCACCTAGAGCCCATGCTCTGCAGCTAGAGAAACCACCACAATAAGTAACCCCCACTCGCCGCAACTAGAGAAAGCCCACACACAGCAGTGAAGACCCAATGCAGCCAAAAATAAATAAATTTTAAAAACTAATTTTTTTAAAAAAGTTTAAAAAATAAATAAATAAAATAGCATATTGTTTGAATTTTATGTTTGTGTTATATTTGATTTGTTTGTGTTTTCTCATTATAAATAAATACTTTATACCTAACTTTGTAATGTGTGTTTGTTTTTAAGAGGACCTCCAAAACTATGTAAGCTTCATGCCCCAGATAACCTGGATGGAGCCCTGGCAGGGAGTCACTAAGGAAACAATTTGAACCCATTAAAAAGAAGTCAACCATGTAAGGACAACAATGACATTCTCCCTGTGGGAACCCCAAACAGCTATGCCATATAAATAAGGCAACTGAGCACAGAGAGGCTTTGGTTTCATAAGGAATAGAGAGTTACATGGTTAAAGGAAATGTTCTCACTTGGGGGTAGATGATGCACATTAACTTGTGTGTTGGTACAATGTGAGTTGATACAATGTGAGTTGTGAGTTGGTAGTTGGGACTTCAAAAGGAAGGCAAGCCCTAGTGTCAAGTGAACTCTGCCCCTGGTTCTGGAAGATTGGAGCTGGGGTGTCCCTGATGGGAACAGGGAATTGTGTGCCCCTGCAAGGATGCATCAGAGAACTGGGGCTTCCTCTGACCTCACTCAGAGGAGGGGAAGACTTACATCTCTGGGATGAATCTCCTGCCCACTAGTCTGAGCCTTATAATGGTTATGAGTGCTTTTAATCTCCTGAGTCTACCTTGAGAGCTCATTGTTCTTGACTTTGGTTTTTTCCCTTTCTTTTCAAGTTATTTTATGTTTGGAGAAATGAAACATCAACAAAAAATCAACATGCTTCTGTAGGATGGAGGGTGGCTAGAGCCCAGGCTTGTGCTGGATGAGGACTGGGACTTTCACGGGGCCCTGAGGAAGGTTCAACGTGACAAATGTAACCAGTGCAACTATCATCCAAACCCAAGAAGCCTGACTTCCGACTCTGCACCAGGGAGTGTGTGTTCCTAACAGCCTTCCATATGCATCACTTCTGGTACATATTTTCTGTGGAAGAGAATGCTAGGTGTATGCCATTATTCATTCTTGCCATCTTATAAAAGAATAGAATTTTAGGCAGTTCCCGCTGTATGCCCAGCCTCCCTTGCAGCTAGGCACAGCCATGTGGCTAAGTGCTGATCACAGTCACGTAAGATGAAATAATGGGAACAACTTCCAGATGGTGCCCTCGAAGGGAAGGAGACTGCTTTCCCCTTCCCCTTCTCTCCTTCCCAAAGCTGGAATGCAGACCTGGTCATTGGTGTTACAGCAGCTTACACCACAAGACGGAAGCTGAGTTTTGAGGGTGGCAGCGCGCTGAGATGAAAGGAGCCTGGTGTCCACCACCACGGAGCCACCCCACAGCCCTGGACTGTGATGTAAGAGAAATAAACTTCTAGCTTGTTTTGTCCACGCTTGTTCCAGCCTTTGCTGCAACACCCAAACTTGCATCCTAGTATTCTTTCCACCAGGCAGTGTAGTACAACTGGTTAGAGCCAGCCTCTGGAGTTAGACAGATCTGGGTTCAAATCCTGGCTCCATCACAAAGGATGGCTCTGGTTCTTTTCTGGTACTTGCTATTCATCTTCTTTGACAGCCACTTTGTAGACCTTCCTAAGGGACAATTATTCATACGCCATATATACTCAGCACAGTATGGGCTTGATGGTTGAGCCCAAAGACTCATACTGTCGGGCTCAAATCCTAGATCCATATGTTCCAACTATATTACCTTGAGAAGGTTACTTAACCTTTCTGTGCCTCAATTTCCCCACATGTAAATGAGGATACTAATAGTGCCTCTCTCATAGGATTTGGTGAGAGGTAAGAGAGATGACAGCTACCCACTATGAATGCAGAGCAGACCCAGCTTCCTAAGACTTAAAGATCCCTGGCACAGGACCTGGTATATGATAAGCATTCAATAAATGTTAGCTGTTGCTGCTGCTTATTATTGTTTTTATTATTCCCAGGCTGAGCACAGAGCTTGGTGCATAAGAGGTAAATGCTTTCAATAGGATGAATGAATGACGATCTAAACCATATTCTGTGGAGTGGAATAAGTCACAAAATAAACCAAATACCAAGGTGAGGTGTTTTGCCCCAGATTGATCACTGCCCATCGGTGTCTGTCAGAGAATGCTGCTCCTCAGTCTGCAAACCCTCACAAGAGTCCCTCAAGCTTGAAATGAAGGGTTTCAGTGTTGTTTACGCTAAATCAAAGCTTAGACTATGGCTCCTCATGGACCTCGTCGATAGTGGGGATCTCATACAGCCCTGGGGGATTGTCCACAAAACGCAGATGTCCAGGCCACTTTTACTCTGGGTATTGACCCCTGCTATTTGGTGCAACCATAAGAATCTGTGATTGTTATTCAAAAAAGGTGAGTGTAATTCTCACCAGTGATGAAGTTGCAGTAAACTATCTCAATCCAGGCGTTCATTAGGAGCTGACCCTGGATGGGGCATCACTTCTGGTACAGGCCTGCTTGGGCACCAGAAGCTGACTCCACAGAGTTCCTCCTCCGACAGACAACACCACTGTTTCTAAAGAAACAGGGACTGACTTGAACGAGGCAGTTGGCCTGGACTCCACAAGGCCTGAAGGTCTCTGCTCGGAGAGCTGGAGTCGACCAGAGGCAGAGCACAGAATCAGACCCCTGGGTTTGCCGTTCACATTCTGGATCCATTACTAGTTATATGGTCACATTTCTCTCTCTGAAACTTGATTTTCTCATCTGTCAAATGGATATAATAATGGTATCTACCTCACTGGTGCTTGGAAGAAATAAATTAAACAATGTGAAAAGCGTATAACAATGCCTGGCACATAGTAAGGCCACAATAAATGTTTACTATTATTCTTGCTGTTTTTAGTTTTTGGCTGGGGCGCACAGCCGGATGCAATGGTCTGTGGGTTGTGGTATGGTTTGCCCTCCATCCTGCTTCTGTGCCTGACCCAGGCCATCCCTCCAGCCCAATGACTCTGCTGGCTCCATCCTGATCACCAGACAGTGGCCCCACTGGACCAGCTGTCACTGGGAACACATCCCCAAATCTCACGTCCTGCCTCAAGTACGCCCCACTGTGGTTTTAAGTTAAAAGCAAATGGAAAAGAGATATTTCAAAGCATTTTATAAATTACACTTGAAGTAACAATCCAGTTGGGCCCAGCCTGGTCAGCACTGTTTTTCTCTTTTCTCCTCGATTCTTTCCCCTCAGAGACCTGAGGGCAGATTGTTCTGGAGGAGAGGACTTTGCCAGGTGACCCCTCTATTACAGTGAGGGCAGGTTGGTGCCGGGGGCCCCCGGGGGCACTGCCAGGCGCTAGCTCATCCATGCAGGCTGCCAGCTTTTCTAAAGTTCTTTATCAGTGTTTAACCCAGAGGTCCGTCCAGGAACAGTATTCCTCCTCTTAGCCGGCCAACAGGATTGTATAAGGCAGGGAAATACTGCCACCTGTTGGTCATCCAGAATCCCTGTTTGAGCACAAACATTTCCCTGTACACCCACTTTGTAAATACTACTCTAGCCTTTTACTCGTGCTAGATACGTAGAAAATTCAATATCTTATGTTTCTGCCCAATGTGTCCATTTTACACAAATAGACCTAAAAATTAGTAAATAGACTTAAAAATGGCCTGTCAACACCAGCTCCCTATTCTCAAAATCACCTCTGCATAACCAGGTGTCCATTTCATATACAGTCGTCTACAGTTGGGCTCCAACACCGCCTGTATCCACGGGTTCTGCATCCCACAGCAGGCAGACTGTGAGGGACTGGTGCAACTGCAGTATCCTCTGGGGGTCCTGGAACCAACCCTCAGCAGACACCAAGGGATGACAGTGCACTTAGGAAAGTTTTGTAGGATCAGAGGAATAAGGGAGTCTAGAAGTTCAAGTTCGGAATTCTGGGCTCTGTCCTTGCCTGGCCATTGATTAGCTGTGGGACTGGGCGAGTGCCTTCCCCTCACAGGTGCTCTGGTGGGTGAGGCAAACAGGGACTTCCAGCTCTAATACTATATGGTTCTGGGTACCTAATAACATGTAATGGGAAGGCACTGAAAGTGAATTTTCTGAACTAAGCATAACATCAAAAATTATATTGCAAAACTTCTATTTTAAAAACATGAATAGAAAGAGTTCTCTTTAAGGCCTTCCCCAGTGGGTCATTACCACCCTGCAACAATTAATTGGGCCTGCAGAAAAGAGGTGCCTCCAAGCAAGAGAATGACTGTGGAAACGGTTGTGCGTCCATTCTCCCCGCGTTTGTCTGAATGGTTCCCCTCTCGACCTTTCAAACAGAGAGTGGGGTGTGCTCAAACCACCCTTGGCTGCTTCCGCCACTAGGAGCACAGATCCCCCAAAGAGCACAGCAACTGGGGCTTCCCCACATGGGGAACCCTTGGGGTCATCAGCCAGAGACTGGCAGTAAGGGATCCCTCCTTACTGCCCAGGACACCTGTGTACAGGGCCCTGGAGCTTTGAGGGTTTGTGGCACAAATTAGGACTTTTTCTCACACCCGGTAAACACAAGACATTGCAGGTTGGACAGTCAGCCTCAGAAATGGAAGAACAAAGGGGGTTCAGAGGTACATGTACAGTCCTGATTTGTCACATCTTCGAATAAAAATTTGTTACACATTTGCTAAAATTAAAAAATCAATTATAAATTACAGTAATAAAAAAGAACCTTATCCTGTAAAATTTTCAAAATACTACTACGCTCGTTAAACACATCTGTTAGTTTTTAAATGTGCTTACTTATTTCACCTAATTCATCCTCAGATGTCCTGTCTCAGAATTGGGCTTGGGTTAGTCTATGCCTCAGACTCCAGTGTTTCCAATCATTAGAATAACTTGTCAGCCACACCTGCCAACAGCAAATCTCTTTCCTCAGTTAAGCCCCACCCAGTGATGACTTGAGAATTTGAGGCATAATCTCCCCAAATGAGAGTCTCTTCTTCACAGTTTCCACCTTGTCTCTCTAAGTCCCTGTTAAGTAACTTTTGTAGCCCTCAAAGCAGTGGTAGGCTGGTAAATGTTGAATAGCCACGCCACCCACCCACTGGGGCCAGGAAGCCCTGATCTGTGGTGTTTGCCGATTTCCATGGTGTAAATGCTCCTGCTGTGGCCAGTTTCAAGCGACTGTGATGTGACTGAGCACAGAGTTGAGAAGAAAAATGCACAACTGGCAAGCGCCAGCCCCATCCCACCCCGACCCAGCACATCTCTGCAAAGTGAACTCACGTTCAGAACTGATGATTTCTGAAAGACACACTTTCCCTACATGTTTGTATACAGAGCAGAAAATAGTATCTCTCAAATAAAACATTATTTTGCTAATCTGCAAAAACGTCGATACACATTTGTTTTTTTCACACACATACCCCTGAGAAAGCCTTGGGAGAGTCTCCCCAGTTCTTGCCGATGCAGAAAACAACAGTGTAGGAGGAAAGGGAGTCGCATATTTCATGACTGCAAAATCAGGAAAGTGAGAGAAAAGTCTGGGAAGGATGACCAGGCACAAGGAAATAGGATATGCGAGATTACGGTTGAAAGAGGAGCTGGGTAGCAGTCCATCTCAAAATGAAATCTCTGGTCGGGGCCGAGCCCTCGCGGAGAAGCAAGCTGAATGCCGGATGCATGAATAGCAGCCCAACCCGTGGTCCCCGTGAGTCCCCCTCAGCACCCATCAAACCTTAGTGTGACTTGAGAGAGCTCCCACTTCAGGGAAATGAGATATGAAGCAGGGTCCCAGGGAACCCGCGAAAAGAAGAACATCAACCTCATTCACACCCGGCTAAGGGGTCAGCACAGCCGACGGTGTACTGGGCTCGTCTTCACATGCTCTTAAAGCTTAGTGGGAGACGACCAGCCCCAGAAAAAGTGGTGAGGAAGGAAACATGTGTTTTCCTTCTTCCACCCTAATCCTCTCTCTTCCTCTCCCCGTTTGTCTGGCAGCTGGCTGCCTTCCAGCGAATCCGCACACGCAAGAGGATTGGCCAGTCTGCTTCAACTAAGAATTCCCTTCGAAAAGCAATTTGCATTTTATTAATGGATCCAGGGAGACAGAAGAGCCTTCAAGAAATCAGCAGTCAGTGCAGGCGGGTCAGGGCGCAGGCTGCTCTGTCTTCCCGGGAGGCCGGGGCTTGGTCCCAAACAGGAGTCTTAAGGGAGCAAGGCTGAGGTGATTAAAACAGAAGTCAAACACACTGGTGTTCATATAAATGGTGAGCACCTTCTGCGGAGGACTAAATGACAGTAAACGAGTTTACATTTTAGCATGAACTATATAATGGATATAAGAAAAAAAAAAAAAACTACAGATGACAGTCAGTATTTTAGATGATTTACCACATCAGTCGTTGACTTAGTGATTTTCCTTTCTTTCCCTCTTAGACGCTGTATATTTTTTTAGATTTATTTTTTAAGCTAAACTGATTAACATATAATTTTGCTTTTAGAATTATCCTTTAAACTTCATTACATGAGATATCCTGAGGCATCGTGGGAATAATTTGGAAGTGATGGTGTTTTTTTTTTTAATCTTCGCACAAAGCAAATTAATCAAACTTAACATGATTAAGCAGAAACTTCTCCAGCAATGTGTCTATTAAAATGACCTCTAACCAGGTGATTATGAGTCCTACATACTTTCTATTTGCTTATTTGTTCATTTGTTTTTAAAAGTTTATTCCTTTTTCCTCATATCTCACACTCATTCTCCCATCATGTTCACATAAGCAGACATTCCAATATTTTTCATGTATGTATTTTTGCATATCTGTATTCCTATAAATTTTATGTTGTTGTTTTGTATACTTGGACTTTTATTTGAGTGATATTGTGTTCTGTACCACACTCTCTTTGTTACTTTTTTCACTGAGCATTGTGATTTCGATATTCATCCAACTTGCTCTCTCATAGTGACTTGGATGAGTACTGCTGCAAAGAAACCCAGGCAGTGCCCCATCACATTTTACCTCTGCTCTCCTTGTAAGGGACACTGGGTTCATTTCCAACACCTGGCCACCACAAACAATACTGTAATGAGCAATCTCCTCATGGACCAGGTGAGAGTTTCTTTGAGATAAACACCCAGGAGAGAATTGTTGAGTCATAGGGGATGCATATACTAAATTTTTCTAAGTAGGACCAGAAACCTTCTTTGTGTTCTTTCCAGAAAGAATGAACCAGTCATTCCTTCTGTTGAGTGATGAATAAGGTTTCCTACATTCTTACAAATATCTGGCATTATCCAACTTCATATTTTTGCCGGGCTAATTAGTATAAATTAATATCTCATTGTTGTTTTCATTTGCATTGTCTGATTACTAATTATTTGAAGCTTCACTTCCTATACATTGCCCAGTGTTATATGATTAGCTTCTGGGCTGGCTATAAATGTCCTATTCCTATCCTTTTCCCATTTTTCTACTGGGGCTTCTTTTTTTTTTTTTTTTTTTTTGCAAAAGGTTCTCGTATGGTCTAAATATTAATCCCAGGTTTAGCTTAAACTTTGAAAATGTTTCCTCTTGTCCTACCTTTTCTCCATTAACTTTGTTTTTCACTGAAAAATAACATTTAATTTTTAGTTAATCCAATTCATTTATTTGTTGTTTGTTTGTTATTTTTGCAATGTGATTTGTGCTTTTAAAGATGCGCTTAAAAAGTCTTTCCCTGCTTCTGGGTCACAAAGATAACTCCTGTATTATCTTGGATTAACCTTATACTTTTATCATTCATATTTTCATTTTTAGTTTATCTCTAGTCCACCAGTGATATGGCATTGTGTAGGATCCAGTTTTATTCTTCTCTATAAAGTGAACCAGATCTCCAAACATGTTTTTACTGAACAGTCTGTCCTTTGCCTAGGATTGTCACCTCTATCCTGTAGTTTCCCCATATACTTGGATTTGTCCCTGAGCTCTCCATTCCGTTCCATTGATCTATTTGTCTGTTCTTACTCCAAAACTAAACTTAGAAAAATAATAATTTGGTTTTGTAGTGTGTCAGTATCTAGTAGGATTAGCCCCCCCTCCTTATCTTTACTCTTCTTTTTTAAGACTGATTAGCCATGCATTTTTATTTCTTCATATAAATGTTAAAGTTAACCAAATTCCTCAAAAAAATTCAGCTGGAATGTTGATTGAAATCACATTTGATTTATAGCTTACTTTGAGGAATAACTGACATCTTTATAATACCACATCACAGCATTCAAGAGCATGGACTATCTCTCCATTTACTGACATATTCTATGGTGTTTATAACAGTTTAAATGTGTTCTCCATAGAGTTATCATGTAGTCTTGGTCAAGTGAATTCCTGGATACTTTATGGTTTTTTGTTTCTATTATGAGTGGTATCTTAATTCTAATTATATAGTGTAAGAGATGCCGTTTTTACAGCTTGATCTTTATTCAGTAATACTGCTAAATTTTTATCACTGCTAACAATTTATAATTCCTGTTTATTTTTCTAGAAAGATGACTATATCTATTGAAAATAATGAAAGTTTCAACTCTTCCCTTTCAGTCTTTAAAGAACATATATTTTTTTCCCCAATAGGTTGTGCAGGAGCATGAGTCCTGTGTAAGATAGTATTAAGTGGTATTAATACTAATAGTAGTAGTAGTCATCGTTGTCATCATCTTCGTCTTTTATTAGTATGTAAGGGATATTGTTTTGATCCCTATCTGAAAGGAACTGCATCTAAAGTTTCACCATTATGTATAAGTATGTATTTACTGTATGTAAGATTTGGGTTTATAAGCTTTATCAATTCAAGGACGTTTCCTTCTACTCGTAGCTTGATAAGAGTTTTTATCATAAATAGGTATTGATCCTTTTCAAAAGCTTTTTCTGCAAAGATTGAGGTAATTAAATAATTTTCCTTTATATGTGTGGAATGTGGGGAATTACACTGATTGATTTTCTGTTGTTGAGCCATCATTTTATTCCCGGGATAAACCTCACTTGATTTTGATGTATAATTTTTAAAATAAACTGATGTATTCAGTGAATATTTTACTCTCTGCTTATGTATCTATGTTCATCGTGAAATGAGTCTATAATTTTCTTTCTCTTCTGTCTTTGCAATCAAGAGTATACTAAATTCATAAAATGAATGAGGCAGCTTTCATTTTTCCTATTTTGTGTTACAACTTGTATAAGATAGGAATATCTGTTCCTTGAAAGTTTGGTGAAATTCACCTATGAGACTGTATGAGCCTGGGATTTTTTGGAAGGTATGTCTTTGACGATCTTTTCAATTTGTTTATACTTGTTGATCTAGTTCAAGCTCTCTGTTTTTTCCTGCACCGTTTTAACATTTCATATTTTTCTATGAATTCATTTCTTTCACCTAGGCCTTCAAATTTAGTGGCAGATATGTGTCCATGTGCTCTTCCAATCTTTCTGTTATAGTTATTTCCCTCTTTTTAATTCTGTATTTTTAAATTTATGTCTTCTCTTTTTTTATTTTTCACCTTTCAGTCTTGCGAGAGATCTGTCTTGTTGGTACTTGAAAAAAAATTTGTTGATCCTGTCAATCGTTTTTTGTTGTTCACTATTTTACTGAATTCTGCCCTTATAATTATTTCCTTCTTTCTTGTTTGCTTTATTGCTGCTTTCCAAATTCTCTTATTGATTGTTCACTTCATTTATTATTAATATTCCTTGTTTCCTGACAAATACATTTGAAGCTGTAAACATTCCTGAAATTTTCAGTTGAATCCCACAATTTTAACATGTAGTGTTCACTGTAGGCCTGGTATTTCTTAAAATTTCTTTATTATTTTCTCTGTAACACAAAGGTTGTTTAGTAGTATGTTATTTTGTTTCCTAACAAAAGGAATTATTTTGTTCTATTTATTTGTTTTCTTGTTAGTGTCAATGTATTCATTATTAATTTGTTGCCTAAAACATAATCTATTTTTGTAAATGTTCCATGTGTGCTTGAAATCTTTAATTTTATTGTTAGGTCTTTGATCACTGCTTTTTCTTTCTTTTCCTTTTTTTTGGGGGGGGCGTGTCTACTTGATCAGTTTTTCTCCAGTTACCATTGTAGATCATCTATTTTTCTCTGCCATTCTTTTTTTTTTTAATTTTATTTATTTATTTATTCATTTATTTATTTATTTATTTATTTATGGCTGTGTTGGGTCTTCGTTTCTGTGCGAGGGCTTTCTCCAGTTGCAGCAAGCGGGGGCCACTCTTCAGCGCGGTGCGTGGGCCTCTCACTACCGCGGCCTCTCTTGTTGAGGAGCACAGGCTCCAGACGCGCAGGCTCAGTAATTGTGGCTCACGGGCCTCGTTGCTCCGCGGCATATGGGATCTTCCCAGACCGGGGCTCGAACCCGTGTCCCCTGCATTGGCAGGCAGATTCTCAACCACTGCACCACCAGGGAAGCCCCTCTGCCATTCTTTGAAGCTTTTTTATTAGGTATATATATGCTCATAATGGACATATCTTTTTTTGTTGTTATTCCTTTGATACATATATCAACATACTGTCTATCATCTATCCTCTGTGATATTTTTTGCCTTAAATTCTTATTTTGTAAGATATTAATATTGCTACTCTAATTTTCTTTTCACTCATAATTACCTGGTGTATATTTTTTATCTGCTTTCATTGTCAACTTTCTGTATTTTGTCATAAGTTTTGTAGACAACATACTGTTGTGTCATATTTTGTTTGTTTTTTAATCCACTCTGAGAGTCTCTGCCTTTGGTGAGTTTAACTTTTTGCTGCTCTAGTTCCACTATCTCATTTAGTTATTTATTTCTTTTTTATAATCACCATGCTGTACATTACATCCCCAGGATTTATTTATCTTATAGCTGGAAGTTTGTACCTTTGACCATCTTTACTCATTTAACCTGCCTCTGGCAATCACCAACCTGTTCTCTGTACCTATGAGTTCGTTTTTCTTTAGATTCCACATATAAACGAGATCATACAGTATTTGTCCTTCTCTGACTTATTTACTTAGCACAATGCCCTCAAGGTTCATCCATGTTGTCGACTATTTTCTGTTTGCTTGACTCTCTTTCCTCTGTTCCTCAGTTCCACTGCATATATGAAGTTTTCCCAAATGCACTGCTGTTTATATATCCCTGCCTTACTTTACCATAATCTCATGTCCTCTTGGGCTCCCTCCCACTCTGCTCCCTACATCATGCTGATAGAACTTTAGTTCTGGGTTTTATGTGAGAGGGTTTTTTTTCCTTCTGACACCAAATACGTGGAGTCTTTTTCAAAACTACTTCTCCAACTCCCCAACACCACCGAGATGTCCTATAGTTCAATTCTGACACTAACTACCCAGAGTTAGTCAGATTCCACAGGTTTAAGGACTTAGCCCTGGAAACTGCCCTCACTTCAGATGCTAGTTACAGGTCTCAGGTTCCCAGTTTACTCATGCTTCTGTCCAATTTGGCTACAAAGTCAGAGGTTTTCACAACCCTCATCCCAGGCTTGATAATTTGCTAAAATGACTCAGAATTCAGGAAAATACTATACTTACTATTACAGTTTATTATAAAGGTTATAAATAAACAGTCAGATGAAGAGGTATGCAGGACAAGGTCCAAAAGGGTCCTGAGCACAGGAGCCTCTGTCCCTGTGGAGTTGGAGTGCACCACCCTCCCAGCATGTGGATGTGTTCACCAGTTTGGACGTTTCCCAGACCCCATCATTTAGGGGTTTTCAAGGAGGTTTCATTACATAGGCACAATTGATGAAGCCATTGGCCACTGGTGATTAACTCAATCTTCAGCCCCTCTTCCCTCTTGGAGGTTGGGGAATAAGGTTGAAAGTTCCAAGCTTCTAATCAAGGCTTTTTCTTTCTGGCCACCATTCCCCATCCAGAAGCTATCTAGGGGCCTGACAGACATTGCCTTATTAGTCAAAAGATGCTCTGTCACCTTATCACTCAGGAAATTCCAAGGGTTTTAGGAGCTCTGTGCCAGGAACTAGGGACAAAAACCAAATATCTTTCTTATACCACATTATGTAAATCTATTTCTTTCAACCTTAGCTTTTAAGACAACGATAAGCTTTACCAAGATATTTGATCACTCTTACTTCCTATAAATCTTGCTCCATCATTTGGATTTATTTCTTATTTAAATACTTCTTCCAAAAGTGTTTTTAATATGGGTCTTTTTTGTGGCAAAACTTCTAATGCTTTCTATGCCTGAGGATATTGTTATTATGTCCTTACATTTGATTAGCAAATTGTCTGGATATAGTAGTTTAATACCAGAAAATGTATCTTTATTTCTTCAAATATTGCCTTTTCTTGTTTTTATTTACCTCTCTTTCTAGGACTCTATTTGTGTGGATGTAGACGTTTCTCTTTCTTCCATTTCTCTAAGCTTTATTTATTTTAAATATGTATTTTCTTCTCCTCTTACCCTTTTCTGTTGCATTCTGGGAGAATATCTCAATCTGATCTTTCAACTCACTAATTATTCTTTAGCTGTATCAATCCTACTAGTTATCCCTTCTATGGTGTTCTTTATTTTATTGCCTACTTTTTCCATACCTAGTATTTCTACTTGGTTCTTTTCGGTTGACTCTTTATTCTTATTAGTATCTCCCCTATTTCTTTAGGTGTACTTATAGTGCTTATTTTAAATTCTTGGTCCATCTGTTCAAATACTTCTGCCTGATGGCATATGTTGTGCAGCTTATTTATTTTTTTGGTAGTTGTATTTCTCCGGTCATTTTGGCCTGTGAGCTTGTGTTACTCCCCTCTCCTCATTTTACCTGTTAATATTTCCTCTACTTTATTTTGTAATACATATTGGGAAAGAGCCAAAGACATTAAATCAGGCCAGTACCAGTGAATATGGGGAGAAAGGAGGGAATGGAGTTCTGGGATGAAGAGTCCCAGGCACTGTGGAACCACTACTGATTCCTCTGGGCTGTTGGCTTTCCGTCAGTCACCTCCTCCGGTCAAGATTTCATCTTTAAGTCTTTAGGATAAGGCAGGATTGGGAGGAGGTAGTCCCCTAACATGCTGTCCACCATCCCTTGGGGTGTGGAGAGGAAGAGGTGAGGAATGACTCTAAGAGGTTAGCTGTTCAGTCCACATCTGTTTCCATCACTCTTCCCTCAGCAGGGCTGTTGTGCTGCCATGAATTGGCCCTGCAAATACCTGCACCAATAGTCCAGGCTACGAGCACAGACATGAAGGTCATGATTGTCATAAAGCTACTCCAGGGAGATGCAAGGACGGCCTTTTAAAGGCTTTTGTCCAACTGGTCTCTTCACTGCTGCCTCCGGGTCCTGCCACCCCAGGCTGCAGTACCCCCTCCATATATAAGAGTTTAAGACAACATTCCCAGCAGCTTATTGACGGTTTTGTTTGTTTCTTTGGTTGTTTTTGTTTGTTTTCCCAAATGCACATTTCCCTCTTGCTTCAGTGTTAGCAAGCAGCCTGATCTAGTTTGCCGTCTTGCTAGGAACCTAACAGTAAATATTTAATAAATGTTTATAATTGATTAGCAAAGCTAACAATGATGTATGTTTTTCTCTCCAGGTTTTGTTGTTGTTGTTTTTAAACAGGAAAAGCTTTTCAACTGGTTGCAAGGTTTAGGTATATCCCTGACAGGGGGGGACAGGAAAGAGAAAGGAACGGACTTCTCTTCTGTGCTCACTAGGTGTGGGCACTTGCTAGCTGCTAAACATGTGAGATAGGTATGAAATGTACTCCACAAAATTTGTTTCATTTCTTTATTTCTCTAAATCAGATGACCACTCTGGGCTCCCACCCAGGTGGCTAGTGGAAAAGTCAATCTCAGTGATTGCGGGACCTTCCCCTCCTTAGGGTGATGCAAAAGTCCCAAGAGAATGAGTCTTCAGCAGCCTAGAGCATTCTGGAAAGGGCATCTACTTTTCAATTCCTGCTAGAGTCTCTTGGGGGACTCTGTGTAGTCTTTGGAAAGAGGCAGTTCTGCTGCTTCTCTGCCAGGCACCAGCCCAGGAGGTTTTTTCTGAGATTTCCAAAGCAACAACTAAAAATGTACACTCTCCCACTCCTCAAATGCACATCACCTTCTGGGGGGGCTAAATAGAAGTGGGATGAGACCCACCTTCACAGGTCAGAATCCATGTTCACTGATCTTCTCTCAGTTGTAGGGAATTTCTCTCCCCTTCCATTTAAAATCAGGACCATTTCCATCTCCTTATCTTCAAATGCGCCTCCATCCCCTCTGGGCTGGGACCATCCAGCCTGCTGACCCTAAATGAGTTTGAAACACAAAAGCTTTCTCTCTCCCCTGTGGGGTGTTGAATTTCAGGATGACAGCTCAGAACTTTAATGACACAATGCTACTTTTTCCAAGGATGAGTCTGGGAAAAGATGAACCAGTTAGGTTTTGTTTATTTATGTTTCTTACCTTATTATATAGACGTTATGTCAACACCTTCAGCAGTTGCTGCAGTTCACTGCCCAGGTCCTCCTCACCTGGTAGGGAGGGCAAGGCAGTTTGGGGTCACTTTCCTTACCACAGTGTCCAGAGGCTGGCTGATGTGGGATTCAGGTGAGGTATGAAGGCCTGGTCCCCTTGACTCGAGGTGGCACAACTCTGAAAGGCCATTCATTGGAGCTGCCTGTGAAACCAGCTGAGGCCTTGTGGCTAATTGTCCCAATTTGTCTCCCTGCCCACCTTGCTTCCTTGCCTTTCCCTCCACATGTTGGCCCTTGAAAGCATTCTCCCAGGAACTTCTTGTACACGGATCTCTGCCTCAAAGACTGTCTCGTAAGATAAGCCCCAAGAAAGAAATATTTATTCGCACTTTATAGATGTGGAAACAGGCTCTGGGAGCTTAAGTAACTTGGTCAGATAGTAAACTTGATATTTGATTACAAAATCTATCTGATTCCCAAACCTTTGGAAATTTTTTGTCCAGTGAGGGCAGGACTGTGGAGTAATAACAGTCATTCAACTGTTCTTCCCAGGTCCTCCCTACCAGGCACCATGCCCCAAACCTATAGCTACATTACACACACACACACCTTTGCACCAGGGTTACCATCTCTTCCACATCGAAAATTCCCAAAGAGAAGTGAGGAGCTGCAGGCCCTGGAGGTATGCTTCAAATGCCTTTGCAACTTCAGCAGCATGAGGCCAGGCTTTCGGGCTGGGAAAGAGGGCTCTGGCTGACTGGCCTCCCCTCAGGGCTGAGGCTGTGCTTCCCCTGCAGAGTCCAGAAGAGGCGGGGCGGCCAGCCAGGCTCCAGGAATGGCTGCCCCGGGAGGTCTCCTTCACCTCCCCTGACGCCCACCTCTGTCCTCCTCTGTCCTCCTCTCCCATTCCTGAAGAGCTCAGGGCTGTGGGGGAGGGGGACGGAGTGAGTGTGAGTGTGTGTGCGAGTGTGTGCGAGTGTGTGTGAGCGTGTGAGTGTGTGTGCGCGCGCGCTGCTTTTCAGATTCCAAGCCAGAGTCAGGAACTCATGCATTCTTTAAGAACAAATGCCATTTGCTGTCAGAGCGCAGCTAATAACGCTCCCTCTGGGGCCTTCATTATAAGATACTAACCCTCCCTCCCGCTCGTGCCCACATTAACATGCTGCACGCTGAAATATTCTCTAAGCATAAGGTCCTTGCCTAGCACCTTTTAAAGAGGCGGTCGTGTTTGTTGCATAGAAGAAACACCCTGAGCCTGCCTGCGGTCAGAAAGGCGCCCCGTGCTGTGAGCTCAACCCCACCTCACACAGAGGGCCTGGGGCTCTCCCTCAGCAGAGATGCCTGCTGCGCTGTGGCATCAAGGAGAAAGTGCAAAGAACCCCCTGCTGTGCACAAACCGTGTTGCTCCTTTCTTGCAGGGGATCCGAAATTACTCAGGGCCTGTGTGTGGTTTCTGGGTCCGAGATCAGGGCCGGCTCAGCCCCCATGCTTTCCTGGGGCTTCTCTCCCGTGAGGAAACGTGACAGACCAGAGGAGGAGAGGGCGGGGCCTGGGGCGGTGCCCTCACTCAGCGGAGGAATCCGCAGCCAGAGCCTACACCTTGGTGTTGTCCCGCGTGCCAGTCACGTGCCCGCAGCTCAGAGTAGCAGCCTCCTCTGTGGGTCTCTGAGGTGATAGCTCCAGTTGTCATACCTGGTTTTTTGTTTTTTGTTTTTCTTTTTGTCTAAAAGTTTTATTAAAATATTGGAAGGACAATAAAGTTGAATGGATCGCCTTAAGAGCTTAGGACAGTTCCGCCACTTTGGTAGCAGAGAGGGCACTACAACGTCAGAAGCACAGCAGTTTGTGGTGCCCCGGCCTCCACAGGGGGCTTATCCTCTCTTTCTCTTGGTGGACAGCTGTGGTCCCTGTACCCCTGGTATGTGACTTCCCCGCAGGGCCCCTCCCAGGGCCGGGGAGCTGGGCAGCTCTTCCTGCTTCCTGAGCGCCCACCATTGCACTCATGTGCTCCCCACGATACTCCGGAGTCCCAACTCTGAGTATCAGAGCTGGCAACATGGTGGTGAGGAAAAAACAGATTTAAAAACCATCATGGAACTTACCAAGTCTAGGGGGAAGACCAACACTGATCACAGAATTAGACAAATAAAACTAAAGTTATAATTGTACCAAGTGCCAAGCAAAGGAGGTACATGGAACCGTGAGAGCATGTAACAGGGGACCCGACCTAGTCAGGCTGCCCTGACTCTGGAGGAGAAGCGGGCAAAGTGGGCGATGGCCATTCTAAGCAGAGGGGACAGCGGTGGCAGGAGAGAGTGTGGCCTCTGAGGACTGGAAGAAGGCCAGTGAGGGTGGGAAGGGGAGACTGACCAGGTGTGCTGTGAGCCCAAGCTAGAGAGGGGCCAGACGGGGCAGAACAATGGAAAGTCTTTAAAGTATTTGAAGCAGTCACAGGAAGTAATCAGATATGCACTTTAAAAAAAAATCACTATTGCCTGCAGCAGAGAACAAAATAGGAAGAGGTGGTGAAGACGACTTAGGAGTTACCACTTGGACCACAGTGTGCAGATGAAGAAGAGGGAACAGGTATTAGAGATCTTTTTGAAGAAGGATCAGCGGGACTTGGTGGATTTGATATGGGGGGGGGCAGAGGGAGGTGTCAAGGCAGATACATGGGTTTTGACTTCATAACTGGTTATATAGTAAGAGAAGGATCAAATCTGAGAAAAGATAATGAATACCCTTCAGACATGTAGCTTAAGGTGCTTATGGACATTCAAGTTGTGTAGTCAGGGGCAGTCGGGCATCTGTGACAGGAGCTCGGGACCAGGAACCTAGTTTGTAATATAGGTGGTTACCAAAGCCCTCGACGAGGTCGCCCAGGGAGCAGTTAGAGAGTGGGAGGAGAGAAGAGGGCCATGGATGATGGAGGAGCTCCAACAGTTAATGGCAGGCTGGGGAGCACGAGCCTGCCAAGTAGACCAAGAGGAGCTCATAGAGAGCAAGAGACGAAGCAAGAGAATGTCAGGGCATGGAATCCAATAGAAAAGAATGTGTTTCGTGAAGAAGAGGACTTTGCTTCTGGCCACAGTGGGGTAACAGGGTCTAGATTTGTCCCCCTGCCTTAAAGACCTACTAAAACAGACAAGGTATATGAAACAATGGTTTTCAGACACTGAAGAACAGGCAGCACAGGACAGCCATCCCTGAGAGAAGAGAAATAAATGAGGTGAGTCCAACACTTGATGCAGTCTACTGCCTGGAGAGAGTTCCAGGCTGCAGGGCAGGGAGGGGGACCCTAAGCAGAGACTGATGGTCTTCCTGGGTCCAGGAGACAGAGTGAGAATTCAGGGAGACAGATTTAGTCTTTTCCTTTTCTTCTTCCAGAGGGCCTGAAGTGCTTTGAAATCTGGGTCTCACACGGGGCCTTCCTAGGGGGCTGGGGGACTTGCAGCAGACAGTTTGGAACTAGCTGCAAGTAGCCTAGGGAGCAGGTAAAAATAGGGCATGAAGCCTCGATGGAAGAGTGACAGAGGGGCCCCATTCTGCTTGGAGAGTACAAGTCTGGGGGAAAGAGGGTAGCTGGTAGCTAGGGGTTGGGTGAGGGGGTGACAAGTCTGCATGTATTTATACCACCCCTTGGGACTTTCAGGGACTTTCAGGACTAGCCAGTGTAGGCACCTCCCCTCCCCTGCTGGGGTTGCTCTTACTTGGCTTGTCTTTGGAGAAACCTATCTGGAAATTCAACATTACACCCGTATTTTTTAACTTCCCAGTAAGAAAGCAGCTCACCGAAGCCCACCCACCAGACCCAGAAGCCCACCTGCCAGATGTGGACACCCACCCCTGTGGAAGAGACACAGCTGCCTTTTTTTCCCCCTCCCAATCACTTTAGCATGTTGTAGTTTATGCAGTGCCCAGGTTGACCTTCCTTGTGGGTGGCCCAGCTGGCATACCTCAGAGGCTGTGACAGGTAAAGGTCTTCACCTTCAGACAGAGGAAGTGATCCCCAAATTAATCTGCCAGGGGGCATGAATGATGAGCCAAAGAGCCAGAGCTGCCACTAAGAGCCTCACTTCAGCAATGCAACCTAGGGGAAATACAAAGCCAAGAATCTCCAGCTAGAAAGTCAGCTCAGAGGGTGGGCCAGTGGCCTGTTCACTCCTAGCAGCACATGTGCCCCGCCAGGCAAGGAAGCCTGGGAAGGACAGGAGAAGATGGGGTGGGGAGAGGATGGAAGCATGCGAGGGGAGATCCAGGAGCACACACAGCTCTGTCACCATGCCTGCCTTGAGATGCTAACTAACTACAATTCTGGTTTGGCATCTGGGTGTGTTTTCCTTGAGAGCTGGGAAAGGCTCTGTTCATATAGTGTTCATCACTCACCACATTAATTTTCTGAATTTCTGCTTAGAACATTTGTGCCTGTCAGATAAGAGAGGAACTCAATTAGACTCCAAATGTCACCATTTCTAGTAATTACCATCATGCACAAACAATGGAAAACTCTCAACAATGGGTCTGATTTGAAACATTAACTTTCAAAAATGCTCACAAATGAATCATTTAATCTACAATCAACTTCTATTTTATTTTCTTTCTCCTAGAGATAGAAAATAGATAATTACTGAGAAGAGAATTGGGGAAACTTTCCACGCAGATAATTTGTGTTCAGAAACATAGAAACAAACATTTCTCTGCAATGTACAAAATGATTCCATATATAATGTTATCATTGTAGAAAACCTTTTAAAATGGATTCAGTGCAAGAAATCCTGGTTGAAAAACATCTGTGATTTAAGGCATGTCAAACTTAAAATATGCACGTATGGGCGTGTGGGTCTGTGTGTGCTCCCCATAATAGAGTCCCTGTGCTTCTCATTCTGTGTGTGGCCCACGCGTAAGTGGGCATGAAATGATTATTAACAAAACCCCAAGTTGCTGTACCAAGGAGAGTGTCTGATAGAGCAACGCAAAAAAGGAGTATAGAGCCAGCGACTGCTATGCACTGGGGGAGACTTGGTAACTATAGCAACTTGCTTTAGAAGTTGTTCTTTCCCTGCCCAAAATCAGGAGGGCCTTGTCAGCCCTCCCCACACTACAGGGAGAGAGAAGCCATTCAGGAGAGGCAGCAGGTCAGCCCCACGAAGGGCACATGGAGGAAAGCAGACCTCCTTAAGTTCTGGCACCACATGGGTCTGTGAAGCAGCAGATTAGGAACAAGAATGAGGGGTGCAATTGAAGAAGGTGAACATAAAGAGTGGATTCCGAACTCTTGCAAACAGAATGGGAATTCTCTGTCAGGAATACGTCCACCCAGCTGTGACCATTCTGATGTAAACTGGCACATGACACAGAAAAGACCAGGACACACTCAAGAACTGGACCCAGGCGGGGTCAGGGTATTTCTATCAGGCTCCTGGATAAGCCCTCACCCCTTCCACAGGGAGGAGGGACTGAAGTTAACAACAGAACCCCACCATATATCAGATTTTTGTAGTTGTGGCAATTTTTAAAAAATGTTTAACTGTTAGTAAACTGCAGATAGTTGAACACATAGAGTGAGCTCATTTCTTCTCATCAAATCCTTTATAGTTGTCATTAAAAAGCCCGGAGCAAGGAGGAGCTTCAAGATGGCAGAAGAGTAAGACGTGGAGATCACCTTCCTCCCCACAAATACATCAGAAATACATCTACATGTGGAACAACTCCTACAGAACACGTACTGAATGCTGGCAGAAGACCTCAGACCTCCCAAAAGGCCAGAAACTCCCCACGTACCTGGGTAAGGCAAAAGAAAAAAGAAAAAACAGAGACAAAAGAATAGGGACGGGACCTGCACCAGTGGGAGGGAGCTGTGAAGGAGGAAAGGTTTCCACACACTAGGAAGGCCCTTCGCGGGCAGAGACTGCGGGTGGCGGAGGGGGGAGCTTCAAAGCCACGGAGGAGGGCGTAGCAACAGGGGTGCGGAGGGCAAAGCGGAGAGATTCCTGCACAGAGGATTGGGGCCGACCAGCACTCACCAGCCCTAGAGGCTTGTCTGCTCACCCTCCTGGGCGGGCGGGGGCTGGGATCTGAGGCTTGGGCTTCGGTCGGATCGCAGGGAGAGGACTGGGGTTGGCGGCGTGAACACAGCCTGAAGGGGTTAGTGCGCCACAGCTAGCCGGGAGGGAGTCCGGGAAAAAGTCTGGAGCTGCCGAAGAGGCAAGAGACTTTTTCTTGCCTCCTTGTTTCCTGGTGCACGAGGAGAGGGGATTAAGAGCGCCGCTTAAAGGAGCTCCAGAGATGGGCGTGAGCCGCGGCTATCAGCACGGACCCCAGAGACGGGCATGAGACGCTAAGGCTGCTGCTGCCGCCACCAAGAAGCCTGTGTGCGAGCACAGGTCACTATCCACACCTCCCCTCCCGGGAGCCTGTGCAGCCCACCACTGCCAGGGTCCCGTGATCCAGGGACAACTTACCCAGGAGAACGCACGGCGCACCTCAGGCTGGTGCAACGTCACGCCGGCCTCTGCCGCCGCAGGCTCGCACCGCATCCGTACCCCTCCCTCCCCCCGGCCTGAGTGAGCCAGAGCCCCCGAAGCAGCTGCTCCTTTAACCGTCCTGTGTGAATGAAGAACAGATGCCCTCAGGTGACCTACACGCAGAGGTGGGGCCAAATCCAAAGCTGAACCCCGGGAGCTGAGCGAACAAAGAAGAGAAAGGGAAATCTCTCCCAGTAGCCTCAGGAGCAGCGGATTAAATCTCCACAGTCAACTTGATGTACCCTGCATAACTGTGGAATACCTGAACAGACAACAAATCATCCCAAATTGAGGAGGTGGACTTTGGGAGCAACTATATATATATATATATATATATATATATATATATATATATATATATATATATATTTTTTTTTTTTTTTTTTTTTTTTTTTTTCCCTTTTTCACTTTTTGTGAGTGTGGATGTGTATGCTTCTGTGTGTGATTTTGTCTGTATAGCTTTGCTTTCACCATTTGTACTAGGGTTCTGTCTGTCCGTTGTTTTTTTTTTTAGTATAGTTTTCAGTGCTTGTTATCATTGGTGGATTTGTTTTTTGGTTTGGTTGTTCCCTTCTTTCTTTCTTTTAATTACTTAAAAATTTTTTTTAATAATTATTTTTTGTTTTTTATTTTAATAACTTTTTAATTTAATTTAATTTAGTGTTATCTTTTTCTTACTTTCTTTCTTTTTTTCTCCCTTTTATTCTGAGCCGTGTGGATGACAGGTGCTTGTTGCTCCTGCCAGGCATCAGGGCTATGCCTCTAAGGTGGGAGGGCCAAGTTCAGGACATTGGTCCACCAGAGACCTCCCAGCTCCACATAATATCAAACAGCAAAAATCTCCGAGAGATCTCCATCTTAATGCCAAGATCCAGCTCCACTCAATGACTAGCAAGCTACAGTGCTGGACACCCTATGCCAAACAACTAGCAAGACAGGAACATAACCCTACGCATTAGCAGAGAGGCTGCCTAAAGTCATAATAAGGTCACAGACACCACAAAACATACCAATGGACTCAGTCCTGCCCACCAGAAAGACAAGATCCAGCCTCATCCACCAGAACACAGGCACTAGTCTCCTCCACCAGGAAGCCTACACAGCCCACTGAACCAACCCTAGCCACTAGGGGCAGACATGAAAAACAACGGGAAATACGAACCTGCAGCCTCTGAAAAGGAGACCCCAAACACAGTAAGTTAAGCAAAATGAGAAGACACAGAAACACACAGCAGATGAAGGAGCAAGATAAAAACCCACCAGACCTAACAAATGAAGAGGAAATAGGCAGTCTACCTGAAAAAGAATGCAGAGTAATGAGAATAAAGATGATCCAAAATCTTGGAAATAGAATGGAGAAAGTACAAGAAATGTTTAACAAGGACCTAGAAGAACTAAAGAGCAAACAAGCAATCATGAACAACACAATAAATGAAATTAAAAATTCTCTAGAAGGGATCAATAGTAGAATAACTGAGGCAGAAGAATGCATAAGTGACCTGGAAGATAAAATACTGGAAATAACTACTGCAGAGCAGAATAAACAAAAAAGAATGAAAAGAATTGAGGACAGTCTCAGAGACCTCTGGGACTATTAAACGCACCAACATTCGAATTATAGGGGTCCCAGAAGAAGAAGAGAAAAAGAAAGGGACTGAGAAAATATTTGAAGAGATTATAGTTGAAAACTTCCCTAATATGGGTAAGGAAATAGTTAATCAAGTCCAGGAAGCACAGAGAGTCCCATACAGGATAAATCCAAGGAGAAACACACCAAGACACATATTAATCAAACTATCAAAAATTAAATACAAAGAAAACATATTAAAAGCAGCAAGGGGAAAACAACAAATAACACACAAGGGAATCCCCATAAGGTTAACAGCTGATCTTTCAGCAGGAACTCTGCAAGCCAGAAGGGAGTGGCAAGACATATTTCAAGTGATGAAAGAGAAAAAACTGCAACCAAGATTACTCTATCCAGCAAGGATCTCATTCAGAGTTGACGGATAAATTAAAACCTTTACAGACAAGCAAGAGCTAAGAGAATTCAGCACAACCAAACCAGCTTTACAACAAATGCTAAAGGAATTTCTCTAGGCAGGAAACACAGGAGAAGCAAAAGACCTACAATAACAAACCCAAAACAATTAAGAAAATGGAAATAGGAACATACATATCGATAATTACCTTAAATGTAAATGGATTAAATGCTCCAACCAAAAGGCATAAACTGGCTGAATGGATACAAAAACAAGACCTGTATATATGCTGTCTACAACAGACCCACTTCAGACCTAGGGACACATACAGACAGAAAGTGACGGGATGGAAAAAGATATTCCATGCAAATGGAAATCAAAAGAAAGCTGGAGTAGCAATTCTCATATCAGACAAAATAGACTTTAAAACAAAGACTATTACAGGAGACAAAGAAGGGCACTACATAATGATCAAGGGATCAATCCAAGAAGAAGATATAATAATTGTAAATATTTATGCACCCCACATAGGAGCACCTCAATACATAAGGCAAACACTAACAGCCATAAAAGGAAAAATTGACAGTAACACAATCATAGTAGGGGACTTTAACACCCCACTTTCACCAATGGACAGATCATCCAAAATGAAAATAAATAAGGAAACACAAGCTTTAAATGATACATTAAACAAGATGGACTTGATATTTATAGGACATTCCATCCAGAAACAACAGAATACGCTTCCTTCTCAAATGCTCATGGAACATTCTCCAGGATAGATCATATCTTGGGTCACAAGTCAAGCTTGGTAAAGTTAAGAAAATTGAAATCATATCAAGTATCTTTTTCGACCACAATGCTATGAGACTAGATATCAATTACAGGAAAAAATCTGTAAAAAATACAAACACATGGAGGCTAAACAATACACTACTTAATAACCAAGAGGTCACTGAAGAAATCAAAGAGGAAATCAAAAAGTACCTAGAGACAAATGACAATGAAAACACGATGACCCAAAACCTATGGGATGCAGCAAAAGCAATTCTAAGAGGGAAGTTCATAGCAATACAATCCTACCTTAAAAAACAAGAAACATCTCAAATAAACAACCTACCTTACACCTAAAGGAACTAGAGAAAGAAGACAAAAAAATCCCCCAAAGTTAGCGGAAGGAAAGAAATCATAAAGAACAGATCAGAAATAAATGAAAAAGAAATGAAGGAAATGATAGCAAAGATCAATAACACTAAAATCTGGTTCTTTGAGAAGATAAACAAAATTGATAAACCATTAGCCAGACTCATCAAGAAAAAAAGGGAGAATACTCAGATCAACAGAATAGAAATGAAAAAGGGGAAGTAACAACTGACACTGCAGAAATACAAAGGATCATGAGAGATCACTACAAGCAACTATATGCCAATAAAATGGATAACCTGGAAGAAATGGGCAAATTCTTAAAAATACACAACCTCCCGAGACTGAATTATGAAGAAACAGAAAATATGAACAGACCAATCACAAGCACTGAAATTGAAACTGTGATTAAAAATCTTCCAACAAACAAAAGCCCAGGACCAGATGGCTTCACAGGCGAATTCTATCAAATATTTATTGAAGAGCTAACACCTATCCTTCTCAGACTCTTCCAAAATATAGCAGAGGGAGGAACACTCCCAAACTCATTCTACGAGGTCACCATCACCCTGATACCAAAACCAGACAAAGATGTCACAAAAAAAGATAACTACAGACCAATATCACTGATGAACACAGATGCAAAAATCGTCAATAAAATACTAGCAAACAGAATCCAACAGCACATTAAAAGAATCATACACCATGATCAAGTGGGGTTTATCCCAGGAATGCAAGGATTCTTCAGTATATGCAAATCAATCAATGTGATAGACCATAGTAACAAATTGAAGGAGAAAAACCATATGATCATCTCAATAGATGCAGAAAAAGCTTTCGACAAAGTTGAACACCCATTTATGATAAAAACTCCAGAAAGTAGGCATAGAGGGAACTTACCTCAACATAATAAAGGCCATATATGGCAAACCCACAGCCAACATCATTCTCAGTGGTGAAAAACTGAAACCATTTCCTCTAAGATCAGGAACAATGCAAGGTTGCACAGTCTCACCACTATTATTCATCATAGTTTTGGAAGTTTTAGCCACAGCAATCAGAGAAGAAAAAGAAATAAAAGGAATCCAAATCGGAAAAGAAGAAGTAAAGCTGTCACTCTTTGCAGATGATATGATACTATACATAGAGAATCCTAAAGATGCTACCAGAAAAGTACTAGAGCTAATCAATGAATTTGGTAAAGTAGCAGGATACAAAATTAATGCACAGAAATCTCTTGCATTCCTATACACTAATGATGAAAAATCTGAAAGTGAAATTAAGGAAACACTCCCATTTACCACTGCAACAAAAAGAATAAAATACCTAAGAATAAACCTACCTAAGGAGACAAAACACCTGTATGCAGAAAACTATAAGACACTGATGAAAGAAACTAAAGATGTTACAAATAGATGGAGAGATATACCATGTTCTTGGATTGGATTGGAAGAATCAACATTGTGAAAATGACTCTACTACCCAAAGCAATCTACAGATTCAATGCAATCCCTATCAAACTACCAATGGCATTTTTCACAGAACTAGAACAAAAAATTTCACAATTTGTATGGAAACACAAAAGACCCCGAATAGCCAAAGCAATCTTGAGAAAGAAAAACGGAGCTGGGGTAATCAGGCTCCCTGACTTCAGACTATACTACAAAGCTACAGTAATGAAGACAGTATGGTAGTGGCACAAAAACAGAAATATAGATCAATGGAACAGGATAGAAAGCCCAGAGGTTAACCCACGCACATATGGTCGCCTTATCTTTGATAAAGGAGGCAAGAATATACAATGGAGAAAAGACAGCTTCTTCAATAAGTGGTGCTGGGAAAACTGGACAGCTACATGTAAAAGAATGAAATTAGGACACTCCCTAACACCATACACAAAAATAAACTCAAAATGGATTAAAGACCTAAATGTAAGGCCAGACACTATAAAACTCTTAGACGAAAACATAGGCAGAACACTCTATGACATAAATCACAGCAAGATCCTTTTTGATCCACCTCCTAGAGAAATGGAAATACAAACAAAAATAAACAAATGGGACCTAATGAAACTTAAAAGCTTTTGCACAGCAAAGGAAACCATAAACGAGACGAAAAGACAACCCTCAGAATGGGAGAAAATATTTGCAAACGAAGCAACTGACAAAGGATTAATCTCCAAATTTTACAAGCAGCTCATGCAGCTCAATATCAAAAAAACAACCCAATCCAAAAATGGGCAGAAGACCTAAATAGACATTTCTCCAAATAAGATATACAGATTGCCAACAAACACATGGAAGAATGCTCAACATCATTAATCATTAGAGAAATGCAAATCAAAACTACAATGTGATACCATCTCACACCTGTCAGAATGGCCATCATCAAAAAATCTACAGACAATAAATGCTGGAGAGGGTGTGGAGAAAAGGGAACCCTCATACACTGTTGGTGGGAATGTAAATTGATACAGCCACTATGGAGAACAGTATGGAGGTTCCTTAAATAACTAAAAATAGAACTACCATATGACCCAGCAATCCCACTACTGGGCATATACTCTGAGGAAACCATAATTCAGAAAGAGTCATGTACCACAATGTTCACTGCAGCTCTATTTACAATAGCCAGGACATGGAAGCAACCTAAGTGTCCATCGACAGATGAATGGATAAAGATGTGGCACATATATACAATGGAATATTACTCAGCCATAAAAAGAAACGAAATTGAGTTATTTGTAGTGAGGTGGATGGACCTAGAGTCTGTCATACAGAGTGAAGTAAGTCAGAAAGAGAAAACAAATACCATATGCTAACACATATATATGGAATCTAAAAAAAAAAAAATGGTCATGAAGAACCTAGGGGCAAGATGGGAATAAAGACGCAGACCTACTAGAGAATGGACTTGAGGACACAGGGAGGGGGAAGGGTAAGCTGGGACAAAGTGAGAGAGTGGTAGTGTATATATGGACATATATACACTACGAAATGTAAAATAGATGGCTAGTGGGAAGCAATCGCATAGCACAGGGAGATCAGCTCAGTGCTTTGTGACCAGGTAGAAGGGTGGGATAGGGAGGGAGGGACGGAGGGAGACGCAAGAGGGAAGAGATATGGGGATATATGTATATGTATAACTGATTCACTTTGTTATAAAGCAGAAACTAACACACCATTGTAAAGCAATTATACTCCAATAAAAACGTTAAAAAAAAAAAAAGCCTGGAACCAAAGGAACTCCTCAGATAGGGTGAGACAAAGGTTCCCCACCAGGGGAGCCCCAGGGACCTATAGTAATCTGGTCTCTGAAGTGGGCAGAAGGGAGGCCTCCCTCGCATGGAATGGGGCTTGGTGAGCTGAATGTTACAGGGACTTAGGCTCGGTTTACCCTTCTCACCACAGCATCGGGCACAGTTGATTGCTGCCTCTGTCCTGAACCATGTCCTCCATTTGACCAGAGAACTCACTCCTGTTTACCTGCCACCTCACTGGCTGCTCCTGATCCCTCCTCTCTGCAGGATCTTCCTTCTCTTCCCCAACTCCGGATGACCTATGCCTTGGAAGTTCTCCCCTCCTCTCTACCCTCATTCCCTACATGATCTCATTTAGTATCAGGGTTCTCACTATATCTGCAGGCTGATGACTGACGTAGCCAACCACCATCTCAATGTGACCACGTGGATGTCTAACAGGCATCACACACACAGCATGTCCCAGACAGTCCTCCCGGAGTAGATGGTTGGTCCCACCATCAAAGTACATCCCAAATGTGAATGCTTCTCAGCCAGTCCTCTGCTCCCTGTCAAGGCACTGGCACCCCTGCCTGGATTGCACCAGCGGCTTCCTGAGTTCTCTTTTGCCCTTGTTCTTTCCTACAGTCTGTTCTCCACATGGCAACCAGTTATCTTTTAACAACACAAATCAGATCCTATAACTACCTTGCTCAAAACCCTCCAGTGTCTTCTGGTCACAGAACAGAAGCTGGAGCTCTTGCCAGTGGCCTCTGGGCCATGATCCGGTGCACCCTCCCCTCCAACCTTCTCTTGACCACCTTCCCCTTTGCTCGCTCTGCACCTGACACACTGGTTTTCTTTTTTTTTTTTAATGTGGACCATTTTTAAAGTCTTTATTGAATTTATTACAATATTGCTTCTGTTTTATGTTTTGGTTTTTTGGCCGCGAGGTATGTGGGATCTTAGCTCCCTGACCAGGGATTGAACCTGCACCCCCTGCATTGGAAGGCAAAATCTTAACCACTGGACCACCAGGGAAGTCCCTACACTAGTTTTCTTTGCTGCTTCAAACGTGACTTCAGAGCCTCACACTTGCTGCCACTTCTGCCTGGAACACCGGAATAGCTCGTTCCCTCTCTCCAAGTTTCCTCTGTCTCCTTAGAAACATCCTCCCTGTCTATATTAGTTAACAACACTCACTCCATCCATTCTATCCCTTTATCCTGCTTTACTTTTCTTTGTCACACTAACCACTACCTATATTATCACAGAAATTTGTCTCCCTCAGTAGGATGTGAGATTTCTAAAAACAGGAACTTTTTGCTGTAGTTCACTGCTTTCCCCCCAGGACTCAGAACAGTACCCAGCACATGGTGGGCGATCAGCAAATATTTGTAAACGAGTGAATAAACACATGCATAAAGGAAATAACCATAATTTGTGTAACACGTTGGTTGTGACATGTAGTGGTTCAATGGTTTTTAAACTACTTTTGATTTTGTTGCTAAATGATCTGGCTCCTGAAACAAAGCAGGCCGTAAAGTAAGTCATTCTGTTGGAGAAATTAAACACATCTGGGGTCAAAACATGGTGCTCTCCCATGTCTCTGATCCAAAATGGATTTCAGAAATCTAGCTAACAGAGGAGCCTGGATAGAATTAGAACAATAGGATTTTGGAGCTAGAAGAGACTTCTCTCCTCAAAGGAGATATATACCCTCCTCCTCCAAGAGCAAACACCAACTGTTCCTCCCAGCGTGTGTCCTGTGGGCTCACCTGCCCCAACCTTGCTCACCAAGGCATCCTCCCAATATATGTGCCTCTCCCAGAGGAACCCCTCTTCTAGTTGCTAAAAAAATTCCTCCATATCATTACAGAATTACATAAGTTTTAATAGTAGCCACCATGTATTGGGCATTAACTACTTGCCACACACTTGACATTCACTTGTTTACTCCTCAAAGCAACCTGGTGATGTGGTATTGTTAGTAGTCTTGTTTCACAGATGAGGAAACCATAGCAAGCAAGGCTAAAGGAGATGTCCAAGGTTACAAAGCTAGTGGGATATGGAGCCAGGATTCAACCTGAGCTTCTGATCTCAGCATCCATGCTCTTAATGACCTGCACAGTCTCTGCTCTTAGCTAGAAGAGGCCCTAGAGACCACCTAGTTCAAGTCAGGTTGGGTGACTTGGCTAAGGTCAAACAGCAGGCAATGGACAAATGCGGAGGAGGGCAGGTCCAGGTCTATGTTTCCTGTTCTCTCCAGTTGGCTTGAAAGATTTCAGTGAGCTATATCTGCCCCTGGAGAGTGGGCAGCAAGGAAGTTTTATGGTGGAACCAGTCCTAACTACTAATTGCTAATTTAAGACCAAAGGGGGAAATTGTCTTGCGTACCCTATAAAAGAGGGTAGGATTTAAAGTAAATATCTGGAAATTTATCAGTTTAAGTGGCAGAGTATGCCTTTTGTATTTGAAATATTTTTTCCTTTTTAATCCTTTCACTACAAGGTATTGTGTGATGTCTATGTAAAAAGTACCTTTAATAAAGTTTTTCTCTGTTGTTCTCAATTAGTAATTATGCTTATTTTAAACCTGGTGCAGGGCTTCCCTGGTGGCACAGTGGTTGAGAGTCTGCCTGCCAATGCAGGGGACACGGGTTCGAGCCCTGGTCTGGGAAGATCCCACATGCCGCGGAGCAACTGGGCCCGTGAGCCACAACTACTGAGCCTGTGAGTCTGGAGCCTGTGTTCTGCAACAAGAGAGGCCGCGATAGTGAGAGGCCCGCACACTGCGATGAAGAGTGGCCCCCACTTGCTGCAACTAGAGAAAGCCGTCGCACAGAAACAAAGACCCAACACAGCCATAAATAAATAAATAAATAAATAATTTTTTAAAAAAAAGTATAAAATAAAGCATTAAAAAAAAACCAAAGAAAACCTGGTGCAGACTGTACCTTCTATGTTCCTTAATTTTGCCACATTCAAAGACTACTGTGTGCACCCCTGATGGAGTCTTGGTGGCTAAATAGCATTGCCAGGACTCACCCTAATGTCCCAATCCCCAAGCACGCAAGGTGAAATATATGACCTTGAGCAAGTCAGCCTCTCTGAGCCAGTTTCCTCATCTCTAACACAAGGGATGGGCCTGGCTGGTCTCTATCTTACTGGATGGTGCCTTCTGATTCTATACCTAGAATAACAACAGCCACTATTTCTTTATTACCAGGCACTGTGCTAAATGTTTTATGTGCATTTCTCATTAAATCCTCACAACATCACTATGAAATAGGTACTATTATTATCTCATTTTTACAGATGAGGAAACTAAAGTTTAGAGAGGTTAATAAACTTGCCCAAGGTCACACACTCAGCAGGTGAGTGGCAAGGCGGGATGCAAAGCCTGGCAGTGTGCCCAGATCCTACAGTCGCAACCAGCATGAGGAGGTAGTGTGCTCCCTCACAGAATCACGGAGAGCAGAGGTGCCACAGAACATCTCCCGTCACAGTACAGATGGAGACACTAGGGCCAAGAGAATCTGAGTGACGTCCAATGTCACATTACCAGGCAGTGGCAAAGCCAACATGAACTCTCTTCTTGGCCATTTACTGTGGCTGTTCCATCAGGTAGATTCTGGAGAATGGACGTCTCTCTCATCAACAAGATTTTGATTAGACTCTGGGCCTGGTTTACTTACCTTTTGTCCAGGAATATATTAAAAATAGTTTGGGGAAGTGGTATGCATCTACCATGCATTAGATTTATACATTTTCGTGCTAGACTTAAGCCTGATCCTATATATCCTTTTTTTTTTTTTTTAACTTTATTTGGGATTTGTTTTCAGAATCCAATCTGGGTTTCACAAGGATGCTATTGGTTGTCAATGTGCTGTTCTAGTTCTTCTCCACAGGAACTTTCCCCACAAATCCACTGCCAGATGGGTCTGCAGAAGGCTGAGGCTGAACTGAACTTGAAGTGCCTGCATCTTCTCCCACATGCTAAGCCCTAAAACAGTGTTCGCCTTCACATCATCTACCAACTTCTGACCTTTAGGTTGCTTTTATTAGGGGAATGATGCTCAACTCTGCCTGTACATTAGAATCATCTAAGGGAATGAGAAAAAAACTCGTAATTTGGGACCACTGAAACCTTTGGAAGCCCAAAAACCACTGAAGGCATTTGAGCAGCAACATGATGTGGGGAATAGTATATTTCAGGAAAGTTGTGGTCAGGTTGCCATTTCCATAATTAACTGGAGGGAGATTTTTACATATTTTTTGTAAAGAGCCAGGTCTTCTGTTCTTAACCTCCCAGTTTTGGATTAATCTTGAATCATAGGTTTCCCATGCACCCTATTCGTTCTTCTCATGGTTCCCTGGGGGATTTATCTCACTTTCATTTTGCAGTTCTCACTCCACATAGAGCAGCTTGTGGAGGAGCATGTACCTCTATACTGTTTTCTCCCTACTTTATTATTAATTTTGAAAATATATTTTGTTCACGTTACAACATTCAATACAGAGTAAAAAATGAGTCTCCCTACCTTCCTACCTCTTAGCCTTGGTTTTCCTCCCTGGAGCCCAGTTTCCAGCTCTTGGGGTATCCTTGCAGAGATGGTTTCTACATATACAGGCAGATATTACGCATATGGATTTACCTAAATGGCAACCTTCTAAACACTGATCAGTAACTTGCTTTTTTCCCCCTTTCTCTTTCATCTCCAAAATTAAGCATGCAGGCTCTTCTTCTAGGTATTTTTTTAAGGGAAATAAAAAGGGCAATGACAAGACTCATAGAGGATCCAGAACCTTAAAAGTTGTCATAATCATATTTCTGAGTTCCTTGCTCAGTAGTACTTGGAGCTTCCTGCTCTCTCCCTTTCTCCTCTGTACCTGACGGTGAGCTCTCCAAACCTTATTGTTGCTCCCCCAACCTCCGGGGTCCCTGACCCGATTCAGCATTTTTTCCTCTCCTTCCTTCATGAAAGTTCCTTTCACTAGGAAGTGGCCCTGAATTTACAGTTGAGGTGAAAGAAACAATGCTTATGAATAGGAGGCCATTCAGGGGCCTGCCTAACTTCATTTGGGAATTATACATCTCAGGGGAATTTAGGATCCATGGTCACCCTGAGCAACCTTTCACTTAGTAATTTAGGCAAGTGACAAGGGTCTGAGCTATGATGTTAAAAGCTGGAATTCAAAGGAAGGGGTAAACAGAAGAGACCATGCAAAGAGAAATGTGATGCAACTTGATAACCGACTAGGTTCAGGGAGTGGAAAGAAAGTAATGAACAACTTTCTATGCCTTAGAATTTAAGATTTTAAGCTCAAGCAACCAGAAGAATGGTGGGATCAATGTTAAACAAGACATTCTTTGTAAAGGCTTTCAAAAGCCTTATTTTTTTTCTAGGTTGAATACACTACTCATCAAATTTCCGAGGCGGACCAGACATGGGAAAATCTGTGAGGTAATGGGGTTTGTCTCTGACCCTTCTCTGCACCTTTTCTCCTTCACTCTTCTGCCTGATTCCGTGGGCTATTCTTCCATGCGGCTGCCTGTCATATAACCCTGCCAAAGTGATGAACAGTATCAGGTGTAGGCTGATAAAGGCAAAGCTGTGCCCTCTTTCGGGAGTAGCTACATTTTAAAAGGAGACTCATGAAGAAATAAAGCCTGAAGACAAAAAAAGAGTGCACCTACAAGAGTGAAATTAATGGGTCCTAGGGTGCATTTTTTTAGATAAGCTGGTAGTCTTCAAATCACACCAGTGGTTAATCACAAGGTTAATTCTGTTCCATTGGAACTACTTATTTCAAAGCTTTTCTTGCCTGAACAGATTACTGTATACTGATGGAGCTTTAGGTCTATTATTGTGTGAGGTACAAAGTTACTTTCTAGCCATCCATTTATTTACTTTAAAAGATAAAATAGACATCGAATAAGTTTCTTCCATATTTTCTGACAGTCTGTTTTGGTGGGATTTTTTTGTGGTCCATAATAGGGCTTTCCCTACTGGGATTATGTAATGTTTAATGTCTTGTTGAAGAACAATGAAACCTCCATCACCACATCCAAAGCTTTAAGAGAGATACATTGCTCTTTCTAAAGAGACAATTCCCCACATCCTCAGTTAAGTTGAATGCAACTGAAACAGCTGAGTGAGAGAGCAACTCAGACCAGAGCAGAAGCTCAATAATGCATGCATACAACCAACAGTCACCGATTCCAATCCAGCTGGGTTTACCAGAGGTCCAGCTAAAGGAGATACTGCTTCACCTTCTCCAGGCATCTGATGTTGAAAATATTCACACTGTATAAGAAATAGAATGGAATAATGGTGAAAAGCAGGAGCTTTGGAGCCAGGCTATTTGGGTTCAAATACTAGCTCTGCCAATCACTACTTAGATGACCTCAAGACATTTATTTATTCTGCTGTGCCTTGGATTCTGTAAAATAGGGACCATACTAATACCTATCCTACAGAATGGTTGTGAAGATGAAATGACATAATACATGTACAGCACTTAGAACAGTGCATGGCAGATAGTTAACGCCATATGAGTGTTAGCTGTTAGTGGTTTTACTTACTAGTTCAAACATTTCATATTACTTCAGATTTTGCAAGCATTCCATTTTGCAATTAATTTTAGTTTGTTAAAATGAGACAAAAGAAAAAAAAAACAGTATCTAGTTTCTGTCTTTAACCATTTCAAGTTTCTCTCTGATGTCCTAGGGTCTAGTAATGGCATCCACATGTGGCAAGGGACTATAGCAGTTAGGCCACACACTAAATGGCAGAGATGTCAGGGGACCCTTCAGAGTCATCTTTAAATACTCATTGCCTGTCAGCATAGATAAACCCTTTTTATACCCCTTTACTGTCATACTGTCCACTGGCAGGAGATCCAGTTTCAACTGAATTCAGCCAACAACTTTTCACTTCTGCTTCAAGCAAGCACCCCTGACAATGGAGACAAGGCAGTTAAAAAAGAAATATATTCTACATTCATGTCTTTTTTTTTTTTTAAAAATAATGTATATGCCAAAGTAAGATTTTTAAAGAGGTGACATGCCAATATTAGTTTCTTCAGCTAAAGGAGATACAAGGTCCATCTGAACATATAATCTCAATGAAAGGCAGCTCTGTGATACCTCGGGGTTTGGAGAAAACTGTTACCACCAAGGACTTGGGAACATCTGAAGATATACTGAACGAATAGGTCTTTTCATCATGATGTCTTATTATTATTGCACTGTGGAGCTACACAAATATTTGTTGAATATTTATGCTAGGTGCTTTGCCTCTCTGTATGAAATGCCTTTCACATAAATGTTCATTAATGTTTTTGGTGTGTTGAAAAGTAATGGTAATCTAAAGCATTTAAACTGCATGGTTGAAAATATTTTATTTAGAATTATTATTATTTAGATATCGCATCCTCTATGTTTTGGCCTTTAACTAGGGTAGCTTTTTCTACAATACCATAGCAGGTGAATTTTCTATTCCATATTGTTCTAAAATTTCTCTCTTTGTGGAGTTCAGCAGGATTCCAGAAAAGAAACAAAGTGAGTTTAGTACCTTTACCTTTTAGCTTAGCTAACAAACATCAAATTAAAGCCACAAATAACCTCCAGACAGTTTGTACTGCTATTGATAAAAAATTCACTTTGATAGCAGTATTTTTAGGTATGAAAATGGAGCATATTTGAAAGAACCCCAGAGACTGCACCTTTTCTTTGAGAAGACAAATCATTTCCTGCTGGAAATATAAGGCTGAATCAAATACTGATGTTAGAGGTCTAATAAATCTTGTTGATAAATTACACAGAAGCACATATAATATGTCTAAAGGGTAGCTCATGCTAGGAGAATATATTAAATAAATTTACATGCATAATATATATTTTCTTCCTTCAATCAACTTTCCAAGAAACTGAATGAACTATTTTAACTTTAAACCAGCCCAGAGATGGCTCTGTTTCATATCCTATTCCATGTTACCTAAACTTGTATTCTTTTCTCCTATTTCTAGAAAGACTAGACCTTATACTGGATAATGGGATACCTGGCACAATTTAATTTATCCAAAGATCTCAAAAGGCCATACATAGAATAATGTGAGTTTTACCAAAGAAAAATAGGGTTCTTCAGAGTCACATAACATGTAACATGAGGGCTGGAACAGCTCAGCAGGCAACAGCTAGGCTAAGAATGATGTTCCTTACTCTACAGCTGTGTTTGTTGAGATATCACTTAGAGGCTCTCTCTCAGTACTGAAATCACGAAATAACTAAAACATCTCAAGCCATAAAAATCAATTCACAATCTCAGCTCTTGGGTATGAATTAAGAGGCATCCAAACTTTAAAGATTCTATAGGCAATAAAATAAATTATTCGTGATGAACTCTTTCGGTGATTAGCTTGTTAGCTTACTGATAGTGTATAATAAGCCCATTGGGGAATGGAAGAGAACTGGTGAATTTTTGGTGAGACTGGGGGTAAAGCATTATGGGTGGGACACAGTGACGTTAGGGAGCTGCAGAATTGCCAGCACAGTGGACAGACGTAGCATTGAGGTAGTTGGGAAGGAATGTGTGGGGTGGGATAAGATGGAAGGGGCCTTGTGAGTGAGATGGGAAATTTATTGGGGGAGGAAAGAATATAAAACACTCTCTCTCTGCAGATATATATGCATGTAGGGTGTGTGTATATCTTTCCCTCTCTCCTACCCTAGGCTGGCTCTGGCTAGTGATCCAATCCAGCACTAGTGTGGTCTTCGGTAGATTTTTTAAAAACTCTAAAATATGGTTTTTTTAAATAAACTAAATCTTTGTTTGAAATAATTTTTTATGTAGAAAAAATGATAATTTTATGATCTAGAGATATTTTGACAAATTTCATCCAAGTGTTCTCTGTGTTTATTATATTTCCGTAATTGGGATTATGCCTATAAGATTTTTAAGAATGTGAATATATGTTTCTTTAACTACAAAAAAAAGCATTAAATATTCCCTTCCTAAGGAAGGGAATTATGATTATCTTGAATGCTGTTTTTTCCCTGTGTTAAAAACTAAGTCCTACAGCATGCCTTCTACTTCCCTCAAACTCCTGCCCTTTTGTTATGGTTTAATCATTTGCTTTGTACTTTTAGCTGTTATTCAGAAGTCCTTCTCCCCTGATCCCCCCCTAAAAAATGGGGACAAGGAAATTTCACCTGAATAGGCCGCTCCCTTGTGTTCGTGTTTTTTACTTTCTTCTTTCAGAGTTGAACCCCATCCCATCCCCTTTCCTGTAACACAGCATGACTGTTGTTGGTTGTAATCTTTACTATAGTGCAAGGCAAATCTTAGTAATTCAGATGGTTGACACAGACTAAACTGTCTTGTTCAGACCACCCTGTAAATCCCTTCCCTAGTTTTCAGCGCTTGGGCGTAGAAGGGGGCAAGGGGTAGGGGTGCTGCTTGCCTGTCCTGAAGGCTTTTATTTTATTGTGGTAACACTGGTTTTTAACATTCTATAAATTTCATGTGTACCACATTGTATTTTGACTTCTATATACACTACAGCTTGCTCGCCACCAAAAAATTAGTTTCCATCTGTCGCCATACAGTTGATCCCCTTCACTCATTTTGCGCAGGGCTTTTTAACCCCACACTAGGTTGACTTCTTCTTCCAGACAGAAGAAGTTTCTTGTTTCTGGAGAAAGAGGATGTTTTCCTGTCTGGATCCAAGTCCATCCATCCCTTTGACATCAAAACTGCTTTACCAGTCTTCTAAGACCAACCAGCCTGCTGTCTTCTGGGCTCTACCAGGAAATCAACAACATGCCTTTCTCTCCTGGCCCTGGGCCTCCAGCTCCTTATCCAACGTACTAATCAGAACCAACAATCTCCATTAGCAGATTCAAGTTTATTCTTCCATGTCCTTGCTGTCAAGTTCTTACATTAGTGAGCTGAGTGACCCCAGCCTCTCCCTCTATTCAGTTACCTCACTCTGGTTCCCAGGAATGTATTTCTACACCGACATCTTCTCTGAAAAGCCTCCTTGTTGCTGCATACCTTACCCCTGTCCTTGGAATATCTAAGTCACAGCAGGGAAGGTCATCCTTCATGAATCACATTGTTCATGTACTCATAGCATGTTAGAAAGTTAATCGCCTTTTCCTGGGAAAACAGAAATTTCATATGGCTCAACCTAATAAATGTCATCAATAGGAAAATTTAAAAATTAGTCATAATCTATTAATACTCTGGCATAATACTCCGGCAGTGAGAATGAATGAGCTAGAACCACATATATCATCATAGTTAAAACTCACAAATATATTGTTGAAGAAAAAAGGAGGAATATACATAGTATATCATGAATACAAAATTTGAAAGCTAGGCACAACAGGGACTTGCCTGGCAGTCCAGTGGTTAAGACTCCGCTCTTCCGCTGCAGGGGGCACAGGTTTGATCCCTGGTCAGGGAAATAGGATCCCACATAGCGTGCGGTGTGGGGGGCGCTCCCTCACAAAAAAAATTTATAAAAAAGAAAGGCACGACAATACTACATATTACTTGGGGATATATATACACACACGTACACACACATACATATACATATAGTATGAATATATTTACATATATACATATACATATAGTATGTATGAATATATATACATATAATATGAATATATTTATATATGCATATATACACACATATACATATAGTATGAATATATTTATATACATATGTATGAATATATACATACAGTATGAATATATACAAACATATGTAATATGTATATATATAGTATGAATATATATATATAGACATATGTAATAAAAATATAAATAAGTACATGGAAATAATAAACACACTGAATTCATGGTAGTAGTTAAGTCTAGCAGGGAGAACAGAAGTAGCTTCAACTGTATTGGTTAATGTATATTTCTTAAGATGGGAGAAGATATGTGGGTGTTCATTATATATTTTATAATTTTATGTATGCATAACAAATAAAAAGAAAATGCCTTCCAGTTTTTGCTGTAAAAAGCTGGTTAAAATATTTTATTAACGTTAGCTGAAATTTTGATAGAACCGTTTATTATTTGCCTTCCCACAATGCACTGTGTTGGCCAAAAAGTTCATTCAGATTTTTCGTAAGATGTTATGGAAAAACCCAAATGAACTTTTTGGCCAGCTCAATAAAATTCTGGTAAGAAGTTGCTGGCTCTATTTTCTTTTTTTTTTTTTTTTTTTTTAAATTATTATTTATTTATTATTTATTTTTGGCTGTGTTGGGTCTTTGTTTCTGTGCGAGGGCTTTCTCTAGTCGCGGCAAGCGGGGACCACTCTTCATCGCGGTGCGCGGGCCTCTCATTATCGCGGCCTCTCTTGTTGCAGAGCACAGGCTCCAGACGCGCAGGCTCAGTAGTTGTGGCCCACGGGCCCAGCCGCTCCGCGGCATGTGGGATCTTCCCAGACCAGGGCTCGAACCCATGTCCCCTGCATTGGCAAGCGGATTCTCAACCCCTGCTCCACCAGGGAAGCCCTGCTGGCTCTATTTTCTTAGGAAGATAAACTTTATGTCATTTTAAGTTAATGTAATACTCTCTTTCTCTTATTCCAAGCACAAGTCACAGTAGGAAACTTCAATCCTAATTAAAACCAGCTCCTCTCTTTCCTAAAACTAACAGTGGAATTAATGTGGATCTGGCACTAAGTTTCTTAACTGGTACAAGCAAACTGGCTATGATTTCTGCTTATCTCTACTCAGGTTTCAGTGTCATAAATCACCATTGGCCAATAATAAAATCATATTTTAATGAAATATAACCACCATTAATATTATTCCTGAATTTATGAATTTTTCATTAAGATATTCAGAGAGTATCTTCCACCTTATTTACCTGGCATCAGAGTGGTGCCAAGACCATGGGCACAGCTACCCAGATAATTAAAAAATTAATCTCTGTTATGAGCTGGTTCATGTGTACCTTTTCTTTAAGTTTCTTTTCTTACACATAATTCTGGTACCATGAGTAGCCACTAGAAGCCATAATTAATAATGTTTATATAGTATGAGCATTTGCAAAGTGTTTTCAATCTGAGATAATCAGTTAGAATTCCTTTGTTGTAATTTTCTGTAACATAAGCCATATGCCACTAACATATATAAAATTCTTGAGAAAATTATTAAGTAAATATTTAAAAATCACACATTCCAAATAACAGTAGAAACCATAAAACTTAAAATTATATCCTATCCTAAGGAAGGAATGAAATAAAAAAAAATCTTTAATGGTACCTCTAAAAATATCACACTTTGAAGATAATAACATTATTATATATACATATGGAACTATGACATAAAATAGCATAATATTCCTGTGAGGTGAAAATAGTCATGTTATTAGAGAAATACTAGGTGCCCCAATTCTCAACCACCAAGTTCCTCATTAAGTTCTCAAGATAATAAAAGTGTCTGAGTACATAGCAACTTCAGGCCAACATTTTATTCACAATAGAATGGAATTTGGGAAAAGACAGATGTCAAGTGTAAGGTTAGATATAAAAACTAATAGCCTAGGGGCTTCCCTGGTGGCGCAATGGTTAAGAATCTGTCTGCCAATGCAGGGGACACAGGTTTGAGCCCTGGTCCGGGAAGATCCCACATGCCGTGGAGCAACTAAGCCCGTGTACCACAACTACTGAGCCTGCGAGCCACAACTACTGAAGCCCGCGCACAGCAACGAAGACCCAACGCAGCCAAAAGTAAATAAATAAATAAATTAATTTAAAAAACCTAATAGTCTAAATGTATATAACTTGCTCTCAAATGGTTCATTAAAAAGTACACATACAAATACACACAAAGTAAATAATAAAGAAAATTAAGTAAAATGTTAATAACAAGTAAATCTGGGTAAGAGGTATCTGGGCGTTCTTTGTACGATTCTTATTCTTGCAACTTTTCGATAAGTTTGAAATTATTTCCAAATAAAATATTTGTAAAAAGTTAATTGCCCTATTTTGGGGTTTAGGGGAGAGAGCAGACAAGAGGAGGGAAGGAGAAGAAAAGGGCAGATTTTAAGTTTCCAGCCAAGTACACAAGAGTCCCCTGAGGCCTAGACCCTATAATAAGCTACAGTTCTGCTATTGATTGTCACATTTCATTAATTACAGGAAGAATGATTTTAATATGGCCATATTTTCAGGGAAGAAATTGTCCTTTTCTGGCCTTGGTTCAGAATTCCAAACCTTGGTTTTGAGAGTAAGATCCTCTTCTAAGATATGCCCAATTTTCAGAATATTCCTGGAATGATGTAGAGAGGCTGATAGCAAAAAGGGAAAATGCAATCATTTCTGATGGTTTCAGTTGCAGGCAAGTCCCAGACAACCTGATTGGTAGGACAGCCACTGTTAGAGTTCAGTCTGTCAAAACTCATAAAGGGCCTAAGACTTCATCTTACTTGCAAGCTAGTTTCCTGGATGCTGAGAGAAGACATGAGATTCCTGAGTAAGAAATGAAAGCCTATTACAGCAAAAGCAGTGGCCAGAGTGTCAGAGGTTTGCAGTGGTTCCCTAAGCTCCAGTTCCCACAGGGGTGATGTGAATGGGCCTAGATGTAGAGGGAGCTGTAGTGGGTTGCATTACAGGAGAGCAACAACAAGCTTGGGGTACCTGCTGTTTTAAAGTAGGAAGCAGGCAAGTTTGCTCTTTGTCAGGGAGGGAGACATTGCCTTATCCTTCAAGGTTGCTCACTGCAAAAACAACCCTGAGAAACAGCCCAGATAAAGAGAGGTCAGGGCCTTGCTGGAGCGCAAGAGTCTTGGAGGACTGTTTTGCAAGTGTCTCTTCTCAATAATAGATAGCTAGTGAGTAGCACAGTGCAGGTTATCAGTCATAGCCAAAACATTTTCAGGATGGAGTTAATGGCAAGTGGACTGTGCAGGAAAATAGCAGACAGGAAGGATGGATGGGAAGGCAAGTATAGCTCATCTAAGGTCTTATATTTGATTAAGAAGTAGAAGGCGTAGAAGAAGAGAGCAGGTGCCTACCAAATAAGGAGGGTGGAACATTCCAAGGAGGATGGGAAAGGTCTCTTTTACTTGTATTGTCTGTTTTTTTCCCTTAGCAGCTGCTTCCTCTTCCCGAGCCTTCCCTTTTGCCCTCTATGGGATGGCACTTTGGTGGCTCGTCCTGCTTTGGACTGCTTTCCTCTGAGATGTCCTCCAGTCCTAGATATTAGCTGTAGACATTTGCATCTTGCCCCCCTTTTGCATCCTAGGGCTCACTGAGGGTTCTGGTTTTACAATAAAACTAACAGAATTTAATTTCTCAAATGTCTAAAAACCTCTCAGTCCCAATATTTCAAAGGAACAGAGACACTACAATGATCAGTTTTATTATTCTTTTAATTGAGAATATTTTACTTTTTAGTTATATATGGCTTCCATCCATTCCACATTTATGTGTCCTGGTACTGTGTTCACGCTAGGGATACCAACTTTAACAAGTCAGTGCGCCTATTTCCAAAGATTTTACAGTCTCTGCCTAGAAAATCCAAGAGAATCCATAAACTATTATAATTCTTAGGCAAGTTCAGCAAGGTTGCTGGAAATGTACCAATATTTGAAAAATATATGTACTAGTATTTAGAAAATATAATAAAAAGACACCTTTAATTGTAACTAAAAAGATTATAAGGTATCTAGTAATAATCTAACTGTAAACAGGATGTTGATTTGGACTCTTCTGTTTTGTTTTCCCAGAACTGTTAAGACCCAAAGCAAGGACAAGTGACAAGTACACCACCTACAAGAACACTACCACTAACCAACCACAAATGGGACCAGACTCCTCCCTCTAGGGAGTGCAAAATTACCATCATCCACCTCCACTCCTGCCCAGTGTATAAGGTAGAGCACTGACAAGGACAAAGAAGAAGTGGTCAGAGTGGACTTATGAGGCATGTGGTAATTCATGGTTAACCGAGTAGGGGTAGATAGGGCAGTTGGTTCAAGAAAGAGACTAATAAAGATTGGAGATGCCTAACAGTGGGTTCTGTAGCTGGTTGTTGGCTCAGCTGCAAAATTTGTAGGCCAACACTGATTGTCATCTAAATGTGGAAAGGGAGTTCTTGGGAGTGGCTTGACATTTGTTCCCTGAGATTGGGGTCATATTCTAGGTATACAATCTATGCATAGTCACCAACCCATGGAATTTCAGTCAAAATCTCAAAAAAGGATTCATAGGATTTGATAAATTGGTCCTAAAGTTCATTTGGAAGAATACAGGACCAAAAATAGCCAAGATTTTTTTTTTTAATCAAAAGAAACATAGTCTACCAGAAATCAAGACTTAGAAATCTATAGTAATTGGGAAAATGTATTGTTGTTGTAGAGAAAGACTAATGTACCACCAACTCATTCACACATGAGGATGTGATATATGAGAATGGTGGCATTAAAATTTAGTGGACATAGGAAGGACTGTATAGTTTTTTATTCATAAAGAAAAATGATACCATATTTTCTATGTCATACCCTAAACAAAAAGAAATTCCAGATGGTTAAAGACTTAGTGTGAAAAAGCTAACTTCTAAAGCTTTCAAAAGAAATTATATGAAAATATCTTTCGACCTCAGGGTACAAAAAGATGTCTATAAAAAGCCACAAAAAGTACAAACCATAAAGAAATATAATAGTAAATATGAATGCACATTAAAATTTAAAACTTCTGTATGGTAAAACTCATTATACTCAAAGTTAAAGGCAACCTACAGATTAGGAGAAGATATTTATAGTTCATATTATTAATATAAATCAATAAGAAAAGAAATATTCTAAACAGGCAAAGGATATGAACAGACAATAGATGAGGAAACTTAAATGGCCAATAAAGATATGAAAAAAATGATTAACCAAAGAGATAACTGTTTCACACTCACGTGTGAACTGCAAAGATTGTCAGCATCTATTTTTGTTGGAATATTAGAGAATTTTAAAACAACAATGATTACTATGTTAAAGGCTCTAATGGAAAAGATAGACAACATGCATGAGCAGAACAGGAATTTCAGTAAAGAGATGGAAATAAGAAAGAATGAAATGGAAATGCTAGAAATAAAAAGCCCAGTTATAGGGCTTCCCTGGTGGTGGCAGTGGTTGAGAATCTGCCTGCTAGTGCAGGGGACACAGGTTTGAACCCTGGTCTGGGAAGATCCCACATGCCACGGAGCAACTAGGCCCGTGAGCCACAACTACTGAGCCTGCGCATCTGGAGCCTGTGCTCTACAAGAGAGGCCACGATAGTGAGAGGCCCGCGCACCGCGATGAAGAGTGGCCCCTGCTTGCCGCAACTAGAGAAAGCCCTCACAGAAACGAAGACCCAACACAGCCAAAAATAAATAAATAAATAAATTTAATTAAAAAAGCCCAGTTATAGAGCTGTAGATGCCTTTGACATTAGTAGACTCAACAGAGCCAAAGAAAGAATCAGTGAACTTCAAAGATAAGGCAATAAAAATTATACAAACTGAAACACAAAGAAAAAAGGACCGTGTGTGGGGGTGGGTAATAGAACAGAAGCATCCAAGGGCTGTGAGACAATATTAAATTATTAAGCATGCATGTAAGTGGAATCTCAGAAGAAGATGAGAAGGAAAACAGGGCAGAAGAAAAATTTGATAATGACTGAGAAGTTTCTAAAAGTTCCACAGATGAACCTGATGATCAGTCAAGTTTAATAACCACTGGGTAAATGGTAGGCAATTCCTCCCCAATCCATGAACTAATAATGCAAGTGAACTGCAAGAGTGGATAGAAGCTTATCAGAGGTATCTGCTTGTTCATTGTTTTAATGAGGCATCAATCATGCTGACAAGTCAACAAAGTAGAACACTAAAGAAGAGGATTTTGTTTAGAGCCAGAAAATTCTCTACGGTAAGGGTGTCAGTCTCTGATTTCTAATAAATTTGGGGGGGGGGCGGAACAAACCATCTTACTCTTCCTAAACCATCTTACCCTTCCTAAAAGAGGTACAGCTACACTAGCTTCACACCTTTATCAGAAAGTGACTGTAAGCTACTTTATACCTATGTGTTCCTTTTCTTTACAAGCACATAATAGTCATATGTGTCTGACATACAACAACTATTTATAAATATTTGTTGAATGAATTTAAAAAATGAGCAAAGAAGAAAAAATGACACCTGGAACTTTTCTCAAAAGAAGCAAGGTTTAAGTACAAGAATGGAAACACTACCCTTTTAGGTTTACACACCACAATCTACAACTATATATGCTTCTATATCTGCTTTTTAGCACCTCAAAGCAACTAATAACTGATAATAGTAACACTAACTCACTCATTCGTTCATTATTTTAACATTTACTGACAGCCTCCTATGAGGCTAGGGCCTATACTGAGGGTGCAGAAACAAAAATGAACAAAATATAGTTCTCAAGATGCTCACACTCTGTGTCCCCTGGCATCAAGCAAGTACTAAATAAACATTTCTTGGTTAAAAAAAAAAAAAGATGCTCACACTAATATAAAGAGATAGTAATATAAACAAATAATTACAATATATTCAAAAGTGCTATGTTAGTATCACGTTTTAAATGGAAAGAATGTCCAGAATATTCTGTTTTAAACGGTAGAAAAATTCATAGTAGCTTTCAGTAATATTAGTGATTAAGGACATGGGTTTTGGAGTCAGACAGACCTCGATTCAAATCTAGGCTTTACTCCATATATGCTATGAGACACGGGCAAGTCATAATTTCTCTGAACCTCAGCTCCTTCCTCTGCAAAATGGAGATAATGCCAGTTCCTACCTCATCCTGTTGTTAGGTGGATTAAATGAGATGAAGAATGTAAACTACTTAGGACAGTGCCTTGCACAAAAACAACAGATGGTTGGAGGGAGGGTGGGGTGGAAATGGTAGTAACACTAATACTTCCTTTATAATATATAAAAATTTAACCCTTAATTACCTGTAAAGGGGATTTATCAAGAATTATTTACTTCTTAAGGATCCTAGATAGCTAATATTTTATTTTAACAAACTTATTATACCAAGAACTGGGAGTAGAAAGATAAGTAAGACACAGTGTCTATCCTCCAGCAGAGGTATTATCAGTGATACCTGTTAGGGCACCATTTGTAATCAACAAAGATGCTACAGTCACCAAACAGTTAAAATAGAAATGGAAGTATAAATAAGTGCTTCAAACACACTTGCCCTCCCTTAAGCAAGAATGCTCCAAAGTAAAGTGTCACTGGGGAATTTTGATTTATGATGAAGTTTTTACAAGTTGTATAACTTCAGATAGCATCCTGTAAGTCCCCAAGCAGTAAACTGGGAGCTATTTGACAGGTCTGTCATTTGCTTTTTCTCATTCTTCAGAAAACTCCAGGGATGCACTGTCTCCACTTATGTAAGCCTTTGTATCTACGCTTTTGAACATTTCCCTTTGTTAGTCAAAAATAACCCGGATTGTTCACAGTTCTCTTTTTTTGTTCTGATGTGTCTTTAAATGCAGCTGCATGCAGTTTCACAGCAAACAGTTTAATTGTGAGCTTAAAGAACTAGTTAAAATTTGGAAATTGTGCATTTTATGTAACTCATGTCCAGGATGGAAAAATGCTGGTTATTAATTTTTACTTTTTATTAGTACCAAAAATAGACTTTACACTAATTTCCTTTTTGTTGATAAAGGAGGAAAAAAAAAAAGAGAGAGAGAGAGAGATTAGGCTGGCCAATCTCTTCTGGTAAAGAGGTACTAGGTAATTTGGATCTACCTTCTTACTGAGGGTAATTAGAAAGTTGGACAAAATATTAATATAAAGATATATGCTTGAAACCACTTGAGAGACAACTAGATAGTAAAGAACTGCCAGGCCAAGATCTGGGGAAACTTGATGGCCCAGTTACTTTCTCTTGGATGAGTTTAATGACTCTTGAGGGGATTATTGAGAAAATAAGCAGTCCTTCTGACACCCTCATGGTGCTAGGAGGATAGGAACTGGAGTCTGGGACTGGCCATAGAAGAAGACCAGGTGAACCTCCTCACTTTAGCTTAGGACCCTTAAGGGCTGTATCCTAGGAGTAAGGTCAAATCAAAAGTAGACAGGGTCTATAAGGGCTGCAATGCAACTTTGAAATATCTCCATTCCTAAAACTGGATTGAAGTAATCCTATACTGATTGCTGGGCCAGAAAATAGTAAAAACAAATCCTCTCTGGATGAAGGTATCATTTTTTTAAAAAGCCTTCAAATTATTTCTATAATCACAAATAACTAGGTACATAAGGGAAGAAGACAACATAAAGAAAAACCTACAGAAATAACAGACATTAGAAATAGGGAATACTTGATTTATCCAGATTTACTCCAGATACTGGAATTATCAGACACAGACTATAAAAGAACTATCCTTACTATTTTTAAGGAGATAGAAGACAAGATTAAAAGTTCTGACAGAAAGCTGGAAACCTTAAAAAAAATTGGAAATTCTAAAAATGATAAATATATAACAGAAATCAGGAACTTATTCAATGGGTATAACAGCAGATTAGACACAGATTAAGTGAATTACAAATGAGGACAGAAGAAAATATCCAAATTAAACACAGATAGACAAAGAATGGAAAACAGAAAACAAAAATTAAGAGACAAGGAGGAGGGATTTCCCTGGTGGTGCAGTAGTTAAGAATCCGCCTGCCAATGCAGGGGACACGGGATTGATCCCTGGTCCGGGAAGATCCCACATGCTGCAGAGCAACTAAGCCCATGTGCCACAACTACTGAGCCTGTGCTCTAGAGCCCACGAGCCGCAACTACTGGGTCCACACACCGCAACTACTGAGCCCACATGCTACTGAAGCCTGCGTGCCTAGAGCCCATGCTCTGCAACAAGAGAAGCCACCGCAATGAGAAGCCTGCGCACTGCAGTGAAGAGTAGCCCCCACTCGCCACAACTAGAGAAAGCCCACACACAGCAACGAAGACCCAACGTATACAAAAAAAAAAAAAAAAAGAGAGAGAGTCAAGGAGGAGACACTGAGATAATCTAATATGTAGGTAATTGGAGTTCCAGGAGGAAAAGAAAGAAAACAGGCCAGAAGAACTTTTTAAAGAAAGGATGACTGAGAATGTTCCAAAACTGATGATAGATATCAAGCCACAGATTCAAGGAGCCCTTTTGGATTCCAAGGAAGATAAATTCTAAAAAACTCATAATATCACCACATATTCTAAAAACATTAAGAGGACAATAAACACATACTATGAACAACTTTATGTCAATACACTAAATAATTTAGATGAAAAGGACACAATTGAAAATCTGAATAACTCAATGTCTATTAAAGAAGTTAAATCTCTTATAATAAACCACCCCACAAAGAAAACTCTAAGCACATATAATTTCATTGGCGAAATTTATGAAACATTAAAAAGAGAAAATACCAATCTTACATAAACTCTTTCAGAAAATAGAGGAAGAAACACTTTCATAAGGCCAGCATAAACACATATCAATATATGAAAATCTGACAAAGACATTCCAAAAAAAGAAACTATTAACCCTCCTGAACAGTGATTACAAAAATCTTTAATAAAACACTAGCAAATCAAATCTAACAGTATATTAAAAAAAAATCATGATTAAGCAAAGGCTTATCTAGCAAGGTTGATTTAATGTTCAGAAATCAATCAATGCAATTCATCAAATTAATAGAAGAAAGGAGAAAAATCATCAGTTCAACAGGTAAAGAAAAAGCATCTGACAAAATTCAACTCCAAATCAAGATTAAAAACTCCCAGCAAATTTGGACTGGATGAGAACTCCCCTCAGTCTGATAAAAGGCATCTACAAAAACCCTGCAGCTATCATACTTAATGGTAACATCAAACTTAATTAATGCTTTCCCACTAAAGACAGGATCAAAGCAGGGATATCTGCTCTTACCATTCCTATTTAACATTGCACTGGAAGTCCTAGCCAGGGTAATAGAATGAGAAAAAGAAATAAAGGGCATACATACCAGAAAAGAAGTACACTGTTTCTATTCACAAATAATATGGTTGTTTACATAGAAATTTCTATGGATTCTACAAAACTATTAGAACTAATAAATGAGTTTGGAGAGTTTGGAGGACACAAAGCAAATACACAAAAAATAATTGTACTTTCATAGATTAACAGCAAACTATTGTAAAGTAAGATAAAAAAATTAAATACTGTCAAAAATATAAGCTACTTTCAGTATAAATTTAATAGAAAAAATGCAAAACATCTACACTGAAAATTACAAAATACTGCCAAGAATTAGAGACACAGACCATGTTCACCACTGAGACATGGGAAGACTCAATATTGTTGTCAATTCTCCCAACTGAGCTATAGATTCAAAGCAACTCTAGTCAAAATTCCCAGAAAAAAGTTTTTGTACAAATTGACAAGCTTATTCTAAAATTCACATGGGACTATAAAGGACCTAGAATATATAAAACAATCTTGAAAAAGAACAAATTGGAGGGTTTACAGTATCTGACTCCAAGACTTACAAAAGGTACCAGTAATCAAAGCTGTGTGGCACTGGCAGAGGACACACAATTAAAACAGTAAAATAGTAGAAAGCCTAGAAATAGACCTCCACTCATACACTCATTGGATTTTGACAAAGGCAATAAAGCAATCTCTGGTGGCCATAAAAATGCACCATTCAGATCTCCTGCTGGGGAAAGCATACTTGACTAAGGTAAGGCCCCAGCTGCTGCCCTTCTGGATCTACTATTATGTTCAGGCAAAGGCCAAGTTTACCTTTCACTAACCCTAGCCAATGATTTAGCACGGCAGGGTTAGTAATACTGGTCCACTGCTCTAACAAGGCAACTTTGGTGTAAGGAGTCCCCATAGGCCTGGCCAAAACTTTCTTAGAACAGCACTGCAGTTCAAGATACTTTTCAACCAATCATCCTTTCCCCTCCTCTCCTTTCACCATCCAAAGACCTTCTCTGGCCTCCCTCCCCTTTCTCCTTCACAGGCATTACCCTCAGTAAATATCTAGTACATCTAATCTTGTCTTGGCATATGCATCTCAGAGGACCCTAAACTAACACAGGTGATAATGGGAGTAATCTAAGAACACAAGTGGTAGGATGGAGTTGTAGACTGGCTTATTAATTACCTGGTAGGCAAAGAGGAATGTCATTCTGAGTGGTATGTGGGGCATGGATAGTCCCTGGCACAGTGTAGTGGCCAAACAGTTAAAGATTTCACCAGTGGTGACCTGGGAAAACATGCTGGGGAGGTGATTGCCCTTGCCTGTGTATCGATTCAGGCATCTCAATGAAATGGGGAGAACAATGTCTAAAAAGACAGAGGAACTGGCTGATTACTGCCAAGTTGCTATGATGCTCTACAGAGGGAGGATGAGAAATGAGGGCTGTTAATGAGCAGTTAAAGTCTATGGGTGAGATATTAGTTTGGTAGCTTATAAAAAGGCCCGTATTTCTAGCTGTAGAAGAACAGATACAACTGAGTGGCTGACTGAAGATCTGTTCATTAGAGCCACAGAGTTCTAGAAACATTTAAATGCTCAGATGGAGGTCTGCTATGCCAAAACCAGGAAGAGTGGCATGACGGCACATGAGCAGAGTGGCCATGGTGGCAGAAATGAAGACCTTGTGATGGGCTTCCACTTACCAAAGCCAATCAAGCCACTTCTGCCTCTGAATGGCCAACATGTTAGCAGCCAATCTGATTCTAAAATTTATATGGAAATACAAAGGGCCAAGAATAGTAAAGGTTATCTTAAAGAAAAACAATAAGGTGAAAGGGTTTGATTTCTTGGCTATCAACACCTTCTATAAGGCTAAAACCATTAGAAAAAACTGTGATACTGGTATAAGAATAGACCAGTAGAAAAGAATAAAGTCTATAAATAGACTCATTTATTTGTACCTATATTGTCATCATTACACAGTCATATCATAAATCATATATCAATATAAATACATATGTATATTTATTTTTTGTCTATGTTTACGTATTTTTAATAAATTGGCCTGTAGAGCAGTGGGGAGAGGACAGTCTTTTCAATAAATGGTGCTAAGTTGATTCCATATCCATATGAAAACGAAATGAAACTTAACCTCACCTCATATGGCTCACAAAGATCAATTCCAGATGGATTACAGATCTAACTGTGAAAGGTAAAATAACAAAGCCTCTAGAAGACAATATAGGAAAATCATATAACCTTGGCATAGGGAAATATTCCTTAAATACGGCACAAAAAGCACTAACCATAGAAAGATTGATAAAATGAACTATATTAAAATTAGTAACTTATTTTCAAAGAGCACCATTAAAGTGAGAAGACAAGTCACAGAGAAGGAGAAGATATGTCTAATAAAAACATGGAAAGATGCTCAACATTAATAATTAGGGAAAAGAAAACTTAGACCATGAGACACTGCCACAAACCCACTAGAATAGCTAAAATTAAACAGTAATATCAGAAGCTGGCAAAGATAAAGAGCAACAGGAATTCTCAGACTGCTGGTAGGAGAATAAATTGGTACAACTTTGGAAAATCGTTTGGCATTACTACTAAAGCTGAAGATATCATATCCTGTGATTTAGCAATTCCACTCCTAGGTATATACTTACCAGAAATGTCTCCACATGAACAAGAAATATATACAAAAATGTTCATACCAGTATTACTTCTAAAAGCCCCAAACTGCAAACTAAAATATCCATCAACAGTAGAGTAGATAAATTGTGGTATATTTATACCATGGATCACTATTAGAAATGAAAATAAACAAAGCAGTTTACATATAATAATATAGTTGAATTTCACAAACAAAATTTTAAGTAAGAGAAGTCAGACACTGAAAAATTCCACTTATATAAAGTTCAAAATATAGGCAAAATTAAATTATTATATTCAGAAACACATGCTTAGGGGGTATAAGTCTATAGAGAAGCAAGGAAATGATTACCATAAATTAGGATAGTGGCTACCCTTGAGGGAAGGGGTGGTAATTAGGAAGGGCATGAGAGAGGCTTTCGGAAGTAATGACAATATTCTTGACCTGGATGGTGGTTACATTTGTATTCACACTGCAGTAAGATTACTGAGCTAAAAATTTTAGGCACTTTTCTGTATGCATGTTTTGCAATAAAAAAGATTAAAAAACCAAACAAAAGGAATGGTCTGGTCTTTGACATCAAGATGAAAGGATTAGTACTTGCTTAGTATGCCCTTATCTTTGAGTTATTTTATTGACAATGGTAAGTAGTTCACATTGAATTATTCAGATTCTTTTACCGAGACCCTATGCCAGACATTTCTAAGATGGTTGGCTAAGGGTAAAAAAACAATTTATTGCCAAAGAGTTGTGGAAAATTAACCAACCCAGGAATCAAATCTAAAAATATGGCCTCATTTTAATACGCTCTAAAAAGCAAAATTAATAGAATCACATCACACATAGTACTTATTTTTTGAGCTGAGTGTCTTCAAAAGAAAACGGATTCTTACCAACAAAGTAAATGAGGCGGAAGAGATAATATAGACATGAAAGGGGTAGATAAAAAGTCAAATTCCCCAAAGCCTCCCCTTGTTGCTGCTTTGTTTTGAATTAGAACCTCCATGGCAGAATTATCTTTGACAAAATCCTTAGAAGAAGATTTCTAGATCTGAAAGATAACAGAATAAAGGGTAGCTGAGCATGTTAAAATGGGAATAGAGCAGAGATTCTGCAGATATAACAGGATAAAAGGAGAAACTGCATAATAAACTGAGGTAGAAAGAAAACCAAGACAGTGTTGAGCCTAAGGGTGGTGGAATGTAACGTCTTAAAGACAGAAGATTCTTCTGCATGATTTGACAATCCAGGAGACCCTACTAGAGTATACTTAATGAGAAAAGGAGCTCAAACTAGTATTATGGTAAATTAGATGAGAAGAACTTCAACATGGAAGTTTAAGCATGGGATTAAGATACTAAGGAGGTGGTTCTTCCATCTCACAATACAGTCAAAACCCAACTCTAGATAAATCCAACTGTTTCTTTTTGACAATTGTCTTCAAACTGCTGGGGGAAAAAATCACATACTGCAGACTAGAACCACTATAAATTCATGGTCACCCATCTCAACAATGTTTTCAATATTGCATGACAATTTCCTATTTCCCTGGAAAGCTCTCTCCCATTTTTCACATGACTACTTCAAACCTTCTCTACTTTTCTTAAAACTGCTGTCACTTCTCCTGCTCCCCATTTACCCTGAGCAGTGTTGTCATCTACTTCAAAGAGAAAACAGATGCCGTTAGAAGGAAACTTTCTCAACTTTTTTGGCACCAGAACTTCAAATCTTTTTTACACATTCATCCTTTCCTCCTTCCTGCAGGCAAGGTTTCCTTTTACAAATGTAAAATTAATCCCTCCCTCCAATCATGTCAGTAATCCCTTCCCTGCTTTATGTCCCAAACTGCATTACTCATCCTCCCAGACCTGCTCTTCCTCTTAATGGTCCTTATATCAGTAAGCTAGGACTCTGGAAATTATCCTTGACTCCTTCCTCTCCAATTACCAAGTCCAGTGTATTCCACATCCTAAATATCTCCTGAACCTATTTCATTAACCATCTCCTCTGTCACCATCATCCCCAATTATTATCTGTCATCTACTGTACCTGCCTAACTGGTCTCAACCTCCAAGTGTACTTTTAACTCATTTACCACTTTGCAGCTGCCAATCATCTTTCCAAAATGCTACTCTGATGTCAGTTCCTCAATTTTACTGCCCACAGAATATAATGCAAGCTCCTTAACAGGAGCTCCTATTACCTTCTCAAGGTAATATTACCTATTACCTTCTTAGCTCCTAAGACCTTCTCATGGTTTGCTCTTGCTTACCTTTCTAATTTATTTCTAGTTACTCCACTCCTTGTATGCTTTGCATCAAGCATTTCCAGACATGCACACACCAATTTCCTTTGCCTGGGAGACTGTCCACCCTCACTTCAACATTCGCCTGCCTAGGCCACCTCAAACTTTAAATATTATTTCCTTTTGGAGGCCTTTCCTGACTTCCTAGACTAGGTTTGGTGTCTGTGCTAGGAGCTTCCCTAACATAACATTCATTGTTCTTTGTTAATTTATCTGTATGCTCAGAAAGTAGGACTCTGTCTATTCACTGTTGTATCCCCAATACCCAGCAGAGTAACTGCAGGCATCAAACATTTTTGCTGAATAAATAGAAATATAATAAATGTAAAAAGAAAAAGAAAAACAAATCATTAATAATAGATGTGCTCCTTTATCTGGTGTGGTCTAGATAAAAAGTTGCTATAGGTTTTCTTTAAAGTCAAGTATAACATTTCATGGCTTTCATAGGTAAGAATGAAATAGATACTTTTAAGTAATCTTGGAAGCTGTTACAGTAGAAGACAGATTGTGATTTGATGACTCTTGTGTCTTCTGTATTGCTTCCAGGCCAGAAAGCTGTAATTTTATTACTCCTGGAGACATCAATGTCCTATATCAAGAGAGTAGTATTGAAACAGCTAGCCTAAAGGCAGGATGGATAAATAAGAAATTTATCAAGAAGTCTTTGAGTTCTTCTGAGTCTTTGAGACACATACACAAGGAACATATTTATATAGACTATAAAATATTCAAAATCATTATCACTAAACAAATCTATCTATTATAGCAAAAAGAAGAGAGTATAAATATACTGAGAAAAATGACTTCAATACATGCTCAGCTGTCTTTAAAATTTTTTTTTCTAAAGAAAAAAAGTCAGGGCAGCTGGCCTTACAATAATGAGAAAAGATATTGATAAGTAGTCTGTAAAAAAAAAAAAAAAAAAAAGTGCCTGAAATGTTCATTCAAGGCTGGTATTCATTCTTTATTCAGAGCCTGGCTGTCAGACCTGAAAAGCAACAGAGATTACTGATGCATTCTACAGCCAAGTCATGGAGAACATAAATAAATTTGTTCTTAGTACAGCAGTGAATAAAGGGAGGAAAAGACTTATTCTTTGTATTACAAGGGTTCTATGACTTCTGTTTGGCTTCAGTAAGATGATTTCTATTAATTACAGTTATATGACACAATTTAGAAATACCATAATTTGATATTTCATTTTCATTAGTTCAATGCAGCAAAGCTGTCTTTAAATCCTGATATTGCATGATTAATATCCTGCATTGGTTTATTTGCACTTATTTATTAAGTAGTTAACATAGAGATCATGAATTCCAAAAGGAATTTATTGGACTATTTAGGAGCCTTAAATAATTTATGCTTGCTTCAGTTTAGGGAGGTAGTTTTCAGAAAAAAAAAGAAGATGGGGTCAAGATAACTGTAGTAGAGTGAAAACCAACAAAAAACCCAGCAGTGGTATGTTTACTAAAGTCAAAGTCAAAGCTATGTTTTGAAAGTCATTCATGAGAATTCCCATTAAATTAAAACACTTGATCAATTTTGCTCCCTGCCTTAATAAATTACTTCAGAAATATTAATAACTTTCACCTTTTGGCCAGAAGGGGCGATTCTATGCTTTCCATTTCTTAAATTACACACACACACACACACACACACACACACGCACATGTGCGTGCATACACAGAGTTTTTATGAAGCTAGGACTAGTTTTATGTCAACTCTATTACTGAGATCAGCAGGGGAAATTTTTTTAAGCAGGAGCAGTGTCTAGGAAGATGTGATTTTTAAGAGCCTTAGTAGACAGAACCAAAAAGGTATTTCCGAACCCGTTTACAAGAAGAGATATTGTGAGTTGCCTGTTTAAGACAAGGCCGCTGCTGTCTTGTGAGTAACCGATTCGGCAAGCTCGAGTAGTTAATAACTGTGATGCAAAATGGCTTAAGTATCACTTGAAGAAAGCCTATAAAAGAATTAGAGAAACTGAAAAGGAATATGAACTGCAGTTGTGGTGATCTGAGAAGACTTCATGAAAATATGGATGTGAGATTGCTGTTGAAGAAAAAGGGTAGGGCTTTTTAAAAGTGGAAATAAAGGGTAGTGTTTCATAATTTACAGAACACAACTGAAATGAACATTTTTCTTATTTATCTTTAATACATATTTATAATATGAAAATGCTTCAGAAGTCATCTCATCTGCCCAAATAGATTATAAATTATGAAAAGTAGTAGTTATAGCTTAAAACACCTTATAAATCTGCAGCTTACAAATATCCCTTACTTAGGAAAAGTTATAGACACACTTCTTTTCCCTCCATAATGACTGAATTTCATCCCAAATTCCACTGCTGCTAAGTATTTTCCTCCCCTTCTTTTGTCCCACCATTATTGGGAAGGGGAAGGAACAGTGTTACAAAAAAAAAAAAAAAGAATGTCAGAGGGACTGACAGTTTCAAGGAAGTAGAGTATATGCAGAAAATAAAGATCAAATAAATTAAGAACTAAAGAGTGTTTGTTGGATTTGGTAATATGGAGGTAAATGGGTGACTTCAACCATAACAATTGAAGCCAATTATTTGTGCACAATATGTAATTAATTTTTTCTGACTCTATGCTTATGCACGACCTTGTGGAACAGTAACATAATTCAATAAGAAAGAAAATAGTCATTACCCAGTAACTTTCATTCTTCTTAGGGTATTAAAATTAACTACTGAATGATTTGCTCCAAAAGTCTCTCAGCAAGGTAAGTTGAATACTAGACTGAAAAGTTATTTTGATTTTAAAATAAATACTACATGTATGGCCTCTTCAGCCTGTGGGCACTTTCTTATCTTCTAGGAATGTTCTGAAAAACAAACAAAAAAAACTATCATAAACTATTTAGGATATACACTGCCAGTCTTTACAACAGATCCACTTCTATTATTAAGTTTGGGACTGACATGTACACACTGCTATATTTAAAATAGATAACCAGCAAGGACCTACTGTATAGCACAGGGAACGCTGCTCGATAGTCTGCAATAACCTAAATGGGAAAAGAATTTGAAAAAGAATAGATACATGTATGTGTATAACTGAATCACTCTGCTGTACATCTGAAACTAACACAACATTGTTAATCAACTATGCTCCAATATAAAATAAAAATTAAAAAAAAAAAAGACAAAAGGAAATCTTCAACCATTTCCTTTTGTATCTCCCTTAACTGCACCAATACCAGTATCATTCCCTTTTTAGTTACCTGGCTACAATTGAGCTTTACAAAAACTATCTACTAGCTACTGCCTTTTGATCATAAGCACCTTTGGAAAGACAAACTTTAAATTGTAGCACATTTTCTTGAGTTAAATTCAACAATATACAGTTGTGTAAGGTGGGAAGGAAACTCAAATGGCTATCTAATTTCTTGTTCTAGGTCTAGGCAAATCTACCTAAAAGAGCAAAAGCAAATCTTTTTATTAAAGCCACTGTGAAATGTTTTTTATGTCCAAACCGTATTGCTACTGGAGGACTTAGTTCATCATTCCTCTTCTACAAGGATTGCAGATCATTAGTTAGCTACCTAAAACCCCCTCAAATTAGCAGGTTACCAATGACCTCATGTTTCAGCTATCTATTGCCACAATGCTATGCAAAATAATCCACCTCAAAACTTAGGTGTAAGACAATAAACATTTATTTTTACTCATGAATTTATAGGTCAGCTGAACAGTTCTTCTGGGCTGGGTTAATTTTAGCTAGGCTTGCTCATCTGTCTACAGTCAGCCAGCAGGTGAGCTTCAATTGGCTCGTCTAAGTTGGCCTCACTTGGGATAGTTCTCTGCATGAGGTTTCTGAACTTCTAGCAGGCTAGGCAGAGCTTACTTTTTCCACATGCTTTTGGCCAAAATAAGTCTCAGGACACCCAGATTCAAAGGGGGTGGTAACAGAACCCATCTTTTGATGGGAGTAGCTGGGATAGAGGGATCCCTCTATTGATGGGATAGAAGGAAGGATGAAGATTACAGTCACTTTTATAGTCAAACTACCAAAGCCCCATTTAGTCTTTTCTTCATACTAAATAATCTGATATTGATGCTGCTTCTCATCCATCCCTGAATCTGGACTGTGTAAACATTAACAACTAATTTTATCATTGCAAAACATAATTTCAAGAATGCTGTTAAACTGAAGTCAAGATGTGCTGAAATTAGAGAGCAAGTTGAGATTTTAATTTAAGAGCATAAGGAGTTGAAAAATACTGATTTTTTGACTTTAGGAAAAAAATGCCATAAAAGCTACCTTATACACTAGACAATATGAGTCTGTACAATTAAGAGGAAATTACACAGCTTAAGTAGTTTTTAAATTTTTCATTGACTATTTAGAGCCTACTTTATATTATTTGATAAACTATCAGAAAGTTTTATTCAAAGAGGTAACACCCATGAACCTTTAAAATGAACCATTTATTAAATCAGACTGTTATTCTTAACAGTTATGTAAGTTACATGGTTTATGTCAGAGTATTTCACATGGAAAATTTTTAAACTCTTATAGGCAAGCAAAATTGTACCACACAATATATAAGTAGGAAGGGGATACTGCTAAACATTCAAATAAGGCAAGTATTTTAAAACAATAAAACAATAATTAAAAATTCAAGCATTCCTTTAAGAGAATTCAATACTACAAGCTAAATGTACTTTCTGAGTGTATTCATATAAAGGCAGTGTTTCTTCTTTTAAAACGTCAGGAAATGGAATAAGGCTCATTAACAGATACAGCTGCCCTCAAGATTTTTAATCTCAGTTGCTCTTTAAATTAAAATTCACAAAGTGCACAATTAAGATATATCAAAAAACTGAATCAGCTACTCTAACAACAGCTGTCCATGCTTAATACTTAGTGGTTTATTTGACCAAATGATGCCTTTTCAGGGAAAAATAAAAAAAGATAAGCCACTGTAAAACATTTAGTTTGAAATGTATGCTAATATTTTTCTTAGAAATCAAAAATTATGGAGGAAAAGGGTTATTTACCTCAAGGAAAAGAAAGCAAAACACTGGAATGACCAAACATTTTCAAAGAACAAGCACCACAAAGGACATTTGCATTCGGTTTTGTAATATTTATCAATGCATTTTTTCTTACTCCAACCAATCTACTTCATCAAATTCTGAATCATCTTCTGAATCACTGTATTCCACAGCAATACGGCGGGACAGGATGGTGGCAACATCATTTTCAATGCGTTCGTGTTTAGCTTCCTGTTCACGCTGCTCTTCGACTTTTCGTAGCTGAATACCTGATATAGTAAATCCAAACCATTCATTGTAAACCAAAATACAAAATACTAGATATTATTAGATATTATTAATCTAATAAATTCAAATACACATGAGAAATACTAACAGGAAAATAAAAAGCTAGTTCTATTAAAAAGAATTTGAAGATTTGATGAAACTTACCACATACCCCAGTGGATGTCTATAGTTTATTTAGCCATTATGGTCTATTGTGCTTCCCTACTCACCACCTCCTAAAGTTAACCAGGTGATACATTTCTTTTGTTACCTCTACGGTCAAATAAATTAAACATCGTTGAGCATATTTTCTGTGGCTTTGTTCTCCCCAGTACTTGAGGGAAAGGCACTATTATTCATTCTATACTGTTAGTGCCTGGCATATAGTAGGAAATGTTGGCTGAATAAATAAATGAATGTGACAGGTCGTTCCTTTGTTACTAAGGTAGGAACCTTAATCCTTTATAGATATTGGTAAAGCAAGTGTCACTTACATACCAAATGGACAGCCTTAACACTGAGGAAAATACCATTTTAAAAGGAGTTAATATATATATTGAATATAATATTTACAAAGGGTTTTAACTAAATTTTCTATAACATTTAAGTCTGATGCTTTTAATTTCTCATTCATTCAATAAACATTTTAAGAATACCTACTAAGTATGAAAATAAAATGATTAATGTGACATATTTTCTTGAAAAAGACTTAAAATATAAATTGAACATAGCTTTACTTTCTAAAGACCACTTGTACAAAAACATGAGCATCTAAACTTTTATAAATGAAGAAAACATTATTGTCTCAAATATTTAGAAAGGTTCTAATGCTACCATTGCAATGTTTTTAACGGCTCTTGAGAAAATTACCTTTTCGTATTGCTTCCAGAAGTACACTTCTGGCATCACTGATTACAGGTAGGGTTGATGGGTGACGCTTTGGCTCAGAAGCAGGTATAACTTGTGATGGAGGAGATGGAGGCATTAATGGAACATGGGGACCTGGGGCAGTAGATGGAGTTGGATGTAGCCCAGAGGGAGGATGAGCAAGAGCTGCAACTGAGACAGGTGATGATGGTCGAATGCCAGGTGGAGGCAGAGGAGGCGGTGGTGGGGGCGGAGGCAGCCCCTGGACTTCTCCTTGTGGGAGTGGGTGAACTGGTACAGTCTCGCATACTGGGGCAGCTCTAGCTACCGGTGGAGAGGGCTGTACTAGAGGAGGTGCAATTGGAGGAGGAGCTGGGTGAAGAACTCCAGGGGCAATCTGAAGAGGAGCTGGAGGCGGTGGTACTGCTGGAGCTTGCAAAGCAGTGGTTGGAGGTGGAGGTGGGGGAGGTACTGGTGGGGGGGGAGTCGAAGTCATTGAAGCTCTTAATGAAGAAGTTGACAAGGCAGATGGAAGAGGTGGTGGAGGAGGTGGGGGGGTGGCGCTCACAAACACAGGTGTCCTCCCTGTAGCTGGTGACTGAGGACGATTTTCTATCAAACCTGTAGCAGAACTGAAATGATAAAGAGATCCTAGCAAGTTATTTAAAGAGAAAAAACTAACCACACAAAACATAAATGGCTACCAGTAATTATATCAAGGTAGAGGCATTAACATGTTCCTACAAAAATTAAAAATTCTTCAGCAATATTTAGAATGAAATGAGAACTAAAAGTACACTAACAAGAAAATCAATACGTGGTGCTTTGATTTATAATATTCTAAATGATCTCATCCTCTCATGCAACTTTCATATCCACTAGAGCATTTTATGCTTCCTTTGATAAATAAAATGCTCAATTTTACACTGTGATATGAGTCTTCATAATGACTCAACATTTATCATATTACAACACTTGTATTGCTATACCTGTGGCCAAAACAATACTGTATTTGTATTGAAGCTATTAAGACTCATTATATATCATTTCAGTTAAATCAATGACAACTAATTACAAACCACAAAAGGAAATTTATGGCCCTCTTCCTTGCTGAGGATGGAACATCAAATGAGTCAGTGATATAAGATTGATCTTTTTAACTGAAAATTGTAAAGCTGATCTCTATTTCTCTATTAAAAAAATTTATAATGTGGATAACAGTGGACAAAATGAAACTTCAAAAAGCTTTACTAAAAGATTATAATGAGCAATTGTCTGTTCTCTCTCAAATTCTTAAGAGTATTTCCCCCAATATCAAATTAACATTTATAATCAAGTCTTTGGTTCCCACTTCTTTGTCCCTAACCACATACCAAATATTCTTAATTTTTATTAATATATTGCAGATCATGTGCTTGATAACAAAGCTATAATAAAATGAAACACACTTTAATCTTTAAATTATCATTAGCTAAAATTTCCCAAGAGACTGTGTCGGCTCTTATCAGAGGCTGGCAAATTACGGGCCAAATCTGACCCGATCCCTGTTTTTGTAAATAAAGTTTTGTTGAAACACAAACATATTTGTTTATGTATAGTCCATGGCTGCTTTCATTCAACAATGGCAGAGTTGAGTAGTTGTGACAGAAGCCATATGTCCTAAAGCCGAAAACATTTATTATATGGGCCTTTAAAGAAAAAGGTTACCAACATCTGAGATGAAACATCATGTGCTTGTTCTGACATACCTGATACAGGTGGGTATGGGTTTTGCATCTCCTGCTCCATGCACTGGTGGAGGTGGAGGTGGTTCATGTGGTCTGACTAAGACCCTTTCCTCAGCTCTCGTCAGAAGCTCACTCATCTGACTAAACGGCAAGGCAGAAAGCGAGTAAGATCCATCCATATGATCCACGTATGTCTGCGGTCTAAAAAAATATATACAGTATCAGTGTATTTTTCTTGAATAATTGGTGAAGTAAAATGTTCTACCTGAGATATTTAAGGTTTATCCTTTGAATGCCAATATTTTAACTACTTTAAGAAACTTCTTTCAGAAATTTATTACATTCATCCTGCTTTTAAAACACAGAATGCTGCTCACAATGCAACCTTTCCTTGCTGATTCAGGTTATTATGATGACCTTCAGTTATTTTATTATTTTATAATATAATACTAATTCTATTCACAAGGGTGAAAAGTATTACTTTCATAATCTGATAAACAAGAAAAGAAAATAACTTTTAGCCAATTGTGTTCAAAGCTATCTGCCTCTATTTAATTTTTTTCTTTACAATAAGATGCCAATGACAACAAGCTAGAATATGAAAACTGGAATTTTCTACCACCAGAATATCCTGCTGTTCTTTTGAACCTCAATGACTTCCAAGTGTCTGGTGCCCAAGGGAGATAGGTCTCCCTGATACTAGTAGCACAGAGATGGCTAACTACAATGTTTTTGTTTTTTTGCTGTTTTCAAAGGTGCTAAGGTACTCAGAAAATAGCTGAGTAACATAATAACATGTGACTTAAGTCAGATTTAAGCAAAATTTTAGATACTTTGAGAATGTGAAGACTTATAAATATTTACTGACTGTAGTGCATGCTGGAGACAAAGCTGGATTTAAAAGATGTGTACAAAGCAAGTTAGAAATTATTATATTTACACAACTGGGTCAGCTCAATACCTCAATCACTTAACAGTGATTAGAAATAAATGTCTGTCTACAGATTATTAATTTTTAAAAAAATCAGTCCTTCCAGTCTCTTTTTTTCAGTACTGCATATAGATAGTAGCTTATATATATATTACTCCTAAAATAGGCCAAAATAATTTATACTTATTATTTGAAAGAAAGTCTTAAGTTCTTTTCCATTCAAAAATCAATAACTATAAAACATATAATAATAACTATAATCAACTGTACACAAATTTCTTCACAGAGAGATGCTAGTATAATGTTTGTTAGGGTTGCATTAGTTAGATAGGGCCCCTGGCCACTGAGAAAGGAAAAGGACCTATTGCATATTTCTGCAACAGGGGATGAGTAATTTTGTTTTGAAAGTCCTGATATATCTGAGGTGGAAGATGTGGCATAGAAAGGAAGTCAGGGGAAAGAAAAAGGAACAAAATATAACCCCCTTCCAATTCCTATTTTATATGCAGTGAACCAATAATACTTCAAAAAAAAATCCAGACCCAATTACTCTATTATGAAATTCTAAGGCTCTGCCTGAACTACTGAGAGGGAGCTGAGACTTCATATGAAAGTTAAAACAACACCGAAGATCATCTACTCCAACCACTTCTTTCTACAGATGAGAAAACTGAAGTCCGGGTACAAAAATGACCTGCCCAAGATCAGACTTCAGTAGGCTCACAATGGTCAGGGTTTCAAAATCAACTCAATACTTATAGAACAGGGTCTGTCAATTCAACAGTTCAGGACCTAAGACTTAGACATATAGATATTAGAAATAAAGCCAGTGTTCTACCATTAATTTTGTTTAAAAAAACAAACAAAAGAAAAGAAACCTTGTTTCAAAATGAGAGGCCGGTCCATTAGCAACTTCAATATGCTTATGTAAGAGATTAGCATCATCTTCAGCCAGCTCTGGACCTTGGGCCAGCTTCTGCCATTCTCTCCGCCTGTCATGGGGTGCTCTTGGCACTTTTTCTGGTTCATGAGGACGATCTAGATTTTTCTGCTGTAACAGATGTATTGAAACAAAGCCAAATGTTGAAGTACTATGTTTTTAAAAAGAGGTTATAACAATGAAAATAGAATTCTAACATCAGTATTGAAAAAGACAATGTCATCATAATATAGTAAAAGTAACATAGATATAGTTCATTTGTGCATTCAGAGCTAAATCTTAGCTAGTTTGCTTTTAATCCCACTTTCGAATGCTTTTTTAACCTTTAAATGAAATTGATGTATCAGATAAAAATAGTATGTCTACGTAATAAAACTTGAGGTCAGAAAGTCCTTCCAGATGAAAAAAGATTCATCAACTCTGCTCCCACATTATTAGTTTTTGCTATAATGAGTGAAATTTCTACAATTAATGGCACTGCCTACCTCTAGCCAAAACCTGAAACTTTACTAAGGTTCTGTTATCTGAGAAACGACTAATTAGCTAGCCAATACATTAGAAAAAAATCCAATTACCCAATTAAACCATAATAACTGTCACTCAACAGAAAATAGGGTATTTGAAAAATAAAACAAAAAGTGATTCCAACTGTGGGAGAAAAAGTATAGAAAGAAACCAAAGGGGCCAAGCAGGTAACATATGTGAATAAAAAGAGTCAGATATAAGACGAGGCCTGCACTGAACTAGACGAGTATGTCCATCTAAGGCATTCCAGTTCAAAAATTTAAAAACCACTGTGTTTGTCAAACAAAACTGCTTGCAAGCATAGTCTGGGCTACCAGTCACCAGTCTGCAAACTCTGGCTAGAACACTGGTACATTGTCTAGTGCAGAAAATAATAACATGTAGGCATTTTGGGGAAGAGCAGGGAGAGCAGAGATAGCTATAGGAGAAACAGAGGGATGATAAAGACAAACTTTGCCACCTTCATAATTCTGCCTAAATCCAACTTTGCTTCCTCCTTCTATATTTCTAGTTATCATTAACATGGAATAAAACAGATCCAAGTGAATTTTATTAGAAAGCAGAAAATGATAATACAGCAGACAGGTAACAGGAATTTAGTGAGACTGTTATAAGCCTTCCATTTAGGATATGCTCTGTGGTAAGAAAATATTAACTTAATCTACTTTACCAATATCTGTACAATATTCCTTTGCTCTGCTTTAGCAAAATGCCTTTCTCTTCCCTGGTCCACTTAATTCTTATTTGTTCTTCAAGATTCATTATAAGCTTTGTTGAAGTGTTTATCAGCCCCGTCCTCCCTAAAGCAGGTGCTATTTTGTGCCACTCAAACCCTCCATGCATACCTCTCTGTTAGGGGGGGCACTTATCACACCATATTATAATAACCTAATTGTTCATTTGCTCCCCATTAGACTGTGACCTTTCTGTGTGGTTATAAAGACTTCAGTATTTGACCATATGAACCAAATACAACTGTCAAAGTACAGAATTAATAAAGTTCCACATATGCAACAAATCACAAATACATGAAAACTAACTTCAATTTTTTGCATTTCTTGTAATACCTTCTGCTTTCTCTTTTCCTTCCTCTTATCCTCTGTATCTTGTAACATTTTTTCTTTCCATAGATCAAAGAAATATGAAGGATTGGTATAAAACTTCAAACCTTCTTTACCATCATCTCTGAAGTATAAAATATCAATTAAAATATACATTAGTAAGACTTAGAGAGGCAATAGGAATAGAAGTAATTTTATTAAAATTGTTTCCTCTTACATTAACAAAATATAGCATGTGTAAAAATATTGGCAAAATAAAAGAACATGCACCAATAGAACATTTCTCACAAATCAGACAGGAAACTAAGGAAAATGGAAAACCAGAAGTTTTTCAGAGTTGGTATTCATAATTTAAAGGTACAACTGGACAATTTTCATCCCTAACTTCTACTGAATGTTAAGTTTTCTATAAGTCCTGTGGGAAATTCCAGTAATTACAAATGATTCTGCCAAAGATAAAAGCCTGAAAGGACAACAGAACAGAGAAACTATACAGGGTTTCTGCCAATACTCTAATTTACCTATCATCTTACCAAATCCAAAAAATATCACCAAATAGTCATTCTAATAGTAATAGTTATATCCAATGCCTTGCATACTGACAAATAGTTTCAAATAACTATCCAAATACCATTTTATTCAAGACACGTGTTGTGCCTCAAATCACCCATTTAACAATTCATGTGAAAGACTCCAAAGAAAGGCTGAATAAGTCCAGATTTCTTTAAATGGTAAAAGAAATTTAAAAACAGATACTACATATTCATTACACAGAAATTTAATGCAAAGATCAAGAGTAGACAAGAACCAGAAAAAAACAATATTTATTTTATTAATGTGGTGGGATTTTGAACTCTTTATTTTTTCTTTTCCATCTAATTAGAAGTTAAATTAAAAAGACAATAACAACTCCTTGTCTCTTCATATTCATGTTTGCCATTGGCTTTTCTTAAAAACACTTGTCAAAACAACTCCTTTGAGTAAGTCTTGTTTTTTGTATGCCCAAACCTTGGGAACTCACCTAGTGAATAAAGCAAAGGTTTTCTAAAGGTGGTGGATAAGGAGGGTTCTCTGCATTGGTCAAGAGACCAGTGAAATAAAAAATGTTTGGGGATTTAGCATTTAAAGGTAGACTGCTACATATCTGAACTTGAAGTCTGAAATAAATAACCGGCCTTCTTACTTATTAGTGTACTGACCTGTAAGGAGTGAGTATATTGAGAGGTGGAGGCTGTTCACAAACATCGTACGTCTCCTGCAATGGAACAGGCAAAGTCCTGCGGTCGAAAAGCTGCTGATCTTGAACTGTAGAACTTCGGAAAGCTTTTCTCATGGTTATATCTTGCAAAGACACTAAAACAAAAATCCAAAATGTATTGTTTTATTTTACTAAGATGATTTAACATAAGGACAAATTCATATACCGTATTTGTTTAAAAGTCAGAAGGTCGTGACTGTTAGTGGCTTATGAATCAGGAACCATATTTTAAATGTTCTATCACTATATGTCACATCATTTCGTGCTTTATTTTCCCAATTAGATGGATCTTAATGCAACCTCTGATTTCTCAGGCTCTAATGACACCTGAAGCATATGCTACATTTCCCATCAAATGCACCTTTTCCTTTTCTCTCCTTGCCATCCCCAGCCCCCACCAACCTATATTTTCCTCTTTTTTTTCTATAATCTTTTTTCCATCTCCCTTTATTACTTTTATTTAGCTTATACCAATAACACTAAAGGAATTACTTAGTTATCAGTGGCATTCTGGGCTAAATGCACTATTGCCTTCTATGATTTAGAGACTATAAGTATGATACATGGACTATAAAGTTAAAACAAACTTATTGTAAAGAAAATTAAGTTTTCAAGTACTGGGCAATCTGTACTGTTGTCTATTTCACTTATCTTTTATCTTGTTCTATAAGGATCTCCAATTAACTACAAGTTCTTGAAGACTGAGGCTATCTTGTCCATTAGTTTCTCCAATAAGTTATTAACACAGCCCCATCATACATATGAGGATTTAAAATAACTTCATTTGCTCAGTTTCTTTTGGACTGTGCAGCATGTTAAAATAAAAAATTTACCAAAATACTAGATTTTTAACTCTTAGAGTGATTTCTTGATATTAAAAAATTAGGTGATTTTTTTACATATTTAATATGGCTTTTAGTACAAATGCCTTATACCATAGAAAGGTCAGTACTAAATAATCATAACAATTCTTAAATTATTTTTCTCCCTAAAATAGTATCTCTTTCATCCTTACAAATAAAATTCACTCAACGTGAATGTTTGGGTCTATGAAATAAGTGGAGCAGTGAGGCTGGCTGTGCAATAGCCACAACATGACTGCATTCCCAGCAATTCCACTTCTACCTGACTTGTAACACACTTAAAAACACCAAAATAAAATTCAGAGAAGGGAAAAGGTTTTTTTCCCACTATCACTAAAGAGTAGTGTGAGAGATACTTAGTGAGTATAAACTATAGTGCTAGATGCTTTCACTAATTTTTACTTAAGCTTTATAACAATTTAATGGGATAGGAATTATTATCCCATTTTTAAATATAAGAAAATAGAAAATATTATATAACTGGCCCAAGGTAAAATGGTAAATAAGCAGTAGTGCCAGAACAGAAAACGCAGATCTGTCTGCCTTTGAGGCTAATCTCTCTGCCCCAATACCACACGCTGTTCCTCTGGCTCTTATCAGAAGTGGCCTCTGTTTTCTGCAATCAAAGTGGATCAATTTTTGCCACCCTCCTACCCCACTTATTAACCGTAAGCATGAAACCTAGTGTTTGATCTCCCAAAACTGTCTTAGTAAAGGATATAAAGAACATGTAAAGTAATAAGCATTTTTCTATCTTCAGCTCCTCTCATTTATCATTTCTTTCATTTGTTAACAGACCAATGTGACAAAGCCCCTTCCAGTTGCCAACAATGACATCTGATATTACTTAGTTTTATATAACACGGTAAGTCAGCACAATATGTTTGTAAACATAACTGAATTAAAGATAATGGTACAGATCTTTGTTTAAACACTCAGTTTTTTACCCTTTCTAAATTACTGTTACTTACTATTTAATGGTAATTAAAAACCCCAAAATATTTATATTACATTCTGTAATTTATTATTCTACTCAATGTTATTTTATGTGAACTTTAACTGAGTTAAAAAATCTAGGTTAAATAACTTTGAAAATTCCTCTATTCAACATCCCCATGACAATTTCAAATTAAGTAGTTCAACTTTTAGATTCTGAATTCTTCCCCAATGCTCTATATAATTTTAAAGGAAACTGAATAATTCCAATAGTTGTTGGCACATTAAGAATTTTTTTAAACACTTAAACACATCTTAAGTTATTTACTAGTACCTGTATTTTCATTTTCAATTTTAATGGGAATGCTGAAATATCTGTTAAAATATAACAGTATTTTCAAACTAAATATTAATTTTTATTTCTGTTACATAAAAGAACATAAAAGAACTGCCTGTATATTTCTATATTTTTAGATGAAATGTACTTGTAACTTACATGTTTAAATTATTTAAAAAAGAAATTTCGGATATAAATGACATATTTGAAAGTATGGCCATAAAATTTTTTTTAATATCAGCAATGATTTTTATCTCAAGAATTTCATGACATATAACAATATACATTGTATACATTATATGTTATAATACACACAAACATGTTTCAAGGGATACCACCAGGAAAAACAACCTACAGAATGAGAGAAAATCTTTGCAAATCATAAGATTTGGGACTTGGATCCAGAATATATATAGAATTTGCATAACTCAACAATAAAAAGAAAAATTATCCAAATTAAAAATGGGAAAAGGATCTGAACAGATATTTCTCCAAAGAAGATACACAAATGGCCAGTAAGTCATTTAAACCCTGTTTTGTTTTCTTTTTTTTAAGTTGGATTATTATTCTTTTTATTAATTTGTTGTTTGTTTGTTTTTTACATTTATACATCACTGTGAATTACATTTGACTGTAGCTTTATTAAAGGAAGAAACATATTTTAACTATCTATTTCTGTTAGATTTTTGGTACAATGTAAAGTCAGGTTCTAGATCCAGCCCTTTGCACAAATAGAATCATTTTTGTTTTAGTTGCTTTTAACTGAACTAGTTGCAGTTGTCAACATTTAAAAACAAGAGGTATGAGATAAAAATCTAGATATCTGGCTTTTTGGACAAAAGAAAGATCTGGCATGACTAGACTGATTTTTACCTCATTTCATGTCACCCACATGCCAACAATCTGCTCCCTGTTTTGTACACAGTCTCTCAAAATTGCGCACTTGGTCCACTTCACTCAGAGTAACCTGGGTGTAAATCCTGGCTTTAAGTCCTAGCTCCACCACTTTCCTGCTTGGAGACTTGACTCTAAGTGGCTTATAAGCCATGAGAAGATGCTCAACATCATTAGTCATCAGGCAAATGCCAATACATTCTACAAAATGAACCAATATTGAAAACATTATGCTTAGAAATGAAAGAAGCCAGTCACAAAAGACCATATATTGTATGATTCCATTTATATGAAATGTCCAGAATAGGCAAATCCATAGAGACAGAAAGTAGATTAGTGATTGCTGGAGGCTATGGAGAGAGGGAGATGGGAAGTAACTACTGTTGGATATAGGGATTCTTTTTGGGGTGAGGAAAATGTTCTAAAACTGACTGTGGTGAGAGTTGCATAACTCTGTGAGAATACTAAAAACCACTGAATCATACACTTTAACTTTAGACAAGTTAATTGTAGGGTGTATGAAATATATTTCAATAAAGCTGTTTTTTTGTTTTTTTCTTTTTAAGTACTGTTTGGCTTTTTCTCATATCCAGACCTATGAGTTTATATCTTTGCATGTAGAGGAAACTTAGCATAGTAAGTACTCACCTCTCCTTATTCAGGAATTAAATTAAGTTACGCCAGAAGTTGGTTCAATCACCAAAACAGCCATCATTATATTCTACCTTTTGCTTTTTCCAGTGATATCCTTTAATATTTTTATTGTTCAAGTTTAGATCTATTACGTAACTTACATTTATAATAAAAATGTTATTCCACAAAAAATATTTTGAACAGAGGATTATAAGAGATTCACATTAAATAATACTCTAGGGTAGATAAGTGAAAATTATGTTCTTAGTAGTTTCACTTCTCTTTGTTAAAAAATAAACAAACAAAACAGAAAGAGGCATTTGAGAAACATCACCACTCAATGTATTCTATAAAGGCATGAAATGTTTTACCACTAAAGTTTCTACCATTATTTTAGCCTGTAATGTGGTTTTTTTAACCTAATATCCCTAGTTTAATATCTCAGCATAGAACACTTTTGTCCTATACACTGGCAATTTGGGAACTTTTTTGTTTTTGGAAACGTTCATTTAAATTGGGAAGTAACATTTAAATAACGAGATCAGATTCTAGCAGTTTAGCAATATGTACACACAAAAGCATATTAAAAGGAATTGCATTCTTAAAGAATCAAACCTAAAAATTTCAGGTAATTTTCAAATAATTTTTATTTCTAAGACAAAAGTTTACAAACAAATTATAAGGCAGAAAAGAGAAAGAAAATGGAGGAAGAGTCTGGCCAAAGAAATTTTATGTCAAAAAATGAAGAGCTATTTAATATACAAAAAGAAGAGGTAAAAAAGGGAAAAAAGAGTAGAAAACCCAGAAGACTCATGCTAATAGCATTTATACATAAGCCACCAATCTATTACAACATGTACAACAAAGGTCGTGGGTAAAAAAGTTGTGTAGTAAATTCTTTTTTTTTTTAACACCTTTATTGGAGTATAATTGCTTTACAGTGGTGTGTTAGTTTCTGCTGTATAACAAAGTGAATCAGCTATACATATACAAATATCCCCATATCTCCTCCCTCTTGCATCTCCCTTCCACCCACCCTATCCCACTCCTATAGGTGGACACAAAGCACCGAGCTGATCTCCCTGACTATGCGGCTGATTCCCACTAGCTATCTATTTTACATTTGGTAGTGTATATATGTCCATGCCACTCTGTCACTTTGTCCCAGGTTACCCTTCTCCATCCCCGTGTCCTCACTCATGTCCATTCTCTACGTCTGTGTCTTTATTCCTGTCATGCCCCTAGGTTCTTCAGAACCATTTTTTTTTAAAGATTCCATATATATGTGTTAGCATTCAGTATTTGTTTTTCTCTTTCTGACTTACTTCACTCTGTATGACAGTCTCTAGGTCCATTCACCTCACTACAAATAACTCAGCTTCGTTTCTTTTTATGGCTGAGTAATATTCCATTGTATATATGTGCCACATCTTCTTTATCCATTCATCTGTTGATGGACACTTAGGTTGATTCCATGTCCTGGCTATTGTAAATAGAGCTGCAATGAACATTGTGGTACATGACTCTTTTTCAAATATGGTTTTCTCAGGGTACGTGCCCAGTATTGGGATTGCTGAGTCGTATGGCAGTTCTACTTTTAGTTTTTTAAGGAACCTCCATATTGTTTTCCATAGTGGCTGTATCAATTTACATTCCCACCAACAGTGCAAGAGGGTTCCCTTTTCTCCACACCCTCTCCAGCATTTATGTTTGTAGATTTTTTGATGATGGCCATTCTGACTGGTGTGAGGTTATACCTCGTTGTAGTTTTGATTTGCATTTCTCTAATGATTAGTGATGTTGAGCATATTTTCATGTGTGTGTTGGCAGTCTGTATACCTTCTTTGGAGAAATGTCTATTTAGGTCTTCAGCCCATTTTTGGATTGGGTTTTTTTTTTTTTTGATATTGACCTGCATGAGCTGCTTGTATATTTTGGAGATTAATCCTCTGTCAGTTGCTTCTTTTGCAAATATTTTCTCCCATTCTGAGGGTTGTCTTTTCGTCTTGTTTATGGTTTCCTTTGCTGTGCAAAAGCTTTTAAGTTTCATTAGGTCTCATTTGTTTATTTTTGTTTTTATTTCCATTTCTCTAGGAGGTGGGTCAAAAAGAATCTTGCTGTGATTTATGTCATAGAGTGTTCTGCCTATGTTTTCCTCTAAGAGTTTGATAGTGTCTGGCCTTACATTTAGGTCTTTAATCCATTTTGAGTTTATTTTTGTGTATGGTGTTAGGGAGTGTTCTATTTTCATTCTTTTACATGTAGCTGTCCAGTTTTCCCAGCACCACTTACTGAAGAGGCTGTCTTTTCTCCATTATATAGTCTTGCCTCCTTTATCAAAAATAAGGTGACCATATGTGCATGGGTTTATCTCTGGGCTTTCTATCCTGTTCCATTGATCTATATTTCTGTGTTTGTGCCAGTACCATATTGTCTTGATTACTGTAGCTTTGTAGTATAGTCTGAAGTCAGGGAACCTGATTCCTCCAGCTCCATTTTTCTTTCTCAAGGCTGCTTTGGCTATTCGGGGTCTTTTGTGTTTCCATACAAATTGTGAAATTTTTTGTTCTAGTTCTGTGAAAAATGCCAGTGGTAGTTTCATAGGGATTGCATTGAATCTATAGATTGCTTTGGGTTGTATATGCATTTTCACAATGTTGATTCTTCCAATCCAAGAACATGGTATATCTCTCCATCTATTTGTAACATCTTTAATTTCTTAAAGTGTCTTATAGTTTTCTGCATACAGGTGTTTTGTCTCCTTAGGTAGGTTTATTCCTAGGTATTTTATTCTTTTTGTTGCAATGGTAAATGGGAGTGTTTTCTTAATTTCACTTTCAGATTTTTCATCATTAGTGTATAGGAATGCAAGAGATTTCTGTGCATTAATTTTGTATCCTGCTACTTTACCAAATTCATTGATTAGCTCTAGTACTTTTCTGGTAGCATCTTTAGGATTCTCTATGTATAGTATCATATCATCCGCAAACAGTGACAGCTTTACTTCTTTTCTGATTTGGATTCCTTTTATTTCTTTTTCTTCTCTGATTGCTGTGGCTAAAACTTCCAAAACTATGATGAATAATAGTGGTGAGACTGTGCAACCTTGCATTGTTCCTGATCTTAGAGGAAATGGTTTCAGTTTTTCACCACTGAGAACGATGTTGGCTGTGGGTTTGCCATATATGGCCTTTATTATGTTGAGGTAAGTTCCCTCTATGCCTACTTTCTGGAGTTTTTATCATAAATGGGTGTTCAACTTTGTCGAAAGCTTTTTCTGCATCTATTGAGATGATCATATGGTTTTTCTCCTTCAATTTGTTACTATGGTTTATCACATTGATTGATTTGCGTATACTGAAGAATCCTTGCATTCCTGGGATAAACCCCACTTGATCATGGTGTATGATCCTTTTAGTGTGCTGTTGGACTCTGTTTGCTAGTATTTTGTTGAGAATTTTTGCATCTATGTTCATCAGTGATATTGGCCTGTAGTTTTCTTTTTTTGTGACATCTTTGTCTGGTTTTGGTATCAGGGTGATGGTGACCTCGTAGAATGACTTTGGAAGTGTTCCTCCCTCTGCTATATTTTGGAAGAGTTTGAGAAGGATAGGTGTTGGCTCTTCTGTAAATGTTTATAGAATTCGCCTGTGAAGCCATCTGGTCCTGGGCTTTTGTTTGTCGGAAGATTTTTAATCACAGTTTCAGTTTCAGTGCTTGTGATTGGTCTGTTTATGTTTTCTGTTTCTTCCTGGTTCAGTCTCGGAAAGTTGTGCATTTCTAAGAGTTTGTCCATTTCTTCCAGGTTGTCCATTTTATTGGCATATAGTTGCTTGTAGTAATCTCTCATGATCCTTTGTATTTCTGTAGTGTCAGTTGTTACTTCTCCTTTTTCATTTCTATTCTGTTGACCTGAGTCTTCTCCCTTTTTTTTCTTGATGAGTCTGGCTAATGGTTTATCAATTTTGTTTATCTTCTCAAAGAACCAGCTTTTAGTTTTATTGATCTTTGCTATCGTTTCCTTCATTTCTTTTTCATTTATTTCTGATCTGATCTTCATGATTTCTTTCATTCTGCTAACTTTGGGGTTTTTTGTTCTTATTTCTCTAATTGCTTTAGGTGTAAGGTTAGGTTGTTCATTTGAAATTTTTCTTGTTTCTTGAGATAGGATTGTATTGCTATAAATTTCCCTCTTAAAACTGCTTTTGCTGCATCCCATAGGTTTTGGGTCGTCGTGTTTTCATTGTTATTTGTTTCTAGGTATTTTTTTATTTCCTCTTTGATTTCGTCAGTGATCTCTTGGTTATTTAGTAGCATATTGTTTAGCCTCCATGGGTTTGTATGTTTTACAGGTTTTTTTCCTGTAATTGATATCAAGTCTCATAGCGTTGTGGTCGGAAAAGATACTTGATACGATTTCAATTTTCTTAAATTTACCAAAGGTTGATTTGTGACCCAAGATATGATCTATCCTGGAGAATGTTCCATGAGCACTTGAGAAGAAAGTGTATTCTGTTGGTTTTGGATGGAATGTCCTATATCTATCAATTAAGTCCATCTGGTCTAGTGTGTCATTTAAAGCTTGGGTTTCCTTATTTATTTTCACTTTGGATGACCTGTCCATCGGTGAAGGTGGGTTGTTAAAGTCTCCTACTTTTATTGTGTTACTGTCGATTTCCCCTTTTTTGGCTGTTAGTATTTGCCTTATGCATTGACGTGCTCCTATGTGGGGTGCATAAATATTTACAATTTTTTAATCTTCTTCTTGGATCGATCCCTTGATCATTATGTAGTGTCCTTCTTTGTCTCCTGTAATAGTCTATGTTTTAAAGTCTATTTTGTCTGATATGAGAGTTGCTACTCCAGCTTTCTTTCGATTTCCATTTGCATGGAATAGCTTTTTCCATCCCCTCACTTTCAGTCTGTATGTGCCCCTAGGTCTGAAGTAGGTTTCTTGTAGACAGCATATATATGGGTCTTGTTTTTGTATCCATTCAGCCAGTCTATGTCTTTTGGCTGGAGCATTTAATCCATTTACATTTAGTACAGTTATCTATATCTATGTTCCTATTACCATTTTCTTAATTGTTTTGCATTTGTTATTGTTGGGTCTTTTCCTTCTCTTGTGTTTACTGCCTAGAGAAGCTCCTTCAGCATTTACTCTAAAGGTGGTTTGGTAGTGCTGAATTCTCTTAGATTTTGCTTGTCTGTAATGGTTTTAATTTCCCTGTTGAATCTGAATGAGATCCTTGCTGGGTAATCTTCATTGTAGGTTTTTCCCTTTCATCACTTTAAATATGTCCTGTCACTCCCTTCTGGCTTGTAGAGTTCCTGCTGAAAGATCAGCTGTTAACCTTATGGGGATTCCCTTGTATGTTTTTTGTTGCTTTTCCTTTGCTGCTTTTAATATTTTTTCTTTGTATTTAATTATTGATAGTTTGATTAATATGTGTCTTGGCATGTTTCTCCTTGGATTTATCCTGTATGGGACTCTCTGCACTTCCTGGACTTGTGACTATTTCCTTTCCCATGTTAGGGAAGTTTGCAACTATAGTCTCTTCAAATATATTCTCAGTCCCTTTCTTTTTCTCTTCTTCTTCTGGGACCCCTATAATTCGAATGTTGGTGCGTTTAATGTTGTCCCAGAGGTTTCTGAGACTGTCCTCAATTCTTTTCATTCTTTTTCTTTATTCTGCTCTGTGGTATTTATTTCCACTATTTTGTCTTCCAGGTCACTTATCCGTTCTTCTGCCTCAGTTATTCTGCTATTGATCCCTTCTAGAGAATTTTTAATTTCATTTATTGTGTTGTTCATCATTGTTTGTTTGCTCTTTAGTTCTTCCAGGTCCTTGTTAAACGTTTCTTGTATTTTCTCCATTCTATTTCCAAGATTTCGGATCATCTTTACTCTCATTACTCTGCATTCTTTTTCAGGTAGACTGCCTATTTCCTCTTCATTTGTTTGGTCTGGTGGGTTTTTACCTTGCTCCCTCATCTGCTGTGTATTTGTCTGTCTTCTCATTTTGCTTAACTTACTGTGTTTGGGGTCTCCTTTTCGCAGACTGCAGGTTCGTATTTCCCGTTGTTCTTCATGTCTGCCCCCAGTGGCTAGGGTTGGTTCAGTGGGATGTGTAGGCTTTCTGGTGGAGGGGACTGGTGCCTGTGTTCTGGTGGATGAGGCTGGATCTTGTCTTTCTCGTGGGCAGGACTGAGTCCATTGGTGTGTTTTGGGGTGTCTCTGACCTTATTATGATTTTAGGTAGCCTCTCTGCTAATGGGTGGGTTGTGTTCCTGGCTTGCTAGTTTTTTGGCATAGGGTGTCCAGCACTGTAGCTTGCTGGCCGTTGAGTGGAGCTGGGTCTTAGCGTTGAGATGGAGATCTCTGAGAGAGCTTTCGTTGTTTGATATTACGTGGGGCTGGGAGGTCTCTGGTGGACTAATGTCCTGAACTTGGCTCTCCCACCTCAGAGGCTCAGGCCTGACACCCGGCTGGAGCATCAAGACCCTGTCAGCCACACGGCTCAGAATAAAAGGGAGAAAAAAAAAAAAGAAAGATAGAAAAAATAAAATAAAATAAAGTTATTAAAATTTAAAAAACTATTATTAAAAATAAAAAAGTAATAAAAAAAGAAAAAACAAAATGAAAGAAAGAAAGAAGAGAGCAACCAAGCCAAAAAACAAATCCACCATTGATAAGTTCTGAAAACTATATGACAAAACAAAAACAAACCAAAAAAAATGGACAGAACCCTAGGGCAAATGGTAAAAGCAATGCTATACAGACAAAATCACACAAAGAAGCATACACATACACACGCAGGAAAAAAAGGAAAAAAAAAAAAGGAAGAGAGCAACCAAATCAATAAACAATCTACCAATGTTAATGAGCTCTAAATACTAAATTAAGATAAACATAAAACCAGAAATAAATTAGATGCAGAAAGGAAACCCCAAGTCTATAGTTCCTCCCAAAGTCCACTGCCCCAATTTTGGGATGCTTTGTTGTCTCTTCAGGTATTCCACAGATTCAGGGTACATCAAGTTGACTGGGGAGATTTAATCTGCTGCTTCTCAGGCTGCTGGGAGAGATTTCCCTTTCTCTTATTTGTTCGCACAGCTCCTGGGGTTCAGCTTTGGATTTGGCCCCGCCTCTGCGTGTAGGTCACCTGAGGGCGTCTGTTCTTCACTCAGACAGGACGGGGTTAAAGGAGCAGCTGATTCGGGGGCTCTGGCTCACTCAGGCCGGCGGGAGGGAGGGGTACGGAATGCGGGGTGAGCCTGTGGCGGCAGAGGCCATCGTGACGTTGCACCAGCCTGAGGCATGTCGTGTGTTCTCCCGGGGAAGTTGTCCCTGATCACAGGATGCTGGCAGTGGCGGGCTGCACAGGCCCCTGGGAGGGGAGGTGTGGATAGTGACCTGTGCTTGCACACAGGCTTCCTGGTGGCTGCAGCAGCAGCATTAGTGTCTCATGCCCATCTCTGGTGTCCGCGCTGATAGCTGTGGCTCGCACCCATCTCTGGAGCTCGTTTAGGCGGTGCTCCGAACCCCCTCTCCTCATGCACTCTGAAACAATGGTCTCTTGCCTCTTAGGCAGTTCCAGACTTTTTCAAGGACTCCCTCCCAGCTAGCTGTGGTGCACTAGCCCCCTTCAGGCTGTGTTCACGTACCCAACCCCAGTCCTCTCCCTGGGATCTGACCTCCGAAGCCCGAGCCTCAGCTCCCAGCCCCCGCCTGTCCCGGTGGGTGAGCAGACAAGCCTCTCAGGCTGGTGAGTGCTGGTGAGCACCGATCCTCTGTGAGGGGATCTCTCCATTTTGCTCTCTGCACCCCTGTTGCCGCGCTCTCCTCCATGGCTCCGAAGCTTCCCCCCAACCCCCACACCTGTGTCCGCCAGTGAAGTGGCTTCCTAGTGTGTGGAAACCTTTCCTCCTTCACAGCTCCCTCCCAGAGGGGCAGGTCCCGTCCCTATTCTCTTGTCTGTTTTTTCCTTTTTCTTTTGCCCTACCCAGGTACACGGGGAGTTTCTTGCCTTTTGGGAGGTCTGAGGTCTTCTGCCAGCGTCGAGTAGGTGTTCTGTAGGAGTTGTTCCACACGTAGATGTATTTCTGATGTATTTGTGGAGAGGAAGGTGATCTCCACGTCTTACTCCTCTGCCATCTTGAAGGTCTCCCCCCGCCCCATGAGGTGTAGTAAATTCATGTTTTTTGTGTTTATGTGTGTGTGTGTGTGTATGTTTCTTTGATTAATTGAAGCACATTTCTCCCAGTTGTTGTTTTTTTAATAAATTAATGTATAATAGTGTTCTTAAATATATCACTCATCCCACCTAACCAAAAACATACATGTGAAAGAAAATATAATATGAATAAACTTACATTCTTCTTCTTTAGGATCAAGCTGTGTAACACTAACAGATAAACGGTCCACACGTTCTTGTAATGAGTTAACTCTGAAGGAAAAACTATGTGCCTCATTGAATAATTCTCCAAATATATCTTCAGCATATTTACCTAAGCAAAAATGAAGCATATACCATAAAATTTAATGTTATCAGAGATAAATATGAAACAATTTAACATTTAAAACGCTGCCCCAATGAATTTGGTATTTACTTGAAACTAGTTTAAACTTTAAACCCTAGCCTAAAGTAATCCAACTGTGATAGAGTGAGAAAAAAACACAAACCCTGGGAAATACAGTTTTAGATACTAGCTCTACCACTTCCTGGTAGGTGACTTGTGGCTAAGGAAATACTCTCCTGCTTTATCCCTATCTACACACCTGTTGAGGGTTAGAGAGGTTATAATGTAAAGTATACATAAATAATACATCTCTTAATCCCAATTCAGCATTTATAAACAGACGCTACACTAGAACTGAATTTCAGGCCAGTGGCAGAATCCAAGATACTTCATAAACCTAGTAGATGACCTAATCTCAGGAACACCCATAATACAGATTCTGAAAATTTATGAGAGATATTTTACATTTTCTCTCATTCTAGTTTCTTAAAAAATCATAAATCTAAAATCACTGAATTCCTCTAGTCATGTAAATTTCCATTACTGTAAAGAAGAAGCCAAAATAATCCCATTCTGGGCTTCCCTGGTGGCGCAGTGGTTGAGAATCTGCCTGCTAATGCAGGGGACACGGGTTCGAGCCCTGGTCTGGGAAGATCCCACATGCCACGGAGCAGCTGGGCCCGTGAGCCACAATTGCTGAGCCTGCGCGTCTGGAGCCTGTGCCCCGCGACGGGAGGGGCCGCGATAGAGAAAGGCCCGCGCACCGCGATGAAGAGCGGTCCCCGCACCGCGATGAAGAGTGGCCCCCGCTTGCCGCAACTGGAGAAAGCCCTCGCACGAACCGAAGACCCAACACAGCCAAAAATAATAAATAAATAAATAAATAAATAAGAAAATCCTTTAAAAAAAAAAAAAAAAAAAAAAAATAATAATAATCCCATTCTAAAAGGAGAAATAAAAATTTCTATCTAGTAAATAAGCCAGGGAGAAGTTTTAGATGACCTATAATTTTAAAATGTTCAAGTGTATTTAGAACATATAAATAAATGCTCACAATATAAAGATAAGTCAATCACTATCTGTACCTTTGAATAAAAAAAAATTGATGGTCTTCCTAAATCAAGACATTTTAGACCCAAGCGTACTGTCTAGGTTAAATGTAGCTCAACAGTAAGCTGTATAGAGTCCTGTAACAGGGTACTAAATACTTATAGAATGAATTCATTAATCTCACTAGTTTACATTTGAACAATGGCTGTCTTATTTTCAAAGCACTTCAATATATTATCAGTTAAATCAACAAACGTTTACTGAGGGCTCACCCTGTGCCTGGTAGGTGTATTTCTTACTGAAGACACCAAGAAATAAAACATAAAATACCTGTCCTAGAAGATTTTATAATCTTTAGGAAAAAATCATAACTTTAATCTCTCTATAATAAATTAAGAGAAAAAGGATAATTTTATATATATTCATTTGCTCACATATATTCTTTAAACCAAAATGACTGCGAATGTCTTATGTGCCAGACAGTGTACCAGATCCTGGAGATATAAAAATGATTGGAAGAAGTTCTCTGCCACTGACGGGTTTTGAACAGAGGGAGAAACAGACATTTAAATAAACATGAAAACCAATTTAATAAATAAGTCCAAATCTTTGTTCCATTCACTTTGAGGCCTTGGCATCAATTTCCTTACCTATAAAACAGGAATAAAAATATCTCCTTCAAAGAAGTTATAAGAAAAGGAGACAAAAGAAGGAGAGGATGGGGGGCAATGGTAGAGTACCTGATACAGGATAGGGGCTCAACAACAGGCAGCTCTTACTATAAAACGAGGTAAAAGCCACAGAGCACAGAGAAAGAAGCATCTAAACGTTTGGGTGTGGGATGGTATTAGAGACACTTCTGGAGACACAGAGTTTCTCTGGCAGATAAGGGAAGCATCCCATACCTTTATTCATCAAATGTTAGGGATACAGAGATGGAAGAGACAATTTTATCCCTAAAAGAACTTAGTTTAATACATGGATCTTTAATTTATAGTCTGTATACCACCTGAAATTATATGCAGATTTTTAATGCATTTGCATTGTTCTGGAAAGAGAGCCCACAGATTTTTTTTTTTTTTTTAACAGATTTTTTAAAGAGAGTTTACACTTTCCCCACCTCAGGTTTAAGTGCCAAAGCACTGCAGTGGATAAGATAAACACCCCCATCTGTTCTCTTTTCATCTGTTCTCTTTTCATATTCCTTCTTACTTTCCACATCTACCTCCTTCCCCCCCCAGAGACAGGTGAAAGGAATAAAGTTTGCAATGTAAAACTAATTGTGTATGATCTGAATTTCAACTAACCTTACATTTATTATACTATGTCTCTATTCAAGAATCTATGAGGTCTCATTACCTCTGATGTTAAAATCTAAATCCTCTCAGCTAACACTGTCCTCCATAATCAAGCTCCACCTTACATGTCTAATATCATTTGTCCCTTTAATTCCTCTCATATATTTATTTTTGCCTCCATTCATCTGCCTACTTCTACATGCAAGTTGAAATGCCTTCCTTCTTCATTCACCTCCAGTTTCCAAATTCTTTTGTTCCTTAAAGGCCCAATTCAATTCACATTTCATTCAGCAAGCCTCTTCTAATGACTTCACCTATGCCTATCTCTCTTTTCTCAGTTCCTATAATCTAAAACTCCTGATTTTAATTATATACATGCTCACACTGTTTGAAACTCACATAATTCATAATATTAGACTCTTCAACTAAATGGGGTATGTTCTTTTCAGACAAGAAACATGTACCTTTATCACACAGCAGAATATTCAGTGTTATCTGTCCATCGTCTATTATCTAATTAGTCTTATAGAGCCAATCTATTTATCCACCCTCTTACCCATCTACTTTCCTATCTATCTGTCAAATTTTCTATGATTGAGAACAAGAAGTAGGCTCTATCAGCTCATCTTGGTAGCATGAACTGACTACATTCAATAAGAGAAAGGCCTTGGGAAGAGAAAATGTAAAAGATCTCTCAGGTAATTAGAGTCCCAATGGTTGTTAAATAAGATGGCAATAAAATGGGGAAACTTATGGTATAGCAGAAGAAATTTAAATAAAGTGAATTCTATGTTTTCAGTAATTATCTATTATAAAACAGAATTGTGGGGATTCCCTGGTGGCGCAGTGGTTGAGAGTCTGCCTGCCAATGCGGGGGACACGGGTTCGAGCCCTGGTCTGGGAGGATCCCACATGCCGCCGAGCAGCTGGGCCTGTGGGCCACAATTGCTGAGCCTGCGTGTCTGGAGCTTGTGCTCCGCAACAGGAGAGGCCGTGATGGTGAAGAGGCCCGCGCACCGCGATGAAGAGTGGCCCCCACTTGCCGCAGCTGGAGAAGGCCCTCACACAGAAACGAAGACCCAACACAGCCATAAATAAAATAAATAATTAAAACAAAAACAAAAACAAAAACAAAAACAGAATTGTGTTCCGCTAGGAAAAACAACTGAACCAGATGCATATTTTTCCAAGGAAGAGGTCAGGACGATGTGCAGCCCCAAGCAATGCTGAGCTCTGTAGTTGACCTTCACTGCTGTGTGCTATAGCACTTTTGGTGCTAGGAATAGTACCAAAGTGAAAATCTGAATTACCTAGAACCATTCTGAATAGCCTAGTTTTCTAAGTAATTCAGAAATTATTTAATGCATTAATTATTATTTTAAGTATTTTGGATGGAAACTAATGTAAAATCTACTCTAAACTTCCTTATCTTCTTAAATAAAAATTAAACATAATTTAACCTTTTATTGAGGACTTATAGTTATGAATTGATTATGAGAAACAACAGCTTTTTTTTTTAAATTTTTAAAAATTTGTACAAGAGAGAAACAACAGCTTTGAAATGTATAAGAATATTTGCTTTTACATTAAATGGCCTCTTTCCAGTTTTTATGTTGCTTTTTCTCTTATGTCACTTCTTCCTTTGCAATAAACTACATCTTTTGGTTGGCTTCAGTAATGCCTGCTTCTATTATCTCCACCCCGTATCTCCTCTTTTAATGCTCTGAAACATTAATGTTTGGAAACCACATCATAAACCCTGTCTGAATTACCAAAGTAAAAGTAAACAAGTTGGGAGAGGGACCAACTGGTTATTTTATGTGCATGGTCTTTAGTGTTTGGGCTTGTTTACTCTGGCTATCTAGAGGCCTTTTAAATTTAATTCCAGGTTCTCAACTATGTCACGTGGGAAAGCTGCCAGAGAGCTTAATTCTGGAGTGGTAAACTATTGTTACACCTTGCTACAATATTTTATGCTTTTTCTCTTTTTTTCTTTTTTTGAATCTCTACAAACTGCTTGGAAAATGCCTCTATAGTCTCTGATTCCAAGTTTGAAGTACCCAAAACCTAATTTAGTTATATTTTTACAATGTATTTCTATTTTCAGTCTGGCTACAACATGACCATGTGCTTGCTGACAGATGTTGCTTATATGGACTTTCTGTATCAAACTTGAAAATTCCTTAAATTTTCACCTTCAGGTTATGTAAGAAACAGGTTAGTACTGCAAAACTGACACACATTAGTTCTAAATTCTATATTGAAACTATGCTTAAAACAAGATGTTTATATTAGATCTAATATTCATTTTAATTTAAAGAAATATTTTAACCAAATTTATTAATGTCATTTCTATGCTCTTAACATATATTTTAATATTAACAAGCTGATGTACCCATATACATATAGAATATATAAATTTTATATGAAGTTATGTTACGTTAATAGAATCTAACAGATCATAAAACCAATTAGTGCTAGCAAATGACTTTAAACAATATGGCTAATCATATATTAATGTACTTTCTAGGCCTTTTCTTTTGACTTGTCTCAAAAGTACACTTTATATTGAATTTCTCAAGGAAGAAACAAGTAAACAATACGTTAGTGATTCACTGCTGATAGCTAACCTGAAAAAAAAAAACCCCACCAAATGGGACAAGGAATACACTTAAATTCAAAGAAACAGTCTTTTAATTTACTCTTACAACTATTTCATAGGCAATGTAGAAATTTAGTGCTCTCACCAAGAATATTCTAATATAACTTTTTATGTTGCTCTGACTACATGTGTATGTCCAAATGCTCTCACTTGAAACAAATCAGATTAACAACATCTTTTTACCTTGTGCTAAGTACTCAATTATAAAAAGAAAGGACAAAAGTTAAAAGGAAAAGAAAAGAGGAGCTAATCCTGCCTATAAAGCCAATCTATGTGGGTGGGTATGGCTGATAAATCTAGGACTACTTAGAGAAGATATCTAGGACTACTTAGAGAAGATATCTAGACCAAGAACATCTTGTTTTATCTTTAAAATGAAATATAAATGTCTAATAAAAAGCTAATCCTTCAATTCAAAAGATAAACTAGATTTAAAAATTTTTTTCTAATATTACATTTAGAATAAATGGGAAATGATTTATTTAATTCCTTAACCTAGTAGCTCTGTTCTGTAATCTTATAATGGAAACATACTGCCTGTCTCCTCCTCCCCTAACCTGTCCCTTCCACTGGCCTTTTTTATCTGACCAACCTGCTTGCCTTCTGTCTGCCATCATGCTGCAAATCAGACACTTGACTGATATCCTAATGTCCTTTAGACAACTCACCTGACTAACCTAATTCTCTGACTAGTTAGTTACTATTCCACATCTTTCACTTTTAGATATTTGGTAATATAAAAATATTTCCCTAGGCTAATAAGATATATATATGTATATAAAGAGAGAGATACTAGCATCCCAAAACACAAATAGTTTAAGCCTCTAAAAATGTAAATAGCGATAACAAGCAAGCAAAAGTACAACTTGAGCACCACCTTTTACAGACTGAATTATATTTTTAAAACAATCTCATTAATTCTTAACCATCATGTGATTCTGTTCCTAAAGATTCTATCCTTATTTCCCTTTCCCAGAGGAAACATGCAGGGGAAGAAGAAATGATTCTAAAACACATTAATTTTACTTAAAATGACTACATTTTTCAAGATAACTCTGTGCTCTTGTCATCAACTACCCCCCCCCCAAATTAATCACAAGAATATCGTCTTAATACCCTAAAGCATAACATTCTGGTTTGCGAGTAATATTTTTAATTGATGTAAAAATACTTACTTAGGCTACTTAGTTGTCTAATTATATTTGCCAAGGAAATATTGGTTACACATTCCAGTTCATTCTTAATTCCTCTAGGCAGTGCTGTGTGGCACAAGTGCCTAGGATCGATGTTTCTTTTCACTAATGGCATCTTGAGATCAACCTCTATGCCAGTTCACCTGTCGGAAATCAAACAATAAGTTAACACTTTTCAGTTTCGACCAACACAGAGTGAGACCTTATCTTTTACATTTAATAATAAAATATTTGCTAGTATGGAGATGGTGAAAATGGAGTCACCGGACTAAATGAATCAAAGTTGATTTGTTAACCATTTTTATCTTCAATTATTAGAATGTCAACATTATGTAAAATATTTTTTTTAAAAACTTACTTTCAATGTCAATTGCTTCATGGTGAATTCATAATCATCATCACTATTATTCTCCTAAAACCACTGATTTTACTTACTACAACTAGGGGTTTTGTTCTAGAGAGTTAGTATGAAAGGTCCTCTGTAAGGAAGTACCTAAAAGGATTAAAGAAACTGCAAGAGTACTATCAAAATTACACTTCTACATAAAATGTATCAGGCATTCAATAGCTCAGAAATCAGATAGTCCAAGTAGCCCTACATCCTCAATCTAATCAAAACCAACCAAATATTTATTTAATTGATCAAATGGTTCAACCTTCTTTGAATTACAGTCAGTCCTCACTTCCCAGGCTTCCCATATGCACAAATTTCAGCTTCCACAGTTTAGTTAAATACCAGTCTCCCAACAACATGGTTCCAACTTCACTTACCACAGTATACTAAGTGTGAGTAACTACATAAATACGAACTTCTTTGCTGGCACTTCAGTTCACAGGTCACTATGTTAATAAGAGATGCACATCATTTCAGTGACCAATCACATCACTTCTTTTCAAAGTCTGTTGGTGATAGGTCACTTCTCACCTGTTATTCAGTTCGCCTACAGACAGCAAAGCATGTAACTGGTTTACGTCTTGCCTTCCAGTGATAAACTCATATGAAATTTTACAAAATGGTAACTGAAAGAGGGAACTGGCCAACAAAGATAAAAGTGTGGCACAGAAAGGAAAAATGATGACACTGGAGTGAAATTCAAATTGAATGTAAGTGGAGTAAGAAAAAACAGCTGATTGCGGGAATGTTGTCACTGCCACTGTTTGAGAGACACAGATATGCAGTCAGAGGAATTTAGTGAAGGTGAAATTATTGATGTAAATGAGGAAAGTAGTTGTGACAAAAAGGAAGATGTCCCAGAAGAAGTGACAACAGCAAAAAACTTTACAATAAAGGAATTCTCGGAGACATTTCATGACACTGAAAGTGCGAAGGACAAAGTGTTGGAAGCTGATCCAAATTTAGTAGAGGGACTTCCCTGGTGGCACAGTGCTTAAGAATCTGCCTGCCAATGCAGGGGACATGGGTTCGGGCCCTGGTCCGGGGGGATCCCACATGCCGTGGAGCAACTAGGCCCTTGTGCCACAGCTGCTGAGCCTGTGCTCTGGAGCCCGCGAGCCACAACAAGAGAAGTCACCGCAATGAGAGGCCTGCGCGCCGCAGCGAGGGGTGGCCCCTGCTCGCTGTAACTAGAGAAAGCCCATGCGTAGCAATGAAGACCCAACACAGCCAAAAATAAATAAATAAATAAATTTAATTTTTTAAAAAAACCAAAAAAACAAAAAACAAATTTTGTAGAAAAGAGTAAGAAAATTTGCCATGGCACAGAAAAGATGCTTACTCTACTAGCTCTGTTTTTCTAAGTTATACAAGCAGAAGGCAGAGCACTGTTCAAACTACTCTTGGTTAAGTTTTTTACAAAGAAATAAAGCACTATAATTCTAATTGTTTCTAATGTTTCACATTACATTGTACTAAATTAATATTAGCTTTACTATTTTTTTCATTTCCCTATATATTTATAACCAACATAGAAGAATTTTTAATGTTTTGACAAAAATTTTTAAAGATGATGGAACAACTGTTATTTTTTCCCACTGATTATCAAGATCATTTGGTACAGTTTTATCTTGTATGGTCATCTTTTTTTCTTTTTGGTCCCACACTACCATACAAAGTGAGGACTGCCTGTACTTACCTACTGGTAAACAATGTTTACTGAAGGAAGGCATTTAGTATTTACTGAGCTTTAATTACTACCAAATGGAAAGTTTTGGATAAATCTCATTGCATTTAAGTGTTACTCATCACCATTCTTTAAAAACAAACTTTTACATGAAATCTGTCCTCTCCGACTTGTTTGCTCAGCATTCTCTCTACAATTTTAAACCTTTTTACAATTGTACAACATGAAACATGTAGGAAAAAAAGTATACAAAATTGTACAACTCAATGATTTAAGCACCTAGCAAGCTAACATAAGAAATAAAACATAAGAAATAACATAAGAAATAAAAACCCCAGAACCGTCCCACTTTGGTCTCCTCCCCAGTCACCCTCGTTTCCTTTCTCCCCAAAGGTATCCATTATTCTGACTCTTACAATACACATTTCCTTGTTTTTCTTTATACGTTCTCACCTTAAGCAGATAACTCTAAACACTGTAGTTTTGTTTTTATTGCTTTTTGAAGTTTATGTGAATAGAACCATACGATATGTATTATTATTTTGTGTCTTACCCTTTACAGTCAACATATTTGTAACATTCATCCATGTTGCTTTGTGTAACCGTAGGATGTTCATTTTCAATGCTGTAAGATATTCCACTGTATAACTACACCGCAATTTATTTACCCATTCTAATGTTGATATTATATACATGAGTGTTTCCAGTTTGAGGCTATTATGAATAACAGTACCATGAACATTCATGTACAAGTCTTACAAATGTGTCTTACTCTACACATTTCTGTTGGAAATATACTTAGGAGAATAGCTTGGTTAAGGATATGCACAGCTTGAACTCTAGGAGATGATGTCAAACTGTTCCAAAAGCGACTGTACCAACGTGTATACTCCTTTCAGTAGTGTAAGAGGCCGCTGCTGCTCCACATCCTCACGACACTCAGTACTGTCAGTTTTTAAAAATCTAGCAATTCTTGTAGGTAAATTGTGATAACACTGCAGTTTTATGTTTTCCCCGGTTACTGAGAGTTTCTGCACCTTTTCATGTGTTTATCTTTTGGATTTTTCTCATCTGAGAAGTACCTAGTCAATGCTCTTGCCCACCTTCTATCTACCATTTGTTGTGTTAGGGTTGATTTGTAGGAACACTGGATATGAGCCATTTAAAGGTTCTATATGATGAAAACACCTTCTCTTGTGTCACTTGCTATTTCATTCTCTTGATGTCTTTTATGAGAAAGTGATGGAATTTATCAATCTTTTTCTTTTAGGTTTAGTATGAAAGCATAGGTTTTTAAATCATTTTATACACTAAGATCATAAGTATGATATTATCTCTTAGCTTTGTTGTTTTGCCTTGCACTTTTAATCTATAATTGACATGGAATTAATTTTTGTGAATCGTGTTAGGTAGCAGTCAAGTTTCTTACATATTATTTCAACAACATTCACTGAAAAGACTGTTCTTTCCCTATTGCTCTACAGTGGCGCTTTTGTCATAAACCAAGTTTCTATGTATTTTTAAATCCATTTTGAGTCTAGAGCTAATCTTAGTGGAGCTTTACAGTAAGTCTTGATATCGAATAGGGTAAGTCCTCTTACCTTGTTCTTCAAAAATGCTGTTTATTCTTGGCCCTTTGTATTTCCATGTGAATTTTAGAATCAGATTATCAGGTTATACACACAGACACAAACACACCTATTGGGAACGTGACCAGAACTGTACTAAATCTATAGATCGTATTGGGAAGTAGGGGTATCTGTACAACACTGCATATTCCTATCCATGAATATAGTGTATCCCTCCAATTATTTCAGGTTTTTAGAATGTTTCTTAATAATGTTTTATAATTTTCAGAATAGAAGTCATACATCCTTTGTTAGATTCATTTGTATGTATGTGATTTTTTTTTTACAATACTAGAAATGGCATATTTTGTTTTCTCTTTATTGTATATATAGAAAATAAGTTAATTTTTGAATATTGACTGCATATCCAGAGACTTTCCTAATCTCCACTAACCTACCTAAAATTATTTTGGATTTTTAAAATGTATACAATCTATTATATATGATTAATGACTGTTTATTTCCTTCTTTCTAATCTTCATTTATTTTTAATTTTATTTTTTTCTTCCTTTTTTTCCCTTATTGCATTAGCTAGAACCTTTAATACAATGTGAGATAGAGTATTATTGTCTTTTTCCTAAACCAAAAGGGAGAGCCTTCAATATTTCACAAGATGCCTGATATAAGGTTTTTGTTGTTATTGTTGCTTTGCTTTGTAGACACTTTTTTTCCTTTAAGTATAGTTAATTTAAATTGTTGTGTTAATTTCTGCTAGACAGCAAAGTGATTCAGTTATTTATATTATTATATTATATATTATATTATATATATATATTCTTTTAAAAATTCTTTTCCATTATGGTTTATCACAGGATATTGAAGACAGTTCCCTGTGCTATACAGTAGGACTCTGTTGTTTATCTATTCTATATATAATAGTTAACATCTGCTAACCCCAAACACCCAGTCCCTTTCTCCCCCATCTCCCTCCCCTTTGGCAACCACAAGTCTGTACTCCATTGTAGACACCTTTTAATAGCTTAAGGATGTTCCTATATATTCCTAATTTGCTAAGATTTTTAAAAAATAATGTTGATTCTATAATTTTTTCCTACATCTATTATAATTATGTGACTTTCTTCTTCTGTTGTTAATGTGGTGAACTACACTGATTGATTTTTTTTATGTTAAACAGCTTTGCATCCTTGGAATAAACCCAGCCTGGTTGAGATGTATGTGGCAGGGCAAAATTATGGCCCTCCAAAGCAATCTATGTTCGATTCCCCAGAATTTGTGACTGTAGTACATGGCAAAGGGAAATTAAGATAGCAGTTGGAATGAAGGTTGCTAATCAGCTGACCTCAAAATAGGAAGATTATATCGTTTTTATTGTATTGCTGGATTTGGTTCTGGTTTGTTACTAAGTTTATTAATTTTTGCATTTATGTTCATGAAAGAAATTGGTCTATTATCTTCCTTTCATGTATTGTCCTTGAGAAGTCTTTTGTATTAAGGTTATGCTGGTCTAATAAAACAAGTTGGGATATGTTCCCTCTTTCAACTATTCTTTGGAAGAATTTGTATAAGATATGCATAATTTTTTTCTTAAAAGTTTGGTATAGTTCAATTATGAAGCCATTTAGCCTCAAGTTTCCTTTGTGGGAGGGTTTAATATTATGAATTCTTAAGGGAACTCTCCTACACTGTTGGTGGAAATGTAAACTGGTACAGCCACTATGGAGAACAGTATGGAGGTTCCTTAAAAAACTGAAAATAGAGCTACCATATGATCCAGCAATCCCACTCCTGAGCATGTATCTGGAGAAAACCATACTTTGAAAAGACACATGTGCCCCAATGTTCACTCCAGCACTGTTTACAATAGCTAGGACATGGAAGCAACTTAATGTCCATCAACAGAGGAATGGATAAATAAGATGTGGCACATATATAGAATGAAATATTACTCAGCCATTAAAAAGAACGAAATAATGCCATTTGCAGCAACTTGGATAGACCTAGAGATTGTCATACTGAGTGAAGTAAGTCAGACAGAGAAAGACAAATACATGATATTGCTTATATGTGGAATCTTAAAAAAGGCTATGGGACTTCCCTGGTGGCACAGTGGTTAAGAATCCGCCTGCCAACGCATGGACATGGGTTCGAGCCCTGGTCCAGGAAGATCTCACATGCCACAGAGCAACTAAGCCCATGTGCCACAACTACTGAGTCTGCGCTCTATAGCCCGTGAGACCCAACTACTGAGCCTGGGTGCTACAACTACTGAAGCCCGTGCGCCTAGAGCCTGTGCTCCTCAGCAAGAGAAGCCACCGCAGTGAGAAGCCGGTGCACCACAATAAAGAGTAGCCCCCGCTCACCGCAACTAGAGAAAGCCCGCGTGCAGCAATGAAGACCCAACACAGCCAAAATAAATAAATAATAAAAATTTTAAAAGGCTACAAAACAGAAAAAGAGTTACAGATGTAGAAAATAAACTTATGGTTACTGGCAGGTAAAGGAGTGGAGGGATAAACTGGAAGATAGAGATTGACACATATACACTACTACATATAAAATAGATAACTAATAAGAACCTACTATAGCACAGGGAACTCAATACTCTGTAATGGCCTATATGGGAAAAGAATCTAAAAAAGAGTGGATATGTATGTACAACAGATTCACTTTGCTGTACACCTGAAACTAACACATTGTAAATCAACTATATCCCCAATAAAAATTATTTTAAAATATTATGAATTCTTTCTTTAATTGTCATAGAATTTTTGACATTCTCTATTTCTTTTGTTAATTTTGGTAAGCTGCATTTTCTAGAAACTTATCTACTTCATTTAAATTTTCAAATTTCTTGACATCAGATTATTCTTATGACTTTCCTATGATTATAAGATTGTAAAATATCCTTGCTTTCATTTACTATATTGATTAATTTTGCATGCTATTTTTTTAAATCACAAAGGGTTTATCGATTTTATTAGTCTTTCTAGAGAACCAATTTTTGGCTTTACTGAATTTCATTATTGCTGATTTATTATTTCTCTCCTGTTTTCAGTGGGTTTAATATGATGCTCTTTAAAAAAATTTCTTGATATAGATGCTTATTGATATTCAGCTTCATTTCAGACATATGGTTTTAAAGTTATAAACTATCCTCTAAGCATATATTTAACTGTATCCCTCAAATTTTTTAAAATAAATTTATTTATTTATTTTTGGTTCCGTTGGGTCTTCGTTGCTGCACGCTGGCTTTCTCTAGTTGCAGCGAGCGGGGGCTATGCTTTGTTGCAGTGCGTGGGCTTCTCATTGCGGTGGCTTCTCTTGTTGCGGAGCATGGGCTCTAGGCATGTGGGCTTCAGTAGTTGTGGCTCATGGGCTCTAGAGCGCAGGCTGAGTAGTTGTGGTGCACGGGCTTAGTTGCTCTGCGGCCTGTGGGATCTTCTTGGACCAGGGCTCGAACCCATGTCCCCTGCATTGGCAGGCGGATTCTTAACCACTGTGCCACCAGGAAAGCCCCTATCCCTCAAATTTTGATATGTAATAATTTTGCTATGGTTTACTGCAAAATATTTTCTAATTTACATTGTGATTTTTTTTTGCTCCATGGGTTATCTAGAAGTATATTATTTTGATTAACAAACATGGAGATTTTCCAATTATCTTTTTGTTACTAATTTCTAGCTTAATGGCATTATAGTCAGAGAGTATATTCTGTATTATTTCAATCCTTTAAAATGTAGTTGTGTTTACTTTATTGCCCAGCATACAGTCAATTATACATAGAGAATGTATATTTTGTTGGTGGTGGTTACAGTGTTCTACATATGTCCATTAGTTAGATTTGCTAATTGTGCTCATATCTTCTATAGTCTTAATGATTTTTTTGTCTCTGGTTCTATCAGAGAGATGTGTTAAGATCTTCCACTATGATTACAGATTTATCAAATTCTCCATATGATTTACACATTTTGAGACTATGTTATCAAGTACATTTATCACTATAAAGTTCTCTTTATCTCTAGTAATATGGCTTTTGCTTGCATGATATAGCTTTTCCCATCCTTTTCCTTTCAACTTTCTTGTATCCCTATCCCTATGGTTTACACATGTCATTTCATAGCATACAGTTAGGTGTTTCTTTTTCATTCATTATTTTTTTAACTCAGTTTGACAACCTTATTAGTATGATGCTGATGTTCCCTCTGCCCGGGATACTCTTCTTGCCCACATTCCCTCTCTTCCCTACTCCTACTAGTTCTTCAGATTTCAACTCAAATAAGAGCATTCCCTGATGCCCCAGCCCTAGACTAGATCAGGCCCTTCTGTTAAAATTTTCTCATAGGACCTTATAATGTTTCCTTATAGCATTTGTCTCAGTTTGTAATGACATATCTTCATGACTGATTTCTGTTTCTCTCCTTTATTAGTTTTAAAGCAGATATCGTGTAGTTTGTTCCTCATAGTATGCTGGATGCCGGGTACATCACTGGCACATAAAAATAATTCAATATATATTTATCGAAAAGCTCAACAATTCTTAACTCCAACTCAAATCTCTCTCCTAACCTGTAGATGCATTTATGCAACTATCCCCCGTACATCTGTACTTGGAAGTTCTGTAACATCCCTCAAATTCAATATGTCCCAAACTTAACTCATTACATTTCCTCTTCAAATCTAGACATCACCTTTAATTCTGTCCCACCACCACAGTTCCCAACTATATCCAATAGGAAATAAAGCCTTACTAATTCTACCTCATAAACATCTCTCATATTCTATTGTTCCTTTTCTATTCTAACTTCTGCTGCTTTAATTCAAGCCCTGGTCATCTCTCACTTGGTTGAACTAGACTTTCTGTCTCGAGGCTTACAGCTTTTGCCTGCCATGCCATCTATATCAGCACTCCCATCACAGCGTTAAGAATATTGTCAAAATTTTGAATCTGGTAACATCACTGTCCTACAAAAACAAACTCTTCAGTGGTTCATTGCTGTCAGGATAAAGTCCAAACATAATATACCACGTTCTTCAGAATTTAGTCCCTCCCAATGTCTCCTAGCTTCATTCATACTACACTCCTTCTACCTTATGCTCTAACACACCTTGCTGCGTTACAGTCCTGCCTTTACTCATGCTGTTCTCTGTCTAGAATGCTTTTCCCTTTCTTATCCTTACAGAAAATAGCTGTTCAAGACTAGACTCAAGCATTACCTCTTTTCTGAAGCATGATTTAAGCCCCAGGCAGATGTAACTATCTACTCTTTGGTGCCCTCAACTCTGACCCACATATGCGTCTATCCAAATACTACCAATTACACTCTTCTGTATTGCACTTATATGTTTACATGTCTATGCTTGAATAAGAACTCCTAGAGGACAAAAAAAATCTTGCCTTACTCAGCTTGTCCTTCCAAGATCTAAGAAATGGAAGATGTTCAATAGTTGACGATAAATAAAGGGAAAAAGAAGAAAACCGTTAACTGTAAGGAGGCAAAAAAAATTCTTTAGGTTACTGAGTGGAGAGGACACACACACACACACCCCTTTCTAAAGCAACTATTTAATTATGATTCTAGGGAGTTGCTCTTTTCTATGTGCATGGAAAATACATTTGAGAAAAATAATATCTTTCTATTCTATTTGTATTGTGGAATCACAGGCTTACTTGTTTCACCCTCCCAAGAGAAAGCATGGACCACATAGACCATTTATATATTTTATATATATATATATTATATATATATAATATACACACACACACACACACAGACATGCACATACACACATACATATACACAAAAGTATAAAGTAATATGTAAAGTGTCAAAAATAACCCAAGATCAGGTATCATAGCAATTTTATGGCTTTAAATATTAGAAAAATAAATTATCATTTTCAGAACTCAAAAATAGCCCATAAAATTTATTTTGAATATTTAAAGGACTCCTTTAGTTAGCAATTCCAAGGAAAATAAAATAGCTGCTTTTAAAAAGACTGCCATAAAGTAATTACAGTTAATAATTGCTTTGCAGGTTATAGAAAGAGCATAAGAATTAAGAATTAAAAGTATTTTATTATGTCAATGACAAGTATTAATTCCTTATATTCACTAATATGTTAATGAAACAACTAATCTATGATTGTTTAAAGGTATTTCTGATTTTTTTAAATGACATTAATATTAAATAAGAAAAACTTTATGTTAAATCATGGAAATATAATTCTCAAATTTTATAAGGATTCAAACTAAAGGATTATATTGTATTATGTAACCTAAGGGAACAGGTTAGAATAAAATGACTATTCTAATAAAAACAAATTTCAGTATTTTAAATACTTTAAGAATTTCTGAGGGTGCAAATACTTTTTAAGAAACTTCCTACCTCCTTAAGAGTAGAAGCCACTTAATTATGCATAACAGAAGAATTAAATAAATTTTATATATTCCTTGGGAATATATAAAAATAACAAATTTCCCCTTTGTTATGAGCAGTAAACTTTAAAACTACTCACTACTCATGAATCTCTAAAATTCTACACACGAAGAGATGACAAAGCCAAACTAGGCACTCACAGGATTAAAGAATTATTGATCATGCAGAACATCTACAGTTATTTGACTGTTTTGAGGTGCTCTGGCCCTTGCTTAAAGAATCTGCCCTAAGAAGAGTGCTATCTTTACAAAAAAGAAATTATATGTTTCACCTCAAGTCACAATAGCAAAGTATTAAATTTTGGTTGAAAAGAACACACTGCTATATGAACTAAAGCAAAAAAGAAATGAAGAAATAAGCTACACACTGCAATTCATTACTGACGTTACTGTTAGATTCAAAAAGAAAAATGGATGCTAATGAAATAATTAATATTGTTAAACACTTCTAGAGTGGAAATGAGATTCAGTGTAGTCAAATTTGATTCCATGTTACTCTCAAAGAAAATATGTATTTTTTTTAAATTAATACAACCACTACTGAAACTCACTTGCATAAATCATACAGGCATAAAATCGCTCCAAGGTTATTTTTAGTGTTTTAAGAGATGTTAATTTGAAATTTGAGGTATGTAAACCACAAATGCAGATTAAATTATTTGAATAACGAGATCAGGTGTTCTTTATTCTATTGGAAAGTAATACCTCTAAAAGCAATAATTACCTATAAATATGTTGTACTTTACATGAAAATGGCAATATTGACACACTGCCATCCATCCATTCATCTAGACATTCAATTACTGAACACCAATGGCTCAAGCACTATGCTAACTGCTGAAGATAAAAAGGTAAGCAAAAACAATCTCCCAGGGATTAGCTAGAATTTAGTATCTAATTATACTTATGATTAGTGCAATGAAGTAAAAAGTACTAGGTATTATAAAGAGATCTATTTCCTCAAGAAAATGACATTTAAGTTGGCACCAGAGGATTATTAGGAATTAGCTAGCTAGGTTGGGGGAGTTGGAGCATGTGTGTGTATGTTTTCATTCTAACTTAGAAGGTGCATCATACACAAAGGCCCTTAACTGCGAAGGGGTTTAATGTACTGGCAGCTATGAGAGCAGGCCAGTGGACAAGACTACAGTGAGCACAGACTGAGAGTCAGATCAAGTAGGACCTTGAAGGTAATGTCAAAGATTTTCAATGTATCCTAATGGGAAGTCACTTAAGAATTTTAAGCAAAGAAGTGCCAAGATCAGGAATTGCTGTTCATTCTAATTGCTGCATGGAGACTTGGGGGGGTGAGTGATAGCAGAATAAATGCAGGTGGACCAGTTAGAAAACCCAGGTACAAGATGACAGAAGTTGTCCAGATAACAGAGATAGTAGTCATTTGGACTAGATGATGGTGACATAGAAGCATGTCAATTCAAGATATATCCTGAAAGTAGAATCAACAGGACTGATGATGGATTAGATGTAGGGGTGAGGCCCAAATTCTTGGCTTAAGAAAATTTCTATGACAGCCAAAAACTGAAAATTATTTCTAAATCACATCAATTATATGATATATTATTCCCTATCTACAAAGTCTACGAGATTAGGAAGAGATTTATGACCAATACTAGTAATAAATATAACCAGGTAACTGGGATCACAGAGAGAGTAATTTCATGGTATTTGCGGCATAGGGTTATGGGGGAATGATGGCTTTTAAAACCAAAACTAAGTGAGACGGTAAAGGAGCGTTTAGTGACTTTCTTTTTCCCTTTTTATTTCTTTATATTTCATTATTCTGTATATGTCTACTTTTATCTATTTCAGCCCCAAAGGAGAAATCTTAGATACACTTAACTCCTTTGTTTCCCTACACTGTTCCCATCTCCGTACCCTGTAACTTGAGTTCACTTGACTTCTAGAGTAGAGAGCCTGGGTAAAACAATATTCCTAGCATTTCACCTTCCAGTTTCCCCACTCATATGAAATTTCAAGCCATCTTCTTTCTGTAGGGAACAGCACAGCAAAAAATGGGTCTCTGTGTTGTTAACAATTTAATTTCTCCAATGTTGAATTGTACCTTTCTCTTCATGTGTACTATGAAACAGAATGGATGATGACCACTGACAATAACAACAGCCAAACTATTCTGTGGAACTGTATATCCATAATGGGACGAATTTCATTTCTCTGTTTTGTTGAAATTTACCAAATAAGAGTTTAAAAGACCTCCTTAAATATCTTAAAGTTAACAGTGAAGTGATATATAGTATAGGGAAAATTTTAACATTTACACATCAAAAACTGAATAATGTATTAGCCTTTTTTTGTTTGTTTTTTGGCCGTGATGTGCAGCATGTGGGATCTTAGTTCCCTGACCAGGGATCAAACCCATGTCCCCTGCATTGGGAGTGCAGAGTCTTTACCACTAGACCACCAGGGAAGTACCACATTAGCACTTTTTTGGAAGAGAAAAAAATCTTTCAGACCCCTGATATTAGCTTAAATTATTTTTAATGTAATGTTACTTAGCAGTATACGGATGTACAATCAGATGTAAAATCCTTATGCTTATAACTCTTATGCCAAATATAGATATAAATCTATGAAACCAAAATAGATTTAAAATAAAATTCAACAAAAAAACCAATAAAATTCAAAATAACAGTATTAAATACAATGAAACCATTTTGCTTTAATTCCATCCTGCTTGCTATATGAATCTTGTACTGACTGCTCCAAAAACCTCCTTTATTTTGTTTATGCCTATCCTACTATGTATAAGAGCCTTTTCTCTATTTAAACTGCTGTGAAATTTTATTCATTCATTACCTGATTGACACTATTTAGGCTTTACTATTTACAAACACAACATTTATGTAGCAAGTGTGCCCCTGTAATATCATTGTTAGATTGAAATAATTAAAGCTGTACTATTTGGCACCAAAATTATGCTAAACATAATCATAAACAGAGATACTAAAATTACTTGACAGGACTCACTAAGTCCTTTTAAAATAAAAATAAAAAATTTTAATTCTCATAGAAAACTCACAACCATCCAAAAATATTCAGGCTGAGAAACACAGGCCAAGCCAAAGACATGACTCAAAGAGGTGGTATGAGTCGCTCAACAGTAAGGGCCAGGAACAGAACCTATCTGTATGCATGTGTGTCTTATCATACTCTATTGCTTCTATTATATTAAGATGAATTTATATAACATACACTTTATAAAACCATTCTAACAGTTCACTATTCAGCGACTGAGCAAAGTTTCACTTAAGAGGAGAAACAAAATGATTCTTTCACCAACCGAAACAGATTAACACATTTTTTTTTAAAGTATAAAAGTACATCAGTATGTACCATGGATGAGAATAAGCCCACTCAGCCTCCTGCATGTGATTTATGCCAAGATATGGAAAATTTTATTCCCCCTTCCCACTGTCTTTCTCTCATTCTCGGGCCAGTGTTTCTCTTATCTTCAGATATGTATTTTCAGATACTGTTTACTCCCTATGAATAAACCTCAAAATCAACAAGCCCCAAACCAAAGCTGTTATTTTTCCCCAGCAAAAAAACCCTACCTCTTTCTTATTTTAATTAACAGTTCCATTGAAGAGTAGAAAGTTAGAAACAGACTTTTCTTTGACTCCTTCCAGTCTCACCATATCCAATCTGTACAAGAATATCCATTAAATTCCTAGCAGAAGACCTGCTGACATCAAACTGTTGGTATATTCCTTAATTTTTTGAAATATTGACCAATAACCTTCTAAAAATTTTCTACAAATTATATTTCCATATCCTTGCAAACACCAGGGAAAAATACTTTCTAATGCCCACATTATAGTCTATAAGATTTACCATAATTTATTTGGATTCCCCTAATGCTGGACATTTTGGTGACTTTAAAAGTTTTACTATAATACATACTACTGGGATAAATTTTCATTGTATAAATCTTAATGCAAGTTTCAGGTTATTTTCTTAGAATATGAAAAACTCAATGACTTTGAAGTATTTATTTTCAAATTGCCTCTAATAAAATTATGCCATTTTCATTTTCATCACACATGAGGGTATTTTACTACTTTCTCAGCTCCATTATTTACTGTCTATGAGACCACTTGTACTTCAATTTTCTCATCTATAAATGGAGATAATAACAATACCTACCTCAAGGGTTGTTTATGAAGGTTAAAATGGTTATTACACATAGAGCCTTTAGAAAAGTCCTTGGCACTCCTGAACCACCAATGGGTCAAAGAAGAAATGAGAAAATATCTTGAGCAAACAAAAAGGAAAACAAAACATACCAAAACTTAAGGAATGCAGCAAAAGCAGTTCTAAGAGGGAGGCTTAAAAAGATAAATGTTTACATTAAGAAAAAAGAAAGATCTGAAATAAACAACCTAACTTTACACCTCAAGAAACGAGAAAAAGAACAAACTAAGCCCAAAATTAGCAGAAGGAAGAAAATAATAAAGCTTAGAGAAGATATAAATGAAAAAGACTAGAAAGACAACAGGAAAAAGTCAATAAAACTGAGAATTGGTTTTTTTTTTTAAAGGAGTTTTTTTTTGTTTGTTCTGTTTTGTTTTTAATTTTATTTATTTATTTATTTATTTATGGCTGTGTTGGGTCTTCGTTTCTGTGTGAGGGCTTTCTCTAGTTGTGGCAAGTGGGGGCCACCCTTCATCGCGGTGCGGGGGCCTCTCACTATCGAGGCCTCTCTTGTTGCGGAGCACAGGCTCCAGACACGCAGGCTCAGTAGTTGTGGCTCACGGGCCTAGTTGCTCCGTGGCATGTGGGATCTTCCCAGACCAGGGCTCGAACCCGTGTCCCCTGCATTGGCAGGCAGATTGTCAACCACTGTGCCACCAGGGAAGCCCGAGAATTGGTTTTTGAAAAGATAAAATTGACAACCTTTTAGCTAGACTAACCAAGAAAAAAAGAGAGAGGACTCAAACAAAATCAGAAGTTAAAAGAAACATTACAAATGATACCGGAGAAATACAAAGGTTCATAGGCAGCTACTATGAACAATTATACATGAACAAATTAGATAACCTAGAAAAAAATGAATGAATTCCTAGAAATACACAAACTACCGAGACTAATTTATGAAGAAATAGAAAATCTGAACAAATCAGTAACAAGTAAGGAAATTAAATCAATAATCGAAAACTTCCCAGCCAAGAAGAGCCCAGGACCAGATGGTTTCACTGGTGATTTCTATCAAACACTTACAGAAAAATTAAAGCCAATCCTTCTCAAACCCTTCCAAAAAACTGAAGAGAAGGGAACACTCCCAAACTCATTTTATGAGGCTAGCTTTACCCTGACACCAAAGCCAGATAAGGACATTACATTACACTTAGTAGTGTACACCAATATCCCTGACAAATACAGATGCAAAAATTCTTAACCAAATACTAGCAAACCAATTCAACAGCACACTAGAAGAATCATATATCATGATAAAGTGGGATTTATCCCTGGGAAGCAAGGATGGTTCAATATATGCAAATCAATAAGTGTGATATATCACATTAATAAAATGAAAGATAAAAATCATATGATCATCTCAATAGATGAAGAAAAAGCATTTGACAAAATTCAACACTCTTTCATGATAAAAGCTTTCAACAAATTTGGTATAGAATGAACATATCTCACACAGTAAAGGTCATATATGACAAGCTGACATCTAACATCATACTCAACAGTGAAAAGCTAAAGCTTTTTTCTAAGGTCAGGAACAAGACAAGGATGTCCACTCTTAAAACTTTTATTCAACAGTACTGGAAGTCCAATTAGGCAAAAGAAAAAAAAAAAAAAGAAAAAAGAAAGGAAATAAAAGGCATCCAAATTGGTAAAAAGGAAGTAAAATTATGTCTGTTTGCAGAGACATAGTATATCTAGAAAACCCTAAAGACTACCAAAAAAATTTGTTAGAACTGATAAATTCAGTAAAGTTGCAGAATACAAAATCAACATAAAAAAATCAGCTATATTTCTATACACTAACAATGAACTATCCAGAAAAGAAATAAAGAAAATAATCCCATTTACAATAGCATGAAAAACAACAAAATACTTAAGAATAAAGTTAACCCAGGAGGTAAAAGATACGTACACTGAAAACTATAAGACACTGATGAAAGAAACTGAAGAAGACACAAATAATGGAAAGATGTCTCATGTTCATGGACTAGAAGAATTAATATTGTTAAAATGTCCATATTACCCAGAGCCATTTACAGATTCAATGAATTTTGAGTGCACTGAATTCCTATCAAAATTCCAATTGCATTTTTCACGGAAATAGAAAAAGCAACTCTATAAATTCATATGGAAACACAAAAAAACCCAAATTGCCAAATCGATCTTGAGAAAGAAGAACAAAGCTGGAAGCAACATACTTCCTGATTTTATACTAAAAGGCAATAGAAATTAAAACATTATGGTACTGACAGAAAAATAAGATATACAGACCAATGGAACAGAATCAATAGCCCAGAGATACATGCATGTATAAATGGTCAACTAATATTTGACAAGGGAGACAAGAATACTCAATGTGGAAAAGATAGTCTTTTCAATAAATGGTATTGGGAAAAGTAGATATTCCCATGCAAAAGAATGAAATTGGACCCCTATCTGACTTCACGCACAAAAATTAACTTGAAATGAATTAAAGATTTATATGTAAGACCTGAAATGTAAAACTCCTAGAAGAAAACAAAGGGGAAAAGCTCCTTGACATTGGTCTTAGCAATGATTTTTTTGGATACAAGACCAAAAGCACAAGTAACAAAAGCAAAAATAAGCAAGAGGGATGACATCAAACTAAAAAGCTTCTGCACAGCAAAAGAAACAATCAATAAGAGACAACCTTCAGAATGGGGAAAAATATTTGCAAACCATTTATTTAATAAGGGGTTAATATCCAAAATATATAAGGAACCCACACAACCCAATAGCAAAAAACCCCCAAACAATCCAATTAAAAATTGGGCAGAGGAGTGAACAGACATTTTTCCAAGATGACATACAAATGGTCAACAAGTAAATAAAAAGATGATCAACATCACTAATTATCAGGGAAATGTAATTTTTTTCTTTTTTAAAAAATTTTTTATACAATTTTAAAGGTTATTTTCCATTTACAGTTATTACAAAATACTGGCTATATTCCCCATGTTATACAATACATCCTTGAGCCTATCTTACACCCAATAGTTTGTACGTTCCACTTCCCCACCCCTTTATTGCCCCTCCCCTTCCCCACTGGTAACCACTAGTTTGCTCTCTATATCGGTGAGTCTGCTTCTTTTTTGTTGCATTCACTAATTTGTTGTATTTTTTAGATTCCAAATATAAGTGATATCATGCAATTTAAAACCACAATGAGATATCACCTCACAACTGTTATAATGGCTATTCTCAAAAAAACAAGAGATAATAGGGACTTCCCTGGTGGCTCAGTGGTTAAGAATCCACCTGCCAATGCCGGGGACATGGGTTCGATCCTTGGTCTGGGAAGATCCCACATGCCACGGAGCAACTAAGCCCGTGCACCACAACTACTGAGCCCGTGCTCTAGAGCCTGAGAGCCACTACTACTGAGCCAGCGTGCCACAACTACAGAAGTCCGCATGCCGCAACTACCGGAGCCCATGTGCTCTAGGGCCTGCGTGCCGCAACTACTGAGCCCATGTGCTGCAACTACTGAAGTCTGTGCGCCTAGAGCCTGTGCTCCGCAACAAGAGAAGCTACCACAATGAGAAGCCCGTGCACCACAACAAAAAGAAGCCCCCACATGCCGCAACTAGAGAAGGCCCGCGCGCGGCAATGAAGACCCAACATAGCCAAAAATAAATAAAGTGGAGAAAAGGGAACCACTGTATACTGTTGGTTGGAATGTAAATTGGCACAGCTACTATGGAAATGGTATGGAGCCTCCTCAAAAAAATTAAAAATAGAATTACCACATGATCCAGCAATCCCCCTTCTGGGTATATATCTGAAGGAAATGAAATCATTATTTTGAAGAGGTATCTGCAATCCCATGTTTATTGCAGCATTATTCACAATAGGCAAGACATGGAAACAACCTAAATGTCCACTGACGGATGAAGAGATAAAGAAAATGTGCTATATACAGTATTTATAATGAAATAATATTCAGTCATAAAAATAAAGGAAATCCTGCCATTTGCAACAACCTTGATGGTATTATGCTAAGTGAAATAAGCCAGATAGAGATGAACAATGTATAATCTCACTTATACATGGAATCTAAAAAAGCTAAACTCAGAAACAGAAAGTAGAATTGTGGTTGCCAGGGAATGGGGATTGAGGGAAATGGGTACAAAATCTCCAGGTATAAAATGAATAAATTTGGGGGATCCAATGAATAGCATAGTGACTATATTTAACAATATTGTATTATACGCTTGGAAGTTGCTAAGAGAGTGGATCTTAAATGTTCTCACAATAACAAAAAAGGTAACTATGTGAAGTGATGGATGCAGTTAACTAATCGTATTGTGGTAATCATTTCACAATACATACTTGTATCATATTATCACATTGTACACCTTAAATTTATACAATGTTATATGTCAATTATATCTCAGTGAAGCTGGTGGGAAAAATGCCCTGGCACACAGTAAGTGCACAATGGATACTAATTTATTTGAATTTCTCACCAACATTAATGGTTAGAAGATAGAATTGATAGAGATGGAAGGTTTAAGTTTGGAGAAGAGAATGAAAATGACTATACATAGCAAAGTCTGCAGGTCACACAGACAGAAGCTCTCTGGAGCACAATGGGAAGATTTGAGAAAGATGGAGAAATGGGTCAAACAAGGAGCTATTCAAAGCAGTATGAAGATGTGAGTTCAGAAGATAACAGAAAACGAGGCCTGTATTTCTGCCAGTTGACACAGGTAAACAGTGATATGAGGTATAGTCAAATCATTTCTAGGTCTTTTGAAAGAGTATGGGCACACTCTTTGGTTTATGCTATGGTCCTGAAGATGTCAATAGAGGATGCTATGGCATACAGAAGTAAATACCCTTTCAACTTTACCACATGTTGTCATACAGCTAACTATCGGCATTGCAGGGATAATAATCTCAGTTCTGGCTTCCAATTCAGTGTTTCCTTCATTATAACAAGTTGACACTTTCTCCTAAATCTTATTCCTGGATTTGTAACTAATTACTTGGAATACATAATCATTTAAACATAGTTTTATTTTTCCTTAGTTGTATTCAGTTTGCTACAAAGAAGCTCATTTGCTATTTTCTTGTCCACTCACTGTCTCATTAGATCTTCACATAATTTTTCACTACACAAAGGGATGTACTGGCATTTCAACATGTGCTTTCTCCTCTTGAACATTTTAAACATATAAAACCAGTATCAACATTAATCCCTACTGTTAATAGTTTTCAATTCAAAATAGACCTCTTTAAAGAATCTTAAGCTGGAAGAGATATTAAAAACCATTTCATCTCTCATTTTTTTAGATGAACAAACTGACCTGAGAAAATATTAAAACTTGTCCAAGTTCATAAAATTAACATCAAAGTTAATATTAGATTTTAGGTTTCCAGATTTTTAATCTACTGCTCCACTCCTAATCTGTTAGTATTTTTTCATTCCATTTTATGTTCTTGACAAATCAGCCTTCAAATTTCACAATACTCTAGAAGATTTTCGATGGTGTTTTGAAGCTCCCCAATTCCCAGGTGACTACCTCTTCCAACAAATATTTTCAGATTATATATTATGATCAAAACATAGGTGGTAAAAGAGATATAAATGAAATAAAATACCTTCACTACCCAGAAGCTTACAAGATAATAAGGAAACAAAGATATATGCCAAAAAATTTAAAACAACAAAAATTAACATATGGCTATGGTCTAAAAGTAGGATAAGACAAATTATTAGGTATGTAGAGAGAATGAAATCAAAACAAGCTAAAGAGATAAGGAAGACAATATTGATATAGACCTGTGCTATCCAATATATTAACTGCTAGCCCCATGTAGCTAAATTAAAAATAAATAATTTCAAGTTCAGTTTTTCAGTCACACTAGCCACATTTCAAGTGCTCAATAGCCCCATGTGGCTTGTGGCTGCAATACCAGACAACATAGTTATAGAACATTATACCATAACTGCAGAAAGTTGTACTGGACAACACTGATGTCTGTGATGGATAAAATGGCAAGGAGACAGGATATTTTAAGTCAAGAATAAGAGAGGATAAATAAGGAAACATGCCTGAAAGGAACACAAAGGTATCAACAGAACTAGAAGATAAAATGCAATCAAATTGAAAAATTTGAACTTTGATATTCAATAAAGAACATACGAGTCTTCTTAAGGAGCAAAAGATCACAAACATTTGCCTTTAAAGAATTTTAAAGAGATCTTATTGTTTATTATGGAGTATATGTGAAATGACTGGAGGCAGTAAAATGCTGGGCCATAGCGTATATATATATATATATATATATATACATATGCAGAGCTTTAGTAAATATTGTTAAATAGTTTTCCAAAGTGCTTGAACCAATTTATACCCCACCAGCTCTTTATGAGCATTCCAGCTGTTTGACATCCTTGCTAACACTTGGTATTGTACACTAATAATTTGATGATCCAACCAAGACTAATCACATTTTATTCTAAAGCTTCTAGTCTACAGTATTTTTTAAATTTCTAAAATCTTTGGCCATTAAATAATAATTATAATAAAATATTAAATATATTATTCTTGATTTAATCCTTGTTAGAAAGTAAATGATGAATACATAAAACCTCTCCCATGATATAGAAACAGTATTCCCTACATTCTGTAATATAAGAATTCTGTAAACTCAAGAATTCCAAGATTGGTCTAAATAATAACAGGATCAACAAAATTCATAGCTACATTAATTCATCTATCGTGCAAGTTTAAATAATGAATAGGGACTTTATTAAATTTATATTGGTAGACATACAATTAAATTATAATATTCATTAATCACAATTTTGAGTCAAGAACTTGTAAAACTTTCAAAATCACCTCTTTTCTATTATGTTTGATTCATAGTTACATCCTCAACATTCTACAGTTTCCTCTCATTACAAGTGAAAAAAAATACAAATACTGAAAAGGTGCTAGGCATATTATTAACATTTTAGTTCTAATTCCCTGGCTTGGACATGGAAATGCTATGCAAATGCTATGCTGAATCAGTGAGAATAATCAATCTACAACTTTTCTAAGTCTCACAATCATCCCTCTGCAAGCATTTATTATTATAACCATTATTATTATTATGTCTTTTGTCTTATTTTTAGAAAAAAAATACATATACAAACTTTATTGAGGTATAATTGAAGTACAGTATACTGCCCTATGTGATAGGCAGAATTCTAAGATAGCCCCCAGATCTCCAGCACCTCCTACTACTACCCCCATGATTATATTACATGTTACAAGAGATTTTGAAGATATAATTATGTTTGCTAATCAGCCAACATTAATATACAAAGATTATATGCATGGGTTTAACCTAATCACATGAGCCCTTTAAAAACAGAGTGTCTTCTCCAGCTGATAGCAAAAGAGGAAGTCAGAGATTCAAATCATAAGGGAGATTCACCATATCACTGCTGGCTTGAAGACAGAGGCCACTTGGAAAGGACCTGAGAGTAGTCTTTAAGACCTAAGAGCAACATTTGGCTGACAGCCAGGAATAAAATAAGAATTTCAGTTCTACAACTGTAAGGAACCGATTCTGCCAATTTGAATAAGTGTGGAAGCTGATTTTTCCCCCCAAAGCCTCTGGAAATGAATGTAGCCCAGTTAACACCTTGATTTCAGGCTTATCAGACTCTAAACAGAAAACCAGCTGAGCCCACTCAAACTTCTGACCTACAAAACTGTGAAATAATCAATAGATGCTGTTTTAATCTGGTAAATATGTGGTAATTTGTTAAGCAGCAACAGAAATTTAAGTGTACATATTTATAACTGTACGATTAATTAGTTTTAAAGCAGTTTTAACAATTTAACACTGTGAAATCACTACAGTCACTCCTTACATTTTCTTTGTGCCCCTTTGCAATCCTTTCCTCCACTCATGCCTGCAATCAACCAGTGACTTGCTTTCTGTCACTATAGATTTGTTTGTTTATTATAGAATTCTATATATATGGAATCATATTTATACATTTTGCCTGTCTTCTTTCCATTAGCCTAATGATTTTTTTTAGATTCATCCCTGTTGTTGCATGTATCAACAAGTCATTCACTATTATTATTGAATTTTATTGTTCATGGTATGGATGTACCCTAATTTATCCATTCATCTGTTGATGGACATTTGGGTTATTTTCAGTTTGGGGCTATTACAAATAAAATGACTATGAACATTTTGTGCAAGTCTATGTGTGAACATATGTTTTTGTTTTTCTTGATAAATAATATACATAAGTTTGTTTTAAGAGCCTGAGGTGGGGCAGGGAGAGGATAAGTGGCAGGCAAAGAGTTACCTTTGCTGCAAAAAATGAGAGGGAATCTTCTGAGTTCCAAAAGTAGATTTCAGGAGAAGCTGTGCAGTCTCCTCTTCTGTACCTGGAAAAAACCTTGGAGGAACTAGGATTCTACAAACAGTTTGAATGATAACAAGGACAATGGGCTAACAGGCAAAGACCTAAGTCTCTTCTAAATTCTACTTTTTTTTCAACATATCTTTCTTTCCATGGTTTTATTTTGTTGTCTATATGCCTAATAAAATACAGTATCATACAGATTGCATTTTCAATGCATTATTACAAAGATGCCTGCATTCCAGATTTCTCATTTACTATGATGAACAATGTTACTTTGTCCTCTATGAACAGGCTATGTGACAACAAGAACCCAGCCTTAACCTGACCTCTACGGAAGGACCACAGTTCAGCAAGAACTCAGCCTCTATGAGTAGTCTTCAATTAAGAAGTATTACACACATAAGCAAATAAAGAAAAGAGGTCTAAAATAAAACACATAATGGTGGACTTGTTACCACCAACTAACATTAATAAATCTAAAGTTGATTAATAAGCAATTTTGAAAGAGCACAAGTAAGTGGTGAAATTCATTCTAGCTCTCACTGACATATCTTGAGTGATTATTGGGCATTTCAGTGAATATGTTTTAGGAAATATATTCAAGTGTTTTTAAAGAGTAAAAGTAATTTGAATTTATCGAGAATGATTACTTATGAAAAATATTTTCTTTTTTGGGGGGACAGGTCCTAGAACACAGAGAGATGAATTCTGCTCCAACTCCCCTTTTTTTTCATGATTTCTCTTCTGTGAGTCTACTCTGACCTAATTACATTTTCACGTTTTCATTGTATAGTATTCTCAAAACAGGTAAAATATAAACTAAGATATTCAGGCAGATAGCACTTGCTTGCTTCAAAAGTCATAAAACAAAGACAGAAGTAGAAGGAATACTTCCTAACTCAATGAAGTTGGCATTACACTAATACAAAATACAAAGAAGTATCAGGAAAAGAAAACTACAAATCAACATCTCTCATGAATATAGATGCAAAAATCTCCCACAAAAATTAGCAAAATCAATCCAATAAGGTATAAAAAAATTATACACCATGACCAAGTGGAATTCACTCTAGTTATGGAAGACTGGTTCAACAGTCGAAAATCAATCAAACTAATCCATCACATCAACAGGCTATAGAAGAAAAGTCACACAATCATATTAATAGAGTAGAAAAAAACATTTGACAAAAAACCAACACCCATTCATGATAAATTCAGAATGGCCAGCAAACTAGGAATAGAGGGTAACTTCCTCAACTTGATAAAGAACACCTAATAGCTAAAGCTGTTACCTACAGCTAACATCATACTTCATGGTGAGAAACTAGAAGCTTTCCTGCCAAGATCAGAAACAAGGCAAGGATGTTCCATATCACCACATCCTACTCAAAGTCTTAGCTAATGCAATAAGACAAGAAAAGGAAAAAGTATACAGACTGAGAAGGAAGAAATAAAACTGTCATTATTCACAGATAACATGACTGTCTATGTAGAAAATCCAAAATAATCAACAACAACAAAAAACTCCAGGAATTAATGTTATTATAGCAAGGCTGCAGGATACAAGGTTAATATATAAAACTCAACTGTTTTTCTATATACCAGCAATAACAATTGGAAATTTAAATTAATAACACATAATTTACATTAGCACCCCCAAAACCCAAAATACTTAGGTATAAATTTAACAAAATTTGTATGAGAGCTATATGAGGAAAACTATAAAACTCTGATTTAAAAAAATCAAAGAAGAACTAAATAAATGGAACAATATTTCATGTTCACAGGTAGGAAGACTCAATATTGTCACGATGTAAGTTCTTCCCAACTTGATCTATAGATTCAATGCAATCCCAATCAAAATACTAACAATTTATTTTGTAGCTATTGACAAACTAATTCTCAAGTTTATATGGAAAGCCAAAAGACCCAGAACAGCCAATGCAGTAATGAAGGAAAAAAAAAATAAGTTGGAAACTGACACTACCTGACCTCAAGACTTAGCATAACGCTACAGTAAGCAAGACAGTGCAGTACTGGCAAAAGCACAGGCAAACAGATCAATGGAACAGAACAGAGAGCCCAGAAACAGACCCACATAAATAAAGTCAACTGATCTTTGACAAAAAAGCAAAGGTAATAATAGGCATACCTCAGTTGTATTGTGCTTCACAGATACAGCATTTCTTACAAATTGAAGGTTTGTGGCAACAATGTGTTATCAGATGACAGTTAGCATTTTTTAGCAATAAAGTATTTTTTAATTAAGATATATACTTTTTTTTAGACATAGTGCTACTGCACATGTAATAGACTATAGTATAGTATAAACATAACTTTTATATGCACTGAGAAACAAAAAAATTCATGTGACTAGCTTGATTGTGATATACACCTTATTGGAGTGGTCTGGAACCAAACCCACAACATGTCCAAGGTATGCCTGTACAATGGAGCAAAGACAGTCTTTTCAACAAATGGTGCTGGAACAACTGGACATCTACATGCAAAAAAGTGAATATAGACACAGACCTTACACCCTTCACAAAAATTAACTCAAAATGAATCAAAGACCTAAATGTGAAATGAAAAACTATAAAACTTCTAGAAGGTAACATAGGAAAAAATCTAGATGACCTTGGGTTTGGCAGTGACTTTTTAGATCCACTGAAAAAAACTGATAAGCTGGACTTCATTAAAATTAAAAATTTCTGCTCTGCAAAAGACATCATCAAGAGAATGAGAAGACACATCACAGACTGTGAAAAAATATTTGCCAAAGACTGAAAAAGGACTGTTATCCAAAATATACAAAGAATTCCTAAAAACAGTTTTAAAAACAAAGGAACAACCTGATTAAAAACTGGGCAAAAGATCTAAACAGACACTTCACCAAAAAAGAGATATAGATGGCAAATAAGCATATGAAAAGATGTTCAACATCATCTGTCATTAGAGAACTGCAAATCAAAACAATGAGAATTCCCTGGCAGTCCAGTGGTTAGAACTCTGCGCTTTCAGTGCCGAGGGTGCAGGTTCAATCCCTGGTTGGGGAACTAAGATCCCACAAGCCGCGTTGCACAGCCATAAATAAATAAATAAATAAATAGAATAAAAAACAACGAGATACTGCTATATACCTATTAGACAATACTGACAACAATACCAAACGCTGACGAGGATGTAGAGCAACAGGAATCTCATTCACTGCTATTGCTGATGAGGATGCAATATGTGTATAGCCACTTCGGAAGACAGTTTGGCAGTTTCTTATAAAACTAAATAAACCCTTACCATATGATCTAGCAATCAAGTTCCTTGGTATTTATTCAAGGAACCCTATAGTTGAAACCCTATGTCCACACAAACACCTGCACATGGATGTTTATAGCAGCTTTATTCATAATTGCCAAAACTTGGAAGCAACCAAGATGTCCTCTGGCAGGTAAAAGGATGAAGTATGGTGCATACATCGAAACAATGGAAAGTTATTCAGTGCTAAAAAGAAATGAGCTATCAAGCCATGAAAAGACATGGAGGAACCTTAATTGCATATTACTAAGAGAAAGCCAATCTGAAAAGTCTATATATTGTGTGATTCCAACTATATGACATTCTGGAGAAGGCAAAACTATAGAGACAGTAAAAAATCAGTGTTTGCCACAGTTTGAGAGTCGGGAAGAGGTGCATAGGCAGAGCTCTGAGGAATTTTAGGGCATTCTGGATGACACTAAAACAGTAGATACATGCCTTCAGACATTCATCAAAATCTACAAAATATATAACACCAAATGTGAACACCAATGTAAACTATGGACCTTGAATAGTAATGATGTGTCAGTGCAGGTTCATTGATTGTAACAAATGTACCACTGGTGCAGAATGTTGATACTGGGGTAGGCATACATTTGCAGAGTGAGTGTGTATGTGGGAACTCTGTACTTTCTACTCAATTTTGCTGTGAACTTAAAACTGCTATAAAAATAAAATCTATTTTAAAAAGTCATACAACATGTGAATGTACTTAATGCCACAGAACTGAACACTTTCAAAATGCTTAAAATGGTAAGATGTTATGTATATTTTACCACAATTTTCAAAAAGTCCTAAGAGTGTTTTACCAATATTAGGAACTTAGAAGGTATTCTATTCAGATGTCTGTGTCTTCTCCATCTCTTCTTACTCAAACTACTGCCTTACTGTTCTGACTATTGTAGCAGAATAACAGACTGGGTGGCGTGTAAACAAAGAAATTCATTTCTTACAGTTCGAGAGGATGGGAAGTCCAAGATCAAGATATCTGGTGAGGGCCGGCTTCCTAGCTCACAGATGGCTGTCTTCTTGCTGTGTCCTCACATGGCCAAAGGGGCAAGGGAACTTTTATAATAACATCATCATTTAAGAATGAGTCTCCTTTAAGGCGATATTTTTCCTAACTACTTCCTTCTGGCTTAGACTTTCCATAGCAGCACCAATTCAAAGTGTGGTCCTTAAACCAGCATCACCTGGGAACAAGTAAGAACTGCAAAATTTTAATACCACCCTGTAACTTCTGATCAAAATCTACTTTTTAAACAAGATCCCCAGGTAATTAGGATGCACAATAAAGTTTGAGTACAGTGTTCTAGAAGACTTAGCTCTTGTGTACACCCCCTTTTACCTCTTCCTTTAGACTCTTGGTAAGAGGCATGAATTCTAGCAATAAAGGAAGCAAGGAACAACAAAAATTAAAAGTTTTTATAAAAGGAGAAAGGGTAGGGATGCAGTAGTGTCAACTTGAATTTAAAAGGGTACCAAGGGTGTAGCTGGGAAAAGAGAAACATTTATCAGTAAAATCAGTGGTATACCAAGCCAAAATGGAATGTCAGTGTCAGGGACTAAGGGTAATGGGAAACAGATGAATGCATGTGAAAAGAAACAGTTCGATGGACCAGGAAATTAGGGCGAAAGACTAGGAAGAGGGTTTAATAATGAGAAAAAAAAATGATACCAACAATAATTCTCCTATTCTGAATTCTCATTTTGATCAAAATATTTCTGAACCCTTTTATCCTGAACAGATTTAAGACTATAATGTTTTTAAAATACCAATGTCATTCCAGATTGCATTTACAAACCAGAAGTAGAGTCTTTACAGAGAATATTCAGATTACAATAGCGTCCTCATTTTATGGAAAGCAAGGCTCAAAGAATGACCAGAGACACCAGGAAAGCCGACATGAGATGAAACCTATTTCAGTTTTAGTATTACATACATTATTAAAACAATAAATATTGGCATTTTATACTCCAGCAATAGATGAAACATTTTTATTTACTTTGTCCTCTAGCAAAAATATTGCTAGTTGAACTTAATTTGTAAAATTTAAAGGCAGTTTCCTATAATGTTTAGGAATACAGAGTTTGACAACAGAGGAGATGGGGTTTGAATATGGCTCTGCCACAAACAAATTGTGCTGACTTTAACCTCTCTGTGCCTCTGGGATTAATACTACCTACTTCACTTCGTTGTTTGTGAGGATTAAATAAGCTAAAATGACTAGCAGAAGGCCTGGCACATAGCAAATAAGAACTCAAAAATGTTAATTATTATTTCTGTGAAAAAATTCTATAAGTATTTCTTAAAGAAGAATCTTCCAAGGATAAAGGGCTACCCTATCTTATTATAATTGGAATGACTTTCTTTCATTTTAAAGAACAATATTTGAATGAAATGAACAGCAGTAGTCTGGATTTCTGCCACCTTCCCTTTTATGAACTATTATTTTCCATGTCCACAGAATCCACTAAGTATATGCTTGTAGAAAAGTGCTTTGTTGAATCTTCAGACAGACTGGTCTGGTCTTTAACATAATCAATAATCAAATCTGAATGTTAGTTTTAACAGACTCAGAAGAACAGAAGTACTGTGATCTGTTTTTACGCACACCTCACTTCTGACAACAGATGTGTAGATTTTTCCATACCAAGGAGTTCTCCAATTCTCTGTGGACATCAACTGAGTGTCCTACACGTCAATTCAATTCTGACATTAACTACCCAGAGACAGCGCAACCCCACAGGTTGCTCACTCCCGTAAGACTGCCCGCAACTTCAGAAGCCAGTCAAAAGTCTTAGGCCTTCCACCCTTCTCACCAACAGGCTATAAATCAGGGGTTCCCCTGACCCCCTCCTCAGATTTGATGATTTGCTAGAACAGCTCGTGGAACTCGGGAAGGCACTTTACTTACTATTACTGGTTTGTTATACAACTCGAGAACAGCCATGTACAAATACATCTGGGCAAGGTATTGGGGGTGGGGAGAAATCAGTGCAGAGCTTCCATGCCCTGTCTGCACACATCACCCTCCCAGCAGCTCAATGTGTTCACCAATCTGGAAGCTCTCCAAACCCTGTAATTTAAGAGTTTTTACAGAGGGTTCATTACATAGGCATGGTTGATGAAATCATTGTTCATTGGTGATTAACTTAATCTCTAGCCCCTCTTCCCTTTTTGGAGGTTGGGGAGTAAGCCTGAAAGTGTCCCTTGCCACTAGTCATCTCATCTGCATACAAAAAGACACTCAAAGATTTTAGCAGCTTGTGTGAGGAACCAGGGACAAAGACCAACTATATGCTTCTTATTATATCACAATATCACAAGAAGTAATTCTGCAGTTAAAAATGAAGATTAGGGCTTCCCTGGTGGCAAAGTGGTTGAGAATCTGCCTGCTAATGCAGGGGACACGGGTTCGAGCCCTGGTCTGGGAAGATCCCACATGCCACGGAGCAACTAGGCCTGTGAGCCACAACTACTGAGCCTGCGCGTCTGGAGCCTGTGCTCCGCAACAAGAGAGGCCACGATAGTGAGAGGCCCGCGCACCGCGATGAAGAGTGGCCCCCGCTTGCCACAACTAGAGAAAGCCCTCACACACACACAAAAAAACGAAGACCCAACACAGCCAAAAATAAATAAATAAATAAATAAATATTTTTAAAAATGAAGATTAAAAGAAAATTTAAAAAGATAAAAACTAGGGCTTCCCTGGTGGCGCAGTGGTTGAGAATCTGCCTGCCAATGCAGGGGACACGGGTTCGAGCCCTGGTATGGGAAGATCCCACATGCCGCGGAGCAACTAGGCCCGTGAGCCACAACTACTGAGCCTGTGCGTCTGGAGCCTGTGCTCCGCAACAAGAGAGGCCACGACAGTGAAAGGCCTGCGCACTGCGATGAAGAGTGGTCCCCGCTCACCACAACTAGAGAAAGCCCTTGCACAGAAACGAAGACCTAACACAGCCAAAAATAAATAAATAAATTAAAAAAAAAAAAGATAAAAAATAAAATCAAAATGAAGGTATACCTTAGTCATTTATCCTTGTGTCTATACTCCTAATAGTCCAAAAGTACATTCAATTAAATTGCTTTAGAGGCTATTAAGTCAGAAGGCAGTAATACATTTTCACCTCCTTTTTATATCAAAGGATGAAGAAGGATAGACAAAAAGAGATCCAGTTTTCAGATTTCTAAAAGTCTAGCTACAGGTAATTGTCTTATAAAAAAGATAAAAACTGTGAAATTATTCTTTTTGTGAGGATCCATTCCTTGCAAATAACATTTCTCTTTGCTATTCCATGCCATTTAAGGAAAGTACATTAGACTCCATCTTCTTATCACCTCCCACATTCCCTCAGGCCTCTGACTCCCTAGCTTATTCTACCAAATAACACAGGTCAAATTTGTGTGGTAATTTTTTAATAATTGTGTATTATTACCCATAGGTGTTGTCCAGTTCATGCAACCTTAAGTGCCTCAGGACCTATGGTAAATTAGAAATGACTGCAAATTCTTTGTAACTCTTTATTACATTATTTCCATACTCCTTGAATATGGGCTGGTTTTGTGACTTGTTTTGACAGTATCATGTGGTAGAAGTGACACTGTGTGATTTCCAAGTCTAGGCCTCAAGAGACCTCACAGCTCCTATAAATGCTCTCTTTGAACTCTTCCACAGATAAGCTCAGATAGCCTCCTGGAGATATACGGCCCAGCCAATATCCAGAGCCAACTGCCAGCCACGTGAATGAGGTCTTCTTAGACTCTCCAACCCAAACTGGGCCACCAGATAACTGCAGTCATATAAGTAACCTTGACAAGATCAGCAGATGAATTGCTCAGCTGATCCCAGCCCAAATTACTGGTCTACAGAATCATGAACAAACAAAATAGTTGTTTTAAGCCATTAACAAACTTGCAGTAGTTTATTATCCTGTGAGAGATAACAGATACAAGCCCAAAACCCCCTTCTGAATAAATGAAATTATCTTTGTATAGAGTAAAACTGAGTTGTACTACTTTGCCTTCAATTAAACCAAACCTGATAATATGATCACAACCACTGGATTGGTATTTGATCTAAAAGCAGCCACATATTACAAGACATAGGAAAAGCTAGTCATCTATAAAGTGACATGGCACAAAACTCTGCCCTAGTGGACAACTCCGTGGAAGGTGGTGACAAACAAATTCACATCCTTTATTAGGTAACAGGAATGCAACATAAACACTGAAAAACTGGTCACTAAAGCTGCTATTGCATCCTGAAAAACATAACGTAAATCCTTATCCTGTAAGCCCTAGGACCCAAGGGGCTGTATGTCTACTCAGCCTCTTTGTGACCCTACTCTGGAGTGAGCCTCCATTGGCTAAGGAAATCTGAGCATTTTTCTTTACAATCTGAAAGGACCTAATACACTATATTAATTTCATCTATAGTAACATTTTATAGTGTCTTTTTTTAAGTTTATAAAACATTTTAAAATAAACTCATTTGAAAGGCAACATGGCTTATTGGACAGAGCACAGACTTTGGGTCAGGGAGACCTAAGTTTGATCATACTAATCGAGAAATCACTACGAGCAGTTTTAAGGATTAGAAACGAGAAAAGTTCATGTAAAAAATTTTAAAGTATCTGGCAAATAACAGCACCTCAATAAATTCTATTTTTCTATAATTTAGTAAGATTTATTAAGGACATTGATCTTATCAATTGGCTTTTGTTACATAAAAAAATGCCTCAAAAACTAGTAGCTTAAAGTAACAACCAATTCTGAGTCAGCAATTTAGGCTATGCTCAGCTGGGCAGTTTTGTTGATCTTGGCCAGGCTCACTCATGTGCTGTGGACAGAAGCCAGGTAGACTGGCTGGTCTAAGAAGGCTCAGCTGGTATGGCTGTCTCTGTTCTAAATGATCTCTTGTCATCTATCTGGCTAGCCTAGATTTGATTACACGCGGAAACATTCAAGGCCTCTTAATGCCCAGGCTCAGAACTCACAAAACATCACTTCCACTGAGTTTACTGGCCAAAACATATCACAAGGTAAGCCAAGACTTAAAAGGATGGAGAAACAAAGTCAAGGAGCTGCTTATTGTGGTCATTTTTGCAATTTACCCAGAGACCTATATATCAGGTATTGTTAAGGTCTTTTAAATGCTATATACATGTAGATGTGAATATTTTATGTATTTAATCATTACATTAAATCATTACAAAAAGTCCTCAAGAGAGATATAGACTACTCCTATTTTTCCATGTGGGGCAACTGAAGTGTAGGGAGCTAGTAACTAGCCCAAAATATTATTACTTATACATGGCAGAGTCAAAATTGGAAATCAGGTTTCCTAGGTTCTACCTAGTTCAATGTTTTCTCCCTTATATCATCCTATTTGTCTAGAAATTGATTGCAAGATCCTAGTGGTCCTATAACACCTCTATAAAATAGCCTCTAAATAATGTCACATAACAAAATATTTTATAATTTGAGATGTTAGTTTAAGTCATATTTGCTTGATTTCTTTGTCACAGTCTACCTAACCTAACAAAACACCTGTGGGCAACTTTAATGAAAACCTGTTTACATGGCACAGGAATCATCTTGTTTCAGTTTGGTTCTGGGAACATTATTTTTCTTTCAGACAGAATTCATTCAATGAATCTCTACTGAATGCCTGTTGCCTATGTCAGTCACTGTACTAAATACTGAAGGTACAGCAAGATAATCTGCTCATATAACTTTATTAAAAGTTTCTCCCACATTATGATGCCTTCCTTGAATCATGAATAAGAAAGAAGTATTAATAAGGGAAGTATTTATTTTTGGAGAAATTTCTGGGATATACTATTTTTTTTTTAGAAGAATTAATTCCCTCTACAATTTTTTTTAATTAATTAATTAATTTATTTTTATGGCTGTGTTGGGTCTTCGTTTCTGTGCGAGGGCTTTCTCTAGTTGTGGCAAGCGGGGGCCACTCTTCATCGCGGTGCACGGGCCTCTCACTATCGCGGCCTCTCTTGTTGCAGAGCACAGGCTCCAGACGCGCAGGCTCAGTAATTGTGGCTCACGGGCCCAGCTGCCCTGCGGCATGTGGGATCTTCCCAGACCAGGGCTCGAATCCGTGTCTCCTGCATTGGCAGGCAGATTCTCAACCACTGCGCCACCAAGGAAGCCCTGGGATATACTATCTTAATGGAAATATATTCCTTTTTACAGTCAAACCCTGCAATAGCTAATAGGAATACCAAGTTCAATAAATTGTGTCACCTGTATGTATAAACAGATATTCACAAATATGCATTTAATTACCCAAGTCAGAAGCCTATTAATCATTCTGACTCCTATCTCTATTCATCCCCCTCATCCTGGTTGATTCTACCTTCAAAATATATATCAAGTCCATCTACTAGTCTCCATTTCCACTAACACTACCTTGAATCAAGCTACTACTATCTCTTGCTCAAACCATAACTGACACCAATTTGGTCTCCTTGTGTCCATTCTTGCCTTCTTAGAGGAGCTAAACATATTCTTAAAATATGAGTCTGATCACATTATTTCTCCTGCTTAAAACCCTTCACGACAGCTTCCCTATTCTAAATGTAATCCCTTCACTGTAGCCTACAAGACCCTGCTTACCTTTCCATCGTCACCTTTAACCAACCCTTCTCTTTGTTGCTCCAGTCACACCACCCTTTTCCTTTCACACCACGCTCTTTTCACTGTAAGGCCTTTGTATCCACTGTTCCCTCTTGACGTCACTGGCCTCTTTTCATTTCTCAAGGCTCAAAAAGGCCTTTCCTAACTCCTCTCACATACGTCCCCTTCTTGTCCTATTATAGCGCCCTATTTGTTTCCTTCATAGCATGTTTTCAATTTATAAATACATACTTACTTTTTATCTACTTGTTATATCTTTCCTACCTGGCTGTAAGTTCCCTAAGAGTACAAACTATGTTTCATTCATTACTGTACAAATACTTAGCATACTGCTTGCTACATAGTAAGTGTTCAATAAATATTTTTAAAAATAATCAATATTTAATTTTTGTATGGTACCATATTGGTTTATTCTCCAATAACTGCAGATAATAAAAGAAGGATGGACAAAACTAAACTTACCACAGGGAATGAAAATGAAAAGATTTCCAGGGTCAAGACCCAACATGAAAATAAAATTTATTGCCTAAAATAAGTACCTGTTACCATCATCTTAGATTATTAATTGCCCAACAAATAAAACTTAATTCCTATGCACCTAGAGTATCTACAGGGATGATCATATTACTGCTAGTGTGACTTTTCACAATAGGCTTTTCTCACCTCTTCTATTTCTCTATAGGAACACTTCTCAGGTTAAATACTAGGTTGCTGAAAAATACAGAAATGGAATTTATACACTAATTTCAAACACAGTACAGTATATTTCCAAAGACAGAATTACACTGTTTCCGGCATAAAAGCAATAACTAATGTTGAAACAGATTTTTAAATAATGATTCTCTGCAGGCAGTTGAAAGAGGGAATTTCTAAGGTCAGTTATTTTAACGTGGAATAACATGTCTATATGGCATGTAAATTAGTACAGTATAACAAACTAAATAAGTTTAGATAGCTCACTAATTTAAAAAAATATATATCAAATAGTAGTTAGCTTCAAATGAAGTGTTTTCCCAACTATATTCAGAAACAACATACTTGTCTTTTAGTCATGTGAAATAATGTTTATTGCTGCCAGTTATATAATCAGTACACGTTTCTTGAAGAAAATTTAGAAAATATTCACATACATGAAAATAAAATTATCCCAAATCCCAGCAACCAGAGAGACTAACAGTTAACACTTTATTTAACAGATAACTATATTTTAGATCAATTACAGTATTATGTAGATAAACTCTTAAAAAGAATCGAATTCTCTGAACTTATTCTGTGACTTCTATCCAACTACTTCCAGACTTCTGCTCATGCCATTCTCTCCTCAAAGAATGAACCCAATCTCAATCTACTCACCTTTAAGACTGAGTTATTTAACATCCCTGAGCATCTGTTTTATCATAAGATTTTTGTGGGGATTTAGTAATGCACATTAAGAACCTAGTACAGAAGGTGCTATACAAATGGTAGTCATTGTTACAGCTAAAAAGTCCCCTCTTTAGTGGAACTTTCACAGATTACTTCAGTCCTTCTCTGATGCTATTTGTATGTCACTTACATTGGAATGCCTCATCATGAGCCAATACATGTCTTATCTCTCTCACTAGGATCTGAGATGATTTTGGCAGGTCTCCTACAACTTTATACTCCCCACAGTGTATACAAATATTTAAGGTCAATTCAATAATATTTTTTTCACACATATTACCTGTAAGTCATTGAACTGGAGACACAAAGATAAATCTCAATTTCTGCCCTCACTTAGCTTATAGTAATCTTTTAGAGGGAAAGAGACATTATTTAGTGTAAATGATTTTAGGTCCACAAACTCTTTTTTTTGAAACCCTTTAGGGGAAAATGTGTTTCAGAATTTAGAATTTCCCAGATTTCAGTAAGGTAGTACAGTATATATATTATATATTAAGAAACCACTCAGCAAGGTCTAGGTCAGCATCCTATGATCCAACATTGTTATTTCTATAATGAAATGTATAAATATTTACTAACTGGTATAAATATTGACTATAAATAGCCTCCCATCAGTTCAGGTCAGGTTTTATCACTGTATTAGCTTCCAACTGCTGCTGTAGCAAATTACCACAAAACGTAGTGGCTTACACAATACAAATTTATTATCTTATACTTCTAGAAGTCAGAACTTTCACTGGGCTAAAGACAAGGTGTCTACAGGGCTGGGTTCTTTCTAGAGGATAAATGGGAGAATCTGTTCTTTGCCTTGCCTGACTTCTAGATGCTGTTTGCATTCCTTGGCTCCTGGCCTTCTTTCATCTTCACAGTCAGCAATCCCATTACTCTAACCTCTACTTCTGCCAAGACATTTCCTTCTGACTCCCTTGCTTCTCTCTTCCTCTCATAAGGACTCCTGTGATTACATTGAGTGCATCTAGGTAATCCAGGCTAATCTCCCCATTGCAAGATCTTTTTTTTTCCCCTTGTCTATAAATAATGTTTTATTGAAACACAGTTATACTCCTTCATTTACATTTTACTGTGCCTGCTTTTTGGCTACAATGACTGAGCTGAGTAGATACAACAGAGATCATATGGCAAATCTAAAATATTTACTTTCTGGCCCTTTATACAAGTTCTACTGCAAGTTCTTTAATTTAATCATCTCTGCAAAGTCCCTTTTGCCAAATAAGGTAATATGTCCATAGGTTCCAGGGATTAGGACATGGACATCTTTGGGGGGCCATTATTTTGCCTACCAGAGCCACCAATCTAGTCTTTTTTTTTTTTTTAAAAAAAGAAACTTCTAGCTTTCAGAGTCTTTTGAACTTTAGAACTACAGATAAGGAATTTTGGACCTGTATAACCAAAGGTAGTACAAGGCCAGTGATATAAGAAAGGCACAGGAGAATTGCAGAAATATGATGAATGGAAAGACCACAACACTAAGTATCAGGAAAAGCTCAGTGAAATAGATGGAATTTGATGAGAGCCTTCAACGATGTAAAGGATCATGACAGGTGAACACTGGTACAAAAGGTAATTTTCAGACATAATTGCTCTCAAAATTTTATAGAGACATACAAAACAGCAACAACAAATTCGGAGTCAGGAAACTATAGTATATATTTGGAGAAGAAAGAGAATGCAGTTTGACTGAACTATACAGAATAAAAGTAGAAGAATAGTGAAGGAAAAGAAGGGGAAAGATAAATTGAGGACAGATACAATGGGCTATGTTGCTTGTCAGTATGAAGAGTTTGTCCTTAATTCTGGAGGAAGTGAGCAGTCAGGTGGAAACAGTTTTGAACTGAGAAATGATGTGATATGATTGGTGTTATATTGGAGAAAGATTAACTTGGCAAGAGGATTGATTCAAATTGAGAAAGGCAGAACAGTAGCAGACAAATGACTAATCTAAAGAAGTAATAAGGGGGCTTCCCTGGTGGCACAGTGGTTAAGAATCCACCTGCCAATGCAGGGTACACGGGTTCGAGCCCTGGTCCGGGAAGACCCCACATGCCATGGAACAACTAAGCCCGTACGCCACAACTACTGAGCCCACATGCCACAACTACTGAAGCCCGTGCTCCGTAACAAGAGAAGCCACCGCAATGAGAAGCCCGCGCACCGCAACAAAGAGTAGTCCCCGCTCGCCACAACTAGAGAAAGCCTGCGTGCAGCAATGAAGACACAACACAGCCAAAAATAAAAATAAATTAAATAAATAAATTTATTAAAAAAAAAAGAAGTAATAGGTACTTTAGCGTGATAGGAGAAATAGAATGATGTCAAGGTAGCTAGAATTCGTTAAGAGATTTTCATCAACATGATTTTTAATAAAAGTAGCTACAAATTATAGTTTACTGTATGTCAGGCACCATTCTATGAAAGAGTTTAACTCCATTTTATAGATGAGAAGACTAAGGCATAGAAAGTGTAAGCAATCCTACACTGAGTGAGTATCATGGCTGGGATTTGAATCCAAGTGTATATAAGTCCAAATGAATGTGAGCCTGTAGTGACAATTTGAAAGCGGAACAAACTGATTTGTGAAAAATTCACCATTCCACTTAAAAGTAAACTATGGTAAGTTAAAGATGTATACTATAAACTCTGAAGTAAACACTAAAATATCACAAGGAATTATAGCTATTAAGCCAACAAAGGAAAAAAAATAGAATCATTAAAAAAATTACTCAATCTAAAAGAAGACAAAAAGGGAGATAAAAGATTGATGAACAGTTAAGACAAAAAGAAAACAAATAGCAAAATGGTAGATTTAAACCCTACCATATCAATAATCACATTAACCATAAATTATCTGAACATGCCAGTTAAAAGGCAGAGACTGTAAGACTGGATTAAAAAAACGAGACCCACCCACACGCTGCCTATAAGAAACATGTTTTAAATATGAATACACAAATAGGTTAAAAGTAAAAGGACAGAAAAAGATACACCACGCTAAAGAAAAAAAAGTTGGAATGACTATATTAACATCAGACAAAGTCGATTTCAGAGAAAGAATATTACCAGAGATAAAGGGAATCATTCATACTAACATACAGTTACAAATTTCAACATCTCTCTTTCAATAACTAATAGAATAAGTAGACAGAAAGTCAATAAGCATACAGATGTATAGAAGAACACCATCAACCAACTTAACCTAAGTGAACTTTATAGAACATCTTATCCCAAAACAATACACATATTTTCAAGTATTACAAGTATATAAATAACATTTACCAAGAGAGACCACTTCTGTGTCATAAAATAAGTAAGACTAAATTTAAAGGGATCCAAGTCCTACAAGGTATGTTTTCTGACCACAATCTAATTATGTTAGAAATCAACAACAGAAGGATATATAGAAAATTCTCAAATATTTGGAAATTAGGAAACATATTTCCAAATAACCCCAAAGATAATAAGTCAAAGAGGAAATAAAAAGAAAAAAACTTGTTTTGACTTGAATGAAAATGAGAAAAATGTATCAAAATTTGAGAGAAGCAGCTAAAGCAGTACATAAAGGGAAAATTATAGCACTAAAATGTCTATATTGGAAAAGAAGAAAGGTCTCAAATAAATGGCCTCAACTACTTTCACGTCAAGAAACTAGAAAAAATAAAGCAAATTAAACTGGCAGTAAGCAAAAGAGAGGAAATAGTAAAGGTTAGAGCAAAAATCAATGGAACAGAAAACAGAAAAATAATGGAGGGGGGAATAAATCAACAAAACCAAAAGCTGGTTCTTTGAGAACATCAATAAAAATGATAAACCACTAGTCAGGCTGAGGGGGGGAGGGTGGCATTCAAGGGAGATACAAATTGACAATATCTGGAATGAGAGGAGTGCTATCATTATAGATTCTACAGATACTAAAAGAATAGTTAGGAAATATTATAAACAACTTATAGCAATGAATTCCACATCTTAAATGAAATGGAAAAAATTCCTGGACAACCACTAAACCTCACTCAAGAAGAAATACAGAGCCCTCTGAAAAAGAAAAACAATATTAGAGGATTTATATTACCTGACTTCAATACTTGTCATAAAGCTACACTATTCTAGGTAGTGTGGTATTGGTATAAAGACAAATATCCAATGGAACAGAAAAAAGTCCAGAAATAATCCAACTGATGGATTATTGGGTCAAATGATTTCTTATACAGGTGCAAAGTTAACATTCTTTTTTTTAATGGTGCTACAACATTTGGATATCTGTATTAAAAAAAAAAAAAGAACTTTGATCCTTACCTCATACCATGTACAAATAAGTCATAGACCTAAATGTAGAATGTAAAACTGTAAGACTTCTAGAAGAAAACAGCCTCGGTTAGGCAAAGATCTCTTAGATATAACGCCAAAAGCACAATCCATAAAAGAAGAAATTTTTGAATTGGAATTCATCAGAATCAAGAACTTCTGCTTTTTGAAAGATACCGTTAAGGGAATGAAAAGACAATCCACAGGCTGCGAGAACATATTCACAAATCACATATCTGATAAAGCACATGTATCTAGAATAAAGAACCCTCAAAATTCAATTAGAAAACAAATAATCCAAAGCTAAACATCCAGAGATTTAAACAGATACTTCACAAAAGAAAATACACAAATGGCATATAAAAAGATGATCAACATCATTAGTCTTTAGGGAAATGCAAATTAAAGCCACAAGGAGATACCACTACACACCTATTAGAATGGCTAAAACTAAAATGGTGAGGATGTGGAGCAACTGAACTCCTACCTTGCTTGTAGAAATATTATAAAATGACATAACCACTTTGAAAGAGACTTTGGTACTTTCTTATAAAGTTAAACATATGCTTACTATATGACCCAGACATTTTACTTCTAGGTATTTACTCAAAGGAAAGCATATGTCCAAACAATGACTTCTACATGAATGCTCACAGTAGCTGTATTTGTAATAGCCAAAACCTGGAAACAACCCAAATGACCACCAACAGACGAATGAATAACAAATTGCTTTCCACTAGAATAGTGTTTACAAAATAGAATAGTATTCAGCAAAAAAATGAACTAATGATGGATGTGACAATACAGATGAACTTTAAAATCCTTACGCTGAGTGAAAGAAGCCAAACAAAAAAGACTCTATACTGTGTGATTCCATTCATATAAAGTTCTAGAAAATAAAAACTAACCTATAGTGTCGGAAAGTAGATTAGTGGTTGCCTAGGGTAGGGATTGGGATAGATGAAGGAGTAGGAAAGATAGGATACAGGAATTAAAAAGGAAGAATAGGAAATTGAGGGGAGGGGTTTATTATCTTGATTGTCATGATGGTTTCAAAGTGCATCCATAAGTCAAAACTTATCCAAGCGTATAATTCATTGTATGTCAATTATATTCCAATACAGCTCTCAAAAATCCATTTAATCAAATAGCAATAACCATTTATTCCAATATAGTCAATACTCATATCCTGCTATAAAATGATTATTTTCTACCACCTATTAACAAAAAAATGATTTAAACTTATAGTAGTAATATTATACTACTCAACTTCAGTGTGCAGAAGAGTACATTTCTTTCTGGAAACGTACAAGCAAAAAAATCTTGACTAATGGATTAAAACATAGTGCAAATTCAGTGTAGATCAGTGAGCTTCGCTATCTTCTGTCAGCATATTACAATCCTATTCCTGACTTGAAAATAAATGCAGTTATCACAGTGGAAAACTGGTAAGTGTGTGGCTCTAACAATTTCCATCCCATCACTAAAAATAATCTACCAGTATAAAATGGTAGATGAGTTGGGTTATAGTCATTTGTAATCTGCCTATGTCGAAGTGAAAAACTTCTCCACAGAAACCATTTCACATGGTGGGAAAGTTCCAGGCCAGTTCCCAAATCTTATTTACACAGTAAGGATTAATTATCCCCTCTTTCTCTTCTGCATCACTGTTTTCCCTCTACTGGATCACTGTCATCAACATAAGGATGTGCTATAATTTCATCCATCTTAAAAAAAAAAACAGAACAGCAACAACAAAAACAAACTTCTCTTGGTCCTACTTCTGCCTCTAGCCATTCAACCCCCCCATTCCCTGATTTCTCCACTCTCCTTTTTGGCAAAATTCCTTGAATGAGTTCCCTGATTTCTCTCCTGCAATTCTCACTTAAATCTGCCCCATTCAGGCTTTCATTTCTAGCATTGTATCAAACCATCTGACCAAGGTCAGTTATGTGCTATATCCAGTGGTTAATTCTGAAGTCTCTGTTCACTCAGCCTCTCAACAGCATCTGACACAGTTGTTCACGCCTTGAAATCACTTAATGTGGCTTTCAGGAAACCTCAAGTTCCTGGCTTTCCTCCTACCTCCTTCTCCTCATCTTCTCTACCTCTAAATATTAAGAGTACCCTAGGACTTAGTCCTTGGGCCTTTTTTCTTATTTTTATCTATACTTACTCCATTAGCAGTTTTGTATTAAATTTTCTTAAAGTAAGATACATCTATATCTAACTTAAAGGACTTGATTGTGTCACTGTAATCCTCAAATAAGGTCAGTTATGGCTAATTCTAATAATGAAAAACAAATACAAAAAAATTAAAAAGAAAATAAATGATTTAATTTTCAATAAATCATTACCATCTTTCTTTAAAATTCAGTATTACTGGTACAGAGAGTTACTTAAAAATTAAAAATAAGAAAGCTAAATTGATGAATACCAAAACAAACATTTATTCTAGTCATTTATTACATTGGAAACATTTAAATACTACATTAAATATTTCATTAAAAATGTAAATCATGACCTTATCTATGGTCCTAGTCCCATATGGGCCTATAACAGTAACAACTTATATTAATATAGACTTGTTTCAAAAGCCTTTTTTATAACAAGTATCTCACTTTACCCTAAAAAGGCTCCATAAGAATATTACAGTAAATACTATTTAAGCCAGCAGTTTCTGCTCTTACCATGATCTCTCACTTAACAGTCAGACTTTTAATGAGCAGATTTAATTAACTCAAAATTAGTTGGAGGGCTTCCCTGGTGGCGCTGTGGTTAAGAATCCACCTGCCAATAGATAGTTGGTGGGAAGCAGCCGGATAGCACAGGGAGATCAGGTCAGTGCTTTGTGACCACCTAGAGGGCTGGGATAGGGAGGGTGGGAAGGAGACACAAGAGGGATGAGATATGGGGATATATGTATACGTATAGCTGATTCATTTTGTTATACAGCAGAAACTAACACAACATTGTAAAGCAGTTATATTCCAATAAAGATGTTAAAAAAAAAAAGGAATCCGCCTGCCAATGCAGGGGACACGGGTTCGAGCCCTGGTTTGGGAAGATCCTACATGCCCCGGAGCAACTAAGCCCGTGCGCCACAACTACTGAGCCTGCACTCTAGAGCCCGCGAGCCATAACTACTGAGCCCACGCACCACAACTACTGAAGTCCACCCGCCTAGAGCCCGTGCTCTGCAACAAGAGAAGCCACCGCAGTGAGAAGCCCGCACACTGCAAGGAAGAGTAGCCTCCGCTTTTGCCACAACTAGAGAAAGCCTGCGCGCAGCAATGAAGACCCAACGCAGCCAAAAATAAATAAATAAAATAAATATTTAAAATTTTTAAAAATTAAAAAAAAAATTAATTGGAGAACTCATAAATCCATCCCTATTACAAGAAATATATATTAAAATTCATGTTCAACTGATGACAGGTCATTAATGTCATCTTTCTTTACTTAGCATAAAAATACAAAAAAGAAATTTACATTTTCTTTTTAATGTTAATGAAACTAAGGCCTTTATATACATATTCATTAAGGGATATTCTTTATTTCATTTACTTCCATGACTACACTGATAATAAAAATGATATTAACACTGATCTCCTATATATTAGGTACACAATTGTTGCCTGCCTCTATGACAATGAAAAAAGACTTATTTTTGCAAGCAAGAAGGGGAATATATTTATAATTGAGCATTCACAAGTAATGCACGACACTTTTTCTCCCTCCAAAATTCCCACTTCAAATGATGTGGCGTGCACTGCCTGCTGACCCCAGGGCAACGGTTAGAGGCATAAAGACTAGAGCAAAGCTTTGTAAAGTATACCTCATCTCTCTTGAGGGCTCAAACTTCAGTCCTTCCAGTCCTGAGGACTGAGGAGTAGCCCCTTTCCCTCTACTACTGGGCACATCAAGCGTCAGTATAGACTCTTAAAGTTCTGCCTCTAAGATCTCCATCTATGAAATGTCCCTTTCTGACCTAAATATTCTATTGCACCCCTCCAACTCCTCATTATTAAATTTCTTTGTCCTTACCAATTCCTTGTGATCCTTTCATTCTCCTCTGTTTTCAAAATCATCAACATACCTTTGGCTTTGCTTCCCTTCCTACCTCAGTAGCATTTCAGATTTCTTTTCAAAGGAGAATTGCCCCAGACCACAGACCTTACTTTATCCTCTGGTCCCTACTGAACAGTCATATCAGAACGCAACACATTACATCTTCTCTGATCACATCTTCAGCATCCTCTTCTGGCTGTCCTTTTAATTTCCGCTCTGTAAATAATGAGTCAGGAATCAACAGTTTTGTTATACCCCAGTTCGCCCCATACTCTCTCTTCTTCATAAATCCATCTATATCCAGATCTTGAACTATCACCTCTAAATTACTGATATAAACAACCCTAACATCCCTGTAAACATTTAGACCTGTGCTATCTGTCTGCCAGACAGCAACACAATAATGTCTCATTAACTCATTTTCAACATATCCAAAATCATATTCATCATCAGTGACTCCCCACTCTCCCCACAAAGAAAATTTACTCATTCTTTGGACTTCTCTATTTCTAATAACATCACCTAATCACCTAGCATTTGAGGTCATCTTTAAAGCAAAGTACTGGTTTCTTTACAATATCAATTCAGTAAACTTTTGATTGTATGCAAATTGCTGGCAAAATAACTGCATTTTCATCAAAAGCATATGATACAGCCATTTTCATTCAACTCTTTTGATGGTTCACTAATTTGGTACACGATTTTTACTCTGCACGTGGCTTGAACTCTGGAACCAATCCCCAATACCTCCTATTTTGCCACCTAACAAGTTAATCAAAATAATCCCATTTTCCCCCCTACATCTAGAGGACACCTGAGTCAGGAGTAAGCATAAGAGATTGGGCAGTTAGATTTTGGCTAATATTGTGAAAGACTGTAGCTGTCTATGCTTAAACCTTAGTTTCCACCTGATAAAAGTGAGAATTATACCTCCTCAGTGGGTTGTTTTGAAGATTACACCATACATATGCCTAGAACAGTGCCTAGCACATAATAGGTGCTCAAAAAATGGTGCTACTGTGATTACTGGTGTCACTATTAAGTCAAGAGCAATACAGCCACATGGGAAGCCATTCTGCTTCTTCAGGGGACTGCTTATAGCACATCTTTACTTTAAATCAATCTATGTCTTAAATTTTAGAACAATTCTAATTTTGATCACTGTATTCTATTCCACTGTTCTTTTAAACCATTCAAATGTTCCAAAAATTCCAATATTCTGTCATTTAAACCTCATCTTTCAGCTCGCTTTTCATTCCCAGAAGTAACATAAAAATCCTTAGAGAGCGTGATGGTAACCATACTTTTGGTTGCCATGTTCAAAACTGCAGAAATACTTAAGATTTATACCTTAAATAAACACCTGAGGATTCTAGGCAAAGTGGAAGCCATAGTCTATACACTACATTTATGTACTCTTCTTTTAAAAAATATTATACATATCTCAATTTACTTCATTCAGCTCTCTGCTCCCTTCACTCTCCCTTACAACCCTATATAAAGTAGTGGCCCCTCCCATTGCTTACTATACCTATGCCTTGCTTTATTTTTCTTCATAGAACTTACTGACATCTATTACATAGGTATTTATTACCTATGTATTACACAGGTATTTGTCTATTGCCTATCTCCCCAACTAGAATGTAAGCTCCACATAAACAATGATTTTGTTTTGTTCTCCACTGAATACTCAGTACTTAGCAGAGCCTGGCACTTAATAAGTGCTCAATAAATATCTATTAATGAATGAATGACTGGAGAGGTCAAGACCCTCATGTGATACATAGTCTCATCTGGTTTCTTAGAGTGCAGTTAGAAACAACAAATTAAAGGGGGAAGCTGAAGAGAAGCAGCCATATAAACACTGAAAGCTGACAGAGAAAGATAGAGAGAGTTCAAAATTGCAAACACAGTAATGTAGGCCAGCAATGTAGATCATTTGTTATACGGATAAATAATCCTATATCCTTTAATAACCAATATCTCTGTATTACAACAAACTGCAATAACAGAAGGTCTTCATAATAAGTCAATTCATCAGTTTAACTGAGCAGCTATACATATAAGGCTTTGGTAGGAGCTAGGGGAATCTTTATTACTAAGAAAAGGTTAAATTGTATTCCATGTACTTTGCTTAAGGAAGCAAAGTCTCCTTAAATACAGTTTAAGAACTGTGAATTTTAAAACTATTTCCATGGAAAGTAATTAAAACACAAATTTTACTTTTAAAAGGAAAAGATATAATTGTTTGGAAAAGACATGTAAATGGAATCTCTCAATTCCCAATGAAGTCAGATGAAGAAATCACCACATTTCACAAGTTTAAAAATTAACTTAATTTTTCTTTTTAAGAAAAAATTCATTATTGACCTATAGATCATTAGGCTTGCAACAGCCTATCCTCATCTCTGTTAGAAGTGTGTAAGATTTTTAAAATAGATTAGTGCATCCCTCTGTTTAGCATAACTTCTAACAATACTGGTAAAGTTACACTTAACCCAATACCCATATCTCTCTTTAAATCATAAGCTATTCAGAAATACTACGTAGTTGAAAACCTTGACAAAGGTCTTTCCAACTGCAAGATTTATGTATACTAAGTCAGAGCTTCTCAAACGTAAAGGTGCATACCAGTCATCCAGGGATTTTGTTAAAATGATTTAGTAGATTTGGGGTAGGCCTCATATTCTGCATTTCTAAAAAGCTCTCAAGATGATGCTGACACTACTGGTCCACAGATCACACTTTTGAGTATCAAGGCACTAAAGACTATATGACCTCAAAAATTACTAAGTCACTTTGGAGAAGAATATTGAAATAAATGAAAAATCAAAATTCTATCTGATTAAGTCTTACCAAATGTTTTAGAACAACATATATTGAATGCATAATTGCAAAGCTAAGTTAAAATTGGCTTTGCTTATTTTTCTTAGTTCTTATCTTCATAAAACCTAATGTATTCTATCATAAGTTTAAGAGTATACTATATCAGCTTCCATCAACATATTATTTCCTCAATTAGGTTTTCAAAGTATACTTGTTACTTAGCTATCTCACTCAGAATCAACTATGGCCCCTGTCTCAGAATCAACTATGCCCCCTTTCTCAGAATTATCAATAAATCGAAGTATCTTCTTTCAAAATACTGTACTAAGCAGCCTGGTCTAAAGCTATTTAATTAACAGGGTGCTTTATTACTAAGACTCACAGTTTATATCACAACTGGATATACCTAAACTATCCAACTTTTATATAGTGCTTTATAGTTTACAAATGCCTTCTATTATATTATTTAATCCTCACAACAACTCTTCAAGGTAGTTTTTATCATTTACATTTCATAAATAAGGAAACTTATCAGAAGTAAAATGGTCCAAGAGTACATAATAAGTGAAAATACTAAGAATTAAATCCAGTCTTCTGATTTAAATACAGTCAATTCCTGATTAATTTCTACGTAACTGCAGGAGGAAATATAGATAACTGAAAATAGCCATTAAAATCTAAACTACAGTTTATTCAAGGAGAGTTATTACATCATGGCTTGTCATATAAAAAGAAAGGAAGCAATCTAAACATCTAACAGTGAGGAATAAGTGAAATAAATTTCGGTTTACCTATACAATGAAATACTATGCAGTTTTTAAAAATACACATGATTACTTTCAGGTTCCACTCCAACATGTAAAGAGCTTGGAAGCCATCATTCTTTCTCTCATAACGAAACGAAAGCTGGATGAACTGAAAACCAATGGACTTTTCTTAGATCCATCACAGACTGAAGTCACAGGACAAAGTGCCACCCAAGAAACTAGAGAGAACGGTGAATCCAGAGAATATAGATTAGCTAACTGAAGCAGAAGCCATGGGAGCCAGGAACTGGTATGAACACTTAAATGGTAACTTCAACAAGTTGCTGGACACTGACTGTGGACTAGTTTGAAAGTTTAAAACTCCTGGGGGGGGTCTCCTCTAAGGAGGTGGGGGCTGCTATACTTTCCTGGGCTTTATGCCCCACAAGGTTATCATAGTGAGGATCAGAGAAAAATCACCTCCGGTTTGGCAAGAGGAGGGGGAAAGTAACCATTCTGAAGTAAGTCCAGAGAGTTCTCCACAACACAAGCCTATTCAGCAAAGGAAAAGACTTCGCCAGAGCTTTATCCAACTTGGGGAAAAGAAAATTACCCAATTCCTGCCCACTCTAGCCTTACTGACATACCTACAGAAAGGGGAGCAGAAGCTTAGAAGCACTTGTTAAGGCTCAGGGGCACAGACCCTGCAAAAGACTGATATCTTACCATACGGTTATAGACCACTTCCCATCCCCTATACCTTACCACCACATGAATAGGGCTCCTATACAATAACAGGATTATGGCTGAAAAAAAAATGCAAGGCTCTAACTCTATTTAAGAAGGTGTTTCTAGGGAAATCCAAAGACAACAAGGGAAACAAAAACAAGGACACTAAAGGAAACTGAAACCTCTAACACCTACTGCTACAGCAAACAGTAATCACAGCCTAATTCCCAGTCAGATAAATACAAAAAAAAAATTATAAGTCATGCTAAAAGGAAAGAAAAAGCATAGTCAGAAGAGTCAAAGCAAGCATTAGAACCAGACTCAGATATAGCAGAGATTTTATGGTATCAGACTGGGAATTTAAAATCACTATGATTACTAAGGGCTCTAATGGAAAAAGTGGACAACATGCAAAAGCAGATGGATAATGTAAGCAGAGAGATGGAAACTCTAAGAACCAATCAAAAAGAAATATTAGAAATAAAAAACACTGCAACAGAAATGAAGAATGCCTTTGATAGGATCATCAGTAAACTGGACACAAATGAGAAAAGAATCAGTGCACTTGAAGAAGTATCAACAGAAACTTCCCAAACTAAAATGCAAAGAGAGAAGAGAATGAGAAAACAGAACAGAATATCCCAGAACTGTGGGACAATTAAAGAAGGTGTAACATATGTATAATGGAAATACCAGAAAGAGAAGAGAGAAAAGAGTAGAATAAATACTTGAAGTAATAATGCCTGAGAATATTCCAAAATTAATGACAGGAGCCAAACCATAAATCCATGAAGCTTAGACTACACCAAGAATGAAAAACCAAAAACTCTACACCTAGGCATATAATATTCAAACTGCAGAAAACTAAAGACAAAGAGAAAATATTGAAAAAGCCAGAGGAAAAAACACTTTACGAATAGAGGAACAACAAGAATCACACTGACATCTTGTCAGTAACGATGAACAAGACAGTGGAGTGAAATATTTGAAGTGTTGAAAGAAAAACCACCAACCTAGAGAAATTATCCTTCAAAGTGAAGGAGAAGTAATGAGTTTTTGGACAAGTGAAAACTGAGGGAATCTGTCACCAGTAGACATGCCTTGAAAGAAAAGATAAAAGAAGTTCAGAGAGAAGGAAAACAATATAGATCAGAAACTTGGATCTACATGAAGAAAGGAAGAGCAACAGAGAATGAATAAATAAATGTAAAATAAAATATTTCTTTTAAATTTCTCTTTGATTTTAATAGACAACTGTTTTGTTCAAAGTAATAATAGCCACAAAGTATTGGGTAATTATAGCATATGCATAAATTAAATGAATGGCAGCAATGATATAAGGAATGGATGGAGGAGTTGGGAATATTCTGGGGGTTTTTTTGTTTTCACTTTTTTTTTTTTCGCCGTGCAGCAAGGCATGCAGGATCTTAGTTCCGCGACCAGGGATCAAACTCGTGGCCCCTGCAGTGGAAGCGTGGAGTCTTAACCACTAGACCGCCAGGGAAGTCCCTGGAATATTCTGTTATAAGATACCTGTGCTACTTGTGAAGCAGCATAATGTTATGTGAAAGCGGACTTAGATCAGTTGTAAATGTACATTGCAAACTCTAGGGCACTAAAAATTTTAAAAAGAAATATAATTGATATGCGAGGAAAGGAGAAAAAAATGAAACCATATAAAATGCTTAATTAAAGCCAAAGAAGGCTGAAAAAGACAAAAGTATTAAAAAAAAGAACAAATGTAATGAATACAAAATAGTTACAAATATGGCAGATAGTTATCCAACTATATCAATAACCGTTTTAAATGTGAACGGTTCAAATACAGCAATTAAAAGACAGAACATCTGAGTGCACTAGAAAAAAAAAAAAGACCCAACTATATGCTGTCTACAAGAAACTCACTTTAAATATAAAGACACAATTTCAGAGAATGCAGACACTTTTGAGCAGAGGAATATCCCAGGGATAAAGAAGGGCATTATATAATGATAGGGGTATAAATTCTCCAAGAAGACATAACAATCCTTAATGTATATACCTAACAACAGAGCACCAAAATATGTGAAGCAAAATCTGATAGAACTGCAAGGAGAAATATAGATGGATTCACTATTACAGAGACTTGAACACCTCTCTATCAGTAATTGACAGATCCAACAGGCAGAAAATTAATAAGGATAGGGTTGAACTGAACAGAATCATCAGTCAACTGGATCTAATTGACATTCATATAGTACTTCACCCAACAACAAAGAACACACATTCTTCTCAGGCTCACACAGACCATTCACCAAGATAGACCACATTCTGGGCTGTAAAACACCCTCCCCCCAAAAGAACAGACATCATACAATGCATACACTCAGACCACAATGAAATTAAACTAGAAAGTAATACCAGAAAGGTAGCTGGAAAATCCCAAAATATTTGAAGATTAAATACCACACTTCTAAATAACATATGGGTCAAAGAAGTCTCAGATAAATTTTTGAATATTGTGAAGTAAATGAAAATTAATACCACTCATCAAAATGTGTGAGATCTATCAAAAGCTTAAAGGGAAATTTATAGCACTGACTGCATATATTAGGAAAGAAGAAAGATCTAAAATCAATCTCAGCTTCCACCCTAGGAAACTAGAGAAAGAAGAGCAGTGTAAGCCTAAAGTAATCAGAAGAATTTTTTTTTAAATAGAGCAGAAATCAATGAAATTGAAAATGGAAAATCAACAGAGAAAACCAATGAAATCAAAAGAGGGTTCTTTGAAAATATCAACAAAATTGATAAATTTCTAGCCATGTATTATGATGTATCACACAAAGCTTTTATTTTGGTTTTCAAAATAAATGAGCGCTAGTTTTCTTCTCCAACTAAAATATAAAATGCTTCTCATATTCCTCCCATTTTGCTTAACCTTTCCACAATTCTCTGGCTTTATCTTGAGCACATTTATGTTACAAAAATTTACCAACAAACAAACAAACAAAACCCAGATATAAGACAACATATGTCTTATCAAAGAATGGAAAACAAAAAAGCTTACTTTTGTAGCATAACATGAAAACATAACAGACTTCACATTTTTCAGTAAGGAATCAAATGAGTTAATCCATTCCCTGACACACAAGCTTTATCTTTTTCTTTTTCTTTTCAAATGAGTTAGTCATTATAGAAAGGCTAACTTTTTAGAGTAGACCTGAGTAACTGTTACTCAACAGAAAAGAATGCCAGGAAGCTTTACCATTGCAAAACATACCCCAAATAAAGCACTGCTGCCATCATCATCCAACAGGTGTCATCACACCCAACACCCACCTCCTTAGAATCCCTTTAGAATCATTAATTTAAGGAGTGGTGGCTTGGCAGCATATGGTTATAGGAAAAAATGGGACTTTGAAATCTCTATTCAAGTTCCACCTCTACCATTTTTATTAGCGTTGTGACCTTGTACAAGTTACTTAATCTATGAGAGGACTCAATTAGTTGGTTGCCAAGTACCAAAAATATAATTCCAACTAGTTTGTGTAAAAAAGGACAACTTATTACAAAGATACTAGGGTGCCTCTTGCAACCCAATCTCAGGACCATGGACAAAGACACTTGAACAGCCAAGACTCTGTATCTGCTTCTCTTCTTGTTCTTTCTTCAAGATGCCCCTGCTTATCTACTTCACAGGGCAAGAAACAAGGCCATTAACAGTTTCCCAGTTTTGTGTCTTATAGCTTCAGCCACTGGAAAGAAAACAAATTATTCCACCCTCTGGGCACTTAGGACCCAGGAAAAACTGAGTAGCCTGGCTCAGCGCGGGCATCTAGAACTGGACCAATAAACTACAGAAATGGGCAGAATTGTGATTGGCCTCCCAGGCCCCCTCTAAGCCAGAGAGATCTTTTTAAAAGACAGATCTGATTCAGGATTAACCTGGTTAAAATTCCTCATGGCCTTCCCCAATACACTTAAGGTAGAAATCCGTACCTCTCACTGAGCCAGAGCTAATGCGCCTTGCCTGGTCTGCCTCCCGTTTACCTCCACAAGCCCTCCTGCCCACTACACAGCTCAGCTTTATCTACTCTGGCCTTTCTTTAGTCCCTTGAACCTGCCAAGCTCTTTCCCATCTCAAAATTGTTTTCCACGCATTCTTTACCTTCTCTTCTTTTTTCACATAGCTAATGTCCACCAATCTTTCCTCAAAGAAGCTGTCCCTGATTTCCAAGGTAAACTAGGTTACCTGTTCTTGTCCTTTAGAGCACTCATCACAATTTCTAATGATAAATGTGTGCCTTTGTCTAGTATGTCTCTTACCATGCTGTTTAAGAGAATCAAGACCTCTGTTTTACTCTCTTTTCTGTATCTATCTAGCACCTAGTTGGCCCTCAATAATTATGTGCTGAATGAATAACTGGCTTAGCATGGGACAATCACCACTAGATTGTCCAAATGCAGATGAAGGAGAGGTAGCAGGCAGGCAGAATTACTATTATCAAGTTATTAAAATGGCTGCTTCAGCAGTAAAGGGAAGAGAGTGGTGCCCAGAGAACCTGTGCTTCTGCTGAGCAGGATGAACTTGTTTAATTCAGTTAACCCCCTTCTTCCATAAAATCCTCATAAGACTATGATATCAAATTAAGATAATAAATATAACAGTACCTATACAGTAGCTTGCACGCAGAGCAAGCATGCAATGGTACTTCTCTTCCTCTTAGGAGACCATGTTACCTGTTACCTGTTATTCTTGAATATTATTAACCTCCAAATAAGAACTTAATTAAAAACCTACAAAATACTCCAGTGTATATGACAAACACAGCTGTGTTTCATAACCCCTTTTCTCACAGCATCTTGATCTTACCACCTTCCTAAGAGAATTATTTACCTGCTCTTCCGTCGTAATTATATCAGCTCAAACATCCATTTAGCTTAAAGAACAAGTACTAGAAACACAAAAATGAAGGAGAGCAAAACAAAACAACCAATCAAAACAACAACAACAAAACTGCCCTGTCCTCAAGGAGGACTTTCTCCCTCTATCCCTCTGCCTCCAACCACCCCATAACCATACTCTTGCCTGGCCCAAAGATCCACAGCACCCAAGGCAAGGCTGCCAGATTTAGCAAATAAAAATACAGGATACCCCGTACATTATCTGACAACCTAGTCTCAGCTCATATTCCATCTCTTTACCTTCATACACCCACTCCACAACCTTAGTTACAATATTTTGCCTTCTAAAAAAATTTCTCTGGAGATACACTGCATATGATCTTTCTCCAAAGTATAAAAATAAAATCTACCTTGACTTTACTTACAGGCTGTCAGTAAAAAGCTCAAAAGAGGAAAGCAAAGAAAATCATCTTAATTCTGTTTCTTGGTGGTGTTGGGAGTTTAAAAAAATAATAAAAACAAAAGCAAACAAAACAACAACTGTAACAACAAAAATTCCTTTAAAAACCTAAAAAGTCTTGCTCCCACGAATAGGCATGTGAGAAAAAGAGTAAGACTATAATCTTTCCAGAGGTAGATCCAGAAAGGAGAAATTTTCTGACAGGAAGTATATAAGCAGTAACATTAGAAAGGGAAAATGAACTCTCAGCAAAAAGGGTTACACTTAGCTTTGAAACGCCTTTGAATTTTATTTGTAACCAAAAGGAACCTCAGAGATCATCTACTTCAACCTTCTCAATTTATAAATGAGAAAACCAAATACCTTAAGAGGTAAAATGACTTGTCCAACGTTACAAAACAGATCTTAGCTCCTTCCAATTTCTCATTCTCTGACCTCTTGCCCCAGATGATGTAAGGTTGCACCACTCACTGAACTGAGGAAAATCTTCCCCTTCATGTCCAGTGGGTGTCAGAGGACAAGTTCCTAATAACGTTGTTATGTCTAACACAAGAGAAATGTATTCCTAGCATTTCAAGGTAGATTCTGAATTGATTTTCCCACAGAAAGATTGTTGTACACATTATTTTCAATATAGGTATAGGTATTATACCTATAGGTATTTTCAATATAATAGGTATTTTCAATATAGTATTTATATTAATTATTAATACAATTTTACAACTCTCCAATAGCATTAGTCTACTCCTAAAATTCAAGTATATTATGGGTTAAATTTGGTGAGTTGTCTGCAAATCTAACCAAGCATATTGTTTCTGAGAACGTAAGTTCCAAGTTCTAAACCGTTTTACAAGTTTTAAAATATAATCAATCCTATTGTAAGTTAGGAACTACCACTACACAAAGATTCAAAATTATAAACTGAATGTGATAAACTAAAAACACAAGATTCTTCATTTTATAAAAAGCTCCACCCTAGAGGTCACTTATTCTTAAAATTAGGTACTCAGGCACATTTAGCACAGGATATACTCTACATACATTTTTTTATTAATATTTTACTGGAAAGATGAAATAAGTCAAAAAGAATCAAACACATATCTGTACTCATCTAATTTAGGAAAAAAAAAACCTTTAATGTACATTTTCATGAAGTGACCTGTAAGAAATAAGAACATTATTGTCATTTCATAAATGAAAGGTTGACAATGTATGCATTATACAGTATCTAGTGCTAGTTCAAAAAATGTGTGGGTAAAGGAATTATGCCTGAACAGGTAAATGAAGTTCAAAGAACTTCCAAATACATTTTTTAATTTTCTCGTGAGATAAAGCTATAAGCTTTACGAATTAAAAATTTATTTGATAGATCTTTTAAAAAATGTCTACATGGTACATTAAATCAATGGATAGTCTTCATTCATTCATTTTATTTGTCCAATAAAAAATTAAACCTATACTATTTGCTAAACACTATGCTAGCAATTTCAGATTTATGACAATAAGCATTGGGGCAGTTCCTGTCCTCAAGGAGCTTAGAAAAACCTTGAGTAAACTGTACGTATCCAAGTAATAACGACAGCTAAATTTTAGTTGGTCATTTAAGAAAACATTAAAAATGTCATCAAATTAATTCTCAAAAACAGAAACTATACAATAGTAACTTTAAAGACATTTGAATAGTCTTATTTATATGAAGTTTCCCCACAAGGTAACTAAAAGCACTGTTTTGGTAAAAGTAATAATAATATATTTTAATAGTAGTTTTTGCTATGAAAATTAACTCAGTTAATCCTGCGATAAGAAAATCAAAAGCTACTAGCTACTGTGATAATGAAAATCAAGCACTTGGAAATACCTTAAATTATTCTGACAATAAAGCAAAATGTATAATTAAATATAGTATTATATTTATACACCGTCTCTGAATATATAAATGGTTATTTACAAACCTGAATAATAAACAAAATAGCTCCATATAACACCTCACAAATGATCAACGTATTTTCAATGTATTACAAAGTCAATTTATTATATTACACTACAAAAATCAATGTATTACAAATTCAAAATGTATTTTGAATTGTGTCATCTGCAAATTTTTCAATGAAAAAGGCCTTAATGTTTTCTGGAGATTTTCTTTTTCACAAACTTACTTCAATATTCTACTTGTTTACTACCAAGTCATATAACTTTTTCATGAATATTAACTATACCTGCATTTACAACTACATATATGTATTAACTATAATACCTATTAAATTTGCAATTATTAAAAACTTGATAGATGAGAAACATTCTTCAATTTAGAGCCATATGTCTCCAAAGCAAAATTCAATGTAAATCATCCATTCTAACATGCCACAGAAAATCCTAATGACATTTTTCACTGTGTTTTACACTGAAATATTTTCATCGTTCATTAGCTAAAATATTTAAATTTTCTTTGAAAGCATCATGAAAACATATTTACTTAATTTATGCATACTACTTAGTGGCATAAATCGGTTTATTTCCATTTACATATAAAGAAACCAAGACAAGGTGTCCATTTTGTAAACTGCAAGGTCATTTCCTAACAAGCAACTGATCCTACACCATCAAGTTATATGTGCGCCACTTCCAAGTGCCATAAAACAATTACTGTACCTTAAAACAACCGCCTCTGCAATGTCTATGTGCAATTCCGTTTTACCAAGAGGGATATGGCAACAATCTTAAACAAGAAAAGCTGGAAAGGGAGGATCACAAAAAGAAAAATAAAACACTTATTTTTGGTCGTGAATCGTTTATTTTTAAATAGTGGGATGTAAACAGTTTTTAACATAATAAACAAGTAACCAACAGTTGTTTCTTCCATGTTCAAAAAATATTTCATCTTTCAGGTAGATCATGCAAAATTGTAGCCTACCCATCCTTGTAGACAGAAGTTAGAAAAATGAGAAGAAATTCTATAACAAGTAATTAAATACATGATATTGCAAAGAAAAGAACTGAATAAAAAGTAAAATTTAGATAAATTTAGGAAATGGTATGGCAGTTAAAACCCCATCTTAAATATTAAATGCTTCCTTTCTTTCAACCGAAGGCTAGGATTGGCAATCAAATATTCCGCTACTGAAAAATAAAGAAATACAAAACTATCCTTATTCAAAACTTGAGAAATTTTATATCAAATATTGGACATTAAAAAATACACTTTTCCTAACAGAAACTTAGAGCATAAGGGAAAAAACTGTTCCTGAGAGTTCAAAGACTGAGACTGAATCTGTAATTATGAAACAGTGCTACCAACAATTAGGAAAATGAAAGTTATCTCCTATACAAATTAAATTTAAGAACATTAGACGGGTTGACTAACCAATAAATCAATTACATCAATTACCGGACAGGAATAAGACTAGCTAATACGTGGATCTAACACCAACAACAAAAAAACAAAAAACAAAAAACTATATATAATCCTAGGCACACTTTACACAGAAAAGGATAGAATTAGACTGAGTCGTATTCAAGTATCTAGTCTACCTGGGGATTAGTTAATTAATCGGCTATAGGACAGGTTATGAATGTTCAGGTCAGATGTGCTTTCTTTTCACCATTATTCCAGTTCATCATCCGCAAGTGCAAGAGAAGGCGTCAGAGTACCGAAGCTAGGGGGCATGCTACAGTAAGGGGAAAAGAAAAATGGGAAAGGTGCAATGGATGCTGCAGAGTTGAATAATTATCCGGGTGGCACAATGGGCGAGTCCTGCTGACATCGGAGCTGGGTGAGCAGCTCCCTAACTCTGCTCAAGGCACCCCCCTCCCCATAGCAGGCATCGGAGGCTAGAACCGCGCTTGGCCTCCTCTTCCAGCCAAGAAAGAGATCTTCGCACTCGCTTTACCGTTATGTTGTCTCTTTAGACACAGACGCGCGGCGCAAAAACGCAAACGCACCAGCTGGCTTTACAGAGCCTCGGGCACGTAGCTCGAGCGGGGATTCTCCGGCACAGGGTGCCGCAGCCTCCCCCAGAGCGAGGAGGCACAGGGGCGGGCCGCGGGGGCAGGGGCGCTCAGGCGGTGGCACCTAAGACCCGCAGTCTCCCCGCCTAGAGCAGCCTCGGGGCGGTCCCCGCAACCGAGACCCAGGTGCGCCCGCCGGCCCCCGTGTCCCTGGGTACCCAGCCGGGCCGGCGGTCTGGCTGCCGAAGCTCTGGAAACCCGCGAATGGGGGTGGGGGCCGTCGCGGGGTAGGCGCGCCCATCCTCGCAACCTTTGCTGGGCTAGTGCTCCACGCACACCTCTCTCCGTTCTGGCCAGGGAGGAAGAGTTCATCTCCCGGCACCCTGTCCCCCCAAAAAAAACAATTCCTAAGAGACTCGCGTTCACCGAGGAATCTTGAGGAGCTCTAGCCTTACCCCTTCTTCATGCTTCGGCGGTGGCCGCCGGTCCCTCTCAGCTCCCGGGACTCCACCTAGAGCCTCCAGGATTGTCAGGCTCCCGGGTGGAACCCGCTGTGGGCAGCGGCCGAGGCACCGGGCCACAAGGAACGCCGCCTGCGACGCCCGCCGGTCACCGGACCCACCGTGTGCTCGACGCGCGAGCGAACAACACCGCGAGCCGCCGCCGCCGCCCCCCAGCTGCCCCCTCCCAGCGCGCGACTCTCCACAACCGGGCGCGAAGACCCGCGCCTGAAGCAGGGGGAACCGCAGGACTCTCGCCACCTAATCCCCCATCTTTCCCACCAGGAGCTATTCCCCGCCAGTCAAGGTCTTCCCACTTATGATTCTCACTTTCCTCTTCAGCTCCCAGTGCCCAGGTGCATCTGTGGTGGGAAACTCAGCCCCCACCCACTCACCCATCAGTGGGGGATGAATATCTCTCTTCCCCCCCCTTTCCTGAGGCTTTATGGTATTGCCCAATCCTCAGTTTGGGGGAGGGGGACGGAGAGAACAGTGCTTGGCCAGGGAATGAGGAAAGATGATAGCCAATTGAATGAACCTACCATTCAGGGGCGGGGTCAAAGAGGGGCCCGCCCACCCCGCCCCTTCCTCTAAACTACAATTCCCATCGTGCCTCTCCAACTTCCCGCCGCGCGGCACGCCGGAAGCGTAGTACTTCGAGGCCTCAAGGTATTTCGGAACTCGTAGTCTTTAATCTAGCCGCACAGGTCCCGGAAGTTATAAGCTATTATAATTCTATTTCCCTAGGTAAATGTTTCTAAATTCCAAGTCCTGTTATTCTTATTCTAATACTAATTAATCGATTGTAATGATTTTTTAAAATATTATATTTTTTAAAATATAAACGATTTCGTAGGAAAGGAACTAAATAATGTGTTATGGCAATCTGTCAGGACCTGAAGCTACTCCTTCTTCCGCCAGGGCCTGGTCTCCGCAGAGCGTCTGTTGCCGTCATGTCGGCTGCGATTGCGTCTCTGGCTGCTTCGTATGGTTCGGGTTCAGGGTCCGAATCGGACTCGGACAGTGAGGGTGGACGGTGTTCGCTGCCAGCCGCGGACTCCCTTATGCACTTGACCAAATCGTCTTCAGATAAGTCCTCTCTGGCAGTGGCGGTGGACTCCGCTCCGGAGGTGGCAGTTAAGGTAAGCGTTTTGGCCACTAGTGCGGGGCTGGAATTGTCGGTTTCTGCTCCAGAATCCGACAGTCACTTGTTAGGCCCCGGGTTACCTCGTCCTCAGTCCTGAAAGGTTAGTGGCTAACGCTTGGATCTCTTCTTCTCCCTACATGCATCTTCCTCGGGAGAAGCTGGGAACTGGAAGTTCAGGACAGCCCTCCACTCCCTGCTCTCGCCTCCCACCTTCAGAAAGCAAGCGGGAAGAGGGGGTGAAATTTGAATTTATGGATTAGGATGTGGCCTGGATGGAGTAGGTGTAACAGAACATAAACAAAGCTAAATCAGGACTTACCAAACTAGAGTATGTGCCCTCACTTGAAGTGAGCTGTGGCCTGGCTTTGTTTTGTTTTTGAAGTCAGAACTAGATTCTGATCCCGGTTCCACCACTTGTTTGAACTTGGGCAAGTTATACAACGTCCTCTGTTTCCTCACCTGTACAATGGAGATATAATTTTAAAAGGACCTATCTATATGAGAGGACTATTGTGACGATTAAATGAAATGATACAAATAAAGCTTGCAGCAGAGATCCTGGTATCTAATAAAAGTGCATATATAAGTCAAGACAGTGAGACAAGGCCTTGGATTTAAGAAACAGTGTGCATGATCCCAATTGAGGAAAGTGATAGAGGGAGAAATTGGGTTATATAGTTCCTTTAACAAATATTTAGTGAACACGTTACTTGCCAGGAACTGTTCTAAGGGCTGAAGACACAGAGGCAAACAAGCCAGACATCTTTAACATCATGATTGCGTACATTTTAGTGGAAGAGGCAGCCAATAAAATATGAGCAAATAAAGTGGTTACAGATTGGATTGAGTACTGTAAAGGAAAAAAATAGAATTCCGTGAAATAGAGTTCAGTGATAAAGAATAAGTTAGGAGTATGACTTCTGTAGATTGGTCAGGGAAGTCCTCTTGCAAAAGCAGCTTTGAGGAACAGGAAGAAGCCAGCCAAGTGCAGATAAGGCAAGAGTTTCCCAGCAAAAGGAGACAGCAAGCCCTGAGATGGCAAAGAGCTTAGTGTGTTTGAAGAACTGAGGAAAGGACTGTGTGTCTAGAGCTGGAGGAGAGCATCCACCAGTTGGTATTATAGGCCCAGTAAAGCCCAATGGAGGTGATCAGGAGCTGAAGATGTGGTGAGGGGAGGCAGTGTGCAAAAACTCCTTTGTATTTAAGATGTTTCCCAGTCTAGTGATATACTTAAGCCTTTTACAGGTTTTTAGTGAGCTATTCATGGATTTTACTTTTTACTAATGTATATCAAGTATGAAAGAATGCTTAGGATCCTCCTACTTTTGTAACAAAACAAACTCCCCAGACTTACACCTCTCCTCTAGCAGCCTCCTGAGTCTTCATTCTTTTCACAGCTCAGCTTTTTGGAGCTCTCTCACTTTATCTCATTTTCTCCTCAACTCAATGCAGCCTTGCCCTAGCCTCTTAGGAAACTTACTCTCCCTGAGTAATGTCACTGGCCTTCCAGTTGTCAAGTTCTGTCAACTGAGTTGAATATTTGCATCCAGTGACACTATTAAATAGTTCTTTTTTTTAATTTATTTATTTAATTAATTAATTTATTTATTTTTGGCTGTGCTGGGTCTTCGGTTCGTGCGAGGGCTTTCTCTAGTTGCGGCAAGCGGGGGCCACTCTTCATCGCGGTGCGGGTACCGCTCTTCATCGCAGTGCGCGGGCCTTTCACTATCGCGGCCCCTCCCGTTGCGGGGCACAGGCTCCAGACGCGCAGGCTCAGCAGCTGTGGCTCACGGGCCCAGCCGCTCCGTGGCATGTGGGATCTTCCCAGACCAGGGCTCGAACCCGTGTCTCCTGCATTAGCAGGCAGATTCTCAACCACTGCGCCACCAGGGAAGCCCTAAATAGTTCTTTTTTTGAAACTTTCTCTCTTTTTGGCTTCCGTGGGGCCATCCTCAGTCTTCTGATCCCCTGTTCTTCTGCCCTCCCTTTCAATATTGGTGTTTCCTGAGACTCTGTCCTTAGTCCCCCTTTGCACCCCTCATACTCTGCAGGCCTTCAACCTGCAGTGCTCCTGATGACTTACAGGTGAACACTGTGAAGTGGTTTGCACAGGCTCTGGAATCAAGACCGCCAGGATTCAAATCCGACCAACAGCAGTTACCCAGATGGCGACCTTGGATAAATTAAGTGCTCTGTGTCTAAGTTTTTTCTCATCTGTGAAGTAGGGATAACACTAGTAACTATCTCATGGAGTTCAAGACTTGTCATAAAGCATGTGCCAGGCACACTATCCTTATCCAATTCTAAACTCCTTGCTAACTTCAGAACTATTGCCGTCTCTCCCGGGATAGCTCTCAGGCACCTCCAATCCAGTGTGCTAAAAAATTGACATTTTCTTTTCCTTGGGATCTGCTTCACCTGTTTTTCCCATTTGGATTAATGATCTCACAACCCACCCATTAGTCCAAGCCAAGAGCAGAGGGGTCTTCCTTTTCTATTCCTTCTTCCTCAGCCCCTGAAGCTAGTCATTCAGCTGGTTCTAACATTTCTGCTTCATTAAATTCTCTCAAATCAATTCCTTCCTCTCCATTTTTACTGACGCAGCCTTACTTCATATCTTCCTTACTTCTCTCAGGAGTCATTCTTGACTTTTCTTTCTTTCTGAACCCCTGCTATTGGGTAATGGGTCCTATTCATTACCAGGACCCATTACCCAATAGTACCAATGATGTTTATCAAATCTCTCTTTCCTCTTTTGCCGCCACTGTTCAGATTCTTATAATTTTTCTTCAAGACAATTATAATAACCTTCTAACTGGTCTTTCTACTTCCTCCATTCTTGTCTCCCAGTTCCATATCCCCTTTTCCCTTCACAATGCACTCAGAGTGGTCTTTCTAAATTCCAGTGTTATCATATCACTTCCTTGCCCCAAGACACCCTATTGCCTGCTGGGTAATTTCTGAGTTCCTTATGAGACCTACCATTCTCCCATGCTGAACTCTCTACAAAGCACCCAAAGCCTATTTTCTTTTTTTCTCTCAAGATTTTGCCCACGCTAGTCTCTCTGCATGGAGATCCCTTGCCTCATGCCTCCTCTCATCCCACCCCCCAAAACTCTACTGTCCTTCAGTCTCAGTGCACATATTTCCTCCTCTCTCTACCTTAGCCCCCTTTCCACATCTCAGTTATAGCACTTGCCACATTGCTGTGATTTGTTAATTTTTTTTCTTTCCCGTGGACCAGACCCTGGAGACCAGAGATTGTTGTGTATATTTGTTTTCATGTCTTCAATGCCTAGTACACAAGATTAAGAGAAATACATTAGGCGAGAAAATGAATGAAAGAGTAAGTGAAAAAGAAAGTCTTGAAAAAGCATGTATGTTGAGATTCAAGGTACATTGATTGGGTGGGAGTGAGGGGAAGTCTGTAAAACTTAGTTCAATCACTTCAAGTTATAAGTAAGATAATCCAGGAGGAAAGATTGAATAGGTATCAGAGGTCCATTAAAAGCAGAGCTGGGGCTAAACCCCGCAGTGATCTGGTTTCTATGATGAGAGAGTAAGGGATATTGATCATCGCTAGTTTGTTAATATGCTTTTAAAAAAGCTTATACCCAGTAAATTTAATGACAGAAAAATGTCCAGGGGAGGAGATGTGAAGCATACAAATAAGCTCATATGTATTTGTCAAATTGTACTGTGACTAATAGCAAGCATTCTGGCAAAGTATGAACTTATGTAATGTTTTTAATCCATATCACTGAACACTAATGAGATTTCACATACCTTATAGGTGAGTTGATTTTATTTTTTGAAGTTACTATTCGGTTGTCTTTTTCCTTTTGATCTGTAGGAGATCCTTATATATTCTGGATACTATCCTTCGTCAATTATATGTTGCAAATTTGTAGCTTGTTATGGCTTGTGGTTCCTTTTCCTTGTTGGAGAAATTCTTCCTTTTCCCAAAGTCATAAAAATATCCTCCCATTTTGTCTTTTGAAAGCACTGTATTTTTGCTTTTTCCATTTAAGTCATGACTCCACATGGAATTAAGTTTTGTGTATGGTGTGAACATTTTTAATAATGTAGCTCCATCTTTGGTAGGGTTGTTCTACCTCCCCCACCCCCACCCCACCTCCATCCCTTTTTGTTGTTATTCAAGAATGTCTTGGCTGTTCTTGTCCCCTGTAATTCTGTATATGGTTTAGAATTAACCTGTAAATTCTGCTAACACCCAGGTGGGATTTTGTTTGGAGTTGGGTTGACTCATAGATCAATTTGAAGACAGTGTTAATATCTGTTCATTCATTTAGGTCTTCTTTAGGTTTTTAATTTCTTTGAAATTTTATAATTTTCTCTATCAATATCTTGAACAGTTTTGTTGCAGATATTTCTAGGTGCATCTTAGTTTTATGCTATTATAATAATAAATTGTGTTATTTTTTCCATTATTTAATTTTTTGACTGATCTTACTACTTACATAATGGTATCAGCTGCAAACATGACAGTATTTTTTTCTTCCTTTCAGTCCTTTTTTCTCTTTTTTTTCTTGCCTTGCCATGCTTGCTAAGATCTCCAGAAAGATCAAAAATAAAAAGAGGGGAAAAGAATATATCAGGCAAATTCCAAGAAAAAGAAAATGGCATTGGTTGTATTAGGGTCAATAAAGTAGACTTTAAAACAGAAAAAGGATCACTTCATAATGATACAAGGCTCAGTTCACAAAGAGGTACATAACAATTTTAAATTTATATGCACCTAATAATGTAAGCACAAAATATTTAAGCAAAAGTTTTTATAACTACGAGAGAAATTGACAAATCTACAATTACAGCAGAAGATTTTAATATACCTCTTTCAATAATTGATAGAATAAGCAAAACAATATCAATGATGACACAGAAAATTCGAACAACAAAATTAGCAAACTGTATCTGAAGGGTATAAAGGACATGGCACTCAATGCAGAAAACTGTTTTCAAGCAGTAATAAAACATTTTTAAAAAACTGACCATATATTAGGCCAGGGATTGGCAAACTTTGGTAAAGGGCCAGATAGTAAATATTTGGGGCTGTGCAGGCCACATACAGTCTTTGTCACTTCTTAATGTCTGTCTTTCCCTCTTTCTTTCTTTTTTTTAAACAACCCTTTAAAATGTAAACATCTTACATTTACTTAGCTTGTTGGTACAAAAGCAGACTGTGGGCTGGACGTGGCCCAATAATTGTAGTTTGCCAACCCCTGTACTAGTCCATAAAATAAATCTCAATACATTTTAAGTCATATAATCACATTCTCTGAACACAGTGCATCTAAGCTAATCAGTCACAAAAAGATAACTATAAAATCCCCACATTTGAAAATTATGAAATTGTACTCAGTAAACCATGGGCCAAATTTTTAAAAAATAGAAAATATTTTGAACTAAACAATAAGAAAACAATGCTCATCAGAACTTATGAGGTGCAGCCATAGCAATAATTTTTTTTTCAAGTATAGTCTTAAATACACATAACAGAATAGAAGAAATGAACATAGACTATCTTTCCACTTATTTGTATCTTTTCAATTTTTTTCATGAATATCTTATAGTTTTCAGTGTATATATCTTTCACCTCCTTGTTTAAATTTGTTCCTAGGTGTTTTATTGTTTTTCATGCTATTGTAAATTGGATTGTTTTCTTAATTTCTCTTTCTAGTAGTTCATTGTTAACATATAAAGCAACAGACTTTTGTATATTGATTTTGTACCCTGCAACTTTACTGAATTCATTTATTAGTTCTAATAGTTGTTTGGTGGAGTCTTTAGCGTTTTCTCTATATAAATGATGTCATCTGCCAGTAGCGACAGTTTTACTTCCTTTCCAATTTGGATGCTTTTTATTTCTTTTTCTTGCCTAAATTGCTCTGACTAGGACTTACAATACTATGTTTAATAAAAGTGGTGAAAGTGGGCAACCTTGTCTTGTTCCTGATCTTAAAGGAAAATTTTTCATCTTTTTGCCATTGAGTATGATGTTAGCTGTGGGTTTGTCATATATGGCATTTATTATGTTGAGGTACATTCTGTCTATACCTGCTTTGTTGAGACTTTTTATAAGGAATGGGTATTGAATTCTGTCAAATGCCTTTTCTGTGTCTATTGCGATGATGTTTATTCTTTATTTTGTTAATGTGATGTATCACGTTGATTAATTTGCAGATTTTGAACCATCTTTGCATCCCTGGAATAAATCCTACTTGATCGTGGTGTATGATCCTTTTATTGTATTGTTGAATTTGGTTTGCTGACATTTTGAGGATGTTTGCATTTAAGTTCTTCAGGAATATCAGCCTGTAATTTCCCTTTTTTTGTGGTATCCTTGTCTGGTTTTGGTATCAGGGTAATGCTGGTCTCATAAAATGAATTTGGGAGCATTCACTCTTCGATTTTTTGGAAGAGTTTGAGAAGGGTAGGTGTGAAATCTTTCAATATTTGGTAGAATATTGAAGCCTTCTGGTCCTGGAGTTTTATTCTTTGGGAGTTTTTGATTACTGATTCAGTCTCCTTACTAGTAATGGGTCAGTTCAGATTACCATTTCTTCATGATTCAGTCTTGAAGATTGTATGTTTCTAGGAATTTATCCATTTCTTCTAGGTTGTCCAATTTGTTGGCATATAGGTGTTCATAGTAGTATCTTATAATCCTTTGTACTTTGGTATCAGTTGTAACTCCTCTCTCATTTCTGATCTTATTTATTTCATCCTCTCTTTTTTCTTAGTGAATCTAGGTAAAGGTTTATCAATTTTGTTTATCTTTTCAAAGAACCAGCTCTTGTCTTTTTCTTTCTATTGTCTTTTTAGTCTCTATTTCATTTATTTCCACTCTGATCTTTATTATGTCCTTCCTTCTACCAACTTTGGGCTTCATTTGTTCTTCTTTCCTAGTTCCTTTAAGTGTAAAGTTAGGTTGTTCCTTAAGTGTAAAGAAAGAATTTGACATTTCTTTCTTCAGTTTAATTTAACAAATATTTATTGAACATGCACTTAATGCCCTGCATTCTACTGGGCAGTAAGACTATAAAATATAAGTAAAAGTCATGTGCAACAAATAATGTATCACAAGGGCTATTAGGAGTTATGTGTAACATCTCTTAGGACTGTGGGTGAAAAAGCATTTTTCCTGAGCCAAGAGGAGGGGAGGTATCAGGGAAAAGAAGAAGATGACATATTATCAGATAGCAAAGGGAAATGCATAAGGAACAAAGTAACATTGCCAACAACACAGGAAGCATGAAAGTGCTTGATATTTTAAAAAGTCAGCAATTAGTCTAATACGGCAAAAATGGGGGTACGTTAAAGCAGATAAGGACATATTATAATAGACCAGGCAAGATATGAAGTCTGAACTAGGATGCTGGAGAAGGGAAAGTGGGAGTAGGGTTGCTAGAGAAATATTTTAGGGGTAGAATCAGTAAGACTCAGTGCCTAATTTGTTAGTGTGTGACAGTGGAGTCATGGGGAAATGGTATCTTCTGTTTTGGACATAGCAAGGTGTTTGATGCTGTGGAATATCCATATAATGAAGTTCAATAGGCTGTTAGATATGTGGTCAAGGCTGCAGATAAAAATTTGGGCTGGAAATTGAAGTCAAGAGATAAGATAAAGATGTGGACAAATTTGAAACAAGAGAGGAAGGAAGTTTAAGAGAGTCAGACCTGAAGGACTCTATCTTTGTAAAGTAGAGAAACTAAGTCACCTGCTTTGGTGGGGGGTGTTTTAATAGTGACAAAATTTTGGAACAATAACTGTGTGCCTATACTATTACTTTTCCTGTCAGTTTTCTATCTTTGGTCATTACCCTGGTCATTACCTGGTCTAACTCTACGAGATCTTCATTTGTCAGTGGCATTGCTTCTTCTCCAGCATCACTGTCAACTTCATGCTTTCCTACCTGTTTTGCAAAATTTACGATGTTACTTTGCATTATCTTTGCATTATGTTTACAGATATATCCTACATCAGCAAGTGGCCAACAGAATAAAGATGGTGATATGATAGGAATAGTTCTAGGGGATTAAGGCCACATTCGTGCACACGAAATCCAACTTCTGTAGCTTATACTTTTTTTTTAACATCTTTATTGGAGTATAATTGCTTTACAATGTTGTGTTACTTTCTGCTGTATAACAAAGTGAATCAGCTATACATATACATATATCCCCATATCCCCTCCCTCTTGTGCCTCCCTCCCACCCTCCCTATCCCACCCCTCTAGGTGATCACAAAGCACCTGTGCTATGCAGCTGCTTCCCACTAGCTATCTATTTTACATCTGGTAGTGTATATGTCAATGCTGCCGTCTCACTTCATCCCAACTTACCCTTCCCCCTCCCCGTGTCCTCAAGTCCATTCTCTACGTCTGTGTCTTTATTCCTGTCCTGCCCCTAGGTCCATCAGAACCATTTGTTTTTTTTAGATTCCATATATGTGTGTTAGCATACGGTACTTGTTTTTCTCTTTCTGACTTACTTCACTCTGTATGACAGACTCTAGGTCCATCCACCTCACTACAAATAACTCAATTTCGTTTTGAGTAATTCCTTTTTATGGTGGAGTAATATTCCATTGTATATATGTGCCACATCTTCTTTATCCATTCATCTGTCGATGGACACTTAGGTTGCTTCCATGTCCTGGCTATTGTAAATAGTGTTGCAATGTATACCCTGAGAAAACCATAATTCATAAAGAGTCATGTACCACAGGGTTCATTGCAGCTTTGTTTTTTTGATATTGAGCTGCATGAGCTGCTTGTATATTTAGGAGATTAATCTTTTGTCAGTTGCTTTGTTTGCAAATATTTCCTCTCATTCTGAAGGTTGTCTTTAGTCTTATTTATGGTTTCCTTTGCTGGGCAAAAGCTTTTAAGTTTCATTAGGTTCCATTTGTTTAGTTATGTTTTTATTTCCATTTCTCTGGGAGGTGGGTCAAAAAGGATCTTGCTGTGATTGATGTCATAGAGTGTTCTGCCTATGTTTTCCTCTAAGAGTTTTACAGTGTGTGGCCTTACATTTAGGTCCTTAATCCATTTTTATTTTATTTTTGTGTATGGTGTTAGGAAGTGTTCTAATTTCATTCTTTTACATGTAGTTCTCCACTTTGTCCAGCACCACTTATTGAAGAGGCTGTCTTTTCTCCATTGTATAGTCTTGCCTCCTTTATCAAAGATAAGGTGACCATATGTGCATGGGTTTATCTCTGGGCTTTCTATCCTGTTCCCTTGATCTATATTTCTGTTTTTGTGCCACTACCATACTGTTTTGATTACTGTAGCTTTGTAGTATAGTCTGAAGTTAGGGAGCCTGATTCCTCCAGCTCCGTTTTTCTTTCTCAAGATTGCTTTGGCTATTCAGGGTCTTCTGTGTTTCCATACAAATTGTAAAACTTTTTGTTCTGGGCTTCCCTGGTGGCACAGTGGTTGAGAATCTGCCTGCCAATGCAGGGGACACAGGTTCAAGCCCTGGTCTGGGAGGATCCCACATGCCGTGGAGCAACTAGGCCCATGAGCCACAACTTCTGAGCCTGCGCGTCTGGAGCTTGTACTCCACAAAAAGAGAGGCCGCGACAGTGAGAGGCCCGTGCACTGCGATGAAGAGTGGCCCCACTTGCCACAACTAGAGAAAACCCTCGCACAGAAACGAAGACCCAACACAGCCAAAACTAAAATAAATAAATTAATTAATTAATTAAAAAAAATTTTTTTTTGTTCTACTTCTGTGAAAAATGCCAGTGGTAGTTTGATAGGGATTGCATTGAATCTGTATACTGTTTTGGGTAGTATAGTCATTTTCACAATGTTGATTCTTCCAATCCAAGAACATGGTATATCTCTCCATCTGTTTCTATCATCTTTAATTTCTTTCATCAGTGTCTTACAGTTTTCTGCATACAGGTCTTTTGTCTCCTTAGGTAGGTTTATTCCTAGGTATTTTATTCTTTTTGTTGCAGTGGTAAATGGGAGTGTTTTCTTAATTTCTCTTTCAGATATTTCGTCGTCAGTGTATAGGAATGCAGGAGATTTCTGTGCATTAATTTTGTATCCTGCTATTTTACCAAATTCATTGATTAGCTCTAGTAGTTTTCTGGTAGCATCTTTAGGATTCTCTATGTATAGTATCATGTCATCTGCAAACAGTGACAGTTCTACTTCTTTTCCGATTTGGATTCCTTTTATTTCTTTTCTTCTCTGATTGCCTTGGCTAAAACTTCCAAAACTATGTTGAATAATAGTGGTGAGAGTGGGCAACCCTGTCTTGTTCCTGATCTTAGAGGAAATGGTTTCAGTTTTTCACCATTGAGAACGATGTTGGCTGTGGGTTTGTCATATATGACCTTTATTATGTTGAGGTAGGTTCCCTCTATGCCTACTTTCTGGAGAGTTTTTATCATAACTGGTTGTTGAATTTTGCCAAAGTTTTTTCTGCACCTGTTAAGATTATCATATGGTTTTTTTCCTTCAATTCGTTAATATGGTGTATCACATTGATTGATTTGTGTATACTGAAGAATCATTGCATTCCTGGGATAAACCCCATTTGATCATGGTGTATGACCCTTTTAATGTGCTGTTGGATTCTGTTTGCTAGTATTTTGTTGAGGATTTTTGCATCTGTGTTCATCAGTGATATTGGCCTATAGTTTTCTTTATTTGTGACATCTTTGGTTTTGGTATCAGGGTGATTGCGGCCTCGTAGATTGAGTTTGGGAGTGTTCCTCCCTCTGCTGTATTTTGGAAGAGTTTGAGAAGGACAGGTGTTAGCTCTTTCATAAATGTTTGCCTGTAAAGCCATCTGGTCCTGGGCTTTTGTTTCTTGGAAGATTTTTAATCACAGTTTCAATTTCAGTGCCTGTGATTGGTCTGTTCACATTTTCTATTTCTTCCTGGTTCAGTCTCGGAAGGTTGTGCTTTTCTAAGAATTTGTCCATTTCTTCCAGGTTGTCCATTTTATTGGCATATAGTTGCTTGTAGTAATCTCTCCTGATCCTTTGTATTTCTACAGTGTCAGTTGTTACTTCTCCTTTTTCGTTTCTAATTCTGTTGATTTGAGTCTTCTCCCTTTTTCTCATGATGAGTCTGGCTAATGGTTTATCAATTTTGTTTATCTTCTCAAAGAACCAGCTTTTAGTTTTATTGGTCTTTGCTATTGTTTTCTTTGTTTCTTTTTCATTTATTTCTGGTCTGATCTTTATGATTTCTTTCCTTCTGCTAACTGGCATTTTTTTTGTTCTTTTTTCTCTAACCGCTTTAGGTATAAGGTTAGGTTCTTTATTTCAGATATTTCTTGTTTGTTGAGATAGGATTGTATTGCTATAAACTTCCCTCTTAAAACTGCTTTTGCTGCATCCCATCGGTTTCCTGTCATCGTGTTTTCACTGTCATTTATTTCTAGGTATTTTTTGATTTCCTTGTTGATTTCTTCAGTGATTGCTTGGTTATTTAGTAGCATATTGTTTAGCCTCCATGGGTTTGTATTTTTTACAGATTTTTTCTTGTAATTGATATCTAGTCTCATAGCGTTGTGGTCAGAAAAGATACTTGACACGATTTCAACTTTCTTAAATTTACCAAGGCTTGATTTGTGACCCAAGATGTGATCTATCCTGGAGAATGTTCCATGAGCACTTGAGAAGGAAGTGTATTCTGTTGTTTTTGGATGGAATGTCCTATAAATATCAGTTAAGTCCATCTGGTCTCGTGTGTCATTTAAAGCTTGTGTTTCCTTATTTATTTTCATTTTGGATGATCTGTCCATTGGTGAAAGTGGGGTTTAAAGTCCCCTACTATGATTGTGTTACTGTCAGTTTCCCTTTTTATGGCTCTTAGCATTTGCCTTATGTATTGAGGTGCTCCTGTGTTGGGTGCATAAATATTTACAATTGTTATATCTTCTTCTTGGATTGATCCCTTGATCATGATGTAGTGTCCTTCTTTGTCTCTTGTAATAGTCTTTATTTTAAAGTCTATTTTGTCTGATACGATTATTGCTACTCCAGCTTTCTTTTGATTTCCATTTGCATGGAATATCTTTTTCCATCCCCTCACTTTCAGTCTGTATGTGTCCCTAGGTCTGAAGTGGGTCTCTTGTAGACAGTATATATACGGGTCTTGTTTTTGTATCCATTCAGCCAGTCTATGTCTTTTGGTTGGGGCATTTAATCCATTCACGTTTAAGGTAATTATCGATATGTATGTTCCTATGACCATTTTCTTAATTGTTTTGGGTTTGGTTTTGTAGGTCTTTTCTTTCTCTTGTGTTTCCTGCCTAGAGAAGTTCCTTTTGCATTTGTTGTAAAGCTGGTTTGGTGGTGCTGATTTCTCTTAACTTTTGCTTGTCTGTAAAGGTTTTAATTTCTCTGAAATTTGACTGAGATCCTTTGTGGGTAGAGTAATCTTCATTGTAGGTTTTTCCCCTTCATCACTTTAAATATGTCCTGCCACTCCCTTCTGTCTTGCAGAGTTTCTGCTGAAAGATCAGCTGTTAACCTTATGGGGATTCCCTTGTATGTTATTTCTTGCTTTTCCCTTGTTGCTTTTAGTATTTTTTCTTTGTATTTAATTTTTGATAGTTTGATTAGTATGTGTCTTCGCATATTTCTCCTTGGATTTATCCTGTATGGGACTCTCTGTGCTTCCTGGACTTGATTGATTTTTTCCTTTCCCATGTTAGGGAAGTTTGCAACTATAATCTCTTCAAATATATTCTCAGACCCTTTCTTTTTCTCTTCTTCTTCTGGGACCCCTATAATTCGAATCTTGATGCATTTAATGTTGTCCCAGAGGTCTCTTAGGCTGTCCTCAATTCTTTTCATTCTTTTTCTTTATTCTGCTCTGTGGCAGTTATTTCCACTATTTTACCTTCCAGGTCACTTATCCATTCTTCTACCTCAGTTATTCTGCTATTGATTCCTTCTAGAGAATTTTAAATTTCATTTATTGTGTTGTTCGTCATTGTTTGTTTGCTCTTTTGTTCTTCTAGGTCCTTGTTAAATGTTTCTTGTATTTTTGCCATTCTATTTCCAAGATTTTGGATCATCTTTACTATCATTACTCTGAATTCTTTTTCAGGTAGACTGCCTATTTCCTCTTCATTTCTTTGGTCTAGTGGGTTTTTACCTTGCTCCTTCATCTGCTGTGTATTTCTCTGTCTTCTCATTTCGTTTAACTTACTGTGTTTGGGGTCTCCTTTTCGCAGGCTGCAGGTTTGTAGTTCCCATTGTTTTTGGTGTCTGCCCACAGTGGGTGTGGTTGGTTCAGTGGCTTGTGTAAGCTTCCTGGTAGAGGGGACTCGTGCCTGTGTTCTGGTGGGTGGGGCTGGATCTTGTCCTTCTGGTCAGCAGGGCCACGTCCGGTGGTGCATTTTGGAGTGTCTGTGAACTTAGTATGACTTTAGGCAGCCTCTCTGCTAATGGGTGGGGTTGTGTTCCTGTCTTGCTAGTTGTTTGGCATGGGGTGTCTAGCACTGGAGCTTGCAGGCTGTTGGGTGGAGCTGGGTCTTAATGTTGAGACGGAGATCTCTGGGAGAGCTCTCGCCGATTGATATTACATGGGGCTGGGAGGTCTCTGGTGGTCCAATGTCCTGGACTTGACTCTCCCACCTCGGAGGCTCAGCCCTGACAGCCGGCCGGAGCACCAAGACCCTGCCGGCCACATGGCTCAGAAGAAAAGGAAGAAAAATAGGAAAAAAAAAAAAAAACAACTAACAGATAGAACCCCAAACCAAATGGTAAAAGCAAAACTAAACAGACAAAAATCACACAAATAAACATAAACACATACTCATAAAAAGAAAACAAACAAATAAACCAAAAAAACCCAAACAGTCAGAACCCTAGGACAAATGGTAAAAGCAAACCTAAACAGACAATATCACACAAAGAAACATACACATACACACTATAGACCAGGGCTTCAGAATATCTGGTCCTTTTTCAAACTTCTCTCTGTTCCTCTGTGAAAGGACTTCATGGTTAATTTGCTTAGACTTGATTCTCAGCCTGCAACTTTGGAATCATGTGGGAAGCTTGAACCAATGCCAGGCCTCACTCGGGAGGAATTAAATCAGAAAATATGAGGTGAGGCCCAGCATGAAACTTCTTTAAAGCTTCCTGCTGGACTCCACCAGTCTACGGAGGCCAGCTTATACTTTAATAGAGGGAGGTAGACAATTAATACATGTCAGGTGATGATAAATATAATAGAGAACAATAAAGCAAGGTAAGGGGAAAGTAGGAAAACTTTGGGTCCTGCCACCTCCTTTGGTTTCTTCTGCAGTCCCTAAGCAAGTCCATCTGGGTACATATCTAATAAGGTCTGCTGAATAGAGGAGTGCTTCTCCTGAATTTGGAACCAGAAGATCAGGTCTTTTGAGTTCATAAAAAAGAGCTGGACTCTCTTACTTTAAGGCTTTGAGTAGTATTAACTTACTTAGAAATTTTAATTTGTTCAGATGGGATAAAGTCAATGTTTTTGAAGGAAAAAATTTTTGTTATGCATTCTAATCTCTATAACTGTTTACATTACTTTTATTCGTCTTTGTTTACATTACTTTTATTAGTCTTTTATTAGAATTACATATAATTCTATACATTAATATATAGAATTATATATTAATCACATAGCACTAGTGTAATCTTCATAAAAGTGATGTTAAAATGGCTAGTGTGACCTTAATGTAGTTTTACAGTCAATACTTGTCGTATCTTGTTTGTTTGGTTTTCTTGTAGGAAGATTTGGAGACTGGAGTTCACCTTGACCCTGCTGTCAAAGAGGTTCAATATAATCCTACCTATGAGACCATGTTTGCTCCTGAGGTAAGAAAATGTATTATAGTTAAGAGTGTCTTTTGCTATATAGTATTTAAATTATACATACGTGATAAACAGTTGGTGAATTTTTCAGTGTTTTCTCATGAAAGTATACTATTTAAACTGTTAGAAAATATATCCTGTTATATGTTAGTTATATCTCAATTTTAAAAAGAAAGGAAAATATATCCTTCTATTCTCCAGAAGTTAAATAGTACGCTTTTGTAAGAATAATATCTAATTCTTAGATGCAAACTTAGTTAACATCTTCCTCTCAGTTTTGATAAGGGAGTATTACAAGTTAAACATGAGGGAAAAAATTTTGGTTGATTAGCATCATTAATGCATAGTATATTATGAAACATCTAGTGACAAATGCTGCTGTGTTCAGCACTAAAAAGAGGTACCATACTGACGTGGTCACTGCTCAAAAATAGTCACATGGTTTATTGCTTGCTCTGAGTCAGACATCTTATGGATTCTTTTTTCTGATGATGATAAATGGTGATGGAAGCATTAAAAAAGCCGAAGAAGAAAAAAAAAAGCAGAAATAGTGAAAATTGTCCATTTAGGAAAGTCTTTGTAGAAAAGATTAGATTTCTAGGTATTTAGCCTTTAAAAAGGAGAAAAGAATGCTTGATTGACAAGATACAGATATCAGAAAAAGGTCATTATAAGAAATAATAATATGGTTTCAGTAGCAGGATCTTTAAGGGCACTTTTAAAGATAGAGATGAGGAGCTATATCTTATTGCACCCTGGTGGAGAAAGAAGTACTTTTTAATATTTTTCATTTTTTAGCATATAGTCATTGTCTTTTTTTTTGATAAAGCTATTTCATGTAATTTTTGCCTGCTTAGGTTTCCATAGTCACTTAAAATATGGCAATGGAGATGTATAGCACAGCCAAGGATGTCAGTGCTAGTGCTCTAGCTGTTCTCCTAAGTGTACAATAAGCAAAAAAACTCATTCTCATGCTCTGAGACTGGTACATTTTTTTATTTTATTCCATTATTTCCTAAATCCTTATAACCTGTTGAATTATAGGCTGTTTTATATCCCTTGGCACCATTTTAGCGCTGGCGCGCTGCATGATTTTTTTTTTAATGTAAAGTACTTCAATTTAAGCCACTAACTTTAGAAAATGAGAAAATTTGGAAGTGGCATGGTGTATGACATTCCTTTGTCAGTGTATTTTCTATGAAGCCTGTTTTTCTTAAATTTTTAGGTCCTATGCATAACTAATGTATTGCTGTATGATTAGTTTTCAAAACTTTCAAGAAAAATTCAAAAGGTCAAAAAATCTTTGGTGCTATTGATGAGGCAGTAGGTTTATCATTCTCTTTTGGGGATTATCAGTCCTTTAATTTTCTGTTCTTTTTTTTCCCGTGTTAGGGAACCTCACATTAAGTATATCAACTAGTTTATGTTAGGAACATTTCAGTGCTTATTGTCAACAATATAAGGAAAGAGTGATGGGACTGAAAAGTGAAGAAAAATTACAATTTTTCAAAGGAATTGTCTGTGACATAATAAATTATCAACTTTGAACTTTATGACTAGGGTATGTATAACTTGGCAAAGTCTGGAAGGGTATTACCAGGAACTTTGCTAGATGAAATTCAAGTTCTCATATTTTGAGAATCCATCATTAGAGACAAGATTTAATCCTTCTTCTCAAGCTAGTGTTTACCAGAGAGGACATGCTAAGTGTTTTTTAAAAAAAAAGATGGAGACCAGACTGTTTCTTATAGTGCCTCTAAAGCACCAGTCAAGTTTAAGGAGAGATTGCATCTTGTTATAAAGATAAAAGTTCCATGAAAGTATTTGTAACTGGCAAATTTTTTTTTTAAGAGATGACTCCCCTGTTCTTTACTTTTATTTATTTATTTATTTTTTAATTTATTTAAATTTATTTATTTATTTATTTTTGGCTGTGTTGGGTCTTCGTTTCTGTGCGAGGGCTTTCTCTAGTTGCGGCGAGCGGGAGTCACTCTTCATCGCGGTGCGCGGGCCTCTCACTATCGCGGTCTCTCTTGTTGCGGAGCACAGGCTCCAGACGCGCAGGCTCAGTAGTTGTGGCTCACGGGCCTAGTTGCTCTGCGGCACGTGGGATCTTCCCAGACCAGGGCTCGAACCCGTGTCCCCTGCATTGGCAGGCAGATTCTCAACCACTGTGCCACCAGGGAAGCCCAGCAAATGTTTTTTGAAATAAGCGATACAATCCAGGTTAAGAACATGAGATGTGGGGCTAAACAGACCACTTATTAGCTCTTATGTGACCTTAGATTATCTTAGTTTTTTCACAGGTAAAATGAAGATAATTTCTACTTTACCAAATTATAAGGATAAATGAGATAATATGCGATGTGCTTAGGAAACTGTCTGGCACAGAATAAGCATTTAATAAATTATAGCCTTTATTGTTATTTATGTTAATAATATTGGCATTGATGGCTAGATAGGCCTTTATGAGGAAAGATTCCAGAGAGAGGGGAACAGCATGAGCCAAATCATAAAATCTAAAGAACAGTAGTGTTTTAGTCATCATCAGTAGGGGAGAACGGGATAAGGCTAGAATAGTACTTTGTACAGTCAGTATTGCACAGGCTCTAGGGGCCAAGGTAAAGAGTTTGGTCTTGATTTAACAGATGAATTTTTAGGAAGATTATTTTTAAAGGTTTGCATGATGGAAAAGACCAGGGATGGAAACTAATAAAATAAAACTACCATTTACTACACTATGCCAGGTACCACACTGAGGGATTTGTATACCTTATCTCCTTTAGCCCTCACTACAACCCTATGAAGTAAGTACTTTTATCCCTATTTTATAGTGAGGAATTCAACTGTCAGATTATACTGCCAGCAAGTGCCATATTTGAGGCTTTGAGTCCATATCATTCTTAACAATCACTCCATAACTATAAGACCATTTAGAAGGTGCAGTTTTGACTTTATTAGTTCAGTAAACTAACAAATTGGCTATTTTATAAATTACTGTTTCCCTCCCAACCAAGGACTTTTCCTAGTTGATCTACCTAGTTATCCAGATAAGCTTTCTCAAATTACAGAAGGAACCTGAAGACATAATAGCCATTGTTTTAGTCCAGTGATTTTCTTCATTTCACTCAATCCTTTTGGTTCCGCCTAGAGAAAAGTCTGTTTGTTAGCTTCTCTAGACTCATATAAAGCCTATAAGCCTCAGCGAGAATTTCAGACTCCTTAAAATAATATTACTAATAGGAATAGAAAAAATATAAAATTTTAGAGGGGGAAAATGCCAGTTACTGTTTAAAATCTGGCCTGTAAGGGCTGCTATAAATATTAATGTTAGAATGGACTTTAGAAGTCATATAGATCAGCTCTTTTATTTTATAGATGAGGAAACTGAGGCGCAAGGTCATAGAACCACTAATAAAATATACTATCGTAATAATTAAACTGTGCTTATGTCTTACAAGATTGAGGTATTCTGCCAATAAAATTGAATTGTGGTGATCTTTTCCAAAATTAGAGAAAATAATAATTAATCAGTATGCTCTTCTCGCCTTAAAATTTGTTTATAAATGTTTTATACATTGATTACTGCAATGAATATTAATGGAAAACTTAATACAGCAACCTGAGTATATGATTATTTGTTGAATAACATGGGTTTTTTTTCCTATATATGAATTCATGGTTATGATTTCATATAGTCAATTTTTACTTATATGAATTTTATTAATTCCTGTGATGTTATAATATACTGCTAAGGCACAACCCTCAAGTACTCTGCCTGCTGAAGACATGAGAACCACTGCCTTATAATACATGGATCTCTTAGATTTATCAACTAATGTCTTAAATTAAAAATGCTTTTCTCCCAAGTTTATAAATAAATCATTACTTCACTGAGATGAAAGATGTAAGGTAACTTACCTCAGAAACATTTCCTTTTTTGGTGCAATGTCTGAATTAATACATAAATATGTATATTTTATATGGGAGATTTACAATTGTAATTGACTGTGGTGTACTTCAATATTATCTTAGCTAAAAACTATTAAATACTCATACCTAATTAACTTGAATATGTATTTTTAAGAATCACTTGAATACAAACTTACGCTTAGACTTAACTACCAAAAGTTGAAAAGAAGCATTTAGAAATCAGTTTTGTGTATTTTTAAATATGCATTGTTTTGTTTTTTTAATGGTTAACCCAGAATTAAGAGTTGCATATTCACACAGACCAGGAACATCTGAGAGAGTAATTGGTAAGAGCTGAGTCCTGCTGAATAACATTCTCTGCCTTCCTCTGTTGACATGTAATGTCTTTGAGGTCAGCTCCAATAGCTGCCAGTAACCAGAAAGTTAAGGTGAGCCAGTAGATGAGCCTGCCCCAGGCAACTTCCTATATCAGTGGAAGATTTTTTTGTTGTCTCAGCTTAAATATGTATAAAATATAAGTACTTTTAAATTTTTAGACAGTGTTAGGAAGAGTACCACAAGATATACTTTGCTGTAATATATGGATCTATATTCTTATAGAAATCAAAGTTCTTAACACTGAGAATTTTTCTTTAAAATATGGAGGCAGTTTGATATGTATGACCTGTAGAAGAATTATTCCCTTTTTGTAATATCTTAATAAAATTAGAATATGGAAATTGTACTTTCCTTTTTTAAATTGGAAATTATAAGCAAAACGATTGGTAATTTATTATATGTGATAGAAGTAACAATATAGGCAATGGGGATTTTTATCATTTTGGAATTTTTTACCCCCAGAAATATCGCATGCTGCTTTGCAGATGTTAACTGACTGTAGCAATTAGATCATCTAGTCAACTTAAGTCATTTTATTATCTTTAATTTTATGGATGTTTTTGTTTTTGTAATAAATTTCATGACTGAATGAAGTTAACTGTAACTTCCAGCATTCAGCAATCTAGATTTTTTTCCCTACATTTCCACCCGTCAGCTCAGGAAGAACTAATATGGGCTATAAAGTCTTGCCCTGTCCTTTATTATAATTTAGAATAAATAGTAAAAAAGCTTTATATATGAATTAGATATCTTAAGATTGAATCATTTTAAACCTAGAAATGGAAGCTGTCAATAGAAAGGAATATTATAGTAATTTATTTTCTTCTAAAGCAGAAAAAATTATAAGGCAAATTAACGTTTAAATTCAGATTTTTATGCATAGCATAATGTTGACATGTAGAGAAGACAACATTCTGCTTAAGGAAAGATCAATAATTTATATTTATGGCTCTGGAAGTGTTATCATGGAAAAGGTGGTTTCAAATGGTAGTGACCTAAGATGTTCTAATGTCAAAATATTTATTATGACAGTCGACCTTCCAGAATTCAAATAAAAATATCCTGTCTAGTTCCACTGTTTCCAAAGTGGGAAGTTCATTTTATTCTTTATTTTTAAAACTGGAAAGAAAAGAGTTGGATCTTCCCGATACCTTTTCTAATAGCATTAGTGACTTTAGGCAGGCAAGGTATGTCATCTTGACCTTTTTCTCCACTTCTAACATGAGAAAGAGAATACCTCTTTAACTTTCCAGAATTTTTGTACAGATCAAATTAAATAACATTTGGAAAGCCATTCTGGAAACTCAAAACATTGTAAACATATAGATAATAATGGCACTATTTTGTGTACGATTTTCATAGTGTGACTTTTCAGAGTGGAGAAGTTTTATTTACATTTGTAATGTCTTTTCCTAGGGACTTTTTCAAGCACTTTACTTTTATTGTCTATTTCCTATCTTCTGCCCCCAGTGAGACTCTGATTAATCTTTCCTTCATTAGTGCTTTCTATATGCCAGGCACTATGGAAAGTATTGAGGGTTCTAAGTCTTCACCTTTGAGGAACTCATAATCTAGTAGCAGAGAAACATGTGTTTTTTAAATTACATCACGGTACCATTCCAAAAATCCCCCAAATCATCGTTTAGACAAAACTATAGTGTGTCTCAATTATCTAGAGCAACACTGTCAAATAGAACTTCCTGCAATAATGAAAATGTAGTAGCCAGTAATTGTATGTGGCTGTTGAGCTCTTGAAATGTGGCTGGTGTGACTGAGGAACTGAATATTTTAATTAATTTAAATTTCAATAGCCACACATAGGCTTGGGTGAGCTGGTTCCTCTCCAGTCCTAGTGGCTGCCAAACAGTGCTAACCCCCATTGTCCAGTTGTACTAAACCATGTGAGGTGAGCATGTTCCCAAATAGGTTAATGGGCCCCTGATGATTTAGAGTTAAAAATACATTGTGCAATAATTCTACTCATTCTAGCTTTATACACTGAGAATTTGGTGGTTTTTGTTTGTTTTTTTCTTATAACATTGTAGTTTGGACCAGAAAATCCCTTCAGAACACAGCAAATGGCTGCCCCTAGAAATATGCTTTCTGGATATGCTGAACCAGCCCATATCAATGATTTTATGTTTGAACAGCAAAGAAGAACTTTTGCCACATACGGTAAGGTGATACGTGAGTTTCAAGTTAAACCTTATTAGAAGTGGGGTGTGTGTGTGTGTGCACGCAATAATCGATTTTATCTTCTGGCTTTTTAAATTTATTAACCTGGATTCCTTAAAAGGGTAGTATGTTTTCTTATACACATCTATAAATATTTATACAAATGGGAAGGGGCACTAATATTTTTAGCTGTCATTCTAAATCTGCTCTGATTTCTGAGTACTAGAAATATTCTGTGGTCTTAAAAACAGAACGTTCTCTGTTGTACTTTTTAATGAACGCTTGTTATTGAATGACTGTTGCGTGTAGACTGCTGTTGAAATTGGTAAATAACAGGATAGTGTTAAGAGGTATATTTTTATCTTCTTATGCACTAGTTGACTTTACTCTCTTTCTCAAATTTTATCTCTGAAAAGTTTTCTGTTGATTACTGAGGGATATCAGGAAATGGAATGGCCACAAATTCATTGCGTAAAATATTTATATCCTATCAGTGGTGGGATTTGAGAAAGTTAATGTGCATACAAGGCTGGGAATCCCCTCTACAAGAAGATGGTCTTTATAATAATGTCCTTGCTGATGGTTCCACAGATCATAGGTCTGGTCACTTATATCAGCTTTGTCCATATTTGGTAGTGCCTTTTCTTTCTCTTCCCATAATCTACATTTGTAGGTTGACAGACATACTGATCACCTTCTGCTTTGAAGAGCTTTTTGGTAGGGTGGGTGAGCAAAGTAACTGAGAATGTTTTTATGCCTGTTGTAGTGATCTTTATGAATTAATTACTTATGCTGATGTTCTCTTCCCCAAAGAGTAACTGAAAAAGAAAACTCTGAACTTTTTTAACAAGAGATTTAATAATCACATTTTTAGACATCAGCAACATTGTCTCTCTTATTTTCATTTAGTTTTCTTTGCAGTTAAAATTCTAATACCTCCTCCTTTTATTTCTTATAGAATTTTTTTAAAGTTCTAAACAGATTTTTCTGTCCTATCTACCATTAACTTCCATTATTATAAGACAGCACCCAAAAAAAAGTTGAGAAAGCAGTATCATGTGAAATGTTATGTATTTGGTGATGCTTTTTAATAGCAATTGTTTTCACTAAAAAATAACATAAACAAATTTTAAACATTTAGGAAAGAGAAGAAAAAGTTTACCTATAATCCCACTATACTAAAATATCTACTTTTAGTAGATATTTTATTCCTCCAAGTCTTTTTTATTATACATATTTGTATTACAGAGCTATAATCCTTCTAAACTGAAAATTTTGCAACTTTTTAATTCAATATTATATCATAAGCATTTTTCAGTGTTACTTTATAATCTCAAAGCTTATTATTTTTAAGTGCTATATGTAATATCCACTGATGGGTTTATATTACAATTTACATAATTATTCTAATGTTAGAAAATTACTTTTTTCTAGTTTTTAGTGAGCGATGCAAACTGATTCATCGTGAATTAGTTTAGAGGTTTAGTACAGATAGTCTTAGTTATTTATCCACAATATGTTCTTGGAAACTGGTTGTAAAATGATTGACATATACTAAATTATATTTCACCGTGGCAAGGTTATAATTGACTTAACAGGTGTCAAAAGTCATAGCAAAGACTTTATACCTCTGAAATCTCCTAAAAGAGTTCAGTGACACTTCCAGTCCAATAAAATGGTTATAAATGCATTGTACGCATTGCTTGTATAAGGGATCCCATGTAAATCTAAAGTATATGTGTATTACGTAAAAATCAATTCTATTGCATCATGAATTTATTATATCCTAGCCTATAATAAAACAGACTTTTAAAGACTCTGCGTGGGTTTTTTTAGACTTTAGAAGGAAGGGCCTTAAGCAATAATTTGGGTAACTTAAATCTTTAAAACAAAATAAAACAGGTGAAAAAAAATTCAAATTAAGTTCATACAGATACCTCCTTTTCTTGAACTATCCTATAGCATTGAAAGCTATTCAGTTGGCTTTAGACCCAGGTTCAGAAACGGCTTATTAGAAAAAAAATAGCTGGTATTTTTTGCCTCTTCCATTAAGAGGGGGTGGACTAGGACAGAGATTGAACTATTTAGTGAGTTAAAGACATAAAAAAGGAATGTGGGGTATACTGTGTTAGGTGGCCTGGAATAAAAGGAGTAGCCACTTGCAAATTAAGTAATGTATGTTTTGTCTCCCTTATGAGAATCTTAGAACTGAGAACTATTTATCTGAACTTAAATTAATAAACAAGTTAACCAACCTCAGGTTTAGCAGTCTTTTTTTCTTTACCCCCAAGTACTAAGCACGTATAGCTTCTGTTAATTTAAAAGTCTGATTTTCTCATAGAAAGTTCTTGTCTAGCTTCTGATAGTAATTCCTATCTGAGTTTTTCCTCTCACTCTTACACATGGAATGTAAAGCTATGAGACCTTTCTGTTACCTTCTCTGATTTGCAAAGTACCAGCGAGCAAACCTTCCTTATATCTTGTATAAGACACTGGACATGTCTCTCTTACCTACGAGACATGAAGGAGATGGCACAGGAATTCAGCTTTTTTTAAATTAATTAATTTATTTTATTTATTTATTATTTTTGACTGTGTTGGGTCTTCGTTGCCGCACACGGGCTTTCTCTAGTTGCGGCGAGCGGGGGCTTCTCATTGTGGTGGCTTCTCTTGTTGCAGAGAACGGGCTCTAGGCACGTGGGCTTCAGTAGTTGTGGCATACGGGCTCAGTAGTTGTGGCTCACGGGCTCTAGAGTGCAGGTTCAGTAGTTGTAGTGCATGGGCTTAGTTGCTCCGCGGCATGTGGGATCTTCCTGGATCAGGGATCTAACCCATGTCCCCTGCATTGGCAGGCGGGTTCTTAACCACTGTACCATCAGGGAAGTCCAGGAATTCATCTTTACCTAAGTCTCATATTTATCACTCTGTAACTCTGCTGGGATATAGAACAAACATTGATCCTACTTTTCTAACCATTTTTAAATGGTTATAGCAGTATTATAATCTAAGTGTATTATTTTACTTAGTTTATCACAGCCACCTCTATTCCTTAATCTGTGAAGATAGTCTCCTTTACTGTATCATCCCATTTACTTATGCTACAGTTTTGCTTTTAGCTCCCATTTATCATGTTTGTCCTGAGTTCTTAGTCTCTCAATGGTTTGTGTGAATTCTTTTGTCCTGTTCTCCTCCCTTTTTGTCTTGGGTTTCTGGCCTATTCCCTTACTGGTCTTACTTGGGGCTTCTCAGTGAGGTTTCTCCCCTTTGTCCTCCTTTCGCTCATGATTTTCTCTACACCAGTCTATGAAAGTGGAAAAGTTTAAATAGACACGTTTAAGCTGATTCACTTCATTGTACAGCAGAAACTAACACAACATTGTAAAGCAAGTATACTCCAATAAAAAATTTTTTTAATTAATAAACACCTTTAGTTTCACCACACTCATTATTAACTGAGTTTTAACTTCAATATTAACTCTTTATTAAACCCTTTTATTAACATTTTTAAATGATTTTTTAAAATACCCTGCTGAATGAAGATGTCATAATTTATGTAAAAATTCTTGTATCATTTAGATTGCAAGTTCTAGTTTTCATTATTTAAAATGTGGTGATGTATATTTTAAGCTGCAGTAAAATGCTTTTTAAAACGTGGTAGTGAATTTGTCTGTGCATAAAACTTTATGGGTTTTTTTTCGTTATTAAGATGAATCTCCAGAAGTGGATCTAAGAATGTAAATGTTTTTAAAACTTTTGTTATATATTGTCAAATTGTTTTCCAAAAGAATTCTCCCAACTTTTACTGCCACCACCATGTATAAAAATCCTACTTCTCCTTACTCAAGATCCATATGATTGTTTTTCCTTTGTTTATTTGATAGTCAAAATATTGTATTTCTTTATTTTAACTTTATCCTTTTGGATTACTAGTGAGGTTTGAAGGTTTTTTCATATATTTGTAATCATTCTTTTGCAAATTGTTTACAGTCTCTTCTCATTTACCTATTGAGACATTAATATTACTAATCTTAAGAATCTAACAATAAAACTAATATTATTAGAGCCATTTCAAGTAAAACTACAAAGAAAGAAAGCAAACATTGGGACTTCCCTCGTGGTCCAGTGGTAAAGAATCTGCCTTCCAATTCAGGGGACACAGGTTCAATCCCTGGTCAGGGAACTGAGATCCCACATGCCGCAGGGCAACTAAGCCCATGTGCTACTACTACTGAGCTCGCACACTTCAACAAGAGACCCCGCATGCCACAAACTACAGAGCCCACGTGCTCTGGAGCCCCCGCGCCACAACTACAGAGCCCACGGGCCCTGCAGCCCACACGCCACAACTAGAAAGAAGCCTGCGCACCACAATGAAGAGCCAGCACGCTGCAATGAAAGATCCTGTGTACTGCAACTAAGACCCGACGCAGCCAAAAAAATAAAGAAAATAAATTTAAAAATTAAAAAAAAGAAGTAAACAGTAATTCTATTAAAAAGATAAAATGGAAAATAAGCTTCAGAAAAACAGATAAGAATATTTCAGATCTTAAATATAGATATATTCACTTATTTGAGACATAGGTTGGTAGAAAACTAATTGGACTAAAATTCTGTAGTGTTAGAGTTATATCTTGTTCTGTTGCTGGCCAACTTCCAGTAAGACATTTATCAATAGATAAATATTTAACAACCCTTATTAGTAAAGGGAAAATACTATTATCCCCTAATTACCTGGGTGGGAGGCAGTAGTGGTAATGGTGATAGTGGCAGTAAAGATTTTACCGCAGAGGGTGTGGAGAAGGAGGAGAACATAAGTTCCTTTCGTCAGAAGAAGAGGAAATTCCAGGCCAGATGAGCTGGCAGTTGGTGCTTACACAGAGACCATAAGAAGAACCAGAGATCTCCCTTCCCTCTCTGCCTCCTACATCATCTCCCTAAACACATAATGCAATGCCATTTGTGTAGACATATATCTCCTTCAAGGCAGAATTACATTTTAGATAAACTTTTATGGTTGAGATGGGGATTTTTAACTTAGGGTATGTTGGTTTAAATTTTACATGAGCCTTATGAACTCTCATTTTAGAAAAATAATTTATAGAACACTAAACACTATTCTCTGTGTCAAAGAGATGAAAGATAAAATAACTTATGGGATTTGAACCTGTGACTTCAGAGGTTGCAAAGCTGCTTTCTGCCGTCAAGCTCTCTACTCAGGCCAAGAACATATTTTAATACCAAAAAAAAAACTATATGCAAATGAGCTAATACCTAGGTGGTTGGTTCAGTGTTAGCATATCATGAGGGTGAGTTGAGCACCTACGTGCTTAGCTTGTTTGAAAAGTATGTTTGATGACAAATCTTATTCTTTTTCCCAAAAGAAGTTCCCTTTAATCTTCAGCTGGAAAATTAAAATGTAAATAAATAAATAAGAAAATCTAATTGTTAACTATATTCACTAGAATGTACCGTTAAAAAAAAATGCGCAAGTACTCTTATGTAGTATTTCATGATTGTTCACATGGGTTGTAGGCCATAGACTGATGTAATGATCTAGCTCTCTTTTGTGAATATACTGGATTATTACTAAAACTGATTTTACCAAACATTTATCATACTAGCACCCCCAGTTGAAGAAAAACTGATTTGAGTTAATATAGACTTTCTTTCCTGAAGTTCCCATAGACCACTGAAGACTACATTTATATGTAGCTATACACTCTAACTGAAGGAGTATATAAATATGCTAGTAGATATCCTTACTGCTCTTACCAAAGAAATATAAATAATGATTTATGAAGTAGAAATATACTGTTTTTAAATTGGGAGGGAAGACTATCTTTACTGAGAATAGCATTTCCAAAATAATAGCTAAATTTTATGTAATTCTTCTTACCCTATTTCTTTTTTATTTAAAGGTTTATATAACTTGATAAACTAAACCATGCATTATCTGTTACCAAAAATAAAAAGATTTCTAAACCCCTGAATGTATGATGTATGTATATTTTTAAGCTCTTAGAAAATTTAAGACTAAAGTTTGATATTTTGGCCTAACGGGCTCTTAGTAATGTAATGTCAATATGCTAGATTCATCTGTTCTACTGATACCATTCATTGTCCAGCCTGAGATTTGGGTTAATGATTCTAAATAGAAACATAGCTCATGAAAGAAGGATTAGTCCTCAGAGTAACAGTGGACAGTTGAATGTGATAAAGTGGTAACTCTTTTGGAGATAAGCTCAGAGAGATCCAACACAATGAAAGGCCTTTGAAATTATCTTGCACAAGCAACTTTACAATCGAAAATTTGGTTTGCTTGTGATAGAATTATTGGTGTATACATCCTGATGATAAAGGAAGCTGTAATACTTTCAGAATATAAGGAAGAAATAAAGTCAGAAGAAAACAAACAAAAAAAGAGACCATTTTCAGCATCTGGGAAGGAAAATGTAAAATGAGTAAATGTATATAGAATTAAAATGAATTGTAAATGGAAAAAAATGGAGTCAGTAATTTGTACTTTTCTCCTTTCAGGTTATGCGTTGGACCCTTCATTAGATAACCATCAAGTGTCTACTAAGTATATTGGTTCTGTAGAAGAAGCGGAAAAAAATCAAGGTAATTTATTTGAAATATCAATATTTAATATCAAATATATATACCTATACTTATTGTTTGTAGACTGACTTTGGACAGTAGGGAAAAACTAGTATGTAATTTATCTCTTGATTTTTTTTTTTTTTAAGTTGAGACAATAGTGGGATATAGTTTAGAGCAATGTATAGAACTATTAGTTTGGAGCTTGCTTTTGCCACTTACTAGGTGTGCAGCCTTGTAAGGAAGATAGTCGTACCTGTAGCGGCGGGGTTGGGGGGGGTGGGGGGTGATTTCTTGGCACAGTTCCAGTCCTGTAGAAATCATTCAAGAAATGAAAACTAATGTATATCTGATTTTAGCAGTTTATTTCTCAACACTAATGTCAAGCTCCATTTTAACAGAGCAGAAAAAAATCTCATCGTTCATGTCTGTGGAGATTGTCTTTCAAGGGTTGCTTTGAAGTCTGAGTTTGAATATGTGTTTTAAAACATATGTTTATACTTGTATTCATTTTGTACTTATTTTAAGACAAAGCATCATACTCTAAATGCTAACTTGCCACAAAGCTCATCAGCCCCTTGGAATCTTATCCATAAAATGTTCGATAGAAGAAGGGTATGCTGTTTGTACGAGGGCACCTAGTAACTCTAGAGCCTATATCAGGGGTCCCCAACACCCGGGCCACAGACAGGTACTGGTACGTGGCCTGTTAGGAACCAAGCTGCACAGCAGGAGGTGAGCAGTAGGTGAATGAGCAAAGCTTCATCTGTATTTACAGTCGCTCCCCATTGCTTGCATTACCGTCTGAGCTCCGCCTCCTATCAGATCAGTGGTGGCATTAGATTCTCATAGGAGCACGAACCCTACTGTGAACTATGCATGCGAGGGATCTAGGTTGTGCGCTGCTTATGAGACTCTAATACCTGATGATCTGAGGTGGAGCTGAGGCAGTGATGCTAGCGCTGGGGAGTGGCTGCAAATACAGATTATCATTAGCAGAGAGGTTTGACTGCACAGAGACCATAATAAACTGCTTGCAGACTCATATCAAAACCCTATCAGTGGGTGGCAAGTGAAAACAAGCTCAGGGCTCCCACTGATTCAGCATTATGGTGAGTTGCATAATTATTTCATTATATATTACAATGTAATAATAATAGAAATAAAGTACACAGTAAATGTAATGCGCTTGAATCATCCCAAAACCTTCCCCACCCTCCCATCCCTGGTCCATGGAAAAATTTTCTTCCACAAACCAGTCCCTGGTGCCAAAAAGGCTGGGGACCGCTGGCCTATATGATCAAGCTACCTTTGGTTTATGAGCTAGATTGTGGTTAAAATAGGATTTTAACAACCTTTTGTTATAACACAGCTTAAAGGAAACTGATTTGAATTAATATAGGTAAGCTTTTCTCTTTGTTAGACCTCTACAAGCTACATCTTTATGTAGCTAGATTCTCAGTTAACATTTAAATTGTGACTATGACTCCCGTAAACCTTTCTTTTTCCAGTTTAATGACTACACACAGCATGCCACCTCCTACTGATCAAATGAGAATCCCAACCGGAAACGTCCTCTTTCCTCTTTTCTTCTTACTGTTAAGATTTATGGTATTAGAGGTCAAGTTTAGATTGAGATCACCTGGAAGAAGTACCAGATTCTTGTGAAACCTTCTTTAATTTATATTGTTGCATTACAATACAGTGAAGCAAGTGAAGCAAGGAAAAGTTATTAATTACTTAATGTAATTTTATCTAATTCAGCTTTTGAATGAGAAATTTTAGTTTATTCTTGCTTTCAAAGGTAACTTCATCATTATTTAGCATTATTAAATTGCTATGTTTCTTTCAAAAAGTGGTAAAATCTACTGATAAAGGTCTGTGATTAATGAAAAATTGTGTACCATTGCAGGATTACATAGCTGGGTCTTTTCTTCCTTCACATATATTAGAATTTGCAACATACTGCAGTGGTAGAAAGCTGCTTTGCCCAGAAGGTTGAGTCTCTTTTTATATAGCATGAGTTGGTGTATCTGGATTCATGTAGGTTTCATTTTGTGTTTTAAATATTTTGTGTTTATAAATCTATATAAATATATATATTGCTGTTTCTTTAGAACATATCCATATTTATGATCTCTGCTTTTTTGTTTTTAATATAGGTTTAACAGTGTTTGAAACTGGTCAGAAGAAAATAGAAAAGAGGAAAAAATTCAAAGAAAATGATGCATCTAACATTGATGGTTTCTTGGGACCATGGGCAAAATATGTGGATGAAAAAGATGTAGCCAAACCTTCAGAAGTAAGCTGTGATGTTTTCCATTGCCAATTCAGGTGTCTGCTGTGTCTCTATGAAGGATACCTATATTAATAAACTTGAGGTTTCCTTAGAGAACCAAATGACTCTTCAGAATTTCTCTGCCTTAGTTGATTGAGAAAATACAATAATTCCTTTGTTTTTCTTTGGAATAATTTTTGTTTATATTTTTCTGATTTATTATCTTCCATACTTCTTAATTAAAATACAATATTGAACAATTTTTAATAAAAATCACCTTGATAATACTATTAAGGTGCCATGGTGGCTGATTTTCTGATACCAGATATTCAGATAGTAATTACAGAATCAGCCTTTCTATGATTTTAGAATTCATGATGGGTTTTATTTATTAATTTATTTAAAAATTTTAACAAAATAGTATGTCTATTTTTTTTCATAATATTATGAAGTTTATAAAGTAAAACTATAAAACCCTACTTGCCCCTCTCCACCTCCTAATCCTACTGTCTCTATGAGCCAGTCACTGTTCTAGGTCTTAGGGATATAGCAGTGGAAGAGATTAAGAAAATCGTATCCTCATGAAGTTTACATTCTAGCTGTATCTCACATCCAATTATCTCAGTAATACATATATGCTGCTCTTTATTTATTTTGACTTCTCAGTTATTATAAGGATTTACTACTACCCCACTTTCCTTTTACTGCTTCTCCCACAAAAGTTGTGTCACAAATCTGTAGTCACTGCTTATATCCTTTATGACTATTAAAAGCTGTTTACTGAAGAAGAACATCATCTACTAAAATTCACTGTCTTTTCTGGTACTAGATTTTCTAATTGCCTCATCTTTTCACTTACATAATTAGCATAATACATCAAATTACTTTCTAGGTGTTTCAGAAGGATGGGTTTTGTATACAATGAGTTTAGAAGTATTAACTAGTACCCACTGTGTGTTTAATGCCATTTTGTAATCTGCCAAAGAGTTGAGATTGTTACCCTGGGAGACATACTTGCAGCTATTGCCTCACCAAAAAAGTGTGCCTCATTATAAAGAATTTATGACCAATGTTGGCCAGGATGGGGTTCTAGAACATCCATTTTAAAAGTTCACTCCTTAATTTCTTAGGAAGAACAAAAAGAATTGGATGAAATTACAGCAAAGAGGCAGAAAAAAGGCAAACAGGAAGAAGAGAAACCTGGAGAGGAAAAGACAATCTTACATGGTAATATATTTTTTATGCCTCCTCATTTTTATGGTAAACTTTCAGATATTTACTCTGTTCTCTGTTCACATAATATATGTATTGCCTTTACTAATCAGCTGCTAGAATTCATTTTATTAAGAATTATATTGGACAATTTGCATCCCAAAGAAATTATAGCAGACCTCTTCTATACTCTAATTAAAGAGATAGCCACAGATGATTTCTTTTGAAGTGCTAATGAATTTTTTTTAAAGGTAGATAAAGGAGATTATGGTTCACAGTCTGTTCTTTCCTAAGATAATTTGATGTATAACTAGTCCCCCAGTCATTTTAACCTTTTGTTTTTAACCCAAGCCAAATATTCTCCAGGTATGATCACAGTTCATACTGTTACTAAATTACACTTTAAAAGAATAAACTTTGTTTTTCATATAAGTGTATTGGAGATTAAGATTCTCATACTTACTTTGATTTGTAGAAGGAAATACATATTCACCAAAATAAATTATATTCTAAACTCTACCTGGTTCATTAGTAACTAGTTATATTGGGGAAATTATGTAGTGACTACCAGACTAAAAGAAGAATTCAGTTCTGATAGTATTGATTATTCTAATGTTATATCACTTATCAAATATATAGGTTTCACGAGGTCACGTTTAGCTTCTCAAGCTCCAGTTTTATCTCCAAGGAGTCTATTTAGTACTGTGGTGCTTGTAGCCATAATAACAATAACAGCCAATATTTATTGAGTACTTACTCTGTGCAGCATGCTACTAAATGCTTTATATATACTATGTCATTTAATTCTCACATGTGACTTTATTGTAAAATCTGGGTTGAAAGTAGAAAAGAGACTGGAAAAAGAACCTGGAAGGACATAAAGGAGGAAAGCAGGGAAAAGGATAGTTGATATATTTTTGTTTTGTTTTAACTTCCTTCTTATCCTGTTTTGCTTCTGATTCTTTGCCAATGACTCACAAGGCCCAAGTATTATCTTTCCTTCTCTCGCTGTAATTGTACTGCAGTGGAGTCTTTGTATATGCCGCTAAAATGTGTAACTGGATTAAGGAAGTCAGAGCTTATTTAAAGGTCTGATATTCTCTCGATATTTAGGGATTCTAAAATACTACCACTAATTGTAAATAATAGCTATGATTTCAGGCAGTTAAATTTTAGCTGACACTTGGTCTTAACATCATCAGAGTATTATTACCAAAACCTTGATACGCAATGATATCCCTATGAATAAAATGTTTATCATTTTAAGAATGTAGATTTCATGACTGTGGCTTTTATTTGTTCACTGCTTTCTTTTGCCTTCTTGTTTCAGTTAAAGAAATGTATGACTATCAAGGCAGGTCCTATCTTCACATACCTCAGGATGTTGGTGTTAATCTGCGGTCACCTGTGCCACCTGAGAAGTGTTATCTTCCCAAAAAACAAATTCATGTGTGGTCCGGACACACAAAGGTAAGCAAATTGGTTGTTTTTGTTTGTTGTAATGTATAACAGTGACACCAACATAAATTTTCAGCTATTGATGTGGGACATTCAATATTTCTAATAAAGATGTAGAGAAGTCAAGATAGAACAGGGAGGTCAAATTGAAGATAAACCGGAGTCAGACTCTGGCGGTACCAACACATATGAGTCACAAGTGAATACTCAGTCTTCAAGGTCATCTGATTGGGCCGTGACATAAGCATTCATGATTCAGTGTCCTATCCCCTTATGGTAGCCCAGGCCTTCGCCTCCAAGTTCCTGCCATAATATTCTTCCTCTTGGGCACCAAGTCAGTGAGTAATGGGCTGGTACTAGCACAAAAGCCTCAGTAATTTTACCTTAGCAATTAGAGTTATCACACTTCAAAGAAGATTAGATGCTCCCTGGTTTATACACTATGATATTCTTAAACTAATGCAGATAGACAAGACACTTGAAAATTTTGATGTTAATATTCTTTGTCATCTGCACTGTTCCAACTGGTAATTTCCAGCTCTTAGCAAAGAGCAAAGGTACTGAGTAAAAGAAGGAAGAGGAGTGAGGGCATTAGTAACATGATTGACTAAGAATTCCCTTGGGTGAGGAAGTCGGTAATGAAGGTTAAAAAAAAATCTTGTAAAGCTTAGCATCCAAAGGGCTGCTCTTAGAATACTAACGAAGGTTATTCTAGGGTATGATTTTTAGCATGAAGAAAAATAGTAAATTAGGTGGCTTAAAAATACACTGTCTTTCCCTTCTGTTTAATTTTAGCTGAGATTTCAAATGCTTCTGACTGATAATTTTAATTCCTTTTTACAGGGCGTCAGTGCAGTCAGATTGTTTCCTCTCTCTGGCCATTTGTTGCTGTCTTGTTCCATGGACTGTAAAATTAAGGTGAGTTTTCAGTAACAGAGTAGGAGCGCTACAAAGCTAGTGCTTTGGTTAAATCTATTCGGTTAATTATAGATAAATCTGGGTTTGTTAGGCAATTAGAGGCTAATTATTTTCTCTTAAGCCCTGTGAATGCAGCAGTTTATGAACTGCTTCCAGACATGTTGATTCAGATATGGCTTTGTGGTCCAATTGGCTAGGCTCTTTTTTTTTTTAAGATTTTTTTAAAATTTTATTTATTATTTATTTTTTGGCCACGTTAGGTCTTTGTTGCTACGCGTAGGCCTTCTCAAGTTGAAGTGAGCGGGGGCTACTCTTCGTTGCGGTGCGCAGGCTTCTCATTGCGGTGGCTTCTCTTGTTGCGGAACACGGGCTCTAGGTGCACGGGCTTCAGTAGTTGTGGCACACAGGCTCAGTAGTTGTGGCTCACGGGCTCTAGAGCACAGGCTCAGCAGTTGTGGTGCACAGGCTTAGTTGCTCCGCAGCATGTGGGATCCTCCCGGACCAGGGCGCGAACGCGTGTCCCCTGCATTGGCAGGTGGATTCCTAACCACTGCGCCACCAGGGAAGCCCTTGGCTAGGCTCTTTGTAAGCTTAGATAGCTGATTAGGACATAATCAATCACTTTGGCTTTAGGCACATAAATATTTAATCACCAATAATGCATTTTTATAGAGGTTTTAGATATGTAACTGAGTTAATTTGTACCTTAGTACCTTAAAGGTAGAGAGGACATGTGATAGAAAACCCATTTTTAGAGAGCAGATAATGTAATTCACCCCTTTTCTTCTAAATGCTAGTAGCAGAATTGCTCCCAGCCTCTTCTCACACTTTTTATAGTCTTGGGAAGGTCCAACTTTAGTTGATGTTCAGCTGTAGAGTGTGTGGTAGAAACACTCACTTGCCAATACATGTCAATTTGAATATGGGAAAGCCTTTTAAAAACTTAAATCTGGAAGCATGGTTTTTATCTTTTTTATGTCTTCTGTGTCTGGATCATTATACTGGTCAATAAATATCAACCCTATAGTACTCTTGAGTCTTGGAAAGTTGACTCATGAAAATTTTATTCTTTGTAAATAATTCATGGGTAGTAACAATATATAAAGGCAGCTTTTTTTGATGAGAGCAACCATTTAGGCATTTGCCTCGACTTAGTGGCTTAAAATGACAGGCCTACAGTTTGGAGTAAAAAGCCTTATTTCCTTTAACTTGCAGTTTATACAGACTATGTTAATTGAGATTAAGGTCTCCTGTTTGACCAGTTAGAAAAGCATAGAATTCAATTTGTTCACGTCTGTAAACATTTATTAGGTACCCAGTATGTGCAAAGGACTGAGGATAAAAAATTGTTTAGGGGCTTCCCTGGTGGCGCAGTGGTTAAGAATCCTCCTGCCAATGCAGGGGACACGGGTTCAAGCCCTGGTCCGGGAAGATCCCACATGCCGCAGAGCAACTAAGCCCGTTAGCCACAACTGCTGAGCCCACGTGCCACAACTACTGAAGCCACACGCCTAGAGCTTGTGCTCCACAACAAGAGAAGCCACCACAATGAGAAGCCCGCGCACCGCAACGAAGAGTAGCCCTGCTCACCGCAACTAGAGAAAGCCCACGTGCAGCAACAAAGACCCAATGCCGTCATAAATAAATAAATAAATAGATAGATAAATAAAATTAAAAAAAAAATTGTTTAGGCACTGTCCCTGCTCTTAAGGTGATCGTTTTGTTATGATGTATATGACCATTGTAGAGGCAGATGCAAGGTATTCTGGTTTCAGAGAGGGAGCATACCTCAATAGGAAGGTAACTAAGTAAGCAGGGGAGGGGCACAGGGAGTAGAGTATGTCTGAGAGGAGTAAATAGAATGAATCAGCATGGTATGTGCTGAAAACCGCAAGTGGTGTGACTGCTAGAGTCTAAAATCTGAGAGGCATAGAATGACTACAATCAAGGCAAAGGACCAGGTCCTGGGGTCCTTTCCTGGTATGCTATGGGAACGGAGACTTTATCCTGTAGGCACTGGATGGCCAGGAAATGCTTTCTATTTTAGATCATTAGCAACACTGTCAAGGATTGGATTTGAGGCAGGCAAGAATAAAGGTAGTTTCAAAGCTATTGTATTAATTCACTTTAGATGTGATGAGAATTATGAACGTTATATTTTAGTTTAGATTATCATTTTCATAACAGCTTTTATAATAGTTAATACTTCAGAAAAGTTAAAAAAAAAACCTTTCAGTACCAAAATGTTATAACATTTTAATAACATATAATTCTTTTAAAAGTAGTTCATAGTATTACATAAGTAGAAACTTTTCATCATAGAAAATATATCAAATACAGAAAAGAACAAGAAGAAAATGAAAACCACCTGTATAAGCTCCATCTAAGTTCTCTTGATTTCAGAGTTTAGTTTTAAAGTGTGTGTGTATGTGTGTGCACATGCGTATGTGTGTAGTCCAAATAGTCCAAGTCACTAACAGCACCAAACAATATGTTTAATGATATGTAATGCCTTTGGTTAAATAACCTGTACACACACAGATATGCACATACATAGCTGGCATACGACCATTGTTAGTGATTGATAGTTGTCATTTTATCAAAGTCTTGTATTAAATTTAATGTTTCTGTGTGTTGTTTTTTCTCCAGCTATGGGAGGTTTATGGAGACAGGCGCTGTCTGCGAACATTTATTGGTAATACTTCTTTTCTCTCTGGCTATAAATCTGTTTGGAAAGACTTTTTAAACTACAATAACAACATTAACAGTAATTTTACTACACTGATATGAAGGAAAGCCTTCATAGACTTGAGCTGAGTCTTGAAGGAGGGGTATGTCTCCCCATGTAGACAGAAAGAACTAGGAAGAGAGAGCAGCAGAAGCTAAAGCAAGAGTGGAATGAGAAAGCATACTGCTTTGAGGGAACCACTTATACTTCAGAATTGTTAGCGTGAGGGATATAGTAAGAGATGACAGTGGAGAAAAGCAGTAGAGGAGGGCAGAGTATGGAAGACCTTTAGACTATCCTGGGGGCCTTGGGAAGCCAACCACTGAACTGCTCTTGCAGGAAAGCAACCGTGATCAGATTTGAAGTTTACAAAGATCACAGTAGCAGTATGGAGGATGATTTGGTGGAGCAGGCCTGGAGGCAAGAAAGTGATTTACAAGGTTATTTCATTGGTCTGGATTAGAGATAATGAGAGCCTGAACTAAAGCAGCAGAGAGAGAGGAAAGAAACAATCAAGAGTTAAAACCAGTGGGACTTAGTTAGCAAGTGAGTGATAAGAGTGAGGCAGGACTCTAGAGTGACTGTCAGGTGGCTGGAATAATGGTGGTGCTACTCATCATAGGAAGATGATGAGATTTCAGACTAATGGAATTTGAGCTGCCTTTGAGATACTGAGATTAAAATGTCCAGTAAGCAATTAGATAGCCAGATGTTGAGCTTTGCAGAGAGGTTGGGAATTGGCAACAAAAACAGATAAAGAGATAAGGTTGAGAGAATTCCTTGAAGGAAAGAAAGCCAAAAAGAGGACAGCTTTGTGGTAGACTAGCCTTGTTGGTAGATACTAGTTTATTGTCTTTGTCAGATTTTGTGTGAAGGCTAGTTATGTTTTGAAATTTAACTGTACCAAATTGAAACGGTATTTGTGTGAATTATATTGGCTCTGTTTTTAGATTTAAGTGGGGGTCCATTCGGCAGTACTTCGTTAGGATTTTAGGGCCTCACTGCACAAATAAATACTGCCCGAGATGCCAGGGCAGCCCAGAAGAAGACTTGTGGGAAGGCTATCAGCAGCGTACAGGGAACAAAATGCCTCCTGCGACATAGGGGATTTGGTCCCCATCTGTCTCCCGTGCACTGGCAGTTTTTCAGTGGAAAACTGAAAATTTCCTACTTAGAAAGATGATAGCAGCTCTGACTGGGACTCCTGCTGTACAAAAGAATGCCTGATTGCCGTGACTGGAGGTCATTGGTGGTAGTGGTTCAGGGCCCCTGGGTACGGCTGACAATTTGTGCCACGCACATTTTGCACAATTGTACTTGGCAGTCTTTGTCATGGTGGGATGGTAAAAAATAGGAAAGTTTCTGCTTTCATTTAGTCATATTTTATTTGCCCCTGTAACTTTCAGAAGAGTTCACTGGTCGGGCAAGACTGATTTCCAAGGAAAGCACCTTAACATTAATTTATTGTCAAATGCCATTTTAAAACTAAATAATAGTTAATATTTGTTTTCAAAAAGGTTTAGTCTCTGAGATTCTGAATCCATTTCTATGATATTCGGGAATGTGATCACAGAAATAGACAATTATTGAACAAAGGCCACACTTTTCATGAACTTTAGGTTTAGGTCACTTTGTTTTCACTTCCAGCTTGGCAAGTAATCTCAGAGTGAACCTTCAAAACGTCCGTCACCAGCCATTTCTCTTTCATTGGCAATAATTGGACTATTGTGTTTCCTTAAATTCTTTTGACTATTTAGTCATCAGCTGTATGTATTACATATTAAGAGAGTGCATGAGAGACTTTTTAAAACAAAGTTACATCTTTTCTCTTGGTTCTTACCTAAATTTTATGCATCAGAATCACCTGAGGAGCTTTTCAAAGGGGAAAAAAACCACCTACATTCCCAAGCCCACACATAACATATTCTGAGTCAGTAAATCAGCATGTGGGGTTCCAGTGATTTTGACTCACAGCGTGGCTTGAAAAATACTGTTTAGTGCTCTTTCTCTTATGGTGCTTATATTTTAAAAGGACATACTTCACCTCACCTCCATTTCTATTGTATCTGCCTTTAGGTCACAGTAAAGCTGTTAGGGACATCTGCTTTAATACTGCAGGAACACAGTTCCTCAGTGCAGCTTATGACAGGTATCTTAAGCTCTGGGACACTGAGACAGGTAAGAGTTCACTTATACTAACACCTATTTACCTTATATAATTAGTGTTTTTAAATGAAACAATGTGAGTGGTCTTCTGTGGTAAAATGGGACCTTCCCTAACTGCTGATTCTCATATCATTGACTATCAGCTAATATCACAAAATGTTTGTAGAGTTGAAACTCAGCTATATAAGTAGCTCTTTTACTATGAAATTTCTTTTCCACCAAATATTTACAATTTATAAAGCAAATATATTGATAGACAAGGAAATTTAAAAATTTCCGTAGACTATTTAATTGATCTTTTTGTTCCCCTACATAACCTAGCACACTGCATTGCACATCATAGAAACACAATAAATACCTGATGAGCAGAATTAAATTTAATTGCCCCAGTTGGTTAAAATGTAGGTCTAAACTTCCATGGGCAGATTGGTTTTATATATTCACAGACATATTGATTACATCGGCACATTGTGGCTAGTATAATTTTATATAATTAGAGAACCGTCTTTCATCCTACTGAGTTTTAAGGATAAAGAAAATAGGTAATAGTTATTGAACACTGTTTACCAGGCATTGTACTAAGCGCTTATATTGCAGTATCTTGGTCAATCCTTAAAATATCACTATGAGATTAAATACCGTTATTGTTTTAGACGAGGAAACTGAGGCTTAAGAGGTAACTTTTCTAGGGTCACACAGCTAGTAATGGTCGAATTGGGTTCAAACCAAGGTCTCTGTAATGCCAAAGCCCATACTCTTAACCTCTTTGGCAGTGGTCCTCAACTCTAGCTGCATATTGTAATCACCTGGAGAACTTTATCTGCTCTGCAATTGATGATACAGATTTACTTTTGAATATACTATTTTTAATCATTAAAAATCCATGAAAAGGAACAATGTAGTTTACAGTAAAGAACAAGCAGGTTGCCATTCCTCAAAATTTATTAGCAAATGATGTCTAGATCTTAATCCCAGGGTTATCTTTAAATGGTCAAATTTATTTTACCTACTTTAATTTGGGTCTTTGGTTTTAGGACAGTGTATATCAAGATTTACAAACCGAAAAGTACCCTATTGTGTCAAATTTAATCCTGATGAAGATAAGCAAAATCTCTTTGTGGCTGGGATGTCTGACAAAAAGATTGTGCAAGTAAGTCTTCTCACAATATTTTTATTAAGATTCCTGAGCTTTACACTGTATGAGGGGCTAGAATAAGGAATATTAACTTGTTTAATGTTTGCTGCTTCTAGGGAGTGCTGATGCTCTAGTCTTGGAAGCAGTAAATCTATAAAAACACGATATTGGAGATCTTTTTTCCTTCTCCATTTTCCACAGTTATGATCTTTGTTTTCATAAATCTGCTCTTTGCCATTTCTCTTATTTGATATACAGTGGGACATTCGAAGTGGAGAAATTGTACAGGAATATGATCGGCATTTGGGAGCTGTCAACACCATTGTTTTTGTTGATGAGAATAGGAGATTTGTGAGCACATCTGATGATAAGAGCCTAAGAGTTTGGGAATGGTGAGTTTTTATTAGTAGAAAATCTAATTAATATAAAGCAAACAATTTAAAATTTTGTAGTGAAAGATAAAGCCTGATAATATTCAACAATCTGAATATTTTCACAACTGTGATCTCTGGCCTGTCAGTCAAACTGGTTTAACTATTTAGGTATCCAGACTATGAAAATAAAAATTTAAACATTGCTACTTTTCATAGTCTTTAGATAATCTATCTAAAGAATATGTATTTTGAGTCCTTTTTCTTGCACTAGTAAAAAAAGCTTATATAGTGCCATCTTACATTCTTTATTAGGTATCTTATTCATCTTTGCAAAATGACTGACGAAAAGTAGGGGTCACACATATAGACTGTGTTGCTTATGCTAGGGATTGAGCATAACATCCTAGCCTTAGAACCAACCCAAAGAAAATATTTTTTAAATCTCTGAATTTTGTAAATGTCTGCATTTTGATTATTCAGTACTGAAAACTGCCCCATGTCATCACCCTTGTGTCCTGCTGTTCATAGCCCATAATGTTTTACTTGTAGAGTATAATCAGAATATATTGCTTAATTTTGCTTTCCTAGAGAAAAAAACACTTTTCTAAAGTCAAGAAATACTAAAGCTAATTTCACTAAGTATCTCTCATAGACCATGTTTTATAGTTGATTTTCAAAGCAATGCATAATAATCTTTTTGTTAGAGTTAATGTTTGGTTGGAACCCAGCTTGTTTTGATAGTCAATTATAAGGCACAACTCAACTGTGGTTACAGCCTTGCGGGGACGAGAAACTGTCTTCCTACCCCCAGAAGTTGTTCAGCTGTAGGAAGTGAGAAGCCTTGAACTACAGGCAGTAGTTTCCTCCTGAGTCTGTTTGGGGACCTGAGCACGTCCCTAACCATTGTCAGGACAGTTTGGGTAACTGAAGATTTAATGTAATTTAACTGCAGTTTCTCCCATCACCAGTATACCCCTCCAGATTACCCCCAATTAATGGAGAGTTGACTGTACTTTATACATAGTCTTAACATCATTCTTAATGTCCATGGTTTGAGACTATCTTATAACTAAGATCTCTCCTACTTCAGAAATGATGTTATGTGCAGAGGACGTGATAAGGATATCATTTTATATGAGCCACCTTAGACCATTTGCACAACAAGCTAGATAGTTTAGCATACCTATAGCTGTTTTGTTTTATGTACTTTAACAGTTTGATTATACTTAAACTTTCAGGTGTTTCTATCAGATATTTTCAGCTCCATTCGAAAATGTGAAGTAGTATAAAAGAAATTGGTAAATGTTTGAATGATGCACCAATTACAGGGCTTTTAGAACACTTGTGTATGTTTTCTAAATTAGAGCATTGGTCAGTAAAATATTTTGATTAAATGATGTTTCTTTTTTTTCCTTCTCAGAGCTTAAGAAATACTCCTAAGACTCATGATACTGTGTCATTATAAATGATGACATCCTGTAGATTGTAGTTTAATTCTCACTTGCTATTAGAGCCTTCCTAACCAATCCTCACATGAGATTAGGCATCTTCTCTATCATCCCACAGACACCCTTTGCTTCTCACAGCTTTTTAGTTCTTGCTTATTTGTTCTCTTCCCTGACGAGTTCTTTTTTTTTTTTTTGAAGTATAGTTGATTTGCATCAACTATATTGTTGCATCCTGATGAGTTCTTAATCATGAGAGAAAGAACTGTGTCAGTCAAACTCTCCATCTGTCAACACCAGCACAGTGCCTGGCATGTGGTATGCACTGAATATCTAAGGAAATCATTGTCATAATTATTAATGATGTTACATTTATTGAGCTCTTTCTATGTCCCAGGCACACTAAGTATTTTACATGAACTATTTCATTTAATGAGCAAGTAATCTTATGAGATAGGTGTATTTCCTATTCCTGTTTTATAGATAAGGAAACTGAGATAGATTAAGTAATTTGCCCAAGGTTCCACAAGAAACGAAAGAGCCAGAATTCAAACTCAGATCAAACTGATTCCAAAGATTTTTTTGTTTTTTTTAATAAATTTACTTATTTTATTTATTTATTTTTGGCTGCGTTGGGTCTTCGTTGCTGCGCACAGGCTTTCTCTACTTGCAACGAGCGGGGGCTACCCTTTGTTGTGGTGCACGGCTTCTCATTGTGGTGGCTTCTCTTGTTATGGAGCATGGGCTCTAGGCATGCGGGCTTCCGTAGTTGTGGCATGCAGGCTCAGTAGTTGTGGCTCGCAGGCTCTAGAGCGCAGCCTCAGTAGTTGTGGCACACGGGCTTAGTTGCTCCGCAGCAAGTGGGATCTTCCCAGAACAGGGCTTGAACCCATGTCCCCTGCATTGGCAGGTGGATTCTTAACCACTGCATCACCAGGGAAGCCACTCCAAAGATTATTTTTTTTTCTTTTTCTTTTTTTCTCCCCAGTTTTGAGGTATAAATAAAATTGTAATGTATTTAAAGTGTACAATATAATGATTTGATATACATATACAGTGTAAAATAATTCATTAACCCTTAATTAACATATCTATCACCTCACATATTTACTTTTTTGTTTGGTGAGAACACTTACGTTCTACTCTCCTAGCAAATTTCAGTTATGCAATACAGTATTATCAACTATAGCCACCATGGTGTATACACTAGAACCTCAGACCTTATTAATCTTCCAGATAAAAGTTTGTACCCTTTTACTAGCTTTGCCTAATTCCCTGCCCACCCCTCCACCCAGCCCCTGGCAGCCACCATTCCACTCTCGATTTTTTGAGTTTGACTTTTTTTTTTTTAAAGACTGCACAAATAAGTGATACCATGCAGTATTTGTCTGACTTCTTTCACTTAGCATAACACCCAAAGGAACCTTGGTTTTCTTAAACAATACTATACAAACTAAGACTATTATACAGTTTTAAAGAAGAATAGGAGATTGTAATTAGATATTGAGCATCCTGTGGTATCCTAATTGCCTAAATTCTAAATTCATGAGATATTATAGGCATGTTTTCTCCCAAAGGCATTTATTTTTCTTAAAATGTTTTTAAAAGAAAATTTTACCGTGGTTGGCACTAATGTCTATCTTTTATCTTTAAAATTTCATAGATTTTTGTTAGGTTTTTTTTTGGTTTTTTTTGATGATCTCATTTCCAGACTGAAGATTATTTGTAACATAAGTTACTAGCTTATTATGCTGATTTACAATTTCTAATTAGAATATAGTATTATGTTTATTAAATAGAACTATGCCTACCATTTTTACTAGCAATTATGAAGTTCACAGGTGTTCAGATTCTTTTCATGTTACAGAGCTCATTGTACCAAGAGTCCTTGAAGTAAGGGATCTGTTTAAATTTTAGTAAACCATTGATTGATATGAACCTGAACTATCGTTAACTTAATTTAGAAAATGCTCTTATTTTTAAATTCATGTTATAAAATTATCAGCCACTAATAATGAGAAGGGAAAAGTAGTTGAACCTTTTTAAGATTGAGGCTCTTCTCAATACATTTGGGTCATTCTGAATGTCAGTTCTCACTGGTGCCTTAGAGGTATAAACGGTTGGAGATTTGATAAATGATACTGTTCTTCAGGTTATACCTGAAAACGTTTTCCTCCAACCAAGACTCTGATAGAGTTTTTTCCAATCATTTGCTTCTTCTTCTGGGTTGATAGATGGTTAGAGAAGATGCTTACTTAAAAGGGAAATTATTATTATTGTTATTGTTGTTCTAATTAATCAAAGTCTTTGAACTTGAACCATGGTTTGAAATTGAAATTGGTGCTTTATAGTCTGTATTATTCATCAGATTACATTTCCCACACATTACTCTATAAAAAACAATTCTGATGTCTCATGGTCTCTGAAGGACCAAAATCCTTCAGAATTAGTAAGGAATTTTTTTATCATGGAGAATATTAAAAATGAAAAGAATTTTGGATGGGTCTAGATTTAGGTGACTAGTTTTGGATTTTTGTTGTTTTTGTTTTATCTTTTGTATCACTCACAAGAAAAAAATTTTAATGCTTTTTCTCCTACACTGTACACATTTGGAATACTTTAAAAATAAGCTGAAAATAGAAGATGTCCAGGTACCAAGCACTTAATCTACCTTACCCATCCCTTACCCATCTGGATGGGCTCGACCTGCTTGCAGATCCCTGTACATCTTCGCCTACCATCTATCTACTTGCATTGCTGAAAGCTCTTTAGCACTCTCACCTGCTTGCAGAGTAACAAGTTATGGTTGACTGGCAGGTAAAATAAGAATACTTCCCTGTAGGCTTGCCTCAGACATCTTGCTTCTGCCTACCATGGTACATTTTTAGATGAGTTCATTATTAAAGAACTTACAGTAACAGATTTTTTTTTTAACATGAAGGCCAAAGTTTAAATCAAATAGAGATAGAAAACTAAATCACTGACACTTGTAATTATCATGGAAAGTCATTTGTAAAGTAAAAGCTTTATAATAATCAATAGAATGTCATTTTGTGGTTTTCCTTCCTCCAGGAAGTTTCATGAAGGGTTCATTAAATATATAATTTCAAGAGCATCTCTTTTGTTTCAGAGATTCTTCTTCTAAAAGTACTTTTAAAAATTACTATTCTGATATGCTATTTTTAATTTTTAGGGATATCCCTGTGGATTTCAAGTATATAGCAGAACCCAGCATGCACTCAATGCCTGCAGTGACTTTGTCTCCAAATGGTAAGTTAGTAGATAGTGTTTTTAAATGAGCTCTGTTTTCAAAAGAGCCTTGGCCATTCCCTCCTAGGGGAAGTCTGTCACAGTGCCATACTTATATAAGGAAATCTTTTCAGTATTAGAAATGATCACTGGTTTTCATGTGTGAGTCACCTCAGCCATTCTCTTGTTTTTTTAAAAAGGTAAATATAAAAGAAACGATGATTTGCAACTAACATTGCCCGAGCATCTAAAGATTTCCATCTGAGAATCAGGATTTGGTTTTTTTTTATATAATTCTCCTTCCAACAGAATCATGTTCAACAGCTCACTTAGTGATTTACTGTGAGCTCTTTTTCTTTCAGGGAATAGGAAATTTTGTTCTGGTTCCTCATAGAGAACACCTTAGCAATTTACTGTAAAAGATTTTTTCAGGCAAAAATTTAAAAGATAAATCTAATACCGTTTTCTATTTAATAATTCATTGCCTTTTAAGTACAAGTACTACAGATATACTGATATAATTCTACATGAGGATATTAAAGTGGAGGATCCGATATTTGGGCAGCATTGTGAACTCACATAGCTACTGTGAGTATAGAGCAAGGAAGAGGGGACAAGAAAGAGTTTGCTCTTCTAGTCGGGGCATCTGCCACAGGCAAATCAGTGATCATCTGTCAAATGCCCTATGATTTTTATGAGAAGAGCAACCTCACTGGGTGCTGTTCTGATAATCACTATACTGTATACAGTCACATTTGTCACTGTGCACCTGAATTTCATATAGTGTATTTTTAAACCATCCATTACAAATACTGTGCCCATCTTGAACAAGGCCATTTACCCAGTCAGACTGTGAGCATTGTTAGGGTCATCCCTTAGTTAATCATGTTTACAAATATATAGGATGTAAAGATACTGCAGTTAAGACTCTAGTGGCTTTGGTGAATCCTGGGTAGATAAAAGCAAGGTGGCCCAAATTGAAAAATGGGCAGAAGACCTAAATAGACATTTATCCAAAGAAGACATACAGATGGCCAGTAGGCACATGAAAAGATGCTCATCATTGCTAATTAGAGAAATGCAAATCAAAATTACAATGAGGTACCACCTCACACCAGTCAGAATGGCTGTCTTTAAAAAGTCTACAAATAATAAATGCTAGAGAGGGTGTGGAGAAAAGGGAACCCTCTTACACTGCTGGTGGGAATGTAAATTGGTGCAGCCACTAAGGAAAACAGTATGGAGGTTCCTCAAAAAACTAAAAATAGAGTTGCCATATGATTCAGCAATCCCACTCCTGGGCATATACCCAGACAAAACTATAATTCGAAAAGATACATGCACCCTTAGTTCATAGCAGCACTATTTACAATAGCCAAGACATGGAAACAACCTAAATGTCCACTGACAGATGAATGGATAAAGAAGATGTGGTACATATATACAATGGAATACTACTCAGCCATAAAAAAGAATGAAATAATGCCATTTACAGCACAATGGATGGACCTAGAGATTATCATACTAAGTGGAGTAAGTCAGAAAGACAAAGACAAATACCATATGATATCACTTATATGTGGAATCTAAAATACGACACATAAATGAACATATCTATGAAACAGAAACAGACTTAACACATATAGAGAACAGACTTGTGGTGGCCGGGGGAGGGGGGAGGGGAGGTGGGAGTTTGGGGTGAGCAGATGCAAACTATTATATACAAAATGGATAAACAACAAGGTCCTACTGTATAGCACTGGGAACTATATTCAATATCCTGTGATAAACCAGAATAGAAAAGAATATAAAAAGAATATATATCTGTATAACTGACTCACTTTGCTGTACAACGGAAATTAAACACAACATTGTAAATCAACTATACTTCAATAAAAATTTTTTTAAAAAGTAGTGTGGGGCTTCCCTGGTGGCGCAGTGGTTGAGAATCTGCCTGCCAATGCAGGGGACACGGGTTCGAGCCCTGGTCTGGGAAGATCCCACATGCCACGGAGCAACTGGGCCTGTGAGCCACAATTACTGAGCCTGCGCGTCTGGAGCCTGTGCTCCGCAACAAGAGAGGCCATGATAGTGAGAGGCCCGCGCATCGCGATGAAGAGTGGTCCCCACTTGCCACAACTAGAGAAAGCCCTCGCACAGAAACGAAGACTCAACACAGCCATAAATAAATAAATAAATAAATAAAAGAACGTGAATTTCTAAAAAAAAAAAAAGGAATATTTAAAACTTAAAAAAAAAAAAAAAAAAAAGTAGTGTGGCCCACAACAACAGTTACTAGAATTTTTTTGGACATATCTTTTTTTGTACAGTTTTATTTAATAATCCTAGGTTTTCTCACCTGGAGTTTATCTTTCCTCTTCCCATAATTAACATAAATAAGTCTCTTTCTCTCCATGGTTCTATTGTTTATACTTATTACAAATTAATTTCATTTCATAAAATTTAGTTTTATTAACGCTAAACTCAGAGTTTTTGTATATCCTAATTTAAACAAAAAAGCTTTTATAGGAAAAGTATTAAATGATATCAGATTGTATGAGCAAAATCCATTACTTTATATATAAATACCTCTCACCAGCAACAAATTTGTAACACTTTACAGGTGGTATGGTAAATTAATTTTCCTACTATTATGAAGTATTTGGGAACAAAGTAATATTAATGACTGAACAGACTTAAATAAAGTGTTTTTAAAATTTTCAGTCTTCCTCTAAAATGTCTCATTTATTGAATTTACAGGGAAATGGCTAGCGTGCCAATCAATGGACAACCAAATCTTAATTTTTGGAGCACAGAACAGATTTAGATTAAATAAGAAAAAAATTTTTAAGGGCCATATGGTAGCAGGCTATGCTTGTCAGGTAGACTTTTCACCAGACATGAGGTAAGTTTAAACCTTCTCATGTATTCCCATATTCATATATAATGATATAAACTACTGCTGTACAAATAACACTGTACAAATCACTTTTATATATGTAATTGTATGAGAACTGTTCAGATTGTCAAAATGCCAGATAAAAGGCAAGAACAAATTAAGACAGCTGCATTTGGCTTTTAAGTTCTTCAGTCTGTCTCTTTATATTGTTTAGTTCTGTGCCCTTTTACCACATAATGAATCCCTGTCTTTATAGGCTATGTCTTTCTTTCTTTCTGCGTTTCTAAGCAAGGCTGGGAGGACTGTAATCTCTATATTACTGTGATTGAATGAGCACCAGAAGAATTAATCCTGTATTGTAGGGTTGAAGTTAACAGTTTCACTACAGCTTTTCTGTGCTGAAACCTCAAATCCATCTTCTGGTCACACTAGATTTGTGAAGCCTATAGCCTTCCTAAGAGTGAAACTGCATTCATTCCCCTATTGTTAGCTAAAATATATGGGTATCACTAATTTAGAAATCCCTGTAAACTTGTATGTTTAGCCTGGTAATTGGGATTTAGACTCCTACCTCTGAGTGAATCTTGGACATATTCAGAAGCTCTTGGAGCCAAAAATGATTATGCAGGTGGTAGAGTCCACTATAGTTGAATGGGTCTACATGTGTTTGCTGGCTCTGTATGAAATTGGTTCCCTTACACTGTTTCTGACTGTCTAGAGAGTGATTGTGATACCGCATTCACTGTGGCCCCTGGCTCTCCCAGTTTTCCAAGTTAAAAATAATTTTTCACTCTTAGATTGGTCACTCAGTGGGGAGGTTTTTTGATAGAAGTTTAAATCATAGACTGCTTTATACTCTACCTTATTATTCTGCGTATTGTATAATCACAGTGATTTTTTTATGTTAAGGTGAAAAAGATAAATTCTTTCTCTGTTTCTCACCCACTTTACCAGTTTAAGGTGTTTGAATAATTTGAATTTATTTTTCTTCTCATTACAGCTATGTGATTTCAGGAGATGGAAATGGAAAATTAAACATCTGGGACTGGAAGACCACAAAACTCTACAGTAGATTCAAAGCTCATGATAAAGTGTGTATAGGTGCAGTGTGGCATCCTCATGAAACATCTAAAGTCATAACTTGTGGTTGGGATGGTCTCATTAAATTGTGGGATTAATGGGATTAATCCTTATACTATCTAGGATCATTTTTGATCCAATATCATATTTAACTATATTTAATTATTAAATGTGTTGAATGACAACTTGATTTACAGATTATGATTTTCTTACATGGCCTTATGAAGTTGAACCATTGTTTAAAAAGAAAAAAACTTTGTAAATTTGGCTCATATAATTTCATTGGCAACTTCATTTTGTTCTTTATAGATGTTATTTATACAGAGAATGACCATTAACTTTATATTTGACAAGTAGTTATTTTTGGCAGGCAGTTTGGGTTTACCCCCATGACGTACTGAAAGGATCCCTTTAGAGCTAAGAAGGAATCCCTAGTGGATTACCTCTTCAACAAAAAGGGAAGAACAGGGATGGTATAATTTAATGTGAATCTGATAGAAAGATAAAACCACCCACAATTACTGTTCCCATTATTTTCAGTGGGTCAAGTTCTAATCTTTCGGATTCAGGAGTTCCACTATTTTTTATGACATATGTTGTGTCTGTTTAGTTGTAAGCCAGCAATCTTCTCTGACTGCAGCATTCCTCTAATTATTAAACAGTGTAAAATAAAAATCAGTCCAGAGTTCTTTCGCTGACTTTCTTCTTGATCAGTATAGACAGGATTGTATATAATTAGAGAATTACATTATTTTTGAAGATGGAACTCAAGAGGATGAATCAAGACTTTGAACTGTATTTGTATTTACTGTCCAATAAGGACCTGGCTACACTTTCAGAAATCAGGGTCTCCTAGGTCACTCACCTCTTCACAGTTGTTACTACTGAAATACTCCTCATAGGAGACTGGATGTGAGGACATAGTTCAAAATGTCAACTTGTAATTTCTCTGAACTTGTATGTTTTATCTATAAAATTAATCTGATTTTTCTTATGAATATATTCAATAAAACTTTTTAAGATTAGAAAAATTTTAAACTTCTTTCCAAATCTTTGGGTAAAATTGACACTCCAGGAAGATGGCTAGGTTTCCCAGTTTGAGAAGCAGGGACTGTGATTGGTTAAAAAAATTTTTTTTCAACTTCAGATTGTGAAATCAAGATAGCCTCTTAAATATAGTAACCGAGAGCACTTTAGTTTGACAAGCCATTTTCTCCTGTTTTTTTTACAAATCTATGTTAGATGTTTGAATGTAGTATGAAATATTTCAGTACCATGCTGTAAAAGATTGGTTCATAGCTGCTCAGAGTGCTGACTTGGAGACCAGAATCATGCTGAGTGTTGATATCCTAGGAACATCATTAGCTCTGAGTCCTGTGCTATCAAGAGCAGTTCATGCTCTGTACCCTTAGAACTTCCATTTTTAAACATTAAATTTTAAAAGACCTGGTATAGATGACCAGGTGCTACAGCCACATATAAATAAATTTCAAAGAAGAAAATAGAAAAAGAGAATAAAAGTGGTAGAGATGTATTTTTGGACACACAGGCACTCAAAGAAATAAGAATACACTGCCTAGCTGCTGTCATTTCTATTTCTTTATCTGCTGGGAAGGGTGGCTGCCATTTACTGGAGAGGAAAAAATTCAGACAGGAGCTTTTCTTTAGTCCCAACCACTGGTTTTAACAAATGTGAATTACTGAAATATGATGGGACAAAAAGAATTAATCATACATTTGAACTATCTTGTTCAGCACCAGTATTGTGTATGTTACAAATCATAATTTCGAAATCTGGGTTTATTTTATTGTGTTTTTAACTGTTTCTAAACTAAGGAACTGTATATAAAGTCTCTTTTTTTTTAAAGATTGTATTTTTAAATAAAGCACTTTTGTAGAAAGTGTTATCAAAATTTTCATTCTTTGTCTCCTTTTAAGTCTTAACTGAGACACCACGTTAAACCATTTGCATATTTTAAATGGGTCATTTTGATTTTCTGGGGAGAAGGGATGCTTTAAAGGTGAGTATAGTATATTAATGGGTTTATTCTAAATAAATGACAAAAATACAGGGCAGTGTCCTCAGAGCACATAGATTAAGTTTAACACAGTCCATATTTATTCACTTGGTGCCACTGAGTCATGATTGCATCCATTTTAGAGTATACAAATGCGTGGGGTTCTTTTCCAGCATAAGAAAGTTTCCAGATTATGTTGTGACTGGAATTAAGTGGTTACCATCTGGCTCCTTTTCCTCACTGCAACCCTTTTGTCACACCCAGGACAGATTTCCTTCCTAAAAGTTAGAATGAAAGTGATGCTTTAGTGAAGGTTTAATGAATATTTCAATACTGAAGCACAGGCTGGGAATATGTTGTCCTAAATAGGGAGCCAGTTTTAAGATAAGGAACAGGGAGTAGCCTCAAACAGGCACTTCTCTAAGTAGAACAGTATAGAGTGATTTTTGAGGATACATTGTGAGGCTGGTTAATGTCCTTAGCATGTTTATTAATTACCTGGAAGAAAACATGGACAATGAAATAGCAAACACTTGGATGGCAGGTGTAAGAAATATGATGGTAGGTCCCATCATATTTCAGCAACACTAGCAACAATTATAGAGACTCTACTTGAAGAATACTGTTTCTCAGAGTGTAGACTCAGAACCACCTGGAGATGGTATCACTTACCGAGATACAGAATTCAGAAGAAAGTAGTGTTTGGTTGAGGAAACCATAGTGAATTCAGGTATGGAGAAGTGAAGTGTGAAGTGCCATCCAGGACAAAATATCCATCAGCAGTATTAACTTTGGGTCTCAAAGTGAGACCTAGGGAACACTGTTGCTATATTTCATCAAAGATGCAGGTTTTTCACATTTTTAACATCTCTGAAATAGGGCTATGTCTTAAAATCAATGACGTGTCATAGTTTAATTGGCGGCATTCTTTCTTAATGGATCATAAAATAACTGATGAAATACAGTGTAAACAAGGCAATTACTAAGGGACCTAAGAAGGAGACGAGAAGATCCAGTGGAAAGAAGATTACATCTTAGCAGCTGGTTCAAAATTCATGTTATCAAATATTTATTTGATCAGTGGGTAAATAAAATGAATGAACTAGCAAAAGACTGCAATTTTACAAATACTATATATTCAGTCCCTGGTTCAAAGTCAGCACTTTTAGTAAGTTCCCCAGATGATACGCACATTAAGAATGAGAATTAGGGCTTCCCTGGTGGCGCAGTGGTTGAGAATCCGCCTGCCAATGCAGGGGACACAGGTTCAAGCCCTGGTCCGGGAAGATCCCACATGCCGCAGAGCAACTAAGCCTGTGCGCCACAACTACTGAGCCTGCACTCTAGAGTCCATGCGCCACAACTGCTGAAGCTCGCGCAGCTGGAGCCCATGCTCCGCAGCAAGAGAAGCCACCGCAATAAGGCCGTGCACCGCAATGAAGAGTAGCCCCTGCTCGCCACAACTAGAGAAAGCCAGCGCGCAACAACGAAGACCCAATGCAGCCCAAAATAAATTTATTTGAAAAAAAAAAAGAGAATTAGTGGAGTCTGAGTTTATCTTGAGTATTTCAGAAACTACACTGTTCAGAGTGCGTAAACTCAGAGAAATTTAGCTAACCAAAAATATATACACGTGTGTGTATGTGTGCATGTATTTATATGCATGTATGTATGTGAATATATGATAATACATTTTACATGTTTATACGTACACCTTCCATGTTCAAAGCCACTTTAATAATTGTAGAAACAATTTTGTCAACCTAAACACTGCAATTTTATCTGAAACTTAAAGAAGTCACAACTTGCAGCCAGAGTCCTTAGAGTAGCTTTATTTTTAGTGACAAAGTGATAACTCCTTTGCTTTTACAGCTTCCTATAACTGCAATAACTGTCTTCAGATGATTTTTTAGCTCCCCACATCCTACTCTCCAACCTTCAGCATTTTTGAGATCTGAGGGACTAACTCAAATCTCAAACATTTTGTATTTAAGTATGTGTTCTAGTATAGCACTAATAGAAATACATGAGGCATATATGTAATTCTTAATTTTCTAATGGCCACATTAAAAAGGGGATATTAATATAAATAGTATATGATCCAAAATATTCTTTCAACATTCAATTATTTTTAAAATTAATATTTTACTTTTCTCATACTAAGTCCGAGATCTGGTGTATATTTTACGCTTAACAGCACATCTCAATGCAGACACTAAATTTTCATCAAATATTTTACCTGTTTCACACAAAGTAGATTTACACGCCTAAGTTGTTCCAAACAGACCTACTAAAAGAGTTTTCTAATAATTGAATCAAGTATAAGTTTTTAACTTAATTAAAAGTAAATATAATTTAAAATTCATGTCCTCAGTCATACTAGCCACATGCTAGATGCTCAGTAGCAACATGTGGCTGATGGTTACCACAGTGTCCATACAGTTCTGGTACCACTTTTTACAGTGTCTCAAATACCCAGCTTTACTGCTTCATCTTCTGAAAGACATTTTAAGGTTGAAACTACTCATAAGATGTCTTATTTAAGCAATATAAATGTTCATATTTTTCTGTACTACATTTTGGATAGTTTCCTCAGGTTTATCTTCCAGTTCACTTCACAGTCTCTTCAGCTGTGTCTAATCTGCTGTTTAATTCATTAAACTCATTCCAATGACTATTTTTCCTTTGTGGTATGTCTATTTGTACTTTTTTATATCTACCTGTTCTTCATATGTCTTATTTTTTTATGGTTTCTATATAGTCTTTTATGCCTTTAATCACATCAAATAATTTATATTATACTTTCTATAAGATTGTTATTCTGTTATCTCAAATTCTTGGACTGAAAATCCCAGTGTATAATGTGTCTGTTAACTCTATCTCATGGTGGGCCATTTCCTTATCAGCTGTAATTTTTTATTAGGAGTTCATCTTATGTGGGTCTTGTTTTTTGGAGGAAATACTTTGTAGTCCAAGTTGAAGAGTCCCTTTGGGTGGTTTTACATTTGCTTCTGCCATGTACCCCTGAGACATCACCCCTTAGAACCAGTTTTATATCTAAAATTTTCAGCTTATGGATTTCTTAACCATGTGATTATAGGTTCAACTCCTTAAACAGGCTGAAGTTTTCAAATTCTCATGAGAAACTTTGATTTTCTCCAGAGCTATAGCAAGGGTAGACTTCCTTGTGCTCGGAGGAAGGGAGGTAGGGGTAGTTTTTAGAACTCTCTTCCATCGAGATTGTAGCCCTCCAAGGGTCCCACTGTTTCAAGTATCTCACTCAGTTCCAATCCTTTCCCCCAACACAACAGGCCTTATCTCTAGTGCTCTAGGCCACTGGCCATCACTGGTATACTGAACTAGGACCACTGCAGTGTAGGTTCCTGCTCTACCTCTCTGGTTCTAGGGTCCCCCAAGCTTTTTGTGCCTGAAGATTTTTCTTTCTTGGGCATTCATATATGTACATAAACACATACACATACATACATAGATAAATGCATACATACATATTCACACATATACATACAGAAGGATCACCATAAAGATATATACTTAATCTAGTATCTTTGGATATTGCCACTTTGTTAGGACAGTCTAAAAACACAGAAGTGTAAACAAGTGCAGTCTGAAACATTCTGATTTTTAGAACCTTGTGAGTTTAAGTGTGTTATCTAAAAAGGTACTTTACCTAAGGGCACTTCACTCGATGACTGGAGAGCCATCATAATGGATTCATCTTTTATCTGGGGCTTTTCTTCTGAATAAACATATCACTTGGATTCTCCTGAATTTATCCTAAGACTTTATAGCACACAAATCAAGAAATTACCTAACCACTGTCTAAGCCTTCTCTAATCACAAAATGCTAGAATAATGAGATTTTCAAGCTAGAAGAAACCTTAGAAATCAAATATTCCAACCTAAGATAAGAAAATAGGCCAATAAGGGTGATGAATTGCTTGGTATCACGCAGCTGGTTAGCAGCAGGGTCAGAATCTTTCTCCCTTCATCCTGCTATCCTTTCACTTCTACATACTGCCACTTAAGTGTGTATTTTTAAAACTGTCAGATTTGTGTTGTAACCTTTGTGGCTTCCAGCTTGCTTTCGCTGAGGTAGTTTAAAAGACTGCATTTATTTCATCTTTTAGTAAAACAGAACCTATAGCTAAAGAGATTCTCAGAGCCTCTTCCATGAGAGTTAGACCTAATGGTAACTGTGCCCGAAAGGACTTTTCTTGGTCAGACTTCAAATATCCTGGAGAACATAATACCCTCTCTCACCTTGTTTTTACTCTTTGAACAACTACCTTAAATTTTTTTGTCCTAGAAAATCAATGTGATTTTAATCATTTTTGTAGAAATACCAGCCCCTGTCCTTTACATCATCATACCTCCTTTCTCTCATAAACTGAAAAATATTCTCCATGCTACTGTGAGTTGTGACCAAATACACTGACTCTAAAAAGTGTGTTTTCTGGGAATTGGTTAAAAAAAAAAAAGGACAATGAGGAATGAGAAAGGAAGATTGAGGTTTTATATCCTAGGGTACCTTCTAACAATACTTGAGCCTTTAATTATTATTGTATTTATTCGATTCAATTATTATATAGCTCTCAAGTCCCCAAGGTCAAGAAAGATCTTCAGGTTAGCATCCTTTAATCAGGAATGAGGACTATTGCAAGTAGTGCAATAAACAACCATGTCAAGAAAAGGACAAATTGTGCCTAAAATTAAATTAACCAAAATGAGAAATATTGGTCCATCTAAATTCCAAAGACATTTTTAATACCAGAAAAAAAGTCAATAACAAATGATGATGAAATAATTTCACCGAAAAATCCTATGTGAAATAGCTTTCTTTATATTCATATTCAACAATATTTATGGAGCACCTATGACCTAGCAGCTCCATGGTAGGCACTGGGGATACTGACATGGTCTTTACCCTAATGGAGCTTACAGTCTGCTGGGAAAGCCATTACACAAGCAGATCCATTAAAGTAAAAGCAGCGTGAAGCGAGGGAGAATAGAAGACATTGTAAGGAGACATAGCTGGGGGCCTTCAATAAAGGAGTCCCTGAGAAAACGATGTTTGATCTGACACCAATCCTTGAGAAGTAACACTTTCTTGTACAGATAACTAATAGCTTATTTTTATTGATACATAATTGTGGTTTCTCAATAATGTTGTGGAACCCACTTGGACTTTTGGTTATTATATATACCCACCTAGGGGCGATGTCAAAATATCCAATGACCGGTAATGCATGACATAGAGCAGTTAGAATAGAAGCTAAACACAGGGATGGGGCAGGGTCCTGGAGGATGCCTATTGTGCTGTGCATTAATTGCTTGATCTTGGGGCGGTCTGGGGGTCCTGTGGGAGGCAATGCAGTGGAGGAGAACCTCTGGAGGACTGAGGACCACAGTCATTCACCAACTCAGCTCCCTGGTACATACTGATTGCATATCTGTCCTATATATACTGAGTTTCTCTATTAAAATAGTCTAGATTAGAATCCAAACTTTGCAGGAAAAAAAAACCCCTTATTACTTCAGACAATCTTATTGCATAAAACCAATCACTAAGAAAAAACTTAAAGTATTTTATATGAGAATATGAATTGCTAGTTTTACACAGCAATTAGTTTTAACAAGTATTGGGAACTAGCATTTCTCCATACAGTGCTAAATATAAAGTGTGACAATATTAAGCTTGTTTGATTTACTTTTCTTAAGGACAGAAATACAATAAAATTAAAGAATTTCTATAATTTCTAAATTTAAGCAGTTTAAGAATATCTCAAATCTTTGGATTACGATTTCATGTGATAAGTAAAGTTCAAATACCTCTTTAAATGTAAGAAAAAGGAACATATTTTAGCATACAATTAAATGCACTGAATTCACAAAGAACCAGCAATTGGCTAGTACAAAAAAGAATTATGTTATTGCTTAAAAGGCAAAATAAATTTATCTCCAAAAGAAGAGAATTATATTACGTAATTGAGCTTGTAGGTACCTGCCATTGTATAGTCAAGTAGAATAATCTGTTTAAATGAGGCCTTCATTTTTCATCTGGAGAAATATGACGACGAGGCTGGCTCCCTGGTATTAATTCAAGCTTTGCAAAATCCAACATGTAATACTTAGGAAATGCAAAATCTTGTACTGTATTTACTATATACTAAAATCTTATAGTCAAAGCAGAAATGCTTACATGAATAACTGATTTGGACTAAACATTGTAAATTCATGAATTTGCTTTTGTTCTACCCTGATGTAAATACTAGTGGACCTTCAGTCAATTCTAACAGAAGTTTGTTTACCTCTTCCTGGCTCACTTCATTTGAACTATGTCAAATAGTTACAAATATTTATACGATAACCTATTATAACTGTGTCAAATACAATCACTCTAAGAAAAGGGAGAATGGGAAAATTGTTTTTCTTTGACTTTAATCTCAAATTGTGATTTAGCACAACCTTTTGCTAAAAGGTTGACCTCTGAATCTCTTACATCCCAAATGAATCTCTTACATCCTTACATTTATGTCTTTCATCCAAAAAGGAACAGTTTTTAAAATCATTTGAAAAGAACATTATTAAATTTCTATTTTCAGATTCATTTATGAGCACTGCTCTGGTAGGAGTTAATTAAGAGATGTATGTCACAGATATTCACACCTGAGCTCACATATCTGCAGGTCAAAGGCGAGTTTGAAACAAAGGAAACTTAACACTACACTTCCAAGTGACTGGGCCTTTCCTAAAATCCAGGAGCAAAGTGCGGCATATTGGGACCAGCGAGGGCCAAGAGTCACTTCCAGGACTTGCAAGATCTTTCCTGGCAACCTGAATATATTGAAAGAGAAGCTGTTGGGACCCCATATTTTTTCAGTAAGCCTCCATTTGGTGGGCACATTTTAATTAAGTAGATTGTTTAAATTAAACCTGCATGCTACAAAAGTGATCCCAACTCTAACAGATTTGCAGGTCTGGTCTTAGTATATTTGTAGGCTTTTCTTCCCATTTACTAATAGGGAGGCAAAAATATGTCCTTACGTTTGTCAAAGGCTATTGAAGCACACGGTGGAGGGGCCCTGCATGGGCTTTGGGATCTGGCAGTCTGAGATATGGATGCCTGCTTCACCATTTGAATCATCTGAATAAGCTATTTAACCTCTCAGAGTTTCCTTACCTGTATAACTGGAAAAATTACACTTCCTTATAGGACTGTTCGGAGCATTAGGAATAATCTATGCACAGTACTGGGCACATAGTAAGCTCTCAATGAGTAGCAGCTCTTGATTTTGTATGTTTGTTTTTTGTATTTTGTTTGTGTTGTTTTTGTGGTGCTCCTGGCACCTAGGGGGAGGGCCCGGGATGCTGCTAAACATCCTGCAATGCACAGAATGGCCCTCCCTCCCCCAACAAAGAATTACCCAGCCCAAAATGGAAATAATGCTGAGGTTAAAAAACCCTGGCCCACACAATAAGCATAATAAATCTAGAGGCAGGGAAACCACAGCAACAGTCAGAATATTCATCACAAATTTCAAACTCTCCATGAAGGGAATGAAGGACAGTCTTAGAAAAAAATCATAAAATAAGTACAAATAACAATTGAACAGGCTGCCTAGTAGGTGGGTGTGGGTGGGTGTGTTTGTGATTTATTTTGAGTTTGTCTTTATTTTTTTCCTAACAGTACTTCCATTCTTGCTTCAGATATATATAGTGTGATGAAGTCAATGTTCTGCACCACCAATCCGGAATAAATGGTAACCTGTCCTGTACAAAGGGGGCTTTCAGTAATGCCATTAATCTTCAATCCCATGAATTAAAAATCTTGGTATGAGTGTGAATACATCTAAAACCTAGTCATACTAGATACTTAGGATTAGTATACTTCATACCTTGGTGTATAAGAAGGGTTAAAAGTTTTAATGTATAAAAAGATCTGTGTTTACTTTAGTGTATAAAATTTTTATTAAAAAATGAAAGATAATCTGTGATATAATCCAAACAGGACTGAAGTTAACTTTGTTTTGGAGGCTACACCATGCAAACTAACAGTAAAAACCACTTTTGAGTTTGATAAACTTTTTGTACTTTTGAAATACCTAGGGACATTGAAAGCAACTAAACTGTTATTTAAAATCAAACTCATTCAAGCTGGTCCTCTCTCCTCAATGACTTTTATTAGTGTACTATAAGTTTTAATATAAAAAACCTCATTTATATTTTAAAAAATCATCACTACTAATTCAGAAAGTCTTATTCCCTTTTGAACCCAAGTTAGTAAGATGATATAACTCTATTGTATTTTGGTTTCTCACCTGAGGAATGATATTTTCAAACCACTGCAAAAAGCAAAAAGCCAACCCAGGGAATGTCTGGGGTGGAAGGAGGTAAAACAATGGGGAGAAGGAATCGAGGTCTAGTAGTAATCAGCATTTTATGCTCTCCCAAAATTTCTCAAATGAACAGTGTATGTATTCCTGCTCTCTTGGGATATAAAAAATACCAGAAGATGTACTTAATTTATAAAAAGGTAATAATTTGATTTATTTTTATACTATTTAATTAATTTATTTGAAATAGGATTTTTGAAAATCATTTGTAGGCGTAAATGTCTAATCCTGTAAACAGAAATGATAGAGATTGTCTGAACTACTGAGAACATGCATCATCTGCTTAATTAAAAAATATATACAAAAAGGATTGGTATTACCAAAACACACTGTATCTGTCCCAGGAAAGAGAGAGACTCTGGCCCTCAGGCCACAGGCTTACAATGAATGCCAACTGGCAGCAAGGAAAAACTTAATCTTGGAGATAATATAAAAAAAAAAAAAAAAAGATTTGATACCATAGGCAAGTTGGAGGTTGAGAAATCAGGTTTGAAGACACCCAAGTTCTGCTTTGTGTTTAGTTTCATAGGAACAGAGGGGATTTAAGGCTGAGCATGAAAAGAATCCTGAGTTGAATAACTTGATACTCTAGTCTTTTTAACTCAGTTACAGAATTTGGTGTGTCTGAGTTCCCAGCAACCAGAATCAGTGGTTTTATAAAGTCACAGCATGGCCTCAGCAAAAACTGAGGAGGAATAATTGAAATCTACAAGGCTGTAAAGAATGTTAATGACACAGTGAACAAGAAAATCCTTGGAAGAGGTGAGTTAACATCAAATGAAAGGCCCTATTTTAAACAGCAGACTACACATTTAAGGATCTCCTCAACCCAGTAAAAACAGAAACGTGATATAATTTCTTTTTCATGGTGGTAAATTCATGGATTACAGATACATAATTAATTTTAGGGGAAACTGAGATAAGTGTGGGATTATCTTCCAAGCTGAAATGAAGGAGGACAAGCATCCCACTCTGTCAGAGGCAGACAGGCAAAGAGCCTGGGTTTGGGCAGACGGAGGTTGACTGCTGTGGCACTCCTGTGTCCATCCCCTCAACAAGTGTTAACTGTTCCCCTACCATGTGTGAGATGCCAGGCTACATGTACCACAAAGGCAATAACACAATCCCTGCCTCAAGCAGGTCACAGGCTAGTGGGAGACTAGACAAGTAAACCGGAATAACTAGAATCATTGATTAATGATTAATCATGATCCACGCTGCAAATATTTCCTTGAGCTCTTGATGAGCTCCTGCATCCTATTTCCATCTTGTATTCACCCAACTCAGAGTATAACAGCTACTCGCATTGAAAATATCTTTCTTCAAGAATAGCTGAGGTTTAGATAAATCTTTGTAACTGTGAAAAAGCCTGAAATCCTGTAGTTCTAACTCTTTGAGGAGGCTGTACCAGAACCGCACAACACTGCTGTCACTGCCACTGACCTCAAAGCCAGGCCAGTGGAGATGGATCTCAAAGATGAGCTGTCCAATTTGTTCAAGGACATTTTCCAGAATAAGATTTTCCAAAACTTTCCACTCTGCGCTTTCCAGATCTGCTTTGAGAACATCAATCTGTAACAAAATGATGAAATGAGATTAGCAGAGTCAATAAACATTGTTAAAAATACCACTGATATCAGGAGCATCACTGTGTAGCTACCTCCCAAGAAAGCAGAATTTTTCAAATTTTAGAGTTAGAAGTCTTTTTCAAATGGTCACTTATGACATGAATTTCTAACCTCACGCCACACCAAATGTTAATATACAAATAATGAAATACCAGTCAGAAATCATGATGGACCCTCTTACTCTCTGCCCAGTGGGAATGGATGTCCAAGAAGGAGATGCTGGAACATGTGTATCACAAAGCACCATGCCCACAGCCTCTCCCCAGCAACCTATATGCTGCTCAGAGGAACCCAGCCATGTCCTGGCAGAATGGTGGCCTGCAGGGAGGGACTGACAAAGGGCCACTGCCTACAGGAACCAACTCAAAAAACCTTACCCCCTACCAACTTCATCAGGATTGGAAGCCAGGGAAAGAGTTCTCAGGTATCTGAATTCTGGACTTGAAAAAAAAAAATTACTAACATTATTTATTCCATGATTTCTTTAAAAAGTATATACCAGTACAGTGTTCTAAAAAAATTTCTAATAAAACCATTCTCTGTTCATTTAATGAATACAAGTTCACATTCCAGGTGAAATGGAACATAGGAAGAAGAGTAGGATGGGAGAGATTTTGCAATTAATCAAGCTATGAGAAGCAGCTCCTTTCTGCTGACTGCACAAAATCCGTTAGAATAGCAGAATACCAAATACTTCCAGAAAGCAATGAAAGCTAATTACTTAAGGAGTGCTTCTTTGCTCCTGGCACTATGCTAAGTGCTTCACCTCGCAATATTCATTTACTCCTCTCAACAACTCTACAACGGTGTATGCCTATTTAAAGCTGAGAAAACCAGACTCAGAGATTAATCCATCCTCAGTCACACAACTTGAGAGACAGTGGTGAACTCTGAACTGAGTCTGTCTACGTGTCCCATGTTCTTAACCACGACATGATGTTGAATTCCCATAAACCACAAGAGGAAAAATGGTAACTCAGAGTTCCTAAAAGGCTTTGGTTTGGAAAATAAGGTGCTATTGGAGAGGGAGTAAGGGTCAGTGAGTACAAGTATCGTTATCAGCATCGCCATTTTACACTGGAAAGCAGAGCACCTTCCAGCTTAAAGAATCACTTTCCACATACATTATCTCAGCAAAACAGCCCTATAGGTAAGCAAGGATTTGGTACAAATAACTTTTCTGCTGCCAAGAAATGGAGGGGGAAGTTAAAGGGGATAATCTGACCACATAGAGGAAGGTTGGCACATTCAGACACAAACTGGAATAATTAACATGCAGGGAATCACTGCAATAGAGCAAAGCCTATAGTTCCAAGAGGTGACAGCAAAACCCTAAACAGCTCTTCAGGAAGCTGCTAACTGAAGTCACCAAAATCCTACCCATGAAAGTGAAGTATCTTTGACTTTTCAGAAGGATGAATAAGAACCAAGGCCAATCCTGCCCCAGCCTCTCCTTTCTCTCAGTGCATGTCTATTTGACAAGCTTCTCACATTTGCAGCTGAGACATGAGGCTCTCAGTGAATGGTAAAATTCCTTGAGTCATTTCAGAGTTGACTGGAGGAGATGCATAGAATTCAGATATAATTGATCCAAGAAAATGGTCTTTGCCCGGCATACTGAGACCCTGCAGGAGAGGCTTTCACTCACTTGCCTTGGATAGTACCTCCTGGTCCACCAGGGAAAGAGTGATAGTAACAACCCCAAGAATATCAGGAGACCTTAGAAAAGGCTAGATATCCATAAACCAGCTTTTTTGTTGTTGTTGTTGTTCAATGGTTCCAAAATCAAAGGGAAAAGTTTAAAAAAACAAAAACAACTTTCTTTTCTACAAGGAAGCTAGCAAAGGCAGGTTCCATGTGAACATATACAAGGCTGAAATAATTCTCGTGAATTGGGCACAATAGAGTTAATTCACTCTTTTTTTATCTCTGCTGCCCTGGCGCATCCTTGGCTTTGTTTAAGCTTCAAAGTTTTTAGCAGAATATTCCTAAATTAGGGTAATTAGGCTGCCAAAAGAAATACTAAATCAAAACTTCACAGAATTTTTTAACTTATACAGAAAATATCCAAAACTCAGAATCAACATTTGTTGTGTCAGTTCACATAGTCAAGAATATCTTAGGTTTCTTACAGGTTTATTTTTTACCATGGCTTTCTGTGAGTTTGGATATATTGAATATGATCAATAAATCAAAGTATTAGAGGGGCAGAGAAATTAATCAGCCTAAAATTGGCCTAAAAATTATATTGGTGAAGTGTAGAGGAATATACTTAACATATTTTTTCAATCATATTTTTAAAATAAGCTATCAATCAGAAGTTATGAGCAACTGGACTAGAGCCCGTGAGCCACAGCTACTGAGCCTGCATGCCACAACTAATGAAGGCCGCACACCTAGAGCCCATGCTCCCCAACAAGAGAAGCCAGCGCAGTGAGAAGCCCGCGCACCACAACGAAGACCCAACACAGCCAAAAATAAATAAATAAATAAATAAATTTATAAAAAAGAAGTTATGCGCAACTGGAAAAAAACAAATTAGGCTAAGTCATAGCAAATATATGCTTTCTTTAGAAATTCAATTTTCATTTACAAAATGCTATTCTAGCTAAAGAGCAAAAAGTATTTCAAACATGACCACACTCCCCCGCCCCCTTTTGAATCCAGTGACTGAAAATTCTCCACTTCAATCAGAATTATAAAGGTTGATCTAAATCATGCAGCCCAGGGGTAGTAGAGCACTGAGGAAGACATAGCTCTTTCCTATTTTCCAGCCTTAGCGCACAGACAGCCAAATGCGGTGAATAAAACACGGTTTTCTCTTCCAGTGTGCTTTTTCTATTTCTTGCATTTCAGAATGTTCTATTACCACAACTATTTTGCAAGTGTAATTTCTATTATTACTGCGTAATGCACCCAATATTATTGTTATTATAAGATGCTAAACATCTCTGAATAAGGTATGCCACTTTTAAGATTCTAATATCAGCTTTCAACAATTATGGCACTAAAAATCATGCAAATTATTATATAGGAATAATCAAGTGCCAATCCTAATACAGTTAGGTTAAATCAGGTTTCTTGAGAAAAACAACTAAATGTTAGCTCTCTGTAAACTCTGGAATAACTGAGGACATACTCTCAAAGGAAGTAGATGAAGCAACCTATTTGGTATAAATTCAGAGGCATTAAAGTAGTCCTCCCATCAAAGTTATCTCCTTTTCTTTGTGCGTGAAATATATAATAAATCACCTTTCACAGAACTTTTTGAGGAAATGAGAATTTTAATTTTAACTGGATTAAGATGTGAGGCCATCTGGCAGCTTCCTCTTCATGGGCACAGTTTATCCTGTGTTCATCCACCCAGAACTGCAGAGATGAGAGGAAAGGAGGGTAAGGTGCACTGGCATGGGTATTAGTTTGCTAGGACTGCTGTAACAAAGTACCACAGATTGTGTGGCTTCAAAAATAGAAATGTGTTGTCTCATATTTCTGGAGGCTAGATGTCCAAAGTCAAGGTGTCCAACACTGTTGGTTCCTCTGAGAGCTATGAAGGATACTCTGTTTCATGCCTCTCTCCTAGCTCCTGGCGGTTTGCTGGCAATCTTCAGCATTCCTTGGTTTCTTCATCTCTCTGATCTATATCTTCACCTTTACACCATGTTATTCCTGTGTTTGCGTCCAAATTTCCCCTCTTTATAAGAACACCAATCATATTGGATTAGGGACCCACCCTACATCATTATGACCTCATTTAAACTAATTACATCTGGCTTGACTCTGACTCTATTTCCAGTTATGATCACATTCTGAGGAACCAGGGGTTGTGACTTCAACATATGCATTTTGGGAGGACACAACAGTGTTTGAAGTAACTACTGCTATAGAGCTTTGGCAAGTATGTGTCAGGAGCCAGTTTTCTGGGGCCAGTGCCTAGGGAAAGTGTCCTGTACCAGAGATCCAAGGGCAAGCAACTATCTGAGGGAATTATGGATGTTGTCCTGCTGGCGCCTACATCAGCCAACACTGACAGCTCCAATCTTGCTAAGTGTCAAACCCAAGGCAGATCAACAAGCCTCCAAAGCCAATTAAAACCATCATCATGAAACTCCTTTGCTTCATTCCCCGGGTCTTTCTTGGCCACACAACCAGGCCCAGCCGGGGCGGCTCCTGTTTCGCACCCTCCTGTTCCCCAGCCCATCCCTCTCCCTCCTCTGGAACTCCTTCAGGCAGTCAGTGTCCTCATGCCTACAGCTCCCCACCTGAGGCTTCTCCCCTTCGAGGGGGTTCTCCAGCAGGAAAGGAAGATTTTGTCACATGCCTGCTAACTCTCAAGAGGGCAAAAGTGGAAGCTGCAACACCAGCATCATTTCTGCTGCATTCTATTGGCCAAAGCAAACCACGAGGCTAGCCCAGATTCAAGGGGAGATGAAACAGATGCCACTCTTGAGGGGAGGAGTGGCATACACAGAAAGGAGGAGATAGTCATTGTTCACAGCCATGTCTGCAGATAATTGACCCCCAATGATTGAAAACAATATTATTTTATATATAAATCCATGAATGAACTACAGTATTACCATAGACATGAGCCTTAAATGGACACAAGCAACACTCCAGGAAAAATGAATAATAAAGCCTTTATTCATCAGAATATTATTAAAGAAGGGACATTAGGGAATTCCCTGGCAGTCCAGTGGTTAGGACTCTGTGCTTTCACTGCCGAGGGCCTGGGTTCAATCCCTGGTTGGGGAACTAAGATCTCACAAGCCTCGTGGTGCAGCCAAAAAAAAAAAAAAAATCGAAGGGACATTAATTAAAACATGGTATTTTCTGTTAGATCTGACTTTCCTTGGAAGTTGACAGAGAACCTGGGATATCCAATGGATTAAAGATGACTAATAAGGAAAATTCTGAAAAGAACAAGTAAATATGTATAAGTTCTAGATATATTAGTCTACTAGGGCTCCTATAACAAAATACCACAGACTGAGTGACTTAACAACAGAAATTTGCTTTCTCACAGTTCTGGAGGCTGGAAGTCCAAGATCAAAGTGTCAATAGGTTTGGTTTCTCCTAAGGTCTCTCTTCATGGCTTGCTGAAGGCTGCTTCCTCACTGTGCTCACATGGTCTTTCCTCTGTATGAGCACTCCTGGTATCCCTTCCTCTTCTTATAAGGACACCAGTACTATTGGATCAGGGCCCACTCTTACAAGTTCATTTAACCTTAATTACCTCCTTAAAGGCTCTATGACCAAACACAATCATATTGAGGGTAAGTGCTTCAATTTGTGAATTTGGGGGGGGACACAATTCAGTCCATAACAGATATAAAACAGGTATTTTTGCTGTACTTTATTTAGAGGCAACCAGTATCTCTGCACAAAGAGTTTTAAAATACATCCCTGTTACTGCTATGGCAGCCCAGTTGCTGGAGAGGGCCAGCAGTTCTTCCTGCATAACTAATGGCTACTCCAGTTCTGGGTAGTAAAAATGTGAGCCATCTAATTAATTGAAGGTGAGTCATAGACACTGTGGCAGATTTTATTTTCCAAAGATGGTCTCACCATTAACGCCCATCTCACATGCTTTTCTACAATATGGCCTTGACCCTCCTCCCATCAAGAGATGAAGTTGATGTCTCCTCCCCAGGGAGAGCTTCTTGGGGTGCAACCTACACAGTCACACCAGGCCCTGCATTTAAAAGGGCTCAACACTTGGTTTAATGCTCTGTTGTCACTGACTTGAATTTCTTAATACGTTTTGAACAAAAGACCCTACACTTTCACTTTGTACTCAGCCCCACAAATTCTGTATCCTGTCCTGTGATCCTCCCCTTGAATCTTGATGGGCTTGTGACTAGGGACTACTAAAGTCTGGTAGAAGTGACTCTAGGTGACATTCAAGCACAGGCCATAAAGGTGATGCAGCTTCTCCTTTGTTCACTGGTACTCTTTCTCTTGAAAACTTTAGCCACCGTGCAAGGTGTCCAAGTGCCCTGAGGCCACCATGCTATGAGTCCAAACTAGCCCTTGCAGAGAGACCACACGAAGAGACTCAATCAATATGAAGAGAGTGATGCCTAACTGACCCCAGTTGCTCCAGCCAGCATCTGACTGCAACCCGATAAGAGATCCTGAGCCAGAACTGCCCAGAAAAGCCCTTTCCAAACACTGACCCCCAGAAACTGGGAGAGATAATAAAATGATCAATTGCTGTTGTTGTAAGAAACTTAAGTTTTGAGGGTGACTCATTATGTGACAGGAAATAACTAGAACAGAGACCAAGTGCTGTTTATGCAAGTCTTCTTTTGAAACATCACAAGTTACTTGTACAGTGTCAATACTATATTTTCCAAAGCTGTGACTTCTAGAAATTAATGTATATTTAACCAAAGATATTTTCTTATTAAAAAAACAGTACATAGTCATTATTTAAAAATTAAAGCTACAGATAAGTAAAAAGAAAAAGAATTAAGATACACATCATCTAGAGTTTAAAAACAATTAACTTGAACACCTGGTATAGTTCTTGTTAAACATTTTTCTTTGCCTGAAACACATACACACACACACCCCCCACAGATTACAGCCTACATGGGTATAATTCAAATACACATGTTGTTTATAAAATTAGAACTACACTGTTTTCAAATTTGCTTTTTAATGTAACAGGCCATGAATATTTTTCCAGGCCAATAAATTTTCATCTAAAATGTTCTCTCAAAGAGTATCTTTGGGAGCTTTCATAAAAATGTGATGGGGGTGAGTAAGGCCCCTGCAGGCGTGAGGGAGATGTGGAGGAGGCCCCAGACCTTCTGCCTCGGTTCAACAGGAGCAGCTCCCCTTTTCCCTCTTTTACATGCTGGGAATCCCTTGCAAATTTTTGCTTAAGAAAGAGCTTTCCTGCCTAAGAAAAAAAGAATTTGGAAGCCTCCATCTATAACTTGTTTTTTTAACAGTTTTTATATTGGTTTAATTTACTTAACCAAATCCCCCTTCTGATGGTCATTTAGGTTCTTTCCAACTGGATGATGTTACAAACTGACGTGTTCAACCAACTTGCAGCTAAATATTTAAGTGTGTTTGATTCCTTCCTTAGAAGAAGAACACTCCCAGAAGTAGAGTAGCAGGTTCAAAGCATAGGCACCGTTTACACCTTTAATAATTCTACTAACCAGTAACCCCTTCCTGTCCCTGCTCTTGAGAAACTGAGGACAAACCAGGTTGCCCTAAGGTGGGAAGCATGGGCAGGCAGACCACAAAAGGCTCCTCCACTGTTATCAGCCCAGTCTACACTTGTTTTCTTACCCTGAAGCCACATGACACTCTGGAGCATTCCTAAACAGACCTATACTTTTATGTCCCAGTGATTCTCTAGATAAGACAAAAACCTGCATGCCATTTAAAGAAAGAGAAAACAAGACAAATCAATTTTAACTAAGTACGTTAAACTGTTTTTATATAACTTTTTATTTAAAACATTTTAATAAAAATATGCTTTATCTATTGTTCTATATTAAATCTTTAAAAGGAGATAGATTCTTTTTTCCACCCAGAAAATGTGTATTAAAGCTTCAAACTGGCTATTACCATCCCTCATAAAGCTAATTAATCATTATATTAGTCAAAATCCATGGCTAAGAGCCAAAACTACACAACACCAATAAAATGTCAGTATTAACCATACAGCTTATCAATCGACTAACACAGAACAAGGGACTTCCCATTCATACCAGAATTGACCTGCAAACACAGCTGCTTGCCTCACTATGGGCAGTCCGGTTTTGAGTCCAGAATCAGATACTACGTATATGGCATTTACAGATACATCTCACATTTTGTAAAAGATAGATTCCTGAAAAAGAGTGTGGAAATTGATTTTTGTAATTAGGCTCTATTTTTTAAATTATTTATTTGACCACTCATTGAGTTATTTATAAATATTTTTAAATTAATTTCTCAGCAATTACTTACCATTCCAACAATACATGCTGCATTCATTCTCCATATTCACCATGGTTTAGGTCAATATTCAATCATAATTTTAAAATTATTTTATCAATACAACTTCTTCCTAGCTTTTAGTTTAATTATGAAAAGTTGTTATTTAATGATTGAAGCAAGGTAAATCCAGGCTTTTATATACTGTCTGCTTAAAGCAAGATATATCAGCACCTACAAAATTAAAAGCTGAACACATTAGAAAGAGGATCTTGTTTTTGTAGAAAAATACAAGAAATTTATCTTAAATGAACAAGAGGATTAAAAGTCTCCTTAAAAGCCTTAAACCTTAAACACACTAAATCAGGCCCAATTATCATTGTTGGCTGGCAGAAATGTAACATTACAGGATTTTTGCTACTACTACAGAAAGGGGGAGATAAGACTTGCCCTGCATAGTATGGGAAATATGAAGGGTCACTCTAACCTAATGTAGGAGCAATTCTGAACTAATAATGATAATAAAAAATAAAAAAAGAAAAAGAAAATGATTTGTATGTAGTAATCAGCTCACAGAAGTGACCTCTGCAAGGATCAACACTCTGTAAATGAATTTTAAAGGAATTAAGGGAAACATTTACAAACACTTTTTTTTTTTGCCAAATCTCTAGCCTATTCCAAAGGAGTTAACCTGAAGCTGCCGGGCAAGAACATTCTGGGCTGGGTGAGGTCATATAACATGTAGCCCCAGAAACCTAGGTCAGAGACAGGAAATGGGTGAGCTGGTGACAAGTCAAGAAGTCAGCAGGGCTACTGGTGAAATGCAACAGCAAGGAACCAAGCAGCGCAAATTTAGGCAGGATTGAGGTGGCAGCAAGGGACCTGGCCCAGGGCAGAGTCAGGCAGCACCAAGGACAGCACCAGGCAACTGCTTAAATTTCCATCAGCACAAAAAGTTCTATTAGACAGTGCTGCTCAGAGTATCACATGCATCAGAATCAGCTGGAGGGCTTGTGAACACACAGGTTCTGATTCAGTGGATCTGGAGTGGGGCCTGAGTATTTACATTTTTACCAGGAGCCCAGCTGATGGTGACGTTACTGGTCCAAGGATGACACTTTGAGAACCACTGGACCACACATCGGACTTGGCCGATGACACTGGGTGAGCTTTTCATGGTGTGTTTGCAAAGAACTCGGCCTCAGCACAGGCTGGGTTCTCCCCTTTCTCATAAACAGATGCAGAAAGTATCTACGCACTGGTAGGGACTTCCCTGGTGGTCCAGTGGTAAAGAATCCGTCTTCCAATGCAGGAGACATGGGTTCAATCCCTGGCTGGGGAACTAAGATCCCACATGCCGCAGGGCAACTAAGCCCACATGCCACAACTACTGAGCTTGTGCGCCTCAACAAGAGAGTCCACATGCCGCAAACTACAGAGCCCATGCACTCTGGACCCTGCACACCACAACTACAGAGCACACACGCCCTGGAGCCCACATGCCACAACTAGAGAGAAGCCAGCACGCCACAATGAAGAGCCCGCGCCACAACGAAAGATCCCACACGCCTCAAGGAAGACCCCGAGTGCTGCAACTAAGACCCCATGCAGCCAAAAAAAAAAAAAAAAAAGGGGAGAGAGAAAGAAAGTATCTACACACTGGTCATCTTTGGCTTGGGAAGGTATATGGTGGGTTTCCAACACCAGATGTTTTCTTAACTAGGATACAGTTAGGTCAGGGTTTCCTAAACACATCACCAAGGTGTTGATAAGGCTTGTACTACTTGACTGTGTACAGAAAAATGTGTGTTTATTTCCATGAACACTTTTCTAAGAAAATTCTAGTCCCTGGGACCTTGGCTCTGGGACCAATTGCCTTATCACATGGGTCTAGGGCAGGTTGTTTAGCCTCTCTTACCACAGGGCTTTCTTGAGGTCAAAGGAGAAATGCACATAACTCATAGAAATGCACGGCACCTAACAGAGAGTACGTGCTCTGTTTGTGGTAGCTGTTATTATTTTCACGAATTCTCAGCCATAACCCCTTCATTGCCCCTGCCTCAGTTAAGATTATCTTGTTTAAGCTAATATCAAAATGTGCCTTCTCTGCACCATAGCAGCTATGCCTGGGGAGATGACTCAGGGCAAGAATTAAAATTTGCTACAGGAAATACACAGAGGTATTTCAAACATGATAGTAAAAAACCATCTCTATATAGCACATTGGCAGGTGAAACTGAAAACAGTTTCTTCAATGGCATTTCCATCTGACAAGAGACAAAAGAGGTATAATCCCTATGCCCTAGACTGGACTATAAGCTCCATGAAGGCATTAACTTATTTATTTTTGAATCCACAGCTTCTAGCCCACTGCCAGGGACAATCAAATATAGTTGATAGGCAGATAGATGGATGAATGGACAAGTGAATAGATGGACAGGTGGATGGATAGGAGAATGGAGAGAAGGTTAAATGGACCTCCCAGGATCCAGGTTCTGGAAGATTAGAGCCAGTAGTGATATATGAATATCTGGGCCACTTCCTCATTTTCTAGACAAGGAACACTGAGGCCTAAGAGGCTAAATGATTTGTCTAAGATCACAAATTAATTAATCAGTGGCAGATATTCTACATCACTCTCTGCTCTGAGTCTTAGATACACATACACATACATACACACACACACACATCCATTAACATTTATCACGCATTAATACAGCTTTGAGACGAGTCTACAACTCTAAGCTTTATTTTCCTTGAGACTTAAGGACTAGCGAAGTGTTTTATTTAATGACTGCTACAATATTTGAGAAAGAAGCATGATTCCTTTCTTCTCTCAATATCCCTCTCTGCCAAGAATCACTTTGCACCAGAAGTGCCCAGAAAAGCACAATCTGGCATTTTCTAAATTTATTTCTGATCAATACCAGCTCACCACTAAGAATATTAATACAAATTCAGATCCTATAAAATGTTTTTCTCTTAGTAGAGAAAAATAGCAATATATACTATTGTTTAATTTAAAGGGAAATGTAGCATGGCAGAGGTATCACTTGCACACATATCCATTCCTTCTTCTTTCTCAATAACAAAACCCTGATTTCTAGCTGATCACATTGCTGCCCAGATAAAAGACTGTATTTCCTAGTCTCTCTTATGGCTGTGTGGCCATGAGGCTAAAATCTGACTAATGATATAAAAGTAAAATTGTCATGTGGGATTTCCAGTAAGTTCCCTTAAAGGAAAAGGCTGTACTTAGTACTTCCTCCATCCCTTTGCCTGGAGTGAGAATGTGATGGCTGGAGCTGCAGCAGCAATACTGGACCACGAGGAGAAAGATTACACCCTAAGAAGAAAGACGAGCTGGATGAAGCTCAGATCCCTGATGATTATGGAGTCTCTATACAAGACTTGTACTACATACCTCTAGACTTCTCTTATGTGAGAGGAAGAAAATTTTCCTACTGTTTAAGCCACTATAATTTTTTTTCACATGTAAGTCAACCTAATTTTAAATACATTCAACATATTCTAGTATTCTTAGCTGCTAATAAAGAGCGGTGTCCCTGTTGAAAAATTTATTTAGAATTGAAGTCTTCTGTGAAGAAGTAGTTAGTGGCAGTGAAACAGACCAGGAATCCATGCCTGCTGGAAATTAACTTATTCAGCACTTCCTGAATTGGTATGCAACTTTCTAATTCTGGAATTACTACTCTTCCTCTAGATTCCCTACATATTTCCTTCTGGCCTCCTCCTCCCTCCTTTGCTCCAAAACCATGGCAATTCCTCTCCTTCCAGAATTCTCATGACCACCACATTGCACTCTCCCTTCCTCTCTTAGCGCAGAAATTTACAATGCATTAATAAAATGGATCTGCAAAATCACACCTGGTCAGTTCTTTTAGCCTGAAAAATCTAGGTTTGAGGCATCATGTTAATGAAGTTAGTACTATTCTTTATCTGTTCTATACATTTGAAATTCTAGTAGATGCTTAAGAAGCCAGATACTGACTTATTATTTTGACCATCCAATGAAATCTACACATTTGTATACTTTTATTGAAAGCACAGATGCTTTCTCTTGAAGAATCAAAGCAAAATTCAGTCAGTCCTCAACTGGAGCAAGAAAATAAAGATATCTTTAGTCTTATAATGCTCCCATAATAACATTCACTTTAGGCAATTTTAAGTTGAATGTGTCAAGTCTTTCACCTGCAAAACAAATGTAACTTATAACTGGGGTATATCCAGGTTTTGTGAAGCTTGAAGCTTATTTAATTTGAGGACCCTTTTTAAGAAAAAGAATACAAAATTACAAATACAGAATTAGGTAAAATCACTTCTGCTTATAATCAAGACATATGTACAAGTCCCAACTCAAGAGAAAAGAGGATTAAATGATAGCAAACTATATAAACAGATGTAGAGCTAAAAGCCAGAAAATAAGGGAAAAAACAAAAAGAGTTTTTTAAAAACCTACAAGAAAAAAATTCAAGCAGTACCAGTTTTGAACCTCCTGTTAAATTTACGTAGCAACTGCAATGAGGGGAGAAAAACTTTATACACAGAAATATCAGTGCCGACTATCACATATGGAAATTATCAATAAAATATCCAAAGAAATCTGTTAGATATTCAGATACAGATTGTATCTAAAGCCTCATCTTAGGGAAAATGTTAAGACAATGATGTAGAAATAACCACTCATTGGTTCTCACTGGATATTACTTAAAAGTCCCTAACATTTGCTCTAGATGTTCCATCCCTCAGAACATACCTTTTTATCTTATACCTACTGGTAATAAAAAAAAAAAATTAATAGCCTACTTTAATCAAGCACTTTTTATATGCCCACTCAAGCAGCATGCTAAGCACTTTTCATTCAATACCCCCAATTCATCTCCCAACAAACAAATGAGGTAAGTGTTTAATTATCTTCATGCTATAGATGGGCAAACTGAGGCCTAGGTAGGTGACACAACTTGTAAGAGGTGAAGCCAAAGCCAAACCCAAGCAGTTTCCATAGAAACCTGAGATTCAGAGAAGTTAATCAACCAACCCAGGTCACACAGCTATAAAGCTGTAGAATCAGGAATCTAACTGGGTCTGACATCAAAACAGGCGTTCTTAACACGTTTATACCCTCAGAATATAAAGGAAACCAAGCACAAAATACGATATTGTGGAGGGTTTCTGGATTTACAGTTCCCTTTGCAAAAATGACAGACAGGTGGAAAGCAAATATGGAGTGTTTATTAACCTAATACATCTTTGTTGAGCTCCTAGCATGTGCATGGCCCCCTTGCTGGCATTCTTGGGGGTAAAAGGTAGCAATTAGGCCTGCCTTTAGACAAAACACCCGCATTTTAGCAGTTGTATCAATAGCTTATTTTATCATTGGCACTAGTGCCCTCTCCACTTTGTTCCATGTACTTTTTCTAGAATAATAACATTGTCACTATATTCATTTCATAACTTTTACATGACCAAAAGGCATAACTTGGGGCTGAGACATTTTCTTTACCAAGTCATGTTTTATAAAGTTCCATACAAATTAATATAAATACATAATAATAAGAAAACCACCATTTGCATCTGTGGAGGCTGGAACAACAGACACAAGACTCGTGTCCCTTAGCTAAAGAGGGGTTTCCTCCCGCTAATTCATGCCCTCCACACCAAAAATGGATTATGTATTCCCTTTAATTCCTAATTTCAGATTCAGGTCCAACCAGAAAGGGCCAGGTCTATAGCCAACACCATGTCACGTGTTAAACTGTCCAAAAAAAAAAAAAATTATTTGAACCCTAGCATACCAAGAAACAAATATATGACATTCCATCTACCTCAGGCCTCTCCATTCCCTAAGGGGCAATAATTTGGAATGCTGTTTGTTTGTTTCTGTTTATAAAAATAAGACATGAATTTGTTAAAAATTGGGAAAGTACAAAAAGATATAGAGAAGAAGGAAAAAACTGTTCAAAATCCCAGTCCCAAGTGGAAATAACTATTAACATTTTGGTTATATTTCTTGCAGTATTTTATCTACCTTAGAAAATAATTGAGATCAAACAGTACATATAATTCTGAAATCTCTTTCTAATGGGGAGTTTTTGCTTTGCTTGTTTTTTCACTTTAAAAGGTCATCTGCTTAATACTCATGTACGGAGCCCTTTTTTTCAGGCAAAGAGCATTTCAACAGCTTGACTGGAACATTCTAGAGACACCTGAAAACAGCCCAAGCTTTTCTTAGACGTAATTCAGTAGGCTGTCCTGGGACTTTTTGCTCCATGGACGTGAAGATGCGCCCTCACAATTTACCCTCCATAGAGTTACGTGACAAGTTGAGAACTGACCTTCCTGAAACATAAGAATTGTCATTGTATTTTCATACTAATATGAATTTGGTGAAAATTTTGTATTTTTTCATGTTTTACAACATCTACTGATTTACACCTGGCACTCTCTGAATTACACAAGCAGGAAAGATTGCAAATTCAAAAGAAAGGAAGCACATATGGAGAAGTGGAGGAGTCATTTAAACATTCTTCAAGATAAAAGTGTGTAAGAGCCTCATTCGTCTGACAAGGAAGAGGTGAAAGAAGAGGATGTGAAGGAGGAGGAGGAGGGGGGAGAGGAGACTCAGCTTCATCCTCCAACTGCCATGTGCCTTGTAGAGGACTTCTGGTTGAGATTTCTCCTTTCTAACAGCCCTAAAACCTTTCTTATTCCTCAGTCTCACAGCAAGTAGAATGGCTGCCCAACAGTTAAGGTGAAAAGATGCCTTTACTACTTTGTTTGCTATGAATTGACACGTGGGACATTTGGCTGATGATCATCTGAAAATCAGCCAAATCTATACACTTCGAACTGAATCAAAGAGATCAATACATATAATAGATTTGTTTAAGCCTGTGTGTTGGCCCAGAACCGAGAGAGTGCAGGTAACCATGAAAGTTTTATGGGTTGTCAGCCAGGGATTTCATCATCTTGCTTGATTTCAGGGGTAGCTGTTTTTATAATTTTTAAATTGAGGTTCCCAGGATTCTCTATCCTCTTATTCACATTCCTTTATTTTTTAAAAGAATTGCTGATGCCTGGGAGGTTTCAGCCACGAGGCAACGCAGTTTTATTGGAGCTAGAGGAGTTTTCCAGATGGCATCTTTTCAATAGAAACAAAACGAAGGATGTCGTTTCCCTAACGTGCATACACCACTTGTGGAGCTTGGTGGCCAGTCCGTTGTTAACCTGTCACCATGAACACCTTCCCTAAAATGGATGTTCTATATTTCAGGGAGTGGGTGGTTTCAAGCAGACATATTTCAGGCACCAAGGTTAGCTCTGAATCATGTTAAGTAGAATGACAGCCTACTGGCTACTTCCCTGAATAATGTAGTAATAACATGTAAACTTCTTAGAAAGCCAAAACTCTTACAAGACATTTTACTTAGCAAGTTTAAATTCTTTCAGTTACTAGTGATCCTCATACCAGTGTTTTCCATAAATGTCTAAATGGAGATAAATGTGTTCTAATTGTCTTGCTTCTTATGAGAGGAGGAAAAGCAGTACCATCTTGGTTCTTCTGAAGTGGGTTGCCAAATTTAGTTGAGTTCCTTACTAACTTGATGTTTAACTAAAGAATTCATGCCAAAAACAGCTTCTTAATATCTTTAGTTAAGAGCATACATCTTTAATTTGTTGTTTCAAAAAACTGAGCGTGGTGAACTGTATCAGATGCGAGCTTCTTGATCTATGTGCTAGAAATTGTCAACCAGATACACATTTGAAATTGAAAAAAATATTTACAGGGAAGGATTAAAAAGAGTCCATAGTTTATTGTAAAAAGTCTATATAGCCTATATATTTTTTGAAGTCAGTTCTCAGTTATCTATGGGGTAATTTCAAAACCCACATTCAAAAGCAGTTAGACGTGTACACATCATAGCTAAATATCAAATATTTATTTTAAGTTATATACAATTTGGATTAACCAGATCCCTGGAGGAAAATAATAAATTGTTGATAGTGCAAAACCAGCTTTCATTATTTGTGGGCAATGTGACTTATTTCTATTTTCTTCATAGACAAAAACCCAGTTCAAATTTGTTTATAGCAAGCCCCAGAGCAACTTTAAATGTTTTAGTAATGAATATTTCTTTTAAAATGAATTCTTAAATAGAGTTTTAAAATGTTTCGTGCTATAGCTTTAATTTTTTATTGCAGTAGGATTTGACTTTTTTTTCAAAAATAAATTTGTTTTATTAAAACAGTTGTAAAAATGCAACTGGAACAGAAATGTATAAAACAAAAAGTAAAAGTTCCTTATTCCTGCCCACATTTTAAATTTTGGTAGCGACTGACAGATGTGATAGCTATTGCTAAAATGCCAAGGCTGACTGATATCACCTTCACCAACACTGGCTCCTATCAATCTTTTTAGTACTTGCTTGCCCAATATTTCTAATGAATTATGCCTTCTCTCAAGAGTTCACAACCTTGAATTGTCCACCTTCCACAATGTTTCCAGAATTATCTACCTAATTTTAAACCTAATTACAGTAAGTCCCCTACACATGAACGAGTTCCGTTCCAAGAGCACGTTTGTAAGTCCCATTTGTTTCTAAGTCCAACAAAGTTAGCCTAGGTACCCAACTAACACAATCAGCTATACAATACTGTACTGTAATAGGTTTATAATACTTTTCACATAAATAATATGTAAAAAAAAGACACAAAAAATAAAGAAAACAATTTTTGTCTTACAGTACAGTACCTTGAAAAGTACAGTAGTACAGTACCTTGAAAAGTACAGTAGTACAGTACAACAGCTGCCATACAGGGGCTGGCACTGAGTGAACAGGCAATAAGAGTTACTGACTGGAGGAGGGAGAGGAGGTGGGAGATGGTAGAGCTGAAGGATCATCAGCAATAGAAGATGGAGGGCATGCTGCAATTTCACTCACGCCTGACGTTGACTGCACAGGTTCTGGTTCCTTGCTGGATTCAATTCTCTCTACCCTCTTAATAAAATGATCCAGTGATGTCTGGGTAGTAGCTCTTTTTTTCTCATCAGAGATGACACGGTAGCACTGGATTGCATTCTGAACGGCCGCTGCAACCTTCATGTACTGTTCTACATTTGGGTCCTGTGCCTCAAAAACTAACAGAGCCTCCTCAAATAAAGAAAATCCCCTTGCCATTTCCTGTGTCATGAATCTCTTCAGTTCTTCAGTTACTTCTCCTTCGTCCACTTTTGTTTCCATCGTTATCCCTCGGCGCTTCTTAGCAGTACCAGCTACATTACCACTGCTTTTACGCTTGCTTCCGGACATCCTGGGCTTGAAATAAGGATACTATACTACTGTACTCCATACGGTACTGTACAGTAAAGTACACAAAAGCACAACCACTTGTAGAGGATGCACGCACGTGACAGTGTATGCCAGACGTGTGAACTAACTTATGTGACTGGACATGCGAACACACGTTCACATCTTTGAAAGCTCTCAACTTGAAGGTTCGTGTGTAGGGGCTACTGTATTTAAGTCCCCAGTTTCAGGGCCTCTGCTAGCTCCCTGTGGCTACAAAATGAAATCCAAACTCCTTTACAGGGCTCACTAGGGCCCTCACAGCCTGGACTTTAACCTTCTTTTTTTGCCTCATGTCCTTTTTCTCTCCACAGATCACTTTTTGTGCAAGCCACACTGAATTTTTTACCTTTCTGTAATTCATGATTCTCTTTCTCAAGTCTCCACCCCTGCACTTACTATTTCCCCTCACTCCTACCTCTGACAACCTCCCATTCCACTTCTAAGAGCCAGCTGAAGTATCATCTCTTCTGTGATACCTCCCTGACCCCCCAAACTGAAAGGAGCTATACATCTCCTCTTCTGCTTCTCTTGCATTAGCACTTAGCGCATTTCAGGATAATTTTTGCACAAATGTTTGTCTCCCCCTACAGACCATGATGTCTTTGAGGGAAAGGACCCTCATCATTGCTGCCCTTCATTGGTTGAGTTCCTGATTTACAGGAGAGCCTCAAAAAGTGTTTACTGAACACCTAAAAAGTGTTCAACAGTATCCAGCAAAAGTAAAAAACAACGACAAAAATCCAGGCTCTCTTCTTTGTCTGTGGCATGGAATATGAAATATTTCAGAGTGCTTAGTACATAACAAGCATTAACAACCTATGGCTGCCCTGCACAAAGAAAGCATGCTAAGAAACTGCTGGTGGGCACTTCCACAGCCACAATCGAAATGACCAAGAAGTAAATCTATACCTAAGTATTTCTCCTTCCTGCCCGCCTTCTGCCTTCCTCTCTCACCTCTTGTGATTTCACACCCACGGCGTTCACTCTCAGATGCCCTCTGGCTGGACAAAGCTCTTTACTACAGAATGTTCATCAAGCCAGACACAAAAATTTCCTACTTTTCCATCTCGGCCATCTTCCACTCCCTCAGCCAAGTGTTATGAGACACCTACCCGAGAAACAAATGAGGTCATATGATTTAAGTAGCTGATGTCCAGGCAAGAATAAGCTCAATCTTCCAGAAAGAGATGGCTTTTTAAAAGGTTAGCTAATTGGGACTTCGCTGGTGGTCCAGTAAAGAATCTGCATTCCAATGCATGGGACACGGGTTCGATCCCTTGCTGGGGAACTAAGATCCCACATGCTGCAGGGCAACTAAGCCTTTGCACCACAACTACTGAGCCCGTGCACCTCAACTAGAGAGCCCACATGCTCTGGAACCCATGTGCCACAACTAGAGAGAGAAAAACCCGCACGCCACAATTAGAGAGAAGCCCGTGTGCCACAACGAAGACCCCCACGTGCCACAACTAAGACCTGACACAGCCAAAAAAATAAACAAAATAAATATTAAAACAGAAAAAAAAAAAAAGATTAGCTAATTAACTCAAATGAATCTAACCAGCAGAATGTACTTAAGAGAGATTTTTATTGGAAGGCATTCCTGAAGTCCCTTGGACTTTCTGGGTCTTTAGATCCCTCCAGCCCCAAGACAGAAGAGATGGTGTCAGCAACCAGACGCCGCATTTCTGAAAGGTTGCCCACATCAGGCACATCTGCAGGGATTTCTCAGTGTACCTTCTTTAGAGGGTCAATGCTCAGAAGATCACAATCGCTCAGTGTATACACTTTTGGTCTGGTAGAAAGAAATCATTAAAAAACAAATACAATTAAGGCAAGAGAGCAAGGAGGGAAAAGATTGAGAGAAGAGTGACAGATGAGAAAGGATGCCAATATTGGGAGAATCACATAGGAGATAAAAAGCCCAAATAGATGGCACTGGGCACTCACACAAAAAACCTACTGAGAACATCAGAAATGCACCCATCCCATCATTAAAATGCTTTTCCCCTAAAAAAGCTGAGTGTCCTATAAGATATTAGCTAAAAAAAAGAAACAAAAACAAAAAGACATAAAAGATTGAGTGGATCAGAAAACCCCAGAGTACTTTTCTTCCTGAAATTATGAAAGCCTGCTGAATGGCTGGAAATGTCTCTGCTCTACCCTCACTTCTCATGATATTAGTTTCCATCCCCAATTTGATCTGATTTCCAGGGCGGCCATTTCTCTTATAGCCACACATGCTGAGACCAAAGGATGGAGAGGCTATTATATTAAAGACTAATGTTATAGAGAGAAGAGTTGGAAAGGGCTCAAACTTCATTATATATATAAAAAAGTTTTCAAGGCATAAAAACCATTTTCAGGGGAAGCCAAAACCAAAAATAGTAGCAACTTTAAACTTCATTTCAGGAGCATGAGGGATGTTATACCGCTCCATGTGGTTGCCTAGGGAACAGGATTCATTTATTCTTTGCTATTCAATAATATCTTGGAAATTGCCACCCTATATTATACCTATGATTGTTAAATCTACTCTAAATGGAAAGGCCCCTCAAAAAGTGCACTTTAAGGTACAGTACAGGAATCTTTGTCAGGAAAATGTCATATAAAGCCAAAGTTCCTTTAATATCTCTTGCTGTTCCAATACATTAACATTCTTCTACTGGGATAGGAGACTTTCTTATCCACAATATCTTATTCTTCATTTTGATTACTGAATGTGGAGTCTTCTTATACATAAGTGAATTTGCCTCAATTAAACACACTTATCTGAGAATGCCAAAAAATATAAATAGGAATATTCTGGTTTGAACTAAAGCATGCAAAATTATTCTGACTTTCCCCTAAACATTAATGAAAGAATACCCTTGATAACAATGTGTAAGAAGCAAAAAGAATGATATTTGGTTTTCTGTACATGACAAATGTTCTTCAGCTTTTGTCTGTTATAGGCCCAACCATGAGGGAGGAAAGTCTGAGTAACTGCCATGGGGAAGCTTACTGAAAGTGCCATCCATGACATTAGCACATGTTTGTTTTATGTAAAAACTATACTGCTGGCCAAATCCCTGTCCCTCTACTTCCTGTAACTCTCTGAGCCCTAAGTAATTATTTCACTGAGTGTGCTGGGTTTTTCATTTCTGGTTCCCTGTGTTGTTAAATGAACAAAGGGCATTCTGAGAGCAGACTCTCCAGTGGGTAGAATATTCCTTCTGTTTATGTCCCTTGCTCATGCTTTTTTTTTTTTTAATTAATTTATTTATTTTTGGCTGCGTTGGGTCATCGTTGCTGCCTGTGGGCTTTCTCTAGTTGCAGCGAGCGGGGGCTACTCTTCGTTGCAGTGCATGGGCTTCTCACTGCAGTGGCTTCTCTTGTTGTGGAGCATGGGCTCTAGGCGCACAGGCTTCGGTAGGTGCAGCACACAGGCTCGGTAGTTGTGGCTCACGGGCTCTAGACCTCAGGCTCAGTAGTTGTGGTGCACTGGCTTAGTTGCTCCGCGGCATGTGGGATCTTCCTGGACCAGGGCTTGAAACTGTGTCCCCTGCACTGGCAGGCGGATTCTTAACCACTGCGCCACCAGGGAAGCCCTTGGTCATGCTTTTGGCTTCACACATTATCACTTTTTACAGGAAAACCAGACGAGGTTAAAGTTTAACTCTTTACTTTCCTCTTTGAAACAGCTTGTGTTAAAACCTAGATTAGGGAAGAAACTGAGACCAATGGCTAAAGAGGGGGGACTTTGTGATTTGGTAAGTTAAATTTTCTATGAAATTTTAAGATCTTGGCTGTCCTGTACCTAAAACAGAGACTTTGTACCTCAAACACATATCTTCCAGTACAACCATCTCTGAAATGATAGCCATCAGCTGAACAGCAAAATCTCAATTAACCAGAATCTAACCACAGGAGAAAAATTCCTACTTGTCATAAAGCACTGTCTTGGGCAATATGGGGCTTAAAAATATGCCAAAATAACTTTTTCTGCAGATCAATTTTAAGGGAGTTGAATGATAAAAGAACAAATTCATATAAGAAATCTTGTTTTTAAAAAGTGAAAACAGTCCAGTGGTTAAGACTTCACCTTCTAATGCAGGGGGTGTGGGTTCGATCCCTGGTTGGGGAGCTAAGATCCCACATGCCTCACGGCCAAAAACCCAAAACATAAAACAGAAGCAATATTGTAATAAATTTAATAAAGACTTTTAAAAAATGGTCCACATCAAATAAATCTTAAAAAAAAAATGAAAACAATTTCCAGGGAAGGTCCTAAGATAAGTACATACCCAGTTCTATCTTCTACAGCTAATTTCTGTACCACAAGAGTGAAGTTCAGAGTGACTTTACAGGATTGTCAAATACATCACTTTGCTCACTCTATTTTTTTTATTAATTAGGGCCTATTAATGACTGTCTCAGGCTTCTATGGAACACTGGATATGGATGTTTGAACATGTAAATGCTTAAGTGGATTAACAAACTTAACACAATTTTATCAGTTTTAAGTTATAAATTGTTTTATTTGAGAATATGCAATTCTGCAACAGAAAATAAGAAATCAAATGGGATAGGTGAAACTTGTAAGATATGCTAAGTATAGATAAGTAACTTACGAGACATCAGGCATAAATAAAATACATAGATGTGCTGAACACAGAAAGAGATAGAAATGCTGAGTAAACACTAAAATTGTCACTAAACATTAAATATACATGAGTATTCAAACTGTCACTAAACATTACACATACATGATGTATGAGTCACTCAATATTTATGAAGTCTTAAACTGGTCACCCATTGGTTACACCCGTTCTAGCTCCGCAGAGAGTCTGCCAGATAAAATCCATAGCTGCTCACAGACTAGTTGGTGAGCTTACAATTGTGGCCAGACACACTTGTCCCTGTATCTTTCTAATTGAGCTTTCTTGCTCCAAACCTCAAGTCTGTTCCTTGTAACCACACCATCAGCAGGGAAGGCTGATGAGAGAGGAAGGGTTGCAGGGGGAGAAGGGGGGCGGATGGAGACTGGCCAACTGACCAAGACTCATGCAGTGTGGTCCTTCTACCTCACTTGCACCCAAACCTAAGTACATAAACCTACTCCATCTCTTTCCTCTTACTTCTCACTGTGTGTGTTTAATTGATTCAATAAACTATGTGATTAAAGCATCTTAATTTGTGATGCATAACCCATGGGATAGTCTACCTGGTAGTATATTTGGAGGCTACATTGCATCAAGGTAATTCCCCACACAACAAAAATCATCAGTGTTTCTTAAGCCTTCATACTGTCTGCTAATTGTCTGCCACCAAGGGCCAATAGAAGGAAAATGAATGGAAGGTGGCAACCAATTATTAATTGGCTAAAGTAGTTAATCCTGCTTAGTCCTACAGCTTGGTTACACATGGTCTTTGTTCTGAGTTTATATTACATACATATAAAGAGTTATGTTTTCTCCTGATGAAATTATTCCTAGGTCAAATCATTAAATTACAGATATTGGTATTTCATGATGTTCCAAAATGAGTATAGTGGCCTATAAAGGGGGTTATGAGCTCAAGATGCTCACCCAGCTGAAGTTTCACTACCATCATTTTAGAAAGATGCTCACTAACAGTGTGAAACTAACTCATTTCACTGCACCTGTACTTATTTGTTACATATTTCACATGGGCCAGGCACTATGTTGTGTGCTGCAGTGGAGAAAAGGTGAATATGATAGAGTCACTATCTCAGAAATTTCATAGTGTATCATAGAGAAACATAGTGTATCACCAAGATACACTAAGTATCCAGGTAATTATGATACAAGGAACTAGCTGCATTCTATAAAAGACATGCAAACAAACCTTTAGGGAAACTCAAAGAGGTAAGCAATCACATTCACTGTAAGAATACCCATAAAGTAAAATGGCACAAATTCTCTTGAGGGTAATTTAGCAAAGTGTATGAAAAGCCTTTACACTGCACAGTTTATAGTAGTTAAAAACTGGAAATAATCTACATGCCTAACATTTTGGGAGTGGTTAAATAAACTCTGATACACGTATTAATCAGAATATATGCAGCTCTTAAAATTTACATTGTAAATATGTATTTCATTATAGGTTATAGAAAAAGTATAAAATACACACGGTAAAAAAAAAAATGTTCCCTTCAAAAGGACAATGAAATGTCTTCCTCTCACCCCAGAATCCCCAGTACTTTAACCCAAAAACAAGACTATTTTACACACACAGAGGGCTTCCCTGGTGGCACAGTGGTTAAGAATCCACCTGCCAATGCAGGGAACAGGGGTTCGAGCCCTGGTCCGGGAAGATCCCACATGCCGTGGAGCAACTAAGCCAGTGCACCACATCTACTGAGCCTGCACTCTACAGCCCGCAAGCCACAAGTATTGAAGCCCACGAGCCACAACTATTGAAGCCCGCAAGCCGCAACTACTGAAGCCCGCGCGCCTAGAGCCCGTACTCCGCAGCAAGAGAAGCCACTGCAATGAGAAGCTCGCGCACCACAACGAAGAGTAGCCCCAGCTCGCCGCAACTAGAGAACGCCCGTAGGCAGCAACGAAGACCCAACACAGCCAAAAATAATAAATAAATAAAATAAATAAATTTATTAAAAAATAAAAAAATAAAGTACACACACATACATTTGTATGTAAAACTCTTCACTTTTATTCAAATAGTGGGTGACATACTATACCCACTGTTTGGTTCTTTGTTTTGGGCCTTTAACATTTATCTTGGATATCTTTATGTATTAGCAAAATATAGTTCTATAGCATGTTTGTAAATAGTAACAGAGAATGCAATTGTATGGATAAATATATAATTATATATTTATATATTATATATGTATTATATTATATATTATGATATATTTATATAAAAATATATATTAATATATAAGTTTAATATATAAATGTATACATTAATATATATTATATATAAATATTTGTTGTATTTATAAATATATAATATATAAATATATGTTTTATATTAATATATTAATACATACATTGATGTATAATATATATTTATATATTAGTATATATTTATATAATATATATATTTAAATATATATAAATCCAACAAAATATTTATAAGATCTATATGAGGAAAATCACAAAACTCTGATGAATAAAATCCAGTAGGAACTAAATAAATGGAGAGATATTCCACGTTCACGGTTTGGAAGACTCAATATTTTCAAGATGTCAGTTCTTCCCTATTTGATCTATAGATTCAATGTAATCCTAAGCAAAATCCCAGCAACTTCTTTTGTCAACAAATTGATCTGGAAGTTTATATGGAGAGGAAAAAACCAAGAATCACCAATGCAGGCTTCCCTGGTGGCGCAGTGGTTGAGAATCTGCCTGCTAATGCAGGGGACACGGGTTCGAGCCCTGGTCTGGGAGGATCCCACGTGCCGCGGAGCGGCTGGGCCCGTGAGCCACAATTGCTGAGCCTGCGCGTCTGGAGCCTGTGCCCCGCGACGGGAGGGGCCGCGATAGAGAAAGGCCCGCGCACCGCGATGAAGAGCGGTCCCCGCACCGCGATGAAGAGTGGCCCCCGCTTGCCGCAACTGGGGAGGGCCCTCGCACGAACCGAAGACCCAACACAGCCAAAAATAAATAAATAAATAAATAAATAAATAAATAAATAAATAAGAAAATCCTTTAAAAAAAAAAAAAAAAAAAAAAAAAAAAAAAAAAAAAAAAAAAAAAAAAAAAGAATCACCAATGCAATATTGATTGAGAAGAACAAAGTTGGAAGACTAACACTAACTGACTTTAAGACTTACTATAAAGCTATGGTAATCAAGACATTGTGGTACTGACAAAAGTATAGACAAATAGATAAATGGAACAGAATAGGTAGCCCAGAAATAGACCCTCATAAATATAGTCAACTGATCTTTAACAAAGGAGCAAAGGACAGCACTGGAAGAAAAACAGTCTTTCAACAAATGGTGCTAGAACAACTGGACATCCCCTACAAAAAAAAAAAAAAAATGAATCTAGACCCAGACTTTACACCCTTTACAAAAATTAACTCAAAATGGATAACAGACCTAAATGTAAAATACAAAACTATAAAACTCCTAGAAGATAACATAGGAGAACATCTAGATGACCTTGGATTTAACAATGATTTCTTAGATACCACACCAGCGACATGATCCATGAAAGAAATAATTGATAAACTGGACTTCATTAAAACTAAAAACTTGTGGGCTTCCCTGGTGGCGCAGTGGTTGAGAATCTGCCTGCCAACACAGGGGACAAGGGTTCGAGCCCTGGTCTGGGAAGATCCCACATGCCGTGGAGCAACTAGGCCTGTGAGCCACAATTACTGAGCCTGCGCGTCTGGAGCCTGTGCTCTGCAACAAGAGAGGCCGCGATAGTGAGGCCCGTGCACTGCGATGAAGAGTGGCCCCCGCTTGCCGCAACTGGAGAAAGCCCTCGCACAGAAATGAAGACCCAACACAGCCAAATATAAATAAATAAATAAATAAATTTAAAAAATGTCCCCATTCCTCTACCTTTAAAAAAAAAAAATACTATCAACAACAACAACGATATAGGTCTCCATGTGTACATGCAAAACATCCATTAAAAAAACCCAAAAAACTAAAAACTTCGGCTCTGTGAAAGAAAATGTCAAGAGAAAAAGATAAGTGACAGACTGGGAAAAATATTTGCAAAGGATACATCCTAAAATAGAGAAAAAACTCTTTGAATTCGGCAATAAGAAAACAAACAACCAGATTAAAAATGAGACAAAGACCTTAACACACACCTCACCAAAGAAGACACACATATGGCAATCGAGTATATGAAAAAATGTTCCACATCATATGTCAGTCATCAGGCAAATGCAACTTAAAACAGCAATGAGATACCACTATGCACCTATTAGAATGACCAAAATTTGTAACACTGACATTAAATGCTGGCAAGGATGTGGAACAACAGGAACTCTCATTCACTGCTAGTAGGAATACATAATGGTCTGGTACAGCTGCTTTAGAAGACAGTTTTGCAGTTTCATACAATATTAAACATACTCTTTTTACAAGATCCAAAGGAGCTGAAAACATTTCCACACAAAAAACAGCAAATGGATATTTATAGCAGCTGCATTTATCATTGCCAAAACTTGGAAGCAATCAAGATGTCCTTCAGTAGGTGAATAGATAAACTGTGATACATCCAGATAATGGAATATTATTCAACACTAAAAAAAAAAAGAATAAAAAGAGCTATCGAGCCATGAAAAGACATGAAAGAAACTTAAATGCATATTTCTAAGTGAAAGAAGTCAATCTGAAAATGCTACATACTGTATGATTCCAACTGTATGACATTCTGGAAAAGGCAAAACTATGGAGACAGTAAAAAGGTCAGTGGTTGCCAGCAGTTTGGGGCAACGGGGCAACGGGAGAGATGAAGAGGTAGAAACAGAGGATTTTTAGGGTAGTGGAAATACTCTGCATGATAGCATAATAATGATACATGTCATCACACATTTGTCCAAATCCATAGAATGTACAACACCAAGACTGAATCATAACGTAAACTATGTACCACTCTAGTGGGGAACGTTGATAATGGGAGCTCTGCGTGTGGGGGGGGGGGCAGGGAGTATACTGGAAATCTCTGTACCTTCTGCTCAGTTTTACTGTGAACATAAAACTGCTCTAAAAAAAATAGTCAATAACAAAAGAGCAGATTATAAAATAGCATATACAGTATGATCCCATTTTAATTTTGTTAAAATATATTTACTATACGGAGAATAATCTGAAAGGAGTGCCTGTATGTATTATTAGTAGTTATCTTAGAGGTAGAATTAAAGGTGATTTTAATTTTCATCTTTTTACTTTCTGTGTTCTCTATTATCTCAATTTTCTACAATGAACATATGCCATTTATATAATTAAAAACCACTGAAATAAATGTTTTTAAGAACAGCTTTGTGGATGAGACAGCATTTGAAACAGGCCTTGAAAGATGAGTGAAATTTTGACTTGTTCAGATACAGAGAAAATATTAGTGACAAAAGGAACTGTGACTGAAGTTATATGGGGTGAGGAAGTTTTGGCAAGTTGGAAATAAAACTGTCTAGTTAGGTTAGAGCATAGAATATCTGTAGAAAAGGGTGGAAAATAAAGAAGTTGGAAACTGAATTGAGACCTTGCACATCAGATGAGGTGTTTACACTTAACACAGTAAGTAGCACAGTAGAGGAACAATAAAGACAGAGGTGGGCAACAGCACCTCTTTCATTTAGTCAGAAATTTTAGTTATTCAGAATATTCTTGAGCACTTAGTTCAGCCAACAGTTGGTGCTATACCTGATGTGTCTCCAAAAAGGAGTCAATATTATCTAACAGAGGGTTTCAGAGAGAGAAAGATCAACCTAGAGGACAATCAATGTCATAAGGCAAATGTAGTGGCAAGTATTAAAGAGTTATTACTATATAAAATACCTTCGAAGACATCAATACTCACCACCCAAATGATTCCACAATGGTATACTCAATAAGCCTGTGGGGCTTACACCCAAGACATGGACATGGGAAAAAAATGACTGAATTACAAGATTTCTACCAATGCCACGAAGCAGGTGAACTATTTGAAATGCACACCAACTATATTTATTACTGTCACTGCAGAAAGATTGATCCCAGGGACACTGAAGGGATGTCTGGACATCAGATTCACACTGCTGCTGTTCTAAGCACTTCCAAAATCCAATCCAGGATACTGAGTCTCTAACGTTTTCTAGAGTAAATGGTTGACCTATCGGAAATACCCCACTATCACTAAGAAATCAGAAGAACAATGAAATACACCAAATGGTCTACACCATAATATTCCATTCCAAGTATTTGAATATTGGCCTAAAACAATTCAAATCAATTCAACCCAGTAACTATTAACTAAACAGCTGCCATCTGGGGATCAACAGCCCAGGCACTGTGTGCTAGGTTCTTTATAGACCTTTTGTCTTTAATCCTAACAATCTCACACAAAAGGTATTATCATCCCCATTTTACAGAAAAATAAAGCATGGCTCAGAGGGCTTAATTTGCCTGTGCTTTTCACACAACTAGCAGGAGGGAAAGGCAGCATTAGAGCCCTTTTGGCTGAGAGCCAGTGACCCCTCCACTGGGCAACCTGGCCCCATACTCCCACCTGCCCCCAAAACAGCATTCGGAAAATGTCATCAACGTTTGTCTTCCTCTGCCAATACCATGAGCAGGGCAACTGTGAGAAACCCTCAGGACTCATTTCAGACAGATAACTGGATCTCTCTAGCCCATCAGAATAATAATGCCATAGCAAACAGCAAAACCAATCTAAGTTTCTAAGGAAAGAGCTGTGCCAAGTATTTCTGTAGCCAGCCTCTTCCTTTGCCTCAATTGCTAACAAAATTAAAAACTGGGCAGAATAATAAACATGTCTTTCGTTGGTTTGGGGATCAGATAAACAGATTCCTTTTGTAAAACCAGGATCAAGAAGTTTAAGTCTCCAAATATGCCTATATATCTTAAATATCAGACATTGCCTTGAAAAATCTCAAAAATGAAATTTCAACTGAAAGTATCTATAAATAGCACAGGATTGAGAAAAATGTTACTGGAATGAGAAAATGAGCGAGAGGCCCTTTTGCTATCTTGATAGAACAAAATTTTCTAGGGAATAGAGGCAGTGTTCTAAGAATAGAAAGAACATTTTCTCCCTGAATACCCCATGACTCCCTAACATCACTACACTGTCATCTTACATACTCAGGCAGCTTTCTTTTTTCTCCCCCAAAGAAGAGGTAGGGACATATCTGGTGGCAACATCTCAACATCTCTAAATATTAGACGATGTACAGAATAAGAAAAAGAACATTACTGGGAAAATGTTTTCCATAATCTTGCCAAAGAGCCGTAGAGGCAACCAAGGAAAAGCTAGTAATCTATTAACAAATGCTCTCACTGACCTCCATTACCATTCCTGCAGAACAGAGGGCAGCCGCATAGCAGGAAGGAAACAAAGGAAAAGGGTCTCCATGGCCTACTCTCCCACCCACCGAACACTTACCAAGTCCCCACTATCGACTAGGCAACAAGAATACAAAAATAAATGGCATATTAGATTGGATTTCTCTGTTAAACACTCCCCATAGCACATCGCACTTCTCTGTAGCACTCATTACAGATTCACATTTCTGCCTTTTTAGATATGTGTTAAATCTTAAGACACTTGTTTGTAGAAATGTAAAGTGGTGCAGCCACTATGAAAAACTGTATGGCAGTTTCTCAAAAAAATTAAAAATAGAATTACCATAGGATCCACCAATCCATTTCTGGGTATATATCCAAAAGAATTAGAGGCAGGGTTTTGAAAAGATATTTGCACACCCTTTGTGAGCATTACTCGTAATAGGCAAGAGGTGGAAGGAACCCAATTGTCCACTGACAGAGAAATGGATAAACAAAGTTGTGGTATATACATACATGGGAATATTATTCAGCTTTAAAAAGAAGGGATATCCTGTCATATGCTACAACATGGATGAATCTTGAGGACATTATGCTAAGTGAAATAAGTCACAAAAAGACAAATAGTGTATGATTCTATTTATATGAGGCACCTAGCATAGTCAAACTCATTGAAACAGAAAGTAGAATGGTGGTTTCCAAGGGCTGGGGGAAGAGGGGAATTGGTGTTTAATGAGTACAGAGTTTCAATTTTGCAGGATGAAAATGTTCTAGAGATTCCCCACAATGTGAACATACATAGCATTGCTGAACCACACTTAAAAATAGTTAAGATAGTAAATTTTCTGTTATGTGTATTTTACCACAATTTAAAATTTTTTCAATTAAAAAGAGACTTGTTTGCCCCTACATCTTTATTATTTAAGCACAGGTCCTTGCATATAGAAGATGCTTAATAAATATTTATTAGACGGATAGATGGATGGAGGAATGGATAAATGGATGGATGGACTGGACAGATGGGAATGTGAACAGAAGTGTAACATATAAACCAATAATTACTATACCATGTGAACATTGAGAAATGGGCCCTGTGAATGTGAAGAAGTGGAGAGTTCTTGTTACGGTTGGTTTGACATAATATCTTTCATATAGAATTACTTTGTTTTACCAACCAACACCACAAAAACGTTTTTATATAGATTCAGTTCTACCTAGTTGAATAATTCCTATTTTTTCTCTTATTTCTCTTCACTGCAGTATAATCTGTCCTCTGACCTACATGACATTAAAACAGAAAAATCCATTTTCTGTCACCTTTGCTTTTTCCAGCACCTCTCTTAATCCGAAAGGGTAATGTGAAATAAAGCTTACACTCAACACTGCAGAAAACGAAAGCGGGTGATAAGTTGCTTGCCCATAGGTTATTAATCAGCTGTCCTCCAGGGCGTAGTGTTATGAAGCTGTGTCGTGTAATAAACAGCAGGCAAAAAGAATAATCTCCATTTTCTGACTCTGAAGTGCAGGCATGTGCTATAAAACTAAATTGACATCTGTTAGCAGGCTTGTCACATGAACGGTTTTTTCCCGCAGAATCTGGAATAAATTAGATCTTAAAATAAAACTTGGAACAGAGAGGCTGCTTTACATAATTCCTTCTAATGGTGTGCTGTGAACCCATCGCACTGATTTTAAAGAGAAGTTAAGAGAAATGTTTCATTATCATTTTAATTGCAAAACTGTTGAATGCCACTCCATGCTAGGAAATTTGTGTTTTTTAAAAGGTCCTTATATTTTTAACTAAAAAGTGGCAAATGACATCTTCCTTTTCTAATATTTTCATGGCTGAAAAATAAATCAGGTTTTACCTCCAAGTGAAACTGCGACCACCATTCCCCACGCACTCGAAGCCTGCTCTGTGGGTGGTTTATTACGCATGGGCACCCCAGAGGCTGGCATGGCTGAGCTCCCGAGGCAGAAACAGCCGGCCTAGGCGTGACCTCACAGATTTGTTCAGGAATCTCTCCCTCAGAGGATTCGCTAATATGATAGCAAGTTCTTGGGGCTCTTAATGTCAAAAGGCATTAAGCATTTTTTAACACACATAAAGGAACTTGCAGAGCTGCCTGACCCAGTGAATCTGAGCTGTGTAGCACTGAACACAGCATCCCTCTATCGACCCACTGTCTCCTTTAGGAAAGAAAGTCACAAAAAAGGAAACCTTTAGAGGCACCTGGAGCTTAGAGCCCCCCTCTGCTCCCTCAGGATTCACTTGGCTCTCATTCCCCAAAGTTTGTCAAAAAGCAAGATTCTCAGACAAATACACCCAGCCCTGGTACACAGCGACGAAGAAAAACAAATGCCAGCTTCCTGGAGCCTAATTTCCTCCATATGTGAAATCTTCCTCTTTGGTAATAATACTGGACCCCCTTGAAAATCTCAAAGGAGTGAGAGTCAGTCACAGTGCTCTATAAAATAAAGTTCCAATTCTGGTTCCATGAATACTCTTCATTCATCACTGTCACCAACATGAGTTTATTTGCCTGGACAACCTTCTCAAATGGCAGGGATCCATATCGCTCACCTTTTAATAAGGAACACTGAGGCACAGAGGACACAGAGACTTGGTGAGCAGCCAGGGAGTGAGGCTGCAGAAGCTGACAGCCAGGCTCGGGACTCCATTCCTGTTTACAGGGTTTTATGCACAGCAGGGGAGCAGGGATTTGCAAACGGAAGGCTGAGCCACTAAAGTCCTCTCTACACAGGGAGGCTCCTCAAAGGGTGATGTTCATATCACCTGGGGCAGAGTGGGGTGGGGTTGGTTAAACATGCAGGTTCCTGAGCTCCATGTCAGACTAGCTAAATCAGAATCTCTGAGGTTGGTCCTGGGCTTGACATTTGAATCAATCTCCCTAGAAGATTGGATGCTTTGACGGTGGCGTGTTGCTGTTATTTTTGGTTTGTTTTCTGGTGTTCTGAATTCTAACACTGAAATCTGAGAAGCCCTTGGTTGTACAGGTGGGAGTGGGTCTCTGGATTCCAGAGCACTGTTCACACACAACCTTTCCAGTCATGGCTTTTGGCCAAGGAAAACCAAGGTGAGGACACATCTAAGGAAACAAAAACTGTAGCTCAATGCAGAGGCACTGAACGGTTTGAAAATTATTAAGAGGAACCAAGACTTTTTGTTTCACAGCAAATCTCACCATTACTGATGAGTGAATAGGGTAAAAAAAAGCCAAAACTCATTTCCTAAATGTTGAGTGCACAAGTGCTTGACTCATGTTCTCAAGATGGCTTGTCCTTAGGGTCCACTGCTGATTGATGGAGACAGAAAGATGTCTCTGCATTTCAAATTGCAATTCAGTACCGTGAATGACTCATGACTCTTAAATTGCCACTGGCTTATTTCACAGAGACACAGCACCATCATGATTAAATAGCAATTCTGCAAGATGAAGTTGCCTTCAAATACACAGAAAGATACATACCTCTCTTTGAAAAAGGAATATAAACAAGTCTAAATAGAAGATTCCACTGGGCCCTAAAAGAATCACCTGGACTTCTACCTTTATCACAACATATCTTGTTTCCATGCAGTTTTCTACCCAAATGTTCTTCTGAAATATCAGTGACTAAGGCCTCTGGATGCTCATGCTGCTGCTGATTAATTCCACGGCAGGTTGTAGGAAAAGGTGAAGTATTCAAACTCTGATACCCTGCACGTTTTATTTGGAAAGGTACCAGGGAGAAAGTCAGGTGGACAAGCACATATTTCCTGAGCTCCTCACTGGGTAGTCAGGACGTGACTCCACACAATAAAGAGTCTCTGGTCTTGAGGCACACACAGTTTAGCTGGAAGCGCACATCTGAGAAGCAGAGGTCCAGCTACAGGGTAAAGCCATTAGTCATCCAGGACTCAGGCATGTCTGGGCCTTGCACTGGTGTGGCAGATGACTAGGGGACATTTTTATAAAGGAGTTTTCCTCCTGAGAAAAAAAAATGTCCCAGAAAAACAGCAAATCTAGTACACAAAGCTGGTGCAACAGGCTGGCACATGAATAGAAAAATGACCCGAAGCACAGCACAGCATCTGTGCCTCACTCCACCTTTGGTAAGGACTCAGGCTAGAGGGGGAGGACATCAGGAGAGCACAAAGTGGCCCAGTGCTGGGCCTCTGGGGTGACACCACTTAAGTGCAGGTCTCAGCATTGCCAATTACTATTAATATCCTCTGCTCCTATGCTTCTCAGACTGTGGTACAGACCTTGCTAGTCACTGTATGGTCCCCAACCAGCAGCATCAGCATTGCCTGGGAGCTTGCTAGAAATGCAGAGTCTCGGGCCCCACAGTGAACCTCCTAAATAAACAGCTACATTTTCATTAGATTCCCCAGGTGGTTCACATACACAGCAAATATGAGAAATATTGGTATAGAATATGATTTAGGGCAAGATAAATAAGGATTTCAAAATCTTTCACGTAAGGTATTTTTAATGTATATTGGAAACCAGCCAGGACAGTTGACTCATGAGTCCATGGATATTATTTCTGCAAATAATTCTAAGGAAGAAAGGTGAATCAATTTAAAGAAAAGTATGAAGGCAAGATGCACATCCTCCCCATTGTACCAAACACAAAGTGAAAAAGAGAATGATGAGGGAGGGGACAAAAAGATCAAAGCAGGGCTCAAAAACAAGATGAACATCTCCATGGACCAGAACATAGAGCAGTGAGCAAGACTGAAGCCAGGACATGCTGGGTTCCCAACATAAAGCAGGTATAGCAGTGGTCCTGGGGGTGCATCTCCTGCAGAAAACAGGAACTAAAAGTGCTCCCATGAGAGAGCAGCTGAGCCACATTCATTGATTAAAGCCAAGGTCTGGAAATGGAGTACCCTGGATCCAGAAAGGAGCTCAAAATAAACTGCTGACAACCACTGATGGGGTTATGGCTTAAAACCAGTCATTGGCCTAGGGAGGTGAGAGAAGAGAGACTCACCCCTGCAAAGAGCAAATGAGCCAGACCCCAGATGGTTCAGTAACTGAATATTCCCAGTATCACTGGAAGAAGCAGGAGTCCCCAAATGCTCACAGAAGACCAGGCCTGAAGGCTATTATAAAATCACTAGGCAGAGAAGGGTGGAACCAAAAAGGAAAGAAAAAAGCAAAACCAAACCAAAAACCTTCCACTGAAAATGAACTAACAAATGAAACTTGAAAATACACACAGAAATCAAATGATGAGAAACAGCCAACCAAAGCAATAACTGGAACATTACTTCATTCTGAGATTAATTTTGTTGAACAGTCTGACAAAAGTTTAAAACAAGTATGTTTAGGGCACTCAGGGCAATCAGTGAGAATAATATTTACTTTCACAAAGACGGAAGTAGTGCCAATACACTTTGAAATAAAAACATGCAGAACTAAAAAAGAACGGACGGACAGGCAAAACACCAATTAAAAATCTCGGAAGTGAAAAACACAATAATTGTAATTCTTAAAAATATCAACAAAGGGTATGAACTCTAGACTGGACACAGTTAAAAAGAAAATTAAAGAATTGGAAGCCAGCACAGAAGAATTCACCCAAAAGTAGGCCAGTGACTGAGATTTTAAAATACGAAAAAGCAATTGAGAGACAAGGAGGAACCTCTCAAGACTGAGAGGTTCCAAAAGACATCTAAAGGGAACACCAGAAGTAGAGAATAAAGGAAATTGGAGGAGAAGCATTGAAAATATTTTAATTTTTAAAATATTCACAAGGTGTAAAATTAAAAGATATAGAAAGTAGAGTCCCTTCCTCATCCATTCAGTTCTTCTCCCTGGAGTCAACTAGTATCACCAGTTTCTTGTATATATTTTCAGAGAGATTCTATATGTATAAAAACAAGTATGTGAATTATAAAAATCAACATACATTATTCTGCAATTTGCCTTTATTGAGATATAATTTATATACAACAAAATTCATATATTTTAAGTATATAGGTTGATGACTTTTGACATACGTATACACCCATGTAACCACCAACACCCCAGAACATTCCCTTGTGACCGTTTCAGTAAATCTCCTCCATTCCACCACCACATGCTTCAGGCAACCACTGGTCTGATTTCTATCACTGTAGGATAGTTTTTCTTCTTCACTAAAGAGAATCATACAACATGTAATCTTTTGTGTCTGACTTCCCTCATTCAATATGAAGTCTGTGAGATTTGTTCATGTTGATGTATCACTATACTTGTTCCTTTTTACTGCTGAGTGCTATTCCATCATAGATGGATGGAATTGTATATGGTATATTGTATATGGTATATTCAAACCATAACTTCCTTAACCATTCATCTGTTGATGGACAATGGGGTTGTTTCCAGTTGGGGTGATAATGAATAAAGCTGTTATGAACATTCAAGTACAAGTCTTTGTGTGGACATATGTTTTCAACATTCTTGGGTAAATACCTAGGAGTGGGTTTGCAGGGTCAATTGGTAAATGTAAGAACGTAGTAAGAAACTGCCAAACTCGTTTCCAAAGAAGTTGCCTTCCCACCAGAAATGTTTGATGGTTCCAGTTACTTCACATCCTCATCATCACTTAGTATCATCAACCTTTTTAATTTTAGCCATCTTGGTGTTTGTGAAGTGGTATTGCATTGTGGCTTTAATTTTCATTTCCCTGTTGATTAACAAAATTGAGTATCTTTTCATGTGTGCTTTGCCATCTGTAATATCTTCTTTGGTTAAATGTTTGTTCAAATCTTTTGCCTATTTTTTGTTGAGTTTTTTGTCTCATTTTTGGTTGTACATTTCTTTACGTATTCTGAATACAAGTCAAATAATTTGCTTTAACACTTTCACAATGGTAAACATGTAGATTATTTCCTATCCTTTGCTATTACAAACAATGAGGCAAAAAATAATAATAATAACCTTGTTCATATATCAGTTCACATATATGGGAGTACGATTGTATGGCAAATTCATAGAAGTAGAATTGATGGATCAAAAGTTATTTGCATCTGCAATGTAACAGATATTGCCAAACAGCCTGGCATAAAGACTGTACCAATTTATATTCATGCCACTCTTTATCTGTGATAATCTGATTCCTGAGAATATTGTATCTAAGGGTAGTTTCATTTCCATTTCTCATACTATGAGCAAGTTTAAATACCTTTTCATGAGGCATTTGTATTTCCTTTTTTGTGAACTACTTTTTTAGTCTTTATCAAATTTTCTATTAAGTTGCTAATCTTTTCCTTATTGATTTGTTAAAGCTCTTACATACCAGTGAAATTAGCTCTCTGCTTATGAAATGAGTTATAAATACTTTTTCAGCTTATTTGCCTTTTAATTTTGCTTTTGGTATTTTTAACATGAGGAAATTTTATATTTATATGTAATCAAATTAATCATTCCTTCTTTTATGACATCCTTACTCCAGGATTTTTAACACAATTTTTTAAATTTTTATTTTATTTATTTTTTATACAGCAGGTTTTTATTAGTTATCTATTTTATATATATTAGTGTATATATGTCAATCCCAATCTCCCAGTTCATCCCACCACCCCCACCATTCCCCCCTTGGTGTCCATACATTCGTTCTCTACATCTGTGTCTCTATTTCTGCCTTGCAAACTGGTTCATCTATACCATTTTTCTAGATTCCACATATATGTGTTAATATACGATATTTGTTTTTCTCTTTCTGACTTACTTCATTCTGTATGACAGTCTCTAGGTCCATCCACGTCTCTACAAATGACCCAATTTCATTCCTTTTTACGGCTAAGTAATATTCCATTGTATATACGCACCACATCTTCTTTATCCATTCATCTGTCGATGGGCATTTAGGTTGCTTCCATGACCTGGCTATTGTAAATAGTGCTGCAATGAACATTGGGGTGCATGTGTCTTTTTGAATTATGGTTTTCTCTGGGTATATGCCCAGGAGTGGGATTGCTGGGTCATATGGTAATTCTATTCTTAGTTTTTTAGGGAACCTCCATACTGTTCTTCATAGTGGCTGTATCAATTTACATTCCCACCAATAGTGCAAGAGGGTTCCCTTTTCTCCACACCCTCTCCAGCATTTGTTGTTTGTAGATTTTCTGATGATGCCCACTCTAACCGGTGTGAGGTGATACCTCATTGTGGTTTTGACTTGCATTTCTCTAATAATTAGTGATGTTGAGCAGCTTTTCATGTGCTTCTTGACCATCTGTATGTCTTCTTTGGAGAAATGTCTATTTAGGTCTTCTGCCCATTGTTTGATTGGGTTGTCTGATTTTTCTTAATATTGAGTTGCATGAGCTGTTTATATATTTTGGAGATTAATCCTTTGTCCGTTGATTTGTTTGCAAATATTTTCTCGCATTCTGAGGGTTGTCTTTTCACCTTGTTTATAGTTTCCTTTGCTGTGCAAAAGGTTTTACGTGTCATTAGGTCCCATTTGTTTATTTTTGTTTTTATTTCCATTACTCTAGGAGGTGGGTCAAAAAAGATCTTGCTGTGATTTATGTCATAGAGTATTCTTCCTATGTTTCCCTCTAAGAGTTTTATAGTGTCCGGTCTTACATTTAGGTCTTTAATCCATTTTGAGTTTATACTTGTGTATGGTGTTAGGGAGCATTCTAATTTCACTCTTTTACATGTAGCTGTCCAGTTTTCCCAGCACCACTTATTGAAGAGACTGTCTTTTCTCCATTGTATATCCGTGCCTCCTTTGTCACAGACTAGTTGACCATAAGTGCGTGGGTTTATCTCTGGGCTTTCTATCCTGTTCCACTGATCTATATTTCTGTTTTTGTGTCAGTACTATATTGTCCTGATTACTGCAGCTTTGAGTATAGTCTGAAGTCAGGGAGTCTGATTCCTCCAGCTCCATTTTTTTCCGTCAAGATTGCTTTGGCTATGCGGGGTCATTTGTGTCTCCATACAAATTTTAAGATTTTTTGTTCTAGTTCTATAAAAAATGCCATTGGTAATTTGATAGGGATTGCATTGAATCTGTAGATTGCTTTGGGCAGTATAGTCATTTTCACAATATTGATTCTTCCAATCCAAGAACATGGTATATCTCTCCATCTGTTTGTGTCATCTTTGAATTCTTCCATCAGTGTCTTATAGTTTTCTGAGTACAGGTCTTTTACCTCCTTAGGTAGGTTTATTCCCAGGTATTTTATTCTTTTTGTTGCAATGGTGAATGGGATTGTTTCCTTAATCTCTTTTTGATATTTTGTTGTTAGTGTATAGGAATGCAAGAGATTTCTGTGCATTAATTCTGTATCCTGCAACATTACCAAATTCATGGATTAGCTCCAATAGTTTTCTGGTAGTATCTTTAGGATTATCTATGTATAGTATCATGTCATCTGCAAACAGTGACAGTTTTACTTCTTCTTTTCCAATTTGTGTTCCTTTTATTTATTTTTCTTCTCTGATTGCCATGACTAGGACTTCCAAAAATATGTTGAATAATAGTGGCGAGAGTGGGCATCCTTGTCTTGTTCCTGATCTTAGAGGAAATGATTTCAGATTTTCACCAATGAGAATGATGTTTGCTGTGGGTTTGTCGTATATGGCCTTTATTATGTTGAGGTACATTCCCTCTATGCCTACTTTCTAGAGAGTTTTTATCATAAATGGGTGTTGAATTTTGTCAAAAGCTTTTTCTGCATCTATTGAGATGATCATATGGTTTTTATTCTTCAATTTGTTAATATGGTGTATCACATTGATTGATTTGCATATATTGAAGAATCCTTGCATCCCTGGGATAAATCCCACTTGATCGTGGTGTATGATCCTTTTAATGTGTTGTTGGGTTCTGTTTGCTAGTATTTTGTTGAGGATTTTTGCATCTATATTCATCAGTGATATTGGTCTGTAATTTTTTTTTTTTTGTAGTATCTTTGTCTGGTTTTGGTATCAGGGTGATGGTGGCCTCATAGAATGAGTTTGGGAGTGTTCCTTCCTCTGCAATTTTTTGGAAGAGTTTGAGAAGGATGGGTGTTAGCTCTTCTCTAAATGTTTGATAGAATTCACCTGTGAAGCCATCTGGTCCTGGACTTTTTTTGTTGGAAGATTTTTAATCACAGTTTCAATTTCATTACTTGTGATTGCTCTATTCATATTTTCTATTTCTTCCTGGTTCAGTCTCGGAAGCCTGTGCTTTTCTAAGAATTTGTCCATTTCTTCCAGGTTGTCCCTTTTATTGGCATAGAGTTGCTTATAGTAGTCTCTTAGGATGCTTTGTATTTCTGCGGAGTCCATTGTAACTTTTCCTTTTTCATTTCTAACTTTATTGATTTGAGTCCTCTCCCTCTTTTTCTTGATGAGTCTGGCTAAAGGTTTATCAATTTTGTTTATCTTCTCAAAGAACCAGCCTTTAGTTTTACTGATCTTTGCTATTGTTTTGTTTGTTTCTTTTTCATTTATTTATGCTCTGATCATTTTTTTAAAATTTATTTTATTTTATGTATTTATTTTTGGCTGCATTGGGTCTTTGTTGCTGCGCGCTAGCTTTCTCTAGTTGTGGTGAGTGGGGGTTACTCTTCATTGTGGTGCGTGGGCTTCCCATTGCAGTGGCTTCTCTTGTTGCAGAGCACGGGCTCTAGGCATGAGGGCTTCAGTAGTTGTAGCACACGGGCTCAGTAGTTGTGGCTCGTGGGCTCTAGAGCACAGGCTCAGTAGTTGTGGTGCACATGCTTAGTTGCTCCACGTCACGTGGGATCTTCCCAGACCAGGGCTTGAACCTGTGTCCCCTGCATTGGCAGGTGGATTCTTAACCACTGTGCCACCAGGGAAGGCCCTCTGCTCTATCTTTATGATTTCTCTCCTTCTACTAACTTTGGGCTTTGTTTGTTCTTCTTTCTCTAGTTCCTTTGGGTGTAAGGTTAGATTGTTTGAAATTTTTCTTGTTTCTTGAAGTAGGATTGTATTGCTATAAACTTCCCTCTTAGAACTGCTTTTGCTGCATCCCATAGGTTTTGGATTGTCATGCTTTTGTTGCCATTTGTCTCTGGGTATTTCTTCAATGATCTCTTGGTTATTTACTAACGTATTGTTTAGCCTGCATGTGTTTGCGTTTTTTTATGTTTTTTTCCCTATAATTTATTTCTAATCTCATAGCATTGTGGTCAGAAAAGATGCTTGATATGATTTCATTTTCTTAAATTTACCAAGTCTTGATCTGTGACCCAAGATGTGATCTATTCTGGAGAATGTTCTGTGTGCACTTGAGAAGAAAGTGTAATCTGCTGTTTTTGGATGGAATGTCCTATAAATATCAATTAAATTTATCTGGTTTATTGTGTCATTTAAAGCTTGCGTTTCCTTATTAATTTTCTGTTTGGATGATCTGTCCATTGGTGTAAGTGAGGTGTAAAAGTCCCCCACTATTATTGTGTTACTGTCGATTTCCTCTTTTATAGCTGTTAGCATTTGCCTTATGTATTGAGGTGCTCCTATGTTGGGTGAATATATATTTATAATTGTTATATCTTCTTCTTGGGTTGATCCCTTGATCATTATGTCGTGTCCTTCCTTGTCTCTTGTAACATTCTTTATTTTAAAGTCTATTTTATCTGATATGAGTATTTCCACTCCAGCTTTCTTTCGATTTCCATTTGCATGGAATATCTTTTTCCATCCCCTCACTTTCAGTCTTTATGTGTCCCTAGGTCTGAAGTGGGTCTCTTGTAGACAGCATATATATGGATCTTGTTTTTGTATCCACTCAGCCCATTCACGTTTAAGGTAATTATCGATATGTATGTTCCTATTATCATTTTCTTAATTGTTTTGAGTTTGTTTTTGTAGGTCCTTTTCTTCTCGTATTTCCTCCCACTTAGAGAAGTTCCTTTAGCATTTGTTGCAGAGCTGGTTTGGTGGTGCTGAATTCCCTTAGCTTTTGCTTCTCTGTAAAGCTTTTGATTTCTCCGTCGAACCTGAATGAGGTCCTTGCCTGGTAGAGTAATCTTGGTTGTAGGTTCTTCCCTTTCATCACTTTAAATATATCATGCCATTCCCTTCTGACTTGCAGAGTTTCTGCTGAGAAATCAGCTGTTAACTTTATGGGAGTTCCTTGGTATGTTATTTGTCATTTTTCCCTTGTTGTTTTTAATAATTTTTCTTTGTCTTTGATTTTTGTCGATTTGATTACTATGTGTCTCGTCATGTTTCTCTTTGGGTTTATCCTGCCTTGGACTCTCTGTGCTTCCTGGACTTGGGTGGCTATTTCCTTTCCCATATTAGGGAAGTTTTCGACTGTAATCTCTTCAAATATTTTCTCGGATCCTTTCTCTCTCTCTTCTCCTTCTGGGATCCCTATAGTGAGAATGTTGGTGCATTTAATGTTGTCCCAGAGGTCTCTTAGGCTGTCTTCATTTCTTTTCATTCCTTTTTCTTTATTCTATTCTGCAGCTGTGAATTCCACCATTCTGCCTTCCAGGTCACTTATCTGTTCTTCTGCCTCAGTTATTCTGCTATTGATTCCTTCTAGTGTATTTTTCATTTCAGTTATTGTATTGTTCCTCTCTGTTTGTTTGTTCTTTAATTTTTCTAGGTGTTTTTTCTTTACTTCTTCTAGGTATTTGTTAAACATTTCCTGCATCTGCTCGATCTTTGCCTCCATTCTTTTTCCGAGGTCCTGGATCATCTTCACTATCATTATTCTGAATTGTTTTTCTGGAAGGTTGCCTATCTTCACTTCATTTAGTTGTTTTTCTGGGGTTTTATCTTGTTCCTCCCTCTGGTACATAGTCCTCTGCCTTTACATTTTGTCTATCTTTCTGTGAATGTGATTTTTGCTCCACAGGCTGCAGTATTGTAGTTCGTCTTGCTTCTGCTGTCTGCCCTCTGGTGGATGAGGCTATCAAAGAGGCTTGTGCAAGCTTCCTGATGGGAGGGACTGGTGGTGGGTAGAGCTGGGTGTTGCTCTGGTGGGCAGAGCTCAGCAAAACTTTAATCCCCTTATCTGTTGATGGGTGGGGCTGAGTTCCCTCCCTGTTGGTTGTTTGGCCTGAGGTAAACCAGCACTGAAGCCTACAGGCCCTTTGGTGGGGCTAATGGTGGACTCCGGGAGGGCTCACACCAAGGAGTACTTCCCAGAACTTCTGCTGCCAGTGTCCTTGTCCCCACAGTGAGCCACAGCCACCCCCCACCTCTGCAGGAGACCCTCCAACACTAGCAGGTAGGTCTGGTTCAGTCTCCTATGGGGTCACTGCTCCTTCCCCCTGGGTCCTGATGCGCACACTGCTTTGTGTGTGCCCTTCAAGAGTGGAGTCTCTGTTTCCCCCAGACCTGTCAATGTCCTGCAATCAAATCCCGCTAGCCTTCAAAGTCTGATTCTCTGGGAATTCCTCCTCCTGTTGCCAGACCCCCAGGTTGGGAAGCCTGATATGGGGCTCAGAACCTTCACTCCAGTGGGTGGACTTCTGTGGTATATTTGTTCTCCAGTTTGTGAGTCACCCACCCAGCAGTTATGGGATTTGATTTTATTGTGATTGCACCCCTCCTACCATCTCATTGTGGCTTCTCCTTTGTCTTTGGATGTGGGGTATCTTTTTTGGTGAGTTCCAGTGTCTTCCTGTCGATGACTGTTCAGCAGTTAGTTGTGATTCCAGTGCTCTCGCAAGAGGGAGTGAGTGCACATCCTTCTACTCCTACCATCTCATTGTGGCTTCTCCTTTGTCTTTGGATGTGGGGTATCTTTTTTGGTGAGTTCCAGTGTCTTCCTGTCGATGATTGTTCAGCAGTTAGTTGTGATTCCAGTGCTCTCGCAAGAGGGAGTGAGTGCACATCCTTCTACTCCGCCATCTTGAACCAATCTCCCCCTACACAATTTTTAAAGGTTACTTTCCATTTACAATTATTAAAAAATATTGGTTATATTCCTTATGTTGTACAATACATCCTTGAGCCTATCTTACACCCAGTAGTTGTACCTCCTACTCCCCTACCCTTATATCACCCCTCCCACCCACTGGTAATCACTAGCTTGTTCTCTGTATCTGTGAGTCTGTTTCATTTTTGCTATATTCTAGTTTGCTGTATTTTTTATTTTCCACATATAAGTGATATCATACAGTATTTGTCTTTCTCTGTCTGATTTATTTCACTTAGCATAATGCCCTCCAAGGTTAGCCACGTTGCTGCAAATGGCAAAATTTCATTCGTTTTTATGGCTGAGTAGTATTCCATTGTGTGTGTCTGTGTGTGTGTGTGTGTGTGTATAAATATATATACCAAATCTTCTTTATCCATTCATCTGTTGATGAACACTTAGACTGCTTCCTTGTCTTGGCAATTGTAAATAATGCTGCTATGAACATTGGGGTGCATGTATCTTTTTGAATTAGTGGGGTTTTTTTCGGATATAACCAGGAGTGGAATTCCTTCCAAATTGGAAAGGAAGAAGTAAAACTGTCACTGTTTGCAGGTTACATGATACTATACGTAGAAAATCCTAAAGATGCCACCAGAAAACTATTAGAATTCATCAGTGAATTCAGTAAAGCTGCAGGACATAAAATTAATATACAAAAATCAGTTGCATTTCTATACACTAACAATGAAGTATCAGAAAGAGAAACTGAGGAAACAATACCATTGTAGCAAAAAGAATAAAATACCTAAGAATAAACCTACCTAAAGAGGCAAAAGACCTGTACTCCAGAAACTATAAGACACAAACAGATGGAAAAATATGCTGTGTTCTTGGATTGGAAGAATCAATATTGTTAAAGTGGCCATACTACCCAAGGCAATCTACAGATTCAATGCAATTCCTATCAAAATACCAATGGCATTTTTCACAGAAATAAAACAAAAAATTTTTAAATTTATATGGAGACACAAAAGACCCCAAATAGCCAAAACAATCTTGAGAAAGAACAGAGCTGGAAGAATCACACTCCCCGATTTCAGACTATACTACAAAGTTACCGTAATCAAAACAGTATGATACTGGCACAAAAACAGACATGTAGATCAATAGAACAATACAGAGAGCCCAGAAATAAAGCCACACACTTATGGTCAATTAATCTGTGACAAAGGAGGCAAGAATAAACAAAGGAGTAAAGACAGCTCTTTCTAGCCAGCACCGAGTGATTGGCATCTCTCGGGACAACTGGTACAAGCGCCGCAACACTGGGGGCAAGAGAAAGCCCTACCACAAGAAGCAGAAGTATGAGCTGGGACACCCCACTGACACCAAGGTTGACCCCCACTGCATACACACAGTCCGTGGGCAGGGAGGCAACAGGAAGTACCAGGCCTTGAGGCTGGATATGGGGAACTTCTTCTGGGGCTTGGAGTGTTGTACGTGCAAGACAAGGATAATGGATGTTGTCTACAATGCATCCAACCACGAACTGTTCTGTACCAAGACCCTGGTGAAGAACTGCATCATGCTCATTGCCAGCACACCATACTGACAGTGGCACAAGTCCCACTGTGCACTGCCCCAAGAAGGGGGCCAAGATGACTCCTGAGGAGGAAGAGATATTAAACTAAAAACAATCAAAAAAAATTCAGAAGAAATATGATGAAAGGAAAAAGAATGCCAAAATCAGCAGTCTTCTAGAGGAGCAGTTCCAGCAGGGCAAGCTTCTTGCATGCATCGCTTCAAGACCAGGCCAGTGTGGCCGAGTAGATGGCTATGTGCTAGAGGGAAAGGAGCTGGAGTTCTATCTGAGGGAAATCAAGGCCTGGAAAGGCAAATAAATCCTCTTCCCTCCTATCTTAGCTCGTGTAATAAAGGTGTTTATTGTTCTGAAAAAAAAAAAAAAAAAGATTCTACCGGCAATTTTACTGGGATCATGTTAAATGAATAGATTAACATAAGAAAGATTAAATCATTACGATGATGAGTCCTTCTACCCAAGAACATGCTATGCTTTTGAATCTGTTCAAGTGTTATTTTAAATTCTTGAATAAAGTTTCCTTCTTATAGATCTTGCACATGTCTTAAGTTTATTTTTATCTTTTTTTTGTTGCTTTTGTAAATGGTGTCTTCTCTGCCTTTATATATTCTGGTTATTCATGAAAGTGTACGTTTCTAATTTTTGTACACTGCACTCAAACAGTTCATTAAATTCTCTTATTGTTTGATGGTTTTTCATTAGATTCTCTTGAGTTTTCCAGTATGCAATCATATTATCTACCAATAATGAGTGCTCCAATAATAATAATAATACATATGCATATAATAATAACAATTTTTAGCTCCTTCTTCCTAAGTTTTACCCCTAAGATTCTTTCTCCTTTCTAATTGGGTTAACTATTATCTTAGGAACTGTGTTAAATAACAACGGTGATTATACACTGTACAATTTTGTTTATATAACATTCTTGAAATGACAAAATTATAGAAATGGAAAACAGATAAGTGGTTATCAGGGGCTAGGGAAAGAGGTGGGGAAAAGGAAGGTAGGTGTGGCTATAAAAAGGTAACATGATCCTGACGGTACTAGATATGGTCTGTATCTGAACAGTATCATTGTCAATATACTGGCTGTGATATCATACTATAGGTTTGCCATTGGGAAAAGGTACATGGAATCTCTGTATTATTTCTTACAACTGCGTGCAAATCTACAATTATCTCAAAATAAGATTTTTTTTTAAAGAGTTCTAATCCAGTTTTTTTTAATGATAATGACAGGTCTCCTTATTTTTCCCTGACTTTAATAAGGATATTTTCATTGTTTCAACATTAATTGTGATGCCAACTGATATATCAAAGATGCAATTAATCCAAATATATCAGCAATCACGATAAATACAAATGGATTAAATTCACATACATAGATAGATGTATTATAGAAGTATCCATCCATTCCTTTCCATTGAGTTTTTAAAAAATCTGCAGAGACAATAGTCGAATGCAAATGTAATATTTGTACAAATGAGAGAGGGCAAGTGTGGCAAAATATTAACAATTGATGAATCTCAGTGATGAATATGAGAGTTCATTGTATTATTCTTATTCTTATAACTTCCAACTTTTATGTTTACATCTTTTCAAAAGAAAATATAAAAATTTTAAAGAGGTAAACTAAAACTCCAGATAATAGCAATGTGGGGCTCATATTCAATGGGTAGTTAAGTTGCTAGGATCCTTGTTGTGTTTAGGAGGAATACAGAAATACTGAATAATTTGATATGTTGTTTTAAATTTTTATAGTTAATTATATACATTTAAAATTTAAGGGTAACCAAGACGAATTTAAAAAAAAAAAAGCTTTTGCAAGAAAACATACAGAAAAAAAAAGCCCAATTTAAAAGAATTGAAATTTGTCCAATATGCCAGTAATCACAATAATTATAAAGCTAAGTGAATTAAACACACGTGTTTAAAGACAGACTCTCAGGTTGGATTTAAAAACACAATCCAGGCCTATACTTAATATGTCACTCTTACAGGCGACACATAAACTAAAACTATATCCAAAAAATATAAAAATAAAGGACTCTAGAATATCATTTCATATAAAACATATTCCCCCCCCCCCAAAAAAAAGCTGGTATGGCAGAGTTAACAGCAGACAAAACAGAATTTAAGGCAAAGAAGATTTCTAGAAATAAAAAGTGACATAACTTATACACATGGTCCGATGTTCTTCCTGAAGAAAATCTATCATTTTCCATTTCCAACAGCAAAGTGTGAACAGTATTCCCAACGAGCATTTCAATGTAGGGCAGTATCAATATATTGTTTATATTTGCAAACTTGATAAGCAAGAAGAAAAAGGAATCTTTTTGTAGTTTAATTTCAAAGCTCATATTCTCTTAGACACAGCACCAAGCATACAACAGATGTTTTGCAATTAATAGCGGGCTGGCTTCCCAGGAAAGCAGAAACTGGCATTCCTTTCAGAGTCCAAGCGGGCACTCAGCCTCGGGGGCAACACCTGGGCGAGGGAGGACCTGCCCCCCCAGGGCTGAACAGGCAGGAAGTCAGCTGCACCTGCATCACCTGACCAGCAGCCCCAACCCCATGGTCTACATCTGCTCTGAATTAATTCTCAGCAGCTTATTTCACTTCTATACAGCACAGGATTTACTTTCTATACAATCACCAGCAAAGCTGTTCAGTGCCCTGAGGCAGTAAACAAAAACAGTTATTCTATGACCAAGTCTGAGGGACCAATTCCCTTCAATTTCACACAAACCTTTCATTAAAAACTCTTAACTAGGGCTCCCCTGGTGGCGCAGTGGTTGAGAATCTGCCTGCCAATGCAGGGGACATGGGTTCGAGCCCTGGTCTGGGAGGATCCCACATGCCGCGGAGCAACTGGGCCCGTGAGCCACAACTACTGAGCCTGCGCGTCTGGAGGCTGTTCTCCACAACAACAGAGGCCGTGATAGTGAGAGGCCCGTCCACCGCGATGAAGAGTGGCCCCCGCTCGCCACAACTAGAGAAAGCCCTCACACAGAAACGAAGACCCAACACAGCAAAAATAAATAAATAAATAAATTTATAAAGTTCCTACCAAAATTCAAAAAAAAAAAACAAAAAAAACTCTTGACTAGAATTAGATGCAGTTAGCAATTTCCAAAGAAATTGCTGATATATTTTCCCTGGAAACAAAGAGAAAAAAGAAAACATTTCTATAAAATTTAGTAAAAACTTACTGAAACTGTTAATAAAAATTCTTTGAATTTACTATCAAATGACAAACTGATGCCAGGCACTCTGCTGGAGGCTTTCACACTGTGTTCTCTGATCCAATTCTCAGAAACAATCCATTTAGGTGGTATCATTATCCTCATTTTACTGACAGTCAAACTGAGCGCCAGAAAGGTTAAATGACTTGCCCAATGTCAAAAACCAACAAGAGCACCCATGCCTCAAACCTAGAGTAATGAGCTTACAGAGGTAAGCTCTAATGCAGTCCTGTTATTCATATTATCTTCAGCATGGTTATGACTGAAAATAATAATTCTCATTAACCAGCCTGGATCATTTAGGATACTCTGTGTAATAAAGTCTTCAGAAGAAAGCACCCATTATGATTAATATGAGCAGAAATCTCAGATTCGATATTTCTAGTCATGTTCTGGAAAAATTCTTATGCATAGTTACAGCAACAAGCACTTCAGCCAAGAGAAGACAGTTAATCATTCCAAATAGTGCTGGATCCAGGTGATATTATTCCCTGACAGACTGGGCTTCTCATGCACACACTTTTGCTGATACAGCTGCTCTCACTTGACGCTTTAGAAAGGTTTTCTGATCTACGGTTTGAAGTTTAAATTACCGAAGAGTTTTAAAAGCAGTAGGAAAGCCACATGCATTTTACTGTCACCATCTCAAAATTCTGCCTTTCATTTTTGCCTACGTTTTTGCCTGAGCTGCTGGAATGTACGTATGGCTAAAGAGAAGAAGAAAAATAACTCCTTAAAATGGAAAACATCGCAAAACTATGTGAAATATTTTAAAGTCATGAAGTGAAAACAAAACAACAAAACCCCTTTGGTTTCTATAGTCACTTGCAGGAAAAATAAGTGAAGGAGGCAAGGCAAATGCACTGACCTTTTTTAGTGTGTTTTTCCTATTTGTTTTCCCTGCCAGAGCTACGTCGTATTTACCAGGGTCTGTACACATGCAGAAAAATGAAAACAGACCTTGCCTGCTGCAGGCCAGAAGTGAGGTTTCCTTTTATCTGGCACCACGTAGCTTCTAGAAGCATGTTCCTAATGGAAGCAATCACTCACCCATGGCTTTAGATTTTGTTGTTTTTGTTTTAACGCATTCACCCAAAAAATCTCTATGAAAGAATACCAGTATCTTTTCACTTTTCAGCAAGGGACTCTTTTTTAAGCGACAAATACATACCCGGCAATTCTGAGCCAGATCATTTCATTATTTATGGGGTTTTTTTCCTCCATTTTTTTTTTTTATCGTGGTAAAAAACACATAACATAAAATTACCATCTTAATCATTTTAAGTGTCATTATTAGTGTTTTCAATAAAATAATATAGCCCTAAGAATATGAAAAATCCTTTAAAACATTTATCCTTTTTAAGTATCACTATAAATATTTCTGCTGTCTCAGGAGCAGTGTTGTAAAAGGCATCATGCTTCAGCTACAGCGTAAAGGTTTGCCCACTGCAGCTCCCATGGAGTTAATTAAACAAGCACAATCCAGGTGCCTACCTGGTTATCCGAAAACGCGTTTTTCATATGAAATGTGGCACAGATAAATTATATCCACAGATCATTTTTCGAAGTCAATTTTATCCTCACATTTTCCAAATCTTTGGCTAAAATATTATCCAAAAAAAGCAAAATGGCTTTTTGTTTCACCTCTTTTCTCTACTCAGTCTTTTCTTTGAAGAATGGGGGTGGAGGGCCAGGATGTAAAGAGCATTAAGGGGGAGCAGCAAGACTCCTAAATGAACACAAAGAATCAGTAGTTAGCTCTTTGAATAACCTAGTGTTGACATGCTAAAAGGGTCAAGCCTGTAATTTTCGGCTGCAAAAAACATGTCTATGAAGGTAACAAGCAGCAAAAACAAAATAATATTCTGAAAAATGCTCTCACTTCCTTGGGTTCTGTTCAAAGATTTTACACAAAAACCCCTGTATGTGTTTCATTAAGGCTCCTAACTATTAAATGCTAGTTACTCTCAATGGCAAATCAAAATACAAATACAAATACAAAATTCAAAACACATGTTAAAAGAACACCAAATTCTTTGAAGTTGTTCTTGAAGAAGTTCCTGTTGTCCAATTAAAGGAACTTTTTCTGTTTTTGGATTTTTTTTTTAAGAGGAAGAAGAAGAGGAGGAGGAAGGGAAGGAGGTGGAGGGGGAGCAAAAAGAACAATGCAGAGGAAAAGTCTTTTTATTAAAGATCAAGCAGCCAACTCAGATTTAAAATTGAGTTCCGTGTACACTGTATCTCAGGAACACCCATTCTGGCATGTCCTAAATTACATGCCATCTCTGGCTGGGAATAATAGACCAAGATAGGCCAAGCCCAAGAAGAGCTGGTAATCAAAGGCAAGACAACTACACTCAGGAGAATTTCTCTAGTATCTACCTACAGAATGCAATTAGTCACAGCTAAAAATTGCTTTCAAAAAACGCAGTTCAAAGATTGAGTTTCCTTTTGCTATCCATTCACAATAAAATATTTGTAGAGATTTGACGTCTTTTGACATAATTATATCAGTTGTAATACACATAATGTCCATTCAATTTTACAAAGTACATTTTAATCAAAGCTACATGTATTTTCTGACCTTTAAGAGACTGGAGACTCAAAATCATTGTTACAACAGTGAGAAACATGATACACAAGCAATCTCTTATCAAACACAAACCTGGTTCTGATTACTTTTTGTATTTGAAGCTGACATAAGTAGTTTGCTCTGTCTGGAAATTTAAAATCAATTCCCAAATGGAAATGGTACTCTTGAGCCCACACCAGAGTAAGTTTCTTATTCTCTTTGGCAAGTCTTGGTCAAAACCTTAACACTACTCAACAGCAACTAAAATCCTGAAATCAATTTAAAATCTCTATCCTTGCCAAAACGTTATATCTACAGAGCTGACTCTATAAATAATGATAAGTGATTAGTAAGGTTAAAACTGGACCTTCAACTATCCAATCCTTGGTTTGCATTAAAAAAAAAAAAAAAGCTTATGAGTTTGTTCACTTTAACTATGAAATCAAATGAAAAATCTGACCTTGTGATGCCCAAATTCATTCAAAATGGTTCTCAGTTTTCTGGTGTTGCTATATGGTTTTTGGGCAGCAACAGCTGGATGGGAGTCCCGCCAGTCGACGGACAAGCGGTGATACCAAAAACGCTCACTCTCCAGAACGTGAGCTGATTTAACAGTAGGATCAAAACGATGCACTTCACATCCATCATTGGCCATGCCGACCTCAAAATGGGTATCATCACTTCCCAGCCTGTAAAGAAAGAGGATGAAAATCAACAACAAGAAAATATATGGAGCAAAAGTGTTGTATTGACAAAAATGACAGTGCCAAGGTCAATTTTCTTAGTCATATCAAGCCTTCTCCTGTTTTAACACATGGCTGGTTGTACACATTCCATAAACCTTCCTTCACAAAAAGCATTAAAGCTAAAAGCTTCTGGATAAAAGAAAGGAGAGAAATTATGTGCTAAATGCAGACCAGAGGATCACATGTTCAAACATGTAGAAGCACATCAAATTGATTTTTTAAAAAAAGATATAAACTATAGTAGCAATGAAACAAAGAAGACTATCTAGTCATCTTAAGAGATTTTCTCAGAATATGTCAAAGATATAAGTCCGAGCACCAGTTCCCTTAGGGAGAGGTGCATGGCCATGGTGCTGTGCATGCAGTTTGACTTAAAGACAACAGCTGTTTTCTTAAGAACAGAGTACATTTTAAATAGTACAGTTAAAGAAAAAAGGCAGACGTATGTGGTTCTACTGGATCTAGTACTCAAGAAGCAAGAGGTATATCACCTAAATTCACATCAGCAGGGGGTAGAAATCATGAATTAATTGTACTTAAGTACCCAGTTAGGTAACACATATTGTGGAATATTCATATAGTTACAAATTTTTAATTTACTAATAAATATTCCTTACTTGGTGATGTAAGATTCATAACTTTGATTAATGCATCATTTTGAATGAAAAAAACATGAAATTAACCGAGAAGATGATTTTTTTTTAAAAAATGGTGATTATGACTTTTCTGCCCCAAATACTATAATTAGATGTGCTTAAAGATACCAAAATCCCAGAGTATCTATAATGCATTGGCCAAACCTGAACCCAGGGCAGAAATGCTTCATCCTCTTAGACTCTACTATTACAGACTATTTTATAATTTGGAAATATACAAGCTTATTGGGTAACAATTTAGTTAACTAAAATAAGTCTTCAGTACAGAGATCTTCCACCTAAACATTCTTAATATTCTGTTTGCCTTGTTCTCTCCCTTCACTCCCACTACATTCTTTTAATCTCACTGGACCCATGTCATGTTAGCCCTCTGCTATTCTTCAGCTATAATTCTCTTGACACTTTTGGCTAGAAAAAGATTCAGCACTCTTCTCACAAACATTCCCATTCCTTCTACCCAAGAGATCCTGTTTCCTATTTTCAACCTCCTATTGAACCCACACAGCTCAGACCATTGTAATCTCTATCCAAGCTTTCCCCCAATTTGTTCATTATCTAATCTGGTGTTGCAGATTGACTTGCTGGCCCTAACTCTTCACCCCTTCACCCACACTACTGCCATGCTCATCACGGGTGGAGTGTCCTTTCCTGTCCCTTGATTTTTTGGCTTGGCTATGTGACTTGCTTTTTGGAAAAAAGGGACATGATGCCAGTCCTGATCCTAGGCTTCAAGCACTTCAAGAATGAACAATGGTTCACTCTTTTGTACCATTATTGTGACAATAACATACCCTGGATAGCCTGCTGGTCTCAGGAAACTAAAAGACATGAGGAGCAGAGGTGTCCCAGACAATCCACTGGCCTTCTATGAAACACAGAGCTGCCCTTAGCCACCTCAGCCTGAAGTAAAGTCTCTTAGCTGAGCCTGACGTGGATCAACTGAAGCTCAGCTGATCTGCAGACATGTAAGCAATAATAAATAATGGTTTTAAGCTACTGAGTTTTAGAGTGACTTGTTACATAGCAACAGCTAACTGATAAACCTGGCATTAAATGTATATCTAAGAGTTGCAGTAGACGCTGCAAAGCATTTTTTAGTAGGCAGATTTATTTCTTTATAGATCAGAATGTTATAGAACTCACCTGTCCCAAGAGATTTTTCACTTAATTGAATTTGTTGAAATTTAGGGAATTCCCTGGCAGTCTAACAGTCAGGACTCCACGCTTTCACTGCAAGGGCCTGGGTTCGATCCCTGGTCGGGGAACTAAGATCTCGCAAGCCACGTGACGTGGCCAAAAAAAAGAATTTTTTGAAATTTAGATGAGCAAACCTGTGTTATCATGGAAACGTGGAACCCAACGGAAAAATGGCAGTTTTGTAGCTTTACTAAGAGAACAAAACACTAGTCAAATACTAGTCAAATAGTAGTCAAATACTCATTAAATATAATTTCTATATAAATTTTCTATGTAAAAAATGTGAATGATTTCTCCATGAATTTTCTGAATATAATTTCAAGAAAACACTTTCCACTGTAAAACATGTATGTATTTTAATCAAGCCCTCAGAAATTTTTAAGAATTAACCACATAACAGCTGTGTAACTAGTTTTTTTTAGTAAGGCACTATATTATGTATTGATATGTTTTCAATTTAAACTAGTTTCTTACAATTAAAAAAATAACAGACACACTTAGAAAAAGTTAAAGTTGTATATAAGTATATAAAACGAAAAGTAAAAGTTTCCTACCACGAGAATTTTAGCCATCAATTTCCAGAGATAATCAGTTAGCAATTTTTTGTGTATCCTTCCAGAGATTTTCTACACATGTACAAGGATTCTCTATTAGAAATATCATAAGTACACATACACATATATAAGTTAATCATTAGATGAAGAGGAACTATTTTGTATGATACATTAAATAACACGAAACTATTGAAATTTGTAAATTTTTTGTTATGCTTTTACTAAACAAAATCCGTTTAATCTAAATATATACTATGTACTGTATTGGAAAGTAATAAACTACATTTATTTAATCAAGGTCTGTAATTCTTACTTTCATTTATTCAAAACTGTATTGCTACTTCTTCACACTTAGTTTAAATTAGTCAAGTTTGGAGTAGGTGTAAAAAGCAAGAGGAAGAACAAATTTAATATACATAAGTGTTGCAAAAAGTGGCCCAAAGGGGTAAAATCAGGACTCAAATCCAATCCAGGTAGTTCCAAAGCATGTGCTCTTTACACTCTACCTCACTGCAAGTAAGGGCAGGACACAGAATCATGGAAGGAATATTTGTGAACTTAGGGATCTACAAAATTGACAGCTACTAGATAGTAAAGCTCCATAAAGTAAAGGGCTGTGTCAATCTGGCTTATTTCTGTATCCATAGTGCTGAGAAGATAGATGAATGATGACAGACAAACCCACAAAATGCTGCACTAAGTAAAAGAAAACTATTAGGTAGGGTCTGGAATTCCCAGAATATACAGTACAATATCCAACACAGCATGGAATGGGCTACATTTCACTGACTTATTCATGTTTATTAATAAATATTTACAGAGCACTTTATATGTTCAAGGCAGTACCCTAGACACTGGAGACAGACAGATAAATTAAACATGATCCTTGATCTGAAGAAACTCAGAAGTAGTAAAGAAAGATTTTTGAACAAATAACTACAATAAACTAAGTAAAAGAAAATTATTTTTTATAGCAAAAATGTATTTAGTCTATAAGGAAACTATTTTCTGCTCTTATTTAGCTGGAAAGAGAATTCGCTGTAGAAAAGTTTACTTTATAGAAATTATCTATCTATATCTATATATATACATATATAGATATAGATCATGATCATATGGCTTTTACCTCAAGGTCTAAGACAGTTGTTCCAGTTCCTGCCATCACAACTGCATTCCAGCCATCAAGAAAAGTATAAGGGGAGGTGAAGGTCACATCCTTTCTTCCTAGGGGCATGGCCTAGAAATTGCACACATCACTTGCACTCATATCACATTGCTCAAAGCTAGTCATATGGCCACTTGTAGCTGCAAGGAAGGCTAGAATATGCAATCTTTGGCAAGGTGGCCATGTGCCCTGCTAAACTCAGGAGTTCTGTTACCAAAGAAGAATGGAAGAATGAATATTGGGGGACAATTAGCAATTTCTACTATAACCCATTTTTGAAATAGTTAAGCTGTTAATACATATATTCAAAGGTATAAGCCTTCATGAAGACTGTAACCTATCCTTCTATATGGCGGAGAGATAAATTATATAACTCATGCTTATAAATATTATGCTGTATATGTTAATGGAGAGGTTTGAGATCACAAAAACTCTTCAGTACAGAAGGGCCATCAAATCTGAGGGATGTGTTGAAGAAACAGGAAGGGGGCAGATTACAGGACTAAACAGCCAAAGGTAGTAGAATAACAGAGTAACCATTTTTGCCCTCCTCTCCTGATGTCTCAGAGAGCAACAACTAGGATCCCTAAGTGTGGGTGTGTGGGATGTGCACTAAACAATTCTAGGGGGCACCATGCCTAATCACTATAATGATTATGCAGCAGATAAGTAAAGGTTCTTGAGAGAGGAAATGTCTTTCCCATGTTGTATAAAAGTGTCCCTTGAACTAGCTACAGTGCTGGCAATTGCATCCCCTTCAGTGTTACTGAAGAGTAGAAGGGATGGATGTGGCACTGTTTCAAGTCCTTGGTTATTCTTTTAAAATATTTCTAAGAGTATTAAGGTGACTATCCTTTATGTTCCCTAAGAAGCAAAAGCTCAGAGTATAAACACATGAAGAGATGCTCAAGATCGTTAGCCAGTAGGGAGAAACAAAATAAAACTATAGTGAGATACCATTTCACATCTACTAGGATGGCTACAGTCAAAAAGACCAATAATAGTAAGTGTTGATGACAATGTGGAGAAATTAAAACCCTCATACATTGCTGGTGGGAACATAAAATGGTATATAACCAAGAGAAATGAAAACATATGTCCACACAAAAACTCATACATGACTGTTCATAGTAGTATTATTCATAGTAGCCAAAAAAGTGGAAACAACCCAAATGTCTATTGGCTGATGAATGAATAAATAAAATGTGGTATATCCATACAATGGAATATTATTTGGCAGTAAAAAGGAATGAAGTACTGATACATATTACAACATGGATGAACCTTGAAAGCACTATGCTAAGTGAAAAAGCTAGTCAAAACACCACATATTGTATGCTTTCATTTATCTGAAATGTCCAGAATAGGTGAATCTATAGAGACAGAAAGTAGATTAGTGGTTGCCTAGGACTGGGAGACAAAGAGCTGAAAGAGGGTTGGAAGGAATTGAGAGTCAGTGTTACTGGCTACAGGCCTTCTTTCTTGCAGTGATGATAATGTTCTAAAATTGACTGTGGTGACTAGAAACCATTGAATTGTACCCTTTAAATGGATGAATTGTGTGTTATGTGAATTATATCTCAATTTAAAGCTGTTTAAAAAAATAAAAAAATAAAATCAGAGCAGATACAGGGAAAGTTTTTAACTCTCATCACTGAAGACAGAAAGGTTGGAAGAAGTAAGACAATTAGTGTTTTTCCCAGGAGAAGTTTCAGTCATCCATTCCTCATCCCAACAGGAACCAGAGAATCTGGCCAAATAATTATCTAGATCTGTAAACTGCCAACTACTAGAGAAGGAGAAATAGGTTTTCCAAAGCATAAATGACATTGAATACTGGATTAAAATATTTTATAATTATTAATTTTTATTAAATAATATTGCATAAAATGACAAGACTTCATCTAAAATATATTCTTAACAGGCATGATATCACACCTAAGGGGGCAAAAATTGATTCTTGAGGGCCAAAAAAAATCTTCTTGTTTTTATGTCTAAAGCATAGATAATACATATGTTACATAAACAGATATACGGTGTATCTATAGTACTAAAATTTCATGGGGACAGTGACTAGGAAAAAAATTGTCTAAAAAGGGTCCTTGAGTCCCTGATTTTCTGATTCCTCATTCATATAGAATATGAGCTCCTGCCGTGCTAATTAAACTATTAAAAGATAAAAATTTTGGCTCTGGAGCTCATTCATTCCTCTTGAAATGCTCAGGGCAACCAGAAGTCCCAGATTTTCTGCCTAAGATATTGGCTCTTGTTGCCTAACCACGTATCATGTATCAAATTTTCTTCTGTCTCACATTGAAAATCTGTCTTCAAACCAAATGGTATTAACATGTCAGAGAACTAAAGGAGAGATGAAAAAGATTTACCTATGTATTATCCCTTCTCAAGTTTTCTCTTCTATTCCCACTCCTACCCCTGAAATATAATCTTTGACATGAAGGATAAAAAGGTGATTTTCCCAATTCACTTCAGCTACCACCCTCATCCCCACCCCATCTCTCCACCATCACCCCTCCACCTCACACACAAGAAGACTTTCAGGGCAGGCCCCATCTGAAGTCGTGCAGTAGACAATATTATCATGTGAACCTGCAGCCTCTCGTCACATCTCTTTCCCCTTCTGCGTAACATAACCTTCCTTTTCAGTGCCTTCCCCTATCTTAATTGGTCTATTCTTCCCCTTTTCAAAACTAAGAAGGATCTTCTTTAAATTTTCAACTGAACTTTACTCAGAGTATACTGTCCTAGAAAAATGTCTTTTACATTAACTGCAGAATAAAAAGCTTTGATTCTTAGTAAAGAAATTTCAGACATCAGAGAGAAGGTAGAGGTGATGGCTGCTTCAGTTCTTGGGAGTGGAAGAAAGGTAGGACATGGATCAGAAGGAGGGCATTCAGCCTCTGCTTTCTGATCAGTACGTCCTCAGATCCCTTCTTCCTCTCACCCCCAGAACGCCACCACCCCCCTACCCGCCGTTGCAGTTTCATTCATTATGCTCAGGATAGGAATGGCTGCCACAGCCCTGAGGTTTGTAGCACATACTGCCTGGATGTGGGCGCCCCGTGACCCACCTGCCACCTGCCCTCCCCACCTATCTCACAGCTATCCCAACATGCCTAAATGCTTGCACCTCAGGACCACCACTTCTTCCCTCAGCATCAATTGAGGTGTTGTCAGTTGGCTATTTACCTGCCCCTGAAGCAAGCAATTCACCTGAGAAGATTCTCAGGCGAATCCTGACTAACAGGACAATCAACATAAACATCCACAATCCAAAGCATCCTTTTTTAAGACATAAGAAATATTTTCTTTAATTTCCAGTTTTCAATTAAGCATTGTTAGGTTTTAAATCAAATGTTGGCACTTAAAATCTATTCATTTCTTTTCCCAGTGGGATTCAACTGCTCCTATCTGCTCTTTACAAAGTTGATTTTGAATAGTGAACATTTAAATGAAAATAAGAAACTCCCTTTTTTACATGTAATAATCTGAAATCTCACAGCAGAACCACTTCATCTAATGGCTCTGAAGTATAAGGAAAGCAAAAAGGAACGTGAAGAATTTCCCCCAAAAAAGCTTTTGCAGTTTTGTTTTACACAGTTGTATGCTTTAAATGAAATTATTCCGGGGTGTAAAATATTAACCAAAACATAAAGGCAGTTTGGAGCAAGAAAATAGGACTAAGCTGAGATCTCTAGTTTGCATGTAGTACTATGCAATTATTTTTATGACCTACTTTCATACATTGTTAATATGATATAAAATAAACTCGACTGTCACAAGTTCCCATTCTTTATCCAATCTTGCATCATAGCTGGTAGGCTCCCAGAAAAAAGAGCTCTGTTCTAATCAACTGGCTGAGCAACTCATTTCCTAATCTTCAGGCTCCTAGTTTAAATCACAGCAGAACCAGCTTCCCTCTTTAGTCTTCTTACCTCAAGCAATCTTTATGTAGCAAATATATATTTAGTGCTACTGTGTACCACGCTCCACTGATATATACCATGGCTCTTCATTTAACCCATAGAAGAATGTCTCCATTATCCTGAAACTTATTTCAAACTTGTTGTTTTTGCTTTTGTTTTAATCCACAATGACTCTAAGAATCCTTGTTTGGTGAAGTTTGACATCGGTCGTGATCCTCTATGCGTTAGCACCTTTTGGTGGGTCTCCACAGCACCCAAAGGTCAGCTCTGAACCCTTATCATCTAGGATTCTGGGTGGCAGTTGTCACTCATGAGCCTGAATGTAAATCATAGAGGAGATGAAGCCTATCGGTGAGGAACAAGCAGAGGACACTTGTGAGGGTCCCCAGTATTTTGTAAAGGACTCCAGGGATCTTGCCTAAGAACCTAACCACACAGCTTCTAGAGTCGATGCAACAGGGTATTCCAAACAAAAATAACCCTCTCCTGCCTTTTTTTTGAGACATATATAATTTGCAAATTCTCAGGACTGTTTATATGAATACTGATGCATTTCGTGTATTTTTTATATAATCTCATTATTTTATATTCACCCTTTTACAAAAAGCTCTCTATATCTACGCGTACATTTAGGTCATTTTCAGCCTGAATAACTGAATATCAATATTTCCCACAGTTTTGACAAAATCTCATTATTTTCATAGGAGTTCCCTCTTCTTTCTTTTTTCAGTGTAAAAGTACACACAGATTTACCATTGGCATTAAACATAAAATAAACATAAAACATAAAAATCCAACAGTGGCCATTTGTCTTGGGTCACTCATCATAACTTAGTATAAAATTTCTAATATACTCACTGTTCTTTTTTTTTCTAGGTGCATTCTTAATACTTTTCTGTTTCTAATAAGAATGCTCTAATTCTAGCTGAGAATCATTGGCTTCACCAAGAGGATCATCATCATGCTGAAAATGGAAGTTGTCAACTTACTACCAACAGAATGGGAGACACAGTGGCCCTGGCCACTGGTGCTCTGCAAGTGCCCACAGTTACATAACAGACAGATGAGTCTGAAATGATGGCAGGAGAAGAAGCATAGCACCCGTATACCCTGCAACCATTCATAATTTGTGTTGCTGAAAAAGCCTTGGCTGCCTGCAGGAACATTTTTTGTTTTCTGCTGTAAAATGTACTTACCCTAAAGAATAGAGGCGGCACTGCTTGTTGCGAATTTGATGAGCTAAGCCAAACCTGTCATCAAGACAGACAGACCAGGGCTTTTTTGAAGGGCTGGAGTCAGTAGCCAGGCTGTCTGTGCTCACGTGATCACACGCAATCTGTAAGGATTGGAAATCAATGTGAATAATTTAAAGCACTGGGTGATAGATGGTAGGTAGAGACTTAACTGCTTTCCCAGTCCCTGAAAACCGTAACGGGAGAGTTATGTCCTTCTCCACTGCTAACTACTCCCCTCCCCAGGGAATCACAAGACTGCTGTAAAATGTTTGGAGGAATTCCAAATACTAGATTATAAGTAACCTCATGGAGACTAGAGGCAGGTTTGAAGGGAAGTTAAGAACTGCTATAGCCTTGTGCACAGAGTATACAGGGGAGAACAAATCAGGAGCAAGGAAGGCAGGGAGGAAAAGTCAGGAAAGCTCTGCAGAGGTGTGTTAGTCTTGGAGGAGGAACAGAAGTTGACTAAGAGGCTGAGACCAAGAAGGGCATTCCAGGCATGGAGAACAGTGCTCCCAAACCACAGAGGCCTGTTACCCACAGCATTCCTATTAGAAGTTGTGAGATATGACCAAGAGTATAGATCTTCGAAGGATACAAGATTATCTACTCTTTATCTCAGGCAGATAAGGTCGGGCCACCATGGTCCGACCAAGCATGTGTTAACCAAGGTAAACAGCTTGGGGTCAAGTGAGACTAATGCATAGTCCCTACTAACAAGACAGTACCCTCTGTGATACACTGGTCCATTGAAATTCCTCCTGGGGGGAAAGGGCAAGAGCCCCAGCCAGGAAGGAGGTTTTCCAGAGCTAGCCAAAGCACCTCTCTTAACTCATCCATCAAAATTAGATAAGGAAACCAAAAGGAACATGTATCTAAGTAAAGTGGAAGGAAGCCAGTCTCTAATTTCAAATGCACATTAAGTAAACATACTTAGTGAGGAATTCTGACTTGTGTTTGAGGCTGGCACAGTGTGCACAACTGAGGCTGTTGGAACCAAAGAAAACAAGTTCTGTGGCCAAGGTATTTATCTTACTGAGCAACAGTATTTCCGCCTAATCCCTCAAAACTCTCATAGTCATCATGATGCTCCATGAATCATGCAGCAGCTCTTGCTGTCACATCACAGACAACAGACCACTCCAGATGCAAAGGAGGTTTTGAGGTTCATTGCTTTAATGCATTGGAAAACATAACAGGACAATTTTCTTCTTAAGAAGGTACTCTAGACTTGCCCAATCCTTTTATTTAACTGATTTTCCAAAATGTTAATCTGAAAAGAGCATATTACGTGGAGCCAGCATCTCCCTTATTCTTGCTGTAATCTAGGGCTGGCCTGGCAAAATCATCCTAGCACTATCTATCAGTGACTGAGAGAGAGCCTTCTGCTAGAATCTGGACATTTTATAGGAAAGCTTAAAAAGTGAAATCCTAAATAGTTAACTGTTCTTTTCTTTTGATGAAATAAAAACTCACATTTTAAGGCAAGAAAAATTTAAACATGAAATTTTATAACCCACCACTTGCCTTGTATGTGCAGACATCTTTGGTGAACTTTATGTACAATGCCAATACATCTTTCCCCTTAAAGATAGAGACTGGTGCAGAACAGACTGGGTCAGATGACCTGGGGAGATACTGGGCCTCAACTAATGGAAATTCTTAGCTTAAATACTTACTTAGGACCTTATTAATGTTACTAGCTATATTACTTGTAGTCTGCCTATTTTGCAAGATAATTGTTTCTTGTAGTACTACCATATGTGTGATGGAGTCTTCAATAAATTAATGATGATTAGATGACTTGAAACAATTGACCAAAATATATAAGATCAAAGATTGTAACAGTGTAACTCTGGATATGAGAAGCAACAAGAGCAAGCATTTTCTAGACCATAACAGACTAGAAAGACAGATGGTCCAGAGGCTTTTGACTATAGTTAACAGGGCCAAGTCCAGTAATAGCACATTAAGTAGCCTATCAATGAAATCCTTGACTGAGCTGGGAATGAGCATTCCTAGTGCTGTGAGACAAATTGATCATGAAATGCCTCCCAAACCTTGGTCAAAATTAAGACCAAAAGGGAGGGGATTGTAGAATAAAGAATGTTGCCCACCACCTAGTTCTACAAGAATCTCATTAGCCACTGCAGTCACTGACCTACAATACACCCTGAAAGGAATTCAGGGCAAAAATCAGGATGAGACATTCTGTGCTCTGGAAAAACTGGCAGAATAGGCCTTCAGATAGTTAGATACTTTCAGGGGAAAATGTATGAATCCTGTTTCTTGCATCTGCCCATACTTAGAAAGGCACTAAAACTATTAACTAAGATACCTGTTCCTTGCTATTAATAGTAACTTTCTACCAAGATGCATGCTTGATTGAACGGACCCCTTCGTCAAAATCAAATATCTACTAACCTCCCCCCTAACCTCCTCAGAATAGTCCTCAGAGCTGGTTATCTCCCAGGTTATAATCCTCAGTTTGGCCTGAATAAAATTTTCCATTTCTTTCTCAGATTCACTATTGATTAATTTCTGTCAATATCTTCAATCCAGTATCTTTCTCTCAATACTTCTCTATCCACAACCACGGTTTAAAGAAAAAAATGATAATGGAAAATGGAATTGAATCTTCTCTCAAGCAACTAGTACAGAACACACTTATTAACTGGATCCATCAACATGTTAATTTGTATAATTCATTTCCTACGATTCTCCCACAAATAAATGGAAATTATGCCTCTGCCTGCGCACTTCTTGCTTCCACTCACCCACCCACCCAAAGGAGAAGCTGCTAATCTAATTAGTCAAAGCTCAATGTTCATCTGGCTGGTTTTCACTAGTACGTAGATTATGATGCCTTCAACCTTCACTGGAACTTGGTTCCACGCCCTGGCTCCTGCAGGCAGTTAGTTAAGCCTGGGCAGTTTGGTGGGCCCCAAAGACGTGCCTGGATCTCCTAAGCCTGAACCTTTTGTTCTAGGGCAGCTTCCTGGGGGTATTTTTATTAAAGTGGTATGATGATTTATTTATTAAAATGGTATGATGTTTTGCTATTGTTTCTTTGTATGTACTCTCCCTAAGAGCCCCCAGAAGACAGATCAGGAGATGGACATTCACAGGTACTTGTTCATAGTACCCTCCCAACACCATTTAAACCTAACTCTAGCCTCTCCCATTGTGTTTCTCAAGATGTGGCCCACCTTTCTGATGGATGCGGGAGTACTTAAAAATGCAAATTCTTGAGTCCCACTCCATTCTATAAAATCAGAATCTTTGAGGCCGATGCATGTGAACATGCATTTTAATAAGCTCCCCCAGGTGACTGTTACGCAGGTGGTCCTGTGAGTTTCCTGGCAGCCTTTTGTAAAGTCCCACTGAAATGTTCCAGCCTGGCCTCACCTGTGCCTTAGGAAATTAAGGGAAGAGGCTACACCTGGGCCAGAGCTTTCAACTGAAAACAGCAGCCTCTCCAACCTCACCCCTAACAAAGGGCCAGAGAGGCAGCCCCTACAATTAGCCAGAGGCCCCCAAGAGTCCAGCAAGTATTAATGGTCAAGATTCAGGGCTGGAGAGGAGCTTCAAGATGACGGAAGAGTAAGACACAGAGATCACCTTCCTCCCCACAAATACATCAGAAATACATCTACATGTGGAACTACTCCTACAGAACACATACTGAACGCTGGCAGAAGACCTCAGACCTCCCAAAAGGCAAGAAACTCCCCCACGTACCTGGGTAGGGCAAAAGGAAAAAGACAAAACAGAGACAAAAGAACATGGATGGGACCTGCACCAGTGGGACGGAGCTGTGGAGGAAAGGTTTCCACACACTAGGAAGCCCCTTCGCGGGTGGAGACTGCAGGTGGTGGAGGGGGGAAACTTCGGAGCCACGCAGAAGAGCGCAGCAACAGGGGTGTGGAGGGCAAAGCGGAGGGATTCCCGCACAGAGGATCGGTGCTGACCACCACTCACCAGCCCGAGAGGCTTCTCTGCTCACCCGCCGGGGCGGGCGGGGGCTGGGAGCTGAGGCTCGGGCTTTGGAGGGCGGATCCCAGGGAGAGGACTGGGGTTGGCTGCTTGAACACAGCCTGAAGGGGCTAGTGCGCCACAGCTGGCCGGGAGGGAGTCCGGGAAAAAGTCTGGAACTGCCGAACAGGCAAGAGACTATTTCTGGCCTCTTTGTTTCCTGGTGCGCGAGGAGAGGGGATTCAGAGCACCGTTTAAAGCAGCTCCAGAGACGGGCGCGAGCCGTGGCTATCAGCACGGACCCCAGAGACGGGCATGAGACGCTAAGGCTGCTGCTGCCACCACCAAGAAGCCTGTGTGCAGCACAGGTCACTATCCACACCTCCCCTCCTGGGAGCCTGTGCAGCCCGCCACTGCCAGGGTCCCGTGATCCAGGGACAACTTCCCCGGGAGAACGCACGGCGCGCCTCAGGCTGGTGCAACGTCACACCGGCCTCTGCCGCTGCAGGCTCGCACTGCATCCGTACCCCTCCCTCCCCACGGCCTGAGTGAGCAAGAGCCCCCGAAGCAGCTGCTCCTTTAACCCCGTCCGGTCTGAGCAAAGAACAGACGCCCTCAGGCGACCTACACGCAGAGGCGGGGCCAAATCCAAAGCTGAACCCCAGGAGCTGTGGGAACAAAGAAGAGAAAGGGAAATTTCTCCCAGCAGGCTCAGGAACAGCGGATTAAAGCTCCACAATCAACTTGATGTACCCTGCATCTGTGGAATACCTGAATAGACAACAAATCATCCCAAATTGAGAAGCTGGACTTTGGGAGCAATGATATTTATATATTTTTCCTTTTTTGTGAGTGTGTATGTGTATGCTTCTGTGTGTGATTTTGTCTGCATAGCTTTGCTTTCACCATTTGTCCTACAGTTCTGTCCATCCTTTCTTTGGATTTTTTTTTACTTAAAAAAACTTTTTTCTTAATAATTATTTTTTATTTTAATAACTTTATTTTATTTTATTTTACTTTATTTTATTTTATCCTCTTTCTTTCTTTCTATTTTCTCTCCCTTTTATTCTGAGCCGTGTGGATGAAAGGCTATTGGTGCTCCAGCCAGGAGTCAGTGCTGTGCCTCTGAGGTGGGAGAGCCAACTTCAGGACACTGGTCCACAAGAGACCTCCCAGCTCCACGTAATATCAAATGGTGAAAATCTCCCAGAGATCTCCATCTCAGTGCCAAGACCCAGCTTCACTCAACGACCAGCAACCTCCAGTGCTGGACACCCTATGCCAAACAACTAGCAAGACAGGAACACAGCCCCATCCATTAGCAGAGAGGCTGCCTAAAATCATAATAAGGCCACAGACACCCTAAAACACACCACCAGACGTAGACCTGCCCACCAGAAAGACAAGATCCAACCTCATCCACCAGAACACAGGCACTAGTCCCCTCCACCAGGAAGCCTACACAACCCACTGAACCAACCTCAGCCACTGGGGACAGATACCAAAAACAACGGGAACCACGAACCTGCAGCCTGCGAAAAGGAAACCCCAAACACAGTAAGTTAAGCAAAATGAGAAGAAAAAAAAACACACAGCAGGTGAAGGAGCAAGGTAAAAACCCACCAGACCTAATAAATGAAGAGGAAATAGGCAGTCTACCTGAAAAATTCAGAATAATGATAGTAAAGATGATCCAAAATCTTGGAAATAGAATAGAGAAAATACAAGAAACGTTTAACAAGGACCTAGAAGAACTAAAGAGCAAACAAACAATGATGAACAACACAATAAATGAAATTAAAAATTCTCTAGAAGAGATCAATAGCAGAATAACTGAGGCAGAAGAATGGATAAGTGACCTGGAAGAGAAAATAGTGGAAATAACTACTGCAGAGCAGAATAAAGAAAAAAGAATGAAAAGAACTTAGGACAGTCTCAGAGACCTCTGGGACAACATTAAACGCACCAACATTCGAATTATAGGGGTCCCAGAAGAAGAAGAGAAAAAGAAAGGGACTGAGAAAATATTTGAAGAGATTATAGTTGAAAACTTCCCTAATATGGGAAAGGAAATAGTTAATCAAGTCCTGGAAGCACAGAGAGTCCCATACAGGATAAATCCAAGGAGAAACATGCCAAGACACGTATTATTCAAACTATCAAAAATTAAATACAAAGAAAACATATTAAAAGCAGCAAGGGGAAAACAACAAATAACACACAAGGGAAATCCCCATAAGGTTAACAGCTGATGTTTCACCAGAAACTCTGCAAGCCAGAAGGGAGCGGCAGGACATATTTAAAGTGATGAAGGAGAAAAACCTACAACCAAGATTACTCTACCCAGCAAGGATCTCATTCAGATTTGATGGAGAAATAAAAACCTTTACAGACAAGCAAAAGCTGAGAGAGTTCAGCACCAACAAACCAGCTTTACAACAAGTGCTAAAGGAACTTCTCTAGGCAGGAAACACAAGAGAAGGAAAAGACCTACAATAACAAACCCCAAACAATCAAGAAAATGGGAATAGGAACATACATATCGATAATTACCTTAAATGTAAATGGATTAAATGCTCCCACCAAAAGACACAGACTGGCTGAATGGATACAAAAACAAGACCTGTATATATGCTATCTACAAGAGACCCACTTCAGACCTAGGGACACATACAGACTGAAAGTGAGGGGATGGAAAAAGATATTCCATGCAAATGGAAATCAAAAGAAAGCTGGAGTAGCAATTCTCATATCAGACAAAATAGACTTTAAAATAAAGACTATTACAAGAAACAAAGAAGGACAGTACATAATGATCAAGGGATCGATCCAAGAAGAAGATATAACAATTGTAAATATTTATGCACCCAACATAGGAGCACCTCAATACATAAGGCAAATACTAACAGCCATAAAAGGAGAAATAGACAGTAACACAATCATAGTAGGGGACTTTAACACCCCACTTTCAGCAATGGACAGATCATCCAAAATGAAAATAAATAAGGAAACACAAGCTCTAAATGATACATTAAACAAGATGGACTTAATTGATATTTATAGGACTTTCCATCCAAAAACAGCAGAATACACATTCTTCTCAAGCGCTCATGGAACATTCTCCAGGATAGATCATATCTGGGGTCACAAACCAAGCCTTGGTAAATTTAAGAAAATTGAAATCGTATCAAGTATCTTTTCTGACCACAACGCTATGAGACTAGATATCAATTACAGGAAAAGATCTGTAAAAAATACAAACACATGGAGGCTAAACAATACACTACTTAATAACCAAGTGATCACGGAAGAAATCAAAGAGGAAATCAAAAAATACCTAGAAACAAATGACAATGGAGAAACGACAACCAAAAACCTATGGGATGCAGCAAAAGCAGTTCTAAGAGGGAAGTTTATAGCAATACAATCCTACCTTAAGAAACAGGAAACATCTCAAAGAAACAACCTAACCTTGCACCTAAAGCAATTAGAGAAAGAAGAACAAAAAAACCCCAAAGTTACCAAAAGGAAAGATATCAGAAATAAATGAAAAAGAAATGACGAAACGATAGCAAAGATCAATAAAACTAAAAGCTGGTTCTTTGAGAAGATAAACAAAATTGATAAACCATTAGCCAGACTCATCAAGAAAAAAAGGGAGAAGACTCAAATCAATAGAATTAGAAATGAAAAAGGAGAAGTAACGACACTGCAGAAATACAAAGGATCATGAAAGATTACTACAAGCAACTATACGTCAATAAATTGGACAACCTGGAAGAAATGGACAAAATCTTAGAAATGCACAACCTGCCAAGACTGAACCAGGAAGAAATAGAAAATGTGAACAGACCAATCACAAGCACTGAAATTGAAACTGTGATTAAAAATCTTCCTACAATCAAAAGCCCAGGACCAGATGGCTTCATAGGCAAATTCTATCAAACATTTAGAGAAGAGCTTACACCTATCCTTCTCAAACTCTTCCAAAATACAGCAGAGGGAGGACACTCCCAAACTCATTCTACGAGGCCACCATCACCCTGATACCAAAACCAGACAAAGATGTCACAAAGAAAGAAAACGACAGGCCAATATCCCTGATGAACATAGATGCAAAAATCCTCAACAAAATACTAGCAAACAGAATCCAACAGCACGTTAAAAGGATCATACACCATGATCAAGTGGGGTTTATTCCAGGAATGCAAGGATTCTTCAATATACGCAAATCAATCAATGTGATACACCATATTAACGAATTGAAGCATAAAAACCATATGATCATCTCAATCACTGCAGAGAAAGCTTTCGACAAAATTCAACACCCATTTATGATAAAAAACCCTCCACAAAGTAGGCATAGAGGGAACTTTCCTCAACATAATGAAGGCCATATATGACAAACCCACAGCCAACATCGTCCTCAATGGTGAAAAACTGAAACCATTTCCACTAAGATCAGGAACAAGACAAGGCTGCTCATTCTCACCACTATTATTCAACATAGTTTTGGAAGTTTTAGCCACAGCAATCAGAGAAGACAAAGAAATAAAAGGAATCCAAATTGGAAAAGAAGAAGTAAAGCTGTCACTGTTTGCAGATGACATGATACTATACATAGAGAATTTTACAGATGCTACCAGAAAACTACTAGAGCTAATCAATGAATTTGGTAAAGTAGCAGGATACAAAATTAATGCACAGAAATCCCTGGCATTCCTATACACTAATGATGAAAAATCTGAAAGTGAAATTAAGAAAACACTCCCATTTACCATTGCAACAAAAAGAATAAAATATCTAGGAATAAACCTACCTAAGGAGACAAAAGACCTGTATGCAGAAAATTATAAGACACTGATGAAAGAAATTAAAGATGATACAAATAGATGGAGAGATATACCATGTTCTTGGATTGGAAGAATCAACATTGTGAAAACGACTCTACTACCCAAAGCAATCTACAGATTTAATGCAATCCCTATCAAACTACCACTGGCATTTTTCACAGAACTAGAACAAAAAATTTCACAATTTGTATGGAAACACAAAAGACCCCAAATAGCCAAAGCAATCTTGAGAACGAAAAATGGAGCTGGGGGAATCAGGCTCCCTGATTTCAGACTATACTACAAAGCTACAGTCATCAAGACAGTATGGTACTGGCACAAAAACAGAAATATAGATCAATGGAACAGGATAGAAAGCCCAGAGATAAACCCACACACATATGGTCACCTTATCTTTGATAAAGGAGGCAAGAATATACAGTGGAGAAAAGACAGCCTCTTCAATAAGTGGTGCTGGGAAAACTGGACAGCTACATGTAAAAGTATGAAATTAGAACACTCCCTAACACCATACACAAAAATAAACTCAAAATGGATTAAAGACCTAAATGTAAGGCCAGACACTATCAAACTCTTAGAGGAAAACATAGGCAGAACATTGTATGACATAAATCACAGCAAGATCCTTTTTGACCCACCTCCTAGAGAAATGGAAAAAAACCCAAAAATAAACAAATGGGACCTAATGAAACTTAAAAGCTTTTGCACAGCAAAGGAAACCATAAACAAGACGAAAAGACAACCCTCAGAATGGGAGAAAATATTTGCAAATGAAGCAACTGACAAAGGATTAATCTCCAAAATTTACAAGCAGCTCATGCAGCTCAATATCAAAAAAACAAACAACCCAATCCAAAAATGGGCAGAAGACCTAAACAGACATTTCTCCAAAGAAGATATACAGATTGCCAACAAACACATGAAAGAATGCTCAACATCATTAATCATTAGAGAAATGCAAATCAAAACTACAATGAGATATCATCTCACACCGGTCAGAATGGCCATCATCAAAAAATCTAGAAACAATAAATGCTGGAGAGGGTGTGGAGAAAAGGGAACACTCTTGCACTGTTGGTGGGAATGTAAATTGATACAGCCACTATGGAGAACAGTATGGAGGTTCCTTAAAAAATTAAAAATAGAACTACCATACAACCCAGCAATACCACTACTGGGCATATACCCTGAGAAAACCATAATTCAAAAAGAGTCATGTACCAAAACGTTCATTGCAGCTCTATTTACAATAGCCAGGACATGGAAGCAACCTAAGTGTCCATCAACAGATGAATGGATAAAGAAGATGTGGCCCATATATACAATGGAATATTACTCAGCCATAAAAAGAAACGAAATTGAGTATTTGTAGTGAGGCGGATGGACCTAGAGTCTGTCATACAGAGTGAAGTAAGTCAGAAAGAGAAAAACAAATACAGTATGCTAACACATATATATGGAATATAGAATATATATACAGAAAAAAAAAGGTCATGAAGAACCTAGGGGCGAGACGGGAATAAAGATGCAGACCTACTAGAGAATGGACTTGAGGATATGGGGAGGGGGAAGGGTAAGCTGTGACAAAGTGAGAGAGTGGCATGGACATATATACACTATCAAATATAAAATAGATAGCTAGTGGGAAGCAGCCGCATAGCACAGGGAGACCAGCTTGGTGCTTTGTGACCACCTAGAGGGGTGGGATAGGGAGGGTGGGAGGGAGGGAGACGCAAGAGGGAAGAGATATGGGAACATATGTATATGTATAACTGATTCACTTTGTTATAAAGCAGAAACTAACACACCATTATAAAGCAATTATACTCCAATAAAGATGTTAAAAAAAAAAAAGATTCACGGCTTTGAGGTTCAGCTGCTCCTCCACTAAACCTTGAGGAGTGGAGTTTTATTCTATTAAAGTTAACACTTTAAGCATTTCTTCTTCTTCCACAGACTTCGTCTTGCACAGATATCCCTATTGGAAAAACATTCTTTTCCATTCAATCTCTGCTAATGTTCCCCTTTCCTCTCCTAGCTCAAAAATAGAACACAGAAGTTTTTCCATTTTAACCATTTATTAACCATCTCATTTATAGACATTAGCTTTTGAAAACAGCTAGGAGTAAGGACTCAGTAAAATTCAGCTCCTAAAAATTAATTAAATATTGATTTTTCAAACTTTCTTGTTAAGATTTATGGCCAAGGCTTCAATGAATTCTCTTGTGAGCAAAATCAGCGAGGGCAGTAACTCCTAGCTAAGCTCTAACTCAGGTAATTATGGTTTTTTTTCTCCCTCTCTCTAATTCCCCTTGTCATTTTAGCCATATAAACAGAATTAAGCCTGGACAAAGGAAAACAGACTCCAGGAAAAAATGTTTTCTGAAATGCTTTTTAGTTATTTAACTTGAAGGGACCTAATTTATTTTCCTTTCATTTTGTATCCCAAAAGCCTGAATAGCATTTCTGCCAACCCATAAGTAGAATCTGGCAAAGGGAGCCCTTAAATTTTGGGGACTTGGCAAGAATCGCTTCAATAATCAAACTGTATGTTAATGAAATACATTATTTTGAAAGGTAAAATATCAAGGAAAGAGTTGTATTTTTGTTGCTTTTATCCCAGTTTGTGTGTGTGTGCATGTGTGTGTAGCAGTAAATATAATAGAAACTATTGTTATAAATTTGTAAAATCTGAATCTCTAGATCCGTAGGTTCTTATGTCATTCTTACAATCAGTTAGATGGGTAGATGATTAGATAGATAGATAGATAGATAGATAGATAGATAGATAGATAGATAGACTGACTTTAAAACGTATTTTTTCTTTTTAAAACAGCAACTGTTGCTTAGATTAATTTTGTACTGCAAGCCATGCTTCCTGAAGGCATATGGTTCGGGGGTTGCCATAAAAAGCTGGATCTGGAGCCTTCCTTTAGAACACAGCACTGGGTTTATGATTTAACTGTTTCTTGTTAGCAGCAGTGTATCGTCTACTCCAGAACTCAGAGATGTAACCATGGCCTTTCACATTAGAAAACAATACCTAGTAAAACTGAGCTTGATGTTATGCCCACTCTACCCGAATACCTTGCTCTGTGCTTCTGTTCCCAAGCTCCTTTGGCCTGGGGAAGTTTACCCACCCCATCTGTCCACCCTGTTAGAGAACACACAGTTCTCCTGCATCCTAGCCGTTCACCACTGTGGGGGGGGGGGCGGTATTTAATTCAGGTTTGACATCCCAGCCAGTGCCTAGCACAGCGTCATCCACAGAGCAGGTACTCAACAAATGCCTGCTGAATTGAGGAATGAATAAATCAACTGATAAACATATCAAATGCTAGGCCTTGCTGTACAAGCTTGAACACGGATTTGAGGGAAATATATATATATATATATATATATATATATATATATATATATATATATATATATATATATATATATAAAAGCAGTGTAAGAGGATGGAGGTGGGATTTGCTTAAGTACCTACAGAGGGTTTTTTTGGTTTTTTTTTTTCCCTTGCCCATTATGACTCACTACTGCTAACTATGAAAATTTTAGGTAATAGTGACTCTAATATTCTGCCAGCTTTGTAGGCTTTCATTGTCAAGATGAGTTCTAAATGAGGCGTAAGCTCCCAAAGCAGCCAAAAACTCTGCATTACATAGAGAGGGGGAGGGAGCACTGGTCAGTAGGATTCTGATTACACCAGTTAGTGTCATCTCTGATGAGCTCCCACCTGCTGGTCTAGTGACTCGGAAGCACACAAAAGCACAGGACTTTAACTGGGTAAAATGACCTCTGATTACAAAACAATTGTGAGGTCTAGAACTTTATCTTGTTCTTTCTAGAGGATGAAAAATCTTCTAGCGAGCTTTAACAACCAAATCTCTATTATTATACTCATCAAGCTGAATAATAATTATATGTCCATTTATCTACCTTCCCAACTAGTTTGTTAGCCACCTGAGGGCAGAGACTGTATTCCCAAGGCCTATGTTCCTGGCACATAGTAGATGCTCAGTAATACTTGGTTAATAACAATTCTACACTAGTCTTAACAAAGTACAGGCTCACGGAGCTGGGAGGGACCTTAGAAATAATTTGATACAATCTCTTTGTTTTCAAGATCAGAACAGCCAGAGCCAAACAAGCAAAATAAACTGCCCAGGGTCACAACATTAAACTACCTCACAGGATGCTTTTTTTAAAGAATTTTTTCCCTCTCAGCCCATAACTCATAGGAAAACTCCAAGAGGGGCTTGAAATAACACTTTCATGCCTCAAGAGCTTCTTCTAAGTTAACATGCCTTTTATAAGTTACAGAACATTAACCTGAAATACATATAAAATAGAATTTAGAGGCTTTCATGTGGTCAATTTATACTGGGAGGTGAAGCTCACAATTCTCAAATTCAACTCATAAATTTAACACCTCTCATTTTTCTCTAGGGCTTTTAAGGGCTTCTTAAAGTCATAGTTAAGAGATCCAGCTTCTTATTCTTCGTGTAAAACCAAACTATAAAATTAAAATTTCAGTATTTTAATTGTCTAAGTCCACCAAATTAATTTGCAGCAGCAAAATAAGATGAAATTATGTAAAGCACAGGGACCAATTTATCATCCCATTACTCATGATGAATTCAACAAGCTTTTACTTCCATGTCTAGGTGGCAAATATTAAAATTCCTGGTTGTCTGACTGCATCATATGAGAAATGGGACTTTCTTTTACCGCTAAACTAGCCTTCTAAAATTCCAGAAATATATGCTCTCCCATGGATGAAAAACGGGCTTGGCCACCAGTGAGGTTTGGGAGGGGAAGTGGGATGCCAAGAGCGAGTGGGCCGAAGGGAGATCAAAAGACCCAGGGACCCCCAGTGCCATACCAGCTCCACAGTGCAGCCTCCCCAGCTGCAGCTTCACAGGCAGTCTGAGTTTCTAATTTACTAGCACCTCTCAGCTCAGGGCGACCTTTCCCTCGGGCCCTGATTTTCTTTTCTGTCTCTCTTCCCTCAGGATCAGGCTACTTGAGAATGGAACCTCCTGATTAATGTGTCAAGAGCCATAGACTCTCCTTAATGGAGGGTCTCCGCCTGCTCGGGTCGCCCGGGCAGGAGCTGCCACAATGTGTTAAGTCACTAATGAAGGCCAGTGCTCAGTAATGATTTAAAGTGCCCTAAGAACAGAGAGTCTTCGGATTCAGTAAGCTTCTCTTCCTACTGCCTGCAAAGCCTCCTTTACTCTCTGGCCTAACGCATCCCTGTCTGCCAAGCTTCTGTGGCAGAAAAGCGAAAAGGCAGACTTCTCCAAATACAAAATGGAATTTGAACCTCCAGATGATGGTTTTGGTTTGTGACACACTGGACTGCCTACTCATGGGCATGAATCTGTCGCTTCACATGGTTTTCCAAAACAATTTTCTAAAGTGGATCTTTAAAACACATCGGGATGAATCATTAAAACATCTCAGGGTGACGATACTCCTGGAAGGGATAAGATGCTGAAGCAGATGGAAGGCATCTATTATATGCCTCTAAGTGAGTGAATATATTTAAGCAGCAAGGCCTCAGAAACTCTATCAAGTCCCTATCAGGAGGCACTGAGAAACTCCCCAGCCTTCTTTAAAAGGGGGTAATTAGCGGGACTTCCCTGGTGGTCCAATGGTTAAGAATCCGCCTTCCAATGCAGGGGATGCGGGTCCAACCCCTGGTCGGGGAACTAAGATCCCACATGCCGTGGGGCAACTAAGCCCATGCACCACAACTAGAGAGAAGCCTGTGCGCTGCAACTAAGACCTGACGCAGCCAAAAATAAATAAATAAAATTTTTTTTAAGGGTGCAATTAGCATCTTTTACAGAGTCTCCATAACCACTTGTGCCTGAAACACAACCTGAATGGTGCTGATGTATCTCAGGAACCTCAAGGCTTCTTCATCCAGGGACCGAGCAGGACCTGCCCAAGGCTGGAGATCTATATGCCACCGGGGACCCTGTAAGGAGAAAACATAGGTCAGTGTGTAAGGTATCAGGAGCTTGGGATGGGGGTGGGAAGGATGCAGAGCATCAGCGAGGCAAGACTACTAGCCGCCTGCAAAACAAACACGGCTGCACTTTGCGGCAGGGGGTTGGTTCGGAGCTGCTATAGTTAAGGCCACATCAATCACAGGGAGACAAATGAGGCCTGAGAAAGCCCAGCTACCAGATTAAGCAGGAGACTGCAAAAGCTAGAGGGGATGTCTGTCTCGATCTTCTGATCAAAGGCAAACTCCACTCAATCCCGTCAGGCTCTCTCAGCTGCGGCTTTGTATTACCCGGAGCCACTCCCGGTTGTGGAGAAATCCTCCCCTGCCTACTATGGTTTCCAAGGCTTAGAGCTTCAGAAATAGGTGCCTCCTAGGGGCCAGTTTTGTTGTCATGGTCCCATAATGCCTGAATCCTCAGGGCACTTGGGCACCTTCCCCCCGAGCAAGGCGGGTGGTGGCACCCAGAGTTCTAGACCTCAGTGCACCTGTCGTCTGGACCATGCACCTGCCAACAGTCCCTGGAGCTGGCACTACCACGGCTGGCAAGGGTGGCCTTCTAGCACTGTGGGACAGCCTCCAGCTTTCAGCAGAGGACATGAGGGGCTCCCAGGAGCACAGGGATGAGAACTCTAAGCCCCCGTTTACAGCAAGGGTAGAGTGGATGAAGGGTTGGGGGAAAGTAGTGGTGATCCAGAAGAATCAAAAATGGGGACCCCTCCAGTCAAAAGGAAGCACCAGTCATAAAATCCTTGCTAGAGCTCAAGTTCCCCACCTATAGTTGTCACCACCTGGAAACCTCCGGAGGCTCACTGTGATCCCAAGGGCAGAGTACTGCCCAGAGTGTATGATGGGGAAGGGCAGGGGCCTGGGCAGGGAGAAGCCCCAGCAGCTGGCAGGGTGAACATCTAGCGTCAGGAAAGACTCTGGGGGTCTGGGCACAGGGGTTCCTGCAGAGTGGTTAAGATGGGCCCCTAAACCCCATTTTAAGGTGAGGAAGGGGGCAGGGGAGGGTTCTGGGGACAAAATAAAGGGACTGTTCATGTACACACATTGTTCCCCAGTCAGGTATTGCAATGGTCTGAACGTGTGTCTCCCACCCCAAATTCCTATGTTGAAATCCTAATGCCCGGTGTGATGATGTGAGGGGGTAGGACTTTTGGGAGGTGCTCACGTCATGAGGGTGGAGCCTTCATGAATGGAATTAGTGCTCTTTTAAAAGAGACCCCTCATAGCTCCCTAGGCCCTAACACCATGTGAGGACACACAGAGAAGTCAGCCATCTGCAGCCCAGAAGAGGGCCCTCACCAGAACCCCACCGTGCTGGCACACCGATCTTGAACGTCCAGCCTCCAGAACTGTGAGCAATAAATTTCTGTTGTTTGGAAGCCAGCCAGTCTGTGGTATTTTGTTATGGCAGCCAGAATAGCCTAAGACAGGTATTATGGCAAGAACTGTCTGTCACCCACAAAGAAACATCGAAACAGGCTAGCCCTGAGGCACTTTTGTACCTTTATGGGTTTTTTGCCCCTAAATGGGGTGGCCTAGGTGACTTGGGGTTAAACGGAAAGCAAGGAAGAGCGGGGGGCAAGCAGGTTAGTCAGTGTGAAGCCAAGTGTGTGGGCTTGGGGAAGAAGAGTACACTCTGGCATGAGGGTGCGAGATAAATGCAGACACTTTGTAAGTGGTAAAGCGTTATTCCGGGTTAGGCATTATGAGACTCATATCTCTGCACCAAGTCCCGAGAGCCCACAGTCTTAGTGGCTCTCAGGTCTGCACTGCCTTATGGTGGCTGAGAGCCCTGCAGTCCTCTGGACTGAAAGAAGCCTCACTGATTTCCCACAGGCTGTCTTTTCCTCAGCAATCCTTAAGGCAGGGACAGTTTCATGGGCATGCCACCTGCACAGTCTTAGAAGGGCTTGTGTTTGGCTCAGTGCTGACACTCTTAATAATTTTTTAACAAGAGCCTCCACATTCTTATTCTGTGCTGAGCCCTGCAAATTATGTAGTCAGTCTGCCCTGAGGGGCACCTTTTTTTGGGAAACAGGCTTTTCGTATAGCTGTTCCTGTTCTGTGAAGGTTGAGGAGGCAAGAGACTCCAGTCAGAGAGAGCCTGAGAACATTAAGTAATATATCTTCCCAGTTAATGGCTCCCACCCCCTATTTCTTTTTTCCTTCTCTAAATTAGCTGTTGATTACCATTCAGTCAAACAATACTTATTGAGCATCAGCCACTCTGTGCCAGGCACTGGTCGGCACACGTTTGAATAAAACCCGGAGGCTCCTGGGAGGTGCTCACAGTCTGGTGGGGGAGACAGATACATACAAAATAAGTTTGACAGGGAAATGCTGAAACGTTAGGGAAAGTCATTCTTTCTGGGAAACTACTTAATTATGAAACCATAATTTATAGACACACTTTAGTACAAATGCCTCTTAGTTTTGCTCGGTCACACTCCTTTTGCGTCTAACGACAAAGAGTGTCTTCCCAGGTTGCCGCTGCTGTCAGCACAGCAACACAATGCTGCATGCAAGCTTGTCCAGCCCTGGGGTTTAAAACTCCCCACATCATTGTCGTGGGACCCTGACAAGTACCCTGGCACCTGGCCCAGGACCCTCTTGATGAAAATGATAAAGTTCCCACATTATGGTTTTCCTCTAAATCAGGGATCTGTAAACTTTTTCTATAAGAAGTCAAACAGCAAATATTTTAGGCTTTGCAGGCCATACAGTTTCTGTTGCAATTCCTCACTGCCTGTTGTAGCTCAAAATCAGCCAAAGACAGTAAGTAAACAAATGGACAGGACTGTGTTCCAATAAAACTCCATTTACAAAAACAGCCGGCAGGCTGGATTGGGCCTGCAAGGCTGTGGTTTGCTGACCCCTGCTCTATTTGATGCTAATTTGGTTGTAGACCAGCCTAGAGGAGAGTGTTTACTTGAAATAATGCAAGAGACACAGATTATGATATCTGGGTTACAAACAACTTTGTCATCTGGGTGACTGGGGAAATATTGGCCAGGTCCCAGCAGGATACAGTGGGAAGAATTTAATAGAGAGCCTATTTATAATACAAAGGTGTAGGCAGAGTTTAGGAAACCAATAAGGAGTAATGCAATACCTGTGGCTGGTAGCACCAGGGAGCCCTTTCAAACCCTGAGCCTGAAGGAGCAAAGAGGGGGAGGGATTTGTGGAACCCAGAGAGGGAAACTGCATGGAGAAGGTGTTTCATAGAAGAACACAGCCAATCCCATCACATCCAGCCCTATTACATACCCACCCTAACTGTCAAATCGAAGGATAAGCTAGAGAAGAGGGAGGCTGTGGTTGGTCCATAGGCCCGCCTACTGGGGTGCAGAGCAGGAGAAGCAGGATGGAGAGTGGTGCTGGAGAGGCAAGTGGAAGGTCTCCTGCACAGCATCTTTGGAAAGAGGCACTGAGACTTGACCAGGGAGTCATTCATTCATTCAGTGGCCATTTGTGCCTCGTGCCAGGCTCTGGGTTACAACTTAATATAGGACAGAGCTGTGTACACCAATAAATGCAATGAAGTTCTGCAAGAGCTTTGACTGAAATCTCTGTAGGGCACAATGGGGTCACGGAGAGATGAAGGACCCAAGTACCACTCCAAAATAAATACCAGAAAATACAAATGTAGATTATAGGAAGCAGTCTCCAATGTGAGAAGCCCAAAACTCTCAATAAAGAGACACCTTAAAAACCGCAGAAGCACTTAACCTGGGCTAACACACGAAAGTAATGTCACAGATCAATAATAGTGAATCCATACGGTGACTCAACATGACAAAACTATATAATTATCTTAAGAATCCACAAGCAGTATCCATCTTGCTATCTGATATTTCTCAGTTTCACTGAGTGTTGACCACGACAAAGCTAAACACGACAGCTGGAACGGTGAGTAACGTAAGTTGAGGGGCCTCAGGTGGGGATATAATAGAAATATACAGCAGACAGATGCCCTCAGAAGTGCTCTGGCTTAATGCTTTGGTTGAGCTGTTTAGAAAACATTTCACATAAAGTAATGTTCTCATCGGCATCAGTCTGACAGCAGTTTGTGATTATTTCCCCAAGGAAACCACTAGCTTTTATCATATCTTTCAATTATCACTTGTCTTAATTTTCTAGTGCACACATCAATATTTGTCCTTCAAAGATCCCACAAACAATTCTCTGAGCACCTTAAAATACCCATGGTTGGTGTTTACTAGTACAAGGCAAAAAACCCCATCTTTTTCTTTTAAAAAGATTTTATCATTATGATTTTACCTTCAAACAGTTCCCTAAATGCCAGGGTCCACTATTAGCCATGTGCTCCAAATACCGTGTGGCCAGGACAAGGCTACCCCCATCACTCCCAGGAGGTGGGAAGGTAGATTCCCAGTCCCTTTTGTCACCCCCACTTCCTCTTCAGATGGGTAAAGGAGCAGCTTAAGCAGAAGGTGGTGGAGGTACAGTCACTGGGGTCATTGGGGGCTGGTCTCTGTCCCCGGCAGGCTTGAGCTGAAACGTCAAATGGAGCATACACAATGCGTTGCCACAGAGAAGCGGCCAGGCTCCTGAGCCCCCGCAGGGGCGGTGGGCGGGATGGGGGGGGGGTGTTGTCCAATTCCTTTGCAATCTGTGGTCCGGCCCCCTACCTAAACCACCAGGCCAGTCGTTCAAAGGAGCGCCTCCCGCAGCAAAGACAGCCATCCCAGGAAAGGCAGGGTCCCAGGTTTCTGAGGAAAGGCAGCTGCCCTCACCCACTTTCGTCTGTGAAGGATTCATCCGGCACTTCCTCCAGGAAACATGTGTTGCAAAGTGAACTGGTTTCTTCTAATGAGGGGAAATGTTTTGATTATACAGAAAAAAATTCCAAAAATTAACACTAAGCAAAGGATGCTATACACAACTAACTCATGTTGTTTGGGGGCTATTTTGCAGACATCTGAGCATCTCTTCCCAAAGGGTAAAAAGTGATCGCTGAGTCAGCCCAAGTTGGTGCACAGAGATAATGGATCTGGCTCTAAAGACGGCAGCAAGCACAGCCGTGAGGCTTTCACATATTTTTATAATTTATGACTTCAGCATCAAACTTGTTTCTTGAAAAAAGAAAATGATTCTTTCAAGCCAAAGAAACTGAATTCCAAGATTTTACTAATAAAAGATAATGCAAAATATAAAGCAATCTTTTAAAATACTCTTTTGCCTACCAGCCTACACGTATGCATATAACAGAAATATATTAACTCAAGACCATAAGCCCCAAGCAAAACTGGTTGCATTAAAATATATATATATATATATATATATATATATATATATATATACACACACACACACACACACAAACACACATATATAAAAGCAGAGCCACCCATGACCTGAAAAGAGAATCATCGATTCTGCCTCGTGCAAAAGCTTTCTTTGCCTTGAAATTTGGAACAACAGCTTCCTTCTTCAGAGGCCGTTTTCCCCACACCCATGAATGACCTCATGCAGGCCACACAGAAATTGTCCAATTAGCAACAGTTCCACCATCAGTTGTACAAGCAAGTTTTGTACATGCATGTTTTTTAATTTCTTTTAAAATAAGAACCAAAGGAGTCTAATGGTCCCATTCCTCTGTGTTTCAGTGCTACAGTTCTTTGGGGATGAAATTGTATGACAAGTGATTTAAATAATCAGTTTCTTTATTGTGATGGATAATTGGTAGAGTGTCTGGGATATTTTTACGATGTTTCAATACTCTCAAATGCGCATTCCCACAGCTAGTAAGCTCTTGAAAGGTTTTAGAACCAGCAATTTTCTGCTGGGAGAGAAGGCTAACAATTGATTTTCTGTGCTGTGGTTGTGCCTGTGGAAAAGAACAAGGTTGTGAGTCCTTGACTCAAACTAAACAATACGCTGAGCCTGTGTGATGAGTTGATTTTGGGAAGCCTAAGCTTTCTAGAAAAAAAAACAAACTCAAAACAAGCAAAATCTATTTATTTGGCAATTCTGCTGCAATTCTGTGCTAATTAAGAGCATCTGTCAGTGGGCGGGAAACAATGATTGAAGGAAATTGTTTGCTCCTTTTTAGAAGGAGAAGGGGGGCTGTGGGAGTTGTTGTGGGAGGCAGAGGCACAAAATGGTACCTGGGAAGAGCATGAATCCAGATGAGCACCAGCCACTGTCTTTCTGGAATGCCCTGAGATAACCATGGTTTCTAGGACTTCGCTTGAGTGGGATTAGGGGCTCCCAGAGTCTCTGGGTGGCAGCTCACATGTCTCTCCCCACCAGTCTCATGTAACAGGACTTTCTCTCAGAATCAGCCCTGCTTTGGAAAGAGCAGGGGTCAGTTACACAGTTTATTGTGACATTTAAAATTCAGGTACCCCACGCAAAAATTTCATTAAAAAAAAAATCTCCGTTTCAGTTCTGGGTAACATGGATAAGCACACCCACACCCTGTGTCTGGCACTGAATACGGCAATAAAACCTGGACAGAATGCAGAGAGCAGCTATTTGAGGAATCTGAAAAGTAAATACTAGCAGGCAGATTGAAGACCAGAACTCAAAGTACCAGGAACCAGCAGTGAGGTTACCACTGTTTTTCTCCTGGTATTCCCCTCAAGCCCCGACTCGGGCAGCCGCACACTGGATGTGGACGTCATTGCAGACGAGAGCTCCAGGAGAAGCCCTCTAGTTCAGGCTCAAGGAGGGAAGGGGTCTCCTAATGCTCAGAGAAAGCAGGGGGCTTCCCCATTTCCCCCTCTCCTTGCATTTCCTTTCCTTCATTCTAGCATCCCAACTCCCAGGCAATCCCACTGCAGTGGTGGAAGCCACAGCAGGAGTCCGCAAGCACCTAAAACTCTGAGGAAAGGGAAGTTTCTTCTCTGATCTGAGGTTGTGGCCCCAAACCCTGCTGAGTATTTCCTCTCTTCTCAGGCAGCTTGGCCTTGGACTTGGACATAGTCATGGGAAGGGTGCCATAAAACACAAGCAGAGCAAGAGTAACTAAAGTCTAGCCTTTCTAGCCAGAGGTTCAGGAATGCAGGGGACTAGATAATACAGTCAACCCTCGGTATCTGTGGATGCGGAACACTGGGGATACTGAGGGCCGAATGCAGTACGCCATTGTATAAGAGACTTGAGCATCCACAGATTTTGGTATCCGTGCACATGCTAGAAACAATCCCCTCCCCACCCCAGATACCTAGATACTTGCATCTGCACGTGCATCTGAACCATTAGCATATCAAAAACTTTGAGAACCAAGCTAACAGACAGACTTCCACCAGGTCCCAGACTGGTCACTGGTGTCATGCATGTGGGACAGATCTGAAGAACACTGCAAAGATTTTGAAAACAGAACTGATACTGAAACCACAATCCATAGAAGGCTGGCTGGAACTTGAGACCTGAACCCAACCAGGTCAAGTGCCTGTAAAAACAAATATATGGACATTATCTATAGTATTTAAACATGACTCAGAGTCTCATGATATTACATACAAAATGCCCAGGATATAACCCAAAACTACTCAGCATATGAAGAATCAGGAAAATCCCAATTGGTGTGGGGAAAAGACAATCAACAAATGCCAATGACATGACACAGATACTGGAATTATTTGACAAAAACTTAAAAGCAACTATTACAGAAATACTCCAAGAAGTAATAGTGTACACTCTTGAAACCAATAGAAAGATAGAAAGTCTCAGCAAAGAAATAGGATATATAAAGAGCCAAATGGACATTTCAGACCTGAAAAATACAATAAACAAAATAAAAATCTCAGTAGATGGACTCAATAGCAGAATGAATATAACACAAAAAGGAGTCAGCGAACTTGTAGATCAATAGAGAGTATCCAATCTGAACAACAGAGAGAAAAAATTATTTGAAAAAGAAATGAGGGCTTCCCTGGTGGCACAGTGGTTAAGAATCCGCCTGCCAATGCAGGGGACACGGGTTAGAGCCCCGGTCCGGGAAGATCCCACATGCGCGGAGCAACTAAGCCCGTGCGCCACAACTACTGAGCCTGTGCTCTAGAGCCCGTGCCCCACAACTACTGAAGCCCGTGCACCTAGAGCCCGTGCTCCACAACAAGAGAAGACACCACAATGAGAAGCCTGCACACCGCAAGTAAGAGTAGCACCCGCTCACCACAACTAGAGAAAGCCCGCGTGCAGCAATGAAGACCCAACGCAGCCAAAAACAAAATAAATAAATAAATTTATTTTTTAAAAAAATGAAAAGAGCCTCAGGGACCTGTGGACAATACCAAGAGGTCTAACACTCAGTTACTGGAATCCAAGAGGAGGAAGAGAAAGAATGCAGTGCAGAAAAAACTACTTAAAGATATAATGGCTAAAAAATTCCCAAATTTGACATTAGACATAAACCTAAAGATTCAAGAAGCTCAGCAAACCCCTAACAGAAAGACACAAAGAAATCTATGCCCATACACATCTTAATCAAACTGCTGAAAACTAAAGACACCGACAACAACAAAAAGCTCAGTCTCTTTAATCTTGTGATAGACTTAATAGTGGGCCAGGGTCCAAATGGCTAGATGGGAAAGGCAGAGCCAGCCCAGCTCAAAAGGGCTTCTTACCCTGAGGTCCCCTCCCTGTCAAGGCCCAGTCCCACCTCCCCAAGTCCATCTGCTAAATGTCTTTGGCAGCAGACAGCACGCATACTGAAACCCAAATCCAGAGCACATTCTGAATCCTTTCCCCATCAATCTGCCGCCTCTGCAACATTACACAGAGTGTAGGCTGGGAGGCAAGGGAACCAGAAATCAAATCAACTCTGACAAGAAAAAATGCACTATCATTCAAGCAGATAACTTTTAGGAAGAAATTTTTTAAATAAAATAAAAAATAAACGGAAAAGGAGGAATAAATGCTCAGCTCTAGATTTATTCTCTAAGTTATCCTGGTAAGTTGGAAAGAAATGCCAAACTAATTTGAGTTGGGTTTTGTTCTTAAACTGACGTCTTTAAATTCACTGTGTTTTTTGTGTGTGGCAAAATAGTTCAAGTCTGGGTGAGACTGAAACACACAAAGGGATGGTGAAGAGAATAAAATATATAATGTATTTTAGGTTTTTATCATTGACAACAGAAAGAGAAGCCAAATTCCTGGAGTAGATCCAGTGAAATGCAGAGGTTTTCATTCATTTTCATGATATAGAAACTATATAACATCTGCATACACAGTAGGCACTCAAATGTCAAATCATGGATCTCACTAGGGTTACACATCAACCATGAAAGGAAGGGAGGAGTTTCATTTGTCTTACGAAAGTAAGATTATATAAGACTGTTTGCCTAAGAAAGCAAAAAGGAATGTAGAAACAGCACTTATCACAGTTTTAAGGATTCTCTCTCTCTCTCTCTCTCTCTGGGACACACACACCCCTCCACACATATGCACACTGTATTCAAAACATATAAGTTACCCAGACTTGGGACTCAGAATCTTAGAAGCTTAATATCATCTGAATCAACATCAATCTGTTATGAGGTCATGGATTTACTTCAGTTTGAAAACTCCAGCCAGTTAATATCCCCCAAGTTATTTACCAGTTCCCAAAACATTACCCTCTCAAAATGGAAGGTCTGCAGGACCCCAATAAACCCATTTCAAGGATTCTTGAATCCTGAGTCGCTGCCAAAGCCAAAGGAGACATGGAGTTAGCAGAGGGCGGGGAGAACAGGAAAACCACCAGGAGGGAGGGAGAGGAATAGAGAAGGGAAACAAGAAAATGGGGGGCATGAGAGGAGAAAGGGTTGCTCCCCCAATACCTGCTCAGCAATCTCCATCCTCCCCACAAGTTCACCTGGGACCCAGGGTTGTCAGTAAGTGGTACCCAGGACTCTGTGGTGGCTCTCATGAGCCACATGAGTCCTCAAACCTCATGCCAAACCACAGGTCCCCCCATGGGTTCCCTCAGTGTGATCCTGAGGCTGCCAGTCACGTCCATGCAGATGCCTCCTTAGCCTCTCAGCCTCCGAACCTCTGAAGAGGCTCTGTGGCACAATGTTGGGCAGAAAGCCTGTCAGTGCTAAGGCTCAGTGCTGCTGAGCAGTTTCACAGGGAAAGTGTTTCAGTTCTGCAGTCTAAACAAGACATGATTTTTATGACCAAAGAGAATTAAAATGCGTCACCCAGCATCACCAAGTGCAGGGAGATGGGGATCATGGCAAAAAGAATGCATCCCAGAGGCCACATCTGAGATGCAGAGCTACAGCACCCAATAGCCACCCCGCAGGCTGACGGGGGGGTGAACAGCAGCTGCGTGTGGCACAATGCATAGATGGGACACAAAGCCATCCCTGGAAATCAACCAGAGACACTGGACGATGCTTGGGTAGCCTCCTTTGAAAAAGGATGTAGCAAGCAAGACAAGGTGCTCTGCCGTGAGTAGGACAGCCGAGGGTGGGTGGGAGAGAAAGAGAAAAGTGGGGTTCAGGACCCCAGAAAAAACACACACCATGGTTCAAGGGTATCATCAGTTTCCTGATGAGGCTGTCATATCCCACTGACTATAAGCCATCAGTTGCACCAACTATTTATGTATGTATATTTGTACGTGTGTATGTATGCACATATGTGTTTCTCAGTTTTAAGTGTATGTTCATTCATTATTAACTAACTTGTCATCTTTATATTGTCCATGTTTTATATTGTCCATATTGCCACTCTCTGGCCCTTTTGATTATGATATAGTATCTGGTAGCCTGAGTGAATCCTACTGACAATTAGAGATAAGACTCTGGTTCTGGGACATTCCTCACATGATTCTATATTTATAGAACATTTTTCTGTCTGAGTGCACTGTAAGTTATAGTGTCTGACAAGTAGAAGCAGCCCAATAAATGTTTCTTTTTCATCTGTGGGAGGCTGCCAGCACTGTAAAACAAGGCAGAGAGAGAGCTGGCAGGACAACTCTGGAACCAAAAGCACTTTAAGCTTCAAACCTAAATGGAAGCTGATCATTAAGTGGCCCTTTTCAGGAACATGAAGAATTGCCGAAGGAAGCAGACCTTTTCGGAGGTCAATTATTACAGGGTTTGTAACTCTCTGAACTGAGAGTTCTTTGGTGAAAGAGAAAGGGACTCTCAAAGGTTAGAAGTGAAGCTGCCAAAGTATCATCTGACCTTGGCCCAGTCCCCTTTCCCCATTTCAAACTGGAAATAACAAGAGTAAAGGGGACAGATTGTGAAAATAAATACAGATCTAAACTGATGAAAAATGTTGAACATATTTCTTAATTGTATGAGAAAGGAGCACTAACACTCCTTGCATTAAACAAAAACAAGCAAACTTCCATCCACAGGAAGTTTTAAAAATAAACAAGTTATAGAATTCAGAAGACAGAAACTATTTCTAGCCTTAAATTTTGTTTCATACTAATAGAGAATCACTGTATTCAAAAAGACCTTAAGAGTGATCTAGACCAACTCCTTTATATTATAATTGAAGAAAATGAAGCTTAGAGAGGTGAAGTGACATACAAGTCACATAGGTAGGAGGAGGAGGGCTGTGACTTGCTTGGACCCATACTTCTAGGCTGCTAGTCCCATCATTGCTCTGCTACACCATGCTGCCTGCATCCCAGATCCAAGAGTTTTATCTTCTCCATATCCAGTTTTACTGTTAACATAGACATTTTATGCCCAATAGCAACTTAGAAGGGATTCCCAGGTGAAAACCACAATGGCTGCCTTGCACTTACACACTCATTGATGCAAGGGGTAACAAACTTATGAAATTCTTCATCCGTAAGATGTGGAATATACTAAAAAATTCACCAGTGGCTCTGAAAATGTCATAGACGATGAATCCACAGTGAGTTAAAAAGGAGGATGAGAAAAGATTCAGGCCTTTCTGATGAATGGCAATGGTATATCTAAGTTGAGGCAAGGGCATCTTGAGTCCCTGAATGACAGCAAGAAGGTGAGATCTTGCCTCTCACCTCCCTCCCCAACCCACACTGGGAATACAGCATGAGTGATAAATATTTTTTCTTTTAACCTACTGAAATTTTGATGATGTTTGTTACTGCAGCATAACCTAGACTATTCTGACTGATACAGGTCCCTAAAAGGCACTGGGTAAAAGATGGTTATCATTATTATAAATGCTTCCCCACAGAACCTTCCCAATGCCATGCCGTCAAGGACTGAATGGTAGGCTAGAATGAATGACTGGTCTTATGGAGATTCTCCCATAAGAAACGAAAAGAAGTGTAACCAATGACAATTCATTGCCAAGATAAGACTCAGGGAAGTTAGGAAGTGCTCAGATAAAGACCATAAGGACACTGATTACAAAACAGATCCTACTCTCTGGTCTGTTTCCTAAAAGCATCTTGCCCCTAACATGCCAGGCCAGGCCTTTTCCCTCCTACCCAGAATTCTCTCCCTTATTCCCTAGTCAGTTCAAATTCCGCTTATTCTTCTGGATCCAGTTTTAGTCCCACATACTTCCCCCAAATTTCCTAATCACTCAAGCCTCTACTATACACAAAATAAACTATGCAAAGCAGGATCTTCAGCAACTATCGCTTGTACTTCTCATTTTATACTTAATCAGATGTTTGCTATAATTTGTTTCAAGTGTGTCAATCTTGTTTCTCAAACCAGACTACAAGCCTTGTGAGGACACCATGTGTTTTACTTCTTTTGCAGTCCCCCAGAGATATGATTCCAAGGGACATTTTTAAATTGATTTAAATGCCAGGGAGGAAAGAACATGATAGAATTCTTAGGATTAAGGACAATTTTTTTTATTACTTTTGAAGAAAGTAGGGAAATTCACTAGCTGGGCTTTATAGTAATATCTTAATCTAGCTAAATATAAATACTATTTATTTAGGTGGAAATAAATTATTATCAACCTTAAATGTCTTTGATTCAAATTAAAATAAAAACAGAGATGACAAGAAGTTTAGCAGGAATTCTGACAGAAACTTTAAGAAAGCATTGTTGAAAAAAAAGAAAGAAAGCATTGTTGAGAATTTAGGACATTTCATTCAAAATTAACATTTGTTTTGGTACATATATACAATGGAATATTACTCAGCCATAAAAAAAAGAATGAGATAATGCCATTTGCAGCAACATGGATGGACCTAGAGATTATCATACTAAGTGAAATAAGTCAAAAACAAATATATGATATCACTTATATGTGGACTCTAAAAAAAATGATACAAATGAACTTACTTATAAAACAGAAATAGAGTCACAGATGTAGAAAACAAACTTACGGTTACCAGGGAGTAAGGGGGGGAGGGATAAATTGGGAGATTGGGATTGATATATACACACTACTATATATAAAATAGATAACTAATAAGGACCTACTCTATAGCACAAGGAATTCTACTCTATACTCGGTAATGGCCTATATGGGAAAAGAATCTAAAAAAGAGTGGATATATGTATATGTATACATGATTCACATTGCTGTACACCTGGAACTAACACAACATTATAAATCAGCTATACTCCAATAAAAATTTTTAAAAATATTTAGAGGTTCTGCAGATTAAGGTGAGGCTCCTGATGTAGTGGGTTAAAGAATTAATTTTTCATCTCTGGAGACTTGGGTTCAAACCTCACTGAACCCACAAGAGAAAACAGGTTTTGTGGCCTCAGTCCATCCCACAATTTGTCAACACCCAGCAGGAGCAAAATCCTTTCTGAAAGCCATTAATCAAAGAAAGTGGAGTCATCAGAGCTTAGGATTTATGGGATGTGGGGAAGCTAAGAGGCTACAGGTGACACTATCAGCCTAGTTAGAAATGGGATCTAGGACACAGGCTCAAAGGTGGATAAAGGTACAGACGATAACACTGTCTATACTTCCACTTCCCCCTCCTCCACCTCTGGCAACCACCCATCTACATTGTATCTCTGGAGCTTTACTCATTCTGGACATTTCACATAAATGGAATCATACAATGTAAAAAAAAATTTTAAAAATTTCTGTTAAATCAAAAAAAAATATTTAGAGATTCTGAAGGTAAAAAAAATTAACATTTGTTTTGATAAAAGGGTAAGCTGGGACGAAGTGAGAGAGTGGCATTGACATATATACACTACCAAATGTAAAATAGATAGCTAGTGGGAAGCAGCCGCATAGCACAGGGAGATCAGCTCAGTGCTTTGTGACCACCTAGGGGGGTGGGATAGGGAGGGTGGGAGGGAGACGCAAGAGGGAGGGGATATAAAAAAATTTTTTTAATTAACATTTGTTTTGATAGATTAAAAGCTTAATTAATATTTATATACTGGTTATAAAATTTAAGTTAAATCTGTACATATTCTACATCTTTTTTTTTTTTCATATTCTACATCTTGAAATCATAGTTAGGTTTTATCCAAATCTATTTGTTAACAAGAACACAGAGCTTTTCTATAAAATTGAAAGGTTTTTTTCATAATTCGAAAGATTGTTGACATGTAACCTTGAAACTAGAAATATTTGTTATTGTAAATTTTGTTAAATGCAGAAAAATTAAATGCTCAGGTAAAGGTGAAAGCTATGTTTGCCATGGGAGGTTGATCCCACAGAGCCTTGCAAAGATTGACCTTCTGCTCATAATTGCCCTGATCTAGTTCTAATCATTCAATCTGTACAACAGTGCTGTGTAGAACCTCTTTTTATTTTATTAATTAATTAATTTATTTATTTTTGGCTGTGTTGGGTCTTCGTTGCTGAGGGTGGGCTTTCTCCAGTTGCGGCAAGCAGGGGCTACTCTTTGTTGCGGTGCGCGGGCTTCTCACTGCGGTGGCTTCTCTTCTGATGGAGCAGGGGCTCTAGGCACACGGGCTTCAGTAGTTGCAGCACAGGCTCAGTAGTTGTGGCTCGTGGGCTGTACAGCGCAGGCTCAGTAGTTGTGGCGCACAGGCTTGGATGCTCCGCGGCATGTGGGATCTTCCTGGACCAGGGCTCGAACCCGTGTCCCCTGCATTGGCAGGCAGATTCTTAACCACTGCGCCACCAGGGAAGCCCTGTAGATCCTCTTAAAGGTAAATAAATGTATTCCTCACTGTAGGAATTTATTTTATAAATAAAATAAACTCCAACATACTTTAGAACATAGTCCACAGTTTTTATTTTCTTTGACATACAATATATTACAGCAGAAGCACTCTTAACCTGTCTCTATAAAACCCACTTGTCAGATGAACTGACACTCAGTATTTACTCTACCTGTGCACTCCTGCTGCTACCAGTTTAGTCATATTTTTACCAGGAGTCATTTGATTTGTTCCCAAACCAGTTTATATCAGTTGTACAAGTTACTGAAATTATATAATTTAATTAAAATTTAGGTAAAATTATGAAATCTGTGCACAGAAAGAAAACGGGTTCTCTTTTCTATAAAAACCAAGTTGAGAAAAGCTAGGTGCTATTTTTAAATACTGTTGCGTTAGGCATGGGTGAAGTAACTGTAAAAGAGAATAACAAAATCACTAAAATCTAGAGATGTTCTGCACTCAGATTGCTTCACAAGTGTCAAATTCTTGCTCTACTTTAAAGAAACCAAAACTGAAAATGGTGGGTGATGCAGTTCAGACGGGTTTTTGCAAGAAAGACCAGAACTCCAGCAGGGGATCATACTCACAACAAAAAACTGGCAAAAGAATGCACTTGCATATGTTTTAAGTTAAAATAGGCTGTGTGTATACTTTTGGGGAGTCTCTATTTTAACCACCTTCTATATAACTAACCAATTACTGTGAATTGGTGACTATGGATATGGGTCCACTTGCTAATTATATCGTTTTAGAGATTCCATAAGCGCACAGTTAGAGAGTGCAACATTACCAATTAGCTTAGATGCTGGACTAATGATGGTACATAGCTGGAGTAATATAAACATAAAGCAGGACTGTAAACAAAGCAGAAGACCGGAAGAGATGACCCATAACATAATAAACATAAGCTTCTCAAGAGGCTATGAATTTTTCTGCCTTAAAATATTTTTTTAGCATTCAATATTTTAACAGCATAGAACACGCACTTATTTACAAATGAAAAAACATAAAAATCAATACCAGGGAGGAACCATTGGCTGCTATTCTGAAAACAAAACATGGCTCTTCTTCAAGGTGTAGCCTGAGACCCAGGAGAGCAGAAGAGGCCATCAGTAGGATTGTACCTCTCAGCACCATATTTCAACACCAGGCCCCGCCTGGGCTGGTCCCGACTCTACAGGCTGTTAACCAGGACTCCGAGCTCCACCTTCTGAGGGAGCTCAGCCCAGCCAGCAGCGAGATGATTCCAGCAGACAAAAGCCCATCACACGGGGGTACCCCCTCAGTTAGAGATGAACACTAGTTATTGAAACATTTATCCCAACTTTAGGAATCAACCGTCCCAATCATAATTGAACTTGTCTTAACAGCCTCATGCCTCCCTCAGGGAGGAGGTCTGGGGTAAGGGAGGCTGAGGCATCTGTATTCTGAAAAACGCCATGAGTGATTCTGATCCACTCTCAAAAGAAGAATTTTTGTGAGGCCCATGAACCCCCTGAAATCAACTGTAAACAAATGTGTATGCAAACAGATGTTCAGTATTCTGGAACGCTTATCCATAGCTTTCATCTAATTGTTTTCATCAAATTTTCATAACTCAAAAATTGTGAAGGCTCATTGTTCTGAACTCGATTCGAGTCTTCACCGCACTAGTTGTCTATACAATCCAGAGGAAATCTGAGAAACAGCCAAAGACAAGCATTCCCTGTACAGAGCCTTCCTGTTATATTTCTCTTTTTTGCTCTAATTTTTTTTCCTCCAAACTCCAATCTGTTCCTATTTCTTCACTTCTATTTTTAAACTGAAATTTTTTGGCTTCAAAATAACTATAATCTAAGAACTCCTCTGATAAAAGACACAGAAAATTAAATTTCCAATTTCCCTTACTCCACTTCTCCCACTCTTACATGGTTTTGTTATTGAAACTTTTTTTAAAACCTTAAGAGAACTTTTGCTCTGTTTTTCCTATTAGGTTAATGACATGACCAAACATATGTGCCTTTATTTTAATTATCAGCGTCCTGGCTTGCCTATATTTTTAAAATAACAAATTATACATAGAGATAGTACTCATAACAAGGAAGGATACAATGTTGTATATGTTAAACAGGCTCAGATCTGTGCTGGTGGTTTGCTTTTATAAATAAGAACATTCTCTGTCCAGGAGGAAGGCCTAGGCACTCAGATTTTCCAAAACCATTCTCTGTATCCAGGGTACCCAAATAAATTCAAGCACTTCAGTTTCAAAACTGATGTAGCTGTCTGCTCCTGATTGAGGTTAACGTCCTCTAAGTGCACATTAGTTAAATAAGCCATTTTTTACTATTTCTGTACAAAATGAATATTCACTATTCAAAAGAACATTACCTATCATAATTATATAATCAGTTCAAATTTGTTCTTAAGTAATGTAAGGCATGCTTGAAATTCCAACCTGATAAAATAGCTAAAAGTCAGCTTTAAAATACATTATTTGACTTGGAAAATATCTAAGAAGTCTTTGCATCAAACTTAACATCTACAATAGTCAACATATTTTTCTGAGATCCAGACTTCAGCATGAAGGTAGCCATAGTATATAGTAGAAAGAATACTAAATATGACCTCAGCCAACTTGGGTTATAATCTCTATTTACCTTGAACTAATTATTTAAACAGATTACTTCTTGGTGGAATGGAAATAACAGCCATCTCACTCATAAAGCTACTATGAGAGCCACTTGGGATAACATCAGAGCAAGCCTTTGGAAGCTGGGGAGAGTTGTATAAAAGCAAGGTATTGGTATAACTGCTGTTCCCTTTAACACAAATGCCCTCCAAAATGTATAAGATGCTCCCTGCACACAAGTCATTATGAGGTGACAAGGGTCCTGTGGGTGAAAATGAAAGTGAGAAAAAGAAAGAGCCAAGGTAACTGAAGTCCTAAGCAGAAGAACTCACTCATAGAAGAGGTGCAATGGGCTGACCCGTGCTCGGCCACCTATTTTGACAAACCCCCGGTGCTCTGGGTCAGAGCTCTGCGCAAAAAACTGATGCACTAGGAGGCCAGCAAGCTCACAGTGATGGCAGCTTCAGCCTCTCCCTTATCTGGATTCCTAACGTAGGGCTGCATGTGTCTGATTCTGCAATGCGTCTGCCACGCCTGGGGAGCTGATGGGAGAGTGAGCACCATGCAGTTCACCAGCAGGAAGTGACCACTCCTGAGAGGCCAAGCCAGGTACTTCCTAGAGAAGCAAGCATGTGGACTCTGCCTTTCTGTTGAGCGTACCCATGCCAATTAGTGAGCACCATCAGGCTGGGGTCCCAGGGCTCTCTCATAGTTAATTTATCTTCGTCCAGACAGAGCAAAGCATGTGGTTTCACACCTGCCATTCATTCCATGGGCTTCTGACAATTTTTTTTAACTGAGATATAATTCACACACCCTAAAATTTACCATTTTTAAGTGAACAATTAAGTGGCTTTTAAATATATACACGGATTAGGCAACCATCACCACTAATTCCATAATATTTTCATCACCTCAAAAAAAAAAAAAAAAAAACCATTTCCAGTAGCAGCCATTTCACATTCCCCTCTTCCCCCAGTCCCTAGCAAACACTAATCTACTCCTGTCTCTATAGATTTGCCTATTCTGGTTATTTCATTAAAATGGAGTGATGCAACATGTGGCCTTTTGTGACTATTTTCTCTCACTTATCATGTTTTCAAGGTTCGTCCACATCATAGCATGTATCAGGACTTCATGCTTTTTATAGGTGAATAATATTCCATCATACAGATATACCACATTTTGTGAATGCATTCAATGGAAATTTGGGTTGCTTCCAACTTATGGCTATTATGAATAGTGCTGCTGTAAACATTTATTTATACGATTCATACAAGTTTTGGGCAAACATGTTTTCAATTCTCTTGATTATGTACCTAGCTGTGCCATTTCTGGGTCATTTCTGGGCACTCTTGAACCCTAAAGTTCATGTTAGCCCCCTCCCATGTAAACTAATTTCCATGGCAGACAGAGGAAATACAGTCCACCAGGGATCCCAAAAGCCAAAGGAAGTAATGAAGACACGTATGAAGGAAAAAGGAAGTTCTGCACGAAGCAACATATTACTGTTCCCAAAATGTCACTAGTAATATATTTGCCCTATATCACAAAACAGCAGTCGCCACAGCCGGGATGAGGGGACCAGCACTGGACCTAAGCTGGTACAATCAACAGGTAATGAGTGCTTACTACATACATCCAAGGCACTGTGCTGAGCACATTATATAGACTGTCTAATAGTAGAGAGGATGTAGGAAACACGATTTTTGAAAACAAACACTGATTGCAACCAATTCTGCTTTCCTGCCAGAGTGATATAATTCATCTCTATGCCAGGCCTGGAAGGAGAGGAGAAAACTAAATTGCCTGAGTAAGAAAATGACATGCATTTGGGATTTGTTTGTTGTAAGTTCAAGAGAATAGGATGGGAAGTGATGGTCTGAAGGCTTGAAAAATGGAAGAAAGGGATTGATGTGTAGATAAGAGAAGGCAGGATCAAGGGTATAGGAGCCTAAGAAGAAAAGAAAGCCAGTAAGAAATTCCCAATGGGCAAGAAATCTTTAATCAATTTTAAGTTGAATTTGTTTGGAACTTCACTGACATCTCTATTACCCTGAGACCTTCAGTAATGCCTGCATCATTCTGGGGGATAAAAGAAGTGGGCAGAGCAGAACAGAGAGGAGACAGCAGTGGCCAGAGGTAAAACACTGAGCTAGGAGAGTGATCAGAAAATGTAAGCCCCAGATATTATCAGAACATTGAGGGGAGGAAAGGTACTGGACCTCTCACAGCACATGGCTCAAACCATTTTAAGTATTAAACAAAGAGTGAACCCAGAAGCTGGAAAAAATATGGTCATCTGACTGTCATAATATAATCTCAACAAATCTATATGTGTGTTAGAAAAGGTGGGTAACAGGCAGTAGTAAGCAAACACCAGGATTTAAACCATTTTAACATTCACTGCATGGCAATGGTCTCAAAACAAAGACCTTGGACAACTATGATGACATTCCCATGAATGGTTACAGAGGACCAAAACACGTTCTCAGTATCCCTGTTGGAAGCCTAGGACCATTCTTCTCATGTTGCGGATGGCAAATCTAGCACAAGAGTCTTGTGTACTGGACTGGGGCAAATGTAGGTTGCCCTGAGGCTATTTCCACAGCGGGGGGTTGGCAAATATTTTCTGTAAAGAGTCAGATAGTAAATATTTTAGACATTGCGAGCCAAGAGGCAAAATCAAGGATATTAAGTAGATTCTTACATAATAAGAGAGAAGATAAATTTCTACATTTTTATTGATAAAATTCAACATATAATAAAAATTGTGCAGAATTTTCCGTAACATATACTATATTACTTTTGGACAGTATTTTGCTTCATTTGGGTTCAAAGTTAGTGTTTCCTAACATCAAGTCAACTGCAAATGTTTATCTATAAAAACCATTCTTTACTCATGAGCCATACAAAAACAGGCACAGGCTGGATGTGGCTTCAACTCTCTGTAGTACAGTCACTGTTGTCTGAAGCAAAGTCAAGGCTGGGAGCTCTGTTCCAAGAGTCTGGGGTGTAAAGCCCTGACTCAGAAGTTAGAGATCTGGAGGGGGCTTTAGAAAAGCTCTTGAAAGATCCAAATGTTCCTCAAACACATTGGTCTAGTACCCCAGCGGACTGAAATAACCGTTTTTTAGCCCTATTTACTAAGCACCTGCTTTGTGCTGATGCTATCATCGTCTCTGGGGATAGAGTGGTGAGCAGAACAGATGAGCCCCCTACCTTCATAGGGGATGAGACTGCAAACAAGAATTAGAGAAGGAAAAAATATCAGAGAGTGGGAATGCCATAGAGAAAATAAGAGAAGGTATTAGAATAGCAACTGCGATAGGGAGCTACTTTGGATAAAGTAGTTTAGTAAGGAGTTCCTTTTCCTCAACATTCTTATCAATCTGTTTTATCAGACATTTTGCACTGTTCCAATACGATTGGGGGTGAAATATAATCCCATTGTGTTTTGATTTGCTTCTTCTGCTTATTGGTAGGATTTATCATCTCTCTGTACTCACACTCTCTCTATCCATATTATAATTATATTATATTGTTAGTTGATAGTTAAATATGTGTTATATATATATATGTCTTCCAGGTTTCCTCTTCTGTTAACTCCTAGTTAATGCCCTGTTTGTTTTACTGTTCAGTTGTTTATCTTTTTTTCTTATTGTTTTGTTGGGTTTTTTTTAAACTTTGGAATATTAATCCTTTATTCGTGATATGCATTGCAGATATCCTCTCCCAGCCTATGACTTGCCTTTTAACTCTGTGGTGTCTTTTGTTTACATGAAGATTTTAATTTTCAGCTGGTAAATGATCTATTTTATGTGAGACTTGGTTGTTAGCTGCCCATTTCATTGGGCAAATTGAAAGAGTCATGGATTGTGAGTTTAAACCTTCATCCCATCCCTTTTAGCTATGTCTTACTCACATTTATTAATGTCTCTAGCCTCAGCTCCCTCATCTGAAAAATAAGGACAATTCCTACCTCGCAGATTTTTTGTGAGAATTAAGTGAAAGAATACTAGCACAGTGGCCCCCTCCCACCCCACTTTTTTTTTCCCACACACACACACTGTACTTTATTTTTACAAGAGATAAATAAACTGACACCAAGCATTGTAAATGGATGACCACAACAAAAGCAACAATGATTGCAATTACCAAACATGAAACACACTCATACTCCCCACTCCATTCTTAAACTGTAACCATCATGAAGCCCTTACAGTCTGCAGAATACCACAGGCAGGGTCAGCACTTAGATTTACTTTATTGTGTTGGTTAAATTGAGTTTGTCTTTAAAATGGATACAAAGTACCAAGTAGAATAACATGCACTTAATTATTAGACTACAATGTGGAAGACAGAACCAGAAAAACAGTTTAGCAATTAGCTCTTTAACCCACAATTACTCCAGTGGCCCCTCCTGAACTAAAGAAGCAGCAGAGTTACAGTAAGTGGCAGTTAATAGGAGATTTGTAAACATTCTTTTGAGTGAAAATTGTATTTCAAAAGCTTGGGAACACATTTTATACAGTCAACCCTAACATGGACCAAAATTATTTAACAGAGCAATGCTGTAAAAGATATTTGTAATTGGATTTAAGAGGAAAAAATCACAAACTGACATGAAAAAGTAAGTCCTAACAATTTTATAATAAGTGAGTTACATGAGGAATAAGTTTATAATAAAAATGCTAACAAAAATTTAATATTTACTTTAGCTTTTATTTCAGATTTAAAAAATTCCAGTACCTCTGATGGCTCAGCATATTATATACGCTTTAAATTTCAAGACTAATAAAAGAAGTATTAAAAATTCCAATGAATATTGTGCTTTATACCACACAGACACACGTGCCTATACCTTTTTGAGATTCAGGGGCTAGTGTCACAGCCAGCAATACGAGGCTGAACAGAGAATCTTCATTTACAGGACTATTTCCATAGGCCAGGTGTTTTTACCTACTCACTCTCCTTTAACCTTCATGAGTTAAGTACTACTACATTTTTACAGAGGAGGAAACTAAAGTTCAGACAGGGTATGCCACGTGTCCACATCCAGTAAGTAGGGGAGCAGAATTTAAACTTCTGACCTCAAGTGTAAGTGGCAAGACGGGAATAAAGACACAGACCTACTAGAGAATGGACTTGAGGATATGGGGAGGGGGTGGGGTGAGATGTGACAGGGTAAGAGAGTGTCATGGACATATATACACTACCAAATGTAAAATAGATAGCTAGTGGGAAGCAGCCGCATAGCACAGGGAGATCAGCTCGGTGCTTTGTGACCACCTAGAGGGGTGGGATGGGGAGGGTGGGAGGGAGGGAGATGCAAGAGGGAAGAGAAATGGGAACATATTGTATATGTATAACTGATTCACTTTGTTATAAAGCAGATGCTAACACACTATTGTAAGGCGATTATACTTCAATAAAGATGTTTGAAAAAAAAAAAAAAAAAAAAAGGAAAAAAAAAAAAAAATTACGAGCCCATCTTAGAGGTGAGGATGCATCACAATGAAGTGTTTTCATGACATTTGCAAATACAAGTAAATAAGTCTCCTAGGATCTCACGTGTTATTTGGCTTCTCTATATTCTACCCCAAAAATTGCTGAAAGAGGCCTCCTTCCACATGTGACTGAATCCTTCTGCACTCAATGGGCATGTGTTTTGCTAATTAGGATTTTTAATTGATTTGTTGTGCTCCACTCAAAGTAGATGAAAAATAAACTAAAAATACTGTTGTCATTGTGCACAATAGCCAACACTATACAACATGAATACTGTTTCTGATTTGTAGCCAGATTCTGAAAACAGGCTTGGAAGTCTTTCAGCTTGCTCTAACTAAAAATGAGTAAGCGATCGCCATGAAGATGCATTTAAACATGGAGTTTGATTCATCTCACCAGAGGCCTTCAGTTCATTTACACTCATGGCTTTATTTATTCAAATAACTTGCCCTTCTTCTCCCCAGAACTGCAGACCATCATCCCATCATTGCTCTGCACAAAGAATCTAACATAAACACGTCAACGAGAATCACTGTACTTAACAAACCCCAGGACATGCCACAGCACTGTTTAAAAGATGTAAATCGCGTCTTGTTTTATTTCACTGTTCTGCTAAATTCAGATGTCTGCTTCATTTTAGATCTACGTCCCCTGAAAAGAGCCTCGCATGCTTTATTCAATACTGCCAAATGTGCAGATTCAGCGAGGCACTGGAAATGGCAAGCATGAAACATGACCTAGACGATGTCCATTTAGATACGGATGATTGAAGTGTTACTATAGTGTGGTGACCGTAAGTGCTGCTCACCAAACAGTTCCTGCCTCTGACTTCTGAGCACATGGCAGATCTCTGGCCTCCTGCACTGGGAAGGCCCAGCAAACAGCTCTGGTCATTGGATTGTGAGCAGGAGTGTTATATCTGGCTTTTGGCCAGGGCATTTAACAATGCCACGCAAGACTCTCCAGAGCACTCACCGCTCTGCCGAGGCGACAGGCAATGTTCCAGACTGGGGTCCAGAGAGAGGATGAAGACAGCATAGAGCAGCACCCCACTCCTGCCAACCAGCAATGGATACGCAGCAGAAGCAAGAAACAAACCTTTGTTGGTAAGAGCCCTGAGATTTGAGGATTGTTTGTGATCACAGCATAAACTGGCCTCCCCTGCCCGATACCCTAGACAAATGGTGCCGTGAAAAAGGGCTTGGTGTTTCTAGTGATAAGTCAGCAGATTTGTATGATTTAGTATCTGGTGCTAAATGTTATTATCTTGTCAGGGAAAGGTCCCTTAGCCCATAGTTCACTTGGACCCCAATCATCATGCTCCAAAATCTGAATTAAATAGAGCAAGCAAAATTGAAGAGGGAAAGCTACAGTTGTAACCTTCCAAACTGCCACCTCTAATTTACTGATCTGCCAAGGTTCTTGGTTGTAAACAACAGAAACCACTCTGGCTAGTTAAGTAGAAAAGGAATTAAAGATTTATTAGCTTACAGAATCTCAAGGGCAGGAGGAACACCACCATGGACACCAGTGTAGACCGCACTACCCCACCACTGGGCACAGACACCACGGCTCATTTCACCACCCTAGGCACTGATGCCTCTGCTAGAACCTGGAGCTCTGTGATCCTCGTGCTGAAGCTTGTTTCTTCAAATCTCTGAAGCACAATCCAAACTCTCATGCAGGTGTATGTGAATGGTGAAGCCTAGGTCACAAGAATGACCTTTAGGGCCAAGGAAATTTATTTTTTACCTTTTTCTTAGAAAGGTGGAGAATTCCTCAAACACAGGAAGGGAATTCAAAGGTGTGGCCAAAAAGAATGATAAACACCCATTACATCTTTGGTTATGGGTGATACAGATAACTAACGTATTCAATACTCATTTTAGTCCATAATCAAGTTCCGAGAGCTGTCCTGGTTTCTGCAGCTCTTTCTTCAGTTCTACCCTAGCACCCTTCCAATGAATCCCTGTTTTTACTAGTTTCAGTTGGGTTCTGTCACTTGCAACCTAGAGAGTCCTGATACAGAAGTAATCATATGTTAAAGAATCCCAAACTAACCAGTTGCAAAAAGGGTTATAAATATTCAGACACTCTGAAGAATTTTTCAGATCTTTTTTGCAAAGTAACTTTCTGAACTGACAGACAAAAAATCAAAGAACATAAAACTCTAACTTTGGTTTGAGAACCCTAATGGGGATCACGGGCTGAATATTGATTATATTTACCTTCTCCACAAAAGTCCTCACAAATAACGTTTTACTTGAAAAGAAGGGACTTCCCTGGTGGTCCAGTGGTTAAGACTCTGTGCTTACAATGCAGGGGGCGCGGGTTTGAGACCTGGTTGTCCAGTGGTTAAGACTCTGTGCTTACAATGCAGGGGGCGCGGGTTTGATCCCTGGTTGGGGAACTAAGATCCCACATGCCGCGTGGCACGGCCAAAAAAATATATATATATTGCATAAGTATAGATCTTGTGTATATATACCAAACTGAATAAAAAATCAGAAGTATGCACAAGGTACCAAGTTATTGCTGAGTGCTACCTGGAAGTAAGGTTATCTTTAACAGTTTTAAATAGAGAAACAGTTAACCAATAAAGAAATACACACACACAGAGGCACAGAGGCTAAGCTCTGACATTATTTTTTAAAAAAAAGACCTACACTCTATTTCTAGATGCTCAGAAAGTTTCTCCTTCCTCTAAGAATGGCTCCCTGCACAGGGACGGGGGCTGCTGGGCTATATTTGTGGCCTGTGGTTAGCGCTGGCTGATCCAAGGTGAGTATCTAAGAGACCAAGCCCAGGAGTTGAGGGAGGTGAGTCTTATTGTGGTGGCCCTGGAGGGAGAAGCCCAAGGAAAGCTGGGAATTCTAGAGTAACCTATTCTTTCTCTCCTCAACAGCATGATCATTTAACTCTTCCTCCAATTCAGTGGTAAATTCCCAAGTTTCAATAAATTTATTTAATTTTTTTTTTTTTTTTTTTTGCTTTTTTGCTTAAGCTAGGCCAGAGTCCATCTTTCTTGTTTATAACCAAAGAATATTGTATTAACTAAGTACACTCCCCTATAATCTTACTCTCCCCAATAGCCAACTCTAGCCTTAGGTAACTCAACTCTCTTGACTAGGAATGACTTAAAAGGACCTTCAGCTTCTGTGTATCTAGTATTTATGTGCCATGCTACCATTGAGCTTAGCAGCATTAACCTCGCTTGTCACTTTTTAGGAAAAACAATTGCAATTTTTTTTTTTAAATAATAGTTTTAATTTAATTTAATTTTTTTTTACATCTTTATTGGAATTTAATTGCTTTACAATGGTGTGTTAGTTTCTGCTTTATAACAAGGTGAATCAGCTATACATATACATACATCCCCGTATCTCCTCCCTCTTGCGTCTCCCTCCCACCCTCCCTATCCCACCCCTCTAGGTGGTCACAAAGCACCGAGCTGATCTCCCTGTGCTATGCGGCTGCTTCCCACTAGTTATCTATTTTACATCTGGTAGTGTATATATGTCCATGCCACTCTCTCACTTCGTCCCAGCTTACCCTTCCCCCCTCCCCACGTCCTCAAGTCCATTCTCTACATCTGCGTCTTTATTCCTGTCCTGCCCCTAGGTTCTTCAGAACCTTTTTTCTTTTATAGATTCCATATATATGTGTTAGCATACGGTATTTGTTTTTCTTTTTCTGACTTACTTCACTCTGTATGACAGTCTCTAGGTCCATCCACCTCACTGCAAATAACTCACTTTCATTTCTTTTTATGGCTGAGTAATATTCCATTGAATATATGTTCCACATCTTCTCTATCCATTCATCTGGACAACTGCAAATTTTGACATCTGGCTCAGAGGCTGAAACTTCAAATGCCTTCACAGATCAGACAGATAATATAAAGGGAGACAGTGCTGAACTGGACTCCACTGGACACTATATGCCATATCTGAAGATATTTATGTTTAGATACTTAAAAACACCATGTGGCTCAAACAAAATTCTTCATGGGTCCAATTTACCTCCTTGAGCCATAAACTAACAAGCCACCTTGCTATTAGTTTAAATTACATATGGTTCTAGACTAGAAGGCTAAAACTCAATTTTGTTTCAATCATTTGAGCAGGATAAAAATGCTTCTTGGACAGCAAATTTTCCCACCCTGTTTTAGCAGAAAACTCTACAGGTCATTAATGGGATTGATGTGAGGTATCTAAGAGGACTCAAGGGCTGCTTTTAAGAGAAGCTTATCAACGCTAGTGTCTCATGGTAAATGAAGCAGGTACCTGTTACTTTCTATGAATCACAGAATAAAGAGCCAAACTCCTTTTAAGGACTCCAAAGGTGTCATAACACAGATGGAAAAAAATCAAATGTCTACCACTCTTAACAGTCTCCAGTTTAACTACACAGCTCTGATTCTCTTCACAGACCAAAAATGAAATCCAATTCGAGAAAACCAATAAGGCTTTCTGTTCCTTGGAGAAAATGAACTGGACAAATTGCACACAAAAAAACCTAAAATCTCCACCACCAATTGTTGAAAACAGTGGGGCCTCCATTAGCAGTTTCTTCGCCCACAGAATGCTCTCTGAGGAACTGCAGGGTTTGGAAGGAGTGCAGAAGCCTATGCTCCACCTACCGCACATCAAAGTTTTCATCAGAACATGCTTTTCTTTGCGAAACTAAGCAACTGCTTTTTCACACCCACATATTGCTGGAGCACATTCAATTACCCTAAACGACTGTTTAAAATGAAAATGCTTTGCCTCCTGAGGACAATGTGAGAGGATTAATGAATGTTGTTCTTGAAGGACAGGAGTGTAGGGATACAGCAGAAACCTTAGTAGCTGGAAACTACTGCTGGGCCATATTTTACAAGCAATTCAAACCTACCTTCAAGTATTTTGTAAAGAATAATAATGTTTAAGGCAGTTGGATATATCAAGGGGCATACTATGCCATTTTTCCTCCTTCTTCTTGATGACAATCATGGAATTAGAAAACTAAGAGGATAACAAGAAGTGATGAACAAAGACTAACTTTTGCCATATGGTTTTTCAGGAGAAGAGGAAACAGCACTTTTTTTCCCCTGACATGTTGTTCCAAAGGATCTGTAACTAACAAACCAAGCCAGCACATTGCTGGGTTCTGTAGGCCTGTGACTCAGAAGTCACTTTTCTACCCCACATATTAAATGTCAAGCAAAATACATCTGATAAGAGAGAAGAAACTTTCTTCAGGAAGCTTGGCTCCTGTATGACTACTGATGAAACAAAATTCATATTTTAAGGCAATACGAGAAAAATTTAAACATAAGATTCTTTTCTCTGCTTGTTTGGACCTCCTCCCTTCCTTCCAGCGTGCATTGTGCATCTGCATTATGCATTAATCAGACCACCCCAATGGCAGAAATACCCGCTTAACCATAAAGATCAATTTTTCTTCTTCTGGAGCCAGCCATGTAATTCCTTAGAAGTTAAACTTCCTTTCTCAATCCTGTAAAAGGTCACGATGACCCACCATTCACCTTATACATGCAGACTCTTTGGTGAACTTTATGTACAATGTTAATATATCATTTCCCTAAATAGCAACTGGTACAGAACAGACTGGGTCAGATGACCTGGGGAGATATTGGGCCTCAACTAATGGAAATTCTTAGCTTAAATACTTACTTAGGACCTTATTAATGTCACTAGCTATATTACTTGTATTCTGCCTATTTTACAAGATAATTGCTTCTTGTACTGCCAAATGTGTGATGGAGCCTCCAATAAAATTAACGATGATTAGGCAACTTGAAACGATTGACCAAATATATAGTCCTATAAGATCAAAGATTGTAATAGTGTAACTCTAGATATAAGAAAAAGCAACAACAGGCAAGCATTTCCTAGACTATAACAGACTAGTAAGACGGGTGGTCCAGAGGCTTTTGACTATTGTTAACAGGGCCTAGTCTAGTAATAGCATGTTGAATAGCCTATCAATGAAATCCTTGACTGACCGGGGAATGCTTATTCCTAGTGCTGTGAGACAAATTGATCACGAAATGCCTCCCAAACCTTGGTCAAAATTAAGACCAAAAGGGAGGGGATTGTAAAATAAAGTATGTTGCCCACCATCTAGTTCTACAAGAATCAAGTCATTAGCCACTGCAGTCACTGACCTACAATACACCCTGAGAAAGGAATTCTGGGCAAAATCAGGATGAGGCACTGTGCTCTGAGAAAACTGGCAGAATAGGCCTTCAGATAGATATTTTCAGGAGAAAATTCATGAACACAGTTTCTTTCATCTTCCCATATTTAGAAAAGCACTAAAACCATTAACTAAGATATCTGTTCCTTACGAATAATAGTAACCCTCCACCAAGTTGTGTGCTTGATTGCACTTAGCCCTTCTCTAAAATCACTTATATACTGGTCTCTCCCTTTACCTCTTTGGAACAGTTCTCAGAGCTCTCTGAGAGACTGTCTCCTGGGTTATAATCCTCAATTTGGCTCAAATAAAATTTTCCATTTCTTTCTTACATAGACCACTGATTAATTATTTTGTCAACAGTACTTCTCCTGTGCATATGAGCCATATATTTTGCTGCTGTCTTTTAGGTGGATTGCCAACGTGTAAGAGAAGCATCTACCCAAGATTGTAGAAAAAAGCATAAATAATGAAGACCATCATCAGTCCTCTATTAACGCCCCCCAGAAGAACTCTACCCATGTAATCATAGTAAACGTCTGTTTAAGAAAGAAAAACCATAAAGAAACACAGGAAACAGAGAGAAAGGAAAGGAATGAAATAGAATTATAGTGATATTTGTAGGCTTAAAGCCTCTGTAATATACAAAATTATATGGGTTCCAGGGGAGTCCTAATCACATAGGACAGTATTTATCCATCATGTCTCATTTGCCCTCAATTCATAATGCTGTAAGATTAGAACCCCTGATGTGAAAGAGGATTTGCTATTTAGAGCTATTTCTTTCTTTCTTAGCTTGGTGAAAGAAGGGGATGAGAAAAGAGGAAAAGAATTATATGAGGACTACACTTCACTTCTCTTTTTTATAATAGATTATTTTCTTTGAGAGAAGCATAAGCTATGATTAAAGTGGCAATATAATTGCTAAATTTTTGTGCCTGTAACACCTGCAAAGGAAGCAGGTTGACAAGAAACACTCAGCAACCCAATTATTTCATGCAGGTTCTCATCCACCCAGAGAGCCATCCTCAAAATAGAATGGAACTTTTTCTCCTTCACCAATCTGGTAGGTGCCTACGGCAAAGTAACCAAGAACCTAAATAACATTATTTATCATTATCCTCAACAAACAAAATTTAAATAAAATAGGATCCAAGGAGTTTAACACATAACTTCCAAACTTTAATTATATCAATTATTTAACTGTGCATTCAGTTTATATTACACCTTGTCTTGATGGGAGGCTAAAAAGGAACAAGACTTGTTCCCCGAGAGATAAGGGACATTGCACCCTGTTCCCAGAAGTGGGAGAACAGATTAGGTAACTTGTCTTTCCAGTTTTGAGGAACATTTTAATTCAACTATGAAATAATGGAAAAATGAAATAAATTCAAGATTTCCACTATCTAGGAATTTGGGAACGTTAGAATGTATACCTTGAAAATAAGAAAATAAATAACTAAGTAGCTAGGGAAAAGAAAATCCAGGGAAATTTTTTTCTTTAAGAGACTAAAAACTAAAATAATACTTTAAAAATAGTAATTTTTAATTGCTATTTTCACTCAATTCTTTCTTATATATTTTTAACCAAAGACATTTAGAGTTATACGTAATAGGTTGAAATAATAAGATTCTTATTTTTTTTACTTATTGGTGTCTTGGGAGTAAGCATTTACTAAGGGTCACTTTGGGAAATGTGATTCTTTCCATCACAAACAACTGTGCAGACAAAACATTCAATCTGAAATAGATTATTAGGTCAAAACACGTACAAAGCAACTCACAAATCAGAATGCACTTCTGTTGTCTCCCAAACTGGCAAAGATCAGCAAGGAAGTAGGAATGATGAGTAAAGGTTTCCAGGCCACGATCCTTGACCTGAATGTTCAAGGGTGGAAAGGGCATGAATCATAGGAAAAAAGGATGGGGGTAAAAGAATCAGCGTAAACCAAAGGAATGTAAATAGGTTATTAAAAAATGACATTTAGCAAATGGCTGAGGCTAAAGACTTGGGACAGATTAGTGAAAATTAAAGCTACCATTATTGAATGCTTACAACATGTAAGGTTCGATGCAAATATTTCCTTTTTTGGGCGGGAGGAGTATAGTTGTTTTACAATGTTGTATTACTTTCTACTGTACAGCGAAGTGAATCAGCCATATGAATATTTCTTTTTTTTAAATTTAATTTTAATAAAACTGAGCCCCAGGGCTCAGACTCAGATCTCTGTCTTTGTTATCCACCCTCACTGCCCAGATGATCTCCTGCAGTCTCATGGCTTTAAAAGGACCACTTGTACCCTGAGGACTCCCACACCTCTATCTTCAGCCTGGACATCTCCTCCACCTCCAGACTCATATGTCCAACTGCCTAATTGACATTTCCACATGGATGTCCAAAGGATATCTCGAACTCAAGATGTTTAAAACAAAACTCCTGATTTCCATCCACTCCCCCGAAAACACAAAACTAAACAAACAAAAAACCTACTCCTTTCTCATCTTCCTGCAAAATATATCCAATATTGGACCACTTCTCACACCTCCACTTCAACCATCCTATCTAAGCCACCACTATCTCCTGCAGGAATCACTACAGCAGCCTCCTAAAGGAGGTGGATTTGAACTTGCTCTCCAGTAGCCCTCTGAGTCTATGCATTTCAAACCTTTCCATTTGTAGGACAGGCTCCAGTTATCGATTCTGTCATCTGAAGTGGAGACTAAGACTAATCATTTAAGAATGATTCTTGAACAGGTGAAACAGAAACAACAGAGGCTGAGAGCAGATGTGAAAGGGCAAGTGCAAGGTGGGATTGAGGGTGCCAAGGATGGAACATTTGAGGACATCCAGAGGGACAAAAGAACCTGAACTCCTAAGAAACATCAAATCCTAGGTCAAAGGTCCCCTCCGGGTTAGCCTTTCTTGACTCCCCAGGCAGAGTTCAAGACCTTAAGTATAGCACTGGTCACAGTACTGGATGTCTGTGCTGTGTGCCTCCCCAACTAGACTCTGAGCTCATATTGTGCCCCCAGCACCTGACGCAGCACTGGGGACCTGGTAAGCACTTGGCAAAAGAGCGTTGAAAAGCCTTTAGAAAAACATGGCATCATGGAAAGTGCGTTAGGAGCATGAAGAAAGAAGTGACTACATTCTTCTATAAAAGCAAATTAGGACCTTACATAGGAAATGAGGTTTCAGATATATATATATATATATATATATATATATATATATATATATATACACACACACACACACACATACATACACACATCTGAGTTTATCCAGGAAGATAACACTGATGGCCTAGACAGGGACAGCAGTGGTGTAGAAAGACAGAGGGCAAGGCTTGAAGAGGAAGTGAGGGAAAGGAAAACAGTAGAAGAAATTGGTGGACATGATATTGAAAAGTAAGGTAGAAGTTAAAGGAAGCAGCAGAGTCCAAGGAAGAGTTTTTCTCTCTCCCCAATAGTGGGGTGGTGGGGAAGCTGGAGGGATGCAGGGGGGATGTTTAAAAGAAAAGAGGGAAAGCAAGGCAAAGGACGTTGTTAGGGTTGATGGGTATAAAGACCAGGCAAGCTCATACCTGCAGTTCTTAATCTTTTCACTCCCAAGTACCAAGTAAATTATGGAGCTCCAAGAGGTGGATAGGAAGCCAGAGGCTTAACAATCAGAGGTTAAAATTGAATAAGATAACTACTCAATGTGTGAGCCAAGAAGTTAATGAGGGAGGGAGACCAACACTGTTGGTGTTGTAAGAAAAACCCGGGTTATTACTACAGTCCTCCAAGTTCCAATTAACTCCCCATTAAGGGGTGCTGGGAACTCGACTTCTCACCCCGCGCCCAACACCCTGCCAAAGTCTGCGGTGGAATTCAAGGAAAATTCGGCTAAGTGAATCTTCATCACCGCGATGAAGGTAGAATGGAAAAGCAATTCACAGTGGCTACCCACCCAGCTTTGTCCAGGCCTCAAGAAGAAAACGGGGAGAAGCACAAAACATCAACAAAACCACAACTCCTTTCTTTTCCTTGCCTTGTCCATCGCTCACGCCCTCCCTCCCTAAAATGTAAGCTCCTTGAGAGCAGGGCTTGGTCCTTCTCTCCTGGATGCCCGCATAGCAAGGGGCCTGGCACACAGTGGGCGCTCAGCAAATACTGGTTGAATATTGAATGAGGGCTCTGTAGCGAGGACCGGGAGGGGGATCCAGGTCTAAGACCCAAGATTGCATCTTTTGCAACTGACCTTACGGCGGGGACGCCCGCGCGGAGAGCAGCAGCCCGGCTCCTGCGTCCCGCTCCCGCCGCCCCGCGGCGGCGCTCGGCGCCCGCTGCGCACGTAGGTCACCTGCCTCCGGCTGACGCCGCGCCGCTGGGCCGGCGCGGGCGGCAGGGGCGGCTCGGGCGGTCGGGGGGCCGGGCCCGGCAGGCCGCTGCGGGCCGGAGGCTGGGCCCCGGCGCGCCGCAGCTCCGCGCAGAGCCGCAGGCCGAGCAGCAGAGCAGCGCCGAGCAGACAGCGGTGCAGGGCACCGCAGCCCCTCCCCGGTAGCCTCTCCCACGCCATGGCGGGCCGGGCCCGGGGTTGCGCTCCGCCGCCCGCACGCGCCGACCCGTAGCCCGGATGTGGCCCCTCGGGCCGACCTGCCAACTGCGGCAACTCCCCCGCGGGCCGGGGCGCGGGCTCGGACCCGCCTCCCTTCCTCCGTCCAAGGAAGCCTCGGCGTAACCTTATCCAGCCCGGCCGAGAGCGCCTGGCTGGCAAGGGAGAGGGACGACGGGCCAGGAGGGGTCCCGGCGGCGCAGGCGGCGCAGGCGGCTAGGCTAAGCCAGACTCCGGTCCCAGCTCCACCTTGAGGGTCCCGGAGGAGGCGCCCCCCAGCCCGGCCCCCGGAGCCTGAAAGCTACATAGCCGGAAAAAGCACGAAAAAAAAAAAAGTCCTAACGGGATCCTAGTCCATAACTTCATTTTCTAGTATTAGTGTTGTTGAAGAAACACAGGAGGAGGATAGGTGAGCTGACAGGTTTTGCTACAAGGAACAAGTTCTGATTGTCAAGCAGTTTGTGCCATTAAGCACATTATAAAAATACGTCACACTTATGCTCAGGTTTACAACTTCTCTCCCTCAAGAAAGAAGGGAAAGGGAGAGGAGAGAACAGCGCTGGATGCAGAATAATCAAAGTTATTCCATTTCTAAATTCTGCCCGAAGCCAACCCGTGCTTTCTCCTCGTGTTATGAAATGTGTGGGAGGTGAAGGAAGGGGGTGGCGGGGAAGCCAGCTAAGATATCTGACAGCAGGGAGAGAGAACAGAAGTTACCATGGCATGATGTAAATCAAATTAATTTAGCTCCAAACACACACCTCCCTGCTGTCTTGCAGAGAAAAAGAGGGACAAATTTATCTTTCGGCAAAATGCTCCCCAGCTGGTATTTCCATCACCACCTTGACCTCAATTAATCAGCCTGAACGCTCACAGCCTGAAGTCCAGTGTGCTCACAGCCTGAAGTCCAGTGTTGGCTGTTCCGTTTTCAATTGTTAGTAAAATTCTTTCTCACCACCTGTTTGAGGTTTGGGTTTGGGTTTGAGTTTGCTTTCTTTAGCTGGGGCTACATTTTTTTCAAACTCTACGCTTGCATTTTCCATGCTTTTATGTTAGACTACCCCTGCCGACCAACCCTCTCCCCTTGACAGCCTATATAGCAAGGACAGCAGAGAACAAATACAGAAACCCCACCCCCATTTGAATTTCGGGAATTTCCCATAAGGAGTCCGCCTTTCTAAAATCTCCCTGGCTTAAGAAAGATGTGATTTAATCTTTGTCACTGCACAGAGCACTTGGGCTATTTCTCTACATGTAACAAAACTTCTCAAGCTGATCTAGTCCACTCCCTGGGCACGCTAGGTCCTCAGACTTCTGAGTGTTTCATTATGATTGATTTTTGTTTTTTTCGTAGATGTAGCCCTCTGGCTATTGCACAATAGATGGGCTCTGTTTTAAAGAATCCAAGCACGTACATTTTTCCTGACACAAACTCTCAGAGAAGACCTCATATTCTGTGACTGTTTAAACAGTATGAGCTGTGGTGTTACACTTGAACTGTGTGCTGAATCAGGACCCTGCCTTTCAGAAGCTGTGAGACTTTGGACAAGGTACTTAACCTCTCTGAGCCTCAGTTTTCTCATGTGTAAATAGACTTGTATATCTGGTAGAATGACAAAGATTGCATAAAACATTTTACGTTCGGTACCTAAATAATGCATGGTTATATAAGTTATTCAATTAATAGTAATTGTTTTTATCATTTACCATTAAAAAAAATCCTGGATGTTATGAAAAACAAAATTTAAGCATTGATTCCAAGGTAGGTAAACATAAGAAAGTAGAAGGATATTTGTATATCCTTAAGATATTTATCTTACACAGTATTCTCTGGATTAGGAGTACCCAACAGCTGCAAGAAACAACCACTAAAAGTCAAGATCCCACAAATGCACTCTATTAAATTATATAATTGTGTGAAGCTATTGAAGATATGATGTGTATTGTGCTTGTGGTGATTGTGGATCACCAATGTCTGATGCAGACTTTGCTAGAAGTTTTAATTTCTATGCAACCAACATAGTGCCACTAAAGAAGTCATCTTTTGAAGATTATGATACCACTAAATTATACCCACTGCTTATCTGTTGAGTTCCTCTCCAGGGGAGAAACATGAGGAGTATCCTATATTATTAAAATGAGACTCTGAACTGGGGGTGGAGGAGGGGAACACAGAACAGTGTAGCTCTTGAGAATGGGCAAGAGGCAAGATGACCTCATGTTTTCCCTTATCTCATTTCTGTGGTTCTCTAATATTTCCATTATGCAGGGGAAAATCCAAATAAAATGTAATATTTAAAGGCCCTTTTTCCTTACCATTTGCAACTATCTCTGTTTATTATTAATAAAAAGGAACTGTTTATATGTATGTAGCATCATTAATTTTCTAGGAAGGAATCTCCTATTTTTAACTTGCATGCATATTTCCATGTGTTGTCAATGGTAATAAATCAGGAAATGGGTCAGTTGATAGAGGAAAATCTAACTGATCACTGTCAGAGCTGACAAGCAATCTTCCATTCACAACCTTTGCTTTTCTTATAGACTTGACTTGTCTCAGTCATTTCTGGATGTTTCCAAAATGCAGATAATCATTAACCACTGAGTCGTAGGTTGGTTAATTAAATGTGCAGTTGAGTAAACCACAAAAGCAGCTTTCATCAGATCACAAATTACATCCTCCTTGAGGTTTCAGCCAACAAAAGGAGTGAAACCGCACATTTTTATTACTAATCTCCTAGACACCATACATTTCAACTTGCACACATGCTGTAGTGCAGTGGTTCTCAATCAGGGATAATTTTGCCTCCTAGAGGACAAGTGGCTATTTCTGAAGACATTTTGGTTGTTTGTTTGTTTTTTTTACTTTGTGGGGTTTTTAAAATTTTTTATTTATTTTTATTTTTGGCCACACCATCTAGTTCCCTGACCAGGGATCGAACCCGTGCCCCCTGCATTGGGAGCCTGGAGTCAACCACTAGACCACCAAGAAAGTCCTAGCCATGGATGTTAATGTACCAACTTTTAATTAGAGGCTGTCCAGAGGGAGAACAGAGGCTGACAGACTAGGATCCTCACCTCCACTAGGTGGTTATTTCTGTTTCACAATGTGAAGTACCCAAACTGAATTAAAGTTATCAAATTTAGAAAGGAATGGAGCTGTCATTAACATCTTCCCCCAAACCCCATTCTCTTTTCTCCATGTAATACCTGTTCATTGTGGAAAATATACACAAGCAAAAGGAGATATCAACAATCATTCATAATACCACAATTCAGATAGAGCTATATTTTTTTCCTATTCATATATATATATATATATATATATATATATATATAACAAAAGTGAACTCATATTATGTGTATTTCTTTATAATCTGCTTTTGTAACATAATGTTATATAATTTACATATTAAATAATAAAGTATATTATTATTTAATATATAATTATATAATATTTAAATCATATTTAAATACATAATTTATCATATATTACATAATATGATGTCTGGGATTTGCTTAAAAACAATCCAGTGGGGAGGTGGGAGATAAGCGGGGGTACAAATGAAGCAAGAACGGCTGTGAGCTGATAATTGTTGTAGCTGGATGATGGGGATTCACAGCTCTCTACTATTGAGTATGTTTGAAATGTTCCATAATTAAAATGTCACTAAACATTAACCTGTTAACCTACAACATCATTTTTAATGGCTGCATATACCACAATTTAACGGATCTTTCACTGTTTAATGATTAGATCATTGTCAAGTTTTCGTTTTATAAACAATGCTGTGATAGACATCTTTGTAGCTAAATCTGATGAATCACAGGTAGACTATGAGAAAAAGAAAGAAGTCAAGGATGATTCCAAGGTTTTTTCCTCAGTAACTAGAAGAATTAAGTTGCCATTAACTGAGAAGGGAAAGGTTCAAGTAAGAGTCGTTTGGGTGAAAAATCAAGGGTTTGATTTTTGTGGTCATGTTAAGTTTGGGAAACCATCCAAGTGGAGATGTCAAGTAGGCAGTTGGATTTAAAAGACTGGAATTCAGGGGTGCAGTGAAGCCTGTAAATATAAATTTGGATCATCAGCATATTGATGTTGAGAGTGAGGGAAGTAATATTTGAAGGCTTAGCTCTGGGGTTGATCAATTTAAGGTCAGGAAGATGAGGCAGATCCAACAAAGGATTTGTAGATAGATAGGCAGTAAAGTAAGAATGTGGTGTCCCAGAAACCAAGTGAAGAGGTATTTCTAGAAGAAAAAGACTGAGAGGTCTAATAAAATGTGGGCTGAAAACTGCCCATGAGATATGATAACACCATGCTTTTTTATTACCTGTCTCTTCCAACTAGAACGTAAACTCCATGAGGTCAGGGACTTTGTCTGCTTTGATTATTGCTATAATCTCAGTTCCTTGAACTGTACCTGGCATGTAGTATTTGCTCAATAAATAATTGTTGAATTGACGAGTGAATCAAATCTGTGTGTATTAATAATTATCTCATCATGTTAAATTTTTAAGGGTAGAATTGATAAGTTAAAGCAAAACTGAAAGTCTTTCGATGTGAAGAGCTATTATTAATTTTTCAGTCCGTCAAAAAAGACTGTATTAATCCCATTTAAAGCCCATCAAATACTCCTTTGCTATCAGTGGGAAACCTCAAAGGATAGCTTGAGCCAGCCTCTAAGATAAACTCATCAGTTTATTTTTAGTTCCCTCCTACTTCTTCTCTCACTACACTTGAACCAACTTGATTTCCCCTCCAATGCCCATCTCAAGCTGCATCTTAGATGGGATTGTGTTCACTGAACTGTCAATTAGTTTCCTCCTCCCCACCCTAAGGATGTAGCTAAATATTAAGATGACTTCAACATGACTTAAGTCCCCATCAGAAGTATCCATGTTAAAGGAAGAACTCATCAAGATGAAAGCTTTCAAGACCTAGAAGAACAAAGTGATAATAGAATGACAGACACTGGAACCGCTATTTGGGGCTGGGAGCCCTCCCTAAAATCACACCACTGCCTAGTCTACAACCTAATAAAGCCGGCTCTGGGCTAGTCTTATAGAAAATGCCTGGAGAATATCTCCATGCCCGGGCCTGCTTGGGAAAGAGCTCTTTCCTGCCTCTTTTGAATCCCCTAATGCTGTGTTCTCTCATTCTTGGTGTTTGTCTTACTCAAGCATTTGTGGACTTGCTTTATCCTTCCTCTACACAGGCTGTTTCTCAAGCATGGGATGGGGTCTTACTCACCTCTGCAACCCTGCAATGCCTTTTGTGGAAAGGGCCTCAGTCAGACCTCTAGAAGTGTTGACAAACAGCAGACATCACACCCAACCCCACTGAAATCAGACCCAAGATAACACATTTCTTCCAGCAGATCCTGGTGTTTATCCACCCTAACCAATAAAGAATCATGCTCAAACCCGTGCTGGATGGCTCACAGGTAATATTTCCAACCTGGTTCCTTTTTTCCCCTCAAGGAACTTGGGAAGAATCAGGGAATGCTTCACATAAGCCACTGGGAAAAAAGAAAGATGTGGGTGTGGGGAGAGCCGTACATGGAATGGGTGAAAATTATGACGGCTGATAGCTCTAGGCCTGGACAGGAAGTTCATAAAAGACACATCACACACACACATACACACACACACACTTTCCTGTATTCTGAAAACATATCTGAAGCATTGTTAGATAGGTTTATTTATAGACATCAACTCTCATGATGAGACATTCCTGGATTTTATGACAATAAAGCAGCTTAGGTTAAGAACGATCAAAACATTGCCTCTTTCATAGGACCAGGACCACCTATGGAGCATTTCCCCTCCCTCACCCTCGACTCATCTTATTAAGACACATGCCAGAAATAATCTCCCCACTACAGATCACTTTGAAGTCACAAACATTCCTGGTTGAAACCTTCCCAAAGTCAAGGGCTTAAGAAACCTTTTAAGGTCAGAAAAGATCACCAGGGAACTGACAGGATAAAGTGAAGCACAGCATGCCCAAAGGCAAACATCTCAGGGCTCTGTCATTTCAACTTAGCTTGTGAATATATTAAAAATCCTGAGGTCAAAAGCCATTTTGCTTTTTCATCACATCACTGCTCTAGCCCTAGAGAGAGCAGAACTATACTATTTTTAGATCATAATGGAGAGGCTCTCAAACTTAAGTGTGTGTGAGAACCACCTGGGAGTTATTGAAAATGTAGGTTCACAAGCCCCACCTCCAGAGATTAAGTCAGAAGTGAGTCCCCAAAATCTTTCATTTAACAAGTTTCAGAAGGTCTGTGATCAAACTTTTAGAAGCCTTGACATGGAGGTTCCCCAGCCATGGTGATGGTTGAGGGGGACGAAGGGGTTGCAGAATGTAGGAAGCAGTTATTACAAGGTGTCCATGTATCCATGAGTGCAAATGTTCTCCTTCAATCCTCTAAGTACAGTTACTAACAAACTTTTAGGCATTAACAAGGGGTCCTCATATTCAAAAGTTCAGGGTCTCCCTTGGCAGCTACTCTATTCTTCCCTATGACACCTGATGGGAAGGTGAAGGGAGTACGAGAGGAGAATTTCCTTCCCCTATCTGCTCTGGGAATTTCTCAGAGATCTGGAATGAAAGGAAAAGGAGCTGGGGTCACCCACAGGAATATTGTATGGGCAGAGCTGCTCCTTGCTTACTCAAAGTAAGGCAGTAGCACCTGGAAATCTGTAAAGCCCTCGCTGAGATACAGTGCCCTTCAGCTCACTAAAGGACCCCAGAGAGTTAAAGAGAGATGGACTCAGGAAGGCAGGTAAAGGAAACAAAGTCAAAAGATCAGATGAAGCAGAAGACCCTAGTCTAAGCGTGGCTTCTCTGAAACTACTCCCTAGCAGTGTAGCCCTGCACAAGTTACTTTACTTCTCTGTGCCCCAGTTTCCTCATCTATAAAACAGAGATAATACTAGTAACTTCCTCATTGGGTTGTTGTGATGATTAAATGAGTTAATGTATTTAAAGAACTTAATGTGCCTGGCCCACAGTAAGTGCTGTCATGTGTAATGTGTTATTGTCACTCACTGTTAAGTCAGAAAGGACATTTGTTTTAGTTTTGCTCTAAGTTTATATTCCTTTTGCCTTTAGGTTGGATTGTTTGGGGTTTGAGACTGGGTCTTGACTGGCATAAGAGAGGAAATGAAAACCACGCCTCTGTTTCTGGTGTTACCACCCAGCCCACAGTCTTTTTCTTTTTTTTTTTTTTTTTATTTTTATTTTTTTAAGATTTTTAGAAATTTCATGTAATATCTGAAACATTTATATTAACATATTTCCATACATATTTCCATACAAATACAAATATAAGATTTTTAGAAATTTCATGTAATGTCTGAAACATTTATATTAACATATTTCCATACATATTTCCATACAAATACAAATATAAGATTTTTAGAAATTTCATGTAATGTCTGAAACATTTATATTAATATATTTCCATACAAATAACCCAATGAAAGTTTAGTATTAGTTGTTTTGTTTGTTTTTTTATACTGCAGGTTCTTATTAGGCATCAGTTTTATACACATCAGTGTATACATGTCAATCCCAATCGCCCAATTCAGCACACCACCATCCCCACCTCATCGCAGTTTTCCCCCCTTGGTGTCCATATGTCCATTCTCTACATCTGTGTCTCAACTTCTGCCCTGCAAACTGGCTCATCTGTACCATTTTTCTAGGTTCCACATACATGCATTAATATACGATATTTGTTTTTCTCTTTCTGACTTACTTCACTCTGTATGACAGTCTCTAGATCCATCCACGTCTCAACAAATGACTCAATTTCGTTCCTTTTTATGGCTGAGTAATATTCCATTGTATATATGTACCACAACTTCTTTATCCATTCGTCTGTTGATGGGCATTTAGGTTGCTTCCATGACCTGGCTATTGCAAATAGTGCTGCAATGAACATTCGGGTGCACGTGTCTTTTTGAATTACGGTTTTCTCTGGGTATATGCCCAGTAGTGGGATTGCTGGGTCATATGGTAATTCTATTTTTAGTTTTTTAAGGAACCTCCATATTGTTCTCCATAGTGGCTGTATCAATTTACATTCCCACCAACAGTGCAAGAGGGTTCCCTTTTCTCCACACCCTCTCCAGCATTTGTTGTTTGTAGATTTTCTGATGATGCCCATTCTAACAGGAGTGAGGTGATACCTCATTGTAGTTTTGATTTGCATTTCTCTAATAATTAGTGATGTTGAGCATCTTTTCATGTGCTTTGTGGCCGTCTGTATGTCTTCTTTAGAGAAATGTCTATTTAGGTCTTCTGCCCATTTTTGGATTGGGGTGTTTGTTTCTTTGATATTGAGCTGAATGAGCTGTTTATATATTTTGGAGATTAATCCTTTGTCCGTTGATTCATTTGCAAATATTTTCTCCCATTCTGAGGGTTGTCTTTTCGTCTTGTTTATGGTTTCCTTTGCTGTGCAAAAGCTTTGAAGTTTCATTAGGTCCCACTTGTTTATTTTTGTTTTTATTTCCATTACTCTAGGAGGTGGATCGAAAAAGATCTTGCTGTGATTTATGTCAAACAGTGTTCTTCCTATGTTTTCCTCTAAGAGTTTTATAGTGTCCAGTCTTATATTTAGGTCTCTAATCCATTTTGAGTTTATTTTTGTGTATGGTGTTAGGGAGTATTCTAATTTCATTCTTTTACATGTGGCTGTCCAGTTTTCCCAGCACCACTTATTGAAGAGACTGTCTTTTCTCCATTGTATATCTTTGCCTCCTTTGTCATAGATTAGTTGACCATAGGTGCGTGGGTTAATCTCTGGGCTTTCTATCTTGTTCCATTGATCTATGTTTCTGTTTTTGTGCCAGTACCATATTGTCTTGATTACTGTAGCTTTGTAGTATAGTCTGAAGTCAGGGAGTCTGATTCCTCCAGCTCCATTTTTTTGCCTCAAGACTGCTTTGGCTATTCGGGGTCTTTTGTGTCTCCATACAAATTTTAAGATGATTTGTTCTAGCTCCGTAAAAAATGCCATTGGTAATTTGATAGGGATTGCATTGAATCTGTAGATTGCTTTGGGTAGTATACTCATTTTCACAATGTTGATTCTTCCAATCCAAGAACATGGTATATCTCTCCATCTGTTGGTATCATCTTTAATTTCTTTCATCAGTGTCTTATAGTTTTCTGCATACAGGTCTTTTGTCTCCCTAGGTAGGTTTATTCCTAGGTATTTTATTCTTTTTGTTGCAATGGTAAATGGGAGTGTTTCCATAATTTCTCTTTCAGATTTTTCATCATTAGTGTATAGGAATGCAAGAGATTTCTGTGCATTAATTTTGTAACCTGCAACTTTACCATATTCATTAATTAGCTCTAGCAGTTTTCTGGTGGCAGTTTTAGGATTCTCTATGTATAGTATCATGTCATCCGCAAACAGTGACAGTTTTACTTCTTCTTTTCCAATTTGTATTCCTTTTATTTCTTTTTCTTCTCTGATTGCCGTGGCTAGGACTTCCAGAACTATGTTGAATAATAGTGGTGAGAGTGGACATCCTTGTCTCGTTCCTGATCTTAGAGGAAATGCTTTCAGTTTTTCACCATTGAGAATGATGCTTGCTGTGGGTTTGTCATATATGGCCTTTATTATGTTGAGGTAGGTTCCCTCTATGCCCACTTTCTGGAGAGTTTTTATCATAAATGGGTGTTGAATTTTGTCAAAAGCTTTTTCTGCATCTATTGAGATGATCATATGGTTTTTATTCTTCAATTTGTTAATATGGTGTATCACATTGATTGATTTGCGTATATTGAAGAATCCTTGCATCCCTGGGATAAATCCCACTTGATCGTGGTGTATGATCCTTTTAATGTGTTGTTGGATTCTGTTTGCTAGTATTTTGTTGAGGATTTTTGCATCTATATTCATCAGTGATATTGGTCTGTAATTTTCTTTTTTTGTAGTGTCTTTGTCTGGTTTTGGTATCAGGGTGATGGTGGCCTCATAGAATGAGTTTGGGAGAGTTCCTTCCTCTGCAATTTTTTGGAAGAGTTTGAGAAGGATGGGTGTTAGCTCTTCTCTAAATGTTTGATAGAATTCACCTGTGAAGCCATCTGGTCCTGGACTTTTGTTTGTTGGAAGATTTTTAATCACAGTTTCAATTTCATTACTTGTGATTGGTCTGTTGATATTTTCTGTTTCTTCCTGATTCAGTCTTGGAAGGTTATACCTTTCTAAGAATTTGTCCATTTCTTCCAGGTTGTCCATTTTATTGGCATAAAGTTGCTTGTAGTAGTCTCTTAGGATGTTTTGTATTTCTGCGGTGTCTGTTGTAACTTCTCCTTTTTCATTTCTGATTTTATTGATTTGAGTCCTCTCCCTCTTTTTCTTGATGAGTCTGGCTAATGGCTTATCAATTTTGTTTATCTTCTCAAAGAACCAACTTTTAGTTTTATTGATCTTTGCTATTGTTTTCTTTGTTTCTATTTCATTTATTTCTGCTCTGATCTTTATGATTTCTTTCCTTCTGCTAACTTTGGGTTTTGTGTGTTCTTCTTTCTCTAGTTTCTTTAGGTGTAAGGTTAGATTGTTTACTTGAGATTTTTCTTGTTTCTTTAGGTAGGCTTGTATAGCTATAAACTTCCCTCTTAGAACCGCTTTTGCTGCATCCCATAGGTTTTGGGTCGTCGTGTTTTCATTGTCATTTGTCTCTAGGTATTTTTTTATTTCCTGTTTGATTTCTTCAGTGATCTCTTGGTTATTTAGTAACGTATTGTTTAGCCTCCATGTGTTTGTCTTTTTTACGTTTTTTTCCCTGTAATTCATTTCTAATCTCATAGCGTTGTGGTCAGAAAAGATGCTTGATATGATTTCAATTTTCTTAAATTTACTGAGGCTTGATTTGTGACCCAAGATGTGATCTATCCTGGAGAATGTTCCGTGTGCACTTGAGAAGAACGTGTAATCTGCCGTTTTTGGATGGAATGTCCTATATATATCAATTAAATCTATCTGGTCTATTGTGTCATTTAAAGCTTCTGTTTCCTTATTTATTTTCATTTTGGATGATCTGTCCATTGGTGTAAGTGAGGTGTTAAAGTCCCCCACTATTATTGTGTTACTGTCGATTTCCTCTTTTATAGCTGTTAGCAGTTGCCTTATGTATTGAGGTGCTCCTATGTTGGGTGCATATATATTTATAATTGTTATATCTTCTTCTTGGATTGATCCCTGGATCATTATGTAGTGTCCTTCCTTGTCTCTTGTAACATTCTTTATTTTAAAGTCTATTTTATCTGATATGAGTATAGCTACTCCAGCTTTCTTTTGATTTCCATTTGCATGGAATATCTTTTTCCATCCCCTCACTTTCAGTCTGTATGTGTCCCTAGGTCTGAAGTGGGTCTCTTGTAGACAGCATATATATGGGTCTTGTTTTTGTATCCATTCAGCCAGTCTATGTCTTTTGGTTGGGGCATTTAATCCATTCACGTTTAAGGTAATTATCGATATGTATGTTCCTATGACCATTTTCTTAATTGTTTTGGGTTTGTTTTTGTAGGTCCTTTTCTTCTCTTGTGTTTCCCCTTTAGAGAAGTTCCTTTAGCATTTGTTGTAGAGCTGGTTTGGTGGTGCTGAATTCTCTTAGCTTTTGCTTGTCTGTAAAGCTTTTGATTTCTCCATCAAATCTAAATGAGATCCTTGCTGGGTAGAGTAATCTTGGTTGTAGGTTCTTCCCTTTCATCACTTTAAGTATATCATGCCGCTCCCTTCTGGCTTGCAGAGTTTCTGCTGAGAAATCAGCTGTTAACCTTATGGGAGTTCCCTTGTATGTTATTTGTCGTTTTTCCCTTGCTGCTTTCAGTAATTTTTCTTTGTCTTTAATTTTTGCCACTTTGATTACTATGTGTCTCGGCGTGTTTCTCCTTGGGTTTATTCTGTATGGGACTCTCTGCGCTTCCTGGACTTGGGTGGCTATTTCCTTTCCCATGTTAGGGAAGTTTTCGACTATAATCTCTTCAAATATTTTCTCTGGTCCTTTCTCTCTCTCTTCTCCTTCTGGGACCCCTATAATGCGAATGTTGTTGCGTTTAATGTTGTCCCAGAGGTCTCTTAGGCTGTCTTCATTTCTTTTTATTCTTTTTTCTTTAGTCTGTTCCGCAGCAGTGAATTCCACCATTCTGTCTTCCAGGTCACTTATCCGCTCTTCTGCCTCAGTTATTCTGCTATTGATTCCTTCTAGTGTAGTTTTCATTTCAGTTATTGTATTGGTCATCTCTGTTTGTTTGTTCTTTAATTCTTCTAGGTCTTTGTTAATCATTTCTTGCATCTTCTCAATCTTTGCCTCCATTCTTATTCCGAGGTCCTGGATCATCTTCACTATCATTATTCTGAATTCTTTTTCTGGAAGGTTGCCTATCTCCACTTCATTTAGTTGTTTTTCTGGGGTTTTTTCTTGTTCCTTCATCTGGTACATAGCCCTCTGCCTTTTCATCTTCTCTGTCTTTCTGTAACTGTGGTTTTTGGTCCACAGGCTGCAGGATTGTAGTTTTTCTTGCTTCTGTTGTCTGCCCTCTGGTGGTTGAGGCTATCTAAGAGGCTTGATGGGAGGCTCTGGTGGTGGGTAGAGCTCCCACAGTCTTTTTCTTTCAGAATCAACACATGCCAGGGTGTACCTTCCTAAGGTTTCCGTTGTTTCTGGGAGAGCACATTGATCCAATTTAACTAGCGAGTCTTTTCCTTCCCACTTTGGCCTGCAGTATTCTAAACTATGTCCTTTCTTCCTTTCACCTCTGATTCCCACGGGTTCAGTGTGCCATAACCCACACCACTCTTCTCCCGCACCTGTCTCATCGTGTTTGCTTGCTCACTTTTACACTTTCTCTTTAAAGCATGCTCTCCATACTGGGCCAGCTCCGTCGCCTTTTCACCTGCCCCTCAGAACAGCCACAGCCTTGGTCACTCGACTGTGAGTTTGCATCATCAATCAGATACAAACCCCGCTGCAGAGAACACATCTCCCCACGCTTCCTTCAGGAATGTTCACAGTGCAGAAGCCTGCTGAGAATTTCCAGAGGGCAGCTCTCTCCCAGGGGGGAGGAGAAGGCCAGGAACTACTATCCCGCCTCCCACCCACCCCACCTTCCCCAGTGACTTAGAGGATTGCTCAGAGAGGGAGACAAATGCTGTCTGAAAGAATGTTGCTGTTGCTAGGAGAGAACGCAGGAGAAATAGTTCCCGCCACAAAGGGCAGCAAGGAGAAAAGAAAAAACTGGATGACAAAGAGTGGGGACGAGTTTCTGTGTCTTGCTAATATTGCGGGTGCGTAGCTACCCTTAGCTGCTTCATCCGCAAAGTATGAAGTCAGTGGAATGGGTTTTTAATAGCTGCAGTTCTTCTTTTAATGTCTTTGTGGGTTTATAATTTGGCCTTTAATGTGGGGAAATACTATGTAAAAACCAGGAAACAAATTCCCATTATTGCCATAACTTTGGCCCATCAGGTATCATAGCACTTAACTGCCTCTGCAGTGCTTGTTTACCAGTCTAAGTCCCACAGTAGATGCAGGGATGGGGACATGCATGGTGAATTATTCATTTTTGCCTCCCTGCTGTAATCAGTCTCTGGCATGGAGAGGAGCTCAGTAAAATGAGTGTATCTGAGGGTTTGAAGAACCCTGCGATGCTGGACTTAGTAAAAATGGACCCAACCTTCAGGCACCCCACATTCCAGCCAGGAACCCCCACTGGCTATACCCCAAACACCACTCTGCTTTCCTGCCTCTGGACCTTTTCTCGTACTAATTTGCCATGTCCTAGAGATGGGAAGGTCCTGGGCAGGTTTGGAAAGAAGCTAGCTGAATAGTTAGGTTTTCAGTTAATGGGAAATGGGGAGTTATTGATGGTTTTTGAGCAGAAGACACTGGTATGGATTCAAGGTAGAGCCTGATTTAGACCTTCATAGACCCTAAGAATGCAGATGGTGGCTCTCCCAAACCCCCATCTGTATACTTCAAAGTGAAAACAGTACCAAACAGTAAAACACAAAACATCAGATACGTTGACAATGAAAAAGTTTGATTCTACATCTTCTGAATGTAAAATTCTAAGTGCAAAAAGAGAACCCTTTTCTAGGTCTTTCTCTGCTTCTCCTTATCACCCAAGACTGAAATGGACCTCTTTCTTTACTTTAGATCATGCTCCCAGAAATGTATAGAATTTTATAAGTTTCGAACACAGAGATCTAAGAAAATAAAGTGGTCATTGTCCAACTATACATTTCCGTCACACAAAATTAGCTAATGGTGTAGCATAATTATTTCAGAACAAATCCTCTCACTTTTGCTGCAGCTTCACAGAATGCACTGAGAGTAACCTTAAAATACATCTCATGTGTCTTTCTTGAAGCTCTTAAAAGCAACACTGGTCAAGTTTTAAGGAAATCTTGATTTTGTATATTTATTACATTAGATTAGAGCCTTCCTAAGTTTTGTGGACAATAATGAAAATAGTTTACAAGTCACACAATCATATTCCAGCATTCAGTTTCAGCATAAAGGGGGAGCTAGTCAGCATTGGGCATCTATATGACCAATCAAATCCTTCATTTTGCCTAACTCTGCTTTAAAAGCAAAAGGGTGTTTTTTCACAAGGGTCTTTCAGCCCTAAGCTTTTTTTTAACAGTGAAATTAAATATGAAAAGGAGATAGCTTAAGGTTTCATAGATAGGAAATTAAAATCAAAACTAAACCCACAGTCTATCTTTAAAACAGAGAAACACCCCTTTAACACAAAGGTCTGTATCTTGTTGACCACCAAGCTGTAATGTAATACAACCATTTCTATGTAGCCTGTTTCAAATCCTATGTTAAAGAGAAGTGGTTTCATTATCTTTCAGGCTTTAACATCCCAGGATAAATTGGCTGTTCGTCTATTATTCATCCGCTGTTGTTAGAAATTAAGTCTTTGTTACTGACAGTGGTAAAACTTAGTGGAATAGATCAATAGAATTATTTCTACAATAATAGAAGGTAGGAAGATAATGATGAGCCATGTCTTTTTCTTTTTTTTTTTTTTTTTAATTCTGCCTTTCATTAGCAGTTCATGCTCCAGGAAAGGCTTTTTGAGTTGCTGAATAAAAGACAACTCCTAAGGTTCAACAGCTTCATGTACCAGAGAAATTTTCTGTAGCCCTGAAACCTCTGTAAAACCTAGCAAAAAAATAAAAAAGAAAGAAAGAAAAAGAAAAGCATATTCTGTGCACAGTCCACTCTCAGAACCAGAGGAAAGCCTTCATAATTAACACACTTATGAATCCATTACAGGGCAGTGCTAAACCCTGCATTACTACATTCAAGGCCATCAATAGCCATGAGATCAGAACAGAAAGAAGAAAGGACACACTGAACAAGATGCTTCGGCAACAAGAAAGACAGCTCTGCTTTCAGAAGACTGACTGTTCGGACTGGTTTCACACTTTGGCCCCATGTGGTTTCTTTGGAAACTACCTGTCATGAAATTTTATGATCTGTTAAAAAAAAAAGTGTAAAAATATTTCTTACCTACCTCACAAGGATGTTGAAAAGATTAAAATTAGATAGCTGTGAAAGTGTTTCTAATTCTCCTAGGAAAGACTGGAGAAATGCTTTGTGGATAAACTTGTTCCTTGGAACTTTAAAATAGTCATAATGATCCCATCTCACAGGCTTCTCCCATTAAAAGCCCAGGATTCTGCTGACCAAGCAATCAGTAACCTTGCCCCTAAATAGCTCTTTAAAAATCATTCCACTTAGGGGCTTCCCTGGTGGCACAGTTGGGGGCTTCCCTGGTGGCGCAGTGGTTAAGAATCTGCCTGCCAATGCAAGGGACACGGGTTCGAGCCCTGGCCCAGGAAGATCCCACATGTCGCAGAGCAACTAAGCCCATGCGCCACAACTACTGAGTCCACGTGCCACAACTGCTGAAGCCTGCATGCCTAGAGCCCATGCTCCACAACAAGAGAAGCCACTGCAATGAGAAGCCCGCACACCGCAACTAGAGAAAGCCCGCACACAGCAACGAAGACCCAACGCAGCCAAAAATAAAAAACAAATAAATAAATAAATTTATTTTAAAAAAAAATCATTCCACTTGAAGCCCAAAAGTATTTAATATGTGACTGACAAAAAGAAAACAAGAATTGCACCACCCCCTCCAAACCCTTCCTGGATTAGTCAGAAGAGAAATTCCAGCAGCTCTGCCTTGTCTCAGAGTGGAAATACTCCCATTACCCCCTCCCTTCCTTTTCTCTAAACACATTTTCCTTTGTCTACTTCCAAGTATAACAACTAGCAAATGCATTGCCCACTGTTTACACACCCTCTTCTCATCTGTCCCTATCAGCGTATACTATTCTTTCACTTAAGCTCTAATGGATAAAGGCATGACCACCCTCAGCAGATGTATCTTCAATACTTCCATGCTCTGCACATCAAGCCCCTAGGCAGCAAACACTTGCAACTCCAGAAGAGACCTGATATATGTGGATTTCCCAAACGTTTCCACCTTTTACTCCACAACCCTCCCCAGCTGATTCTACGTAATCAAAACCAACTCTCAACTGAGACCAGCAACTCATTCACATAAGGTGTAAATCAATAATGTCTGCTTAAGGAGCTACACTTTCCTAAATATTTTTACTTTGGTTGCCTCTCCTTTTGACTATAATACACCTTCCCTCCCCATCCTTCATGTACATTCACTCCCACAACCTATCACCAGTGAACACAGCAGAGAGGAGATCTCACTACTGTTAAAAATCACTATATATAATGAGATAGTCCCACACGGGTGTGATGCACATAGGAACAGTTTAGAGGAGGGGGAAAAAGACCTTAAATTAAAGAAATGAAATACTTAGAGTTTCAGGTGAAATTTGAGGTCAATAAACGCACGGAACAGAGGGGATCCCCCAAAGTCACTTGACTTGGGTGCTACCTATTCTATCTACAGGCTAACCTAACCCTGGTCACTAGACCGCATGGTTCCAAGCACTGAGAACTGGGTGGTGGAGCATATGGCTTCTCAGGCACCTGGCATGGTTATTATATAGCATTCAGTTGTAGACAACAGATGCTACTTGCAATGTAAGCAGAAAAGTATTTCTTTCCAAGTATTATGTGGCTTCCTAAATCATGGAAAAGTAGAGGAATGGGTACTAACTGAGCTACTGAGAACAATGCCCAACTGCCTCTGCCATTTTTGGAAAAGCATCTGCCATTACTATCAGATGCAGCGGAACCAGGAAGTGGCTGATGTAGAACCATGATGCCTCTGCCATCATCTACTTAACTCAGTTAAAGTTTCCACACTTAACTCAGTTTCAAATCCAAGGTTCACGCAAATACACAAGTCCAAAGGAATCTTAATCACATATGGAACCCTAGCTGTAAGACAGTCTAGGAAATGTAGGTCCGCCCCTCCACTCCCACCCTCGTGCTGCGCAGCTTGCAGGATCTTAGTTCCCTGACCAGGGATTGGACCCCGGCCCCGGCAGTGAAAGCGCCGAATCCTAACAACTGGACAACCAGGGAATTCCCGAGGAAATGTAGTTTTTAACTTTCCAGACTCTACACCACAGAAAAGCACATTATAAGGACATTAGAATAAATTTTGACCATTTCACGATAGCTGTCACTGGCAAAGCCCATTAACAATTCCCAGGAAATAAAAATAGAATATGGGTAATAAAATAAAGTCTAACCTTTTTTTTTTTTCCCCTTTGTGCTTAGTCTAGTTTCACTTGCTCATAGGGTACTGTGTGCAGAGGCCTTGCACCCGGAACTTCAGACCCAAGTTCATAGCGTGAAACGTCTGCACCCAACACCTCAGCTGGGCAGGCTGCGCACTCCACCTCAGCCCAAGATGGCGGCGGCCCGTGTGCAGAGACACTGCACCCGGCACTGGAGAACTCCGCCCCCTCCCGTCCCCCCCCCCCCCATGCTGCCCGGAAGCCTATAAAGCAGCCCCGCCCACGGCCTGTGGGGAGAGCTTGTGCTCTAGAGCCGCGGTCCCCAACCTTTTCGGCACCAGGGACTGGTTTCGTGGAAGACAATTTTTCCACAGACGGGGGAGGCGAGGATAGTTCAGGCGGTAACGCCAGCGATGGGGGAGCGGCAGATGAAGCTTCGCTCGCGCGCCGGCTGCTCACCTCCTGCTGTGCAACCCGGTTCCTACAGGCCTCGCCCGGTACCGGTCCTCGGCCTGGGGGGTGGGGACCCCGTGGGGACCCCTGCTCTAGAGTACAGGTTCGAACCTCTCCATTCTTTGATCAGAGAATAAAGCTTTCCTTTGCTTCAGAACAGAACTCAGTCTCATTCTATTGGCTCCAATGACAGCGGGCAGAAGGACCCATGCTGGGGCCTGACTCAAAAGGGCTGCTAACAAATCTACTACATTGTATTCCTGACTAGTGAAGTTCCAATTAAACTGAAGACCAATCTTGAAGTATTAAAATACATTTCTTTTAACTATTTTCTGTGAAACGTTTTTTCAAGTGCTTTCCACTTTTCCCAGCCTCAAAAAAAAAAAAAAAAGACTAAATGCAATTTTTTTGTCAACGACCCCATATCATAACCATAAACATTAATTACTGTGCTGCAAATAGCACACACACATACACACAAACATATTCATAACAAAATAAAGAGGAATACTCATGATAATTACACTCCTTGTTTCTGTTAACTGTTCACATGGTCATAGCTGGTATTTATAACTACTTTCTTCAACTACCCAATCTGTACCTTTACCTTCAGCAAGCACCTCAGCTGGTTGTGGTTCTTTACCTGCTGGGGTGACCCAAACCCTCATTCCTGAAGTGTCTGGGCCATTAGTAGCCCTGCCTGGATGGGGTTGTTGTCGTTTTCCATTGACCTTAATCACAGGGTATGGTAATCATGCCCTGAGGGATTTTCTGTACTTCAGACATACTCTTCCTTACCTCCATTGTGAAGCAGTCCGATTTCCCCATCTTAGTCAGGACCAATCACCCCAGGCAACACCAAAATTCCCTTCTTTGTCTTGTTGATTCAGAGGCATGAGGGGCCCAAAGTGAGCAGGCAGCAGTCTTTACTCCCAGTTCAATGCAATCACCGTTGTATCTGCAGGTGGAAGCATTTTACCTCACGCTGGAACTAAGACCTCCCGGCTAGCAGAGCATAAGGTTGTGGGACCAGGAAGCAAATATTTTCCTCAGGGGTCACTAGGGGTAATAATAAGTGGTGCCACTTCCATTTCCACCTCTTGATTCCTGGACCTGTTACTAACCTTTACAAGTCAGGCCCCAACAAGGGGTCCTCCTGCCCGATGTCACTTGGGCCAGCAGAAGGAGACAGAGTTCAGTTCAAAGCAAAGGAAAGCTTTATTCTTGGATTAAAGAACAGAGCAGCAGGATCTCCTGCTCTGGAGTCCACGCTCTCCGGACAGATTGTGGGCGGGGCAGCTTTATAGGGTTCGTGTCAGTGTCAGTGTCAGCCTCAGCCATCAGCTGGCGGGCGGTACAGCTGCGCTGCTCATGGCTCCAAATTGCAGTGCCAGGCGCAGCGTCTCTGCCCCCGGCCTGCTGCCGCCATCTTGAATTGAGGTGTTTTGCACAGCGCTTCTGCACACAGCCCCAGAAGTTGGGGTGTCAGGCACAGCGGTTCTGTGCTGGGAACTCTGATACAACCTGTTAGCTCCAAGGCCTCTGCACACGACACCCGATAGGTGAGTGAAACTAGACTTAGCACAAAAGAAGAGGTTAGACCGTATCACCTAGATTCCATCTTATTTTTTCCGGGGACCCGAGTGAGCTTTGCTGGTGACAAACCCTTGAATGCTGGCTATCAGAGAAACAGCACCATACACTGGATGCTGATTCCGAGCATACACAGCCTTCTGGAGAGCATAGCAGAGTCTTCAAAAGGCCTTTGCATCGTTCCATCAAACCAGCTGCTTCAGGGTGGTGGGGAGCATGGTAAGAACAGTGAGTTCCATGAGCATGGACCCATTATAGTACTTCTTTTGCTGTGAAGTGAGTTCCTTGATCAGAAGCAATGCTGTGTGGAACACCATGACAGGGGAAAAAACATTCTGTAAGTCCACAGATGGTAGTTCTAGCAGAAGCATTGTGTGCAAATCCATTGCACACAGTTGAAGGCAAATCCATGTGTCCAGAGTAAGTGCTTATTCCAGTAAAAACAAAGCATGACCCTTCCATGATGGAAGTGGTCCAGTGTAATCAACCTGCCACCAGGTGGCTGGCTGATCACCCCAGGCAGTGGTGCTACATCAGGGACTCAGTGTTGGTCTCTGCTGCTGGCAGTTTAGGCTCTCAGCAGTGGCCACAGTCAGGCTGGCCTTGGTGAGTGGAAGTTCATGTTGCTGAGCCCATGTATAACCTTCCTCCCTGCCACCAGGGCCACTTTGTTCATGAGCCTTTGGGCAATGACACGGGTGGCTGGGGAAAGAGGTTGATTGATATCACAGAACAGTTGATATCATCCTATCAACTCGATTATTAAAATCCTCCTCTGTTGAGGTCACATAGGACACAAACATATTCATGTTTTTTCCCATTCAGAGAGTTCTATCCACATACCTCCTCCCCAGATATCCTTGTCCAATTTTCCAATCATGTTCCTTCTAAGTCCCTGACCATCCAGCCAAACCATTGGCTACAGCTCATGAATTAGTATATAATCACATCTGGCCATTTCTCTTTCCAAGCAAAGTACACCACTAGGTGCACTGCCCGAAGTTGTGCCCACTGGGAGGATTTCACTTCACCACTGTCCTTCAGGGCTGTCCCAGGAAGGGGCTGTAGTGCTGCAACTGTCACTTTTTGGATGGTGCCTACCTATTGTGCAGAACCATCTGTAAACCAGGCCTGAGTCTTCTCTTCCACTGATCATAGAGAACTCCCTCTGAGTTCACAGATGCAGCCTGGGAGAGAGAAGGCAGTGTTGCAGGAGTGGGGACCACGGGCATTTGGGCCACTTCTTCATGTAACTTACTTGTGTCTTCGGGGCCTGCTGGGATCCAACCACATACATACAACTCCCATTTGATGATGGAGTGCTGCTGTGTATGCTCAGATTTATGGCTTGGTGGGACAGATAACACCCAGTTTACGTTGGGCAGCTCAGGTCACATGGTATTTCAGTGGCGCACAGTCATTTGTTCAGTTTATACTAAGGCCTGGTAGCAGGTCAAGAGCTGTTTCTCAAAAGAAGAGTAGTTATCTGCAGAGGATGGCAGAACTTTGCTCCAAAATCCTAAGGGCTTGTGCTGTGATTCACCTATAGGGGCTGCCAAAGGCTCCAAACAGCATCCCTATCAGCCGCTGCCACATCAAGTATCAATGGCTCTGCAGGATCGTATGACCCACGTGGCAGAGCAGCTTGCATGGCAGCCTGGACCTGTGGCAGAGCCTTCTCTTACTCTGGGCTCCACTCAAAACTAACAGCTTTTTGAATCACTTGGTAAATGGGCCAGAGCAACACACACAGATGAGGAATATATTGCCTCCAAAATCCAAGAGACCCATTAGGCACTGTACCTCTAATTCTTTATAAGAAAGGCCAGATGCAACACTTACCCTTCACTTAGAAGGGATATCTTGACATGCCTCCCACTACTGGACCCCTAGAAATTTCACTAAGGTCGAAGGACCCTGAATTTTTGTCAGACTTATCTCACTCTCGGACACGTAAATGTCTTACCAGTAAATCTAGAGTAGTTGCTACTTCTTGATCACCAGGTCCAATCAGCATAATGTCATCAATGTAGTGAACCAGTGTGATATCTTGTGGAAGGGAAAGGCAATCATGATCCCTGCAAACTAAATGATGAGAGAGGATTGATATCAACTATGCCCCTGAGGTAGGACAGTGAAGGTGTATTACTGGCCTTACCAAATGAAAGTAAACTGCTTCTAGTAGACCTTATGGACAGAGATGGAGAAAAGGCATTTGTCAGTTAAATAGTTGTATACCAAGTGACAGGGAATGTGCTAGTTTTCTTAAGCAATGAAACCACATCTGGTACAGCATCTGCAATTGGTGTAACCATCTGGTTAAGCCTACGGTAATTCACTGTCATTCTCCAAGATCCATCTGTCTTTTGTACAGGCCAAACCGGCAAGTTGCATGGGGATGTGGTGAGAACCACCATCTCTGCCTCTTTCAAGTCCTTGATGGTGGCACTAATCTCTGCAATCCCTCCAGGAATGTGGTATTGCTTTTGGTTTACTATTTTCCTAGGTAGAGTCAATTCTAGTGGCTTTCACTTGACCTTTCCCACCATAATAGCTCTCACTCCACATAACAGCAAACCAACATGGGGATTCTGCCAGCTGCTGAGTATATCTGTTCCAATTTTGCATTCCAGAACTGGGGAGGTAATCACAGGATGGGTTTGGGGACCTACTGGGCCCACTGTGAGACAGGCCTGAGCTAATATTCCATCGGTCACCTCCACGAGCCCCTGCTCTGACTGGTCATTCACATGATTATGGAGAAGGGAGATTATGTCTCTCTTTTTGCTTTCTTGCCCCTCCATTCAGTTTATTCTCCACACAGCAACCAGAGTAATACCAGATCATGTCATTCCTTTGTTTTCAAGTCTCTGATAGCTTCCCATTGCACTTAGTACAAAATCCAAAATCTTTACCATGGCTCCAAACCTGCAAGCTGAGGCATTCTGCAAACTGGAATCCCAGGAAGGCCAGTGGTGTCGTTTTAAGGCCTGGGAGTCAGTGGTGTAAATTCCAGTCTCAGTCTGAAGGCCTAAGAACCAGGAGCACGGAGGACAGAAGAAGACTGGTGTCCCAGCTCAAGCAGCCAGGCAGGGAGAAAGCAGTTCCTGCATTCTTCTACCTTTTTGTTCTACTCAGGCCCTCAGTGGATTGCATGAAGCCCACCCATACTGGGGAGGGCAATCTACTTTACTGAGTCTACGGATTCAAATGCTAATCTCATAAACATACCCAGAAGTAATGTTGAACTAGTTATCTGTACATCCCATGATCTGGTCAAGTTGACACATAAAACTACCTTTGGAGGGATGCAAAATGAGAGGGGCATGAGAGAGCCTTCTAGGGTATTGTAAATAGTCTATATCTTGATCTGGGTGATAGTTACCTGTGTGTAGTTTGTAAGTTATACAAGTATGACTTGTACATGTCAGTGTATATAAGTTGTACCTCAGCAAGGAAGGAAGGATGGACAATAAGAGTTCATGTGCTTCAGAGCCAGGCAGAACCAAGTTCAAATTCTGACCATTTGCTAACTGTGTGACCTTGGGTGTGTTATTTAACCTCTGAATTGCAATTTCCCTGGATATAAAATGGGAATTTTAATATCTCAGGCTTTTGAAGGTATTTTAAAGAGATAGTACATGTAAAAAGCACCTAGCCCATAGTAGGTCCTCAGTACATGTTAGTTTCTTTCTCTCCCCACCATTACTTTGTCTTCTAAACTTCTTGTTTCCTGGTTGTTCTTCCTCATTCATCTTGGGATCACACTCCGATTAAGAAAGCCATTCTCAATGTTGCAGTATAGACCTTGACATCAAATGCTTTACTTCTTCGATTCTAATTTTCCATGTACTTCTCTCTGACCACAGTGCCCTATCTCTCTGGTTCCCTTACTTCTTTCCTCCTAAGGATCATGGTTTTACCTCCTTGGCCATCCAACCCAGTCCCAGGGGGCTTACTTTAGCCATTCTGAGCAGCACCCTGGATGGTTTGGCCTCCCGTCCCCCTGCTGCACCCATTCTGTAGTCCCCAGCCCTGAATTGGTCTAGTTACCATCTTCCACGCTACTTGCTGAGGCTGCTGGAGAACATCCTACCAAATCTCTCGGAGCCACCCCTTCCAGCCACCGCCGCCTTTCTCTACTCCCTTTTGTTGCAAAAACTCCTTAAAGGAGTTGTCTTATACTCAATATTTCCACATCCTCTCTTCCCACTCTCTCTTGATCCTACTCCAGTCAGACTCTCTCCCTCACCACTTTAGAGAAATGACTGTTCTCAGGCCACCAGTGATTTCCACTTTGCCAAATCCAATGGTCAATTCCCAGGTCTTGCTTTATTCCACTTCTCAGCAGCATTCAACACAGGTGATCACTCCATCCTTCCTGACAAACTCTTCATTTCACTTCTGAGACACCATATTCTCCAGGTTTTGCTTCTGCCTTACTGGAAGTTCCTTTGCTATCATCTCCTCTTCATCTTCCCACCCTCTCAATGCTGACTGACTGCAGAGCTCAGCCCTCAGGTATTTTTTTTCTTTTTTTATAGTCACTCCCAAAATATCTCATCAACGCCCATAACTTTAAATATGCTAATAGCTCCCCAATTTTTTTTTTTTTTAGACTATTTGATTCTTCCTTTATTTCAGGGGAATTTTACATTTGTTTTTTAGGTTTCCTATTTTAGAGACTTCAGTTATTTTTTTTAACATCTTTATTGGCGTATAATTGCTTTACAATGGTGTGTTAGTTTCTGCTGTATAACAAAGTGAATCAGCTATATGCACACGTATATCCCCATATCTCCTCCCTCTTGTGTCTCCCTCCCACCCTCCCTATCCCACCCCTCTAGGTGGTCACAAAGCACGGAGCTGATCTCCCTGTGCTATGCGGCTGCTTCCCACTAATAGCTCCCAAATTTATACCTCCATCCTGGTCCTGTCCCTGAACTCCAGACATATATATCCAGCTGCGTACTCAACATCTCCACTTGGGTACCTAATAGATGTCTCAAATTTAACATACCCCAAACTTCTGATTATTTCTACCTCCCACCCTCCAACTAAGCCTTCTTCTCCCTCAGTGTTCTCCATCTTGAAACACAGCAGCTTCATTCATCCAGATGTTCAGACCAAAAACCTTGGAGTCAGCTTTATCTCCTCTTTTATTTTCACATCCCACATCAGATCCATTAGTGAATCCTGTTGTCTACCTTCAAAATATTCAGAGTCCTGCCACTCCTTACCACCTGCACTACCCTAGTCCAGCCCACTCTCCTCTTTGCCCTGGACCCCTGCAATGGCCTCCTTGGTACTGTCTCCCTTTTTGCTTCCTCGCCCCTCCATTCAGTTTATTCTCCATCCAGGAACCAGAGGAACACCAGATCATGTGATTCCTTTGCTGTCAACTCTCTGATGACTTCCCATTGCCCTTAGTACAAAATCCAAGATCCTTACCACAGCTGCAAATCTGACCCGCGTCTACACGGCTGAGCCAATCTGCTCCCACTCTTCTTCTCGCTCACAGCACCCCACCCCACTCCACTGTGTGTGCTGCTCCGTACACTACCAGGCACACTCCACTCCCTTCTCAGGATCTTTGCACCTGCTCTTCCTTCTGCCTGGGATGTTCTTCCCCCAGATATTCACATGATTCCTAATTCCCTCACTTTATTCAGGCTTCTGTTCAAGTGCCACCTGCTCAGAGAAGCCTAACCAAACCACTCTAGATGAAATAGCAGGCTTTGAGCCTCCCAATTTTTTTTAAACAAGTTTTTCTTCATAACGCTTAAGACCTCCGAACACAAGTTTATGTACTTATGTACTCTACCTCCCCTAATTGAATGTAAGCTCCATGAAGACAAGACCTTTGTCCAGTAGAATAACACCAGTGAGATATACAGGCTTGAATGGGGGCACAGATATCATGGCTTTGCTTCTAAAAAATTTTCTTCATCCTAGTCCTTCTAGCTGGTTAGGTAATTCAGCCACCTGAGAATCCAGGCCATGAATGTATTCTCTGTGATATATTTTTTTAAAATAAATTTTATTTATTTATTTATTTATTTATTTTGGCTGTGTTGGGTCTTCGTTGCTGCACATGGGCTTTTTCTAGCTGTGGTGAGCAGGAGCTACTCTTCGTTGCAGTGTGCGGGCTTCTCATTGCAGTGGCTTCTCTTGTTGCAGAGCACGGGCTCTAGCCACATGGGCTTCAGTAGCTGTGGCACGTGGGCTCAGTAGTTGTGGCACACGGGCCCTAGAGCACAGGCTCAGTAGTTGTGGTGCACGGGCTTAGTTGCTCCGCAGCATGTGGGATCTTCATGGACCAGGGATCGAACCCGTGTCCCCTGCATTGGCAGGCAGATTCTTAACCACTGCACCACCAGGGAAGCCCTCTGTGATATTCTCAAACTGTGAGATTTTAGTAATAGATAGATTTTCACAATTTTTAAGGAAAATCAGTCAGAAAGCCAACAGGAAAGACAATTTTTTTCAAATTTAAACTGGAATAATATGTCCATTGATGTCACATTGATAGTTTACTCACCAAGTCATTCAACAAATGTTTACCAAGAAACAGACCTGGCATTTGGAGCTGGGTATAAACTGTTAAACAAATGGAGCTTATAGTTTAGTGCAAGGCAAACTACAGCCTTCAGGTCAAATCTGGCCCTCTGCTTGTGTTTGTAAATAAAGTTTTATTGGAACACAGCCATGACCATTGTTTACACATTATCAGACTGCTCCCAGGCTATGGTGGCAGAGTTGAGGAGGTAAGTGGCAACATAGACTGCATGGCCAGTGAAGCCTAAAATATTTACCATTGGACCCTTTACAGAAGCAATTTGCTGCCCCTGGTCTAAGTGGATAGCTGAAATCTGTTTTTTTATCCCAGGGATCCACTCATTTCTTATAAGCAGACTTAGACAAAAGTTTTTGGTTGAAAAGAGAGGATCTACATAATGGGCTCAAGGAGAAAAGGGGATTATGGTAAAATATTTCCCCATAGAATCCACAGACAGGAAATGAAATACAGATATTACTCCTACAGTCATACAAATTGGCCATAATTCAATTATATTAATTAAAAGCCAAAATATGCACTACTAAGAACACCACTGGTTACAATAGGATCTTGACCAGGGACTGTTAATGTATTCAGGAGGTAGGGTAACACCAATGTTAGAACACAAGAGATTTGTTTGAGTAGTTTAGACTTTGTCTATCCTAACAAAGGGTGGTAACAACTATAAAGGATATAAGGATATAAGGATATATAAAATGTCCCTGTTTAGGAAAAGAAAGAACAAGATTTTTAAGTAAAATATAGAATTCAGCAAATGCTGGATTTGCTCCATGATATTAAGACTTTACTCTTATAGCTATAATATGTATCCTTAATTGCTCTAGGAAAAAATAACTTCTTTTTGGGGGAATCTGAAACTCTCCAGCTCCCATCCCCTTTCTCTTCTTAATACAATAATTTCTGAAAAGCAATTTTTAAAAACATGAGGTTTCTGAGGAATGCAGAATTGACTGTCCAGGCAGACAGCATGAGGAGTGGAACTGGGTCAGGACCTGGGTCATTCTTGATGCTTCCCCCGAAGTACGTCCCCTTGGGCTTTCTTCTCTCCATTTTCTTCTTTTCTCTGCCTTCTCTCTCTTGCCTTGCTTCCTCTACATAAACCAGAGCAGCCTGCACTGTTGTCCCAAGTCTACATGCCCCCAGAGCCTGCCATTACCAGGAAACAGTTTTAGAATCCTTTGGTACAAATTCTTAAGAATCTGACTAGCTTAACCCAACTTACTTTTAGCAGAGCCTGCTAAAACCTTGACTTTTACATTGTTCACAAAGTCAAAAGACTACATCCCCAGCTTCATTTGAATCTAGTGTAGGTTTATGCAATAAGATATAAGCAAAGTATTGTGTGAGTCTTCTGGAAAGTTTCATTGGGGTGGACTAATGATGCGATGGCTGGAGCTCCAACTGCCATCTTGGAACCATACCCTTGAGATAGCAGAACATGAGCAGGAAGAGCCTGGATCACTGATGAAGTCCCCACACAAGCCCAGAACTGCCTAAATCCAGGCTTCTACCAAGTAAGAGAGAAATGCATGCCCATCTTATTTAAGCAGGTACGTGGGGGTGTTTCTGTTACCTATGACTGAACCTAAACCTAATTGAAAGTTTCCTCTGATCCAATAACTCTAGCCAGAGAGGCAGGGTACCAGGGATACGGCCCAAATAGTGAACTCCCAGGTTTGAGCAGATTTCCCAGAAAAGGGGTCCTGGGTAGAGCAGGCAAACCATTTGGAGTATTCACTACAATAGCTGAGTTCCATTGCCAGACCACTTGGATTTGTATGGAAGAGAAATACTAGGATGCATGAAAAATTTGGGGGTGGACTGATATCTCAGAACATGCATCAGAGTAAAAACTGTAATTCAAGGGAAATTTAGGCTCTGAGTGGTGGAATTATAAGTAACATGACTGCAGGCCAGGTGTGCAGGTGCCCTGACCAGATGCAAGTCAATTGTTCTGCTAATAATTGAAGAAACATTGGTTACATTTTTTCAGGCATCTGGTTAACTCATTCCCTTTAGCCACTTAGGGCTGTGATTTATAGGCGGCAAAGTCACTTAGGATAATAAAGTCCCCAGGCCTGGTGGCAAACTGCAGAGATTTTTCAAGAAGAAAGAGACCACTTAAACATCTCCCTCAACTTTTCCTCAGTGAATGATACCCAGAGGAAACAGGTTTCAAATGTGTCTCCATAATTCACACCCTCAAGAAGAAAGATGAGAGGAATCGAGAAAAAAATACTCTAAGTGCTACATTCATTTCAAATATCTGACAAGTTATGAGAGTCCTGGAACAGGTTTCCCAGAACTACAACTCCCAGAGGACACAGGTCCCACCATCATTTTCTTCCTTTTCTCTAAAAGCTCTTAATGGATTGAGGAAAAAAAAGATAGTTATATCAATTGGGTTGAATGCATGTATTCAATAAAAGGAAGAATCTATATCATTTTTTAAAATAGCCTTTCTTCTGTACAACCGTGTCCTAGTGGGCTATGGCCTTTCTGTTTAAATTTTTCTTCCTAAGCAAATAAAATCCTAAAAGACTACATAACCTCTGTCTGCTGAAGAAGAGGTTCAGCAAAGCTGCTGTGTCCCGCTGGGTCATGGCTGCAGCAGGTCCTAGCTCAGCCACAAATGTCAGACACTTGAAAGCAGGGATTTAAGAAGGAAATCGGTTGTTCTCCACGTTAAGAAAAAGTTTTTAAATGATCTGTAATAGAAAATGGGGGCCCATTCTCGGGCTTTAGCATAGTGATCTAAGACTTCAGCTTACAAAAACAGGAAATCTTTGTGGAAACAAAAAAACAACAACAACCAAAAAAAGACCAGCCAAATGAGAAAAGCAATGACTATTTATTCAGAGCTTGCTATAGTAAGGGAGTTCAGCCACCGTAACTCCAAGGCAGGCAGAAGAGTGGGAAAGCTTTATAGTGACAAAAGAGAAGACTTCAGGTGTGCCCTGAATGGATGCTCTTGGCGTGGGGAAGCTGTCGGCAGGCTGTTAAGAAGTGGGGCATCCTGGGTGATTGGTCAGGGGTGCATATTTGGCTTTCTCTGGTTGGTCCCAAGTTGGAAACAGGACAGAAATTGGGGAAGCTTGCAGTTATTAATCAAGTACTGGCCATTTGGAGCCAATTGTTCCTGAAATGATTGTTTAACTTTCTGGATTGTTACTAGAGATAGCAATTTAGCTTCTTACAAATCTGACCTATAGCAGACTGGCTCCATTGCTAGTTATTGTAAAGAAAGAGGTTAGTTTCCCAGGCAGGTTGCTGCAGACCATGGATCAGAGTTCTTTTATATATAGTCTGGCCATTGTCCATTTGTATATTCAGCCTCTCATTTTTCAGACAGGCAGCTGTCTCTGGGCAGCTGACCTACAGCCAACAATGTGGTTCCCAGCATTTCTAGAGAACCACTTTGGGAGACAGCTAATTCCTACCTACCACCTTGCCCAGGAGTGCCTAAGAACACACCTGCATATGTGAGCACATCCCTCTTAGCTCAGTGCCCCAAGATGGTGAGGAAGGAAGGGTCGGCGAGTGGTTACAGTAGTGGCAGAGCCCCGTGAGTAGAGGAGTGAAACAGTGCTCATAACCTTCAGTCCCAGCTATTGGATAGAACTCTGCGGGTTATGAGTAAATACTGTTGCTGGGGCTCCACCCAACCCCCAACAAATGCTAATTTATTAGAGCAGTGCTGGGAATGATTAGCTTTTCAAACTTCCCCGGTGACTTTAATGTGCAACCCAGGTTGGCAGGTACTGATCAAAATGAAAAAACCTTTAAGAGAAGGAGCAAATATTTATCAATTAATAAAAATGAAATCAGGGCATGCCCCCATGACCACTTTCCCAAGAAACCTCTAATCTTTCAGTCTTGTAATGTTAGGCTTTAGAAATATAAAATGCAGAGTTAAATTAAACTAGAGTAATTGCTTGGACCATGCAAATAGGCAATAGTCATAGAGTATGAACCTACCTACAGGAAATGAAAATGCTGCAGGATCTAAACTGTGGGCACAAGGAACAACTGAGTACACTTAAAACTGCTGTAACAATGACTGAAATACACCTATTCTGAAAATTTTCATTTTTAACCATTAAAAAATGTATTCCCCCTCTTCAAAATGCCATTTGTCATAACATATTATTTCTCACAGATCTTATGTAGTGAGTGCATGTGTGAGTATGTGGATGGATGTGTGTATATGTGTGTATTTTCAGTCTATCTGAGCTTGTACATTTCTCAAACACTTTAAACAGAATTCAAAACAATTGCATTTGGGGCATATAAACTCCAAAACCTCAAAAGAATCACCCACATACTCCACATACCTGGTATCCAATTTTTATTTCTAGCCCTTTCTAAATTTTCCAATGTACCAGTTTATCTGAATTTGATACAACACCACCCCCTGGTGGAAATCCACAGAAAAGAATCCACACGATTTAACTTGGGAACTTTAATACTGTAAGGGATGATTAAGATCCTTGAGTACACTGGCATGCACGCTCGCTCTTTCCATCTTTCTTCCAGCACAACATTCTCTGCAAACAAAATCATATGCAATAGGGACAGTGGGAGGGAGACGCAAGAGGGAAGAGATATGGGGACACATGTATATGTATAGCTGATTCACTTTGTTATAAAGCAGAAACTAACACACCATTGTAAAACAATTATACTCCAATGAAGAGGTTAAAAAAAAATCATATGCAAAAGCTCAACGAACAAAACAGCAAGAATGGAGCTGTGCTGGGGGCTTTCTCTTTCCCATCCTCTTTGCCAGTTCCACATCTCCCCCCAGGATGTCTAAAATAGAACTTATTATCACTAAACATAAGCCATATCCCCCAAAAATTAAAATTAGAATTATACATATATATTTTTTTGACCCTCATGTATATATTTTCATTCACCTTTTCAATGATAACTGTAACTTTTTTTTTTTTTTTGCCACACCACAAGGCATGCGGGATCTTAGTTCCCCAACCAGGGATCGAACCTGCACCCCCTGCAGTGGAAGCGTGGAGTCTTAACCACTGAACCACCAGGGAAGTCCCGATAACTATAACATAAACACCATACACATTACATCTTATTAAGGCCTACTATTTAGGCCTATATTTAAATTAGAAATATTCAAACTTAGAAATTCTCCAGTGTTAGAAAATGTCAAATAAAACAGACTATTCTCATTAAAAAATAATTACATATATTTCTCCCAAGCTTCCTTACCTCAATGAATAGCATCTCCTTTACCATTCACTCAGCCAAAAACCCTCCTAAGTATTCACAATACACATGAACAGATTAAAGACCAAGTCAAGAATCCAGTTTAATTAATTCAGCAATTCCCAAACTCATTTTATCATGAGATACATTTCCACTCCTCCCCAGTACCTTTTAACAACTTGCAGAAAACTCTTTGCTTATATTTTATTCAGAGTGATTGTTCCATTTTAATTAGCAAATTAGCCCTTTGGCTGCACATACTATTCAATCTTCAAAGATGCTTAGGCAAAGTCAACCATCCAACAAACCAGCTCTCAATCATTTGTGGTAGTGGAAAGTACACCCCTTAGGTGATTGACCCCAGACCGCAACTGAGTTGATGCCACATCTGTAGGCAACATCATCCCTATCTTCTACCATCAGTACCAGCTGAGAGGAAGTAGAGGTTGCCACTAGCACTAGCAGGAATCATGCTCTGTCTTCCACTACATGGAACAAGCCTGAATTGTATATCACTGTGTAATTTTAAAGGATTATAGTGTTCACTTGACTGCAACCTATGAGCATCATGGGCAGCTCTGCAACCGACAGTGAGTCAAGTGTTTTCCATACATTATCTCCTCCTGTGGATTTATGAGCCAAAAAAAATCCCTGCAACCATGTGAATTGGCATAGATCCTTGGACACAAGATCTTAAAGAAATCTTACTTTATAGCAAGTATTTTTTAATAAAAATAGAGCTTTATGCCCTATGTCATTAGTACTAGACTTAAGTCTAGTACTAAGTTAGATTAGTACTAATCTTAAGTCTACTGATACATATTGCATCATTTCTAATTTTGAAAGCAAAGCCATGTCCAATTAAGCTTTCATTCAATGGAAAAGTTATTTGAATCTCTTCTGGTACTTAAATTATATTTTGATTAATAGTTTCTGGGGCCATTTGCTGTCATTTCATGCCTACAGCTTTGATTTGGGAGCAGGGGTCCTGAGGGCTTGGGCACACTCGCTCACCAGCCTGGCGGCCTCCAGGGCAGTGCCCCAGTGCATGGCTATGCCCCCACTACCGTGGCCGTAGTGATGGACCACAGGCAGCCTCCGGCTGCCCTGGGCTAAGAGCTCTTTCTCCAGCCGCACACCTGGCCTGGTGGGCCTCAAGCCCACCTTCTCCCTTATGTCACAGGCTCCATGGAGAGAGGGCTCGAGGGCACAGCATCGGGAAAGAATCCCTTTGCTAATTTCTGCATCTGGGGACAGATTCCAGTCTCCTTTTTGCCTAGTTCCACCCAGGGTTACGTTGGATATACCAGGGTAAATGTATGTCAGCCCACTCCCATCTCGGATAAAATGCTTCACCCAGGGAGCCTGCACTTTGAGCACTTGACCCCTCACTGGGAAAATCTTCGGGTCTCCTGCAAGCTGCCTGCTTCCAAGGCCTGAACAGTTGACCACAATGTCGAAGGACGGGTGAAGCTCCCACAGGTCTTCTACTCGTCGGGTGAGTATCAGGCCCCCGCTTCCTTTTAGCCTGGGGAGAACGAGAGACCGTGAAGTGAGCCATAGCAGTTTCCTGCTCAACCCCTTACAGAAGTGATGGACAGGAACTCGGGAACAAAACTGAGGAGACCGTCGAATGAGCAAATACCTCCAGAGCTTCCAGGGCCCAAGCAGGCCCAATTCTAGCTGACTGCCTCACATCCTTGGAAACCAGGGATTCCTGAAGGTGAACCTAACTAAATAAATAGCTATTTCAAAAACTCAAAGCAAACTACATGCTTCATCCTTTTTATGTTTAATGGAGTTCCTATATCATTCTAGATGCTAAATAAATACCAGGTTAACCTGGTATTTTAAAAACCCCAAGCACTTTTTGTTCATGCTGTTTATTTAGCACTTAAATTTACTGCCTTGGACGTTCTGTCTCATATTGTTAATTAACTCTTGCATGTTCCTGTGTATTACTCTGTTCTCCCTAACCATATGGTTGGGACAGGGCTCACATGCACTCCTCCTTACGTCTACCACAGGGATGCTAGCATAAGAGGAACACAAAATATTTGCAGCTGATGGACTAAATAACAGTTGTGGTTGCTAATGATTTTTTGGATCAAGTACATCAAGAATGAAAAGAAATGGTTTATCCAAGTTCTGTAATCTTATTTTTTAATAGTAGTAAAATACGCATAACACAAAATTCACCATTTTGACCATTTTTAAGTGTACAGTTCAATGGCATTAAGTTTAATACATTCACATTGTTGTGCAACCACCATCATCATTCCAACTCCAGAACTTTTTCGTCTTGCAAAATGAAACTATGTACCTATTAAACAATAACTCCAGGTCCTATCATCTTATTCATAGGTCACTTGTAGAATATAGGAGACGTAATATGAGAAAAAGACTATTGGCAGCTCTCTACACCAGGATGCAGGTTGAATGCCTGTGTGCAAGGTACTGCTTAAAGGCAAAGTGCCCTTCCTCAAGATTGACAAAGGAGTTGGGAGACAGAGTGTAAATACTTGGCAGAATGAAGTAAGTTCCAAATGAGAGGTGATGTAGAATTGGAAAGCATGGGTTTAGGTCCCAGTTGCCTCACATTAGCTTAGCTTTGAGGTCTTGGCCAACTCACCTCTCATGTCTGACCCTCAGTTTCCTCATCTGTGTTATGGGGATGACACCTCCCTTGCCTGCTTCAGAGATGGCTGTGAAGTTCAAGTTCAAGTGAAATAATGGGCATGACAGTGCTTCACAAGACGTGAGCACAACAAATTCTAGGGGACTGATATCAATAAAGTATAAATTTCTCAAGGGGAGAGACTATGTCTTATGCTTCTCACTACACCTATGACCCAGCTCAATGCCCAATACCTAGTGGACTTGACATGAGTGTTGGCCAATACTGAAGACAATATGAAATCCTGGTTTGGGTATATGATGATTAACTCCAGGTTTTGGCTTGACTGGGCCACGGGGTACCCAGATATTTAGCCAAACATTCTTCTGGGTGTTTCTGTGAGGGTATTTTTGGATGCAATGAACACTTAAGTTGGTAGACTGAGTAAACTAGATTGCCCTCCTTCACGTGGGTCTCATCCAACTGGCTGAAGGCCTGAATAGAACAAAAAGGCTGACCTTCCTCCTGCCAGACTGCCTTCAGACTGGGATATCAGCTTTTTCCTGTCTTCAGACTCAGACTAAAACATTGGCTCTTCCTGGGTCTGAAGTTTGCCAGCCTTCAGACTGGAATTACAGCCTTGGGTCTCCTAGGTCTCCAGCTTGCCAGCTCACCCTGCAGATCCTAGGACGTGCCAGCCTCCATAATTGTGTGAACCAATTCCTTATATTAAATCTCTTTATATATATATATATTTTTCTATTGGTTCTGTTCCTCTAGAGAACCCTAAAAGATAGAGAGTAGCACCACATTGGCATCCTTGCTTCAAACCTGAAGCAGGGTACTTTATTAACAGCAATCAGAAAATTAACAATTTTTAGTCCATTTGTCTGAAGAAAAGGAGAAAAAAAAGAAAACTAACTGAAAATCTCAGTTGGCAAATAATGCTATGCATATAGATTCAGCGGGAAAATCCACTGTTTATTCCTAGTGACACTTAATGTAGCTATACTTAAAATATCTTATCATAGATAGAATTTTTAAAATGCATTTTAGGCTTACAAAGCAACTAAATCTCTCTCTCTCTCTCTCTCTGTCTCTCTCTCTCTCTGTCTCTCTTGCCATATAATTTTAACCTGATAATTTTAACCTCATCTGATGACCATACTGCTCACTCATTCTGCTGCAATGCATGTTCTAATAAAATAAACTGCATTCTATTTCCCACTTCTCAGAAGATCCATCTCTGCCTTGTCCACTGCATGAACTTTTATTAATCGGTCTAAGCCCCGTCCAGTCACGGAGCAGCTTCTGTTCCCTTTGGGGAGGAGGTGTGGATGAGGCCTGGGGTTTCTATGGGCAGAGTGGTCCGGAGGGGAGCAGCCGTGCACCCTTAGTCAGTCCAGCAGGTGGGGTTCCCCTCTTCCACTGTCTTAGGGCAGCAATTGGAGCCCCAGTGGAAGCCCCCAAGGCCATTGCATCACAGCCAGCCTCCATCTATTCCCTACTAACCTTCTTGCCATCATCAGAAAAAACAGGACTTCCCTGGTGGCTCAGTGGTTAAGAATCCGCCTGCCAATGCAGGGAACACGGGTTCGAGCCCTGGTCCAGGAAGATCCCACATGCCGCGGAGCAGCTAAGCCCATGCACCACAACTACTGAGCCTGCACTCTACAGCCCGCTAGCCACAACTACTGAGCCTGCGTGCCACAACTACTGAAGCCTGTGTGCCTAGAGCCCATGCTCCGCAGCAAGAGAAACCACCGCAGTGAGAAGCCTATGCACCACAACGAAGAGTAGCCCCCGCTCGCCACAACTAGAGGAAGCCCAGGTGCAGCAACGAAGACCCAACACAACCAAAAATAAATAAATAAATAAATTTATAAAAAAATAAATAAACACCGTCATTTTCCACTTTCCTGGCTGATGCCCTCCTGCCTCATCCTTGCATAACCAGGGAGAAAGTGGGGCGTTCATATTAGACCTGTGTCTAAGGCCAACTTTTGCCCATGGCTCCTCTGGTTAAGGGCCAGGGGCCAATGCTGCGAGTAGGAGGAACTCTCTAGGGGCCTGGAAAAGGAAGGCTGTGCTCTGGCGGGCACAGGGTGTGTTGGGCATGGGGGAGCAGGGGTCTGCTGTGCACAGGAAGGGACCTTTGCAAGTTGGACATTTGTTAGGCAGGGATGACTTGTCACATGCCTGATGTACAATCCATATTTCTGTCCAACTGCCGAGGGAGTGGCATAGGCACTGCTGTGAGTCAGGCCAAGTAGGAGAACAGAAGCTATAGGAGACAAGAGTCTGGGACTCTGCAGGGAAAGTAACAGAGAGGACTCATTAGATGAGTGGGAAGGAAAGTGCAGGGAGAGAAGCTCAGTGTGGTTAGTGCTGTGCTCAGTGCAGGGCCCTTATCAGGGCCACAGAATAAGGCGTGGCCTGCTGGAAAGAAGGCAATGCACCAACGTTACAGGGCCCCCAGCACCGAAACGGGGCACCCCGCTCTCTGAATGTCTCCCAGGGCAGGACCATCCTGCTCCAGCCGGGATGATTTATTTAGGTAGGATGCCTGGTGAAGAGACGGGCTCAGTTGACTTATTGCCTCTGTGATTCATTTCCTGGAAGGGCAAGTACAAAGCAGCAGAATATAACTCCACTGGCCAAAGATATAAAACATGATCTGCATGGCTGATTAACCCTCAGGGGTTTTTGTTTATTTGTCTGTTCTGGGTATTATTGGATATACTTTGTTTTTTTTTTTTGAGAAGGGGATGATTCCTTCTGTTCTTTGAAAAATGCTAATGATCTAATTTGTGGTTAAAAACTTTTTTTTTCTTTCCTGGAAATTAATATTATTTCAGAAGGACAGAGCTTAAATTGAAGGCATTGTTGTGTGGCTTGCTGAGTGAAATGCCTGTTTTTGAGTCAGAACGCTGCAGGCTGAACACTCACATTGTGTAGAAGGGGCGTAGGAGGCAACATAACAGACCCTGGGTGTGAGGAACAAGCAGGGATTGTACGGCTCCCCAGCTGGGTCATCCCGTGGTGGAAAGTGGGTGGCAGCCTACAGAAGGAGCCCCAGGGGTCCCACGCTCTCACCACCGTGCTGCCTGGCCTCCCACCTGGCCTGAAGTCCTTGCCCTGAGAGGGTTGCCTTGGGCTTAAAGGAGTCCCAGCCCTACAAAGCCTTCCTCAGGAGTAAAGGGAACGGGTGACCCTCTTCCTCCTCCACATTGGCCTTCTGGTCAGATGCCAGGGCCTGAGGGAAGGGGGGATGACTAATCTTACAGAGAGGAGGCCCCTCATTGGGGGGTTAAGAGGAAGCATGAAGTATCAGGGACCTAGGGGGTACCAAAGCAGGAGGCGGGGCGGGGGTGGGACAGCTAGGACGAGGGTCTCCTCGTGGCTTCCCTGCAACAGACTGTGTGTAGTGTGTGTACTGTCTGTCTGAGGCACTCGTGTCCCCACCCACTGTCATGGTGGACATGTATATCAAACAAATGGACCTAAAAAGTCCTCCCCAGGACTCTATGGGGACAAGAGCAGCCCCTCAGACCTCTTCTCCTTGACTCTGTCACCTAAAAACAGACAGGAAGCAGCATGCTCCAAGGCACGACTCCAGCTGGCTGGTCATCAGGCCCGATGGTGTTGCAGTCAGGAGGTGGCTCCCACTGGCACAAAGCACCACTCGCTCAGGGTTATTTTAAGTAAAGTAAAACGCTGACAGCAGGCTTCCAACTAATGAGAGGGGATCAAGATTTTTCCCAGGCCTTCATCCCACAGTTAGAGATTAGGCTCGAAAATAAGGTTATTATGGAAATAAGGGGCCTGTTTTCTAGAAGGTGATACTTGAACAAATTGTTCAGGTAATATATGTTCTCGTGTGAAACTGGCTGAGGGTGGCCCAAAATAAATATGCATATATTTACAGCAAAGCTCTGCCACTTATGGCTTGCCTAATAATTTCCCCTTATCTGAATTTTATTAAGCTATATGATACCTCAACTACGTATCAATAGCATTAGCAATTCCCATGTTCTTTTTCCAGGCATTTTTATAATATAAAGACAAAAATGCAACACCACACAACCTTGCCACTCAGAAAAGATGGTGATGCCCTGAAATTGGAATGCTGGCGGATGGGTAACTCCATCACACGATGGCTCAAATGTTCATTTATCAGCTGATATACAGTGGTTTAAATTTAGCATACAAGCAGGGGTTTATGGGCCAGGGACAAGGCACAAAAGTGTAGGTTTTATGAAACTGGAACTTTAAGAAGAAGAAAGTCCCATATAAATTGCTAAGAGATAAAAGTGAAAAGAGCACTTATAAAGATACAAAAATATATCATGGTGCTCCCAGCATGTGCCTAACAGACTTAGGCTCCTTCCTCCACACTCCCAATCCACCTTCATAAATTTGTATTTAACCCTCATCACATGTGTTACTGTAATTGTTAATTAACATGTATATCAATGTGCACACACATATATACACCATCACCCCCAATAGACTATGAATTCCTTAAGAAAATTGATATTTTATCCTTCATTTTTGACTAGCTTCTAGCACAGTGCTAGGTATACATAGAAGTTCAACAAAGAATTGTGGAATTAATTAATTATTCCAGTTAATTATCCTATCTCCTACATCTGGGACCAAGCCATTGTTGCCACTGCTTACCTGAAGTCACTTTTCCAACTTTTACAGAATAATTTGCATTGTTCCTATTCATCTACCAAATATACAGACTTGGGGATTGAAAGGGCCAAAGTTTCACAACCCTCAACATGCTTGCAATTTCAAGATGAAACTAAAGAGAGATTTATTGATGTGTCTTAAATAAAAATACCCTTGATGTGTTTCCTAACCAACTGGAAACAGAAAGTCCTGAAAACCAAGCCAAAATGCAAGTTCATGGAATTTGGGGCTGAACTTGGTAAGGAAGCAATTACCTAATTTAGATAAGCCCTCACTTTTAAAGTTCTTGCTCATAACAAAATAAAATAATGGGGTTATTTTCTTTTTCACTAATGAGAAAAAATTTCAAAAATAACTTATAATAAGCCTAGTTCTCGAAAGAACTAGAATAAATCATATCATTTTACAGCTGGAAGCATATTCTCCAAACATCTCACTTTATGGATGAGCAAAGTAAGATACTGTTTCAACGAGGGGGGTCTTACTGGTGGGGAGAGAGGGACCAAATCGTGCATCAACGTGCACAGTGAAGCAGAAGATGGATGTGTTACTAACTTGGGTGTGACTCACTCCTTGTGACACAGTGTCTTCAGAATGTTGTACAAAGCCCTAGCCTTTAATGAACAGCAAGACACAGTGCACAAGAGCTGTGAGGAACCACAGAGAAGCTGTGAAGTTATTTATGGGTGTGACAGACAAAGGAAGCAGCAAAGAGCCACTTCAACTGACCTTTTCTCCAACCACGGGAGGTAGGCAGGGCCTTCACATTTGAGCGTCGTAAAAGCCTGACCGAACACATGTTGGGGGAATTTCTTCAGCTCATCCTCAGTCATCTTTCGAAATCCCAGCACCACATCAGCCCAGAATGGCACTTCCTCAGTAGGAATGCTCCGAAATATCTGCCAACTCAAACACATTAAGTGGAAAAATTTCCTGAAGTTCTATGAAATTTCTAGTGAACTCCATGTTACATTCTCTAAAGCATTTTAAAAACACACTTCTTGGGCTTCCCTGGTGGCGCAGTGGTTGAGAATCTGCCTGCTAGTGCAGGGGACACGGGTTCGAGCCCTGGTCTGGGAAGATCCCACATGCCACGGAGCGGCTGGGCCCGTGAGCCACAACTGCTGAGCCTGAGCGTCTGGAGCCTGTGCCCCGCAACGGGAGGGGCCGCGATAGTGAAAGGCCCGCGCACCGCGATGAGGAGCGGTCCCCGTACCGCGATGAAGAGTGGCCCCCACTTGCCGCAACTGGAGAAAGCCCTCGCACGAACTGAAGACCTAACACAGCCAAAAATAAATAAAAAAAAAATAAAAAATAAATAAAAATGAAGTAGCTATAAGTACCCTAACCCTAATGCGAAAAAAAAAAAAAAAAAAAAAAAAGAAATGTCCAGGAGCAAATTTAAAAAAAAAAAAAAAAAACACACTTCTTATACCCATACAGAGAAAGACATTATTCTTCAATTCTCTCAGGTTCAGATAACTCAGTAGCTAAATTTAAAATGTTCATGGCGGGGGGAGGGGGGAGGGAGGCCTTGGTATAAGACATTTAAAAAGTTGTGTGTCTTTTAAAGATTGAATTTAACTCTCTTTTTCTAAAAAGCTCTTGCCCAGATTTTCTTTATTTACTTATGATGATGCATTTTTGAGGAAAGATTTTTCTGTTTTGCATAATGCTTTACATAAAGTGTAAGCAAACCATCAAAAGTTTAAAGGTTGGCCTCAATTCTGAACAAAATATCTAAGTTAGAACAAGCGACGGTGGTGGTGCAGGAGACAGGGCTGCGAATTATGAGTTAAGTTGTAGATCATCACGTTAAGTTCTTGATAAGAGAAGCCAGGAGTTGTCAGGAGAAGCCCTGTTATCGTTCAGTCAAGGCTGGGGCTGATGAGGCTAGAAAGATATTAGTTGTTAACAAGAAGCCTATAACTGTGCTATCAATAGCTGCTAGGCATATGTTTGGATTTTTAAGTATCGGGCTCTTTACATCAATAGGAATAAATGTTGTAAAGCATGGCTGCTCTAAAGTAGCAAGGGAAATCATTTGAGTGCTATACATGGTTGCTAATGCTATGGTAATTAACGTACTGGAATTTATATCTCTAAGTAATTCATTCTATACGGTTCCTGTGGAAGGTATAAATGTTGTTTGCTGCAGGTCTCTACAACAGGTCCTCTTGCTGTCTCATTCTGCACACTCTCCCTGGGCTAGATCTCCCTCTTCCCTGTCTTCACCATCATACTATAGGCCAAACACTCAGAAGACTACATCTCTACCCCTCTTCTCTCTCCTGAGCTCCAAAACCAGATCCAGACCCATGTTGCCTACTCCCTACCAGATAAGTCTACCCCCATGTCTCAGACACTTACCCCATGCCCGCTGCTCTTTCCCCATCCACCCAGGTGCTAACTCCAGAAACCAGAGAATCATCCTTGACCTTCTCTCCTCTCTCACTCCCTACATGCCATCAATTATCAAGTCCCATCTAAGCGCCTCATAAGCATTTCTCAAATTCATCTGTTCTCTATGCCCACTATCAACACCTAATCTATCCCACCATCATCTCTCTTTCCACAAATCTGTTCTCCACACTGCAGACAGAATGTTTTTGAAATGCAAATATGATCAGTTACTTCACTGTGTAAATCCCTCAATGGCTTTCCATTACCCTAGACGTTTTTCAGTCCCTCCAACACACCAGAGTCACCCTAGATTCAGGTCTATGCATGTACTATTGCTTCTACCTGAATGCTGCCTCCTCTGCCCTGGACCCTATCTCTGTCCCCTTCACCTCTACAGGGTCAGCAGACTAACCTATACTCATGTGGATGGTCTCCACTGAAACATCACTTTTTTTCTGAGTGGCTTCTCATAACTTACCAGAGCAAGTTTATTCTCCAGATAAATGCTTCCATAGCACCCTGTACTCTTCCCTTGGTGACTCATGTCTCATATGTAACTCATTAGATTTAGGACATTCCCTACAGAACATAAGCTACATGAGGGCAAGACCATGTCTGTCTTTCCTAAAAAGTCACTCAACACATATTTATTGAGCATCTACTATATGCCAAGCAATATGTACTAAGTTGCTCATTTCTATTTCCCTAATTCCTAGAAGAGTACCTGATACTGGTGAATGCTGAGTAAATTGTTTTGAAGGAATAAATAGATGAATAAAGTTTATACTTATGCCAAGGTGCATAGAACATTTGCGCCCTTACCTTCACTTGACTGATTCAAATACTTTTTGGAAGCAAGTGGGATAAAAATCATTCATATGAGGAAAATAAGTAACTCTTTTTTAGAATGGCTTAGAGTACATTCCTTTTAATATCCTCAATAGTGGCAAAGTCTTGCTCTTAAAAGGACATTTGAATCTTGGACACAGCTGTTTCCAAAAATTACTGAGAGCTGATGTTTGTGAATTAGACTGGGTCGTGTTGGGTTTGGACAAAAACAAAGTGTGACCATAAATCAATGACAACGATGTTTCTATGTGGCTTATCAACTGGCTCTGGAGACAGTTACAGTTTCAATCCATCTTCAGAAGGTAGAGAAGTAAAGTTGCTCCTTTGGGTAGGGACTTTGAGAAATTAGTGATATCAATATCGTTTGGTGTTTGTGATGGTGAGGGAGAGCAAGAAGAGGAATAGGGTAGAAATCTGCCTGATGCAGGTACGTTCACCAGCAGAAAATGTCAGCAGACAGCCTGAACTCAAAGGAGGAGACAGGACAATTTTTTTTTTAAACAGCACAAAAGATGCAGTGGTTTTGAGAACTTAGTAAAAGGCAGACATCCCTCTGTTCTTCAGAAGGCTGTAGGGCACAGTTGTGTTATCACATAGAATAACACAGACAATGCATGTGTAAATTCGAAGTGATAGCATGGTTAGTGATTTCTGTTTGAGAAGATATAGAAAGGTATTGTCATATTTTAAGTGCCAGTTTGTGTTAGAAATGTTTAATATTTTAAACTCTTTTATTTAATTTTGCATTTCTTCTGAAATTGGATGTGAAAAATCAAATGAAGCTTGCTAACCATTTCAGAAATACTTTTTTCCCAAATGGCACTTTAAAAGGTAACTTTAGTGACCTATAAAATTTGCTTTTTTGGAACACTTCACTATCCACGGACACCAAATAAGAAAGATGAGCCTGTGCCTTGGGGCTCTGCACCCATTCCCATATCAATCACACCTGTTTGCTTTCCATCAGCCCCATCAGCCCCATATAGCCCAAACTCAGTGTTTACCTGCTATATGTTTTTTTTAGCCATATTTGTAAATCACTGCATATTCCCTGAGGAAACTCAAAATAGCATTTGTGATGAGAAACTATAATGGTTGTTTATTGTTTAAAAGTCTAATGCTATAACTTGTCTCTCTTGAGTTCTTTGGAGTAAAGCCTAAAATGTTCTTCTAAATCCTCCTACATCTAGTTCAGCACTCTGCTCATAGCAGGTACTCAGTAATATTTTCTGTTGAACTCTAAAGTCTGTTAAGATCATTCTAAATTCTAAAATAACTTCAGGTTTCCTCTCTTACCCAGACACCAGGAGAACACCAGCATCTTCAGCTTCTGCAGAATTGGCAATTGCAAACAGGTGATCAAAGGTCTCTTTAAACCACTGCTTCTGCTTGTGAATGGGTGTGTCTGTGATGGTGGAGAAAAGCAAAACAGAACAGAAAGGAAAATAATGACAATGACTATCTTCAGAGAAGCTCCTTCCTACAAACTGCGAAAAACTAAAGAGGCAGGGAGGAACATTTAGATAAAGTACCACATTGTGGTGGAGGATCTGTCAGCCACCAGAGTTTTGAATGTTGACACTTCCTGTCAGGGTCGGTTCATAAAATTATTAATCAACAGAGGGGAAATCAACCAATGAGGGAAAAATCTAACATATGGGCCAGCTGGAAAGGGCGTATTGGCCTTTGGCACTAGGCATATTCCAGAGGTCCTTGAAAGGTCCATAACCAATCTGAGCCAAGTTAGCCGATCTGGCTGAGGCATCCAGCTGGCCACACAGTCGAGATGATAGGAGAAAGAACCCAGGGCCTCTTTCCTGAGGGCTGAAAACATGGCAGGAGATAAGGGGAGATCTGTGGGGCCCAGGTCAACCAGGTCGAAGAACAGACTGAACATCAGTGGGAAGCCAAGGTTGCTCACCCTTCTGATACAAGGAAACAAGGCCTGCGTTGTGGAACTGAGCTCCCTACAGCCCCATCCAAGGCTGCCATTACCTCCATCCCCCTCCATTCCATGGAATCATAGACCAGCTTGGAGTAGCATTCCTGGGGTCACCAGGGGTATGCAGGGACCACACCAGGCACCACCTCTCTGTCAGAGTCCTGTGGACCAGTGCCCCCTATCCCCCAGGCATCCCTGCCTGTGTACAAGAGATTGGACCTGGACGTAGCTCTGGAAGGGTTCCAGGCCTGCCAGGGAGAAAATACGGGTCAGGGTTCAAGCCCCAAAATAATAGTGTCCAGTGTAGGCACAGAGAGCAAGCATGGCACAGAAGCACTGACATATCCAACTGTGGATGAACTATTTGGCCGTCTGATCCCTGTGGGAAGGTCATGAGAGAGAGTCCAGGGTCAGGCCAGGGACTGGGGAACAGTAATCCTGAGGGGCTGCTATAGGGGGAGACACAGAGGAGATGGGGGAACTGAGCAGAGAGCATACTGGGTCAGCTTTTCTTGGAGAGATGTCCCTAGAGCTCACGGTAGAGATGAAAAACCCCTGGAGGCATCCTGCTTCCAGGTGAATGAGGGCATTTCAGTAGCAGGTTTTAAAGCAATTCACTTGTTCAGGAGCCAGTAAATATTTCTTAAGTAGTGGATCTGTGCTGTTGTCTTTAAACATATGCCCGTGTGAACTCAACACTCCCAAAACTGCAGACTGGGCCTACTGGTTTACAAATAAGGAGGAAATAAATAATAAACTGCAAAGAACTAAATTAGACCTCATATGGATTATACCCCAACAATCTAAGGCAGTGTACGAGGCTGTATTGAAATGCACACCCCTGTTCCCACTTCAAACCTTAAAAAACAAAATAGTGACTGCTATTCACACACTGCAAAAGTCACCCCAAAAGAATAGACAATTCCAGTTCAACAGTGGGTAAAGCAAGCCTGGGACCTAATTCACGTTCAAGTGCTGGTAAAAGAAAACGTAGCCAGAGTAGCGGTAATAACAATAGCAAGTGCTGACATAGCACTTATTATGTCCAGGCACTGTTCTAAATGCTTTACATGTGTTAACTCATTTAATCCTCACAACAAACCTATGGGACAGTATGGTCCCCATATGATATTGACATTTATGGGCACAGAAGATTTTCATCACTGGGGCTGGTCTGAAAGAAGCCCAGAGAGAAAACCAAAGTCTATCTAGCAGCGCCAGAGAGAAAGACCCTGATCCAGGGGCCCCAGTCACCCAGCCAAAGGGTGAGCTGGGCCTCAGTGACCTGAATGAACTCTCAGGTGTGCCTCCTTTTTTGAATATGATTCCATGACTATCAGGCAGCCTTCTCACCATTCACCTGGGCCTGATGCATACAAGGGGATGCCTAGGAGATGGACACAAGGACTCTGGTCACAAGAAAGGTGTCCAGTGTGAACTAGCATTCTGCAAAAACACCAGGCTCCTGTGCTTGTTTCCGGCAAGGCAGCTCCCAAGACGTACACTAGCATCACGGGTGCTGACAAAGCCAAGTTCCTGGACTGCAATAGTGAGGCCACTGCCCTCCCCACCCTGGCAGAATATGGGTTTATCCTCTGTTAGGTGAAGCAGGGGGTGTCTCTGGACTAGGAAACACCAAGTGCAGGCAAAGGCAGGGATCCTTAGTAAAAACAAGAGCATTAAGAAAACATGTGCAAACCACATGCTAAGACCCCAGACCTCTTCTCCCCCTCCTTCTAGAATGCTGCCAGCCAGGCCTTCACCCACCCCAGCCAGGGGACTGGAAGCCTCTTCTCTGGGGAACATGACTTGCCCAAGAAGAAAGACTTAAATATAATGACATCAGAGGTTCTCCAACCAAACAGCACTCCCATCTCACTCCAGTGAGCCTCAAGGCAACACGCCCTATGCAAGGACCCAGAAACTCCCATCAGCTGTTTACGATCCTGCTCTTAAAGGTCAACAGACAGGTAACGATGACCACATGGCCAAGGAAAACCTGTAACATGAAAAATGAGCACATCAAATTAAAAAAACACAACTTGGAGACAACAGAAATTATGCAGGGAGAAAAAACTTTTAAAACTATTACTAGTGTCTTCAGAAAGATAAGATATTGCAACCATAGAACACAAATAGTATAACAAAGGGAAATTCAGAGAATAAAAAAGATCTTTGGAATATTAAAAATGCTACGGTAGAAATAATAAATCCAACAGCAAGGCAAAAAGAAAAAATTGAGAAAATCTCCCAGCAAGTAAAATAGAAAGAGAAAAAGATAGAAATAGGAAGGGGAAAAAATTGAGCCAATGGGAGGACTCGTCCAGAAAGCCCAGCAAAACAGCAATTCCGGACAGAAAGGTAGAGACGGCAGGAGGGAGGAATCGGCAGTTGGGTAACTCAGAGATTGTATCTTGAACTGGAGACATGAGTTTCCAGATTAAATGGGCAGGGCAATTTTCAAAGTCCAGATTGCTGTTTTTTTGTAATAACTTATAATCATTTGACTGCTTAAACTATGTCCATGTATAACTTTGATACAAAAATAAAAACTAAAATTAAAGGGGAGAAAGGAGAGTGGAAATGAGGAAGTGAAGACAGTGAGTATAAACTTCATTAGCTGCAAAGTGATTTTGTTTCCTATTTAATGCTATTTCCTCCTCTTCCCATTTCGTATGAAGAATACAGAATGGAAAGGATGCATGAAAGTGTTTTTAAAAATCAATGCATTGGGACTTCCCTGGTGGTGCAGTGGTTAAGAATCCGCCTGCCAATGCAGGCGACACAGGTTCAAGCCCTGGTCTGGGAAGATCCCACATGCCACGGAGCAACTAAGCCCATGCGCCACAACTACTGAGCCTGTGCTCTAGAGCCCTCGACCCACAACTACTGAGCCCACGTGCCACAATTACTGAAGCCTGGGTGCCTGAAGCCTGTGCTCCGTAACAAGAGAAGCCACCACAGTGAGAAGCCTGCAGAATGCAACGAAGAGTGGCCCCCACTGGTCGCAACTGGAGAAAGCACGCGCGCAGCAACAAAGACCCAGCACAGCCAAAAATAAATAAATAAACAAATTAATTAATTATTTTAAAAAATCAATGCATTTTTAGTCCTGAATACATATTGACTGATTGTTTTTAAACTGGCTTAGAAGTGAGGATAATGTTAGTCCCATTACAAGTATTTTCTGACTTGATGGTCACTACTGGTATCAGTGGAAAGACTTCGAGTTACCAGTTACCAACTGTGGTAGCCACTGGTGCTGTTTACCAAATACTCTGGCTGTCTACCTTCTGGGAGCCTTACAGAATTGCACTTCCTGGCCTCCTTCTGAAGGGTGGGAGCATGTGACTAGCACTAGCCAATGAGCTGTCACCAGAAGTGATGAATGTTGCTTCCTGGCCATGAACCTTTAATTGCTACGGTAAGACCCCTCAGAGCTCTCAATCCCCCAGCTACAGGTACTGACCACATTCAAGGCTCTGGCTGCTTCATCAGCTTAGACCCCTGAGTGATGAACAGAACCCTTGCTGAAGCTCAATCAACATACAGTATGAGCAAGAAATAAACCTTTGCTTTTTAAGCTGCTAAGATTTGAAGGTTCTTTCTGTCTTGCTGCATAACTGAGCCTTGCCTAACAGATGAACCAACAAGATGTCAAAAGTGCACATTACACTTACGTGAACATCCAGCTGTCTTTGTCAACAGAATTCCACCAACGCCATTCTATCTAACGTCCGTTATATCTGACAGAGGAGCAAAAATCTCTTTCTCACCTGGATAAACAGGAGGAATAAGCATTCCGGCTGCCACATCACTCGTGGTCTCGGGAGTGAACTGGTCTGAAATGACTGTAATGGAGCATCGCGGGACCAGTTTGGAAATGCACACAGCGGTGGAGAGCCCCACCACACCAGCTCCCACAGCTGCAATCCGTACTGTATCCATGGGCCTGTGAGGAGGCACGGTGTGAGCTACAAACCTTGTTTCAAGAGTTATTCCATCCAGTACAAAGCTTGGCCCTGAAGGTTCTTTCCTTAGGTCCACGGCCTCTCCAAATACGACCTTTCTTGCCGGCATTTCTCATGGGATAAAGAGAGCTCCCTGTAAGCCCTCTTTCCATTCAATGTCAGGGTAAGGACAACAAAGTCTCCATGGAGTTTAGACATTAGTCCCAAACCTGCCTGGAGTTGCCTTTAGAACAAAGGACAGCTGAGTAAGTCTGCCCTTGGGGGTGGATTTCTACTCATTCCTAAACCATGTTCCCTGTGGACACGGCCTAGGGAAGGTTGGTGAGATAAGCGAGGTGGACAAGAGCAGCAGAGCTGCTGCATCTTCTCCCAGAAACCTCCCAAGGAGCAGCCACTGAGAGGGCACGAGCCAGACCCAGGGGCAATTTAGAACTCAGCTGTTACTGTTTATAAACAGCTTTTTAATTATAACAATGTGACACAGAGTCTGAACAACGGAACTCAACATCTCTCCTGCTCTTCACTCTAACTGGAAACCAACTCCTCCCACCCATGCCCCGACCCTCCATTCCCCACAAACACCCCTGTCCTGAAACCCCACCCTCTGAGAGCAGGCTTTCCAGGTAAGGAGCCTGGATTCCTTCGTGGACTCGAGTTCTGATTCCATAACCTGGGGAGCTACCCATGGTCTCCTTGCCTCCACTCCCTCATCTGTAAACCAGGCCAGGTGAATTCTTTATTAGATCCTGTGGGTGGTAAATAACAGAGATGCACTGAGGTTGTCTTGTAAAGGGGGCTTCTTCTGAGAGTCCATATGGAAATGCAGGAGACAGACATCCAGGGGCCTGGGCTGGGCATCCTGAGACTGGCACCCAGGGTGGAAACCAGAGGGTTGATGAGGGTTCAACACTCTCCCACCGCCTCACCTCTGAGCACCAGGAGTCCACTGAGCCCTCTCCACAGTCAGCTCGCATGTCCCCCCATGCTTCCCTGCTTATCTTTCCACTTCTGGTTCCAGCTAACTTCCCCTAATAAGTCTCAGGTGGAAACTCCAGAGAGAGAAAATGTAATTAGTCCAACTGGTCGTCACCATCCCTATTAAACAAAGCTCTAGCCCCAGTCCAGCTTGTTGGGCTGACAGAGCCTATAAATCTGCTCTTGGCACAGGTGCCCTTCCTTGTCCAGTCAGCAATAGCCAGGGCATCAGGTCACGTGGTATAAATCATGGCCACCTGCACGTAAAATTCATCTTTTCTCAGGAGGGAGTGGGGTGGTTCGCTCCACTGTGAGTACAGCAAAGGCAGTCAGTGCTCACTTCTGTCTCTGAAGGTCTCAGCACTGAGATATTGTAAAGTCTTCCAAAGTGGTTTAGTGTGTGTTATTTCCATTTCTCAAGCAGTATACAGTTTCCTCAGCTATAATTTTATCTGACTGCTCCCCAGTGGGCTGGCTAGCTGAGAAGGAACAGGATTGCCAGGGCAGAGGGAAGAGAAGGGAAGGGTCCAGGGCAAGGAGCCGACCAGTAGATGGGGGGCAAGCTTGAGGAGCGTAGTCCTGTGCGTGTCCCCTAGAGGTAGAAAGCAGACACCTATCCCCTTACCGGCTTTCCTATTTCACAAGGCCTCCCCCTCCCAGCAACTTTCTAAAAATAGCTCGAATAAATTAAGTTGAAAGGGAAAGTAACCTGTGGCTGAGAATATCCAGCTACCAGGGAAGAGAAAAATGACCCAGCAAAGTGGGTACATTCTGGTCCAGTGACCTGTGAATCTCTGTCACCTGATCCCACTTAGACACCACCCCCCCAAACTCGTGGAGTAGGTCCAGAACCACCCCTGAGCGGAAAGCAGGAGCATTCAAGTACCTGTCTCCAAAAAAGCAGGCTTGGAACCCACCGAAAGCTCTGGCACCAATACTTGTTTTCCCAGTGAGTGGTTGCACTAGTGCCCTGAGAGACAGAAAAAGCAAAACTGCTTCCCATTGGGGGATTTATTAAGGACATTCCCTCTAATCTTAATCTCCATTGGCCCACACGCCTCTGTGTCTGTCACTCATTACCCTGGAGAAAGGAGCAATTGACCTCATCTCATCCGTGGAGCTGCAGCTCTGCTGATCCCCTGGAAGCCGGTCCATGCTTGGCAGCCCTCACTTCTCTTTCTGGTTTACAAACCCTCTGTCTTGCCACAAATCTGGGATTTCTCCAACTGATTTGTAAGCGTGGTAAATAAGGGGTGAACCTGTCCAACTTCCAGCACGTTCCATCCAGAAGCAGACGCGTTTTCCTCATTTGGCTGCCCCGAGTTAGCATCCCTCTCCTGTAGGCGCCTGGCTCTGCTGAGTCAGCTGATGGGGGTGGGAGTGGGGTTGGGTGAGGGCAGAATAATGTTGTTGATCACTAAGATGATGACCTGACTGCAGCTGGAAAAAATGATTCAGGAATTAATCTAGGATAAGAAGCAAATGATTCTTTAGCCCACATATTCAAATATTTGCTGAGTGTCCATTGTGTGGTAGACACTTTACAGTCAGTGGGTCTGTTTATAGGGAAGCAGTTTGAAGTATCAGAATAATGATAATAATATTGTAACTAATATGTATTTAACATTAACCCTGTGCCAAACACATTCATGATACCATGTAACACAATCACCCTATGAGGTAGGTACTATTATTATTATTCCCACTCTATAGATGAGCAAATTGAGGCTCCAAAAGACTAAGGACAGGCCCAAAGTCTCTTAAGTGGCAAAGCTTCATCTGAGTGTTAGATTCCAAGGCTCAAAGTATTAACCAAAGCATGTACTTTGGTGTCAGGAGACCTGTCTGTTTTATTTTGAACAAGTCACTTGCTTCTGAGTTTCAGTTTCCCCATTTGAAAGTTGGAAATGAACTAATTTTGTGAGCACCTGCTGAATTAAGATGTGTAAAATTCCTCCTACAAATAACAAATGCTGGAGAGGGTGTGGAAAAAGAAGAACCCTCTTACACTGTTGGTGGGAATGTAAACTGGTACGGCCACTATAGAGAATGGTATGGAGGTTCCTCAGAAAACTAAAAATAGAATTACCATATAATTCAGCAATCCCATTCCTGGGCATATATCCAGACAAAACTATAATTTGAAAAGATACATGCACCCCTATGTTCATAGCAGCACTATTTACAATAGCCAGGTCATGGAAGCAACCTAAATGCCCATCGACGGATGAATGGATAAAGAAGATGTGGTATATATACACAATGGAATATTACTCAGCCATAAAAAAGAATGAAATAACACCATTTGCAGCAACATGGATGGTCCTCAGATTATCATACTAAGGGAAGTAAGTCAGAAAAAGAAAGACAAATACCATATGATACCACTTATATGTGGAATCTAAAATATGACACAAATGAACTTATCTAAGAAACAGAAATAGACTCACAGACATAGAGAACAGACTTGTGGTTGCCAAGGTGCTGAAGTCCAGGAGTTGATGAGATCTCCCTGAGACTGCAGGCGAGCTCAGCTTCACACTCCTTTCCAACAATTTTTCAGGAACTTTTTACTTTGGGCTCTGGAGGTCCCCAGAGCCTCACCTGTGCAGTGTGTTGGGGTCCTCCCTGCCCACCAGCCCCTCCTGCTCTGCTCTCCATGGGCATCAATGGCTCGAGACACGTTAGCCTTGGTGGTGTGTTAGTTTGCCAGTACATCAAGTGCCTCAAGCCAATGGAACTTGAATAGCCTCTTCAGAGGCTATTGAGGAAGCAAGGCTCATGGGATCAGGGATTCAGCAGTGTATGGCTGCAGATTGGGGCAGGGAAGCATGGGAGGGATGAGTTCAGGGAGATTCGAGTCTGTGATACATTGGCTTAGCTCTGACTTGGGACAAAAAGTAGAGCAGAGTCTATAATTGAATACTTTCTTCCTTATAAAATAAGACTTTTAAGACTTACGTGTACAAGGACTTCCCTGGTGGTCCAGTGGTTAAGAATCCACCTTCCAATGCAGGGGATGCAGGTTCGATCCCTGGTCAGGGAGCTAAGATCCCACATGCTGCGGGGCAACTAAGCCCGTGCACCGCAACGACTGAGCCTGCGTGCTCTGGAGTCTGCACACCTCAACAAAGGATCCCACATGCCACAACTAAGACCCTACGCAGCCAAATAAATAAATAAATATTAAAAAAAAAAAAAAGACTTACCTGTACATCCAAGAAAATCTCTAACGTTTGGTCCCTGATCGGGTAGGTAGGCACAGGGAGAGGCAGGGAATGAATGAAGAAGATGAAGCTACTTAGGGAACAAGAAGCTGTCAGTATATACTGGTACAGTGTGGGCTTCAGAGATAAAATGAGCAGCCATTCCTGACTCTTGGCAAATTCAGATAAGACATGAACACCCACAACTCCCAGACACTCTTTTGGGGGGAGATACCACAGACTGGCTTCAATAGTCAGAATTCACAATCTTAAATAAGAAAATATTCCTCTTTACCACCACAAGAATGTATGTACCCCCTTTGCATAATGCCATTTTACAGAATGAACCCTTTGTATTGAGGATGTGGTAAGTATTTGATAAGAGTGATCAAAAGGGGACAGGTCAGCCCCTCAGAACTGACTGTTCAATTGAATACGTTCAGAGAGTATATATATATATATATTTTTTTTTTTTTAACTTATTTATTTATTTTTGGCTATGTTCGGTCTTCGTTTCTGTGCGAGGGCTTTCTCCAGTTGCGGAGAGCGGGGGCCACTCTTCATCGCGGTGCGCGGGCCTCTCCCTGTCGCGGCCTCTCTTGTTGTGGAGCACAGGCTCCAGACGCGCAGGCTCAGTAGTTGTGGCTCACGGGCCTAGTTGCTCCGCGGCATGTGGGATCTTCCCAGACCAGGGCTCGAACCCGTGTCCCCTGCATTGGCAGGCAGATTCTCAACCACTGCGCCACAAGGGAAGCCCAGAGAGTATATTTTTAATATGAACTTATACCTCACAACGTAGCTATTAACAGAGATTCGGGGGGTGGAGGGAGGAGGACAGATTCAGCTTTCTTGGGATCTGAAGTTATACAGGTTTAAGTCCTCTTTTGTGTGTGTGTGTGTGTATATATATATACATACACAAAATCATGAAAGAACAAAATGTCTGTGACCACTTTGATGTCATCTGACAGAGGGGAAATCTTACAGAAGGAAGAGTGGAAAGAGATAGTGGTCTTAACTGATTGCAGTGAATAGATCTTACTTTTGCAAATTTTTTTTACAAAATTTACCAAGATTTATAACCAAATAAACCAATTGCTAAGGTCTTTCTCAAGAGCCCGTGCAAGTGAGGGAAGTGAGTCTGAAGTTTGTGCTTCATTAGCTTCACAGTAAGTGTTCCCTGCAGCTATTATGGGCCAAAACTATCACCAGAACAATCTAAATTGCAGAGTCCTCAAGGGAGAAACATATTATATGTTGTAGAACACAATCAAATTGGAACAGGGACAGCATGATGGGCTCCAAATGCCAACTGGCCAGGACCAAGGCTGGACAGGACGCCTACCACACTCTCCTTGACTGCATGGTGGAATCGTATAAAGTGCATGGAGAAACAGCATGGTACAGGATCTGGGCTGTGCAGGGTGGCATTAAATGATGTAGATATAGTATCTCATCTTTTCAGTCCTGTGAGCGACATTTTATTATGATCCTGAATTTTCAAATGAGAAGACTGAGGTAAAGAGAGGTTGATTTGCCCAAGTGAGAAGGCCGATAGCCAGGTTTTTTGTTTGTTTGTTTGTTTGTTTAATCCACGTGCTTCCACTGCCCCTCACACTTCATTGCCTGTTGAGGTCAAGTTGATGTATGGTCCACAGTTAAACAGAACTGGTAACAAGGTCACCTGCCTGAAGTTTACCTACTTGTACGTGGGTTGTTTTCTGAGCTTTCCAATGCTGTGGTAAAGTACTCCTAGAAATGTTTACAACCAGAGACAGGTTTGATGTGCTACGTATGACTAGCTTCCAACTATTATAGATATACAACATCACTGTTCTTCAAGTATAAAATCAGAAAGCTGTGCATACTAAGAAATGCTAGAGGAACAAAGTATGTTTGGCTTCCTGTATGACATATTTGTGAATTGTTATGCTGTAAAGCCCAATTTTTCTCCCAATAAAGTGGGGTTTTTTTCCTTTTGAGTTAAAAACACTTTTTATCAAGGTTGCTGGATATAGGAGCAACATAGAAAAGTCAAGCACCCTCCTTTATGCCCACAATAAACAGTAGAAAATATATTAGAAACTTAACATCTCTAACTGTAATAAAACTATGTACCTAGAAATAAATACAAGAAATGTGCATGATTTATGGAGAAAATTATTCTTCATTGAAAGACATTAAAGACAATCCAAGTAAAGGGAGAGAGAAACCACAATAATGGCTAAAAGGAGACCTTCAAGATGGCGGAAGAGTAAGACGTGGAGATCACCTTCCTCCCCACAAATACATCAGAAATACATCTACATGTGGAACAACTCCTACAGAACACCTACTGAACTCTGGCAGAAGACCTCAGACCTCCCAAAAGGCAAGAAACTCCTCACGTACCTGGGTAGGGCAAAAGAAAAAAGAAAAAACACAGACAAAAGAATAGGGACGGGACCTGCCCCTCTGGGAGGGAGCTGAGAAGGAGGAAAGGTTTCCACACACTAGGAAGCCCCTTCACCTGCAGAGACTGCAGGTGGCGGAGGGGGAAAACTTCGGAGCCACGGAGGAGAGCACAGCCACAGGGGTGCGGAGGGCAAAGCGGAGAGGTTCCCGCACAGAGGCTCGGCGCCGACCAGCACTCACCAGCCCGAGAGGCTTCTCTGCTCACCCTCCGGGGCGGGCGGGGGCTGGGAGCTGAGGCTCGGGCTTCGGTCGGATCCCAGGGAGACGACTGGGGTTGGCGGCGTGAACACAGCCTGAAGGGGGCTTGTGTGCCACGGCTGGCTGGGAGGGAGTCTGGGGGAAAAGTCTAGAGCTGCTGAAGAGACAAGAGACTTTTTCTTACCTCTTTGCTTCCTGGTGCGCGAGGAGAGGGGATTAAGAGCGCCGCTTAAAGGAGCTCCAGAGCCGGTGCGAGCCGCGGCTATCAGCACGGACCCCAGAGACGGGCATGGGACGCTAAGGCTGCTGCTGCCACCACCAAGAAGCCTGTGTGCGAGCACAGGTCACTCTCCACACCTCCCCTCCCAGGAGCCTATGCAGCCCGCCACTGCCATGGTCCCGTAATCCAGGGACAACTTCCCCGGGAGAACGCACGGCGCGCCTCAGGCTGGTGCAACGTCACGCCGGCCTCTGCCGCCGCAGGCTCGCCCCGCATCCGTACCCCTCCCTCCCCCCAGCCTGAGTGAGCCAGAGCCCCCGAAGCAGCTGCTCCTTTAACCCTGTCCTGTCTGAGCGAAGGACAGGCCCTCAGCAGACCTACACGCAGAGGCGGGTCCAAATCCAAAGCTGAAACCCGGGAGCTGTGTGAACAAAGAAGAGAAAGGGAAACCTCTCCCAGCAGCCTCAGGAGCAGCGGATTAAATCTCCACAGTCAACTTGATGTACCCTGCATCTGTGGAATACCTTAATAGACAACAAATCATCCCAAATTGAAGCGGTAGGCTTTGTGAGCAACGATATATATTTTTTTTTCCTTTTTCTCTTTTTGTGAGTGTGTATGTGTATGCTTCTGTGTGTGACTTTGTCTGTATAGCTTTGCTTTTACCATTTGTCCTAGGGTTCTGTCTGTCCTTTTTTTTTTTTTTTTAGTATAGTTTTTAGCACTTGTTATCATTGGTGGATTTGTTTTTTTGGTTTGGTTGCTTGCTTTCTTTCTTTCTTTTTTTCTTTCTTCCTTCCTTCCTTCCTTTCTTTCCTTTTTTCCTTCCTTCTTTCTTTCTCCCTTTTATTCTGAGCCACGTGGATGACAGGGTCTTGGTTCTCCGGCTGGGTGTCAGGCCTGTGCCTCTAAGGTGGGAGAGCCGAGTTCAGGACATTGGTCCACCAGAGACCTCCCAGCTCCACGTAATATCAAATGGTGAAAATCTCCCAGAGATCTCCATCTCAACACCAAGACCCAGCTCCACTCAACGACCAGCAACCTCCAGTGCTGGACACCCTATGCCAAACAACTAGCAAGACAGGAACACAACACCACGCATTAGCAGAGAGGCTGCCTAAAGTCATAATAAGGTCACAGACACCTGAAAACACAACACCGGATGCGGACCTGCCCACCAGAGAGACAAGATCCAGCCTCATCCACCAGAACACAGGCACTAGTCCCCTACATCAGGAAGCCTACACAACCCACTGAACCAACCTTAGCCACTGGGGGCAGACACCAGAAACAATGGGAACTACAAACCTGCAGCCTGCGAAAAGGAGACCCGGAAGTTAAGCAAAATGAGAAGACAGAAAAACACACAGCAGATGAAGGAGCAAGGTAAAAACCCACCAGACCAAACAAATGAAGAGGAAATAGGTAGTCTACCTGAAAAAGAATTTAGAGTGATGATAGTAAAGATGATCCAAAATCTTGGAAATAGAATGGAGAAAATACAAGAAACGTTTAAAAAGGACCTAGAAGGGCTTCCCTGGTGGTGCAGTGGTTGAGAATCTGCCTGCCAATGCAGGGGACACGGGTTCAAGCCCTGGTCTGGGAAGATCCCACATGCTGCGGAGCAGCTGGGCCCGTGAGCCACAATTACTGAGCCTGCGTGTCTGGAGCCTGTGCTCCGCAACAAGAGAGGCCGCAATAGTGAGAGGTCCGTGCACCGCAATGAAGAGTGGCCCCCGCTTGCCACAACTAGAGAAAGCCCTCGCACAGAAACGAAGACCCAACACAGCCATAAATAAATAAATAAAAATTAAAACAAACAAAAAAACAAGTTCCATTTTCTTTAAAAAAAAAAAAAAAGGACCTAGAAGAACTAAAGAGCAAACAATGATGAACAACACAATAACTGAAATTTAAAATACTCTAGAAGGAATCAATAGCAGAATAACTGAGGCAGAAGAACGGATAAGTGATGTGGAAGATAAAATAGTGGAAATAACTACTGCAGAGCAGAATAAAGAAAAAAGAATGAAAAGAATTGAGGACAGTCTCAGAGACCTCTGGGACAACATTAAATGCACCAACATTCGAATTATAGGGGTCCCAGAAGAAGAACAGAAAAACAAAGGGACTGAGAAAATACTTGAAGAGATTGTAGTTGAAAACTTCCCTAATATGGGAAAGGAAATAGTTAATCAAGTCCAGGAAACGCAGAGAGTCCCATACAGGATAAATCCAAGGAGAAACATGCCAAGAAACATATTAATCCAACTATCAAAAATTAAATACAAAGAAAAAATATTAAAAGCAGCAAGGGAAAAACAACAAATAACATATAAGGGAATCCCCATAAGGTTAACAGCTGAACTTTCAGTAGAAACTCTGCAAGCCAGAAGGGAGTGGCAGGACATATTTAGAGTGATGAAAGGGAAAAACCTACAACCAAGATTACTCTACCCAGCAAGGATCTCATTCAGATTCAACGGAGAAATTAAAACCTTTACAGATAAGCAAAAGCTAAGAGAATTCAGCACCACCAAACCAGCTTTACAACAAATGTTGAAGGAACTTCTCTAGGCAGGAAACACAAGAGAAGGAAAAGACCTACAATAACAAACCCAAAACAATTAAGAAAATGGTAATAGGAACATACGTATCGATATTTACCTTAAATGTAAATGGATTCAGTGCTCCAACCAAAAGACATAGACTGGCTGAATGGATACAAAAATAAGACCCATATATATGCTGTCTACAAGAGACCCACTTCAGACCTAGGGATACACAGAGACCAAAAGTGAGGGGATGGAAAAAATATTCCATGCAAATGTAAATCAAAAGAAAGCTGGAGTAGCAATTCTCATATCAGACAAAATAGACTTTTAAAACAAAGACTATTACAAGAGATAAGGACACTACATAATGATCAAGGGATCAATCCAAGAAGAAGATAGAACAATTGTAAATATTTATGCACCCAACATAGGAGCACTTCAATACATAAGGCAAACACTAACAGCCATAAAAGAATCAACAGTGGGCTTCCCTGGTGGCGCAGTGGTTGGGAGTCTGCCTGCTAATGCGGGGGACACGGGTTCGAGCCCTGGTCTGGGAAGATCCCGCATGCCGCGGAGCGGCTGGGCCCGTGAGCCACGGCTGCTGAGCCTGCGCGTCTGGAGCCTGTGCCCCGCAGCGGGAGGGGCCGCGATGGTGAGAGGCCCGCGCACCGCGATGAAGAGCGGTCCCCGTACCGCGATGAAGAGTGGCCCCCACTTGCCGTAACCGGAGAGAGCCCTCGCACGAACTGAAGACCCAACACAGCCAAAAATAAATAAATAAATAAATAAAGTAGCTATAAAATTAAAAAAAAAAAAATAAAGAATCAACAGTAACACAATCATAGTAGGGGACTTTAACACCCCACTTTCACCAATGGACAGATCATCCAAAATGAAAATAAATAAGGAAACACAAGCTTTAAATGATACATTAAACAAGGTGCACTTAATTGATATTTATAGGACATTCCATCCAAAAACAACAGAATACACTTTCTTCTCAAGTGCTCATGGAACATTCTCCAGGATAAATCATATCTTGGGTCACAAATCAAGCCTTGGTAAATTTAAGAAAACTCAAATCATATCAAGGATCTTTTCCGACCACAACGCTATGAGACTAGATATCAATTACAGGAAAAAAATCTGTAAAAAATACAAACACATGGAGGCTAAACAAAACACTACTTAATAACCAAGAGATCACTGAAGAAATCAAAGAGGAAATCAAAAAATACCTAGAAAAAAATGACAATGAAAACACGACGACCCAAAACCTATGGGATGCAGCAAAAGCAGTTCTAAAGGGAAGTTTACAGCAATACAATCCTACCTTAAGAACAAGAAACACCTCAAATAAACAACCTAACCTTACATGTAAAGCAATTAGAGAAAGAAGAACAAAACCCCCCCAAAGTTAGCAGAAGGGAAGAAATCATAAAGATCAGATCAGAAATAAATGAAAAAGAAATGAAGGAAGCAGTAGCAAAGATCAATAAACTAAAAGCTGGTTCTTTGAGAAGATATACAAAATTGATAAACCATTAGCCAGACTCGTCAAGAAAAAAAGGGAGAAGACTCAAATCAATAGAATTAGAAATGAAAAAGGAGAAGTAACAACTGACACTGCAGAAATACAAAGGATCATGAGAGATTACTACAAGCAACTATATGCCAATAAAATGGACAACCTGGAAGAAATGGACAAATTCTTAGAAAAGCACAACCTTCCAAGACTGAACCAGGAAGAAACAGAAAACATAAGCAAACCAATCACAAGCACTGAAATTGAAACTGTGATTTAAAATCTTCCAACAAACAAAAGCCCAGGACCAGATGGCTTCACAGGTGAATTCTATCAAACATTTAGAGAAGAGCTAATACCTATCCTTCTCAAACTCTTCCAAAATATAGCAGAGGGAGGAACACTCCCAAAGTCATTCTACGAGGTCACCATCACCCTGATACCAAAACCAGACAAAGATGTCACAAAAAAAAAACTACAGGCCAATATCACTGATGAACATAGATGCAAAAATCCTCAAAAAAATACTAGCAAACAGAATCCAACAGCACATTAAAAGGATCATACGCCATGATCAAGTGGAGTTTATCCCAGGAATGCAAGGATTCTTCAATATATGCAAATCAATCAATGTGATACACCATATTAACAAATTGAAGAATAAAAACCATATGATCATCTCAGTAGATGCAGAAAAAGCTTTTGACAAAATTCAACACCTATTTATGATAAAAACCCTCCAGAAAGTAGGCATAGAGGGAACTTACCTCAACATAATAAAGGCCATATATGACGAACCCACAGCCAACATCATCCTCAATGGTGAAAAAGTGAAACCATTTCCACTAAGATCAGGAACAAGACAAGGTTGCCCACTCTCACCACTATTATTCAACATTGTTTTGGAAGTTTTAGCCACAGCAATCAGAGAAGAAAAATAAAAGGAATACAAATTGGAAAAGAAGAAGTAAAACTGTCACTGTTTGCAGATGACATGATACTATACATTGAGAATCCTAATGATGCTACCAGAAAACTACTAGAGCTAATCAATGAATCTGGTAAAGTAGGAGGATACAAAATTAATGCACAGAAAGCTGTTGCATTCCTATACACTAAAGATGAAAAATCTGAAAGAGAAATTAAGACAACGTTCCCATTTACTTTTGCAACAAAAAGAATAAAATACCTAGGAATAAGCCTACCTAAGGAGACAAAAGACCTGTATGCAGAAAACTATAAGACACTGATGAAAGAAATTAAAGATGATACAAACAGATGGAGAGATATACCATGTTCTTGGATTGGAAGAATCAATATTGAGAAAACGACTATACTACCCAAAGCAATCTACAGAGTCAATGCAATCCCTATCAAACTACCAATGGCATTTTTCACAGAACTAGAACAAAAAAATTCACAATTTGTATGGAAACACAGAAGACCCCGAATAGCCAAAGCAGCCTTGAGAAAGAAAAACGGAGCTGGAGGAATCAGGCGCCCTGACTTCAGACTATACTACAAAGCTACAGTAATCAAGACAATATGGTACTGGCACAAAAACAGAAATATAGATCAATGGAACAGGATAGAAAGCCCAGAGATAAACCCACGCACATATGGTCACCTTATTTTTCATAAAGGAGGCAAGACTATATAATGGAGAAAAGACAGCCTCTTCAGTAAGTGATGTTGGGAAAACTGGACAGCTACATGTAAAAGAATGAAATTAGAACACTCCCTAACAGCATACACAAAAATAAACTCAAAATGGATTAAAGACCTAAATGTAAGGCCAGACACTATAAAACTCTTAGAGGAAATCATAGGAAGAACACTCTATGACATACGTCACAGCAAGATCCTTTTTGACCCACCTCCTAGAGAAATGGAAATAAAAACAAAAATAAACAAATGGGACCTAATGAAACTTAAAAGCTTTTGCACAGCAAAGGAAACCATAAACAAGACGAAAAGACAACCCTCAGAATGGGAGAAAATATTTGCAAATGAAGCAACTGACAAAGGATTAATCTCCAAAATTTACAAGCAGCTCATGCAGTTCAATATCAAAAAAACAAACAACCCAATCCAAAAATGGGCAGAAGACCTAAACAGACATTTCTCCAAAGAAGATATACAGATTACCAACAAACACATGAAAGAATGCTCAACATCATTAATCATTAGAGAAATGCAAATCAAAACTACAATGAGGTATCACCTCACACCAGTCAGAATGGCTATCATCAGAAAATCTACAGACAATAAATGCTGGAGAGGGTGTGGAGAAAAGGGAACCCTCTTGCACTGTTGGTGGGAATGTAAATTGATACAGCCACTATGGAGAACATTATGGAGGTTCCTTAAAAAACTAAAAATAGAACTACCATACGACCCAGCAATACCACTGCTGGGCATATACCCTGAGAAAACCATAATTCAAAAAGAGTCATGTACCACAATGTTCATTGCAGCTCTATTTACAATAGCCAGGACATGGAGGCAACCTCAGTGTCCATTGACAGATGAATGGATAAAGAAGATGTGGCACATATATACCTTGGAATATTACTCAGCCATAAATAGAAACGAAATTGAGTTATTTGTAGTGAGGTGGATGGACCTAGAGTCTGTCATACAGAGTGAAGAAAGTCAGAAAGAGAAAAACAAATAGCATATGCTAACACATATATATGGAATCTAAAAAAAAAAAAAAGGTCATGAAGAACCTAGGGGCAGGATGGCAATAAAGATGCAGACTTACTAGAGAATGGACTTGAGGACACGGTGGGGGGGAAGGGTAAGCTGGGACAAAGTGAGAGAATGGCATGGACATATATACACTACCAAATGTAAAATCGATAGATAGTGGGAAGCAGCCACATAGCACAGGGAGATCATCTCAGTGCTTTGTGACCACCTAGAGGGGTGGGATAGGGAGGGTGGGAGGGAGGGAGATGCAAGAGGGAGGAGATGTGGGGATATATGTATATGTATAGCTGATTCACTTTGTTATAAAACAGAAACTAACCCACCATTGTAAAGCAATTATATTCCAATAAAAATGTTTAAAAAAAAAAGGGGGCTTCCCTGGTGGCACAGTGGTTGAGAATCTGCCTGCCAATGCAGGGGACATGGGTTCGAGCCCTGGTCTGGGAAGATCCCACATGCCATGGAGCAACTGGGCCCGTTAAAAAGAAAATACCAAATATTAACTAAGATGAAAAATCTAAATGACAATAGAACAACAGGCTGAGTTTGAAGGAATAAAAGAAAAAGAGACAAAATAAGAGATGAGAAAAAGGATTAAAAAAAAGTCTTCCTCCTTTCTTCTCATATCCTCCTATTTGTTTTGTTTTCTTTTCTTTTAAAAGAGGAGAAACATTTTTGTTGTTTTTTGTGTTTTTTTTTTAAATTTCATTTATTTACTTATGGCTGTGTTGGGTCTTCGTTTCTGTGCGAGGGCTTTCTCTAGTTGTGGCAAGCGGGGGCCACTCTTCATCGCGGTGCACGGACCTCTCACTATCGGGGCCTCTCTTGTTGCGGAGCACAGGCTCCAGATGCGCAGGCTCAGCAATTGTGGCTCACGGGCCTAGTTGCTCCGCGGCATGTGGGATCTTCCCAGACCAGGGCTCGAACCCGTGTCCCCTGCATTGGCAGGCAGATTCTCAACCACTGCGCCACCAGGGAAGCCCACGTTTTTGGTTTTATTTTTTATTTTACAAGTGAAAAGTCCAAGTGAAGAATTGAGTGAGTATCCAGGGAACTGAATTAGTATAAAAATTCTAAATAATTCAGGTCAAATCTCTTTTTTTCCCCATAGCAATGTTTTTTAAACAACAGTATCTCTACGATTGTCTTAATCTTTTACTTGCCTCTGCAGATAACACTAATGCTTCATCAATTCTAATGTACTGGACCTAAGACATATCCAACAGCTAAATTTCAAGAGCAAAGGAAAAAATAATGAACTTCTGATGAAACCCAAGTGAAGAAAATACCCAAAACCTATGGGAAACTTATCTAGAATGCAAACTCCTCTAACAGATAAGGTTATGCCATAATTTTGCAGCTGAAATGTTCAGGATCTTAATCTATTTTTGTGAAATGAAAGTGAAGCTGAGGAAACAAAATTTATTACTTTAAAAAAGTAAAATCTTTCTATAAATTATTTTTAAAAGGCAAGAATACTTAAAAAAATTTTTTTTAATATTGGGAACAGATCCAGATGTCAATTTCTTAGATGATCTACAAACTTAAAAAGTTTGCGGACTTCCCTGGTGGCGCGGTGACTAAGAATCCGCCTGCCAATGCAGGGGACACGGGTTCAAGCCCTGGTCCGGGAAGATCCCACATTCCTCAGAGCAACTAAGCCAGTGCACCACAACTACCGAGCCTGCACTCTAGAGCCTGCGAGCCACAACTGCTGAAGCCCACGTGCCTAGAACCCGTGCTCTGCAACAAGAGAAGCCACTGCAATAAGAAGTTTGCGCACAAAAAAGAGTAGTCCCCTGCTTGCTGCAACTAAAGAAAGCCTGCGCAGCAATTAAAACCCAACACAGACATAAATAAATAAATAAATAAATAAATATCAAGTTCCCTTTTTAAAAAAAAAAGTTTGCAATACACTAAAATGCCACAGCTTCTATGTACAGGGAATGAGACTTATGGAGAGAATTTGGTAAATTATGAAAAATCAGACTGTCAGGCTAGAAAACTCACTCTTGGCCCCTAGCAGATGTGTGTCCCTTAAGTGGGCCAAACACAAGCACATGTGTCTGCATGTTCAAGCCCTCTTCCTTCAGGGTGCTGGAAAGCAAGATATCTTTTTTTTGTAGCTATAATTTTTATGGTTAGACAAGTGTTTTTTGATGGGGCATTTCTGAATGACTTGAAAACTTGACTTGAATTTAGAGCTATGATTCTCCTAAGAGAGGAAGGAATAGCAGAAATAGAATCTTCGAGCGGCTTTGTCAAAAGAAACACACTCTCACATGCCCCCTCCTCTTCCCAGTCGACAGTCCCGGTGTTTGGGGGAGGGCATCCTGATACTGAAGGGAGTGTGTAGCAGTCCCTCAGGCCTGCAAGAATCAGTGACACAGAAGAACAAATACGGAAAAATATTTTGTGGCAATAAGAAAGCAGTGTAAAAAAAAGGTGAATTCTCATCTTGCTTTTTATTTCTTCTACTTTTACAAAACCATTGTTTCAAAACTTTCTTACAAAATTTTAAAAAAAGACACAGACTGGGAGCACCTGGGTGGTTCTTCTGGTGTCAGCTGGATTTCCTCCTGCTCTGGATTGGGCAGGGACATTTTGTTATTTTAAACAAGACAAGCAGGCACTCTCACATTTTGGGGGCCTCAGTTGGGACAAGGAGCTTGACTTGGTCCATGGTATTGGTCATCCTCAACTAGATAGCATAGACTTTTTCATAGTTTAGGTAAGGTTTCAAGAAAGGTGTGCAAAGCATTTTGAAATCTGGACTCAGAACTTGCATAATTATCACTTCTGCCACATTCTATGGCCAAACCAAGTCTCGAGGACAGCTGGATAATGGGGTGGAGCAATATATTCCAGTTCTTAGTGGAAGGAGCTTTAAAGTCACATTGCAAAAGATTCAGTACAAAAAGTTCAGAGACTTTTAGCCATTCTTATAATCTACCACAGAGTCCTTAATAGATGTAAACTTTTCCAGAGTTCCTTCCTGACCAACATTTTAACTGAAATACTGATGCTAAATTAGTATTCTGATAACTAGAAAAGACATCCAAAAATGATTTTATTAATTGGCCTCTGATAAATACTTTAGACTCTGGTGCATTTTTAATGGTTGGCTGTCACTATGTCATATGTAAATGAATACAAATATCTCTGCCACCCGAACCATACATTTGGTGGGTCATAACTGAATTCAGAACAAGTTATTAAATACAGTAGTTTGAAAGAAAAAAGACACATACACATGACGTGCAGGAGATGAGAATAATGTTCCTCTAATACAAAAGCATTAAACAATATTTCAGGTGCTACACAGCACGTCTGGCACATTTATTTATTAAGACCAGAATCCTCAGAGTTAACCACTGTGATATTTTCTAACACAGTATTATCGGTTGTGGAAAGTAATTTGCCTGAACTGCTCTCTTTTTCAGTCTCCTCCCAAGTAGTTGTCAGAGGCTTCCCGAGGGTCTCTGGAAGCATGAATGTTAGCACTCCACTCACGAAGGCCAAAGTCCCAACAAGCAACTAGAAGGAATTAAAAAAAGAATAAGTGACACATCGAGAAAGAAGTGTATCCTTCAGAGAATAATCATTTCTGAACCTTTTTCAGAGGGCAATAGAATTGAATTTGACGTAACAGTTGTCATTTATTCCTCAGTGAGACCTTTTGGTTACTTATGCTGGTCCAGGGGTTCTTTAATTTGTTGACTAGGCTTAATCTGATCACTCATTAACCACCTACTAAATAAATCCCAGTTACTACCTGCATTATTACTCATGTAGGCACTGTCCCAGGAGCTACACAGGGGAAAAAAAGTCCCTGCCCTGTCTTCCCAGACTCCAGAGTCTCACGGGGAAACCCAGAGTCTTGGATTTGGACTTGACGGCCAGGGACTGTCTTAGTCAACCCTGCCCCGGCCCCAAAAATTGACATGCTATCAGCATTCAATAAATGGTGGGGAATGAATGAATGCATGCATGCACAAATGAATGTTTCAATGACCCAAAACCTACAGAATTTAGGGGGAAACAAAACAGAGGCAATGGAAACTAGCTGCTACTATGGGGGAGGGGTGGGTCCAAGTGATTTCCTGTAAAAATTCAGTATTTCTTAACTTTCCAGGTTTTGACACATAAAAGGCAACGTTTTAGACTAGCACCAAGGTGTCTGCTTTTAAAAATGAAAATCACATTAAAAACTAAAGTCTGCATATCTATTCTCGGTTGATCACTATGTAGATTTTGGGTGGATTTTAGAACTAAATCTCTATATGGTCTGTAAAAACTTTGTCCTTACATAATTTAAACCCCTTTAGCAAAAAATACTGCCTGGGAAGACCCCATAAAAATAAATTAAGGCATGGTTTTTCTGATAAATCTGCATACTTGGTGCTTTTACAGCCTCTGAGACACAGTGCAACTGTGACGTGCTGTGAGGTTACATCACTAACAGACGTGACCTGGGAAGACAGCTCCTTACTTTGTTTGCAGAACACTGACAACCTAAATCTAGAAATACATGAGTAAGCCTAGAAGCAGTAACAGAATCTAAAGTGACATTGCAAAGGACGTAGAAACCCCAGAAGAGCCCTCTGCCAGGGTCTGAAAAACACTGAATAAGTCTAAACAAGAAATAGAATCAAATGGAAGATCCAAGACAAGCCTGGATTTTCCTTTTTAACTTGGTAGTAAGAATAGTCAGGCACTAAACAAACTCAGAACCCTCCATCTCCTCTCTCACTCTCAGCAGAAGACCTGGTCTCCCATGGCCCTTGGCCAGCTCCCCCAACCCCCCTACAAGAATTCCAAAAACCTCCTCCCTCCCCCCTCCCCCCCCCACCCCCCGGCCAGGAGGAGCCTTTGTCGCCTCTCACCTCCTCCTGTGGGTGGGAGGTGGAAGGGTGCTGGTGGAGGTGAGGTCTTCCTCCATCAGTAGACCTCCCTTCTTACCCGCTGATTTGTTTTTTTGCAACGCATCAATTGGATCTAACTTTTTAAAAGATCTGTATTGGAGTATGGTTGATTTACAATGTTGTGTTGGTTTCTGCTGCACAGCAAAGTGGATCAGTTATACCTATACATATATCCCCTCTTTTTTAGATTCTTTTCGCATGTGGGTCATTACAGAGTATTGAGAAGAGTTCCCTGTGCTATACAGCAGGTCCTTGTTGATTAACTACTTTATATATAGTAGTATGTATATGTCAATCCCAATTCTCACTGATGTTTGATCTTTTCCTTTCCACTGGCTAGCTTCCCTCGGTAAAAATAGAAGTTCTTGAGCCTCTTATAATTTCTGTACCCACTCTGCCCAGGAACTTGTACTTGCGACCTGTATGACCCTGGGCAAGTGACTTAACTTTCCTGCTCCTCAGTTTCTTTATCTGTAAAATGGAAATAATACTACTACCTGCCCCCAAAGGACTGTTGAAAGGATTAAATTAAGTAACACATTTAGGGCACTCAAAACAGGGACTGGCTTATGTTAAGGAGTCAATAAATGGTAGCTATCATTACTACTCTCGAGTCTTTTGAAACAAGCAAAAGAGGCCCTCTGCCTCAGCCCACACCCACTGCAGCCCCCAGCCCATCCTCTCCACAGCGCTCACTGCTTCTCCTTCCATCCTGCCCCCCACAGCATGGCCCACTCCCACCACTCACAGAAGCTGCTCTTCCCAGGCCACAGATTCCTAGCTGCCAAACCTGATGCACGTTTTCCTGTTCTGCTCTTTCTTAGCCGCTGTCCTGTCCTGCCTTCCTCACCTGCCCTCCTCCTTTGGGGTTCTGGTCACCTCGCTGTCTCCCCGGCTGCTGCATCTCAGTCTCTGCCCTGGACCCCTCTTCCCATCAGGCTTTAAATGCCACCGTTCCCAGGGTTCTGCTCTTCAGTCTCCCTCACCTCTTCATAAGCTGACTCCCAAATCTGTACCTCCCATGCGGGTGTCCCCTGAGCTCCAGACCTGCCTCCTGGACGCCTCGCCCAGCCTCTGCCGTCAAGCAGGTACCTCACACTCATCACCCACAATTCAAGTGCACTGTCCTTCCCCACCTCAACCTTGTTCCTCCTCCTGGGTTCCCTCCAGCCCCGAGAACAAACCTCCCATCCCTCCAGCTGCCCCCCTCCACCATATGCAAACTCATCATGGGTCCTGTGGATACAACTTTTCCATCCTGTCCTCTCCAACCCGCCTTTAGGTCTGAATGTTTTTCTGTTCTGCTCTCCTTTGAGATCCTGCCCATCCTTTCACTCATATCTCCTGGTTCCCTCAACCCACCCTGGGTGTTAGCAGTAATGCTTGCACCCAAACTCAAACTGGCCAAGTTCCTTTTCCCTCTAAGTTTTTGCCTTCCTGTTTCCTCAGCGTGGAACTCCCTTCTCTCCTCCTCCACCTTGCTGACTCTCACTGGCTCCTCCAGACACAGATTAAAGCCCCCTCCTCTGGGAAGCCTCCCCTCTGGCCCTAGCCTCGGTTGGTAGCCCTTGCCTACAACTCCATAACCCCAGCATTTCCCTACCACAGCCCTCTTCTCTGGGGCTTCTGCCTTCTGCACCAGACTGGACATCTCTCAGGACAAACGCTGTTTCTTTCATCTCTGCTGCTCATCACCTAGCAGGGAGGCTAATTCAAAATCAACACTCAACCTTTGCCAAATGAGTTCATGAATACAAACAGGATATGAATTAGGTGTCCACTTTTTTTCCTTAGATTACTAAAAAAATGATGGTTGATAATAAAAGCAACAGAAGGAGTGATTTTCATGTGCTTCTTTTTGAAAGAGAAAATATAAACTTATCTTCTAGATTACCATTTCTATTCCTCAAAATGAAAATACTGGCTCCCTAGGCAGTTTGACACCCATAAATAAGCTTAACAAGAAATTTAATAATTTATTTTTTTACTCATTAAAAATAACAAGTAACATCTGCTACATCCAAAGGACGTACCTTCACAGAATACTTTTGCAAATATACACAAGACCCTGCTGACAGAGGTTGTCCTGGGGAAGGGGGGACCAGGGTCAGGGTGGAGGAAGAACTTATTTCTCTGCATCTCTTTTAGAACTGTTTGTTTATTTGTTAGACCTATACAAAAGGCATGGTATTTGGGTTTGAACCCAAGTTCTGTCACTTAAATAGGGATAACAAAAACAGTACCTGCATTCTGTGAAGACTACTTTTTGTAAAGCACTTAAAATAGAGCTTGTTACCTAACAAGCACTATTTAAGTACCTGTTAAATAAAATTTAAAAAACCCCTTTAACTCTGTAGTCCATAATGGACCGTTATGGATGTCCTTTAAAAAAAATCTTTATTTGGTTTCAGTGATTTTATAGCAGTTTGCTTTTATAGATTTGTCTATCTTCTTCTGTGTGTCTTAGCTTATTTTTAAAAACATCTTTTCCATTTTTATCTTTTATTTATTTAACAAAGAACATAAAGTGCTAGCACAAAGGAGATGCTTCTGGAAAAGTCCGTGACCTAAAGAGAGTGGTGGATTCTCCAAAACTCCTTCCTGTGTAGGCCAGACCCAACGCCCCCAATTAAGCAAACTTGACTGAGTGCCTGTTACTGGGACATGAGAGAGAACCATGCTGAGCCAATGATTCCCAAAGAACAGACGCATACCACCTGTGTATGCCAGGTGATTTTTTTTTTTTTTTAAGGACGTCTCAAACAATTTGTTTTACTACTTATGAGATTGTTAGTGTATTTTAGAAAAACATGTAACTAGTATAACACCCATGATTTCACTGTTATTGTTGTTTAGGGCAAAGCTAAATTTTAAAAGCCATTCTATTTGATTTAAAATATTAAGTAAATTATAACATGAATGGCACGCAAGGTGAGAGAAATGCTCCAGTGGACCCAGTTTTGGGTACACAAAATGCCCTATCCTGCAAGAGTTCAACAATTTAACTGGGGGACAAAGACATACATGTGAATAATACAGCCAGACTGCGACAGCGGGCTGCGGAAAGGGTACACACGAAAGGGTATGCAGACCTGGGAAAGGGAGAGGTTGCATCACTGGATCTGGGTGGGCTTCTTAAAGAAGTGGGGTTTGCTCTGGTCTTAAAAGAGGTTTAGCTGCCTCATCTAAACCCCTAGAGCTTTGGGCCTTCCACTAGTCGTCCGGCAGAGGCAGTGCAGGAGGATGAACTAGGAATGAGGCAAGTGGGTCCAGGTCTGGTCTCATTTCCCCAGCCATGCAAGTCACAGCCACTAAAGCTCCAGGGCACCCTCATCCAGAAGAACCTGGTGAGGCCGTTGCTCTCCACGAAGCCCAGGAAGACCCTGTGAAAGGGCCTTCATAGACATACTGGGAAGAAATCACTGTCTTAACGCATCTTACGGTCCTGGGAGCCCTCAGGGCTCTGACCCAGATGGACTGCAAGCTTCTGAGGCAGGCTGAGTCCTAAAAGTTCTTGGATTTACCTCTTAAAAAGGAAAAAAAAAAAAAGGTCTATATCTGTCTATCTACCTATCTACCATAAAATATGGTACAATTTTTTTAAATGCATAAAACAAATGCACAGTTTAAGAAATAATTATAAAGCAAACACATCATGGTCTTGATCACCCACAAGAAAACACTGCTTGCACTCCAGAAGCCTCCCCTTCTCTCCTCCACAGGTGGTCCTGGTTTAGTCAATTAGCCTTATCTGCTTTTCTGGTTTTAACATTACTTTCATGGTTACAGAATGTATAAAACTGGTCCCATTCTCTTAAAAAAAAAAATACATGAAGTTTGGGGCGGCGGAGGAGCATTCTCTGAAGAGGGGATGATCAGGCAGAGGAGGCGGGCAGGGATGAATGAGAACAGGGTGTGGAGAGGAGGGGGAAGTGTGTGAGGAAACAAAACAAAATAGGGAACGTGGGCAGGGGGTCAATCTGGAAAGGCCGTGAGTGTCAGGCAGAGTTTAGGTTTTGCTCTGAAGGTGAGGGGCAGTTGGACCAGAGCTGCGGTTCAGCGAACTACTCTGATGGGGGCAGGGAGGCGGGGCGTGTGCAGGGAGGGAACCAGGGAGGCAGGCCGTGATGAGGGGCTGGACTGGAGGCAGGTGAGTAGGCTGGTTGTGAGAGAGGAGAGGACTCGGTGTCGTAGGTTGGAGGGGGTGGGAGAATAAAAAGTTGGTGCTCAAGTGTCACGCTGCAGGCCACGGACTCCTACCGCAGAGCGGAGACGGGAGGAGGAGGAAGCGTAAGTCACCGGCCGGCTGGGTGTGGGAAACGGTGAAGCTGTTAAGTCGCCCAGGGAGAATATCCTTGGGGCTAGTGGGTCTGCAGCTTGGAAGAGAAGTCAGAATCAGGAGAGGTTACCCGCGCAGGGACTGAGAAAGACAGCCAGAATGGCTCTTGGAGAATGAAGCAATCAGAAGAAGACAGGAGCACAGGAGGAGCCCCAGAGGGGACAGCCTAGAGAGAACGCGGACCAAGAAGTCCCGGAGAGAGAGCCTGGAGGGGGAGGGAGGGCCGGCACACCCAGGGCTCTCCCCGAGGTGGTGCAGCCCCTCAGGCCCCTCCCCACATTCCCCACTGTCCTCAGCTCCCTGCCCCCTCCACTCCCCTCCCCCCTCCCCTCCCCTCCCCCCATCCTCCTCCTGACCCGGCTGTGTAACAGTGGTCCGCGTGGTTTCCCAAACTCTCAGCCCGGCCACGAGGACACGTGCAAACTGCACAGAACCCCTCGCACACTTCGTCACCAGGCGGACGGCTCACACTGCCGGAGCCAGGAGGAGGCACGCGGGCAGCCTTGCCTGTGAAGAGCCCCTCAAGTTTCGGGGAAGCTGGAAACCCCAGATCCCTACGCCTCTCCACCAGACACCACTGGGTCCTTCCGGGAGCAGCAGCCTCCAGAACTGGCCTTGACCAGCCGTCACACGGTGGGAACACAGAGGCAAGGGTTGGGGGTGGGAGGCAGCCTGCGGATCCAGACAGAGGAGCGCAGGCTCAGAGACCAGAGACCAGAGCTCTCCCTGCGCAGTCCCGGCTTCATGATGTGCTGAGGAGAAGCCCTGCCCTGGCTGGCAGAGCTGCAATTGATTAATAGCTCCCAGCCGGAGGCGGGGCGGGATGGGGAAGAGGGGGAGAAGGCAATCAACGAACAAGAAAAACAGCAACCCACCACCCTACTTACCAGCTGGTGAGCTGTTAATTAGGTTTCTATAAACCCCCATAACCGAATTATATATTGGCTTCCAATAAATAAAAATATAGAAGGCAGTCAGCTCTTCTGCCTCGCCGCTATCTCAGTAAAGTTCTATAAACTGATGAACACCTGTGGCATGAAGATCCAAATGCTGGAGAGGTAAATGCAGAATGGGGCTGCGATGCTCCCCACACGGCCCACCGTGCTGCCACTCCCCACAGCCAGCGACCTGGAAACACGGAGAGTATTAATACAGCAGCAAGAACAGAAGACAAGAAAGGCACAGGATGCAGAGAGTGAGGGAACAGCTGCCCAGAGCCCCTGTCCACCCTTCCAGCAGAGAATAAATAGTAAAACTTAGCTTAATATACTTGGAAATAATTTTACCTTAATTTTTTAAGAATTGTTCATGATTTGTATTCACATTCTGTGAAACAGCAGTGTAAACAAGCATGCAGATAATTCAAGACAATTCAAGACCAAAAAAAGAAGGTAAACCAATCATCATCAGCTATGCAGATGAGGCCCTTACATATACTCATTGAGTCTAATATTGTGGATAATATCCGCCTTCTAGAGCAGGAGTTTATTTGGGGTATGGAGTGGGGATTGGGAAACCAAAAGATTTATATCTATGGAACATCCTATTTCAATTTTTTTTTTTCAATTGAAATTTTCATTTCAATTTTTTAAAGTCAAGCAATATCTTAATGTGCTTTCCTTTAAAAGTTATTTAAACCTTATAGAATATCTAGTAGGAAGCAAAGAATGTGCCTTCAACATGAATAAGTATCTCTTATTAAGCCTAGGAGAAAGGCCCCAGGAGAAACCAAATCTGCCATACAGCTTGATCTCAGACTTCTAGCCTCCACAACTGTGAGAAAATTCACTTCTGTTGTTTGAGTCCCTCAGTCTGTGGTGCTTTGTTATGGCGGCCCTAACAAACTAACACAACTGACATCAGGACATCAAGAGATACAACCTGAGAAAATAAGCCTTGAGTCGATGTAAGTCAACTGTATTTGAGACTTAAAATGGTTTTAGGATAATAAGAGTGTTATTTCAAAACAAGTTCTCTAATATCCCTGCTAATGACGTATAGACAAAGCCTCAAATTCAGAATTAGCATCATCATGTAACCCTCCCATAGCTTGGAGCTCCAGTAACTTCTACGGAAAGAAAGCATTTATACTCAAAGGCCAAATGTAATCAAATGACACATAAGTGAAAGATAACAACAGAAAAATAAGTAACTCTTACCTTACAATGGTTGGATACAGCTCTGCTGTATAAAGGTATATAAGGCCAAACGCTGCCCCTATGGCAAATTTTCCAGCCATAGATGCCACCACACACCAAACATGATAATCCTGAAGAAATATATATTAGCAAAATAGACCATCATTTTGTCATCAAGTAATATTTTAAAAGAAAAATAGAAAATCCTTAAAATTATTACTTAAAACTTTCTAATTCTCCAGTATTTTTCAGAACAATGAAGAGTTTTATTTTGTAAACTCGACGCATGGTCTGCAAAAGCTTTCCATCTTTATGAAATTTAGAGGAAAGTTTTACTGTGCCTCCCTGCAGCCTTGGAGATTTCAAATTACCAAATAAGAAAAGCTATTTGGGAAGAGACACTTTGGAATGAGACCCTCCCAGATGGTTTCTGCTGTCGTCCCTGACATGTTCTACTTCCTGCAGTGGTTCTCAGAGACCTCCCACAGTCCATCTTTTCTCTCCTCCTCTGTCTGCCAGCTGGGTGTTGAGACCCAGGTGACCTTGGAGCTCATGTGTGAGGAGTGGCAGCACCTCTGTCAACCCGAGTCCCTGAATGATTCCATGGAGCCAAACACCCCCTTCACCACTCCCACAGCCACCAACGAGGTACACCCACATCCAACTTTCTATGAGCAAGAAATAAATGTCTATGATGTGAAGTTACTGAGATTTGGTGGTGCCTCTATTAAGGCAACCAGTGTCACCTTGTCACCTTAATTACTATTGTAGATGATATTTGTTGAACGAATTAATGGGACTTAAAAATTTTTGTATTGTGTTGACATTACCATTTGGAGAGAAGTTTTATGAGAGGGGAAAAATTTGTGGCTAAGGGTTAGTACTCTATTTCTAGAAATCCCCATCAGCCACTTTCCTGTCTTCCACATTACCGCTGGGGCTTAACCACCGTAGAACCTGAAGGTTCTAGGGTTTCCCTAAATCTTCACCAGCTCAAAGACAGCTGCCATCAACTCAACAAATATAACTGCAAGCTACTTAAAAACACAAACAAAAAGGGTGTGGATGAAGCTCCCTCAAATTGGCAGAGACCTCCTTGTCTTAAGCAGTTTTAACTGATGTGTATCAGTTGTATATATCAATCACCTGGAAACGTCAATACATAAAACATTTGATTCACCAAACCTGATAATTAAGTGAAGCGTTACTATAAAAGGAAGTCACTGGTTAGCTTAAGTTAAATTTCAAACAATATGCAAAACTTAAAATGCCTTGATCTAAATGTTGAGATACTATTGCTTAATAATTATAAAACCAATTTAAAATAAAGTATTTTAAAGTATTGTTATAGTGACCGTATTTTCCATATTGAGAATGAAAATACAGGTTTTACATTTTGGGGGGAAAGAGAAGAAGCACTTCTGGGTGCAAGAGGTATTCTAGGGGATGGAGTTTGCCAAAATACAGGAATGTGAAAGTCGTTTCAGTAGTTTATGGCACTGTTTCTCACTAAGAAATTGAATTTTAAAAACAAGCTCCTCGGGGGATTTATGCACACTAGAAATTGGAAACTACTAATCTACCACAGTGAAAAAAAACATGAGACTACTTAAACTGGAACAATCCTGAACATAAGACTCATCGTATCTTTCAGCTGTCTCCATGGCTCCCTCCCTCCTTCAGGTTTCTGATCAAATGTCACCTTCTCTGAGAGGCACACCATCCTCAATCACCTTAGATAAAATAAAATAGTTCACATGTGCATTCCCCCTCCATACACAGTCATTCTCCAGCCCTCATCCTATTTTGTTTTTCTTCATTATACTCAGAGAAACTCGACTTACTGCACATCCTCAGCACCTAGAAAAGAACCTGGCACATACTAGATGCTGGATAGATCTTTCATGAATGAATAAAAATTTAAGATGACGATAATTACTGGAAGGTGCAATCTACTCTTCTCACCCAGGATGATCATGTTGGCAAAATACAACACTGGCCATCTCTCGGAAGTGGGATTATAGGCTTTTCCCCCTACCCCTGCCCCACATTTCTTTTTTTCCTTAAATTTTCAACTATCTGTGTAACAGAGAAAGAATGACTTTTAAAGAAAACATTTAAAATACTATGTACAGCATATACTCTATCCATATGTCTTAATTCATCTTCATATTCATAAGCTGAAAATGCTCCCATCACACTGTCATAGTCTAACTAACCATTCCCTAAATAAAACATAAAGTAACTCACCTTGGGGATCACCATAATCACACCATTGGTCACTGCACTTGAGAGAAGGGAGAAAACCAGAATGCTTCTTCTCCCCACACGGTCCATCCCAAAGCACACAAAGATGTAGGCAGGAATTTCCACTGCACCTGTCATGGAGCAAAATGATGCATCTCAATAAGCCACAGTGTCCAACTGAACAAGGGGACCCTGCCTTCTAACCTACCACCCAAAAGGAATGGTCAGCCCTCTGTCTCTGCTTCCAGGGGCTTCTAAGAACTATCCAACAACCGCCTGAGAGGCAGCAAGCCCCACGACTTTTAAACTCACTGGAGTGGGCAGGATGTTTGCTGTGATGTGCACTAATGCTCACATAATCTGCCTAGCACTTTTCACCTGTCTTTGGAATCTTATCCCGGACTAGGCAGGAAGCTCCCCAGGACACAACACAGTGACTGGAGGATGGGCCAGTTGAATGAATAAATATGTAAATTAATAGACAACATTGATCTTTTTTGACCTTTGGCTTCTTCTGCTTGGCAGAACTATGGGGAAATGTTTGTACTGTAATTTTGAACATAGCAATTAAAGTAGAAAATTCAGTGTCAGCTTTACATCTATCAGCCAGAATGCATCAGGGAGCAAGCAAGAAGTTTTCTCAGCAAAACTGACCAAACCCAATAATAGCCTTTGAGAAACTGTCACTGTTTACTAGCCTAGATTGTCCACATAATTCAAAGGTCTGTTCTTTCGACCCTCCAGAGCTTGCCTAACCCCAGGACACTACCCACCACTGCCTTTTAGGACTGATGTGCATTTTCCCATTCAACTACAGAATGGTGCAAGCACCTGGACCGGCAGGTCTGGGTCTACATGTCTCCTACAGCTTTGGGAACATATCTCTGCAGGTGGACACATATTTTCTGAGTTAACATTCTTAGCAGTACATCAGAAGTTAAACTCAGGTGCAGCTGCTCAGAAAAAAAAAAAAAAAAAGGCCTGGCAAAGACAAAAAAATAACATTCTGAGCCCCATTGGAGAGACAGCCTCCCTCCTTTTCATTAACATGGAAAATAAACAACTCCAGAGAAGAGGCCTCCCTTTCACAGACCCTGCTGTAAGGTCCATGCCTCCAGCCCCGAACAGTAGGTACATCTATTACTCTACTCTTTTTTTGTTTGTTTATCAAACACTTTTCAAGGTCAAATAAATCAATGATTCTCCAAAGAACCTCATGGGAATAGGCCTGGATTATTACCCCCACTTTCCAACTCAGATTAAATGACTTGAGCCCAGTGAGCAAGTGACAGCTCAGGGACTGGTCTTTGGGAGCCAAGGCCCCTTTCCTGCAACCTCCCTCCCTCATGTCTGGTTCCCTCCACGTCTGACTCAGGGCTCCCCTCTCTACAGCACTGTGTGCAAGGCCACCAATCGACTTCCTGGAGTCTAGCAAAGCTGCACAGCAACTGGGAAACAGCTGAAGAGACCTTTTAAATTATATTCCACCTTGATGTTTCTTGAGTTGTTGTATAGATGCTGCATCTAAATTTTGACCTGACTATGTCTGGGTTAGAAACGGTGCAACCAATGAGGCCCAATCTATCTGGGATTAGGACCATGTGCCCTTATTTTCTTTACTTTATAATGTATAACCCCATTCTGCTCCTATCTCCACATAACCTCAAAGATACGTCTTCAGGCTACTGTAGCGCTTATCGCCTGCAAGTAGCACAAAACCTAAGCTGAAATTCCCACCAGCCCCAAACCATCTCAGGAGATGAAAACTTGTTCAAAAATTTCACAGCATGGAAGTGTTGACTAGAAGCGCCTGTCAGGCAGAGGGCTGCTGGCAAGGGTAATGACATGAAAAATCAAAGGCAGTGAAGACTATAAAACTATGGTATTTGTGTTGGAAACATTTTTATATTTACGAGATTGCCCGGTTTCTTGAGAATTTACATCTCCATCAAAATTAAGACTATAGCATAGAGATCTAAAACTCCAGCACTCCTAAGCTTCCCCATGCCACACCCCACCCTACTTGATTCTCCTACCATTTGCTGCTCTGTTCTACGAATACTGCATCCTTTCTCCAATTGACACATAGAATGTGTTTGAAGTCAAGATAGGCTCTTTTTATAAACTTGTTGGTCTGCCCAAAAAAAGAGTAAAGTTTTTTTCTTAGAATTACTTCTCTCATAATTTCTGCTGAGCTATAATAAACAAAAACAGGTGTCTTATCAGAGCATTTTATTGAGAAGGGATGTTAGCTATGTATAAAAATTTTAAAGCAAACTTTTCTGGGGATAATATCAAATACAAGCAGCCTACACGGAAGTAACCAGCTGGACAAATGCATTTCTGATAATTCTCTCGTGTCTGGTATGAATTTGGTTTACCCTAGGAGTCACACCTCAAGCTATCACAGCAGTATCTGAAGCTATCTTAACCTGCTACTGAATTAAAAGAAGCATGACAACATAAATTACAGTTGCATGTATTTAGGTTATTTTACTGACTAAAATTCCTAAATTAAGGACATTTGAAGGTAGAAAGATACTAGAAGATCTCCAAGACATGTTAAATATTAAAAGGAATGCAACTTGCAAAGAACAATATGTAGTGAATAATCTCATTTATGTTAAAATATAAAACGTTTATCTGCACAAATATATGGAGATGCATAAAAAGAGATCTGAAAGTACAAGCCAAAGGTTATAGAAGTTACCTCTGAAGGATAGCTCTGAGATGGCAATGGGCTTAAAGAAAGGAAGCAAGCAAGGAGAAGAGGCAGAAGAGGAAGGAGGGACTCAAGTCTTCTAACTGTTGGCATTTTTTTAAAGAGAATATATACAGGTGTAACACTAAAAGAGACCATAATAACATAGTTGGCAGTATTGCTCCTGGTAGAAAAAAAAGACAATAGAAACACTCTCAAAACTTGGTAGAAATTTCACTTCATGGCTACAACTTAAATGTAATTTAACCACTTACCCATGAGGAAGAGATTTAAATATTCATTGCCTCCCAAATTAACAGAATTCAAGGAGAAGGTGTAGAACCCAAAACACCCCGTGAACCAAATCAGCCAAACAATAAGTGTCCTTGTTCCAATACTCCAGTCATAAAACAGATCTGATAGGGTGTGCTTCTCAACTTGAGAGGGCTTATTACCAGCAGAACCATTGTGATCCAGTGATAAAAGTTCTGACAGTTTACAGGATCTCGTCCTATTCCACTTGGCCAACGTATCAATTACTTTTTGTGCTTCTTCATATTTTCCCTCCGAGAGAAGCCAAAAAGGTGTCTCTGGGAGCATCCAACAGCACAGGACAAAGGGGACAGTCACTGTGGAGAGGACGAACTGATAGATCCACCAGGTCCTGACCAAGTAGCCCGTCAAAGCCACCACCATGGTTCCAAAAGCAAAAAAGGAATGCAAGTGGATGGATGCCCACGTCCGAGACTTCATGCCGACAAATTCTGTCACATAGACAAACACCACCACGAGATAGCCACTTCCACACTGCAAAACAAAGCAGGGAGAGTGGTCCAGATTTAAGGTCACACACATAACTACTAAGGAGTCCAATCTCTCTGCAAATCACACATAGGCAAGAAAGAAAATGACAAAGCATTGTTTTCTGAAACCCGTATCATATTTATACAATGGCGTTTAATCCGATCCATCCTTCTTCTTTAAATGGGTCCTCTCATCTTCCCACACCCTGTCCACCCCAAATGGCAAAACTTGAGTGGTTATGCATGATATAAATGTTAGACACTGCCTTTTGCTTCATTTAAATATTCCTTTACGGTGTGAATTTATGTCTCAGTTCCTTGCAAATGTGTGTATCAATTTATCTATATAGAGAAGAGCCTTATTATCAAATCCTAAATTTTAAATGGGGACAAACAATTTATGGTAATTAGTGAGAAGAAAAAAGATTTGATTAAAACTTCATTTTGACGGGCAATAACAACAACAACAAAAAAAAACAGACAAATTGCACTTCAGGGAAATTCAAAATTTCTGTGCATCAAAGGGCACTATATCACCAAAGTGAAAAGGCAACTTATGGAATGAGATATATGCAAATCATATATCTGATAGGAGACTAACATCCAGAATATGTAGAGAACTCCTAAAACTCAACAATAAAACAAACCCTTACAGGATATTTGGTTCTGTCAGAAACATCCACAAAACATTCGGTCCACACCAAAAGGTCCTTGAAATTTGCTCCTATCCAAAACATCCATGAGCATATTTGGTCTATGCCAAATGGTTTTGGACAGGACCAAATATCAAGTACCTTTTGGCCTGGACCAAATGTTTTATGGACGCTTTGGACAGGACCAAACGTCTGCTAACCAAACAAACAATCAAATTCAAAAATGGGCTTGGATTTTTCCAGAGAAAATACAGGAATGGCCAATAGCACACAAAAAGATGCTAAGCATTACTAATCATTAGGGAAATGTAAATCAAAATCACAATGAGATGCCACCTCATGGCCATTAGGATGGATAGTATCAAAAAAACTAAAAAACAAACAAACAAAAAATAACAAGTGTTGGTGAGTATGTGGAGAAATCAGAACCCATATACACTATTGGTGCATATAGGAATGTAAAATGGTACAGCTGCTATGGAAAACAGTATGGGAATTCCTCAAAAAATTAAGAATATTATTACCATATCCAACAATCCTATTTTGGGAATATACCCAAAAGAACTGAAAGTGAGATCTCAAAGAAATATTTTTATATCCATGTTCATAACAGCATTACTCACAGTAGCTAAAATGTGGAAGCAACCCAAGCATCCATCAACAGATGAATGGATAAGCAAAATGTGGTATATACATACAATGGAGTATTACTTAGCTTTAAAAAAGGAATATTCTGACATATGCTCCAACATGAATGAACTTTGAGGACATTATACCAAGTGAAATAAGCTAACTCCAAAAAGACAAATACTATGTGATTCCATTTTTATGAGGTACCTAGAGCAGTCAAATTCATAAGACAGAAAGCAGGATGGTGGTTGCTAGGGGTAGAGAGGAAGAGGGAATGGGGAGTTATTGTTTAATGAATATAGAGTTTCAGATTTGCAAGATGAAGAGTTCTGGAGATGGATCCAGATGGTGGTGATGCTTGCACAACAATATAAATGTACTTAATATGTACTGAACTATATGCACTTAAAAATAGTTAAGATGATAAATATTGTTACGTGTATTTTACCACAATAAAAAAAATGGGGGAAAAACTTTATTTTGAAAATAGGCCTATCTTTTTTTAAAAAATAAATTTATTTATTTATTTATTTTTGGCTGCATTGAGTCTTCGTTGCTGCACGTGGGCTTTCTCTAGTTGCGGCGAGAGGTGGGGCTACTCTTTGTTGTGGTGCGCGGGCTTCTCACTGTGGTAGCTTCTCTTGTTGTGGAGCATGGGCTCTAGGCGTGCAGGCTTCAGTAGTTGTGGCTCGCGGGCTCTAGAGCTCAGGGTCAGTAGTTGTGGCGTGTGGGCTTAGTTGCTCCGCGGCATGTGGGATCTTCCCGGACCAGGGATCAAACCCATGTCCCCTGCACTGGCAGGCGGATTCTTAACCACTGTGCCACCAGGGAAGCCCCCCAAAATAGGCCTATCTTTAATTTAACAAAATTTAGATTATAATAACAATATGTGACCCCTCATGGAATAAGCAAAGAATGAAACAAATGATGAATTTTTGTGTGTGTGTGTGGAGGGGGGTGGTGGTGAAAGGATTAGAATTTTTCCTACAAAATTATTTCACATTTGACTTTTATAAAACAAATCATAAAATTAATTTTTGCAGAATTATTCTAGAGTGCCACTGATTTCTCCAAAGGCCTCTCTTAATCCTTTGATATTTGAATCATACTCTTTTGAAGGCTCATCTTGTCATTATCCTTGTGGATGTTAATTTCTTCAAAAGTTAACTGGTTTCTATATGGGAAAAGAATCTAAAAAAGAGTGAATATATGTATATGTATAATTGATTCACTTTGCTGTACGGCAGAAACTAACACAACATTGTAAATCAACTATACTCCAATAAAAATTAATTAAAAAAAAAAAGTTAACTGGTTTATCTCTGCCAGATCCCAATTGGTCAAGGGATCTATGTAGGATTCAGGCAGTTTTCCCCCACTGCTTTCAAAGACTTTTTGTAATCTAGAATCTTTTGTGAGATCTGCAATTTCACTTTGCATCAGAGTCGCAAAGAGGCTAGCCTACTAGCAGTAAGCAGAGAGGTGCTTGATGGGGACTATTGTATTAATGGTCAGTTTCATATTTTGTGGCAACAGCTTTTATTTCCCCACGAAACCTTGTAATTGCAAGACTCAGATAATGAACCCTGATAATGAGGACTCCCATACTGAAGAATCCAGTTGTTTGGTAAATTTAAACCTTCAAATACTACAAATTTCCCCATTAAAGTAAGTTATAACACCAGTCCCCAAAATGTTTTTTTCAGTGCCAGTTCTTTTTGCGTTCACTCCCACTTCCTACTGGTTACTTCTGTCACTGGGTTCAAACAATCCATTGCACAACTGCCTAAATAATCCCAGAAGCCTCCTTGACACCATTCACACCTGTCACCTCCACTGATAACACTCTATTCCTCACATCTACCCTGACCCTACCCCCAACATAACAGTCAAAATGACCACTTCACCCCTGAATTCACTGAACTCCTTCAGGGGATCCCCATTGCCTTTAGGAAACCAGGCAAACTCTTTGTCATCCTACAAGGCCCTGCCTAGTCCTCTCTCTCTCCTTCAGCCTTATCATGTATTTCACCTCCTCCCTATTCTCCAGGCATTGAGACCTTCAGTTTCTTCACATCTCAGGCCCTTCTCACTTGCTGCTGCCTCTGCCTCTGTCACCCACCCCTCAGACTAAAAAGCCCCTGACTCTCCAGACCCCCCATCCCATCCCCCACTGCGGGACACCCCTCCACTGTTAGTCCTCCATCGTCAACATTGTATGGATTTTTAAAATGGCCCGTCAGTGTCTTGACTTCCTCTAAGATGTAGGGTTATTGAAACAGCCTGGTCAGGTTTACTTAGCATTACAATCTGTAGGCAGATCCATAAATGTGCTGAGTGAATGAATCTGCCTGCATCTTCCCTACTCAGAATTGTATCACAAATACATTTCCCATAAAAACCAAAGGAAGGAGACACAGAAAATTAAGGCCACATTTTACAGATGTATTCTATGGGTGGCTGTCTCATTTTCTTGGCTCTGGAAATCAACTCATGGTATTTTGCAAGACCGAAACAGATATTTTTAGAATTATCCTCTTAAATCTTCCAAAAGAGTGCTCCACACCCTCTCAAGACCTGTCTGTGCCTCTGTTGTACCATCATTCTCACCAGAAGGTCTCTTATCAAATCTCACTCTGTAGCTACAGAGCCATTTCCTCTTATTCTGTCCTCGGTGGAGACAGAACTGCTGGTTGTTATCTTTCGTATTAAAAACTCTCTATATTCCTAGATATATATACATTTTTTTAAGATGCAACACCTTCAATTCTCCTAAATTTTTTTTAATGCATCCTCCTATCCTTGGCCATCTGTGTGGCTTTCTAGGAATCCTTCCTAGCCATCGATGAAGACTCCGAAAGAGAATACACCACCTTGCCCTCTGAGGGGGTGCAGTGACCTCTTCTTCTGAGATTGAAGTCCTTGGCTTCTCTCCAGACCCTTGGATCATCCATTCTGGTGAGAGGGGATGCATGCCCTGCTCTGTGTTCAGCAAGATCACAAGCTCTCCCTGAAGATAAAACTTCACTCGGTTATCCTTGCCCAGTGACCTCCAAAGAGAATCACTGCTGCTCTTGTTTGGTAGTTTGGAAGCTGTCTGGAAGCCTCACCAAGTGTGGAAACAGCTTCTTCACTCTCTGGTCCACTTCCAGTAATAGCACCCTAGTAGGTGCTATTGTAATTGCATTATTTATTAATAATAAATTGCAATTTTTTATTAATAGTAGGGAGTGCCTACTCCATGCCAGGTACTGAACTGGGGATGCTTACATGAATCTCACTGAATCCTGGTAACATCCCAGTGAAGCAGGTATTATTTTCTACAGTTTATAGATCAGAAATTAAGGTTTGAAGAGGATAAGGTGTTTGCCCAACGTCATACAGTTGAGAAGCCAATACATGACAAAGCTGGGATTCAAACTCATGCCCTTCCCACTCTACTCCCCTGTTCCCCATAACAGAAATGCCTGATGCCTTCTTGTTTTCATTCTTCCTGCACATTATACAAATGACTTTCTTAACAATACACCTGAACCTTCTGTTTGGCTCATGCATACAAAGCCTGACTAGACCCATACAATTGCTCAGAAGTAAAATAATTTGCAGCGATTATTTGTAATGGCTACAAATAATGACTTTTTTTTTCTTTCTTTCCCCCTATGCCTTCCTCTCTCCCTCTTGTTCTCCCTGTCTCCTCTCTCTCTTTTGTTTTATAGTATCGGCTAGACTCCCCAGTACGATGCCAAGTGGAAGTGATGTTCCACAAATCCTTGCTGTTAGTAATCGTGGAATGTGGATCACCTGTCAGGCATCGAGTCAAATGTAAAGTTTCTGCCTACTAAGCAGCAATTTTTCATTTTAATGAGTTCCATTCTAAGCATAGGACACTAATATGCTACAGAAAGACTTCTGCGGTGGAGCGAACAAAGATTAGTCCTTGATCTCTCTCACTAGATTCTAAATGAACAAGACTAAGAGAGTTAAGGTTTAATATAAAAGTCCTGCAGTGGAATTAAAGAGGCAAAACAAAACAAAACAAAACAAACCAACAACAACCCAACTCACGATAGCAAGAAGGAAGCGTGCGACTATGAAGCTGTAATAATCAAACGTGAATGCCGCTGCTATGCCAAACAAAAATACACCGGTGCTTGTGGCCCACAAGACAAGTCGTCTTCCTGCCCTGAAAAATAAGAATTACACAGAGGAAGGAGCAAGGTGTGGCTGCAACAGTTTAAAACATCCACTCTAATTCATGAAAGGTAAGTGCTACCTATATTTTAATAGCTTATGTATCAATATTTGATTGTTGTTACTCATTCATTTATTTTGACCAAATCATGAGTTAACACATGATTTCTTCAAGAGGCCTGTTTTTCAGTGGACTGGCCTCCACCTGAGCTGCTAATATACACACTCGATCACTCTGGGTGGTCCCCAAAGGACCACCTAACCTGAGATTGGGAGCAAGGAGAGGGAAGATTTGTCCTTTCCTTGTCAGGACCTGCTCTGTGACCTGCTGGATCATCTTCCCTGTTGGGCTAGCTCAGCCCACCAAGGGGAGACAACTCTTACTAAGCCCCTCTAAAAACAGAAGTCTTGCTACATTCTGCTACTAGAATAAGCTGCTTACTTGCCCTATATTTTCATAATTGGGAAGTGCATTTCTTTGCCTAAAAAGCAAACAAATAACAATTATATGCCTGCAGACTTAAAAAAAAATGAGATGTTATTCACATGCCATAAAATTCAACCTTTTAAAGTACACAGTTCAGTGGCTTTTAGTGTATTCACAGAGTTGTGCAACTCTTATTACTATCTAGTTCCAAGGCATTTTCATCACTCCGAAAAGAAACCGCACCCAGGAGTCATCATTCCCCATGCTCTGCTCCCTCTAGCCCCTGACAGCCACTAATCTGCTTTCTGTTTTTATAGAGTTGCCTATTCTGGACTCTCTATATAAATGGAGTTGCACAGTATACGACCTGGCTTATTTCACTAAGCATTATGTTTTCAATCTTCATCCATGTTATAGTCCTTCATTCCTTTTTATGATTAAATAACATTCCATTGCATGGTTAATACCACCTTTTGTTTATCCATTCATCAGTTGATGGACACCTGGATTGTTTCCACTTTTTGGGCTATTATGAAAAATTCTGCCATTAATATTTGTGAACAAGATTTTGTGTAAAGTTATGTTTCAATTCTCTTGGATATATACCTAGGGGTGGAATTGCTGGGTCATAAGCTACTTTATGTTTAATTTTTTGAGGAACTGCCAAACTGTTTTCTAGGATGGCTGCCCCAGTTTTACAATCCCACCAATTTCTCCACATCCTTGACAACACTTGCGGTTGTCTGTCTTTTTGATTACAGCCATTCTAGTGAGCAGGGGTTATCCCACTGTGGCACTGATTTACGTTTCCCTAATGATTAATGATGTTGAGCATTTTTATATGTGTTTTTTGGCCATTTGTATATATTCTTTGGCAAAATATCTATCCAAATCACCTGTCCATTTTTAAATTGGGTTATTTGACTTCTTATTGTTGAGTTATAAGGGTTCTTTATATATTCTAGATACTAGACTATCATTAGATATGTGATTTGCAGATATTTTCTCCCTGTGAGATGTCCCTGACAGATAATTGTAAGGCAAAAAAAATACAGTCCTGAGATTCCAACCAACAGGCTTGCCCAGTGCAGCAGAGGGTATGCAAGCAAACTGGAAACTGTCACTTTCATGGCCTCAGGCTTCTCTGCTCCCACATGCATTAGTAGGGATTGTTGGCCCTGCACATAAATGTTCCCAATCTCATTTGAGCCCTGAATGCCATTTAAAACTATTTTCCATTCATCCCTGATCAACCCCCTGTACCACCCACAAGTCTTCACTCTCAGCAGATGAGCAGCCCTCTCCTGCAGAGAACAGAGACCATCAAAGAGAAAGCCCCACAAGTTCCTGGTCTGCCCACCTGCCAACATGACCTGCATCTGCCTTCAGGCTTCTCTTCTTTCCTCCTCTCCAGAGACACACCCCCTTTTCTCTCCAAATACCATTTTGCAGTCTTTGTATAGGATCATGTCCCTTCCCACCTCCTCTGAGGCCTTATTCTACCAATTACTTCTTTTTCCTCTGTCTTTTGCTCTCCTCTGACTTCTCCCTTTCAGTATAAGTCTCTTCCAGTCAAAGACAAGAACCTTCTCTGGACCCCATCACTCTGGTACCCACCTTGCATCTTGCAGTTCCTCCACTGACAGACTTACCAAAAGGGAATATCTACCTCTTCATCTCCTATTTTGTTCCTCTCCCCACTGACACCCTAACTTCCACACTTCCCAGGAAGACAGTTATGAAGCAGAAGATTCTTAAACACTGAAACATAACTTCAATCACCAAATAATAACTAGACTCCACTTCTGCTCCAATTTCATTATTCAAATGCCACCTCCTGGAGGGGATGTGTGTGTTGGGGGGAAAGACCTGGGTACTCCTCCCTTTAGGCTTCCACAGTCTTTGCCTCCATTGCTTTTACTTCCAGTATGGCCCTGGACAAAACAAAGCCCTATAATCTTTATTTGGACGTGTTTGTTGGCCCCATTTGACTAGCACACCCTGAGGGCAGGGATTTCTGACCTAAGCAGTTGTTTTTAGGTTCCCAGTGCCCAGCACATACCTGTAAAACTCACAACTATGGGGACCAAATAAATAAGTTCATCTCTGTACTTTAGGACAGATACGAAAAGTGTGGTCCCTGTCCATATAGAGATGAACTTTGCTTCATTTTAAGAGCTACATATTCATTTTAATGTGTATTTCTTAAAAATATGGCTGGTATATCACACAATTTCATAGATATTATTGCTTAGGACCAGACTATCCTCCTAAAAAGCAAGTCTATTTAAAGAAAAAAAAATTCACTACTGAGTGGTTATATGTCCAAGGTACGTTTTCTGTATTAATTTTGCAATAACCCTCTGAGGTGAGCGCTATTATTTTCATTGCCAGCTTACACATGAGATTCTGAAACACATATTAGGCAGTTCATCCAGGTCCCACAGCTAATAAATGGCAGAACACAGGCAGACTGTCTTCAGAACCCATCCCCTAAACACTATGTTATTTTGTGTCTCTAAATAATAGATCGGCAAAGAATTTAGATAGAAGGTATGAAAATGACTACAGTTTTGAACATAATTCCCTGTCCCCTAAGAAAATCAGATAGGAAAATGAACCCTACACTGATGCAACAATACTAAACATTTCATTTTACCTGTCAGAAAGGTAGCCGAAGATCACCGCTCCCAGCAGGACTCCAAGCATAAATGTAGGCTGGATCAGCCTTCCAAACCATTCTCGGTTACACACCAGATCCCACTCAGTCACCACGGTGCTGCGCCACTTGCTCTTGTCATAGATGTAGCCATCCAAGCAAGGGAAACTACTCTTATGGCCGTTATAATCATAGTTCAAACTTGACTTGTTATCCCTCCGGAACCTGTGACAGCTTGTGAGCTCCCAAATCTCACCGTCCTGTAGCTGCACTATGATGTGATCTTCACGGCCTATGGAAAACTGGGTCCAGATGTCCTCCAACCTCCAACTAGAGATACCTTGGAAAAGAACCCGACTCACATTGCCTGGGGGCCTGCAAGTATGCTGTGGGGACACTGACAAGAACACAGAAGCCAAGTAATGGATACCACAAGAGATGTTCTGGAAGGCACATATAAAATAGAGGAATATCTGGTATCTGCAAAGAGAAAAAAAAAAAATCAAGTCATTATATCTGGCCTATGGGCTAAAAAAAGACATATGCAAATATGAAAGGTCTCCATTATGCCTTAGCTTGGATAAAGGGATAAACACAGAAATAATTATAGATATGTGTGTATACATAGGTGTATATATCTGTCAACAGGGCCTAAAAGCGATGACATCCCAATAGCAACAAGCACATCAGTGCCCAGATCTTGGGCTCTAAATATCATTCTCCAAAAAAAGGAACCAGGAAAAATGTCTGATTCTAAGACCAGGACAGGGAGAATACAAAATAAGCCTGGAGCATCTTACAGTATCAGATAGTAAGGCAGTATTCAAAATACAAAAAACATGGTGGCATGTCAAGGGGACAGAGGAACCAGTATGAAAGAGCTCCCAAAGGGCAAAGCTGAAACAATCTGAGCAACAAAATAAATAGCACAGTATAACCCAAAGTATAAAATAAAATAAAACATTTTTTAAGAATTCCATGAAGTAGTTTTTATTTCCATTTTACAGAGAGGGAAACTGAGGCTCAGGGAAGGCCAGTGACTTGCTCAGAGCACAGAATTAAGAGCTGGGAGATAAATTCAGTCTATCTGAAGCCAAAGCAAGCTCTTTCCAAATGTCAAGCTAAAACCTGAGGTAGCACAGTAATGTGAAAGTGCCATTCACCCACTAGCTACATTAATAAAATTAGTTTCACAACATTTAAAATTATTTGAACTCCACCAGTACACATGCTGATAGCTTTTGAATAAAATGTATTCACAACTATGTCATTTAGAAGGCAAATCAGATCTAGTGAGCACTTGTGTCATTTTTTTTTTTTAACCTGTTGAAAAATAGCCTGCACTGACAATCCTTTTAACACTTTGGGATATATGATATGATATGATGTCCCATACTATGATGTTTAATTTTACATGTCAACTTGACTGGGCTAAGGGATCCCCAGACAGCTGATAAAACATTATTTCTGGTGTGTCCGTGAGGGTGACTCTGGAGGAGATTAGCATGTGACTGAGTAAAGAAGATCGCCCTCACCAGTGGGGGTGGGCATCATCCAATCTGTTGAGTGCCTGAATAGAACAAAAGGTGGAGGAAGGGCGAATTTGATCTCTCTGCTTGGGCTGAGACATCCATCTTCTCCTGCTCTCCAAAGACACTGGCACTCCTGGTTCTTGGGCTTTTGGACTGAGACCAGGACTTACACCATCAGCCTCTTGTTCTCAGGCCTTTGGACTTGGACTGAATTATAGCACTGGGTCTCAAGCTTGCAGACATCACATTGTGGGACTTCTCACCTCCAGGACCACATGAAACAATTCCTATAATAAATCTCCTCTTACCTTTATCTATATCTATCTATCTCTTACTGATTCTGTTTCTCTGGAGAACCCTGACAAATACACCATACTTATATAAGAAAATGACTGAACAAATAAAGAAAAAAGAAAGAAGAAACAAATTTTTCTTACAGTAGAATTCCAACTAATACCTGTAGATATTCCCTCTCTACAGAAGATGGACCTTAATTCCCACCCTTTCCCCCTTGGCTAGACTTAGTGACTCATTTCCAAAGAACATAGTAGGATAAACGGAAACTTCACAGTGGGGAAATCTGGCAAACACTATCTTAACCGAATGTTGAAGGTTAACATCCTCAGTGATGTTGTATGGATATCACATTCCCCCTCATATGATGTGATGAACAGGCACTTCACCTCTGTGGCCGTCTTTCCAAAAACCATAACCCCAGTTCAATCATAAGAAAAACAAGAGATAATCCCAGATTGGGGGACATTCTACAGGTTGCCTGGTGAATACGCCTAAAGAGTGTCAAGGTCACGAAAAACAAGGAAAGACTGAGAAATTGCCACAGACCAGAGAAGAGTGGGATAACATGACAACTAAATGCAATGTGGTACCCGGGATTGGATCCTGGAACAGGAAGAGGGCATTCCTGGAAAAACTGATGAAATCTATATAAAGTCTAGAGTTTAGCTAATAGTAATGTACTAATGTCTGTTTCTCAGTTTTGACAAATATCCCATGGTGATATAGTGTTAACAATGGGGGAAACTTGGTGAGGGTCGCACAGGGACACTCCTTACTCTCTTTGCACCTATTTTGTAACTCTAAAATTATCCAAAAATTAAAATTCAAAATTTTAAAAGTAAATGTAGGGTCTCCAAATTTACAGACTGAAACCAACAGTGACCTGAAATTTACTGGTCAATCTTTGCTTAGCAAATTACTCATGTAAATAAAGTGGAAAGTTAATCTTACTTAAGAAAAGAGTTCAGATTTACTAAGTCTTTTTTTAAAATCAAGCACTTAAGCGTCTCTACTATACTAAAAGATATTAGACTAATGGATATTACCATCTGCCCTTGAGAGTGATTTTTATTCTTTACTTCCCTGGAGCAACAAGTGCTCAACATCATAAAGATATCAACTCTCCCAAAGTTAATGTACAAGTTTAGTCTGTAACTACAAAACACTGGAAATTTAAATGTCTTCCAGCAGGAGATTAGTTATATAAATTATGGTAAAAGTTATAAATGCTGCCTGGGAGATGCCAGAGGAAAAGGGCAGCATGGAGTCTTTCACTAAAGGCAAGCTCCTGGTGTCTAGAACAGAGGGAGAATCACCCTGTCCAGATCATTACAGAGTGGAGTCTGTGGTGGGCCAGTGTCTAACTGCCAGACACCGAGGCAATAAAGACTTGGGCACCAGATCCTCTTGCAACCAAATCCTGTTTGGGACCTAAGAGGCATCCTATAATAACAATCCTATATGAATATGACTGAGAATGTAACATACATCATTGTTATAAGTCTTTGACTCCTCCCCACCCCACAAATTCCAACACTGCAAACTACAACATAGCCCCCGCAAACAGCAGACAGATTTTGTTCGTCTGAAGTTTACCTGCCTGCCCCTGAAGGCGTTTGGGTTTGGTACCTAAGTAGTCTCATCACCTGGAGCAGCTCCACTGCTGAAAAGCTCACATTTTGCTCTCTGACCACGGCTTCCCATCCTCCCAGCTCCCCCTGTCCCTCCCACTCACCCCGCCTCCTGCACCGTCCAGGGCTCCAGTCTTTGAATCCCACCAGCTTCTCTGGTTTGTCACCACCTACCTGGCCTCAGGTCCTTCCCCAGCCAACCTGAACCCCACAGTTGTCACTAGAGTTCTCTACAGAGTCACACAAGTGTTCTATTCTCATTCTCCATTCACACACAGTCCCCCCAACAGAGCACCTACCCTGGCAGGCCCCTGAAGCTAGGATTTGTCTTCTCTGCCCCACCCTCAGGAGGTCTGAGGTGGGATCCAGGACTCTATACAAGCTTAAAAAGCTTCCCAGGAGAGGGATTTCCCTTGTGGCGCAGTGGTTAAGAATCTGCCTGCCAATGCAGGGCACATGGGTTCGAGCCCTGGTCCGGGAAGATCCCACATGCCGCGGAGCAGCTAAGCCCGTGCGCCACAACTACTGGGCCTGCACTCTAGAGCCTGTAAGCCACAACTACTGAGCCCACATGTCACAACTACTGAAGCCCACGTGCCCTAGAGCCTGTGCTCCGCAACAAGAGAAGCCCGCACAATGAGAAGCCCACGCACCACAAGGAAGAGTAGCCCCCGCTCACCACAGCTAGAGAAAGCCCACGCACAGCAATGATGACCAAACACAGCCATAAATAAGTAAATAAATAAATAAGTAAGCAAGCAAGCTTCCCGCTCCGAAAAATCAAATTCCCTGGTTTAACCATATGCTGACACAACGTTTGACATTCAAAATACTTAACAATTGTTGTGGAGCCACTGGAAGTCTCATAAACAACTTGCGAGGGTGTAATTTATTACAACCACTTAGCAAAACTGTTTGGCAGCTGACCACATGCACACTCAGGTAACAGGGCAATTCCTTTCCTAGGAAAATACACAATGAAATGTGTACATGAGCTCCCAAAAGTCATATACAAGAAAGACTATTCATAATAAACCCAACCTGGAGACAATCCAAATATCTGTTGACAGTAAATGAATAAACTGTGGAATATTCATGCCATGACATACTACACAGCAATGAAAATCAACAAACTACTGTGACATATGATATGGGTGAATCTCACAAACACAGTGTTGAGCAAAAGAAGCCAGACAGAGAGTTCGTGATTTTTTACTCCAATTATACAAAGTTTAGAATCAGGCAAAACTAACCTATGGTGTTAGATGTGAGGATAGTAGTGAGTTTGGGGGAGAGAAAGGGGGCATGAGAAGGGGTGATCTGGGGTGGTAACACGTATGTATTCATTTTATGATGATTCATCAAGTTGTAGATTAGGGTACACACTTTTCTGTACATACATAATACATCAATTTAGAAGTCTTATATTTGCAAGACCCAGGGAGAGGAAAAAGTATTCAGCAATGCCCCTGCTGAGGTGTGATTGGCATGGCTGCCAAGGCACACCCAATCTGTCCACATGGTGCCTATCGTCTAGACTGCAGCCCTGGTTGGCCACCCAATCCATACTGACAAGAAGGTGTCTTCTAGAAGGGTGGGAGGGAGATGCAAGAGGGAGGGGATATGGGGATATATGTATACATATAGCTGATTCACTTTGTTATACAGCGGAAACTAACACAACATTGTAAAGCAATTATACTCCAATAACGATGTTTAAAAAAAAAAAGACTGGCACTTCTAAATTTTAAAAATTTATGTATATCTATTATGATAACAAAAGGGGTATAATTTGTGCCATGGAGAACTTTAGTGGTGCAAGATTCTAACAGCAGCATATACCCACCAGCTCCATGTTAGCTGTTTTTTCTTTTCAATGTGACTTGCAGGAATAAACTATGGTCCAACATTAAAAAAAAAAAGAAATATATAGCAATGTACAGACATATACATTATGAGCATTTCTGTTTTATAGCTATTCAAAAACAATGATTACAATGATAAAAGTGTCAAATTGGGTCCATCAAGCCTCTATCATTAATGTACCAATGTAATATCACTTATTGGTTTCTTTTGAAATAAAACTAGTAAAGAAAATTAAAAAAAAAAAACAAAAACAAGAAGGTGTCTTACCTGAACAATACATATTTACACAAATGCCTATTGGATGTCTCGACCCAGAATTCCCACAATGAATTTGCGTTAAGAGTCTCCAACAGATCTCAAGACCTAAGTCCCAAGCCTGCCCCACCTGGAATGTAACTGCTTCTGAGTTTAGGGCACCACCATCCACACAAACCAGAAATATGGGGTAGGGGCAGGGCATGGGGGGCCCTCATGGTCCTTCCCACTTCTCCTTCATGCCTTAGGGCCTGGAGGTCCCATCAATTCCACCGGTTAAAACTATCCCATCCTACCTGCTCACACTGCCCCTGATCCGGTCCAGACCCTCATTATCTCCCACCAGGGCTCTTACCTGGGTCTTCTCTGGTCTCTTTGCCCCAACTCCTGCCCCTCCAATGCACCTTCCATTCTTCATAGTGATCCTAATACCCAAACTGCTTAGCATGACATCAAAAATATTCTTGTGGATGACTGTAAGTGTACCCCTCACTGGCCTTCTCTCACCCTCATACTTTATACTCCATAAATAATAAACCACTTAGCAGTCCCCAAACAAACCATGCTAATTCATATAATTATATTTTCTATGTGCTGGGAAGGTCTTGAGCACTCTTTCAATTTGAATTTCCCTTTCCCTGTTACAAGGATAACTTCCCGAAAAAAACAAAACCCTACTTCCTTAGGTGTCTAGCATTCTAACATATCACTTTGTCCCTTATAAAGATTGTTGTCCATCAGGTGTCCCCCCCAGCCTAAATCCCCTTCAGAAAAACAGACCTAGAGATTCCACGCTTCCACTACAGGCAGCTCAGGTTCCATCCCTGGTCAGGGAATTAAGATCCTACAATGCCGCGTGGTGTGGGCAAAATAAATTTTTTTTAATTAAAAAAAAAAAAAGAACAACAGAGACACAACATATCACTGTGCCCACAGCTGGAGAGAAACACTAATGGAAAAAGAGTCATACAGACACAATAGACAGGAAACCCAGAGGCAAGGAAAAGCAAAGATTATCAGAACCCCCAGGAAACAGACTCATGCTATCTGGGTGACAGGTGAAGAAGATTACTTTTGGTCCTAGATTTATATCATTCTGTATAATGAAGCATAACTAGTGTCATCCTATTGTGGTTAAGAGCATGCATCCAGAGCCAGACTGCCATGGTTTGAATCTTGTCTCTCGTTACTTACCATCTGGGTCTTTGGGCAAGATCCTTACCCTTTCTGAGTCTCAGTTTCCTCATGTGAAAAATGGGTTGTTGTGGGAATGTAAAGAGTTAATATACGGAAAGCACTATGGCATACTGTAGGTGCATAAAAGTGCTAGTTATTATGATGTTCATAAGGTGAAGTTAAAAAAGAACCTAAGGGACTTCCCTGGTGGTGCAGTGGTTAAGAATCCACCTGCCAATTCAGGAGACAAGGGTTCGATCCCTGGTCCGGGAAGATCCCACATGCCACAGAGCAACTAAGCCCATGCGCCACAACTACTGAGTCTGTGCTCTAGAGCCTGTGAGCCACAACTACTGAGCCCGTGAGCCCCAACTATTGAGCCCACGTACCACAACTACTGAACCCACGCCGCAACTACTGAAGCCCGCGCACCTAGAGCCCATGCTCTGAAACAAGAGAAGCCACTGCAATGAAAAGCCCACGCACCCCAACGAAGAGTAGCCTCCACTCACCACAACTAGAGAAAGCCCATGTGCAGCAACGAAGACCCAAAGCAGCCAAAGTAAAAAAAAAAAACCTAAAAGGTTCATATATTGGGGGGAAAAAACCCCAGTACCTACATCCATAGATTAAGTCAGCCACAAGGCTCAACATTCCAACTCTGAAATTTTAAACCATCTCTCCCTTTATCCCAAGATAACTCAAAGATCCAGGTTCTTAGATTCCCCCAACACAGATGCCTGAATCTTGGTTTCCTCAACTCCCTCTAACATGGGACTTAAGCCATGAAGTTTTTGTAACTTCAATATGGCTTCAGGACAAGTCCTGGAAACCTAATTCTTCTTAGGTGTCCCGCTTTCCTCTCTTAAAGGTGATTAGGATAGTGCTTCCTCACCTTAGAAATGACTAATGAGAAATGAGAGATAATTAGGGTTTTCTACTTAACACTTTCACTAGGTTTCCTTAAGACTAAATAATAATAATACACAATAAACTCTCTATTTATAAACAATAAAGAGACCAATTAGAGCAAATGTCAGAGAAAATATGGGTACTGTGATATGCTCACACTATTTTCACCTTTTGCTGTAAGCGTTGACTTGTTACCCTTTTCCTTCCTACAAGCAGCTTTCACAATCTACCCTTCCCACCAGGATGGGGACTCAGGTAATAACAATAGCCATGATTTATTGAGAACTTACTGAATGATAAGACTTTTGCATACATTATTGTGGCTGGCTAAGAGCTGTCAATCAAAATCCATTCTCCCCTTCTCCCACCATGGTGAGCCACATTTGACCATGTGGGTGAGGACATAGAGCAGCTGCCCCCGGTGCTGTGGATGGCGGAGCTGCCTCACCCACTTGGGTCCCTGGACAACCCCATGGAGCACAACCTGCCCTGCACAGTTACCAGAGAGGAACAACCTCCAACTGAGGCATCTTTTTATTATAGCACCTAAGTATCTTAGTTAATCCCTAAAATACATGGGGAAAGAATGGTATTAGTAACTACTACCTCATAGGGTTACTGTGAGGATGAAATGAGAGGCTGAAGGTGGAGTCCTTAAAGTAAACGTTTGTAGTACTATTATTACCCCCATTTTACAGATGAGGAAGTGGTAAGTCAAATGTCGGAGACCATACAGTTAATAATTGGTAAGTCAGGATCGGAACTCAGACATCCATCCCCAGAGCTGATTTTGTAATCCCCATGCTATTCTGCTTCAAGGGGGATAAGATGAGATAATATTGGGCGAGGGGTCATACAGCGTGCAGATCAGAGGTTTGGAGCTCAGTCTGAATCCTGGCCTGCCACTCACTGCTAATGTGATCCTGGGAATACATGAAGGACCTGGCTGAGTGCCATGGTTGTGCTCAGGAGAGCACCATGGTTGACAGCATGGACCGTGAAGGCCAATGGACGTCCAATTCTGCTCTGCTACTAATAGATTTGTGATTTAGGTGCAGGCCTGGTTTTCTCATGTGTAAAATGAGTGATGCCACCGATATCATGGGACTGTAGTGAAGGTTAAAGGTAACATGTACAAAGAACTTATGACAGAGCCAGGCACAACTCAGCATTCAATAATGCAGGTATCAGGAGGAAGCAGGGGAGAGCTGGGACCTCCTGCCCCTCCTCTGCCTGCTCCACCACTTCTTTTTTGTGGACCCTGAGAATCATAACGAACATTTGTGCAACTTTCCACCCTGGAGAAGAGCACATCATCATCTCTTCACCACAAGCCTGGGAGGGAGCTAAAGGCAGGAACGATTATAATTCTCACTTGGCAGATAGGAAACCGAGGCACAGTATTCCCATGGTCACGTTCGCGGTGAGTGGCAGGCCAGGATTCAGACTGAGCTCCCAACCTCTGATCCGCACGCTGTATGGCCCCTCACCCAGCTACCTCTCCTCCCAAAACGTTCCAGGTCAGACAGAGAAGTGTTTTCTCCATGAATGAATGAATGAATACACTTTAAATTTTTTAAATTAATTTGACAAATGAAAAGAGGGTGACAATCGTACAAAGGTTAAACCTAGGTCCCACCTTGCCGTAGCTCTGGGTCCTTGGCCCACAGACTGAGGGACCTGTGCGTCCCTCAGTTTCCCAATCATTAAGATAAGGATTCACCCCCTTTGCAAGATTCCGTGGGCATCAAATAAAGCACTGTGTAGCTGGCACATATTAGGTTTCTATAAACGGAAACAACAACAACAACAACAACCGCTAACGGTTGTTTCTGGAGCAATTCAATACCTGCCAGGCACTGAGGGAGACTGCCGCGGGGCGGGGCGGGGCGGGGCGGGGCAGCAGTCGTCTGGGGAAGTGAAAGAGGAGCCAATTTGGCCGATTAGAGAAATGAGCCGCCAAGAACAGGCATTCCTCTACCCCTGTGAGCTGGCTTTCCAGCTGGGGCTCCGGACGCCGGCACCCGCAGACGGCGCGCCCCAGGTTCCACCTGCCAAGCGGTAGGCGCGCCGGACGAGCCCTGCGCCCACCACTCCCGAAGCGAGCCCCAGCGCCCCCTGCTTGCTCTGGGGAGGTGCCGCCGCCAGAGTTCGAGAGGATGAGCCCAGCCAGGGCCAGGAGTCGGGACGCAGGCCTCCCGACTTCTCTGGGAAAGGAGGGATGGAAATGTTTTCGGATCGCGAGCTCAGCACGAGAACCCCGTCGCAACGGGAATAGACCCCACCGGCGCCTCCCCCTACTCGGCTCCCGCTCCCCCACCACTCCCCGGCATCGTCCTCCCTCCTCACCCCCACTCCAACTCCCTACCTGCCAAAGTGCCCCACGCTGTCAAAAACCAGCTCCAAGTTGCCGGACCCCACGCTGCCGCACCCCATGCTGCCGCCGTGCCCCGCGCTCCTAAGCCGGACGCGCGATGCTCGCCTAGAGCCGGGGGCTGCGGGCACAGCGCCCAGCCCAGCCCAGCCCAGCCCAACCCAACCGGGCCCCCGCCCGCCGCGCCTCGGCCCGCCCCGGCTTCTGCGTCCACCGCGCGTCAAAGTGCTCGAGCCGCGCGCGGGGCCCGGCTTTGTTCCTCTCTCTTCCCATCGAGCAAGTCCCCGCCGCCGCGGCCTCTTTCCCAGTGCGCTGTGCTCCCGGAGCCCCCAGTAGCACGGTGCGCCCAGCCCCGCCACTTCCCGCGGCCTCCACGCCGCCCCATCAGACCCTGGACACTCACCACGTCCGTTTGGGTCGCCGCTCGAGGGAAGCGCCGGTGCCTGGGTAAAGGTTGTCGCCCGACAGCCCAAGGCGGGAATGCGGAGGCCGGGGTTCGGTCTGGAGGCGCGCGCCTTACAACCATGGCTCTCAAACTTGTGCTTGAGTCTGCCCCAGCACTTGGTTTTATATGCACATTTCTGGACTCCACTCTTGGGCACAAATATCACTTTCTCAGAGAAGTCCACCCTTTTGAGGGCCAGGACAGGGATGTACAAGAGCAGGGCATAGAGAATGGATTCTGATGACCCTGAGAAGTGGCAGGATCTTGCAGAGCTGTGTGAAATATCTTATGTTAACCAAAGGGCAAAGGGAACTCCCTGGGTAGAAACTTAAGCAGAATAGTGAAAATAGCAAACTTGTACTCGAAGAGGATTTGAAAAAGAGGAAAGCACATCTCCCAAAGTACTTCCCTTACCTACTTGTCACAAAGCCTGAAATAACACCATTAATGATTTATTTATTTTTGCTATGAATAATTCTATTTTCTTTTGAAATGCAAATGCTCCTGGAATGATTAATCCATTAAGTAATAAACAATTTGGAATGGATTTTTTTAAATTAGGTAGATTCTTACTAACTAGAAAGTCTTAAGGTTGGAAATGCTGGGGAGGTACACGTGGTGGGGGGAGGGGGGGAGATATGGGGAAAGTTGAACTTTTATCTGCTGTTCTAATTACACCAAATAGAAATGGCACAACATAGATAAAATGGACAAATTCCCTGAAAGACACAAACTACCAACGCCCACTCAAGAAAAAAACAGATAACCAGAATAGCCCTATATCTATTAAAGAAATTGAATGTGTAGTTAAAAACCTTCCCACAAAGAAAACCCCAGGCCCAAACATTTAAGGAAGAAATAATACTGATTCTGCACATACACTTCAAGAAAACTGAAGAGTAGGGAATACCTCCCAGCTCATTCTATGGGCCAGTATTATCCTGATACCAGAACCAGGCAAAGACATAAGAAAACCACAGACCAGTATACCCCATGAAGATAGACATAAAAAATTCTTAACAAAAGTTTAGCAAATTGAATGCATCTTTATATAAAAAGGACAATACATCATGACCAAGTAAGGTTTATCCCAAGAAAGCAAGAGTGGTTTAACATCTGAAAATCAATCAATAAAATTCACCATACTAACAAACTAAAAAAGAAAAACCATATGATTATCTCAATAGATGCAAAAAAAAAGCATTTGACAAAAAACCTAACATCCTTTCATAATAAAGACACTCAACAAACTACGAATAGAAGGTATTATGATCTGTTTCTGCCCGTAGAACACTTCTGACATGAAATGTGTGGGGTTTTTGCTCATACCAACAACCAATTCTCCAACTCTCCAAATACCAGCTGGGTTACCTAAATGTAATTCAAATCTGACACTAACTATTGGAGTTAGCATCAGATCCCACAAGTTGAGGGCTCAGTCCCACAATACTGTCCCCTATTTCAGATGCCAATCACAAGTCCAAGGCTTCCCGTAATTCTGATAAACTGACAAAAATCAGGGTTCCCACTACCCCCTCCTCAGGTTCAATAATTTGCTAGAACAGCTCATAGAATTCAGGAAAACACTTTATTTACATTTACCTGTTTATTATAAAAGGTATTATAAAGGCTACAGATGAACAGCCAGATGAAGAGATACATAGGGCGAAGTACGGAGGAAAGAGCACGGAAGGCAAGCCACCTTTCCAGCACCCCATATGTTCACCAACCCAGAAGCTCTCTCAATCTCAGTGGAGGTTACATTACACAGGCATGGTTGATTAAATTATTGGCCATTGGTGATTAACTCACTCTCCAGCCCCTCTCCCTTCCTGGGAGGTCAGAAAGTAGGGCTGAAAGTTCCAACTCTCTAATGCCTGCCTTGGTCTTTCTAGAAACCAGCCCCCATTTTTAAGTTATCTAGGGGCCTCCAACCACCTGTCATCTTATTACCATACCAGAAAGACACCTTTATCACTTTAGAGATTCTAGAGATTCTAAGGGTCTTAGAAGCTCTTGTGTCAGGAACTGGGAATTAAGACCAAATATGATAACAAAAGATCCTCCTATCACCCCTATCACTCACGAACTTACAAGGGCTTTAGGAGCTCTGTGTCAGGAACTGAGAATTAAGACCGAATATGTATTTCTTATTATATCACAATATCACAGAAGGGAATTTCCTCAATCTGATAAAAGTCATCAACAAAAAACTCATAGCTAATAGCATACTTAATGTCTGAAAGACTGAACGCTTTCTCCTTAAGATCAGGAATAAAATAAGGATGTCCACTCTCACTGCCACTATATTGTACTGGGGGTTCAGGCAAGAAAAGAGAAAAAGAAAAAGTTCTCCAGATTGGAAAGGAAGAAGTAAAACTGTCTGTATTCACAGATGATATGATAATCTATGTAGAATATCTGATGGAGTTTACAAAAAAAAAAAACAACCTATTAGAATAAGTGACTTTGGCAAAGTTGCATGATAACAAGATTAATATACAACAAATTAATTGTATGTCTATATGCTAGCAATGAACAACTGGAAATTGAAATTAAAAAAAAACATTTTAATAGCACTGAAAATATAAATATTTAGGGATAAATCTAACAAAAAAATGTGCAAGATATATCACTAAAATCTAGGTATGTGCATGTATTCTGCAACTTGATTTTTCCTCTGAATATTTGTTTGTGAAATTCATACATATTAATATGTGTAACTCTAGTTCATTTCTTTTTCATTGTTATTTAGTACTCCATTGTTCCAACAAACCACAATTTACTTAACCATTTTCTAATTGATGGACATGCAGATTGTATTCAGATTTTTACTACAGCAATACTGCTGTAAACAATCCCTATGTACATATATTGGAGTTTTTCTAAGGTATATACCTAGGAATGGAGTTGTTGTGTTGTAAGGCACATACATAAACTATTAAATATTGCTGAATTGTTCTCCACAGTGGTCATACCAATTTGTCTTCCAACCGGGAGGCTACAAAATTTCCCCACACCTTTGTCACAATACTTGTTTCATCAGACCCTTAAACATTAGTCAGTTTCAGAGATGTGAAATGGTATTATGTTGGAGTTTAAATCTGCATTTCCCTAATTAGTACTGAGGTTGTACATCTTTTCATATCTTCATTGATCATTTGGTTTTTCTTTCCTGAGAATTGCCTATTCATATTTTTGCACATTTTTCTATTAGGTTATTTTTATTTATTTTGATTTGTAAGTGCTTTTTGCATATTCCAGATACCTTTGTCAGTTAAGCATTAGGAATAATGCGGGCTCTAGAGCGCAGGCTCAGCAGTTGTGGTGCACGGGCTTAGTTGCTCCGCGGCATGTGGGATCTTCCCAGTCCTGGGCTCGAACCCGTGTCCCCTGCATTGGCAGGTGGATTCTTAACCACTGAGCCACCAGAGAAGCCCCTCTTTTAATCATTAATTAATGAGGGAACTAATAAGATGTTACAATCAGTTCAAAGAAGAATTCAATGAAGCCCAAGTATTGAAGCAATAAGGAATGCTAGAACAGATTTACAAATAGATGCAGAACTGGTCTATCCACAGGGTAATTGCATTCCACCAATGCAATCAGTTGCATTCCACAGGATGCAATTCATTTCTGTGGACAAGAATCATTGGTTATGATCAATTTTCTACAACTTAAAAAGTTATAAAATAGCTCAAAGACAATGAAAGATGAAGATAACCCTAAAGGGTATACTAGACAGACATTCTATTTGGCAGGCGGGGGATGGGGGGGCACTCATTTCAAAATCTTTCACAGTGTTTACTGGCACCACAATATCATATTGTCCTTCTTGAAACATCTTCCTTTGTTTCTGTGCCAGCCCAGTCTCTTGATTTTCCTCTTACTTTGCCACTTTCTGTATCTCAGTCTCTTCGATCCTCCTCTTCTTCCCATTTTCTCTACATGTTGGAGTGCCCCAGGGCTCTGAGCTTTCTCTTCTCTTTTTACACTCTCCCTAGTAGCATCATGTAGTCCAAGAGTTGGTAAACTACAGTCCATGGGCCAAATCTGGCCTGCCACTTGCTTCTACAAATAAAGTTTTATTGGAACATAGTCATGCTCATTCATTCATAGATTACCTACAGCTGCTTTCATACTACAGTGGCAGACTTAAGTAGCTATGAACGACTGTATGACCCACAAAGCCTAAAATATTTACTATCTGGCCCTTCTATTTGCCCTTCTGCTAGCAAACAGAAAAAAGCATACCAACCTGTGATCTAGTCCTATGGCTTTCAAAACTTACATTAATGACTCCCAAATTTATATGTCCAAGCTGACCTCACCCCAGCACTTCAGACTTGTTAATACCACTACCTTCTCCATGTCTCCATCAGCTATCTAAAAGGCACCTCAAACTTACCATGGCCACCCTCAATCCTGCTTCTCTCCAGAACTTCCCACCTCAGTAAATGGTACCACTTTTACCCAGTTGCTTAGGCCAAAACCCTTGGTGTCTTTGTTTACTCCTCTCCAGTTTTCACACTCCACATCCTTTTCCATCAGAAAATTCTAGTTGCTCTGCCTTTATAATAGAGCTTGGTTCTGAACACTTCTCTCCACCCCCACTGCTAACCTCTTTATCCAAACCATCATCCCTTGCTAGATTACGCAACATCCTCCTAACAGGTCCCCTTGCTTCCTCCCTTGCCCCACACAGCAGGCAAGCGTTCCTGAAAAATACAATTCAAGTTGACACTTCCGGATGGGACCAAAGTGAAGTGGCGGGGCAGGGGCTGACCCCTCCCACAGCAGCCATGGTGTATACTGGCTTCACGGTGCCTCTCGTCGTGATGAGTGCATTCTAGGGCTTCCTCGGCTTCCTGGTGCCCTGGGTTCATCCCTAAGGGTCCCAGCTGGGGAGTTAGCACCATTGTCATCGCCATGTTGGTAACCTGTTCAGTTTGCTGCTATCTCTTTTGGCTGATTGCAGTTCTGGCCCAACTTAACCCTCTCTTTGGACCACAGTTGAAAAATGAAACCATCTGGTAGGTACCTCAAGCATCATTGGCCTTGAGGAGGAAGACCTGCTCGCCAGGGCTCAGTCACTGAGGTCACGAAGAGAACTCCTCTAGATGCAAAAGCACCTCCATACCCAGACCACCTTCCCTGACTTGCCCACTTTGGCCATCAGCTGCCTTAAACATTCACACCACATTTGAATATCTTATTCTAGAATGCAGTATTTTTTCCTGTCTCCTTCTTTACATTTTGATGAATGATGTGCCTATTTAATCTAAACTGTGCTGCCTCCACAAAATGTTTATGTACTCTTCCGAGATAGAAAGTGCCATTCTTCTGAGAAATAATGTTACTATCTCCTTGGATCCTGTGGATTTGAAGGTGGCTCCTGCCTGCTCACAACATGAGCATGAGTGAAGTGTTTGAAAACTGTTACACACAGTAAGACTCCAGTGGGGCAGTCAGTAGGAGAACATGTTCAGAGGGAAAATCTGTCTCACCAGAATTATACCAAAGTATATTTTCAGGATGAATTTCTTACTTCTGCCGTCTTTTGGAATAAATAATTTTTCTGCTTTCTATGGGGAAAAAATGTGTATATATATATATATAATTCAGATCATGACACTCCCTTGCTCAGCAGCTTCCTAGCACACTTAGAATAAAATCAAAGTCCTTCCATGACCCTGGCTGCTTCTCTGACTCATCTCCTACCTCTCTTTCTCAACCACTCTTCACTCCAGCCACACTGGCCTCCTAGCTCATTCCTCTAACACAGCAAACACACCCCGGTCCCTGCACTTTACACTTGCTATTCCCTCTACCTCAAAACTTCTTTTTTTTTTTTTTCCACTTTGACTTTCTGTTTATTTTTCAATTTAAGATTATGTCCCAAATTAAACAGCCACAACAATAAAACCAAACAGGGAATTCCCTGGTGATCCAGTGGTTAGGACTCCATGCTGTCACTGCCAAAGGCCTGGGTTTGATTCCTGGTTGGGGAACTAAAATCCCACAAGCCGCAAAGCACGGCCAAAACCAAAAACAAAACAACAACAGCAAAAAAAAAAAAAAAAAAATCACGCCCCGCCTGCCACAGTCTGGAAACTTTCCTGTAACTTTTATTTTCCCTGCTTTACTGAGATATAATTGACATATAACGTTGTGTAATTTTAAGGTGTACAATGTGATGATTTGATATATGTATAAATGGCAAAATTATTACTGTAGTAAGGTTAGGAAACACATCCATCACCTCACATAGTTTTTTGGTGAAAACTTTTAAGATCTACTCTCTTAGCAACTTTCAAGTATACAATACAGTATTGTTAACTGTATTCATCATGCTGTACGTTAGATCCCCATAATTTATTCATCTTATAACTGGTAATTTTACCCTTTGACCAGCTTCACCCATTTTCCCTACCCCTACCCCCACCCCCTTCCCCTGGTAACCACAAATCTAGTCTTTGTTTCTGAGTTCAATTTCCTCTACCTGAGACCTCTTTCCCCAAGAGCCATATGGCCGGTTCCTTACTTCAGTCAGGTCACTGTTCAAATGTTGCCTCTTCTGAGAAGATTTCTCTGCTCCTCCTCAAGTATCAGTCTTCATCACTCTCTAGCCCCTTACCATGCCACCTTGTTTTATTTTTCTTCAACCTAATATATATATATATATATATATATATATGTATATGTATATATATATATATAAAACTACTATATCATATATATATATATAGTATCACTACTATAGAATATAAGCTCCATGAGGGCAGGAACTTTGACATATAGCAGGTGTGTTGAATGACTGAATACAGTAAGTATGTGTTGAATGACTGAATGGACGTAATCCAAACATAGGGAATAATGAAACAAAATTTAAGCAGTTTCCTAAGGGCACCAGTTTCTCCACAAATGAATGGAAGAAAACTAAAAGGGCCTGGCTCAAACACTACCCACCACTCAGACAAGTCTTGGGTTCTCCTAAAGAGGAGCCCACTAACAGCACACTTTCCATCTTAGAAATACAATGAGGTCATTTTAACACAAATACAGTGCAGATGTATTTCTGCCAGTGGGTGGAAGGGACATGGGCAGATAGGTAGGGGATAAAGGAAGGGGCCTAAAAGAAAACAGTGTTCGTGCATCCTTCTAAATCTAAGAGTAGTTGTTAGATTGGGTGACTTAGGGTCCCTGGCACGTGAGAAAATATTCTGATGACCTGTGGTCCCACAGCCTCCAGATCCCAGCCCTCGTCCCAATGTGGACTGTCTTGTTCAATGTGGACCATCAACCATGCAAAGATAGATGGTTTCTGTTCTCATCACCTACCTACAGACTCCCCCATCCCATTGCTCTCCCATAGCTCTAGCCCCTTATCCCAGCTCTTTACTGGACAACTCCACCCATCACACCTCAGATTACCAGAATGACCTCTCTAAAATTCCCATGTAAATAGACCATGCCATCAGTAAAATCCTTCCATGGCCCCCTGGCTTTCAGAATTAAGTTTCATCTCCTCAGCATGGCCTCCAAGGCCTCCCAGGACTGGATCCCTGCTTACCTCTCAAGCATCACTTCCAGTCATGTCCCTCTTCTCCAGAATTGTAAGGTTCCATTGGATCCTGTGATGAGGGATGTTCATTCACACCACCATCCCTTTGCTCATGCTGTTCTTTCAGCCTAGAAATCCCTCCCCACCTCCCCAACTTACTGGCTAAATCAATTAATTCTTCAGGATACAGCTCAGGTGCTGCTTGATGTCTGATCCTTGATGACAATCGAATGAAGTTCCAAGTCCTTTCTCCAGTTTAAAAAAAGGTGTAGTCAGAACCATCACTTAGTACCTGTGTGATCCTGGGCAAGTCATTTAACCTCTCAAAGTTTTCTCTTGCAGGTAATAATAGTGCCAACTTGGTTATGAGTGTTAAACGAGATCAGTGTCTCCTCAATTTTAGTATCCAGCCATTGGTGATCATCTTCATGATAATTTCCATATCTATATATCATAATTTTATAAATATATTTTAAAATGAACTTTAAATTGACTAACATTTTAAAACTAATTTTAATATGCTTGTTTTAAATATATTATATGTATTAAGCAGAAGTTAGTGCTGGAAACAGAAACCTCTCTAGGTATTTCAAGAAGAGAGGGATACAATAAAAGGGATTATATGCTTTCAATATTGTTGGAAGGGCTGGAGGAGGAGTCAGGGGCCACAGCTTGAATATTTGTTTCAAGGTCACACCACCATAGTTGCAGCCCAGAAGTCAGCAAGCTGCTGCAACTGCAGGTGCAGCTGCTGCCACCACTGCAGCACGACTGCCTCATGCCCATTTATAGGAGGAGGATTGAACTGGTAATGCTGCACAATTCCAAAAGATAATGGAGCCTATGTCATTAGCTATCTCACCTGATGTCCACTGAGAGAAGACAAATAAGGGATGAAGGAAGGGATGGTCTAAGGAACAAAAATAATTCTGGTTTTTGATTACCTTCGCTGCTCTTATGATACTCTTTTTTTTTTTAAGATTTTTTTTTTTTGATGTGGACCATTTTTAAAGCCTTTATTGAATTTGTTACAATATTGCTTCTGTTTTATGTTTTGCTTTTTTGGCCACAAGGCACATGGGATCTTAGCTCCCTGACCAGGGATCGAACCCACACCCCCTGCATTGGAAGGTGAGTCTTAACCACTGGACCACCAGGGAAGTCCCAATACTCTTCCTTGAAAGGGGCTTTTATTTCCTGACCCCCATCTTCCCTCTTCCTTCCCCCCCCCACCTCTATCCTGCTGCTTCCAACTCTCTTTCATTTCCTCAAGCAGCTGTAATTGGTCATTTGCTGTAGAAGCCTGGGAGAAGGTTTAAGGGAGTGGATATTTGTAAGATTGGTCCTTCACTTAATAAATATGTGTTTTACTTGTGTCTGCTCTGTATGAGGAGGCAACATGAGTAGAAGACATGATCCCTTACATAAAAACTTTAGATAGAGAGATAGATAGATAGACAGATAGATAGATAGATAGAGATATATGCTGTATGCCAGATACTAAGACCTTAACGTTGGTTATCTCATTTACTTCTCACAGCTCTCTAAATCAATGCTGTTCTCATCTCCGTACTCAGATAAGAAAAATGAAACACCCAGAGAACAAGCAATCTCTTTAAGGTTGCCCAAGCTTGAGAGTTACAGAGCCAGGTTCCAACCCAGCCCTGTACACTCTAAAGCTACCACTCATGACCACAACACTGGCACTGCTTGTTACAAAACGTGTGGGTTTTGCAGAGCTACCGTTGAAATGACTGGAGCGGAAATCTGGTGACTTCAAACCACCAGTCCCCTCAAACCTCCTCCTTGAACCTCCCCGTGTTCAAGTCAAAGTCTTTAAAACTCAAAGGAGGAAGTAATTTCTTCTGGGTGGGGTAACCTCAAAGGCCTCCAGAAGGATTTGATATTTGACTTCAGATTTGAAGGATAAGTATATATTGCCAGGCAGAGGTGGGGTAGGGAGCATGCTCAGGTGGAGAAGATAGCCTGAGTGAAGATCCAGATGTAAAAAGTCAGGACCTGTGTGAGGCCATAGTGTGCAGCACATCAGCACATAGGATGGGAGCAGGCGTGCGTTGCACTCAGCCTCCTGCCTGGCACACAGGATATACTGGGCATGTCTTCCCGAAGGGCCTTAGAACACACCGTAAGAGCTCTGTAGTCGGACGCCTGGTCGTAAATATCTCCGCGTTAAAAGCTGCGAGACCTCGGGCAAGTCACATCCCTCTGGTGTCACTGCCTCATCAAAATGATTGAAAGTGACAGTCCTACTTCACCGGGCCGTGGTAAGGGTCTAATGAGTTAAGTCCTGTAAAGTGCTCTAGTCATCGTTTCAGTTGCAAATAACAGCGAACCTAACTCAAACAAGCTTGAGGAAGGAACGGACTTTTTCACTCATTATGGTAAAAGGCCAGACGTAGAACTAGCTGCCTGCATGGTGGGATCCAGAGGGACAAACAATGTCATCAGGTTTCCCCCTCTCTCTCATTCTCCATCTCTTCTCCTCTCTGCTCTTCTCTGCTTTTCTGTGTAGATTTCAACCCCAGAAGAAGAGACAAACCCACTCTCTCCCGTACCTGCAAGTCAAATTTCCTAAAGCTGGGCTTGGAGATGGGGGAGAGTAGAATGCTCTGATTGGCTGGCCTGAGGCTTGGGGTGGAAGAATGCTCTGATTGGCTGGTCTGTGTCACATGCTCAGCTCTCGTCAATGGCCACCCGACAGGGTCTCACAAACCGGGGGACAAACACCTTTCCTGGAAAGAGATTCCAACTAGACAAACAACATTTAGAAGCTTTTAACAGCGTGCCTGGTCCTTGGTAAGTGTTTACTAATAGCTAATGCTATGAAGATAGGCCAAAAAGGATAAGTTAGGGCCACATGCATGGGGCCTTGAATTTTAGGCCAAAACTAGCGAGCTTTAGTTAAAGGTCTTTGGGGAGCCGCCAAGGCTTTGTCCAATGTGGTGAACAAAGTATGTTTTAGGAAGATTGGTCTGATAATGGGGGTGTGACAGAGGGTAGAGAAGTTGGTGGTAGGAAGGTCAGCCGGGAAGCTGATAAATTGGTCAGCTGGGAGGCTGATATATTCCGAGCTCAGTGTTCAGGATCCCGGTTAAAGATGTGATAGTAAGAACAGAATGAAGAGGATTCCCACTTAAAAGGCAGGGAAGGAAGAATGGCTGGCTTCGGCAACTGGCTGCCTGGGGAGGGGACATAAATGTGACGAGGTGAGAAGTCCCTGAGGTTACAAACCTGGCTGACTGGGAAGATGGTGGCCTGGCCACTCGGGCTCCTCTCTTTCCTCCTTCCTCTTTTCATCTTCACCCTCCCTCCCCACTGTCTTTCAGGAACTATGCAATTTTCTCTTATCCTAGACAGCACAGTCTTTCTCTGGTGCATTTCACTTGCACACCCACCAAGGGATCTACCTGGAGCAGCTTTAAAATGATTGATTTATAAACAAATGCAATGTGTTAAGAAAGACTCAGGTGAATGCAGTGTTCCCCCCTTACCATAAAAGAAAACAAGCAAACAAGAGGGAATTTGTAAAATGGGCAAAAGATTTGGAATAACCTATGTCTCTTTTAAGAACATGAAATGAATTAGTTTTGGCTAGGAGCCCTGAGTATTGTGTCTGTGTTAGAAATGTAAAGAGTGTAGCAGAAGATGGATTTCACCCACTTCAGGAGAGAGGTACAAGAGGTCTGTATGTGTGTGTGTGTGTGTGTGTCTGTCTGTCTGTCTGTCTGTCTGTGTTTACAGGTCTGTAAGTGAGCTAAATGAGAACCACTGACATGTCAGAGGCAGATGTATGTCAGAGTTATACTGACCCAAGTGGTCAAAAATTGAGGAGCAAACGTGAGGAAGGGAAGAGAGAGACTTCCTAGTTCTACTTCCGAAGTGCGTTTCTGGGATGTTAAGGGGAGGCTTGCACAATGCGGTGTCTCAAAGCCATCTGGTAGCAACCTGTCCCTGTTCCAGGAGCCGTCACCCACGACTCCAGCTGGCCCAGGCAGTAGCCTTGATGGATTTCTTCTTTTAATCAATGATGAAAATTTTGTCTTTGTCTTTCACTTGTAACCTGGGTGTGTTACTGACTCTTGTGAAAACTTCAAGAGGGATTCCAATCCCCTACTCCATAATCTGGGAAGTAAAACTAAGTATAAAACAACTGAAGAAGTTATGGCATGGTCGGTTATTTGTCTGTCACTTTCCATCTTCTTTCATAATATAACCCCTTAAATAAAGGACCACATAGGGATGGCAGAGGAGCCAGTTAGAAGGAGCCTATGACCCCAACAATCTGGCACAGACCTGAACAAGGGAATGACAAATGATGTTATCCAAAAGAGGTTGAAAGGCCCCTCTGCCCCAAAGTTTCTCTCTGACAATCTGCTGCAGACAACTCACTGCACCTTGCGTCCCACTTTAAGGTGAAGTCTTTTCTCCTGAGAGCACTGGCCCTCCCTTTCTTTATACCAAACACCTGCTCATCCTTCCTAGTTCAACTTCAGTGATGTGCCTCTCCTGTGAAGCTTTTGCTGATCCCCACTCCCAACTCTCCATCCTCCCATCTATCTCTCTCTCCAGCATGGAGCTGACAATGTGGCTAGGTACTTATCTTCTCCAATGGCTGCCAGACCCCAAGAGGTCAGGAGCCTCATCTTTTCAATTTTGCATCCCAGCACCGTACACTGTAGTAGGGGCTCAAAAGACGAAGAAACAAATATGATGCAGTGGAAAGGTCACTGAACCTGGAGTTAAGTGATCATGTCAAACAGGCTCCTTGGCTGATGATCTTGGACAAGAGACCCAACTCTTTCGAGCCTCAGTTTCCTCATCTGACAAGTAAGAAAAACAACCCCCTCTCCCCTTTTCACACATCCCAGTTTTTCCATGGAACAAACAAAATAAGGTATTTAGCAGAGCAGGTATTTAGGAAGAAAATCTGAGGAGACACTGGTCCAGCCCACTCATTTTACAGATGATAAAACCGAGCCCTAAAACTTTGTTTTTTACCAAAATTTACTATCCTTAGTCCCATTCCTCTAGGAGCTTGCTCTTGGAATCTGACCTGGAGGTAGGAACCTAATAAATTCATTTTTTCAGGAGTTAATAATGGTTGTTCAGAGTGTGAGAGTACCTCTCTTAGAAATATTTGCATTTCTCTTAAGAGGTTTACAGTAGTAGGATTTCTTTCAGGTCTTTGAACAGACTAGTAGAGAGGTATTTTGGATGGGATGGTTTCCAAGTCTTCCCCAATTTGCATGATATAAATAACTGTCTCTTTGTGTACTATGTCTTGCACTGATCATTGGAGAAAAACTACATTAATGTTGATCTCCCACAAGTGTCCCATGCCCCAAAGTCTGAAGGATTCGCCTTTTTAAAATATGAAAACTAGAAATCTCAGACCCCTGAAGTCACAAAAGCAGTAAACATCTTCAAAGAGATGAAAAAATAATCATGACACATTGTAAAGAATCTTTAAATAGAAGTAAGGAAATCTGAGGCCCAGATCTCACCCTAGCAAGTTATGTGAACTTGGTTAACTCAGGCTTTTTGAGCATTCCCCCCCTCCAGTATTTTAATACTATTTAGTGTGTGTGTGTGTGTGTGTGTACATAGGTCAAAATTCAAAAGGTATTGTGGGGGACTTCCCTGGCGGTCCAGTGGTTAAGACTTTGCCTTCCAATGCAGAGGGTGCAGGTTCAATCCCTGGTCGGAGAGCTAAGATCCCACATGCCTCACGGCCAAAAAAACCCAAAACATAAAAAACAGAAGCAGTGCTCGCTTCAGCAGCACATATACTAAAATTGGAACAATACAGAGAAGATTAGCATGGCCCCTGCACAAGGATGACACGCAAATTCATGAAGCGTTCCATATTTTTTTTCCTTCCCCAGGTGATGGTGTAATTCAGTAACGGGTGCAAAGGCAAAACTGCTGCGGTCCTTGTAGACCATTCAGGGCCTAGACTGGCCCTTTGTGCTGCCCTTTGGACCTTGTGAGGATTGGGGTGGGGGTCCTTTCCTTACCCCCTAGAAGTGATGAGTTTCAATTCTGTCTCAGTCGTCAGCCTCAGGTGTGACCTTTCTGTACAATCATTTCCTCTGAGGTTTGAGGATAAAAATAAGTTAAGGAGAAAGGGGGTTTTAATCTTCAGGAAATTAAGAGTTAAATACAGCAGAAGCTGGAAGGAAAATATTAGGGAAGTAGAGATAAAACCGTACATTTTTTGAAAAGCACCAGGTAATTCAGCATATTCCTAATCCTTTATTATTAGTGTATATAAGATTGTTTATGTGCATAATTAATATATAATCAATTTGACATATTTTTCAAGATAGAGGGTTTGAGATGTATAGTAATGGGCAAGAATCATCCCTAAACTACTGGGACCTGAATGGGGTTTGTCACGTGCATGGAATGTTGTTAAATGCTTTTGAGAAGTGTTGCTATTTTATTCACCAGTTCAATCAGTGAGTGACTTGATCAGACAGTTCTAAAACCCATGTGAGCTGGGTGCTGGGGAGATGTGGAGAATTCAGATGTTACTCTTCGGTTCTTTACCTTTGTTTAAGGGACTTAGTTCCTTCCCCATGGGCTGAAAATCTTCAAGGGGGCATCTTGGCAGACTTCTCTGTTTCCTCCTTTTTGCAGTCTCTGTTTTTTCAGCAAACAAACTACTTTAAGCCATTTCAAGATAATGAGCATTAAGTATGTCAGTTTTTCTGCTTTGTCTCATTTGGATCTCTCTGTTGTGTTTGTTAAAATGTAATGTTTTACCAGGGTAGTTTATTTCTTCTTTTTACACTTTCTGGCGGAAAGTGCCTTGAAACAAATAAAATGTGAGAATATTCTGGTAAAAAAAAAAAAGAAGAAGAAGAAGCAATATTGTAACAAATTCAACAGAGACTTTAAAAATGGTCCACATCAAAAAAAAATTAAAAAGAAAAGGTATTGTGATATTATAGGAAATATATATTTGGTCTTTATGTCCCCCTCCATGCCCTTCTTGATACAGAACTCCTAAAACCCTTGGAATTTTCTGAGTGACAGAGTGTCTTTTGTTATTCATAACAAGCCTCTTTCAACCATGTCTGAGTCTGTGCTAATGAGGTGATTCTCGGTGGACCTCTAGATAGCTTCAGGATCAGGAGTGGTCTCCAAAAAGACCAAGCCTTGATTAGAGGGTTGGAACTTTCAGTCCCACCCCTCAACCACTGGGGAGGGGTGAGGAGAGGGGATAGAGATGGAGTTCAATCACCAATGGCCAGTGATTTGATCAATTGTACCCTTGCAATGAAGTCTCCATAAACATCCCTAAACAGGGTTTGGAGAGCTTCCAGGTTGGTGAACACATCCACGTGCTGGAAGGATGAAGCGCCCCAACTCCACAGGGACAGATGCTTTTGCACTCAGGACCTGTCTGGACCTCGCCTCTGTGCCTCTTCATTTGGCTGTTCATTTGCCTCTTTTATACTAAACCAGTAAATGTTTTCCTGAGTTCTGTGAGCCATTTTAGCAAATTATCGTACCTGAGGAAGGGGTCATGGGAACCCCCAATTTATAGCTGGTTGGTCAGAATTACTGGTGGCCCAGGAGCTGTGATTGGCATCTGAAGTGGGGACAGCCTTGTGGGACTGAGCCCTTTAACTTGTGGGATCCGGCACTAACTTCAGGTAGATAGTATCAGAATTGAATCAAATTGTTGGACATCCAGCTGGTGTTGGGGAATTATAGAGGTATAAAGAGCAAACAATGAAAAATCACCTTTACTGTCCTATCCCCTAGCTCCTGTTTCCCTCCTTGGGCCAAGAGACAGCTGCTATTATCAGTTACTTAGTGCTATGGACTGAATTGTATCCCCCCCTCCCAAATTCATATGTTGAAGCCTTAAGTCCCCCCACCCCAATGTGATGGTATCTTGAGATGGAGACCTTGGGAGGTAGTTAGGTTTTGATGAGGTCATAAGAGTAGAGCCCCCATAATGGGATTAGATTAGTGCCCTTATAAGAAGAGATACCAGAGAGCTTACTCCCTCTCCACCATGTGAGCACACAGGGAGAAGAGAGCCATCTTCAGCCAGGAAGAGAGTCCTCGCCAGGACCTGAGCACGCTAACACCCTGATCCCAGACTTCCAGCCTCCAGAACAGTAAGAAAATTCATTTCTGTTCTTTAAGCTATCTAGTCTGTGGCATCTAGTCTAGTTGCAGACTGACCTAAGATACTGGGGATCCACTCAGAAATATTTTATGCATAAACAAGCAAAAATAAATATATTTCTATTAGTTTCCTTACTTTTTTCACACAAATGGTTCTGCACCTTGCCATACTCTATCTTGAAGAATAATCCAAGTCACTACATCTCTTTTTCCAATAGTTGCATGACATTTTTTCCATTGTATGAATATACAGTAGTTCATTTAACCAAACTTCTGTTGCTGAACATTTAGATTGTTTCCAGTCTTTTGTAATTACAAATTATACTACAGTGAATAACTTTGCACATATACCATTTGCACATGTGAGAGCTATTTGTTGGCTAATTTCCTAGAAATGATTGCTGGGTGGAAGTATATTCATATCTATAATCTTGATAGATATTGCCAAATTGCCCTTCAGAGTCATTGTGCCAATTTACATTCCATTCAGTATGTGTAATAATGTTTATTTTTCCCTCATTTTCACTTGCATAGTATGTTAGCAAACTTATGAAATTTGCCAAATTGACATATAAAATGTTCTTTATAGTTTTTCTTCTTTTTTTGCATTTTCTTATTATGTGTGAGATTGAGTATCTTTTCATATATTTAAGAGCCTTCTGTGTTTTCCTTCAACAGTTCACATCCTTTTTTAGTTGTAGGTATTTTTCTTATTGTTTTGTAGGAGCTCTTTATTATAACAGGAAAATAAAAGTTATGCGTGATAAGAATTGCAAATTCCCCCCAGTTTATTTGTATTTTGACTTTCCTTACGGTAATTTTTTTCATACTGAACTTTTTCATTTTTATATAGTTCAATTTATCAAACTTTTTTCCAAGCCTTCCAGGTTTCATATCATACTTAGAAAATTCTCCTACTCCAAGATGAAAATATCTCCATACTCTTTTCTACTTCTCTTTACTTCTTATAGTTAAGTCTTTGACCCACCTGAAATTTATTTGGTGTAAGGTATGAAGTATGGGTCCAACTTAGTTTATTTCCCGGGAGTTACTCAATTTGTCCCAATGCCATTGACTGAAAAATTTATTTTTCCTCCTCTTATTTGAAATGCACCTTTATCATATACCAGAACAACAGTAAATGTCATATACTATGTCATATATAAGTTTTGGGGTCGAGTCCAGGACTTTATACTCTGTTCCACTGAGCTGCTTATCATATGCCAACACTGCACTATGTAAATTGTTATGACTTTAAATGTTTTAATAACTGGGTTGGTTTTCCCCTCATCTTTTTTATAATTATCCTGGCTCTTCTTGCCCATTTATTTTTCATATTAACTTGAGAGGTATCTTAATTGGTCTCAAAAAAGTTCCTTACAGTATTTTTACTGAGATTGCCTTAAAGTAAGTAAAGTTTTTTTTTTGTTTGTTTGTTTTTTATAAACCTTTTGTTTTTTTGTCTTTTTTAAAAAAATAAATTTATTTATTTTTCGCTGCGTTAGGTCTTCGTTGATATATGCGGGCTTTCTCTAGTTGTGGCAAGCGGGGGCTACTCTTTGTTGCGGTGCATGGGCTTCTCATTGCAGTGGCTTCTCTTGTTGTCGAGCATGGGCTCTAGGAGCGCGGGCTTCAGTAGTTGTGGCACATGGGCTCAGTAGTTGTGGCTCGCGGGCTCTGGAGCGCAGGCTTAGTAGTTGTGGCTCACGGGCTTAGTTGCTCTGCGGCATGTGGGATCTTCCCAGACCAGGGCTCAAACCCATGTCCCCTGCATTGGCAGGTGGATTCTTAACCACTGCACCACCAGGGAAGCCCAAGTAAGGAAAGTTTACATGACTCCGATGTTGAGTTTTTTTACTCAAAAGCAGAATATGCCTTTCCATTTGTCCACATTCTCTTTTGTATCCCTCAGTGGTGTTTTAAGTTTTTCTTTAATTAGAACTTCCGTATTTCTTTTCAGTTTAATTTATTTTTTCAGTTACAATGCAAGTAAGGTCTTCCGTTACATCCTGTAATTGATTATTGTTTTTTATTTAAAAGACTGTTTTTTTAAAATAAATTTATTTACTTATTTATTTATTTTCGGCTGTGTTGGGTCTTCGTTGCTGTGTGTGGGCTTTCTCTAGTTGTGGCAAGTGGGGACTACTCTTCTTTGCAGTGCATGGGCTTCTCTCATTTCTCATTGCGGTAGCTTCTCTTTGTCACGGAGCATGGGCCCTAGGCACGCAGGCTTCAATAGTTGTGGCTAGCAGGCTCAGTAGTTGTGGCACACAGGTTTAGTTGCTCCGTGGCATGTGGGATCTTCCCAGACCAGGGATAGAATCCTTGTCCCCTTCATTGGCAGGCAGATTCTTTTTTTTTTTTTTTTAAGTTTTTTCATATTTTTTATTTTAAAAAATTAAAAATTTTTTTTTTTTTTTTTTTTTTTACCATCCCCACCTCACCGCCGTTTTCCCCCCTTGGTGTCCATATGTCCATTCTCTACATCTGCGTCTCAACTTCTGCCCTGCAAACTGGTTCATCTGTACCATTTTTCTAGGTTCCACATACATGCATTAATATACGATATTTGTTTTTCTCTTTCTGACTTACTTCACTCTGTATGACAGTCTCTAGATCCATCCACGTCTCAACAAATGACTCAATTTCGTTCCTTTTTATGGCTGAGTAATATTCCATTGTATATATGTACCACAACTTCTTTATCCATTCGTCTGTTGATGGGCATTTAGGTTGCTTCCATGACCTGGCTATTGTAAATAGTGCTGCAATGAACATTCGGGTGCATGTGTCTTTTTGAATTACGGTTTTCTCTGGGTATATGCCCAGTAGTGGGATTGCTGGGTCATATGGTAATTCTATTTTTAGTTTTTTAAGGAACCTCCATATTGTTCTCCATAGTGGCTGTATCAATTTACATTCCCACCAACAGTGCAAGAGGGTTCCCTTTTTTCCACAGCCTCTCCAGCATTTGTTGTTTGTAGATTTTCTGATGATGCCCATTCTAACAGGAGTGAGGTGATACCTCATTGTAGTTTTGATTTGCTTTTCTCTAATAATTAGTGATGTTGAGCATCTTTTCATGTGCTTCGTGGCCGTCTGTATGTCTTCTTTGGAGAAATGTCTATTTAGGTCTTCTGCCCATTTTTGGATTGGGGTGTTTGTTTCTTTGACATTGAGCTGAATGAGCTGTTTATATATTTTGGAGATTAATCCTTTGTCCGTTGATTCATTTGCAAATATTTTCTCCCATTCTGAGGGTTGTCTTTTCGTCTTGTTTATGGTTTCCTTTGCTGTGCAAAAGCTTTGAAGTTTCATTAGGTCCCACTTGTTTATTTTTGTTTTTATTTCCATTTCTCTAGGAGGTGGATCAAAAAAGATCTTGCTGTGATTTATGTCAAAGAGTGTTCTTCCTATGTTTTCCTCTAAGAGTTTTATAGTGTCCAGTCTTATATTTAGGTCTCTAATCCATTTTGAGTTTATTTTTGTGTATGGTGTTAGGGCGTATTCTAATTTCATTCTTTTACATGTAGCTGTCCAGTTTTCCCAGCACCACTTATTGAAGAGACTGTCTTTTCTCCATTGTATATCTTTGCCTCCTTTGTCATAGATTAGTTGACCATAGGTGCGTGGGTTAATCTCTGGGCTTTCTATCTTGTTCCATTGATCTATGTTTCTGTTTTTGTGCCAGTACCATATTGTCTTGATTACTGTAGCTTTGTAGTATAGTCTGAAGTCAGGGAGTCTGATTCCTCCAGCTCCATTTTTTTGCCTCAAGACTGCTTTGGCTATTCGGGGTCTTTTGTGTCTCCATACAAATTTTAAGATGATTTGTTCTAGTTCCGTAAAAAATGCCATTGGTAATTTGATAGGGATTGCATTGAATCTGTAGATTGCTTTGGGTAGTATACTCATTTTCACAATGTTGATTCTTCCAATCCAAGAACATGGTATATCTCTCCATCTGTTGGTATCATCTTTAATTTCTTTCATCAGTGTCTTATAGTTTTCTGCATACAGGTCTTTTGTCTCCCTAGGTAGGTTTATTCCTAGGTATTTTATTCTTTTTGTTGCAATGGTAAATGGGAGTGTTTCCATAATTTCTCTTTCAGATTTTTTATCATTAGTGTATAGGAATGCAAGAGATTTCTGTGCATTAATTTTGTAACCTGCAACTTTACCATATTCATTAATTAGCTCTAGCAGTTTTCTGGTGGCAGTTTTAGGATTCTCTATGTATAGTATCCTGTCATCCGCAAACAGTGACAGTTTTACTTCTTCTTTTCCAATTTGTATTCCTTTTATTTCTTTTTCTTCTCTGATTGCCGTGGCTAGGACTTCCAGAACTATGTTGAATAATAGTGGTGAGAGTGGACATCCTTGTCTCGTTCCTGATCTTAGAGGAAATGCTTTCAATTTTTCACCATTGAGAATGATGTTTGCTGTGGGTTTGTCATATATGGCCTTTATTATGTTGAGGTGGGTTCCCTCTATGCCCACTTTCTGGAGAGTTTTTATCATAAATGGGTGTTGAATTTTGTCAAAAGCTTTTTCTGCATCTATTGAGATGATCATATGGTTTTTATTCTTCAATTTGTTAATATGGTGTATCACATTGATTGATTTGCGTATATTGAAGAATCCTTGCATCCCTGGGATAAATCCCACTTGATCATGGTGTTTGATCCTTTTAATGTGTTGTTGGATTCTGTTTGCTAGTATTTTGTTGAGGATTTTTGCATCTATATTCATCAGTGATATTGGTCTGTATTTTTCTTTTTTTGTAGTGTCTTTGTCTGGTTTTGGTATCAGGGTGATGGTGGCCTCATAGAATGAGTTTGGGAGTGTTCCTTCCTCTGCAATTTTTTGGAAGAGTTTGAGAAGAATGGGTGTTAGCTCTTCTCTAAATGTTTGATAGAATTCACCTGTGAAGCCATCTGGTCCTGCACTTTTGTTTGCTGGAAGATTTTTTTTTTTTTAATTAATTTATTTATTTATTTATTTATGGCTGTGTTGGGTCTTCGTTTCTGTGGGAGGACCTTCTCTAGTTGTGGCAAGCGGGGGCCACTCTTCATCGCGGTGCGCGGGCCTCTCACTGTCGCGGCCTCTCTTGTTGCGGAGCACAGGCTCCAGACGCGCAGGCTCAGTAATTGTGGCTCACGGGGCCCAGCCGCTCCGCGGCATGTGGGATCTTCCAAAACCAGGTCTCGAACCCGTGTCCCCTGCATTGGCAGGCGGACTCTCAACCACTGCGCCACCAGGGAAGCCCTGTTGGAAGATTTTTAATCACAGTTTCAATTTCATTACTTGTGATTGGTCTGTTCATATTTTCTGTTTCTTCCTGATTCAGTCTTGGAAGGTTATACCTTTCTAAGAATTTGTCCATTTCTTCCAGGTTGTCCATTTTATTGGCATAAAGTTGCTTGTAGTAGTCTCTTAGGATGTTTTGTATTTCTGCGGTGTCTGTTGTAACTTCTCCTTTTTCATTTCTGATTTTATTGATTTGAGTCCTTTCCCTCTTTTTCTTGATGAGTCTGGCTAATGGCTTATCAATTTTGTTTATCTTCTCAAAGAACCAACTTTTAGTTTTATTGATCTTTGCTATTGTTTTCTTTGTTTCTATTTCATTTATTTCTGCTCTGATCTTTATGATTTCTTTCCTTCTGCTAACTTTGGGTTTTGTGTGTTCTTCTTTCTCTAGTTTCTTTAGGTGTAAGGTTAGATTGTTTACTTGAGATTTTTCTTGTTTCTTTAGGTAGGCTTGTATAGCTATAAACTTCCCTCTTAGAACTGCTTTTGCTGCGTCCCATAGGTTTTGGGTCGTCGTGTTTTCATTGTCATTTGTCTCTAGGTATTTTTTTATTTCCTGTTTGATTTCTTCAGTGATCTCTTGGTTATTTAGTAACGTATTGTTTAGCCTCCATGTGTTTGTCTTTTTTACGTTTTTTTCCCTGTAATTCATTTCTAATCTCATAGCGTTGTGGTCAGAAAAGATGCTTGATATGATTTCAATTTTCTTAAATTTACTGAGGCTTGATTTGTGACCCAAGATGTGATCTATCCTGGAGAATGTTCCGTGCGCACTTGAGAAGAACGTGTAATCTGCCGTTTTTGGATGGAATGTCCTATATATATCAATTAAATCTATCTGGTCTATTGTGTCATTTAAAGCTTGTGTATCCTTATTAATTTTCTGTCTGGATGATCTGTCCATTGGTGTAAGTGAGGTGTTAAAGTCCCCCACTATTATTGTGTTACTGTCGATTTCCTCTTTTATAGCTGTTAGCAGTTGCCTTATGTATTGAGGTGCTCCTATGTTGGGTGCATATATATTTATAATTGTTATATCTTCTTCTTGAATTGATCCCTGGATCATTATGTAGTGTCCTTCCTTGTCTCTTGTAACATTCTTTATTTTAAAGTCTATTTTATCTGATATGAGTATATAGCTACTCCAGCTTTCTTTTGATTTCCATTTGCATGGAATATCTTTTTCCATCCCCTCACTTTCAGTCTGTATGTGTCCCTAGGTCTGAAGTGGGTCTCTTGTAGACAGCATATATATGGGTCTTGTTTTTGTATCCATTCAGCCAGTCTATGTCTTTTGGTTGGGGCATTTAATCCATTCACGTTGAAGGTAATTATCGATATGTATGTTCCTATGACCATTTTCTTAATTGTTTTGGGTTTGTTTTTGTAGGTCCTTTTCTTCTCTTGTGTTTCCCACTTAGAGAAGTTCCTTTAGCATTTGTTGTAGAGCTGGTTTGGTGGTGCTGAATTCTCTTAGCTTTTGCTTGTCTGTAAAGCTTTTGATTTCTCCATCAAATCTAAATGAGATCCTTGCCGGGTAGAGTAATCTTGGTTGTAGGTTCTTCCCTTTCATCACTTTAAGTATATCATGCCACTCCCTTCTGGCTTGCAGAGTTTCTGCTGAGAAATCAGCTGTTAACCTTATGGGAGTTCCCTTGTATGTTATTTGTCGTTTTTCCCTTGCTGCTTTCAGTAATTTTTCTTTGTCTTTAATTTTTGCCACTTTGATTACTATGTGTCTCGGCGTGTTTCTCCTTGGGTTTATTCTGTATGGGACTCTCTGCGCTTCCTGGACTTGGGTGGCTATTTCCTTTCCCATGTTAGGGAAGTTTTCGACTATAATCTCTTCAAATATTTTCTCTGGTCCTTTCTCTCTCTCTTCTCCTTCTGGGACCCCTATAATGCGAATGTTGTTGCGTTTAATGTTGTCCCAGAGGTCTCTTAGGCTGTCTTCATTTCTTTTCATTCTTTTTTCTTTAGTCTGTTCCGCAGCAGTGAATCCCACCATTCTGTCTTCCAGGTCACTTATCCGTTCTTCTGCCTCAGTTATTCTGCTATTGATTCCTTCTAGTGTAGTTTTCATTTCAGTTATTGTATTGGTCATCTCTGTTTGTTTGTTCTTTAATTCTTCTAGGTCTTTGTTAATCATTTCTTGCATCTTCTCAATCTTTGCCTCCATTCTTATTCCGAGGTCCTGGATCATCTTCACTATCATTATTCTGAATTCTTTTTCTGGAAGGTTGCCTATCTCCACTTCATTTAGTTGTTTTTCTGGGGTTTTATCTTGTTCCTTCATCTGGTACATAGCCCTCTGCCTTTTCATCTTCTCTGTCTTTCTGTAACTGTGGTTTTTGGTCCACAGGCTGCAGGATTGTGGTTTTTCTTGCTTCTGTTGTCTGCCCTCTGGTGGTTGTGGCTATCTAAGAGGCTTGATGGGAGGCTCAGCCCGAGACGCTTGTCTGCTCAGCCTCCAGGGCGGGCAGGGGCTGGGAGCCGAGGCTTGGGCTTCGGTGCTAGCCGGGAGGGAGTCCGGGAAAAAGTCTACAGCCGCCGAAGAGGCAAGAGACGTTTTCTTCCTTCTTTGTTTCGCGGTGCGCGAGGAGAGGGGATTCAGAGCGTCGCCTAAACGAGCTCCAGAGATGGGCACAAGCCGCGGCTGTCAGCGCGGACCCCAGAGACGGGCAGGAGACGCTAAGGCTGCTGCTGCCGCCACCAAGAAGCCCGTGTGCGAGCACAGGTCACTCTCCACACCGCCCCTCCCGGGAGCCTGTGCAGCCCGCCACGGCCAGGGTCCCATGAGCCAGGGACAAATTCCCCGGGAGAATGCACAGCGCGCCTCAGGCTGGTGCAACGTCACAACGCCTCTGACCGGCAGGCAGATTCTTAACCACTGCATCACCAGGAAAGTCACAAAAGACTGTTTCATCCTGTTGGGTTTTTTGTTTTTGCTTTTTACCAAGCCAAATTACTTCCCATATTGTTTGACATCATTTTTCATATGACTCAAACTTTCTAGGTATAGCATTACCTCATCTGCAGATAGTGATTGTTAGCTCTTCTTTTATTTTTTATAAATTTATTTTTTATTTTTATTTATTTATTTATTTTTAATTAATTAATTAATTAATTTATGGCTGTGTTGGGTCTTCGTTTCTGTGCGAGGGCTTTCTCTAGTTGCAGCAAGCAGAGGCCACTCTTCATCGCGGTGTGCGGGCCTCTCATTATCGCGGCCTCTCTTGTTGCGGAGCACAGGCTCCAGACGCAGAGGCTCAGTAATTGTGGCTCATGGGCCTAGTTGCTCCGTGGCATGTGGGATCTTCCCAGACCAGAGCTCGAACCCGTGTCCCCTGCATTGGCAGGCAGATTCTCAACCACTGCGCCACCAGGGTAGCCCCTAGCTCTTCTTTTAAAAAAATATATATATCCTCTAGTTTCTCTCTTTTATCTAATTGAATTAGTTAGTACCTGCAGAATAACGTTAAATAATTGCAGTGTTACTGGACATCTGTGCCTTGTTTCCGATTTTAATGAAAATGTGTATTGTTTCTCCATTAAGCTCAATGCTGGCTCTTAGACTGATATAGATATATTTAACCATTTTAGGAAAGTATCCACCTATTGCTAGTTTACTGCATCTTTACCAAGAATGGATATTGAATTTTATCAAATGCCTTCTTAGTACCTGTTGGAAAGATAATATTAATTTTCTCCTATCATAATAATAGATTCCCAAATATTGAATGGTCTTTGCATTCCTGGAATTCCTAATTGTTAATGTTATTATTCTTTTAATGTGCTACTGAAATCTGTTTGCTAATACCTATGTTGGATTGCTGTATTGATATTTGTGAGACTGCTCTGTATTTTTTTTGTGCAATAATTGTATATTTTTATCAGTGTTATCTTAGCTTCATTTAAATAATTTGGATACTTTATTTCTCTTTCTTTATTCTGGAACAGTTTAAATAGCATTAGAGTCATCTGAATCTTTCATAAAATTCATCTTTTTTTTTTCGATTCCTTGCTTTACCAACTTTTTCAGTTAATCAACCATCTATTGGTCACAGCTGCCTCAGATAAAAATGTTTTTATTATTTCTAAGTTTTATAAACACACATTACCTTCATAAACATAAGGATATTAAAATATTAAAATAAGGAAATAACCATAGAAATGTGCAAATGTCTATATGCAAAATTTTTCAATACAGTGTTACTTATAATAGAGGCAAAAGATGAAGCAACTTAAAGGCTAAATGTTCACAGTGGACTGGTTAAATTATGGTGTTTTCTACATAGTAAAATACTCTGCAGCTATTAAAAATGATGTTTGGTATGGGAAAATAAGACTTTCTTTTTTTATTGATGTATAGTTGATTTACAATATGGTATTAGTTTCAGATGTGTAGCAATTCAGTTATTTTTTTTTTGCAGATTATGTTTCATTATGGGTTATTACAAGATATTGAATATAATTCCCTGTGCTATACAGTAAATTCTTGTTGCTTGTCTATTTTATGTGTAGTAGTTTTTATCTGTTAACCCCATGCCCCTAATTTGTCCCTCCCCCACCCTTTGGCAACCATAAGTTTGTTTTCTATGTGAGTCTGTTTCTGTTTTGTATATAGATTCATTTCTATTACTTTTTAGATTCTACATATAAGTGATATCATGTGATATTTGTCTTTCTCTGTCTGACTTACTTCACTTAGTATGATAATCTCTAGGTCCATCCATGTTGCTGCAAATGGCAATATTCCATTCTTTTTATGGCTGAGTAATATTCCATAGTATATAAATACCACATCTTATTAAGCCTGTTGTCTCTTGATAAGCACTTGGGTTGCTTCCATGTCTTGGCTATTCTAAATAGTGCTGCTGTGAACATCAGGGCGCATGTATCTTTTTGAATTAGCGTTTTTGTTCTTCCTGGATACATACCCAGGAGTGTATTGCTGGATCATATGGTAGCTCTACTTTTATTTTTTTAAGGAACCTCCATATTGTTTTCCATAATGACTGTACCAATTTACATTCCCAGTATAAGAGGGCTCCCTTTTCTCCACACCCTGTCCAGCATTTATTATTTGTAGACTTTTTGATGATGGCTGTTCTGACAGGTGTGAGGTGATAACTCATTGTGGTTTTGATTTGCATTTCTCTAATAATTATTGATGTTGAACATCTTTTCATGCGCCTATTGGCCATCTGTATGTCTTCTTTGGAGAAATGTCTTTTTAGCTCTTCTGCCCATTTTTTGATTGGGTTGTTTGTTTGTTTCAATATTGATTCGTATGAGCTGTTTGTATATTTTGGATATTAATCCCATGTCAGTCACATTGCTTGCAAATATTTTCTCCCAGTTTGTAGGTTGTCTTTTCATTTTGTTCATGGTTTCCTTTGCTATGCAAAAGCTTTTAAGTTTGATTAGGTCCCATTTGTTTATTTTTCCTTTTATTTCTTTTGCCTTGGGAGACTGATCTAAGAAAATCTTACTACAATTTATGTCACAGAATGTTTTGCCTATGTTCTCTTCAAGGATTTTTATGGTATCATGTCTTATATTTAAGTCTTTAAGCCATTTTGAGTTTATTTTTGTATATGGTGTGAGGAAGTGTTCTAATTTCATTGATTTACTTGAAGTTGTCCAGCTTTCCCACTTGTTGAAGAGACTGCCTTTTCTCCATTGTATATTCTTGCATCCTTTGTTCTAGATTAATTGACCATAGATGTGTGGGTTTATTTCTGGTCTCTCTATTCTGTTCCATTGATCTATATGTCTGTTTTTGTGCCAATACCATGCTGTTTTGATTATTGTAGCTTTGTAGTGTAGTCTGAAGTCTAGAAGGGTCATGCCTCCAGCTTTGTTCTTTTTCCTCAGGATAAGACTTTCTTTTTTATATGTTCCTGATTGTCTGAAGCTTTTACACTAGGAAATTGTTACTTTTATAATCAATAATATATCATTTTAAAATTAAAATTAAAATGATGGCATAATTGTGTATTTATTAACATAGAAAAATGTTCATAATAGATGGTGATGCATGTTTCAGAGCAATATGATCTCATTTTTGTAATCTGTGTTTCTATAGTTGTCAAAAAAACATTTGGAAGTGGTTTTCTTGGGCTAATTGAATTTTGGATGTTTTTCATTTTCGTTTACATCTATTTTCTAGTTTTTCTAGGGTACTTATGAATTATAGCTGAATGGCTGGGAAAATAGATAAATAGATGGATGAAAAGCCATATTTCGGGATTAAACAAGAATCTTTTTATAATTAACTGGATGGAAGGTCAGGAATGCTACCTGGCTCCAGTCTACCCAAATAAGAAGTCTCCCAGTACAAACCACTGGTGAAAAGAAGAAAGTATTGTCTAGTCCCCCTCCATACTTCAGGCCAGAGATTAAAAATTGTGCACCTACCATCTGGCTGGGCTGCCTAGTACCACAGCCTTGAGTTTCCTGGCCTGGGTCAGTAGGAGGTGGTGCAGGGAGAGAAGAGGTGTCTTTAGGGACAAGAATATATAAACCTCATCCTACATAATGGCCACAAACCTTAAATGTCCTCCACCCTTCAAGGGAAGGGTCAACTAAGTGGGTGAATGCTATAAACCATTGGTTCTCTAAGTTTGGTCCCAGACCAGCAGCACCAGCATCACCTGGAAACTTGTGGGAAATGCACATTCTCAGGCCCCACCCTAGACTAGCTGAACTATAAGCTCTGAGAGTGGGTACCAGCAATCTGTGTTTAATAGACCCCCCAGGTGATTCTGAGGCCTTCCAACCACTTCTGTAAATATTCCCAATCCAAGATGATTTCTGAGGCAGGGTGATGTAACTGCTAAGGGGAAAGAAAAGTCTCCTCCTTTCTAAAATATCTTGGAGAACATTACTTGTTCCCAGAAAATTTCCAGAAAAGTTTAAAGTCAATATATTCACAATACGTTGAAGAAGATTCCTGAGTTTCATGGAACTATTTCCCATGTTAATCAAGTCTTTAACATTTGTCTGAGTATATATAGAGTAGGATCCTAGAATAACAGAATGTCACAACTGCTTAGACCTCAGAGATCGTTCTGGAACAGCCCCCTTGTTTTCACAAATGAAGATACTGTGCTGAGAGAGGTGACTTGGCAAACAGCAAAGTACAAAAGATAAATGCAGGATTGTTTGGATTTGTTCCCAATAGACCCTAAGAAACCCAAAACTATGGTTACTTAATGATGTACCAAAGTGTCACTCATAACTGGCAAATGAAGAAGTTCTGGAAGAAGCCACAGATGCTGCAGGAATAAGATCTTCCCCTCTCCAGAGCAATGACAACAATCTCTAGACAAAACTGACCAAATTCATTCTCACAAACTTTCTCACTGAGGATGAATTTCAGTTAACGACAAAACAACATGAATCCCAAATCTCTCCTGGAAAGGCTAGGGTGAACAGTATAACTCAAATATTTCCTTCCTGAGTAATTTCACATTAACTCTTTCCTAAAATGCATTTTTCTAGAGCAACCTCTAAAGTAAACATATGCTGGGGACTTCCCTGGTGGTCCAGTGGTTAAGACCACATTTCCAATACAGGGGGCGAGGGTTCAATTCCTGGTCAGGGAACTAAGATCTCACATGCCGCGAAGCATGGACAAAAATTTTTAAAAATAAAAAATAAAAAAAAATAAAATAAACATATGCTCTTCAAGGATGCTAGAAAACACTGGGTTACATTTAGTACTTCTTAAATTTATAAGAATCTTATCTCAGGCAAGGTTTCTTACTTTATTTAAAGCTGTGTTTCAACAAATACCAGAGACATAGCCAATAGATAATTATTCAAAATAAGTAAGTCCATGGACAAGGCTTAGGTCATTGTGTTGTTCTATAAAAACGTTTTGCTATTGTTATAATAATATTTCTATATAGGGTTTTTTGAGTTTATGGTTTATCTCCTCCATGGAGCTTGGACTTTTGTGTATGTTCAAATAAAAAGAAAGTATAATCATTTTGGAATCAGAGTACTGGCAAGAAGCATTAGTAAGTCAGTATGTTTTTACATACAAATTACTTTGCTGATCACTGGAAGCACAGCCAGACAAGGTTTTAAGACATAGTCCCTGCTTTTAAATAGCTTCATTACCAATAAAAACATTTATGAGACTCATATAGGCAGAATTAAAAGCTAAGGAAGGAATGGAAATTCCTAAGGAAATTAGGGACTTCCCTGGTGGTCCAGTGGTTAAGAGTCCACGATTCCACTGCAGGGGATGTGGGTTCGATCCCTGGTCGGGGAACTGAGATCCTGCATGCTGCGTGGTGCACCCAAAAGTTTTTTTAAAGAAAGAAAAAAAGAAAGTTGAAAACAGATTTACAACTTTAGTGGTCATGTTTTTGTCATTAGATGTCCTTTCACCCTCATTTTCATAAAATATTTTCTTCTGAGAGCAACCTTCTATCCTCTCTTCAGCAGGGACAGATCTAGGTTTTGTGAAGCTTGAAGTTTATGCAATTTGCAGAAACCACTTTAGAGGATAAAAATTATGAATACAAAATTACTTAGAGTAAGAAAAGATATCACAATACCTTACGATTTTCAAAAAGCTGACTAATACAGGACTTCCCCAGTGGTCCAGTGGTTAAGAATCCACCTGCCAACACAGGGGACATGGGTTCTATCCCTGGTCCAGGAAGATTCCCACATGCCACAGAGCAACTAAGCCCATGCGCCACAACTATTGAGCCCACACTCTAGAGCCCACAAGCTGCAACTACTGAGCCTGCACGCCACAACTACTGAAGCCCATGCACTCTGGGGCCTGCGTGCCGCAACTACTGAGCCCACGTGCTGCAACTGCTGAAGCCTGTGCGCCTAGAGCCTGTGCTCCGCAACAAGAGAAGCCACTGCAACGAAGAGTAGCCCCCACTTGCTGCAACTAGAGAAAGCCCATGCACAGCAAAGAAGACCCAGTGCAGCCAAAAAATTAAACATTTTAAAATTTTAAAAATTTTTAAATAAATAAATAAAGCTGACTAATTAAAAAAAAACTCACAAAATCTGGAAACTAACCTAATGTTTTTTCCTGAATGTTCTGACAGTCTCTAAAATCCTTTTCTCCTCATGACATTGTTTGCGGGACCAAACCTTACCTGAAGCCAACTACCTCTGGACTTTTCTGTTACATAAACTGATATTTCTCTTTATTATTTAAGCTACTTTGAGTTATTTGCAACATAGAATCCTAATTCATACAAAGATATACGGAAAGCTCATAATAAGCTTTAAGGATAGATGGACCTCAGCTGAGGAAGAAAAGCACTGGAGGATTTATCCCAGCTTGCAAAATATAGAAGGTTTGTGCAGTCACACAGAAATTCCCTGTGTGGACTGAAAAAAAATGCACAACCTAAAAGTTGAGAATTATGTTTTATTTGGCAGACATTCTGAGGACTTCAAGCCCAGGAGGCAGCCTCTGAGACTAGCTCTGAGGGAACTGCTCTGAAGAGGTAAAGGAGGAGCCAGGATATAGAGGGGGTTTTGCCAGAAAGACCAGGTAGTTGGCACATCAAAATATTACCATTAATTAAAGAAAACTAGAAATCTCAAGTTAATGAATTTAGTATTTTTCTATATATGGGAAGATGCAAGAGTCTGGGCTCACTGAAATCATTCCTTTGATATGCACTTTACCTATCTAGGCCAGTATCCTGTTCTTTCCCATCCTGAGTCCCCTCAAGGTACGCCGTCGGGGGTGGCTGCAGTGGCTGAGGCAATAGGCAGCCCGTTTGTCTCCTTCTTGAGTTCCCTCATGGCTCACTGTCAGGGCGGCTGTAGTGGCTTGATGGCTGCAGCGTCCTTTGTTTACTGATATGGCTGGTAACATCTTTCACTCACACCTCCAATAGCAGAAGGAACTTAGAATCACTTAATTTTTAGCACTGTGTGATAAATATAATTGAGTCACAGAAGAATATGGGAAAATAAAAACATTTGTTAGGTCAGAATAAAACAAAAATATTATTACTGCCTTTACTGAGTGTTCAGTAATTAGCCCTTAATGGGAAATGGTTACATGGCTCCTTTGATGTGATTGCCTAAAATTAATCATTACCTAGAACGTCTTTGTTTCCAGTAGAATAAAGAAATAACCTGTAAAAAATGAAAAAAGGTGGAGAAAAGTTTAATTAGCTAAAAACTGTATTTACTTAAAATCCATTAAGAAAGGGCATTTGAAAGAAGTAAATGGAAATCGTAGCATGCAATAAACATCAAATGTAGCTTTGAGACGTAAACGTGCCATGGGAAAACAACAATAGATCTGAGATAGAAAATTTTGTACGACTTTCTGTAGTGTGGAGAAACAAATGGTCATTTTGAAAGTCTGTGAGCTCAGTGTGGTTCTCTTTGGAATAATGACAGAAAGAAGCCAAAACAATAATTGCATTTGGAATGGAATTGATTTAGAACAGAATCCTGCTATGATTCATTGTTTTATTTTTGCCAGCTAAAGAGCAGAAAAGGCCAAGTCCACAAGGCCAAGCCCACTAAGCTTTAGCATATCTTTTACAATTGTGGTTTATTCAATGATGACCTCTTAGGATTTATCTGGAACCATAAGAGAGGAAAGAGGCAGGATGACTTTGATCTTGGGGGTGGGCCGCAGTGTGTGGTGGCTTGAAGTGGGCTCTAAGCTGCCTGAGTGGGAATTGAACCTGGACCATGGTGGTGAGAGCACCAAATCCTCGCCATTAGACCACCCGGGGACTAGTGGCTAGAAGCAGGGCCCTGGCTCTTGTCTTCTTTGAAAAAAAGAATTTTAGCAAAGAGACGGAAAATAGTGAAACAGGTAAAGTGTTTATTAAGAGACAGGTACATGCAGATAGGCACAAAGAGGCAGGCTCAGAGAGAGAGTTGCACCTTTGGGGTGGCTTAAATCACATATATGGAGGCAGTTTTCCAGGGTTCCTCTGACCAATCATCTTGCTTTGTCTGGCTCCGGGTCCATATTTAGTCTGACTCAGGGGCTTTCCCTGTGTGCACGTGCATCTTTTAGTCAAGGTGGATTCCAGCACGAGGGTCTCTGAGAGGTTGACAGAACATATTATGGGCTAGTGCCCCCTCCCCTGAGGAACCTTGCTGCACATGTACAGTCTGGGAGGTCTTCTTGACCCCAAGAATGAGAACTATGTGGCCTCTTTATCTTTTACCTAAGCAGGGCTTAGCCCATCTCTGTTCCTGTCATTTCCATTATCTTGAATTGTCCACAGGAGACAAAGTCAAGCTGCTTATCCTATTCCTGTTATTATCTTTGTCTCAAAGCGCAAACAGGAGGCTAATTGTAAATGTCTAACCTGAGGCCCATCTATGTCCTTCCTCAAATTGAGAGGCTTACAAAAACAGTTAATATTTGGGATGGATTTTCATTATAGTTTGACAAAACACATTCCCTAGTTGCTGCTCATAATGGAAAAATAGGTTCCGTGACAGAATCATGGCACTGTGGCTGGGGCCTCAGAGAACAACTCACCCAGGATACTCTTTGCCCATAAATTAAGGGACTTGTTGAAGACCACACCATCAAGCTGATGGCAGAGTGGGTAGCAACTAACTCTGCATAACAGGTAAAAAGGAGAGCCGAGCCTAGGGAGGAATGTTTGTGTCTGTTCCAAGTTGTAAAATGTATGCCTCCCATCCCCCTACATTTGCATTCGTCAGCTCTCACAACCTTCCTTCCCTGCACCTACTCTCACCAGATACCTGAGACCATCCCTTTGTCCCCCATTTACTTCACTGGTAAAATTGAGACTTACTCTTACAGAAAATTATACTTCCACAGGTTATATGATCCATGAGGGATCTCTTCCACAATCACATCTTGACCTCCTGGTCTGGTGTGGGCTCTCAGTCAATGTTTGTTGAATGCATTCAGTGCCACAGAAGGTAACTGAATTGCTCAGTAAAGGCCCGCCCCACAGCTCCCCACCCCTCCACCCGCTGCTCAGCTGGCCTTAAACTTCTTTGGTTTTCTAAGACGGCTTACCAGCCTGCCTGGCTGGTAGGCATGATGGTCTTGCAAATTCACTTATCTTTAATGGCACAATTTGATCAGCTGTCCTCCATCATAGGCAAAACTTCTCACTCACCTCTTGTGTGACTGCCTTCCAGCAACCAGCCCTCAGTCTCAGCTCTTACTCTTATTGCACTGAGAACATAGAGAAAAATTAGTAGAGAACTTTCACCCACAGCACCACATCTAACCTCTCTTCTGCCTTTACCCCTGCTTTTCCACCATGTGAAAGATAAACTGTTCTAACTCAGGCAGCCCAGCAATGTGTGTGTAGGGTGCCCATCTCCTCTCACCTACTCAGGAACATCAGTCATGCAGTTACCTCCTGTCTCTTCTGCATTCCCCTCTCTTCTTGGGATCTCCCACCTGCATACAAGAAGGTTGTGATACCTTGATCTTAGCACCCTCACTTGATTCCATATCCCTTCAGGTTAATGTCCCTTTTTTCCTCCTCCCTTTTAAGGCAAAATTCCTCAAAAGACTGATTATAAAATCAGTCTTCAATTCTTCTCCTCCCATTCTCTCTTGATACCAGTCCTGTCAGGCTTTTGCCCACATCAGTGAGCTCCACACTGTCAATTCCTATAGTCGATTGTAAGTCTTTATGTTACTATTGGATCTGTCAGCAGCATTTATCAAACTGGAAACCAGGTCTCCTCCTGTCTTGATGGCTATATCTTCTCGGTATCCTTCTCTGGATCTTATTCCTCTTTCCACTTTCTAACGCTGGAATGCTCTAAGAAGAGCCATGGACCCCTTCTCTCTCTGCACTCACTCCCTCTTGGTCTCATGGTTTTAGATACCATCCTTAGGCTGATGACTCCTAAGTCAGTATCTCTGGCACTGAGCTTTTCCCTGAACTCCAATTTCTTGACATCTCCACTGGGAAGTCTGATGGGCACTTAACCTTAATATTTCCAAAACAGATTTCATGATATTGATCTTCTCCCTAAAGCTGCTCATCCCCCAGTGACCCGTATCTTAGTGAATGGTACCTTTAATCTCTTAGTTGTTTAGGCCCCAAACTTTGGAATCTTCTTTGACTCTTCTTTTCCCTTCACATGCTATGTCTAAGCATTGGCAGGTCATGTTACCTTTACCTCCAAAATGTATCTCATTTCAAGCACTTGTCACCACTATCCTTGCCACCACTAAGCCACTTAACCCCTCATCTGGACTATTTCAGTGGCCTCCCAACCAGTCTCCCTGCTTTTGTTCTTGCTCCCTAACCCAAGTCTACTCTCAACACAACAGCCAATATGATCCTTTGAAAATATGAGAACTGCTACCTTCGAGAAACTCTCACAAGAGGACATAGGCTAGAAATTTTATTGTTTGTAATAGAGAAAAATTGGAAACAACCTGTCAATGGATAAAGAAAGTGTGTCGTATTCCTACAGTGGAATACTATGCAACAGGAGGAAAATGAGGTAGATTAATGTGGGAGATATGGGAAGACCTTGAAAACATATTGCTATGAGAAAAAAAACAATTTAGGAAATGGAATACTAGGCAGTCATTAATAATGAGTAGGTAGAACAATATGTACTAAATTGAAAGATGTATAAGATATATTGTGAAAAAGTGAATAGAAGGATTCTTTTGTCTAATAGTAGTGTCTTTTATAAAAGGTATACATGTATATGCTTAAACATATACAGAATATCTACACAAGAAACTGATAAATTGGTTTCTCCTGAGGAATAGAACATGGGGTTTAGGTGAAGAAGGAGACATTTATTTTTTACTTTACATTCTTGGGTGCTGCAAAATTTTGGTCATGAGTATATGTATGCATGCACACACAAAGGCACACACGTACTTACATATGTATGTTTTCTTCTGGCATTTTAAGGTTTGCTGGTTGGTTTGTGTTTTTCTCTTATATACAAAGCTTCATTGGAAATTTTCATCAGTATAAAGAGTGAAATAAGGCTACTACATTCTTCCAAATGATTGGCAATTGTCTCAAACCTATCCACTGACTAATCCACTTTTTCTCCACTGATCAAGTGCTACCTTTATTATATACAACATTTCTACTGTTACTATTTTAATTATTACCCCCATCAGCAAGTTTTTAAAACCCAAGTTAATTACTAGTTCAAATTTTTTTCCTTGGATTTGTGCTACACACTTATAAAAAAAATTATTGGCCCAAACACACTTATAAAAAAAAATTATTGGCCCAAACCAAACCATATGTATATACAATGTGTCAATTACGTATTAGTTTGTTTTAATAAAAAATGTGTCCCAAACTGTAAAGACATTTGAGCGTAAATATTGACCTTTTCCTTAAAAAAAAAAAATGCAGGGGAGATCCTCTATTTCTTTGATAGATAGCCATGTTATTAATCCTAAGAAACTGTGCCTACCATGCTTATTGCTGCCTACATGCTTTCAGCCCAGCACTGTGGGTATATAATCATGTGTTTAACAAGCACTCATCTGGATTTATACAGTCATTTTGTATGAAACTGCCTCAGAACCAGCATGTGGTTAGGATTGTTCATCTCCCATTTAAATGCTGCTGCATAACACTGCCCAGCTGGGAGCTAGGCTTAGTGCTCACAAGAGGTACATTTAAGGGTTGAAAAGGACTTGGAAAATTTCAGGTTTATTGAGTTCTGAGCACTTCTCTTCTTCCCCAATATATTCAGAAGGCAAAGTCTTCCTTTATTTCTTCCACCTCTCCAAGTAGGAAAGTTCTATCTATGTTCTGTGGTGCAATTGCACTGCAGAGAAACAATTTGTACATTCCATACAATTAATCTATAACTATAATGGTAACAGGAAGAGGATAGTGGCAATCCTGGGATAAAAAATAACTGCAGACTTCTGTTTCTGGTAGTATTGCAGACTTGATTCCCTGGACAACCCTCCTCCTACAAAACAACTAAAAATGCTAAATGAAATTATTTAAATGTTTTAATTTATCTAAATTTAAATGTATAACAAAATGTTAAATTCAAAGTTTGAGTAAGATGCCAAGATATAACTATCAGACTCATAAAGCAAGTTATGAGACAGACCAAGATGAAGATGTTCAACACAGGGGCCAAGAATACAATCCACACTGAAGACATAAAACAGTCCAGTGACTCTCCACCTGGAACTCCACTGAGTTGGCTGGTGGATAGGGTTCCTTGTCAAGAGTGGCTACTACGTTGAAAGGGGCAGTGGCATCTTCTCGCAACCCTAGTAAGAGGAGCTTCCAGGAAACCTCGCAGAGAGCTTGATATGGGTCCCCTGAAATTGTGAGACACAGAGGCAAGTAATATAGGGCTGGGGAAGCTCAAGGCAGAGGCTGTGGTTTTTGGTGGGGGGCAACAGGTTAGGAAAGTGGGGTGCTCTTGCATAGTGATGAACCTGCTTTCTAAAGTTTATATGGAAATGCAAAGCACCAGAAGAGCCACATTCTTTGCAAAAAAAAAAAAAAAGAAAAGGAAGAAAGTTGGAGGAGTTGCAACTTCCTTTAAGAATTATTTATATAGCTACAGGAATTTAATAATTATTATATAGCTACAGTAATTAAGACAGTGTACATTGGTTTAAAGGTAGACAGAGCAACTGAACAGAAAGTTCAGAAATAGACTCACATATATATGGTCAGTTGTCTTTTGACAAAGATTATAAAATTATAATATAATAATATAAATAATAATATAATATAAAATTATAAAACTTCTAAAAGATAACTGTACTATTAATCTATTGCAGAGTAACAATATTACTACCAACTCAGTGACTTAAAATAACACACATTTTGTTTGTGACTTAAAATAACAAAATGTGGTCAGGAGTCCAGGAGTGGGTAGGTGACATCTCAACTTAGGGTCTCACAAGGCTGCAGTCAAGATGTCAGCCAGGCTGTGGTCTCATTCATGGCTTCACTGGGGACAGTTATTGACAGAATTCAGTTTCTTGTAGGACTGAGGATTTCATATCTTGCTAGCTATTGGCCAGAGGCCGCCCTCAGCTGCTAGATGCTGCCCATAGTTCCTTACCACATGGGGTTTCACAACATGACCATTTGCTTCCTCAAAGCCAGAAAGAGACCCTAGCAAAATGGATGCTAAAATCTTAAGTAACATAGTCATATAATCACACATACTCGTGTACATCCCATCAGCTTTGCCATATTCCATTGGTTAGAAGCAAGCCGCAGGTCCTGCCCGCACTCAAGGCCAAAAGCAATAGCAAAAGCAATTGAAGAATGTACATAGCTTTTCTGCATTGATGGGGAAAAATGTACATGGCCATACAGATCCTTTGTTTGTCTGTTTAAAAAATAGTTCTACATAGATACTCCTTGTATACTGCATTGTATGGTGGCTTCTTTTCCATGTATGTTTTTAATCCCCTATTTAGGCCGTAAATTCCTGAAGAATGGAGAGCATCTTACACTTTATAAGTCCCAGGGCACCCAGCAGCAGTGTCTCACATGTATTAAGTACTCGAGAAAAATTTGGCTAGAGTGTCAAGTTGGCACAATGGAAAACGTGCAGGCTTATGGAATCAAGGGAAGATTAATTCAAATCCCAGCTCTGCCATTTGCTAACTGGATAAACACAAACAGTTACTTAATATCTCCAAGCCTCTGTTTCCCTATATAACCTCATAGTTTTGAGTCAAAATGAGATAATGTGTACAAACTGCCTGCCACGTTTGCTAAATGATAGCAATTACTGTTATTTATAGATGTGGATAACTATAAAGTGTTAAAAATGAAAAAATTTTAATATCAAACAGAAAATTTAAACTCAGGTTTCTGGGATGAATATTTCTTTGCATCTGTGAAAACATTGGGGTTCCTTTCAACTGCTGCTCCCCTTGTGTAAGGACAGCCTCACCCAGGTGTACATGCTCTCAGGTGCCCCAGCAATGACTCTTTTTGCCAAACACCTTCTGTAAACCATCCTTTCCCTTGAACAAACTTTCCCAAATGTATCTGATCATTACTGTATAAAATACAGCAGGGTGTGTCTTCTAAGTTCTAGTTGTAATAATATTTTTGCCACAAGAGGGCACAGTGTGACTGTGTATACTGTACAAAACAATTTACAATCCTAAAAGTTAATATTACAAGGCAGGATAAACTGTGCTCCAGTAATTGTTTTCATTTGAAGACTGTTTTTTTGTATATTTGAATTAATTTTATTCTTTAAAGCAAGAATAATTGAAAGCAGGAAATTTCCACCATTTCCTTCTGGAAGATCTTTTCCAAGGCTATAACTGGTTAAGCACAAACTTAGCATCATTCTTCTCTGTTTCAAATATTGCAATTCATCTCCTTTCTGGGAGTCATTTCCTGTAGGGCCTTAAGAGGCCTTCTAGCTCCAAATTACTGTACATTCCCAGTTCTTGGTATGTTTCCTGCAGGCCATCAAGTTCATGGGTTTTATTATAGCCTTGCAAATTAGTAGAAAAATATTTACTAGCCCATAAACATTTTATCAACCTTACTTGCTCCTGGGGGCAGATTGGTAACAAAATAGCTGAAAGCACTGTTATGTATAACTTACTCAGCTATGAAACTAATCATTGTCATGTAAACAGTTTCTAGCTTTTTATTTTCTCCTGGCGAAGAGTGTGCATGTACACTGGATGCGGGCATAAATGTAACCAAATAAACCTGTTGTGCAACACCACATGCAACCTGTGGCATGCATGGCAAGCATGACACACACAGGCAGATTTCATTGACAGATGGAAGTCACCCTCCTGTGAGAAGTTGCACTGGCCCCTGCTCAAGTGAATTACTGGCCAGAATGTGCTTGTTCCCTCCTCCTCCTTCTTGCCCCTCTGCTCTCCCTAACCTCCCCTGGATGCCCAGTGGGAGAGTGGGCAGAACGTTGGCACATGATCTTACAAAGATTTCTGATGTCTGGACTGAAATGGATACCTCCGCACTCAGGAAGTTGGTGCCTATGTGGTGTGATGCAGTGGTCCAAGTCACTGTCTACTCTTCCCCCTTTGCAAAGTCACATGTGTTTCTTTGTGGTTGCCAGGCCCATTTCAATTTAGACTTCATGTTCCATGCCAGCCTAATGTGGCTAAGGGTAAATGCCCTTACCCCTGTATTTTGGGAATGCCTGCCCCTTTCTGTAAGTGTAGCTGTGGTTCATCATCCTTCTCTCTCACACCAATTATGGCTCTGCCCACCACATAGAACAAGGTGGCAGATAAACCACACAATTATTAATAATGGAAGCAGGTGTACCACAAAAGAGAAGCAGCCCGCAGTAAGCAAGAGAGCAGGTGAGGATAGCAATGGAGAAGGGGCAGATTCTTTATCAACCGTTGGCACTTCTCCCCTCTTTGTTCAAGCCTCTGAGAAGTCAATGGGAATCTGACTGACACCATTATTGGGTGTTTGCTCCTGATTTGAACCCTGCCCCATAAGCAAAGGGAGTTGGTGAGGTCAGTGGAGAGGTGGCAGCAGGAGGATAAGGTGGCTGAAATCAGGATTCCTGGTGGTTCCTAGGGCTGGGCTGCCAAGCAGAATGTGAGGATGCCAACAATGTGAACTTCACGACAGATTTCAGAACCAGTTTTTCCCAGTGGATGTACTGAGAGAGCTTAAGAGTTGTCCTGTGAAAATAGAGTTTCATAAAGTTTCCTTAGTACAGGACTTCTCAGAGTCTTTAATATATCAAACTTGTATCTCCCAAAGAGGGATATTATTTATTACAAATCCTGTTTCTGAAATAATGTCATACAAACCTAGGGTTTGGAGTTATATACATGGGAACTGGTTTTCTAATCATCTAATTGGGACCAATTATTCTAAAAGAAAAAATCATAATGTGTTATTCCTTATTAAATAAGAGCAAATATTTAATTATATGTGACAAAAAGTAAGATTGAGGAGTAACTTTAGGGGATTATTAGGGGATTGGAGGTAGCAGTATCATTGTAGATTTGCAAATACCTAGGGTCCAAGTGAAGGGTACAAAGGTTGTCTTTCATCCAGGTGCATCTTTATTTCAACAAGCTTACAGTGCTTCGCGGATGTCACCTTGTAAGAATTCCTGAGTTCTAGAAACTGGGTTAGAGGTAGCATGGCCCATGGTATGATGAATGAATAAATGAAGGAGCTCAGTGTTCATTAGGCAGGATTTAAATATCTGATACCTGAGAGAGATATACCCAGCAACTGTCTATTCTTGGTGAGGTATAGCATGCTACCTTTTCTGGACATCATAGGCTAGACTATTCCCCTGCACAGAATCAATACAAGTTGATGACCTGAAGAAGCTAAATTGATTAAAAGGAAGCAGGTTGTAGGCAAATAAAACCCCAGGAAAACCTGAAATAACATGTAACTTGATGTTGTTACCATTGTCTTATGTAAAAACAATTGCTATGGTAACACATGAGATGAGGATGCAAGAAGACATTTTGACTGAGTCCCTTTCCAGGCCAGGGTGCGTTTTTCTCTCATCTACAAAACTTCCCCCTGCTGATCTTGCTTTGCTCTGGACAGTGGGGGTGATGATGAATGACGGTGACCTTAGAGCATGTCCAGAGAAGTGGGGATTGTCAGGAATTATCTTATGAATTACAAATAGTGGAAACCACCCATCAATGTTTAGGGGTGAAGAATAGATAACAGTCACTGAGTCCATAATTAATTCTGTTCATGTGATTTCGCCACAAACGATCAACACTTTGCACCTAAAGAAACTTCCTCTGGAGTGTCTGCTGTGAGTACTTGTGTCGAGTTGGTCCAAAAGTTGACCTGCAACGTTCTGACCTGATACCAAACTCAGCCATCTATCCTGAGAAACCCAAGTCTGACTTCAAAACAAAAAAAACAGACACAAGAAAAAAAGGGGAAAAAAACCCCATAAAACCTTAATCTCCTCCAGAAACCTAGGGAGAGAGAGGAGGTGCACACCAATACTTGTGGCCACACGGAGAGAAGACTTAAATGGCCTGAGAAAAAATGTGCCATTTTAAGTGGAGAAGAAAACAGCTATTGTCTAACACTTAAATAAAAAATACTGTATAAACAGCTAACAGCTGTCTTTCAGCCTTTGCTTTTTAGAGCAAAAGCCAGTAAAAGAAAAGAAATACTCTTTTAAATGTGGTTTTTGTTCAGAGCCCAGATTTTCATCAATTAATTCCCAGCCCAGAAGCAGGCCCTGTTTCAGATCATTCTGTTTTGAAGGCTACAAAGTTCAGTAGAGAGCTGCAGATCTGGGCAGAGGCAGAGCCAGACAGACTTTGCTGTACCAGGGGGGAAGGTGTGTACACATCAGAGGGGATTTTAGTGATAAAAACAGAAACCAGTCCTCTCAAAACCTTCTTCAAAAAGTGGATATTGAAAGAAAAAAAACATTAACTTTGCATGCAGAAGTAGAAAATAAGGTGCATCTCTTTGAGCTATTGTTTGATTTCAGCACCCTTCACTACAAGATCATTAAGGAGAGTAAATGACATGGTCCATCCGTTTGTTGTCCAGGGATAAAAGCCACCTGATAAGGCCAGGAGGACTCTTAATGAGCACCCATCTTGTAAATAAGGAAATTGTAGGGGACTTTCAAAAGGGATATTCATTTGAAAATTACTAGCTAAGTCTTATAATTATGAAGCCAAAGCGGTAAAATAACAGTAAGGCAAGGCCTGATTTATAAACAGAGACTCAAAGATAAGGTCTTACTGATTCCCTCTTGGTGCCTCTGTTTACTCCACTCTGAACACCAGTTGCTGTTCCTTAAAGTCTAATACTTACTTCACGTATCAGCTCTTCACCCATCTCTTTTTTATTATATATATAAAAATATATGTGTGTGTTATACATATATGCATGTATACACATACATACATATATATGAAGAGAGGCAGAGAGAGCTTTGAAATTTTCTCTAATTATTTCTTTATCTTAAAATTTTGGCTAGGCCTCCTTCTGCATGTGCATATATTGCTATTGTGTCCGAATGCCCTGAGCATTATGAACACGTGACATCCATTCCCAGCATTACAGCAGAGCCGATCATCTGAAGACTCTCCTGCCACAATTCAATTAGATCCTGAATACAGCGTGGTTTTTAATGCGTGCTGCTGGGCTTGCAGATAGCAAAGAAACCCTCCAGAGTCCAAAGAAGCAAGCAGTGAGCTGCAATCCAAGCAGGAGGTGGGAAGCGCAGACCAAAATAGAACACTAAACCCTGGGCCCATTGCAAGGGACAAAGGCTAAACTAAGTCTCCCACTTTAAGCCCTGACTCTTGAAGGGGGCTACATTGGCCCTCTGGGTCCTGGAGGAAGCAAAGGGAGACCTCTGCTGAAGTAAACACCTCCAAGTGAGACCTTCAGGATTCCCACAGATGGAGCAAAGTGAGCTCAGAATCAAAGATCGCCAAACAGCAAGAAAATAAGCCACCACAGGTAAGAGAAAGCAGAAACAACAAGCAATGCATTTATACTCCCAGGACTTTGGTACTGGAATTATTAAAAGCAAAGTTTAAAATACTGTATATGAAATATTTAAAGAAATCCAGGATGGAATCATAAGTGTGTGCAAGTACGGAGAGACTGTGGAATATGACCAGGCAGATTTGAAAAAGAGCCAAGTAAAACATTTATAAATGAAAAATATAATTGTTGAAATTAGGAACTCAATGGCTAAACAGTAAGTAAGACACAGTTGAAAAGAGAATCAGTTAACTAGTATGTCTGAAGAAATTACCCAGAATACAGTACAGAAAGACAAGAAGATAGAAAATATGAAAGAGTGATTAAGACATGGAGGATAGAGTGAGGTTTAGTATACTGATCATAGGAGTCCCAGAAAAGACTGGAGAGAATAGGTGAAAAGGCAATATTCAAAGAGATAATGGATGAGAATGTCCAGCACTGCTGAGCAATGTGAATCCACAGATACAGAAAGCATCATATATATATACCTCGCAGGATAAATGGTTTAAAATCTACACCCAGACACATTGAAGTTAAACTGCAGCATACTAAGCTCAGAAAGGAAGATCTTAAAGGCAAGAAACAGAAAAAAAGGCAAATGTCCTACAAAGAAACAATTAGGTTGTCAGCCAACACCTTTGTACAGCAATAGAAACCAGAAAACTAGAATAATATCTTCAAAGTGATAAGAGAAAATAACTGGGAAAGCATGTGCAGCAAAACTACTTTTTTTTTTTTTTTAATTTTTGGCTGTGTTGGGTCTTCGTTTCTGTGCGAGGGCTTTCTCTAGTTGCGGCAGGCGGGGGTCACTCTTCATCGCGGTGCACGGGCCTCTCACTGTCGTGGCCTCTCTTGTTGCGGAGCACAGGCTCCAGACGCGCAGGCTCAGTAGTTGTGGCTCACTGGCCTAGTCGCTCCGTGGCATGTGGGATCTTCCCAGACCAGGGCTCGAACCCGTGTCCCCTGCATTGGCAGGCAGATTCTCAACCACTGTGCCACCAGGGAAGCCCCAGCAAAACTACTTTTAAGAATGAGTTGAAATAATCTTCAGATAAACATTATATTTGAACAAAAACATGAACAATATGATGAGTGCTATGCTTAAGCTCCTTTTTGGGCACCATACCAGGAACGCTTTTCTGTGAAGAAAAAAAAAAAGATTTAAGTATGAGATTAACATTTACTTAGTTGAGTGACAAAGAGGGTTTTTCGTGTTCCCTGACTCTCTGGGAATTCAGGAAACAATTGAGTTGTTGGTGGTTTAAAATGTCAGAGAGCAGTAACCACAATATGCTTCCCACTCAGTTACTTCAAGCATTGTCAGATTTTGAGGCTATTCTTGAGAACTAAAATATTTTTCTTGTATATATTGTGTAGTTTCCACGCTCTCAGTATGACTAATGCATTAGTCACAGGTTACAATACGAGAGACCCAAGAAAAGACAGTCTTGGTCTCTGGAATGACTTTCTTCCCAGTGCTTCCCACTCCAGCCAGTTATTGCCCCTGGTCACTGAGACCGGTTCTGTTCCTGGCACGAGTTACTTCCTGAGTAGAATCTGCTGCTTCTTGAAGCCTTTACTTCAGTAAAAGCTCCATCCTCCTTCTTGGGCAGACATTCCCCCTGTATTTCTCATCCCTTTTCCTATAATCTGTTGTCTACCAGTGGGAACATGTGTGAGCCCAGCTGTTAGAGAAGTCAGAAAGGGAGAGACAAGAGGAGAAATTACATGAGGTTGATGCAACTTGCACAAAGATATTTCAAGCTGTGCTTTTTGTAATAGGGAAAAGCAGGAACCAACCCAAGTATCCAATGATCAAGAACTAGCTAAACAGATTTTAGCATATAGAAAAATGGAATATTATATTGCTGTGAGTGATGATAAACGCAAGACTGTGTGGACAGTGGCTACGTGGGGATTATGGGACAACATCAAACTGTTTAAACTAATGTCAAACTGGTAAACATAGAGCACAGACTCAGTTGTGCACAAGGGTTGCAACCATGTAAGAATCATGCAGGTATAGAGCTAAGAGTTGAAAGAGGACACAGAGCCTTCTAACTTATTAGTAAATGTATTATTTAAGCATTAGTATTTACTGTGCAAGTGTTTTTATGTTCTTATGTTGTTTTTGTTTCTTCCATGATTCTTAAAGGAGGCTACATTTTTATTTTAAATGGTGGACTAAAAAATATAGTAAATGTATTAGAGTCCAAACAGGAGACAGAAATCACACAGTAATTTCTACAAAGAAAGTTAACTCTAAAGACTTATTGAGGGAATTCCCTGGCAGTCCAGTTGTTAGGACTTGGCACTTTCACTGCGAGGGCTTGGGTTCAGTCCCTGGTTGGTTGGGGAATTAAGATCCCACAAGCCATGCTGCATGGCAAAAAAAAAAAAAAAAGAATCTTTGAAAGGGAATTAGAGTACGTGAGTTTGGCTAGTAAGTGGTAAAGATAGCACTATAGAAAAACAGGAATAGCAAACACAGAGAGCAGCTATCACTCCTAGGGCTGAGATAGAGCATTCACGAAGAGGCCATCTCCTCCCAGGGCTGAGATCTACACCTCATTGGAGAGGGTATGGCCATGGCTCTCTGGATGGTAGAAAAGTTCATAGGGGACCAGACTGGTGAAACGTTGCAGAACCTACTCTCTGGAGTGCTGAGGAAGCCATCCATAGAGCGGGATACCAGGCCCCAGAATTCACTGCGAAGCTACCCAGTGGGGTGCCAAGGAAGCCATCCACCCATTTTGGCGCTCTACTATGAAGTTTCCTGTGGGAGTTCCAGCAGAAGTCATTCACAGGGAGGTGCCCAGGGAAGCTACCCACAGGAGGGCACCACTGCTGCTGGCTACCTGGCACTGCAGGAAGAGCTATGCCCACCGCAGGAGCCTGCTGAGCAAGGCCACTGGAACCAGGAAGAGAAGCCCCTTCTTCTCACAGTGTCCCTTCAGGACCCTCTACTGACAAAACTTAAACCCACACTAGCTGTCAAAGAGAACTGCTTTTCCATTATTGCCAAGCAGGTAATGAAGGGTCAATCTGGAGCCAAGAGGCAACAAAATGATAAATGTCATAATGAATTAAGCAGATGGGTGGAGCTTGAGCTATACCCATGTTCATTCCAGGTCAGAAGTCCCAGATTTTCCTGTCAGAGAGCCAAGCTCATGCAAGAAGCTTGGGCTGCTGATCAGACAGCTGAGTGAGCTGGTCTTCACCTCCTTGGGTGCAATATCTTTTACGAAAGCCCACTGGCTTTCCATAGTAATCATTTCTTGTCTGCCCCAAGGCAGGCTGGGCCACATGGGTCTCCTGGGTCTTATGATTTAAAATATGCATCTAACAATACAAAAATGTCATTCAGGTATATTAAGGTAGATCATGAGTTAAGAATACTGCATATATGTATAGTAGCTAAATACATGCCAATCATGGTTTAAAAATTTCTGCAGCTTCCTCTTTGATGATGTAGTGACCAAGGGCCTGGGCTCTGAGCCATTTACTGTTTAACCTTGGGCAAATCATGTCACCTCTCTGTGCCTCAATTTCCCCATCTGTAAAGTGCAGATAATGAGAGTACCTGCCTCAGAGGATTGTTGAGAGGATTAAGTGAGTTACTACATGTAAAGCTCTTAAGACAGGATAGCACGTAGCACATAGTAAGCACTGTATATATTAGGTATTATTATTAATATTTGAGAACAGTAACACCTAGACTCGTTTATGCTAGACCCCTCTTCAGTACCCTACAATGTCTCCCGCGCTCCTTCCTCAGAATTTTGACCTTCCTCACAAATGCTGCTCCTAAGGGGCACGTGAGCATGGTGCAACAGCTGAATCCTGCTGGGTAGCCCATCAGTTCCACTGGTCAGTAGGACACAAGCTTCCTCTTCTATCATCAACGCTGGACAGAAAGGCTGAAAGCCAAAACAAGTAAACCTGCCCCCACATAACTGATCCAAACAGCTTGGGGCCTGGCAGTACCAGTGGAAGAGCTTGAAAAGAAAAACAACCAAAAACAACGCACAGACTTGTCTTTGTCATGGCTGACCCAGCTCGCAGCCAGGCACGGAAACAGAGCGGCTTTATGAGAAAATGCCTTTCTTTCCACGCGGTAATTGAATCCAGTTGTGAATTGAGGTTGTACATTAGTGGGGTTTAAGAAAGGTTTGCTTCTTAGATACATCTACTTCAGCTGAACAATCATTTATTTCTGTTAAGTTCTCGTTAAGCAGGGTGCTAAAGCATCCATGGGCAATATAATCCTCTGGAATCTGGCTCTCACAACTCATCCTACAGATATGCTGGGAATCTTTTAGGCTCTTCAAAAACTAAAACCTCTTGGGTGGAGTCCAGGACAGCCCCTCTGGATAGTGAATTCTGCTCTGTAGCATACAGCGTTTGCAGCAGTTTTAAGGCAGCTGATTGTTCAGATCACTTTAGATTGACTTCACCATAATTCCTCTTCAAGGGGGCTCTCCTTGTGTGATTCCCATCTTTCTCCTGGAGAACCCATAAAGGGGAAGAGTTTGCCTGTGGCTAGAGCAAGATGGATCAGAGTCAGGTTTGGTTGCATCTGGTACTGTGGCTATTGCTGCCTGCTTAGAGCATGCTTCACTCTGTTAATGAAATTAAACAGTCCCTGTTCTGACAACTGCCACCCACGTCAGGACACCAAGTCTTACACCACCCAGCTGGAGTCCCGCCCTGGAGTCTTCAGGGGCACAGATTCAAAGGTCTTAGCCAGCAGCTCTTCAGTAAAGCATGGTTTTTAAAAAAATTTTAAATTATTTTGGTAGTTTTGTGATGATGAAACGCTCCGTGTGGGAAGTGGAGTGGGATCTGGGTTAAGTTAAATAGACTTAAGTTTCTTCTATAGACGTAAAAACAAAAGACGTTACTGGGCATCCACTGTGTGCATGGGACTCCAGAGTGCAAGGCCATCATATGTGGCATGGTCTCTCCTGTCCTCAGGTACTTTATGAGCTTCTGTTTTCCAGCTTTTCCCTGGGAAAGGCTTTTCCACCATATACATCAGCTTTCTGGGCAGGGAATAAATGGCTCATTCAAACACAGAGGAAAGTTGACTAAAGGGACAGTCATCTCTCCCTGGTTGTTCAGTGCCCACCCCTCAGTGAGGCCCTCTCTGTCACTGGAATTTGGAAGGATTGGGATGTCTAACCAACTAATATGCATAACAGTTATGAGGGGAAGGCCTGTCTCCAGACCTCCGCAGAGCACCTCCCTTCTCCACCTGCCGCCCAGCTCGATCGCAGGCCCCCAGGTCGCTTGGCCTGTGCAGATGAGCATGAGGTGTAAGATCCCAGGAAAGGTTTCCCCTAGAAACCCCTGGGGACCATGCTGGCTCCACTGTCACAGCTGAAAAGATGAAAGGTGGAAGAGAAAGACATCAATACTGTGAGATCTTCGTTGATTTTTCTAAAATTGAGAGGGAATGAGAAAAGAAAAAGTGAAGACAAAGGAAAATGATTTCTGTGAGTGAAATTCTGTTCTGTTTATTTGAGCCCCAAATTTCTAAACGAATCACTGAGCACCTAGCTGTGCTCTCCCTGGGCTGGGCACAGAACACTAAGATGCCTGAGACACAGCCCCAGGTCTGTTTCAGGACCTCAGACTGTGGCCAAATGCCTTCCCCACCCCTGTATTAGTTTTCTAGGCTGCATAACAAATAATCACAAACACGGTGGCTTAATATAATAGATATGTATTCTATCACGTCTGGAGGGTGGAAGTCTGAGATTAAGCTGCGGGCAGGGCCATGCTGCCTCCAGGAGTTGTGGGGAAGACTCCTTCCTTGCCTTTTCCAGCTTCTGGTGACACCAGGCATTCCTTGGCTGTAGCTGCATCACTGGCATCTCTGCCTTTGTCTTCGCATGGCCTTCTCCTATTCTCCCTGTGTCTTCTCTTCTGTCTCTTATAAAGGCACTTGTCATTGGATTAGGGTGCACTGGAGAATCCAGATGAACTCAAGACCCCCTAATTACATCTGCAAAGACTCTCTTTCCAAATAAGGTCACATTCATCATTCCAGGGTTGGGACGTAGACATATCTTTTGGAACATCACCACTCAACCCACTACATGCCCCCCCACCCCCGCCCATCTTCATTCTCTCCCTGCCTCTGGATCCTCACACTGAATCTAGAAGCATGTTCAAGTTGCCTCATCAAAAGAAAAATAAATTCTTTCAATCTCATTAACCTTATCAAGCGTTGCCATCCATCCTTTTGTTCCTTCACTCAGCTATCAAACTCTTCCAACGAGTAATCTGTATTTGCCAGCTCCATTTCTGACTTACCACTTAATTTTTTCTCCACTTACTTTTTCTTAAAAATAAATTTATTTATTTATTTATTTGGCTGCACTGGGTCTTCGTTGCTGCGTGGGCTTACCCAGGCTTTCTCTAGTTGTGGCGAGAAAGCTACTCTTCATTGCAGTGCACGGGCTTCTCATTGCAGTGGTTTCTCTTTGTTGTGGAGCACTGGCTCTAGGCACGCAGGCTTTAGTAGTTGCAGCACGCAGGCTCAGTAGTTGTGGTGCACGGGCTTAGTTGCTCTGCGGCATGTGGGATCTTCCCGGACCAGGGATCGAACCCGTGTCCCCTGCATTAGCAGGCAAATTCTTAACCACTGCACCACCAGGGAAGTCCTGCCACTTACTTTGTAAAGCAATTTATTATGATGTATTTCAAGCATAGGAAAAGTGTAGAGAACGATATGACTTTTGAAGTGTTTAAATTTTTCTCCCACTTTTTTTGTGGTAAAATATGACATAAAATTTGCCATTTTAACCATATTTAAACGTACTATTACATTTAAATTTAATTTTAATTTCTGTTTGGTACAGGAAATACTTAGAAATTATTTATTTAATTAATTTAATTTAAATATTATATTTAAATATACATTATACTATTACAGTGACATTAAGTACGCCCACATACTTTTCAGTGCTTTATAATTTGGCTTTGACCCTCACCACTGTCCTTAATGATTCTCTCAAAGATCACCAGCTTCCATCCTCCACCTTCTCAGCCCCTTTACCAAAGTGGATACTACTGACCACCTCCTTCTTAAAACTCTTTCCTCAGCTTCCCAGACCCCTGCTCTCTTCCTGTTCAACTGTTTCTCTAACCCCTTCTCCCCCTGTTCCCTAAGTCAGGATTCTTCAAGAACCTGCCTGGTACCCCTTAGTTTTGATTGCTCCCTTGGAAACCTCCCATGTTCTCATCCAATGTTATGGCTTCAACGAACTCCTCAATTCAGATGACTCATTTAAGCTGAAGCTTGGACCAAAAGCTTAGCTAATAGCTTAAGCCTCCAAGGCTTTGTTGTCTTCTGATCTCCACCTACATGTCCCATTAACACCTCAAACTCAGTATGTCCCAAAAGGGGACTCATGGTCTCTTCTTTCAAACTTGTGCTTCCCTTGCCTCGTATTCTCCCCAGATCTCTACATGGCAGCACCATCCTCCCACTCACCCAGTGCCTTCCATATCCATTCTGACCCTGTCACTTTTATCTCTACAGTAGCTCTACCACCTCACCCCACCCCATGACATCTTTTCCATCCGATATTCTCCTGCTTCCCTTCTTCAGCCTGGGAGACTGTAGTGGACGTCCCTTGGGTTTCCCTGTATCCGCTCTCTATCTTCCACTCCATTTCACACATTGTTAATACATTATTCTCCCTAAAACACAGTTCTTATCAAAAACCCTCAGTAACTCCCACTACTTTGAGAATAAAGCCTAAACTCCTCAGCCGAGCCTTCAAGGCCCTCCCTGACCTGGCGCTGACCCTCTCCTGACCATCACATACCCTTTGCTCCAGCCAACGATATGAACTGTCTGTCCTCTGGACACATCCCATGCTGCCTTTCTTACCTTTTCCCATTCAAAATATGGGTTTCATAGTCTTCTAAAAGACCTCTTTTCTTTCTGTTAAAATATGAGTAACAAAATAAGAGATACTGACCAAAGAGATGATTGCCAAATTCCACAAAGTGGAATCACCCACCTCTCATTTCCTGTACCAAAGAGAAAACACACTGCAGACTATTCTTATCTGACAGGGTTACAAACAGAGCTTTGTTTGCTCATGAAATTCACCAGCTTGGAGTTGAACCATCACCTTTTGAGAACTCGAACATTTTCTTGGTAACTCTCCTGTTGGGGAAAGCATCAACTTTCCTGCTCCGAATTTCTATAACAGAAAAGGGGCTCTGGTAGCAGATAAGATGGTAACAAAAGCTATCACTTCAAACCTGAAATCTTGTGACTGAGAGTTCCAGGAAGTCAAACTGTGCTAAAGATGTGATGCAAAAATTAAAAGGAAACTTCAGCCTGTAGAAATCAGTGGAGGCACAGAGAGGATACACTGTAAGGTACTTGTTTCTCATGTATTTCAGTTCCCAAGCCCTTGACCATACCAGGAGATGGCATCAGAATGCTTCTAAGAAGCCCACATATGCACCTCACCAGTCCCAGCATGCCAAAAGGAAATAGCTCTTTTGGAAAACCTAGGTGTGGCATCCTTTACTCCATTTGAAAAGACCCAAGTAGTATATCTTTCTATCTATACAATATCTGAAACTTTAGTCTCTTCTTTTGGATTTCTTCTGCCATTTAGTGCTACTCTGCCCCTGTGGCCATTGAGATGTTCAAAAGCAAACTGAAGCTGCAGCTTCTGAAGGCACAAAAGCACTTTGAGCACTAAAAGCCCTCAGAAATTCAAATGAGTACGAGTTTAGGGAACTTTATGTTTTCTTATCAGAGAAAGATATGCTGGTATACACAACCTGGGTTTGAATCAATTGGTGGGAGCTACTAGTTGTATCACCTGGGAAAGTTATTTAACCTCCCTCAGCCTCAGTTTCCTCATCTATAAAATGAGATTATTAAGATTACCTTGCAGAGTTGTTGTAAGGATTAAAAATAATAATATTTTTATTATTATAATAATAAAAGCACACACACTTTAGGGCCTGTGCTCCACAACAAGAGAGGCCACCACAATGAGAAGCACGTGCACCGCAATGAAGAGTAGCCCCCGCTTGCCACAGCTAGAGAAAGCCCGCGTGCAGCAACGCAACCAAAAATAAATAAATTTATTTTAAAAAAAAAGAAGAAGATTTGCCCCTATGTTTAAAATAAATAAATAAATAAAAAGATATTCTTAAAAAAAAATAAAAAGCTCAAGACCTGGCACGAAAAAGCTCTCATTAATAGTAAAATTATTTTTAACACTGTAAATTTGGGTGAAAAGGAAGACTAGGTTGTTCTTCAAGTAGAATCCTTTTTGTGTTTACAAGCGACATGAGAGATTTTTTTTTAAAGAAACAAAAAAGCCCTGTAGTATTAGATAAGCTACTGTATACCCTTCAGACTTGTGTCCATTTAATATTCTTATTTATTTAGTATTCTTTTCGGCCACTCTTTAGACATGACTCTAGCACTTATTACATTTAAAAGCAAAATAAAATGCAAGGAGCATTTCACTGTTTCCTAAGATAGATGTTCCCAGCATAGAGCTAGATTCCCAGAACAGAGCTTGATTTTCATCTAAGGATCTCCCTCCCCCACTTGTAGTTCCTGTGGGCTGTGTGAGGCTTCACCCCAACTCCAGGGCTGCAGCAAGTGGCCCAGATATAACCAATAAAAACATCATATTCTTCAGCCACAGTCACTGGTTCAGAGGTGAGCATGTGACCTGTGTCAACCCAATAAGAGGGTCACGAAGGAATTAGGGGAGCCACTGGAAAAGACACTCACTCTTCCCTGCGGGTCTGTCTAGACCCAAAAGGGTGTAAAGCTGAGGTTGCTGCAGCCATGTTGTCACCACATGGCACCTGGCCAGGAAGCCAGCACAGAGGAAGGCAGGCTGAGCAATGGAGAGAGCTCAAAGCCCAGAAACAGAATGGGATTTGAGCACAGGAGAGGAAAAAGTCCAGAGCTGAAATGGCAGAAGGGATGAAGGAATTAAAGGGTGAAAGAGGAGAGAGAGAAGAGGGGATCCTGGGGAGGGGAAGGGTGGATACCATAGGGAAACAGGAGGAAGGGACAGGAGCAGCTTCTCTAGCCTATGGGGTCCAGCTCCTCCTGTTCCTCCACCTTCTTCTCAAGGTCCTCCTCTATCACAGAAGTTCAGTTACTTGTGTAGAGGAGGAAAAATAATTTTCCCTCTACCCTTCTAGGTTCTTGGCTGAGACCCCCCTGTAATAAAAGAGAGATTAACGAGAAAAACTAATTTAATTATGTACATATATACTAACGTGAGCCCCGCAAAGATATGAGACTCAAAGACTTGACCAAAGCAGGAAGCTTTTATACCTTTTAGACAAAGAAACAATAAGTTTGTGACCAATTAACAAGAGAAAGGGATTTGAGCTTGGGATAGTAAATTGGTGATGAAGTAACAAGGTTTGTTTATATAGCCTTCTCAGTCCTAAATTCCCCACCTCAGTTGACAAGAATGTTTTCTACCTTCCTGGTCAGGGGAGGTACCTTTCACATGGGAGATTTATCTCCTGCTTTCAGGAGGACAAAGGAGAGTAAGAGTGTCCTTCTTGTCCTGGCTGTTTCTCAAGTTCCTTTAATTCAAAATAATCAATATGCCAAAGTGGTATATTTTGGGGTGACATATTCTGAGCCACTACACTACCTATTAAAAACGTACAACCTCCTTGGTACAGCTTCCTTCTTGGAATTTATTCAAAGGAAATTATAAAGAATATGTACAGGGCTTCCCTGGTGGCGCAGTGGTTGAGAATCTGCCTGCCAATGCAGGGGACACGGGTTCGAGCCCTGGTCTGGGAAGATCCCACATGCCGCAGAGCAACTAAGCCTGTGAGCCACAACTGCTGGGCCTGCGCATCTGGAGCCTGTGCTCCGCAGCAAGAGAGGCCGCGACAGTGAGAGGCCCGTGCACCGTGATGAAGAGTGGCCCCCTCTCGCTGCAACTGGAGAAAGCCCTTGCACAGAAATGAAGACCCAACACAGCCAAAAATAAATAAATAAATAAATTTATAAAAAAAAAAAAAAAAAAAAGAATATGTACAAAGATTTGTGTGCAAGGGTGTTCATTGGACATTATTTAAGCGAACAGAAAGTTGTGAAGAATATAAATGTCCCACCATATATGTGCATAATATTTATCCATTTTGTGTTTGTGTGCATGTATATATATATGTACATATATACACAATATACATATATACTATATATTATTTATATATATATATATAAAATATATATACATATATTTCATACACTCACCCAATCTGAGAGGAGATACACAGAAATGTTAGTAACTATTTGGTGGTGAGATTATGGGAGGTATTTATTTAAGTTGTTCATTCACTTACCTGTATGTTCTAATTGATTCTACTAAGAACATGTATTACTTGTGGAGTGAAAAAGAAATAAAATAACCAAGTGTCAAGGTTTCAACCAGGGTAGAGCTCAGCTGCAGCTGACTTGTTGCCAAGAGCTCTTCCCAGGAGAGCCAGGTAGGATGTCCCCATCCCATCCTCAGGCAGAGACAACACCTGTGGCCTTCCTATGGGACCAACCTGGACTGCAGCTGCAGAGCTGAGCTTGGCCCCAGAAGTCACCCCTCTGCTGAAAAGGGACACATATCTCATGAGGCTTTTACTCACTGAGCCAGGTCATCACTCTCTCCTGTTTTCCTTCCAGGCAAACAGACCACAGCCCAAGGACCAGGTGTGCTGGGAGTGAACTCACCAGGAACAGGGTGGTGACAGTGGAGGGCTCTCCTGAGTGCCTCCCTGGCCTCATTAGCATCTCACTCACTGCTGGGGACCAGAGCACTAAGATGAAAAGCATCTTCACAGAAGTAATTGTACCTGTGGGGGACAGACAGTTTTGTTTTTCGGGTTTTTTTTTTTTTTAAGACATAATAGCTTTTTATTTTTCTTAAACACTCTTCCCAAATGTACTATACCAAGTCTACCTTCTCCAATGGTTAGTAGCTCTCTTAATGGCATCTTAGGCAGATCCATAACTTTCCAGTTGTTTTCAGATACTAAGTCTCAGTGCAGTTTAAAACATCAATTCCAAACTTGATTCTATTCTCACTTCCTTCCCTCTCCCGCCCTAAGCAATGTAAGCTTGAACCTAGACCCTGAGTGATTGGAGGTGTATTTCCAGGAGCCCCTGTCCCTACTTTACCCTTCCAGTGCTGGTTCCTCTAGTTGGGCTACGAGGTAGGACAGGGAAGGGGCAGCGGGCCTTATAATTGCTATGCCTGGTAGTAGCTGCTGCTTCTCTGGCCAGCCTGGACTGACTGCAGATGCTCTCTGGAAGGCAAGCATCCAAATGCTGGCTTCCTCTGGGTGATACATGTAGGTTCTTTAGAAGGACTTACAGAGCAGAGATATGGCAACTCCAGGTTCAGCCCATCCATGCCCCCTTAGCTCCTGTCACCTGTGGATGTATACTCTACAAATTCTTTCGGCTTAAGCTTCCTGGGGAGGAGGGGAGAACTGTCTTAGGATGGGGATGGCACAAATCCAACTACTTTCTAAGCAGCACGCATTTGAACCACAGGGAGCTCTTTCTCCAGCCTTGACAAACTGGGTGCATTCAGACTACCTCCTGCAACCCTTCTTTCTCCCTTCTTTTCTTTCTTCAAGATTCTTCTCTGCTCCTAATGATGTACTGGTAAATCAAAAAACCATTTTCCTAATTAAATGTCCAAATGGGGAACTAATTTACACCCTATCTTTATGAATGATTTTCTTAGAACCCCCTCACCAGAGACAAAGTACGGCTACTCCCATTTCCCATCCCCACAGGAAGGGGAGGAATAGCATCTCCTCATACTCATTACATTCCAGACTTTTAGACTGATTTCTCTCTCTCCTTCTCTCCTTCCTAGTCTTGTTAGGTAGAAGATGGTGGTTGGTGGAACATCTATCTCCTCGTAGGAATGCTTGGTTCTCTGGTTCCTATGGATGTCAGCTCAGGTATAGAGAACTTCTCTGTCCTTACTCTTTTTTTTGTGTGTGGCCGTGCTGCATGGCTTGTGGAATCATAGTTCTCCAACCAGGGATTGAACCTGGCCCCAGACAGTGAAAGCAATGAGTCCTAACCACTGGACCGCCAGGGAATTCCCCTCTGTCTTTACTCTTGAGTCCTAGTAGTCAAGCCCAACACAACGAAAAGAGTCCCACTCAATAGCTTGTAATGTGTTTAAAGTAAATAAAATTCCATTTCGGGAGCTCTTCATTCCTTTGTGTCAATCCAGAATTTTATTTGGTATCATTTTTCTTCTGCCTGAAGGACTTTCTTTCTTTCTTTCTTTTAAAATTGAAATATAGTCGATTTACAATATTGTCTTAGTTTCAGGTACACAGCATAGTGATTTAGTATTTTGCAGATTATACTCCATTACAGTTTATTACGAGATAATAGATATAATTCCCTGTGCTATATCCCTGTTGCTTATCTATTTTATACATAGTAGTTTGTATCTGTTAATCCTATACCCCTAATTTGTCCCTCCCCCCTTCCTTCTCCCCTTTGGCAAACATAAGTTTGTTTTCTGTATCTGTGAGTCTGTTTCTGTTTTACATATACATCTGTATTATTTTTTTTAGATTCCACATATAAGTGATATCATACAGCATTTGTCTTTCTCTGTCTGACTTATTTCTCTAAGCATAATATTCTCTAGGTCCATCCACATTGCTGCAAATGGCAGTATTTCATTCTTTTTAATGGCTGAGTGATATTCCACACTTATACATACACATGTACCACATCTTCTTAACCCAGTGATCTGTTGACTGGGCACTTGGGTTGCTTCCATGTCCTGGCTATTGTAAATAGTGCACTGTGAACACTGGGATGCACATATCTTTTCAAACTAGTGTTTTTGTTTTTTCTGGGTATATCCCAGGAGTGGAATTGGTGGATCATATGGTAGTTCTGTGTTTAGTTTTTTAAGGAACTTCCATACTGTTTTCCATAGTGGCTACACCAATTTACATTCCCACCAACAGTGTATGAGGGTTCCCTTTTCTCCACATTCTCTCCAACATTTGTTATTTGTAGATTTTTTGATGATAGCCATTCTGACAGGTGTGAGGTGATGCCTCATTGTGGTTTTGATTTACATTTCTCTAATAATTAGTGATGTTGATGTTGAACATCTTTTCATGTGCCTGTTAGCCATCTGTATGTCTTTGGAAAAATGTCTGTTTAGGTCTTCTGCTCATTTTTTGATTGGGTTGTTTGGTCTTTTTTTTTTTTCTTTTTTGATATTGAGTTGCGTGAGCTGTTTGTGTATTTTGGATATTAACCCCTTGTCAGTCACATCATTTGCAAATATTTCCTTCCATTCTGTAGATTGTCTTTTTGTTTTGTTGATGGTTTCCTTTGCTGTGCAAAAGCTTTTAAGTCTGATTAGGTCCCATTTGTTTATTTTTGCTTTTATCTCTTTTGCCTTAGGAGACTGATCCAAGAAAATATTGCTATGATTTATGTCAAACTGAAGGACTTTCTTTAACATTTCTTATAGTACAGGTCTACCAGGGATCAGTTATTTCAGTTTTTGTATGTCTGCAAAAGTCTTTCTTTTGCATTCATTTTTGAAAGATATTTTGCTGGGTATAGAATTCTAGACTGACAATATTTTTCTTTCCGTACTTAAAAGATGATTGTTCCTCTGTCCTGTCACTTTGTTTCTGACAAGAACTCTGATATAATCCTTATCTTTGTTCCTCTTTTCATGTCATAACTTTTTTCTCTGCTTTTAGATTCTCTCTTTATCACTGGTTTTGAGAAATATGATTATGATGTGCCTTAGTATTATTTTTTTCATATTTCTCTAGTTTGAATTTTACCTTGTTCAGTATTTTTAAAATATTCTTGTGTGTTTTTCTGGGACATCATAAGTTACTTGGAAATAGTTTGATCCCTTCAAGACTTGCTTTTAATCTTTGTTAGGAAGGACCAGAACAGCTTTTAGTCTAAGGCCCCACAACTGAAACAATGCCCTTGTGAGTACTCTACTCAATGCCCCATAAATTATAAGATCTTCAACTCTGGTTTGGTGGGAATGGGGTCTATTCCCTGTCCTGTGTGATCTCCAGGGATTGTTTTCTCTAATCCTTTTGGGTGGTTCTTTCCCTGACCTCATGCAGTTCCCTCATATGCATGCACTGATAAGTATTCGTCTGAAAACTCAAAGGAGTTCTGTAGAACTCCAGCGTTCTCTCTCTGTGTAGCTCTCTCTTCTCCAGTATTCTGTTCTGTTAATTCTGGCTTCATTGGTCTCTCTGGGATCCCAGCACCATCTTCTCTATGAAGGAATACTGCTGGGGTCCACCCATATTCCCTTTCCCAATGCTATGGCCTGGAAATTCTCTCCAGGCAGTAAGCTGGGGGCAATCATAAGACTCACCTCATTTTTTTTCCCCACTCTCAGGAATCACCGTCATGCACTACTGTGGTCCAGTGTCTGAAAATCGTTGGTTCAAATACTTGGTCTGGTTTTTCACTTGATTCAGAATCCTGGTTTTAGTGTGCATTTCCTGGAATTCCTGGAATCATGGATGTTAGCTCTTAGGTGAGCTTTTTAGAAATCATCTAAGTCCATACCTCCCATTTGCCAGGGAAGAAACTAAATGGGAGAAGGGAGCAGCCTGAGTTTGTGGCAGACTCTGAACTGGGCCAGGTCTCCTGACTTCTGATGGAAGTTGTTTTCAAAGAAGTAAGCTCGTGGGAGAAAAGAAGGAACTTGGGGAACTTCAAATAAAGACTCCTTTGTGTCAAAGAGAAAGTAGAGTTAGTTGCTCTCAGTGTCTCACGGTCTTCCTCATTTCAACATTTGCCATTTTTGTGCCTTCAGTGTTGGCCCCTTACCTCAATTTCTACATTGATAACGTAGAGGCTTCCATTCCCTCCAGATCTTCTCTATCAGGTCAATCTCCTAGAAAAATTGCAAGATACTATGAAATCTCAGAACCAGGAAGAGGCAGATAGCAGAACTGGAATTTAAGCTCATACCCCAAAGACTTCCCAGGGGAGCCTGAAGAGCATCTGGGCCAACATATCATCTTATAAACAGGGAAACTGGGACAAGACAGGTTCACTGGTGCACCCAGACAGGGCTAAGGTCTTGGTTTTGCACTCAGATGCCCACCTCTGAAAGACGATGTGCTTAAGTGTTAAACAGTCAGTTCTTAATGCTGTTGAATTTTTAATATACATTCAGCTCACTACATCATTTACCCACAAGAACTACTCCAAATCCAGCTGGAATTTTGTATCAGAAACTTTTCCAAGTCTTTTCGTCCATGTTTTCAGAGCACATATGATAGTTTGTTTTGCTTGTTCATCCACGCAGCAGGGTGAGAATTCCCAACAGGAACCTGGGGTCACTATGAGAGGAAGTTTTTGGAAAGGCAGACAAGTGTCCGAGAGAAGGAGGAGGAAGAAGGAAGGAAACAATGAAAGCAATAGCCCATTTTTCAGGTCATTTAAAAAGCCTCCAATTTGGACACTGAGCAGATAAGTAGCTATTTTTCTTTGCTTTAAGTACTTTTAAAGGAAATGCCTCCTCCCCATTTACTTGAACACAATACTAAGCACACACTTCTCAGCACGTAAAAAGTCAGGACGTTCCAGGTTTTGATGCACAAGGCAACCTTGGCTTTGCCTTGTTGATTAGTCATTACAATGGGGACCTTTCACTGCAGGACCACATGGTTCCGGGCAACGTGACCCAAGATCTGGCAAAGGCTCCAGGCAGCACAAAGGAACGGAACTTGTCTTTGTGCTGTGAGTTCAGTGGTGGTGTTTGGAGTTACTTGTGATTGCTCCTGGGTTCAAAGCTCAGTTGCACTTTTTTACCTCTCTCCTACACCTGCAGTTCCTCAGTGGCCAGAGCTAAGCCCGGCTCCCAGGGCAGAGGAGGAGGCGGGGCCAGGGCGAGGCCCACCTGGGGAAACACACAATATGTGCATATAAAGATATTTGATAGCAGTCCAAAAACACTCCTCTGTACATACCTTGGTAATTGTTTTAACTTCTTCTGTGAACTTGTAAATTTTTAGAGATTGTTGAATTAAACAGAGTCTGAAAGTGGAGCATTTTCACATAGATAAAACCATGGGAAAATGAAATCGTTTACTCAGGAAGAACCTCATGGCAAAATATACCTTGCATCCAACTAAAGGAAGAACGATTTCAACCATTGTCTTTAAGGCAGATTCACTGTGTGTTACTTAATACTCCCCACACTGCCCGTACAGCCTGAGATGATTCCTCCAGAGAATTTTTATCTCAATCCAGCGGTCCCCAATCTTTTTGGCACGAGGGACCGGTTTCGTGGAAGACAAGTTTTCCACGGACTGGGGGGTGGGGGTGGGGGATGGTTCGGGAGGTAATGTGAGCGATGGGGAGCGGCAGATGAAGCTTCGCTCCCTTGCCGGCTGCTCACCTCCTGCTGTGTGGCCCGGTTCCTAACAGGCTGCGGGACCGGACCCCTGTCTCAGTCCATAGGAAAAGCCTTCAATTTTGGCAGGAAGGAGGGAGCAGGGTACAGCTGGGCTGGCGTGGCATTCTGTCCATTGATTAGTCTTCGCCTCTTCATGAGAGCAGTAGAATGCTACCCAGACGTTTTAAAACAGCAACCCCAGAGTATGGGAAGGTCCTGATGTGCTTTCCAAGCCATGAACAATTCCTTATGTTCGGCACACTTTTGGGGGCTAAGTGAAAATGGTACTCATCATGTGGAGTCTATTGAACTATGTGTACTCTGGACACACTGCTATCCTCCATTATCACAGCTTCACTGAGGACCAGTCGCCAAAAGAATCTAGAAAGCCATGAGAATGTTAATGATAAGATTAACCATGTTTATCAAATTCTTATTCTGTTCTCGGCTCTTCACACATGCAGTATCTCATTTAATGCTGAAAACAATACCCTGAGGAGGGGACCAGCACATCCCCTATCTTACAGAGGAGGAAACAGGCTCAGCGATGTTAATGAAGTGGCCCAAGATCACAGGATGAAGGCCCAGGACTCAAAGCCAGGCGATGTGGACCCACAGACCATGCACTTATCCACCAGCTGTTGTGGGTATAGTCAGGGAACAGGAGCAGGAGGCAGAAAGAGAAGAGGCATAGCAGGTGGGGTTGGATAACATTCCCCGTGAATCTCCCAAAGCCAGGGTGGAGAATTCCAGTCCACTTCTGCAGACTGAGAAAATGCAGAGAAAATTAAAAAAACAAAACCAAAAACCTGCTCCAAAGGAGGGGAGAGAAGAGTGTTGGTGTGAAATATCAGTGAGATGCTGTGGTTTATGCTCTTTGTCTTTTCTCTCTGGCTCCCCTAGCAACAGTGAAGTAGCATCAGTGTTAACGCGAGTAACGTGCTGACTTTGTTCCTCCAGGCAGCATCACTGCTAAACAGAAACGCATGCTGATTTCTGCTCTGTTAAGCAAGGGAAACATCATCAGAGTCCGCCCAGTGGAAAAAGACAAAAAGCAGACAGAAAGATGTTTAAATTTCAAGGTTATGCAAGAACAGGGAAGAAAGAACAGGTTGTAAATTAGTTTTTGAAATATTAAGCTACTAACAAAATCCTAACACTTACCAATACAGAGGGCAGAGGAAGTAAAGGCGGAAGAGAGTCGTGACTGAGGCTGTTTTGCCACAGCATATTGCTGCTGCCACATTTTTCTAGAGTGTCTGAAAATATCAGGCTTTAAAATACACATGCATTATTTTTTGAGACGTGTGTGACTATAGCCTCAGGGTTGAAAAACAAACAACTCCATTGCCATGAGCTCATGCTGGAGTTGGTGTAAATTGTTTCGCCTCCTTATGTATGATGTTTCTAATTAGGACGATTATGGAGGATGAGCTTTGTGTGCTGTTGAATTGGCTCTTTGTGCTGATTGCAGAGCGCTCTGTACCGGCCTGTGCTCGGCTGACCTGCTTCTTAGAGGCATCGCTAGATGGGGAGGGTGACCTCCGATCCCACTGTCTGATGTCCCATATTGAGAAACACCCGAGGGGGTGTGCTCTCATCCCCTCACCACACCTGTCATTAAAACAAGACATCTTTCCAAGATACATGAATAGACAATGACTGGTTTCTAGTTTGCCCTTTTACTCCTATAAGACCTTTATGGTATGATGTGATTTCTTTTGCGTTGTGATTCCTACTCATCTTGTGCAAAACATAGGATTTAAGCTACGTTAAGTAGTTCAAAATGGAGTCACAGTGGCCAGCGTGAACTTGCCTGTTAGTTGTTTTGAAACGTCTGCTGTAGGACTGCGAGCATCTTTGATAAACTAAGGGTGTTACTTTAGATAAGGAATTTATCTGGTAACATTTGCAGAAAGATTTCACTGGAACAGAAGGAGCAACTGATAGAGATAAGGCCCTGGGGTGGATCCATTACACCCTACTGGCAGACTCCTTAAAAAGAGACCACTGAGCACTTCCCTGGCGGTCCTGTGGTTAAGACTCCGCAATTCCAATGCAGGGGGTGCAGGTTCGATCCCTGGTCCGGGGACTAAGATCCCACATACCGCGTGGCCCGGCCAAAAAAAAAAAAAAGAGAGAGACCACTGAGCCTAGAGATTGGAAGCCTCTTCACTGGAGGACCCAACTCCATGATGCTGAGAGCCGTGGGAGGGGACGCTAGCCGAGGCTCTGCTGGAGCCGAGGGTGACTTCTTCCCACTCACACTTATCATGGACCCGCTGCCAGGCTGGGGCTAGTGCTGCTGCTGAGACGCCTCCTCCCCGGACTTCTCCTTGGAGTGGTCATTCTCCTCTTTTCTGTTTCCCCTACTTTGACAAGCCTGCGTTGTGTGCTAATTGTGTACAAGAAACCGACTGACTTGTGAATTGAATGTTGGCTACATTTCTTGGTATCTCCAGTTCTGGGATTCTCACCTGGCCTCACTGCTGGGCCCTACGACAAACACTTTTAATTAACAAAAGTCCAATTTGAGGTCATTTCTCTAAGAGGGAACGATTTACCTAAAAGGAATAAGGTCAACAATAAACCCTGGCTCCTCCCCCTGCATCGAGTACTTTGGAAACGTCCCTCTTCACCGTTTGTGGCGTGAAAGTGGGCTAGGCCTCCGCTCTCCGAAACGCTAAGGCCTTGGAGCGGGGGGTGACCCAGAGGGCATGGGTCTCCCTGGCTGGCACTCTCCTACTCCCCACTTCTGACATGCTTGTCTGTGCAGGTCAGAGACACTAGAGAAATCAGTCCTCAGCCGCCTGAGGAGGTGGTTGTGAGCAGGTGACTTCCTTCCGCAGGTCAGCCTCAGTCATCCTTTTAAGAACTGCCTCATTGTTGCCAGGCCCTCTGCCCTTCCTGGGTCTGGCTGTGGTGGGAGAGGCAGAAAAACAGTGTTGACTTGGCTCAGAGGTCTCCACATCCTTGGTCTCAGAAGATCAAGTAAAGGTCCCTTGTTGATCTAAAAAAACCATGTCCACTGTGGAACCTGGAGACACCATAGTACCCAGGGGGTGTCGGGATTTCATGGAGGGTGGGGGCCGGTGCTGAAAGTCTCCCCCCAGGGATTCTGATAAGCTCAGACGGGGTGATGGCAGAGGCCTCAGGCAGGCTTCCCACATCTCAGGCTGCTTGTATCACTGCCTTGTCCAGGCCTGCGGCGTCAGAAGAGCCCAGCTCACAGAGCGAAAGCCACATTGGAAGAAGCCCAAGATGGGGCCCGAGAGCCTGACACTGCCAGAAAAAAGCCCTGTCATGGAGGCCCCAAGGCAAACCTCAGACAACAGGCAGAGCCTCCTGCCCGCTTGCCCGTTGGCAGCTCCCGGGGGACTGGAAATGGAATAGGGCGGTAAGGCCCCAGAGCCAGCAGGACACAGGGTCGTGGATGTCTGGCTGCACGCCAGGCCAAGGGGGCGGCAGTGGACTGTTGCTCTGAACCACAGAAGCACTCGTGCCTTATGCCTGGTGGTTTCCCGAGACCCATCTGGATGCCCTATCCGTGACCTAGTTTTCTAACCTAAGCTGAAATGAGAAAAACAAGCATAGCATAGTAAGTTTTTCACTAAGCAGATTTGCTGAATTTTAAAGAACTGCCATTTGCTCTGGTACTGTGTCCTTTCTACTTTTTTGGTAGAAGAAAAGTATTTTTAAGAAACAGATTGGATAATATACTAGATGATAACATTTTTGGTTTTGCTTTTTCATATTCCTGTTTATCAAGATAGAATATGACAGTACTGTGTTATTCCTCCATTTTGTTTGTGTGTTTGTTTGTGTGTGTGTGTGTGTAGTAGATTAAAGATGGTCACAAATTCTTTGGCACTTCTCCCCCAGAGAGGTGCATCTAATTTTCTTCCCCTTGAATCTGGGAGGGTCTTAGTGACTTACTTGGCTAAAAATATATATAAAGTAATAAACTTACTTTATTAAAAATGTGGTCAATGTGACATTCTAGAACTTCTGGGGCTTCCCTGGTGGCACAGTGGTTGAGAATCTGCCTGCCAATGCAGGGGACACGGGTTCGAGCGCTGGTCTGGGAAGATCCCGCATGCCGTGGAGCGACTAGGCCCGTGAGCCACAACTACTGAGCCTGCACGTCTGGAGCCTGTGCTCTGCAACAAGAGAGCCCGCGATAGTGAGGGGCCCGCGCACCGCGATGAAGAGTGGACCCTGCTTGCCACAACTGGAGAAAGCCCTTGCACAGAAACGAAGACCCAACACAGCCATAAATAAATTAAATAAATAAATAAATAAATAAATAAATAAAAATTAAAAAAAAAGAACTTCTGAAACGAGGTCATAGGAAGCTTTGCAACTTCCTCCCGGGCCTCTTGGAACCCAACTGACACGCTGTTAGGAAGCCCAAGCAGCCATGAGAAGAAGCCGATAGAGAGAGGAAGCAAGGCCCAGGCCAATGACACTGGATGAGCTCGTAGCTGATAGCCAGCACCAACTTGCCAGTCACTGAGTGAACCCTTCTGGAAGTGGATCCTACAGCCCCAGTTGAACTGCCACGGCTGATACAACATGGAGCAATGATGACTCCCCACTAAGCCCTGCCCAAATTACAGGTTTGTGAGGGAAATAAATGATTTCTGTTGTTTTAAGCCACTAAGTTTGAGGATGATTTTGTTACACAGAAATAGATAACCAGACAGCTTGTTTGTTTAAATGGTTTGTGAAATTCAAAAGTCAGAGAAATGCTGACTCGCATTGTTTATTTAACATCTGTATTAGGCAAAATAATGCACCCCCTCCAAAGATATCCAAGTCCTGATCTCCAGAATCTGTGAATATGTTATGTTACATGGCAAAAGGGAATTAAGATTACAGATAGGGGCTTCCCTGGTGGCGCAGTGGTTGAGAATCTGCCTGCCAATGCAGGGGACACGGGTTCGAGCCCTGGTCTGGGAAGATCCCACATGCCGCGGAGCAACTAGGCCCGTGAGCCACAATTATTGAGCCTGCGCGTCTGGAGCTTGTGCTCCACAACAAGAGAGGCCGCGATAGTAAGAGGCCTGCACACCTTGATGAAGAGTGGCCCCCACTTGCCGCCAACTAGAGAAAGCCCTTGCACAGAAACGAAGACCCAACACAGCCATAAAATAAAAATAAATAAATAAGCAAATATGGTTAAGAAAAATATTTTTTAAAAAATTACAGATAGAATTAAGATTGCCAATCAGATGACCTTGAAATAGGGAGATTTTCTTGGATTATCTGGGTGTAGCCAGTGTAATCACAAGCGTCCATAAATGTGGAAGAGGGAGGCAGAAGAAGAGAACAGAACGATGCAATGTGAGAAGAACTTGACCTGCTCTTGCTGGCTTTGAAGACAGAGGAAGGGGGCCACCAGCCAAGGAATGCAGATGGCCCTTAGAAGCTGGAAGAGGCAAGAAAACAGATTCTCCCGTAAAACATCTAGAAAGGAACATAACCCTGCCAACACATTGATTTTAGCCCAGTGAGACCTGGGCCAGACTTCTGACCTCCAGACTGTAAGAAAATAAATTTGTGTTGTTCTAAGCCACTACATTTGTAGTCATTTGTTGACAGGCATAGAAAACTAGTACAGCACCTAGCCCACCCTGCTATATACTACTGACCTTTTAGAGTCAGAATTGATGGTTAAAACTGATTAAGAGCTTGTATGGTGCGAATTTTAAAGATGGGAACATGTAAGTCCATAGATTCCAAGGTCAAACAGCTAATTTGTAATATATACAGGACTAAAACTTAGGTCTTCTAAAATTTAAACTCCATGAGGAAAGGAAATTTGAGGCAGCGTCTGTTTTGTTCACCATTGTATCCCCAGTATCTAGAACAGTGCCTGGCACATGGTAGGTATTTGTTGAATGAAAAAAATGAAAACTAATTCCTAACTTCTGGTTTAATCACTTGCTCTAGTAAGGTTACAAAAGGACAAAAACTATAGCTTTTTTAAAGGCCAAAAAAAATCACTATTGTATCTTATAATTTACATCTGATTATTTGGCTTTTAACAATGTTCTATTTTAAAATCTCACCATTTGTTTTATTTTCATTTTAAATTATTATATTTGTATACAGATACATGGTACAGATTCAATGATACAAGTTCAAAAAGTATGAAAGAAGACAATGAAAAATAACTTCTATTTTCATCCCAGCCACCCAGAGGTAACCACAGTTACTGCTTTCTTGTGCATACTCCCAAAGATATAGAGCATTTCTTTGAGAGTTGAGAGTCTGAACAGTTTTAAGTATGTCTAATGTAGTCATTGGATTTTTACACTCCCCTCAGCACCTCTGTCATGATTCATCACTCTGGGCTTCAAGGCACTGGAAGAGTTCGAAATATTCCCCATAAATGCTCAGGACCCATCCAACAAGGCTCACCCCACCTGCTGCAGAGGTCAAAGTCTCCTCAGGCGCCAGGGCCACAGACCTCTGGGAGTGGGGCTTATGGCAGTTAACTCCAGAGCTGATTAATTGAGGCCCAGCTGAATGGGAGCTTTGGTATGAATGAATGGGAGTGTTTTGCTGACACACTATGGTGGTTGGTGTTTATACAATATCCTGCTTTAATCACTGGGCACTGATTTAGTTCAAGAAGGTACCTGGCTCCTTTTCATCAACCACAGTCCAAGGGGTGGCCAGTGGTTATTTCAAGATGCCAGGTGAGAAGGTGGGATCAAGGAAATAAAGTGCCCTTCATCCTTCCTCACACATCTCACCCCTCCCCGAGCGAGACTCCTCATCATACTCTCTTAGTACTACACACCTCCTCTTGGCAGCAGTTTCCTGTTACTCACATTTCTAATACATTTTCATATTTTATATTGCATGTAAAATGCATTTGCAATAATTACATTGTAATATTTGATTAGAGTCTAGACATCCCTCATTTAGACTGGAAGCCTCCTGAGGGCAAGGACGGTGCTTCCTTTTACTCACCTTGTATCTCCATCACCTAAGACAGCATGTGGCTGGCGGGTGCTCGATACAAATGTGTTGAATGACTAAATAAATAAGCTAAAGCCAATTCTTGTGACCCATGCCAGGCATTAGCAAATGCTCTTTCAATTCTTACAACAACCTTAGGTAAACAGGTTGTGTTATTATCCCCCTTTACATATAGGGAAACCAAGACAGAAAGTGCTTAAGTGCCCCTGATTGCACAGTGAATGGCAGTCTGGCACCAGAGTCCACCTGCTTAACCACCACATTACATCACATTGCATTTTGATGAAATTTTGGGTGGGCACCTGGAGAGTGAGGCTCAGATGCCAAGTAAAGCAACAAGAGCCTGCAAAGCCCAGCAAACAGAAGCATGTGCAAGACCAGGGACATGGGAAGTGGAGGAAAGTGGCAGACAAGGCGTGGGTCTGTGAACAGTGACCCTGGAGCTGTGCATCATAGGTGGGAATAGTAAGACTTGACCTTCAAGCCTTAAGGGGGTTTCCTCTGAGGTTCCTCATGTATGTCCTGGCCATGGCCAAACCCAAGCAGAGCAGATTCTGAGGTGAGATGGGCGGGGGTGCTATTTTGGGGTTGCAGGGAGAGCACTGAGGCAGCCTCAAGGGAGTCAGGGCCTCACTGACACAGTCAGCCTCAGGGGAAACTGCTGACACTCAGGCACACTGGTGACCCCAGGCCCTGCCCTCAGTGGGCTTCTGCAGCCTCCTCGAAGGCCAATCCTCATCTACCTGTCCCAGGCTCCCCTCAGCCACCCTGCACATTCTCCCCTAGCCTAGGGCCTCTCACACTTCTGATTCTTGTCCTGTAAATGGACTGCTCTCACCCTCAATTTCTGTCTCATGTCCTCTTCCCAGTCAGCCAACCTCCAGGCTCCTGCTGTACTTGTCGGAAGCTCCTAGCCTAGTAGCAGCATCCTTCATGTAATTATTCCTCCTGATAAATCAGGCCTGGCACCTTCTCCTTTTGACTAGAGATATACTGTGTATGTGGTGCTTCTGGCACTTTGTTTGTTGTGTGCCCTGAATGAGAGGTGCAATTTGGTAATTATTCGTATGAAGTCAGCCATGTTGCATCATAGAATTCTTGGTTATGTTATTTAGCTCAGAGATCCCAAGGATCTAAAGCTGTTCTTTGACAAGAATATAGAGGCAGTTTTTAGGTCTGGTGGAGAGATGGCTTCCAAACATGGGCAAAATCCTGTGGGAAGAATCCTCCATTCCTCCTTTCAGGGACCTTGAACTCTCAGCAGTCAGCTCTCTGAAATCAGTCATTTGCATTTTAGTTTGAATACCAGTCCATGGTTGTCCTTTCCCACAGTTATTAGCATTTTGGACCTTCTGTCTCTGGTGTAAATGCTTTTTTTAAAGGAATTTGGGGCATTGTCAAATACGTGGGGAGGTTTTGGGGGCCCAAGTAGAGAGGGATCCCACACATCTCAGGCCCAGGCAGGCCCAAGGGTGGAATCCTGCTCCTTCCCAGCACTGGTACCAACTCAGTGGGTCTGCTTCAACTGTCTCAAGATTTAGTCTCCAAACGTGCCACTCTGGTCCAAACCGAGGGAGAAGACGTTGTGTCACCAGAGCTGTGAACCAGAGCTTCGGGGAAAGTGGGAGATTGATAAGGAGAGAAATTGCTCTGCTTATCAACCACTGTTTCCTTCTGCAAACTGCAAAATGAAATAAAATTACATTTTAAATCTCTACTGGTGCTTTCAGAGGTAGGCCAGTTCTGGTCTCCCATCGGCAGAGACCAAATGCACAGTACCTCATTCAGTACCTGGTGCTAGAGCAACTGTTTACTTACAATAATGTTCAAGGTCCCAGCTAAGAACAGGGAATGAATTAATACTTAGGAATTTCTCTTTTCTGCACATGCCAAGCCATTTTTAAAAATTGCCACTTTGGTGACTTCGTCATCACATTGCCTTCAAAGAGGAGCTAAGTGCCATGCAAATTACAAAACCTGATTCATGTTCACATGCAAAAGCCCCCGTCGTGCAGGGAAGGGCTTGGGGGCTGAGGCCCCTGGTTTTCACTAAGAACTCTGCTTGACTCCTGCTTGTTTGTGGGAAAGAAGAGGGGGCATCACATATGTAAACATTTACTATTTACTATTTTTTGTTTCATGCTTTCATTTCATCTTTTACTTTGTAGAAAGTGAGAAATGTTTTTACTTTGTGACTCTTTCACCCAAATCAGTGTTTCTTCCACTTCCTATCTACTCCAGGAAACACCCGAGGAAAATTCTTTGTATTTCTTTAAAATAATAATATTTAAATTCTTGTTGAAGAACTAAGCCATGTTCATTATTGAAAATTTAGGGGAAAACAAACTACCCATAATCCCAGGATCCAGAGACAATTATTATTTATAATTTAGATTACCAACATAAAACCAACTAGGTTGTGATGTATTATCCTTTTATATATACTGTTGGATTTGATTTGCTAATGTTTTGTTAAGGATTTTTGCACATATATTCATGAGGAATTTGGGTCTGTAGTTTTATTTTTTGTAATATCTTTTTCTAGTTTTGTTACCAACCCTCTCAAGTTGGTCTCCAACAAGGGTCCTTCTGCCCGGTGTCCTTCGTGCCAATAGAACGAGACTGAGTTTGGTTCAGAAGCAAAGGAAAGCTTTATTCTTTGGTCAAAGAATAGAGAGGTGCGAGCTTGCGCTCTAGAGCACACGTGCTCCTCACAGGCTGTGGGTGGGGCTCCTTAATTGGGGAGGGGGCAGAGTTCTTAGAGAGCTTGCGCAGCTGCTCACGCCCCAGATCACAGTGCCGGGCTGGCGTAGCGTCTCTGCCCAGGGCTCATGGAGTTGTGGTGTTGGCTGCAGGCATTTCGCAGGAACCCTTGTCTGATGTGCTGGGTGCAAGGCCTCTGCACGCGGCACCCTGTGAGCAAGTGAAACTAGAGAAGCACAAGGAAAAGAAAGAGACAGGTTAGACTTTATTTTATTACCCAGCTTCTATTTTTATTTCCCAGGAATTGTTAATTGGCTTTGCTGGTGAGAGTTTTGGTATCAGGGTAATGCTGCCCTAATAAATTGAGTTGGGATGTGTTTCCTCCTCTTCTTTATTCTGGAAAAGATTGTGTAGAATTGGTATTATTTCTTCCTTAAATGTTAGTAGAATTCACCAGTGAAATTATTTGTTTGTTTGTTTATGAAACTTAAAACAAAACTCCTTTGTTAACTCCCAGTTCTGTAGGGCAAACATCTGGGCATGGCGTGGCTGGGTTCCCTGCTCAGGTTCTTATAAGGCTGAAGTCTAGGTGTCCTCATCTGGATCCTGAGCTTCTCTTCTGAGCTCAGTTGACTGAGTCAGAATTCAGTTCCTTGCAGCTATAGGATGGAGCTCCGTTTCCTTGATGGCTGTCAGCTGGAGGCCACTTTCCATACTCCTTGTCACATGACCCTCTCAGTCTTCAAACCATGAAGTGGAGAATCTTTCTGTAGTAGTCTGCTAGGGCTGCCACTACAAAACACCACAAACTGGGTTGCCTAAACAAAGGAAATTTATTTTCTCACAGTTCTGAAGTCCACAAGTCCAAGATCAAGGTGCTTTCTGAGTTGGTTTCTGGTGAGAGCCTCTCTTTGTGGATTGTAGATGTCTGCTTTCTTGCTGTGGCCTCACATGGCCTTTTCTCTGTGAGTGTGCAGAGAGGGGGTGGTCTCTGGTGTCTCTTCTTCTTATAAAGACACTAATTATAGCACATTAAGGCCCAGACTTATGACCTCATTTATCCTTTATTACTTTCTTATGGGCCCTGTCTCCAAATACAGTCACATCAAGGTTAGTGTTTCAACAAAGGCGTTTTTTTTGGGGGAGACACAGTTCAGTCTGTAATACTTCCTCATGTCAAATTCCTCTCATGCTTCAAAACTCTCTCACCAGGGAAAGTCTATCATCTTTTAAGGGCCCATATGATTAGATCAGACCCACTGAGAATATCTCCCTATCTTAAAGTCAACTGATTTGGGATCTTAATTACATCTGGAAAGCCCCCTCACAGCAGCACCTAGACTAGGTTTTGTTTTTATTTTTTAGTTGAACTATAGTTGATCTACAATATTATATAAGTTACAGGTATACAATACAGTGATTCACAATTTTTAAAGGTTATAATCCATTTAGAGTTATACCAGTGAAATAGTTTATTGTAGTTTACTTTACTGAAAGTTTTAAACATCAATAGTTACTTTACTTGTTATAGATTTATACAGAATTTCTATTTCTTCTTGAGTAAGTTTTGGTAATTCGTGTTTTTTATGTTATTCCCATACAATCCTTTTAATTTTTATCAGATTGGTAGTGATGTCCCCTCTTTTCATTGTTGATTTTGATAATTTGTGTCTTCTCTCTTATTCAGTCTAGCTAAAGATTTTTCTTTTTTTTTTTAATCTTTTCAAAATACATACTTTTGGTTTAATTGAATTGATTTTCTGTTTTAGTTTTGTTTTTTTTGTTTTATTGATTTCTACACTGATCTTTGTTGTTTCCTTTCTTCTGCTTAATTAAGGTTTAATTTATTCTTCTTTTTCTAATTCTTAATGTGAACATATGTAATTGACTTGTAATATTTCTTTTTTAATATAGCTATTCAGTGTTATGAATTACCCCAACCACTGCTTTAGCTGCATCTCATAAATTTTGATATATTGTGTTCTGTTGATTTTAAATTCATGTTTTTAAATTTCGTTGTTGATTTCTTTTTTTGTCCATGGGTTATTTAGAAGTGCATTGTTTAACTTCCAAATATTTGGAGATTTCCCAAGTTTCTTTATGTTGATGATCTCTAATTTAACTCTGTTGTGGTTAAAGAACATCTTTTAAATAGTTTCAATCATTTAAAATTTATTTAGATTTGGGTTTTGGCCTAGCATATGATCAGTCCTGGAAAATGTTTCATGTGCACTTTAAAAGAATGTGTATTCTCCTCAATTGAAGTCTTCTCTACCATTATTCATTTTGTGTCCAGTTATTCTGTCAGTTATCAAAAGGTGGGTATTGGAATCTCTATAGTTACAGAATTGTCAATTTTTTTTTCAATTCTGTCAACTTTTGCTTCATATATTTGGGGCCTCTGTTAGATGGGTATACACTTATAATTATTATATCTTTTGGATGTATTGACATTTTTATCCTTATGAAATACCTCTGTCTCCAGTGTATTTCTTATTTTAAAGTCTATATATCCTGATATTAATATAGACATTTCAGCTCTCTTATGGTTATTGCTTACATAGCAAATATTTTTCCATTCTTTTACTGTCCATCTATTTTTATCTTTGAGTTGTGTTTTATAGCCAGTGTGAGAATTTCTGCCTTTTCATTGAATGATTAATAATGTAATTTAATGAAATTATTGATAGGATTGGATTATGTCTATCATTTTGCTCTTTAATTCCTATATATTGCAGATTTGTTTTGTTCCTGTTGCCCTTTTACTCTCTTCTTTTGTGTTAAACAAATATTTTAAGTGTAACATCTTTATTGCTGATTTTTAAACTATTTTTAAAATGTATTTCATTAATGATTGCTCTAGGGATTAAAATATACCTCTTAACCTTGTCACAATCTAGTTCAATCTTAATTCCAGTAAAATATAGCAACTTTGCTCCAATATAACTCCATTTCAACCCTTCCTTTATGCTACTATTGTTTATATATTATACATATATGTATAATAAGCTTAAAAATAGTGTTATAATTACAGCTTTACAAACCATTATGGTTTTTAAAGAAATTAAGAGAAGAAAAGAAATATATTTATAAGAACTTTATATTTACCGACGTATTTACCATTTCCTGTGTTCTTCATTTCTTCTTTGGACTCAAGTTACAATCTGGTGTCAGTTCCTTTCAGCCTGAAGAACTTCCTTTAGTATTTCTTGTAAAGCTGGTCAGCTAGCAACGAATTCTCTTAGTCTTTATCTGGAAATAGCTTTATTTCATTTTAATTATTAAAGAATAGTTTTACTAAATATAGAACTCTTGGTTGGCAGGTTTTTTTTTTTCTTTCAGCAATTTGAATATGTGATTCTACTCTCTTTTGGCCTTCGTGGTTTCTGACAAGAAGTTGATCATTAATCATATTGTTCTCTTGTACATGATGAGTCATCTTCTCTAACTGGTTTCAAGATTTTCTCTTGTCTTTGCCTTCTAATAATTTGACTATGATGTGTCTAGGTGTGGATCTTTTTATTTATTTTCCTTGGGGTTTGTTGAGTTTCTGTGGTCTGTAGATTGTTGTTTTCATCAACTTTGAGAAATTTTCAGCCATATGTCATTAAATATTTTTCTGCCACTTTCTCTTTTAGCCTTCAGGGACTCCAATGACATGTATGTTGATATGCTCATTGTTGTCCCACCAGTCTCTGAGGCTCAGTTTATTTTTCCTTAATCTTTTGCCTCTCTGTTCTTCAGATTGAATGATTTCTAATGAGCTACTGGGTTGGCCAAAAAGTTCGTTCGGGTTTTTCCGTAAAATGTTATGGAAAAGCCCGAACGAACTTTTTGGCCAACCCAATATGTTCAAGTTCACTGACTCTTTCTTCTATGACCTCCTCTTATAGATTATTAAATTTCGGCTATATATATTTCAACTCAATTTCCATTAGGTTCTTCCTTTATAATGTCTGTTTCTTTATTGAGATTCTCTATTTGTTGAGTCATCGCCATTACACTGTCCTTTAATTCTTAAGCATGGTTTCCTTTAGTTCTTTGAACATATTTATAATAGCTGCTTTAAAATCTTTACTTGCTAAATCTAAGTTCTGGGCCCACCCAGACTTAGTTTCTATTGTTTGCTTTTTTTCCCCTGAGCATGGGTCATATTTATTTTGGAGTATGAATCAGATTTTCTGTTTCTTCATGTCTCATAATTTTTGTTGAAATCTTGATATTTTAGATAATATACTGTAGCAATTCTGGACTCTGATTTATTTTCCTGAGGTGGTTATTATTGTTTTTATTAACTTGCTTGTACTTAATCAGCAGAATCTGTGTCTCTGCAGTGTGATGCTGAAAACTCGGCCTCTGTGAACTGGTGCCAAATTGAATCTTGGAGACAGAGTTTTGGGTGAAGTAGAAAAGAACAGCTTTATTGCTTTGACAGGCAAAGGGGGACACAGCAGGCTCAGGCCCTCAAAAACTGTGTGTCCTAACCTAGGGGGATTTGGTGAGGAGTTTTATAGCAATGGTTCAAGGGTGGGGTTGTTGATAAGAATCAGGGTTTGTGCAGGGCCTGCATCCCTTTAATTAGGACTCAGGTGGTCTCCTGATGAGCTTCTGTGGTTCTCAAGGTTATCAAACTCTGACCTTCTCTCTGGAATGAAGAAAGCTTCATCAAGTAGTTAACATCTTCCATTTCTTGGGGGTTTTAGTTCTGCAGAAGAGCTCAAAGATGTTGTCATGTGTGTCCCTTGAGGGGGAACCAGGATCCTGTCCCAAGGCTGAACTATTGTTTCTTGACTGCTCCTCCCTTGTCTCTGCATCCCCTCCCTTCCCTGATTAACAACCATTTGAACCTGCCCTTTGGAACTCAGGGAAGGTCTAGAAAGAGGGACACAGAAAGGCTTTCCTGCCCAGGAGCCCCACAGGGTCCTGCTCGGTTTCAAGTGTATGGCCACTAATGTCTCTGCTCAGTTGTTTTGTTTGTTTGTTTTAAGTTCTTATATTTAATTTTTAGCCTGGCTGCCTAAGGGTTGTCCCTGTGTCTGCATAGTTTAGTGGTCAGCCAATGATTAGGCAGAGATTGTGCTCAAACACCATAAGTTTATAAGATCCATCCTCTGCTGATGGATGTGTATGTGGGTTGAGGAATTCATTCAAAGTTCCGTCAGTTTTCAAGGCTGCCTGACTTGTACTTTCTTCCAGGCTCTCGTGACTCTCCCTTGCATACACATATGCATAGTTTCCTGGTCAGCCAGGGATGCATGGAGAGATTATATAACTTTTCTGTGGCTCTCTCATTTCTAGGATTTCCCCTTTACATTTCTGGCTGGTCAGAGGCTCACTTCAACCAGGACTGCAATTTCAGGCTAGGAGAGCTGTGAGTTTTCCTTTTCAGTTCCTACTGAGTTTGCTGCTTTTACTGACAACACTGCTGGGTGTGGGTCTTCACCTTCCATTCCAAATCAAATCCACCCCACCTCTGATAGTGAGGCTGCTGGTTTTCACAGCCAGTATTGCCCTGGTAAAATCACCAGGCTAAATGTGCTAGGGGCACAGGGGAGAGAGCAGCTCCAGGCATGAAAGCCACAGACTCTCATCATTCTTTCATAAAATTTTAGCAGCTTTTCATGACAAAATGTTTCTCAGTTTGTTATTTCCCTTTGGTTGATTTCCAAAGCCTTGAAATTGTTTCTTATAATTTTGCCCAGTTTTATATTTTATTTTTTGGGGTGAGAATTTGCCAACCTCTTCATTCTCCCACAGCCAGAAGTCTTATGCAATATATACTTTTAAAATGCAATCACACTGCACATCCTGTTTTCTACACTGAAAAGTCTAACTATTCTAGATGTTTAGTTTGATTTGTGCATTTGATAATTTGGCTTCTTTTTATTGATTTTCTAAATTCCCAAATTGAACTTGTGGGATGATTCCCTCCTTTGACCCAGAATCCCTTTAAAAATTCAAAGAAATCTTAAATGATCATGTAGTCAGGAGATTCCTAACTTGGGCACCTTAAACCCTAAGGGTGGGAGAAAGTAGTAACAGAGACAGGGAGGAGCAATCAATACATTATTTTCAATGTTTAAAAAACTCCCCAGGGAAATTATACAGTTGTCAGAGATAAGGCTAAGCTAACCACAATGTCCCATTTCTAAGTTCTGGGCTGAAATTACTTCAACTCAAAATAAGAATTCTGGTAATCTTATGCTGATCAGAGGTTTTTGTTGGTAGTTATAAATAGCACTGGTTAACAAAAGTGTGAGGGTAAGCCAATTATTACCTAATAAAGCAGTTTATTTTAAACTTGGGTGTGGGTCCAAGGGAACAAAGTAACAATCAAAGGGATCCTTGGAGATAAAATAGGTGGAAACCTGTGATGTGGCCCAGACCGCCCTGGTACAGATGAGGGAACCTGAAGCCAGTCCAGTAGGCAAGTTGATGGCAGGACCGGAACCTACATCTATGGGCAACTCAACTTACCCTTTAAGCCTACAAACATATTACGGCACACAGTACCCCGCCATTGTCAGTTAAGTCGTATGATTTAAATAATATAAACCATAGACCAGTGCTGTCTAACAGAACTTTCTGCAGTGATGGAAATGTTCATGTTGTACTATCCAAAATAGTAGCCACTAGTCACATGTGGCTATTGAGTACTTGAAATATGGCTAGTGAAATTGAGGAACAGAATTGAATTTTTAAATTTAATTTAATTATAGTGGCTAATGTTTTGGAGAATAAAGATATAGACATTTGTGTCATTCGTAAAACTAAATTCCTCCTCTAAGCTATTCCAAGTATAAAGCAGTTATTTTCAAACTTTAAATCACAGAATCCCTTCTTAAAAAGAAAAAGTATATATATATATAGTTCCCAGACCAATTCAAAATGTAAAGTAGCAGAGCTAACATGGGGGTGGGCCTGGAACCCAACTGCTCCCTCCTCTACTTTCTACCCTTATCAATTCTCACCTGTCCTGACCCACCTGGGCCCTTGGGCACCTCCTCAGAACCCCCAAGACTGCACTGAGCACGGTGTGAAAATCACCAACAAAAAATGCAGGAGAATAGAGCAGCAGCAGGTAATTTCCCTAACAAATATTTACTGGGCAGCAACTGGCACCAGACGCTGGTCTAGAGGTTGTAGGAGTTACCCAGGAAATATGACCCCTGCCATGAAGAAACCAAAAAGACAACAACGTTTATCAATAACATCTCAGCCAGATGCTGACCATACCTTATCTCATTTGGTCATCATATTAGTCCTATGAAGTAAGTGTTATGATCCTCATTTCACAGCTTAGTACACAAGGCTCTGAGAGAGAAATCATTCACCCAAGGGCACACACACAACTGGTCAGGAGGAGCTGGGACCCACGTCGGCCTGACCCAAACCTGCGTTATGCCCCTCCAGAGCTCACCCTCCAGGTGGGGAGGTTGTCTGTGCCTGGAGGCTCAAGTGAGCTCTCTTGGGAACTGGAAATGTGAGAAATAATATTACTCTATGGGGGTTAAACTGTCAATGGATCAAAGAGGAGGTATTTACAAAATAGCTCCCAGGCCCAGAAGCTTCTGTGGAATAATTCAATGTCCAATAAATAAAGTTGTCAGGTGGGGCTAGGGGTGGGTCAGCCATGAATGAACAGAAAAGGAGAGGCCAAGATAGACTAAAAAACAAGACAGACACAGGCATAGTCAGGGACCAGAACTTGGCCAAGGAGTTGAGTATTTCTAACCCAGACACAGGCTCCCAGGGCATCCAACTGTGAGATGAATACATCAGTGTGATATTGTGATGTAATAAATATACATTTGGTCTTCATTCTCAGTTCCTGGCACAGAGCTCCTAAAACCCTTGTAGTTTTCTGAGTGATAGGGGCAATAGTAGCATCTTTTGTTATCATACTTGGTCTTAGTCCCTGGTTCCTGAAACAAGAGCTTCTAAGAACCTTGGAATCTCGAGAGTGATGCGTATCTTTTCGTATGCTATGAGGTGACAGATGGCTGGGGGCCCTTAGATAGTTTCAGGTTAGGGGCTGGTCACCAGAAAGACCGAGGCATGATTTCTGCCCCACTCTCCAACTTCTGGGGAGGGGAAAGAGCCTGGAAATTGAGTTAATCACCAAATGTCAAAGATTTAATCAATCGTGCCCACATAATGGAACCTTCATAAAAACTGAGCAGGGTTTGGAGAGCTTCTGGGTTGGGGAACGCACCAAGGTGCTGGGAAGACGAGGTGCTCAGAGAGGGCCTAGAAGCTCCGCAGCCACCACTGCTCCTCCCCGCCAACATACCTTGCTCAGTGCTGCTTTTCTGTTTGGCTGTTCCCGTGTTGTATCCTTTATAAGAAACTGGTAATAGTAAATAACAGTTCTGTGAGCTGTTCTATCATATTATCAAACCTGACATTCAGCTGGCTCTGAAGTGGGGACAGTCTTGTGGGACTGAGCCCTCAAACTGTGGGGACTTCACTAACTCTAGGTAGTTACCGTCAGAATTGAATTAAATTGTAGAACACCCAGTTTGTGTCTGCAGAAAATTGAAGAATGGCTTGGTGTCAAAAACCTCCCATTTGGTGTCAGAAGTGTTTCGAGTAGAAATGGATCATAGCTTCCAGCCTCTTGAGCTTGAAGTCAGGGAATCTTCTGTGTCCAGGCTCACTGTACCCTCTCTCATGGGTCACCTGCAAGAGGAGGAAGTGCCAGCGAGAGGACACTTTCTTTCCTCCTTGGGGATGCTGTCATTGTAGTTCTTCCGGAAGACCCTGACCGCTGACCCAGGCTACTCAGCCATGGTTCACACGTCCTTCTCCCTCTAGAGCCCTCTCTCCTTAGCCGTTCCAACCCCAGAGGAGAATGGGAATTGATAAGTAAGGCCTTAGCCTGAGAGGTTTCTATCCTTGGACAGGGATTTCTCATGGTGAATTTTAAAGGTAGCTACTTACAATGACATGGTTTCCCTTGAAGTTTTGACCACAGGGAGCAAATATCCTGATTGAACATTGAGATGTGAGATTCAGGTTTGAGTAGTTGCCAGAGCTCATTGACTCTGAGTGGGCCCCAGAAGTTAGCAAAGACTTCAAAGCACCTATTACGAATATGTTCAAAGAATTAAAGGAAACTATGATGATAGCGATTCAGTATATAGTGAGTCTCAATAAAGCAGTAGAAATCATAAACAAGAACCAAATGGGACATTCACTTACGGCATGGAGTGAGGAGGTCAACACATCTTCTCTCAGAAATTATAAATCTGGAAAAAAACTGTCAAAACATCTATAACATTAACTTCTTAAAACTAAGGAACCCTTTGTTCAAACAGAAGAATACATGGAACTCACCTGGTAAATGGAACAAATGGAAAACACCTGAGAAAGAAGCAGACAGACCACCCTCGACTGCACCCCGGGCCCCAACTTGCTGCCTTCTTTGATTGGTCTGCAGCGCCCCCTTGAGAACCATGGCGGTGAACCAGTGAACTGGCATCATGGGGTTAACTCGGGCTCTCAGGGCCTTTAAAGCTGAGGGTAAGAGTCTGGATTATCTAATAATAATCCCATCTTCAGCTGGCCTCGGTTTAGCTCAGCAGATCTCACTAGAACCAATACCTCCCAGAGGGCTTTCTAGAAACTTGTGGGGATTTTAGGGGTTATCTAATGATTTGGGGCTTACTGCTGTCCTGCAGTGGATAAGAGCCAGAGGGGTTGGGCCTGCTAAAATGTGCAGGACTGTGCCCCGCAATGAAGAATTGTCCTGCATCCCTTGCAACTTTTGAATATCCTTTCAGTCATTCATTAGGTGAAAAACCTGTTTATAATTATTTGAACCTAGAACTAGACTTACTTTACATAGAGACAAAAAGTATTTTTTCCATAGTTTTAATATATGCCGAATTGCTAGGATTGAGCCTACCACATAAATCAAGGTAGGTTGTATTTTGGCTTTTTTTTTAACTTCAGCAAATATTGTTCATCCTTTCAGAAAGTCACATCACTAAAGCACCATGGTGTGTGGTATTTGAGTTGTAAGACAACATCCTGTATCAGTCTGCATTTCTCTGTAATTCATTGTGGCTTCTAATGCAATGCAATCATGTCAGTCATTTACATATTGAAATAGATATTACTTTCTTATAAGTTACTTTCCTATTCTTCTCTTTTAAACTACAGCTAGGGCATTGTATTGATATATTTTGAAATTATATGTGTAGGTCAGTTACCTTATCTATGAATTTCATAATAAATAAATGGCATTACAAAAGTATTTCATATAAAAAGGGGGTGTTGGGTCTGACAGAGTTGAGAACCATCAACTTAGACAATATTCTTATCACTTCCACCTTCTCTCTGTTACTTTCATTCAACAGGGGTGCCCAGATAAAATATTAACTAATAAGAGAAACTATGGGGTGAGTACAATTAAATGCCAAAATAAATGGTTCAGACTGGGCATCTAGGAAGAATTCTTTGAAAAGGTTGCTTAGTGGAGGCTGCAGGAATTAGGGAGGTTTCACGGAAATGAGACTCAAATAGGACTTTCATGGGGCAGTAGGGCTTGGAGGACAGGGGAGGGGAGCCTCACCCAGAGCTTTGCACACAGGGAGGACTCTATGCAAATGTGTTGGACGCAAAGGGGAGAACAGTCTCAGCCCTCACGTGGTGCAGCACACACCAGGCAACCACAGGGAGACACGGGGTCGTGCACGTTCTGCTCCCTAAGCGGCTCGGAGGGATGTCATCGGTTGGTTATGGATTTCATTGTTGTGGCACTTCGATGATTATCATCATAGCCCGTCGCCGTTGCTAAGGAATAAATGTTTAATTTTCTAACTTAGTGGCACTAAAAATGTTGATATTAGAGTCATTCATTTAAATATAAAGATTGCAAATCCCAGTAATAATGGTAGGAGATACTTAATTTGAAATAAGCTACTGCTTTTCAACAATTAACATTTCCAAACACATACTTTGAATGTTCTGTACTTGTACCAATGGTATTAAGGTTCTGACTAGTTAGACCCCCCATACCTGGATGATTTTAACTGCAAGTATTTAAAACAAACAAACAAATAAAGTGACTTTAAAAATAAGGACATTTATAATGTCCCAGAAGAGAATTCCAAAGATAGGACAGTTGCAGGGCTGGTAAAATCAGTGATTCAATACACTCAAGGATCCTGGCTCTTTCCATCTTTCTTCTCAGTGATCTTGGGTGTTTCAGCGTGCCTCTGAAGCTGGCTCTCTCCATGGTCCCACCGGCGGTCACAGTTGCCAACTCATATACAGAAGTCCAGGCATAGAAAATGGAATGTTAGTGTCTTGGTTTTTTTTTTTTTTTTAGCTTGAAACAAATCCTCCTAGAAAACTCCCCAAAAGGTTTTCCCTCAAATTTTATCAGCCGGAATTGCATGACATGCTCATGCTTGAACCAAAGGGAATGAGATCAAATGTGTTGGTTTTGGTCTAATCACTATCCATCCTCTGGAGCTGAGGAGGGACCCAGCCTCTATGGAAGGCTAGAATGAACCAAACAGGCTTCTGACAGCAAGGAGAAAGCAGGGGAAGGTTGTGGAGGAGGCCCTTAGTGTCTGTCACTACTAGGGATTTCCAAATTGTTTTCTATAGAGCATTCTTCGGAGGTGCAGGAAAAAGGAGTTCTTTAGTCAAATAAGCATGGAAAAGGGTGCACTATATCAGTTCCTGAAAATTCACAATGTCTTCAGCATATTAAAGGCTCTGAGAAAGCCTGTACTTTGTGTGTGTGTGTTTTTTTTTTTTCTTTTCTGCTGTTTCCGCAATATTTGGGCAACGAATTAAGTAACCTGTGTGTATGGTCAGGCCTCTCAAGATGGCTGTTCTTTTGCTCTCTGTACATCCCCTGCCTGACCAGTGCCTGTTTCACCTAAACCTTACACACGACTGATCTTCCTTTGTTCTTGTCCCAGGCCCCAGCTAGTGACTGTTCTTATCAAGGGGGCGGTGAGGGGCGTGCCATTCCCCTGGTTTCCCTGGTAACTAATGAGCCCACCTGATGTCAATTCCCCTATAACTGGTAATCTCCCCTCCCCCCACCAAGCGAAGACTGCCACCATGTCCTGCCCACAGTCAGCTGCACACAGTGGGGTGTCACTCCAGGACCTTGCTTCAGACATATAAGATTCCTCTATCCATCAAACCATTGATGTCTCTGCTGCTGACTCTGGGCTCTTTCTTCAGTCTTAAAGCTGGACAAGTGCAGGCCTTGTAGGCCTGTGGCGTGCAGCCCAACAACGTGAGTAAGCATCAAGAGCCCCTTTCACAAAGAAGCAACACCTGGCCTCAGGTGGGTAAAGGGCCTTGATCTCAGCTGGTGATGGGAGGAGCCAGGGTGTGAGTATCACCCACCACTCCACCATTCTCCCTCCTTGCCCCACTTACCCAAAGTTTTCCCTGTGTACCTAGAACCAGGAGGCTGCAGGATGGCTGAGAGCCTTTCCTTTGGTGGCTGAAGGTGGGGCACCAGTGACTAAAGCCCTGAAATTGAACTCCAGGCGTGCGCCCACGTTCAGCAAATCTAGCAGGTAAAAATTTAACTTTGCATTGGCTTTTAATGGCTTCGTTAACCAAGGACTTAACCAGGTCTGCTGCTTTTGTTTTTAAGTCTTTACTTTGGGTTTTTCCAATGATTGTTTCCCTTTATGATGGGAGAACGGTAGAAAATAAGGATAACAATCCAGTTTATGAAAGAATCACATCAACCAGCGAATTTTCTAGAATCGCGTTTGCAGTCACTCCTAGGAATGCATCTGCCAGATGAAAGGCTAGCGGGCTGGGGTGGGTTCGGAGCAAAGCCTCGGCAGCATCTAGGTAACCCGTTCGATGGCTCTCTAGCGCCCTGCGCCCGGGGTTCCTCCCCTCCTCCTGCTGGTGCAGCACGGAGACGCGCCCCCGGGTAGCTCCGAGCGGCCATGCCTGCCCCCGGGGGTTATTTAGACCGCCCCCCTTCCAAGTGCAGCCTCAGCCGGGGAGGATGGGGTTAGGGGTTCCCGCGCAGCGCCGGGCGGAGAACCGGGTGCTTAGGGGAGACAGGGAAGGGTGCCGGTGTTCAGTGAGAAGCACCCGAGTGTTTTCCAAGCATCTGGCCATCAGATCGTGCACTCAGCCAATGTATAAAATCGTAATGTGGGGCGGCGCTCGTATCCCCGTCTTGGCTGAGGATGTGGCGGCTGTCTAGGGGCTGTTGTTCAATGCAGGCCACGCTTCCCGCCCGGAGGCCCAGGGCCGGTGTCCCAGGCACGGCCCGGCTGGCCTAGCGCAGAAGCTGCTTGCGGAGGGCAGCGCCAGCTGTACTTTGTGTTTAACCCAGAATATTTCAGATGTATTTGACCATGTACAGACATGTTTTGTTTGTGAAAATCTACGAAGTAGTGTTCCATGAAACGCTGTTTGTGAGACACTGAGTTTAATACTGGACGTTCATTCGGCTTTCGTAACAATATTTTAAGTTAGGTGTTAGTAAGTTTTATGTGCAGGTACATTTAGAAGGAGAATTTTAGACAGTTTTAATTTGGAGCGTTTTGCTACTTTTTTTAAGAGCATAAAAACGTTGCAGAATTCATTTGTTCCCTTCTCTGAATTAGAAAGGGTGTGGTGACCGGGGTAGGCTGGAGACTGACTTGTTTGCTGAAACTAGATCTGGTGAAAAGATCTAGATTCTAGGTCCGTTGTTTTCATTCCTTAGCCTTTGGAGCAAACAAAAATTAATTCTGTTGGCCAGGGTGAGTTCCAGATAAGATGTCCAGCCTTTCTATTATTTTGTTTTCCCACAGGACACAGGGACAGGAACAATCCAAAGAGACTATCCAAGTCATACGGATTAAACCACCCTAAGGGCAACGTAATGGTTAATAATGTCCAACAATAAGGGTATGTGGCCTCACTTAGGTCACTAACCAATTTTAAAAGTTTCCACTTAGGAAGTTATTCCATGTGCCCAACCTGAATCTTCCATAGCTCACTTAACAATGTAATTGGACATTCCTTATATTGACAAGGCCCTGGGAGATTCAAAGATGAACAAAATCAGAAACGTGGTCCTTGCTTTAACAAGTGCACTATCTAGTTGGTGTCAAGATACAAGTCCAAATGTTAAAATGATAATAGGATAGCAAAATGATGTAGGGAAATTTTAGAAGAAAGTCACCAGATAGTATTAAGGCTACATGAGACACACCCTGAACTTCTTTTAAAAACTTATTTTCCTTTGTCCAACCCTCACTAGAAAAAAAGAACATGTTACAAACAATCATACAAGAACTGTTCACATAATTTAGTTGGCAGGAGCCCCTACTTAACTGGTGGTTCTCTTTTGGATTATCTTCTTCAATAAAAGTTCCTATGAATTACAAATAAGTAATTATACACACACATATATTACAATCAAAGCTAAGCTTGTTCATGACAAAAGAGCTTTTATATACATAGTGTGAGTGGAGAAGCAAATATAAATCTATTCCTTATTTATACAGAAAAATGTATGGAACTTTTAAAACCAGTGGTACATCAAGAAGGTGGGTATTTTAAAAAGATTTTTAGATACATGAGTAGAATTGAAATGCTCGTCGTTTAAAAAGCTTAAGTTTCTACAAATAGGTTAGGGGAAAAAAAATTACTTTGGATTTTCTGGACCCACCTCTTCTGCTCCCTCCCCTGTTTTCATTTGGACCTGCTCTTTCCTTTGGCCTTGCTGCCCATGCCTTGTTCAATTTGGATGATGCTTCCAGCAGTTTCCCCTAAGTGCAGGACTTTTTGGAAGGGAACTTTGTTTTATTGGTTTGGAGTTTGGGCCCAGACTGCTCCAACTCCATCAGCCCTTTTCGCCATGGCACTCACCGGCAGGCTGGAGTTCTGGAATTGCCGGACTCACCCACTACGGGCTGCTCTTCTCAGAGGGACTCCTTGTGTGGTCACAGAGAGAGGATCTCTTTCTCTTTATCTCTTCCCTCCTCTCCCCTTAGTGGGCCATACCTTCCAAACCTAGCCTATAGGGGCTAAAAGGCAAAACTTAGGAGTTACTTTTGTTCCTGGCGATCTTTCACATGTGAATGGTATGAAAGTATTGGTAGTTGAGGAGTTTTGCCCATTTCTGGGCCATGTCTTTATGAGATCTGATCACTCGGGAGTTGGAAGTACAGGTGTTAATTTATGAGAACCACAGTGGAGAAATGGAGGAATTATGTACTCTTTGGATCCAGACTGGGTGGGTGGCTTCTGCTTCATGTTGCAATTGCTCGTCCAGAAATGAGAGTTGCTCTCGTTGGTATAACTACAGCTATAAATGGTATGGAAACACAATTTAATGAACTTCTTGTTGAGGTATTAAAAAAAAGAGGTGATGGGTGAAGCTACCAAAACACAAGGAAGGAGTCCCTCATTTTTTGATAGAGTTTCATTAAAGAAGCTAAACCCTGGTGCCTGTTACATAACCCTCTGCTTGTAAGAGCGCTCCTTGGCATGAAGGGTGGTGTCCCTCTTGACCTGCAAGTGGCCGACCTAGTAGTCTGCACAGATGTAGATGTCATCTGTCAAAAGAGAGATCATCAAAGGGTATTAAACGTATTATTTACACTAGAAACACACATTCAAGCACACAGAAATTGCAGAGGAAAGAGAAAACCAACGGCATCCATTTATTGAGTGTCTCCTATGGGCCAGGCACTCTGCTGGGCACAACACATATTATCTTATTTAATCCTTAAACTGTGAGATAGGTGCTATTTTTGGCACTTTATAGATAATAAAACAGGATCAAAGAGCTTCAGTAACTTATCCAAGGCCACACATCTCAGAGGCAGAAGGGCTGGGTTTCAAGCCTAAGTCTGTCTCCAAAATCCATGTTTTTTCTGTTATGCTGTGTTGATACGGCTGATGCAGAGGTGAATATTACAACTCAATAATTATTAGGGACCATAAGTGGGATTAGCCCTGTGAGATTTAACCAGCTCAACGTCTATGTGCTTTTCTGCAATGTGGTGAAAATATAATGGGAAACACCATGAAATCAATCCATGGGAACCCTCGTTAACCAAGGTTTTTCTGCTCTTGGACATTAGAAAGGTATCCTCTCTCCAAAAAATCTTGAGATTGGGGATTAGGTCCCCCGAACACTTTTGAAGCTGTCACTTGGGGTGACTGCAGATCTTTGCTGCTCCCGTATCTATCAGCCCCACTGCTGCTCAGCACACTGGCGCCGTGACGCAAAGTATTAATTTACTTCCTATTTGCTTCTCCCTCCTCCCAAAGAATGAGATTGACTTAGGACTCAAGCTAAGCACCAGATGGTTGCCTGGCAAGGTCAGAACTGTTAGGATTGATAACCCCCCCAAAGTGGAAGGTCAATAGAGCCAGAAGCCATGCAGAAGAAAGGAAGCCCAAGCAGAACAGGAGAAGGGACAGAACCTGACTGTCTCACTGGAAGGAGGATTGAAATACATTTTTAAAGAGACAAGATACTACTCTTTGTCTATCAGACTGGTGTATAAAGATTGCTCACAGTGAGTTTGGTAAGGCCGAGGGATATGGGCACTCTCATTCACTACTGGTAGAAGTAAATTAATAGCCTTTTCGGAAGGTAATTTGGGAATGTGTGTGAGAAGAGTATGGTATAAGTCAGTGGTTCTCAAACTTTTGCATGCATCAGAATCACATGGAGGCTCATTAAAACACAAATTGTTGAGCACCACCCCCAGAGTTTCTTAAATTGTGCTATGGGGTGGAGTCTGAGAATTTGCATTTCTAACAAGTTCCCAGAAGATGCTGATGCTGCTGGTCCAGGGAGTACATTTTGAGAAGCACTGGTGTAAGTGGTTAGGAGCTTAGCTCTGATGCTTATCAGCTGTGTGACTTATACAAGTTACTTAACCTCTCTGTCTCACTTGTTTTTCATTAATTAGAAATGGGGACAATAATAATACCCACCTCGTACAGTTGTTGTGAGAATTAAATGAGTTAATGTATGCAAAGTGTATATAGCAGTGCTCACTAAATGTTAGCTCAGTAAATGTTGTCATAATTTAAAATACTCATTCCTTTTGACTTGACAGTTCCATGTGTAAGTATACATCTTAAGAGAAATAGTTACAACTTAGATGAAATAAATCCATTGAAAAATACAACTTAAAACTGACTCAAGAAGAGATAGAAAATCTGCACAGCTCTACATCCTTTAAAGTAATCAAACTTGGGACTTCGCTGGTGGTCCAATGGTTAAGACTTTGCCTTCCAATGCAGGGGGTGCGTTGTTTGATGTCTGGTCAGGGAGGTAAAGATCCCACATGCCTCACAGCCAAAAAACCAAAACGTAAAACAGAAGCAATATTGTAACAAATTCAATAAAGACTTTAAAAAAATGGTCCACATAAAAAAAAAATCTTTAAGAAAAAAGTAATCAAATTTATACTTAAAATTCTTCTCATAAAGAAAATTCCAGGCCCAGAAGGCCTCACTGATTTCTTCTACCAAATATTTAAGGAAGAAATAATACAAATATTGTACAAAGTCTTTCAGATAACAGAGGAAGAGAGAACATTTCCTAAATAATTTTATGAGTCCTGCATAACCCTGATACCAAACCTGACAAAGACATCACAAGAAAATTATAGACCACTGTCTTTCATAAATATAGATACCAAAATTCTTAACAAAATATTAGCAAATCAAACCCTGCAAATTATAAAAGTGATAATACATCATGAACAAAATCTATAATAGTTTCCTATGATTGCCATAACAAATTATCACAAACTCGGTGGCTTAAAACAACAAGAATTTATTCTCTCTCAGTTCTGGAGGCCAGAAGTCTGAATTAAGATGTCAGCAAGGTCGCATCCCCTCCAGATGCTCTAGAGGAAAATTTATTCCTTTCCTCTTCTTGTTTCTGGTGGCTGACAGCATTCCTTAGCTTGTGGCTGCATCACTCCAATCTCTGCCCCCATCTTCACATTGCCTTCTCTTCTGTGTATCCCAGAAGTGCAAGGTGGTTTTAACATTCAAAAATCAATCAATGTAGGCCCCAATGTACACACCCTGTATAATTAATTCCCTCACTTGAGCAGGACTTGTGAATATGATGGAATAATCACATCTGTGATTACATTATATAAAACTCCATTGTAGCAGACTAGAGAGAAATTTTCCTGATGGCCTTAAATAAGCCAACTACCATGTTGTTGAGAGGGCAAGATGGCAAGGTACAGTGGGCAGCCTCTAACAGCCCTCCACTTACTGCAGGCAATCCTACAACAACAGGAGCTGAATTATACCAACAATTAATGATCTTGGAAGAGGACCCCAAGCCTTAGACAAGACTGAAATTCCAATTACTGCCTTGAGATCTGGTGAGACCCTGAACAGAGGATCCAGTCAACCCTCATGACCACACTCTTGACCCACAGACACTGTGAGATAATGAATTTGTGTTGCTTAAAGCCAAAACAACAACAACAAAAAAAAACAATGTCACTCATTACATTAACAACACAAAGGGAATAAATCATATAATCATCTCATATACAGAAAAGTCATTTAACAAAATTCAGCACCTGTTCATGATTAAACTTGTCAAAATAGGAACAGAAGAAACCTTCCTCCATTTGATAAAGGGCAACTATGAAAAACTTTTATCTAACACCTTTATCTAATACTTACTCTCCAAGATTGAGAACGTTGCAAGGTATTCACTCACACCAGTTTTATTCAACATTGTATTGGAAGTGCTAATCCATGCATTTAGGCAAGAAAAAGAAATGAGAGTTAATCAGATTAGAAAGGAAGATGTACAACTCTCTCATTCATAGATGACATGATTGTATATGTAGAAAATCTAAAGGAATCTTCCCCACCCCCTCCCCCAAACAAAAACTACTAGAACAGTGAATTTGGCAAGGTTGCAGAATATAAAGGCAATATGCAAAAACCAATTGTATTTCTATATACTGGCAATGAATAATTAGAAAATGAAAAATTTAAGGTGCTATCTGTACTAGCAAAAAAAGAAGTTAACAGAGATGTTCAGATTCTACACTGAAATTTGCAAAACATTGCTAAGAAATGTTAAAAAGAAAAAAAGACCTAAATAAGTGTAAAGGTATATCATGTTCATGGGCCAGAAGACTCAAGATACTGACTCATCCCAAATTGATTTATAGATTCAGTGCAATTCCAATTAAACCCAGCAGGTTTTGTAGAAATTGGCAAGCTAATTCTAAAATGTATATGAAAATGTATAGAATCTAGAGTAGCCAAAACAATCTTGCATATAAGAACAAAGTTATAAGGTTTCTGCTACCTCATTTCAAGATTTATTATAAAACTCTAGGAATTAAGATACTGTGGTATTGGCTAGGACAGACAATAGTTAAATGGAACAGAATGAGGAGTCCAGAAATAGATCCATATATGCACAGTCAGTTGATTTTTTTGACTAAGACACAAATGCAATTCAGTGAGGGAAAGAAATTTCTTTTTATCAGATGGTGCCTGAATAACCAGATATTTTATAAAAAAAAAAAAAAAAGATCCTTGACCTCTACCTCACATCTTACACAAAAATTATTTTGAGATGGATCACAGACCTAAAAATAAAAGCTAAAACTAAAATCTATTAGAAGAAAATAAAGGTGACTATCTTCACACCTTGGGGCAATCAAGGGTTTCTTAGGATATACATATACACACACTAAAAATGGAAAAATTGGACCTCATCAAAATTAAAAATTAAAACAAAAAGTATTTGTGATGCATATATCTGACAAAGGATTTATATTCAGACTATATAAAGAAGGCATAAAACAACTTAAAGGTGGAAAGAAGTCTTAAAACACTACACAAAAAGAAGATACTAATGATCTTTCATGTACCGATAAACACATGAAACAATGTTCAACATCATTGGTCAGCTTGGAAATGCAAATGGAAGCCATAGTGAGATACCATTGCATATATATTAGAATTGCTAAAATTTTTTAAAAGATTGACAATATTTTAAATATATTTTAATTGAAGTATAGTTTATTTACAATGTTGTGTTAATTATTGCTGTACAGCAAAGTGATTCAGTTATACATATATAATATATATGCATTCTTTTTTCTATATTCTTTTCCATTATGGTTTATCATAGGATATTGAATATAGTTCTCTGTGCTATAGAGTAGGACCTTGTTGTTTATCCATTCTGTATATAAAAGCTTATATCTGCTAACACCAATATCCCACTCCCCTCCTCCCCCAACCCCCATCCCCCATCCCCCTTGGCAACCACCAGTCTGTTCTCTATGTCCATGTTTCTGTTTCATAGATAGGTTCATTTGTGGCATATTTTAGATTCCACATATAAGTGATATCATATAGTGTTTGTCTTTCTCTTTCTGACTTACTTCACTTAGTATGATAATCTCTAGGTCCATCCATGTTGCTGCAAATGGCATTATTTCTTTTTTTAATGACTGAGTAGTATTCCATTTCATATATGTACCACATCTTCTTTATCCATTCATCTGTCAATGGACATTTTTATGTTGTTTCCATGTCTTGACTATGTGAATAGTACTGTTATGAACATAGGAGTGCATGTATCTTTTTGAATTATAGTTTTGTCTGGATATATTCCCAGGAGTGGGATTGCTGGATCATATGGTAATTCTATTTTTAGTTTTCTTAGAAACCTCCATACTGTTTTCCATAGTAGCTGCACCAACTTACATTCCCACCAACAGAGTAGGAGGATTCCCTTTTCTCCACATCCTCTCCAGCATTTGTTATTTGCAGACTTTTTAATGATGGCCATTCTGACTGGTGTGAGGTGGTACCTCATTGTAGTTCTGATTTGCATTTCTCTAATTATTAGTGATATTGGGCATCTTTTCATGTGCCTATCGGCCATCTGTATGTCTTCGTTGGAGAAATGTCTGTTTAGGTCTTCTGCCCATTTTTTTTAAGCTAGTTAAGATTTATTTAAGCATTTCATGAGTAAAACAAATCAAATTTACTTAATCATACCTTGGGAAGAAGGCATGGTTTTTGTTTTTGTTTTTTAAAATTTTTACTGGAGTATAGCTGATTTATAATGTTGTGTTAGTTTCAGGTGCACAGCAAAGTGAATCAGTTATATATATACATATATCCTCTTTTTTAGATTCTTTCCCCATATAGGTCATTACAGAATATTGAGTTGAGCTCCCTGTGCTATACAGTAGGTCCTTATTAGTTATCTATTTATAGTAGTGTGTATATGTCAATCCCGATCTCCCAATTTATCCCTCCTCCCCTTACCCCCTGGTAACCATAAGTTTGTTTTCTACATCTGTAACTCTATTTGTTTTGTAGATGAGTTCGTTTGTACACTTTTTTTAGATTCCACATATAAGTGGTATCATATGATATTTGTCTTTCTCTGTCTTATTCACTCAGTATGACACTCTCTAGGTCCATCCATGTTGCTGCAAATGGCATTATTTCGTTCTTTTTTATGGCTGAGTATATTCCATTGTGTATATGTACCACAACTTCTTTATCCATTCTTCTGTTGGTGGACATTTAGGTTGCTTCCATGTCCTGGCTATTGTAAATAGTGCTGCAATGAACATTGGGGTGCATGTATCTTTTCAAATTATGGTTTTCTCCAGATATATGTCCAGGAGTGGGATTGCTGGATCATATGGTAGCTCTATTTTTAGTTTTTTAAGGAACCTCCATACTGTTCTCCATAGTGGCTATACCGATTTACATTCCCACTAACAGTGTAGGAGGGTTCCCTTTCCTCTACACCCTCTCCAGCATTTACTGTTGTAGATTTTTTGTTGATGGCCATTTTGACTAGTGTGAGATCATATCTCATTGTAGTTTTAATTTGCATTTCTCTGATAATTAGCACTGTTGAGCATCTTTTCACATGCCTATTGGACATCTGTAAGTCTTCTTTGGAGAAATGTCTATTTAGGACTTCTGTCCATTTTTTGATAGGGTTGTTTGTCTTTTTGTTGTTGAGTTGTATGAACTGTTTGTATATTTTGGAAATTAATCCCTGTTGGTCTCATCATTTGCAAATATTTTCTCCCGTTCTGTAGGTTATCTTTTCATTTTGTTTATGGTTTCCTTTGCTGTGTAAAAGCTTGTAAGTTTGATTAGGTCCCATTTGTTTATTTTTGTTCTAATTTTATTGACTTGGGAGACTGACCTAAGAGAACATTGGTACGATTTATGAAAAGATTGACAATATTAAATGTTATTGAAAATGTAAAGCAACTGGAATTCTCATGCACTACTCACAGAGTAGAAAATGATATAAAATTAGAAAACTCTTTGGCAATTTCTTTTAAAGAGAAAACCTATCCTATGACCTAACAATTCCATTTCTAAGTATACCCATAAGAAATGAAAATGTATGTCCACAACAAAACTTATACAAAAATATGAGTAGCATTACTCATAATAACCACAAACAGAAAACAACCCAAATGTCCATCAACAGACAAATGACTAAATAAATTGTGCTATATTTATACAGTAGAATATTATTCAGCAATAAAAAGAAACAAATTAGTGATATATCAAATATGGGTGATTCTTAAAAACATTATGTAGTGAAAGAATCCAGACACAAAAGAGTACAAACTGTATGATTCCATTTAAATGAAATTCTAAAAAGACAAAACTAATACTTGTTGATAGAAGGCAGAACAGTGGTTGCCTCTGTGAGTGTGGGGTATTGACTGGAAAGGAGAATGAGGGAATTTTCTGCAGTGATGGAAATGTTCTGTTTCTTGATTTGGGTTTTGTTACATAGATACATACAGTTCTCAAAGTTCTTTGAACTATACACTTAAGATCTCTGCATTTTACTGCTTACGAATTATGCCAGTAGAGATTTAATCATGCATTTTCAACTCAGATATGGCACCTGCAGCTGAATTCAGTCAAATCTTGAACATCTTGTTTATAATTTAAGGTCTATAGGCTTCAATTAATTTAGGTTAATCTTGCAACCAAAAGAAAAAGCTTGGTACATGACAGCATTTTCTTGGAGGACCAGATCTTTCAAAGGTGGGTGCCCAGGACCAACCAATGCATGTAAGAAAATGAATGCAGAGGACAAGACCAGAGGAAGACAAAAGTCTGAAATGGTTTTTTTAAAAAAATATTTATTTATCTTACTCAGATTTTAATTTATAATATGTAATTAAGTTATAGAAATACAGTAACAAGTACACAGGCATAAATTGGTTCTGAAACAAGCATGACTTTCAGAGAGTATTCTCTACCTCCTTGATCTGAGTTACGTGCCCTTCTCTATATTTATTTATATTGTTGGTTGCGTTGGGTCTTGTGGCACACGGGATCTTTCGTGGCAGCACGCGGGCTCCAAAGTGCATGGACTGTGTAGTTGCGGCACACGGGCTCAGTTGCCCTGCAGCAAGTGGGATCTTAGTTCCCCAACCAGGGATTGAACCTGTGTCCCCTGCATTGGAAGGCAGATTCTTAACCACTGGACCACCAGGGTAGTCCCCGAAATGTTTAAGGTGCGTCTTCTTCCTCCTCAGTATGCCTTCCAACATGCTTTCTGTGTGTTGGACCTACCCAGTCCATCTTCCCCACCACCGCAAGAGAGATCTTTTAAGAGCAATTTCGTTGCTCAAAAATTCTACCTTCTACAAAACACTAGAGCACAGTTCAGCTAAGTTCTTTGCCACTTTGTAACAAGGATTGCCTCTTCTCCAGTTTCCAATGACCTGTTCCTCATTTTCATCTGAGAGCTCACCAGAATGTCATTTAATGTCCATATTTCTACCAACATTCTGTTCATGATTATTTATGTTCTTTATCCTAAGAAGATGGAAGCTTTCTCTCCAGCTCTCTTTTCTTTCTGAGCCCTCACCAGAATTGCCTTTAACGCTTTTATATTTCTAGCATGCACACCTTCCAGCTTCTACCCACTACCCAGTTCCAAGGCCCCTTCTACATTTTTAGGTGTTTGTTACTGCAGCACCCTACTTCTTGGTCCAAAATATGTATTAGTCTGCTCAGGTTCCTATAACAAAATACCATAGACTGGGTGGCTTAAATAACAGAAATTTGTTTTCTCACAGTTCTGGAGGCTGTGAAGTCCAAGATCAGTCTGGCAGGGTTCAGTTTCTGGTGAAGACTGTCTTCCTGGCTTGCAGATGCCACCTTCTTGCTGTGTCCTCACATGGTGGGGAGGGGGGGTCGGGGGGAGAAAGAGTAGGGAGAAGGGAGTGGGGAGAACGAAGGGAGAGCATGAGCGCGTTCTCTTGTGTCTCCTCTTACTGGGACACTAATGTTATTGGATCAGGGCCCTACCCTTGTGACCTCATTTAACCTTAATTATGTCCATAAACATCCCATCTCCAAAATAGCCACATTGGGGATAAGGGCTTCAACATAAGAACTGGGGGGAGGACACAAACATCCAGTCCTTAATAGCATCTTTGTGTGAAAAAAATTCAGCAGTACTTTCCACAAGTCTGAAGAGCAGAAAGTGTGAAAAATCAGGAGGAATGTGCTAAATATATATTAATGTTTTAAGTCAGTATTTTCATTTCTTTCCCCTATATTCTCTCATTTAGATCAAATGAACAAATTTTCCTGTTATGTTTGTGTGTTGCTTGTCCAAGCTGGCTTTCTACTGCCTGCTAGATAATTGCTATGCGAGGCTTTAAGATGCCCTCCTCTAGGAGGACCAAAGGAAAGATGGCATCTAAAGAAGATGGCAAGTATGACTAACTTGGTTTAATCTTTTATTCAAATGCAGTTTGAATTGTTTGTTCCTCTGGGGTGATATTTTATTATGACTTTGCAGCCAAAAAATGTAAGAAATGAACCTATTTTAAGAAAGTAATGCCCCAAGGGAACCCTGTACACTGTAAATTGGTGCAGCCACTGTGGAAAACAGTATGGAGGTTCCTCAAAAAGCTAAAAAATAGAACTGCCTTATGATCCAGCAATCCCACTCCTGTGTATATATCCAAAGAAAATGAAAATGCTAATTCCAAAAGGTACATGCACCCCAATGTTCATAGCAGCATTATTTACAATAGTCAAGATATGGAACCTAAGTGTCCATCAACAGATGAATGGATAAAGAAGATGTGATATATATACACACACATATATATCCCATTATATATATATAATGGGATACTACTCAGCCATAGAAAAAAGTGAAATTTTGCCATTTGCAGCAACATGGATAGACTTGGAGGGTATTATGCTTAGTGAGATAAGTCAGACAGAGAAAGACAAATACTGTATGTTATCACTTATATGTGGACTCTAAAAAATACAACAAACTAGTGAATATAACAAAAAAGGAAGAAACTGACTCACAGATATAGAGAACTAGTGGTTACCAATGGGGAGAGGAGAGGGAAGTGGGAAGGGGCAAGATAGAGGTAGGAGATTAAGAGGTACAAACTACTCTGTATAAAATAAGCTACAAGGATATATTGTACAACACAGGGAATATAGCCAATATTTTATAATAACTATAGAGTATAACCTTTAAAAATTATGAATCACTATGTGGTACACCTGAAACTTATATAATATTATACATCAACTATACCTCAACAATAAATAAATAAATTTTTAAAAAGAAAAAAAATAAAGTAATGCCTATTTCTACCATTTTCATTATTCATGGAACAAAAATATATTGGTTCATCCCTGTCCATATACAAATATAGCATATCAAGGAATTCTGTGCCAATGTACAAAACTGATGCTAATGACTCGCCATATTAATTGTCTGCTCTGTGTTGGGCATCATGCCAAGTGCTAGGAGTGCAAGAAGAATAAAACCCAGACCCTTCACAAAGAACTTACAGTTGGCTAGGGAGGTAGACCCATACTTTCAAGCTATTTTCCCAGGAGTGGTAAGGGGTTTGTGCAGTCGTCTGCTTTCTCTTACCCAGGTGGCTGCTTAGAAAGGCAGCTGTGGGCAAAGAAGTTTTCCAAGAGAAGCTCTATCCTATAAGTATCACAGTATTAAATATACAATCTGTGTCAAGCAGTGAAGCATCTGGACATGTGCAATATCTATTTTAAATAGAAATGAAGTTTTGTGTTTATGTCACTTAAACATTCCTCAGTTCACTCCATGATGCCTTTAACCATTGGAATAACCAAAGAAGATTCATCAAGTAAGTTGTAAGAAGGGGCAGCCAAGTACAACAGAATGTCCTTATAAAAGGAGAAACTCCGAATGCCACTCTACCCACAAAATGCTGCCTATTTGTTTTTTCTAAAACATTCTAATTTTTTTTTTTAATTAATTTATTTTTGGCTGTGTTGGGTCTTCATTGCTGCACGCGGGCTTTCTCTAGTTGCGGCAAACAGGCTACTCTTCATTGCGGTGTGTGGGCTTCTCGTTGCGGTGGCTTCTCTTGTCGCGGAGCACGGGCTCTAGGCGCACGGGCTTCAGTAGTTGTGGCACACGGGCTTAGTTGCTCCACGGCATGTGGGATCTTTCTGGACCAGGGCTCGAACCCCTGTCCCCTGCATTGGCAGGCGGATTCTTAACCACCGCACCACCAGGGAAGCCCCATTTTTTTTTTTCTTTTAAAAAAGGATATCTCCCCTAGAGATGTTTAAAAAACTGTAATTTTGCTTCTGAGGTATTTGCAAGCCTTGCCTCTTTGGTTTTTTGACGTCATAAGCATCCTGAATAAAATAACATACTGCAGCTCACAGGGAGACTTTGCATCTCTGCAGGACAAGTGTAATCTGAAAAGCTTCGAGGCACACACATAAAATTTTAACATTAAAAGTTGTTGTAACAAGAGTTTTTCCTATATTTAAAAAATCCACACTGAAACAAAGTCAATTAAATTTTATTACAACCAAGAATATAAAATAAATGCAATGTAATTTATTTTTGTCTTAACAGTCATTTCAGGAAGGATGTCAGGACAACTCAAAAGCGGGAAACACTCGGCTCCAAAGCAGCAGCTCATCCTGCAGCCCGCGGAGCGAGCCTCGCTGGAAGGCGGGGGGTGGGGGGCGGGGGGTGGCTGGCTCTGAGTGCACACCTCGCAGCAGTGTGTGGAAAGCACACATAGTCATGTCTATAATCGTATAAAGAGGGACGCGTGCAGAAAATGACTGAAAAAAGAGACAACGACAGGTACACTTCACAAATAGGAATTATGGGAAATACAAACTAGGCAGTTTAGAGAGGATATACTACATAACATATATAAAAAGTACTTTAAATTGTTAAAAAGGACATCTTCAGTCCAGATTTTGTGTAATACTTTTAGTGTCTACACAGACAAATCTTTAAAAAAATTAAATAGTATTAATTTACTAAATATTTAGGAGATAACAGTGCATTAAGGATTTTTTTTTCATATAATACATACATATCACTCCTTTGCAGTGATAGCACAGAAGAGTAAGTATGGCCTTAGGTACAACACATTTTTAAAAATTCCTAAAACAATGAACTTTGCTTTATGATATTTGTGACTATTCTTGAAGATTAAGGAAACCTAAACAGCTATGTTTTATATAAAATATTATTTATACTTGAATCCTTCAAGCCTCCTTTAGTCTAACTGCCATTTCACTGCCTTTCTCCATTCCCCAGAAAGATAACACCATAGAAGTTAGGATTCATAATTTTCATAGAATATTCCTTCATTGTATAGTTTCTGTTACATACAATTATTCAAAGCAGATTAAGCTGCAAGTCTTATTGTCCAACTATTTTTTCTTTTCTTTTATCTTTAGCAGAGAAAACAGCATCATTTTAGAGGCATACAACTAGCAGTTGCTTCACCAGGAATGAGGCAGTGATCACGTAAGCAAATGCCATCCCTTTCCATTCTTAAATGTAAATTGCGTTTACAAGAGCAAAAGAGTAGTGCAGAAGGCCAAAGTTCTAAGTACTAAAGTTTTAAAACCACACAGATATAAAAATATACATGTCCTTGGTTTTTGTATGTTACTGCATGATCTACTTCATCATAAGGATTGTTTCAGCCTCATAGTATCAGTCCTGCCACCAGGCTACTTTACCCTTGACTCAGCTGTCCTGAAACCCTAGAATCCCTTTTCCCAAACACACAACTTACCAGAAAGCTAACCCGAAAACTGATTTGTACTATGGAGCACAGAAGACCTTCACTTTGATTCCTTCCTTCTTTCCCATAACCTCCCCTGCTTTGGAAGGCCACCCTGCATTCTCAGGGGACATTGATGGTAATAAATATTTAAAGAGGAATGGGGTCATTTGGGGACCAAAAAGGTAAATTTTAACCTCAAAAAGCTTCACAGGTCTCCTTCGAGGTCCCACAGTTTTAGGGCCCACAAGTATGTTAAAGGCTTTGTTCCCCTTTACAAGGAAAAGGAAATTATGAACCAAAATTATTTCAAAGGGTAATGAGCACCAGTGGGCATCACCAACTCTCAGGCAAGAGCACAGGAGGAAAGGGCCAGTACCAGTGCAGTGACCAGAAACCCAGTCACATGTGTAATTGGCATATCTGGCTAGATCCTGTGTGGAGAACACTGGGAGCAACTGAAAAAATCCCCTCACAGTTTCTATATCAGTTCTGCCACTAAAATTCACTACATACAAGGAAAGCAGGGTAGTCCCATGATCATATAAGCGCATATCACAAGGATTTATATCAAAGTTGCTTATAAAGTACTAAGGGGCATGATATTTTGGTTCATGCACATATTTGGGTTCGTCTTTTACTAAATGTAAGCTCTCCTTGAGGGCAGGAACAGAGCTTCTATTTTCATCGTAATTTCCTACAAACACTTAGTTGTGTTCTGCCTACAAGGGCCACCCAATTGTTGTTGAAAGGCTGCTGTGAACATTTCAAATATATATTAATGCCTGTGGTGATATTAATTGCTGGCTTTCTTGAAGGTAGATAAGCATAGAAACCTCTCCATGACACTTGTTTATTACAGAGCAAAATTTGGAATAATAACTCTCTCCAAGTGGGTTTAGAAGTAAACGAATAGACCTTCATGTTCTAAGATGGTTTCATTTATAAGCCTGTCATCCCAGGAAAGCTTCCTGTCATGGAATCAATCATAAGCTCTTCAAGGACAGGAAGTATGTCTTGCCCTTTGTGTCTCACCCCCCAGCATAATGCTGGGCACGAGGTGAGGGTGCAGTGAGCATCTGATGACAGTGAGGCTTCAGGTCACAGGACAGAACTTTACTTGGGTAGCTACATTATGCAGAGGGCTCCTAATTTCTCATTTGCAAAAATGGAAGGGGTAAATTACTATGGAGACAATCAGAAATTCCTTCCAGTGGAGCATGTCAACAGTTTCATCTTCAGTGTTGATGAGTGTCACTGTATAGTCTTTGTTATTAATAATAAGCATTATAATGCTGAGATCAGTAAGGTCCTTGCTGGCTACAGGATCACATCAATAGTGCAAAATGTATACTGGCTTCTGTCTAAAACTTATTGTACTTGTATATGGACCCAGAGTATCATAACCAGGTAGATAAGTTCACAAAGAAGAGTTAAAAAATGCATATAACTTGCATATACAACAATCAGCTATTTCTTCTAGCTCAAGAAAACATTAAAACGAGGCTGGTGCTGCTAGTAGCATTTAGAAGAACACAAATTTCTTGCCCCTTACATTACAATGGGAGCTCTAAGTCTTTACATTTCCTTGTGACTCTGGGGAGCTTCCTTACGCTGGCTAAGAAAGAACTCAGCCTCTAATTCATAGATCATAGAAATGCAAATAGCACTTATCTAATATGTCGTATACTATCTGCCCATAGTTTAGGCACAATTATTAAGTTTTCTCCTAGGGGCAAAAGAAAGCATTCAGTGCAATGAAAAGATTCTTGATAGCATTAAGTTTCAGTAATAACAGCAAAATTATGCATACATAATACATACTTTAAACATGAACAAAACCTAAATTTTTAACATGCTTTAAAAATAGTCACTCTATGTCTAATGCAAATACGAATGGAGAACACTGCTGTTTATTTTAAAAGCAGATTAATTTGCAGGCTTCTATTTGAGTACCCTTGATTATGTAAGGAACGTTACTCAAACTGACCCAGATGTGAAGAAACCAACAGTTCTTTAGAGAAGCCAACTTTATGTACAATACACACTAAAAGCTTTTCCTTCCCTTTGATCAACATTACTCCTTAAAGAAATCCTAGTGCAGTTAATATTCTCTTCAGTTTTCTGGTGTGGGTCACCAGAGGACTGTATTTCATCAAAGCTCTTGAAACCCTTTTTAAAGTAGACGTAAGCTACATGAAGGTTAAAATTATAATTCTTAATTACTGGATACTATTCAGAATAAGGTGATTCTGGGAACTAAGTTCCATATGAATGGTTATATAAAAATTACCACATACTTTAGTTCTTCATAGCATAAAGCATAGTAACTGCAAAGATCTAGGCTGTTTTTGGTTGCAGGTTCCCTCTGTACCACCACTTGTCTTTTTATTAGACCTTCCCTGAAACTAGAGAAATAAAAACGTAATAGTAAAGTACTGTGGGACAGTAACAGTTCCCATTTAAGACTTCCATGAGCAAAAGAGTTATATTCTGTGAAAACAACATAGTGCTTTAAAAGGTGCATATTTACCTGTGTTGCTAGATCAGTTCATGAAGTACAAAACTATACACCACTGGAATCCTGTTTCTAAAACATTAAAATCCTAGTAAAAGAGCTTTGAAAAGATAAATCATAGAGATTGCTACAGCATGAGAAAGGTGCACCAGGAAATCCTTCCCCAAAATGCTGAAGGTTACAGAAGTTAAGTGCTGGGATTAGATCAGACGCTTTATCAGAGAAGTCACAATGGAACACATGCAGGGAAAGGGTGCTGGGGAAACTTCACAAAAATCTTCTTTAAGTCAATGAAGACATCAGTCAGTCCTGCAAAATGCTCAGTAAATAGTTTTCCTCCTAAGTGGATGAGTTTTAAACAGCATCAGAGTTTGCACTTTTGGTTCTCTTCAATGCAGACGTCATATTGCTGGAGTCTGTGCTCTGGCTGTAGCGGGTCAGTAGCGGTGGGCCTGGTGAGATGGGTGGTACTGTGCGCTCTGCTGAGATGAGGAGGAATAGCCTAGTGAGCTCTGGGACTGAGAGGATCCCTGAACACTGCTTTGGTAATTCAGGCGCGAACTGGAGTGCTAGGAGAAGGAAACAGGAAAAGGGAGTGACTGATGGAGGAAGGGAACAGCTCAAGATGCTAATCACAACAGGACGGAGAGATGAGCCATTCTCATCAGAGGCTCCGGGTTCTGACCCATCGTAGCAACAGTTAATTTAGTTTGTTAATACATTTTGCTGACTTGACATCACAGCCTGCCACCACTGTTCTGGCATGCACGAAAGTTGGCTGGATTTCTTTGGGAGATAAGCTACACTGGCAGCGAAAGGTAGAGGGGAAACTTAGGCTAATTCTGGTTAGTTTTTCTTTGCATGACTGAGATTTGCAAACAGGAATAATCAGTTTGGCATACTGAATCGGCGGTGTTCATAATGTACACTGACGTGCTGTTAGTTTTCTCATTATAAATAACAAAGTTGTTGTGATTAAGAAATCATCTTTTAGAGAAAAGAGTTTTCAGAGGGAGAGGCTACAGTGGCATCAGCAGCATCACCTACATGACAGAGCCAGGCAAGGTTGGGTAGGGGTGGCAGCAATAAGTGCTTTTGATAAACTTCAGGTAACATTTATTTATTTTTTTAAATTATTTATTTATTTATTTGGCTGCACAGGATCTTAGTTGCGGCACCTGGGATCTTTAGTTGTGGCATGTGGGATCTAGTTCCCTGACCAGGGATCGAACCCAGCCCCCCTGCATTGGGAGCGCAGAGTCTTAGCCACTGGACCACCAGGGAAGTCCTTCAGGTAACATTTAGAATTTTAAAAAATTTCGTATGTGAAAATTCTCTCAAGAGAAGGCTGAGACAAATGTATTTCAGTTCAATGTATTTTTATTACCTTAAATGAAACATTCATCTTCATAGTACCAAGGGCAAATATGAAAAAAATATGTAAAAGAAAAATTCACCTATAGAAATAAGAACATGGTGCCTGGTTAAATATTAGCATAGCTGGAACCAGCGTCTTTGGCTATGCCCAGAAGGCTGGTTCTTCCTGTGAGCAAAGTGGGAAAGGTCATATGTAATAAAGCTATTACTTGGAGTTAAAAATGTAAATGACCTTGAGGTGGCACTGGCGGTTTACGGAAGGACAAATCAGCAAGCGTGCCCCACTCAGCGCACAAGAGGCAGCCAAGCTGGACTTGCAGCATCGGGTCCAAGACAACAGAGCAGTAAGGTAGCCTTGGTTAAAAATAAGCCCGCTTAACTCCTTCCTGTGTTACACAACTCTGACTAGTTGTGTTGTTGTAAGAGGCCTTTCCAGATTCTAACTATGTTTTATTGTAAGTTTATTATGGAAAAAAAAATGTTCTTTCCATTCACAAAGCCTACAATTGCTGGGCTGGCTACGACTGCTTTTACTTTAGCTGATTAGACTCAGCATAATAGCTCCTCCGTACTGGATAAAGAACAAATGTGTCGATAATATGAGAGTTGCAGACAGGTGCAATGGGACTCCCTCACCCCTCATGCTAGTCTTTCCGACTAACTAGCTGAGAAAGCCACCCATTTCACAGATATGCTATTTTATTTTTAAGTAGACAGCTCAGTATGGACAAAGAAAAGCATTTGAAGAACTCCTGGATTTGAAAGGAATAAATACAATAGCTAAGTAATCTGTCCATGATCGACTATAATCAGGTTAATATAACACAATCAGAGACACAAAGATGAGCCAGTATGTAGTAAAGGTTTGTTGCTCATATAATAAGAATAAACTAATGTTAGGGGGAAAACTGACTTTATAGTAAAATTCAAATATGTTCATGACTACTACCCAAATAGCAAGCTGTTTTTAGCAGATCAAACTGATGCCTTGATTACTTTAATTGGAACCAATGGAAGTGCTATTATATACTCCTCTTTTTGCAGGGAATCTTCCAAGATAAGTTTTCATAGTTGTGCTGAGATCTTCAAAATGTAAAGCCAGTTAGACAGCTATTTATTATGTCTTTCTTGTTAATGTTTCTCTTGTTTGTTTCCAGTTCCTAATCAGTGAGTTTATATCTTCCTTGCCCGTGGTTTTGTTTTCTGTTCTCTCTCTCCTATGTACTCCTTCTCCACCAGTTCCCTGAGGGACTGTGGTTCTAAACCTTTTTTTTTTTAAACCTTTAAGTTTCTTTCCCTTCTTAGATCTTTTCTTACCTTGTTACTACCTTGAAAACTATTTTTTCTCCCAAGAATCCCTACAGTTTTTACCAGTATTTTTACTTCTCTCTCCAAATACCAATCCTTAGAATTTTTTCCTTTAATTTCCTGAATTGGTAATACAATTGTAGTTTTCTTTTAAATCTTAATAACAAAATGTATTTTCTAGTCTCAAGATTATTTCTAGTGAGATTTAACAGTTATTCCTGAGAAGTCTCAATCTTAGTCCCTTTCTCTTCTGTGTTTATGTGGCTACTTACTGATTATTTCCTCCCAGTGATGGCAGATCCTTCTGAAGTATGCTGCTTACTTTTTTCAAAATAAGCAATTGAAAAGGGAGAGGAATGGTGGCTTATCTATCTAGGTATCTTTTTCTGACCCAAACCTGATAGGCAGCTGTAAGGGTAAAATGAGACATTTTCTTTGAGGAGGAGCTGCCTGCCTCACCTTCCCTCCTCAGGGTTTTAGGATAATCAAGTCAAGAAACAAAATATCTTGCAATTACATGAAAAGACAAAAATCTTCATTTTCATATAATGCCCTAGAAACAGGATTGTACAGTTTGTATAGTCAAACTTTAGAGTTAAGTACCACTTAATTCTAAAAGGATCTACTATAAAAGTCTACTTCCCATTTTATAAAATGTATTGTTAAAAAAGAGACAACAGGCTCAAAATGGAGTCAGTTGTGCTAAGCCCACATCACCAAACTGAGACTTAGTGCCTAACCTAATTGCAGTTTCAGCTCCTCCCAGGAATGTACTCCTCCCCAGTCAGTCTGGAATCTCCTAGTCAGCACTAGAGAAGTAATCTACTTGGTAGACTCCTGTAGTCCCCAAAGGAAGGTGCCCGGGCCTGAAACAATCAGCTCTCTGTTAGAGCAGTGTCCTTGTCCCACCTCCTTCTGCCTATAAACGTCTTCCATGTTGTACAGCCCTTCAGAGCTTCTTTGTATTTGCTAGGGGAGATGCTACCTGACACATGAATCACTGAATATAGCCAATAAGACCTTTAAAATTTACTCAGTTGCATTTAGTTTTTTAACAGTATATGAACATTAAGAAGTACAAAATTCAGGGGAGTACCTGATAATCTGACGGCATTACAGGCCCGCCTGAGTTTGTGCCTGAAGGCCCTAGCCGCGGTTTCTTGTTTGGAGGCACCTGATTAAGGCCGGAGTCCTGACTGTGCTGCAGCCCTGCTCCGGCGGCCCCAGGCCCCGCCCCGGCCCCTCCTGCAGTCCCGTTGGCCTGGGTGCTGTTCTGCTGCTGCGGGGCTGCCTGTGGAGGGGCTGCTGCCTGCTGCGGCGGGGCTGCGGGCTGCGGATGTTGGTTCTGCTGCTGTTGCTGATTCTTGTAGAGAGGAAAAAAAAAAGCAAGCTTGCTGTGGAACTAAATTACATCTTCCATGACACGATATGCACATGAGACTGCTGACCGACCTGGGGAGGGGCCTCTGGGCGACACCAAAGTGACTGGAATGACCGGAGAGTGGAGCAGCCAGGGAATACGGCAGCTCCAGAAGTCAAAGTACTGAGCCCCGAACAGGACCCGTTCTCTGACGTTCATTTAGATTGCACAGTAACCCTCCAAATCAGTCACAGGCATCCCCCTGAGGAGCACAGGCACACAGGAAATAGCAACTCATTAAAACAGCTATAATAGTCTTTTCAATCAATTTGGAAAAGTAGGGCTGTGTGGGGAGGAGTCAACTGCAATCAAAGAATAGAGTGATGCTTTAAAAGCAGCCTGCATAAAGTGACGGCAATGACACTGAACAAACAAAAAGCAAGAATTAAGAATCAGGGAATAAGACAGGCAATAAAACAAATCAGGAAGTTCATTTGTCTGTGAGTGCATATTTCAAATCGCAAAGTACATCTACAGTAAAGTAAATACATACTTAGATAAAAGGCAGTTAAATATATAGGAATTATTAAATTATCCATTCCTAAGTGCAGTATATACCTTGTCACCTTTCTCTTCAGGTTCATCTTCATTAAGGAATTCTCGTTTGGGGTATGGAATCTGGCAGCCAGCAAACACACTAGAAACCATTAAAAGAAAAAAAAAAGAATTCATGTCATGATGTAAAATCTACAATATCACTGACCTTGTTCATTTAAAATTCCACTTTTTTTCTTAAAAAAGGTTAAAATTTTTTTCTTAAAATTCCACTTTTTTTTCCCTGCTCTTCATCTGTGGCTGGTTGTGCCTCTCAACACAATTTAAGCAATAAGAAAAGAACAATTTGTCATCTAAGTTTTACACTAATTGCCACTTTCCATAACAAATCTTAACTGTGGTTAGCTAGTTGACATATATGACATAGAAATTTCTCCACAGCACTAATAACTGAATGTGTATTTGCTTCAACAATGAAAAATAATTTTCTCAAGAAAAGCTGCACCTCTAATAAATCCAAGCACAATTTATATATGTGGGTGTAACAAGGATGGGGAAATGGAGGAGTCTGGTTGTACAGTAGACACAGAATTTTAAAATCTCAGTTCCCTACTGATTTGGTGTGAACTGTTCTGGCTGACCAATCTATAAAAGTCCCATCTGTTCTCAGCTTTAGTTTTTATCTGTAAAACGGATTAATGGTCATTCCTAAAATTCTTGTTTTCATTCACACCTCTCTACAGCTTTGCCTGTTTCAAAATACAGGACCTCTCTCTTGACTAGTTTTTCTCGGAGGCGGTATTAACAAAGAAAGTAAAATACTTCAGTAACAAGTGCTTCTCTTGCTTTCAGCCACCATCCAACATCCTCAGCCTGGAGCAAAGCACACAGAAAAGGAAGGATACATACTCTAATGTCGGCAAGGGGTCCTCCTGAAAATAGGGATCCTGCAGAGCCTGCTCTGAGGTAATTCTCTTGGTTGGATCCATAGTAAGGAGTTTCTGAAGCTAGAATAACACATAAGAAATTGACAGCACATGAAAAGTTTGTTTCCAAGTCAATGTTTTGACTTTTGTGTTAATGTCTAATAGAATTAATATCAAATGCCATTTTGTATAGCTCACCACGATATTAATACACTAGACATTTATGTGAGACTAGCAGAAATCATTAGCATTAAAGACCTTTTAGAATTTAAATTTTTTTCTGCTGATAAACCACTGGACAAGGCTAAAAGTCAAGGGGGACAGCTCAAAAGAGAAAGATTTAATTTTGCCCCAGCATCCACCAATTTCTTTTCTTTCTAAAGAGGAGGAAGAGCTGGGACAATTCCGTGGTAAGCAGGGTCGGGTGAGGGCTGTGCTAAAGGATCCAAGTTCCCAGTCTGGGAGAGATGCACCTACCAAGAGGAACACTTTGCTGTCAGGCTTGACCTTGTGTTTCTCCATGTACTTTATGAGGCTACTGTTGGCGTACCTGCAAAGACATGAGAATCACACACTATTAAGAACACTCACACAATTTATAATTTTTAATGGGAAGTTCCAAGATTGGTTTTCCTACATGGTATGTGTTAATTTAAGCCATTGTTTTTTCTGATTAAAAAGGAACACATAACCAAATGTTGGTAAATGTGTGAAGAAATAAGAATTGTTACACACAGCATGTAGGAGTTTATATTGTTAAAATTACTTTGGAAGATAATGACTCATGAACTATAAGAGTTGAAAATGTGAGTATCTGGTGACCCAGCAATTCCTTTCCTAGGTACATACTCTATATCAGGAATATCAACCCCTCAGGCTGAAGGGTGAGTAAATGGGTATTCATTTTATTATTCTAAATAGACTACATATTTTCATCATATATATTCTTTCCTATATATGACATATTTCAAATTAAAAAGGTCAAAAAATAGGTAATATATGTTCATGGTAGAAAATTTAGAGAATATAGAAAAGCATAAAGAAAAAAACTGAAACACTCATAATCAACCTAGCAGCAATAAAAAAACACTGTCATCAAGATTTTGATAATTTTCTTTTGGCATTTTTTCATGCATATATATGGTACAAACACAGAGGCATTTTTGTTTTGTTTTTATAAAATTAGAATCATACTATATAAATTGTACTTTCTTCACTTAATATTGTGTTTCATAAACATTTTTCCTTGCCAAATGCTCTTTAAACTTATTATTTGTACTGAATGTATACTTTCTACTGTTACTAATGATGTTTGTTTCACAGCAGTTGTAAAACGCAGGTTCTTGAAGGTCAATCCTAGTACACCTTGTAGGGAGACAATACTGCATGGCAGGTGAGAATCAGAGACCCCTACCAGACCCTGGCTCAATCATTTACCAATTGTGTGATCTTGGGCAGTTAGTTAACCTCTAGGAAAGCCTTAGGTGCCTCATCTTAGCTATGTGTGGCTGCTTTGATTGCCTTCTCAGGATAAATTCTTAGAATTATTAGGTCAAAGGGTATGTACATTTCAAAGCCTTCTTGCTACACAAACCTGGCCCTCAGACCAGAAGCAGGGGCACCAGAGAGCCTGCAGTAGGAACGCATATACTCAGGCCCTATCCCAGATTCTGAATCACAATCTGCATTTTTAACAAGGTCTCCATGTGATTTGTAGGTACATTAAAGTTTGAGAAGCATTCATTCTCACCAGTAGCATATAAGTAAGCGTGCCCATTTTATTATATACCCTTGCCAACACTAGGTATTTTTATTTTAAAAAATCTTTGCCATGTATATTAATTTAACAATTATTTTCCTCTAATACCAGGAACATTTTTATGGCAAGGTAGCCATTAAGTTTGGTAATGGAAAGAAACTTGAAAGTTTATGTAGAAATGGAGTCTGTCAACATGGCTTTAGTCTTTATGTTGAATCAAATGATTTCTTGGGTTAACTCCAGATTCTAGGTTATTTGTTTCTATCATAATATAAAGGTCTTGAAGTTGAGATTGCTCAATTCCCATTGTGGTTTCTTATTTTTCCTAGTATTAAAGCTAAGATAAATTCTTTGTCATTTTCTGAATTATCCTCTTCCAGATTTGCTACAGTTTAAGAGCTGAACAGTTTTCAAAGTAATTCAAACTTTTTATATACATTATAAAGCATTTTATCAGACCATGTTTATTCGAACATTCAATTTTTAAAGTCAACTTACTTATTTCCTTTTAATTCTATTTTCACCTTGCCTTCTAATGAGCTAATAAGAGCTGACACATTGGAAAGATTACAGCATCTTCTGTTGTTATCCTTCACAGTTCACTTTAAGAGTAATTTTTTGGTTCTTTTTATCTAATATAATGAAAACAAATTATTATTCGTTTACTTTTTATGTCATTTGAAATAACATTTTCTGGAATTTTTTTCTTTATTATACTTTAGTGACATGTATGTATTGTATTAGATTTAGCTAATTTTTAATAAATTCCTTCTTGTCTTACGCATTAGTAGCCTGATTTTACGTGGATAAAATTGTCTGCTTAGGAAGTATGGGCTCTTATCTCTGAACTTTTCCTATTACCTTTCTAACTGAATTTCATTTATCTTTTTAAATTTCTCTCCTTTTATTTCTGGTTATTGTAAATACTATGATTTTATGTAAAATTCTTCCTCTCGCCTTTAAATACTAAGATAAAATGTTAAGTGCCTTCATTAATTTTCTCTATCTTTTATATTACTAGTGTATCGTCAATTACTTGAACCACTTTCATTTAATACCCATTTGACAAGTAGCTAATGAGACTGCACTAATGTACCAGGCCCTGGGGATACCTATAATGGTGTATAAAATAGGCACCATCCATATTCTAGAGGGAAAGACGGTAACTGTTCAAAAGCCAACTGCAGAGCAAAGTGATCAGTGCCAAGAGAAGCAGCACAGGATATGCTATGGGAGTACAGAGGGGAAGCACCTAACTCAGACTAGAAGGTCAAGGGGAAATCTCGTCAGGATAGAAGGGAAAAATAAAGGAGTTAATCTGATGAAATGGGTGGGAGGAAGGTACATCCCAGACTGAAGGAACAGCATGTGTAAAAATCCAGAGGTCAAAGAAAACTTAGGGGTTTTGAGGCTCTTAAAGAAATTCATGATGTCTAGGCTATAGAGTACAAAGTGGACAGAGGTTTAGGAGATGAACTTGGTGATGTAGAAGCCAAGGCTCTGTGAGCCATATTAAGAAATTGAGAGCAATGGTGAATTAAGAGCAACTTGAAGACTGACATGCTCAGATGTGCTTCTGGCAATGACTGCAGTATACACAGTGAGGTGGAATGAAGACTGAAGGCAGAAATCACTTAGGAGGCCGCTGCAGGATTCCAGGCGAGAGACAGTGGTGGTCTGGCCTACAACAGTGGCAGGGTAGACGGAGAGAAATACAAAGATCCAAAGGATATTTAGAACAAAGAATTTACTAGATTTGCTAATTGTTTAGACACTGGGGGGTAAAATGGAAGACAGTGAGATAGAAGAAGGATCAGGGATATCTCTCAGGTCTTTGGCTTGAACAGTCAGATGAATCATGGAGCCATTTCCTAAGATAAGAAATATAGTGGGAGGAGAGGTTTAGGAGGACAGATGATGAGTTCAGTTTTGGACATGCATTTTGAAGTATTTATGGGACATTCAAGTTGGGATTCCATAAGGCAATTAGATAAATGGGTCTGAAACTTGGGAAAGCGATCTGAGTAGGATGTATAAATTGGGAGCTATCAGCATGACTGATGGTACATTGTGGCCATCAAAATCACAGAGACTGCCTGGGGAAATGTCTAGAGTGAGAAGAGAGCCCAATTCAGACCCTTGAGCAATGTCAGTGCTCTTCTTAAGGGATGAAAAGAGTCAAGGACCCTACCAAGGACTGTGTAAAAGAGAGGCCCAAAATGATTAGTGCCATTCTCTGCTCCTCTTTATGATGTCTGCTTTTGTTCCTACAAGCCATCCTGTCCTGAAATTTTTCTGTTAAGTTGCCCAAGGGAGAACCTCTTCCATCTTTTCCTCTAGGTGTGCACATTTATAACAAACTCCTCTCACTTCTACTCAGCATACATGTCCCCACCAGTTTGTTTTACACAAATCCCAGGCCATGTGTTCTTCCTCCTGCCACCCTTCCTGGTTGCCTAGCCCAGCGTTTCAGTCACCAGTCATTACTTAGATAAAGACACAATCATAGTTGTGGCCTTGAACTGAGCCTTTATAAAGCTAAAACAGAAGAGACATTTAAACTATCCACTGACCCTTAAATTCTTAAAAGTTTTTAAATACTACAGCCTAAGCCTGGCATATATGTTAACATCTGGAGTATCTTCTTTAAATCATAAACATAATTAATACACTAAAATCTAAGTTTCTGGTTTAAATAATCTCTATCTTTTTAGAAAAGGATTAATTTAAATATTCCCATTGAATATTACTTATATGTAATATGGAATTACTTACGTTGTTCTTCTAAAGTCTTTTTGAAGTGTGGGGTATTCTGGCATCTTTCTAATATCTTCCCAGTCTTTATCTTACAAAAAAATATTGAATGTTGTTATAGGAAATAATGTGTTACTTATCAAAAATCTAGTTATTTTAGCTTAAAAATATACATTAAAAATACTTAAAATATGCTTTTCAAAAAGAATGTTTTTGAAATATGACTCATTATTTTGAAATACATAAATAAATTACCTGCAGGAAACCCCATGACACTAAATATCCGATCTAGTTGATCATGATGAAAGGGATTGCTTGTTTTTATATCTTCCTGACGACAGTGAAAAATAGGTTCTGAAGTCAACAATTCAGCAAATATGCAACCTATTGCCCATATGTCTATAAAGGAAGAAAAACAAGTTTTTGCACACATTTATTATATTTCTTTGGTTATAATTTCTGGGTATAATCACAGCCTACATATAAAAATACTTTTTGGGGTAGGGGTATGGACGAAATAGGTAAAAGGGATTAAAAGGTACAAACTTTCAGCTATAAAAAAGTCAGAGGGATGTAATGTACACATAGGGAATACAGTCAATATACTGTAACAAGTTTGTATGGTGACAGATGGTAGCTGGACTTATTGTGATTATTTTATAATGTATAAAAATATCAAATCACTATGTTGTACATCTTAAACTAATATAACATTGTATATCAAGTATAACTTTTGTAAAGAATCCCCAAAATAAAAAAAATTTAAAAAACTTTTCAGTGAAGCAATACATAAAATACAATAAGTATATTAAGAAAACATATATATCACATGAAATAGCTGTATCATCACATAACATATTGAAAGCCAAATAAAATACATTTTCTTGTAAATTTCCTGATCAAGATAAGCTTGGGAAACTCAATTTAGCAAGCAATGCATTTACTTCACATTTAGGCAAAAGCCTTTCAAACCACTATTAATAATTCAATCGCCAAAAGAGTCAACTGATAACCTACTACAAGGCATAATACTCAAGATCTGATAGACTGAAATAATATCATCGTCAGGTATGGTGATACATTTCTTTAAAGCAATCAGATGCGTAATGACAGAGCAGAATTTCTGAGTTGTCAGTCTAGACAGACAGTACAGATCACACAAGATGATTTGGAAAAACTCAACTTTTGTCTGAAATACACCAACTTCAGATTTGTCAACAAACAGTAAGCTCTAGAAGCTGATAAATACAAGTATATATAGACATTGCACGACACCAGTAGAGAAAGATGTGATCTGAACATATTCACTTAGATGGTGCCCCAACTCTCCAACGTGCCAAGATAAAATTAGGCATCTTTCAAAGTTTTATTAACTATTTCAAATAACCAGTTATGGATTATTCTATTTGGATTTTATACATTGAAAGACTATAATATAGTTTTAATTTAGATTCTGAGTATAATGTTATATTCACAATGTTTTGCCAAATGTACATGTGAATTAATTTTTGTGAGATGTTCATACTCGCCCACTTAAATAAATGCTGTTTAATAAGTATTTTTTTTAAAAAGAACACACAGGACTTCCCGGGTGGCACGGTGGTTAAGAATCCACCTGCCACTGCAGGGGACACGGGTTTGATCCCTGGTCCAGGAAGATCCCACGTGCCATAAATACTGAACCTCATGCACCTAGAGCCCGCGCTCCACAACAAGCCACCGCAATGAGAAGCCCGCGCACTGCAACGAAGAGTAGCCCCCCCCCGCCACAACTAGAGAAAGACCGCGCGCAACAACAAAGACCCAACACAGCCAAAAATAAATACATAAATAAATAAACTTATTTATAAAAAAGAAGAATGAGTGAATGTGTGTATTTATTACATCTGCTATGAATACATGTCAAGCCTAAAGATAACTAATGTAGGGATTACTCTTTTTCTATGTCTTAGCTTTTTTCTTAACTTCTATCCAGAATAAGTAATTGGGACTTGACTAAAATTAGAAATTAGCAATTATGTTTTTATCTTTAATTCATAAATCTTATTTTTACTGAGTAAGTAAGTCGCAAGCTGGTTAAAATTCAATTTCAGTTCTCTTTACCCTGAGGAAATAAGAAATATAGTTGGTTTCCAATTCATACCCAATTACCTTTCTTTCCAAAAAAACACATCTATTTTTTATTCCAACAGCAGAACAGTTAATCAGAAAATATTCATAAAACTATGCTTCTCAAAGTGTGGGGACCACATACAACAGAATCACCAGTGGCACATGTTAAACACAGGCCTCACTACCATGGGTTTGCTAAGAATCTCTGAGAGTGAGACAGATTTTGGTGGGGCATTATTTAGTTTAACAAGGTTTTTGGCTGAACCTGCCTTTTCTTACTGGAAATCTCCCTTCTAGACATAGACTGCATAGTGCTTGGTAAGAGCCCAATGCACATGGGTGCCTGCTGTTATCACACCCTGTACTCCCACCCTATGCCCTGGGTTATCTCACCATCAATCCTGTTCTAAGGCACCACCTGTTGCTTCCAACTGACACTCCCCTTCTCTCTGGCTTACATTTGGTTTCTTCCTATCCTCTGGTGCCTTCTGAGATTGTCTAGATTTTACTGTTCTCAATAGAGAGACCTAATAACAGAAAAAGCAAACATAATTCTAAATGTCTCAAAAATATAGCCCCTCAGTAAAAGTCATTCATTGGAATGTAAATAGAGTCAGGGTCTGATTTTCACTCCTCATTCTAAGGACCGCTCCCATCCCTTCCATTTGCTTTTTGTAGTTCTCCTTCATTCAAAGACAGCTGCCACTGTCCTTGGCGGACAGAGTGGCAGCCTCCGGTAAGGGGCCTTATTACTGTAAGCTCAACTGCCAGGGGACAGGTCTAAGTTCAGTCTCACACTCCTCTACTATCAAACACAAACTGGTTTTCCTCACAGTGCAGTGGCTACTCATAGCCTTTTTCACTAATTTAACAAAATCCTTTAGCAGTATTTATGAAGAATTATAATATTCCACACTGTGCTAGCGTCTCAATCCCTAGACGAAGAAAGTATAAATGTGTTCTGGGTATCTGAGTTTTGCAGAAATCAGACCTCCTGACGAATGAGGACATTACTATATTTTAATTTTTGTTTCCCTTTTTACCCATGAATAGGTTAATTATGAGTCTAATCTTTTCAAACGTGAGAACTTCATTTATAGTTCTTTGGCTGCCAGGAGGTTTTTCCTAAGCTTAATAGAAAAAGGATTGAGCTTACTTGTCTATTTTTAATAATTTTATAGCTTAAGTGCCTTTATCAAATAGAACTCAACAAAAGCAGCTAAATGTAGTCAAAACAGACATTAGTCTAATACAAGTAAACAGAAAATTCAAGAAAAGGAAAATTTAAAGAAACACACTTAGCAAATTTAAGTACCTTACAGAACTAGCCCTTCACATTAACGGTACTATTTACTCCCTCCTTACCCTCTCTTTTTACCTCCTTTAAAGCAATATCTAGGTCTGAGGACAGGTCTCTCTTCCTGACTCCCTCAATTAGCAGCTGGGACCTCTGAGGACACTGTAATGACAGGTAGCAAAATCTCTGATGCCTCTGTTCTGAAGGAGACTTAAAATTTTACAGAGTATGTTTGTAACAGGTTTTCTTACTCAGTTCTTTCGCTTGGTGAGATGGCAAGATGCTGAGCACAGCTAATCTACCCAGGCTCTATTTCCTACCTTAATGGAGAGACTGCCATTCTGAAAACTGTAATGGCAAGAGAGAAAGATTAGTCATATTGTTTCTTGCTTAGGAAAGGACTGACTGACTAACTTTTCCCCAAATAGAAGGGGCTCTCTCCAATAACTACACTACTCCCGTTTTTGTTTTTCTTTTTGTGAAGAAAACAAGTCTAAACCTCTCTCCAGTTCTTCTGATCGATAGTAAGTAAAAAATAACATTTGCATGTTATCGTTTCTATAGCAACTCAACAAGATCAGATACTTCTAACCTCTGAAAGAAAATGATTTCTTTTTTTAAAGGAATCATATTCTATATAGTTAAAAATCCAAATCTACCAGAATATAAAATCTGGGAATATAAACAACAACAGGACTTTTACAAAGAAATTTAAAGTGGTTTTAACAAAGCAGCTTTATTATTATACCATTTAGTATTTATGATAATGCAATATCATATGATATTGATATGATAATGCAATACTTACCAATTATAAGTAAATCATTTTAGACTAACTTACCAATGGCCTTTGTATAATGCCTTGCACCAAGCAAAAGTTCTGGAGCCCGATACCAAAAAGTCACAACTACTGGATCCAAATCTGCTAGTGGCTTTAGAGGAGAATTGAATAATCTGGCAAAACCCATGTCAGCTAAAAAATAAAATAAGAAATCAGGTTGGCAAGCTATTATAACCATGCAAGGTTGATGACAATAGCCACTAACCTTATAAAGCAATCCTTTTTCCTCTCTTTTCAACCAGTGGTCTGTACCAGGCACCAGATCTCCCCTTCTGAGGTAGATACTATTATTGTGCCTATTTTATTGATGAAGAAACTGAGGCTTAGAGATATTCTGACTTGTCCAAGGTCATAGAACTAGTAACTACAGAGTCAGAATTAAAATCCAGGTCCTACTTCAGATTCCTGGCTTTCAGAGACAGAATAATATTCTTAAATATTTTTAAAATAGAAAATAGTCTAAAAGTTTCCATGATTAATTATGACTTCTGTATGCCTATATATCGAAAAAAACCTGACTATATCTTAGTTCAGTGTGTGCTAGAGTTGGTTGGCTCTTATGGACCCAGTAGAGCCGATTTATACACATCTTTTGAACTCAGTGTTCAGTAACGTCATGTTTGTGGCTTGAAATTGGCTATAGTGGGAGTATTTACATCATGGAAAACAGCAAATGCTACAAATTGGGGGTTTTTCCCCCAGAGAGCCACTTGTTGTATAGTTACCAGCACATCACATACATGTTTCCAAGAACATATATAGAACACATAAGAGAGAATGTTATAATTCAGCATTTAACAAAGGTCTGTACCAAAGCTAACTAAAATGTTAGAGGTACACAAAAGTAGTAAAAAGACTATTACTATAATAAGGTGTTGGTGACTAATTTTCTTAAGATTTCCTAAAGAATAAATACCTAATACCTATAAAGCACTTTAGAGTTTACAAATGATTTTCACATACATCATACATCACTTCGTCTAATCCTCATAAGAATGCTGGTTTAATAAGTACTGCCCCTGCCACACTTCTGTGATGAAGAATCTAAGGCCCAAAGCAGTTCAATGACTTGCCCAGAGTCACAGGGATAGGAAGTGAAAATGCCAGTACAAACAAAAAGCACGTTACAATTTAGCAGCTACATTCTTAACCATGGAACTGATATCCAATAGATTATACATATGATAACTGCATGTCACAAAGGCAAAAATCACAAAAATGATAAACCTCTACAATATGAAATATATAATATACACAGTATATTTTGATTGTTAAGGGTCGCTAGTATACTATACAATGCACAAATAGTACACTAAAGTTTCAACTACAAAGTATCATTTAATCTAAAACCAATATGCTATGATATACATTAAATTTTTAATTTACAGTGATTTTGTTTCTTTAGAGTTTGAATAATTTACAAGACTTTCTGAGAATGCTTTGGAGGACCCAGGTCTTAAAAAATAAAGCTACCCAAGGATGCCTGTGCTGATGCCTACACTTTCTTAAGCAAATTTCCCTATAGCAAATGCAAATATTCAAAACCATTCTACCAATATTACACCTACCTCAAAGCACTGCTCTATATATTTAGTAGATGCTGATTGTTGCTGATGGCAAAGTAATATGATGGAATACTCTTTCATACATTGAAAAGCATGCTATTTTTAAGTAAAGGCTAAAGCCAGTATTTCTCCCCTTATTCTCCACCTTCTTAGTTTTATATAAGCCACATCTATTCACTGAAAAATGAAATCAAGGCCAGACGAAACAATAGATATTCTTAAAAACAATTCCCATCTATTGTATGAACTTTAAAGGAGTTTCAAACCATTTTTCAAATAATTCCTAATTTAGACAAAAGGTAATTAGCCTAAACATTCCTAACACCTATTTTCCTACAGTTAGATATGAGTGAAATTGTTCAATTCAACAGACAGGGGTAGTAAAATTCTGGTGTGGGTGCTAATTAGACAGTATCAAATGATAGAAAAGCAGCAGAAGGCAATGTCTACTGCCAAGGAGCTTACATGAAGGTGAGATGACAAAATACATGGAGTAGATAAAAATAAAAAGGATAAGTACTGTAAGACTAAAGGAGAGTTGCTGCTGGTTTCTACTAGACTTGAAGTCCCTTGAGGGAAGAGGTTATGTCTCCTTCACAGTTTTACCTGGAACAATGTTTGATAAACATTTGTAGGAGTGGACTAAATCGAAAGTGGAACTTGAGCTGGATTCTGAAGGATGGATCATTGTGAACAGTAAAGGCGGCAATGAGCATTTTAGGTAAGGCCTGGAAGTCTTCAGGTTGCTGGGGAGGGGAAGCCTCAGATACAGGGAAGGGTACAGTATGTTTTCCACTTGACTATACTTTCCCTTTCAGTCAAAAAAGAACTGTTATAAAGTGTGAAGCATAGACATCAGAGCATTACTGATTTTTAAAAAAAATAATGTGCTATTAAAACAAAATTTAAAAACAATTTAATCAACTAGATTAATTGTTCACTAGACCTTTAATACCAATTATTGCTTACTTTTAACCCTGATTTTATCTCTAATCTTGGATAGAATTATAATCCTAAAACTCTTAACAATAAGGCAATTAACTGGCCTGGCTAGAATACAGAGTTTATGTTGAGGAGTAGTAGGACTATTTTGGAGAGTAAGGAGAAGACATTAAGTTTGGTGACTGGGATAAATGTGATGACTGGTACAGCATGGGAGAGTATAAGATGATGATGATGAATTTGGTTTGGAATTAATACAATATAGGTTGCCAGCAGAACATCCAAATAGAGATAAACATTTCATCTAGGGTGAGAGAATAGAATTTGAGATCCAGATCTTAGAATCATTTTCATAGAACCCAAGCTTTTGAGGCCACAACTTATCAATTCCCTAAAAAAGTAATTGTAGAGGGAGGCCATGTCCCAAGCCAGTGCCTAGGCTGTCTTGAAACAAAAGGATAATAGGAATAAGAGGCAAAAATGAATAAAATACAGAAGTAACAGCAAAAGTAGTAGATAGAATTACACGATGTCATATAGACCAAAGGAAAAGACGGTCACAAGGCCAGACTAGCCAGAAGAACAAATAACAAGACAATAAAGGAAAACAACAACTAAACACAGGCCACTAGATTTGGTAAGACAGAGATCATAGATGGCCTTTTAGAGAGCAGTTTCAATAGAGGGGCGGAATTAAGACGTCAGATAATAACAAATTAGGGTAACTGAAACCAATGCGTAAACATCATGTATTTTAGAAGTGGAGGAACAAGGGGAAAAACTGAACAAATGGTAAAGAAAACAAAATGGATATGAGAAAATTTATGTTAAACTGGGGTGAGGACTATGGAGAACAGTATGGAGGTTCCTTAAAAAACTAAAAATAGAACTACCATACGACCCAGCAATCCCACTACTGGGCATATACCCTGAGAAAACCATAATACAAAGAGTCATGTACCACAATGTTCACTGCAGCTCTATGTACAATAGCCAGGACATGGAAGCAACCTAAGTGTCCATCGACAGATGAATGGATAAAGAAGATGTGGCACATATATACAATGGGATATTACTCAGCCATAAAAAGAAACGAAATTGAGTTATTTGTAGTGAGGTGGATGGACCTAGAGACCGTCATACAGAGTGAAGTAAGTCAGAAAGAGAAAAACAAATACTGTATGCTAACATATATATATAGAATCTAAAAAAAAAAAAAAAGATTCTGAAGAACCTAGGGGCAGGACAGGAATAAAGACACAGACGTAGAGAATGGACTTGAGGACACGGGGAGGGGGAAGGGTAAGCTGGGACGAAGTGAGAGAGTAGCACTGACACACACACACTACCAAATATAAAATAGGTAGCTAGTGGGAAGCAGCTGCATAGCACAGGGAGATCAGCTCGGTGCTTTGTGACCACCTAGAGGGGTGGGATAGGGAGGGTGGGAGGGAGATGCAAGAGGGAGGGGATATGGGGATATATGTATACATATAGCTGATTCACTGTGTTATACAGCAGAAACTAACACAACAATGTAAAGCAATTATACTCCAATAAAGATGTTAAAAAAAAAATTGGGGTGAGGATTATGAATGTTTAAAGGTGAAGAGGAGAAACTTGAGTAGGGGAGAATGGAGATACTGTAATAGGAAGGGCTCAAGTACAGCAGGAGATACTTAGAAGCTAGGAAGGACATCAGATAGGACTTAGGAGAAAGAGTCACTCTTTCTCTGAGACTGTTTGAAAGGCAGAGCTGTGCTGACAAAAAGTGGTCAGTGAGGTCATACCAGATAACTCCGATATCACTAGGCAGCAGTGTTTGAAGGGAAAGAGACCCCAGACTTGGAATTCAAGTTCTTCCTTTGAAAGGCTGAGTAAGCTAGTCTCTCTAAATCCAGCTTTCCTTATCTGCAGTATCTACCATAGAGGGTGGTTGTGTAAAGCAAATGAGATAACGTTTGAAAGTATCTATCTTAGTATCCCCCATAGAAGGACTATCCTTTATTTCCCTTTCATGAGGGTCTAGCAAAAACTAGGTACTCAATAAATGCCTCCAAGTAAAAGTGTGAGAGTGAAACAGAAAAGTAAGGAGCGGTAGAAAGGGGATGGGAGGGAGGAGGGAGGAGGAAGGAAAGTGGAAAGGGAAGGAAAGCAGCCACCTGGTTCTTAACTAACATAAACAGAATTTTTTTATGACTCAATCTCAGTAATCTCAGAGTAGAGGTTTAAAGAAAGAAAAGTTGGTTTAGAACAGCTTCTTCAGGAACTGGGCTAGTGAATTAATTGAAGAACTAGAAATCCAAGCAGCAGGGCACGCTTGGTTGAAGCAGGATAGAATGAATTTGTAGTACGTCAAGTTAGCACAATTCCGCATCACTTCGAGCATGATATATTCTAACAGCAAAGAAAGCAGGTGGATGAAACAAAATTTACTTTAAGATCTTTCTAAAAAGCATTGGACATTCAATAAATGTTAAGTTCTATTATAAGAAATTAGAACAAAGCATTTCTTAGCTCATTTTCTCCCCAAATATGTCATAGGTATAAATGATGCCAATTTCTTTCAGAACTTTCAAGTTGCAAAGAAATTTTTAATACAGAGACAAGACTTCTGCCAGTGCCTTAATCTAAGACTGGCAAGCAAGAGAGTCTATAAACATATACATTCATTTGGAAAAGGTATGTTAGTACCTGGCACAGGACATGTGGTGGAGGGAGGGGAGGGCGGGGGGAGGTATCTGTGAAGATCTGTATGTACTAGGTCAGGGTGGGAGGGATGTATTCCGGGAAACAACATTTGGTAAAGCTGAGACAAAAGTAAGATTCAGAGATTATGTTTAGGGTGACTGTGCAGGACAGTAATAGTAGCATAAACACATGCTCGGGGTATTGTATGGGAATGAAGTTTTTGCTTGCGTCAGCTTAGAATTATAGAGCCTTATTTTGGGAATAAATCTGAGGGATTTTACAAACTATCTATCTACATTTCCCAACATCTTTTCTACAAATATTATGAGGAATTAATTTTTAAATTAACTACTTAAATAAGAGTATTAAAAAGGGAAACCATCTTTGCAGTCACTTCAGTTTCTTAGTAAATTATTTTAGAAATAATTACCTACCTATTTTGACTCTCCCCCTCTCAGGACCTTCTCCCATTACTAGGATATTTGCTGGTTTCTAGAAATAAAAATAGAGCATTCAAATTACTATATTTATTCTTTTGACATGCTCTAAAATGGAAAAAAGTTCTTATAATATGAAAATATCACTTTTGGATTTTCATCAAAACTATAATTGAATATCAAGTACCCTCTATATAGTTAAAGCATTTGACATACTTGAAGTTAGCACTAACTTTCCAAAAACATCCTTGCTATAGAAACATTTTCAAAATCATATCATACAAAAAATCACAAAGGAATTAAAGCTGTCATTTCTATTTACCCCACAAAAGTAATGAGTAGTAATAATTCTTAAACCTGCACAAATTATAAGCTGTCCTACTGCTGCCCACAATAAAGGGCTTTTGTGGTTGAAAATTTTTACATAAAATTTCCAGCCACAATATAACTACCTTCATTTAAATGAATCAAGTGGAATATTCCTTGCTAAATATTTCTAAGCTACTATAGGAAAACATGGTCAACATTCAGCAGACTCCATTAAAATTCATACACATTTTCAGCCATAGTTCATGCAAAAGTGAGAAATTCCAAATATAATCTCAAGATGTAGGAAAATAAAAACCAAGGCTAATACAGAGCTATATAAAGAAAAGAGTAGGCTGCAAATGTATCCAGCGTCTTTTAAGTCATCCTTTTTTGTAGACATTTGGAAACAGAAAAACTGTGAAGATACACGCTTTTGGGCAAGTAAGTCTCCTCTGTAAACTCTTTGGAGAGAAAAATTTATGATTCATTTATTTAATCAATGAATATATTTTTTAGTGTCTTCTAGGGAGAAAGAACCATACTAACCATACTAAGAATTAAGAGGAAAAATAAAAGCACAGTAAACCAAGTTCCTAACCTCCAGATGCTCACTACATAAGTAGAAAGAAATATCAGAAGTTTTGTATAATTCTAGAAGCTAATGCTAATTATGAGTTATGGAGAGGACTGAGATCTTGGGTTAGAGGTTAAACTAGATTACTTTTAAGATCTCTTCCAATTTTCCAGCTCTTTTTAAAGTTTCAATGAAAACAATAAGCATTAAAGAAAAAAAAGTTCAAAGAAGGAACTGATTAACAAGAGTTTCCATCGTTAAGGGAAATGTTCACTGGAGGTGGGGCAGCGGCAATGTCCATTATCCAGATCCTGAAAAATGAACAGAAGCTAGAATGGCAGAGCAGAAGAAAGGTAAGGGCTATGAATGAAGTAAGCTTAGGAGAGAGTATTAAGTCTGACTTGACAGAAGGCAGAGGACTCATGTTGGAGGTGGTAGAATGAACCTAGACCCTGCAGAGTCTTAATTGCCAGGTGAAGTAATCGGACCTTTATACGTATTACAGGCAGTGAGATTACAGGAAAGATGGAGGTATCAGAACTGGGTGTGAGGTGATAAGTACTTTATCCAAGGACTTCTCAGCTGAAATGAAGAGGGAGTTATGGAGCTGAGGAACATTTTAAAGGAGGAATTAACAGGACTTTGTGAATAGTTGAAGGCAGAAGATTAAGACAAAGGGTGATAAAGATTTCATTAACGTTTTGAGTTTATGGGACTGGAAGAATGATGCCCTTGTGACAGAAAATTTATGAGAGGTACTGATTTGGGAGGGGGAATAACAAAGAGAAAGAGATGGCACATTGAGTTTGACTGATGTGAGAGGCCTATTTGTACTAGCCAGGGGAGTGGAAATAGGAAGATTTAGATTTTTTTAAAAATAAATTTATATTTTATTTATTTATTTTTGGCTGCGTTGGATCTTCACTGCTGTACGCGGGCATTCTCTAGTTGCGGTGCGCGGGCTTCTCATCGTGGTGGCTTCTCTTGTTGCGGAGCACGGGCTCTAGGTGCATGGGCTTCAGTAGTTGCAGCACGCGGGCTCAGTAGTTGTGGCTCGTGGGCTCTAGAGCGCAGGATCAGTAGTTGTGGCACATGGGCTTAGTTGCTCCATAGCATGTGGGATCTTCCTGGACCAGGGCTCAAACCTGTGTCTCCTGCATTGGCAGGTGGATTCTTTTTTTTTTTTTTTTTTAATTAATTTATTTATTTATGGCTGTGTTGGGTCTTCGTTTCTGTGTGAGGGCCTTCCCTAGTTGCGGCAAGCGGGGGCCACTCTTCATCACGGTGCGCGGGCCTCTCACCATCGTGGCCTCTCCCGTTGTGGAGCACAGGCTCCAGACGCGCAGGCTCAGTAATTGTGGCTCACAGGCCCAGTTGCTCCGTGGCATGTGGGATCCTCCCATACCAGGACTCGAACCCGTGTCCCCTACATTGGCAGGCAGACTCTCAACCACTGCGCCACCAGGGAAGCCTGGCAGGCAGATTCTTAACCACTGTGCCACCAGGGAAACACAAAGATTTAGATTTGAAAGTTATTGTCACTGGAGTGTGATAATTGAAGACATGAGACAAGATTACTTTACTGTAGCAGAAAGAGAAAAATAGAATCAGACAAAAAAACAAACCTTCAAAATTCAAGTTTAACAACTATTTATCAAAGATCCATTATGTATGAAACACTGTCCTGCAGACTTTCAGGAAACAAAGAGAAATAGAACATGAAGCCCTTGACTTCAAGGAGCTTAATATCTAGTAGGGAAAGACAGACAGAATACTTTGTAGAGTACAAGGCAGATTACAGAAAGTACCAAAACAGCAAAATAAATTGCCAGGAATAGATGATTCTTCCCAGTGAGTATCAGGATAGTCTTTAGGAAGGAGATGACTTTAGATGAATTTAAGAATGACTAAGATTTTGATAAGCATAAACAGAAGAATGACTTTTCAGGCTTAGAGAATCCTAAAAGTAAGAGCCTGGTCACAAAGAAAACCCACGGACATGACATACTGGGAGAGCCTACAAGTATTTTGATTATGACTAGAGCATAGAATGCTCAGTGTAGAAATAAGGCTAGGAACTATGTTGGAAATTAAACGTCACATTAAAGAAACTACAATTTACGCTATAGGCTAAGCTGAGACAAGACAGTGAGATAATCAGATCTATATTTAGGAAAAAACTCTGGTAGCACTGTGAAGGATGAACTGAGAAGGAAAGATGGACCACAAAGTAGAGACAGAGAACAGTTGGAACTGGGCTACAATAGTCAAGGGAAAAGTAAGGGGTCCCTAACTTGTGACAATGGTCATGGAGCAACACATAAGAGCATTTCAAGGTAAAAGTTCAAGATTTGGCATTGCTTTTTTTGCACCGCCTTCACTACCCTCCATAGTCACTCATTCAACAAATATTGATTGAGTATCTAGCAGTGATTTAGATGCTAGAGATACAGTAGTAAACAAAACCAGGCAAGATCCTTGACCTCATGGAGCTTACATTCTAGTGGGAAGAGAAGGGCAATAAATAACAAATGTATAGTACATCAGTATTGGTAAGTACTGTAGAAAACAATTAAATAAGGAGAACACAAAGAGATTTCCGCATCTGGTATTATGGTTGAGTAGGTGCTCTAGGAGACCCTGCCATTACAGAACAACAATATATATGCTGCCTAAGAAACATTCCTTGAAGGATCCTTGGTCTCACAAGAGATAAGGCAGGGGTCCCCAACCCCCGGGCCGCAGACCAGTACCAGTCCGGCTGCACAGCAGGAGGTGAGCGGCGGGCAAGTGAGCAAAGCTTTATCTGCCGCTCCCCATCAATCCCCATCGATCCCCATCGCTCGCATTACCGCCTGAACCATCCTCCCCACCCCAATCTGTGGAAAAACTGTCTTCCAAGAAACTGGTCCCTGGTGCCAAAAAGTCTAGGGAACCACTGAGATAAGGGATATCTACAACAACCCCGGCCACACCCCCAAATAAGGGCTGGAGAAGGAAGGAAAGGCAGGATGGACCTGGGAGCAGATGCCAGTAACACACTTCACTGGGGACATTGAACCCTGGACCACCAGCAAGGTGAAGAAACTGAGCCTGTTACCTGACAATCAGTCAAGACTCCCATGGGGACTAAAGTAAACCAGAAGAAGCAAAAGGAAACCCTCTCTGTAGGAAAAACTTCCTAACTTAGGCCTAAGGACTAAAACAATACATTTTCCTGCTAAAAGCATACTTTAATCCATTCACATACTATTTACAAGAGATCCATCTAAGTGGAAGGACCATAAAAGCTGAAAGTAAAAGGCTATTAAAAGATAAAGCAGGCAAACTGCTAAAAGAATCAACTATAGTAATGTCAGACAAAATAGCTTTTAAGACAAAAGCATTATTAGGAGTAGAGATGGTCACCATGTAATGATACAAGATTCAATTCACCAGGAAGAGAGAACACTCCTAAAACTCATTATGTACTTGAAATATATATGTATTTGATATAATTTCAGGGAGGGAAAAGACCAAGGATAACAAACTTTTCTCAATAATTGATATGTCAAGCAGACAAAAGATTAGTAAGATATAAACCATCCAAAGGACACAATTAACAAAGTTGATCTAACAGGCATATACACAACTTTTTACCCAATAATTAGAGAATACACATTTTTTTTTCAAGCATACATGGAACATTAACAAATGTTGTTAGTGTACTAGCAGGTCTCAAGAAGTTTCAAGGAATTGTTATCAAACAGACTATGTTCTCTGACCACAATGAAATTAAGTTAAAAGTCAATTACAGGGACTTCCCTGGTGGTGCAGTGGTTAAGAATCAGCCTGCCAACGCAGGGGACACAGGTTCGATCCCTGGTCCAGGAAGATCCCACTTGCCGTGGAGCAACTAAGCCTGTGTGCCACAACTGCTGAGCCTGTGCTCTGCAACTACTGAAGCCCATGTGCCCTAGAGCCTGCACGCCACAACTACTGAGCCCACGCTCTGCAACTACTGAAGCCCATGTGCCACAACTACTAAGCCCACGTGCTGCAACTACTGAAGCTCACATGCCTAGAGCCCATGCTCTGCAACAAGAGAAGCCACCTCAATGAAAAGCCCACACTCGTCACAACTAGAGAAAGCCCACGCACAGCAATGAAGACCCAATGCAGCCAAAAAAAAAAAAAAAGTCAATTACAAAAGTATAAATCTAAAACTCCATATATTTGGAAATGTAAAAATACCTCTAAATTATTCAAAGGTAAAAGGAGAAAGTATGAAGAAATTTAAAATACTCAGAAGTGGAATAATGAAAGTACGACCTATCAAAACCTGTGGAACTTACAAGGGAAATGTATAGCCTTAAATATTTATGTTAGGAAGAAAGGCTGAAAATAATTATGTGCCTAAGTTAAGAAGTTAAAACAAAACAAAACAAAATTCAACAGACTAAAACAAAAGAAAGTAGAAGTATAAAGATAAAGGTAAGGGCAGGAATTTATGAACAAGAAAGGATTTATGAAGCCTTTAGGACAACTACATCAAAAGGAGAGAAGGTGCAAATAGACGACATTACAAATTAAAAAAAGGAACATAACTATAGATTCAGTGGAGGTTAGAAAGATAAAAGAACCCTATTAAAAAACTATATATATTAATTTAAAAATATATACAAAATAGGCAAATTCAAGAAACTGTAACCTACAAATTGACTCAAAATGAATTAGAAAACCTGAAGAAACCAAGAAGTAGTAAATAAATGAAAACTGTACTTAAAAATCTTGCTACCAAAGGGTAAGCTGGGACGAAGTAAGAGAGTGGTATGGACTTATATATACTACCAAATGTAAAACAGATAGCTAGTGGGAAGCAGCCGCATAGCACAGGGAGATCAGCTCAGTGCTTTGTGACCACCTAGAGGGGTGGGATAGGGAGGGGGGAGGGAGACGCAAGAGAGAGGACATATGGGGATATATGTATATGTATAGCTGATTCACTCTGTTATAAAGCAGAAACTAACATACCATTGTAAAGCAGTTATATTCCAATAAAGATGTTAAAAAAAAAATCTTGCTACCAAGAAAACAGATGATCACAGAGGCAAGTTCTCCAAATTTTCAGTGAAGATTGTTTCAATTCGATTCAAACATTTTCAGAGAATAGAAGAGGGAATACTCCCAACACATTCTAGACAGCCAGTATAACCTGGATAGCAAAACCAAACAAAGTATAAGAAAAACTTCAGGCCAACTCCACTCAAAAATATTAAACAAAATAGTAATAAGCCAAGTCCAGAAAAAGGAATGCCAGGATGGCTTAATATAAGAAAATCTATATAAGTCCATCACCACAGTGACAGATTAAAGAAGAAAAATAATTTAATTATCTTGATAGAGGCTGAAAAAGCAGCTCATAAAATTTAACACCCAGTCATGATAAAAACTCTAAGCAAGTTAGACTAGAAAAAACTTCCTTAACCTGATAATGGGTATGTATCAAAAACTAAGAAAGAAACATTGAAATCATTCCCTTTAAAATCAGGAATAATGTAAGAATACCCACTATTAACGCTTCTAAAATCAACACTGTACTATAAGTCTAGTATATAAAACAATAATTAAAGACATATGCATTAGAAAGGTAGAAATAAAACTACTGTTATTTTCAGATAATATAATTATCTACATAGAAAAAAGTATTTACAGGCAAATTATTAGCAAAAGTAAGAGAGTTTAGAACATCTGGCTACTTGAACAATATGAACAAGCCAACTGTATTTCTGTATATCAGAAAAAAAAAAGCTAGGAAATATAATTTTTCAAAGGCAGCATTTCTATAGCAACAACAACAAAAAACTATAAGGTGCCTAGGAATAAATATATCAAAAGGTTTACAAGATTTTTATACAGAACACCTTGAAACCTTGTTTTAAATGATATTAAGAAGCTCTAAATAAATTAAGAGCTCATGTTAATAGATAAGAAGACTCAATATAGTAAAGACATCAATTCTCCCAATACTTATCTGTATATTCAATGCAATTTCAATCAAAATTCCATCAGAGTTTCCTTGTGGAACTTGAAAAGCTGATTTTAAAATGTATGTGAAAGAGCAGAGAGCTAAGAATAGCCAAGATATTCACAAAGTGTTAGGGGTAGGGGATGAGGAGAGGAATCTGGCTCAAAACATTATATCGAGATTTATTTTAAAGCTATAGTGATTAAACAGTGTAGTTCTAGGACAGGGATAGACAAACTGATCAATGGGAGAGAATGGAGAACCCAGATGGAACCCCGATACTGAGAGAGAACTTCAGGTCAGTGGAGAAAGGAAGAACTAATCAATAAATGGTGCTGGCACAACAGGTTATCCAAACGGGAAAAAAATAAGTAAAATGAATCCTCACCTCATATCATATAAACAACAATTTCGGGAGGATTAAGGAATTAAATGTGAAAAGCAAAACTTTAAAAACTTTGGAGGAAAAAAAAATTTCAAGAATATCTTTCTGAGGTGAGGAAGAATTTCTTAAACAAGATACAAAGAATAACCATAAGAGAAAAGACTGATAAATTTGTCTATTAAAATAACGTCCAATTATCAAAGATAAGGAAAATAAAAAGACAAAGCACAAACAGGCAGAAGTATTTGCAACACTTATCAGTAACAAAGGTTTCGTATCCAGAATAAAGAACTCCTACAAATCAATATGAAAAACAAACTAACAGAAAAATGGACAAAATGTCCGAACAGGGATTTAACAAAAAGAAGAAAATGTTTAACCACTAAGCATATGAAAAGATGCTATACCTCATCAATAATGGGGAAAATGCAAATTAAAATCACAGTGAGATACCATTTTACACCTAGTAGATTGGTTAAAAATTAAGAACAGCTGAGTAGGAAGTAGGTCGGGGGAACTCCAATACACTGCTGGTGGGAGAATAAATTGGTACAACTTCTTTGGAAAACAATTTGGCATCATCTTGTAAAACTGAACAATTGCATACCCTTTGACTCAGTAATTCCGTTTTTAGAAACACCAAAGAATGTTCATAGCAGCACAGTTTGTAATAAAAAAAAAAAAATCTGGACGCAACCCAAATTTCTAGCCAATAGGAAAATGGAGAAATTAATTGTGGTGGAGTCACACAATGAATTTTAAAACAGCAGTGAAAATCACTGAATTACAAATAAAAGTAAAAAATGTTCAGATCTTGGAAGCATTATGTTGAGAGAAAAAAAAGCAGGTTTTAGAAGACTATATACAGCAGGATGCCATTTTCATAAAACTTAAAACCGAGCAAAGCTAAAAAATGTTCTGTTTAGGCATATGTACAAATGTGATAAACCTATTTTTTAAAAGGAGTGAATAATAGGTTCAAAATTCAGGATATTTGTTACCTCTTGGGAGGAGTTAAGAGGACAGGATGAGGGAAAAAACATATATAGAAGCAAGCTATTGGTAATATTCCAGTTATTGAGTTAAGTGATAGGCTCTTGACTGTTATGCTTTGTAAGATAATATATAAAGCAAGGAATGGGGATAGGTACTGTTGGGAGTGGGTTGGCAGGGTGTTATTTTCAACATTATTTAAGCATACTTTTAAATTACTTACATAATGCCTCTTTGAGAAGGTAACATCTGGGATAAGACCTGAAGAAAGTGCAGTAACAAGGGAAGAGCAACTTGAAAGGCTTGAGGCAGGTAAAGCAGAGACACGCTAAGGAGAACACTGGGCATCGGGGAGAACAAAGTGATAAGGCACTGATGATTCTAAAGAGAAGGAAACCCTAGGTAGGGCCTGCTTGCTGTTTCCAGTGGTTCTGCTTTTGGCACAAGTCATTTGGGTAGCAGAACTGGATGGGTTCTTGAGCACTGTCAAGCCTGTGCTCTGAGAGCTGATGAGGGCTGCCACGAGATTTGCAGCAGAGCAAGATCATGGTGTTCGGAGCAGTGAGGAAAAACCTTGGTGAGCTGCCAGGCTGGCTCACTGGAGGAAGAGCAAGGAGGTCAATGCGGCTGCAGTCAACGTGAGAGGAGGGGAGTTAGCCCAGGGGCAGCAGAGGAGGGGTGGGGCAAAGGTTAGGGAGGGGTGTCGGTCATACAGAATGACGTGGGGACTCGGAAAGACTAGGTTTTTCATGACTAGAATTAGCATCGTTTTGTTATATTATCTATCTTACCCATAATTTTTACAAATTGCATAATTTATTTTATATATAGCCTGCCCAATCTCTGATAGCAGGGTTTGGAGAGATTATCATTTTCTACTACATTATATATTTCCATAATGTTTGATTTTGTATATTTTGGTATTGTTTACAATTAGATAAATGGTATTTTAAAAATATAAGAAAAAAATAATGCTGATAGGAATAAAGGGTAGAAGAACAAGAGCTATGAAAGAACTGGTGAAACAGCATCCAAGGTAAGAAAACAGTCAGCATAGGGTTCTAGAAGCTAAGAGTTTAAAAAGGAAGAGGTAGCCTTCAGGTGCAACAGAATGAAAGCTGAGAAGAGGCAACTTTGGGACAATTAGAAGGTCATTGGTGACTCAGAAAAAATAATTTCTGTGCATCTACAGAAGCTAGACACAGTAAATGAGACCCAAATAAGTGGAAAAAAGGTAAAGGCAGATTTAGAGTACATTTTTCAAGGCCTTAGTGAGAATGGGAATCTCTGGCATATAACAATTTTTTAAATTGTAAAATCATCAAATAAACCATTTTATGTACCATTTGTTACACTGTTCACAATTCCTAAATTTTGGATTTAGGAATTAAATCCTTTTAAAATAAAGATATAAGATAAAAGCACAAAGTATGATATAAGGGAACAAAAATTGCTTCATATAAGAAATGAAAATAGATTATGAGCTGCTGAATGGGAGAAAAGCAGGAAGTTCATCTTGGATCACTGTTAGCTCTTATTAGAAGTTCCTGCAGTCACACTATGTGGAAACAGAGAATATGAATATGAGCACCACAATGGAATGAGGATAGAGAGAGAGAGAGAGAGAAAAGAGGACCTAGCTAGTTCTGAAGTCAGTAGAGAATACCTTTGACGTGATCTACTTGAAGCCCATGGAAGCTCTAAGTGTAGGGCCTGAGATGAGAGCAGCAGTGGTGACATGGTTTAGGGGAGCAGCGACTGTGAGCTCTTTTGTACAGTCTGAGAAAGGAACCCAGAGCTTGGGCAGTATCCATAGGGAAGGGTTCCTGTAGTCAAGTAAAAATCTAGAATCACAGAGGGAATCATTTTTTAATGCACACCTCTTAACTGGGATTATCTGTCCCCTTCAGGACAAGTGAATGTGTTATGGTCATAAGATACTTGATGTTTCAAAATAACAATAATAACAAAATAAATAACATGATCACCATGAAAATACATTTAACTTAGGGAACTATATTCAATATCCTGTAATAAATCATAATGGAAAATAAAATTAAAAAATAAAAATAAAATGCATTTAACTTTTCAAAGCATTTTCACATCGATTTTCTTCTTAAGGGAAATACTCAAGGACCTACAGGGCTAGGGGCAAGTCTCAGAACAACTCCATATAACCCTCAAGATTCCACACAGAGTTGTGTTTACAGATATTATGCTGAATTTTCAAAAGACTAACTTTGACAGTGATTAATTAAGTGAAGGTATATGCTATTAAAAAAACAAAGGAAACTGCAGCTCATGCACATACACCCACACCCACACATACAAACCTAAAAGAATGAAAAAAGGATACCAAAATTGTTCTGACCTAGTTACATCCCAGTTAACAGACTAGGCTTTACTAAAACCCCTCTTCTTACTGTGAACACAAAATGCCAGCTGTGAAAGAAAGTGATACTGCTGGGTTTGCACACTTTAGTTACCATAGAAACAGTAGAAATGGCAGGAGTTGGATGTCTCATATTCAAGTTATCAGCAATAAAATTGGACAGACAAATCAAGGCTGCAGGATTCGTTTCAGTTAAATTGTATTTTAAAGGCAAAAGTCAGGGAATTAGTGTGATAAACCGTATGGTTACTCAGAAATTATTCTTGAAATATCTGTATTTTAGCAGAATTTAGTTAATGCTTGATTGTACATTCATGATGTTTTGCATGTATTCTAGATTTGCTTTTTCCTTTTATAGAATCAATTTTTTTCACAGGGTTAAATTTATTTCAGTTAATTGGCACATCATAAATAGAACGGCCTAAAGATATACAATTACGCTACTACATTTGCTTTACACTTCCTACACCAGGACACTTGGAACAAAAATATGAAACCCACAAGATGACTCTCATCAGCACCAGTAAAGAAGACAGAAAAACAAACACAACTGTCTACAATCCTGAATAACAGGAAAAAACCAACCAGATATCAACTGGACTAGTTTCTGAACAATGAACAGTGCTAGCCTAATATTAATGGCTACAAACTATTCTTTTCTTTAAATACAGAAGTGGCATGACTCTCCTCACATTTGATACAGAAGTACATTCCCAGGAGAAAATTTTTAGTTTATGTTCCTTTCTTTACACTGTTCTGCATTGTTCACCTTGAACAAATAAGATTCTGTATTGTAACAAACAGGACAAAGAACTAAGAGAGACATGCTTTTTTTCGTAAGCACAATAGTCATTTGCAAGTAGCATCAGTCTATCATAATTTTACCCCTTAAAATAACTTCATTGATAGTAAAGGATTGAAAAATATAGAGAATCTGATTATTGTGACTGCAACTTCCTAAAGGGCAGGGAAGATATTTCTATCACCACTTTATGTATCTGCTGAAATCCAGGCATACAGCGTTTAATAAATATTTGTTGAATGGGTTCGCAGAGTGAGTTGAAGGTGAATGCCAGAGGACTTGGATCTCAGCTAAAGGACAGTATTCCAGTTACTGAACTTTCAGCAAGTGGACCTTTTGAAAGTCATGATCTTCTTCGAAAAGGTTTTTCTTGTGTGAAAAATGAACTTTTGCCCAGTCATCCTCTTGAATTATCAGAAAAAAATTTCCAGCTCAACCAAGATAAAATGAGCTTTTCCACATTGAGAAACATCCAGGGTCTATTTGCTCCACTAAAACTACAAATGGAATTCAAGGCAGTGCAGCAGGTTCAGCGTCTTCCATTTCTTCCAAGCTCAAACCTTTCATTGGATATCTTGAGGGGTAAAGATGAGACTACTGGATTTGAAGATATTCTTAATGACCCGTCACAAAGTGAACTAATGGGAGAACCACATTTGATGGTTGAATATAAGCTCGGTTTACTGTAATGCAGTGTGCTGTTCATGGAAATAGAGGGGCTGCATCTTTATAGTTGTTTTTTTACTATAATTCGATGTGCACAACATTAAAAGTACTAACACATGAGAATTTTTGCCTAAATAGTATCTGTGATCATTTGAAATTATTTGGGTCTTTGGTTTATGTGATAATTGAAAGCACTAAAGGGAGATGGTTTTAAAACTTCTTATATTAAAACAATAGCCTTCTATGTCTTTAAAAAAATGTTGCAAATTAATATCGTAAAACTATCCACAGGTTCCAATTCAGCCTATTTTCTAGTTATTCCATAAATTTACTTTTGAATAACCATAATCAGTATTTGATTCTGCAAACTTCATAGTAGCATCTTTCAGAATAAACATCTGTTCAGTGGCAGCATTTCAAAGTAAGTACAAAATAAGAGTATTATATTTTACCTTCTTTCAGTATAGTCCATTAATACTCATAAGAATAACACTTGCTTTATTGATGCTACTTTAGAATTGTAACTATATTCTTTGATTCTTTCAGGTTGAAAAGTGTAAGTTCAGAGGTTTTGATTTTGGTCTTGTCTTTAAAGTGAAAAATTAAATAAAACAATCAGCACATGTCAATTAAAAAAAATATTTGTTGAATGAATGAACAATTAAATGAATGAATGAAAATTGCCAATGGTCAGTATTCATCGTCCTTTGGTAGGCAAGTTCTCAATTTTGAAAGAAATTGTAAGAAACCAGAGTAAGCACTTACCATGAAATATGCCAAGCTCACTTCTGAATATAGATTTTTTAAAGTTCTAATTTTAATTCAGTCCAGGGTTTCAACAATCACTCATATGCCAATGACTCCAAAATCTATACCTCTAGGTCTCTAAACTTCTATATATCTAGAGATATGTCAATTGTATGCTGGCTATCTCCACAATCATCTCAAATTCAACTTGTTCAAACTGAATCTTCACTGCCTCTCTTTCTGATAGTATTCCCTTCTCAGTCACTCAACCAACAAAAGCAGAAGTCTGAACACCTGTCCTTTATTCCTAAAATCTAACTAATCCTCAGGCCTGAATATCTTACCTCCTGAAGATTTATCTATCTGCCCCCCCTCTCTATCTTGATTACCTCTGACCTGATTCAGGCCTTCATCATTTCTCAACCAGCTCATTACAACAGCCTGAGAAAGCTGCTATCCCTGCACCCTCAAACCAATTCTCCACATCCCTGTCTCAGTAGTGTTTCTTAAGCAAAAACCTGACCAGCTCAGCTCTGACTGACCACAGGAAAAACCCATGCTTCTAAACGTGACAATTAAGATCCACTGTAATCTGCTCCCCACTTCTTTCTTCTTCCTCTTCTTTCACTACTTTTTTGCTTTGCCCCAGTAATATCAAAGTGCTCACAGTTTCTTACCGCATTCCCTTATTCATGCTGTCCCCTCTGCCTGGAATGCTCTCCCCACCCACATCCCCCAAGTCATTCTTATAAATTTCTGCTCATCCTTTCAGATTCAGCTCAGTGTGAGTCCTCTAAGAGAGCCCCATCCCAACTGGTTAGGTATGCTTCTGCGCTCTCAGTACCTTATGCATAGCTAATCCCTGAATATACTTGACAATTTCTCTTTTAAACCTTACTATTTTATGATTATCAATTTATGTGTATCTTCCCCACCACGCATTCATGAGGAAAGGGACTGTATTTTATCTATCCCTGTATTTCCAGTGCCCAGCATACTGTCGGGAACACCTTAGAAGGACGAAATATGTTTATAAAGCAAACATTCTAAGTCTAAAAACCAGTACTTCCCCCACAGAAATCCAGAAAAATGGACATTAGGTTCCACAGTTCTATTAGTGTCATACTTTAGGTGTACTGTAGGTTAAATAGGCCTTTGTATTCAGAGAACCTAACCACTATTTAAAGTGCTCTTTCTCAGCGAAAATTCCTTCCCAGTTAGAAATTATGTATCAATAACTAGATGTAGGCTGTCTTAAAATGAGCAGTCTATAATATTAAATGCTGTGATTAATTTCATTTTACCTTAAAATGGTCTAGAGGTATCTGTAACGGGTACCTATGTTAATTAAACCTCGGTATTCATGGTAAACAGCTGCCAACCCAGCACTGCACAACAGTTAACAATGCACTTCTTTGTCTTTGCCTTTTAGGAGTGGTTACAGGCCTGAACAGCAGAGATAAGGTTTTCTTTTCTCTAACAAGAACCAATAAAAAGCAGCCTTTATAAAAAGCTTTATGCAAGACAAACACATGTATCTAGAAGGCAATTTACCTAACAAACTTCAAGGTCACCAACAGTATAATCAAGATATATTCCACATTGACAGCAAGGCCAGGAAACAAGGCTACAAAGACATTCAGATGCTATCCTGTTCATTAACTAGTACAATCCATCTGCAGAGAAGCAACACTGGTAGAAAGTAGTTTTCCATTTACATTTGTGACAGTCACATTCAAATCAAACAATTCATTCTTATTATCATGAGAAATTAAGAATGTCAGAGGTAGAAGTTATCAAACTGAACCCTCTCATTTTACTCATGAAGAAACACAAAAAACCTATAACCTCAACTAAGTCCACTGTCCACAGTGGCAGACCCAGGCTTAGAACCTAAGTCTCTCAGAGATGCACTCCAGGCGAGGGTTATGAGAACAAAAGCACACTTGGCAAATAAACAATACTGAATTGACTTATAGTCCTCACCAATAGAAGACTTCTACCCAGCTGTGTGCTTCGTCGAAAATATGATCACACAAAATAACCATCATAAATAATCTCCCAGTGAAACGAATCATCAGTCCTTAAATGCAAGATCCCCTCTTGATGAAGATACCATCATTCTCAGTAAGGGATCTTGAATCATCCTACAGTGTTGGTCAAATAGAATACCTGTGGTAGCATACACATTTGTCCTAATTCATCAATTTGTAATTAAAATGGGTACATTTTATTGTATATAAATTCTACTTCAATAAAATTAATTTAATAACACAGTATGCCTGAATTGATTCTTCAGTTTTAAACACAGGCCTCAAAGTACTGGGGCTCCTTCTGTAAGCCTTGGCTCCTAACCAGTTCCTGCCATTGCTGTCACTGTGGAATATATCTTGACTCTATACCCTTTTAGGGACTATGAAGTTAAGTTGGCAAATAGCCTTCTAGAAATGTGTTTGTCAGTACAGGCTAATAAAACTATGCTGAAGTCAGGATCATCAAAAGAGCCCTGTCGCTGAGCTGAACCTTCAGAGGCCTCATAAGCCACTGTGAGTCAAACCACGTCCCCTTTGAAGCTGGCCCTCTTAGAAGTGTGATTCTTAGTGTGTATCACCTGCCTGTCAAACAGATGGCAGAGCACTATGCTCTAATTCAAACCGACAGATGTGTAGGACTCTGCTGCAAGCTCCGGTTACTGGGCCATGGGTATGGATGATGGAAAAACTGACATGCCAGAAAGAATCACAGCCCCGTATGCAGAAAACACCTCAATAATACCTTCTCACGTTTGTAAGATGTGTGTCACAGTATCCAGAGCATTGTAAGAAACATTACCATACCTGTCTTTACAAGGCCTTGTATAGAAGCAGTAGAAGCATCTGTACACAGATGACATGACTACCATCAAAGGCCTTCACGCTGCCATCACGAGCAGCTGAGCCACAGACTGTGGAGGACCAGCTCTAAGGAACTAGTTAGGAACCAAAGGTCACCAGCAAAAGCCCTAGTGTGATTCTTCAGCATGACAAGATCTGTAATTGTCCAAAATCACCTAAAATTGAAGGTTAGAAGATAACCAGGCCATACTTAACTTTTTTCATTGTTAGCTCTGCATTCTGAAAGAAATTAGGGTGACTAAATCGTATTAAAATAAATGCTGCTTTCTGTCACAATTCGTCAAGTAAAACGTTAATAAATCAAATGAAAATTAATAGTCATTTGATTAGCATGGAATTGTTAGAATGAAAAGTTAAGTGAAACACTAACTTTGATCTCATTTAAGCCAGTTTTTAAAAACTTTTTAAAATATAAAATATTTAGCAATATTTAAATATAAACCAGATGAAACATGGCCTACTTTTTTTTTTAAAACACCAAGAAGCATGTTTCACATATTTATAGTAGGGCTCTACTCTGTAAAGCAGAAGTGGCTAGGAGGAGTATCAGGCTAAAGGAATTCTGGGGAAGCAAGTGGTTAAAAGAAAGGGCATCGCTACACTGCTGATGATATTCAGAAGAATGGACAGAAGCTTCTACAGAAAGGAAATCAGGAGGAATTCAGGAACTCTGGAGCTAAGACAATGGAATCAACAACAATATAAAGCACCTATCATTATTGCCATTTTACAAATGAGTAAACTGAGGCTTAAGTAGCAAGATTAACTATCTTGGAAATAATTTTTTTTTTATTTATTATTTTTGGCTGTGTTGGGTTTTTGTTGCTGCACATGGGCTTTCTCTAGTTGCGGTGAGCGGGGGCTACTCTTCATTGTGGTACGTGGGCTTCTCATTGCAGTGGCTTCTCTTGTTGCAGAGCACAGGCTCTAGGTGCGTGGGCTTCAGTAGCTGTGGCCCGTGGGCTCAGTAGTTGTAGCTCGCAGGCTCTAGAGTGCAGGCTCAGTAGTTGTGGCGCACGGGCTTAGTTGCTCCGTGGCATGTGGGATCTTCCTGGACCAGGGCTCGAACCCGTGTCCCCTGCATTGGCAGGCAGATTCTTAACCACTGCACCACCAGAGAAGTCCAGAAATAATTTTTTTTTTAATCTAGGATCTCAAAGCTCCCATATCATAAGAACTAAGCAAGGCTAAAACTCTAAAACATTATTAAAATGCTTGCAAAATGCTGCCATGATGGCTACAGTAAGATTTTAAGGGTTTCTTTGAAGTATAAACATTTGCCTTATCAGGCCCTGTTTAGCATAGACAAAATTAAAGACTTGATGCATCTCCTTGTCACACAAGTTATGAAGAGAAGCTGTGAGGCAAAGAGAGATTTCTAGACAATTCTCCAACAACCAAGCATTTATTTTAATCAAACTTTCACAAAGAAGAACAGCACAGCACTTTTTTTCCAGCTGAGTAGAAACCAGAGGGCCATCTTTGATTTCATATATTGGATTTTCATACAGTGCTGTTCCTAAAAAGTCTTCAAATGCTCTTTTTGGCTAAAGGACTATATTTCATGCTGTCCTTTCACTGCTTGTCAGCTAGCTGTTACAACTCAGCAGCATTACCAACCTTGGAAAACAAAGGTTTTGCTATCATTTAAATTTTCCTTTGCATTTTTACTTTTGCTTTACACAAATGTGTGAAAAAGAAAAATAGAAATTAAAAAGTAATAATATTAGTGATAAGCATATACCTCAGACTGCATAACAAAGAAAGAATCTCTAGGTATGTTCAAAGTGAAAAATCCTGGATCTCAATTGAACACACCCTCCAGATTTAAGTGGATTAAACTTGTGGTTCAATGCAGGGTGGGAAAGGAGGGAGGGAAGAGAAGAGGAGGGGAAAAGTAAGGAACATATACCAAATTCTGGGAATAAATCACTGAAGAATGTAAAAGGGAAGGAATAATTGGTACATTATAATGTTTTTTTCACTCTCTAGAACTATCCCAAAACTCTTACTACACAAGCAACTTTTATACATGGAAAAAATTATATATGAAAGGAGGGGACTTCCTGCATTTTCTTTACTATATTATAACTAAATAAAAAGGACAATAACAGGATCCAAACATCATTTAAAAGCCTCTCAGGGCTTCCCTGGTGGCGCAGTGGTTGAGAGTCTGCCTGCTAATGCAGGGAACGCAGGTTCGAGCCCTGGCCTGGGAAGATCCCACATGCCGCGGAGCGGCTAGGCCCGTGAGCCACAAGTACTGAGCCTGCGCATCTGGAGCCTGTGCTCCGCAACAAGAGAGGCCGCGACAGTGAGAGGCCCGCGCACCGTGATGAAGAGTGGCCCCCGCTCGCCGCAACTGGAGAAAGCCCTCGCGCGGAAACGAAGACCCAACACAGCCATAAATAAATAAATAAATAAATTAAAAAAAAAAAAAAAAGCCTCTCAGACTCTATGGTAAGCAGCTTCAGACACGGTTTCCAATCATCCCCACCCCCCAGTGTACACACTTTTACGTAACTACTCCTCTTGAGTGTAGGTTATACCTAGTGACTTCTAATGAACAGAATACAGCAAAAGTAATAAGGCGTCACTTCCATGATTAACTTACAGAAGACTGTGACTTCCATCTTGCTAACAAACACATTCTCTCTCTCTCGCCCTCATGTTTGCCACTCTGGTAAAGAAAACTGCCATGTTTTGAGATGCTCTATGGAGAGGTCAACGTAACAAGGAACCAAGGAGACCTCCACCCATCAGCCTGTGAGGAAATGAATCCTGCAAATAACCACGTGAGTGAACTAGAAGTGGACTCTTCCCAATCAAGACTTGAGTTGACTGCAACCTTTTAGAGACGCTGAAACAGAGAATCCAGGTAAGCCACACCTAGATTCCTGACCCATAGAATCTGTGAGATGATAAATGTTGTTTAAAGATACTTGGGACTTGCTGATTAAAGAAAATGAAGCAACAGACATTCTAGCTACAGAGAAATGTATAATAAATGACTCTGGGTGATTTTGGCATATTAACTGGCAAAACTACATAGTTTTGGTTTGGTGATATTCTTTTTTCTTCCTTATGACACACCGTTTGTTCAGGCAGAATTTTTATTGGATTTTCAACAGTGCTGTAGGTTGTTTATGACATGTTGGCTATGTATATTTTACATGTCCATTAATAAAAAATTGCCCCCACATGTAGTATCTTTATTTTTTTAATTAATTAATTGTTTATTTTTGGCTGTGTTGGGTCTTTGTTGCTGCGCACAGGCTTTCTCTAGTTGAGGCGAGCGGGGGCTACTCTTTGTTGCAGTGGGCGGGCTTCTCATTGTGGTGGATTCTCTTGTTGCAGAGCACTGGCTCTAGGCGTGCGGGCTTCAGTAGTTGTGGAACGTGGGCTCAGTAGTTGTGGCGCACGGGCTTAGTTGCTCCACGGCATGTGGGCTCTTCCCGGACCAGGGCTCTAACCTGTGTCCCCAGCATTGGCAGGCGGATTCTTAACCACTGCACCACCAGAGAAGCCCAAGAAGCTCATAATTTTGAAAAAGAGATAAACTATATCTTGGCATTCTTCCAACCTACCAGAATAGTAATCCCATAAAAATGAGTCATCTTGTATTTCATCTTCTTACTCTTAGCTATATCCTGCTGTAAAATTAAAATACATCTTTCCTCCCTTGGTGTTTACAAGCTCCAAATATTTATAAACTTATGTCTCTACTGTCTCTCTGCTAAGATGAATATATTTAGCTCCTTTCCTTTTAAAGTAATTCCTCAATATAAGTCATCTTTTTGGTGACTTTATTTAAATTCTCTGTTTCTGTATTAAATTCTAGGATCCAAATGACATAATTAAAATACTGTTCTAGATATGAAATCTATCACAATGAAAAACACCAACCTCACTGATGATGTAATGCTTCTTTGTGTGAAATCCAAAACACTGATTTTTATTTACTTCTTAAATTTGTTAGGTTATACTATTACTGCAAATTTATATTTACTCTAACACCTTTAATTGTATGGATTTGCTAGGTTTCTCACACCAAATGAAAATTTAGAGATGGTATGCACTCTGAAACAGTTGTGACTAACAAATAGTGTAAAGCCAGATTCCCTATTGTAATAAGAAATGAAGCATTTAAAAACCCTACTCATTGACTAAAACTGTAACTCTACTCTTCAGCTCACATACAAAATAATAATTTTTCAAATGTCTCCAACATATCCCTTTTAACCATATTCATACTTGATATACTCTATCTTTCTGTATCTACCACAGAATGTATCTATAAAGTAAATATACAGTTTAAATCTTCTACTCCTGAAAATACTTTGGCAAAACCATGACAATATGACAATATGGTCCAGATAGCAGGCCTCATGATCAGCAAAAGAATTGAGTAGGCTATCACAGACTATATTCCTACTGGTTTAAAGTTTCAAATCCTATTAGAGTTACTTACTTAAGCAGTAGAGGCACTAAGGGAAATGTATAGGTAAAATACAAACAAGTGTTATACTAGGTCAGAACCACCTTCAGAACACATCTTCAATATTGTGTCCATGCTAATATAGATGGCCAATAGGCACATGAAAAGAGGCTCCACCTTCCCTGGTGGCACAGTGGTTAAGAATCTACCAATGCAGGGGACACGGGTTCAAGCCCTGGTCCGGGAAGATTCCACATGCTGCGGAGCAACTAAACCCGTGCGCCACAACTACTGAGCCTGCACTCTAGAGCCCGCATGCCACAACTACTGAATCCCGTGCTCCTAGAGCCCGTGCTCCGCAACAAGAGAAGCCACCACAATGAGAAGCCCACGCACTGCAACGAAAAGTAGCCCCCGCTCGCCACAACTAGAGAAAGCCCACACGCAGCAACAAAGACCCAACACAGCCAAAAATTAATTAATTAATTAATTAATTTAAAAAAAAAGAGGCTCCACATCACTAATTATTAGAGAAATGCAAATCAAAACTACAGTGAGGTACCACCTCACACCAGTCAGAATGGCCATCATTAAAAAGTCTACAACTAACAAATGCTGGAGAGGGTGTGGAGGAAAGGGAACCCTCTTATACTGTTGGTGGGAATGTAAGTTGGTGCAGCTACTATGGAAAACAGTATGGAGGTTCCTTAAAAAATTAATAATAAAGTTACCATATGATCCAGCAATCCCACTCCTGGGAACATACCCAGACAAAACCATAATTCAAAAAGATACATTCACCCTTACATTCATAGCAGCACTACTCACAACAGCCAAGATGTGGAAACAACCTAAATGTCCATCAACAGATGAATGGATAAAGATGTGGTACATATATACAATAGAATACTACTCAGCTACTCAGCCATAAAAAAGAATGAAATAATGCCATTTGCAGCAACATAGATGCAACTAGAGATTATCATACCAAGTGAAGCAAGTCAGAAAGAGAAAGACAAATACCATATGATATCACTTATATGTGGAATCTAAAGTATGACACAAATGAACCTATCTATGAAATAGAAACAGAATCACAGACATAGGGCACAGACTGGTGGTTGCCAAGGGGGAAGGGGTTGGGGGAGGGATGGAGTGGGAGGTTGAGGTTAGCAGATGTAAGCTATTATATATAGAATGGATAAACAACAAGGTCCTACTGTATAACACAGGGAACTATATTCAATATCCTATGAGAAACCATAATGGAAAAGAATATTTTAAAAAAAAATATGTGTGTGTGTGTGTGTGTGTGTGTGTGTATAAGTAAATATAAATATAACTGAATCACTTTGCTGTACAGCAGAAATTAACACAACGTTGTAAAGCAACTATACTTCAATTAAAAACATACATATTGTGTCCATGCTATGGATGAAGTAATAATAATCAATGGTGGCTTCTTTAATGTGGAAAAATAATTTCATTTGGGAAAACAAAACTTCATTCTGTTGCTCACAAACTTTTAGCACTTCAAAACAAACAAACTCCCTAGCCTGATATTTAGGGCCTTCCTCGATCAGGCTCCAACCCATATCTTCCTAGTCTTACTTCATACTACCCTAATTCAGCTTATCCGTTTTTGAGCCAGACAGAACTACACACTCTTTCTGGGATAATTCAAGTGCTTTCTCACCTCAGAAATGTTATATCCGACACTCCATTAGGTTACCCTCATCTCTCAAATCTCTATTTAAGTTCTACTCATCCTTCAAAGCCCAGCTCAAACGGCACCTCCCTAAAGCTTGTCCTTATTCCCCCACTCAGAACCTCTTCTAACCGTGAATAGCATTTAGTCTGTACTTCTCACATTGCCATGTTCACATTCTCTCTCGTCTATCGTATAGTAAAATTGTTTGTGTACATGTCTTTATTTCTTCTCTTCAGACTAAACTCCTGAGAAGGTCTTGATACAGTCATGTTTGTACTGTCCTCATCCTTTCATGCTTTGCACATACAAGGAAATAATAAAAATTTATTTGGGAAGTGTGCTGAATACATATGTTACCTGATCCAAAAACATTCCGTAGTAATTAATATTCTTACTGATATTCATTCACTAAGGAAATATTTACTCAGTACCTATTGTGTACCGGAGCAGTAGTGTACCAAAATGGGTCGTAGACCCCACTCTCTCAATAAGTTTATGGTCTAGAACACCTTCTAGACATCTATATAAATTACTACAGTACTAATAGGCAAATGCCAGAAGAGAAGTAAAGATGAAGTACAACAGCAACCAACAAGGAGGAGAGATTATTTCTAGGTAATGACGGATATGAGGATAAGTTTTAACATTTGTGCAGGTCCTGAAAGACAGGTAATATTTGAATATGTAGAGATGGGGTAAGGAGTTTTAACAGGAGAAATAAAGGCCACTGAGGCAGGAACTCTCAGGAGGATCCAGGGAACAATCAAGAGTTAAACAGTACAGTGTAAGTAAAAGATTACAGGGATATAGAAGAAAATTTTTAAAGGCAGTTGGAGCTATACCTGAGAAGACCTCAAAAGCCAAAAAAAGGAACTATAGCTTTAGTCTGTAAGCAATGAGGAACTGTTTCAAAGTTCTTAAGCAGGGGCTGAGTAATTATTCAGAAGATCTAAAGTGGACTGAAAAGGAAAGAGATTGTTGATAAGGAGACAAGTTAAGAGGCTAGCACCATACTACAAGAAAAAGATAATAAAAGCCTTAACTAGGAATGAGGCACTAGGAATGGAAACAGATGAATGGAAGAGATATTTTAGAGGTGAAACTGACAGGACTAGGCAAGTTCTGGATGTGGAGTACAGGGGTCTGCAAGTGGTAAAAGAAGTTTCTAGGCTAGGAGGCGGGTGCTGCCATAACCAAAACAGAGGACACTAAAGCAGCAGCAAGTTTGGATGGGAGAAAACTGAGTCCTGCTTCTATTAGGTTTTAGTACCACTGGATATTCAGGCAGTGACATCACAAATAAAATGTGTTAATCTATGCTATTTAGAACAAAATATACAATTTTGTGACAAAAAGAGAAGAGTTGAGATCAGTTAATCTTCAGTAAAGGATTCTGATCAATGATTCAAACATGAATACGACCTCAAAAATATAACTCACATAGGCTATGTTATATACAGCAAATTAAAATCTAAAACCATTTATGAAGGAAGGTTTGACCTAGAACAACTTCATGTACCCAAGAATCATTTTAAAACATGCTGATTCATGGGTAATAGTAACATGGATAAGTGGAAGGCTTTGAGAACCTTAGTTTAAAATTATGAGGTGAACTGCTTCTATTGAAATGGTAAATGCATCTTTGTGGTCCCTGTCATTTGGCCCCAATGTAACTTCAATGCCACATCAAGAGATGCTCAAGCCAGAAGACTAGGCCTGACTGACAAGGTAGCAAGGGGTACTATCTAGATCCCCTTATGTATTCATTCCTTTCTATAATAAATACTTCTCCTCAATTAAAATAATTGAGTCGACCTAGATCTATCCCTACTATATCCCTAGAATCTGCAAAAGCCTAAGCAAAATAAAACTTGCAACTATAAACTCAGTGGTATTACAGATATTAAGTACCCATATTTCTTAAGAACAAAAAATCTCATCAACATAAACTAAAATGATAACAGTGAAAAGATGAATAAAATAATTTGACATTAATAAATGTTTGTTATATGTGTACTGAGTAAAAAAGTAAAATCAAACATCAAACATTTGAATTATGGATAATATGCCTAATAAGTATTGATATATATCCCCTGTTAGATTTACTTATTTACCTATTGTTAATACTAATAACATTCTATTTACTGGATGCAGGTCATTATTTCAGTTTAGCTTTGAAAACAATGTGAACTCAGTCTTTAATTATTAAAGTTTTTACTAATGGTGAGCAAAATTACGAAAAACAAAATGGATCAAAAAGTACTTGTTTCACATATGGCCATCCCATTGAGATTATGCTCATTGTAAATCAACTATACTCCAGTAAAAATTAAAAAAAAAAAAAGATTATGCCAATCATTTGTTGAAAAATCACAATGACATTTTATAGTTGTGCGTAAATGTATGGGAAGAACATACACCAAAAGTTAATAATGGTAATCTTTTGATCATAGGCTTATGGCGATTTTTATTTCCTTCTTTTTTGCTTATGTGTATTTTCAAATTTTTCTATAATTCATGTTCATCATAACTGTACCAAGAAGAAAAGATATTTTTGAAAAGAGAAAGACACATATTGAGCGATTTAAAAGAAACATACTTACCAGATCTCTGTGAAGCACCCAATTTGCATGGAGGTAATGGATACCGTCAAGAATCTGGTAAAGTAATGATTTAACCATAGATCTTGGCAACTGCATGGGCTTTTTATTTGCTTTTGATGCACGATGAAACTTAATAATATGCTAAAAATTAAAATATATATATTATAATAACATAGTCTTTGCCTGTGTCAATAAAACACAATCAAGGCTGCAATAAATTCTCTACATTTTAAGATTACTTATTAAAGGCCAATAATGACACAAAGAAAAATAATTTGAATAATAAGATCAAACCAAAACAGAATCTATATTGAGGGTAAATATGATAGTATTAATGTGGTTATAATGACTAGATTTACTGAAACCCTTAAGATTTTCATTAAATAAAACCAAGAAGTAAAAAGGGTTGGTATTTAAAAACCTGCCTAAAAAATAGTATTGGTTGTATTCTCTACTGACAGAAAGAGTAAACAAAAGAAAAAAAAAACCCTGTAAATCTTTCCTATTCTATAAAAAGTTAGTTCATTTGTGTAACATCACTGGCTATATGTATTATTAGAATTATTGGAAAGTTCACCTTCTTTGGCACATAATGAAATTAGGATATATTCTTAGTAGTCAATATTAAATAGCAAATCACTACTAGAAAGGAGCAGGGAGAAAAAAAAGGAGAATTCAATCCCATTGAAATAAATACAACCAGATCATCATATTCAAATTTTTATGTACACATGTTACATTGTGGGTTATAAAAACTTTGTAATGAAGGGGAAGAAATTTTACCTGCGCCCACCCCTCACATCCACCTCCATCTCCACTCCACCCTTGTCCAAAACATGCCAAAATGGGTACTAAATATCCGCGGCAGAGGAGAGTCTTGTCAATATCTGCTATAAGAGCATAAACTGAAATTTCCTTCAAGACCTATGAGTTTGCTAAAGTTATTCCTAAAAAGATTTACAATTTTTATAGATGACAAACCACACTATATTGAGTCAAAATTTAATTATCCAAAATTTGAACTTATTGCCAAATTGGAATTTTTTTACTTTTGGCAACTCCTGGGATAAAATATTTAAATGCCCTGATTCCTAACTTTAAACATTTGGAATTTAAAATTTTGGCTTCTTTTATATATTGATAAAAACAACCCTAATATTTGCAAAACCGCAGGTATTCTTCTATTTGGTGGAGTCCATTTTAAATGGCAAAATGCTGCAAGAGATTGACCTTAATTTAGAGAGAGAAACTATTCACAAGTACATAACTGGTTAAATTTGAACTACTGTGTGGACCACAAAAGAAAGCAAATTTCACTACACATATGAGTAAACTGCCATTAATTACTTGCATAAAATTACAATTTCCCACTCAGTAAGATTTTTTGAAGTGAAATTTCTGAATGTTACAAATACCATCTTCTCAGTAAAATAGGATGTTAATGTTTATTGCTCTAATTCTTTTAAATCAAAAATTACATTTAGTATATTTATTTTGAACTATGGTCAACAGAGCAAGTTTTCCTTTCTGTGCATTAGCAGTATGCAGCACATACATTTATTTCTTCATACCTATATAAAATAACCCTAAAATTAAAGTGAGCTTAGACTTACCCATAAATCATGCTCGGCATAATCAAACAGCAGCCACACCTTCCTGTCACTGTGAGAAAGGAACACCTTCTGCAGGGCGATCACATTAGGGTGCTTCAATTCTCGCAAAAGCTGAATGCAAGAGGAAGAGAGGGGTCACTATCCTGTTAGCAAGGGGAGGGGGGGGATGATGCACTTCCCATAACTTCAAAATGAAATTTTTGAACATTTAGACAATCCAGATAAGCAACATTAAACACACACACACACACACACACACACACACGTGCACACCCAAATACCGCTACTCAGAGATAAGCTTTGTTAACATCTTGATGCATTTCTTTCCAATCCTTTTTCTATGTGTATGTGTGTGTTTTAAAAATGGGATCCTTTTACATGGTAAAACGTAAAATAGTAAAAGCAAAAGTAATATCATATTGCTAAATAATTAAATATATTTTGACATGCGCGTATTTTTTTTTTTTTTTTAACTAGAGGAAAAACTTCTTGGGAAGCAGAAATACTGTTTGTATCCACTCCAGCACAGTATGTGCTCAATAAATATTTGACAAAAGAAGGAAAGATATTTAACAATCCCTAACTTATCCATGCCTAGAGCATGAGACTGAGGTTTTTTAGAAGAGTAATGAGCATAAGGGAATGACTCTCAAACCCACTGATAAAAATTGGTGTGGAGAAGAGGTCCTGTAAATAGGGAAAAGAATAGGCCTACACAAAGCAGAAAGCTTCAGGCTGGACTCTGATACTAAGAAGGAAAGACAGACCAGATCAGCACGTGAAAACTTAGTACTTGGCACATAACAGGCAGTTGCCTGATAAAATACTTATTAATGATAACGTTAGCTGCTCAAGGTGAAAGCCTTATAAATATGCCTGCCACACGCTGTCCTTAACCAGGGTTCAGACTTAATAGGTAGAAACATACTCAGTTTGATAAATATTTCAAATGCCTTTAAAATGTAAAGCTCTGTGGAAGATACAAAAAGGGAAAGTATATAAATTGTTTTTCTCACACTTAATCCTCCTAACACTATGATGCACACAGAAGCTGAGGTTCAGTGTAATAAAAATAACTTGAGCAAAGTTCAACATTAGAAAGAGAAGAGGTGTGGATTTAAATAGATCTGCCTGATTCCAAAGTCCATGTTTTTTCCAATTCAGCTAAAGTCCTTGTCTTCGATTCCTACAATGCAGTAGGGAAGACAGGCATACAAACAGATCAATGAGGCAGAGAGAAATAAATCACTTAGCTATCCTAATAACTTTAAATGAGTAGCGCATACCTTGAATGCTTGTACTCGAATCATGTCAAAGTCATCTGAACTCCACCTCTGGAACTTTTATAGGCCACTTCCCAGTTGTGCATTTCTTCACTACTCTCAATGACAGATTTCTCAATTCTCTCATTTTGCCTCTGTCACTCAGCTCTTTCTCTTCACATACACCTTGACAACCTTGCTGGAAAGTGATCTACCAGCTATAACTTGGGCATGATTCCCAGATGGGACTCCCTGGGTTCTCCCTCCAAACCCTATGCCCTGGAACACAGCTAAGAAATTAAGGTAGGATGGGCTGAGCTGACCCTAGCAGGCCTTTACTTCTCACAGCCTGCCTCAGGATTCTACCTGTATTTCCTGTTGGATGTAGGTGGGAAAGGAGGAGCTGGAAGAAAAATGACCAGGGAAGATACAACGGTCCTAACTCCCTTGATGAGGGGTAGGGTTGGGGGGTGCAGAATTAGGTGGGTGCTCAGCTATCAGTTACTGTCTCTGCTCCCATGGCCTAAGAAATCTTAAGCAGTCCTGCTTCTGGCTTCAGATGCAAATGTTACACATCATATGTTCCTAATTAATGATGGAATCAGAGAAAGCGGCATTTTGGAGGAATGCAGAGCTATATTCAGACAGTTTCCTGATTATTGAACGCTTTAGGCTCCTAGACTCAGTCAAATAATGTGTTTAATGATGACCCCACTTGCCATGGTCAACCTTGCTATTGATGAACATAGAGAGTTTGATTTTATTAAGTGTCTACCCAGAATATATGTTCTCTTTCCTGCTTTCAGGGGAAGGAAAGGTGAAACTCACTTGTGCATCTAAACCAGGCTCTTGAAACACCAAACACTGGCACAGACCCCTGAACCCTGGACCCCACTTGTCTGGGAGAGGGCACGTCACATGTAGCAATATTTAATCAATACCTCTAAAAAATTAGGTTTTTTGTGACTACAAATTACTGATCCCTCTACAATGAATCTACCTTAAGTCCTATGTTTGAACATTATTTTGAATAGGTTATACATCTACATAGTTCAAAAATCAAAAGTACATAAAAGGAGATACATTGAGATGTCCCATTACCACTCCTGCCCCCAGTGACCACAGGCCCTCTTGCCTCCTAGAAATAACTACTTTTATTAGTTACTTGTTAATCTTTCCAGTGTTTGTTTATGCAAATAAAAGCAAATATGAATATTTACACAAAAGATAGCACTTATTTTTTACTTTATCCTGTAAATCTCTCATTACCAGTACAATATTAGTTTATAGAAATCCTTCTGTTCTTTCTTACAGCTCCATGGTATTTCCAGGTCACTTTTTTTGTGGTAAAATATATATAACATAAAATTTACCATTTTAACTATTTTTAAGTATGCAGTTCAGTGGCATTAAGTACATTCATATTGTTGTGCAAGAACCACCACTGTATCCTTTCTCCAGAATGTTTTCACAAACTGAAACTCTGTGCCAGTATGCATCTCCCATTCCCAGCCCCTGGTATCTGCTATTCTATTTTCTGTCTCTATGAATTTGACTATTCCAGGTACCTCATATAAATGGATCTATTCAATATTTTTCTTTAGCGTCTGGCTTTTTTCACTAAACATGTCTTCAAGATTCATCCATGTTGTAGCATGTATCAGAATTTCCTTCCTTTTTAAGGCTAAGTAATATTTCATCATATGTACACACCACATTTGCTTATTCATTCATCCCTCCTATCATCCCATGGACATTTGGGTTGATTCCACCTTTTGGCTATTATGAATAATGCTGCCTTGAAGACTGATGTACAAATATCTGTTTGAGTCCTTGCTTTCAATTCTTTTATATACTCAGAAGTAGAATTGCTGGACCCTATAGTAATTCTATGTTTGATTTTTTTGAGGAATTGCCATTCATTCAGGTTACCTTTTAATATGACATACAGGAGGGAAGAGGGTAAAGTTTGCAACTGCATGCATTTACTAGGAAATTTCCCCTTACCCCCAAAATTGCATTATATAGCAACATACATTTTCCATTTCTGCATACTTATTATGCCTTTTCTACCCTACAGGTCTTTTTTTTTTTCAGCCACACTACACGGCATGTGGGATCTTAGTTCCCCAACCAGGAATCAAACCCATGCCCCCTGCAGTGGAAGTGCAGAGTACTGACCACTGGACCACCAGGGAATTCCAACCCTTCAAGTCTTTATAAGTCATTAAATATCAATGGGAAGGCAGGCTGAGGCTAAGAAATAGCAAACTATGTCTGTTTTGTTCCCTCTCCTAAGTCATTTTTCACTCTAAAGCCAGAGTGGTGTTTCAAAAATACAGAGTTGCAGCCATAAAAAAAGAAGGAAATTTTGCCATTTGCAGCAACATGGATGGACTTGGAGGGTATTATGCTAAGTGAAATAGGTCAGACAGAGAAAGACAAATACTGTATGATATCACTTACATGTGGAAACTAAAAAATACAACAAACTAGTGACCACAACAAAAAAGAAGCAGACTCACAGATATACAGAAAAAACTAATGGTCACCAGTGCAGAGAAGGAATGGGGGAGGGGCAATATAGGGATAGGGGATTAAGAGGTACAAACTATTATGCATAACATAAGCTACAAGGACATATTGTACAACACAGGGAATACAGCCAATATTTTATAATAACTATAAATAGAGAATAACCTTTAAAATTGTGAAAGACTAATATTATACGCCTGTAACATATAATATTGTACATCAGCTATACTTCAATCAAAGAAAAAAAATCGATCATCTCTGTCACTAGGGACAGAACTGAGGAAGTAAAGCAAGAGATAAGGCAAAGGGCAAATAATAAGGAGGCTTGTAAGCCATGCAGAAGTGTCACCAGCGAGGTCCTCCAATATCACTAGAAACATGCTGAGTACAGTGGGTTAGTGGAGAAGTCAGCTGATATAAAAGGTACCATGCTGTGACTTTCTTCCGTGCATGTCTCATGGTTGGGCCACTGAACGAGTGACTTTGGGGGTGATGGAGTTTAGGATGACTCAGATTTGACTTCCCTGAATCATCTGTACTTGATATGTATTTATATTAGTATACTTGATATGTATTTATCTTAGTATACTTGATATGTATTTGTATTAGTATACTTTTATACAGTTTTAACTGTTTACATCCACCTCCCCTAGTAGACCATAGACTCTTTGAGGACAAAGACAATTTTAAATTTATCTCTACAGGGACTAGCACAATGTGTGGCATGTAGAAGGAGCTTTTTTAAGCGATCTCATCCAGTTTGGAGGCTTTAAATGTCACCGGTACGTATTAACTCCCAAATGTTTATTTCTAGCCCACACATATTCCCTGAAGTGCAGCTACGCATGTATATGTAACTGCCTCAACATCTCTACTTGAATGGCTAAAAGCCGATACTGAGGTTGTGATCTCCACCTCCCCTGCCCTCTTCCCCAACTGCTCTTCCCCAATCTCAGTTAGAAGCAACTCCATCATTCCAGTTACTCAGGCAAAAAAATCTCATCTCCTTTAGCTCAATCCTCAATATCACCTCCTCAAGTCTTCTACAGTCCTTCTACTTAAAATGATAACCACCCCTCTGCATCTTTATTTTTCTGCAAAGTACTATCACTATCAAATATACTATAGCTCTATATCCCTTATCTGTAATTCTAGAGAGCTCAGAAAACCAAAAGCTTTCTGGTAACTCAGGTAGGAAAAAAAATTTACACTTCAGTGGAAAAAATGCATTGTCAAAGGCACGTCATTTCCGGTTATCTGATTCTGATTCTATGGAAGCTATTTTACAACTCTGTACGTTACAGATAACTGACAATGGTGCAGAATAAGTCATGTCTATCTACATGCAAATTCTGTCCTGTCTAGTAGTTGTTCGTTGACTTCCCTCTCCCACTGTGGGAGATGCTAGTTTTGCCTTAATTTGCACATCATTTTAATATTCCTGACCTATAAATGTGTCTGTCCTATGGATTCTTCTTTGAATGGGTTATAACATCTACTTGGTTCCTTCATTTAATAAGTTAAATAAAATCTTTAAAATGTGTTCATTTTACATCTGGATCACAGTCATAATTTTACCTATTTTGAAAACTACCCTTTAATACTCATTTTATAGAAGTATCTCATTTGCACTAACATGAAGCGGCTATAGTCTTTATTTAGTCCATTGAGTGTGAATGCTCATACTTTTATTACAAAAGAAATATTAATAGGTTTGGTTACTGCATCAGAATTCCCCCTGGGTGTTAGGTAATACATAATATATATACCACATTATCTTTCTAACAATAATTTACTTTACGTTGTTTATTGTCTGTTTCTCTCCATTAACATATAAACTCCATGAAGGCAAAGTTTCCACTGGTTTTATATCCCCAGTGCTTAAAATGGTACCTAGCACACAGTAAGTACTCAATAAATATTTGTCAAAAGAATTAAATATACTGAACTTACCTGGTTCTTACAAAATCAACCAGTAAATAGCTTGGAATATTATAAAACGTTGCTATCCTTTCAAAAGGTGTTTTGAGAGATTTTGTTTTTAATAAATTGAATAGACTGTGTCTAAAATAGTTCTTCTAGGGACTCTAACTTTCCACAAGCTCCATTTACTTTAGGCTTAAAAAGGAATTTTTCTCTCAACTAGCACCCACTCTAGCAAAAGTATGAGTGCTGGCTTGATGTAAAGAGCAGAAACATAGCTCTTAATAGCTCAGGGTGAGATATTTAACCTGGTACAGAACCGGAAGAACCAAGGGGTACTATGAGGGTGTTCCTTGAAAGGGCTGTGAATGCAATAAATGCTACAAAATCCTGAAGAAAATGATACATAGGAACAGAGAACAAAGGGAGACACACTGAGGAACTAAAGCACAGATTAATCAATTCACTGTTTACTTTCAAGGCTAGCAAAAATAAATATGCTAGGCCCTAGACAAACGCCACATGAAAGTGTATTCTCTGTCTCTATTTACTGAAACAAACAAATAAAAAAGTGAATTTCTCTACTGCTATTTACTGAAGAAACAAATGAACAAAAACAGTAAACAACACAAATGGCCAGCCAATAGTCAGAAAACTGATAATTATGGTATATTGACATATCACAGTCTCAAATATATATGCCAAGAGTTTTTAAATACATGAGAAAAGACTTTTGCTCTAATGCTATAATAAAAGGCCGTGTGGTGATCGTTTTGTAATGTACAGAAATATTGAATTACTATGTTGTGCACCTGAAACAAAGATAGTATTGTAGGTCAATTGTACTTCAATTTTTAAAAATCAGAGAAAGGGAAAAAATGTGTTTTTTTCCCTAGCCAGGCACACTGGTACAGAATTTCCCATTTATTTGCCTTCATCAGATTTAAATTTCATCTTTTATTTTGGAGGAGGGTGAAGGGGATCAGAATATGCCACTCCAAAATATGACACTTTGGCATACGAATGATTTTGAGCTGAAGGCATCTGAGATTCAACAGACGCAGAAAGGAGCCTTCCTGCAGCTTCCCTTATCTGACTAAAAGTAGAAACGCTAAGAATTGAGGACTGCCATAAATCCCCTCTCCCAGGGAAGTTTTATGACCACGAAGAAGACAGAAAGTCAGCATTGCATTGGACCAGCACAAACAAACCATGCTAAGATAGCCCTTATCTTCCATTGGTTTCCCCTATACATTTACCTTCCCACAGTTTGCAGCCCCTAGAAGTCTAAAAACCCCTTCCTTTGTCTTGTAATGTCTCTGAAATTTATTGCTCTTTGTTAAAAATGACATCAGGTCTCAGGCCTACCCATTTCTTGGCATCTTCATTTCTTTTCTAGGAAAGCCCCTGTGTCACACAAAACTTAACATCAAATAAAATTTGTATGCTTTTCTCGTGTTAAAAAATAAATAATTAAAATAAATACAGGCTGCAAAATATAAAATATGTTTATAAACCAGGAAATATACCAAAACGTCAATGTAGTTATCTCTGGGTGGTGGGATTATGTGTGATTTTTCTTTCTTCCTATTTTTCTACTTTACAAGTTTTCTAAATGAGCGTTACTCTTATAATGTACACATACACGTGAGCACGCACACATGCACGCACGCACACACACACACACACACACACACACAGAAAAGATAGCTCTTTCTCTCCAGAAATCTACCTGCTAAGAAATCAATACTATCATGCTAGCTAAGCTTCTTACACAGTTGATCTGAGAAGGGATAAAAGAAAGGAGATGATCATGCTTGTACTTTCCTGAATTCTTGGCAAAATCAGATTTTACCAACGGAGTTTAATCTCTTGTCACACAAATACTTGTTCAACATGACATCATGCAACTACAAATATGCTTTAATCACATAAAGAGCAGTTAAGTATAGCATGATTTTCCTGTGAAAATCCCACACTAAGTGATAACATCCCCTGTGCCAGACACTTACAGAGTACTAACGTGATCCAAAAGAAGCCTAATGAAGAATGTGCAGTGGGCATGCCAAGACTTTTATCTGATCCCCCTTCCAAGGCATCTAAGTGACTATAAGAAGCGTCTACTTTTCACTATCCTAAACATAAAACAATCTAAAGCTATAATCCTAAACTTTTTTCTCTAAAGCACTATTTAGGATCCTGACTCCACTGAGCCTTGTGCTAGACTAACATTTACAGAATCCATTTGTATTTTTATCCACACATCTTTCTTTCTCTTTCATCTGTACTTTCTGTTCTCCAAGTCTCTGATGCCCCCAGGGCTTCCAGATTTATCTTTTTCAGGGTATCTAATTGGAAAGGGTCCTCTTATACTTCAATAACTCACTTATCTCAAAGTAAATCCAATTTTTTATTCTTATTTGATCTGTTATAAGTAACGGTATGATTCATTTGACCATTGATCTTTATTTTTAGAAAACTTTATTTTACAGACTTCCCTGGGGGCGCAGTGGTTAAGAATTCGCCTGCCAATGAAGGGGACACAGGTCCTGCCAGTGCAGGGGACACAGGATGGATCCCTGGTCCAGGAAGATCCCACATGCCGCGGAGCAACTAAGCCCATGTGCCACAATGACTGAGCCTGCGCTCTAGAGCCCGTGCGCCACAACTACTGAAGCCCATGTGCCACAACTACTGAGCCCGCATGCTGCGACTACTGAAGCCCGCACGCCTGGAGCCCGTGCTCCGCAACAAGAGAAGCCACCTCAATGAGAAGCCCGCGCACCACAACAAAGAGTGGCCCCCGCTCGCCGCAACTAGAGAAAAGCCCACACGCGGCAACGAAGACCCAACACAGCCAAAAATAAATAAATTAATTTTTTTAAAAAAGAAAACTTTATTTTTTAGAAAGCACTCATGGAGTGTATCTTTTTTTTTCTTTTTTAATGTGTAACCCTCCCCTCTCTGCAAAAAAAAAATGACGATAAATGAAGAAACGTACTTTATGGCAAATAGGAGATTCACCTAACTTCAAAATGCCCCAGCATTCCTAAACTGAAATTTAAAAACTTACATTTTGAAACCTGACACTTTCACACCTGTGACAACCTTTTTGGAAGGACTTTACAAGCACGTAGATACATTATAACCTTCCAGCAGGTGGCACTCATACGCTGAACAGGGGTCTATAACACACTAAACCAGCCCCGGTTCAAGGTGGCCCTAAATTTTCTGCTTTATTTTACTCTAGTGACACTGCTTAGGTACCAGTCAGAAGCTTCAAGGAGGTCAATGTTCCCCATCGCCACCCGATAGAAGTAATAGTGAGGTAGCAGGTATAATGCAAGAAGTACAGATTTTAGAATTCAGAGACCTGAGTTTAAGCCCTGACCACAGCTGTATGACATAAAGCAAGTTGCTTACCCCCTCTAAGCGTTATGGAGGAATAAAAATATCTACTGACAAACATACAGTTTCTGTAAGGATTAAAAAAATGTACATTAACTACATAACACAATGCTTAGAAAATATTAAATACTTGACAAATTATAGTTATTACTCTTATACCTACCACTATTGGCAAGAATGTTATGAGGACTAAATGAGATAACAGATGTAGAATGCCTGGCATGCTACGAGTTCTTGACAAACAATAGCTGTTACTTATGCTGTACATAAGTGATTAAAAGGTTAAGCACTCCAGGCAGTCAGAGATACATGTTTGAGAGATCCTGCCACGGGAAATGCCATCTCATCTCCTTCCCAAAGTGCCTAAAACACTCCTCTAGTAGATTCTATAATAATAGTATAGCTATAGGAAAGTTATTTCGCTTTCCATTTGCAACAAACAATCTAGTTTCCTCTTCTCTGACTTCAAGTACTACATGTACTTGGTCTGAGAAAGATATTTGAAACCAAGTGCAGTCTGTAAGAAATAAGAAGTTTACATCCCCTTGACTACGAGAGCATATATGTTCTTTTAAAATATGAGTATTTAATCTTTTATGTAACATATTCCATATGAGAAAATTGGATACACTTCTTGGATACAGGAAACTGGTTGAATAAATTAAGGTCCATCCCTACAGTAGAATATTATATAGCCATTAAAAAGAATGCAGTAAGAATAAGATAGTTCTGTATTTTTGGTTTGGAATGATTAGTAAGATATGGTACTAAGTGATAAAGATGGAACAGAATATATAGCGTCCCTTGGAATTTTTAAAAGATATACATACATGCTGGTATATGCTTAAAAAGCATTGGTAAGGCCATAAGTCAGCTACAGTAGTTACTTTTCAATGGCACTCTGAGTATATAAACTTTAAATATAAAAAATAAAACAGATACAAATCAAAATAAAGAGTTTACAAAGTGAAACCTAAATTACCTGGAATTCTCAGGGGCATTCTGATTCATTGAGGGGTAATCAGAAAATCTTTTCTTGCTTCAATGATCCTTGCTGAAACCCTTCCCTACCTTCACAATTATCAAAACTAAATTTATCTTTGACTTTAGGCATATTTTTAGTGTTTTGGGGTTTCAGTAAATACAAACTCCTAACAAATGTTTATTTCCTCCTCATTTATCCTTTTTTCTCCTTGAAGTAAAATGAAGAGAAATAAAAAACTAACTTAAAACTCCTTATTTAGATCCTGCCTTAAAAAGAAAAAAAGTATTTTCTTATTCCCCTCTGTCTCTAGTCCTCTTTTCCTTCTCCTCTATTCTGCAGTCTCTTTTGATATCTTACCCATGTGTCTGAGGTTTAGCTACTACTTCTATTGAGAATCTCAAACCTCAATCTTTACCCCTAATCTCACCCCTAAACTCTGACATCAGTTTCCAACTGTGCATTCTATACATCCGTATGGAAATCCCACTGTACCTCAAAACCCACAGATCCAAAACTGAACATCACTTGCCCACCTCCACCCAAGAATAGTGGGTCCACTATTCCTGCAATCACACCAATATGTCCCAATCACCAAGGCAAATTCAAAACCTTAAAACCAATCAGTGTTCAGTTACTGAACACGTGCTATATATGCCACCTTTTAAATATCACTCATGAATTCTCACCTTGACAATTAAAATAAACCTTTAACTGGTATTTATACATGTGCTCTTGTCTCTGCCTGGAAACATCTTCCCTATCCTCTTCACCTGATTAACGCCTACTTGCTTTTTAGAAAGGACTAATTTATCACTGCCTCTAAAAAGCCTTCTCCGAAACTCCTAGTCCAAGTGGGTGCCTCTCTCCTGTGTTTCCTTCGATCCTGTATTTCTCTTAACATGCCACTAATTAAATAAAATTATAATGTAGTTTAATTATCTATCTCCCCTAATAGATTGTAAGGTTCTAGAATGCAGGAACTATGTCTTCCATCTCTACATTTCCATTGTCTACAAGCCTGACACAGGGTTGGTATTTAACAAATGGTGGCTGAATTAATGAGTGATGATCTATCGCCTATCTTTTCATGCATTGACATGCACATCGCCTACATCTCATGCATTGACATCAAGATATCTTCCTAAAATGAAACGTCTAATAATGTTAATTCTCCCATCCTAAAATCTTAAATGGCTTCAAAGGTAAAACTCCCAAATAAAACATTCAAAACCATCCACTCCAAAGGCTAAATCTATTTTTCCTACAAATAATTTATTGGTGGGGGGGAGACTGAGATTCAAGATAAAACTGGCACTGTAAAGATTTTAACCAGAAATGAGGCAGGTAGGTAAGATCCAACTTAAGGACCAGTGAGCTTTGCCCTGATAAAGGAAGTGTCATAACTGGCATAAGTTGTGGCCTTCACCTTCGGAATACTCCCTTTACAATCATCATGAATGGGCTCCCAAGGTCTCCACTGCACAGAATTCTACCCATTACCTATTGTCTCTTGTAAAGCCTTGCCCTGGGACATGGGGATGAGGCAGAAACATGATGGAAAGTACCCAGCAGGTAGCAATGACTTTAAAAAGTCAAAATTCATTAATAAACATTTAAGTGCCCAGCAAATTTCAGGCACAGGGAGCTTCAGGGAGTTTATGGCCTAATAGAGACCAAAGAGAAAGCAGATAAAGCAAATAATTTTAAAACTATAATTATGATGAGGCTATTAAGAAAAATACAGAATATGCATATACAGCAGACATAACCTAGGCTGGAAAGTCAGAGAAGGTACTCCTAATGAAGTATGTTTGTTGGAAAGAGTGAACTGAGAATTACAGAGATTCAACCAGCAAGAAAAGTGTACTAGCCGATATTCTCATCATGTCATGAATATACCGAATCTAAGAACTCCTTCATTACTCATCTTCTAGGAGTAAATATTAAATGAAATCCCTACTTTATTCTAAATTTGCTATGGCAGACTTCTATCATATGTAATAGAGCATAGCTCTCTTCTTTCCAGATGAATATTATAAAACCACTTATATAGCACAGGACCTGGCACAAAGTAGTAGGCATTCAACAAGTTTTCTTGAATAAGAAAATGAAAGCAATGGTACATGAATTGGTTTTCAAACACGTTGGTTAGATGACATTTATCCCACATTGAGAGAATATTGTTTTCAAAACTGCCATTATCAACAAGAAACTGACAAACAAAATTAAATAAGAACGTTCAAAAAATGTCTGAAAAATAACTTGAAATTGGTAATTAATTAATTCAGCAAAATAATGTAGTAGTAGTTTTATCTTAGATGCCCATAATAAACCTTATTTTTATCTCAGTGCACTCTCAAACTATCTGGTTTTACATCTAACCCATATCTTTATTAACTTGGATTGGCCAAAAAGTTCGTTCGGGTTTTCCGTTAAGATGTTATGGAAAAACCTGAATGGACTTTTTGGCCAACCCAATACACTTCTAAAATGCACAGTTTACATTTTCTTTAGTAAAAACAGGCAGCCAAGTAGCCCTGGAATTCATCTCTTCCCCCCCCCCCAACCCCCCAATTCCTAGACAGTGCTGGCTGAGGATGTATAGGGAGAGGGAAACGCTTTTGCTTTCTGAAGGAACTTGTCTAATGCGTGTTAGATGTTCCACTTTTTGGAATGACTGGCATTATCAATGGTCTGACAACCCACCCCAGATGCTACAAGGAAATGTACTAACATTTACAATTTATAGCTAAGGGTTTTAATTAAGTATTAATGGCTAAATTATCAGTACCAATAATCCAATGTATTTCATATCACTGTGCTTCTAGAGAAGATAAATGCAGTGAAGTCAAGGCTCAAATAATCATTTATAGTTCCTGAAGACCTCACAGGAATTTTAACAGTAGTAATAAGGAAAGCTACTAAATGATCTAACCAAAATATAATCCAGGAAATGTCTACTGTATTGTTTCCATTAAATAGAAAATCTACTTCCTTCCTACTCTGCTAAGAAATCTTTATACGTATTATGAGAAAACACAGAGGGGGGATGAATTTCCACAATGAAAGGAATTATTTCTTTTCTTTCTTTTAAAATTATTTCTTTTATTATTTTCTTTTAAACATCTACTAGATTTAATCAATAAATTCTATTTCTACTGAGTGTTAACTTTAATTTTTTTTTAAAGAACTACAATGTGACATATGTGGTTTTTATGAAAATATGTTAAACACTGATTAGGAAAAAACTAGAAATCACTATAATAATTAAAATAGTTCACAATACTATAACTTTCCATAATTTTGTGTTTAGCAGAGCACATATGCAAAAAGGACAACATTAAAGCAAGCTTTCTGTGAATGATTTTGGAGCTTTGAAACTTAATGCCTACTCAAGGCTGTTTGCAATGTACATATAAAATGTCAAACCTCACTAGACTGTCCTCTTTGAAATGCTCTTCTCCAACATAAGTTCTGATCACACTCTTTGATAAACTTAAAACAAACAAACATCCACTCTGGGGAAAGCTCCTTTTAAATAAAATCCACAGGGAAAAGGTGGATTAATTTGACTACAAAACTATCTTGCACAGAAAATATATTCTAAACAAAGGCTAACAACAAACTTGGAGAATTTCACCAAATTGTAAGACATTAGAGGGAATTTGCTTGATTTATAGAGCTTATAAAAAAATCATTAAGAAAAATACTTCAACAGTGGGTAGGGAATATGAATAGACATTTCACAAAAATAAATATAAATTTAAATAGTCAAAAATTATATGAAAATATGGCTACCTCACTTAATTTAAGAATACAAATTGAAGCAATGGAGACCTATTTTTCATCTATCAGACTGGGGAATTTTTTAAAAGCTTAACAGTATCTAAGTGGTATCAACAGGAAACTGATTGAATAAATTAAGGTCTATCCCTACAGTAGAATATTAAATAGCCATTAAAAAGAATGCAGTAAGAATAAAATAGATCTGTATTTTTGGTGATATTAAGTGATAAAGATGGGACAGAATGTATAGCATCCCTTGGTGCTTTTAAAAGATATACATGTGCTAGCATATGCATGAAAAGCATTGGTAAGGCCAGAAGAAGTCATCTATAGTAGTTACTTTTGTGCAGGAGGACTAGGTTGAGGAAAGTAGAAGTGTAAAATTTTTCATTTTAAATCTTTTGAATTCTTATTATATCTATATATTCTTTTTTTTATGTTTATATATTCTTATCACTCATATTTTTCTTTAATATTTCTGAAATGTCAACAGGAGTTACCTAGAGGAATAAACTATGAATAATTTTGATTTGCTACCCTATAATGTTCTACAATTTAAAAAAATTAATTTTTATAAAGATCTACTCTAAGATATTGTCAAACTGCAACTTATAACCCATTAGTGGATTATGAAATCAGTTTAGTGAGTTGCAAACAGCATTCCCCACCCCCACTCCCCAAGTGAAATCACTGAACTGGACTGGAGCAGAAAATAATTGAAAACACCAGTGCACATCATAGGTTATGAGCAAGAGAGAGCGCCAGAGCAAGAGTGGATCACAGTCAAAAAGTCTGAAAACCACTGCTCTAGGATATTACGTTAAAAAGTATTTTGAATAGAACGTTCAGGAAAAATCTTAACAACCTTATAATTTCCATTTCAAAACCAAGAATCGTTTTATATTAAACTGAGTTTTTATGTGTCAATTCTTACTTCGTACGACCAACTTGAAAAACAGTACTAGTTGAAATGGTAATGAAGAAAAAATATAATTTCCAAAAGTCACAGAGAAAACTCTAAAAAGAGGAAAAAGATGTATTAATAAGACACAGATGACATACGCTAAGACGTGAATGAATTCTAAAAAATGAATCTATATACATATATTTGGAATGGCCCCCCCATTGTAACTTATACACATTAATAATCTCTGGAATTGACAAGATTGAAATTAAAAGTTTAGTTAAGATTGTTTATAAAGAGATCACCAAAATAACAGATTTTTGAAAATGCTAGGCTATCTCAGAATTTTAGAATATTGACAAAAGACCACATAGCTCAAATACACGTACAACAGACCATGAGGGCATGTATTTTAAGTTGTTTTTCTGGTGTCAAAGGATGTTGTTTGTTCTGGTTACAAACACAATCTATTGCCTAATTGCCTGTTTGATAAGAGCAGATAACTACAAAATGACTAGCCAGGATTAGGAACATAGTCCAGTCCCTAAATTAAAGGACTACAGGGCAATGAAGTCAAAAGACTTTGTTTTCACTTACGGTTACCAAAGGGGAAAGAAAGGTGGGGGGGAGGATAAATTAGGAGTTTGGGATTAACATATAAACACTACTACGTATAAAATAGATGATCAATAGGGACCTACTGTATAGCATAGGGAACACTATTCAATACTCTGTAATAACCTATATGGGAAAATAACCTGAAAAAGAATGGATATAATGTATATGTATAACTGAATCACTCTGCTGTACACCTGAAACTAACATAACATTGGAAATCAAGTATACTCCAATACAAAATAAAAATTAAATTTTAAAAAAAGACTTTGTTTTCACTAACATGGCAACCACACCATGTATTTTTTTTTTTTTTTTTAGAAATTCACGTTCTTTATTTATTTATTTATTTATTTATGACTGTGTTGAGTCTTCGTTTCTGGGCGAGGGCTTTCTCTAGTTGCGGCAAGCGGGGACCACTCCTCACTGCGGTGCGCGGGCCTCTCACCATCGCGGCCCCTCTCGTTGCGGAGCACGGGCTCCAGACGCGCAGGCTCAGCAATTGTGGCTCACGGGCCCAGTTGCTCCGCGGCATGTGGGATCTTCCCAGACCAGGGCTCGAACCCGTGTCCCCTGCACTAGCAGGCAGACTCTCAACCACTGCGCCACCAGGGAAGCCCCCCACACCATGTATTTTATGCAGCCAGAGCATCCACAGAAAGCTTGTTTTTTAATTTTACTAACTTCAGTTTCATGTATCTTTACTACTTACCTTACATTATCTTTTTCTCCCTTTTATCCACCCCCATCCTTCACTAGCCTTGCCAGCTGTCTACTTCCTTTGTTCCTTTCCATTCATTAAGGACTTTACTATTAATGATCTCATGCATTTCAAAACCCCTATGGCGGGCTTCCCTGGTGGCGCAGTGGTTAAGAATCTGCCTGCCAATGCAGGGTACACGGGTTCGTGCCCCGGTCTGGGAAGATCCCACATGCCGCGGAGCGGCTAGTCCTGTGAGCCACAGCTACTGAGACTGCGCGTCTGGAGCCTGTGCTCCGCAACGGGAGAGGCCGCGACAGTGAAAGGCCCGCGCACCGTGATGAAGAGTGGCCCCCGCTCGCCGCAAATGGAGAAAGCCCTCGCACAGAAACGAAGACCCAACACAGCCAAAAATTAATTAATTAATTAAAAAAAAAATCCTCCCCTCTGGCCAGTTAAAAAAAAAACAACAAAAAACCCCTGTGGCAATTATATGTACCACTCATTTGGAATTTAACAAATGACCTCTTGTATTATTTATATTTTTATACATATCCTAATGTTTTTATATATATATATCTATATTAACTACTTGGTAAACTGTATGGTCATTCCATATATGAATATAGTCAGTATCAGTAAATCCTTTTAGTTATATTTTTAAGTTCTCATATAACCTAGAAGTCAAAAGTTGTTCAAGACATAGGTTCCATGACTAAATAAATTTAGATAATTTATATATGCCCCAGGAGTGTGGGAGCATAGGCCAAGGCTAATGCTGGAAGCGATGAGGCCAATAGGTCTAAACGAGAGAGGGAGGGAGGATAGTACCTGACATGGGTAACAGCAATAAGGATAGAAAGATGGATAAAAAGAGGGCAGGACAGAATCAGTAGGATTTAGTAACTGATAGGCTGATGGCAAATGATCTAGGATGCTATAAGCAGGTGAATAGATAATGTTACAAATTTCAGAAAAAGCATTACAGCTTTGAGGTGGAGAGAAATGTTGACTTTAGAACCAGACCTAATGAGTTTGAGATGTCCATGGGGCATACCGATGGTGGTCTTGGATACGGATCTGGAACTCAGCAGACAGCACTCAATTGGAGGCAAAAAAACTGGGGAGTCATTAGCACAGAGATGAAGTTGCCCAGGAAGTGTTTTCATGAGAAGATGAGAAGGTCAATTAGCAGAGAGCTCTTTTGAGGGAAAAACATACACACAGATTTAAGGGACTGAAAAAGAGGCATTTAAGAGAAAGAGGATCACACAAAGACTCAGAATATGTGCTCAAGAAGTAGAAGTCTCCTTCTCTGAGGAGAGAAAATGTACTGTTATAAAATCCAAGAAGAATTTCCTTCCTCTCAGAAGGGAGAACAGATAATGATTTCAAATGTTGAGAGAAGTGTCTTGGATTTGTCAACCTCTGTCAGAGGTATGGAGGAAGCTGAAAAAGAATAGTTTTCTCCACTGAAACTATAAATTCCATGAGGATAGATATCATGCTTGTCTTATTCACTGTTATTTACTGCAAGGAGAAAAAGGCCAGTCATGTGGTGGGCACTCAATAAATACTTTTTGAACCAAGGTGGAAGGTGGAAACAAATCCAGATTACAACAACAGCTAGGCTGCCCTTGATAGTTAATGGTGAGGAGAAACCACTTGGTTACGAATGGAGGGGCACTAAGGGCTCAGAGAGGTGGTTTTATACTGTTTTGCTCTGTTACTATAGGAGAGACTTCAACATTTTTTAAATATAGAGAGAGAAAAATCCATAGAGCAGTAAGAAAAAGTAAACATCTGCTCAGATGTTCGCATATGATCATTTCCAGAATTATTTGCTAATGTTAGCGCATATGAATATCTAACTGGCTGAAGATTTGAATTTTTTTAACAAAAAAAGAGTAGAAGAAAAACAAATCAAGGGCTCCCCTGGTGGCACAGTGGTTAAGAATCCGCCAGGCAATGTAGGGGACACAGGTTCGAGCCCTGGTCTGGGAGGATCCCACATGCCACGGAGCAACTAGGCCCGTGCACCACAGCTACTGAGCTTACGCTCTAGAGCCCGCGAGCCACAACTACTGAGCCCGCATGCTGCAACTACTGAAGCCCGCACGCCTAGAGCCCGTGCTCCGCAACAAGAGAAGCCACTGCAATGAGAAGGCTGCGCACTGCAACGAAGAGTAGCCCTGCTCACCACAACTAGAGAAAGCCCGCGCACAGCAACGAAGACCCAACGCAGCCAAAGATAAATACATAAAATAATTTTTTTTTAAAAATCAAGCAACATAGGATTATGATACAGAACAGAACAGCCTCCTTATGAGCGAGTATGGTGAAATCAACTATTAAACCACTATACCTTTTCCCAGCTTCCTCCCTTCCTTTACTTGTAAACTCACAAATTCTTTAAAGATGTCCCTGTAACAGTGGCAACAAGATCTTGTGAAAGTCATTGGTTGGTAAGGCTGAGGTGGTGAGGAGGGGGCAGAACTAAGGGAATAGGGAAGGAAGAAGAAGGAGCTGAAAAATCCTTTAGGAAGGGTATTCTTAAGTCAGGTACTACTAATAACATAGTCTCAGTTGTCAATATGGTGATATGGTAAGATCCACACCATATAAAAAACAAAAAACAGGGCTCCCCTGGTGGCGCAGTGGTTAGGAATCTGCCTGCCAATGCAGGGAACACGGGTTCGCGCCCTGGTCTGGGAAGATCCCACATGCCGCGGAGCAACTAAGCCCGTGAGCCACAACTGCTGAGCTTGCGCGTCTGGAGCCTGTGCTCCGCAACGGGAGAGGCCGCGACAGTGAGAGGCCCGTGCACTGCGATGAGGAGTGGCCCCCACTCGCCGCAACTGGATAAAGCCCTCGCACAGAAACGAAGACCCAACACAGACAAAAATTAATTAATTAATTAATTAATTTTTAAAAAACACAAAAAACAAAAAACATGATCTCACATAAAATCCCATGGTTCAGAACACCTCAATTTTAAATCTATGCTATCTATTAAATGTGAGCACTTTCTTGAAAACTCTGATCAAACAAAATAATGCTACTTTGTCAGCAGTTTCTCTTACCCTAAAAATATTCCTGAAAATATCAATACTGAAGCTCCTTGACAATCCTGATTCTCCAGCTTTCTCACTGGCTGGCCTCTTGCTTGCATCCTACCTCAGCCACACCAAACCGCCTCTAGGCTACCCAATGCACCATGCTGCCTCATACCACAGCTCCTTCCTTGCCAGAAAGTAATTTACCCCAATCTGCAAATACTCAGACACTCACTTTCAAGAGTCAGCTCAAGCATCCTGTCCTTTTTTTTTTTTTTGTATTTTATTTTTTTTTATACAGCAGGTTCTTATTAGTCATCAGTTTTATACACATCAGTGTATACATGTCAATCCCAATCGCCAAATTCATCACACCACCACTCCCACCCCCCGTGGCTTTCCCCCCTTGGTGTCCATACGTTTGTTCTCTACATCTGCGTCTCAATTTCTGCCCTGCACACCGGTTCATCTGTACCATTTTTCTAGGTTCCATTTATATGTGTTAATATACAATATTTGTTTTTCTCTTTCTGACTTATTTCACTCTGTATGACAGTCTCTACATCCATCCACGTCTCAACAAATGACCCAATTTCATTCCTTTCTATGGCTGAGTAATATTCCATTGTATATATGTACCACAACTTCTTTATCCATTCATCTGTCGATGGGCATTTAGGTTGCTTCCATGACCTGGCTATTGTAAATAGTGCTGCAATGAACATTGGGGTGCATGCGTCTTTTTGAATTATGGTTTTTGCTGAGTATATGCCCAGTAGTGGGATTGCTGGATCATATATTAATTCTATTCTAAGCTTCTTAAGGAACCTCCATACTGTTCTCCATAGTGGCTGTATCAATTTACATTCCCACCAACAGTGCAAGAGGGTTCCCTTTTCTCCACACCCTCTCCAGCATTTGTTGTTTGTAGATTTTCTGATGATGCCCATTCTAACTGGTGTGAGGTGATACCTCATTATAGTTTTGATTTGCATTTCTCTAATAATTAGTGATGTTGAGCAGCTTTTCAAGTGCATATTGGCCATCCGTATGTCTTCTTTGGAGAAATGTCTATTTAGGTCTTCTGCTCATTTTTGGATTGCTTTGTTTGTTTGTTTAATATTCAGCTGCGTGAGCTGTTTATATATCTTGGAGATTAATCCTTTGTCTGTTGATTTGTTCGCAAATATTTTCTCCCATTCGGAGGGTTGTCTTTTTGTCTTGTTTATGGTTTCCTTTGCTGTGCAAAAGCTTTGAAGTTTCATTAGGTCCCATTTGTTTATTTTTGTTTTTATTTCCATTACTGTAGGAGGTGGATCAAAAAAGATCTTGCTGTGATTTAAGTCAAAGAGTGTTCTTCCTATGTTTTCCTCTAAGAGTTTTATAGTGTCCGGTCTTACATTTAGGTCTCGAATCCATTTTGAGTTTATTTTTGTGTATGGTGTTAGGGAGTATTCTAATTTCATTCTTTTACATGTAGCTGTCCAGTTTTCCCAGCACCACTTATTGAAGAGACTGTCTTTTCTCCATTGTATATCCTTGCCTCCTTTGTCATAGATTAGTGGACCATAGGTGCCTGGGTTTATCTCTGGGCTTTCTATCTTGTTCCACTGATCTATGTTTCTGTTTTTGTGCCAGTACCATATTGTCTTGCTTACTGTAGCTTTGTAGTAGAGTCTGAAGTCAGGGAGTCTGATTCCTCCAGCTCCGTTTTTTTCCCTCAAGACTGCTTTGGCTATTCGGGGTCTTTTGTGTCCCCATACAAATTTTAAGATTTTTTGTTCTAGTTCCGTAAAAAATGCCATTGGTAATTTGATAGGGATTGCATTGAATCTGTAGATTGCTTTGGGTAGTATAGTCATTTTCACAATATTGATTCTTCCAATCCAAGAACATGGTATATCTCTCCATCTGTTGGTATCATCTTTAATTTCTTTCATCAGTGTCTTATAGTTTTCTGCATACAGGTCTTTTGTCTCCCTAGGTAGGTTTATTCCTAGGTATTTTATTCTTTTTGTTGCAATGGTAAATGGGAGTGTTTCCTTAATTTCTCTTTCAGATTTTTCATCATTAGTGTATAGGAATGCAAGAGATTTCTGTGCATTAATTGTGTATCTTGCAACTTTACCAAATTCATTGATTAGCTCTAGTAGTTTTCTTCTGGCATCTTTAGGATTCTCTATGTATAGTATCATGTCATCTGCAAACAGTGACAGTTTTACTTCTTCTTTTCCAATTTGTATTCCTTTTATTTCTTTTTCTTCTCTGATTGCCGTGGCTAAGACTTCCAAAACTATGTTGAATAATAGTGGTGAGAGTGGACATCCTTGTCTCGTTCCTGATATTAGAGGAAATGCTTTCAGTTTTTCACCATTGAGAATGATATTTGCTGTGCGTTTGTCATATATGGCCTTTATTATGTTGAGGTAAGTTCCCTCTATGCCCACTTTTGGAGAGTTTTTATCATAAATGGGTGTTGAATTTTGTGAAAAGTTTTTTCTGCATCTATTGAGATGATCATATGGTTTTTATTCTTCAGTTTGTTAATATGGTGTATCACATTGATTGATTTGCATATATTGAAGAATCCTTGCATCCCTGGGATAAATTACACTTGATCATGGTGTATGATCCTTTTAATGTGTTGTTGGATTCTGTTTTCTAGTATTTTGTTGAGAATTTTTGCATTTATATTCATCAGTGACATATTGGTCTGTAATTTTCTTTTTTTGTAGTATCTTTGTCTGGTTTGGGTATCAGGGTGATGGTGGCCTCATAGAATGAGCTTGGGAGTATTCCTTCCTCTGCAATTTTTTGGAAGAGTTTGAGAAAGATGGGTGTCAGCTCTTCTCTAAATGTTTGATAGAATTCACCTGTGAAGCCATCTGGTCCTGCACTTTTGTTTGCTGGAAGATTCTTAATCACAGTTTCAATTTCATTACTTGTGACTGGTCTGTTGATATTTTCTATTTCTTCCTGGTTCAGTCTTGGAAGGTTTTACCTTTCTAAGAATTTGTCCATTTCTTCCAGGTTGTCCATTTTATTGGCATAGAGTTGCTTGTAGTAGTCTCTTAGGATGCTTTGTATTTCTGGGGTGTCTGTTGTAACTTCTCCTTTTTCCTTTCTAATTTTATTGATTTCAGTCCTCTCCCTCTTTTTCTTGATGAGTCTGGCTAATGGTTTATCAATTTTGTTTATCTCCTCAAAGAACCAGCTTTTAGTTTTATTGATCTTTGCTATTGTTTTCTTTGTTTCTATTTCATTTATTTCTGCTCTGATCTTTATGATTTCTTTCCTTCTGCTAACTTTGGGTTTTGTTTGTCCTTCTTTCTCTAGTTCCTTTAGGTGTAAGGTTACATCGTTTATTTTAGATTTTTCTTGTTTCTTGAGGTAGGCTTGTATAGCTATAAACTTCCCTCTTAGAACTGCTTTTGCTGCATCCCATAGGTTTTGGATCGTTGTGTTTTCATTGTCATTTGTCTCTAGGTATTTTTTGATTTCCTCTTTGATTTCTTCAGTGGTCTCTTGGTTATTTAGTAACGTATTGTTTAGCCTCCGTGTGTTTGTGTTTTTTACGTTTTTTTCCCTGTAATTCATTTCTAACCTCATAGCGTTGTGGTCAGAAAAGATGCTTGATATGATTTCAGTTTTCTTAAATTTACTGAGGCTTGATTTGTGACCCAAGATGTGATCTGTCCTGGAGAGTGTTCCGTGCGCACTTGAGAAGAAAGGGTAATCTTCTGTTTTTGGATGGAATGTCCTATAAAGATCAATTAAATCTATCTGGTCTATTGTGTCATTTAAAGCTTCTGTTTCCTTATTTATTTTCATTTTGGATGATCTGTCCATTGGTGTAAGTGAGGTGTTAAAGTCCACCACTATTATTGTGTTACTGTCGATTTCCTCTTTTATAGCTGTTAGCAGTTGCCTTATGTATTGAGGTGCTCCTATGTTGGGTGCATATATATTTAAAATTGTTATATCTTCTTCTTGGATTGATCCCTTGATCATTATGTAGTGTCCTTCCTTGTCTCTTGTAACATTCTTAATTTTAAAGTCTATTTTATCTGATATGAGTATTTCCACTCCAGCTTTCTTTTGATTTCCATTTGCATGGAATATCTTTCTCTATCCCCTCACTTTCAGTCTGTATGTGTCCCTAGGTCTGAAGTGGGTATCTTGTAGACAGCATGTATATGGGTCTTGTTTTTGTATCCATTCAGCAAGCCTGTGTCTTCTGGTTGGAGCATTTAATCCATTCACATTTAAGGTAATTATCGATATGTATGTTCCTATGACTAGTTTCTTAATTGTTTTGGGTTTGTGTTTGTAGGTTCTTTTCTTCTCTGGTGTTTCCCATTTAGAGAAGTTCCTTTAGCATTTGTTGTAGAGCTGGTTTGGTGGTGCTGAATTCTCTTAGCTTGTGCTTGTCTGTAAAGCTTTTGATTTCTCCATTGAATCTGAATGAGATCCTTGCTGGGTAGAGTCATCTTGGTTGTAGGTTTTTCCCTTTCATCACTTTAAATATGTCATGCCACTCCTTTCTGGCATGTAGAGTTTCTGCTGAGAAATCAGCTGTTAACCTTATGGGAGTTCCCTTATATGTTATTTGCCATTTTTCCCTTGCTGCTTTCAATAATTTTTGTCGTTAATTTTTGCCAGTTTGATTACTATGTGTCTCGGTGTGTTTCTCCTTGGGTTTATCCTGTATGGGACTCTCTGCACTTCCTGGACTTGGGTGGCTATTTCCTTTCCCATGTTAGGGAAGTTTTTGACTATAATCTCTTCAAATATTTTCTCGGGTCCTTTCTCTCTCTCTTCTCCTTCTGGGATCCCTATAATGAGAATGTTGTTGCGTTTAATGTTGTCCCAGAGGTCTCTTAGGCTGTCTTCATTTCTTTTCATTCTTTTTTCTTTATTCTGTTCCGCAGCAGTGAATCCCACCATTCTGTCTTCCAGGTCACTTATCCGTTCTTCTGCCTCAGTTATTCTGCTATTGATTCCTTCTAGTGTAGTTTTCATTTCAGTTCTTGTATTTTTCATCTCTGTTTGTTCTTTAATTCTTCTAGGTCTTTGTTACACATTTCTTGCGTCTTCTTGATCTTTGCCTCCATTCTTTTTCCGAAGTCCTGGATCATCTTCACTATCATTATTCTGAATTCTTTTTCTGGAAGGTTGCCTATCTCCACTTCATTTAGTTTTTTTCTGGGGTTTTATCTTGTTCCTTCATCTGGTATGTAGCCCTCTGCCTTTTCATCTTGTCTATCTTTCTGTGAATGTGGGTTTTGTTCCACAGGCTGCAGGATTGTAGTTTTTCTTGCTTCTGCTGTCTGCCCTCTGGTGGATAAGGCTATCTCATCCTGTCCTTTTGAAGCCTTTTCCTGATGGCCCCTTTTTATCTTTCTCTGCCCACCACCCACCCTCTGTCAAAATACAACTGGACAAGCTTCACTGGTACCAAACTGAAATGGAGTCACTTATGTCAGGGATAAATTGGAGATGGTCAACCCAGGTGCATAAAGGAAACTTAACCTAATCTTACAGGAATTTAGAGCTCCTATCAGAAATCAACAGAGGACACCAGCCAATCCCCAAATGCCAAGTCTTTCATGCCACCTCTGGATTTCCTTGTTCACATGACTCAGCCAACCATACAAAGTCAAGAAAGAAGACCACTAGGCAATCAATCAGCTGAAAAAGCCAAATAACTGCCACATCTATCCCATAAAAATTCCTTAGTCTGTGAGCAACTCAGAACTCATTGCTCCTGTAGCCTTCAATTTCCCAGCTTACAAGCTGAAGCCTCGCAATAAACTTATCTTTCTGCTTTGTTTTGTTGAGTATGCAGAGTTTGGCTTTTGACATACCCCATTATTCTCACTTACCTCTATCATACCACTTATAACATCTGATTGTTTTACAGCACCTGACCAGACAGTCACCTGCCATTTTTCCAGGCTGGAACCCTCCTGTTTCATTCATGTTATTCCCAAGAGCCTATGACAGAACTTGACATATAACATGGCTAAGCAAAGTGAAATATAAAAGATTACTGCCCAAAATTTTGGAAATACAAAATTCAAGACTATCCACCAGGGCTTCCCTGGTGGCGCAGTGGGTGAGAATCTGCCTGCCAATGCAGGGGACACGGGTTCGAGCCCTGGTCTGGGAGGATCCCACATGCCACGGAGCAACTGGGCCCGTGAGCCACAACTACTGAGCCTGAGCGTCTGGAGCCTCTGCTCCGCAACAAGAGAGGCCGCGATAGTGAGAGGCCCGCGCACCGCGATGAAGAGTGGCCCCCACTCGCCGTAACTGGAGAAAGCCCTCACACAGAAACGAAGACCCAACACAGCCAAAAAATAAAATAATAATAATAAATAAATAATAAATAAAAAAATAAAAAAAATAAAAAAAGACTATCCACCAAAGCAACACCCTAACTAGATATCTATAGCTTTGCCCACAATCCACATCACCATTAGACCTACTGAATTTGAGCCCTAGAAATAAGCAATAACAAAACAGAATCATTTCCAAATAGAAATAAATGTACTATTTTTGCCCTGATTATGAAGGATGCAAGTTAAAACATAACTCAGTGCATACTATATTTCCTCCCAGATGTAAATGTGATTAAAACTATAATTCTACATGCAGAAATGTGTTTCAATTATATTGCTATGTTTCCATTGGCCTTAATTTTACATATTTTCTACAGCCACAAAAATGGTTGTTGCAGTTCTGAAAAGAGTGATGAAATCTATATTAGAAGTCATAAATCTTTCATTCGCCTACCATGAGTCATTTTTGCTTAATTGGTATATCTTATGTTAATGACTTAGGGACATAGAGAGTTTTAAACATTTTTACATTGTAAAAGTAATACATGCTCAATTGCAAAATCCGAATCAGAAGACAAAGAAAAGCACAAAGAAGAAAATACAGATCACTGGTAATCCTACCAACCAAAGCCAACTTGTTAATATTTTGATATGTATCTCCTAAACTTTCTCCTATGCACATATACATATGATAATGATAATAATCACCATGACCATGAAAAGGCTGCCATTTTTTATGATCACAGCATAATACAGGAACCATACTAAGCAATTCAGCCACATTATTTCATTTAATCTTCAAAAAAACCCAATGAGATAGGTTCTGTTTCTAGCTCTCTTTCACAGCAGAAAAACTAAGGAGGCTTAGAGGCTAAACAACTTGCACAAAGTCACAAAGTTAATAAATGGCAGAATAAGAATTAAGATAAATCCTTTGATGCCTAGGTTCCAGATCCTATCTGTCTATCTATGTACATGTGTATGTACACTCACATACACACAGATAATATTTTCAAATATGTACACCAAAATATAGGAACACACTAACCACAGTTCTGTAACCAGCCTTTTTTCACTTAACGTATTGGAAACAACTTTTCTGTCAATAAATGTCTATCTATATCAGCAGTTTTGATGGCTGCATAGCATTCCACTGTCTGGTTATGAAATAGACTGCTCTAAATAGTACATTTGTGTTACTCCAATATTATATATGCTTTTAATAGTATAAATATTAATATTATAAAATTATAATTATAATTATTAAAATTATAATTTATAAAAATTATAAATATAAATAAGCATTTATCAATGCTGTGATAAATAGCTTTGTACATTTGTCTAATTAACTCCTTAAGATAAAAATAACCAAAAGAGAAAAGCTCTTTTTTAAGGTTTTTGGTACTTATTCAGTTCCTAGCTACATTTCAAGTGCTCGAAAATCCTACAACTAGTGGCTACAGTATTGAACAGCACAGCTATTTCCCTCATTGCAGAGAGTTCCACATGACAGCGCTGGTCTAGATTGTTCTAGATCATGCAGATCATTGTTCAATTCTTAAATAGTGCACAGCTTCCCCTCTCGACGTGAAGCTGTTTGGGGTAGGAAGCCCCTCTATATACACATACTCCTGAAGACCACCCTCCGCTCTGACCCTACAGCTGCAGCACAAAGGATGTGCTCTAGAGCAGTGGTCCCCAACCTTTTTGGCACCAAGGACCGGTTTTGTGGAAGACAATTTTTCCATGGACTGGGGGTGGGGGGGTGGGAGGGTGGGGGATGATTCAAGCACATTACATTTATTGTGCACTTTATTTCTATTATTATTACATTGTAATATATAATGAAATAATTATACAACTCACCACAGTGCAGAATCAGTGGGAGCCCTGAACTTGTTTTCACTTGCCACTCACTGATAGGGTTTTGATATGTCTGCAAGCAATTGATTTATTATGGTCTCTGTGCAGTCAAACCTCTCTGCTAATGATAATCTGTATTTGCAGCCACTCCCCAGCGCTAGCATCACTGCCTCAGCTCCACCTCAGATCATCAGGCATTAGAGTCTCATAAGGAGTGCACAACCTAGATCCCTCGTATGCATAGTTCACAGTAGGGTTCGTGCTCCTATGAGACTCTAATGCCACTGCTGATCTGACAGGAGGCGGAGCTCAGGCGGTAATGTGAGCAACAGGGAGCAGCTGTAAATACAGATGAAGCTTTGCTCCCTCAACTGCTGCGCACCTCCTGCTGTGCAGCCTGGTTCCTAACAGGCCACAGACTGGTACCAGTCCGTGGCCCAGGGGCTGGGGGCCCCTGCTCTACAGTGTCAGCTCCCTCCTCCTGCAGCTCCACCCAGGCTAGGAGATTGAGATTTTACCTACTGACATCACTGTTCCTATTCTTGTCTCCAGCCCTTGCTCCCAGCCTGAACATGTTACTAGATTTACACGGAGAAGCAGGCTTTCTGACCAACCTTAGTAAGTTTCCCTTGAACGTGCTGGCTGGCAACTGGCAAGCTGATGTGTGCCCTCACTCTGCTCTTACCTTCACTGTTTCCTACCAAAGCTCTTCAATATGATGACACTGGGAATGAGACCCTTTTTTAATTTTCCAAGAGTGAAATAAATTCTTCTGAATTCTACCATTTGGGTTGTTTCAACAGAAAACTGGTAAGAGGGTGAAAGGTGAATCACTACCTTGAACTCAGAAATTAAAGCTTTTAAAATACATAGATATTAAAACAGTTTTCAATAACAACTTGATATCTAAACTGGCTCTCTTTACTCTTCCATTTAAAATCTACTTAAGAAATCAGTACCTGGAAAAGGTTTCCCTTAGTAAAGTGTCAGAATATAATAAGCAAGAAACAGCAAATTGTCACAAATTTATTTTGTAAACAGCAACTGGACTTTACATAGTATCTTTACTCATGGAAATGCAATTTCCTTGAGGTAGAAAGGAAAGAGGTATTGTCCAATTTTCTACATAAGAAAATAAACATCAGCTCCCATGTAATTACAGAATGAAAGAGCAAAGAAAAAAATAGAAATTCTGGGAATGTAAATTGATACAGCCACTATGGAAAAGAATATGGTGGTTCCTTAAAAAACTAAAAATAGAACTACCATATGACCCAGCAATCCCACTACTGGGCATATACCCAGAGGAGACCATAATTCAAAAAAACACATGCACCCCAATGTTCATAGCAGCACTATTCACAGTACCCAGGACATGGAAGCAACCTAAATGTCCATCAACAGAGGAATGGATAAAGAAGATGTGGTACATATATACAGTGGAATATTACTCAGCCATAAAAAGGAATGAAATTGGGTCATTTGTAGAGATGTGGATGGACCTAGAGCGTGTCATACAGAGTGAAGTAAGTCAGAAAGACAAAAGCAAATATCGTATAATAACACATATACATGGAATCTAGGAAAATGGTATAGATGATCTTATTTGCAAAGCAGAAATAGAGACACAGACATAGAGAACAAATGTATGGCTACCAAGGGGGAAAGGAGTGGGGTGGGAGGAATTGGGAGGCTGGTATTGACACATATACATTATTGATACTATGTATAAAATAGACAACTGATGGGGACATACTGTATAGCACAGGGAATTCTACCTAATACACTGTGGTAACCTAGGAGGGAGGGGATATCTGTATACGTGTGGCTGATTCATTTTGTTGTGCAGTGGGGGCTAACACAACATTGTAAGGCAACCATACTCCAATAAAATTTTTTAAAAAAACAGAAATTCTAATTCAAATTCTAATTCACAATCATACCAGGAAGCCCATTTTAAGAAGCTGTATTGGGCTTCCCTGGTGGCGCAGTGGTTGGGAGTCTGCCTGCTAATGCAGGTGACGCGGGTTCGAGCCCTGGTCTGGGAGGATCCCGCGTGCCTCGGAGCGGCTGGGCCCGTGAGCCACAATTACCGAGCCTGCGCGTCTGGAGCCTGAGCGTCTGGAGCCTGTTCTCCGCAACAAGAGAGGCCGCGATAGTGTAAGGCCCGCGCACCACGATGAGGAGTGGCCCCCGCTTGCCGCAACTAGAGAAAGCCCTCGCACGGAAACGAAGACCCAACACAGCCATAAATAAATAAATAAATAAATAACTGATTGAAGGACTTTAAAAAAAAAAAAAGAAGCTGTATTATTCTTGAAAATTTTATACACCATCAAAAAAATATATATATATGAGTACAATCTGACCAAAATTAATATTAAAGATAAAACCTCTTATGCACAATCATGTTATTTGTTAGTGATATACATCTGTACTGCATGATATTACTGTTTTGCGAAGCAGACAAATAGGATTTTGACTTAAGGAATTCATCATCACAAAAAAGATGACAGTATCAATTCTTATTTCATGCTCAAACTCACTCTAATTCAGTCAACAAAATACGTACAGAGTTGAAAATACTATGACATACAAAGTAGATCACATATAACAATGCAAAGTACATACTAGACACCATTTAAGAAGAAAGGATACTTGTGACCAGAAAAAGCAAAAAACAATAGAAAGAAATCAATTTCTAAACAAAAAAACAAAACTAGTCTTCAAGCCAACTCAAACAAAAACAGTTTTGTTATATACGCTTTCACTTCATGCTTTGTCTAAGTGCCAAGACTGTCTTGTGAGGGAAGATCTGTTCTGTCTCTTCAGCAACTCACCTGGGAGTCATTTTATCTCATCTGGGAGAAGCTCTGAAACCACCATGTTCTATGACTGCCAGACCTGGCTGACTTGTACATAGGATCAGGAGCCAACCACAAAGAAACAACTCTGAACAGTACCCTGGGGCAACAGTCAAAAGATAGAGCAGGTCTGAATAGAAATATAACACACCCCTAAAACACACAAGAGGAATCTAATCCACAATGCTACAGACTTCACTTCCCATTAGATTCAAGTACTACATCCAAAAAACAAAAAAGGGGCAAGCCACAACTGATCTAATCTAATCCTGTCTATAGTAAGAGCTTCAAAATAATTTACAGCTATTAGGGGTGTCCCTTATAAAGTTCTCAACAGCAAGAAAGGCAATGTAAGAAATGAGTCATTTTATAGAGAAAAGAAATTCAAGTACATGAAAAAGCTAAAGCTTTTTAAACCTAAAATCCTACACCAATTAAACCTGATGAAAAGAGAAAAAATGACACCTACTATAGGTTTCTTAGGGATATACTGTGATACATAATATTAGTGTCTACATATTTATATGTTAATAATAGATAAATACTGAATGCCAGCTATTTGCTGTAGGGAAGTATTAACAAAGTAATGAATTGTGCCTATTTATTAATTATACCTTCTATATCCAAGGCTAATTACTTTTTTAAGGAAGGGCTTGTCTTGACAAAAATGCTTAGTAAGTGAAAACATGATTTGGATTTCAAAAGGGTGTTTGAATTATACAAGTCTTACATTTTATACCGGGCTCAACAAACAGACCTTTTATGTACTACAGCTTTAACAGAGGTAAGCAAATTTCATCATCAATTAAAACTGGGAAAGCCTAGTGCTTTATTCATCCCTCAAAAAAAGATTTTGGTATGATTAAGTAAGAAGAAGCAAGAAAATCACTGAAAGACAACAATCTGACACTTGTAAGTAAAAGGAAAGAAAGTGAGATTTATCTTAATGGAGAATTTATAGGCTAACTAAATACATATATTGGATTGGCCAAAAAGTTTGTTCGTGTTTTTCTGTAACGTCTTACAGGAAAACCCGAATGAACTTTTTGGCCAATCCAATACAATAAGTTTATTAAATAGTTCATATGAACCGCAGGTATTTTTTGGTATTAGCTGGTAAGAGTAGCTACCTTTTTCTTCTTTTTTTTTTTTTTTACTGCAGTTGTACAAATTTGCTATGCTCTGAGATAGTGTCTCCTCGACTGACGTTATTTAAGACTTTAATAGCTGTGCTCTCCCCTCTCTCCCCTGCCAAAAAAGTTCTGGGCTCAAATAAGTTGGGAAATCCTGAGTTGAACAGGTTTCTTGATTACATCTCAGAGCCCTTAACATGCTAAGGTATGCTATGGCCCTCCAGCAACCTTTCCTAAATATATTTGACCATGCAATCTTCCCCCTTCCAAAGTACAGCTTCCAGTAATATTTGCAGGTACCAGTATTCTGTGGAACATAATTTGGGAAAGAAATACTACTATCAAGACAGCCTAAAAAAAAAAAAAAAAAAAAAAAAAGACAGCCTACATGTTCTATGTTGAACAGACACATACATTTACTAGATAAGCTATACAAAAAACATTAAACAACATTGGATCTTTTGAAATAGCAGGCTTATATGGAACCATAGTGCTAACGTCTACGGACAATTTCTCTTCTAAAAGATTTCACAAAGAAGACAGGGCCTTTGCTTTATTAGCTCTCATTCTCTCCTCCTCCTGATCCCTGTCTTTAGGGTCCTTGCTATCCAGGTTTCCTTGGTAAGACACAGGAAGCAAGGATGATGAAACATAAAAGGATCTATGTAAGTGAACAGGACCATGGGGAAGCAGGATAAACAAGATGTTTATCCACAGTGGCTGGAAACTGTCACTAGAGGAGTAGGTTAGTTAAAGAAAGGGAGCTAGATTAGTGCTAATCAAGGAGAATATAGTTTCACATCAGAAAGGCATGCATGAAGCTCACAACAGCAGGAAGTCAAGCAGATCTAGAGTAAGATAGCAAGGGAAAGTGTAAAAGGTCGCGAGACACTGTTCATGACTGAAAAGAGAGCCGGCTAGTTAAAAAGCAACGTACTAGGCACAATATGCTGCATGAGACTGCCTTGTAGTGCTTTATTCTAAGGTTCTTTGTACCTAACAAAATTCCTTTGAATGAGGCCTAAAACAGACATATCTTTAATCGAAACCTCTAAAGAATGTTAATTTGACTTCATATGTATTTCCACCAAACATAATGTTTTGTAATTTTTATAAGTACAAAATAACAATGTTGAAATGAAGTTTCCTTTGATTTTAAAATTTTTGCTTTGGTAATATTTTACTAAGAAAAGGATTATAATCATACTGCATATTCTTTTTTTTTTTACTGGGCTAAAATTTATATAACACAAACTTTACCATTTTAAAGAATATAATTCGGTGACTTCAAGTACATTCATAATGTTGTGCAACCATCACCACTATCTAATTCCAGAATATTTTCATCATCCCAAAAGAAATCCCATACCCATTAAGCAGTTACTCCCCACTCCTCCCTCATCCCAGCCCCTGGCAACCATTAACCTGTTTTCTGTCTCTGTGGATTTGCCTACTCTGGACTTTTCATAAAATGGAATCATCTAATATGTGGCTTTTTGTGTCTGGCTTCTTTCACTTAATGTTATTAAGGTTCATCCATACTGCAGCAAGTATCAGTACTTTACTCTTTCTCATAGGTGAATAATATTCAATATATAGATACACCACATTTTGTTTATCCATTAATCAGCTGGTAGACATGTGAGCTGTTTCCACATTTTGGCTATTATGAATAATGCTACTATAAACATTTGTGTACAAGTTTTTGTTTGAACACCTGTTTTCAGTCCTCTTGGGTATATACATAGGAGTGGAATTGCTGGGTTGTACGGTAATTCTATGTTTAACTTTTTGAAGAACCAACAAAATATTTTCCACAGCATCTACACTATTTTACATTCCCACCAGCAGTGTATGAGGGTTCCAACCTCCACATCTTCACCAACAGTTATTATTTTCCTTTTATTATTATTGTTGTTGTTGTTGTTATCATTCTAGTGGATATGAAATGGTATCTCACTGCGGCTTTGATTTCACAATATCTAATTTACCTAACAGTAGCTTACTAAGTGAGACTCAACATTATGTTAGTAGGTTAACGGGGTCAAAATTAACTTGGTCATTTAAACTCAGCCAATATTTTTTGAACATTCTTATATACAAGACAGTGTAAGCTTTAAGTACTTAATTAATTAAAAGTCTAATGAATCTTTAATGTCTTTACAATGGTGCTATCATTCATTTTGTGTGTTCAGCTCCTTGGCAAAAACTTTATTTAAATGATCATCAAATCTCTGAACCTTGAAATGTCATGCAATTTGCTTTTCACAGCATTTTTATATGATTAAGTAATAGACCAAAAACAAAGGAACATCTTTCTTTCATAAGAATAATTTTTAAGTATTTTTGGATTGTAAATATTTTTATTTTAGCATCCTAAAATAGTTGGCACTACTCAGTGACATTCTTCATGAACAAAAGCATATTACATTTATTAAGAAAGCATACATTTTCTCTATGGAAGGAAGTGTAACAATACTAATTGTGTTTTTAATCCATGGGGACCCTTAAGTTGAGTTACATAAATAATATTGTAACTTCTCTTCTGAGCTTGGGATAGGCAGATAATGAAAAATATATATAAGGTAATTAATTTACAGATGTAAAATGTTTCCTTAATTCCACATCTAACACTTAACTTTTAAGAATTTTTTAAAAATTTAAATAATACTAAAGTAAATTTGTGATTACAAATTTACCAACATATTTATCATTTTTACTAGAGTATTTAACATGATATTACACCATAGAATTAATAAGCACTCTCTCTGTATAAAAAAATAAGCCAAGCCATAAAACTCATACTTCATCTATTTATAAAAAGTATCCATCACTGGACCATCTGTGAGCTCAAGCATTTTATTAAACTTTAATTTGAAAATCATGACAAAGAAGAATATCTAATGAATGATGTGGGAACAGTGTGCACTGTGTGATCCCAGGTAATGCTGGTGCTGAGGATTCAGTAAGCACACTGTGAGAACCACTACCTTAGATCACTGCAAAGAGTCTGCCTACAGAAAGATCCATTTAGAGAAGTATAAAATAATCTTTCTAGAATATTTAGTCAGACATGCCTAGGATAGTCGCAGGCTTTGACAGACTCCTCAAGTTAAACAGGAAACAGAGGCTCAAGTGTATCACTCCACAAAGGCTACATATTTCTCAAAACAACACTTTAAATCCTTTGGTGGAATAAAGCAGACAATCAATCAATAAGAACTTAGAGCTCTGTACATATTATACACTTCAACTAACATTTACAACAGCACTCTGGAAATCTGAGATGGAGAAATAAATCTTGTTTCAAGTCTTTGATTCCATTAGAAAATAACTCTTGTTTTCAAGACTCTCATTTTTTGATTCTTCCTGTTGAACACATTTTAAACATTGAATATGAAGAGACAAAAAAGGAAGATTCCCAGGTGCCAGGAACAAAGAGAGAAACTGAATCAGAGCCAAAAGAATGAGCTGATATGAAAAGCCCATGGGGATTTGAGACCTGGAAACAGGCCCTAGAAGCTGGGGTTCTAAATTCACACTCAAAAACAGAAGATGATGTCTTAGTTGTGTAAGTCTGAGGCACTGGAACGAGCCTCCTCCACAGAGCCCAGAGCCTATGAAGAACAACAGTGAGAAGTTGGTGAAAAGAGGACTAGAAAAACTCTATCCACTGGCCTCGTGAAGCAGTAAGAAGTGTGCTGTATGTCCTGGGCCTTGTGTTGTGCAGTATGTAGAACACATGAAAGGCAAAGAGAAACCTTAAAATCAGAGAGAAAACAGATTACCTAGAAAGGCAAGACTATTACACTGACAGCAGACATCACATCAGCAGTAAACAAGGCCAGAGGACCATGAATCTTCAAAGTGCTGAAAAAACTAACTTCTAATTCTATATGAGCTAAATTCTATTTCAAAAATGAGGGCAAAATAGACATTTTCGGTCAAAGACCCAAAATAAAATTGTCGTTAAACAAGCCCTTGATGAAAAAAACACTAAAAATATACCTCAATAAGGAGTGTGCACAAAAAAGAATTATGTAAGTAAATTTAAATAAGCCCTGACTGTAAAGAAACTAAAAATATACAAAGTTGGGGGGGGGCTGTGGTTAAATTTAAAAAAGGTAGAACTAAAATAATAGAGAGAAATAACAGGAGGGAGAGAGCTGAGTTAAAGAGTTCTAAAGTTCTTGTACTACTTGGAGGAAGCTGGAAAAACTTGAGAATTTAAGTCAACTATGTATGTAAAAATGCAAGAGTAATTATAATTACTAAATTAGAAAGAATATGCTATTTACAAATCAGAAGTCTAGAAAAAAAGGAAACAAGGAAAACTCGATCCATACTTCAGAAGTCAGAAAAGAAGGGGGAAAAAAATCAAAGCATGGAACATAGAAAACATGAGAATAAGACAGAAATAAATCTAAATATACAGGGGCTTCCCTGGTGGCACAGTGGTTGAGAATCTCTGCCTGCCGATGCAGGGGACACAGGTTCGAGCCCTGGTCTGGGAAGATCCCACATGCCGCGGAGCAACTGGGCCCGTGAGCCACAATTGCTGAGCCTGCGCTCCGCAACAAGAGAGGCCACGATAGTGAGAGGCCCGCGCACCGCGATGAAGAGTGGCCCCCACTTGCCACAACTAGAGAAAGCCCTCGCACAGAAACGAAGACCCAACACAGCCATAAATAAATAAATAAATAAATAAATCTAAATATACAAATAAGCACATTAATGTAAACAGATTAAATTCTCCCAACTCAAAAAGGATGCCTAGATTAGAAAGGATATTAAATTTAAAAGAGAATTAAAAATAATTCCACTTTAAAATTCGTCAATCACTATATTATACACCTGAAATGTATATAATATTGTATATCAACTATACCTCAATAAAAAAATAAACAATTTTTTAAAATTATAGTTCCACAAAAATCAATTTCAATTAGAAGGGTGTTACTGTTTCTCGGGAATAAAGAGCTAGAATAGTAAGCAGAATGTTTTTTTAACATGCCAGTGGTTTAACAATCTGATAGATTACAAGTGTTCTGAAAATCCTGATTCATGAAGCTATGTAGCATAGCAGCAAATGGAACCAGAATCCCCCAGTGCTTTGAGACTCGTTCTTTGGAGAATCAGTGAACTTCTCTGCAATAGAAAACAACCTTATACTGCACTCCCATTTCAAAAGAAGCTTTTGACAAGGCAGTGATTCAAGGCCCTGACTGGGATAAAGTGTGACTTTCAAGACACTGGACAAGACTTCTTTCAGAATCTTTGGCAGAGTCTCTGATGCTAATGTAAAAGCAATGATTCATAGAGACCTATGGAGCGTCTTCCTTCACCAAAACAGCAAAACCAGATGTGTTACCAGGTACCCCATCAGCTTTGATGGCAAGCCACTTTTCACTGTTTTATCTCTCAATGGTCTTTCCAGTTCCCAAAATGAGTTCACAAAACAAGAATTCTTGATGGCATCAGCATGCTCTTAAAGGACAAAAAAGAGAAACTAGCTTCACTAAGTATCATCAGAATTCATTCGGTTACACGCTGGAAGAAAATAGCATAGCTGCTGACTCTTTTAAAACCTTGTTTGAGGGACTACGAGGAAAAAAATGTCCATGATTCTAGAAGAGGCCCTCGTTGTTCTGCTCTTGCTCACAAACCATCCAGAGTTCAGGGGGCTTCACCCAGGCCTCTCCAATCTTACTGCTACTTTAGCTTACAAGATTTTTAAGATAAGGCTTTTGTGTTGGGGCAAATCCAAATTTAGGTAAGGTTCCAACCTTTTCAAATTAAGCCACCTTCTTGTCAAAACAATTTCACACTGTCCAGTAAGTTTTCTATCTGGGCAGACACAGGGGCCTCTTCAGCTTTGCAGGCTTCCGGCTTCCATTAGCAAGAACCTTGCCAGATGAGAGAAAGCTCAGCTCTGTATCCCTGCACCCTCAATCTTTTAGAGTAAGACCAAAAGACATGCAAGTTTTGCCCTACTTTCTTTTTCTTTTCTCTACTTTTTTTCCCCTTTTTTTTATTGTAGTATTTTTTTTTCCATTTAAACTAGACTCTGCATAAATACAGATGACATAGTAAAGTTTCACTGATTCTTATCAATGGGAAACTGTTCAATATAGTCGCCTATACATGAAGCAACAATGAAAACTGCACATAATCTAAATGGAAACACTAATGATCCATGCACCCTGTACTTGTGTAAAGTCAGGGAAGGGAAAAAAATACCTATACAGTTTTGACTTAAGGGGAAAAAAAGCTTTAAGAAGGCAATTTTCAAAGTAACAGAAAAATGTATTTTTAAAACCCTTTTTTTTTGTTGTTTTCAACCTTCAGTTCACAAACTCCTAAAGTCCTAAAATCCATTCATGGATAAAGAATTCCTGATCTCTTACCTTTAAAGTCATAAAATAAGGATTTGAAACCAAAAAAATACTGGCAAATATTGGACTGGACTACAATAGGCAGAATGTATTTTCCAAAGATGGCCACGACAGTATCTCTGGTACTACATGCTCTTCTAGAACTTGCCACTCTCCCAGCAAGAGATGACATCTATCTGGGTGTGCATATGGTCACTTGTAACCACCAGTGCAGTGAGTGACGGTGACAATGCATAGCTTTTGAGGCTACCGTGTTGTGCAGAAGCAAGGCCACATGTAGGCACTGTGGTCAACAGTCCTAGCCTCTTCAAGTTCTCCCAGACCAAGTGCCAGACATGGTGGCACAAACCTTCAAATTATCAAATAATTATTCAAATTATTCCAGCCCGGGACTTCCCTGGCGGTCCAATGGTTAAGACTCTGTGCTTCCACTGCAGGGGCCTCGGGTTTGATCCCTGGTCGGGGAACTAAGATCCTGCATGCCTCGCAGCCAAAAAAAAAACAAAAAACAAATTATTCCGGCCCCAGCAGTTGATCCCAACCTTCAAGTCTTCCCAACCGAAACCCCAGCCATCATACAACTGAGAAAACCATCCCTACTGCGCCCTTTTGGAGTCCCCAACTCACAGAATCCATGTACATAATAAAAACAGTTTTTATGCCACTAAGTTTTGGAATGAGCATTAAGTAGCAATACTAACTGGAATAGCTATCTCAGGGGGGAAAAGTTAATCCCATTTCCAAAATTGCATGTTTCTTTAGCCTAAACAAAGTTAGTCTCCCTGTCTTCCAACAAAAGATTGATAAAATTATATATGGGCTTTCTCTTGGGTCTACCACCCAAAATTTTTAAATAACTAAATCAAACTTATACTAGCGACTCCTGATTTTCACAACTGATATTAAAGGCCTTTTATACTCTTTTTTTATACACTTTTTTTTTCTTTTTTTTGGCTGCGCTGCACGGCTTGTGGGATCTTAGTTCCCCGACCAGGGACTGAACCCAGGCCCTCAGCAGTGAAAGCGCCGAGTCCTAACCACTGGACCGCCAGGGAATTCCTATACTTCAACTCTTAAATAAGTCCCACAGAAATTACATGAACAAAGTCATGGCCACTGGCTCATGCTAGCTAAATTGCTCATATAAATTGTGATACTTCCCCCTGCTGAGTATTAGAGAAATATTAATCTCCTCATTATTTAGAAATAATGATTAACAAAGTCCAATAACTCCTAATATGTCTTTTTTATGTAGTCAACATTTGATGGTAATCATTCATTGCAAAAGCTAAGAAGAGAATAGAAAATATACAAACATTCTGAACAAACCAATTTTAAAAGGAAATAATAAAAAACTAGCCATTATAAATGCAACAAAGTACATGAAATCTTACTAAAGTGCAATCATTGACTCAAGGCAATAGAAACTGGTTCTGAAATACCCTCTCTAGCACTATTATTCAGAAGATCCCTTTTGCCTATTCCAGTATCTGGAGAAAGAGAAGAAAAAACACATATCAACAAAACAAGTACATAACCTTGTGAGAGGTGAAAATGTATGACTGACCACTGCCCACTGATCCTCCAAGGGACAAGGTTGGGTAGCCTAGCACCCCTTCCTTACCAAAGCTTAGTGTAATGGTTCTCATTCTAGCTGGAAACATTCTGGAGCAGAGGAGTCATACAATCATATTTATAGTTTAAGAAGATTAATTCAGTGGCTATATTTAGGATAGGGTGGTAGAAAGGCAAGAACAGACTACTACTGCTAAAGTTTAGGCACAAAGAGATGATAAGGGCTTAGATAAAGGCAATAAAAGTAAAATTGGAAAAACTAAGGATGAAATACTTCTTGAACAAAAAATTAACAAGATTTGGAAATCAAGTTGGGTAAATCTTGAACTATTACATAAAAGACTCCTTTCAATAGATGAGAGAAGATATATAGGTAGATAAGATTAATTTTTAGTTTCTGTGCCTGAATTAAATATGAAACTATAGTGCAACATCAGGAAATATTAATATAGAGGCTCTTTCCTAGCTGGAAAATAAAATATACACAATCACCTAGACTTCTAAATTATACAAAATGAGGATGGTATCAGCCAGCGGAGTCTTTGAAAATGGCACTGTGAATATAGAGATGAATAGAGCCAAGTAAGCAAATGCAAAGGGTCTTGACAAAAGCATCCATAACAGTTAAATCTCCAGCTGATATTCATCCACTAAGTAAGCTACGTTAGGACAGAATTATTATTGTTTGTGTTTTTTTCACTACTGTATCTCCAGCATCTGGAATTTATTGAATGAGCCAGTAATTAAAGTACATTAAATACAATCTCCATAAAATATAACCTATGATAGCTTCAAAGGATTTCTTATGGATCCGTAGCTTTCAAAAATTCCAGCAAGAGAATGGAAACGAAAGAGAATGGTGGCCAAACTAGAACATATGGAATTAGTTCATGCTTTTAGAACCTTGAAAAAGCCAACAAGTCTGAGTTAACAGAAATTAAACCAAATTTAGAGGGAGAAAACTAAAGTAAATAGAAGAGGAAAACACAGGATTAATAAGCTTAATTATAAATATAATGTCTTTTCCAAACCCTCTTGAAAAAATAATGACTTAAATGCTGAGATGAAACAGAATATTACTAAAGATCAATAGTATTGTAATAGTGATAGTAAGAAGAGCTTAAAATGGATAATATAATTTATACAATTTAAATGTAAAAAGATTTAAAATATCTTGACATTGACTTTACAAAATTGGTAGATCAAATAAATAAATCATAAATAAATAAATCAGAGGAACAGATCCTGAACAAAATCCATCATGCAGCCTAAGAGGTTAGAACATCATTATAAAGGTATTATGGGCTTGCTCATAAGCAGCCTATAAACTTCGGGATACAGGCATTACATTTAAATAGAACTTAAGAATTATTTAACTGAAATTTGGCAGGATTTAAATTTTCTATTTAAACTGTTCAAGTCTAATTATAAGGGGAAAAAATATTGATTTAATACAAATTCAAAAATGAACTTTTACATAAGCAAGAAAGTCACTGGGAAACTCACTTTACATCAATGTGTAAAATCCTTGGTTACAGTCTGCTTAAAAATGCTTTTTAAAAAATAAACAGTTATGTTCCGTTGGCTTGATTTTATAAATAAACTCTTTCAGGAAACATTTCTCTTTTTCAACCCAACTTGTAAAAGATGTAGTTTTTGCCGTAAGAAATCGGTAGGGTGTTGCTATGGGAACAATATTTTAATATCATTTTAAAACACCAGTAGCTTCAGAGAACAATGAGGTAAAGAAAAGACAGGGGGAGAAGTATTTCACAATATTATTGTATTCCTAGTATTTCACAATACAACCATTATAATCATGCTGCAACAGAGCTTCACATACTTTTTTCATTCTGTACTTTAGAGAGAAAGTATTAGGAGATACTTTAGGAGCTAACAGGAGAGTATTAGCAAAGGCAAATTAACACCAGCTGTTTTGAGATAGAATAAAGAATAAACAGATGTAATGAGGTCCTCCTCTCAAGAGTTAAAGAAAGGAAAGGATTCTGATGTGAGGTAGAACTACTGAAGGACTATCCCCACTGATAATCCTGGAAAGCCCACAGAATCAAAATATAAGTGTTCTTTCAACTCAAGCCTGGAGAAAATGGGGAAGGGGGAATTGATTAAAAGAGGTAAGGCCCGAAAATGTTTCCCACTTATTGTTATAATGGTTTCCTCTCCCCTCCTCACTACTTATCCTTTAAAGCCCACCTTAACTATTTTCTTACCTATGAAACTTTGAGAACACCTGTCCAAAGTGGCCTCACTCCACTTACTGTACTACTCTTTCAGAATGTATTCAGTCACATCACTATAGTACTAATTACACTTGATAATGTGTCTTAGCTCTCTGACCAACATATAAGCTCTGTAAGGGGGCTTCCCTGGTGGCACAGTGGTTGAGAATCCACCTGCCAATGCAGGGAACACGGGTTCGAGCCCTGGTCCAGGAAGATCCCACATGCCACGGAGCAACTAAGCCCGTGCACCACAACTACTGAGCCTGCGCTCTAGAGCCCGCAAGCCACAACCACTGAGACCATGCACCACAACTACTGAAGCCTGCGTACCTAGAGCCCCTGCTCCGCAACAAGAGAAGCTACTGCGATGAGAGGCCCGCACACTGCAACGAGGGGTGGCCCCTGCTCGCCACAACTAGAGAAAGCCCGTGCGCGCAGAAACAAAGACCCAACGTAGCCAAAAATAAAATAAATAAAATTTAAAAAAAAAAAAAGCTGTGTGAGGGAAAGAACTATATTATTTGCACAATCTGTTGTACAATCATCTTCACCATCCAGATCATCATTGTCTCCTCTCCCTCCTTCTCCTCTTAGATGTCTCTAGGCATCTCAAATTCAACATGTTAAAAAAGAAAAATCCATCCCTCTGCTCTCCAACCTAGCTCTCTGCTAGGATTCCCCTCTCAAAAAGAGCCATCACCGTCTATTAAACTAGCTGCCAGAGCCAGAGAAATCTAGAAATTCTTGCCACCTACCTCTTTCTCACTACCCGTATGCAATTCATCAATTTCTATCAGTTTGACCTCAGAAATATCTCTCAATTTTTTCCACATCTTTCTATCTCCCCTAGGCTGAATTTCTGCAATAATTTTCTAACTACCCTCCCTATATCTTCTTCCTCATCTCCACTCTCATCTATTGACACTAGATGAGAGTAGTAATTTAAAAAAAACAATCTGGGAATCCCTGGTGGTCCAGTGGGTAAGATTTGATGCTCCCACTGCACGGGACCTGGGTTCAATCCCTGGTCAGGGAACTAGATCCCGCATGCCGTAACTAAGACCCGGCACAGCCAAATAAATAAATAAATATTAAGAAAAAAAAAAAATCTGATCATGTCCCAAATCTTTCACATAGCCTACACAGTTCCAAGTGCTGGCCCTGTTAAGGAATTTTTCTCTTAGGTCATTTTCATCCTCACTTGTCATTCCAGACACACTGGCATCCTCTGTACCCTCAAATGTGCCATGCTACCTCATACTTCTACACAATGTTCCCTCTACTCTGCCTACTTAGTGCTTATTCAACCTTCAAATCCCTGCACAAGCATTACTTCCTTGGGGAAATCCTCCTTGATGCCCTAACTTCAGCTGATAGTCTCTTGTTATTCTGCCATGTACTTTTCCTTAGCTCTTGTCAAACTGTACAAATACTTGTTTGTGTCAACATTTGCTTATTAACTATTTTCCCCAACAGGCTTACAGGGCCTAGCACATAGAATAGCCAAAATATACTTACTAAATGAATAATAATAATAGAATCAAATATTTAATGAACCCTATATACCAGACACTATGCTAAATCTTTCCATAAATTAGCTCATTTCATCTTCCAAATCCTTATTAGATAAATAATATTATTATCCCTATTTTTTAAAGACGAAGAGAGATTAGTAATTTATCCACGATCACAGGGCCAGTAAGTATTAAGAGCTAAGACGGGAACCTCAATCTCTCAAATACAAAAACTCATCCTTTTTACCATTAATTGAATTTGCCTCCCTCAAACCACTGCCTATAGGACTCAATAAATACTTGTTGATTATTTTAAATGTCTACTCAAACTAAGCAGATAGATATTAAGATACTTTTACACTAAGATAAAGAGTAATGGCAAAAAATATTTAACCAGAATTTCTTTTAATTTGGAGATATTAATCCACTGAGTTAACCCACATAGCAGGGTTACTAACTGGGTCCCAGAAATAAAGAGGTAGTTGCCCTGGAACTAAATAGCTGGGGAGACAGGCCTCTGCTGATGTGGAGCAAGGCTCTGTGCTAGTGTAACATGAGCCTTGCTATGGGCAACTAAGCCCCTACTTCTGACTTCACTAGGAGTCAACAACCAAATCCAAGGACCCTTCACGGGATTTATTATACCCCAATTAACTGGGGATTAGGGAAGAATCTTAATGAATTCTCAAAATATTTTTCTGTGTTCAGCTTAACCGGGCTAACTTACCAAAGGAGGTAGCAATTACAGTTGTTTTACTTCCTGGCAAACCTAGTCAACCCAAAGACAGTACAAGGAAACCCAGGTCTACCCAGAACTGGACGGACAGAGAACTTGATTTGAGTTTGTCAATAATCTACTAATATGAAATTTGTAAGAAAGCTTCTTTCAGAAAGAAGTCAGAGCTGAGTATCAGAAGATGTTTAAACAAGAACAGAGTCATACTTACAGAACAAGCTATAATTCAGCTTTCTTAACTATTTGATTTCATTAACCTAATTATGGGTACAAATAAGGCCATAATAAAGCTGTCTCATACATGCAAACAGTCAGGATGTACAGAGAAATCTCTTTCAAAGATAACTGACAAAGAAACACTACTAAGTAAACTCAATATATTAGAATATTTCCCCTAGATTCGAGCCAGCTGCTATTTAAAAATTCACTTACATTTAGAGTTCAATTTCTTCTGATTCTGAGACATCTTTGAGCCTTACTACTCAAAGTGACATCTTTGGACCAGCAGTATAAGCATTCGTTGAGAGCTTGTTAGAAATTCAGAACATCCGGTTCCACCCTAGACTTACTGAATGAGAATCTGCATTTTAACAAGATCCCCAGGTGATATGTAGGCTCATAAAGTTTGAGAATCTCTAGATTACAGAATGACCAGCTGTGATAAAGTTGTAGACAGCTAATATAAAAAGAATATAGGATAACCGATTCACTTTGCTGTACATTTGAAACTAACACAACATTGTAAGTCAACTAAACGCCAATAAAAATTTAAAAAAAAAAAAGAATATAGGAAAATCCATAAAGACAGAAGGTAGATTACTGGCAGCCAGGGTCTGAGGGGAAGGGGGAAGGGGGAAAGGGAAATGTGTCACTGCTCGGTACAAAGTTTCTTTCTGGGGTGATGAAAATGTTCTAGAATTAGACAGTAGTGACCATTGCACAACTGTGTGAACCAATGAACTGTATACTATAAAAGGATGAATTTTATGGTACATGAATTATATCTCAATTTTTAGAAAAGAAGACTATAATAGCACTGGGCCCTTTGCAGTCTCCCCCACGAAGGAGTCTAACTGGTTATTTCAATACTTTATGGTTGGCTGGTTTCAATACTAATGGTTGGCTATTAAAATTAAATATAGAGGGGGGACCTTCAAGATGGTGGAGGAGTAAGACGTGGAGATCACCCTCCTCTCCACAAATACATCAGAAATACATCTACATGTGGAACAACTCCTACAGAACACCTACTGAATGCTGGCAGAAGACCTCAGACTTCCCAAAAGGCTAGAAAATCCCCACGTACCTGGGTAGGGCAAAAGAAAAAAGAAAAAACAGAGACAAAATAATACGACGGACCTGCACCTATGGCAGGGAGCAGTGAAGGAGGAAAGGTTTCCACACACTAGGAAGCCCCATCACTGGCGGAGACGGAGGGTGGGTGGGGGGAAGCTTCGGAGCCACGGAGGAGAGCACAGCAAAAGGGGTGCAGAGGGCAAAGCGGAGAGATTCCCGCACGGAGGATCGGTGCCGACCAGCACTCACCAGCCCGAGAGGCTTGTCTGCTCACCCGCCGGGGTGGGCAGGGGCTGGGAGCTGAGGCTCGGGCTTCGGTTGGATCCCAGGGAGAAGACTGGGGTTGGCGGCGTGAACACAGCCTGAAGGGGGCTAGTGCGCCACAGCTAGCCGGGAGGGAGTCCAGGAAAAAGTCTGGACCTGCCTAAGAGGCAAGAGACCATTGTTTCAGGGTGCGTGAGGAGACGGGATTCAGAGCACAGGCTAAACGAGCTCCAGAGACGGGCACGAGCCGCGGCTATCAGCGCGGACACCAGACACGGGCATGAAACGCTAAGGCTGCTGCTGCAGCCACCAAAAGCCTGTGTGCAACCACAGGTCACTCTCCACACCTCCACTCCCAGGAGCCTGTGCAGCCAGCCACTGTCAGGGTCCCGTGATCCAGGGACAACTTCCCTGGGAGAACACACGGCGCGCCTCAGGCTGCTGCAACATCACGCCGTCCTCTGCCACCGCAGGCCCGCCCTGCATTCCAATTATAACTACCGTACTTCTCCCTGCCCCCAGCCTGAATAAGCAAGAGCCCCCTAATCAGGTGCAGCTTTAACCCCATCCAGTCTGGGCGTGGAACAGACACCCTCAGGCGACCTACACGCAGAGGCGGGGCCAAATCCAAACCTGAACCCCAGGAGTTGTGTGAACAAAGAAGAGAAAGAGAAATCTCTCCCAGCAGCCTCAGGAGCAGTGGATTAAATCTCCACAATCAACTTGATGTACCCTGCATCTGTGGAATACCTGAATAGATAATGAATCATCCCAAAATTGAGGCAGTGGACTTTGGGAGCAACTGTAGACTTGGGGTTTGCTGTCTGAGACTGATTTGTTTCTGATTTTTATGTTTATCTTAGTATAGTTCTCAGCATTTGTTATCATTGGTGGATTTGTTTATTGGTTTGGTTGTGCTCTTATTTTTTTATTTCATTTTCTTTTTTTAAATATTTTTTTCTTTCTTTTTTTCTCCCTTTTCTTCTGAGCCGTGTGGCTGACAGGGTCTTCGTGCTCCGGCCTGGTGTCAGGCCTGAGCCTCTGAAGTGGGAGAGATCAGTTCAGGACATTGGTCCACCAGAGACCTCCTGGCCCCACATAATATCAATCGGCGAGAGCTCTCCCAGAGATCTCCTTCTGAACACTGAGACCCAGCTCCACCCAACAGCCAGCAAGCTCCAGTGCTGGAGGCACTATGCCAAACAACTAGCAACACAGGAACACAACCCCACCCTTTAGCAGAGAGACTGCCTAAAATCATACTAAGTTCACAGACACCCCAAAACACACCACCGGACACAGCCCTGCCCAGCAGAAAGACAAGATCCAGACCCACCCACCAGAACACAGGCACCAGTCCCCTCCACCAGGAAGCCTACATAAGCCATTGAAACAACCTCACCCACTGGGGGCAGACACCAAAAACAATGGGAACTACGAACCTGCAGCCTGCGAAAGGGGGCCCCCCAAACACAGTAAGTTTAACAAAATGAGAAGACAGAGAAATATGCAGCAGATGAAGGAGCAAGGGAAAAACCCACAAAACGAAACATATGAAGAGGAAAGAGGCAGTCTACCTGAAAAAGAATTCAGAGTCATGATAGTAAAGATGATCCAAAATCTTGGAAACAGAATGGAGAAAATACAAGAAACGTTTAACAAGGACCTAGAAGAACTAAAGAGCAAACAAACAATGATGAACAACACAATAAATGTAATTAAAAATTCTCTAGAAGGAATCAATAGCAGAATAACTGAGGCAGAAGAACAGATAAGTAATCTGGAAGATAAAATAGTGGAAATAACTACCGCAGAGCAGAATAAAGAAAAAAGAATGAAAAGAATTGAGCACAGTCTCAGAGGCCTCTGGGACAACATTAAACGCACCAACATTCGAATTATAGGGGTCCCAGAAGAAAAAGAGAAAAAGAAAGGGTCTGAGAAAATATTTGAAGAGATTATAAGAGATGATCTTGCCAACTTCCCTAACATGGGAAGGGAAATAGTCAATCAAGTCCAAGAAGCACGGAGAGTCCCATACAGAATAAATCCAGGGAGAAATACACCAAGACACATATTAATCAAACTATCAAAAATAAAATACAAAGAAAAAATACTAAAAGCAGCAAGGGAAAAGCAACAAATAACATACAAGGGAATTCCCATAAGGTTAACAGCTGATCTTTCAGCAGAAACTCTACAAGCCAGAAGGGAGTGGCAGGACATATTTAAAGTGATGAAAGGGAAAAACCTACAACCAAGACTACTCTACCCAGCAAGGATCTCAGTCAGATTTGACGGAGAAATTAAAACCTTTACAGACATGCAGAAGTTAAGAGAATTCAGCACCACCAAACCAGCTTTACAACAAATGCTAAAAGAACTTCTCTAGGCAGGAAACACTAGAGAAGGAAAAGACCTACAAAACCAAACCCAAAACAATTAAGAAAATGGTAATTGCAACATACATATCGATAATTACCTTAAATGTAAATGGATTAAATGCTCCAACCAAAAGACACAGACTGGCTGAATGGTTACAAAAACAAGACCCTTATATACGCCGTCTACAACAGACCCACTCCAGACCTAGGGACACATACAGACTGAAAGTGAGGGGATGGAAAAAGATATTCCATGCAAATAGAAATCAAAAGAAAGCTGGAGTAGCCATACTCATATCAGACAAAATAGACTTTAAAATAAAAGACTATTATGAGAGACAAAGAAGGACACTACATAATGATCAAGAGATCAATCCAAGAAGATATAACAATTGTAAATATTTATGCATCCAACATAGGAGCACCTCAATACATAAGGCAAATGCTAACAGCCATAAAAGGGGAAATTGACAGTAACACAATAATAGCAGGGGACTTGTAACACCCCACTTTCACCAATGGACAGATCATCCAAAATGAAAATAAATAAGGAAACACAAGCTTTAAATGATACATTAAACAAGATGGACTTAATTGATATTTATAGGACATTCCACCCAAAAACAATAGAATACACATTTTTCTCAAGTGCTCATGGAACATGCTCCAGGATAGATCATATCTTGGGTCACAAATCAAGCGTTGGTAAATTTAAGAAAATTGAAATCGTATCAAGGATCTTTTCCGACCACAACGCTATAAGACTAGATATCAATTACAGGAAAAGATCTGTAAAAAATACAAACACATGGAGGGTACACAATACACTACTTAATAACGAAGTGATCAATGAAGAAATCAAAGGGGAAATCAAAAAATACCTAGAAACAAATGACAATGGAGACACGACGACCCAAAACCTATGGGACATAGCAAAAGCAGTGCTAAGAGGGAAGTTTATAGCAATACAAGCCCACCTCAAGAAACAGGAAACATCTCGAATAAACAACCTAAACTTGCACCTGAAGCAATTAGAGAAAGAAGAACAAAAAACCCCCAAAGCTAGCAGAAGGAAAGAAATCATAAAGATCAGATGAGAAATAAATGAAAAAGAAATGAAGGAAACAATAGCAAAAATCAATGAAACTAAAAGCTGGTTCTTTGAGAAGATAAACAAAATTGATAAACCATTAGCCAGACTTATCAAGAAAATGAGGGAGAGGACTCAAATTCATAAAACTAGAAATGAAAAAGGAGAAGTTACAACAGACACTGCAGGAATACAAAGCATCCTAAGAGACTACTACAAGCAACTCTATGCCAATAAAATGGACAACCTGGAAGAAATGGACAGATCCTTAGAAACGCACAACCTGCCGAGACTGAACCAGGAAGAAATAGAAAATATGAACAGACCAATCACAAGCACTGAAATTGAAACTGTGATTAAAAACCTTCCAACAAACAAAAGCCCAGGACCAGATGGCTTCACAGGCGAATTCTATCAAACATTTAGAGAAGAGCTAACACCTATCCTTCTCAAACTCTTCCAAAATATTGCAGAGGGAGGAACACTCCCAAACTCATTCTATGAGGCCACCATCACCCTGATACCAAAACCAGACAAAGATGTCACAAAGAAAGAAAACTACAGGCCAATATCACTGATGAACATAGATGCAAAAATCCTCAACAAAATACTAGCAAACAGAATCCAACAGCACATTAAAAGGATCATACACCATGATCAAGTGGGGTTTATCCCAGGAATGCAAGGATTCTTCAATATACGCAAATCAATCAACGTGATACACCATATTAACAAATTGAAGGAGAAAAACCATATGATCATCTCAATAGATGCAGAGAAAGCTTTCAACAAAATTCAACACCCATTTATGATAAAAGCCCTGCAGAGGGCTTCCCTGGTGGCGCAGTGGTTGAGAATCTGCCTGCCAATGCAGGGGACACGCGTTCGAGCCCTGGTCTGGGAAGATCCCACATGCCACCGAGCAACTGGGCCCGTGAGCCACAGTTACTGAGCCTGCGCGTCTGGAGCCTGTGCTCCGCAACAAGAGAGGCCGCGACAGTGAGAGGCCCGCGCACCGCGATGAAGAGTGGTCCCCACTTGCCACAACTAGAGAAAGCCCTCACACAGAAACGAAGACCCAACACAGTCATAAATAAATAAATAAATAAATAAATAAATAAATAAAAAGAATCTCCCCCAAAAAAAAAAAAAGCCCTGCAGAAAGTAGGCATAGAGGGAACTTTCCTCAACAGAATAAAGGCCATATATGACAAACCCACAGCCAACATTGTCCTCAATGGTGAAAAACTGAAACCATTTCCACTAAGATTAGGAACAAGACAAGGTTGCCCACTCTCACCACTATTATTCAACATTGTTTTGGAAGTGTTAGCCACAGCAATCAGAGAAGAAAAAGAAATAAAAGGAATCCAAATCGGAAAAGAAGAAGTAAAGCTGTCACTGTTTGCAGATGACATGATACTATACATAGAGAATCCTAAAGATGCTACCAGAAAACTCCTAGAGCTAATCAATGAATTTGGTAAAGTAGCAGGATACAAAATTAATGCACAGAAATCTCTTGCATTTCTATACACTAATGATGAAAAATCTGAAAGTGAAATTAAGAAAACACTCCCGGGGCTTCCCTGGTGGCGCAGTGGTTGAGAATCTGCCTGCTAATGCAGGAGACACGGGTTCGAGCCCTGGTCTGGGAAGATCCCACATGCCGCGGAGCGGCTGGGCCCGTGAGCCACGGCTGCTGAGCCTGCGCGTCTGGAGCCTGTGCCCCGCAACGGGAGGGGCCGCGATAGTGAAAGGCCCGCGCACCGCGATGAAGAGCGGTCCCCGCACCGCGATGAAGAGTGGCCCCCACTTGCCGCAACTAGAGAAAGCCCTTGCACGAACCGAAGACCCAGCACAGCCAAAAATAAATAAATAAATAAATAAATAAAATAAATTAAAAAAAAAAAAAAAAAAGAAAACACTCCCGTTTACCATTGCAACAAAAAGAATAAAATATCTAGGAATAAACCCACCTAAGGAGACAAAAGACCTGTATGCAGAAAATTATAAGACACTGATGGAAGAAATTAAAGATGATACAAATAGATGGAGAGATATACCATGTTCTTGGATTGGAAGAATCAACATTGTGAAAATGACTCTACTACCCAAAGCAATCTACAGGTTCAATGCAATCCCTATCAAACTACCACTGGCATTTTTCACAGAACTAGAACAAAAAATTTCACAATTTGTATGGAAACACAAAAGACCCCGAATAGCCAAAGCAATCTTGAGAATGAAAAATGGAGCTGGAGGAATCAGGCTTCCTGACTTCAGACTATATTACAAAGCTACAGTGATCAAGACAGTTTGGTACTGGCACAAAAACAGAAATATAGATCAATGGAACAGGATAGAAAGCCCAGAGATAAAACCACTCACATATGGTCACCTTAACTTTGATAAAGGAGGCAAGCATATACAGTGGAGAAAAGACAGCCTCTTCAATAAGTGGTGCTGGGAAAATTGGACAGATACATGTAAAAGAATGAAATTAGAACACTCCCTAACACTGTATACAAAAATAAACTCAAAATGGATTAAAGACCTAAGTGTAAGGCCAGATACTATCAAACTCTTAGAGGAAAACATAGGCAAAACACTCAGTGACATAAATCACAGCAAGATCCTTTTTGACCCACCTCCTAGAGAAATGGAAATAAAAACAAAAATAAACAAGTGGGACCTAACGAAACTTAAAAGCTTTTGCACAGCAAAGGAAAGCATAAACAAGACCAAAAGACAACCCTCAGAATGGGAGAAAATATTTGCAAACGAAGCAACTGACAAAGGATTAATCTCCAAAATATACAAGCAGCTCATGCAGCTCAATAACAAAAAAACGAACAACCCAATCCAAAAATGGGCAGAAGACCTAAATAGACATTCTCCAAAGAAGATATACAGATTGCCAACAAACACATGAAAGGAAGCTCAACATCACTAATCATTAAAGAAATGCAAATCAAAACTACAATGAGATATCATCTCACACCGGTCAGAATGGCCATCATCAAAAAATCTACAAACAATAAATGCTGGAGAGGGTGTGGAGAAAAGGGAACCTTCTTGCACTGTTGGTGGGAATGTAAATTGATACAGCCACTATGGAGAACAATATGGAGGTTCCTTAAAAAACTAAAAGTAGAACTACCGTATGACCCAACAATCCTACTACTGGGCATAGAACCTGAAAAAACCATAATTCAAAAAGAGTCATGTACCACAATGTTCATTGCAGCACTATTTACAATAGCCAGGACATGGAAACAACCTAAGTGTCCATCGACAGATGAATGGATAAAGAAGATGTGGCACATATATACAATGGAATATTACTCAGCCATAAAAAGAAATGAAATGGAGGTATTTGTAATGAGGTGGATGGAGTTAGAGTCTGTCATACAGAGTGAAGTAAGTCAGAAAGAGAAAAACAAATACCATATGCTAACACATATATATGGAATCTAAAAAAAAAAAAAAGGTTCTGACGAACCTAGGGGCAGGACAGGAATAAAGACGCATACGTAGAGAATGGACTTGAGGACGTGGGGAGGGGAAAGGGTAAGCTGGGACGAAGTGAGAGAGTAGCATGGACATATATACACTACCACATGTAAAATAGCTAGCTAGTGGGAAGCAGGTGCACAGCACAGGGAGATCAGCTTGGTGCTTTGCAACCACTTAGAGGGGTGGGATAAGGAGGGTGGGAGGGAGATGCAAGAGGGAGGGGATATGGGAACATACGTATATGTATAACTGATTCACTTTGTTATAAAGCAGAAACTAATACACCATTGTAAAGCAATTATACTTCAATAAAGATGTTTAAAAAAAAATTATTCTTAACCCCAATTTTTTGTTTCAACTTTGGACAATGCCTGTATTATTCACACATTAGTGAAGGTAATCCTAGCTGCTGCAGTAAATAAATACCCAAATTTCAGTTGCTTAACACAACAGAAATTTACATATTGTTGCTGTAATAACTAAATAATTTGGTAAGCTTGAAAGTACTTAAAACAGCACACTCCTCCATAGTTGTTCATAAAACTAAGAGTACCCATGCCCTCTCTCACTTCTGGGCCTTCCTACATGTGTTTCCTCGGGCCACATGCTCTCCCCCACTTACTTCCTTCTCCTTCACCCAGCCAACTCCTATTTGTCTTTCAGACTTGTAGTACCTCAAAATGCCCAAGGAGTCCTCCCAGACTCCCAGGAATGGGCTAGCTGCTCCTCTAGCACTCTGTGCTTATCTCTTGTCTTGGCCTTGATTGTAGTGTTGAAATTGGTGTTTTCTTATCTGTCTCCTCCAAAACTATAAACTTCTTGAGGGAAAAATTTTATTCACTACTGTATCCTTAGCATTTAACGTAATGCCTGGATTATAATAGATACTCAAATATTTCATGAAAAAATCAACTTCTTTGAATAATTATTCATATAAATATTATTTCCACCAGTTATTCTTTAAATCATACATGGTTATGGGAATCAGAATGGATCTAAAATTTTAGATAATGAAAACAGTTCACAAAGTTTAATATTATATTTCAAATAATAATTTGCCCAAACAGAAAGTTTAAAATCTTCTAGTATTGAAAGAACTTCAGCCTTTAATTCTTGTTAATATTGTTAAAATAACAAATTCAAATAAACTGTTGCATTTATTCAATAATTAATTAAGAGCCCACTTTGTTCCAAGCACAGTATTAGACAGATTCCAAGGATTCAAGAGCGAATATATCAGACACAATCCCTGACCTAAATTTTATGAAGGCAGAGTGAATCTACACTAAAAGTATTTTTTAAATGCTAATGTATGAACAAAAACAAAAAACCTACAACAATGGAAATCTCAATTCCATAAAGCCCACTGGACTGTTAATTTTTGTTTTAGAGAAAAATGAAAGCATTTCAAATTGTGAATTAATAACTTAGTTGAGCAATTTTTTATGTAAAAAAAAATTTCCTTATGCTTCTGGGGAAATTCTGCATATAAAGCTACCTACCATCTGAGTATGAACCTACATACCATGCATAACTGAATAGATAGGAAGACAATCCCAGATAAGAAGAAAAACAGATAACACAAGTACAGACATTCTTTGTGGAATTACAAACAGCTACAGTGATGGAACAGACCTACTTTTGGCAAATGGTAGAAAAAAAAGACAGAAAATACATAAGACAGAAAGAAGGAACATAAGGAAGAAGGACATAAGGAAGAAACAAGAAGAGAAACAACAAACAGGATAAGCAATTGGAGAAAAAGAAGTGAAATGCAAAATCAAACGACAAGATAAAGATATTACTTAGCATAGTAGTAAGCTTCACACTGTTTTGAATTCAAGGTAAGAATTTGGAGAACAATTAGAATTTCTTTTCCGAATCTCCTACTGACTTGTGAAGCCCACGAGCTCATCAATTCACATATATCACAGTATAGATTTAGCACAACACACACACAAAAAATGATAATGCAACACTACCCAAACCACACAGAGTGTCAACTCGATTACATGTTCCACAATTAGGTACACATCTATGACCTGATTAGCATTTAGATATTATAATTAAAATGTCTGATTCTTACATATTTAAATATGTTATTTCATTATAAATTATTACCTTTTTATTTTTTATAATATATTAAGGGATTATGGTGATTTTTTAAATTATGCATATCATCTATGAATTTCAGTTCAGGATAATAAAGGGGACTAGAGATTAATTATTATAAAATGGGAGATTGGGTCCACTGGGGCTGAGAAGCACTGCTACAGCATAGATATCTAGGAGTGAAGTTGTTGGGTAAAAAGGTATGTGTATCTTAACTTTGCTAGATAAACAAACTGTTTTCCTCAGTGTTGCAATATAATAATTTACAATTCCACTAATACTACATGCCAGTTCCAGTATTCTACATCATTGCAAATACTTGATACTGTTTACCAATCTGGAGGGCAGAAAAGTATATCTTACTATGGTTTTATATTTCTCTGACCATTAATATAATTGAGCATCTTTTTTATTTATTGGCTATTAATGTTTCAATTTTTTAAAAGTTCCTGTTTAACTCTTTAGCTTGTTTTTCTACTGGATTAAAACAACCTAACTTTAAGAATTCTTTCTGAGGAGGAATAAAGTATAAATACCATGCCAGCAACATCCAAAGACCAAAGCCACAAATAAAGTTAAGCTTATTAATCAGATTAATTTAACATAAGATGGCAAAATTATCAGAAAGGCTGGCAATCCAGATTAAAAAAAAAACTTCTTCTTAAAATTAGAATTTACTTACAGAGAAAAAAGGTGACAAAACAGCTTGTACCCATAAATCAACTATACTTCAATAAAATACATTTTTAAAAAAACAAATATACAAATCAATTTTCACTGCAAAGTAAAGGAGCTGTTACAGTGGAGGATTACTGGACTGAATGTCAATATTCTGACATAGTATGAGTGTGTTTCGTGTTTGGTAATTGCAATCATTGTTGCTTTTGTTGTGGTCATCCATTTACAATGTTTGGTGTCAGTCTATCTCTTGTAAAAATAAAATACAGTGTGTGTGTGTGAAAAAAAAAAACCACAACAGCTTGTACCTAAACCTTAGTTACTACTCTGCAAATAAGATTTTCAAATATCGTTTTCTTTTCTGATATTATTTTACTGTCAAGAATACCTAGCATTATCTTAAGCAAACTGTAATCCGCTGGCAGTCATTTTGTTTTAAATGCTAATTTTCTTCAACTATTTGAATGCTATATTACCCAATAACATCACTAAAATCTAAAAACTGTAAACTTTCCAATTAATTAGAACATTCTTCTAAGAAAAATAGCCCATTCAAGCTTTGAAATTACTGAGCTGCTGAGTATACTAAGAAGCTTGTAAACCAATACAGTAAGTCCTTCTACATACAAACAAGTTACATTCTGAGAGCGTGTTTGTAAATCCAATTTGTTAGAAAGTTCAACAAAGTTTAGCCTAGGTACCCAACTAATACAATCGGCTATATAGTACTGAACTGTAATAGGTTTATAAGACTTTTCACACAAATAATACATAAAAAACAAACAAATATAAAAAGTAAAGAAAACATTTTTAATCTTACAGTACAGTACCTTGAAAAGTACAGCAGTACCAGCTACATCACCGCTGCTTTTACACTTGCTTCCGGACATCCTGGGCTTGAAATAAAGATACTGTACTACTATACTCTATACAGTACTGTACAGTAAAGTACACAAAAGCACAACACTTGTAGAGGATGCATGCATGCCAGACCCGTGAACTAACTTAATGTGATTGGACAAGCGAACACAGGTTCACATCTTTGAAAGTCTGCAACTTGAAGGTTCGTATGAAGGGGACTTACTGTATCTATGTTTTATCAGTTTATCTCATTCCCATTATAATAATATATAACTGTCCATTATAATAAAATACAATTATCTGGTTTTGAACTATAATCTTCATCCTTTCCAAATGCAGTCTATTAACTCTAGTTTGTATCTGTTAAAGTTCTACTTCATCTTGACTTTGCACTGTTCTGATTGGTTTGTTTGTTCGCTATTTTATTTATTTATTTATTATTTATGTTTGGCTGCATTGGGTCTTCGTTGCTGCATGCGGGCTTTCTCTAGTTACGGCGAGCGGAGGCTACTCTTCGTTGTGTTGCATGGGCTTCTCATCGCGGTGGCTTCTCTTGTTTCCCATCACGGGCTCTAGGTGCGCGGGCTTCAGTAGTTGTGGCATGCAGGCTCAGTAGTTGTGGCTTGCAGGCTCTAGAGCACAGGCTCAGATGTTGTGGCACATGGGCTTAGTTGCTCCATAGCATGTGGGATCTTCCCAGACCAGGGATCGAACCCGTGTCACCTGCACTGGCAGGCAGATTCTTAACCACTGCACCACCCGTTTGTTCATTATTTAAGTCAAAGATCCATATTAAAAATGTGAACAGCTTATATCACCAGAAGTCATATAAGGCCAAAGCAAGAGAAGAATAATATGTGAGACTATGTCATTATGATAATCTACTGGTACCTAAAGTAACTAAACTCCTTTTCCCAAATAATCTAAATTCTCTGTTATAATGTGTTATTGTACCAAAATCCTAATTACAGGCTTTCCCTGTTTGTGATCCCTATCACTTTAGACTTCCCTGTCCACTAGCTCTCTCTGCTGACTCAAGATGGCTACTGATTGGCCAAATGCCTCCATTCCTCGTTTTCCTGGTTACTACCTGAAACCCTACCAGCTGCCTACCAGGTCCCCCAGCCTGCCTTAACTCCCTCATTATCTACTCCCTACTCTTTTTCTCCCAGGTAAAGACCTATCCCCCAAACCCACTGCTTGGATAATACAATTTCCATTCCATACTTCTGGGTGCCATAAAACCACCTATCCTCTGACACTATGGCTTATCTCCCCCAATCCCTACTCTAATTTCTAATGCCCTGAACCCCTGGCTGGTGACCTGAACCTGAAGAGCCTGTTCCCATTTAAAAAACTATGACAAGGCAAGATGTATCCTAGCATGTAAGATTTTAATTCTGAATGTGTTCTCCATAGAAACAATGTTATAAGTAGTCCTCAAGTACTACAGTATTAGAGTACCATAACTCAGTTACCCACAGGCCAAATAGGTTTTGGTGGCAGAGACGAGTAACCTGGGCATCATTTATATCAATGTTTCCTGAGGGAAAAGACATTTCACATTCCAAACAACTGATTTAAAAAGACTGCCACCTTCCTGAAAATACTGCTCTGTATTCTCTCAGCAAGCAACACTATGTGTTCCAAAGAGTAGTGATCAATATCTGGTAACTGACTGATATATTTGAGGAAGGGGCACAACTGTATCTGCCGCTAAAGTACATTTTAAATATAACTTAGCGAGCTCTACCCACCACCAGAGCCTCCCATCAAGCCTCTTAGATAGACTCAACCACCAGAGGGCAGACAGCAGAAGCAAGAAAAACTATAATCCTGCAGCCTGTGGAACAAAAACCACATTCACAGAAAGATAGACAAGATGAAAAGGCAGAGGGCTACATACCAGATGAAGGAACAAGATAAAACCCCAGAAAAACAACTAAATGAAGTGGAGATAGGCAACCTTCCAGAAAAAGAATTCAGAATAATGATAGTGAAGATGATCCAGGACCTCGGAATAAGAATGGAGGCAAAGATTGAGAAGATGCAAGAAATGTTTAACAAAGACCTAGAAGAATTAAAGAACAAACAAACAGAGATGAACAATACAATAATTGAAATGAAAACTACACTAGAAGGAATCAATAGCAGAATAGCTGAGGCAGAAGAACGGATAAGTGACCTGGAAGACACAATGGTGGAATTCACTGCTGTGGAACAGAATAAAGAAAAAAGAATGAAAAGAAATGAAGACAGCCTAAGAGACCTCTGGGACAACATTAAACGCAACAACATTCGCATTATAGGGGTCCCAGAAGGAGAAGAGAGAGAGAAAGGACTCGAGAAAATATTTGAAGAGGTTATACTCGAAAATTTCCCTAACATGGGAAAGGAAATAGCCACCCAAGTCCAGGAAGCGCACAGAGTCCCATACAGGATAAACCCAAGGAGAAACACGCCGAGACACATAGTAATCAAAGTGGCAAAAATTAAAGACAAAGAAAAATTATTGAAAGCAGCAAGGGAAAAACGACAAATAACATACAAGGGAACTCCCGTAAGGTTAACAGCTGATTTCTCAGCAGAAACTCTACAAGCCAGAAGGGAGGGGCATTATATACTTAAAGTGATGAAAGAGAAGAACCTACAACCAAGATTACTCTACCCGGCAAGGATCTCATTCAGATTCAATGGAGAAATCAAAAGCTTTACAGACAAGCACAAGCTAAGAGAATTCAGCACCACCAAACCAGCTCTACAACAAATGCTAAAGGAACTTCTCTAAGTGGGAAACACAAGAGAAGAAAATGACATACAAAAACAAACCCAAAACAATTAAGAAAATGGTCATAGGAACATACATATCGATAATTACCTTAAACATGAATGGATTAAATGCTCCAACCAAGAGACACAGGCTTGCTGAATGGATACAAAGACAAGACCCATATATATGTGGTCTACAAGAGACCCACTTCAGACCTAGGGACACATACAGACTGAAAGTGAGGGGATGGAAAAAGATATTCCATGCAAATGGAAATCAAAAGAAAGCTGGAGTAGCTATACTCATATCAGATAAAATAGACTTTAAAATAAAGAATGTTACAAGAGACAAGGAAGGACACTACATAATGACAAGGGATCAATCCAAGAAGAAGATATAACAATTTTAAATATATATGCACCCAACATAGGAGCACCTCAATACATAAGGCAACTGCTAACAGCTATAAAAGAGGAAATCGACAGTAACACAATAATAGTGGGGGACTTTAACACCTCACTTACACCAGTGGACAGATCATCCAAGATGAAAATAAATAAGGAAACAGAAGCTTTAAATGACACAATACACCAGATAGATTTAATTGATATTTATAGGACATTCCATCCAATAACAGCAGATTACACTTCCTTCTAAAGTGCGCACGCAACATTCTCCAGGAGAGATCACATCTTGGGTCACAAATCAAGCCTCAGTAAATTTAACAAAATCAAAATCATATCAAGCATCTTTTCTGACCACAACGCTATGAGGTTAGAAATGAATTACAGGGAAAAAAACGTAAAAAACACAAACACATGGAGGCTAAACAATACGTTACTAAATAACCAAGAGATCACTGAAGACATCAAAGAGGAAATCAAAAAATACCTAGAGACAAATGACAATGAAAACACAATGATCCAAAATCTATGGGATGCAGCAAAAGCAGTTCTAAGAGGGAAGTTTATAGCTATACAAGCCTACCTAAAGAAACAAGAAACATCTCAAATAAACGATGTAACCTTACACCTAAAGGAACTAGAGAAAGAAGAACAAACAAAACCCAAAGTTAGCAGAAGGAAAGAAATCATAAAGATCAGAGCAGAAATAAATGAAATAGAAACAAAGAAAACAATAGCAAAGATCAATAAAACTAAAAGCTGGTTCTTTGAGAAGATAAACAAAATTGATAAGCCATTAGCCAGACTCATCAAGAAAAAGAGGGAGAGGACTCAAATCAATAAAATTAGAAATGAAAAGGGAGAAGTTACAACAGACACCGCAGAAATACAAAACATCCTAAGAGACTACTACAAGCAACTCTATGCCAATAAAATGGACAACCTGGAAGAAATGGACAAATTCTTAGAAAGGTATAACCTTCCAAGACTGAACCAGGAAGAAACAGAAAATATGAACAGACCAATCACAAGTAATGAAATTGAAACTGTGATTTAAAATCTTCCAGCAAACAAAAGTGCAGGACCAGATGGCTTCACAGGTGAATTCTATCAAACATTTAGAGAAGAGCTAACACCCATCCTTCTCAAACTCTTCCAAAAAATTGCAGAGGAAGGATCACTCCCAAACTCATTCTATGAGCCCACCATCACCCTGACACCAAAACCAGACAAAGATACTACAAAAAAAGAAAATTACAGACCAATATCACTGATGAATACAGATGCAAAAATCCTCAACAAAATACTGGCAAACAGAATCCAACAACACATTAAAAGGATCATACACCACGATCAAGTGGGATTTATCCCAGGAATGGCAGGATTCTTCAATATATGCAAATCAATCAACGTGAGACACCATATTAACAAATTGAAGAATAAAAACCATATGATCATCTCAATAGATGCAGAAAAAACTTTTCACAAAATTTAACACCCATTTTTGATAAAAGCTCTCCAGAAAATGGGCATAGAGGGAACCTACCTCAACATAATAAAGGCCATATACGACAAACCCACAGCAAACATCATTCTCAATGGTGAAAAACTGGAAGCATTTCCTCTAAGATCAGGAAGAAGACAAGGATGTCCACTCTCACCACTATTATTCAACATAGTTTTGGAAGTCCTAGCCACGGCAATCAGACAAGAAAAAGAAATAAAAGGAATACAAATTGGAAAAGAAGGCATAAAACTGTCACTGTTTGCAGATGACATGATACTATACATAGAGAATCCTAAAGATGCCACCAGAAAACTACTAGAGCTAATCAATGAATTTGGTAGAGTTGCAGGATACACAATTAATGCACAGAAATCTCTTGCATTTCTATACACTAATGATGAAAAATCTGAAAGAGAAATTAAGGAAACACTCCCTTTTACCATTGCAACAAAAAGAATAAAATATCTAGGAATAAACCTACCTAGGGAGACAAAAGACCTGTATGCAGAAAACTATAAGACACTGATGAAAGAAATTAAAGATGATACCAACAGGTGGAGAGATATACCATGTTCTTGGATTGGAAGAATCAATATTGTGAAAATGACTATACTACCCAAAGCAATCTACACATTCAATGCAATCCCTATCAAATTACCAATGGCATTTTTTACAGAACTAGAACAAATCATCTTAAAATTTGTATGGAGACACAAAAGACCCCAAATAGCCAAAGCAGTTTTGAGGGAAAAAAACGGAGCTGGAGGAATCAGACTCCCTGACTTCAGACTATACTACAAAGCTACAGTAATCAAGACAATATGGTACTGGCACAAAAACAGAAACACAGATTAGTGGAACAGGATAGAAAGCCCAGAGATAAACCCAGGCACCTATGGTCAACTAATCTATGACAAAGGAGGCAAAGATATACAATGGAGAAAAGACAGTCTCTTCATTAAGTGGTGCTGGGAAAACTGGACAGCTACATGTAAAAGAATGAAATTAGAACACTCCCTAACACCATACACAAAAATAAACTCAAAATGGATTCGAGACCTAAATGTAAGACCGGACACTATAGAACTCTTAGAGGAAAACATAGGAAGAACACTCTTTGACATCAATCACAGCAAGATCTTTTTTGATCCACCTCCTACAGTAATGGAAATAAAAACAAAAATAAACAAATGGGACCTAATGAAGCTTAAAAGCTTTTGCACAGCAAAGGAAACCATAAACAAGACAAAAAGACAACCCTCCGAATGGGAGAAAATATTTGCGAACAAATCAACGGACAAAGGATTAATCTCCAAAATATATAAACAGCTCACGCAGCTGAATATTAAACAAACAAACAACGCAATCCAAAAATGGGCAGAAGACCTAAATAGACATTTCTCCAAAGAAGACATACAGATGGCCAATATGCACTTGAAAAGCTGCTCAACATCACTAATTATTAGAGAAATGCAAATCAAAACTACAATGAGGTATCACCTCACACCAGTCAGAATGGGCATCATCAGAAAATCTACAAACAACAAATGCTGGAGAGGGTGTGGAGAAAAGGGAACCCTCTTGCACTGTTGGTGGGAATGTAAATTGATACAGCCACTATGGAGAACAGTATGGAGGTTCCTTAAAAAACTAAAAATAGATTTACCATATGATCCAGCATTCCCACTACTGGGCGTATACCCAGAGAAAACCATAATTCAAAAAGACACATGCACCCCAATGTTCATTGCAGCACTATTTACAATAGCCAGGTCATGGAAGCAACCTAAATGCCCATCGACAGACGAATGGTTAAAGAAGTTGTGGTACATATATACAATGGAATATTACTCAGCCATAAAAAGGAACGAAATTGAGTCATTTGTTGAGACGTGGATAGATCTAGAGACTGTCATACAGAGTGAAGTAAGTCAGAAAGAGAAAAACAAATATCATATATTAATGCATGTATGTGGAACCTAGAAAAATGGTACAGATGAGCCGGTTTGCAGGGCAGAAGTTGAGACACAGATGTAGAGAATGGACATATGGACACCAAGGGGGGAAAACTGCGGTGGGGTGGGGATGGTGGTGTGCTGAATTGGGCGATTGGGATTGACATGTATACACTGATGTGTATAAAATTGATGACTAACAAGAACCTGCAGTATAGAAACAAACAAACAAAACAACTAATATTAAACTTTCATTGGGTTATTTGTATGGAAATACGTTAATATAAATGTTTCAGACATTACATGAAATTTCTAAAAAAATAAATAAATATAACTTAGCATTCAGAGACCACAACAAAGTGACTGAATTTTTAAAAGACATTTACCGGCCCCCTATTTATTATTACTGATCTAAGCTAAGGCCACCCACAATTTACTTTTCCATCACACTAACAAATTCAACTTAAAAGAAAGGAGGAAAGCTAACCTTCACTGGGAACTGAAGGTTATGAGCCAAAAGGCTTACATACTTTAATTTATCCTTAGTACAATTCTGTGATATTAGGTACTATTAATCTAATTTTAGACATGAAGAAACTAAGGTTAACAGAAATCAGATATGTTGATAGTTGGTTTACAGGATTAATAATTCTTATTAGGCAAAAAAAATAAAAAAAGAGACTGCACAGACTGAGAAAAATGTTTAATTCCAAATCCAGATAAATCAGAGTAAGTAGTCTGAAAGATGAACTAGAAATAAGAGTGGAAATTAGCCATATTTTAACCCAAGAACTTAGATGTAGTATGTACCACTAACATATATGCAAGGGTCAGACTCTCTTCTCACATGCAACTCCTCCCTCCTAAGAACTTATATGATTCTTGAACATAGTTGAAAAGAAGTGCTTTGTCAAAATATTTATGAGATTTAGTTGATAGTCTGGTTATAAGGTGAAGCTGAGAATGACCTGGAACATCAGCAAGTTAAGTGGCTCAGGGATTCTGAGAATCCGGGCAACCTGTGCTGCATGGCCTGCTTCCTTGGCATTTCCAGCGCTCAAAGCAAATCAGGTACAACCTGATTCCCCCTGAAAACACCTTCATTTCTATAGCCACCTAGAAAATGGGTCCTTGCTCAAGGTAAGGAGAAGTAATGGTGAAGTCCAGATACAACCTCAAGTCTATCTGATACCAAAGTCCATATTCTCTCCCACTTTACAATCTGAAACCTAAGGCATATTTTTTTTCAAACAAATACTTTGTTTTCCCACTTCGGTCTCTTATTTTGAATCTAGAATTACCAAGTTTGTTAAATTTTATAATTCAGTATCTTCTATAATAATAAACTTTAAAAATTAAATGTATAGTTGCTTAAAAATAATTTACTTTGACCACAGAAAACACTTTTAACTAAAAATTATGTTTTTTTAGTTAGAGTTTAAATAGGAAAAGGTTACTATCAATAATAATAATAAAACAACCATTGACACACACACACGAGAAACTGGTGAGCAAAACCAGTATTATCTCTTCTCAGACTGTCCCTTCTCACATTTGTCACCTTTATACAAAACCCCAGAAACTTACATGGCCCACCTCTTTTCTACCACTGGCAACAATAGGTATTTAAATCTGCTGCTGAGAATACAAAGATTGGTCACTTAGTCTTCTCAGAGAAAACATAAAGCAGCTTGAAACATACTCCAAAAGGTGCATGCATGCACACACACGTACACACACACATACACAAATAATAATAACTTTGAAGAGACTCATGATCTACAGTAATGTAGACAGATACACCAAAGGACTGGAGAATCTATCTGCTTGCTGACTCCTTGTACCCACCCCCTTGTACCTTTTCAGCTTTTGAAAGGATTTATTTTCCATCCTATCATGGTTCCTCCCTTTGTGCTGACCCTATATCCATCTCCCAGACTCATCCTAAAATAACCCTAAACCCTACTCCCCAACTCATACAAGGCTTCATTTTTCATTACAAGAGTCAGCAAGAATATATTCATTTAAATGCCAAACAAACTAAATATATTACTAACCTCATGAGAAAAGTAGTAACTATCACTATCCAATGCAAGGGGGGAAAAAAACACCACATTTTAAAGAAGAAAAAAAATCTATGCTGAGTCTTCAATCCCAAAAGTAAACTTCTGTTTGTCTCTAAGGAGAACACAAAGATCATACCAAAGAACAGATTTTGCTCCAAGACGATTTCATACATGATTAATTTAGTTCTAGTCTCCCAAATCATGCCAAACTTTTTTTTTTTTTTAAAGAATTTCACTTTATTTATTTATTTATTTTTTGGCTGTGTTGGGTCTTCGTTTCTGTGCGAGGGCTTTCTCTAGTTGCGGCAAGCGGGGGCTACTCTTCATCGCGGTGCGCGGGCCTCTCACTATCGCAGCCTCTCGTTGCGGAGCACAGGCTCCAGATGCGCAAGCTCAGTAGTTGTGGCACACGGGCTTAGTTGCTCCGCGGCATGTGGGATCTTCCCAGACCAGGGCTCGAACCCGTGTCCCCTGCATTGGCAGGCAGATTCTCAACCATTGCGCCACCAGGGAAGCCCCATGCCAAACTTTTTATGAAAATAATTATTACAGAAGACCATGTTAAAAGCCTACTGAAAAAAAGAAAACTTTTTATACCTTTAGTATTTCTCACAAAAATCTTAATACTATATTTTGATTTTGCCCCTTGCATAGAAAGGGTAAATTACCCGAATCACATTATTTCCACAAATCTATATTCTTAGAAAGTTGGACACATACTTAAGAAAAAAATCTGCACTCAGTGCAACATAAAAGCAATTGAGATACAATTAAATAATCTTAATGAGAATAAACAGACATTTCTCAACTTTCAATTCATGAAATTTAACAAAACAGTTTTAAGGTTGATAAAAATAAACGTATTAGTAAGAATTATAGCTTTCAGACTTCCCTGGTGGCTCAGTGGTTAAGAATCCACCTGCCAATGCAGGGGACACGGATTCGAGCCCTGGTCCAGGGAAGATCCCACATGCCATGGAGCAACTAAGCCCATGCGCTGCAACTACTGAGCTTGCGCTCTAGAGCCCGCAAGCCACAACTACTGAGCCCGCATGCCACAACTACTGAAGCCCACGTGCCTAGAGCCCATGCTCCTCAACAAGGGAAGCCACCACAATCAGAAGCTCGCACACTGCAGCAAAGAGTAGCCCCCACTTGCCACAATTAGAGAAAGCCCGCGCATAGCAATGAAGACCCTACAGAGCCAAAAATAAAATAAATAAAAATAAAAAAAGAATTAAAGTTCTCAAGGAATCCAAAGCAAACACACATTTTACCATTTCCATTTCATAAATTAAAAAAAAAAAGGGCTAATTCCTTGAAGACAAGGGAAAGTTCCAAGCATTCCACTTAAGTTTACATAGCGGCCTGCTATGCCACCAAGGTGGCAAGACGGGGAAAAAAAATAGTAGCAAATAATGTTTTAACTGCCACTCCACCCTGCCTGCTCTGTGCTATGCAGAAAAACGGCAAGCGACAATCCATTACAACTGATCCCACCTGTCACCATGGGAGCATCGATGCTGGGATGCTGGCAGATACATACACTGGGCAAAACTGAGCAGATGTGACTGAGGAAGTGGCTTCTCAGCAACACAAGGCAAAACTGAGGAAGACGCAATCTGACATGAAGTCAGGTTTTCTCTATTTCTCCTCCCTCCTCAACCTATGCCCTCCATCCTTCTTCCCTTGACTAATTTTCTTTCCAGTCTGTCTTCACTTTCTTTGGGACCATCTCAACTTTTTGAAGAGTACTCCAGAGTTACAATTTTTCTTATATCACAGAACTAGCAAAATTATTATTTTGATAGTTAAAATTTTACCTTTGTATTACCCCAGATGAAATTACATTTTATAAAAAATTGATGGACTCCTCACTCTTATGGGAAAAAAATCCTCTGTATTTTTGCAAAGAAAAAAGTCTAGAAGATTATACACAAAATATTAATAGTGATTATTTCTAAGTGTTAGTGTTAACAGATGCTCTTAACATGCTTTTTCCACACTCTCTGAGAATTTTATAATAAACATTTTTGAATTTCATAACCAGGAAACAAATTAATGGGATCTGAATTAATGGTGTTTACCACTTTTCCAACCTAGCAACCTTATGATTACACAGGCCACAAAGGTAAAAAAAACTTTATATTAGAACTCCCCTGTAACCTCAAGCTAAAAGGGCTCATGTTCACATGTTCCTAGTATGTTCATCACCCAGAATTATTCCCTGTTATGGCATATTGTAAACTGTAAAGCACTGTACAAAGATATGGGGTTATAATTCACCTGTGATCAATAAGGTTCAAATGAAATTAAAATATGATATGATTTTCTTTATTGGTGACACTTGAGGTGGTAACGCATCTTAGTTCTTAAACTTCTTCCCATCCTGTACACATTCTTCCAAGTTCACTCCAAGGCTACAAGTTCTTTGACTTCTTTTCTCATCATCCAACTCTGCTCTCAGAAGGTGTCCTGCAGTCCCATCCTTTTAGAGTAATGAGTGAAATTGTTCCTAATTTTCTCCAAATCAAAAGCCTCTTACCTATGTGTCTATATATGAACGAGAAAATGCCAGGAGGTAGATAATATTATGGGATACGGAAGGAAAAAGGCAAAGAACAAGTTCTATCTGCTTTTTCATTTATGATGTTGTCTACATTCTCCCCAACCTATCAGTCCCTCCTAACCTCTCTGACTCTCTACCACCTTACATTTTCTGTCCTACTGCGTCAGTCAAAAAAAATTCGAATTCTCCCTTCTTACACTGGGCTTATAATGAAGAAAACAGTACAGTCATGCAGACAGGTGCCATGACTGGTCTCCTACTTCAGGTGGACTATAACACTTCTATAACCTTATTTTTGATCAGCAAATCTTCACATAGTCTTCAATAACTTAAAACATTCACCACATTAACATTCACACACACAAAAAAGAGGCACACAAGAATGTAACTACCTCATCATCTCCCTAGCAAACTGACATATGTTGACACCATCCTTTCTTCTGTCACTGTAGTTTCACAGGATAAACTATCTGTTTCATTTCCTATTCAAGGCCAATCCCTCCAGCTGTGCTTGTGATCCACTGATTCTTACAAATTCCTCTTTCACAGACCCTTGATCCACTAATAATCCCATACGCCTTTACTGATTTCCCCCTGAATTTACTGAGGTATAAGTGCATACCATTTTCGAGTTTTATTATTGATACAAACCCATGAAACCATCATGACAATCACAATGATGAAGACTTACATCATCCCCAAGAGACTCCTCATGCTCATTTGTAATACATCCCTGTTTCTATTCCCATCTCCACACAGTCAATGATCTACTATCCACCACTACAGATTAGTTTTCATTTTCTAGAATTTTCTATAAATGAAACTAGGTAGTAAAGACTGTAACCATGCCAATATGCAAAGCTGTGGGTATGTCCAGGAAATATCTGAAAAGACTCTAATCTCACACCTCTTAATGCCATACAAGCAGGACTTAAAGGCTAAAGCAGAGTTTCATTAAACAACAAGATACCACTACACACCTATCAGAATGGCTAAATCCAGAACACTGACAACAACAAATATTGGTGAGGATGTGGAGCAACAGGAACTCTCATCCACTGGTAGTGAGAATGCAAAATGACACAGCCACTTTGTAAGACAGTTTGGTGGTTTCTTACTAAACTAAACATACTCTTACCATGCAGTCCAGCAACTGTGCTGATATTTGCCCAAAGGAATTGAAAAGTTATGTCCACACAAAAGCCTACACATAATGTTTACAGCAGCTTTACTCATAATTACCAAAACTTGGAAGCAACCAAGATGTACTTTAGTAGATGAATGTGTAAACAAACTGTAATACATCCAGACGATGGAATATTATTCAGCACTAAAAAGAAATGAGCTATCAAGCCATGACAGATATGGAGGAATTTTAAATGCATATTATTAAGTGAAAGAAGCCAATCTCAAAAGGCTACATACTGTATGATTCCATCTACATGACATTCTGGAAAAGGCAAAATTATGTAAACAGTAAAAAGATCTGTGATTATGGGGAAGGGGGGTGGGGAACGGGTTTAGGATGAACAGGTGGGGCACAGAAGATTTTTAGGGCAGTGGAACTACTCTGTATGATACCATAATGGTGGATACATGTCATTAGACATCTGTCCAAACCCATAAAATATACAATACCAAGAGTGAACTCTAATGTAAACTATGGTCTTTGAGTATCAACATAGGTTCATCAATTTTAACAAATGTACTACTCTAGTGGAGGATGTTGATAATAGGTTAGGCTATGCATGTGTGGGGATAGGGAGTATACAGGAAATCTCTAGAACTTTCATTCAATTTTGTGTAAACTTAATACTGCTCTAAAAAGTAAAGTCTATTAAAAAAAAAAAGAAGAAGAACCATATAGCAATTTTGGAATCGAAAAGTAAAATAACTACAATGAAAATTTCACTAGAGGGGGGCTTAGCAGCAAATTCAAGCTGGCAGAAGAAAGAATCAGCAAACTTGAAGATAGGCAATTGAAAATATCCTGTCTGAGCAATAAATAGAAAAAGAGAATTAGAAAAAAAATCAACAGAGCCTCAGTGACCTTTGGGACACCATCAAGCCTATAAATATACTCATAGTGGCAGTCTCAGGAGGAGAGGAGAGAAAGAAAAGGGCAGAAAGAATATCTAAAGAAATGATGGCTGAAAACTTCCCAACTTTGATTAAAAAAAAAAAAATTAACCTCTACATCCAAGAAACTCAACGAATTCCAAGTAGGTTCCACACCTACACATATCATAATCAAACTTTCAAAAGACAAAGACAAAGAGAGAATCTTGAAAGTAGCAAGAAAATAACTCCTCATGTACAAGAGATTCTCATGGATTAACAGCTGACCTCTCATCAGAAAACATGGAGGCCAAAAGGCAGTGAGATAACATAGTCAAGGTGAAGAAAGAAAAAGACTGTCATTCAAGAATTCTATATCCGTCAAAATTATGCTGCAAAAAACAAAGGAGAAACAGGTGATGAAGGAAAAAAAGAAGAAATTAAGAGAGTCCCAAATACAAAAACTGAGAAAATTCATTCCTAGAAGATCTGCTCGACAAAAAAATACTAAAGGGAGACCTTCAGTTAAAATCAAAGAACTATATGACAGTAACCCATATCTACACAAAAAATAAAGAGCACTGGTAAAGGTAACAACATGGGTAAATAGAAAAGACAGCATAAATGTATTTTTGTTCTTAACTCTTTTTTCTTCTATGTGACTTAAAAGACAACTGCATAAAGCAATAATTATAAAACTGTGTTCGTGAACTTGTAATTTACAAAGAAGTATGCACTTAGCCACTATGCAATAACATACATGCTAACCTTCTGTCAAAATCCCTATCATGTTGGAGCTAAGTCATTCAGGAAATGATAAAACAAATTATTCAATCCAGAAACTCTGCATACTTCCTAAAGTTCTATTAGGCAAACCCTCAATAAAAATACAGAGACTGTGAATGAGTTTAAGAGTTAAGTTTTTCCAGCTTCTGCACAGCAAAAGAAGCAATCAACAAAATGAAAAGGCAACCTATAGAGTGGAAGATATTTGCAAACTATTTATCTGATAAGTGGTTAATATCCAAAATATATCAGGAATGCATACAACTCAATAGCAAAAATCATCATCAACATCATCATCCAATTAAAAAATGGGCAGAGGGACTGAACAGATATTTTTCCAAAGAAGAAGATATACAGATGGCCAGCAGGTCCATGAAAAGGTGCTCAATATGACTAATCATCAAGGAAATGCAAATCAAATCCACAGTAAGATATCACCTCACACCTGTTAAAATGGCTATTATCATAAAGACAAGACATAACAAATGCTAGTGAGGATGCTGAGAAAACAGAACCCATGTATTCCTCAGAAGATATGTCTCTGTTTCAAAAAGAACATATAAAATTGGGGTCTCATTTCCTAATAATCAATACCTTAAATTTCAGCTGTTAACCCAATTAACTCACGGAAGTTGAATTAATGCTATACTAAATTATGGTACTCTAAAATAGCAAAATTCCACACCAGTGATATTCATATTGGTTGAAATAATAATGTTTATGACTTTCAGGGAGTTAAAAATCACGTATCAAATGCTTATTCTGGTAGAGCATTATAAACACCAATTTACAGTTAATGGAAAACTGCCAAAATGAAAATTTTAAATAATAAACTTATATTCTAAAGCAAACTTAGGATCATATAGAACTTTTTTGTTCTGTTTATTTATTGATTTATTCAAAAAACATTTATGGAGCACCTGCTACGTTCCAGGTAGTTATGCTAGGAACTAGGGATAAAAAGACAAGGTCCCTGCCCTTCAAACTGTGCACAGTCTAGTGAGAAGCTCCCATTCTGAAATCAAAGAATTTATGACTAGAAAGGACCTTATAATTCCCTTATTTCACAAATAAGGAAACTGAGACTCATGGCTAGCTTAGCCACTAAGGCAGACACTCAGGTGTAAAGAAATCCTGCCTCATGTGTTCTTTGCATCATTCTTTTTCTTATGATTAAGAGTGATGATGGAGTGCTTCCATGTGAGTGAAGCAGAAATATGGAACCGTGGGCAATATATGTAACAATTACCAAATGAGAGACAGAAATATCTAATGGATATGGACAATATATTTAATAACTTAGAGACAGAAATCCCTTATAGATGTGATATCATGATAAAGCCCCAATAAGAAACTAAAACACTAAAATAAGAAACTGAAGAACTAAAATAAGGGAACATAATATTAAGACTTCTAAGCCATAAATATGATTTTGCCTCTGTTTACTGATCTGTAAAATGGGGATATTAAAAGTACTTATTTCATGATTGTTGTGAAAATTAAATTCATTAATACTTAAAAGCACTTAGTAAGCCTGGTACCTGGTAAATACTCAGGAAATGTTAGGTATTCTTATGGACAATCATTTCTTAAATGTACAAGTATGCCATATAAAGACAAAAAAAAAAAAGAAATGATCTTTCTTTAAGGAATTCTCCTATTATTATGATAGTCTTGTTTTTCTAGCAACTAGTAAAATGTAACACCAAAACACTTATTTCAGAAAAAATACTTTATATGCATAGTATCTAACAGTATCACCCTCTTCTCTATAAAGACATATATCAGTCCTAAAACTACAGGAAAGACAGATATTAATTAAATTACTAATTTAAATTAATAATTATACCCAATCATAATTCAAATTAATTAAATAATCATTTAGCTCCATATTCCTAAGATTATAAATCCTAAATATCATTAAGAGAATGTTCAATGATGACTTTCAAGTAAACAAAAAGTTTATGCAACTTTTCTCATCTTATATAAAATATCCTTAAACTAATTAACATCTTTGAAATAACATGCATTCTATATATTAGTGAAGCTTTTATATTAATATCAATCATCATCCAATATCATAACAAAATAAATAATGTATTTATGTCCACTTACTGCAATCTCTCTACAAGCCGACATGGATATTCCTGTGCCTTCAATTTGCTTCAATGCATATTCCTTTTCATCTTTTCTGCATATAAACAAAAAAAATTATTTTTTTCTACACGTTATTTTCAGATTCAAAACTATAACTACAAAACAATGAAATGCACAACTCTCAGTGATATGTAAACACCCTCACTATGCATGCATTGCTTATTATTTCTGATAATATTTCCATTACAATAATGTGAAATACCAAAACAATTCATGTCACAATGAAAACACTAGACAGAGCCAAAACACAAAATACAAAATTGAAACAGAACAGGATACTAAACACAGCACTAGTTTCAAAAAGTAAACAAGCATAAATATAAACTCAAGCATATTGCAAGATAATTCTACTGTTTTAATTATCTGGAGTCCATGAAAGCATTCTGTTATAAACATTAATTACAAAAATAAATGACAGATGTAAACTTCTATATTTGTTTAAAGTAATTTCACAGTATAAGACCCACTTAATAAATGGGGGAGTTATAGAAGAATGTTTACCCACTAAGACACGCTAGTTTTCACCTAGGACAGGGGACATTCAAAATCCCTAAGACCTCAACCAAAAGCCTTGGAAACACTTCAAAATTGGCCACCAACACCTCATTCTCAAGATCTCTAGGAAAAACTCAGTAGTTACAGTGAATTTTCCAATTAATGGAGGTAGAATTAGGAATTCTGGGAAACCCCGGTAGTTACCAGGGTGCTTAACCAAGGGAAGACAACAGCTCAATAATGGTGATACAGTCCATAGAAATAGTAATAGTATCAGATGAGTGTCTAGTGCAACATTGTATCCTCAGGGTACTAACACCAGAAACAGCCATAGCAAGGCCCCAGCTGAATGTCACAAATGTGATTCCTATCATTGGTTATTCTGACAAGAGGAGTATAATCCATGCCCTCTGAGTTTTGCCTTTTGATTATATTAGAGCCTCAAGAGGGTATCACCATGTCATGAAGGTTTTGTCCAATGATAGTACCTAAGTAGTGCCACATCTGTCCTACTTACCTATTCCTCATTTTCCCCATTCTGTGTTTACTAGCGGATAAAGCAGTTTAAGAGGTTACTCATAATATGCATTTTAAAACATCATTTTATGTGCATTTTGAGGATTTTCACAATCATCTATGTTTTGAGCAAATAACTGAGTTATGGTTACTTTTTCCCACAGTCTGAAAATTATATCTATTTTTCTTCCAATATATGACATTCAGGAAACAATTAAGCAGCAGTTTGATAAACAGAAATTGTACCACATATGTCAACAGCATAGACTGTTATGCAATTATTAAAATAATCATGAAGATCATTAGAAACATGGAAAATGTTTACCATATGTTGCTAAGAAAATACATAAATCATACCGTATAAAAATATATACATTTAGACATATGTTGAAGGTGATATAAAAAAAGAAAAACAGTTGTGTTAAGATGTAGAAAGTTATGTTAACTACCTTAATGCCAATATTATATTGTCTTTTAAATTAGAATTAGAGGGAAAAAGAAAAAAAACAAAATAATTTGATACTCTGAAAACAGTCACCCATTAAAACAATCTTTAGTATTTTCAAAGTGATATCTTAGGCATGTTTTAAAGAGCAAAGTGTTCCTTTTTCTCCATCCTGTTTCCTCCAAACATAAAACTACACGTTTTTCAGACCACCCAGAGGCCACTAAGAAGTACAAGCAGCAGGTGAAGGTGACTGAATGTAATTAAAGCCAAATATCCCCCCTACCTTGAAAGTATGTGTGGGTATGTGTGTGAAAGCATTTGTGCCTGAGATGCTTAACACAATGCTTACAATGTAAATTTCATACAATTAATAATTAAATTAACTACCAGGTATCTACTACTAAATATTTAATTGAATAAATTCTTAAAGTTATACATGCTTTCTGACAAAACTTTCATATGAAATTTTAATTTTCTTTTAAACAGAAATATTTCAATCCCCAGTTCCCCTAAATGAAGTGCTCCAGAAGCTCATGTAATTGCATAGTTTTATTTTTAATACTGTAAAGAATATTACACAATCTGGATAGGTTATTGTTGCTATGGAAACTATAAGATTTTTGCAGTAAGTCAAAAAGTGCAAAATTAACACATCACATTAATGACTTTTGAATTTCACATCCAGGCTGTCAAAGGAATTTGAAAGCTTGAGCAGAATAGACTGAAGCATAGGCCTCTTACTCTGAATTATATGGATAGGATCTAGGAACAAACCCAGTAATTATTTCACTTAATAAGTTTAAATATAACTTCCATCTGCTAAATTAATAAAATACTCGAAGATCTGCAAGCTTAAGATTTATCTGCAGCTTTTGCATTGAGAATGAAATAAAGTGCATGTATCATTACCAGTTCTCTTGGATATTAACTGTTGGATGATAAGCGATGATGTGGCACCTCTGAGGTTCACCATATGAAGAAGTGGCAGAATCCCAGCGGGCATATAGACTCACTTTCATCACTGTGCTATGTCAATGCCAAGCTGTGGTCAGATGCCAATACCTTAGTTATGAAAACTAAAGATTTGTCCTTTCCCACAATGCCCACAAATATTTCAGTGACTGGCACATGGGGCAGAGAAGCCTTACTGCTCTCATCCCACGTGAGAGCCCTTCTCCGGGAGCTCGTGTGAAAATTCACCATACCCCATGGCTTATATGTTTCAGGCACACATAATATTAAGTATCATAAAGGTATAATTTGTTCTTTTACCTGACAAAGCTGAAAAGGAGGTGAACCTGGCCTCCATGGCTATGATAACCTGGCTTTTAGAGGCAGCCCAGTTCTTCCCTAAAACTATTTTATTTCTAAATTACTTTTATCTAAATAAAAGAAGTTTATTATTTACTACAATAAAGACAGAGCAATTCCAAAGCCTTCAGGGAAACTGCTTTCTAAATTTTAGTGCATATTAGATACTACTGTTAGAGCAACTGCACATTGAAAATAATTAAAGGAGTTTACTAAATAAATCCAGGTGAATTAAAAATAAATTTATAGTATAAACGTGGATTTATTTAATATAGAATGTTTTGAATTTAAAGACATTTCTCCTATACATCTGTAATATGTATCAAAACCATGCCAGCTTCCCTCTCAGCATTCATCACAAAGAAAAACAAGTGTTCAATGGGAACATTATATAACTACAAAATAGAAAAATTAATTTGGCAGAGACTGGGATTCTATTACATTTTCCATCTGAGACACAGACACTATGTTCTGGAAAACTCTTGATGCAAGCAATTCTATAGATAGCACAAAAAATAAGAAGCACATATTTGTGCAAATTGTAGAAATCACTGCCTTAAAATGAAAGCATTATCTCAGGCAGAAAATTAGGCTCAGTGGTAGAATTTAAATGTAATTCAGGGAAGAATTTCTCAAGCCTAAAGACGCAGTTTCAGTAGGAACATCTTTTGAATGAACTATTAGGAACTGGTCTAATGAAAAAAATAGTCTTATACCTTTCAAAAATGTCCAAGCTTGATGACCAGCCTCCAGTCACGTTTAGCAAGGTGAAGCCCATTCAGCAGCTCGTATGCACAAGTGTAGTTAAGGTTTGGCCAAACCCCACTCGTTACAATCATAATTAGACAGGTTCAAGGCTTCTTGGCTCCTATTAATACTACTACCAGGTGTCCAGATCAGCCCTGGGCCATCTTTGGTCCCAAGGACCTATGACAGACAAAAAATTTAGAAGAATCTTTTAAGAAAAGATGAAGGAATTCAGGCTCAAGCAAAACCGAGGGGAAAATTTTAGTCTTCAAACTAATAGGGTTAAAATCCTTTTTTGTTTCTAAGGAAAACAGAGGGTCCTTACTATTTTATTTTACATCAAGCAACAAACAAACAGAGTCAATATTTTATGTTCCAATACTGTGCCAAACTCTGAGGATGAACAAAATTAAAGACTAGCTACCCTAGATATCAGAGTTCACAATCCACCTGGAAAGAGATTGTGAGTGGGAAATATAAACAGATAACTCTGATATGACTCCCTCTGCACCGAAGACGTATGCATAACAGGCACAGAGAGAATGAGACTAGTATTTCTTCTCAGAGCTTTAAGGAAGATAACTACATAGTGATGCCTTTGAGGGAGAAGTTTCCCAGGCAGAAAAGCGACGAGAGGGTCAGAGAATTCCAGGTAGAAGTAGGGCATGAGAAAAATAACCAGGAAACCGCTGGTATTCAGTATGGCTGGAAGCTGGGGGCATGATGACAAGGTGCAAGAGATGAGGTTAGGTTAGAAAAGTAAAGGGAAGGGACCAAGTGAGTTCAGCAAAGAAACTTGTACTTCATATGTAAACAGTGTGGAGCAAATGGTTTTGAGAACAGAGAAGGTACATAACAGATCTTTGCTCAGAGAGATAAATCTGGTAACTATAAACTGGTGGCAGAGCAAACATCTGGGAGGTTGCTCAAACGTCCAAAGAGAAGATGAGGACTAGATTAGAATAGGCAGAGGAGAACAAATATGGACTCAAAAGACATTCCTGCATCAGAAGTGATATAATTTAGTAACCAATTTGATTCTGTAGGTGAAGGAAAGGAAGGCTGTGAAGATGGGTGAAGCTTCCACTTTGCCTAATCGTGCCAGTGATAACGATTAAGCAGAGAAATGATGACATGAATAAATGGAGACCAGGAAATATAAGATTTTATCCTAAAGGCAATGAAAGTTACATATAAAGACTAATCTTATTAGGAAGGACTGAGATTAGAGGTGTGAAAAACAATTAGGAGTTACTGCAATGAAAGGGTGAGAAGGAAAGACCCTGGATTAGTATAATACAATGTTAGCTTCCAAAAGGGGCTTGCGACAATCCTGTTACAACCTCCTCATGAAGATGAAGAAGGTAGACCATCAGCCAGAAGCAGAGCTCAGATGAAATCTTCCAAGTGCAACATTCTCCATAATAGAATGGTAACTAACAATAAGACTGGAGAGAAGAAATACTTGTAACAGTCATTTTTAAATAGGAATTGGCAGGACCAAATGAACAAATAATGAAAACCAAGAAGGCTGAATCAAAGATAAGTCTGGGGTTTTGGCTTGGTTGATGGGGTGGATGATACTATTGAGAACAAAACTCAGGTCACATCTCAGAAGGTTCTTCAGCTTGTAAATGACTCCTTCAGATAGAAAGAAACTCTAACCAAAAATATCTGAGAAGTTCAAAAAGAAGATGCCCTAAAGATGTTACCAGGCCTATTGTGGTGGATCATTTCACAATACATACAAATATTGAATCATTACAATTTTTTACACCTGAAACTAATATAATGTTATATGTTAATTACACCTTGATTTAAAAAAAAAAAAAGTTTACTGAGGGCCTGCCATAGGAGTTTCAGATTTAAAGGACTTGAGCTTACAGACATGATATTGGATTGGAAGAAGTAGCACGTAGATAAATAACTTTTTTGGTGCCCAGGAAAGAAGTTGAGGCAACATGGGAAGGAGGAAAGGAGAACAAGAGAGAGGGAAGAAAAGAAGAAAGACAGAACAATTTCTGAACACTTCTCTCTCACATCCCTTAAGAAGACAATTCTATGAATTCGTCCTTTAAGTTTTCTTTTCCAAACCTTAAGACTAGAATTCAAATTAATGGAATCATCAGAAATATAGTACTCAAGATGGCACAGTATGACCATATGCAGATTTTATAACCAGGTGTTACCAATAAGACTTTATTCAAACAATATGACACCTGAGTCTTGCCAACTTTTTTTTTTTTGCAGTTTTTTAAAACTGAAGTACAGCTGATTTACAATGTGTCAGGTGTACAGCAGTGATTCAGTTATGCACATATATAATCTTTTTCAGATTCCTTTCCCTTACAGGTTATTACAAGATACTGAATATAGTTCCCTGTGCTATAACAGTAGGTCCTTGTTCTTTATCTATTTTATATATAGTAGTGTGTATCTGTTAATCCCAAATCCCTAATTTATCTGTCCCCCCTTTATGTCTGTGAGTCTATCTCTGTTTTGTAATTAAGTTCCTTTGTATCATTCTTTTAGATTCTACCTATACGTGAAATCATATGGTATTTGTCTTTCTCTGACATACTTCACTTAGTATGATAATCTCTAGGTACATCCATTTTGTTGCAAATGGCATTATTTCATTCTTTTTTATGGCTGAGTAATATTCCATTGTTTATATATACCACATCTTCTTTATCCATTCACCTGTTGACAGACATTTAGGTTGCTTCCATGTCTTGGCTACTGTAAATAGTGCTATGAATATTGGGGTACATATATCTTTTCAAATTAGAGTTTTCTCCAGATATATGCCCAAGAGTGGGACTGCAGGATCATGTGCCAACTCTATTTTTAGTTTTTCAAGGAACCTCCATACTGTTCTCCATAGTGGCTGCACCAATTTACATTCCCACACCAACAGTGTATGAGGGTTCCTTTTTCTCCACACCCTCTGCAGCATTTGTTATTTGTAGACTTTTTATTTTTTTTGGCCATGCCGCACAGCATGTAGGATCTTAGCTTCCCGATCGGGGATCGAACCCATGCCCCCTGCAGTGAGTGGAAGCACGGAGTCCTAACCACTGGACTGCCAGGGAATTCCTGTAGACTTTTTAATGATGCCCATTCTGCCTGGTGTGAGATGATACCTCATTATCGTTTCAACTTGCATTTCTCTAATAATCAGCGATACTGAGCATCTTTTCATGTGCCTGTTGGCCATCTGTATGTCTTCTTTGGAGAAATGTCTATTTAGGTTTTCTGCCCATTTTTTTACTGGGCTGTTTGTATTTTTTCTATATTAAGTTGCATGAGCTATTTGTATATTTTGGAAATTAATCCCTTGTCAGTATCACTGTTTGCAAATATTTTCTCTCAGTCCGAAGGCTGTCTTTTCATTTTGTTTATGGTTTCTTTTGCTTTGTAAATGCTTTTCAGTTTAACTAGGTCCCATTTGTTTATCTTTGGGTTTGTTTTCCATTACTCTAAGAGATGGATCTAAAAAAATATTGCTGTGATTTACATCAGAGTTTTCTGCCTTTGTTTTCCTCTAGGAGTTTTATAGTGTCCAGTCTTACATTTAAGTCTTTAATCCATTTTGAGTTTATTTTTGTATATGGTATTAGATAATGTTCTAATTTTATTCTTTTGCATGTAGCTGTCCAGTTTTCCCAGCACCACTTACTGAAGAGACTGTCTTTTTTCCATTGTATGTTCTTGCCTCCTTTGTCATAGATTAATTGACCACAAGTGTGTAGGTTTATTTCTGTTCTTTCTATCCCGTTCCATTGATCTACGTGTCTGCTTTTGTGCCAGTACCATCCTGTTTTGATTACTGCAGCTTTGTAGTACAGTCCGAAGTCAGGGAACGTGTTTCCTCCAGCTCTGTTCTTTCTTCTTAAGATTGTTTTTGCAATTCGGGGTCTTTTGTGTTTCCACACAAATTAAACAATTTTTTGTTCCAGTTCTGTGAAAAATGTCACTGGTAATTTGAAAGGGATTGCACTGAATCTGTAGATTGCTTTGGGTAGTATAGTCATTTTCACAATATTGATTCTTCCAATCTAAGGACATGGTATATTTCTCCATCTGTTTGTGTCATCTTCAATTTCTTTCATCAGTGTCTTACAGTTTTCAGAGTACAGGTCTTTCACCTCCTTAGGTAGGTTTATTCCTAGGTATTTTATTCTTTTTGATGTGATGGTAAATGGGATTTTTTCCTTAATTTCTCTTTCTGATATGTTGTTGTTAGTGTATAGAAATGCAACAGATTTCTGTGTATTAATTTTGTATCCAGCAACGTAACTGAATTCATTGATGAGCTCAAGTAGTTTTCTGGTGGTATCTTTAGGACTTTCTATGTCTAGTATCATGTCATCTGCAAACAGTGACAGTTTTACTTCTTCCTTTCCAACTTGGATATCTTTTATTTCTTTTTCTTTTCAGATTGCTGTGGCTAGGACTTCCAAAACTATGTTGAATAAACATGGCGAGAGTGGGCATCCTTGTCTTATTCCTGATCTTAGAGGGAATGCTTTCAGCTATTCACCATTGAGTATGATGTTAGCTGTGGGTTTGTCAATAATTGTTTTCTTCAAGAAGAATGCTGCCATAAATCAATGTTATATCGCTTTCACTTAATATGTGATGATTTGGCTTAGCAGATTAAGAGGCTTCCATATCACATAGAAAATAAGAATAAAAGAGTATGGGGGTGGGGCTAATGGCAGACTCTGGGAAAGCTCACGCCAAGGAGTACTTCCCAGAACTTCTGCTGCCAGTGTTCTTGTCCTCATGGTGAGCCACAGCCACCCCCCTCCTCCCCGCCTCTGCAGGAAACCCTCCAATACTAGCAGTTTTTCAGGGGAGAAAAAGCTCATATTTGAAAATGAAGCACAGATATCTTCAGCTTCTCCAGTGAACAGAGCAACTGAAATCAGATGTTCTAATAAAAGTACTCTTAAAATCATAACAGGTATTCTGATAGAGGTGAAAAGATAAAAATAGCCTGGATCAGAAGATCTTTTAAAAATCTCAACAATTCTTCCACAAATGTTCTTCATAACAAAAGAAAAGAAATTTTCCGACAAGACAGCAGAAGCAAGAACAACCCAATCCTGCAGCCTGTGGGGAAAAAAACCACATTCACAGAAAGAGAGACAAGATGAAAAGGCAGAGGGCTATGTACCAGATGAAGGAACAAGATAAAACCCCAGAGAAACAACTAAATGAAGTGGAGATAGGCAACCTTCCAGAAAAAGAATTCAGAATAATGATAGTGAAGATGATCCAGGACCTCGGAATAAGAATGGAGGCAAAGATCAAGAAGATGCAAGAAATGTTTAACAAAGACCTAGAAGAATTAAAGAACAAACAAACAGAGATAAACAATACAATAACTGAAATGAAAACTACACTAGAAGGAATCAATAGCAGAATAACTGAGGCAGAAGAACGGATAAGTGACCTGGAAGACAGAATAGTGGGACTCATTGCTGCAGAAGCAGACTAAAGAAAAAACAATGAAAAGAAATGAAGACAGCCTAAGAGACCTCTGGGACAACATTAAACGCAACAACATTCATACTATAGGGGTCCCAGAAGGAGAAGACAGAAAGGACCCAAGAAAATATTTGAAGAGTTTATACTCGAAAACTCCCCTAACATGGGAAAGGAAATAGCCACCCAAGTCCAGGAAGCGCACAGAGTCCCATACAGGATAAACCCAAGGAGAAACATGCCGAGACACATAGTAATCAAACTGGCAAAAATTAAAGACAAAGAAAAATTATTGAAAGCAGCAAGGGAAAAACAACAAATAACATACAAGGGAACTCCCATAAGGTTAACAGCTGATTTCTCAGCAGAAACTCTATAAGCCAGAAGGGAGTGGTATGACATATTTAAAGTGATGACAGGGAAGAACCTACAACCAAGATTACTCTACCCGGCAAGGATCTCATTCAGATTCCATGGAGAAATCAAACGCTTTATACACAAGCACAAGCTAAGAGAATTCAGCACCACCAAACCAGCTCTACAACAAATGCTAAAGGAACTTCTCTAAGTGGGAAACACAAGAGAAGAAAAGGACCTACAAAAACAAACCCAAAACAATTAAGAAAATGGTCATAGGAACATACATATCGATAATTACCTTAAATGTGAATGGATTAAATGCTCCAACCAAAAGACACAGGCTTGCTGAATGGATACAAAAACAAGACCCATATACATGCTGTCTACAAGAGACCCACTTCAGACCTAGGGACACATACAGACTGAAAGTGAGGGGATGGAAAAAGATATTCCATGCAAATGGAAATCAGAAGAAAGCTGGAGTAGCTATACTCATATCAGATAAAATTGACTTTAAAATAAAGAATGTTACAAGAGACAAGGAAGGACACTACATAAGGATCATGGGATCAATCCAAGAAGAAGATATAACAATTTTAAATATATATGCACCCAACATAGGAGCAACTCAATACATAAGGCAACGGCTAACAGCTATAAAAGAGGAAATCGACAGTTACACAATAATAGTGGGGGGCTTTAACACCTCACTTACACCAATGAACAGATCATCCAAAATGAAAATAAATAAGGAAACACAAGCTTTAAATGACACAATACACCAGATAGATTTAATTGATCTTTATAGGACATTCTATCCAAAAACAGCAGATTACACTTCCTTCTCAAGTGCGCACGGAACACTCTCCAGGACAGATCACATCTTGGGTCACAAATCAAGCCTCAGTAAATTTAAGAAAACTGAAATCATATCAAGCATCTTTTCTGACCACAACGCTATGAGGTTAGAAATGAATTACAGGGAAAAAAACGTAAAAAACACAAACACATGGAGGCTAAAAAATACGTTACTAAATAACCAAGAGATCACTGAAGACATCAAAGAGGAAATCAAAAAATACCTAGAGACAAATGACAATGAAATCACAACAATCCAAAACCTATGTGATGCAGCAAAAGCAGTTCTAATAGGAAAGTTTATAGCTATACAAGCCTATCTCAAGAAACAAGAAACAGCTCAAATAAATGAACTAACCTTACACCTAAAGGAACTAGAGAAAGAAGAACAAACAAAACCCAAAGTTAGCAGAAGGAAAGAAATCATAAAGATCAGAGCAGAAATAAATGAAATAGAAACAAAGAAAACAATAGCAAAGATCAATAAAACTAAAAGCTGGTTCTTTGAGGAGATAAACAAAATTGATAAACCATTAGCCAGACTCATCAAGAAAAAGGAGAGGACTCAAATCAATAAAATTAGAAAGGAAAAAGGAGAAGTTACAACAGACACCCCAGAAATGCAAAGCATCCTAAGAGACTACTATAAGCAACTCTATGCCAATAAAATGGACAACCTGGAAGACATGGACAAACTCTTAGAAAGGTATAACCTTCCAGGACTGAACCAGGAAGAAATAGAAAATATCAACAGACCAATCACAAGTAATGAAATTGAAACTGTGATTAAAAACCTTCCAACAAACAAAAGTAGGGCTTCCCTGGTGGCGCAGTGGTTGAGAATCTGCCTGCTAATGCAGGGGACACGGGTTCGAGCCCTGGTCTGGGAAGATCCCACATGCCACGGAGCAGCTGGGCCCGTGAGCCACAATTGCTGAGCCTGCGCGTCTGGAGCCTGTGCCCCGCGACGGGAGGGGCCGCGATAGAGAAAGGCCCGCGCACCGCGATGAAGAGCGGTCCCCGCACCGCGATGAAGAGTGGCCCCCGCTTGCCGCAACTGGAGAAAGCCCTCGCACGAACCGAAGACCCAACACAGCCAAAAATAAATAAATAAATAAATAAAATCAAGTAAAACTTTAAAAAAAAAAAAAAAAACCTTCCAACAAACAAAAGTCCAGGACCAGATGGCTTCACAGGTGAATTCTATCAAACATTTAGAGAAGAGCTAACACCCATCCTTCTCAAACTCTTCCAAAAAATTACAGAGGAAGGAACACTCCCAAACACATTCTATGAGGCCACCATCACCCTGATACCAAAAGACAAAGATACTACAAAAAAAGAAAATTATAGACCAATATCACTGATGAACATAGATGCAAAAATCCTCAATAAAATGCTAGCAAACAGAATCCAACAGCACATTAAAAGGATCATACACCATGATCAAGTGGGATTTATCCCAGGGATGCAAGGATTCTTCAATATACGCAAATCAATCAACGTGAGACACCATATTAACAAATTGAAGAAAACCATATGATCATCTCAATAGATGCAGAAAAAGCTTCTGACAAAATTCAACACCCATTTTTGATAAAAGCTCTCCAGAAAATGGGCATAGAGGGAACCTACCTCAACATAATAAAGGCCATATACGACAAACCCACAGCAAACATCATTCTCAATGGTGAAAAACTGGAAGCATTTCCTCTAAGATCAGGAAGAAGACAAGGATGTCCACTCTCACCACTATTATTCAACATAGTTTTGGAAGTCCTAGCCACGGCAATCAGAGAAGAAAAAGAAATAAAAGGAATACAAACTGGAAAACAAGAAGTAAAACTGTCACTGTTTGCAGATGACATGATACTATACATAGAGAATCCTAAAGATGCCACCAGAAAACTACTAGAGCTAATCAATGAATTTGGTAAAGTTGCAGGATACACAATTAATGCACAGAAATCTCTTGCATTCTTATACACTAATGATGAAAAATCTGAAAGAGAAATTAAGGAAACACTCCCTTTTGCCATTGCAACAAAAAGAATAAAATATCTAGGAATAAACCTACCTAGGGAGACAAAAGACCTGTATGCAGAAAACTATAAGACACTGATGAAAGAAATTAAAGATGATACCAACAGATGGAGAGATATACCATGTTCTTGGATTGGAAGAATCAATATTGTGAAAATGACTATACTACCCAAAGCAATCTACAGATTCAATGCAATCCCTATCACACCACCAATGGCATTTCTTACAGAACTAGAACAAAAATCTTAAACTTTGTATGGAGACACAAAAGACCTTGAATAGCCAAAGCAGTCTTGAGGGAAAAAAATGGACCTGGAGGAATCAGACTCCCTGACTTCAGACTATACTACAAAGTTACAGAAATCAAGACAATATGGTACTGGCACAAAAACAGAAACATAGATCAATGGAACAGGATAGAAAGCCCAGAGATAAACCCACGCACCTATGGGTCAACTAATTTATGACAAAGGAGGCAAGGATATACAATGGAGAAACAACAGTCTCTTCAATAAGTGGTGCTGGGAAAACTGGACAGCTACATGTAAAAGAATGAAATCAGAACATTATCTAATACCATATACAAAAATAAACTCAAAATGGATTCGAGACCTAAATGTAAGACCAGACACTATAAAGCTCTTAGAGGAAAACACAGGAAGAACACTCTTTGACATAAATCACAGCAAGATCTTTTTTGATCCACCTCCTACAGTAATGGAAATAAAAACAAAATTAAACAAATGGGACCTAATGAAACGTAAAAGCTTTTGCAAAGCAAAGGAAGCTACAAACAAGACAAAAAGACAACCCTCAGAATGGGAGAAAATATTTGCAAATGAAGCAACTGACAAAGGATTAATCTCCAAAATATATAAACAGCTCATGCAGCTCAATATTAAAAAACAAACAACCCAATCCAAAAATGGGCAGAAGACCTAAATAGACATTTCTCCAAAGAAGACATACAGATGGCCAAGAAGCACATGAAAAGCTGCTCAGCATCACTAATTATTAGAGAAATGCAAATTAAAACTACAATGAGGTATCACCTCACACCAGTTAGAATGGGCATCATCAGAAAATCTACAAACAACAAATGCTGGAGAGGGTGTGGAGAAAAGGGAACCCTCTCACACTGTTGGTGGGAATGTAAATTGATACAGCCCCTCTGGAGAACAGTATGGAGGTTCCCTAAAAAACTAAAAATAGAATTACCATATGACCCAGCAATCCCACTACTGGGCATATACCCAGAGAAAACCGTAATTCAAAAAGACACATGCAACCCAATGTTCATTGCAGCACTATTTACAATAGCCAGGTCATGGAAGCAACCTAAATGCCCATCGACAGACGAATGGATAAAGAAGATGTGGTACATATATACAATGGAATATTACTCAGCCATAAAAAGGAATGAAATTGGGTTATCTGTAGAGACGTGGATGAATCTAGAGACTGTAATACAGAGTGAAGTAAGTCAAAGAGAAAAACAAATATCGTATATTAACGCATATATGTGAAACTTAGAAAAATGGTACAGATGAACCAGTCTGCAGGGCAGAAATTGAGACACAGATGTAAAGAACAAACGTATGGACACCAAGGAGGGAAAGCGGCGGGGGGTGTGATGAATTGGGAGATTGGGATTGACATATATACACTAATATGTATAAAATGGGTAACTAATAAGAACCTGCTGTATAAAAAAATAAATTAAATTAAAAAATTCCAAATTCAAAAAAAAGAATAAAACAATATGGAATAAAAATTTTGAAAAACAGAAACCAAAAAATATCATTTAGTTTTACATTGGTAATTCTGAATTATTCAATATCATGAACTCTATATTCACTCAGCCCAGCAGCAATGATTCCTTATTTGGGGACTCTTTCCTTTATTATACAATACCATAATGTTTTTTAATTTATCATGAAATTTTCCAAAAATGAACAAACAAAAAATCAAAATAAATGACAGTGATACTCTATGCAACTCTCACACAGCTTCAACAATTATCAATACGCAGCCAATCTTATTTCTACTGCCTCCACTTTTCTTGATTATTTTGAAACAAAATGCAGACATCATATCATTTCATTTGCCGTAACAATTCAACACCACAGCATTTTTAATTATCAGGATTTTTTCATTTAAATGACACTAGTCCTTTAAAAATAATTCTGAAATATTAAAAATCTTGTACCAGAGGGTACTGTTATTATTTTGCACTCCCCTTATTAACAAATAATGTCAAATAACACTAGCACCTTCTTTATGCTTTCATCTACCATATATTTCATCTACTCGTTCTCTAAGTATCACCGAAGTACAGTAATAGTCTCCCTTATTCAAGTTCAGTATTCTCTTGCAACATGGAAATCTGACAGTTTATCTTTTTGCCTTCATTCTTTAGAAAGACTGCTTTTATTTAGTCTCTTTTCTTAAAAACTGATTTATTAATTAATATATCTCTTTCTCTAAAAAACGATCTTCATTTTATACTATTTCTTTTATTCAGAATTCTAATTCAGATAAACATTTACTGTTTTAAAAGCTCTAAAATAATAAAATTCTAGAAACTCCTATTATGGCAAATTCTTATTGCTCAGAAGTGATTTTAATTAAAACAAACATATCTGCAGTAATGCTTTAAGAATTCAGGTATCAAAAGTGTTAAGTTTAAAACATATATAATTAAGGACTGTATTACACAGAAAGTAATCCTTAGCAAATATTTAGTGTAAAACAATTATTTTATATAAACTATTATCTTCCTTTGAGAATTCATGATCTCAAGTTAGACTTACTTGCTACAGAAGGTAATGTAACAAGTAACGCCAGACATTCCTTTCAGAAATATTTTACTAAGCATGTGCTACGTGCCAGGCCTTGTGCTCTAAGAACAATAAGAAGAAAAAGATGATCCTTTCCCTTGTGAACCTTTACAATGAGAGACACACAAGCAAGGGATACAATCTGATAAGCACTATAAGGGACTTCCCTGGCGGTCCAGTGGTTAAGACTCCGAGCTTCCACTGCAGGGGGCACAGGTTCGATCCCTGGTTGGGGAACTAAGGTCCTGCATGCCATGTAGCGCGGCCAAAAACAAGAAACACAAGCACTATAACAGACAAATGTGCAAAGTACATCAGATAAAGAATATTAAGAAGGGTTTGGTTCTGGTGCAGGCAGTAGATAAAGAGGGCTATTAGGTAAATAATTTTCAAAGGGAACGTGCCAAGTGTACCTTGAAAGATAAGCAGGATTTCATTAAGCAAAGAAGAAGGGTCAGAGCCTTATGGACACCAGAAATGTGTGAACAAAGTTTGAAGATTAAAATCCATGCTATATTCAAGAAATTAGCAGAAGACAAGTATAGCTAGAACACAAGAGATGAAGTAATACGTAAAAAGAGCAAAGAAGATGGAATTACCATAGACTTGTATGGTATGCTAAAAAAGCTGGCATTTTTCCTGTATAATGGGAAGCCATCAGAAGTTTTCAAGCAAGAGAAATATATGATCAAACAAGTATTCTCAGTAAGCAGATAGTATGCAGGATGAATCAGAAGGTTTAAAGCCAGAGGTAGGGAGACAATTGTAAAAGTTCTGGGAAGGACTGCTGAAGGCCAAAATTAGAGTAAATAGGGTAAGAATGGAGGGAATGCATTCAAGAGGCCATCCAGATATAGACTTATCTCCTGTGGTCAAATATATATAGAAACACTGTAGGCATTAAAGAAGTATTTGATGAATAAATGTGTATGCACATATGTGTACATGTAAATAAGAGAGTGCTAAGCAGACAGCCAGAGAAACAGCTGATGACTGAGGTTTCCAGTCAGTGAAAGCAGGGCTATTTACACCACACCTTCTACTACCCCTGCCCAAGAAAAGAATAATACTGACAATGAGCCAGCTAGCAAGTAAAGAATAAATTCATTTTGGATGTGTAGATTTTGAAGTGACTACTGAATAGCCAGGAGAAGATGAACAAAAGGAAATAAAGTGCAATTTAGAAAAGAAAACATCACTACACAGGCAACTGTTAAAATCACAGAAGTAAACGTGATCACAAAGAGAGCACAGAAGAAAAGAGCTGAAGATGGTAGCCTAGGCTCTTTCACATCATGGCACCTACCTAATGTTAACAATTATATTGCTTACCAGAGTCAACTGACAGTGCTCATGGGCTTCCACTGCCCCAAACTCCACCAGTGGCCGAAGAACTTAGAGGATTAATAATAGGACCCATAACCTATTCACAGTAGCCATGCCACAGGGGTTGGGAAGCCCTTCTCTGCTGAATGCCACTACCTTCAACAGGCTGCAGGAGAAATATTTAAACGTCCTTGATAATAGGCAAATCTAGATGTGAGACACTACAAGAAAATTGGTCTGACTTCTTAAAAAAAAAAAAGACTCATAAAAAAGGTAGCGTTGGGGGATAGTCTACTCAAGACATGTAACAACTAAATATTATGCATGAAAACCTTATAGATTGTAGTTTATATAGAAACAGCTACAAAAGTTTATTTGTCAGACACTTGGGAAATTGTGACAATACACTAGATATTATACAATATTATTTTACCATAGTTAATTTTATTTTTTAATTTTTATTTTATTGTCTTAAATGTAGGATAGTGGCATTATGGTTATGCAGGAGAATACCCTTATTCTTAGGAAATGTAGAAGTATTTTGGGCTGGCATGTCATGACAGTGGCAACTTAATTTCAAATGGTTCCATAAGAATAAAAACTACATTTATATACATACAGAGTGAGAGAGGAAAAAAATGCAAAAACGATAACAATAGTTAAATCTAGCTGGAGGTTATGTAGGTATTCATTGTTCTAGAGTTTGAACTTTTCTGCTTTTACAAAACATTTCTAATAAAAAAAAATTGAGGGAAGTAACTAATAAACAGTAGTTAGAGAGTTAAAAGAAAAATAATAAAAAACAGTATTAAAGGTAAGTGGGCAAAAGCATCAAATGCAGAAGCGAAGTCAAACTGGAAAGAATGGAAAAGAGCTTGTCATTTCTGACATTTGTTGATGCTTTGCAAGAACATGATTAGTAGAGCAAACACTTTGTTCAAAATTCTGTCAAAAACTGTACCATACTCTATTTTGCTACTATAATTACTTATAATTGACTCAGGCTTTTTTTCCCCATCCCCAAAAGAAGAAGGAGACTATCTTACTCATTTTTGTAATTTTTTTTTTTTTTTTTTTTGGCTATGTTGAGTGTTCGTTGCTGCACGCAGGCTTTCTCTAGTTGCAGAGAGCGGGCGCTACTCTTCGTTGTGGTGCGCAGGCTTCTTATTGCGGTGGCTTCTCTTGTTGCAGAGCGTGGGCTCTAGGTACGCGGGCATCAGTAGTTGTGGCATGTGGGCTCAGGAGTTGTGGCACACGGGCTTAGTTGCTCCGTGGCATGCGGGATCTTCCCGGACCAGGGCTCGAACCCGTGTCCCCTACATTGGCAGGTGGATTCTTAACCACTGAGCTACCAGGGAAGCCCATGGAAAACCTTCTTTTAAAGATACATATTCTAAAGATAAAAATAAAATATTCTGGGGAATAAAATTCAAATGACAGTAATAATCAAACACCAATATTTTTATTGGAAAAGTATTCATATTTAAAAGTTCACCAGAAAGCAGCAATCTCCTTCTAGGAGGGAAGGAGAAAAATATAAATATTTTGTCATTATCTAGTCTAGCACTATCAGATCAGATAGAACTAGATCATCAACCTGTTCCTTTAGGTACACTTTCAGATTTCAGTCTTCATGAAATCATCTCAAATCATAAGTATCAATGAAAAAACAAATACTCAAAAAAGAAATCCACAAGTCAAGATATCAAAATCAACACTTAAAATTTAAATATATACTAGTTTTTCACCATACTCCTGAAAGTTCAGCCAAACCTAGACCACTGAGGAATCTTCTTTTGATAAAGTTTAAGCTATTACATGTTTTTCCTGGCTGATCTTAAGTACTATCATAACAGAGAATGTGATACTGTGATATAATAAGAAAACATATTGTGGGGTCTTCCTCGGGGGTTCCTGGCTCACAACTCCTAAAATCCTTGTAATTTCCTAAGTGATTAGAGCATATGAGCATCTTTTCTTATAATATTTGGTTTTTATTCTTGAAATAGCTTCAGAAGGATAAAAATAAAAGAAGCTCTTTTGTTATTCATAACAAGCCCCTTTCAACCACACCTGAATTTATGTTACTGAAGTGATTTTTGGAAAGTCCCTAGAGAGCCACTGCACGGGGACTGGTTGCCAGGGGAACAAACCAAGTAATCAGAACTTTCAGCATGCCCACCACCACCCCAGCCCCAAATGGGGGCCTGGGGATTTAATTATTCACCAATGGTCAAGGATTTAATCAATCATGCCTACATAATGAAGCCTCCATAAAAATCCCTAAAGTACAGAATTCAGAGAGCTTCTGGGTTGGTGAACAAGAACACATCCACTTGCTGGGATGGTGGTATACCCCAAAACTCCACAGGGATAGAAGCTCTTGTGCTTGGGACCCTTCTGGACATAGACCTAGCCCTATATATTCTTCATCTGACTGTTCATTTGTATCCTTTAATATATCCTTTGTAATAAACCAGTAATCTAGTAAGTAAACTGTTTTCCTGAGTTCTATGAGCCATTGTAGTAAATGACTGAACCTGAGGAAGGGGTCATGGGAACCTTCAATTTGTAGCTGAGTCAGAGGTTGTGGGCAACTTGGGGGACCCAACACTTGCCACTGGCATCTGAAGTGAGGGGTAGTCTTGTGGGACTGAGCCTTTAACCTGTGGGGTCGATATTGAGTTAAATTGTAGGATACCCAGCTGGTGTCGGAGAATTGGCCAGTATGGGAAAAAACCTGCACATCTCTGGTGTCAGAAGTAATTTGGGTAGTGTTGGGTGTAAGGAGAGTTGTGAATAGAGAGATAAACAGAGTTTTTCCTTTCAGATAGTCTATTTCCTAATATAGTAAGTATCCTTGCTAGAATCCGAACCATTTGAAACATTATAATCCACAATCTCTGAAATACACTTGAAAAAGCGAATTCCTTTAAAGGACTTTACTTGAAACTTTAATCAACATGACATATATCATAAAGTAAAAAGTCAGCTATTAGCTATAAAGAATTAATTTTTTTTTAGAAGTTTCTATATAGGTTAACCTGGATTAGTCTGTATAAAAATTCAGGTAAACCTAATGTTGTCAGATGATCCATTTCATAGGAATATCAACCTAAGATCAAATTCTAGTCACTAAAAAGCTGAAAAACAAGAAGTTAGGAAAATAAAGCTGTTGTCCAGATAAGAACAAAGATAAATACCAATAACAGGGACTTCCCTGGTGGCACAGTGGTTAAGAATCCACCTGCCAATGCAGGGCACACAGGTTTGAGCCCTGGTCCGGGAAGATCCCACATGCTGCGGAGCAACTGAGCCCGTACTCCGCAACAAGAGAAGCCACTGCAATGAAAAGCTCGCGCACCGCAACAAAGAGTAGCCCCTGCTCACCGCAACTAGAGAAAGCCTGCGTGCAACAATGAAGACCCAATGAAGCCAAAAATAAATAAAATAAATATATTAAAAAAACAATAATAATGAGTCAATCAAGTCATAATTTATGAGAAAAAAAGCATTTTTCTTTAATCATTAAATCACCTTTAAAACATAAAAATTTATGCTATCCAGTACCACAACACATTTATAATAAGAGTTATAAAAATAGCTACATTTATATAGTACTTAGTATGAGGCAGGTATCGTTCTTTGAGCCTCAACCACATTAACTCTTTTAATCCTCACAACGTGCTGCTAGGAAGCAAGTATTATACTCTCTCCATTGTACAGATGAGGACACTAAAAGCAGAGAGGTTAGATCACTCTAGATCACACAGCTAGTTAAGGGGCAGATCCAAGATTCACCAGGATCTAGGAAGCCTGGCTCCAGAGTCTGTGCTTTTGGTCACCACAGCTTCACTTCTTCTTATTCCCCTTCTGCAAAAGGGAATAGCACGGGTCAAGGCTCAGAGGCAAAAGAGAACGATGAATTTGAAGTTTGGTAAAGCTGGTTTAGAATAGGGGAAAGCAAGTTAAAGCTGAATGAAAAGAAGGCAAGGCCAGTTCAAACAGAACAGGTAAGCCACATTAAGGAAACTGGACTTCATTCCAAGCAGAAAAGGATTTTAATCAATCTGTGTTTTTGTGAATAGTTTGGAGATGAAGAGGGAACAAGGAGACTAACATTAAAAGGCCTTTGCAGTAATTTAAGATATGACTACAGTCTAAATTAGAATGGTGGCAGAAGAAATAAAAAGTAGATGGAACTGAAAGATAATAAGGAAACAGTATCAACAGAACATGTGGTTAAGAAACAAGAGAAAGTAAAGGAAGAATGAGTCTCATTTTTTGACTTGGACAACTCGGTGACAGTGGTGTCATTCACTGAGCTAAAAAGAACAGACTGGGGAAGTTTTTGTAAACTGAAGTTGAGAGGACTGTGGTCCTCTTTAAATGGAGATGTCAAAAAGGCATTTGGATAAACCTAGAGCTTAGAAGGAAGATGTGGGCTAGAGACAGAGTGTGAAAAAATTTAGAAATGAAACTCAGGACAATAGCAGAGAGGACAGAACCCTGAAGAACATCATTTAAGGAGAAGAACCTCCACAGTATTAACAGTGGATACTACACTACATGATGCTTAACACTGCTCAGTGGTTTCTAATTATGTTACTTTACTCTGGTCTTCCCAACTAACACGAATGTCACTGAAAGCAAGGACGCCTTCTATTAGGGCTTTGCAACTCCACAGCTTTTAGCATATTAATGGCTAGTTGTGGGGTACTTAACCAACTGAGATATGGGAAAGGGATACATAAAACATACTTGACTTTAGGAAGCTCCTTTTTTTAGGGTTCCTCTTATCTTCCAATTTGCCCCAGGCTTTTGCTCCCCTCCACACTTGCTGCACTGATTGCTCTAACTCGGCAAAGAAGTTGTTGGTAATTGATGATGTGGGATTTACACAATGGTTCTGTGGTGGACTCTCTCGTACTCAACACGTATAAGCAAATCCAGATGAAATTAAGAGAAAAATGGAGGCGTTCTTATTTAATATAATAGACACAGTTTGTTCTACTGCATTTTACTACAACAGCAGAAATTTTTATATTTTTATATTATACTGTCAAATCACAAAATACTTGTTCTGTTTGGCCCTCGGTCTTTTCCACACTGACTGATCTTCCTGATCTCTCTTTCCCTTTTTCTTCTCTACATCAGACAAGGTTGACCTTTCCAGAAATTTTGTGAACATTCTACTCTAGCCTGAGGTCAAACTCTCTGCTCTGCATTCACCAAGTACATTTCTGTACTATACACATGACATTCATCATATACTACTTCGTAAGGTAACTTTTCCATAGTATGTGATTTAAAGAGCTTAGATGATGGAATTATACACCTATTATACTGATACTAAGTCACACAGCTAAGAAATTACTTATACCCTCAGAGTACCAGTTTTTGCACCTGTTAATTAGGAATAATAATACTAACATTGCACAATTTTCAAGATAAATGAGATCACATATGTAAAATACCTAGCACAGTGTTATAGTTGAGATATAGTCTTTGCCCTACAGAAGTTCACCAGAGAGTAGAGGAACTAAGTAATGTGCACAGTTACTAAACATAAGGTATTATGTGAAAAAGTGCCTGAATCCCATCATTTAAAATATTTTTATTACCATCAACTTAATCTTATCTTTCTCAAAGAAGTTTAGGTGAGGGAAAGGGACTGCAGGGTGGGAGAAGAGTCCTCTTATGACCTGATATGAGCAATATTCACATCTTTTATATCACTAATTAGGATAATCTATTGAGATTATCATAGGTCATGAAAAGAAACTAGATGGTTTCCCCGATAGGATCAGGAACAAGGCAAGAATATCTGCTCTCTCTACTCCTGTTCAAAATCATACTGGAAGTCCTAGCCAATACAATAAAATGTGGAAAGGAAATAAAAAGTACACAGATTAAGGAAGAAATAAAATTGTATTTGTATAACTGTCTGGAGAAAATCCCAAAGAACAACAAGAGAACTCCTGGAACAAATAAACAATGATAGCAAGGTTGCAGGATACAAGGTTAATATACAAAAGCAATTGCTTTCTTATATACCAGCAATGAAAAGTTGGAATTGAAAATTAAATACACAATAACATTTACAATAGAACCCAAAAAAATGAATTACTTAGGTATAAACCTAACAAAACATGTATAAGATCTATACAAGGAAAACTATAAAACTGAAAAATCAAAAAATATCTAAATAAAGGGAGAGATATTCCATGTACGTGACTAAGAAAACCTAATATTGTCAAGATGTAAATTCTTCTCAATTTGATCTATAGATTCAAAATCCAAGCCAGTTATTTTGTGGACACTGACAAACTGACACTCAAGTTGATATGGTATAATCACATTGGAAAACAGTTTGGCAGTTTCTTACAAAACTAAACATACTCTTATCATACGATCCAGCAATTGCACTCCTTGATATTTACCAAAATGAACTGAAAGCTTCAGTCCCCACAAAAATCTGCACACAAATGTTTATAGCAACTTTATTCATAACTGCCAAAACTTAGAGGCAGCCAAGATATCTTTCAGTAGGTGAATGAATAGATTAACTGTGGCATACCCAGATGGTGCGATGTAATTCAACACTAAAAAGAAATGAGCTATCAAGCCATGAAAAGGCATGGAGGAAGCTTAGTGCTTATTACTAAGTGAAAAAAGCTAAACTGAAAAGGTTACATACTGTATGATTACAACTATGACATTCTGGAAAGGGAAAACTATACAGACAAAAAAAGATTCGTGCTTGCCAGGGGCTCAAAGGAAAGGAGGCAGGGATCAATGGATGGAGCACAGGTGAGACAGGAGGGAAGGGAGCAGGGCAGAACCATTAAAAGAATGACACAGCTGTTGAGGATATGACAAATACTGGTTAGAACCAACTAGGCCCAAGATGGAGGAAGATTCTACTTCCAGTAGATCTTGAGCCTCATTATACGCTCATTGTAATACACCCACAGGTGCCATGACAGTTCCAAGGCTGACCCTAAAAGGCCAAAAAGTGGGCAGTGGCCCAATTCCTAGAAATCCCCACCCCCTCTCCAAGATAGTTAGAATATTCTTCCCACTTGTTAGCCTATGAAATTACCCAGCCCATAAAAACTAACCACCCCACAGCACGGGGCCACTCTTGCCTTTGGAGACATCTGCATTGTGCCTATGGAATGTGTCTCTCTCTAAATAAACTTGCTTTCACTTTACTATGGCTTGCTCTTGAATTTTGCCCTGCGTGAAGCCAAGAACCCTCACTTGGCTGCCCGTCCCAGGAACTAGCCCAAGACCTGTGACATGACCAACCTCTTGTGCCCCATTCTCCTGCAACAGGGGGTATGTTTAGAGCAGTAAAATTATTCTGTATGATACTGTAATGGTGGATACATGTGATTATGCATTTGTCAAACCCACAGAATATACAACACAAAGAGTACCCTTAAGGTAAACTATGGATTTAGTTAATAACAATCAATAATAATGGCTCATCAACTGTAGCAAACATACCACTAAAGCAAGATGTTAATCACAGGGAGATGGGGGTGGGGAGGATGGGGTTGAGGCAGTAAAAGCGTATATAGGAACTCTCTGTACTTTCCACTCAATTTTTCTGTAAACCTAAAGCTGCTCTAGGGACTTCCATGGTGGTGCAGTGGTTAAGAATCCGCCTGCCAATGCCGGGGACATAGGTTCAAGCCCTGGTCCGGGAAGATCCCACATGCCGCGGTGCAACTAAGCCCGCGAGCCACAACTACTGAAGCCCGCGCGCCTAGAGCCTGTGCTCTGCAACAAGAGAAGCCACCACAATGAGAAGCCTGCACACCTCAACGAAGAGTAGGCCCCGCTCGCCGCAACTAGAGAAAGCCCGCGCGCAGCAACAAAGACCCAACGCAGCCAAAATAAATTAATTAATTAATTAAAGAAAGAAAGAAAGAAAGAAACTACTTCCAATCTATTGTTGGTAAATAGAAAATATCCTCCAACTGGCCAGTGAAAAGACCAAAAGAGGGACTTCCCTGGCGGTCCGGTGGTTAAGACGCCGTGCTTCCAATGCAGGGGGGCGCAGGTTCGATCCCTGCTTGGGGAACTAAGATCCCACATGCCGCGTAGCGTGGCCAAAAAATTTAAAAAAAAAAAAAAAGGGAGAAAGGAGAAACGGCATAGGAGGTAAAATTGCAGCTAACTCAATAAAAAGCCTGAAACTCTTCTAGTTAAGAAAAGCAGCTTCTCTGAATAGAAGGAAAGTGAAAGAAATAGTGAAACTGGGTTGATTGTAAAATGGAGTGATCCTTCGTAGGGCACAGAGTAGAAACTTAATAAATATATACTCCCCTAACGTCACATAAGGTGTATATCCTTAATATACAGTATAATATGCAGCCACTTGATATCAATACAAATATAATTTCCAGAAGACATAAGAAAACCATTCCTCTAATTCCCATTCAGAATCTATCTGAAAACTAGCCACGTTATTAATTTTAAGAATACAACACTGTTAGCTGCTATAGGTCTTAAAAAAAAAAAAAAAACCCTACTCAAGTATCATCTGAAGAAAGTTCATAAATGGTTTCATAAATTCAAAGAAAGTAATATCTGTAATATCTGGCACCTAAATGGCAAAATATTTGTATTTTTTTTTAAAATCGAAGTATTACCCAGGAAAGTTATGTCATATTATTTTCTGAAAAATAACTCATTAAGAAAGTCTCTATAAAAACATATTTGACAAATGTGTGGGATCTGTTTCTCTACTGAAACAAGAACTAAATTGAGAGAAGAGCATATTAACAAGTTCTGCAGAGAGAGGTAATTAGCATATTGGAAACTAAGATTTTTGGCACATGGGTCTGTCCTCCAGTCATGAGTCATGGACTAGGCTGCCTATTTATTGTGAAGCAATCTTTCAGTAAAAGGAGCAGCAAGGAAGAATACATGAATAATGACTTGGATAACTTCCGAGGAAGAAGTCATAGTGAAATTAGGTCTGAGAAAGTTAGATAGCATATACTATACATTATGCTAATGCTCTTTTCCTTTTACCCTTACTGTTTAGTTAACAGCAGAGAAACTGAAATTTAGTCCTTAGTTCTATTAAAACTTTTCTATTTTTTATGGATTTTAGTAATACTGAATAAAATTATTCAAGTATTAGCTTGGCTTTACGTTTTGTGAAATGCACCATTATAAATTATGTTGTGATGACATTTGTGAAAACCTCTCACCTGTCACATACCCACTCCAGCACACACACACAATGACACCAGAAGGCAACACTCTGCTTTACCTTCTGCTGAAAAGTCTGCTACCTCCAACGCTTGAGGTCCATACACGAAGCCCTCCTGGAATCTATGAACACAGCAGAGGCAAAAGGCAGAGAAGTTTATGTAGATTTAAAGTTACACTGCCCAAAACATAAAATGCCAAACGCCTATCACAAGTCTACATATCTGCCAAGGATATCAGATTTTGGATTTGACAATGAGTAAATCAACAATATACTGATATCATTCAGAGTTCATTATACATTATGCAGCTAATTACATGAAAAAAACCAAAACTTGAGCCTTAACTAATTTATATTCTCACCAATATAGGTGATTTACACTATCAAAAATGCTAATGACAATTAAATTTTTAAAATCATGTGAGAGAGCCAATACATATATAAGGAATATATAAGAAATTAAGTAGAAAAATATACTTCACTTAATGAAGTGTGATAGACTCTACAGCTCAAGGTACATTCTTTCTTAGGACAGGAGACTGCTGGGAATATAGGAGAAAAACAATTAGAAACAGACATGCAGAGGGGAAAGGGAAAAGTAGAACTGTAAAGATATTCTAATGCCAAGATTTAATTTAAGTCTGACAGCAATGTTGAAATGAGCCAGATATTACATATGTTAAGCAGTATAAGGGAAATCTACCTTGTTCGAATCATATAAAATAAATATAAGCATGAAACATGAAATGCTTTTCAGAAAACATTCATGTAAAAAAATTAAGAATTTAGGGACTTCCCTGGCAGTCCAGTGGTTAAAACTCTGCGCTCCCAATGTAGGGGGGCAAGGGTTCAATCCCTGGTCAGGGAACTAAGATCCCGCATGCCCCACAGTGCAGCAAAAAAAAAAAATTAAGAATTTAATCAGGTGTATAGCTGATTCACTTTGTTATAAAGCAGAAACTAACACACCATTGTAAAGCAATTATACTCCAATAAAGATGTCAAAAAAAGGAATGAGATACAAATAAATTACACTATATAGCAAAAAAAAAAAAAATTTAATCAGGTAAAACATTTAGATCTCAGATTTCATTTCATTCTTTGCTGATGTTGGGCTTAAAGACTACAAAATGCAGCTAGTATATGAGAAAAGGAGTCAGATAAATTTTACTAGCTATTAAATTTAAAAGAGGGAGGCATGCTATCTTTATGTAATATCGAGAAATCATTAAAAATACCATCAAACAATTAGGAAAGAAAGAACGAAGCACTGTCTTAAAACGTGATGATATGTCAAGAAAGAAACATTGCCTTGAAGTCAGGTGGCTTGAATTCAAGTTCCAGCTAAAGTTCTCAATTGCTCTGTGACATCAGGCAGGTCACTTAATCTCTGGTATAACGAGAGTTGTTCAATGAGGACTTTACCATCTCTCAGATTTATACTGACTATCAAATGAAATATGGTATTAATAATCACAGAATGTGGACTTCCCTGGTGGCACAGTGGTTAAGAATCCGCCTGTCAATGCAGGGGACTCGGGTTCGAGCCCTGGTCTCGGAAGATCCCACATGCCGCAGAGCAACTAAGCCCGTGCGCCACAACTACGGAGCCTGCACTCTAGAGCCTGTGAGCCACAACTACTGAGCCCACGCACCACAACTACTGAAGCCCTCACACCTAGAGCCCGTGCTCCGCAACAAAGAGAAGCCACCGCAATGAGAAACCCACGCACCACAACGAAGAGTAGCCCCCGCTCACCACAACTAGAGAAAGCCTGTGCTCAGCTATGAAGACCCAACACAGCCAAAAATAAATAAACTTATTTTTAAAATAATAATAATCACAGAATGTTATATTTTGCAAAAATTTAAATCAGTGCATTTGACATAAATTAACAATTTAATAAATTTGTTAACTAAGAAACACAGGGAATATAGAGTACCAAGCCAAGAAATCTGCGGAGGAAACCCAAAGAAGCAAAGCAAAAGGCTGAGCTGGTCAAAAGAGCCTAGAGTAGCTGACAGGGCTCAATGGCAGCCAGCAAGTCACAGTCTCCAAGAGATGGTTGTATCATGTTAGTAATTTAGCAGTTTGCCCAGTACTCTCTGCCTTGGGTGTATCTTAATTCCCAAAACAACCTTATAGACTACACCCTCCTCTAACGTAGTGCTTGTGACATTTTAAGCTAAGGACCTGAGACACAGTAACTACCTGCATATTGCATATATTTTTAAAAACCAGAGATAAGATCCCACCTAATAAAACAATAATGGAGCAAAGGCTTATCTTGTATGTATGATGTGCCAGGCACAGTCCTGAAGCTCTACAAGCACTAGCTCACTTGGTCTTTACAAGTCTGAGATAAGTTCTGTTATTATCCTCACTTTACAGATGAAAAATTGAGACACAGGGAGCCTAAGAAACTTGCCTAGGGACTCCCCTAGTGGTCCAGTGGGTAAGACTCCACGTTCCCAAAGCAGGGGGCCCGGGTTCGATCCCTGGTCAGGGAACTAGTTGCACGCCGCAACTAAGAAGTTCACATGCCACAACTAAAAGATCCTGCATGCTGCAACAAAGATCCCGCATGCTGCAACTAAGACCCGGTGCAACCTAAATAATTAATTAATTAATTTAAAAGGGGGGGAAAAAAAAAACTTGCCTAAACGCACAAAAGTGGCAGAGCTGCGATTCAAACCCAGACTGTCTACTTCTAGACCATACTTAGTCACTATACCATCCAGACTATGGAATTAAAATCACACAAACCGGGGCTTCCCTGGTGGCACAGTGGTTGAGAATCCGCCTGCCAATGCAGGGGACACGGGTTCGGGCCCTGGTCTGGGAAGATCCCACATGCCGCGGAGCAACTGGGCCCGTGAGCCACAACTACTGAGCCTGCGCGTCTGGAGCCTGTGCTCCGCAACAAGAGAGGCCGCAATAGTGAGAGGCCCGCACACCGCGATTAAGAGTGGCCCCCACTTGCCACAACTAGAGAAAGCCCTCACACAGAAGCGGAGACCCAACACAGCCAAAAATAAATTAATTAATTAATTAATTTTTTTAAAAATGTGTACTTAAAAAAAAAAATGTTGCAGATACTTAAAAAAAAAAAAATCACACAAACCAAGCACTTATCTATAGGTAAAAAGTAAACAATTAAAAACTGTTCTTAAGTATTCAATCATGTTATATATATTCTTCAGCATTTGCAACATTTCCTTGGAAAATTCAAATTCAAATGATTGTTGTACAAAACATGTTTAAAAATGAGAAATGCTTACAATACAAAACCAAAAGAAAAAAATTTTTAATTTAAAAACAAAAAAAGGCCCAAAAAAGACTAAAGAACATATATCCAAATAACATTCAAATAATATTGGTGTTAGAGTAGCAAAATTGAGTGATTCCATTTCCATTTATTAAAACTTGCTGTCATATGATTACACAACTCACTAAAACATTTTTAAACCTTCAAAAAAATTCAACACAATGGATACTACCACATACCAATTAGGATGGCTACTATCAAAAAAAAATTTTTTTAAGGAAAAAAATAACAAGCGTTGGCAAGGCCGTGGAAAAATTGGGACCCCTATGTACTGTTGGTGAGAATGTAAAATGGTGCAGTTGCTATAGAAAATACTACGGAAGTTCTTCAAAAGATTAATAATAGAATTACTACATTATTCAGCAATTCCACTTCTGGGTATATAGCCAAGAGTTAAAAGCAGGGATTCTCAAAGAAATATCTGTACACCCATGTTCACAGCAGCCTTATTCATAACAGCCAAAAGGTGGAAGCCACCCAAGTCTCCATCGATGGATGAATGGATAAACAAAATGTGCTATATACATACAACGGAATAGTATTCAGCCTTGAAAAAGAAGAAAATGCCTGCACATACTAAAGCATGGCTTAACCTTGAGGACATTATGCTAGATAAAATAAAGAAGTCCCAAAGGGACAAATACTGATGATTCTTCTTATATGAGGTACCAGAGTCATCAAATTCATAGAGATAAAAAGTAGGACAGTGGTTGCCAGGGGCTGGGAGAAGGGGAAAAATGGGAAGTTATTCTTTAATAGGTACAGGGTTTCAGTTTTACAAAATGAAAAGGATTTTGTGAATAGATGGTGGTGATGGTGGCACAAAAACATTAATGTATTCGATGTCGCTGAACGGTTCACTTAAAAATGATTAAAATGGTAAATTTTATTTTATGTGTACATATATTGTCACAATTCTTTAAAAAAGTAATAGGTGTTAAGTGTATAACATACAAAAAGGTATGTATAAAAAAAGATAAAGAAAATTGTTATTTCATTTTCCAGAAAACTACTGTAAATCCTTTTTTTTTAATTTATTTATTTAATTTATTTATTTTTGGCTGTGTTGGGTCTTTGTTGCTGTGCACGGGCTTTCTCTAGTTGTGGTGAGTAGGGGCTACTCTTCGTTGCAGTGCGCAGGCTTCTCATTGCAGTGGCTTCTCTTGCTGCAGAACATGAGCTCTGGGCTCATGGGCTCTAAAGCGCAGGCTCAGTAGTTGTGGCGCTCGGGCTTAGTTGCTCCGCGGCATGTGGAATCTTCCCAGACCAGGGCTCAAACCTGTGTCCCCTGCATTGGCAGGCGGATTCTTAACCACTGCGCCACCAGGGAAGCCCTATAAATCCTTTTTTTTTTTTAAACATCTTTATTGGAGTATAATTGCTTTACAATGCTGTGTTAGTTTCTGCTTTATAACAAAGTGAATCAGTTATACATATACATATGTTCCCATATCTCTTCCCTCTTGCATCTCCCTCCCTCCCACCCTCCCTATCCCACCCCTCTAGGTGGTCACAAAGCACCGAGCTGATCTCCCTGTGCTATGTGGCTGCTTCCCACTAGCTAGCTATTTTACATTTGGTAGTGTATATATGTCCATGCCATTCTCTCACTTCGTCCCAGCTTACCCTTCCCCCTCCCCACGTCCTCAAGTCCATTCTCTACATCTGCATCTTTATTCCTGTCCTGTCCCTAGGTTCTTCAGAACCATTTTTTTTTTTTTAGAGTCTATATATATGTTAGCATATGGTATTTGTTTTTCTCTTTCTGACTTACTTCACTCTGTATGACAGACTCTAAGTTCATCCACCTCACTACAAATAACTCAATTTCGTTTCTTTTTATGGCGGAGTAATATTCCGTTGTATATATGTGCCACATCTTCTTCATCCATTCATCTGTCGATGGACACTTAGGTTGTTTCCATGTCCTGGCTATTGTAAATAGTGCTGCAATGAACATTGTGGTACATGACTCTTTTTGAATTATGGTTTTGTCTGGGTATATGCCCAGTAGTGGGATTGCTGGGTCGTATGGTAGTTCTATTTTTAGTTTTTTAAGGAACCTCCATACTGTTCTCCATAGTGGCTCTATCAATTTACATTCCCACCAACAGTGCAAGATGGTTCCCTTTTCTCCACACCCTCTCCAGCATTTATTGTCTGTAAATTTTCTGATGATGGCCATTCTGACCTGTATGAGGTGATACCTCATTGTAGTTTTGATTTGCATTTATCTAATGATTAGTGATGTTGAGCATCCTTTCATGTGTTTGTTGGCAATCTGTGTATCTTCTTTGGAGAAATGTATATTTAGGTCTTCTGTCCATTTTTTGGATAGAGTTGTTTGTTTTTTAGATGTTAAGCGGCATGAGCTGCTTGTATATTTTAGAGATTAATCCTTTGTCAGTCGCTTCGTTTGCAAATATTTTCTCCCATCCTGAGGGTTGCCTTTTTGTCTTGTTTATGGTTTCCTTTGCTGTGCAAAAGCTTTTAAGTTTCATTAGGTCCCATTTGTTTATTTTTGTTTTTATTTCCATTTCTCTAGGAGATGGGTCAAAAAGGATCTTGCTGTGATTTATGTCATAGAGTGTTCTGCCTGTTTTCCTCTAAGAGTTTGGTCTTTTTTAATATAAATTTATTTATTTATGGCTGTGTTGGGTCTTCGTTTCTGTGCGAGGGCTTTCTCTAGTTGCGGCAAGCGGGGGCCACTCTTCATCACGGTGCGCGGGCCTCTCACTGTTGCGGCCTCTCTTGTTGCGGAGCACAGGCTCCAGACGCGCAGGCTCAGTAGTTGTGGCTCACGGGCCCAGTTGCTCCACAGCATGTGGGATCTTCCCGGACCAGGGCTCGAACCCATGTCCCCTGCATTGGCAGGCAGATTCTCAACCACTGCGCCACCAGGGAAGCCCTCTTCTAAGAGTTTTATAGTGTCTGGCCTTACATTTAGGTCTTTAATCCATTTTGAGTTTATTTTTGTGTATGGTGTTAGGGAGTGTTCTAATTTCATTCTTTTTACATGTAGCTGTCCAGTTTTCCCAGCACCCCTTACTGAAGAAGCTGTCTTTTCTCCGTTGTGTATTCTTGCCTCCTTTATCAAAGATAAGGTGACCATGTGTGTGTGGGTTTATCTCTGGGCTTTCTATCGATATCCTAATTTTATACATTTTGCTTCCTCTGTGTAGAACTCAGAAATGTAACAATAATCTTGAGTCTGTTCCTAATAATCAACCTGCCTCCCACTAATAGCGATGTCATTAATCTAAGAAAAATAGACTTATCTCATCTTGCAGCACATTATTTCTAATTGTAGCCCACAGTACCACAGTTGTACCAACATACTAAATTCTTTCCTTCTAACCAGGGAGAAACTGGTGTTTTTAAAAGGATAAATTAAGAAGGCACTCTGCATCCATAGCCAAAGAGATGATATGGGAAGAGGCACAATGCAGAGTGTTCAATTTGGGTAGGGGATTGAAGAGTAGAGAAAAATAGGGCAAGTACCATGGATAAATTTGCAGCACAACTTTTCACAGAGTGGAACAGCTTTATCTGAAGTGTTATAAATTTTCATCAAGTAAAAGCATAATAAAGTTAAATTGGAAAATAGTACGAATATTTATATTACTTTCCCTCCTTCTTTTAGCATGAAAACTCAAAAGTTGGCCACTTTTTCAAAGCACATCATTGGTTTCACCTTCCTTCAGTTTCTTCTACTACGTAAACAAGTACAAACAACCATATGGAAATTACAGAGACTATGTGTAACAATGAAATCTCTTCTTCTGATTATAAATTACACACAGTTCTCTCTTTCAAACCACATTAAATACAGAAACAAAACCAAGATCTTTAAAACTACAAACCAAACACATGAAAACAAGTCAAAACATTCCTTTCATTTGATTGTGTAACTGGGTAAAATAAACCAGCAAATTGCATTGCCCAATACAGATTTCTACCTAAAGAAATACATCAAGAAAAAGATAGGGCTTCCCTGGTGACGCAGTGGTTAAGAATCCGCCTGCCAATGCAGGGGACACAGGTTCGAGCCCTGGTCTGGGAAGATCCCACATGCCACAGAGCAACTAAGCCCGTGTGCCACAACTACTAAGCCTACGCTCTAGAGCCCGCGAGCCACAACTACTGAAGCCCACACACCTACAGCCCGTGCTCTGCAACAAGAGAAGCCACTGCAATGAGAAGGCCACCCACCGCAACAAAGAGTAGCCCCTGCTCGCCGCAACTATAGAAAGCCCCCGCGCAGCAATGAAAACCCAATGCAGCCAAACATAAATAAATAAATAAATTTATAAAAAAAGAAAAAAGAAAAAGATAGGGAAAGAGGGATGGGGACAAGGACAGTTTAATAGGTTACAATGGCTGAGGAGCAAATCTAAGGATTTTCATACTTTTTGTGCTACATTATATAATCTTCATTCTATTAAAAGAACAAAATTACAATGTTCTTACCTGTAATAATGGTATTATGGTTATGCAGGAGAATGTGTTTATTTTTAGGAGAGGCATGCTGAAATATTAAAGGCTATAGTGCCATGATGATTGCAACTTAGTTTCAAGTGTCTCAGAAAATATATATACCTATGTGCAAACATATTTACAGACAAAGCAAATATAGCAATCTGTTAACTATTTAATCTGGACCTTAGAATGGCAAACTACACCCCAAGCCAAATCCAGCTGAGCCTGTTTTTGTAAATAAACTTTTACTAGAACACTGCCATGCCCTTTCATTAACCTGTTGTCTACAGCTGCTTTCTCTCTACAACTCCAGAATTAATAGTTGTAACAGAGACCATATGGCCTCCAAAGCCTAAAATATTTACTGGCCCTTTATGTAAGTACAGAAAATATCTGGCCCTTTACGGAAGAAATTTTGCTAACTCCTATGTAGACAGTGGATATACAGGTGATCATAGAATCAAGTCTTTAAGCTTTTCTGTATGTTTGAATTTTTTTACAATAGAAAATTGGAAATACATACACTTTTATACATAAATCTTTTGATTTCTTCAGAATACAGACAAATACAGAAACAGATCATTGAAAAAGAGAGCTTGGACACAATCATAATACTGATATGATACTAAAAAGAGTTATGCAGTTTTTAGTGCAAAAGGAGCAACTTTTTAGGACAGCAATTTGGTGATATCTAATTTTAAACACTCCTACCCTATACCTATCCTACAAAAATACACAAGTGTGAAAAGATTAGTAGCAGTGCTTGTTATCTGTCAGACCCTTCACATGTCATGCAATCCTCACAACAACCCTATGAGGTAAGTAAGGACCACTATTCTCCCCATTTTACATATGAGGAAACTAAGACATAGAGTTAATTTGCCCAAGTCACACAACTAATGGTATCACTGGGATTATGAATTCAGATAAAACTTCAAAGCTCAATCGTAATCACCATACAACACTGCCTGTTGAAAAAAAGGACAAAGGAAGTAAATGCAAAATAACCAAAAGATGAATACAAAGAACCAATACACAATGAAGACATTCAACCTCCCTGGTAATAAAATAATAATAATATAAATGAAAGTAAAACATCATCTGCCTGTCAGCTTAGATAAGCAGAAAAAAGCTAATGTGGGCAAGAGTAAGGAGAAAGAAGCAGCACCGTGCCCTTTTGATAGACGTGTAAGTAAAGTCAACCTACTTGGAGAAAGAGTGTGGCAATATGTTCCTAAATTCTAAACGGGCATACCCTGTGATCCAACAATTCTGCTTCTAAGAATTTATTCTAAAGGGATAATCAGACAAGTGGGCAAACATAATAAGCATTATTTGCTACAGTAAAACAAAAATAAAAACCTAGAAACAACATAAATGTTTATTAATAATAGAAAAATACAGACAATGGAATACCATAATGCAGTTCAAAATGATTATATAAATCTGTTACTAACAGAAAGATACCAACATATAGCATTTAGATATTTAAAAAGAAGAGATTAAAACCACATATGGAGAATGATCCTACTTCTGTAATTTTTTTTTTAAAGGTGAGTATGTTTGTTTGTATACAGACCACAAATGGATGAAAAGATGTCAGGAAGGAAATGCACCAAAATATTAAGTAATTATCTCTAGATGGTGGGATTTTGAGTGTTTCTTACTTCCTCCCTTATTTCTTTCCTTATTATCTAATTACTTTTGCAGATTGTATAACTTTTATAATTATTTTTAAAAACCAGTCAATTTTAAATATTTGTTTACAGCTCAATAATTACTATTTCCTTATTTATAACATGCAGTGTATATTTAATTAAGGAGTTCAGAACAATTTGTTAAGGACTTAATGACACTCCAGAAATAAAGAAATACTAAATAGCCAATGATCACCAAAATTTCATGTTAAAAAATTAATGATAATAGGATTAACACATACATTTTTGATAGTATAAAAGCATCATCTCCTTTATTCCTCACAACTCATTCCCCATTTTTACATACTTCTCTTTTCAGACCCTAATCCTTTCCAGTTCTTCCCAAGGTATTAAAAAAACTTTTTATACACGTTTAGAATTTATCTTGCCCAAACACCTCCAGATCTCTGAGTTTATTATTTCTTTCACCTCTACACTATGTATTTACCACTCATCCTACTAAACTAAAAATCACTTCTCTGTCTGGCTCACTCTTCATCCTTCAAAACTCAGCTCTCATAGGCTTTCCCTGCTCTTGGAAGCTTTCCAAATCACCTGCACAGTCCTAGGTCAGTTCAGTTCAGTGTCCCTCCTGGTTACCCCCACAGCATCCTGTGCACACCTGTAAAACAGAATTTATAGCCCTGTATTGTAATTTATTTCATTCTCTCGCTAGATTGTAAGAAAAGGAACTATGTCTTCTATCCTTACATTCCTAATTCCTGCATAGGGTTATTCAGTAAGAGTCAAATAAATGAGTGAATGATATTGCATGTTATCTTTTTTCACTGTATATTTTTAATTTAGCCCAATATACTATAAATCCTTAAAGGATGGAACTTTGTCACATGTCCCTTTGCTTTAAAAAAATTTTTTTAATTGGAAAAAAAAAAAAAAACACTATCAGACCTAAATATAAGACCTAAAACTACAAAACTCTTAGGAGAAAACAAAAAAGTAAATCTTTGCAACCTTAGATCAAGCAGCAGTTTCCTAGTACAAGCAACAAAAGAAAAAAAGACATAAATTGGACATCATCAAAATTAAAACCTTTTGTGCTTCAAAGGACACGATCAAGAAAGTGAAAAGGCAATCCACAAAATGAGAGAAAATATTTGCAAATCATAAATCAGATAAGGGCCTAGCATCCAGAATATATAAAGAACTCTTACAACTCAACAACAACAAAGAATAAAAAGACAGCCCAATTAAAAAAATGGGAAAGGGATTTGAACAGACATTTCTCCAAAGACTATACACAAATGGCCAAAAAGCACATGAAAAGATGCTCAATATCATTAGTTATTAGGGAAATAAAAATCAAAACCACAATGAGATACCATTTCATACTCACTAGGATGGCTAAAATAGAAAAGACAGACAATACCAAATGCTAACAAAGGAATTGGAACCCTCACACATTGCATTTGGGAATGTAAGATGGTGCAGTGGCTTTGCAAAAGTCTGGTAGTTCCTCAAAAGGTTAAATATAGAGTTAGCATACAACCTTAGGTTCCACTCTTAGCAATTCCACTCTTAGGTATAGACCCAACAATTTAAAACATATGGTCAAACAAAAACTTCTACATAAATGTTCATAGCAGCATTATTTACAATGGCCAAAAAGTGGAAGCAACCCAAATAACCATCAACTGATGAATGCATAAACAAAATATGGTATATCCATACAATGGGATAATCTTCGGCCACTTACAAGAGTGAGGTGCTCATACATTCTACAACATGAATGAACTTTGAAAACATTATGCTAAGTGAAAGAAGTCAGAAATAAATCACGTATAGTATGATTTCAATTATATGAAATGTCCAGATTAGACAAATCCGTAGAGATAGAAGAAGATTAGTGGCTGCCAGGAGCTAGGAGAATAGGGAAATAGGGAATATCGCTAATGGGTAAAGGGCTTCTTTTGGGGGTGATGAAATGTTCTAAAATTAGATACTGATAATGATTACACAACTCTGTGAATATACTAAAACCACTAGGTTGTCAAAAAATAAATTAAAAGCCTCTGCTATGATGGACCTAAATACATATTTTACTGATGAAAAATACAGTAACTTATCAATCAATCAATCAGTATCTTAGAAAGTTTATGGAAAAGTGCACCCTGACAACTGACAATAAGTAATTTGCCTTCACCAATCTCTTCAGTAATCATCATGGATGCTCCATAGGCAAACAGTTCTCGTTACATTTATATTAGACATCTTGTTACAGATAAGAATGTTGGCGTAGGAATTAGAAAAGGACACCGATATATTAGAAACTGAAACATACTATGTGATCTTAAGGGAGGTATTTAGGGTTTCTGGACTTCTTTTAAGGCAAGCAATTTAACAAGATATAAGATTCCATGATTTTTTTTTTTTTTTTTTGACCCTGCAACATGTGGGATCTTAGTTCCCCGACCAGGGATTGAACCTGCGCCCCCTGCACTGGAAGCACAGAGTCTTAACTGCAATCACTACCTTTAAGTACATCTGGAAAGAGATTTTTTTTTTTGAGACTTTTAAGTTTTTAATTAAATTATGTTCTTAAAACACCAACTTTATGCAGATCAATATAGTAATACTAGGCAACACTAAGAAACACCAGTTCACTTTGAAGGTCCTAATCATAATCACCACTTTAAAGTCAAATATTGTTGAGCACAGTTTGATTTATGTACTCTCTCCTCTTTTCACTTTATATTTTTCACTTTAGAAATTCCCTCTCTCAGGGACTTCCCTGGTGGCGCAGTGGCTAAGAATCCTCCTGCCAATGCAGGGAACACGGGTTCAAGCCCTGGTCTGGGAAGATCCCACATGCCACAGAGCAACTAAGCCCGTGTGCCACAACTACTGAGCCTATGAGCCACAACTACTGAAGCCTGCACACCTAGAGCCTGTGCTCCGCAACAAACAGAAGCCACCGCAATGAGAAGCCTGGACACTGCAATGAAGAGTAGCCCCTGCTCTCACAACTAGAGAAAGCCCATGCATAGCAACAAAGACCCAATGCAGCCAAAAATAAATTGATTAATTAATTTTTAAAAAAAAGAAATTCCCTCTCTCAGAAAAACAAAGTTTTAACTAAATATCTGTTGATCACAGTGCTACCTGTAATAATAAGAAGTTACAACCTAAGCATCAATCAACAAAGTAAACTAGTTAAACAAATAATGGCACATCTATACGGAGAAAGTCATTTAAAACGTAGAACAGTGACTTTCTAAGGAAAGAAGGTCAGAAAACAGACTTTTAACCCAAACCCTCAAGAATAACTGCATATAATTGATGCTATTATTGATGGAAGGTTTGTATATGGGAATGGTATAGATTTTCTTGAAAAGAAAACCACTGCTGAAAAAGAACATTTAATGAATTGAGACAATATCCATTATATATCGTTAAACAGAAAACACAAGTTACCAAAAATCATGTAGAATATGATCACATTCTTGAGAAAGGCATATATTTGCTCAGAAAAACATGTATAAAAATATATACTACACCATTCACAGTGTTCATCTATGAATTATTTGAATCCTTTTGCTTATCTTTATTTTTTTCCAGCTTTGAGAATTATATAAATTTAAGGTGTGCAATGTGATGATTTATGTGTATATACTGATTATCACAATAGGGTAGTTAACACATCCATCATCTCATAGTTAACAATTTGTGTGTGTGTACTTATCTTTGTTTAATTTTTCTTAAACATGTTCTATTTATAAGAAGAAAATTTTAATTAAAAAAAAATAAGACTCTCTTCTTTCATTTATTTTCTTTATTTTAAAGGCTTAAAAGTAAAACAGCCCATCATGGAATCCATTTTTCTTTCCTAATGTAATAAAGTTTCTTATAACAATTAATTGTAGATGGGGGAAAAAAATTCTATCTTCCTGCTGAACCTAATATGGTTAATCCTCATTTTCAAAACTACAAGGTGACTATAATTTTTACTCAATACCTACCCTTTTTATTTGCTAATTTAAGCCTCAGGGAAATTTACTGTGGAAACCCCCTTATATTTTTGGAGAAAAAATAAACCAATACTTTGGTGGGGACTTTTATATTCCTCATAGCAACCACATGAGATGGTAATTTATCATCATATAAATTTTACAGGTGGAGAAACTGAGATTCAGATATATTTTACCAAAATACCATAGCTAGAGAGTATCAGCCCAGATTTGAAATAAGAGTTTCCAATTCCAAGGTTTCCTTATACCACAGTTGTATCTTTATATCTTTATCTTTAATTGAGAATCAGAAGTAAAAATCCCTCTCTGAGAAAGGAAAATTCAAGTGGTTCTTTAAGAAGGAATAAACTTTATTTAAATCATTTGAACCCAAAAGTACTTTGTTTATTTAAAGGCCTTTGTGACTGGAAAATGTCTTTCTGATAAAGGCACTGAATTTACAACCTCAATAAACTGGACCCAAAAGCTTAGTCAGTTGGTGTGGAGCAAGGGTCATATGTAAAATTTAATATGTCTAACTCCTGTTCTCTTACAAGCACCAAATTTCTCTGTTGTGTTTTCCTTTCATTTGTACAAAAAAGATAAGGACCCCCATAATGCAATATGGCTTTATTTAAAAGCCCATCTTTACCCATCTAAATTTTAAACCTTTATATTTATATGGATTTAAAGGTCTACAAAATTTGTATTGGTTAATTATGTAAAGTCTTTACATAGTGTGAGAGACAGTGATACTTCATTAACTGTATTTATCATTAAGCACTTTGGTAATAACTAAGTTTTGTAAAAAATAAGACAAAAGGCCCAAAACAGAGGCACTTATGCTAAGCCCCACACTAACAAACCGAGACTTAATTACAATTTTGCCCCCCCAACCCAGAAATGGAATCTTAAACTAGTCAATCAGGAATCACTTGATCAGCACTAGTTAGGTAATCTGCCTGAGAGACCCCTGCCATCCCCTAAAGGAAAGCGACCTTGCCGTAACCAATCTGCTTACTTGCCTAGTATAACGTCCTTGTTCCTGCTCCCTTCTGCTTATAGAAGTCTTTCATTTTGTAGCTCCTTAGAGCTCCTTTCTGTTAAGATTGAATGCTGCCCAATTCATGAATCATTGAATAAATCCAATAAGATTTTTAAAATATACGCAATTGAATTTTGTTTTTAAACAAGTTTGGTGGCAGTGATGGGATCCAAAGGAGACTTCTGATGACTTCATGGATGAGAAACACAGGCATTGGTACTGTGAACCCTTTGAGTTCTGTGTCTTTCCAAGAGCCATCGGTAAGCTCCTCTTGGTTCTGAGCTCTTTTCTCTTTGTGTTGAGCTCCCAATCTAATTGGCTTCCCAGTCCAAGGCTTGGAGGGTCAGCTTGAGCTGCCAGACAGTTCCACCTGGAACCCGAGTCCCTAGCCCTTGGTTAGTCCACAGTGCCCATTTGTTGGGATCTACTGGTTCAGTCCAAAATTCTACTTTAGGAACTACCGACAGTTGCACTTAGGAACATCTAAGGCCTTCTCTTGGCAAGTCCACAATACCATCTATTTGGTTACTGCTGGTGTCCACAGTTCCATTTCCTTGGTTACTGTTGGTTTCTGTTACTATGCACATGAGGTAAAGGAATAATAGATCTACCGTGAATGGGAATCTCAGAAGCCAAAGTGACAACACTGATGGGTACAGGTCAGGCACTTAAAAGTTGTTAAGAGTACTCACTGCTCTAAGACACCCATGCTAGAATAAGTTGGTCATGGAACAGGTTAGATTAACACTAGGTCACCCACCAACCTCAAGAAAATTTCTGTGCAACAAGATACACTAAAACATCACAAAATCCCCAACCAAGCAGCACATCCCTCTTAGGTATTAATTTGCTCCGAGAGACCCAAAGTATAGGTAAAGAAATAGGATCCTCAAGTTTCAAAGGATTGAGCACATCACCTTCTGATACAACTGCTTATTTTAATTCTAAGAACTATGGTCCTGGAAGCTGTTGATATCTACAAAAATGGCAAAATCTTACTAAGATAACCTAGAATTATAATGGTCATTAAGGGGAACATTCCAACTAAACAAGATCAATCATTTAAAAAGTGCAGTTGAAAGCAAGGACTCCAAAGCAAACAAACAGAATGGGATACCTATTTTAATTAACATGCAGAAGCTTCCAAAGGGCTTCAAGATTCTAAAATAGCTTCGGGACTTCCCTGGTGGTCCAGTGGCTAAGACTCCATGCTCCCAATGCAGGAAGCCCCGGGTTCAATCCCTGGTCAGGGAACTAGATCCCACATGCCGCAACTAAGGAGCATGCAGGTCACAACTAAAAGATCCCGTGTGCCGCAACTAAAGATCCTGCAGGCCACAACTAAGACCCGACGCAGCCAAATAAACAAATACATAAATGAATAAATATTTTAAAATAAATAAGTAAAACAGCTTCATTGAAAGACTTATAGTAAAATGCTAATGAAAAATTAAAGACACAAGAGGTACCTAAAACAAGACTACAAGACTTACGTGACTCCTACTACTCCCCTCTATCCTACTTTACTTGAGCACTCATTCTACTAATCCTCTGTCTGAATCATCTTTCCACTCTGAAGAGACTACAAGACCATAAACAAAAGTCTCCCCATTAGTGGCCTTACAGACACCCCCATATTTACCCTCAAAGGTGGGTCCCCATGTGGGCCTCTCTCAGGGTTGACAAGATTCTGGGGGATTTTCTAGTTATTCCCTTAAACATCCAATGGGAAACTAAAATTAAAATTAATGGAAAACCTTGCCAAATTCTGGTAGATACCAAAGGTACACTCTCTACTTTAACCCCCACTCTGAAGTCTGCAGATGGGATCCTGGGGAAATCGTCAGAACCTGGCAAAGGATGAGAATCTTACCAGAGTCAGCTCTCCTGAATATATGCTTGTAGTGCCAGAGAGAGAAAGGTAAAATTTCATGTTGTCCCTTCTTTTCCAAATCCACACCCACTGGTTATTAATCCGTTCTCTCCTAGAGACACCTATTGCCTTCTTGTGTGTCTCTTTTTTGTCCTGAGAATTGTCTTTCTTTCTTTCTTCTGGGTATCTTTGAGAGTGACTCAGGCTCTTGAAAAGGTAGTATATTTTGCACCCTCTTTGGACATGCCTCTTGAGTCCAAGGGGTTGTCCAACACTGCCAGGAATATTTACTGTTAGTCCCAATTGAAACCTGATAAGATATTTGAAAGGATTTTTTTTTTAATTTTATAGCTACTTTATTTATTTATTTATTTATTTTTGGCTGTGTTGGGTCTTCGGTTCGTGCGAGGGCTTTCTCTAGTTGCGGCAAGTGGGGGCCACTCTTCATCGCGGTGCGCGGGCCTTTCACTATCGCGGCCCCTCCCGTTGCGGGGCACAGGCTCCAGACGCGTTGCGGGGCACAGGCTCCAGACGCGCAGGCTCAGTAGTTGTGGCTCACGGGCCCAGCTGCTCCGTGGCATGTGGGATCTTCCCAGACCAGGGCTCGAACCCGTGTCCCCTGCATTAGCAGGCAGATTCTCAACCACTGCGCCACCAGGGAAGCCCCAGGATTTTTTTAAAGTAGCTCTGTGGTCAGAAGTTGGCCAAATTGTAAGCTGATATTCAAAGCCTGACAGGAACTTTCTTTTAGGCCTTCTCCCCTAAGCTGAAACGAAAGGAAACTATGTCCACAGAGCGGGGAAAACTACTCCAAAGACAAATAGGTCTAGATCTAGAACACAGGAATCTTTTGATTTCTATCTTAGTTGAAGATCTTCTCCCTGACATAAAGAAGCAAACTGAAAATAATGCAGTCAGATGGGAGGGTCAGCCCTTTGAAGTCATTTTGGTTGCAACTCAGTTCTTCAAGAAATTAAAAATAACTGTCCTCATCTTATAAATGCAGCTCTAGAAGAAATTCAAAACCTACCTATCCTTTTTAACCAATCCCAAAACCTCCCCTATTCATCTCAAAAGGTTTACAGGTATTATTAACATTCTGGCCTTAGGAAACAAAAGTCCTTCTAGGAGGAACTTTCATTCTTTCTCTGTGCCTTCAAGATATAAATGTTCTGCCTGGTCTTCTCTAGAAACTGAAGGCCCTGTCTTTGAAATGCGAACTTCAGGGAGGTAGTTCTTATCAGAAGGAAAGAAAAAAAGGGGGTGAAATGTTATCTGGAAACTAGGCAAATGAAAAATCGTTAAGTGTCTTCTCCACAAATATTAGTGAAAAATTTAAGCATCTGAGCAGGTAACCTTAACTTATTCCATCTGCCAGAAACACAATTTGGACCCAACTGTTCTTTTATAATGTACTGATTTTTGCATTATCATACCTATCTCATAGCTAAAATGTTGGAACGGAAGCTACAAGATCTGTTTGCAGTCTGAATGTTTATGAATGTCCATGCGTGTATGTTACAGATGGGTGATATTTTCCTACCTTCAGATGATATTGCTAAAATTAATTTGTAAAAAGCTCTATTTAATTGGCTTAAAAACAAACAAGTGCTATGTAAATCAAGTATGCGTTCAGAAATTTAAAAACCCGGGCTTCCCTGGTGGCGCAGTGGTTGGGAGTCTGCCTGCCAATGCAGGGGACACGGGTTCGAGCCCTGGCCTGGGAGGATCCCACATGCCGCGGAGCGACAAAGCCCGTGAGCCACAATTACTGAGCCTGCGCGTCTGGAACCTGTGCTCGGCAACAAGAGAGGCCGTGACAGTGAGAGGCCTGCGCACCGCAATGAAGAGTGGCCCCCGCTTGCCACAGCTTGGGGGGGGCCCTCGCACGGAGATGAAGACCCAACACAGCCATAAATAATAAATAAATAAATTTAAAAAAAAAAAAAAAAAGAAATTTAAAAACCCACTTTTTTCAAGTTCATGTGATCTAGAATAAATCTTTAGTAAGTTTAAGTTTGTTGGTTTAATTAAAACAGGCAAGTACTTAGAGTTATCAACATTAAATATAAAACTTACTCTACAAAGGTACCAAAAGTCAAGCTCATGTTATCTGTTACAGAATTTGTCAGCAAGAAAGGTAACTTAAGATGATAGTTAGCTGTTAATGTCTCATGAAATTCTCATGAGTAATCTAAACTTAATTGTTAAGAACAAGTGACATAAATAGACGTCAGTTTGTAAATAAACTTCAACAATAATTGTGCTTTATGGTATATGTACTTAAAAATAGTTTCTAAAATCTTTTCGGTAACTAACACATTGTAAAGCAACTATACTTCAATAAAAATTAATAAAAATAAATAAATAAATAAAAATCTCTTTGGTTACTTGAAACCTTAAAGATATACTGAGATAAGTTAAATGATGGATATTCATTGAATATCTAGACCATTTCCAAATAAGATAAAATACTAAAACATTAGCTACTGAACACAGGTTTACCAACTTTGGGTTTCCTTTCACAGAGGAACTAAAAATATTTGGGTCTTTTATTAAAAATGTTTTGTGTCACACTGTAAAATTTAATATGAGGAGGAATATGCTTAATTAAGAAATTACGAAATGTATTCATAAATTTGCCAGTAACAGTTCACAATTGTTTACTTCTTAATTTTCACTGGAAATCAGGTTTTTAAGGATTAAAAATTCTAATATAAGTAATTAAAATGACTAGAAATAATAAGGGAAACATCTCTGTATGCAAGGAAAGTAGGATGTGTGCTTTCAAAAAGAAAATGTATGAGAAAAGGAGATATATTTTGGTTAAAAGAAGGTAATGTTGTCCTAAAGTATAGATGGTTATTTCAGAATGGGAAAGAAAAGAAAAAGGGACAAATTATGGACACAAAAAGTTGAGGAGAGAGGGAGACAGACAAAGAGGGAGAGAGAACAGGGATCTTGTGTGGTCAAACTGGCTAAAAATTGAATTATAACAGTTTTAAAAATAAGCTTTAATACCTATACTGTACTTATATTTAAAACTAAAACTTAATTTTCTTTCATCTGCTAAAAAGAGAAAGCTTCATTATTGGACTAATGTTCTGCTCTTGATAAGCTACTGTGAAAGGTTTCCGTTTTTAAGTAATCTGCCTAGAAAGTAACAATTTTGTGTTTTATCAAAATAATTTCCTGTGCTTCGTGTTATCTTTATCACCAGGTCTTTGATTACTTGAAAAAACCTAGTTTTCTCAATATTAAAGTTTTTCTCAGAACTCTGTAGTCTTCTGTATTTGCCTTTGAAATCCTTGTCACTTTGATTAAATGGATAATTAATTATTGTTTCATAATGATCTGTGATCTTTTTTAGTCAAGTGTTCAAAACCTTTTGATATTTTGACAAACTTCCCAATATTGAATTCTAAATGAAGTCTTTTTGACCTCCAACTGACTTTGGGATTTTCCAGAGAGCCCCTGGATCATCTCAAAAAAATTTGTTCTCTCTCCTCATAAAAAGAGAGATATTAAACTAGTTAGGCTTACTTGATATGTTAAATTACATGGGAAGCACTGTCAAGTAAGAAGTAATGCTAAACTTTGTATCAATATAAGTGTTCTAGAAATTGTATGAAATTCCTAGAAACCTGATATGCCCTGGTAGAATAGTATTAGTCGTAAGATTATAGTTCTAGTTATAATCTTAAAATGTTTTGTGTCACAGAAATAACCAAATTTCCTTGTCAATAATGAACTCTCATCAGATCTTCAGCAATGGACATTTTAAAGTCTTTTGTCATTTACAGACAGTTATTGTTTTACTCTGATGCTTTTGCAAAACTGAGACTCATGGAAAGACCCTACCAAGAACTCTTTACCACTGACACCACTGTAAATTATAAGGTGTCAAACCTTGGGTACATATTTTACAACTGAAGAAGGTTCCACCTGACACCTTGTCCTGTGCAAATGCTGGAGGCTTCGAAATCAAAATGACTAGGGAATGAAGTAGCCAACATCTATGTAGACTGCTTCCTCCTAAAATGTCAGATCAGGAAAGTTTCTTTCCATTCCTCCTTCCCTCTCTGACCATCCTTTTCCTAATTCTTACACTATGAAGGTATTTATGATTCTTTTGTACACTTTTTACCATGCTCTGGACTGGAAATAAAATGCCATTGTCTACATACCCCAGGCCACTGCAATCCAACTTCCAAATGACTGTTGAATTTGCCATGATTCTGGTGATCCTACAGTTCTGCCTGTCACAAAATTCTCCCTGATGTCCAATGTCTCACTTTCTTGGAACATACTCAGTCCCCCTCTATCATGTCATACTCCCTAAATCTGGGGGTCTATTTCCCTGTCTCTGGTTAACCCCCCCTTTGTAAAGTGTCTCTTTACAAAGAAAGGGACACAAGGGAAGGTAACCAGAATAAAACTGCCTGTGTGGTCTACAGAAACCTTAAATTTTAAATTATCAGGAGGCATTCATGATTCAAATTCACTTCCTTTGGCAGATCCCTTCTCCCTTGGCTAGGAGTAAGTGCAAATGAGGCTATGATCAAGAACCTCTCCTTAACTGTTAAAGATACTGCAGAAACTACTGCTAAAGCAACAGCTGCCCAACAAAAATCTCTAGACTCTCTGGCCAGGTTGTTCTTGATAACAGAATAACCCTTGATTATCTTTTAACTGAGCAAGGAGCTATCTATGACATGGCCAAACACCACTTACTGGATTTGGATTGACACTTCCGGGAAAATTGAGACCCAGCTACATAAGATCACTAAACAAGCCAGTTGTCTTAAGAAAGTTACTTATTTAATAGAGTCTTTCTTTGACTTACTTGATTCTGATTGGTTTGGGTCTTGGGGACCATGGGTCTGAAGTACACTCCAGACATTGGGAATTATCCTTATATAAATAACTATAGTAGTCTCCGTGGAGCACTGTATTCTCTCAAAAGTTTTAAATACATGTTTGCAGCCACTACCAGCAAGTAAATGATCTCCTCAGCTAAGACTAGAATGTCAGAAAAGGAACAAAGAGGGAATTCCCTGGTGGTCCAGTGGTTAGGACTCAGCACTTTCACTGCTGAGGGCCTGGGTTCAATCCCTGGTCAGGGAACTAAGATCCCACAAGCCGCAAGGCACGGCCAAGGGAAAAAAAAGTGTTAGTCTTTGCTAACTGACATTTCTAATGGTCCCTTTCCCCTTTCAGCAATCCCTTATACTAGTGCATCTGCCTATCCTGACTGACCTCTGTTGTGCCCTTCTTGATAGCTGTTTGGGTAAGAAAATTTTTAAAGAATTATAACCAGCTTTTACAAATTTAGGAAAATGTGAACCAGAGATTTTGTTTCAATCCTTCCAACTATATTATAAACACAGGGGCCTCAAATTTGCAGCTAGCACAGCATCAGACACAAAGTAGAATTCAATAAGTTATTATATTGATTATAATTCCCTATACATTGATAAGTAAAATATAATTTCTCTATGAGTGAAAACAGAAAATGTTCCCATTGTCTTGGTCTAGCACTCAGATTATAAGAAAAATAAGAAGGAAAAGCTAAAAATAGCAAAGAGAACCAAAAAAATCACTGAAGAACTGCTTATAATGGTGAAACGTTAGAAACAACCTAAATATAAATAGGGAATTTATTTATTTTATTAAAACAATGCCTTGTTGAATTCAGGCAGACTCCTGAATCCAGTTCGTGCTGAATAAAAGAATAGCAACCCCAACTGAAGACCAAATTGGTAATCTAGAAAATTAAATAAAAGAAATCGTCCAGAATGTAGATGGGAAGGAGTTGAAAATTCTGAGAATGAATTTAAGAGACAGGGAATATAGTGCATAAAAGGTCAACATTTCTTAATAAGCATACCTGAAGAAGAGAACAAAAGAGGCAACAGAAGAAGAACTAAATAACAGGAGATAAAAATTGCCCTAAACCAAAGACAAAAGAAAGGGCCCACTTAAAAGATCCATAAGAAACTGGCAGGATTGGAAAAGGGAAGTGACGGCATGAAGGTAGGAGGAATGCTACTAAAGCTATTGAATACCACCTTTTAACTTTTGAAGTTGAAGTTATGTTCATAGATCATCTATTCAAAAAATAAATAATGTGTAAAAGACACAAGAAACAAAGCTAGATAAATGAAGGGGAAAAAAAAAAAAAGACACTTTCAAGGCAGACTTTGGTGAAACTTTAGAATGCATGGATCAAGTGAAAACTCCTAAGAGTTCCATAGAGGGAAAAAAACACATTTCCAGAAAGAAACTTCCCATGAGCAACAAGAAATGCCAGAAGCCATGAAGCAACAGCTTTGGGTTCTGAGAAAAAAAATATTCTTAATATAGAATTCTATATTCAGCCCAACTATCAATCAAGTATGAGGACAAAAAACACTATCAGACATGCAAGAACTCAGAAAATCTATACATCCCATATGAAAAAGCTACTTAAAAACATATCCTCGGGCTTCCCTGGTGGCGCAGTGGTTGAGAGTCCGCCTGCTAATGCAGGGGACACGGGTTCGAGCCCTGGTCTGGGAAGATCCCACATGCCACGGAGCAGCTGGGCCCGTGAGCCACAATTGCTGAGCCTGCGCGTCTGGAGCCTGTGCCCCGCGACGGGAGGGGCCGCGATGGAGAAAGGCCCGCGCACCGCGATGAAGAGTGGCCCCCGCTTGCCGCAACTGGAGAAAGCCCTCGCACGAACCGAAGACCCAACACAGCCAAAAATAATAAATAAATAAATAAATAAATAAATAAGAAAATCCTAAAAAAAAAAAAAAAACATATCCTCAACTAACCAACAGCAACAAAAAAGAATCCAAGAAAAACCAACCATGGGATATAAAGAAAAACTGCTAGCTGAGTATGACCCAGAAGACTTGAAAAAAGGGCAAAATAAAGAAGATCCATTGGACATTAATACCTGGAGGACTGTTTCAAGCAGCACTTATTTGGTACACAAGCCTACATTTCCTTCTCTATGGGTCTCAATATACTAATTCATTCAGCAATAAGTAATTTCATAATCATAATATTTTAAAGCTGCTGAATGGTTTCCAGTGTTCACTTTTTTAAATCAATCCATAGACAAAAAGCTATGGATAAACTAGAAAGCTATAAAAATTATACTCTAAAAATCAGGAGATGGAGAAAAAGAACAGGAAAAAAATTTGTTACTTCCCTTAACATTCACAGGAGGAAGACCACAGATAATATCTGAATCGACAAACCAAGAAAAAGAAATTTAAGTTTATAGTTTAAAGTCATAAAAGTATTCACCACAAAAAAATTTAAATAACAAAGGTAATAAATTTGAAGGTTGAGATGGGAAAAAGGAAAACAAGGGATAGTGAAATCTCACAAAATTGCTCAGCTTTTCTGATGGAAAGTCAACAGAAACTGCCTAAAGTTGATAAATCAAGACAGAATTATACATATGCTACTTAAAGTTATAATGATAAGCAGCAGCAAAACTTAAAACGGAAACAGTTAACACTGGTTATCTCTGAGAAGTGAAGGCGGCTTGGGAGTGGACAGTGAGAAGGAAATACTGTTGGAGTTTTTTAATCATGTGCAACTATTAATTTATTTATTTATCTATCTATCTATTTATTTATTTATGGCTGCATTGGGTCTTCATTGCTGCACGCAGGCTTTCTCTAGTTTTGGCGAGCAGGGGCTACTCTTCATTGCGGTGGCTTCTCTTGTGGCGGGGCACGGGCTCTGGGAGCACAGGCTTCAGTAGTTGTGGCACGATGGCTCAGTAGTTGTGGCTCGCGGGCTCTAGAGTGCAGGCTCATTAGTTGTAGTGCACGGACTTAGTTGCTCTGCGGCATGTGGTCTCTTCCCGGACCAGGGATCGAACCTATGTCCCCTGCCTTGGCAGGCGGATTCTTAACCACTGTGCCACCAGGGAAGTCCAATTTGATAAATATTAATAGCATAAAAATAAAAATAGTTCCACTGTGATACAAATATACTATAAAGATGAAAAGATTGCTGAGAACTTAGTTAATAGAACTTTGGTTTTTTAAATTACACAAGCTCAAATTACATATAAATTTCCAGAAGAAAGGAAGGTCACAAACAGTTTTTTAATTTGCACCAAAATCCAAAACAATAGGATTCACTCAGGTTCAAGTCACTCTTAAAATGCAAATATAATTAGGGACTTCCCTGGTGCCGCAGTGGTTAAGAATCCACCTGCCAATACAGGGGACACGGGTTCAATCCCTGGTCCGGGAAGATCCCACATGCCACGGAGCAACTAAGCCCACGTGCCACAACTACTGAGCCTGCGCTCTAGAACCCGCGAGCTACAACTACTAAGCCCGCATGTCACAACTACTGAAGCCTGCATGCCTAGAGCTCATGCTCTGCAACAAGAGAAGCCACTGCAGTGAGAAGCCCACGCACCGCAAGGAAGAGTAGCCCCCGCTCGCTGCAACTAGAGAAAGCCCGCACACAGCAACAAAGACCCAATGCAGCCAAAAATAAGTTACTTAATTAATTTTTTAAAAATGCAAATATAATTGTAAAAGGGAAAGGGGAAAAGGAAACTAACTTTTGTAAAAAGCAACAATAGTTTGTGCCTCAAACTGCTTAGGTCTCTCACCAATGAGCTTATTTAACAATCATAACTGAAATAACTTTTCTACAGAAAGATGCAACTAACCCACCTATGAAGCCAAAGTTTTACCTTATTTTTCCAGCAGCCATAGACTTACCTTTCTGTCCAAATGTAAATATCTATAGATATCTGCAAAAGTTTGCCATGACAGGGCTTTGGTCTGTGATCACAGAACAAAACAAAGTTAGCTGGCCTACCTGGTAATTACATCCATATGCTGACCACATTCATCTTAGTAACTGAGATCAACCACAAAGTCTCACTGAAATAATATTTTTAAATAGAAAATATACAAGTTCAAAGCCTCTGTAAGGAGGGTATATTTTTCCTTTAGAAAGGCTGACTCTATTAGAAATTAAAGATATTTTATATGGACATAAATTATTTGAGGACTTTACAGGTTATTTCTCTTTGATCCATCACCCACTTCTGTATAAGAACTCACACCCTCAATAAAAAACTACTGCTGCACGCTTGTATCTTGAATTACATCCTGTCCTCTCTCTTGAGATTCTCTTTTATCCTGCACAATGCATGCTCAAAATGGCTATTACAGGAAGTGTTGGACTATCAGCTATTTATAAATGGACAAAAATCTTTAAATAGCTCTGTTAGCTACCTCTTTATGGTTCTAGACCTTAAAAACTACCTGTTTTCAAGGAAATAGTCATGCTGGTAATTCAAAATGTTCAAAGTGTCCTTTAATTTTGGAATCCAAAGCTGCACTAAATTATATAGTCACAATATCACAAGATAACAAACAAGTTGATCTTTAAAAACACATTAGTCGAATACTCTTAGTCTAATCATTTACCACCAAGAAAATTCCAAATTGCAATATATTGCCTTCAAGCCTTCTATATTGATGTCTAACCCACCCTATACTACTTCAGAATTTTGCAAAACACACAATTTAACATCACATATTAACTTTTTATCCAGTATATCCAGTTCAAAAATATAGTACACAAAAGTAAAAATTCTTAATTCATCAATACTGACATCCATTGTACTAAAAAAAAAAACGCTTTCCATTGATCTACTTTTTTCCTATCTAAAACTGACATGTCTTTCCCATGCTGCTAAAACAGTAACTTGCATTTCCTATGCAAACTAATAATTTAGAACTCATTTTGTATGTATTAATAATTATTATTTTTAAAGCCTTAACATTTCTCTTCCTTATTCTCAGCCCTCCTGTCTCCAGTCTTTAGAGATTTATATCGGGTACATCACCATATTTGCAGATCATTTCAAGGCATTACTTCCAAAAGTAAGCAGCTTTTAGAAACTTAACTTACAGCGAAACTAATATGCACAAAATACTGTACCTACTAAGGATATTCACCACAGTGTACTAGCAAAGGACTGGAGACAGCCTAAATGTCCATCAAGAGGGATAGTTAAATAAATTATGTACGTCAATACATATATATATATATATATATATATATATATATATATAAAATGAAACTATTATAAGGAACTAGGCATCTCTGTACATAAGATATGTAATGATCTTCAAGGTTATATACAAGGTTAAAAAATATACAGCAGGAACAGTACAGCACACTACCATTTATCATTAAACACACACACCCCTGAGAAAATCTCTCTAAAAAGGAAAACCAAGAATGGTTGCCTCTAGAAAGGGAAAAGGGTGACTGGGAAAGGGAAGGCTTACAGTACATTGTATAATCTTTTTTTTTTTTTTTTTTTGCCATTGAAGAATTTATTGAAGCATCAGAATACTCGGAACAAACACATTGACTGTATCACAAATTACAAATTTGGCAAAACATGGAGGGTGGCAACCAGATTATATAAGCTTTTTTATGCACACACATTTACTACTTACTAAACACATATGCTCTTTTTGTAAAATGAAATACTTTTTGAAAAGTAATCAAATATCCTTGATTGATTCCATTCACAAATTGACAGCTTTTCAGTTCAAGTATTAGTTTGCTTTATCAAACTATTTCAGCCTCAAATTTTCTCCTATTACTTGAAAGAAAAAATACAAACTTTCCTATTTGTCCACACCATCATTTATACATTTTTATTAAAAGGTCACTTCATGGATTTACAAATTGTGTTGCTAAGCCACTTGTTCCAAAAAACTCTAAACCTGATAAGTCCAATATCATAGCTACTAGCCAGTTTCTCGGTCACACTAACTGCATTTCTTGAGCCACATGTGGCTAGTGGCTGCCATACTGGACAGCACAGATGCATTTTCATCATTGCAGAAAGTCCTACTGGACATCACTGCTCTAGACTAAGGGCTGGCAAACTAAAGCCTGTGAGCCAAATACAGCCCACCACCTTTTTTTTTATTTTTCCTCCTGGAACACATTCTAATTTGTATTCATTTATACATTGTCTGTGGATACTTTGACACTACTATGACAGATTCAAGTAATTGTGACATAGATGGTAGGTATGGCCCACAAAACCTGAAATATTTCGTTTCTGCCTCTTTCCAGAAAAAGTTTGTCAGCCAGTGCTCTAGACAATCAGATTTCATTGAAAAGAACATTCCCCTGGGCCCCAAAAACAAAGTTTTGAAGGCTTGCAGTGCATAAAGAACCAATTAAACAAGCTGATGTCCACTTGATTTACTAAGTGATAAAAGTATTTAGTTTTTTTAACATGAATCCATAATACCAAAAAATTTCCTAAAATATGTTTGAATGCTGACGTTTTCTAAGCATCTCTATAACATCGCTAGTAAAAGCACAGAAGACAGATTACTACAGTCTAGCAATTTTAGAAGAACTGGTCTAAGAGGAAAAAAAAGTGCTTAATAATTCAAAAAATTACCCATGTTACTTATCAAACTATTAAAAGAAATGTATCAACTGTCTTGGAAAGCAGCACATTATTTCTTACAGAAAAAATTACACTAGACCTAGTTAATGTTACATATTTACATTGAACTGCTTATCTCATGTAGCATCCCCATATTTCAGGCTTTCAAAACAATTACTGAAAACACCAGTTAAGTATGTTTACCAGAACAGAAAATATATATATATGTTTTCCAATTTAAGGCATTTTTTTAAAAATTTAATACAATTTTTGAGTGTGCTTACATACCCAACCCTGTACAAGTTGCTGGAAACAGGATGATGATGATCCATTTGTAGTTAATAGTTTATGGCGCAGACTAGTATCACAGTGATATTATACACATAAGAACAAGAAGGGCAGAAGCACAGATAATGAGTACACTGGGTAACTAAGGGAAGATTTCTAGAAGAAAAGCTATCTGAACTGGGTATTGAAGTGGGAGCAGGAGTTTCCCAGGTTTGTGGGAGGGGGAAGGAAGAGAGAGGAATGGCAGACCAACACCATTCTGGTTTGAGTGCAGAAAAAGAAAATGAGACATGAAAAGGACTTAGCAAATCTTAGGGAAAAAATGAGCAGTTGAATGCTACAGAAGCATATGGCTTGAACACACTGGGAAAAAAGGAGGGAGGTGGTGGCAGGCGTAAAGGCTGTAAAGACTAAAGACTTTAAGATCCAAATGCAAATGGCTTTACATGCCAAACTAGGGAATTAAGATCTGATGTAACCGTATGAGCCACAGAGAATCTACAGCTTTACAAGAAGAGATATGACATGATTGATTTTATTTTGTAACACTGGCAGCAACTTGGATCTTGGACTACAGTGAGGCAAGACGAATGGCAGAGACCAATTCGGCTATTATGCAAATCAGAGATGATGGCCAAAAGTAATGAGACTGAAGATGAAGAGAAACCAGATGAAGAGAAGCAACTGCATGTGGTAGAATCTCCAGGCCTGAACTCCTACGTTTTTAAAATGCCCCTCATATGTGATACTTTCCCTTTTCCATATTTTTCGGTACAGATGTAGTATCCTTTGCATGGAAGAAGTTTATACAATAAGATTGTCAAAAGTGGAAGCAATGTGGTCTTTTTTGTTTTTTCTCCTAAGGTATTAGAAGGGAAAACACATTAGGAAATACAAGAGCTCAAGAGTCAAGAGATCTGGATTACAGGCTTGTCTTTGCCAAGACTATGGGCATGACAACTTCTAAAAGCTCTGGTTTTCTAATTTGTAAAAAGAAGAAATTAGACTAGATGATCTGAAACTCTTGAAAGCTCTAAAATACTATGATCATAGCGATACATCTTTAATCTTTGGGAGGTCTCCAAAAAGATGCAAATACAATTACCTATTTTAACTATGAACAAAATGTGAAAAACCTGTTAAAAACATACTACATTTATTGTGAAGGATTCATGACAGACATTAAGACATGTAGTTACCAACTACTTCTCATCTGAAACCCTAAGGCAAAACTGAAACTCAGTAAGATAACTCTGTCAGCCATTTCACTTTCAATTACTATATTTCAAAATAACTCCAAAAAGCAGCATTCTTTTATTGGAGTGGTTCAAAAGACTAAATGAATGTTGCAAAGTTCAATGGTAGTATTGTTGGGTACAACAGTTTTCAGACATAATACTAGTCTATGGAATCATGTTTGCCTGAACCTCTTATTCACAAAAGAACTTTTTAACAATATTCCTTTATCAATCAAAACAAGAAGCGTTTCAAACTTGATAAATATGGTCTTGAGGTTTGTAACCATACTATTATGTGACTTTTTCCTAATGCTGAAAACTGTATTACAAATTCTTGCTCATAAAAAGTCTAGAAATATTCTAAACTGGTTTCTCTTCAAGAATAACTTCTAAGCCTGATTTTTTTTTTTTTAAAAAAAGGATAGTTGGGTCAAAAGACCCCCTTCCTTCAAAACAAAAAGATGGAACAAATAACATTTTTATTAAAGGTGAAAAACCCAGATGTAAATCTTGCATTTCCAGTCCATTATAAATTTATGTAGCATAATTAATACAGCCTAAGTTAAAGTCATATTTCAAGGGAAACAACATTCTAAGGTTCTGTAAACTCTAGTATTAAACTATAAGCAGAGGCTTTTCTAATGATGTTTTATGTTACATTACTTCTTCCAGTGTTTCTTCTAGAGACCTGAACAATTTGGGGGTTATATGCTACATTACATACACCACAATAGTTCCTCTTTACGGTACTCACGTGATTTCTCTCTTGCTCCCTAAAATAGCATTATACATCTTTCTGAGTTAACCAAAATAAATTCTGGAAAGAGCTATACTGTAATTTACCATGATCAGAGTGTAAAATCCTTTACTATGCGAATCTGTATCAGCTTAGAACCATCACTAAAAACTTTCTGTTCTTTCAAATCGCCGGTATCAATGAACATAAAACTAATCCTGCTACCAACCCACAAGAGATATGGGTGTTTACTATAAAGCCTTAAATCTCAACTAGACTCTTGGTCCAAGAAAAAAAAACCTTTATACCGATTTTTCTTACATGTAATTTAGTGATTTAAAATAATGCTTTCAGTCTCGGCCTTAGCGCCATCTTCGGAGAAACCTCCGCGCCATGAGAGCGAAGTGGAGGAAGAAGCGAATGCGCAGGCTGAAGCGCAAAAGAAGAAAGATGAGGCAGAGGTCCAAGTAAACTTGTACACCCATGGAAGCCACAGGAGCAGAAACAAGGGAAGGCAGAGGACAGGGACGCTGGTACAAATTGTTGGACTGCTTGCCTACTGTCTAGAACTTGTCTCAGTGGATCTGGAACATCGATGGCCATTCTGATCGCCTCGACCGCCTTTGAGAGACCCACCTTACTCGTATCAAAACGGTCCCTTTTGGTCCTTTGCCCTGGACCTTTGACATACTGGACTAGTTCTATTCTCAGTTGTGGCTGAATGTAACATGTAACAATAAATCATCTCTTTTGCTGCCTTAGCTGAAGAAAAAAATAAATAAATAAATAAAAATAAAATAAAATAAAATAATGCTTTCAGATCCTGAAAGTTTTTTTTAAAAGCATGTATTTTGAAGATATACAAACTGATCTTACTCTACTAAAGAAGCTTTATTAATTCTAATTAAACAAATTTCACTCAAGAAGGAAGTGTATTCAAATCAAGAATTTTATTAGAGGGGAAAATATTCAAAAAGAACAAATATAAGCGGGAATTAAATTATCTGTTCTTTGTTGTAGCCCGTGCTATTCAAATACAATTCAGAAGCAGAATTTAACTTTTCTTAAAAGCTGCTCGCTAAAAAAAAAAAAAAAAAGCTTTTTTTAAAAACAAAATTAAAATACATTTTTAAAATTCCAGTCCAAATATATTATAAAGTTAGCATGAGGAGTATGAAAAACAGCACCTCTGATTTGTTTTGTAATGCTAGTGCCGAAATAGGAAAGCTAGATGTGCTTTCCCCAAATATATCTGTTAAGATTCCCACAGGAACACCAGTATAACAAGTAGAGTGGATATTCCAAAAACAAAACACAAGTTAATTATAGTACTTCACATTCCAAGACACTCATCCAAGGACACCTGGCAATTAACTAAGGAATTATGAGAAAAGTTTACAAACAGCTGAGTACAATGGGGCCCGTTCACTTACAAGAGAAAAAATTATTTGCAATAATAATAATCCTTTACACTTGTAAAGTACCTTGTAGTTTTCACCATACTTTATGATAAAAGTTTATAAAGTTGTGCTTGCTCCTTCCCTGTATAAAATTAGCAAGCGCGCGCACGCGCGCGCGCACACAGACACAAACCCCCCTACCTACTTTGGTCCTAGAGTTCATCAATCAACCCAGAGAGTGTGCAGAACGATAAGGAGCACTTCAGGTCTTACTAATGTCACTGTGGCTGATATTCAGTTCATTCAGAAATGTTTCGCTACGATCCTAAAAACTCTCATCCACATAGTTTGATCGTCTTTAAAGTTTAAGCGGGATAGGCAGATGTTCCCGGGCTCCCCAACTCCAGGGAAGGGGAACTCCTGCCAGGATGGGCCCTGAGGTAACTAATGGTTTTAACCCACCCTTCGCAGGCAGAGAACTGGTTCCACCTGTCCTGGAGTACAAGCCGTGTGCCCTCCAGTACGAAGGATAGGCATTCTCAATACAACGTCCAGCTCTCCTCCTACGAGAACAATCAGTAAGGGCTTCCTAAGGGGTTCCTACGATTCTCCCTCAACTCCCAGGAAAACAAAGGTTCAGGCCCAGCTCTGTGTTACTCGAATTCCTTTCTGGATAATCTAGGTGCCCCATAAACCTCAGCACGCAGTCATTTGGCAGAGGATGGAGTGGAGGACCTAAGAATACCCAAGGTGCGGGGAAATGAGTTACCAGAGCGAACTCTGAAGTTCTGCGAGCAAAACGCGGTTAATCTCTCAGAAGGTCCTACATTCGAGGAAAGGTGCGGAATTGAGAACGTGAGAAATCGAAATCGGAGGCAGGCGAAGCGGCGTGGAGAAGTGGCCGGGTATACGACTGGGATTGAGGGACTGCGCGGAGGGGCCATCGGGTTGGCTGGCCCCAAGGGCGAAGGTGCCCAACAGCTCAGACCCGTGAGGCTGGCGAGGACCCAGACGCACGGCAGTCCGACGGACTCCTCGGCTAGGTTTCAAACCGCCGCCCCCGGGAGGCGCTCAGCCGATTGGAAGTTCCACCACGACCGTCACCAGCCCAAGGCCGGAGCGGCAACTCCTCGGCGGAGCTCTCCCAGCCCTCTGCGTCTCCCCTGGAGACCAGACACCCACAAACTCCACCTCCCACCGAGGTCCCAACTCGAGTCCCGCCGCCAGCTCCATGCACGCGGAGGGCGCCCCGCAGGACCGGACCTACGCCCCCCGACCGGGCTGCGCCGCGGGAGTTCAAAGGGTGCGACGGGGCCGCGCGGGGGGCGAGCAGAACCCACGTCCCTCAGAGTCTGCCCCGGGACGCGGCCCCGCGACCACCTCCGCCTCGCCCCCCGGGCACGGCCCGACCCGGCTCCGACCCACCCATCCCGCGCGGTCTCGGGCAGAGCTAGGACCCGAGCAAGCCTACTCCCCCCGCCCCTGCTCTTACCCATCTTTTCGCCTCGCCTTGTAGACATGCCCGTAGGTGCCGCGTCCCACTTTGCACCCTTCGTACTCAAACAAATCCTCCACCCGCTCCCGCTCCGCCGCCAGCTTCGCCTTGAAATCATAATCCATTGTCTGCTTTCCCCATAGAGGCACCGGAACGCGGGGGCCGCCGCCGCTCAGTCCCTCCTCCTCCTCCCCCCGCGACCGCCGCTCCACTTCTCGGGCCACCTCTCGGGCGCGCGCGCGCGTCGCCCGCCGCCCCGCGATCCGCCTTCAGCAAGGGACTCCTCGGCGGCCGCGGCAACCACCTCCTCCACCTCCTCCTCCTCCGCGGCAGCGGCGGCGGCGGCTCCCGCAGGAACCCCCAGTCCCGCCTCCCCCCTTCATTTCCTTGTTTTGGAACCTGGTGGGCCGCGCCGCGGCTTCCTCGAGCTCATTAACGAACCAGCCCGCCCGCCCCGAGATCGCGGAGACTCCTGGGAAATGTAGTTCCTCAGGCCTCAGGAATGGTTTGAGTTTTGCGGCTGAAGGAAATACAACTCCCAGGCTGCCGTGGGCCACTACAGCCCCACCTTCACAAGGCGTGCACGCCTGCGCACTGAGACCACCCCCCCCTCAGGTAGCGTTGGACTACCACCAGTTCTTGTGAAGGTAGAAAGCTCAAAGTTGTGGTGTGCTTTCTGCGAGTCTGTGGGAGCTGGTGGAAAGAAGGCGCTTCTTCTGGTGCAAGGAAGGTACTCTATTATAATTGCCCCCGTGCGAGAAGGAGAGTGGAAAGTGTTTAACAAGCGCCTTGCCCAGCAGTTTGCTCCAGCGGTTTACGAGGGAAGGACTGTGGTTAGGGCAGTTGTACTGAAGATTGTTGTTTGTTTTTTTGTAGCAATTGTCCCGCCTCTTACCCCGCCCCCATCCAGCCGCTCATTGGCGGAGAAGAGAGAATGACGTCCTCGTTGGTGCGTGGGTATCCCCAGGCTTTGGCTTCTTTCCGACTCTTGATTGGTAATTGCATGTGCTAGGTTCTTCCTGATAGGATAATCTTTTTTCTTTACGATGCAAAAACCGTATTTCAAAAGCTGAACATTCAGCGGTTTCCTACTTCTAGCATCGGCTAGAGAACATGTAACTTCTGCGCCCTAGTCAGCCAATCATCCTTTTCTTGGCGCTCTAGTCATGGTCTCCTCTTACCATATGTGATTCCCACAGCCAAGCTTTTGGCCATCTGTCTAAAGACAATTAAGGTGCCTGCGGAACGCAGCGTTTTGAAAACAATCATTTGGGTTGGATTGTAAAGGAATTTTTACGGTTTATGCATAATGGTGACGTTGTCCTAGAATGTTTAAGAAAGTCTCCTTTATCAAGGTGAACGTTGATTCATTATTGCGTGCATAAAACATAGCAAATGCTTGGGATGCAATCTTAAACATGGTTGGTGCTGGGATGGGACTTACATACCACATTCAGTGGGAGCATAGAGCAGGAAATAGTCAATTCTACCTGAAGTGATAAGGAAAGTTAATAGTAGTGACCCGCCTGCTAGGTTTTGGAAGAAACCTGGAAAACTAGAGAGAGGCGTGGGGGTGGGGTGGGGGGAATTGTTTACTTACTACAACAATGTTTCCTGGGAAACTTCCTCAGATCTTGAGGTAAATCATGAAGTATCCGAGTTTCTGTTATTTCCAGGCACTATGATAAGTGCTGGAGATACCAGATGAAAATTGGTCTTTTCCATCAGGAACTAAAATGTATTGAAAAAATAAACATGCGAACAAATTAAAAACTATGTGGATACAAAGAGCAATAATAGAATAGGAGGACTTCCAGAAGAGTCAGGGTAGGCGTCATTAAGGGGGTAGTTTTCAGCCAAAATTTAAATACTCTTATTTGAAGGACACGTGGGGAAGTAGCAAAGAATTATTTCTGGCAGAATGGCATGTGTATATATCATTGACAGAACCTGATATATTCTGACAAATGCAAATAGCTTGAACATTACAGATTAAGGCAGGAAAAGATGATGGCTAAGAAGAGACTGGAGAGATAAGCAGAGGTCAGAATATGAAGACCTATATATGTCAAGCAGAAGCTTTAGATTTCCTCAGTCTATAGGCAATAAAAAGCCATTGAAGACTTTTGAGCCAAGAAGTAATCGATATTGTATATTCAAAAAAAAATACTTCTGGACTTCCCTGCTGGCGCAGTGGTTAAGAATCCGCCCGTCAATGCAGGGGACACGGGTTCAATCCCTGGTCCAGGAAGATCCCACATGCCGCGGAGCAACTAAGCATGTGTGCCACAACTACTGAGCCTGCAGTCTAGAGCCCACGAGCCACAACTACTGAGCATGCGTGCCACAACTATGAAGCCTGCGCACCTAGAGCCCGTGCTCTGCAACGAGAAGCCACCGCAATGAGAAGCCTGCGCACGGCAAGGAAGAGTAGTCTCCGCTCACCGCAACTAGAGAAAGCCCGCGCACCCCAACGAAGACCGAGGCAGCCAAAACTAAATAGAAATAAATCTTAAAAAAAAAAAAAAAAATTTGACCACACTGTTGTTACCAAGGATGGGGGAAACAGACATTCTCCTGCATTGCCAGTGGAAGTATATATTCACAAAATATGCACCAACACATACATTAGATTTTGGTTTGGCAATATCTATCAAAATTACATAATAGTATCCTACAATTATACTCCTTGTGGCGGATGCTCTGATAAGCCTTCCTAGACACACACCCCTTCAGGACTAAGGGATGTACTATTCCCGCAAGCTGCTGGGAGTGCTGCCGCAAACAGCCTTCAGCTGTCAACCCTCTTCAGGAATTGCCTTGTCTAAAGAGCCGCCTCATCTCACCTCACCTCACCATTTTCCTGGAGCACCTTACATCCAATGACTGATTAATGCAGGGATATAAAGGCCCAGACCTCTCACCCCACTTCAGGACAACTCTGATCCTATCTTCAGAACTCCCTGTTGGGCTGACTCAGGCCGTCACTGAGAATGTTCTCAATCTCCCCCATCCTGCTTTCTTCCTTTTCCTTCCACAAGTATTGATCCCATCAACATTCTGTAATAAACTGATTACATGTTAATCTCCATATCAAGGTCTGCTTCCCCAGGAGCCCAGTTTGTGGAATTCCCCATGTGTGCAAGATGATATAACTTAAGGTTATTCATTGAGCATTGTTTCTACTAGGAAAGGACTGGGGAACAACAAAAGTGTTCATTAGAAAAGGACTGGATAAATAAATTATGGCACATGCACCAATGGATTATTATGCAGCCCTAAAAATAATGCAAAAGCTAAGAAATATGCCTCTCAGATCTCCTCCTTGCAAGAAAGCTGCAGTTGCTAAGTTCTGGATCTACTACTGCATTTGCAATGAGGCCACAGTCCCCAACGGTTGCTCCTAGCCTATGACTGACCATAGCAGGATGCTGGGAGTGCTGCATAGGCAGGTCCATTCCTGCAAGATGCAGAGTTCCTCTGACAGGTGAGTTGAGCTTAAGGACTCCCCAGGCATAAGCCTATCTGGCACTTTCTTCGAACTCTGTTGCAGTCTGAGTCACTGCCTACCCAACCCTCCTTCCTTCCCTCTCTCCTTCACGGGGGCAGATTAGCATCATGATCTGACAGCTCCTTCAGCTCCCTCCTTTCTCTTCCTCACAGGCATTTCCTCCAGTAAGTGTCTTACAGGTCTAATCCCATCTTGGCATCTACTTTTCAGAAGACCTGATCAATGAGGAAATTGTTTAGGTATTGAAATGGAAAGACCTCCAAGATATCAATATATGTTTAAGTGGGAAAAAAAGCAAGAATCAGAAGAGTGTCCATAATATGCTAACATTTTTATACAAAAGAAAAAATACATACTTTCTTGTGTATGCATGACTTATCTGTAAAACGACCACAAGAAACTGTTTGCTCAGGGAAGGAAAACTGTGCTTGAGAATCAGAGGTAGGAGGGAGAATTTGTACTGTATACCTTTCTGAATTTTGATCCATGAAATACTGCCTTTTCAAAAGGTAAGTAAATAAAATTTAAATGAAAAAAGTAGAAACTTGGCTTAAAAGGAAGGAGAAAGATAGATAGAATTGTAGCTACCATGGTCAAGGGAGGTTCAGAGTTTTGTTATTAGTTTGTGTTTAATAAGGGGAAGGAACTTTTCATATATATTTTTTTATTGGAATATATTTGCTTTACAGTGTTGTGTTAGTTTCTGCTATACAGCAAAGTGAATCAGCTATATGTATACATATATCCCCTCTTTTTTGGATTTCCTTCCCATTTAGGTCACAACAGAGCATTGAGGAGAGTTCCCTGTGCTATACAGTCAGTTCTCATTAGTTATCTATTTTATACATAGTAGTGTATATATGTCAATCCCAATCTCCCAATCCATACCACCCCCTCTTCCTCCCTTGGTATCCATACATTTGTTCTCTACATCTGTGTCTCTATTTCCACTTTGCAAATAAGTTCATCTATACCATTTTTCTAGATTCCACATGTAAGCATTAATATACAATATTTGTTTTTCTCTTTCTGACTTACTTCACTCTGTATGACAGTCTCTAGGTCCATCCACATCTCTGCAAATGGCAAAATTTCATTCCTTTTTATGGCTGAGTAATATTCCATTGTATATATGTACCACAACTTCTTTATCCATTCCTCCGTTGATGGACATTAAGGTTGCTTCCATGTCCTGGCTATTGTAAATAGCTGCAATGAACATTGTGGTGCATGTATCTTTTCGAATTATGGTTTTCTCCAGGTATATTCCCAGGAGTGGGATTGCTGGATCATATGGTAATTCTATTTTTAGTTTTTTAAGGAACCTCCATACTGTTCTCCATAGTGGCTGTATCAATTTACATTCCCACCAACAGTGCAAGAGGGTTCCCTTTTCTCCACATCCTCTCCAGCATTTATTGTTTGTAGATTTTTTGATGATGGCCATTCTGACCAGTGTGAGGTGATACTCATTATAGGAACTTTTCATATATTGAAGGAAAAGAGCTGGTGGAAAAAGAAAAGATGAAACCAATACTCTTCAGTACAGTGTTCAATAAATTACATGAGATATTGAACACTTTGTTAAAATAGGCTTTGCATTAGATGATTTTGCCCAACTCTAGGCAAATGTAAGTGTTCTGAGCATATTTAAGGTAGGTCAGGCTAAGCTATGATGTTCAGTAGGATAGGTGTATTAAACGCATTTTCAACTTAACGATATTTTCCATTTAACGATGGGCTTAATGGGACATAACCCCATCGTAAATCAAGGAAGATCTGTAATAACTTTTCATTTCTATATGACGTGGGAAGCACGATGAAATGCAGAGAAAAAAAAGCGGTGGTAGTAAGGGCAGGGGGCTTGAAGAAGGAATGATGATTTTGGCAAGTAAGTGGAGTGAGAATGAGAGCTAACATTTACTGAATCCTAGGCATTTTATATAAGCTAGCTAATATATAATCCTTATAACCACCATGTGAGGAAGGTATGCATTATCTCCATTTTACAGATAAAAATACTGAGGCTCCAGGAGGATAGTTTGTGTAGTCAGTCAGTGATAGGATTTAATCCCCAGTCTCTAAGACAATAGAGAACAAAGACTGCACTGCCAAGTATCAGTGTCATTTATCAAGATCAAATTATCCCAATGAGACATTTATCCTCTTTGTCACACTCTATTTTATATTGTTAAAATTACCGCCTCTGCTTTTTTTCCCTTCATATTTGGTTGATATCAGTCACTAGTTCCCCCTTCTCAGTTCATGGAAGAGTCATAGGGCTTATGAAATACAGAAAATTTATAGTTGCCACTGCCACTGAGATGTTCATTGTCTCAGTATGTATAAGAGGTCTTCCTTGCCTTTGCTCTTTCCACTCAACCAGCAACAGTTCTCTGGCCAATCAGATTTTACATGTAAATACCTGCTATTCTTCTGGGAGGCATATTCATTTTACTTAAACATTGATTTAAAGTCTGAGAACAAAGCTCCTTTTAATAAGGATGGTCTAAGCTTAAAGGCTGTTGGGGAAACAGATTCTGGTCTCTTCAGTACAGAGTCATGTCAGGGAAGCTGAAGAAGAGGAATGGGAGGCAATGGGATTAAGAATCAGACCTCTCTCCCTACTGGATGAGGATGCAGGCCAGACTAAGGGAGGGATGCCCACCTGCTGCTGATAGGGTGTAGGAAGAGGTTGATGCCTGTGTCAGTTTCCTAGCGCTGTGGTAACAAATTACCATAAACTGAGTGTCTTAAAACAGAAGACATTTATTCTCTCACAGTTCTGGAGGCCAGAAGTCTGAAATCAAGATGTACAGAGGGAGCTTCCCTGGTGGCGCAGTGGTTAAGAATCCGCCTGCCAATGCAGGGGACACGGGTTCGAGCCCTGGTCCGGGAAGATCCCACATGCCACAGAGGAACTAAGCCCGAGCACCACAACTACTGAGCCTGTGCTCTAGAGCCCGTGAGCCACAACTACTGAGCCCGTGTGCCACAACTATTGAAGCCTGTGTGCCTAGAGCCCGTGCTCCACAACAAGAGAAGCCACAGCAGTGAGAAGCCCGCCCACCGCAACAAAGAGTAGCCCCTGCTCTCCACAACTAGAGAAAGCCCACGCCCAGCAACAAAGACCCGACTCAGCCAAAAATAAATAAATAAATAAAATTTTAAAAATTAATTAATTAATTATTTTAAAAAAAGATATACAGAGGGTTGGTTCCTTCTAGGGGCCCAAAGGGAAAATCTGTTCCATGCCTCTCCATTAGATTCTGGTGGTTGCTGGTAAGCCTTGACATTCCTTGGCTTGTGGCAGCATAACTCCAATATCTGGCTCTATCTTCACATGGCCTTCTTTCATCTGTGTCTGTGTCCAAATCCCCCTCTTCCTAAAAGGACATCAGTCATATTGGATTTAGGCCCCAGCCTAATCTAGTATGTCCTTGTTGTAACTTGTATGCATCTACAAAGACCTTATTTCCAAATAAGATCACACTCAGATTCCAGGTGGACATGAATTTGGGGGGGACGCTATTCAACCCAGGATAGTGCCTGAGCTTTGACTCTGTCTCTGAATGAGGGGCCATCCTGAAAAAGGGAAGAAAATGGTCCTTGACTTAACCCAGACCACATTCAGTGGGAGTGAGAGGGAATCTTTGGGATCCCCAGACTGGGCTTGCTTTTTTTTTTTTTTTTTTTTAAAGATTTATTTATTTTTATTGATTGATTGATTGCTATGTTGGGTCTTCGTTTCTGTGCTAGGGCTTTCTCCAGTTGCGGCAAGCGGGGGCCACTCTTCATCGCGGTGCACGGGCCTCTCACTATCGCGGCCTCTCTTGCTGCGGAGCACAGGCTCCAGACGCGCAGGCTCAGTAGTTGTGGCTCACGGGCTTAGTTGCTCCGCGGCATGTGGGATCTTCCCAGACCAGGGCCCGAACCCGTGTCCCCTGCATTAGCAGGCAGATTCTCAACCACTGCGCCACCAGGGAAGCCCTGGGCTTTCTTTTTTGTTTTTGTTTTTTTTTAATAAATTTTATGGTACGTGTATTTTCTTTTAAATAATTTGATTTTTAAAATTTATTTATTTTGGCTGCGTTGGGTCTTCGTTGCTGCACGTGGGCTTTCTCTAGTTGCAGCGAGCGTGGGCTGCTCTTCGTTGCGGTGCACGGACTTCTCACTGCGGTGGCTTCTCTGCACAGCACGGGCTCTAGGCGCGCGGGCTTCAGTAGTTGTGGCTCGTGGGCTGTAGAGCACAGGCTCAGTAGTTGTGGCGCACGGGTTTAGTTGCTCCGCGGCACGTGGGAATTTTCCCGGACCAGTGCTTGAACCCATGTCCCCTGCATTGGCAGGCGGATTCTTAACCACTGTGCCACCAGGGAAGTCCCTATCCTTTCATTCTTTAAACTTCTGAGCCCCACTATAGCATGAATTGTTCCCTGACACCAGAATGCAGCCTGCCCTAGGTGTTAAACAAATAAACAAATAAATGATAACCACCCAGAAATTAATAAGGCCTAATCACATGCCAGTAAGGAATTTGAAAAGTTTGATCTAAACATTTTTAAAAATGAGTTTATTTGACATAGGTAGAGAATGAAAGAATAAAGTGATGGTTTCAACAGTTTGTTCAAGTCAAAAGGAAAGGTCGGATTTCCCTGGTGGTGCAGTGGTTAAGAATCCGCCTGCCAATGCAGGGGACACGGGTTCAAGCCCTGGTCCGGGAAGATCCCACATGCTGCAGAGCAACTAAACTCGTGCGCCACAACGACTGAGCCTGTGCTCTAGAGCCCACGAGCCACAACTACTGAGCCCGTGTGCTGCAACTACTGAAGCCCGCACACCTAGAGCCCGTGCTCCGCAACGAGAGAAGCCACCGCAATAAGAAGCCCCCGCAGCACAAGAAAGAGTAGCCCCCGCTCAACGCAACCAGAGAAAACCCGCACGCAACAACGAAGACCCAATGCAGCCAAAAATAAATAAATAAATTTATTTATTTTAAAAAAAAGGAAAGGTTGGTTCGCCCAGCTTCCAATGGGTTAGTCGTGAGGAGCACTGAGCTGCAAATCTTGCATATCACACTGCATATGTGATGGGATTAGTAAGCAAAGTAATGACTTTTTTAATGCTTATGCCCTTAGTCATGACCAGTTTATAAGCTATGGGGAAGTCAAATTTGAATATGGATAAAATTTCTCTTAACAGCCGTATCTAAGTCAAGGAAATTTATTGAAGAGATTTACTAAGTTGTTTCCTCATGGTTTAAGGCTCAACTCAGGATCATCTCTTTCAGGAAGTCTTCTCTTCCCTCCCCCAGACTAGGTTGGGTGCCCCTCATCCATACTGGTAACATCCTGTGAGACCTCTCTGCACTTTGCTTATCTTATGCATATCATGTTTATCTGTCTTTCTTCCCAGGTAGTCTATGAGCTCCTCAATGAGCAAGGATTAGATTGGTTGCTTTCCACATTCTTATATTTGATTATTTTTTTTGTCTGGGTATACAATTCCAAGTTAAAAATGAATTTTTTTTTTTTAAAGAACATGAGATGGTATTTTAATTTTATTTATTTATTTATTTATTTATGGCTGTGTTGGGTCTTCGTTTCTGTGCGAGGGCTTCCTCTAATTGCTGCAAGTGGGGGCCACTCTTCATCGCGGTGCGCGGGCCTCTCACTGTCGCGGCCTCTCTTGTTGCGGAGCACAGGCTCCAGACGCGCAGGCTCAGTAATTGTGGCTCACGGGCCTAGTCGCTCCACGGCATGTGGGATCCTCCCAGACCAGGGCTCGAACCCGTGTTTCCTGCATTGGCAGGCAGACTCTCAACCACTGCGCCACCAGGGAAGCCCTAAAAATGAATTTTTCTCAGAACCATGAAGGCATTACCCCCACTACTTTCTAACATTCAGTAGTTCAGATGTGTTATAAGACTGTTTTACCCCTTTTTAAGTGTCCTATTTTTTCCATAGAAATGTTTAGCATCTGTTCTGTAATCTTGAAGATATAATCTTTCATAGGGATGTGTCTGGGTGTGGATATTTTTCATTCATTTTGCTCTGTCATTTCCTCTGGTATTTTCCTTCCTCTTCTCCAATGCTGTCACGTCACTACCCCTTTTTGCACCCTTTGGCTGCAAACTGAATCACTGTGCTGTACACCTGAAACTAAGACAATATTTAAATCAACTATACTTCAATTTAAAAAAAAATCAGGCAAGCTAGTGTCTTTGGCAGGTGATTAATATACGTAAGCAATGATACTAATCAGTCTTAACACTTCTGAAATGTTACTTCTTTATTAGTTGAACCTAAAATAAATCAATAAGAGTACTGAAACATAATAAGGATGAAATCCAAAATTTGTTGAACAGGAACAATATCAATGGTATGTCATATGTGAAGATTATTGTGTGTGATCATTTGGTTTTATGATTATGATATGTTTTAGTAAATGCACTAGTTATATCCTTGCTGATGTATTTTTGCTAATCTTTCATAAAGAGAAAGTTTTGTTGTAATGATACATATCAGACTGTATTCAGTGTTACAGAATCAGTATTCTGCGGAGAATGAAGAAATAAAGCACTAACTTAACTGGGAAAAAAAAGAAAAGAATCAGGCAAGTGTGCAAAGTTATATGTACAAAGATGAACGTGACTATGGTTTTTATGATAAAAGTTAGAAACCGTTTAAATAATGGTTAAATAAATAATAGCATATCCCTTCAGTGGATTACACTGCAGCCATTTAAAAGAATGGTATAGATCTAATTTGTATTAATAAAAAGGGATATCCATTTATAGTGTGGAGTAAACAACAACAAAAAAACAAAAAACCTCACAATAGTTTATGGACTATGGATAATTTGCCATAATATTTTTCATATAGGGTATCTCCCAAACATTTCTGATCATGCATTTTTGTTTTAAACTGTTAGGGAATTCATAGGCATTCTATGCTAATATTTTCATTTTAAAATCGTAATAAAACATAAGATATCAACTGGCTTAAGTTGGGAGGTTTTAAATATCTATATACACCTTCATTTATTTTACTGAGAGTGAAGCTCATGGGAAGAGTAAGTTAATAATATTTATAAGCTGATGAAGGGTTGGTCCCTATTGGTAGGTACAGAAGAATATTTTCTTCCAGTTGTCTACATGCCTTCTATAGAGATTAGAAGAATTCTGGCTGAAGTTTTAGCATCCCCGTCTGTAACTGATACATGAAATATTCCTCTGATTGTGTAAATTAAGTCTTCCAAGAATTAGAGATAATCCATTTCTAAAGAGCTTATTAAGAATTTTTTTCAGCCTCTGCTGGGTTTTAGTAATTAAGGAAGAAGAAAAAATTCAGTCTATATTCCATCTGTATTTAGTCTGCAAGTATAAAGAACCATAGACCCCTTAAAAGTCACATTTTCATTATCTTAACAACTACTTTCTAATTGCACCCTTGAAATATATCCCATTAAATTGTTTAATGCTCCTTGGAAAAGGACCTATGTGATACATTCCTTTTGGACCTTAATACCAAAGAAATTGTCTCTGGAATAATTTCCTTATGTAATTTACTGAGTTTTCCTTTTTGATTTGGTGATTAGGAAGCTCAGTGTTAATATTTCAAACTCGCCTATAGTAACTGCGTTAGGCTATGTGGTAGGTGTTTTCCTATTCTACTTTCACTGATTCTAATTTATTTTAATTTAAACTTTTCTGTATGTGTCTCATTAACTATTTCATTCTTTATGGAAACTTTTATAATTTATATCTTACCTATTCATGAACAACTGGTCATTATTTTAATACCTATCATTTCTCATGGATTTATAAAAATGGTGTCTCCTACACACTTGAGTGATACAGGGAAAAGTTATTTTATTCTCTCCAGGCAAGACATGAAAAAGGAAAGTAAATAAACTAGCATTACTGCATACCTACCATGTGATAGGCACTGTCATAGGGACTTTTTAACATACATTATCTTTTTATCCCTTTAACAATCTTGTGAAATAAGATCCTACATTTAGATATGTTAAGTGATTTGCTGTCACACTGTTATTTAGGAGTGGACCTCCAATTCTGATTCTTTAAATCATGCTTTCTCCATTGTATTATAACCAGCTCTGAATTTTATTACTGCTAGAGTCATCAGCAACTGCACCTTGAAAGCATTTTTCTAGGGCAGTACTTCTCAAACATTAACGTGCAGATGAACCACCTGAGGATCTGGTTAAAATGCAGATTCGGATTCAGTAGGGCTGGGGAAGGGCCTGAGCATCTGCATTTCTAACTGCACGCAGTTGGTGCTGATGCTGCTGCTGCTGATCCTGGGCCACGCTGAGTAGCAGATTCTCAGAGTGTGTTAACACCACAGCGATCTAAGTAGTTACTATGGCAAAGGTATGAAATTGAACAGACACAGCATTTCTAAAATTGCCAACAAAATAATCAACGAACGCAGCTGAAACCTCACACCTAGTCTCACAATGGGACTCAAACCCAATCACACCTCTCACATGGGATTCGAACGTAGCCAAAAGTCAGACTGGGAGTTGAGCCCACGGGCTGGGACTCAAGCCCACGTCTTTTTTTTTTTTTTTTTCACGTGGTGTCCGGACTTACTGAAGCTCAGGTTCTTTTTCTTTTTTTTTTTATTTATTTATATATATATATATATATATATATATATATATATATATATATATATATATATATATATATATATATATATATTATATATATATATATATATAAATATATATATATATATATTTTGGCTGCGTTGGGTCTTCGTTGCTGCGTGCAGGCTTTCTCTAGTTGTGGCGAGCGGGGGCTACTCTTCATTGCGGTGCGCAGGCTTCTCATTGCGGTGGCTTCTCTTGTTGCAGAGCATGGGCTCTAGGCGCGTGGGCTTCAGTAGTTGTGGCACGTAGGCTCAGTAGTTGTGGCTTGCGGGCTCTAGAGCACAGTCTCAGTAGTGTGGCACACGGGCTTAGTTGTTCCGTGGCACGTGCGATCTTCCCAGACCAAGGCTCGAACCCATGTCCCCTGCATTGGCAGGCGAATTCTTAACCGCTGCGCCACCAGGGAAGTCCTGAAGCTCAGGTTCTTTATGTCTCAGCACAGAAGGAATTCAGTGAGAGGCAAAATGATAGGCAAGTAGATTTATTAATATAGGACCCTTGTGAGGGATACAAGCAGGCAGGCAAGGGGACTCTTCCCTGAGAACTAAGTGGGAAAGCAGGTTTATTCAGGGAGATACTCCATAGACAAGAGTGTGGGCCATTTTTATGGGCTGGGTAATTTCATAGGCTAACAAGTGGGAGAATTATTCCAACTATTTTGGAGAAGGCACGGAGATTTCCCCGTGGGTATTGGGCCACCGCCCACTTTTTGGCCTTTCATGGTCGGCCTTGTAACTGTCATGGCACCTGTGGGTGTGTCATTTAGCATGCTAATGTATTACAATGAGCATATAATGAGGCTCAAGGTCTACTGAAGGTCAAATCTTCCGCCATCTTGGGCCGAATCAGTTCTAACCAGTTTATGTCTTATCCTCAATGGCTGTGTCATTCTTTTAAAGGTAGTGCCCTGCCCCCTTCCCTCCTGTTTCACAACTGTGTGCAGTGACTATATACAACTTAAAGAATCCTGAGGCTTTGCTTCCTGTGTATAACAGCCTTAAGTGGGGTGGTATTACTCCCAAAGCAGACGATTCTTCAGATAACTAGAGGAAAAATCTAGTCAACTAAAAAGCCTCATTTCCTAATCATGTTGGTTAAATATATTCTTTTCTAAGCCTGCCAGATTTCTGGATGAATCCAGCATTCATACAGATGACTCCAGCATTCATACAGATGACTCATGATACCCAAAGCTCCAATCATTATTATCTTCCCTCCATTTCAGCCACCGTGGCAGTATGGGAGATTAGAGACACAGAATAACCCTCACACACACACACACACACACACACACACACACACACACAAACCTGCATAGAACGTGAGAAACATCTGTTCAAATACATTACTGAGCTAGCAAAAAGTTAAGGAACATTCAGAGGCCAAAAGCCAAGTGAAAGCAGGAATTTGGAGAGGAAAACAAGCACAAAAGGAAGATTTTATGGGGGGGTGGAGGGTATCTTCTAAATTCTGGTGACCTTGAACTAGAGTTCTAATGGCCATGAAGGATATGGGAACAGGAAACAAGGCCAAGACCCCAGCCAAGGTAGGGAGTCTAATAGGAGATCCTCACAAACAAACTAGGACACCTTACCTGTCTTGACCTTGGCTCTAGATAGAAGGGACGGAAAAGCTACCCAAATAATTTGCAAATACAAGCAAAGATTTGTGGCCCAATTCAACTACCTCTTGTTAGGAGATAATTCTTCATGACTCTGTCAAGTTTCTGCACATCTTGTGAGCAGAGGTACTGACTGTCTTTTCAACAGTTTATATAGTGAGCAGTCTTGGAGGATAATGATGGCACCTCCCTCTGGAGACACATTTGCTTACAACCTTGGAAGATAGCCATAACGTACCTCTGGGAAAAAAGGCAGGCATGCTTACTGCCCATTATAAAATATCCATGTTCTGTAAGTTCTGTGTTCCTTTCCTGTAGTGAGATCTACTGCATGTATAGATGTCACCTAGCCGGCTTTGTGTGCCCTGTGGGAATTGGGACTTGGGGAACCAACACAAATGCTGACACTCTAGCTACTGTTACTGGTTTGAGTAATAACCTGTCCTTAGTCTCTGTCACAAGAGTAGCGTGTCTTCTGCTAAAATCCATGCAACTATGGCAGGCTAACTGTGGCAGGTAAAATCTCAGACCTTTCACAGTTCTTAATGTCTAGGTGGCCCCAAACACTTTATGCTGAAATTTTATTTTAAATTGGTCCTAGGTTGGTAGTACCCATAGACAGCTAGTATAAGCAAAAGAAAATCCTCTCTAGAGAACACCCTTCAACTCAGGCCTCAAACATTTCCCACAGATAATGTAAAGGAACCATGAGCTTTTAGTCAATTTATAAAACACAAGAAAAAAAGGTATGATGAATTAGAAGCAATTTCAGAAAAGCTTCAGATATTAGAATTGTTACAGAATATAAAATAAATATGTTTAACATCTTTAAAGAAATAAAAGATAAGGTTGAAAATTTGAGTAAGAAACAAGAGGTTGTTAAAAAATGACCAGTCAATTTGCAAAGGAACCAAATAAGACCTCTAGAAATGAAATATATAATTGTTGAAGTGAAAATTTTAATGAACAGGTTGAACATCATTAGAAATGTAGCTGAAAAGAGAATTAGTACACTGGGAAATAGATCTAAAGAAATTACCCAGAATGTAATAGAGAGCAAATATGAAAGCAACTTTTTACTCTATCTTTCATGGCTTGTAATCTTGCTTTCATATTTGCTCTCTATTACATTCCTAATGAAGGACCTTTGTGATTATATTGGGCCCACCTGGATAATCCAAGATCATCTCTCTATTTTAAAGTCATCTAATTAGCAATCTTATTTTCATCTGCAACCTTAATCCATCTTTGTCAGGTAACCTAACATATTCATAGGTTCTGAAGATTAGGACATGGACATCTTTGAGGGTTTATTAATCTGCCTACCATAGACATTAATCTACATGTCCAAGAATCCCAATAAATTTTAGGTAGAATAAAAAGAATCTATGCCTAGTCAAAATCCATACTTATTCATGTCATAATGAAACTTCAGAATGCCAAAGACAAAGAGAATATATGAAAATAGCTAGGGAGAAGAGAGATTTCCTACAAGTGGACAATAATTATACTAATAGTTGACTTAACGCAACAACTAAAGTCAAAGACAAAAGAATATCTTTATTCTTTTAAGAACAAATAATAGTCAACTTACACTTATTTACCCAAAAATTGTATTTTAAGAACAAGTGATGGGGGGGGGATGAATTGGGAGATTGGGATTGACATATATACACTAATATGTATAAAATAGATAAGTAATAAGAACCTGCTGTATAAAAAATAAATAAATAAAATTCAAAAAATAAAAACCCTTCGGGTGACTTTGATTGTTTGCTGATTTTCAGAAGTGTTTTGTGTGTGTTTTATGGGGGAAAGAGAAGGAACTCTTAAATAAATCTAAAAAAAAAAAAAAAGAACACGTGATAAACAATTTTCTAACCAAGTGTAAACTCAGAGAATTTTCCACTCAAAGACACTCAAGATCTTCTAAAGGACACACTAGGCTGAAATTAAGCACACATGGATCTGAGATGCAAGAAAGAATGGTGAAAAAAGAAACTGCAGAATATGCATTAGCCAGACTTTTACTACAATATGCTGCATAATAAACCACACCATAAATTTACCAACAATAAGCATTTATTCTCATGCTTACTGGTCTGCAGGCCCACTATGGTTTAGCTGATCTAGGTTGCCTCAGCTCTGCATCAAGCTTCAGGCTGCAGATTGGGCTCAGGCTTGCTCTTCTTGTCTCGTTCTGGGTGCAAGGGCTGAAGGGGAAGTAACTATTGCTGACCAGTATGTGTATCTCCCACTAGTTTGCAAGTACTTTGGGGAATGGCGAGGAGCATACTTTATTTACTATGGAATTCCTGGTAGCTTGTACTTTGCCTAATACCAAGTGGGAATTCAAGAAGTTTTTGCTAAAGAGATGCATAAGTCAACCATAATTGCCATTATGAATTGTAAGTATTTTACAGTTATGAATTGCGTTCATAATTGCCAAAGAGCCCAGCAAGTGTTAGTACTTAGTACATGTCCAATAATATATTTCAGCACTTTAAAGGAAAGAGAGAGGCACTTCCCTGGTGTTCCAGTGGCTAAGACTCTGCGCTCCCAATGCAGGGGGGCCTGGGTTCGATCCCTAGTCAGGGAACTAGATCCCACGTACTGCAGCAAAAAAGATCCCGCGTGCCACAACTAAAAGACCCAGCACAGCCAAATAAGTAAGTGTTTAAAAAAAAAAAAAAAGGTGGGCTTCCCTGGTGGCACAGTGGTTGAGAGTCTGCCTGCCAATGCAGGGGACACGGGTTCGAGCCCTGGTCCGGAAAGATCCCACATGCCGCGGAGCAACTAGGCCCGTGAGCCACAACTACTGAGCCGACATGCTACAACTGCTGGAGCCCTCGCGCCTGGGGCCTGTGCTCTGCAGCAGGAGAAGCCACCACAATGAGAGGCCCGTGCACTGCAATGAAGGGTGGCCCCCGCTAGCCGCAAATAGAGAAGGCCCACGCACAGCAGCAAAGACCCAATGCAGCCAAAAATAAATAAATAAATAAATTTTTTAAAAATTAAAAAAAAAAAAGTGGCCTTGGTGAAGTTGCCTAGTGTGGTGGTGCAGCTCCTGGCAGAGGTGTAGCAGTCATTAATTCTGGCCATCATCAGTAGCTCCTTGGGCACAGGGGCTGAGATGATGCCACTGCCCATGGGAGCAGGGATGAGGCGCACCAGCACAGAGCCACAGTGGCCAGTCACCCTGCAAGGGATGGTATGGGGCTTGGCTGATCTTGTTCCCTCAGTAGCATCGCCACACATGGACGATGGAGAGCTTGGCCAGAATGATGGCCTCATGGGTGGCAGTGGCTACCTCCTTACAGCACTTGACACCCAAACCAACATGTCCATTGTAATTCCCAATGGCGACAAATGCCTTGAACCTGGTCCGCTAGCCAGCACGGGTGTGATTTTGCACAGGCATAATCTTCAAAACCTCATCCTTGAGGGATGCCCCCAAGAAAAAGTCAATGATCTCAGATTCCTTGATGGACAGAGAGAAGAGATAGATCTTCAGGGACTTGATCTTCATGTCCTTGACCAGGCAGCCCAGCTTGGTGACGGGGAGCCACTCCTTGTGGCTCCTTGTCCTCAGCCTTGCCTCCGTGAGCTCTGCAGTCTCTGCCCCCACCAAGACCCGGGCCCAGACGCTGCTACCAAAGCCTCTGCGGAAGACACTGGGGCCTCCGATTCCAGGGCCCCGGGGCCTCTGGGCCCTCCCGCAGCACTGCCGTCATCCACCATTTGGTATTTTTACAGCGAAGAAGCTATACCACATCTTCTTTATCCATTCATCTGTCGATGGACATTTAGGTTGCTTCCATGTCTTGGCTATTGCAAATAGTGCTACTATGAACATTGGGGTGCATGTATCTTTTCGAATTAGAGTTTTCTCCAGATACATGCCCAGGGGTGGGATTGCAGGATCATATGGCAACTCTGTTTTTAGATTTTTAAGGAACTTCCATAATATTTTCCATAGTGGCTGCACCAATTTACATCCCCACCAACAGTGTAGGAGAGTTCCCTTTTCTCCACACCCTGTCCAGCATATTTTATTTGTAGACTTTTTAATGATGGCCATTCTGACCAGTGTGAGGTGATACCTCATTGTAGTTCTGATTTGCATTTCTCTAATTATTAGTGATATTGAGCATCTTTTCATGTGCCTTGTGGCCATCTGTATGTCTTCTTTGGACAAATATCTTTTTATTTCTTCTGCCCATCTTTTGATTGGGTTGTGTTTTTTTTGTTATTGAGTTGTATGATCTGTTTGTATATTTTGGAAATTAAACCCTTGTCAGTTGCATCATTTGCAAATATTTTCTCCCAGTCCGAAGGTTATCTTTTCATTTTTGTTTATGGTTTCCTTTGCTGTGCAAAAGCCTATAAGTTTGATTAGGTCCCATTTTGTTTATTTTTGCTTTCATTTCTGTTGCCTTGGGAGACTGACCTAAGAAAACATTGGTACAATTCATATCAGAGAATGTTTTGCCTATGTTCTCTTCTAGGAGATTTATGGTGTCATGTCTTATACTTAAGTTTTTAAGCCATTTTGAGTTTATTTTTGTGTATGGTGTGAGGGTGTGTTCTAACTTCTTTGATTTACATCGGCTGTCCAGCTTTCCCGATACTACTTGCTGAAGAGACTGTCTTTTCTCCATTGTATATTCTTGCAGAGGTATTTTTTTAATTCATAAGTTATCTATCTGCTTTTATATTTGAACTTAAAATGTTTTTTTTTTAATTAATTTATTTATTTTGGCTGTGTTGGGTCTTCGTTTCTATGCGAGGGCTTTCTCTAGTTGTGACAAGCGGGGGCCACTCTTCATCGCGGTGCGCGGGCCTTTCACTGTCACGGCCTCTCGTTGCGGGGCACAGGCTCCATATGCGCAGGCTCAGTAGTTGTGCCTCACGGGCCTAGTTGCTCCGCGGCATGTGGGATCTTCCCAGACCAGGGCTCGAACCCGTGTCCCCTGCATTGGCAGGCAGATTCTCAACCACTGCGCCACCAGGGAAGCCCCTAAAATGTTTTTTAAAGTTTTATGAGACGTTCTGAAATGAATTTTATAAATTTACATTGAAACGTGACTATTTATGCCTGAAAGTTCTTTTGAAATTAAAAAAAAAATTAGAAAACCTTATTTTAATTTTCTTTAATTAAGGGTTTTTTTAAAAAATTTAGTTTAATATTTTTATAATATCTAGATTAAGGCTACTTGATTTCTAAAGGAATCACTGGGTCTGAAGGTTTTCCCTGTCTACTCCTGTTCCCCCTCCTTTTATCTTTCACAGACATTGCCCTAAATAAATCTATTGTGCTCCTAATTCCTTCTTGACGTCTATTTCCTACAAGACCCAGTCTTCACAAACACTGATCATATATTCCTTTTTCAGTGAACAGACTCTCAAGAAGAGAATTTGGGGATTGGATTGCTTACCTAGCAATAGCATAGCATAAATGAAGTGAAATTAGAACACTAGTAAAACATGCAGGGCTGCTTCATGGGCCTCTGGGCCTCACTCTCAGAAAGGCCTTATACTTAATTTTATCTTTGAACTTGTGTTTTGTAAGTGAAGTTCAACAGGACAATAAAGTAGTCCTTTGGGTAAGGGAGATACACTTGGGGAGAAAGGAGGCAGCACATGCAGACACAGGTTCAGACCTGTGGGCATAGCAGACAGCCTGGGTGTTGAGCAACTGGTCTGACAGCCCAGCACACTTGCCTATGCCTGGGCCAGGGTCTGGGTCCAGACTGGTATTGGTGATGGTGGTAGCAGCAGCACAGAAAGCAGAGGTGGCAGCATCTACATAAATACTAACTCTCTGGCCTGAGTACCCAGACAGAAACTGCCAGTGATCTGGCAATAAACACTGTCAACAAATTATTACAAATTATTATAAAATGAAAGTGTACACATGGATATTGTAATAAAACATATATGAGAGTTATTAAACTCACTTCAGTGAGTTTAGATTCTGTTAAAAAAGAGAACACAGGCCCAAAATGGAGTCACTTGTGCTAAGTCCTATGTGAGCAAACCAAGATTTAATGCCTAACCTAACTACAGTTTCAGCCTCTCCCAGGAATGTAACCTTTCAAATTACCTGGTCAGCACTAGTAAGGTAATTTGCCCTAGAGACCCCATCCATCCCCTATAGGAAGGTGACTTGGCATGAAACATCCACTCTTTGCTAGAAACTTCCTTTTCCCACCCCCTTCTGCCTATAAAAGCCTTTCATTTTGTACAGCTCTTCGGAAGGAGCTCCTTTCTATTTGTTAGATGGAATGCAGCCCAATTCATGAATCATTGAATAAAGTCAGTTAGATCTTTAAATTTACTTAGTTGAATTTTGTTTTTTTAACAATTCCAAGAGTTTACAAATAAAAACTGAATTTAAACATTGTCACATTTAACAGAAAAGAACACTGTTTTCATACAAAGCTTCAGGTGAACAAATTATTAAGAAAGAAGACAATTTTAAATTAATTTTTTCTTTTAATTGAAGACAATTATAGAATGCATAGACAGCCATCTTGAATTTATACAAATCAGAAAACCACTTTCAATTTCTTATGACTGTTACAATTACAGGAAATGTCAGAGGAAACATTAAAATTCCATTGCATAAATTTTCATTTACAATGAAATTCAGGCTTAAATGAAACTGATGTATATGCAGAGTTGTCTTTTTAGAAAAATTATTCCATCTGAATTATTAGCTCTATACAAATTAAAAGATATATTTCAAAATAATTTATCAGAAACTTAGCCCAATGTTTTCATAGTCTGTATAATGCCTTTTTTTCTATAAAATACTCTTAATAGCTCCAGTAACAGTTGCATCAGCAGAAAAGTCCTTTTCAAATTTTAAAATTATCAAAAATTATTTGCCATCTGGCATTTACCAAGACCACCTGGTGTAGCTTTCAATTACATTGATTGAAAATGAAGTTGCTAAAAGTATCATGATGGCCTACCATGATGAATTTGCAGACAAGCAAGCCAGAAAAATCTTATGATCAATCAAGATATCACATTAATAAAGTATTATTTATTAAACATTATGACACAAAAATCAGTTTTTAGTAAGTTTATGTTGTGACTCACCTCTGTATGTTTTATAAATAATAAAAAATTTTTAAAGGAAAAAGTTTTATATTTTAGTACCTTTAATAGCACTTGTTTCCTGCTTTTTGAACAAGGGTTCTCATGTTTTCATTTTGTACTGGGCCAAGCAAATTATGTAGCTGGCCCTGAATCCATGGCATGTGTATCAGTCAGGGTTCTACCAGACAAACAGAACCCATCATATATATAACATATACATATATGTACTGTTTCTCTCATACATATATATATATATAAATATGTATATTGCAAAGAATTGTTACCTTAAGCAATCTTGGGGGCTGGCTAGGCAAGACTGAAGTCTGTAGGGCAGGCCCTCAAGCTAGGAACTCAGGCAGAAACTGAAGCTACTGCCCATTAGATGGAATGTCTTCCTTAGGTGTTTTCTTAAGGCCATTGAACTGACTGGATGAGAATAATCATCTAATTAATAACAATAATAGAGGATAATCTCCTTAAAGTCAAAGACAACAGAAATTAATCCTATCCCACCTACAAAATTCCTAATAGCAACATCTGGGTTAGTGTTTGATTGAATAACTAGGTGCTATAACCTAGCCAAACTAACACATAAAACTAAGCATTACAGGATGGGACAACGACATGATTCCTTAAAATGTAATCTGTTTGGGATGAAGGGTCCAAGAAAAGCAAGGCTTTGAGAATTCAAGTATGGGCTAGCCTAGTATAGTATTAAAGATGACCACAAGGTGAGATTTCTTTTAGTTGTACTGGAGAATAAAAGAATATTCAGGACTTCCCTGGTGGCGCAGTGGTTAAGAATGCAGGGGACATGGGTTCGATCCTTGGTCCAGGAAGATCCCACATGCTGCAGGGCAACTAAGCCCTGTGCCACAGCTACTGAGCCTGCGCTCTAGAGCCCGTGAGCCACAACTACTGAGCCCGCGTGCTGCAACTACTGAAGCCGATGTGCCTAGAGCCTGTGTTTTGCAACCAGAGAAGCCACCGCAATAAGAAGCCCGAGCACCGCAACGAAGAGTAGACCCTGCTCGCCGCAACTAAAGAAAGCCCGCGTGCAGCAACGAAGACCCAACGCAGCCAAAAATAAAAAAGAATATTCAGTAAGAATAAGAAAATGTCAGGGGGCTTCCCTGGTGGCGCAGTGGTTGGGAGTCTGCCTGCCAATGCAGGGAACACGGGTTCGAGCCCTGGTCTGGGAGGGTCCCACATGCCGCGGAGCGACTGGGCCTGTGAGCCGCGATTGCTGAGCCTGCGCGTCTGGAGCCTGTGCTCTGCAGCGGGAGAGGCCGCGATAGTGAGAGGCCTACGCACCGCGATGAAGAGTGGCCCCCGCTTGCCGCGACTGGAGAGGGCTCTCGCGCGGAAACGAAGACCCAACACAGCCATAGATGGATAAATAAATAAATAAATAAACCCAAAGTTAAAAAAAAAAAAAAAACTCTTAATAAAAAATAAAAAAAAGAAAATGTCAGGGTGTTGAGCTCTGAGCTCAAGGAATAGGTAGAGAACCAGAGAAATTCTATGATAACCTTAAAAGAATTGATCTCGCAACTGCCTGGCAGACAAGGCCCCAAATTTAATTTTGCAGATAGAATTACAACAGAATACACAACCTCACCAAGTCTTTTATGTTAAGATTAGAATATTAGTTGGGAAGGAGGGAAATTCTTGAGACTTGAGTTGGGGATATTTGGATGGGCTCAGACAAAACTGGGAATCTTGTACCTTCAAATGTCCCTGCACCTGCCTTGCAGGTGAAGACAGAACCTCCTTCCCTGCCTGAGTTTAAGGATCTATCAAACCTTGCCTAAGGCAGTAATCTTGCTCTAGGGCAGCAGTCCCCAACCTTTTTGGCACCAGGGACTGGTTTCGTGGAAGACAGTTTTTCCATGGACGGGGTGGGGTGGGGGTGGTTTCAGGATGATTCAAGTGCATTACATTTATTGCGCACTTTATTTCTATTATTATTACATTGTAATATATAATGAAATAATTATACAACTCACCATAATGCTGACAGGAGGCAGAGCTCAGAAGGTAATGAGAGCGATGGGGAGCAGCTGTAAATACAGATGAAGCTTCGATCGCTTGTCCGCCACTCACCTCCTGCTGTGCAGCCCAGTTCCTAACAGGCCACGGACTGCTATGGGTCCGTGGCCCACGGGTTGGGGACCCCTGCTCTAGGGGATGCCTAATCTCCTGAAGACCCACCCCCACCTTCCTTTCTGCCTCCAGAAGCCAGTTAGCTCCCAGGATGCCTTAAGGGGGAAAGCGCACAGTGTTCCGAAGAGATATGCAAACGTGTATTAATAGGAAACTGGGAAACTTGTGGGAATGGATTCTAAGAGTTTTAGAGCAAGGAAGATGGAACATAACACCAAGTTGGGCAAAATTTATCAATATAAAGGTTCTGACTTGTGAGTCTGAATTCAACATTCAAACCGGAGCAGCTGAGATTAGTTTGCTTGATTAGCAACTAACAGCTTGCTTGATTAGTTGACTGAAACCTAGACTGAGCAGTGATTTGAAAAGAAGACATCCTGGTTTAAGTTCTATTTGTGATTGATTTTTTAAATATTCAAAGTAGTTTTTGAAATGCAGAGGAAACATATGATCATTGTAAAGCCATTTATCTAATAAAAAGGTATCTAATATAAAAAATTAGTACCCAGACTGGAAATTTCATTCCCCAGAAGTAACCACTGTTAACTGTTTGGTGTGTATCTTCCAAATCTTTTTTTTTAATGTGTATGTAAATATGTTTATTCTTTTTTTATATTGTATGTGAATATAAAGACATACTTTTTAAGGACTGAGAGTAGGAATAAATCACATTACTACCAGGAATGCAGGAAAGAATGCAAGGAGTGTTGAAACCCTGCAACTCAGATAGGGACTTGAACCTGGTCTTTTAATTGAGATCACACATCTGGTCTCAGGACTTAATGAAGCTCAGGTTCTTGATGTCTTGTCACAGAGAGAATTCAGTGAGAGACAAAGTGATAGGTAAGAAGTTGGATTTATTTAGAGAGAAACACACTTCACAGAGTTTGGGCAATCTCAGAAGGAGAGAGGCCCCGAAATATGGCGTGGTTAGTTTTTATGGGCTGGGTAATTTCATAGGCTAATGAGTGGGAGGATTATTCCAACTATTGGGGGGAAGGGGCAGAGATTTCCAGGAATTGGGCCACCACCCACTTTTTGGCCTTTTATGGTTAGCCTCGGAACTGTCATGGCGCTGGCGGGTGTGTCGTTGAGCATGCTAATGTATTATAATGAGCATATGATGAGGCTCAGGGTGCACTGGAAGTCGAATATTCCGCCATCTTGGACTTAGTTCTAACCAGTTTTTGTCATGTCCTATGGCTATGTCATTCTTTTAAAGGTTGTGCCCTGCCCCCTTCCCTCCTGTTTCAGTGTCATCACTACAAGGACTCTACATCCTAAATTTTCTAAGCTGAAACTGATTTCAATATTCTACCCCCTTATTGGACTATCAATCAAATCAAATGTCTCAAGCTTAGATTTGGAGAATATGGTTATCATAATTAGGCCTCAGAAACTAGATACATAATGATCTGACTATGCAGAGGGAGTAGATAAAGGTGTATCAGATGAATAAGATTAGGTAAGAAAAGACAAGGCAAAGCAATGAAATTACAGGCTCAAAGGAGTTTGTACTTGATTTATTTTTGATTTGGATTTGGAACTGTTACAGATCTGACAAAGGATGTATCCTGCAAACAGTTATGAAATATTCCCTGTGTCCTGGCCTTCATATGACAAACAGATCCACCTCATGAAATCCTGCAAATTCAGCCTTCTAATTAGGGCTCAACTAATACATTGTGAAGTTTCTTTTTTTTTTTTTTTTTTTTTTGGCCACGGGATCTTATTTCCCTGACCAGGGATCAAACCCATGCCCCCTGCATTGGGAGAGCAGAGTCTTAACCACTGGACCACCAGGGAAAACTTCCCCATTGTGAAGTTTTGAGTAAATTTTTCACCTCTCTAAGCCTCAATTTCCTCCTTAATAAAAAAGGGCTAATAACACCTACCTCACAGGATTAATGGAAGGAGCAAATGAAAGGATATTTATATGAAGATGGATTTAAAACATAAATCATCATAGAAATAAAGGTCATTATTATCTCAATATTACTTTATGTAATAATAACTTACTATGTGCAGGCACCCTTCTAAGGGCTTTACATGTATTAACTATATCAATTAATTAAAACAAGGTTTAATAAGATGTACAACAAATAATTATTCATTTTATATACTGTGAAGGCTTTAATTATTTCATTTAATCTTCATTTTGCAGATGAGGAAGCTGAGGAATACAGAGCTTAAGTAACTCGCATGAGGTCACTTACCTGGAAAGTGGCAGTGCTAGGATTTGAATTCAAATGCTACAGTACCTATCATTTTGTGAGCAAATTATGTGAGCCAGAAATCTTGATAGTTTTTTTCTTTATTTTATATTGTGCTTAATTTTGTAATATTTCTCTTAAGTAATCTATTTGGAAGTATTAGGAAAACAAGCCCAAATTTCTTTTTCTTTTTTTTTGGCCATGCCATGAGGGGATTTTAGTTCCCTGACCAGGGATCAAACCCAGGCCCTGGTAATGAGAGTGCAGAGTCCTAACCACTGGACCGCCAGGGAATTCCCCAAGCCCAAATTTATTTATTGGATGTCATAATACAAAGCTAAATTTCATCCTAAATTTTCATGCACAGCTATAATAAAACATGTTTTCTTCATTATTTCTGGTGAAAGACAATGTTTTTCCAAGTTCCCCAAATGGTGAGGCATATCAAAGACATTGTTAGCAACAGATTCCTGGGCCCCAGTCAAGACTCAATGAATCAGGATGTCCAGGGTAGACACCTGATAATCTGCAAATCTGACAAGTGGCCCAGATTCTAGGGATGTTTGGGAAACTAAAGTATAGAGGAAATGGGCTCCTGAATCCTAATCGCCCTTAGCTTTGCTTATGATTTTTTTGACTATCCCTTTCATAGAAATATGTAATCTTATCACTCCTTAGAAATTTAAAAAATTATTTCACGATTTTATTATGGTCCGTGATGAAGAGCTGATTTCAAATATAAAATACTTTAGAACTATTATTAAAAATAATGTCAGTTCATTTTAATATTGTTTAATAATATCGATCACACACATGTTTGTGTCTGAGGGAACCCAGTAAGCATTACCCCTCTTCCCCACCTGCGATCTGAATTGAGAGATAAGACAGAGTAGGTATGTGAAGAACCAAGTTATCCTCTTTATTAATAATAAAAGCGGATATTAGAGAATATGGCTTACATCTGTGGGCATGAGGGCTTCCTAATTCTGAACTCCAATGTAGGCATATTTGCCTGTCTTGTCACAGGTAATGCTGAAAAACCACAGGCTACACTTGAAGAGACCAGCCCCTTTCCCCATATGACATTAGTCAGGATACACCTAGAGGCTGCCAGCTCTCAGGAGAATGGAACTGAGTGGGATACACAAACCTGGTTTCTTCCCCCAAATTCATTAATCAAATTACTTACCTTAGCTAAGAGGCATAGGGGAAAGTAGCTTGGATTGTTAGGCTAGCGAATCCCTCTTCACAGAAAAGGAAACATTTCCCATTTCACAAGAGAAATATGCTGTTTAATTTACTTTAAATTCATCGTGTTAAAAAAAAAAAAGCATAGTTTGTTGATTTTTAAAAATCTTTGGCGTGTTCTTGTTTTTAAGACAAAATGCTTGGGCTTCCCCGGTGGTGCAGTGATTAAGAATCCGTCTGCCAATACAGGGGACACAGGTTTGATCCCTGGTGGGGGAAGATCCCACATGCCACGGAGCAACTAAGCCCGTGCGCCACAACTACTGAGCCAGCACTCTAGAGCCCACAAGCCACAGCTACTGTGCCCACACACCACAACTACTGAGGCTGCATGCCACAACTACTAAAGCCCACGTGCCTAGAGCCCATGCTCCGCAACAAGAGAAGCGACTACAATGACAAGCCCGCGCACCGCAGTGAAGAGTAGCCCCCGCCCGCTCACCGCAACCAGAGAAAGTCAACGTGCAGCAAAAAAGACCCAATGCAGCCAAAAATAAATAAATAAAATAAATTTTTTAAATGTTTTTAAAAAGACAAAATGTGTATAAAATGTAGGCTGATATTAAACTTCATGTTATAGCTTCAAGGACAAATAAACACAAACAAACAAACTTTCTTTTATGTCCTGATATATGAATTCATGAATTTTGCCCTTAAAAAGTAATGTAGTTTATTTTTATAAATTTTGGTGCTTTGTTTCTAAATGCTATAAGAGAAAAGGTTTTAGGCTACTATTTTTAAGCACTTCTCTGTTATTAACACATTGTGGATACAGGTGGATTTTATTCTCAATAAATGAGAAGTCAAACCACATTTACTAAACTATAGGTCTCTAGTTCAACACTTTTAAGTGTTAGAAACATCTTGATGTACCATATGAAATATTTTTTTTTCTTTTTTAGCTGCATTGGATCTTCGTTGCTGCACAGGGCTTTCTCTAGTTGCAGCGAGCCCCCTCTTTGTTACGGTGCGGGGCTTCTCACTGCGGTGGCTTCTCTTGTTGCAGAGCATGGGCCCTAGAGAGTGCGGGCTTCAGTAGTTGTGGCGCGTGGGCTCTAGGGTGCACTTGGGCTTCAGTAGCTGTGGTTCGCAGGCTCTAGAACGCAGGCTCAGTAGTTGTGGAGCACAGGCTTAGTTGCTCCGTGGCATGTGGGTACTTCCCGGACCAAGGCTCAAACCCATGTCCCCTGCATTGGCAGGTGGATTCTTAACCACTCCGCCACCAAGGAAGTCCCTACCATATGAAATTTTGATCAGGAAATGCAATGAAGCTCATGGGGAGTTGTATAGCATAATGATTAATGGGGAGGGTCCTGGAGACAGACTGCTCAGATTTGGTTCTGTAGTTCAAGCTGTATGACTTTGGATAGCTTACTTAACCTTAGTTTTACTATCTGTAAAGTGGCGATAATGACAGTATTTACTTCTTAGAATGTAAAGGAGATGAAGCATGCAGAATTAACATCTCTCCAACTTGTATAAATTAGGTGCTCAATATTAGCAGTGCCAGAAAAAAAAGGAAAGTTAACCTAGACATAGAATAGGGGATGAATATGCAAAAGTAAATAACAAGCACAGGTCACTTTAGACAATAATATGCTTTTATTTAAAAATGTGTATAAACTGAATAAAGTCAAACCAAGAGTTTCTTGTTCAAAAGGGAACTCTGGTAAATTCTTCTGTAACAATATATTTTCCAATGTGTATTATGTAGCTATTGGTGTTTGGATTTCCTCTCTACCTTCCATAATAATTGGGACATATCTGTTTTGTAACCCATAGTCATATCAAATAAAAGCATATATTCTAGCCTTATCTTAAAAATAAATAATAAATATTATTGCAACAATAATAAATATTTCAAGGAATTGCTGATTTTGATCTTTATGCTTTTTCATTTTGATAACAAACTTCTGATGGAAACCTCATGATATCAATATGAGTCTCAGTTTTAGTACTTAAGATGTAACAATGCCGTAATAGGTTCTGGATGGATCATTGTTGAATGAATAAATGATTGAACTAATTCATGAGTTCATGAATACAAAAAGATGATACCTAACCCTGAAAGTGTCCAGGGAAAAATAAGACTAACAAGAAAAATTCAAAGGTATAAGTAACCATATCATTCTTAAACTAGCTGATCTTTTAGAACTAACAACTGAGGTTAGGAATTCTCTATTTTGCCTCTCTGTATCTATATAATATTGCAGCTCTTTTATTATATTGTGGAAAGATCGTGAACCAGCAGAAGGCTCAAGGTTGTGTCATCTGATAGGCCCACTACACAACTGTACCCCATGTGTTACTTAGCAACATTTCCCTGCCCCTCCTCTCTCATCTCCTCTTGGGAAACCTGCTCGGAGGCTGTGGAACTTGGCAGGGATGCAGGAAAATCCAGTGACTGATATAGATGACTTTTGGTTTTTGGATGGTGTTTTTTCTTTTTTCTTTCTAGCTTTTTCCCTTTATTTAAGGATTAGAACATATATATTAGAGAGTTTACTGCACAGTGGAAGATGAGGAGCAGGAACATGTTTGACTGGAATTGGGTTATTTAGTACTGGTGGTGCCACGCCTTAATTGCTAGAGACGTTGCTGTTGGGAAACGCTGACACTCCCCTACTCACACTTCGGGTTACAGCCCTGTTGAGTTAAGCAATACCCTGCTTCACATTGGAGACTTGCATTGAAATAAGTGACAACTAACTTTTTTGTTGTTTGTTTGTTTTAATTTTTTTTTTCATTTTTATAAAACTTGATAAAAAATAGTATTTCATACTGTACAGTCACCAGAAGTACACAGTTATCAAAAATGCACACTTCACTTGGCATCTCCAGCACCTTCAGCTTTCTGTGCCTGGTCTGTTTTGGCATCTCCGTTTTCTGCAGGGTTATTCCCATCCTTGCCAGCATCAGCTTTCCCCTTTTTCCCTTTGGGTACCTTCTCTCCCTTCTTTGCAGGGGCCTTTTTAGGCTTGGGCTCTGGCTTTGGAGGAGCAGGTTTAGCAGATAACCTGGCAGATCTTCTCTGTGGTTCATCCTTCACCTTGGTTTTATCTCCTTTAGCATCCCCTTCAGCCTTTCTCTTGGGCATGGTGGCGACGGCGGCGGGACGTAGGCGCTGGACACTGGGATGCAGTGGCGCGCGGCTTTGGCCAGTCCAGGGGTCGCTCTCGCCTCTTCTTCCAGTTTGTTTTAATTTTTGAATTCTATTTTATTTATTTTTTTATACAGCAGGTTCTTATTAGTCATCAATTTTATATACATCAGTGTATACATGTCAATCCCAATCGCCCAATTCATCACACCACCATCCCCAACCCCCCGCGGCTTTCCCCCCTTGGTGTCTATACGTTTGTTCTCTACATCTGTGTCTCAACTTCTGCCCTGCAAACCGGTTCATCTGTACCATTTTTCTAGGTTCCACATACATGCGTTAATATACGATATTTGTTTTTCTCTTTCTGACTTACTTCACTCTGTATGACAGTTTCTAGATCCATACACGTCTCAACAAATGACCCAATTTCGTTCCTTTTTATGGCTGAGTAATATTCCATTGTATATATGTACCACAACTTCTTTATCCATTCATCTGTCGATGGGCATTTAGGTTGCTTCCATGACCTGGCTATTGTAAATAGTGCTGCAATGAACATTCGGGTGCATGTGTCTTTTTGAATTATGGTTTTCTCTGGGTATATGCCCAGTAGTGGGATTGCTGGATCATATGGTAAGTCTATTTTTAGTTTTTTAAGGAACCTCCATACTGTTCTCCATGGTGGCTGTATCAATTTACATTCCCACCAACAGTGCAAGAGGGTTCCCTTTTCTCCACACCCTCTCCAGCATTTGTTGTTTGTAGATTTTCTGATGATGCCCATTCTGACTGGTGTGAGGTGATACCTCATTGTAGTTTTGATTTGCATTTCTCTAATAATTAGTGATGTTGAGCAGCTTTTCATGTGCTTCTTGGCCATCTGTATGTCTTCTTTGGAGAAATATCTATTTAGGTCTTCTGCCCATTTTTGGATTGGGTTGTTTGTTTCTTTAATATTGAGCTGCATGAGCTGTTTATATATTTTGGAGATTAATCCTTTGTCTGTTGATTCGTTTGCAAATATTTTCTCCCATTCTGAGGGTTGTCTTTTCGTCTTGTTTATGGTTTCCTTTGCTGTGCAAAAGCTTTTAAGTTTCATTAGGTCCCATTTGTTTATTTTTGTTTTTATTTCCATTTCTCTAGGAGGTAGGTCAAACAAGATTTTGCTGTGATTTATGTCAAAGAGTGTTCTTCCTATGTTTTTCTCTAAGAGTTTTATAGTATCTGGTCTTACATTTAGGTCTTTAATCCATTTTGAGTTTATTTTTGTGAATGGTGTTAGGGAGTGTTCTAATTTCATCCTTTTACATGTAGCTGAGTGACAACTAACTTTTATGTAGGAAAATAAATGAGTACAAAGGAGAAAGGAATCACTCCTTTTTATGTAACTCCTTAGACAGAAGTATAAATCTGAGTGGATAAAGTAAATATTCCTTGAGTGTAATTAGAATTCTGAGTGGATAAACTATATACAGTTGACCCTTGAACAACACAGGTTTGAACTGCATGGGTCCACTTATACACAGACTGTTTTCACTAAGTACACACTTCAGTACTATGTGATCTGCAGTTGACTGAATCTGTGGATGCAGAACTGCAGATATGGAGGGCCAAGTGCTCAAGGGTCAACCGTACATCAACACCCACCTATTTGGACAAAGCTAGGCTAAATTTACTGCAAGAGAGTTTGGGGGTTTTGAGCATGAACCACCCATTCTCCTTGCTTGGCCCTGCAATAAAACTTCCTCTGCTCCGAAAAATAGAATAGAATAGAATAGAAAGAATAGAATAACTGCAACACTTTGTTCACATAATTGCTTTCTTTAAAAAAAATTAAGCTTTAAAATATCCAATGGAAAATTAAAGTGATAATTAGGTAAATTGAATATTGAATCACTATGTTGCACACCTGAAAATAATATAATATTGTGAATCAACTATACTTAAATTTTTAAAATTAGATAAATTCGGGACTCCCCTGGCAGTCCAGTGGTTAAGACTGTCCTTCTAATGCAAGGGGTGCGGGTTCCATCCCCGGTCGGTGAAATAAGATCCCACATGCCACATGGCATGGCCAAAAAATTAAAAAATAAAATAAAAATAAAAAATAAAAAATTAGATGAATTGAAGTGATGACCTCCTTAAATATTGTTTTTCTTAGGAAAAGCTTATATCCTTTATTTATTTATTTTTGGCTGTGTTGGGTCTTCTTTGCTGTGCACGGGCTTTCTCTAGTTGTGGTGAGTGGGGGCTACTCTTTGTTGCAGTGCACAGGCTTCTCATTGTTGTGTCTTCTCTCATTGTGGAGCACGGGCTCTAGGTGCATGGGCTTCAGTAGTTGTGGCTCACGGGCTCAAGAGCGCAGGCTCAGTAGTTGTGGTGCATGGGCTTAGCTGCTCCACGGCATGTGGGATCTTCCCGGACCAGGGCTCGAACCCATGTCCCCTGCATTGGCGGGCGGATTCTTAACCACTGCACCACTAGGGAAGTCCCACTTATACCCTTTTTAAGGTTAAGTGAAAATAATGCTCGATATAAAGTAGGTTGTAGAAATATCAAGGTGAATGGGAAAGTTTCACGTTTCCTTTAGGTATGAAACTAAATAAACAGTATCGTGACTTCACTATTCAGAGTAGATAAGAATTGTCATATATAGTTAAGCATGTAAAATATTCTAATTTTTAATTAACTAAGGATAAAATTAACTTATTTCCCTTCATCCAAAATTATGATGATTTTCATTTTTGGTCTTCCCTACTGTCATAAGAATTTAATGATTGTAAATAGTGTGACCAATTTATAAATAAACATATGGTTTTTATTATCTCAGAATTTGAAAGTCATTTAAAGAGGAAGCTGCTTTAAAAGTTCATACTTTGTGATATGACCCCATACAAAAGTATACATAATTATCTGATGTTTACCCATACATATTTTACACACTTTACTACTCATAACAGTGGCATCTCCCCTACTTCAAATTTTTGTAATTCTTACACTCTGTGGAATAAAATTCATTAGTTGAGTTTGTACTGAAATGTATAAATTCCTAGTTTCATGCATTTTATGTATAGTCCTTTGAAGGGTCCTGATCTTATGCTTTCACATAGTACGAAGCACACAGGAGACAAAACAAAGTTTTGCTAAGTTGAAAACTACAGTTGTGGATTTTGAGTGTGTAATACCAAACTGGTTCTGTAAAAATTATGAAGGTTAGGTTTGTTCACGAATATCAGAGAATGTTCTCTCCACATTCTCTGAATACATGGCTGAAAATTGATAATTTCTCAGCAGAGGCTTTCTCAAATAGAGATATCAATACCACATAGTTTGTTAAAATAAAGTTTCAACAAGGAACCAAGAAGGAAACTGCATCCCCACCAAAAAAAAAAATGTGATTTTATTTTTTTAATTTTTTGGCCACACCATGCGGCTTGCAGGATCTTAGTTCCCTGACCAGGAGTCAAACCCATGCCCTCGGCAGTGAAGGAGCCGAGTCCTAACCACTGGACTGCTAGGGAATTCCCCCCCACAAAATGTAATTTTACTTTTTTTAAAACAACAAAAAAGGGACTTCCCTGGTGGTCCAGTGGCTAAGACTCTGCACTCCCAATGCAGGGGGCCCAGGTTCGATCCCTGGTCAGGGAACTAGATCCCACATGCTGCCACTAAGAGTTGGCATGCCACAACTAAAAGATCCCACATGCCACAACTAAGACCCAGCACAGCCAAATAAATAAATAAATATTTTTTTAAAAAGTAACTATCTTGACTGATGTGGAGCAGTGTTTTCAATGTCCGGAGGTGAGGAGCTGGGAGTATTTTTGTCCAGCAAAGCATTGTCAGTTCCATTAATTATATCAATGTATAAAGGAGAGTTTTTAGACTTTAATTTACTGAGTGTCTTAAGGTTATAATTTTAAACAATAACTTTCTCCATTTTTTTAGAATCTGCTCTCTCTAGCAGATAAAATCTATCTTGGTTGATAGTTTAATCAAATTCATTTCGGTTTTTGCAAAATTCCTTTCTTTTTTTTAGATTTTTAAGAATCCTGAGATCAAGGAAATAAATGAAAAATTTCTAAAAATGTTCATGTATACTTAAAATACTGTAACTACATGTATTAAATCTATAGAAAAACTGGTGGTAGCAACCTGCAACTAAGATTTAATAGCTTTATTTTGCAAACCATAATAAATTTAATAACTTTATTACAACATTTACTTATAAATTACAGTTTGACATAATTATAAATTAATAAATGGCATCAAATTATATGGATTATTAATCCGGTGGCTGATCGTCTGGTTTCTTCTAGCATCTACCAGAACTACTGAAGAGCAGGCTGAGTCTTGAAGAAGGTGATCCTTTAAGCACCTATGAATCCCTGTGACTAGAAGGATCCAGGCATCTCTTCTGTAGGACATTGCAAAGGAAATGTCTTCTCCTCTCCGATATTTCCCTGCCCCCAACCAACATAAAATATATTACAAGGGAGGTATGAAAATGTAGAAGTGTGGGGTTCCAAAAATCCACTTTCTTTTTCATTTATTTATTTATTTATTTGGTTGCACAGGGTCTTAGTTGTGGCAGGTGGGCTCCTTAGTTGTGGCTCCAGGACTCCTTAGTTGTGGCATTCGAACTCTTAGTTGTGGCATGCATGTGGGATCTAGTTCCCTGACTAGGGACCGAACCCGAGCCCCCTGTATTGGAAGCGCAGAGTCTTATCCACTGTACCACCAGGGAAGTCCCCCAAAAATGCACTTTAGAAAACTGTTGAGTCAAGGATTCTTTGGTTATAAGCAAAATGAAGCTATCCAAATTAACTCAAGTAAAAAGCATGAGGTTAGAAACCCATAGGGAAATCTCATGGATCCCAAATACAAGTATAGGAATCGTCAAAGCTATCAGACCACTGTTCTCTCAATCTTTCACTAGGGCTGTATGATTCCTGCTTCCTTTAGCACATCTAGGTTATGGCTTATTTCTGAAGAACGGTTTTCTCAGTTTATTTGTATGCACACAGCAAAAAACGGCGCCTGTCCTGAGTCTACCTGACCTTACAGCTCTACAGTCTCTATGGAGTTACTGACTCAGTATCTAGGTCTCTGTTTAAATAATCAAACAGAAGAATCTGATTGGGCTAGGTTTCTCCCCTGGTCCAATCAGCTGTGGGTCTGGAGACAAAGTCTAACGCCAGTAGGGCTGCCGCTACCAGGAACTGTGGGTGGGGCAGATTCTCTGAGAAGGGCATGTGGGTGGGAATGAAACAATTACTATCTCAAGTTCCCAGATACAGGACATGTTGAAGTTGGACTTTCTCAATTGGTTTCTCCCTCCCTCCCTCCCTCCCCCCCTTCTTCCCCCTCTTCCTCCCTCCTTCCCTCCCTCTTCCTTCCTTCCTTCCTTCCTTTTTCTTTCTTTTCTTGCTTTCTTTTTTGTTGGAAGTTCAGGCAATGGAAGACAGAAGCATATTCTCCTTATTTCAAAAAAAGGCAGGGTTTTGGTATGTGGCAGGTATACCTTAGTCTATTAAAAATGGGAGAGGACGGACTTCTCCGGTGGTCCAGTGGTTAAGATTCCGCGCTTCCACTTCAGGGGGCACGGGTTTGACCCCTGGCTGGGGAAATAAGATCCCACATGCCAGCACTACGTGGCCAAAAAAAGGGAGAGGGGTATACTAAGGCTACTGGTTTCCCAAGTAATTTTCTAGTGTCCAGGTCGAGAGGAAGCTTTGAGTAACCAACTAAAACCTGTTTCCAGATGCCAGAATAGTTTTTGTTCTAAAGCTCCAAATAAAGATATCCTAAGAGACTGGCATCTCCCTCGTGGTCCAGCGGTTAAGAATCCGTCTTGCAATGCAGAGGACGACGGTTTGATCCCTGGTGGGGGAACTAAGATCCCACATACCGCGGGGCAACTAAGCCCGGGTGCCGCAACTACTGAGCCTACACGCCACAACTAGAGAGCCTGTTTGCCTCAACTAGAGAGCCCACATGCCACAAACTACAGAGCCCATGCGCTCTGGAACCTGTGCGCCACAACTAGGGAGAAGCCCACACACTGCAAGGAAAGATCCCATGTGCCGCAATTAAGACCCGACACAGCCAAGAATAAATAAATTAATTAATTAATTTTTTAAAAAGACATCCTAAGAGAGATAACATATTGATACTGATAGTTTATTGATCCAATTATTCCTTTAATTAACTTTCTCAAACAAGAAGATTACAAGAGAATAAGCCACAAACAGAACTTAATTCTTTAATATTTTGGTTCCATTGCCCTAATTTTAATACCATTGTATGTGTGATGAAAACAGAAAAATCACATTTTACTTCTGATTTTTAATAGTTTGAGGGATCACTTCCTTTTATTAATTAATTGTTAATAGGTTATAATAAGTTGTAGTGACAATTTGCTTTTACTAGTGCTTTGCATAGAACATGATACATTCAGTTTAGCACAGTGCCTATCCAGAAACCAAGGTACTAATGTACAGCATGGTGACTGTAGTTAATAACACTGTATTCCATATTTGAAAGTTGCTAAGAGAGTAGATCTTAAAAGTCCTGATCACAAGAAAAAGAAAAAGAAAAAATTTTTGTAACTATTTATGGTAGCAAATGGTAACTGGACTTATTGTGGTGATCATTTTGCAATGTATACAAATATCGAATCATTATACTGTACACCTGAAACTAATATAATGTTATATGTCAATTATACCTCAACAAAAAAATAAATAATTGACAAAGAAAGAAAGAAAGAAAGAAAGAAAGAAAGCCTAGGTATAGAGTTCTCAGGTAAAAATACTTTTTTCCTCAAAATTTTGAAGATATTGCTCCCTTGTCTTTAAGCTTCCAGTGTTGCTGCTGAAAAGTCCAGTGCTCTCTGATTCTTTATCCTTTGATTTTGACCTTTTTTTACCCCCCCACTTGGAAGCTTTCAAAATCTTTACCCAATGTGTTCTGAAATTTCACAGTTATATGCCTTGCTTTGGGTCTTTTTTTTTTTTTTCTTTCTTTCTTTCATTGTGTGGGGTACTGGGTGAGCCCTTTCAATCAATATCCTTCTGTTCTGAAATTTTTTATTATATATTTTTTTGATAATCACCTCCTCTCTCTTCTTTCTTTCTCTTATTATTTGGGTATGGGGACTCTTGGACTGATCAACTAATTTTCCTATCTTTTCTATCTTTCATCTCTGGCTTACCCTGCTTTCTCAGAGATTTCTTTAAATTTATCTGCCACCTTTTTTTTTTTAAATCACTCTCAGCTATCCTATTTTTAATTTCCAAGTACTCTTTCTTGTTCTTTGAACGTTTCTTGTTTATATATTTTATGTAGTATTCTATTTTTGTTTGTTTTGTTTAGTTTTTATGGATAGACTCTCTTCTCTTATCCCTATGGAGTATAATTATGGTCTTTTTTTCTTAGAAGTTTACTTCTACTTCCTATTATTATTTGTTTTTTCTGGCTTCCTTTTTTTCCTATTTACTTTGATCTCTCTTCAAACACTGAAGGCTTCCTTCAATCTGATACTTGGCTATTAGTATTTAAGCATGAAGCACAACAGAACAGATTGTAAGCTGTTGGATTCTGGACCTCACCATAGGAAGACCAGGTTGCATTTTTTAAAATTGAAATGAGCCTCAAATGTCAGTATGTAGATAGAGCTCTTTCATTTGGAGCTACTCAGTTTCTACAGAGCAGAAGCCTCCAAACTCTGGGATATAAACTTGATTCTGGTTTATGATATTAAACATTAGCACTGGGGGGAGGGGGAGAATAGGGCTAATTTTCTGTAAGATTTATAAATTAAATACTCAAAAGAACTTACTTCCTGTAGTACTTGACTTAAAAATTTACCATAAGCAATAGACACAATAACTAAATTTCTCTAAATATTTGTCCTTAGAAAATGCGGACTTTTAAATTTCAATCTGACAGGTTTTTTTAAGATGGAGTGGACAGTGGGACCCAAAAGATTAAAAACCTCTACTCTAAGAAAACTTTATGTTTGCCAGCGGCATTGGAAGACTAGAAGAGAACTGGGGGTTGGGGGCTTTAAGCCACAGTTATAAAAGGCTTTTAGAAGCCGCAATCTAGAAATAACAATTCTGTGAACTTTCTGGAACCAGTACCTGAGACCCAGGTGGAAGAGCCCTGCCCTGGACCCAACATGTCACAAACATACCTAAAATGAACTTATTAAATAACACACAGGCACCTCTGATACTTGGAATCCAGTGCATATTGCTGGTACAATTGTGACTCATAAACATCCATTCCTGGAAATAACACCATTTAGTCCCCAAGGAAATAATTCTCCACATCTTTTGCCCTATGTCTACAATACAAAAGGCAACTGAATACAAATACCATGGAATACGGTTTATGGTGCGGTTGACATAGGAGAAAGAACTTGCTTTGGAATGTGGGGAGGATTTGAGTAGCAGAGACAGATAAGAGAAAAGACAAAATAATTAACTTGTCAAATTCTTCCTCTCATTGTGAATGCTATAGCTTTTGGCCTAATGAAGTATCTTCCCTAGTGCCAAGTATCCATTTTCTTGCTTCTCTCAGGACACCAGAGATACTCACAAATTAAGGTAAAATTTCAAGCAGTTGAACATAGTGGCTGAGGAACATTTTACAATACTGAACACTTTTATATTATTCTTCAAATTGTGTGTATGTAGGTGCAGACATAGCATACATGAAGTGTGATACAAACTCTACATTAGGAAAATGGACGTGTTATACTAGAATTGCAGATAGTTTGATTTTCATAAAAATATGTAATAAGGTTTCATTAAATTTTCAAAAATTAAATTTAAAAACTTTATAATTGTGAATTTGAGTTGTTAATATTAAATAAAATTCATATATTTATTGTTTTTAATTGTAACGGGTAATTATACGTTTGGTAGGAAAATAGCTTTTTGAGGTATCTGAAAATAATTTTAATTTGTGATTTTTTTTTACATTTACTTTAATTTGGGCTTCCCTGGTGGCGCAGTGGTTGAGAATCTGCCTGCCAATGCAGGGGACACGGGTTCGAGCCCTGGTCTGGGAAGATCCCACATGCCGCGGAGCAGCTAAGCCCGTGAGCCACAATTACTGAGCTTGCGCGTCTGGAGCCTGTGCTCCGCAACAAGAGAGGCCGCGATAGTGCGAGGCCCGCGCACCGCGATGAAGAGTGGCCCCCGCTTGCCACAGCTAGAGAAAGCCCTCGCAAAGAAACGAAGACCCAACACAGCCATTAAATAAATAAATAAATAAATTTAAAAAAAAAAACAAACAAACATTTACTTTAATTTATATTTTATACACATTCAAAATAATCACTTTGTTAATCCTTTGGATGACAGAATGAGTACAAGTTGAGATCATGACAGAAAAAGAAGATAGAAGAGTGGAGCTCAAAAACAGTAAAAAAAAAAAAAATCTCAAAAGGAAAAATAAATTAAAAAACCTTCAAAGAGGCTACCTGCTCGAATATTTAAAAACTGAAACAATGAAAGTGTTCATGAACCACATGAAATTTGCAAACAGCACATTAAAAATTCTTTGCTTACTGAATATTTAATTACTGATGAAAGTGACTAAGAAACTTATGTTAACATATTTTGCCAGGACACTGGTCAACTACACTGTTTATAAATGACTTTGTCCTTTTCCATTAAGGTCATTGTATATCTTTTCTTATTTTTAACTTTACATCTACTGTTAGATATTTAATTCGGCTTAGGAAACACCATCATCACTAAATTTGTTATATTCTGAGTTTCTTATTCTCTCTTAGTAGTTTCACTTTCTTCTATTACTTGTCTTTCCCCTGTGTCTGATAAGTTGAATACAATACAGAAGATGAAGGGGAGTCATTCCAAACAAAACTGCTTTTCGACTTTTGGCATATCTCCTCTTATCCATGTTAGTCACACCAAAGAAGTCAAATAGCTTTTGGGACAGATTACATCTGGGCACTTTTGTTTCACGATTTAATGTAAAACATCTCAGGCATTGTAATATTGTTCCTTTCTTCGGTACTTTTGCTTCTGTATTTTGTAGTAATAATACCATACCTTATCTACAGTTTCCAAATCACTTTTATTACTTGTAATGCCAGTGAAGCCCCACAACAGCCATGGGTGGTAGAACTCACATTTACATTAGAGAAAACCATGTTTTCAACACCATCAAAGTGACAGATTTGTGACAACCAGTTGTATACTGGTAAATGTTTAACAACTGTCTCTTGGAGGATATGGAGAGCCCTGCTTGAAGAGTTTACCAATTTCCTTGAAGTGACTTCTCCCAGCATGGCCAATGTCAAGCTACCTATGTGATGTCAACTGGCTCCTAAAAGTTCTGAAAAGTTAACAAAGGGCTCTTGCAAACAAGAGGAAGTGAGCTCCAGCACACCAACAGTCACTTTAAATTGAATCCAAAGTATATGAAACATATACATGCATATGTGCCTTGTTTTGAGATTAGGATTATCAGAATAAAAAAAATTGAATATGCCAATGTAGTTGGCGAATTAAACCAACAATGAAGCTATTAAGTGGTAAATTATCAATATATGTGGTCTCAATTACAAATGCTTTTGGAGTTCTCAGAGGGTAGCAAGTTGATGGACAGGTTCTAAACTGGCCATCAATGATGTCCAACTCATGGTACTTATGCCCTTGTGGAATCCACTCCCTTCAGTGTGGGCAGAACTTGTTACTTTCTTCTAACCTCCTTAACCAACAGAATATGGCCAAGGTGATGGGATGCCATTTGTGTGATTATGTTATGTTAGACTGTAACTTTTGTCTTACTAGCAGACTCTATCTGTTTCTGGCTTTGATGAAGCAAGCTGTTATGTTGTGAGCTGATCTATGGAGAGGCCCACATGGCAAGGAACTGAGGTCCTCAGTCCAACAGCTTGTAAGGAACTGAATTCTGCCAACAACTATGTGAGCTTGGAAGCAGATCCTTTCCTATTAGAACTTGAGATGAGACTGCAGCATGGACCAATACCTTGATTGCAGCCTTGTGAGATACCATGAAGCAGAAGCCCAGCTAAGCCATGTGCAAACTCCTGACCCACACAAATAACGAGATAATAAATGTGTGTTGTTTTAAGCCACTAAGTTTGTGTAATTTGTTATGCAGCAATAGATAACTAATATAGTCAGTGTGTACTGGAGTATTGTCCTAGAGAATGTTATGTGGGATTGTAGAATTAGAAATTTAAAATTTAATGAGTTTTGATAGTGCAGGGATTGGAGGGGGCTTTGAGGGAATGTTGGAAGATAAGCTTAGTTTGAAAGAGTAGGGTCTATTAAGAAGGCACTTAAAAATTCATTTATGGGAATTCCCTGGCAGTCCAGTGGTTAGGACTCAGTGCTTTCACTGCTGGGGCCTGGGTTCAATCCCTGGTCAGGGAACTAAGAGCCCTCAAGCTGTGTGGCATGGCTGAAAACAAAAATTAAAAATATAAATAAATTTTTTTAAATAAAAATAAAATAAAAATTCATTTATTCAACTAATAATGATTTAATACCAACCTTATGCCAAATACTTTTGGAGGGCAATGCTATACAGTACTGAGAAAAGACAAACAAGATTTATGGAGCTTAAAATCTAATTGCGGGTAAGAGGGAGCTGGCAATCAACAAACAAGTAAATACAAGAGAACAATAAGGATTATGCAGAGAATTAAAGCAGAATGTCATGTTAGGGAGTGACTAGCTGCCTACTGTAGATTAGGTGGTAAGAAAAGGTGTGGCAGGCCTGTAGATTGTCCCCTGCATCCATTTTTTCCCTCTTTCCTTCTAATAACAGAATCCCCCAAGTTTTGACCAGGCAACTTGCTACCCAGGTAGCAACCATATTTCCCAGCCTCCCTTGCAGCTAGGTGTGAACATGTGACTAAGTGAGCAAGACTGATGTTACAATTTCCAGATCTTGTTTTCATATGGAAATTGTTTTTTTCTCCACTTTCTATTTTTCCCCCTTTTCCAGGCTAAAATGTAGACAGGTGTGGACCAGCTTCAATCATGTGAACAAAGATTGAACCTCTGAACAATCTAGAACAGGCTAGAAGTAACCTGGGTCCCTGAATGATTTCATGGAGCAGAGCTGCCCACTCACTCTTTACCAACTGCCTACCTCTGGACTGTTATGTGAGAGAAATAAACTTTAATATTTTTGAGTTACTATATTTGGGGACATCTTTGTTATAGTGCTGAGCCTATGCCCTGCTACTACAGGTGACCTCTCAGAAGAGGCAACATTTAAGCTAAGACCTAAGTGACAAGAATGAACACACCATACAAAGAAGAGGAGAAAGAGCATTTCAGACAAATGAAAAGGACCTAAAAGGAGAAAGGTCAGTATGGCTGGGGCACAGGGAGTGAATGGCAGAGATAAGCTTGGAGAATTAGACTGGGACCAGATCACATAGGGGTTTCAAGGCTAAGGTAGGGAATTTTTAGTTTAAATGTTATGCAAAACCATTTGAGAATTTTAAAATATTAAAATAAGAGAAGTGTCATAATTGGATTTAAAAAAAATCACTCTGGCTACTCAGTGGTAAGTCATCTGAGGGGGCAAAGTGAAGGCACTGAGATTTTTTTTTTAATCTTTATTTATTTATTTGGCTGTGTTGGGTCTTAGCTGTGGCACGCGGGATCTTTCACTGCGTTGCGCAGACTTCTCTCTAGTTGCAGTGCGCGGGCTCCAGAGCGCACAGGCGCAGTTGCCCCGCGGCATGTGAGAGGGATGTTCGTTCCCCAACCAGGGATCGAACCCTCGTCTTCTGCATTGGAAGGCGGATTCTTAACCACTGGACCGCCAGGGAAGTTCCAGAGAGATTGTTTAGAAAGCTACTGCAGTAGTCCAGGGGAACAAATTTTAGTGCTCTGAACTAAGGTAGCAATGAAGATAGAGGATAAATCCTTGAAATGTTTTAGAAGTATCATCAAGAAGGCTAATGATAGATTGGATTGGTAGGAGGAGTGCAGGAAAGGGTGGAATGAAGGATGACTTTGGGCTTGAGCAACTGCTATTTAATGAGATAGTTGCTACGTGAAGAATGGACCATAAGGATGCAAGAGCAGAGCAGAAAGGTCAGCCAGGGAGCTTGAATTGAGGACAGCTGGATTTTTTGTTTTTGTTTTTGTGGGGAGGGGGCAAGTTTTGCTGTGAAAAGGAATAGCTCTCTTAGCCACTTTAGCTTCAATATGCTTATTAGACATTCAATCTGAAATGTCAGGTAAGCAAGTGTCCCAAAGGTCTGGAATTCAAAGGAGATGTCTGGGTTAGAGATATCAATTTGAAAGTCACTAGTATATGGATGTGTTGTAAAGCCATGGACTGGATGAAGTAGGTCACTCAGGGAGAAAGTGCACACGGAGAAGAGGGCGGAGGAGAAGCCAAGGGCACTGCAGTGTTGGATAGAATATATAGATGTCAAAGGAAAACCAAAAAAAAGAGAGGTGTCACAAAAGCCTGGAGAATTGTTTCAAGAAGGAAGGTGTAGTTAATTTTGTCAAGTTATTGAAAGACAGTTAAATGAGGACTGACATCATTCTTTGAACCACTGGCTTTGACAAGATGTGCCTTAAGAAATATCCATTTCAAGGGTGAAGAAGAGATGAGGAGGTGAAGACCAAAAGTATAGACATGTCTTTTAGGGAGTTTTGCTGTTGAAGGAGAGCAGAAAAATTGGGTGCTAGCTAAAGGTAGTAGTGGGGTCAAGTAAGGATTTTTTAAAATTTGGGTAAGATTTCAATAGGAAGGATTACTAAAGAGAATGAGGGGTGAGGGGTACAGTTAGAGGTGTCTTAAGAAGGTCTAGGGGATGGAAATCCTTTAAGTCCTTTAGGCAATACTTTATGTGCAAAGCAAATAATGTTCAATAAGAATTTCTTTTTTAAACTCGTAAAGTGGGAAAAATCATCAGTGATAAAAATAGGGCAGATGATAAAGGAGTGACAGATATGTTTTGGACATATTAAGTTCAGTGAAATATTTAAATAAGATTAACTGACCAACTTAGTACAAGAGACTTTGAGCTTCAAGATAGTAATGATCCTTAAGAAAAATAATATATTTTTATATATTATATAAATATAATGGTAGACACCATTTAAATTATCCTAGGAACTTCCCTGGTGGTCCAGTGGAACTAAGATCCCACATGCTGCAAGGCAGGCCAAAAAAAAAAAAAATTATCCTATATCAAATTAACAAGGACCTACCTTGCCAAGATTCTCGGCACTTTTATATTCACTTAAATTGCATTGGGAAAGAGCATAACAGTAGTTGAAAAGCAACTAATTATAAGCAATTACAAGCCAAATTATGTTTATACCAAAATTAGTGTTTGAGGTGGTTTAGTAGACTGATTATTCATTTCAATAAGCAACTATCAAATAATTGAATAGCTTGTAAAACACATAAATACTTCTTTTATCTTTATTCCAAGTGTAACCACCGCATTCTCTTTGAATTATTATTATAATAAAATAAGCAACATTCATTATCTTTTGTCCCAATCCCCAGTTTGAGTTGGATGCTTTTAAAAACAAGGCAAGAGTAGCATATGTACCTAGTGCACAACATAGCTTCTTTCAACAGGTTTGACATAGAAATGCGAACAAATTCATGCTCCTGTAAAGACAACTACTACCCTGCAGGGAATCTAGAGTACAAACTCGAAGCACGTCTTCTTCATTAAGTTTTTGACGCTTACAACATTGTCTTATTTCACTTGTAGTTGAGGTAAGTCTTTCTCTAAGGATGATAAGGAAAAGTCTTTTGTCTTGTGACAGTGCTGATTTTTACGTCAGGTTGGGCTTTTTCTCCCATATTTCTGAGTAAAAGTCACAACTTTGTTACCACAATTTTGCCACCTCAGGTTAAACTGTTTGACTACGACTCGACAACTTTTACAGTTTACTTGACTACTGAAATTACAGATTCAAGACTCTAAATCACGACTAGTGATAGCTCTGAATCCCTGTTACGTTCATTTCCCTGCAAACAATTTCAGATTATATTTATTTTTGGCTCATTTTTATTGAATGAAGGAGTCTTTAAATTCTGTAGTGCTTCACAATTTTCAAAAGTCTCACACAGATGATTTCATACAATCCCAAAATAACCCCCCCTTTCCCCCCTACCCCTTTATGTCCCACTTTCAAATTATACTTAATAAATCAGGTTCTAGAAATAGTTTTGCAGAATAAAGTCCCACCAGTTGACCTAATTGAGCGCGGAGTTGCCAGTGCTTCACGGCAGCTACAGCGCTGGGCCAACTGGGAGGCTTGGCGAGCCACATGCTGGGAGGTAGGTAGAGCCGGAGCCCTTCGAGGCTGGGCGCCACGTTGCTTCTCCCTTTTTGAATAGGGAGACAACGCTTCTGGCTATTGTGTAAACCGGTCGAGAACTGCGTTCATTCGCACATCAGCTAAAGCGAGAGCAGAATTAAAGCGCCTTCTAATCCGACCCTTGGCAACATGTGCGTCACGGACCAATGTTGAGTTTTAATGCCTGGCTTCGTTCGCCTTGGGAAAGCTTTCTTGAGAGAATGGCCGAGTACCTCGACAATCGCGACGAAGTGCACAGGATCAAAACCCCCACGCCAGCCCAGCAGTGGCCACCGCCCCCGCCGAACCCCGCCAACCCTCCAGAGGACCCACCCATGTTCCCCGATAACCAGTTGTTTTACGCAGCGCTACACAGCCTTTCCTCACTCCGTCCCCGCTCTCCCACCCACTCCGCATTCGACCCCAAGTTTGTAGTCCCCAGCCGAACAACAGACCGCCGTCTCCCGCCCAGCTGCCAGCCCGAACCCGCACCGCAGCGAGGGAGCCAGCTCCCCGCGCTCCTCGCAGGCGGGCGGCCAGCCAGCCGCAACCGGGTGGTTGGTGATTGACAGGAGGCTGGAGCAATGAGCTGCAGGGGCGGGACGCTGCGTCACTTCCTGGCCTTTCGGGTAGACGGGGTATATAATTTCGGTGCTCACGCAGCGGACTCGCTCCCACAGTATGGCCGGCGACATTAGCTAGCGCTCGCTCTACTCTCTCTAACGGGGAAACAGCGGACTACAAGAGACTGAGCTGTATCTGCCTCTATTTCCAACAGACTCACGTTCAACTTTCGCTCACAAAAAAAAAAAAAAAAAAAAAAGCCGGGAAAATTTTATTAACCCTTTTTTTTAAAAAAGTTAATATAAAATTATAGCAAAAAAGGAACCTGAACTTTAGTAACACAGCTGGAACAATCCGCAGCGGCGGCGGCAGCGGCGGGAGAAGAGATTTAATTTAGTTGATTTTCTGTGGTTGTTGGTTGTTCGCTAGTCTCACGGTGATGGAAGCTGCACATTTTTTCGAAGGGACCGAGAAGCTGCTGGAGGTTTGGTTCTCCAGGCAGCAACCCGACGCAAACCAAGGATCTGGGGATCTTCGCACCATCCCAAGGTGGGTGCTCGGGGCTCTCGCCCACAGTCGGGTCTGGGGGCTGTCGCCGCCTGGGAGGGACCAGCCCCAGGCTGGGGGGCGGGGGCTGGGTTCCCGCAGCCTTCAGGTGAGGGCAGGTTCGCGGGCGGGGGTCGTTTGGGCGGCCGTGGAGGGCGGCCCCGCGCTGGCGGGAGCGGCCAGGTCCACGCGCGGCCCGAGCCGGCTTCTCCCGCCACCGTTGCAGGGCCGGGCGCTGCCCGGGGGGAGGGGAGAAGGCCGGCGCCGCCGCGTGCTCAGGTAACGTCCCCCGCGCGGCGTGCGGGGCAGCGGGCGGCGCCGCTCGGGGTGGTTTGGCGGCCCTCGCCTCCCAACTTAACCTCCCCCTCCGCGGGAGTTGGCGGTTCGGGGCCCCGGGTGAGGTGCCCGGGGGTGGGGGCCGCGCGGGCTCCCTCCCAGCAGGTGTGGCTCGGCGGGCTTAGTCAGGCGCTAATTCGGGCGTGTCTGCCTCGGGAATGGAGGAGGGAGGGAGAGGGACAGGAGTCCGAGTCGTTCTCTCCGCGTGCGGCGGGAGGAGGGGGCCCACCCGGGGCCGGGCCGAGGGGCTGACGAGCAGGCCTCCCGCCCGCGGTCGGCGCTGGCAGCATGTGGCGCCCGGGCGGCGGGGATTGGGCGGGAGCAGCTGTGTCGCAGTGGCTGGGCCCCACCGCCGCCCTAACGTGCTCTGCACCAAAGCCTTTTCGGGGCGGCCCGGGGAGCCCACCGAGGTTTGCTCCCGACTCTCTTGACCTTGGGTTGTGTAACCTGTTACCGAGTCGGCGGGGTCCGGGCGAGGTGCGGGGTAGAGTGAGGCTTGCCTGTATTCACGGGCTAGAGGCCCGTCCGAGCTCGGACATAATACCTTTAATGCCTAATCCAGCAAAGGAATCTGGGGCCCCAGCCTCCCACCCCGGGCAGTCACGCGAGAGAGCTGGGCGATCGCGCAGAAAAGGAGAGGTCTTGTAGTGGCCTTGATCCAATCGCAGACTAGGGCGCAGGCGACCCCGGAGGTGGATGGGCCGGCTCCCCACGGCTGGGCTCGCTAAGCACCCCTCGGCTTTCTAGGCTCCTCCGCGCACAAGTGCAGCTAGAGTGGCCGTGCGGCGGCGGCGGAGCCGGCGCGGCCGCTTCATTGAGAGGCGACGACCAATGAGCTCGTTGGCCCGACCGGGAGCCTGGCCCCGGGGTGTGGGCCAATGGGCGTTTCAGGAATGTTGGCTGCGCTCACCGCCTTCTCTGACAAAAAGCAACTGGAGAAGGGAATCCAGGCGGACACGTGCTGCCGGGACTTTAAGGCGGTCTATGTTGAAGGAATCTCCTGTAGAAGAGCATCGCGTTAGCTAAAGTGTGACCGGTTTCATTTTTCAAGCTTTGTGCGACACTCAAAATGTCTTAATATAGTCCTTTACTCTAAGCACTTTATGTTTATAGGAAGCAGTTACTTACAAATATGGGGAAGCTTAGTATTTCCTCCATTTCACAGATGGGAAAGCTCCGTGGTGTTGGTAATACGCCTTTGGTAGAACGATTGTGATGGGATTATCTAGAAAATGTTGTCAGGAAGAACTAATGAGTAAGAACAGTCTTATAAATGAATAACAAAATTTTCTGCTCTGGCTCTTTAAATGGGTTGAAGCTTTATTTGTAAGCACACGTTCTTAATAAAGGGAAGGGAGTGTTTCCTCCCCGAGTTCTTGGGCAAAAATGCCAGAATTTAAGCTTGGGCTTTTTTGGTTAAGAGTTCCCTGAATCAAGGAGGAGAAAGGCTTATAAATGGGCAACTTGCTTTCTTTAAATGTTTGAGAACCGATTTTGTACTTTAATCAGCTGAAATTGTTTTACTGCTTCAGTGTGGATCTTAAAATGATGGCAAAATTTATACCTTCAGGGACAGGATGTTCAGTTTTGTTGAATTCGTGATTTAGTGCCATACGTTTTGTAGACACTTAAAATTTGTTAGATCACTGTTGTGAGAGTTTAGCACATTTCAGCTGTTGAAACATCTATTGGATTTAACAGAGATGTCCGTTGGTAACCTTCGAGGAACATTTTTCAGTGACCTGTCAGGCAGAGATCAACTGGTTAGGTTATTTATTAGGAGGTTTAAAAAAAAGTACCTGAAAAACAATACATGCTTGATACATCACCTAAAATCAATGGCCTGGCCAGAGAAAATCACTGGCTTCTGGTCTCCGAGGAGGTGGGGTGCAGGCCCCAGAGACCACAGAAGACTTATCAGTCATCCAGAAGAGTAATGCATAATGAGATGGTTCATGCATGACCTATGGCATGTCTAGATTTGAATTCAGATATCATCTAATAGCTAGCTGTTTGATATTTCCATGTCTCTAAAATGGAGAAAATAATGGTACCTACCTCATAGGGTAATTGTGAAGATTAAGTGGGTTAATACATATATAGTACATAAAAACTGACTGACAAATAGTAGCCATAAGTGTTAACATCTTTATATTTGATTCTTTGCCCTTAAGGGCAGAATCTTTTTTCTTTTCCTTTCTTTAAGCAAACCAGGCTGGAGGAGAAAGTATATCAGATACTTAACATTAAAGGGTGCTCTACCAAGTTGATGTATTTTTATTCAAGTAGAGGAGATGGTGAGTTTTGGATTGCTTAATGAAGTTAAACCTTAATTCTTCCACGGAATAATCAGTCTTTAGTAGCTTTGTTCTTTTTTCAATGATATAAAAGTTTGGAAGCCAGAAAATCCTTCCTTGTCCTTACCTCACATCTCCAATCTCAGTAATACTGCCAAAATGCAAATAGACAAAAGTCATAGTCAAAAGACATTAACTAACAGACTGGAATAAAGTTAACAACTACACTGTTTATAAAACATAAAACTTAAGGTTATGGAAAGGGTTAAGATGTCCTAAGAGGGTATCACTATCGATTAAAAGATAACAAGGATATTATGGGAAAGTTCCTAGAAAAATACTTTTCCACACTGATGCAAGAAGAAACAGAAAATCTTAATAGTCCTATAACCATTGCATGAATTGAATTAATCATTAATCATCCCATGAAGATAAATCTAGGCCCAGATGGTTATACTGGAGTGTTCTAACATTCAAGGAAGAAATAATTCCAACCTTCTTCATACATTCTAATAGTTAACAGAAAGGGAATACACATCACAGTTCCTTTTGGGGTTTGTATAATTTTGATATCAGACCCCTGACAAGCTGTGAAGGAATCAGAATTTTCATGCACTGCAGATGGGAATGGAAAACAGTATATACACTTTGGAAAATGGTTTGGCAGTTTCTTATTAAGTTAATACATCTGTCATATGATCCAACCAGTCTAGTCCACTCATGTATCTGCCCAAGTGAACAGGAAATGTGTCCATACAAAGACTTTTACATGAATGTATTCATAACAGCTTTATTTTTCAGTAGTCCCCAAACTGGAAACAGGTCTCTATTAACAAGCAAATAGATAAACAAATTATGATTATTCATACGATAGAATACTACTCAGTAATAAAAAAAAGAGATGAACTGTTATTGATACATGCAACAAATAATTGTGCTGGAGAAAAAATAATAAGCCTCACAAGAAGTACTATACTGTAAGATTTCATGTCTATAAAACCAGAAAATTCATAAGAATCTGACAGGCAGATCAGTGGTTGCCTGAGGATGGAGTTAAGGGGGAAGGGTGGATTACGGAGAGGCATGAGGGACCTTTTAGGGATGATGCATGTGGTCAGTGTTTTGTGATAGTTTCACAGGTATACGTGTATGTCAAGAATCTTGTAAATCTAATGTAAATGAAAAGATTCAAATGAATTTGAAGTTTAGAGTACTATATGTCCCCAAATTCTTTGTACAGTAACAACGATGAATATGAATTTGGAGAATTTGAAAAGCTGCTGAAATAGTTTTATAGAAAAGATTCTGCTGTCATCAGGTATAAGGATCCAAAAAAATATTTAATTGGAAGCAGTATGGGGTTTGAAGAATTTGTGACATGAAAATTATTCCACAGACATGAACCAAGAGAAAAAAAAACCATAGGGCCATTTTGAAGGAAATATTCCAGCAGAGCTGGAGAAAGTGGTAATCTGCCAAAATTAAACAATATGATATGAAAAATCTGACTAATAGTAAAACAGCATATCTTCTGAATACAGATATTTTGGGTTTTTTGAGCTTTTTATTGAAGCATAACACAAAAGTTAAGAGAATCATGGGCTTCTCTGGTGGTCCAGTGGGTAAGAGTCCATGCTCCCAATGCAGAGGGCCTAAGTTCAGTCCCTGGTTGGGGAACTAGGTCCCGCATGCATGCCGCAACTAAGAGTTCATGCTGCAGCGAAAAGATCCCGCACGCCTAAATGAAGATGCCAAGTGCCACAACTGAGACCCGGCACAGCCTAAATAAATAAATACTCATAAGTACATGTCTGATTTTCACAAATTGATCACATCCATGTAACCAGCGCTCAAATCTAAGGACTGTAACTAGCCAGAAATCCCCCTTGTACCTCCTTCCAATTGTAACCTATTTCCCTCTCTACCTAAGGGAACCACTATCCTGATTTCTAACACACCGTAGATTAGTTTTCCCCATTTTATATATAACATGGAGTCATTTAGTATGCATTATGCCTCCTTTGGTCAGCATTATGTTTGAGGTTTTTTAGTTCATTCTCAATGTTGTATTTTGTGTCCATGTGCCACAGTTTATCAAATCTATTGTTAATACGGGTATTTGAGTGGTTTCTAGTTTGCTAATACAAATATATTGCTATGAACACTAGTGTAAGTGTCTTTTAGTGAGCAATATGTATGCCTTCCTGTTAAACATACACATACCTAGGAATGGAATTGCTAAGTCATAGGGTGTGCATATAGTCAGCATAAGGGTGCTGGTTGCTCCATATCTTCATCCAACACTTATATTGTCTTTTTAATTTTAGTTATTATTGTGGGTATATGGTGGTCTATGCATTTCCCTTCAGACTAATGGAGTTGAGCATCCTTTCATATCTTTATTCACCATTTGGCTATCTTTTGTGAAATGCTTGTTCAAGTCAGCCTGTTTTTCTTTTGGGATGATTTTTCAGTTTGCAGGAGTTCTTTATATATTATGGATGAATTATCTGTCCAGTATGTGTATTACAAATATTTTATACCCTCTGGTTTCCTTTTTCATTTTATTAATGATAGCTTTTTTTTTTTTTTTTTTTTTTAAGCAACTTTTTTTTTTTTTTTTTTTTTAAGATTTCTTTATTGACTGATTGATTGCTATGTTGGGTCTTCGTTTTTGTGCTATGGCTTTCTCCAGTTGTGGCAAGTGGGGGCCACTCTTCATCGCGGTGCGCGGGCCTCTCACTATTGTGGCCTCTCTTGTTGCGGAGCACAGGCTCCAGACGCGCAGGCTCAGTAGTTGTGGCTCACGGGCCCAGTTGCTCCGCGGCATGTGGGATCTTCCCAGACCAGGGCTCGAACCCGTGTTTCCTGCATTAGCAGGCAGATTCTCAACCACTGCGCCACCAGGGAAGCCCTAATGATAGCTTTTGAAACAAAAGTTCATAATTTTAATGTAGTCCCATTTATCAGTGTTTTCACCTTTAATGGTTAGTGGTTTTGTATCCTAGTTAAGATATCTTTGCTCATCCTGAGGTAACGAAGATGTTATTTTTTCTCTCTAAACTTTGTTTTACTTTTCATATTTAGATCTGCAATCCATCTGGAATTGATTTTTTAATATGGTATGAGGGAATAGAAAGCACATGAAGCAAAGTTGGCCCCTCTTTCCAAGCTTTAACTCCAAGTCAAGCTGGAACCCACTCTCTTTTTTTGTGTGTGTGGGGGGGGTGGCATCACTGCTCATCTTGTGGGATCTTAGTTCCCCAACCAGAGATGGAACCCGTGCCCTTGGCAGTGAGAGCGCGCAGTCCTAACCACTGGACCGCCAGAGAGTTAATTCCCTGGAACCCACTTTCTGTTAAACATTTCCCACTCTCCTGTAGGCCATTTAGTAGAATTGTAGCATTTACCTTCAGTGTAATCTGAACAAATGACATAATACTGAGAATCTTTTTTTTTACTAATTTCTCAAGGGAGACAAAAGGGGCACATTATATAGATTTTGTTTTTTTTTTTAAGAAAGAAAATCTTTTCTGGTATGGCTTGGGTTAAATAATACTGGTTAACAAAATGTTGGAGAAAAGCAGTAGTCCAGACACCCAAATGAATAAGGAACAGATGATATGTTCTAAAACTGACTTATTTCACACAGTAATTAAAGTTGAAATATAAAAAGAGGGAGTAGTATATTAGGTTTAACCTGCAGTTTCCTCTACTAAGTTTTTCAGATTTCAAATGATGTTGAATAGAAATAGACCATTTATGTCTATTTCCATAATGTCTTAGAGTTGCCGGACTAAAATCCTGGACCAAACAAAAGCCTTTTTATAAGAAATGGCAGCTATGGGGAGGAAGTATGTTAGAAAATAAGAAATTTTGGTGAGGAAAGATAGTTTAATCTGATCTTTCAGGACTCTAAAATTGGCTTTCCTTTTTGCTTTAGAATTCATCTCAGACCTGAGCTATATATTCTTAGTAATGAGGTAGGTTCACATGGGAAATTGTAGTGGATGAAGGTGAAGAGAATAAATATTTTACTAATTGTGGGAAGGTTAGAGGTGTTTTAGTTATGTAAAAATATGAAAACTACAATCTATAATGTTAATATTGGAAAAGACATTTAGGACTAGTGGCATGTTCTGCTATTCTTTCTTTCCTTCACTCAAATTTGTAAGCTAAAATAAAATCTTCAGTAAAGGACTGGGGGCAGTTGCAAAAATAGTAAATTGCACCTCAGCATTAACTTTCCCAGAACTCATGCCTTACTTGTCTAAATGACTGCACCATATTGCAATATCAATAATTTACATTTAAGGAATTTACAACCCATTGCCAAAAAACCTTTTAGCGTAAATGTTTCGGAGTGAAAAGCTTCTTATTGAATTAAGCTTCTTATTACACTCCTCACAGCAGTTTCAGAAAAGTTTGAACTGCTATCTTTAAACCACCTTTCTTTGAGAGGTACACATTGAAAGTAATAATCAAATGAATGTAGCAGTAATTATACTCATTTAATTTTTAGGTAAAGTTTGAGATGGAGAACTTAGTACTCTGATTATAATTAACAGTGCATTCTGGGTTGATTTCTTTGAACAAAAGATAAAAGCTTATTTCTCTGGATAATCTGAATTAAATTCTGGTCAGCCTAGACGTTGCTAAAGAATAATCTCATGTTCTAGGATGGGTTTGACTCAGACTACTATTATTACTAGTACTACTACCTTGGGTATGGTGTTGAGGCCTGAATGTAATGTGATAAGGAGAGTCTCTGAAACAGGTAAGTCAAGCTATTAGCTAAGGTCGCAGTAGGGAAGCTTCAAATAGTTCAGTTGGGTGGCTTTTTGGGTAAATTACTTGATAGTCCTGAAACCAGTGATTTTTGCTTAAAGGAAGAAATCCATTAGAGGAATCTAATCACCTGGAGGCCTTTTAAGTAAATGCAGGTTTCCAGGCACCATCTGCAGAGTATCTGACCTACAGTATCTGAGGGTAGAATCTTAAGTGATAAGAGCGAAACTCTGCTCTAAAGGGTTTCTTCCACCTGCTTGTATAGCATGCTGTTCCCTCCATCATTTACTTCTTTTAATTGATTTTTTAAAAAGTCTAACAGTGTTTAAGTGTACAATTCAGCAGTATTCAGTATGTTTACATTGTTGTGCAACAGATCTGTAGAACGTTTTTTTTTTTTTAATAGGGAGCGTTTTCTTTTCTTTTTTTTTTTTAATTTTATTTATTTTATTTATGGCTGTGTTGGGTCTTCGTTTCTGTGCAAGGGCTTTGTCTAGTTGTGGCAAGCGGGGGCCACTCTTCATCGCAGTGCGCGGGCCTCTCACTATCGCGGCCTCTCTTGTTGTGGAGCACAGGCTCCAGACGCGCAGGCTCAGTAGTTGTGGCTCACGGGCCTAGTTGCTCCGCGGCATGTGGGATCTTCCCAGACCAGGGCTCGAACCCGTGTCCCCTGCATTGGCAGGCAGAGTCTCAACCACTGCACCACCAGGGAAGCCCTGTAGAACTTTTCATTTTGCAAAACAAACTACCCATTAAACACTAATTTCCCCTCCCCTCTTCCCCCAGCCCTTAGCAATCACCTTTCTTTATGATTTTGACTACTTTAGATACTTCATATAAATGTATTGAGTACCTCATTTAAGTGGAAACCTACAGTATTCATCCTTTTGTGACTGGTGTATTTCACTTAGCATAAAATTCTTAGATTCATCCATGTTGAAGCATGTGATAGGATTTCCTTTAAGGCCACATAATCCATTTTATGTATTACACCACATTGTCTTTATCCATTAATCCCTTGATGGACATTTGGGTTGCCTCCTTCTCTTGACAATTGTGAGTAACAGTGAACATGGATGTGCAAGTATCTCTTCCAGATCCTGTTTTGTATTATTTGTATATATACCCAAAAATAGAATTGCTGGATCATGTGGTAAATTCTATTTTTAAATTTTTGAGGAATGTCCATACTGTTTTCCATAATGGCTGCACCATTTTACATTTTCACCAATAGTGCATAAGTGTTAAAATTTCTCCACATTCTTGCCAACACTTGTTCTTTCATTTTTCCTTTTAAATAGCAGACATCCATATGTGTGTGAGGTGGTATCAAGAATGTGATGGCGTTTCTCTTATAATAGTGGTGTTGAGCATCTTTTTACATGCTTGTGGGCCATTTGTATATCTTTGTTTTTGGGGAATTGTCTATTTAAGTCTTTGCCTACTTTTAAATTGGGTTATTTGTTTTTGTTGTTGGAGTTCTTTATTTATACTGGATATTAACCTCTTACAAGATGTATGATTTGCAAATATTTTTCCAATTCTGCCTTTTCACTCTATTGAGTGTTTTCCTATGATACATAAAAGTTAAGTTTTATGTAGTTCCATATGCCTATTTTTGCTTTTGTTGCCTGTGCTTTTTGTGTAACATCCAAGAAAGCTTTGCCAAATCCAATGTCCTAAAGTTTTTCCCTATGTTTTCTTATAGGTGTTTTGTGTCTTAATTTAGGTGTTTAACATTTTAAATATTTATTTATTTATTTATTTATTTGGCTGCGCTGTGTCTTAGTTGCGGCACGGGGGATCTTCGTTGCGGTATGTGGGATCTTTAGTTGCAGCAGCATGCGAACTCTTAGTTGTGGCATGTGGGATCTAGTTCCCTGACCTGGGATCGAACCCTGGGGGCCCCCTGCATTGGGAGTGAGGAGTCTTAGCCACTGGACCACCAGGGAAGTCTGTTAATTTAGGTGTTTAAATCCATTTTGAGTTATATGGTGTAAGGTAAGTATCTAATTTCATTCTTTTGTGTGCAGATCCCGTTTTCTCAACACCATTTACTCAAGAGACTGTTTTCCCAATTAGTCTTGAACTTTTGTTAAAGGTCATTTGACCTGAGGTGTTTACTTCTTAAATTTTTACATTAAAGAGTGTAGCCAGGGGAATTCCCTAGCGGTCCAGTGGTTGGGACTAGGCGCTTTCACTGCGGTTGCCCAGTTCAATCCCTGGTCGGGGAACTAAGATCCCACAAGCTGTGTGGTGTGGCCAAAAAAAAAAAAAGTACTCAGTTAGCCATTACAAGTGTTATTGAATCAGATGACATAGAAGTCTCTTGTCGGGCTTCCCTGGTGGCGCAGTGGTTGAGAATCTGCCTGCCGATGCAGGGGACACGGGTTCGAGCCCTGGTCTGGGAAGATCCCACATGCCGCGGAGCGACTAAGCCCGTGCGCCACAACCACTGAGCCTGCGCGTCTGGAGCCTGTGCTCCGCAACAAGAGAGGCCGCGACAGTGAGAGGCCCGCGCACCGCGATGAAGAGTGGCCCCCGCTCGCCGCAACTAGAGAAAGCCCTCGCACAGAAACGAAGACCCAACACAGCCAAAAAATAAATATAAATAAATAAATTAATTAAAAAAAAAAAAAAGCACTTGTTAGTGTTGGTTTAACACTAACAAGGTGGTTAAAAAAAAGAAGTCTCTTGTCATTTTAATTGCTCTTTTCCCGTGTTAACACCCCAGTTTGTTCTATTTTTATTAGACCACAGACTCTTTAAGAAAACTTATAAAATACGGCATGCCATTAATGTTTTACTTTTCTGGCATAGTGACTAAGATCATTCAATCCATGTACTGTCATTTGTAAAGAGCATACTATTTGGGATATTTATCATGATCTAGGTGTGGCTAGGATCCAAAAAAAGCTTTATTTACAAAAGGAGGCTTATTTTCCCCTCAGAAATGTGATATTAATAATCTGCTGAAATTCTCAGCTGTTTGGTTTTCTCCTTCCTCTTTGTGTTCATGTATGGCATTGTATTAACTTCTTCAATTCTGTATCACTGTTGCATCTTTCCTGCCCTTTGATTTATTATTTTTTTGAGCCAACAGTTTTCCTAAGATTGTGTTTTTATAATCACTTGGTTGGTAGACTGTTCAACTGTGTTTGGCTTAGGGTATTTTAAAGCAATTCCTTTCATCCTGTGACTTTGAAAAATCCTACTTGAAGGTTTCTGTTAGGTGAGGAAGAGTTTGGTTGCAGAATTTATTAACAGTGATGAATGAGTGCAAGAGCATTCTTGTTCCATCAAGATGGAATAAGCACACTCTATTCTCACTAAATGCAACTAAAAAACCTGGACAGAATGCATGGAGCAGCTATCTGAGAACTCTGAAAAGTAAATGTTAGGTGAATTGGTGAAGGAAGCCAAAACTCAGAGTATCACTGAAATAGCCGTGAGTTTGTTTCTTTTTTTCTCTGGTATCTCCTGGGGTGGTCTCAAAAGCTGCCAGAAACCTGGAACTGCACACAGACTGAGCTCTAAGAGAGGTCTTTTTCTGGAATGCAAAGAAGGAAGGGAAGGGGGGCCCCTTTGGGTTAGAGAGAGTGGGGAAAACCCCTTTTTTATTTTCGTATTGCTTTGCTTTTTTTCTGTTCTTTCCTGCCACAGCTCAGGCAGTCCTGTAGCAGACTGCTGCAGAGTGGGGAAACTAAAGCCTTGACTTTCTAGCCAGAGGACCAAGAAGCAGGCCATCTTCACTACCACCCCAACCCCCCCCCCCCCCTCACCTTGAGCCAGAAGTTGTTGTGGAGATTATGGAGAGAAAGAGGTGAAGATGGTGATCCCTTAATGATTTATATGAACACTCCTTAGCTGCTCATGTGTGGATCTGACCCTAAACAGTGTATCAAAGGCTTTGAAAACTGACAGATTGGCCACTGGGTGGCACATATGCAGGACAGCTCAGAATTCCATAGCAATGGCTTTCATAACTCTGAAATAGTAACATAACCCATAGAAGTTGGATAAGAACAAGACTGAACTTAACCATTTCAACTGTCTGCTAGCACAATTTTTTTTTTTTTTTTTTTTGGGCTGCGTTGGGTCCTCATTGTGGTGCATGGGCTTCTCATTGGTGGCTTCTCTTGTTGCAAAGCACGGACTCTAGGCACACGGGCTTCAGTGGTTGTGGCTCGCAGGCTCTAGAGCGCAGGCTCAGTAGTTGTGGTTCACGGGCTCCATGGCATGGGGGATCTTCCCGGACCAGGGATCAAACCCACGTCCCCTGCATTGGCAGGTGGATTCTTAACCACTGCCCCACCAGGGAAGTCCCCTAACACAGTTCTTTAAAATCAGCATGCTCCATAGGATTTAAAGGAGATGTAAAATCATATAATGTGATGTCCAGGATGCGATCATAAATTACTCGACATACAAATAAATGACCAGGAAATTCTTTCAAAGGAAGACAGTCAATAGACTCCAGCCTCTAGGTGATGCAGATCAAAATTTAAAAGCATCTATTGTAACCATTCTATAAGAAGTAAGGAGAACACTTAGAAGTCTTAGCAGAGAAATACAAGATGGAACTAAAAAATAACTACTGGAATAAAAAGTTTACTGAATGGGCTTTATTTAGTAGAATAGAGATGACAGAAGAGTGAGTGAACTTGAAAACAGATCAGTAGGAATTGCCCAGTGTGAACAACAGAGAAAAGATAGAGACTGAAAATGAACAGATCCTGGTGGGACAAACCAAAAGTTTTAACATTTTGTGTCAGATTCACAGAAAGAGGAGTGTGATGCAGAAAAAATAATTGAGAAAATAGTCCATGTCTAGGTTCATTATAATGAACGGGTTCTATAACAGCTAAGATATTGGACAGTGAAATGACTAAGCTTCATTTATGCAGGTTAAGATAGCATTTCAAGTGGAATATATATCTGTAGCTCATTAACAGAATAATTCTGTTAAATGAATCTTTTATTTTTTCTTTTTAAGAACTCACCATCTAAATACCTGAATTATTATGGTGACAAATTTAAAAAACTGAATAGGATCATGTAGCAGTTTAGATTTTTTTAAATTTAAGGCTTTTTGATTTTTTAGCAAGTTTATAAGATCTAATCAAAATTATTGCCAGATGCAACAAATATTTTAGGGCCTGCTGTGAACTGGGCTAGGCACTGAGGATGGAGACAGTAAGACATTCAATCCCTAACTACATGGAATGATTCTGGTGGGATTAACATGAATACCAAAATAGCCACACAACTAAAGCACTTAGGTAAGCCTTCTTAGTTTTAAAACATTTTAATGGCAGATTTGATCTGGTGGGGGTAGTGGGGTGACTTGAGCTGGAAGAAGGGAGGTGGGGACAGAGGTTCTAGGTAGAGTGAAATCCATTCAGCAGTATCCAGAACAGTCAAAATTTGCAACTGTTGTCTCAGCATAATTATAAGGTTCTTGTTCACTCTCAGGTGGCTTGATTTGGGTGAATTAGTTATCTATATATCTGTCAATGTACACTTTATTTGCTTTAATTATTCTTATTGTGTCTTGTGTGTGTGTGTGTGTGTGTGTGTGTGTGTGTGTGTGTGTGGCTGCGTTGGGTCTTTGTTGCTGCCCGCGGGCTTTCTCTAATTGCAACGAGCCGCGGGGCTACTCTTCATTGCAGTGCGCGGGCTTCTCATTGCAGTGGCTTCTCTTGTTGCAGAGCACAGGATCTAGGCACGAGGGCTTCAGTAGTTGTAGCGCACAGGCTTAGTTGCTCTGCGGCATGTGGGATCTTCCCGGACCAGGGCTGAAATCCGTGTCCCCTGGCGTTGGCAGGCAGATTCTTAACCACTGCGCCACCAGGGAAGTCCCTCATTGTGTCTTTATCATATAATGTGTCAGATGAGAAGGGGGGATCCCAGGAGATCTGAAGATTAGATAATAGTTTACTCTTTGGAGAGAGTAAAACAGGATCTTTCTGAAGTAAGGGAAGCAGGTACAGTTGAGGGGTAGAGTCACTACACTGAAAACAGAATAAAAAGTTTATACTGAGTGTGAGATCCCTAGCCCTTTATCAGCTCTTTTACCTACCAGAAATCTTAATATGCTCCAGGCAAGAGAACCGAATATTTGGGTAATCTGACCTACCCAGGAAAGAACAACAACAAAAAAACAACGGAGTTCCCCAGTGAAACAGCCTAGATAGAGAGAGGTCCACTAAACAAGCATAGAACTTCTGACTAGCTAAGTCTTAGCACCCTATTCTTGGCCAAGAACCACTTAAAAGAAACATTGAGGGGTCTTCCCTGGTGGCGCAGTGGTTGAGAATCTGCCTGCCAATGCAGGAGACACGGGTTCAAGCCCTGGTCTGGGAAGATCCCACATGCCACGGAGCAACTAAGCCCGTGAGCCACAATTACTGAGCCTGCGCGTCTGGAGCCTGTGCTCCGCAACAAGAGAGGCCGCGATAGTGAGAGGCCTGCGCACTGCGATGAAGAGTGGACCCCGCTTGCCACAACTAGAGAAAGCCCTCGCACAGAAACGAAGACCCAACACAACCAAAAAATAAATAAATTTAAAAAAAATAATCTTTTAAAAAAAAAAAGAAAGAAACATTGAAAGAGGAGACATTTGGGAGAACATCTGAGGATAAATTTGGATAAGTGTGTAGAAAACAGAAGCAAATGAAAAAGCAAGACAGCTTCTAAGTCCAGGAAAAAAAGCTACACAAGAGAGGAAAAGTTCTTGTTATACTATATCTAGCTCAGCCACAGAACACATTTAAAAGTCTTAACATCCTGTAGTTAACACTGCTGTATGATATGTGAAGAAAATGTTAAGAGAATAAACCCTGAGTTCTCATCACACCGAAAAAAATTTTTTTCTTTTAATGCTTTTTTTTTTTTTAATTGTATTTATGTGAGGTGATGAAAGCTAACTAAACTTATCGCGGTAGTCATTTTGCAGTATACATAGGTGAAATCACTATGATGATGGGCACCTGAAACGTACACCGTGCTGTATGTCAACTATATCTGAATACAATTGGGGGAGGGTAGTTAACTTTAATCATCCCTTCTCAGTTCTATTCACTATTTATGTTATGTCCCGTGGATAGAAGAGAATATTTGCAGGAGTGCTTAATTCTAGTGGGAAGTCAGTAGGTAATGACATTAGCCAGTAGCATTATTGGAAGATCTGAATTAGATCTCTAAAGAGATCCCTGTGCTCCAGAATTTTACTTAATGCTTCTAATGTTTATAGTGGGTATTTTTATTATTTACCTTCATATTCAGTATTTGAATTCTTACTATCTAGTAGGTAAATTTTGTATGCATTATGTAATTTATTCTTATCAGTCATGTGAGGTAGGTTTTATTAAACCAAGCCCAGGGGTAATTGTAAGAAATGTCACAAAGCAGAAAAGCAATAGCTTCAATAAGAGCCTCATGTTTTCCTTTAGTTCTGGTTATTCCTTTTTGCATGAAGGCATATTCTTTGTGGAATTGAAATACTGTGGGTTCTGGAATGTTGTTTGCACATTAGTGACCTTTGAATCTTAGAAATATGAAACTGATAGCTACTACTTCAGTACCTAAGACAATCTATAAATTTGTGTTAACTCAGAACTGGGTCTTAATTGCAACTGTTTTTCCTTCCCTAAACAACAAATTGAACCATTTTTTAAATTTGAAACAAACTGCAAAAACATGGCCAAGTGTAATATGTATTTTCCTCTTTATATAAACAATCATTAGCACCTTTTAAAAAGAGTAATTGTTAGCTCTTTTTAAAAGTTGCTTTGTAAAAAAAAAAAAGTTGCTTGATAAAGTTACGGGCAAATAGGCTTTATAATTAATCATTAGCAAGGCTAAATCATTTAAGTTTTCAGATGGGTCTGAGTAATGTTCAATTTAATCTACCAGTGGGAGGAATTACTACTGCCTTGTGACTGGTCGTCCAATAGCCCATTGGGCCAATAATATTTTCTTTTAGAAAAATGATGAAACAGGCACAAAATTCTAGCAGGATTGATTGGTATTATGTTTGCCTTTAATACAAAAGAATAAGCATACCTATTTCTGTGCTGGCTGTGCTGTTCAGGATTTCTCTCACAAGGTCTTAACTGGGAAAGAAAACTTTAATATGCCATTTTCTTGGGTATACAAGAATGAGTTGCCAAATATTAAGAGGCTTAAAACATATTGCTAGCCTTTAATCTGGTCATTTTAAACTGTCCTGTGGGAATATTTTATGTTAACTTTCTGTTTATAGTGGGCACACTGAAGAGGAAGCACTACCTTAGGTCTCAATCGGGTAGATTAAGACTAGCCCATGACTTCCTTTTTTGCTGTCTACTGCCTTACTGCATTTCAACTTTGTTGAAATGGGCATTTTGTCATCCCATTAGATAGAGTGTAACAGTATTCCCAAGATCTTATGGGTATGCTTGTACTATTGAATTGTCAGCCAAAGGCATTTTTTGGTTTTTTTGACAATGCTTCTAGACCTTTAAACAGCACTGGGCATTGTGATTAGCTGCCGATTTGATAGCAGAAAATAGTATCAAAACTGTGTGAGAGTACCAGCTTACTTCTGCTGTCAAACTTTTTTTTTTTTTTTTTTTTTTTTATGGCTGTGTTGGGTCTTCCTTTCTGTGCGAGGGCTTTCTCCAGTTCCGGTGAGCGGGGGCCACTCTTCATCGCGGTGCATGGACCTCTCACTATCGCGGCCTCTCCCATTGCGGAGCACAGGCTCCAGACGCGCAGGCTCAGTAATTGTGGCTCACGGGTCTAGTTGCTCCGCGGCATGTGGGATCTTCCCAGACCAGGGCTCGAACCCGTGTCCCCTGCATTGGCAGGCAGATTCTTAACCACTGCGCCACCAGGGAAGCACCTGCTGGCAAACTTTTAAATCTCTTTGCCAATCTAATTGGTGAAGGAAATGATGCTTTTTAAATTGTAATTCATATAGTAAGGTTAAAAATAAGAATTTGAGGGACTTCCCTGGCAGTCCAGTGGTTAAGAATCTGCACTTCCAATGCAGGGGGCGCAGGTTTGATCCCTGGTTGGAGAACTAAGATCCCACATGCTGTGCGGTGCACCCCCCCCAATAAAAAATCAGAATTTGATAGGCGAAAAAAGTATCTCATTTTAACTTGTATTTCTTTAATCACTTAGTGAAAGGTAATGTTTTCCCTTGGTTTATTGGCCTTTGGTATTTTCTCTGTACATGGCCTATTTACATTATTTTGTCTATTTGTCTCCCCCCCCCCCCCCCCATTTGTCTTTTTCTTAATAAATTGCAAATACGTAGTATAATTTCCTGGGTTTTGGTTTGCTTTTTTTTTTTTTAACATACTATAGCAAAATGTATCCATCTTATTTGGTGAATATGTCAATATAGATTATTTTGAAACAAAACTAAATGTTGGTATTCATAAGAGAAGCTGGAACAAGAATGTGACAACAAATATAAAATGTGATCTTATCATCGGAAACCTTTGAGACCTTTGTAATTTTTATGAGAGTACTGTTATGAATTAATCATCCTCTTTTTGGTTAAATAATAGATCCGAGTGGGACATACTTTTGAAGGATGTGCAATGTTCAATCATAAGTGTGACAAAAACTGACAAGCAGGAAGCTTATGTACTCAGGTAAGTCCTGTAAAACAAGTGTTGGCTAACCAATTTCAGTCTGAATCATACTTTATATGGAATAGCAAATCATTTTTCTGGATCTTAGTTCTATAATTGTTTTCCTCTTATTTTTTCAAATATGGTGTAAAATAAAATGTTTACTTCTGATGTCCCTAGGCAGTAGGTTTTTGAAGTCTTACCTAATAGCTCTTCAAGATGGTTGCCATCTTTACTACCTCCTTGAGGTTAGCAGGAAATGAAGGAGGGGAGGGTAGAATGGCAGTGTTCCTTTGCCCACGGTCCCTGATACAGGTCTTCCTTTTTAGTATATGCCTCTCTCTCAGAACTTCAGGCAAAGTGAAAATTACCTTCATCATACAAATAGGATTGCTGTATGTAAGAGAAGAAAGCCATGCAACCTTTTTATAGGTACAAAGATACTATATTGAATTCTTATAATAATATTATAATGGGCCTTGGGGCTATTGTATTGAACATGGTGCCTGCTTTTTACGAAGCTTGTGCTTGGCACATACAGATGTTTATCAAATGATTATTATGTGCCAGGCCCTAGGGATATAATGGTGAGTAAAAACAAACATTCCTTTCCTCATAGAGCTTATTATCTAATGAAAAGTAATGAGATGGTTACAGAAATACATGAGAGTGGGCAGTTCAAGATGAGGTGAAGTGTGAATTTAGTGTCCTAGGTTAGGTTAGGTTAGGTTAGGTGAGGAGGAAAGTTGACTACTAAAAGAGAGTTTGTGTGATGAGCTAATATGCTTTATACCTAATTTAAGTTCTGTTTCTGTGGGGTCCTAGAACCTTACACTGATTTTTATATAATAGAAGAGGAAGAATACTACAGTACATTATTTGCCTCCTTGAGATCTTAACATTTAAAATTATTAGCCAAAAATTTACATTGTAAATGACAGTGCAATAATAGATTAAGCATCTCAGTAGTACATAAACATTGTTATAATATTGTGACTTTTTTTAAACTGCAGTGAGAGTAGCATGTTTGTCTCCAAGAGACGTTTCATTTTGAAGACATGTGGTACCACCCTCTTGCTGAAAGCACTGGTTCCCCTGTTGAAACTTGCTAGGGATTACAGTGGGTTTGACTCAATTCAAGTAAGTAATCAAAAAACATTTATCCTTTTGAGGGGTGGGGCATGAACGTTAGGGTTCGGTGATGTGCCTGGTAAATAAATCTGTATACTTGCTCAGTTTTAATGGGTTAGCACGTTCACAGCATGAGGAGAAAGAGTGCCTGTTGCTCATTACTAGCAAAAAATGTGGAGGAACCAGAGAATGAGTTGGGATAAAACTCAAATGGGAGAAAAGAAAACCAGACACTTTCAGTAGTTCATTCCTTAATATTATTACTATGAATGGTAGAGAAACTAAGAAAAAGAAAAGCAAGAAAAATCATCCAGTCTTCATAATAAAGAATTGATTATGTAAAAGAGCAATAGTCAGTTAATTCTTGAATGCTATCAGAATTTATACTTAGGGTATAATTGTTCTGATAAGCAAATGTTGAATTTTAATAATTTACTTAACTATGGCAAAGAATAGCTGTCATTAGGACCTAAAACAGTTTTTGTTAATTATTGACCCTTTTAAGAAGATCTAAATTTAGCAATATGTTCTTAATTTTTGGATCACTGACTCTTTTGAAACTAAACATACACATGTTCTGCCACAAAATTTTTGCTTACATGCCTGTTATAAAGCTCAGATTAGGGACTCCCTGGTGGCACAGTGGTTAAGAATCCGCCTGCCAATGCAGGGGACACAGGTTCGAGCCCTGGTCCAGGAGGATCCCACATGCCATGGAGCAACTAAGCCCGTGCGCCACAACTACTGGGCCTGCACTCTAGAGCCCGTGAGCCACAACTAGTGAGCCCACGTGCTGCAACTACTGAAGCCCGAGTGCCTAGAGCCTGTGCTCCGCAATAAGAAAAGCCACCGCGATGAGAAGCCTACGCACCGCAATGAAGAGTAGCTCCCGCTCGCCGCAACTAGAGAAAGCCCACGCACAGCAACGAAGACCCAACACAGCCAAAAAACTAAATAAAACAAAATAAATTAATTTAAAAAAAAAAAAAGAAAGAAAGAAAGCTCCTGCTCTAGGGAATTCCCTGGCCGGCAAGTGGTTAGGACTCCGTGCTCACACTGCCAAGGTTCCAGGTTCAGTTCCCTGGTCGGGGAGCTAAGATCCCACATGCCACGTGATATGGCGCAGCCAAAAACAAAGAAAGAAAAAGAAACTTCTGCGCTAGAAATAAATATTGTACCTTGTCTCTACAGTTGTTATGACCCATCATTAGTAGTTGGGCATTTTTTAGTTTCTAGAAATTCAGTGACACAATCTACATGGTTAATGTTCTGTTAAGACTATTCACAGCTGAAAAACAAAGTTGCTCTGTATAACACTAACCCATGAGTATTGGGCTGAAGCCTTGCTGTTTGACACAGTGGCCTTTGCTTTTGTTTGTCGGCCAGCAAAGTACTACACATCTATTAAGCATATTAAAGGAAAAACACTATGTTAGGTGTCATTGGGGAAAATATTTGTGGAGATAGTTTTGATTTTGATATGTACATGTAGAAAATAGTTGATTGGTTTAGGAAAGGTGATAGAATTCAGTGTGTGAAATTATCTGTCTGTCTTTTATAGAGCTTCTTTTATTCTCGTAAGAATTTCATGAAGCCTTCTCACCAAGGGTACCCACACCGGAATTTCCAGGAAGAAATAGAGTTTCTTAATGCAATTTTCCCAAGTAAGTTTAAATAGAATTGAATCCTGCTTTCTTAAAGTTAGAAGATATATTCTTTCAAATATATGTGTGTGTGTGTGTGTGTGTGTGTGTGTGTGTGTGTGTGTACGCCTGTGTATCAAATGCAGCACATTATATAGTTAAGATAAATGTATCAATGTAGCTGATTACAATTTTTGGAGTATGTTGTGTAAGTGTTGTTGAAATGATGGGGGGAAAATCAAGGAATTGATCACCTGCCAGAGGGAGAGCTCATCTTCATCTAGCCAGTTGCTCTCATTTATATCTAACTTAGTGGTTATGAAGGCTGTAATCCCTTCAGAAAAATGCCCAGTCACCTCATAAACCCATGCTAAGGCACTGGTCCATGTTAAGAAACTCTGTCGAGCATTCTGTATAGGAATTGAGCTAGCTTAAAAATGGTCAACTTAGTGAGAGCATAGTGTCACTTAAACTAAATTGGCAAGATTTTTTCCATCCATTTGCTAAGCTTTTATTTATAGACCTTCCTTTTTGAGCTTCAAGGACAGGGAAGTAAAGTTTATCTAATGTAACATATCCTAAAGGAGGCTGAAAACCTGGATGATTTTAGTAACATGGCACAAAGTTGTTCACAGGGATGATTTAAAAAGAAAATCAGATTTCTATCCTACTGTTCTTATCTCATCTACTAATATGAAATTGTAGTAGGTTATATAAATAAGAGTGCTGAGTATAATTTGGTTTAAATATCTACCAATTATTAATTTACTGTGTTTAATGAGGCTTTGAAACACTATGGACAGGAGGACGTATTACATAAAATAACTTGTTTTTACTTGAGAGAGTAGATAAATGGATGACCAAATTCCATTTCCTAATGGAGTTTTAGGGGAGAGTAAACCATAGTTTTCTCAGCACCATTTAGACTGACTCACTAGCTGAAGTGCATCTCTAAATGACAGCCAGTAAAGTTTTTTCTTAAAAGGTGAGGGGGATCCTGCCTACTTGCTATCGAATGGATCTGTTAAATTTATTTTACGTTCTCCTCCCTCAACAGATGGAGCAGCATATTGTATGGGACGCATGAATTCTGATTGTTGGTATGTTGGACCCAATTTGATGGAAGTTTTGTTCTACATAAGATTTACTTTAAACTTCCAGTTGTCATTTTTAGAAACTATTTTGTACTTTTATATAGGTACTTGTATACTTTGGATTTCCCAGAGAGTCGGGTAATCAATCAGCCAGATCAAACCCTGGAAATTCTGATGAGTGAGCTTGACCCAGCAGTTATGGACCAGTTCTACATGAAAGATGGTGTTACTGCAAAGGATGTCACTCGTGTAAGCATTTTCAATAATAATTCTGTATTCTGCTTGGTGACTAAATATTTTAACTCATTCTCCATTTATTTTTCAGATTTGTTTTTAATTCAGTCTTTGGGCTTTTTTCCAGGAGAGTGGAATTCGTGACCTGATACCAGGTTCTGTCATTGATGCCACACTGTTCAATCCTTGTGGGTATTCAATGAATGGAATGAAATCGGATGTAAGTAAGAATATCTTGCTTAATAATTGAAATATTTAAGTGTGCCCTTTCCATTATTAACACAAAACTATTTCTCGAAGGGAACTTATTGGACTATTCACATCACTCCAGAACCAGAATTTTCTTATGTTAGCTTTGAAACAAACTTAAGTCAGACCTCCTATGATGACCTGATCAGGAAAGTTGTGGAAGTCTTCAAGCCAGGAAAATTTGTGACCACCCTGTTTGTAAATCAGGTAATGTATTTTATTATCGACAGTAAAATCTTACAGAAAATAAAGATAGTGAGGCACGTCAGAAAATGTATTCTGAGGTGGCACATAATCAGTCAGATGTTCAGAGGTACTGCTAATTGAGGTGTTTGGTAGATGAGAAGCTTTATGTGTTTCATTAGACTTCTGTTGGTCCTTGTTTTTATATCTAACCCAGTTCATGGGCTCCTCTTGTCCTATTTTCCCTGTTGATAGACCTTTGGGGGGGTGCCGGGGGACATAAGGTGTCCCACTTCATCCTGCCCCTAAGAAGTCAGCTAAAATATTCAGTGCCACAGTTTGACTAAAATAGTAGTCTTAAATATTTATTGCATGACTGCTTTGTTTGAAAATACTTCTGCAGATTGGAAGCACTCATGGTTAATTTAATTTTTTTCCCCAGAGTTCTAAATGTCGCACAGTGCTTTCTTCGCCCCAGAAGATTGAAGGTTTTAAACGTCTTGATTGCCAGAGCGCTATGTTCAATGATTACAATTTTGTTTTTACCAGTTTTGCTAAGAAGCAGCAACAACAGCAGAGTTGATTAAGAAAAATGAAGAAAAAACGCAAAAAGAGAACACACATAGAAGAAGGTGGTGGCTGCTTTTTAGATATTGATACCAAGGGCCATGCTTTCCATAACCACCACCTTGTAGCTGCAGAAAGCCCTAGATGTAATGATAGTGTAATCATTTTGAATTGTATGCATTATTATATCAAGGAGTTAGATATCTTGCATGAATGCTCTCTTCTGTGTTTAGGTATCCTATGCCACTCTTGCTGTGAAATTGAAGTGCATGTAGAAAAAACCTTTTACTATATGAAACTTTACAACACTTGTGAAAACAACTCAATTTGGTTTATGCACAGTGTAATATTTCTCCAGGTATCATCCAAAATTCCCCACAGACAAGGCTTTCGTCCTCATTAGGTGTTGGCCTCAGCCTAGCCATCTGGGACTGTTCTATTAAATTGCTACCAGGATTTTGCATCCAGTTACCTCCACTTTCTAGAACATATTCTCTACTAATGTTATTGAAACCAATTTCTACTTCATACAGATGTTTTTGCAGCACCAATCAAAGTTCTTCTTCCACGAGTCGAGTCCTCTACGAAAATGACTGCAGTTATCCATTTTGTGTATTACTATCTCACTGCTTCCTATACTTGTGTGACTTTAATTGATTCATTCCTCACCATGGTGTCTCCCTCCCAACCACACCCCCTCCATAAAGCAATACACTGTTACACTGTGGGTTTACACTAACCTTATACCCCAGAGGGGGAATGGGGGGGTGGACCCTGGGCTTAATTTTCTTTTAAGGTCAAGGGAGTTTGGCATTTTTCGTTACCATGAGCTCTTTTGAAATAAGCTGGTGTTGATTAGCAAAGAAGGTGTAGATTGATACTAGGGAATACTGGCAGAACTGTATGGAACCTGTATGCCACTCTGTGCCCCCCATTAAATGAGATTAGCTTCTCATGGGTACCATGCCTTTATTAACTTGCTAAGTAGTAGTATAAAAGAATTATCACTAAATTTGTTAGCAAGGAGATTTAAGATAAAGGTTGTGTTGGATTCAACAAGTCAAGTCAGCTCAGATGATTCACCTCAACTTTTACTTTCATAGCCATTTCCACTAATTTCTATTAATGATATGCCATAAACTTTCATTCAAAGCAGAATCGATGTCTTTGCCATCTTTGTGACTTAAAAAGTTCTGTGACTTTGTGATGCATGTGATAGCGTTCTGACGGTTCCTCTTACTGGTATTTCTTTCACCATGGAGTAACATCAAGTGATGAATGAGAAGTGTTCAGGTGATTCAGACATACTACACAGTGAAGCAGAGTGCTATCCATAAAATATAACATACAAAATTCCAAAATGGTCAGTGGGAAATGACTAGAAATACAGGCTTAAAAGAGTTTGGATCTTTTAGCTGTATTTGCTAATACGGACATTTATTTAAGCAGCTGAGAAAAGAGCAAAGTTGACTCAATTTTGTATTTCTTCTTGTCCTCAAACAATTTTTGATTCTTTCTGGATTGAGGCAGTGATGTTTTTGTTCCTTCCGTATTTATAAATGAAACACTTTTTTTTAGTGTTTCTAAACATAAATTCTACTTGGTTTGAAATCAAGTTGTTGGAACACTTTTGACTTTTAAACATGTTGTTGATTCAGAGCTTCATTGAAGAAGCTTTCAATCAATGGATCAGTCCAATTCTGTAATTAGCGCCCAGTACCTAATGTTTTGGTGCTATTATGAGGACCAATGCTCAAAGTGTATTTTGTTCTTGAACAGTGTCCCAGTAGATTTGATGAACATTTATTGGCTTGAGGTCTGATTCCCCCCCCCATTCCCCCCAATAGATTTAAGATTTCTATTTAATGTTGAGAAACTGCACAAATTTGTATGGAACAAAGCCTAGAAAAATGAAGACTATAGATTGAATAGTAATCTAAATTAATCCTAGTGTGTATGATAGAGGAGGGAGAATCTTGGTGCCATGATTTCTCTCTTCATGGTGTTGGACTTAAATCAGTTGAAATGTATTTCTGTACCACAATTTAAGCTTCAATAAAGGTTTGCTTAATTCATTGTCTAGTGACATTCAGAAAGTTTTCTGTTGATGTATTTTTTAAATAGTATACATGACCAAATACTAGACATCTAAAGTTTTTATAATTAATTGAGTAAATCAATATTTAATGATCATTTTTTAAGATTTATGGGAGTTGTCATAAGATCTCTAAGCTCCTGGGAGAACAGATTTAAACATTTTTTTGTTAGTGGCTTCATACCTGAAGCTCAAAGGAAATCATCCGGGCTATATACCAGGATATCAAAGAGTAGAAAGGGTGTAAGTAGTAAGAATAAGAATGCTAGAGTTTGGAGCTAGAAAAGTGAAAAGTTTGAAGGTGGAATAGTCTAACATTTATTATGAAATAGGCTCTTGATGGTGGGGTGGGGGCAGAGTTTAACTCATGGTTATTTCTATTAACTAGAACAGAGTTACAAGCTTTTGATCATTGTGCCATGCAGGTACATATCTCATCATCTGAGTTAAAAAGGGTTGATCATAGAAAAGCAGGTTGTTACACATGTGTGCAATACCTACAGCACCAGATTCTTTTACATGAACAGGTAACTGAGTTTGGCAGACACTTGGTGTTAATCAGATTCAGGGATATAATCTGAAAAATATGGTAAATGTGATATCACACTATGAAAGATAAAAGGCTTTTATTGTCCTAGCCAGATAACTCACCATTTCCTGGCTACCCACCTTCAAACTTGACATTCTCATCTACCCTTTTTGTCATAATGGAAGAAGTATTGGTCCTTTGGATTCTATCCACCCATTCCTACCTTCAGAGACTTTCTGAGTTCACTGCAAGCATGTCCACTGTTACCACCATCAGTTTGTTTTACTTTTCTAGTTTCTTCCCACTTATGTTTGCTCCTTAGGGTCTACTTTATTAGTCCTTTACAAGATGACAAGTGTCAATTCTTACCCCAAACTGAACCCTCTTCAGACTACTACTTGCAATCTAGCATTTTCCTGAGTTGTTCAAACCAGAAACCTAGGATGAAATTGAGGCAGGGTCATAGAGATCTGTTATGTGACTAAGATTGGAAGAAAACCATTGGCAGTGTCAAGAGATGTCCAATATGCTGTTGGATATGTGAGCTAGGAGCCCATAAAAATAGGTCGAGATTTGTAATTAAACATCTTAATTGGATGTATATTTAAAAAAATTGTACCTTGAACCTTCACACCCTAGCTTCGATAGTCCTCAGTTCTGCTTTGGTGCATTCATCTGTCCGCTATACATACCTCTTATTAGGTAAGATTTATAAAAATTGAAATATACAAACCTTAACTACAGTTTTGAAAATGGATACTTTTAGCCCACAGCCATATCAGGACAAAGGAAGGTTCCCTTATACCCCTACCTAAGCAACAAAGCACTACCCCTACTTTAGTTGGTAGTTTAACTACTATCCATATTTTTTCACCATAGACTAGGGTTTCCCTCCCCCCCAGCTCTGAAACTAAATTGAATCACTTAATGCTTTCATTAGTATAAAGTTTTGAGAGGTTGAACCATGTATTTCTTTTTATTGCTGAGTAGTATTCCATTGTATGAATGTACCACAATTTGTTTAGCTATTCTCCTGTTAATGAACATTTTGTTTCCAATTTTGGGAAAATGTGAATAAAGCTGCTATGAACATTTGCATATAAGCATTGTGGCTTCTGAGTATGTAATAGTATCTTGTATTAATCTACATTTCTCTAATGAACATGCTCTGTGTCAATTAGCCATTACTATATTCTTTGAAAATAAGTTTTGTACATTTTAAAATTAGGTTGGCTTTTTATTAATGAGATACAGGACTTTTATATATTTTGGATACAATTTTTTGGTCTAGTATTTTGCAGATATCTTCTAGTCTGTCTTGCTTCTTCATTTTTCTAATAGTGTTTTGATGAGTAGAAGTTCTTAATTTCAACAGTCTTAATTTATCAACTTTTTTAATGGATCTTTTCTGTGGATAAATCTGCCTTCCTCCACATTGTGATGGTGTTGTTTTCTTGTAAAAGCTTTATAATTTTTGGCTTTTACATCTACGATCCATCTCAAATTTTTCTAAGTGATACAAGGTAGGGATCAAGGTTCATTTTTATCCATATGATCAGTTAATCCAGCACCATTTGTGCTTTTTCCATTTAATTACTTTGGTGCCTTTTAATAAATTAGGTTGACCATGTAAGTGTAGGTCTACTTATTGCTTTGACTATTTCGTGTACTTTGTATTTCTGTGTAAATATTAAAGTAAGCCTGTTGATTTCTATTTTTTAAAAGCCTGATGGGCATTATGATTAATTAGCATTGAGTTGAATCCATCTGTCATCTTTAATTTTTCTCAGCAATATTTTGTGTAATGTCTTGTGTGATTTTGATTATGTCATAACTATTTTAGGTTTCTTGACGCTAAAAACCTATCAATCAATGGGATTGTTTTTTTTCCAATTGCTAACTTACACAATTAAAAAAATTTTTTTTCTTGTATCATGAGACCTTGCTTAAGCTCACTGGTTTTAAAAAATTTATTTTCTTCTCTATTGCCCTGTTAGGACCTCTAATACATGTTGAGTATGTGGTAAGAGCAGGCCTACTAAGATGAGGTTGGGAAGACAACCTAGGGAGCAAAATTCAAGGAGGTAGTGTCAGGGTGATGTAAGTGGGCATCTGGGAGTGAGTGCATCCTTGCATTTTGCTCCCTAGGGGCTTTCCTCGCCTCAGCTTTATCCTGGTCTTCTGTTAAGGCATGCTCATCCCAATTTTAGGAAGAAAAGAGCAGTCCATCAAGAATGCTATTGGTAGCTAGTGGGAACCTGCTGTATAGCACAGGGAGCTCAGCTCGGTGTGGTGCTCTGTGACAACCTAGATGGGTGGGATGGGGAGAGGTGGGAGGGAGGCCCAAGAGTGAGGGGATATAGGTATACATATAGCTGATCCACTTCATTGTACAGCAGAAACTAACACAACATTGTAAAGCAATTTTACTCCAAGTAAATTTTTAAAAATGTATTTGTATTAAATAAATATTTATTAAATAAGAAAAAAAGAATGCTATTGGTTTTATGTAGATGCCTAGATGGATACCTTTTACATAGTCTACTTCTGTTTAGTTTGCTCCGTTTTTCTCGTGAATGGGTACTGAATTTTGGCAGACTCCTTCCCCCCGTCCCCCCTCGCCCACTTCTTGCATCCACTGAAATGACCATGGTTTGTCTCCTTTATTCCTGTCCTTGGGGAGGAGGATTTAGTTAATGGAAACTTAAGACTGAAACACATTCCCCAAACTGTCAACTTGCCCAAGGTTGCACAAGTAGAAATGTCTAGATTCAAAACTCTGGCTCATTTTCTTAATCACTATGCAGTCTCTCAGCTAAACCTTCTTTTCCAAATAAGTCTCCCTTTTATAGCTACCTAAAACTTGGGAATTGAGTTATTTCACCTACTTTATTTACAATTCAAGAATTAGTTCCCCATCCTTGATAGTACGTTTGCTTCTTCTGACTTCAGTTTTAGCATTTTAGTAGTAAGGTTGACGTGAACCCTGGAAGTTGGCCGCCTTCATTAACTCTGTGATGTCCTTCACCCTGATGCTCCATGCAGGCTCATGGTATCTCCCAGTCAACATTTTCCCCAACCAGCCCTCAATATTTTGCAAGGATTAAAAGCCTGCAAAATAAGGAAAAATAATGAAATCTAATGCTGGTGAAACTTTTATGGAAATATATACCAATTCAATGATGGTAACCTGGAAAATAGTTCCTAGGAAGGATGATCTGGCGGTGCATTTTTAACTTGAGGGAATATGTAGATAGATAGCCATATACGAAGTCACCTGTAGAAACAACCTAGATGTAAAAAATTAGGGTCCCAGTTAATCTGGTCATAATGTCTATGCAAGTACATTAAAATTTTAAAGGAAATGTGCTCACTATACTAACTAGGTAAAACTACATGAAGAGTCAGTTAAAAATACTGGGTGTGAATTAAATGCAGGACATAGTGCTAGATGCTGAGAATATAGAAATGAGTAAGAAATAATCACTGTCCCTCCTAGGATCTCATTCTAGTAGAGGAAGTAGATTATAAAAGGTGATCTGATGTAGAGAACAAACGTATGGACACCAAGGGGGGAAAGCGGGGTGGGTGGGATGAACTAGGAGATTGGGATTGACATGTATACACTAATATGTATAAAATAGACAAATAATAAGAACCTGCTGTACTTAAAAAAAAAAAAAAACAGTGATCTGATAGTGACGTGCTGCAAGAGCCTCTTACCCAGGGAGGTTAGGAAAGGTTTAATGGAAGGAGGTCATCTTTGAGCTAAGAGCTGTGGGAATATACTAAATAACAAGCAAGGATGTAGCCTTCTAAGCAGATCTTTTTTGAAAGAGTTCCAGGTAAATTGCTTGCTATAGAAAGAGCAAGAATCTCCATTTAGGTGGAGGGACTGAGTGTGGAGGGAGGAGGGAAAGTGATTAAGATGGTGGAAAGATTGCCAGTGGATACTTTGGTGCTAAATTTGGATTTCATTTCCCCCTTGGCTTGCCCCCCACCCCCACCCCAGTACTGGGTACTGGCGGCTCATAGCTGACTCTAGAAATTGTTCTCAGCTAAAGAGTTCTGTATAATAAGGAAAAATTCTTGAAGAAACTTAATCTGGGGGCAAAAAATCCTGGAGGGAGCTTCAAAATGGATTGCAGAAAGTTAGGCTAGGGAGTTCCCTGGTGGCCTAGTGGGTAGGATTCCGGGCTTTCATTGCCGCGACCCAGGTTCAATCCTGGTCAAGGAACTGAGATCCTGCAAGCTGCACAGTGCGGCCAAGGGGGGAGAAAAAAGACTGGATGTCAGGAGACCAGTTAGACTCCTTCAAGAGGAGAGGTAAGAAATGTTACAACTAATGCAGTGAAGTCACTGCAACAGAAAATGATAAACATGAGACACTAAAGAGGTAAGTAGAAGACCTAGTGTTCTCTGGCTTGGCTCTACCGACAGCTTGGGAAAGGGAAGAGGACTGGGGTAGGAGATAACAGGTCTGCTTTTGGACATGTGGAGTTTAATGAGCCAAAAGGTGGATAAAGGAAGCCAGATTTGCTCTGCTGAGATTGTGAGATTATGGGCACTTTCATAAAGAATAAACTTTTATGCAAAGTTCTTCAATTTATTTACTTATAATTTGAAAGAATTGCTTAACACAGGCCTGTGGGCCTGTAGGGGACTGGTTAAATAATCGTACATTGAAATGTGTTGAAGCTATCAAAACTTATAGGTCTATGTTGGCATGGTAACACTTTTGTAACATGTTAAGTGAGAAAAGTAAGTTTCAGAACTATAGTAAATAAGAGTATCTAACAGAAAAGTTCCTGCTGTCGCTCACTGCTCCCCTTGAGCCACCTAGCATACTCTATACCATGCAGGGACAGTAGTATGAATTTAGAAGACAGCTCCCTCTGGGCAGGCACAACCCTGTGGAGACACACTGGGCTGAGTATATTGTGTTTCAGCCCAGATGCAAATATAGGATGGAGGCCACGGTTGCAGTAAGACCAGGTGGGTTCAGAGACAGGCCAATGGAATTCACACATTCAGAAAGACAAGGGTGGATTGATGCAGGAATCACTAGGCCTTCTTTCTGTTGGTATCTGGGCTAAAGGGTCATCTAGAACAGTGTTTGTTGAAATTTTTGACATGAAGGACCAGTTTTTGTTTCCAATCTGTCATGGACGGATGACTGTGTAAACTGCTGTAAGTCAATTACTATGAAAATGAATTTTTAAAAAGATATAGCCTGATTTTTAAAAGTTCAACCGACAAAATTACTCTGCCAAGTACTATAAAAGCTCTTAAACGCTTGCCCTCAGTTTCTGTACTTATCTGGTTGCAAGCTGGTAACAGTTTGGGACTGATAGGAGTCAGCAGACGTTTTGTAGCGCTGATAGAGCTCCGTACTTTAGAATGTAGAAACTGGGGAACAGGGGAGGGGAGACATGACACGAGTGTCATTTTCCCATCTTTGTGGAAGCCGTGCCACCCTGATAAAGGAAACAGGGATCCAAATGCATTTGGGGGCAGATGCTAACCCACCACACAGTTCACTCATTCATGAGGTTGTTCAAAAAACACTGAAGTTCGGGTACCGCCTGTCCTGAGGAGATGAACTCTATGCTAAGGCAGAATAATTCTGAGTAATTTTTTGAAGATTTTATTTATTAGGCATTTATAAAACGTTATTAAAATACATATAAACAAGTGTAACAACACTCACTTCCTAGAACATAAAGTTCTTAGAGCTGAAAAGCAGGTCATCACATTTCAAATAATTATCATTGTAGAACCTAATTAAAATGGTTGCTTCACAGTCTAACCTTTCTTGCACCTGACAATTATGACCAATAAGTCACTAATTTAGTAGCTAATTGTTCTATGCCCTGGAAGGAAATTTGATCAGATTCTTTCTTATTAAATTATCAGATCTTAACATTGTACTCTCCTTTTAAAAACACTACATTGTGACTCAATGACACTATATTTGTGATGCACTGCTTGTGGTCACAGTATAAAAAGCTACCATGTGTTGTCAGAGTAGACAAAGGGAAGCCTCCTTTATTTCCATTCAAAAGAATAAGACAATGGGACTGAAAACCTTTTTTTAAGTATGTAAATTATCTTAATGGTATTTCTAAATTATTTTTAGCTACGTGGTGTAGCCTGAAGGTTCCACTATGTTTTATCTGCCTCAAAACAACTCTCCTTCTGGCTGCCCTAGGACTATCCGGCAGTCGTCACTATTAGTATGTAACTCTTAAGTCAGCATTTTCACATATGGCTCCCATTGAAATCAGTCCACAAATACTTACTGAACAGAAGTGTAAGACATAGTAAGAGGGAATGAAAAAAGTATAAAACCCTCTGCTCAGAATCTTCCAATAGTTCCCCATTTCACTCAATTTTATTCCCTCATCTCTAACCTCATCTACTTTCCCCTTGCACACTCCACTCCAGGTATGCTGGCTCCTTGCTGCTCCTAGAACACATCAGGCATGATTCTGTCTCAGGACCTTTGCACTGTGCCCTAGAATGCTCTTCCTTTAGATACCTACATAGCTCACTCCCTCCCCACCCAAAGTCTTTGTTTAAATATATCAGTAAGACCTACTGTGAACATCTTATTTTAAAATTGCAAACTGACCCCAAAGCAATCCTAATACCACTTAATCTTTATTAAATAGTTTTTTTCCATTAGATGCTGAGTAATTTATCATGTTATTATTTATTGTCCAGCTGCTTCTACTAGGATGTAAACTTTGAGGGCAGGGAGTTTTGTCTGTTTTGTTTCTCTATTTCTCAAGTGTGGAGGCCACCTTCCAAGATGGCCCCCAGTTATTCTCACATTTATAGGGCTGATTTAAGTAGCCAGTATGATATTGCAGAAATTATAGAGTATGACTTCCAAAGAAAGGTCATAAAAGGCATCTTGGAAATAAATCCTCTAGACCCAGTCAAGCCGTTAGATGACTGCAGTCCTGGCCAACAACATCTTTTCTACAACCTCAGGAAACCCTGACCCAGGACCAATTAAGCTGCTCCCAGATTTCAGATTTATTGAAAGTTTATTGTTTTAAGCTGCTAAATTTGGGGCTATTTAACATAGTAAAAGCTAATGTACCAAGCACCTAGAACTATTTACCTGGCACATAGTAGGCATTTAAGAAATATTAGAGGAAGGAAGGAACAAAACTGCCAGAAATAACCCAACTTTCATCAATAATAGCCAGGATTATTGTCACTTAGCAGAAAGTGACATAGGCTTTGAGGTAAGCAGATATACAGTAGGTAAATTTTAGGAAGAGAAGCTGAGTTTGAGATGTAACATGAAGTAGAAAGGAATGTTATTCTTCCCCAGAATTCCCTCCCATCTTTTATTGCCAATCATGTCTTACACCTAAGAGTTCATTAATTTTTGAGCATTAATAAAGTTGCCTAGGGTACCATCTCTGCCATTTTGCCTATGTGAATTATAAATTAAATATGGTATTATAAACACATAATATTATTTCTGTAAAAGTTGGAGATAAACTTATGCTTCTGGCCAAGATGGAATAACAAAGAAAGGATTTACCCTCTCACCTGAAACAAGTAAAAAACTATATACTTCACAGGACACTGGATAGGCTGAAGGCTTTTGCTTCAATAGTGAGCCCGTGACCAAGTGCTTCCTGCAAAGCAAGACCCAAAGGGATCTAATTGCTTCTAAGTATTGATAACTGGGTCCCAGAACAAAGCTCAAGAAATGCTATCATCCAATACATTACCAGGCATGCAAAGAAGCAGGAAAATACAACCATACTGAGGAGACAAAATCAATCAAAATGGACCTAGAAGTAATTCAGATGATCAAATTTTGAAGACATAGCAATAGAAAAGATCCAAAATGGAACAAAAAAGACTAGAAAAAGAGATAGCATCAGTGAGCCACAGGACAACTTCAAGAGGCCAAATGTACATGTAATTGGAGTTCCTGAAGGGCAAAGATATTTGAAGGAAGACTGGCTAGAAGTTTCCCAAGTGTCATAAAAACTAAAATCTCACAGTTCCAGGAATTTTAATAACCCCCAAACACAGGAAACATGAAGAAACATCAAATTGCTTAAAATCAGTGATAAAAAAATCTTAAAAACAGCCAAAGGAAAAAAGGGATACATTACCTACAGAGGAACAAAGCTAAAGATGGGAGCAAATATCTCGTCAGTGCAAGCCGGAACGTTTTCAAAGGAATGAAAGAAAAACTTCTAAACCTAGAATTCTCTACACAGTATTTTGAAAATACCTTTCAAAAACCAAATGAAGTAAAGACTTTTTCAGACATACAGCATTATTAATCATTAGGAAAACGCAAACTAAAAATCACAATGAGGTATCACTACATACCTATAAAAATGGCTTAAATTTAAAAGGCTGCAGTGTAGGGCTTCCCTGGTGGCGCAGTGGTTAAGAATCCTCCTGCCAATGCAGGGTACATGGGTTTGAGCCCTGGTCCAGGAAGATCCCACATGCCAGTGGAGCAACTAAGCCTGTGCGCCACAACTACTGAAGCCTGCACTCTAGAGCCCGCAAGCCACAACTACTGAGCCCACATGCCACAACTACTGAAGCCTGCGTGCCTAGAGCCTGTGCTCCGCAATGAGAAGCCCGCGCACTGCAACAAAGAGTAGCCCCCGCTCGCCGCAACTAGAGAAACCACGCGTGCAGCAATGAAGACCCAACATAGCAAAAATAAATAAATAAAATAAATTTTTAAAAAGCAAAAAATAATAATAATAATAAAAAAATTAAAAAATAAAAGGCTGCAGTGTAGAATTAACCCAAATGTCCATACACTAGTGAGTGGGTTTCTGGTATAACCATACAATGGAATAAACAGGAATGAAGTACGGATACATGCTGCAACATGAATGAACCTTGAAAACACTAATGTGTGTAAGATGCCAGTCACAAAAGTCCACATATTGTACGATTCCATTTACGTAAAATGTCCAGAATAGGCAAATCCACACAGACAGAACGTAGATCAGTGGTTGCGTACGACTGATGTTGAGGGCTGGGGAGCGAATGAGGAGCAGTGACCTCGCTGTGATGTGGGGTTTCTTTTGGGGATGATGAAAATGTTCTAAAATTGACTGTGGTGACAGATGCACAGCTCTGTAAATACACTAAAGACAATGTAATTGTGTACTTTAAATAAATGGGTGAATTGTATGGTATGTGAATCATATCTCAAAGCTGATTTTTTTTTTATAAATACATTTATTTATTTATTTATTTATTTATTTATTTTATTTTTGGCTGCGTTGGGTCTTCGTTGCTGTGTGTGGGCTTTCTCTAGTTGCAACGAGCAGGGGCTACTCTTTGTTGCGGTGCGCGGGCTTCTGATTGCAGTGACTTCTCTTGTTGCGGAGATCCGGCTCTAGGCACATGGGCTTCAGTAGTTGTGGCTCGCAGGCTCAGTAGTTGTGGTGCACATGCTTAGTTGCTCCGCAGCATGTGGGATCTTCCTGGACCAGGGTTCGAACCCGTGTCCCCTGCATTGGCAGACGGATTCTTAACCACTGCGCCACCAGGGAAGTCCCTCAAAGCTGATTTTTAAAAAAGGTTGGAGTGTTGGAGAGAATGTGTAGCCACTAGAACTCCCATGTACTGCTAGTGGGTACAACCACTTTGAAAAAGTTTGTCAGTTACTTAAAAAGTTAAGAATACAACTACCACATGAATCAGCCATTCCATTCTTATATATTTACACAAGAGAAGTGAAAGCATATGTTCATTCAAAGACTTGTACATGCAATGTAATGTTTATAGTAGCCTTATTTGTAACAGTCAAAATCTGGAAACAACCCAAATGTCCAGCACTTGGTAAATGAAAAAACAAATTATGGTATATTCACACAATGGAATACTACTCAGCAATGAAAAGGAATAAACTGATGTGAGGGGTATGGTTGGGAGGTTGGTGAGGTTATAGGAGGGCAAAATGAGAACTTGTAGTGATAAAACTGTTCTGTATCTTGAAGGGGGTGGTGGATACATGAACCTACTTGTGATAAACTGTATAGAACTGGTGTGGGGGGGAGGACAAATTAGGGGTTTGAGATTAACATATACACACTACTTTATATAAAATAGATAATCAACAAAGACCTACTGTATAGCACAGGAAACTCAATATTCTGTAATAACCTATATGCAAAAAGAATCTGAAGAAGAATGGATATATGTATATGTATAATTGAATCACTTTGCTGAAACTAACACAACATTGTAAATCAACTATACTCCAATATAAAATAAAAATTAAATTAAAAAAGAATCAATAACAAATAAATTACTCTTAAATTTTAAAAAAACTATAGAACTAAATGTACCCACACAAAAGACTATAAGATTAGTAGATTGTATCAATGCCAATATCCTGGTTGTCATATTGTACTATAGTTTTATAAGATGTTACCATTGGGGGAAACTGGGTAAAGAGTATACAAGATCTCACTGTATTATTTCCTACAACTGTATGTGGACCTATAATCTCAAATATTTTAATGAGAAAAAATTCTTGGGGACTTCCCTGGTGGCACAGTGGTTAAGAATCCACCTGCCAATGCAGGGGGCACGGGTTCAAGCCCTGGTCCGGGAAGATCCCACATGCCACGGAGCAACTAAGCCCGCGCGCCACAACTACTGAGCCTGCACTCTAGAGGCCGCAAGCCACAACTACTGAAGACCGTGTGCCTAGAGCCTGTGCTCCGCAACAAGAGAAGCCACCGCAATGAGAAGCCCGCGCACTGCAACGAAGAGTAGCCCCCGCTCGCTGCAACCAGAGAAAGCCTGCGTGCAGCAACGAAGACCCAACGCAGACATAAATAAATAATAAATTTATTAAAAAAAAAATTATTGGTACTTACAACATAGATAAACCTCTAAATAATTATGCTGAGTGTAAGAAGAAGACAAAAGAGTACATACTGAATGATTGCATTTATACAAAATTCTAGAAAATGCAAACTATTCTATAGTGATAGAAAGCAGATCAGTGGTTGCCTAGGGAGGGAGAGGGCCTGGAGTGACAGGAGGGAGGGATTACAAAAAGGCACAATTTTTACAGGCGATGGATATGTCTGTTATCTTGACCGTGGTGATAGCTGTACCCATACCAAAACATGCGCAATTTTTGTACATCAATTATACTTCAATAAAGCTGTTTAAAACGCTGAAAGTTAAAATATTTGCAACAAAACTAAATTTTCTAATCATGATTTCACCAAATTTGGCCCTCCTAGTTCTGTGAAAGAATAAGGGGTTTCATGATCCAAACTTTGTTTGGGACTGAGTGGATTAATTCAGATTAAAAGCCCAGTACAAGCTGTCATGTCGGGGTTAGTTGTACAAGAAAGCACAAGATCCCTGAAGCCTTGGGTGGAGGTTGGCCACCAGTGAACCTATTTCAACAGTGTGTCTATTGTATGAAGTGAAACTGCCTCAGGCATCTTTTGAAACCTTATCTAGAGAATTTTGATAGCTGAGAAGTTTTTCCTACATTAGCCAAAGGCCAGAATACTTCAGTTCCCTTATTTTCACAAACACCAACGTTTTTGCTTGTTTCCCTACACCAAATGTGCACACACACATACTATTTCTTTGAATGTTAAGTCTGTAATATTCTTTGAATGTTACAGCTTGAAGAAAGCATGCTAGTATATAAAAAGTGTCAAAAATTTGAGCGACTTTCTTTGTATATAAAACCTCTATTCCTAGGTTTCTGCTTACTATTTTCAAAACTCAATTTTTAAATTAATACTTATATATATATAATATATTCAGTAACTGAATTCATAAAAATGCAAATGATACAAAAGAGCGTAGAGTGAAAGGTCACCCTCCTACCTCTGTTCCCCACCTGCCCAATTCCCCTCTGCAAGAACGTCCAGTTTTGCTGGTTCTTTGTATGAAATGCCAGAAAGTCTATGCATACACAGGCAAATATACACAAACACACACACATACACATATATGTCTTAGTACACAGTCTTATTATCTCAGTTTTTTAAAAATAATTGACTTTTGAATAGATTACACACGATGTGTTAAAATCCAGTAGGCATAACACTGGTTTCCCTTCTACCCATGCCCGTTTCCATCTTCTTCCCCTCCTAAACAACCAGTGTTACCAGTTTCTTAGATTCCTTCTAGACTTACTCTATGCATATAACTGTTTTTCTGGTTTTTTTTTTTTTAAACTAATAACACAATCTTGCTCCATAAATGCAGGGACTTCGCCTACTTGCGTCACTCTTCCTGCCCCAGCATGTAACACAGTTCCTGGCATATAGTAAGTGCTCAATAAATATTTTTGGAATTAAGTCATATAGACACAAACATCCTTACCTTCCTAATCTCTCTCTTCTGCATTTTCAAATATATCTAGCAAGTCTGATGGATTCTCCAATGGGAGCATTTCATCCCTTCCTCACTTTTTCTGTGGTCACAGTCCATGCTCAGGGTCTAATCACTATACGCCTCAGACTACCACAACCTCCTCAGGAATCTCCTAGCTCTCTGTCACGTAGGTTAAGAGCTCTATAGAGGGCTTCCCTGGTGGCGCAGTGGTTAAGAATCCACCTGCCAATGCAGGGGACACGGGTTCGAGCCCTGGTCCGGGAAGCTCCCACATGCTGCGGAGCAATGAAGCCAGCGCACCACAACTACTGAGCCTGCACTCTAGAGCCCGCGAGCCACGACTACTGAAGCCTGCGCGCCTAGAGCCCATGCTCTGCAACAAGAGAAGCCACCGCAATGAGAAGCCCACGCACCGCAACAAAGAGTAGCCCCCGCTCGCCGCAACTAGAGAAAGCCACGCGCAGCAACAAAGACCCAATGCAGCCAAAAATAAATAAAATGAATAAATTTTTTTAAAAAAAGAGCTCTATGGAAAGAGAGGCCACGTCATATAAGGGGTACGAACACCAGGTTTAGAGTCAGACAGCCCAAGTTCACATTCTAGGTCTGCTATTCAGAAGCACTTTAACAGATCTTTGCCTCAGTTTCCTTGCCTGTACAATAGAGATGTCAGTGTCTTCCTCATAGGGCTGTTGTAAGATAAAATGGGCTAATACATAAATCACTTACATATATGCATCTGGCACATAGTAAGTGTTCAATAAATGTTAGCTATTATTGTTATAGTGCAATTCATCTTCCTCAAGTGCTGTTTTGAATACATCGCACATCTGTAAGCAGCTCCTCATAGACACTGTCCATTATTTACACTGAGCCTTCTGGTCCCTTTTCAGTTTACCTCTTCCTCCTTACTCTACCAGTCTCTTAACCTGCTGTGGCACGTGAGCGCCACTCCAGTAACCCAGTCGTTTAAATATACCACACAGAGGTCATCCCCACTCACCCCAAAGCTTCACACAGCACCATCCCTCCTTCCTAAGACCCATTCTCATCTCATCTCATCTCACCTCCCCTTCCTTCCTCCCTCCCTTCTTTCCTTCCTTCTCCCCTCTTCTTGCCTCTCTCCTTCCATCAGGCCTTCTTTGACTACTTCTGGCTCTGAGTATAGAGATACAATTGTTCATATATCATATATACATTTGTATTTCTATGTTATACATTCTTACATATTTTCAATTGTGTGTATCCAGAGTATCCCATTAGATTATCCTGAACTGCAGTGTCTATAACGTCTATTCTTTTGTTACCCTTTGTACAGTATGTTCACGATTAACTCACGGAAAAACATTTTGACTTTTTTTTTTTTAACATTTGATCTTTCTCCAAATCCCCTGGCTTCCAGAAAAACGATGACAATAAAATATAGAGAAGGCGGGCTTCCCTGGTGGCGCAGTGGTTGAGAATCTGCCTGCCAATGCAGGGGACATGGGTTCGAGCCCTAGTCTGGGAAGATCCCACATGCCGCGGAGCAACTAAGCCTGTGAGCCACAATTACTGAGCCTGCGCGTCTGGAACCTGTGCTCCGCAACAAGAGAGCCCGCGATAGTGAGAGGCCCGTGCACCGCGATGAAGAGTGGCCCCCACTTGCCGCAACTAGAGAAAGCCCTCGCACAGAAATGAAGACCCAACACAGCCATAAATAAATAAATAAATAAATAAAATTAAAAAAAAATATATAGAGAAGGCTATGGCTGGGTACAAGCTGAGCCAGGGTGCAGGGATTTGGAAGGGAGGCCTGTACTGAGGAACACAGGAGCAAAGCTGTCACTCCCAAAGCACTTGCCTCCTAGAAAACATGTAAGTGAAGTATTTGGGGTTTGCTATAAGCAACTGATCTGAACCCTCAACAGTAAATCACTTATTATTGATCATTACGATCACTGAGATCATCATCAAAAAATTATTTAGCACCTATATTGTGAAGGCGCCATGCTTACAGGATACAAGGAGACATTGAACTCCTCTTCCCTGTGATAAACTGAAAATCTAATGTGATAGAGACCCAATATGCTCAGCCACCTGAGTGGTACAAAAAAATAAGAAGAAGCCATCATCAAAGGCTGTGACAACCAATTAGTGCTTCACGGAGAAGGCTGAACCTGATCTGATTCTGAAGAAAGGGTCAAATGTTTAATGAGCATAAGGAAAAGCATACATTTTAGGTGGTAGGTACTATTTGAATATTATATTCCTTTATGTGAACCTCTATTTAAGAGTTCGGTTTCAAAAAAAAAAAAACAAGGGCTTCCCTGGTGGTCCAGTGGTTAAGATTCTGCGCTTCCACTGCAGGGGGCGCGGGTTTGATCCCTGGTCGAGGAAGTTCCGCAAGCCACACACAGTGGCCAAAAAGGAAAATAAAAGAGGAAAAAAAAAAAAAAAAAAAAAAAGAGTTCGGTTTCATTATTATTTCATTAACAAAGAGATCATTCCAATTCCATTTATTGAGTACCGACTATCTGCAAAGCACTATGCAAGGTAGAATGGGATACAGACCTGAATGGGTTGTGACCCCTTCCCTGTAAGAGGTTACAATATAGTGGAGAACACCAACATTTAAATCCCGGACTAACAGCTTGCAGAGTAAAGGAAGCTCAGAAAGTTGGTCCAGGACTGAAGCAAAAATCTCCTGACTGCCACAATGTTGTGTAGTCCATTTCCAGAACACAGTAAACCCCTTTAAGGGCAAACTCTGGCAAAATGCTCTAATTATGGATGACATCAAGTAAATAACAAGAGGGTCTGGTACAGGGCTACAGAATGGTGATACTATGTATTTTTCTATCATCATCTTTTTCACTATTCTCATAGGAACTGTTTTTTTGTCAATTCCTTGTCTCAGCCGTGAGACCTTTTTGTTCCTGAAAAAGCCTTAAGCAAGCTGTGTGGAAGGGACCTTAGTATTATCCAATCCATTCTTCTCATTTTATAAATGAAACAGCTGATGTCTGTTACAGAACTTGCTTAAAGGTCATGAGGCTTTTTCTTTTGTTCATTTCTTTAATGATAACGGCATTTACATTTAAGTTTTATGTTATAATTTGACATTTTTAGACATTTCTTAAACTTATCTCATGACTAATCCAGGATGTGACACAGGTGACAGTAAGTTAGACTGATATAATTAAGTGCTCTGAGAAGCTTCTGCTGCCCGTCCCCATATCCCCACTAGTGATGCAACACTTTCTTTCCGTGACAGTTAAAAAAGAACCTTTGTTACTTCTCCAAAGAAAACTATCAAACACAATAATACATAAGAAATTTAAAATTACTTTTTATTGGTACATATTTTTTCCCCCAAGCTTTAAATGACACCCAATTGGATTTGGTAATATACTTCTGAATAGAAATATATGTGGTTTTAATGTTAGGAACATTAGAAGAACTGAGGTTGCTTTGTTCCCCCAAGTCAATCCTTTTTTGCCCTTATGTACTGAATTTTTATCTGCAAACTGGACTTTTGCAATGAATTGTTCCAATTCATCGAATATGTATCAATTTCCTACAATGTGTACTGTTTTATGCTTGACACTGAAGGACACAGTAATAAGTAACACATAGTCCCCTACTATCCAATTGCTTATCAGATACTGGGCAGTGTTTCATGGAACACAAGTTCATGAGAGATAAATAGCTGCTGTTAATTTAGCATAATGTGAGTAAGATATTTCTTCTTTTTCCTAAAGTATATCTAAAGTTATCAGAGGCTTATGAAAAGCCACGGGTGATACCCATTTGTGTTCCCAACCTACCAGAGTGACTTCCATATAGAAAATTATGTGATGAATCATTATAGGAATTCTGTGACACTGAAGCAAGCACCTCCCTCCAAGGGAAAAAAAACCCCAACCCTCCCCCCACATAAAAAGCAGGTGTATGAATTAACACCTGAGAAAATACATATAAACTAAAAAACAGAACATGAGAGAATCCAGTCAAGATGATACTTAGTAGTGCTCATTGCTTACAGTCAAGATGTCATTTTAAACAAAGAATGAGGTGAAACAAAATAAGAGGAAGATCCAATGACAACTACTTAATCATGTTCTTTTTTTAAAACACTGGAAATATTCTGTTTAATGTTGGAAGCTCTTATCCTTAACTAGTTGCTATCCTGTATCACTCAAAGTATGAAAAGAAACATTATCTTTGTGGAAAAAATCACAGCCTCATAAATCATAGTGCAGACTAATCAAATTGCATCATCAACTTTTAAATTTATTTCCATATTTCACGAATACGTAAAAGAGTATCTCATGTAGCAAGGGAGCTTGATAAATATTCACTGACACTACATTTCTACAAAAGGCAATAAGGATAGCTGGGATTTTTTTTTACCAGTAGTCTTTGGACTATCAACACAACAAAAATAAGGTGTATTTTACTTGTGTTCATATTATAAAGTATTTTTCTTCAGACCTTAAATAACCAAAGACACATTGGCACCAGAAAGATGGCAATACCCTCGCAATATTTGATGCTACTAAAACAGTAGGTCATGTTCTATTCATCTGGTAACAGGCCAGTTTCACATCAGGGAGCACAGAATGATGAGGTTATAACTAAGGTTTAGACATCTTTCACAAATTTGTCCTCTTAAATATGAGAAACAATTGTGTTCTAAAGGCTTTGCTTAAAACCAGGAATAAGGGTCTAATTGTTGCCAACAATTTGTTGCTATAAAACCCTCTTGCTGATAGACATGAGCTTGGCTTACAACAGGCCATTTTGTGCTCTGATTATTTATGCTGATCTATATAGTGATGATAACTAACTTTCTACCCAAGGGTGCTTTGTTTGGAAAAGACAGCACTGGAAATTTAAATGCTTAAATAAATGCCAAGTATTATTACTGGCCCTCTGTCCTCTTTTGCCACTCAGAGCTCCTGTGGCAGTTTTAATCTAAGGGCTCCTGTGTTAATTGTCCACTATACCCTTATATGATCTCACAAACTCTATTGCTATTGATGCCAAGGCAATCAGGATTCATGTGGAGATCTGGACTGAATGTGTATTCAAGGCTGACAAGGGAAAGGGTTTCCGTAAGTACTGCAAGCATCCAGTGAGTGTTAACGTCATTTGGAAGACAATGCAATAGAAGCAAGTAAGAGAAACTTCTTAAAGATCTGTTTGACACCATCCAATTTCAGTGCAACTTCAGCAAAAAAGAAACAGCTAACACAATAATGAAACTGCAGAAAGCAAAACTGAATCCTTAGAGAGTTCAGAACTGGTCGTTTTAGATCTCTGATTTGATCCTTTGATCGTTCATCCATAAGCAAATGCAATTTTATTTTAAATTCTCTTCTCACTCTGAAAGAAAATGCTTCAGTGTATTAGGGGAAAATAGGGAGAAAAACAGAGAAATCTTTGTTGAGCTCAGCAACTCTCAAATGAGCAAACTATGAACATGTTTTATTCTTTCATTCATATAGGGCACCAAAATACTCTTTAGTAAATACCTATTGAGCGAAAAGACTGTATTAATAATTCTTACAGCTAGATTTTTATCTACCATTGTTCAAGTCAGAAGATGCTACAATTTGAAAATGATGCTATCAACAATGATTATTATCTGCCTGAGTGGGTGTTGCTGAAAAGACCGGATTACTCTAGAGTTACTGGGCGTGGTACACTTTCTCCAGTTAAGAATTAAGGTTAGAAGGGCATCATGCCTGCAACTCACTCTTAAATGTCTCAGAAAAGAAGAAAAAAAGTGGATACATGAATAGAACTAAAGAAATATACTATATGTATGTAATGTTTTAAGGTGAAGACTATCCAGGAGATTCTTTATACTATTCTTGCAACTTTTCCATATATCTGAAATTATATTTAAAAATCTTTAAGTATAATTAAAGTTCATGGAATTGAAATATACTTTTGATGAATGATGGAAAATTAGAATCATTTTAAATTGAGATATAATCATATACCATAATGAAATAATTTTTTAAAATAATTTTTTCATTAAAACATCAATTAAAATTATGATCCCAAATTATTATGAAAAATATGTATTCACAGAAACCATAAAAATTCTATATCTTATGTTTAACAGCAAAGCTTCTATTATATTCTCATTAGATGAAATACTAGAAAATAATTCTTTATGTTTTTATTCATTAGCTGGATTGTCAGAAATAATACCAAAAAAGTAAAATACCAATGCATTAAAATTTTTGGCCTTCAAGCAAAAATTTCATCATTTCCCCAATTTTATCCCTTTGTTAATAGCAAAATTAACTAAATTCCACATGTTTTATTCCTGACCCAACCACTTACATGCTCTTTAACCTTAAGTAAGTCCCTCAACCTCTGTGGACCTAGCTTCTTTATAAAAATTTACTGAGTTGTATTAAATTCTTAGATGTTCCTTCTAGCACTAACATTCTAAGTTCCTTTTTACAAATAGGGAAATAGAAATTCTAAGTAACTTTCTAGAAGTCACATGATAAAAGTCTAATTTTAAAAGAGTCCATTAATCATATCCAGTCTGGAGTCATACACCAACATGAAACCCATTGTCAAAAAACCTTCCTAAACTTCCCAAGCACACCTGCTGTCAAGGACTCATCCTCGAGTGATCAGTTGCCAAAGCTCATCTCGCTCTATGAGGGAGAGTTATAAACTCTCTGAGTCAAGTCTTCTGTAGAGAAGAAATAATGTAAACAGTGAATGAATAAGGGTAAAAATTGAGTGATTCCAGTAAAAAATGCTTATGGAGGACTGCACAGTATAGAGATAGGTCACTCAGCTGAATCATCTACAACATAACCCTCAAAGCTGTTTGGACTTAGAATGACTTTTTTTTTTAAATAAATTTATTTATTATTTATGGCTGCATTGGATCTTCGTTGCTGCATGCAGGCTTTCTCTAGTTACGGTGAGCGGGGGCTACTCTTCGATGTGGTGCGTGGGCTTCTCATTGCGGTGGCTTCTCTTGTTGCAGAACACGGGCTCTAGGTGCGCGGGCTTCAGTAGTTGTGGCATGTGGGCTCAGTAGTTGTGGCTCACGGGCTCCAGACGCGCAGGCTCAGTAGTTGTGGCGCACAGGCTTAGTTGCTCCGCGGCATGTGGGATCTTCCCCCACCAGGGATCGAGCCTGTGTTCCCTGCATTGGCAGGCGGATTGTTAACCACTGCACCACCAGGGAAGTCCTTAGAATGACTTTTATCTAGTTAAGACTTAAATTCTAGTTAAGTATTTCCCTCAAATCCTCTGAGTTAAACCAGTTTCACATTATTTAATTCATCCATCCATCCATTCATTTAATAACCTTAATGAACCCACAGCAGTGTGCAAGGAAGCCAAAAAAACTAACTCAAGGCACTTAAAATCAAGTTGAGAAAAAAATACACATACATGAACTAACAAATACAAAGCAGATGTGAGCAATATGATTTAAAGTTGTCTTAAAAGATAAAGTGAAGCATATTAAAAATTTTAAGAGTTTATTTGAATAAAAATCGGGTCCAATTAGGCAGCGCCAAACTGGAAGTGGTCAGAAGTGCTCCATCTACAGAATCTGGGGACAGACTTTTTTAGAGAAGACAGGGAAGCAAAGTAAGGAATTTATTGGTTGGTTATAGCTTAAAGCTTAGTTGGCTGTTTGTGACTGGTTGTCCTTAGGTTTCAATTTCATAACCTTGAGGCATGTACAGGCTTAGATCTCCAATTGCTTACTTAGGCTGCCACAGAATTAGAACCACTTCAGTCTAATGTCCTTTTTGTTTAATTAACAGCTGCATAGAGAAATTCATAGGAAAAGTAGAGGGAGGGTCTGGCATATATTCAGTGCTCAGTAAATGTGGGTTGAATGAATGAATATACTATTAGAGTAGGCTAGTCAGGACAAGTTTCCTGGAGTATGAGAAGTAATAGGCAGAGAGAGACTAAGGAGCAAAGGTCAGCCTGGCAGAGCAAATGACATTAGGAAAGGCCCAGTGGCAAACAGAAAAAAAAAAAAAAAAAGGCAGGATGTAGAGTTTCAACAGATAGGCTTGGTTGGAACAAAAGGGTTAGTTGATGGGTGAAAAGGAAGAGTGTGAGGTTTGATAAGGTATGGTACATTCTGATACAAGCCAAGCTGTCATAACAAATTAAAACATTTGTAACACCCTAAGTATAACAGTTTTGTTCTTAAAACTTTGACTTCCTCTCTTGAGATGTATTGATAATAAAACGTTAATTCTGTCAGACCAAGCTATTTAAATAAGTAATATTTTGTATACAGAATAAATGCCATCAAGATGATAAAGCAAAAATATAATGGTCTAGGCAATGTCATGGATGGAGAAAATTTAGAGATTATCTCTTCTAATTTAACCCCTCTTTATAAACTGAGGGGTCAAGGATCCAGGCAGATTAGGGTGCTAAGGTATTGACAGTGCCAAGCTAGGCTGCTGCCCTATTTACCAACAGCTGATGGAATCTTTAATGTTTACAACTCCACCTGAATTGCATAATTGTTATTATTTGAAGATCAATACAGAAAATATGAAGCATATAAATAATTACAAAAAGAAAAGATAAAGACATCATACACAGAAGATGTTGAAATTGAAGGGTGGGAAGTTTAGACCTGGATTAGGGCAGTAGCTGAGGAAAATGAAAGGAGAGGTCAAGAGATATTCCAGCTAAAAGTACTAAAAGTAAAAAGTTTGGGTTTTTCCGAACGAACTTTTTGGCCAACCTAATACTTTTTTGAGTGACTGCCTGAATAAGGAGGCCAGTAAGAGAGTAAAAACAAACAAACAAAAAACTGCAAATATGACCCTGAGCATCAGACCTGATGGTTAAGTTTGGAAGTTGCTCAGTTGTTCAGGTGGAATGGTGATAGTATTAAAATAGATTTCATCAAAAATTAGTTCTTTAAAAAGCAATTCTTTGGGTTTTCCTGGTGGCACAGTGGTTAAGAATCCACCTGCCAATGCAGGGGATATGGGTTCGACCCCTGGTCCAGGAAGATCTCACATGCTGCGGAGCAGCTAAACCAGTGCGCCACAACTACTGAGCCTGCGCTCTAGAGCCCGCCAGCCACAACTACTGAAGCCCGTGTGCCTAGAGCCCGTGCTCCGCAACAAGAGAAGCCACCACAATGAGAAGCCCACACACTACAACACAACAAAGAGTAGCCCCACTCGCCGCAACTAGAGAAAGCCCACGTGCAGCAACGAAGACCCAATGCAGCCAAAAATAATAAATAAATAAAATAAATTTAAAAAAAAAAGAATAGATACCTAAAACACCTAAAATTAAAAAAAAAAAAAAAAAAGCAATTCTTTGCAAGATGAGAAAGTTCTGGGAGTTCTCTGGTGGTCCAGTGGTTAGGATTCACGCTTTCACTGCCGTGGCCTGGTTTCAATCCCTGGTCAGGGAATTAAGATCCCGCAAGCCACGTGGTGAGGCCAAAAAAAAAAGGAAAGAAAAAGTTCTGGCGATTGGTTGCACAACAGTGTGAATATACTTAACCATTGGACTGTACACTCAACAATAGTTAAGATGGTAAATTTTATGTTAAAAAAGAATAAAAAATAAGTGCATAATTTTTTTAAAAGGAATTATTTCTATTAAACTTTTGCTCCATCTACACTGGAGCTATATTAGCTTTTTATGTTTTAGGAGCACAGACTCACAGGTCACCTCAAGTAATTGGAAGCCTATCTATTTTAAGGACACACATGACAATAAAAGAGATAAGAATATCATAGGTACCTAAGAATAGCAGTATGATTAGGCTTCAATTGGGAACTGAAATGAACATGGAACTAGACAAATTCCATGTGCACCTAGAGACTGGATTAACTTGTCACTCTTGGCTGCTGCAGGAATGCAGTATTCCCCAGCCATAGTGTGTCACCATTCCTGTGTCTCTGTGACTACCAGCCAACTGCCTCATTTAGTTAGTTATAGCTCTGCTTACTTATAATTCCAGCTTACTCATAGTATCTATGACTGACTTCCAGCTTCTCTCCCCACAACCAACGGACTGATCCTCTCTGTATATCCATTTCAAATTCGTAAAAGGAAAAAAAATCTGGCCTAGCTCCATTTTCACCTTAAGTGTGCATCATAATCACCTGGAGAGCTTGTTAAACCACTAATTGTTGGGCCTCATTCCCAGCCTTTCTGATTTAGTAGCCTGGGGTAGGGTCTGAGAATTTACATTTGTAGCAGAATCCCAAGTGATACTGACTACACGGGTCTGGGGACCACACTTGAGAACTGCTGGTCTGGTTAGTCCCTCTTGTATCTGTTTGGACAGAGCAGATGGGGCTCTACCTCATGTTGTAAATACCATACTTCTGACTCTCAGGCTCATAATTGGAGACTTTTTAAAACTTCCTTCTCTTAATGGCCTCTTCATTTAGGCAGTCACCCAAGTCCTATTGCTTTTTCAACTGGAATGTCTCTGACCTGCCCTTTTATTTTCCTCTGTCACTGCCCTAATCCAGGGTCTCATCTCCCCACACCTGAACATCTACAGAAAAGCGTCCTGTTCCAAGCCATGCCAAACTACCTTTCCCACTGACAGTCCCCAGATGCTTTTTCCATTGGCTCCCTTTGCCCATCTCATGAAACTAATCACTGTAACACCTCTAAACTTTTCCCTTTTAAGTCAATTATATTTACATGCTTATTTTTCCACACTGATGTTTCCTTTCTATCATGACCTCCTACTCTTTCCCTTGAGAAACCCACCTATCTGAGAGCTCTTAGGACCAGATTTACTTAGGAAAAAACTTCAACTTCTTTTTTATAAAGATGACTCTAGAATTTAACCTCTAAACCCTCTCAAGTTCCATCACTGCATTTCAACTACTAGCTGCTAGCTCCACCTAACTACTCTGAGAAGCTCGAACTCGGTGTCCAAAGCCAACCTCAACATTTATCTACTCATACAAGTTCCTCCTCAGGTTTTTCTTATTCCTTTAAAAACAAAACAAAAGAAACAACACACACACACACACACACACACTCCCATTGTACCAGTCATCCAGGCTCTTAATCACAGTAATTTCGATTTTTCTATCTGCTCCTCTTCTTTCTACTCCCCTCACCCTACTCCATCTAATTAGAAGCCAAGTTCTATAGATTCTACCACATATCACAGGTGCTGCTGAAACCCGGCACTTTCCAACTATGAATGTCATCCTGATGTTCTAAGCCATCAACCACTTTTGATCTACACCAGTATTCCTCCAATGTTTCTACAAAAGTACTTCTAACAGCAGAGAAAATATAAACGGTGGAGAGGAGGGTACCCTTATGGAATGTAACCCTTAGCGGCTTTTAAATATTTCTACACCCACTTTGGAGAAATTTCTTTGTAGACTCCTGTTATCTTTAAAAAGTTAGGCAGATTTCGCATCCTCCCCCATCTTTTTTTTTTTTTTTAAGAATACAAAAGGCTTATTTACATATCCAAGGTACTCAGATCCTACAGATGTGGACATGCTAACTCCTTCTTTTAGAATAAACTGATGATGGGCAATAATCAATATCAGAAACTTTGTATTACTCTTTTTTTTTTAAAATTTACTTATTTATTTTTGTCTGCACTGGGTCTTCATTGCTGCACGCGGGCTTTCTCTAGTTGCAGCGAGCGGGGGGTACTCTTTGTTGCGGTGCGCGGGCTTCTCACTGCGGTGGCTTCTCTTGTTGCCGCTCCTCCATCTATTTTCGCTTTAACATTATAGGAAGCGTCTAGTTAGCTGTTGGTGAGACAAACTGATGCTTTGAGAACATTTTCTACGTCGTTTATCAGGAGCTTCACATTGGGGTACCTGCGTTCTGGTTTGAGAAGAATCCCTGTTGACCCCACCTGGTCTCTCTGCCCTCAGTCTGTGTGTAAGTGCCATTTTACTTCATCACGCACTCCAAGAGTGCCACGCTGCTACCAAATTAAGTACAAGCTGGTTTCTTTTGATTCAAAGCCCTCCAAAAATGATCATTCCAATTTTATTTCTAATACTAAGTTACTTTTTTGCAAGCTGAAATGCTTTGATTAGTATGTTCTCAGTATTTTAATTGAGTCTGGTTGTTGGCATGTGAGATAACCTGAGAACTTGTTAGAAATGTGTATTTTAAGTCCTGTCCTATACCAGACCTGCTGAATCAGAAACTCTGGCTGAGCAATCTGCGCTCTAACAAGCCCTCCACAGTGATTCTGATGCAGCTGAAGTTTGAGGGCCGCTGGTCTAGCATTTAGTTTTTGAATTTCAAATGGAGTAAGAGATGGATTTAAAAAAAAAAAGAACCTAATGGAATATAAACTATTATTTAAGTGTAAAATGTTTTTTTTTAAGACAAAATGTTAACACTCACTAAAGGCTCTTTTACTAGAATTCTGCTACTAAATATAATTTTCATATAGGTTCTTCTTAATTTAGAAAATGTGTTCTAAAGGAAGAAGACCAGATTAAACAATTTTTAGTTCATTTGTCTCCTCCTAGTGGCAGGCTTTTAAATATTGACCACGACAACCTCATTTATGTTTCTCAGAAATCATAGTTCTGAATTTTTTTCATGATTCCTCTTATTAGCTACAATTAAAGTCAATTGGCCCTCCTACCAAATTACATAGATTCTTCCATATTAGCTCCAACTATGGCTGCAGAAAACCATGTAATTTATCTCTTCCATGGCTCTTTTTAATCTGACTTGTAAATCTTCCCTCATTTTGTTACCAACTTCTTAGCAGTAGAAATTCATTACTTAGAACATTTGAAATGAGTTTTCTTCCTTTACAGAATGTCAACAACATCCAGGTGTTTACCTTTATTCCTCTCACTACCGCTCCCTTTCTGGCAATGCCACGGGAACCACACAAAATCTCCAGGGTACTGGGAGAGCCACTGCCTCCGAATCTCTTTTCAATGAGCACTTTGAGCCCTCAAGCTCCTAGGCTGTATTGACTTAGGGTGTGAACAGATTCCTTTGACTCTTAAAATCAACAAGACAGGTCTGATTTCTTCCAAAAGATTTTATTAATATGGCAGGATAATTTATGGAGATACTAGTACACTACATTTTCCCCTTGATCCCTTCCAAGCGGGCAGCCAGGCCATTTGTATTCCTTTGTCTTGGATGTCTAAAGGATGGAAAGCTGAAGCTACTTGAAAACCATGGCTTTTCCCATCTATTGTTAGAGTCTGAGCTCACTGAAGAAATTATGCTACATGTCTGAGAGGTAAAAGAGAAGAGGTGCCTTTATTTACACTGGAGGAAATGAGATTTCCTTAGGCTGGGAAGGAGTGTAAACTGGTGCGTCCTCATTCCCCTAGCAGCACCCTGGAGAAGTGTCAAGACCTATGGTCTGCTTAGAAAGGCTAGACCACTAAGCGTCAAGGTTCCCAAACATAACAGGGATTCCCATGCTCTGTGGAAACAGAGTCCCTGCATTTCAAGGATCTGTGTGACTTCACACACGGGCATCTCAGCAGTAACCAATGTGCGCTGAAGACTGGAGCAATCTCTCTCTCCAAATACTATGTATGATCTGGGAATGGCGGGGAGGCAGTGTAAAAGGGAGGAAACTGATGGAGATTAAATTTTCCTGCCATCCTAATGTGACAGGGGCTCAGTTAAGTTCAATTTGATTTAAAGAAAATAAACGTTTTTTAAAAATACATCCAAGTTTGTGACTGCAATTCACATACTAGGAAATACAACAAAAAACAAAGCAAAAAGAGATGGAGAACACAGTAATGGACAGGTTCACGGAACAAGGGACACTGATGCTAATGTCACTCAAGTCTTGCTATACAGATGACGTGGCATACATTAGGTGTGACCTCCCTAGTTCTTTGTCTCCCCTTTCAACTCTGTTAAGGTTGGATACTCCGTGTCATTCCTCCAACCTTAGCTAGCCTGATGCAGGGGTTGACATCTCTAACAGGTCTGTTAAGCTTCCCACTTTCCCAGAAAAGGTAACAGAGTATAGAGGAATATGTCAGACAAGTAAAGTTTCCTAATTTTCTAAGTCTCAGTTTCCTAATGTGTAACATGGAAGTTAGACTAATGAGGGCTGATATTTAGCTTGCATGCCTGCTAATAACTTAAACCATACCCGTTGTTAAATTATTGAAACTCTTCCATATCAGTCAGTAACAAGCAAGTGCCCCAAGCGATTTTCGCTTCCCTGTTCAGTTCTAAAACTAGCTGCTTCTATTATTGTTGTTGTCTTTTTTTTAAAGCAACAGCTTTATTAAAATATACACATATCATCAAATTTGTTCTTTTTTTTTTTTTTTTTTCAAACATCTTTATTGAAGTATAATTGCCTTACAATAGTGTGTTAGCATCTGCTTTATAACAAAGTGAATCTGTTATACATATACAATATGTTCCCATTTCTCTTCCCTCCTGCATCTCCCTCCCTCCCACCCTCCCCATCCCACCCCTCTAGGTGGTCACAAAGCACCGAGCTGATCTCCCTGTGCTATGCGGCTGCTTCCCACTAGCTATCTATTTTACATTTGGTAGTGTATATATGTCCATGACACTCTCTTACCCTGTCACATCTCACCCCACCCCCTCCCCATATCCTCAAGTCCATTCTCTAGTAGGTCTGTGTCTTTATTCCCGTCTTGCCACTAGGTTCTTCATGGCCTTTTTTTTTTTTTTTTTTTCCCTTAGATTCCATATATATGTGTTAGCATACTGTATTTGTTTTTCTCTTTCTGACTTACTTCACTCTGTATGACAGACTCTAACTCCATCCACCTCATTACAAATACCTCCATTTCATTTCTTTTTATGGCTGAGTAATATTCCATTGTATATATGTGCCACATCTTCTTTATCCATTCATCTGTCGATGGACATTTAGGTTGCTTCCATGTCCTGGCTATTGTAAATAGAGCTGCAATGAACATTTTGGTACATGACTCTTTTTGACCTATGGTTTTCTCAGGGTATATGCCCAGTAGTGGGATTGCTGGGTCGTATGGTAGTTCTATTTGTAGTTTTTTAAGGAACCTCCATACTGTTCTCCATAGTGGCTGTATCAATTTACATTCCCACCAACAGTGCAAGAGTGTTCCCTTTCCTCCACACCCTCTCCAGCATTTATTGTTTCTAGATTTTTTGATGATGGCCATTCTGACCGGTGTGAGATGATATCTCATTGTAGTTTTGATTTGCATTTCTCTAATGATTAATGATGTTGAGCATTCTTTCATGTGTCTGTAGGCCATCTGTATATCTTCTTTGGAGATGCACAAAAATAAACTCAAAATGGATTAAAGACCTAAGTGTAAGGGCAGACACTATCAAACTCTTAGAGGAAAACATAGGCAGAACACTCTATGACATACATCACAGCAAGATTCTTTCTGACCCAGCTCCCAGAGAAATGGAAATAAGAACACAAATAAACAAATGGGACCTAATGAAACTGAAAAGCTTTTGCACAGCAAAGGAAACCATAAACAAGACCAAAAGACAACCCTCAGAATGGGAGAAAATATTTGCAAATGAAGCAACTGACAAAGGATTAATCTCCAAGATTTACAAGCAGCTCATGCAGCTCAATAACAAAAAAACAAACAACCCAATCCAAAAATGGGCAGAAGATCCAAATTTGTTCTTTTAAAGCATACAATGCAGTAGTTTTTAGTATATGCAGAGTTGTGCAACCATTACCACTAATTCCTGAAAATTTTCATCACCCCCAAAAGAAACCCCACATCCAAGAGCAGGTATTCCCAATTCCTCTTCCCCTCAGGCTGTGGCAACCACCAATCTACTTTCTATCTCTATAGGTTTGCCTATTCTGAACATCTCATATAAATGGAATCATTCAATATGTGGCCTTTTGTGTCTGGATTCTTGGCGTAGTTTTCAAGTTTATCCATGTTGTAGCAAGTATCTGTACTTCATTATTTTTGCTGAATAAGATTACATTATATACGTGTAACACATTTTGTTTGCTTTTTTTTATTGCTTCTATTTTTAAGCAAAGATAATTTAGTTTTTTAAAGCTGGTGTCTGGGTCTTATGATCATTTTTAGGATTGAGAGTAGACAGTATTAAGAGTGGACTCCAATTACAGGTCATGGAAATTCCTCCCAATCACCAAAAGGCTTCTTTCAAAGCTGATGCTGATGGGTTATTCTGCCCAATAAGTTTCCTGTTTTCTGTCTGAGAGATGTTTCAACCTTTACGCTAATTTTCAAAGGGCATGAGCTCCAGGCCATGGAGCCAGTACTATAAGGTCCTCTTTCCTCCCAAGGGAATGGTTTACTAGTCTATGTGCTATGTTATAATATTAAAATTTACAGATTTTGTATACACATATATTTTTGTAAATACGTAGAGTATCTCTGAAAGGGTACATAAGAAACCGTTAAAAACAATTGCCTATAGAAAGGGGAGCTGGGAGACAGGGATGGAAGGCTTACTTTTCAGTCTCTATCCTTTCGTAAATCATTCAAAATAAATAAAAATAATAATTATGTCTTAAATAGTAAACAATAATAACCTCCACTAGAAGTATGAGGCTTGTTTATTTGAAAGGGACATCTTGAGTCATTACACTGACCTCGTAAAACATATTTTCATTCCTCAAGCCTTCACTGTCTGCTGCTCCCTCAGCTTGGACTGTCCTTCTCCTCTTTATCCTCCCTGAACCCTCAATAAAATCTGACAATTTATATAATTTTTCAATTTACAAAGCACTTTTTTTTTTTTTTTTTAATTTTTTGGCTGCGTCGCAAGGCATGCAGGATATTAGTTCCCCAACCAGGGATGGAACTCTGTGCCCCCTGCATTGGGAGCAGGGAGTCCTAACCACTGGACCACCAGGGAAGTCCCCTACAAAGCACTTTTAGATACATGATCGAATCTTCAAATAAAAAAATATACAGTAAAGATGAATAGTTTTATCCTCATTTAATAAATAAGAACACAAGGGATGAGAAAGTGCAGCAGCTTGTGCCAGGTCACAATTATTATATTTCAGAGCTATAATTCAAATCTACAACTGCTAACAAGTCCAGTGATTTTTCCACTTTTTTTAAGCTACAAAATCCTATTCATTTAATGGAGGAACTGGGTAAAAATGCACAAAAATGTTTACTAAAGTGTTGTGCAATATCAATATTGCACAATAAATACCATCACATAGATCTGTATTTATCATGGAAAATATGGACAAACAGCCATAATACTACATATAGTGAGAAAAGCAAGTTTAAAACAGATGTACACATAAACGATGTGTTTATGTATAAAGAAGCTGGAAAGATATATTGTGTAGGAAAATGGGATTTTTTGGTTTTTTTAATAAACTTTGTTTTTTTTTGTTTTTTGTTTTACTTTTTATTATTAGTTTTTGGCCGCGCCATAGGGCACGCGGGATCTTAGTTCCCCGACCAGGGATCAAACCCGCACCCCCTGCATTGGGAGCTCGGAGACTTAACCACTGGGCCACCAGGGAAGTCCCCTGGTTGTTTTTTTGTTTTGTTTTGTTTGGCCGCACCGCGTGACTTGCAGGAGCTTAGTTCCGGGACCAGGGATTGAACCCAGGGCCAAGGCAGAGAAAGCACCAAGTTCTGCCCACTGGACCGCCAGGGAATTCCCGAAAAAATGTTTTTTAAAAGTTGTAATACTCTAAATTTTTATATATTATTACTAATACTAGATTAAATGCACATTAGTGCTTAATATGTTCTTAATAGTGGGATTATCTCATTTAATCCTCACAATAACCAACTTGCCTAAAGGCTTACTGTTAAATAACGCAGCAAAACCGGACGAGTACCAGACCCCAAACCTCATGCTCTTTGGAGGTAGATCATCCTGTCTCACGTACAAAGATCATTTATTTTATAATCAGAAAAATCCATGAGGTTACTTTAAGAAAATCCTGTTCAAAACTTCACTTAGCTGAGTCTCCCGTACTCCCCAAACAATCTGGGTCTCTTACAGCACCTAGGGCAATCTGATTAGCATTGGTTGATCCCTTATTCTACCTCTCCTGGTTGCCTGAAACCCCAGCTCACTTCCTCGCGCAGTGGGCGCCCGATACGTGGAACACTGAGGAGTGCCCTTTACTTGGCTCGTGGAGAACTTGAATTGATGATCATTGCTCACACGACATTAGGAATTTCTTTCCAAGCATTGTAGGCTGGGGCCACACGAGGCCTCTCCATTTCCCTCGCGCACCGTAGCCTCCTTGCCTGCACCTACTTCATCCCCTCGGCTTCCACAGTGCTTTCGTCCCACCTGGGCGGGGAGCCCGAGGGTTCCCTAGGTCGCGGGACCTGCCCGGCCGGCCCGCCAGGGCCCCGGCTCCGGCTCTCGGGACAGGGACAAGGAGCTCCAGGTGGGCCCGGGAGCCGCCATCTCGCGTGCTGGCAGGAGCAGCGGGCGCGGTCGGAGCCGCGGCGGGGCGGGAGCTGCTGCCCGTACTCAAGATGGCGGCCCCGGCGGGCGGGGCCCACGGCTCGGAGGCCGCGCGGAGGAGCGGCGGCATGGCGGCGGCGGCCGAGGAGCCGAGTCGGGGGTACTGGGACGAGGAGGAGGAGGCAGTGAGTGCGACAGCGGAAGCCCGCGCGGCGGTGGCGAGGGTGGCCGCTCGGCTGTGTGCGGGGAAGGGACTCGCGACGCGGCGGGCGTGCGGGGGCTCCTGGCGGGACCGTGCCCCAGGGCGCGCGGAGCGGCGGGCAGCTGGCCTCAGCCCTACGGGCCACACGGAAGTTCAAGGGGGAAGGAGGGAAGTTACCTTAAGTAACGGCGCGCGCTTCCTCTTGTTGAAAGCAGGACCTAGTTTTCACAAAGGTGGGATCGTTGCACTGGGGAGGTTTGGCTTCTCTCGTTAATGCCTGCTTCTTCTTGCACACTCGCAAGCTAGCGCCTTAACGCCTCTCTCTTCCACCAGGAGCAGTTGGTTCTGGTGGAATTATCAGGAATTATTGATTCAGACTTTCTCTCAAAATGTGAAAATAAATGCAAGATTTTGGTGAGTCTTGTAGAATTGGGGGGTTGTTGTAGATTTTCTTAAATTTAAAACAAGAGTGGTGAAATATACCCGTCCCTAAGATTGATATATTAATTTCACGTGAACAAAGCAGTGAACGCTGGAGACAATCACAGAAGTACAGGGGGACTGTGGGAGCAGCTGGGAGAAAGTTAATGCCTAACTCTGCCTGAGTGTCTGCCGGTGTGGCTGGAGAGAGTTAAAGATTTGGAGGGTTAAAGCATTTTGATATGGAACATTAGGTTTTGAAAAAATACACCGTTTTATATAGTGAGAAGGGTGAGAAAAACACAAAGGGCAGAGAGGATAATTAGATATGCACACAGAGGTTAAACAGATGCAGACTGGTATATATACAATGGGTAAACAACAAGGTCCTACTGTATAGCACAGGGAACTATATTTCAATATCCTGTGATAAATGATAATGGAGAAGAATATGAAAAAATGTATATATGTATAATTGAGTCACTGCTGTGCAGCAGTGATTACACAACATTGTACTTCAACTATAGTTCAGTAAAAAATAAAATTAAAAAAACTTCAAAAAATAAAATAGGGCTTCCCTGGTGGCGCAGCGGTTGGGAATCTACCTGCCAATGCAGGGGACGCGGGTTCGAGCCCTGGTCTGGGAAGATCCCACATGCCGCGGAGCAGCTGGGCCCGTGAGCCACAATTACTGAGCCTGCGCGTCTGGAGCCTGTGCTCCCAACAGGAGAGGTCGCGATAGTGAGAGGCCCGCGCAGCGCGATGGAGAGTGGCCCCCACTTGCCGCAACTAGAGAAAGCCCTCGCACAGAAACGAAGACCCAACACAGCCATAAATAAATAAATAAACAAATAAATAAAATCAAAAAAAAAAAAGAAAGTATATGAGAATAAAATGTATCATTTACAATAGCAATGAAAATTTAAAAAAATAATAATAAAATAAAATATGGAAAACAGACAAAAATAGTGTGGAGAAGGGAGAGAGAATACCTATTAAGAAAGGACTTCAGAGACCTCACACTGTGCTGTTGACTTGAGCTATGGTATCGTGAGTTACCATCTGTTTTTTTTTTTTTTTTAATTTTATTTATTTATGGCTGCGTTGGGTCTTCGTTTCTGTGCGAGGGCTTTCTCCAGTTGCGGCGAGCGGGGGCCACTCTTCATCACGGTGCGCGGGCCTCTCACTATCGCGGCCTCTCTTGTTGTGGAGCACAGGCTCCAGACGCGCAGGCTCAGTAGTTGTGGCTCACGGGCCTAGTTGCTCCGCGGCATGTGGGATCTTCCCAGACCAGGGCTCGAACCCGTGTCCCCTGCATTGGCAGGCAGATTCTCAACCACTGCGCCACCAGGGAAGCCCTACCATCTGTTTTATCTTTAAAATCTTTTGAGCATTTTTGACAAAACTTCCTTTGTTCTTACTTTATCTTGAAGAGGATGTTGATTGAAATAGACCTTGCTACTTGGGTATGAATTAAGTAGTCTTCAGTTTGTAGCTGCTGTGATGAGAGCAGTTTTAGCTTATCTTTTACTTGCTAGGACAAGAACCTCCAGAGGTTCCCCAGCTTTGGAAATCAGTCTCCTTGGTAGCAAGGTTTCATGTAAAAGTCTTGTTCTTTTTTTGCCATGCCACATGGCATGCGGGATTTGGGATCTTAGTTCCCTGACCAGGGATCGAACCCGTGCCCCCTGCAGTGGAAGCGCAGAGTCTTAACCGCTGTACCATCAGGGAAGTCCCTTGTGCTTTCTTTTTTAAATTGAGACATAATTGACATATAACATTATACTAGTTTCAGCTGTACAACATTTTCAGTATTTGCATATATTGTGAAATGATCACCACAATGTCTAGTTAACACCCATCACTACACATTGTTACAATTTTTTTTCTTCTGGTAAAAACTTTGAAGGTTTACCCTCTTAGCAATTTTCAAATATAAAGTACAGTATTAACTACAGTCACCATGATGTTCTTAAACATCCCAGGACTTACTTATTTTATAACTGGAAGTTGGTATCCTTTGAGCCCCCGCTTCACCCATTTCACCCATTCCCCCCACCCCCAAGGCTTTTTCTAATGATGATTTTTTAATGATCCTATATTCTGTTGTAGGGAATTGATACTGAGAAGCCCATTCTGCAAGTGGACAGCTATGTCTTTGCTGGAGAGTATGAAGGTAGGAGGAAGTCAGAGAGATGAAACTCCCTTTTTTTTTTATATGCCTTTCAGAGAAAGTAGCTCTGTTACTTCTCAACAAGTTGCTTTCATGTTTTTCTGCAGACACTCTTGGGACCTGTGTTATATTTGAAGAAAATGTTGAACATGGTAAGTGATTGCTATGTTGACTCAACTCTTTTTACTATGAAATATTTCAAACATACTTATGTATGGTGGATATTAAAATTATAAGATCTCATGTACCCCTTGTCTAGCTGTATCAAATCCTCCCGTTTGGTTAGGTAGTTAAAAAACATTCCACATACCTTTGAAGCCCCTTGTATACCCCTCTCCAAACCTACTCCCTTCCTCTGTCTTCAGAGGTAATCACTCTCCTGAATTTGGTGTTTCTCTTTCCTATACCTGATTTTATATTACATATGTATGTATCTGCACACAATAAATAGCACTTTCTGTGTATTTTCACACTTGATATGTTATAGCATATTATACATATTATTCTATATCTTTTTTCAATTAGAGATGTTTCGAGATTTATACGTGTTGATATATATCTGTTTTTCCTGTTGCTTAAGATTCTATTAGTGACTATACCACAGTTTATTCTCCAATTAATGGACATGTAGGTTGCTTCCATTTTTACCAGTAATTATTAATAACTACTAAAATTTATTGAGTGCTTTCTGTATGTCAGGCACTGTTCTAGGTGCTATAAGTATTAACTCATTGAATCCTCACCACAAGTCTATGAGGTAGATGCCATTGTTATCTTCATTTTATATCTGAAGAAACTGAAGCACAGAGAGGTAAATAACATTCCCGAGGTCATACACAAAATAAGAGGCAGAGCCAGGGTCTGAGCCCAGGTGGTCTGCTCCAGAGCCCATTTTCTTAATTATGCTTATTAACTCACTACAGAAATGCTGCCATGAATATTTTTATGTTTCCTTGTGCATATCTGTAAAAACGTCTCTCAGGTATACGCTTAGAAAAGGAACTGCTAGATTGATGAGTGTGTGTACTAGATTCAACCATATGAAATTACCAATTTGGGCCGAAGAGCGACAGTTTCATGTGGTTGAACTTAATAGATGTCACTGTGTTGCTTTCTAAGGTGTAGTATCAGCCACACAGTGGCAGGGTGTGGAAGTTTTCCGTGTGCTTCGCATCCTTAGCACAGAGCCTCATCCTCCCTCGTGCCTACGCCCACGGTTTTTATAAAGCTGTGACCCCCAGCAGCAGCTTGGCAGCAGTTTTTTTCTCATCTTCTTTCATGATCGGTAATGTTCTCCACTCCAGTCCGGCTTCAAGCAGTAGGTCTGCCTTTGGTCCTTCACTTTGAGTGGCAGAATTTTCGACCTCATTACCCTGTAAGGCCAAATTCCTGGCCCCCCCTTTGCTGCTTCCGGGCTGGAGCCTAATAGGCCCATAGCTTTAATCTCGCTTTGTGTTTCTATCTCCTGGAGATGTTTGTTGTCTTTGAGTTCACTGTGCCTTTGGTTCCTGTGTATTTTATCTGATATTTCTCTGTGCTTGGAGCTGGAGGAATGAGTTAAATCTTGAACTTACTACACTATCTTGACAGGAAGTAGTTTAACTCTCTAAACTGGAATCATTGAGGCTTAACATGATTATTTGATGGCATCAAGCAGTATAATAGCGTTCATTTTATATTCTAGTGGATGCAGAAGGCAATAATAAAACAGTGCTAAAATATAAATGCCACACAATGAAGAAGCTCAGCATGACAAGAACTCTTCTGACAGAAAAGAAGGAAGGAGAAGAAAACATAGGTTAGTTCACTTAGTTCTCTGAAAATCGGTGATTTAGTATTGGCTTTATGAAACACTGCTGCCAGGATGTTCTTTGTACTTTTTAGTAATAACTATATGTGATAGGTAAAGTATATTAAAATTGAGGTACTCCATGAAAAGTACCAAGCATAGATTTAAAATTTAGTTGAATTCTCACATAGCGGGGGGCACTGGAGACATACAAGAAATTTCTATCTTCTTTGCACTGGAAACAATTGTGAGGAGTTTGTCAAGAAACTTGACATGATTTCAACCCCAGGGAATTCAGCAACTACTTCTCTCTCTCTCTCTCATTAAAACTTCTTTGTAAGTGCAGAAGATATGATGATAGCATTCCCAAGGAGTAACCCAAGGAGTAACCCCATAGGATCTCCTGAACTTTTGGCAGATGCAGTAACCTTCCCCAATATACTCACAACTGGAAGAAGCTGGCTTTATATGTGGGAGGGGCTCTAGGACCACAGTTGTTAGTCCTGTGTCTCGTTCTTAATAAGCATCCATTTAGCCTTCTCCAGTTGCTCGTCATCCCACACTAGAGACCTTAGGCCAGTGCTTCTTGCACCCATAGCAGGCGCATGTTTGTGGAGATGAACAAATAAACACTTGGTGGTTTAAAAGCCCATTGCTCACCACGCCAACCTCTTTCTCTTGCCCTAGGGAATTTGGGAAACGGTCAGAATAAAGGTGTTTGTCCACCAAAAAAAAAAAAAAGGCTTATTGCTCAAAGACATATTTGAAACGCTAGTAAATGAGACCCTATTGATGAATATTCATGGTTTGACTTATTGTATTTTAAGGAATAAACATTTGAAGGTATATTAATCATTTAGAAATTAATTATACCAGCTACACATGACTATATAACAAATCTTTGTTCTTTTTTTTTTTTTTTTTTTTTTTTTTAACAAATGGGACTTAATGAAACTTCAAAGCTTTTTTTTTTTTTTTTTTTTTTTTTTTTTAAGGATTTTCTTTTTAATTAATTAATTAATTAATTTTTGTCTGTATTGGGTCTTCGGTTCGTGCGAGGGCTTTCTCCAGTTGCGGCAAGCGGGGGCCACTCTTCATCGCGGTGCGGGGACCGCTCTTCATCGCGGTGCGCGGGCCTTTCTCCATCGCGGCCCCTCCCGTTGCGGGGCACAGGCTCCAGACGCGCAGGCTCAGCAATTGTGGCTCACGGGCCCAGCTGCTCCGTGGCATGTGGGATCTTCCCAGACCAGGGCTCGAACCCGTGTCCCCTGCATTAGCAGGCAGATTCTCAACCACTGCGCCACCAGGGAAGCCCAAATCTTTGTTCTTATATATTCCACAATTATCCCTTTTTTTAGGCACTCCAAAAATAATAGGAAGAAGTAGGCACTTGAAGTTCTAGAATGAATTCGAAAGGCAGATACAGATCAGATAGCTTAGCTGTCATTTAGATATTCTTTTTAAAGGAAGTTATATAATTTCCTCTCCTATAGTCCTTAATAATCTAATAGACCTTTGGGAAGATTTGGGTGTATCTTTCAATCAAATAAATTAGTAACCAACTATTCAAGGCTGTATTGGTTATCTGTTGCTGCATAAAAAGTCACCCGTAAACTTAAAGGCTTAAAACAACAACAGAACACCATCTTACACGTTTCTGTGAATCAGAAATTGGGGAGCAGCTTAGCTAGGTTGTTCTGGCTGGGGTCTCTCATGAGGTTGCAGTCATTGTGTTGGCTGGGCTGTAGTCATCTGAAGGCTTGAGTAGGGCCGGAAAATCTAATTGTAAGATGGCTCACTCACATAGCTGGTGAGTTTGTGCTGCCTGTTAGCAGGAGGCCTCACTTCCTCACCTCCTCACACTACTGTCTGAGTGCCCTCCTGACACGGCAGCTGGCTTTCCCAGACCAAGTGATCCTTAAGAACAAGGTAGAAGCCACAATGTCTTTCATGAACTATCCTTAGAAGTCACATTCTGTCATTTCTGTGATATCCTATTCCATGTGGGAGGGGACGACACAGGGGCGTGCATGTCAGGAAGGTGAGGATCATTGGGGACCATCTTGGAGGCTGGCTGCCAAACATGGCAAGATGCTGGAGGCAGAACAAAATAGACAGGAGATGTGGTCCTTACTTTCTAGGAACTTGTGCTCTAAAGCAAATCACATTGAAACAGACATGGATGACTATGACTCGACACCCCTTTCACTCAACTTATTTTAAGTATCTGTTATGTGCCAAGTATGCTAGATAACAGAGTAGGCTTTAGGATGGCTTTGAGGTTTTGAACTTGGTGACCAGGAGAATGACGTTATAGCAAGAAAAAAATATGAAGTCAATTGTTGAAGCTGAACTGGAGGGAAAGAACAAATCGATTTTTGAAAGAGGGAGACTTTATAGTAGTAATACATGAGAAAAGATATGGGATCAACAGTAAGGATGTTTCAACAAACAGCTGCAGAGGAGTTAGTTTATGATGGGGGATAGGAACAGATGGGTGCGTGAACAGGGTGACAAGGTAGGTTGGTATATCTTACAGATATCTAATGGAACTTTGAAGATAAGAGTAAACAGCTTGGGCTATAGGAATTGAGGATCCATTGAAAATACTTGACTGAAAGGGTCATAAGGATGAAAGAAAAAAATGGCTAGCATTATTGGAGCAATTTTTTTTTTAAGATTTATTTATTATTTATTTATTTTGTTTACTTTTGGCTGTGTCAGGTCTTAGTTGCAGCATGCGGCATCTTCGTTAAGGCATTTGGGATCTTTCATTGCGGCGCGTGAGCTCTTCGTTGTGGTGCACAGGCTTCTCTCTAGTTGTGGCGTGCAGGCTCCAGGGCACGTGGGTTCTGTAGTTTGCGACACGCAGGCTCTAGTTGAGGCGCGCAACCTCAGTAGTTGTGGCATGCGGGCTTAGTTGCCACGCGGCATGTGGGATCTTAGTTCCCTGACCAGGGATCAAACCCATTTTCCCCAGCATTGTAAGGAGGATTCTTTACCACTGGACCACCAGGGAAGTCCCTGGAGCAGTTCTTGATTATGGGAGTTCATTGACAGGTAAGGGCTTTGACTGTGAGTATGGAAAGGAACAAAACATTTTTTCAAGGGTTTTTTTTGGAGAGGTGTCTTATTTCACAGTTGGATTTTTCAACTCAAAATGACAAATAAATGTTGACTCAGAAGATGATAGAGTGGTATCATCCATTGTATTATGAAAACTGAATGGGTAAGGAGAAAATTGTAGGGAAGTGACAAAATTTTCTTCAAGACAAAAGATGGCAGTGGGAGCTCAGTCATCTCTCAGAATGAGTTGGGAATTGGACTCTGGGAAAAGGGCTTGAATAGTAACTGAAGTTGATTACTTTTAGTGATTTTGACGATGCATACCCTATAGGCATTCCTAGGTCTCCATGTAAGATGGAAATTACATGATCATTTATCAGTAGGTACAGGCACCATGTTCCTTTCTTTACGTTGGGGTTTTATTTTGATAAATATTCATATGAACATTTAAATTAAAAATATATGTAAGTAACTGAAATTCCTTTTTCATGTTTCTTGGTTTGTCCCCCTGCCTCCTCCATTAGGTGGTGTGGAATGGCTGCAAATCAAGGAAAATGATTTCTCCTGTAGACCCAACATGATTTGTAGTTTTCTGCATGAAAATGAAGAGGATGAAGTTGTAGCTCCAGACCCAGATAAATCTTTGGAGTTGGAAGAGCAAGAGATTCAAATGAAAGATAATTCAAACCTGAGTTATGAACAGGAGAAACCACCGAACTTGGATATAGAGGATTCTGGTCCTCTGATTGATATCCCTTCTGAGACAGAAGGCTCTGTTTTTATGGAAACTCAAGAAACTGCCTTAGAAATCACTCCTAGATGAAATGTTTCTCATAAAAACTAGTCATGAACTTTTTAGAGTTTTTATATAAAATAACTGGCTTTGTAGTTTTCAGTTCACAATTTTATTATTTTTGTTGGCTATATACACATTTCCAATTATAATATAGTTTAATATATTAGAATCATTAAGGACCAGATATGAGTTTTTAAAAATATGGTTTCAATGACTATAGGGACCCTTCTGTGATGAGTCCTTTAAAATGGGGGTTTTACTAAGGTAAGTGTGAGTTTCTATTGCAGCCATCACAAATTACCACAGACTTAGTGGCTAAAGTGTATTAAGCTACATAAGTGTATTGTCTTATAGTTTTGTAGGTCAGCCATCTGATATGGGTCTCACCTGGGCTAAAATCAAGGTATTTGCAGAGCTTCATTCTCTTCTGGATGTGGCGTGGGGGACTCCATTTCCTTGTTCATTCAGTTGTTGGCAGAATTCAGTTCTTTGCAGCTGAAGGATCACGGTCCCATTTCCTTGCTGTTGGCTGAGAGCCATGCCCAGCTTCTAGAGGCTGCCTGCATTCCTTCACTCATGGTCCCCTTCTCTTCAAAGCCAGCAATGGTCAAGTCCCTCTCAGTCTTTGAATCTCTTCTGCTTCTTCCATAATCTTATTGATGATGGACCCTTCTGCCTTCTTTTAAAGGTCTATTTGATTACACTGGGCACACCTGGGTAACTTCCCTATTTTAAGGTCTATAACCTTAATTCCATCTGCAAAGTCCCTTTTGCCATGTAATTTAAACAGGCATAAAACTGAGAATTATGGCATGAAAATATTTAGGGGGCCATTTTCCAGTCTACCAAAGTCAGTATTACTCCTGAGAACAGAAAAAGAATTCAGAAGTGCTTAAGGGTGAAGGTACAGTTCTGATATTCCAGCTTTAATTTCACTTCTTTCCCACTGAATAAAGATGATTGGAATTCAGCTGTAACATTCTACAATATTATGGTGATAACCTAGATCTACCCTAACTTGTATTTTTTAAGTAAATTAGTCACAAACTTTGATACAGGTTGAACTATATGAAATTACCAATATTTGTTTCTACAAAACTCTGCAATTTTATATGGTTTAACCTGGTACTAATAAGTTAAAACACTCCTCACGTTAATTATATCTCACAACTGTTGGAGGTGTAACTTTGTTGTGACAGATTAGAGAACTAATGTTCTAGGATGAGGAATTTTTTCCTTCAGTAGGTTTTGTAAATTTTTACTGTTTATTTGGAAAACAACTTACCCTGATTAAAAGCATTTCCAAATCATAAGTGTGTATCCTCCCAATTTTTATATGACTTTAGTGTCAGCTTTTGTTTAATCAAAAGCTTATTTTTTTCTACCAAATGGTATGAAGTCTCTATGTGGAGAGACTGGTAATTACTTGAGCCAGCATCTGGTCTTCCTTTATTTATTTGTAACAGAATCCCAGAATTTATTCAGGTTAGCAGTGTGCCCAGCTTTCCTCATGTATATGAAAGTGGCCGTATTATCTAGATGTTAGTTCTTCCCAGCTTGATCTATAGTTTCAATGCAATCCGAAATAAAATCACAGCAAGGTTTTTATGGATATTGTCAAACCAACTCAAAGTTTATATGGAGAGGGAAAGACCCAGAATAGCCAATACAATATTGAAGAACATAGTAGGAGGACTTCACGACTTACTATAAAACTACAGTAATAGAGACAGTGGGAACTGCTGAAAGAATAGACAAATAGGTCAATGGAAGAGAATAGAGAGCCCAGAAATAGACATACATATAGTAAACTGATCTTAGACCAAGGAGCAAAGGCAATACAATGGAGCAAAGATAGTCTTTTCAATAAATGGTCTTGGGACAACTGAATATCCATATGCAAAAGAATGAAGTGGGACCCCCCCATCTCTACTATATATATATATATAGATAGATAGATAGATTTATTCAAGATGGACCAAAGGTCTAACTAAATGTAAGAGCTTAAAATGATAAAACTCTTTGAAGAAAATATAGGTCTAAATCTTTAGAGACTTCACTGGTGGCCCAGTGGTTTAGAATCCGCCTGCCAATGCAGGAGACATGGGTTCAGTCCCTAGTCCGGGAAGACCCCACACGTTGCAAAGCAACTAAGCCCGTGTGCCACAGCAACTGAGCCTGCGCTCTAGAGCCTGTGAGCCACAACTACTGAGCCCATGCACCACAATTACTGAAGCCTGCATGCTCTAAGGTCTGCGTGCTCCAACTATGGAAGCCCACGCGCCTAGAGCCCGTGCTCCCCAGCAAGAGAAGCCACCGCAATGAGAAGCCCATGCACCACAACGAAGAGTAGCCTCTGCTCGCCTCAACTAAAGGAAGCCTGAGTGCAGCAACGAAGACCCAATACAGACAAAAAAAAAAACTTTTATTATGTTGGATTAGGAAATGGCCTCTTAGATATAACACGAAAATTGCAAGCAACGAAAAAAAATGGATATATTGCACTTGATCAAAATTGAAAAGTTTTTCGCTTCAAAGGACACTATCTAGGGGCTTCCCTGGTGGCGCAGTGGTTGAGAGTCTGCCTGCTAGTGCGGGGGACACGGGTTCGAGCCCTGGTCTGGGAGGATCCCGCATGCCGCGGAGCGACTGGGCCCGTGAGCCACAACTGCTGAGCCTGCGCGTCTGGAGCCTGTGCTCCGCAACAGGAGAGGCCGGGATGGTGAAGAGGCCCGCGCACCGTGGTGAAGAGTGGCCCCCGCTTGCCACAACTGGAGGAAGCCCTCGCACAGAAACGAAGACCCCAACACAGCCAAAAATAAATATAATAAAAAAAAAGGACACTATCTAGAAAATGAAAAAGCCTATTCAATTGGAGAAAATATTTGCAAATTATATATCAGATAAGGGACTTGTATGTAGAATATATTGGAAACTATTACAACTCAACAATAAAAAGACAACCCAATTTAAAAATGAGCAAAGATTCGAATAGACATTTTCCTGAAGAAGGTATACAAATGGCCAATCAGCCCATGGAAAAAATGCTCAAAATCGTTTGTCATCAGGGAAATGCAAGTGAAAACCACAATGAGATACTACTTTACACCTGCTAGGATGGGGTAATGAAAAAAGATGGACAATAGCAAATTTTGGAGAGGAATGGAGAAGTTGGAACCTGTGATTAATAGAAAAATGCTCTCCCCAAAAGATGCCCATGCCTAAACTCAGGGATCTGTGAATATGTTACCTTATTTGGCCAAAGGGAATTTGCTATATGATTAAGTTAAGGATCTTGTGATGGGGGTTATTATTGTGGATTATCCAGTTGGGCCACATGTAATCACACGGGTTTTATAAGAGGGATTCAGAAGTGTCAGAGTCAGAGAAAAAGAAGTGGCAGTAGAAACAAGTTCAAGTGATGCCTTTTGAAGATGGAGGAATACCAAGGAATGCAAACAGCTTCTATAAAGTGGAAAGGCAAAGAAACAGAGTCTCCCTGGAGCTTCTGGGGGAATGTAGCCCTACTGACAACTTAACTTTAGATGTGTAAAACTAATTTTAGGCTTCGGGCTTCTAGAACACTAACATAATAAATTTGTGTTATGACAGTAAATTTGTGGTAATTTGTTACTGCACCAATAGAAAAACCAATTCCAAACCCTCTTACATTGCTAATGGAAATGTAAAATGGTGCAAACAGAAAATAGTTTGGCAGTTCCTCAAAATGTCAAACATAGAATTACCACATGCAGTTCTACTCCTAGAGAACTGAAAACAAAAGTCTACACAAAAACTTGTACATAAATGTTCAAAGCAGCATAATGCATAATAGTACAAAAGTGGAAACACAAGTTGTTCATAAATTTTTGAATGGATAAACAAACATGGTATATCCATAGAATGGACTATTATTCAGTCCTAAGTAAAGAAATTAATGTACTAAGAATGAAGTACTGATACATGTTACAACACATATGAACCTTAAACATGAACACTTATGAACATAGTAAGTGAAATAAGCCAGATACAAAAGGCCACATATTGTATGAAACCATTTATATGGTATGTTCTCAATAGGCAAATCTATGGAGACATAGATTAGTGGTTGCCAGGGGTTGACAAGGGTGGAAAGTGGAGAGTGCTACTGGGTTATGAGAGGGGTGATAAAAATGTTTTGGAATTAGATAGTGGTGATGGATGTACATCTTTGTGAATACACTAAAAACCAAGAAATTGTACACTTTACGGGGTAACTTATGGTATGTGACGTATACGACAACTTAAACATTGGGGGGAAAATAACGATCAGAAGTGTTATTTTCTGCATACATTTTATGTGCCAGGCACTGTGGCAATTATAAACTCTGTTTATAAACTCTGCCTCACTGATCTCACAGTTTTGTCAACAGTGCATATTTCACATTGATAATTTTAGTGACTATGTGAGTACCTACCATGCCACCAACCTTTCTAGCATCCTGGAGGATTCCCAGATGAATAACACCTGGTCCCTGAATATCTGAGTCCAGGTATACACATGAGACAGGCTGGGACCTGGGACCATTTCCTGCAGTGCTGCAATGCTTGCACCTAAACAAACGTCTCCTGGAGTAACAAAATACAAAGAAACTATAAGAGACTAAAAATATGTGCATGCACAGTTGGGGCAAATTATGGGCAAGAAATAAAAAGATCAGAAAAACCCCATTGCCACTTCTGGAGAGCTGGGAGCAAAGGGAGCAAAAGCAGGGTACTGCCCATGCCCCCTGCAACCAACACCACCAAATGCATGAGCAAACCACCTAAGCTACCCCTCCAGCCCACCCCTGGACACACCCTACCCTCACCCCATATAAGGAACCAGCTCACCTGCGCCCCACCCTCTACCTTCGGGAACTAGCAAGGGAACCTGTTACTCGGTTTTGCTCCTTCCTGCAGCCACAGAAGCCCCCAAAAAGCCTTGTCTGAATTTCTTGACTGGCCTCTTACCCATTTCTATTGATTGGGGAAGGCCAAGAACCCTGGTCTATCACACACAGGTGTGTACATCAAGCTCCAAGAGGAGCCTGTTGATTTCCGGAAAAGAGCCAAGACAAACACCTGTAACCAAGGAAACAGAGCGCTATTTCATCCGAAACGGCCGCCAGCGCCTCCAAGCATCCACGTCGTTAGCGGTGCCAGGAAGTGACGTCACGCCCAAGTTCCGGTCCCGCCTCGGTCTACGCGCTGCCGTATCTCCTGTAACCCTGCGGTACACGTGCGTGCGCCAGGTGGTCGCTGCGGTAGCATGGACGCTTTGGATCGAGTTGTGTAAGTGCAGTGGGTTCTTTCCCCGGGTAACGTTGGGGAGAAGGGCCTCTGTAGCGGGACGGAGGAGTAGCGTCTCTGCCTCCCACTCCTCCTGGCCGCCCACGCTCCTTCCTCGCACCCATTGCCACTCCGTGAGGATGTATCCACTAGTTTGGGTCTCCGTGTGTTGGGGCGGCCTGCGGGGAGACGGAGAGCAGGGAAGGCCGTGTGTGGGAGCCGCGGCGTGGAGGTGGCACCGAGGCGTTGGCCGCTTTTATCCTAGACAATTAGAAGTGTCTCGGCTTTCGCAGAAGTGAGAGGAAGGTGGGAGAGGTGTTCTGGCCACAGAACACCTGAGTGAGGTGCTCTGAGCACAGGCCTGGGAATGTGACAGATTTAGGTGACAGTCCGGGCCCGTCCACTTAAAGCTATGCGACTGGGCCATTTAGTCTCCGTAAGTCTCAGTTTACTCTGTAAAATAGCGTTCATAATAGTCGTACTTCATAGAACTGTGAGGAATATTTGCGAGAATGTATGTAAAGGCTTTGCGGCAGTACGTAGAGATGCTCATTAGCTTTTTTTCTTTTTCCCAAACTTGTACACTTCTCTGAGTTATCTTTGGGTAATGTCTGCTTTATATTAGTACAGAAAATGTTTATCGATCTCATAAATAGTTCTGCTATTATTTGCTATGGTTTTCTTGCGTTTTACCTGGGTTAACGTAATCAAAAGGACAAATTATTCTTTTGGTCATTAAATTAGGGATTTTTGCACATGTGCTGAATATTCCTCTGCAGGTGTGGGGACCGCAAAGATGAGTAAGACTAGTTTACTGTGTCATTGTGGGACAAACAGCTAATAAAACGTACAAGGTGTTATTTGCATTAGTTGCTGGTTAGTCAGAAGCAATAAAGTACATGGAATATAGAACATACAGCACTTTTATTGGGTTATAGACACACTAACTCTCTCTTGGTTTGACTTAAAAAGTACTGTGTATCTTTATCAACCAGTAAATGATTAGAAGCTTTAAATGTGCTTGACATTTTATCTGGTGAATTTTTAAAATCTGCATGGTAAAGTCAGTTCGTGTATATTCTGTTTTTCTTTTACTTCACGAAGTGTCCATGGGACCGGAAGGAGGGAGGGTCATAGTTATTTAAGAGAAGAGGAATTATTTCAGTAGATGGCAGAGAACTGTTGGAAAATCAAGATTCTCACTGTAGTGTAAGCAGAGGTGAACAGAGTGTATAAAAGCGTTCTACTCCTGCTGTCACATCATAAAATCAGAATAATGGATTTGTTTTCCCTCCATATCTTGCAGAGTGATTGGTCTAGGTTAGTTTTTGTTTTTTTTTAATGCCTTTTTAATTTTTTGGCTGCGTTGGGTCTTCGTTGCTGCGTGCGGGCTTTCTCTAGTTGTGGCGAGCGGGGGCTACTCTCCGTTGCAGTGCGCGGGCTTTTCATTGCAGTGGCTTCTCTTAGTTGCAGAGCACAGGCTCTAGGTGTGCAGGCTTCAGTAGTTGTGGCTCGTGGGCTCTAGAACGCATGCTCAGGAGTTGTGGCGCACGGGCTTAGTTGCTCCGCGGCATGTGGGATCTTCCCGGACCAGGGCTCGAACCCGTGTGCCCTGCATTGGCAGGCGGATTCTTAACCACTGTGCCACCAGGGAAGTTCTATCTCTTTTTTTAAATAAAAGGTTTAGAAAACAGTAATAAAAGAATGCTGGGAATATAAAAATGGGAGTCTTTTTAAAGACTATATCTAATAAAATTAACACTTATTTAACAGTAATAACTGAATATCTTTTACTAATATTTCCCTAAAAAGTGAGATTTTGTTTAGTGGTGGAATCCTAACTGATAAATGTCATGTAGTGTCTCTGTTGATTTTTAAGAATTTGCACATAAGTCATGGTTTTGTAATATGAGGAAAATGTTTTAAGATGTTATGAATTGTGATTTTTCCAAATAGAAAGCCCAAAACAAAAAGAGCCAAGAGATTCCTTGAGAAAAGAGAACCGAAACTCAGTGAAAATATTAAAAATGCTATGCTGATTAAAGGGGGCAATGCAAGTTCAACAGTGACACAAGTACTTAGAGATGTGGTACGTATATATATACTTTTTAAATGGTGTTGAAATCATTTTAGGAAATTTTTAGCATACTAGTTGGACTGCCTGAGAAATACATAGATAAATTTGGCTTGCCTTAAGAAATACTAGCCTTAGAGAAAAGCTAACGTCTCACCAAGGCACTGACTACTGGTTTTCCTTACAGCAGCTAGTTCCCTTAGTAAATGTCACCTGATTTCAATTACTAGCATTTGATTTACTCACATTTCAGGAACATATCTAATTTGTAAAATGAGGTAACTGCATATTACTATCTATTTATTCTTTCAACAATACCAATTACTGTGCTAGGTGCTAGGAATTAATAGTTACATAAGACACAGTCTTTCCCTTCAGTGAGCTTGGTGAGGAAGACAGATAAGTAAAAGTTAACAGCATTGTGAATGAAGTGCTGTGCTGGAGGTACACACAGGGTAGGATGGGAGGCTGAGTTAAAATCCCACAGGGATTGCCACACACAGGATGGGCTTCCTAGAGATGACACTGAAGTTTCATTTTGAAGGAGGAGTTGGAACAAGAAGGAGAAAAGGAAGAGGAAGAGAAGGGCTTCCAAGGCTGAGGAAAAAGCTTGTGCAAAAGGGCGTGTGAATGAGCATGATGCATTTGGGGAACGGCAGATAATTGGGGATGGCTAAAGGAGAGTGGGCTAGATGAAGCTAGAATTTAAGGAAATGAAGGGAATCATTTAAATTGAATAGAATATTGAAAGGGCATAGAAATTTTTAATTAGGAAAGTCCCAGCTAAGAATATTAAGCTCGTGTTGCAAGTTATAAGTGATCAAAAGGGAGCCATGCAGAAGATAGCAGAATAGGATTCAGGGACCAGGATAATCTTGTATAATGACTGTTATAATGCTTGATTTTTACCTCTGCTTTTCAGAATGTGTTTTGTTTTGAAAGCTATAAATTATGTTTTACAGTATGCACTGAAGAAACCATATGGAGTTCTGTATAAAAAGTAAGTCATGATTTCTTTTATTTCACTTATTAAATTATATTGTTTTGTTATAAAAGTAACAACCAACCACTTTATGGGAGATTTAGAAAAATATATTTTTTTTAAATAAATTTATTTATTTTATTTTTGGCTGCATTGGGTCTTCGTTGCTGCTCGCGGGCTTTCTCTGGTTGCGGCGAGCAGGGGCTACTCTTCGTTGCGTTGCATGGGCTTCTCATTGCAGTGGCTTCTCTTGTTGAGGAGCACAGGCTCTAGGCGCGCAGGCTTCAGTAGTTGTGGCACATGGGCTCAGTAGTTGTGGCTCGCGGGCTCCAGAGCGCAGGCTCAGTAGTTGTGGCGCACAGGCTTAGTTGCTCTGTGGCATGTGGAATCTTCCCGGACCAGAGCTCAAACCCGTGTCCCCTGCATTGGCAGGAGGATTCTTAACCACTGCATCACCAGGGAAGCCCCAGAAAAATATTTTGGTTAAAAAATGCTACAGTTCCTTACATACATAGCTATGAGTATTTTATTTTTATTTAATTAATTTATTTATTTAAAAATATTTATTTATTTGGCTGCGCTGGGTTTTTAGTTGTGGCGTGCAGGATCTAGTTCCCTGACTAGGGATCGAACCCCGACCCCCTGCATTGGGAGCACGGAGTCTTAACTGCTGGACCACCAAGGAAGTCCTGCTATGAGTATTTTAAAATTTGTTGCTTTCCCGTCTGTGTTTTCATTTGTACTGAATATTCTTACAGAGTTGTAATCATAGCATGTATGTATTATTATTATTATTATTTTTTTTTTAAACAATTTTTTTTTTTTTTTTTTTTACTAGCAGCCTTTTATTTATTTATTTATTTTAAATTTATTTTATTTATTTATTTTTGGCTGTGCTGGGTCTTCGGTTCGTGCGAGGGCTTTCTCTAGTTGCGGCAAGTGGGGGCCACTCTTCATCGCGGTGCGGGGACCGCTCTTCATCGCGGTGCGCGGGCCTTTCGCTATCGCGGCCCCTCCCGTTGCGGGGCACAGGCTCCAGATGCGCAGGCTCAGCAGCTGTGGCTCACGGGCCCAGCTGCTCCGTGGCATGTGGGATCTTCCCAGACCAGGGCTCGAACCCGTGTCTCCTGCATTAGCAGGCAGATTCTCAACCACTGCGCCACCAGGGAAGCCCTGTATGTATTATTTTTAAATAGTAATAGACTTACAGAAAAGTTACAAAAAGAGTAGAGTTCCCATATACCCTCTCCCAGCATCTCTTAATGTTATAACTTCCATAACCATAATACAATTATCAAAAGTAAGAAATGAACATTGGTACAAAAATGTTAATTAAATCACAGGTTTGATTTGGTTTGCACCAGTTTTTTCTTTTTCTTTTTTTATAAATTTATTTATTTTATTTATTTATTTTTGGCTGTGTTGGGTCTTCATTGCTGCGCACGGGCTTTGTCTAGTTGCAGCGAGCAGGGGCTACCCTTCGTTGCAGTGCGCAGGCTTCTCATTGCGGTGGCTTCTCTCGTTGTGGGGCATGGGCTCTAGGCGCATGGGTTTCAGTAGTTGCGGCATGCGGGCTCAGTAGTTGTGGCTCACGGGCTCTAGAGCACAGGCTCAGTAGTTGTGGCGCACGGGCTTAGTTGCTCTGCGGCATGTGGTATCTTCCCGGACCAGGGCTCAAACCCATGTACCCTGCATTGGCAGGCGGATTCCTAACCACTGCGCCACCAGGGAAGCCTCAGTTTTTTCATTAATATCCTTTTTGTCTTCCAGGATCCCACATTGTGTTGAGTTGTCACATCTCCTTAGTCTCCTCCAGTTTGTTACAGTTCCTCAATCTTTCCTTGTCTTTGATGACCTTGACACTTTTGATGAGTATTTGTCAGTTATTTTGTAAAATATCCTTCAGTTTGCTCTTGTCTTAAGTTTCTCATGAGTGGATTGAGATTATGCATTATGGGCAAGAATGCCACAAAAGTGACGTGCTGGGGCTTCCCTGGTGGCGCAGTGGTTGAGAATCTGCCTGCCAATGCAGGGGACACGGGTTCGAGCCCCGGTCTGGGAAGATCCCACATGCCGCGGAGCAACTAGGCCCGTGAGCCACAACTACTGAGCCTGCGCGTCTGGAGCCTGTGCTCCGCAACAAGAGAGGCCGCGATAGTGAGAGGCCCGCGCACCGCGATGAAGAGTGGCCCCCGCTTGCCACAACTAGAGAAAGCCCTCGCACAGAAACGAAGACCCAGCACAGCCAAAAATAAATATAAATAAAATAAAAAAAATATTTAAAAAAAAAAGTGACGTGCCTTTTTCAGTAAATCATACCAGGGAGTACATGATGTCTTATTACTGGTGTTGTTAACCTTGGTTAAAGTGATGTCCACTGGGTTTCTCCACTAAAAAGTTTCTATTTTCCCCTTTGTAATTAACAAACGTTTAGAGGAGCTAGTTAGAGACTGTGCAGATAATCCTATTTCTCCTCAAACTTTTGCTTATTCATTTTAGCATTCATCAGTGGATCTTGTCTACAACAGTGATTACTGTGGTGTTCTAGTAGTGGTTTTCGATTTCTCTCATTCCCTCTTCGTTTATTAATTGGAATTCTGTAAGGAAAATCTGTCCCTTTTCCTCCATTTGTTTAATTACTTATTTATGTCAGTGTGGACTTACAGATATTTATTATGTTCTTTGGGGTTATAATCCAGTGCTGCCATGATTTATTTATTTATTTAATTTTTGGCTGCGTTGGGTCTTCCTTGCTGCACACGGGCTTTCACTAGTTGCGGCGAGCAGGGGCTACTCTTTGTTGCGGTGCGCGGGCTTCTCATTGCGGTGGCTTGTCTTTGTTGCGGAGCAGGGGCTCTAGGCTCGCAGGCTTCAGTAGTTGTGGCACGCAAGCTCAGTAGTTGTGGCACATGGGCTTAGTTGCTCCACGGCATGTGGGATCTTCCCGGACCAGGGCTCGAACCCTTGTCCCCTGCATTGGCAGGCAGATTCTTAACCACTGCGCTACCCGGGAAGTCCTGTCATGATTTATTTTGTTGCATAAATTGTTCTCCATTTGGCCATTGGGATCTCTGTCAGGTTGGCCTTTCAAAGTGCCCCCTGTGTTTGAGCACTTCCTTTCTGGCACCACAAGATGCTCTGGGTTCATCTTGTAGTTTTCATTGCCACAGCCCTGGAATCAGCCCTGGTTCCATATATTGGAGACTGATAATTTAGAAACAGGTCTGGGCACTAAGTATGCTCAGTTGCTACTGGAGTGTCATTGTCTCTAGGTCCTCTCAGCAGACAGAGCTTGAAAATAAATATTATGTACATTAACCTATGCATGTACGCACGTCTATATTTGTTTATATTTATTTATATATTAAAAAACCCTGAGTTGATACTGATACTTCCTAAAAAATCATGAGTGCATACTAGTGCTTCCGATTCCAGTCGAATACCAGAGACTTCATTCTAGCCTTTCTCCTTTTCTTCTTTGTATCTTCTATCTTCTGACAGTAAGAAACCTTGCTTTTGTTACAATATATTTACTTATTTGTGTAATTCTAGTAGTTTCAGAATTTCTAACCTTATAAGAAACAATTTTACTAACTAGAGTATGGAATTTGTGTGCAGTTCTTTTTGTCTTTAACCTCACAATATGCAGTAAAAATATTGTTTTCCATTGTAAGTCAGGTTAGGTTATTTTTGCCCCTTCAGTGTGGTTGTGTTATTCATTTATACTGTAGTTAAGGTCATTTATTACCGTCTGTATTCTATTTTGGGTTTTCTATCACTTCCTGGTTGTTGTTTTTTTAATTTATGTATGTAAAATTTACTGTTTGTGGTGTATACTTTCATGGGTTTTGACAAATACATTGAGTTGTGTCTGCCACTGCAGTCATGGTACAGAAACAATTTCATTATTCTGACAATTCTTTTGTGCCTTTTACATTTGTCTTGTAAGCATTTTTCTATTGATAGGTGTCCTTTAGATATTATTATTATTATTATTATTATTATTATTAATTAATTTATTTATTTTATGGCTGTGTTGGGTCTTCGTTTCTGTGCGAGGGCTTTCTCCAGCTGCGGCGAGCGGGGGCCACTCTTCATCGCAGGCCTCTCACTGTCGCAGCCTCTCCCGTTGTGGAGCACGGGCTCCAGACGCGCAGGCTCAGTAGCTGTGGCTCATGGGCTTAGTTGCTCCACGGCATGTGGGATCCTCCCAGACCAGGGCTCGAACCCGTGTCCCCTGCATTGGCAGGCAGACTCTCAACCACTGCGCCACCAGGGAAGCCCCTAGATATTATTTTTAATGCTAGTATAATGCCTATAAATGGTTATACTAAAATTTACTTCACTGTTCCTTAATTTGAGGAAATTTTGATTTCCTTTTTTTAAATATTTATTTATTTATTTATTTACTTATTTATGGCTGTGTTGGGTCTTCGTTTCTGTGCGAGGGCCTTCTCTAGTTGTGGCAAGCGGGGGCCACTCTTCATCACGGTGCGCGGGCCTCTCACCATCGCGGCCTTTCCCGTTGCGGAGCACAGGCTCCAGACGCGCAGGCTCAGCAATTGTGGCCCACGGGCCCAGTTGCTCCGCGGCATGTGGGATCCTCCCAGACCAGGGCTCGAACCCGTGTCCCCTGCACCGGCAGGCGGACTCTCAACCACTGCGCCACCAGGGAAGCCCTGATTTCCTTTTTTGTTGTTGTTTTTCTTGTAAATAATGCTAAAATGGCCATTTTTACACAAATGAGTTCTTCTTTTGTATTAGTTCCTACATGAGATTTCTAGATGTGAGATTACTGGGTATAGCTTCATGCCCAATCTAGCATATTAACAGTAGTGCTTTTTGAGAAGTTTGGCAGAGTAAAATGTACGAGTTTCATGGGTCTCTACCTACTTTTGGTTTGTTTTTTAAAATTAAGTGAAAATTTTGTTTAAACTTGCATTTTCCTTATGCTTCCAACAGGTCATATTTGCTTATTTGTGAATTGCTGTTAGTAATTTTTTATTAATTTTTTATTAATTGTTAGTAATTGCTGCAGTAATTTTTCCTGATTTGTTTGTCTTACATCATTTTTTTAAATACTTTTTTTGTTTTTTACTGATTATAAAAGTAATATATATTTATCTTAGATAATTGGGATAAGAGTAAATAATCACCCATAGATAAGTGCTATGTATATTTTCTCCTCATGCAGTTTTATATCTATATATCTTTTTCTTTGAACAGAATTGAGATCATGTGTGTATGATTTTATTTCTCTTTAAATTTATAAAAATTATGAACTGTTTTATACTTTACTTACATGACTAAAAATCCAAAAATATACAGTGAAAATATAAACACACACACTTCCCAGAACAGCCACTATCATTAGTTTCTTATATATCTTAACAGAATTTCTTTATGCATATTTAAGCAAATAAAAATACGTAATCTTATTTTTCTCCCTTTTGCATGAAAGATAGCATTCTGCGTTTCTCTACCCACTGTTTCTCCATGTCCACTACTACTATTCCTGGTCCAACCCACCGTTTCTTTCTTTCTCTCCTGGATTACTGTGATAGCTCCGTACTAACCCCTTCACTCTTGCTGTGCTACATTCCATCCTTATATAGCAGACAGAGCAGTCCTTTAAAAATAACATTTGGGGCTTCCCTGGTGGCGCAGTGGTTAAGAATCCGCCTGCCAATGCAGGGGACATGGGTTCGAGCCCTAGTCCGGGAAGATCCCACGTGCCATGGAGCAGCTGGGCCCGTTCGCCACAACTACTGAGCCTGCACTCTGGAGCCTGTGAGCCACAACTACTGAGCCCACGCGCCACAACTACTGAAGCCTGTGAGCCTAGAGCCCGTGCTCTGCAACAAGAGAAGCCACTGCAATGAGAAGCCCGTGCACCGCAACGAAGAGTAGTCCCCGCTCACCGCAACTAGAGAAAGCCCGGGGAAAGCAGCGAAGACGCAGCGCAGCCAAAAATAAATAAATAAAATAAGTAAATTTAAAAAAAAAGAACATTTGAATCCAATCATATCACTGTCTTGCCTAAAACCCCCCAATGCTTCCCATTACTCTTTTAATAACTTACGTTCCTTACCTTGACCGACAAGACCCTACATATTCTGGCCCAAGTCTACATCTTTGACCTCATACCCCACTGTTAACCCTTTGTTCACTAAGCTCCAGTGACATTTGTTGTCTTTCTGTTTCTTGAATAGTCTAAGCTTGTTTCCATCTCAGAATCTTTTTCTTATTCTGTTTCCTTTTCCTGGAATACTCTTAACCTCAAAACTTTTCCATGACTAACTACTCATTTATCAGGTCTCAACTCAAATAATCATTTTCCATTCTTCACACTAACACAGTGCCCTATTTTATTTTTGTCACAACAGATATTACTTTTTGAAATTGTTCATTTTTCCTCTAGAATGTAAGCTCCGTGAAAGTAAGGATCTTGTTTGACGTGGTATTATGGTATCCCTAGCTCCTAGAACAGTGCCTGGCACATAATAGGCACTAAATAAATATTTGAATGAATAAATATTCTTCCAGCTTCTTGTTTTTGATCATCTGAATATAAAATTATCTTTACTTAATATTTATTGTTATGGGTGAATTACTTATTAAGATTATTAAAATCAGGGTCACTTTTTTTTAATATTAGGAAAAATATTACAAGACCATTTGAGGATCAGACATCATTGGTAAGTATAAGAATCTTTCTGATTTAAGAAGGCATATAAGTGATTATTCAAACTAATTCATTTAATTTAATAGTACTCCTCATTTATGATTTTGAATTTGAAATCATCCTATGTGAGGGAATTTTGATGCAGAATGCAGGGGAAATAAGACTTTTATACTTTCAAAAAGATGACTATAGAGCTTACATTTCACTGTGAATGTTATGTATTCACTGCAAGTATATTGATAGAATTTTTTAAAATTGAATTACATTTTAAGTGCAGAATTAATGGATTGTCAAAAGGAAGCTTGTTATGGATCTATTTTTATAGAGCAAGTTTGATTTACGAAAATTTTACTTTTCTTTTTCTGAGTATTTTTAGAACAAGAAACACTACCCAAATGATTACTAACAATTGTCAGTTGCTTTACTAGAGTTAATCAAATTCCCGTTTGAGTGTATTGGCAATCAAAACTAAATGAAAAAGTCTAGTGAATGAAATCAGAAGATAAAAGGTGGTATATAATAAATGGTGAATGATGAGTGGACTTTGAGTATGTGATGATATTAGTTTCTTACTAAAGAAAATCTTAAGGGAATACGTGGATTAAACTATTTAAGTTGACTTTAAAAAAATCAGAACATGATTATGTTCTCTTGACAGGAACGCCATTGCTTGTTCTTTTAGTGAGTTTAAAAGAAAAAATTTTTGAAAAGAATCTCAATAACTAATTAGAAAACTGAAATTGAGCATCTTATCCTAATTTGGCAACTAACTGCATTGAAAATTGTATTAAGAAAATATTGTCAAAATAAATAGTTTTTTAAATAAAATTGCTTGTATCATAGTCTTGGGTTTTTCACTGTCATTTGTTGAAGAGATCATGAAAGTAAAAATGGAGGGTCTAACCCAGAAATCTCTCTCTTCCACACGTGACTTATCCAGGGCTGATTTTGTTTTGTGACACCATGGTGCTTTCAGTTGAGTGACCACTTTGTAGAAGTGTTATGTTGTAGAATCTGTAGCATTCTGTACTTTTTTTTCAATCCAGTGTCGATATGACAGCTTTTCTTATACTTAAAATTGTGGCATTTCCTCTCTTTGATCTCCCACTTCCAGAGACAGGAGATATTTCATTGGCTGTAATAAATCTCAGACCACTAGAGCTCAAAATGGCTGTGGAAACAGTGATCATGTTGGAAATTTGGTTGAATTCCTCCTCCTGACTGCCCATCCCCCAATAGCACATTTCTTATGCTGTAATCTTGGAACCATGCTTTAGCACAAGAGTTAGCAAATATACCTCCTGTGGGCTAAATCCCTGTTTCTGTGAGGACCACAAGCTAAGAATGGTTTTTACATTTTTAAAGTTTTTTTTTTTTACACCATATAAAAAGTCTAAAATATATACTATCTAGTCTTTTGAAGATGATTTGTCTACTCTTTTTTTTTTTTTTTTTAAAGGATTTTCTTATTTATTTATTTATTTATTTATTTATTTATTTTTGGCTGTGTTGGGTCTTCGGTTCGTGCGAGGGCTTTCTCCAGTTGCGGCAAGCGGGGGCCACTCTTCATCGCGGTGCGGGGACCGCTCTTCATCGCGGTGCGCGGGCCTTTCTCTATTGCGGCCCCTCTCGTCGTGGGGCACAGGCTCCAGACGCGCAGGCTCAGCAATTGTGGCTCACGGGCCCAGCTGCTCCGTGGCATGTGGGATCTTCCCAGACCAGGGCTCGAACCCGTGTCCCCTGCATTAGCAGGCAGATTCTCAACCACTGCGCCACCAGGGAAGCCCGATTTGTCTACTCTTGCTGTAGAATTTTAACAAAAAGTGGACTTTATGGAGAAGGATGACAGATGAGTACTATATATATGTGAAAGGTAGTTTATGGAAAGCTTTGGGGTGTTAACATGAGAATGTAAAAAAAATTTTTTTAAGAAAGGATTTTCATTGATTTGGACATTTAAAAAACATTTTTAACACCTGCTTTGTGCCAGACACAGTGTAAGTTGCTTTCACATATGACGTGTCACGTGGCCCTTGCAGATTTTTTTCAGGAAGTGTTATTGTCTTTGATTTACACATGATAAAACTAATTCTCAGAAAGGCTGACCAGATCCCATAGCAAATGGCAAAGCCAGAATTCTTGGACTTTCTGACTCTGTATCCTCTACACAGGGAGTGGATAGGCAAGTAGGTAGTTGTTTGTTCCTATTTGCTTCTGCTTAAACACTGGAATGAATGATAACCAAACGAGGGGCCCATACCTCAGGGATCTTGCACTCAATAAAGAAAAGTTGAGGATTATGGTTGCTTCGAATGTTCTTTAACATTTTTGTCATTAATTTAGGAAGCTTTTCCAACTGTGCTAGAACTAGACTAGAACACATTCAATCTAATTTTTGTGCTAAGATTGGGAATCTCAATAAACTGAATCAAAGTATGTGGGATATAAAGTATAGGCACTAGTGTAGAAGGAGCTGTCCAGGATTGAAACGCCATAATTGTGTTTCCATCCCTCTCAAATCTGTAATAGAAGTCAATATTTTTGAGAGCCAGATGGAGGAGATATCTCTTACTGGTAGGAACATCATAGATCTGTCAGTCAGTCCTGGCTTGGTACATAAAATGGAACTAGTCACAGCTGGGATGGTGTGGAGATTCTAGGGCAAGATTCCTGTGTGGATGAAGTTTGCAGTGAAAAGTAATTATATGCATTGTAAACTCATGAGTACAGTTATAAACATCCAAAGGAACCATATTGATTAATTCATGTAAGTCCCCAGTATATTCATGTGTGTCCTTTGAGTGAAGGCTTTTGTTCAGCAAATGGAGTACTTGGTGTGCTATTGCAAAATAACTGCATAGCTGAAAATAAAAGCCCTTTTTAAATTTATTAACCTAATAGTTTTCATATACTTTTAGTCTTAAACTTACATCTTTTCCCCAAATCAGAAAATTTGAAGTAAAAAGCTACAAAGTCCTTTTTCTTTGTTTATTCCTAGCTAGTTCATTAAGTCTTCTTTAATTTCCACTGAAAACAACTGATGTACATTTTGTTTTTAGTTCAGAGGTACAATTCTTTTTCTTTTTTTTAAATTAAAGTATAGTTGATTTACAATGTGTTAGTTTCTGGTGTACAGCAAAGTGATTCAGTTTTATATATATTCATTTTCATATTCTTTTCTATTGTGATTTATGATAGGATATTGAATATAGTTCTGTGTGCTATATAATAGGACCTTGTTTATTTTTCCAGTAACATGTTAAGAAAAACCTGAACGAACTTCTTGGCCAACCCAATATATATAGTAGATTGTATCTGCTAATCCAGACTCCTAATTTTCCCTTCCCCACCCTCTTTCTCCTTTGGTAACAATAAATTTGTTTTCTGTGCCTGTGAGTCGGTTTCTGTTTTATAAATAAGTTCATTTGTTCCACATATAACACATATATAACACATATAACACATATATATCATATGATAAGTGATATATTTTGTCTTTTTCTGTCTGACTTCACTTAGTATGATAATCTGTAGGTCCATCCATGTTGCTGCAAATGGCATGATTTCATTCTTTTTTATGGCTGAGTAGTATTCCATAGTATAGGTATGTATCACATCTTTTTTATTCATTCATCTGTTGATGGACCTTTAAGTTGCTTCCATGTCTTGGCTATTGTAAACAGGGCTGCAGTGAACATTGGGGTGCATTTGAATTATAGTTTTGTCTGGGTATATGCCCAGGAGTGGGATTGCTGGTTCATATGGCAACCCTATTTTTATTTTTTAAGGAACCTCCGTACTGTTTTCCATAGTGGCTGCACTAACTTACATTCCCACCAACAGTGTAGGTAGGAGGGTTCCCTTTTCTCCACACCCTCTCCAGCATTTGTTACTTGTAGACTTTTTAGTGATGGCCATTCTGACTGGTGTGAGGTGGCATCTCAGTGTAGTTTTAATTTGCGTTTCTCTAATAGTTAGTGATGTTGAACATCCTTTCACGTGCCTCTTGGCCATCTGTACATCTTCTTTGGAGAAATGTCTATTTAGGTCTTCTGCCCATTGTTTGATCAGGTTGGTTTTTTTGTTATTGAATTGTATGAGCTGTTTGTATGTTTTGGAAATTAAGCCCTTGTCAGTCTCATTGTTTGCAGATATTTTCTTGCAGTCTGTAGGTTGTCTTTTTGTTTTATTTATGTTGATCAGTTCTAGTAGTGTTTGTGTGGAGTCTTTAGGGTTTTCTATATATAGTATCGTGTTATCTGCGTATAATGACAATTTTACCTCTTCCTTTCCAGTTTGGATACCTTTTATTTCAAAGAGGTACAATTCTTAAGGTTCTTACATTTATGCATTGATTGAAGGAGATTTCTTTGGTTTTACAGGAATTTTTTTCAAAGAAGTCAGATTGTTCTTTATTCATGTTTGGCTCCCATAATAAGAAGCGGCCAAATAATCTAGTAATAGGTAAATATCATTTACTTTTTAATACTTTTATTTTATAGAGTCAGTTCTGTGACTCAGATTAATTGATGGTATTGAGGATTCAGGAGTAGCCAGTAAGCACTAAACTAGTTTTTAATTTTCCTTGTGAGTGTGAATAAAATTTGTTTTTACCTACCAGTCTTCAGGTAAAGAAGGGGCATGTAAATATCACCCTACCTCAAGTTGTAGAAGTTTTTCAAATATAAAACATATATCCTAAATCAGTATTAGAGTTAGAAAAAAAGTAGCAGCATACTTATGCACACAAATTAACCCTTCCCTAATAAATACCTGTATAATGAATACATTTGAAAATAAACCCTTGCCCTGTACTGTGTATTGAGGCTTGGGCTGGCATGCTCACTGGCTTAGGTAAAGCCCTTTACCCTCCGTGGGCCTTTATTTACTCTTCTGTAAAGTAAGGGAGTTTGACTAAGTGATCTTTTAAGATCCTTCCTAGGTCCAAAGTTGCAACAATACATTCTAGGTAGAGTTGAAAATTTAAGAAAGAAGGAACATGTTTGGGAGGTTTAAGGAGAAAGAAAAGAGGCAGATATTAGGACATTTTGAACACGCAGATAAGTAGGTGAATATAAGGCAGCTGTTTGGGAAAAAAATAAATCGTTAAAAGAAAATGTATTTTCCTTCTAGGTCGTATGTATGACTACCATGTGCTGGATATGATTGAAGTAGGTATCGAGAAGTTTGTCTCCCTTAAAGATATTAAGGTAAGATACTGGTCATAAAAATAAGCTTTTTTTTTAAATTTTTTAACTTGTTTATTTATTTATGGCTGTGTTGGGTCTTCGTTTCCGCGCAAGGGCTTTCTCTAGTTGCGGCGAGCGGGGGCCACTCTTCATCGCGGTGCGCGGGCCTCTCACTGTCGTGGCCTCTCTTGTTGCGGAGCACAAGCTCCAGACACGCAGGCTCAGTAGTTGTGGCTCACGGGCCTAGTTGCTCTGCGGCACGTGGGATCTTCCCAGACCAGGGCTCAAACCCATGTCCCCTGCATTGGCAGGCGGATTCTCAACCACTGTGCCACCAGGGAAGCCCAAAAATAAGCATTTTATAACATTGCTCTTGGGCAGTAGTGACATCTTGTGGTGAAGAGTAAAGATACAGTTTTGTAACTTAAATAAGAAAGAACTTTGGTTTTATTCTAGTGTGCTCTAAACTAAAAAGCACAATTTCATTTTACCTTTAAAAAGAGGGAGATGGGCTTCCCTGGTGGTGCAGTGGTTGACAATCTGCCTGCCAGTGCAGGGGACACGGGTTCGAGCCCTGGTCTGGGAAGATCCCACATGCTGCGGAGCAACTAAGCCCGTGAGCCACAACTACTGAGCCTGCGCGTCTGGAGCCTGTGCTCCGCAACGGGAGAGGCCGCGACAGTGAGAGGCCCGCGCACCGCGATGAAGAGTGGCCCCCAGTCGCCACAGCTAGAGAAAGCCCTCGCACAGAAACGAAGACCCAACACAGCCAAAAATAAATAAATAAATAAATAAATAAATAAATAAATAAAATTTATTAAAAGAATAAAAAGAGGGAGATGTTTACAGCGTATAACACATATGTAGGCAGTTAGACTTCAGAGTCGTTACTAACTCTTGTCTAGGCCCATAGTTGAGGTGCTCTCCTCTCCCTCTGAATTATCACAGCACCCATTTTATGGAACCTCAGAAATACCACAATTTTCTTTCTTTCTTTTTTTTTTTTCGAATTTAATTAATTAATTTATTTATTTATTTTTGGCCGTGTTGGGTCTTCGTTGCTATGCACAGGCTTTCTCTAATTGCTGCAAGCAGGGGTTCTGCTCTTCATTGCGGTGCGCGGCTTCTCATTGCGGTGGCTTCTCTTGTTCTGGAGCACGAGCTCTAGGTGCGTGGGCTTCAGTAGTTGTGGCTCGCAGGCTCTAGAGCGCAAGCTGAGTAGTTGTGGTGCGTGGGCTTAGTTGCTCCGTGGCATGCGGGATCTTCCCGGACCAGGGCTCGAACCCGTGTCGCCTGCATTGGCAGGCAGATTCTTAACAACTGCACCACCAGGGAAGTCCCCACAATTTTCAAAGTGAGCCCTGTTTTAAACCTAGGAAGCTTTGGCTGATCCTACAGTATTTTGGCTGCTAGGAACCAAATTGCTAGCTCACTTTTCCCCTTGAGGACTTGCATCTTTGTGTCTCCTTTGTTTGAATGGGATTATGAAACAGAAAGGCAAGAAAACTGTCCTAATGCAGTTCCTGGATCCAAATTGGGCTTCTGCTCCCTCAGACCTCTGCTCCTGGCTTAATCTAGTCCATCAAATACATTATTTCACTTAAGACCTCTTAGCTACCCTCTAAGGCTGAAATTATTTTCCCTGTTATATAGATTTGGTGACTGAGGCCCAGAGGAATTCCACTGGTGACCTAGAGTCATACATACAGTAAATGGTATAACCAAGATTAGGACTGAAGGGCTTTGAAAGAAAGGATATTGAAGTTTGTAATGGAAAGTTACATAATTGTTCTCAGTTTATGGGTCTTTGAGGGTCTTGGTATAGTTGAAAGAATTATAGCAAATATATAATCACTCCTTTTCCCAGCCTCCCCTAAGAGGACATGCCTTCTAGGATTCCTGTGGGTTTGAAAAAAGGCTCTTACCAGAACCCTACTTGGTCAGCTATACCACCTTCCTCAGGTACAGGGCAGAACAGTGAGATTGGATTTGGAGGCAAAACACTTGGGTTTGAGGCCTTTCTTGGTCATTTAGATAGCATTTGTGACCTGACAGTTACTTCCCTGACCCACAATTGCAATCAAGTATTAAACAGGTATAACAACATCAAACGAGATAATATATGTGAAAATGCTTATCAATGAATTTAATATATTGAAAGGTATTTTGAAAACTGTATAAACTGTGTTGCTTTATTATGGATGCCATCATTTTATTCCAGTTTATTACAGGTTGTCTTTGGGGCTGTGTGTGAATCCCTGGAGATGAGCAGTACCACTGCTGTTGGCGTGGTTACCAGTTAGTGGGTGTGAGCGCTGGCTGATGCCTGCATGACAACCCCTTTGCTCTTTCCACTTCCCTGCCAAAGCAAAGAAATACCCCGTCACTGTGCAGCTTCTAAACTGAACCACAAAATCAGTATCATTTGGCAGGCGTATTCTTAACAAGAACCATTTAAATTGAGTACTAGATGTTGTGGCTGTGTCGTGCGCGTGAACCCCGTAGGGCTGGGGAGGCACCAGCTGCCGCGCGGGGAGGAGGCCGAGGCCACAGCTTGAGGGAGGCCCTGGCCCCTCTGCACCTGTGTATGGCAGAGCTGGTGTGAGACCAAGAGACAGTCCTTCCCAGCCGCCGGGATAATCAAGAGTTTTGGCCGGAACTTTGAGCACACACCGAAATAGTGAGGAGCCAGTTGAAAAGCACAGACTATGGTGCTGAAACGGATTAATAAGGAACTTAGTGATTTGGCCCGTGACCCTCCAGCACAATGTTCTGCAGGTCCAGTTGGGGATGATATGTTTCATTGGCAAGCCACAATTATGGGACCTAATGACAGCCCATATCAAGGCGGTGTATTCCTTTTGACAATTCATTTTCCTACAGACTACCCCTTCAAACCACCTAAGGTTGCATTTACAACAAGAATTTATCATCCAAATATTAACAGTAATGGCAGCATTTGTCTCGATATTCTAAGATCACAGTGGTCTCCTGCTTTAACTATTTCTAAAGTTCTTTTATCCATTTGTTCACTGCTATGTGATCCAAACACACATGACCCTCTAGTGCCAGAGATTGCATGGATCTATAAAACAGACAGAGATAAGTACAACAGACTATCTCGGAAACGGACTCAGAAGTATGCCATGTGATGCTACCTTAAAGTCAGAATAACCTGCATTATAGCTGGAATAAACTTTAAATTACTGTTCCTTTTTTGATTTTCTTATCCGGCTGCTTCCCTATCAGACCTCATCTTTTTTTAATTTTATTTTTTGTTTACCTCCCTCCATTCATTCACATGCTCATCTGGGAAGACTTAAGTCCTTCCAGCTTTGGACAATAACTGCTTTTAGAAACTGTAAAGTAGTTACAAGAGAACAGTTGCCCAAGATTCAGAATTTTTTAAAAAATGGAGCAGGTGTATTATGTGGCCAGTGTCTTCACTCTAACTTGGTTATGAGACTAAAACCATTCCTCACTGCTCTAACATGCTGAAGAATCATCTGAGGGGGAGGGAGATGGATGCTGAGTTATCACATCAAAGGAAGCAGCATTATTCTAGCAGCATCCATTCATGTGTAAGCCTTCCACTGTTAGAGATTTGAGGTTACATGATATACTTTATGCTCGTAACTGACGTGGCTGGAAAATTGGTATTGAATTTATAGCATCAGCAGGACAGAAAATGTGATGTATTTTATGCATGTCAATAAAGGAATGACTTGTTCTTGTTCCACAGAGAATGGAAATTGGAAGTCAGACACCCTTTGTATTACAAAATAGGGTCTCAAACATTTTGTAATTTTCATTTAAATTGTTAGGAGGCTTGGAGCTATTAGTTAATCTATCTTCCAGTACACTGTTTAATATAGCACTGAATAAATGATGCAAGTTGTCAATGGATGAGTGATCAACTAATAGCTCTGCTAGTAATTGATTTATTTTTCTTCAATAAAGTTGCATAAACCAATGAGTTAGCTGCCTGGATTAATCAGTATGGGAACCATCTTTTGTAAATGCATAGCTGTTTTTTGTACATACTGTTGGGATTTGCTTCATTGTTTGACATCAAATGATGATGTAAAGTTCTAGAGAGTGAATATTTTGCCATGTTCAGTTAAAAGTGTGCAGTCCGTTACAGGGTGACACATTGATTGACCTGATTTATGCAGAATTAGTAAGCTGTTCAGATAGTGTAGCTTTAGTATGCTGCACATGATACTGGCAGCCCGGGGCTTCATAGATGGACTTGGGACCCAGCAGTTTTGAAACGTGTATATGGAGTTTAAGAAATTTATTTTCCAGGTGCAACCCCCATCTAACTAAATTTTTTCTTCACCTTGTACACTTGACAGCTGAAAAAACCATAACATGGGAGTAATAATGGGTCAAAATTTACAAAACAAAGTACTGTTTTGGTGTGGGGAAAGAAAAATAAAAATAAAAGTAAATTACTAAATTTTCACTCATGGAGCATATCCATAACTATAAAATTCATTAATTGATGAGAATGTGCTTACACTGGCAATCCCTACATAGACTGTTAGCCAGTCCCCTTCGTTTTGACCCCGTTGTTTGGTTACAACCTCGTATTTTTAGTTTGTTTTGGAGTTGCATGTTTTGTTGCACTTTTCTTCCATATTTATTTCTTCTTTATTTCTACCTCCTCGTTTTTAAGACATCTTTACCAGGCATTTCTTTTCTTACTTGCCCACTTTTATTGCCAAACCTCATCCCTCTGTTAACTCTTAAGCAACAGGTGATTAGACGCTACCAGGAAATAGAGTGATTATTCTAGAAGCCTGTTTTCTAAGATGGCCAAAATTCTAGGGATGGTTATTCTGCATAAAATAAGCCTAAGAAATGAGATGATTTAAAATTAAAGGTTAGTTGGGCACAGATGGAACACAGAAGAGTCACTGGGTCTGGAAGGTCTATTCAGGCCCTGAATGAGACAGATTTTAGGCCCATCTCCTAAGTATAGACCGTTCAGGTTCGCGTTGGAAGCAGAGAATGTCAACAAGAGTGGTCATGGTGAACAGGGAAGCAACACGTGACCTCTGGTCCAAGGGCAGAGGATGTTTGTTTGTTTGTTGTCCTGTCTCCCCCCACCCCCTCCACGTGGATAATCCTTGATTCGTGTCAGAGCAGAGATATTAGAATCAGTGGGAAGCTGAGACCGATTCTTCTTTCTCCATAAATTAACCCTTCAGTTAAGGAATTTTTTTCTATTTGATTTTTTCTTTCACTTTGGTAAAACAAAAATTCACATTCTTTTTGGTATAGAAAATCCAGAACTAGGGAGTTCCCTGGCAGTCCAGTGTTAGGACTCCACACTTTCACTGTCGAGGGCCTGGGTTCATTCCCTGGTGTGGAAGCTAAGATCCCACAAGCTGTGTGGTGCAGCCAAAAAAAAGAAAGAAAAGAAAATCCAGAACTAGACAAAATATTTTTTAGAGTAGAGGTTCGATCCTGCTGAGTGAGGATTGCCCATATTTTCTGTAGCTTGTATAACATTATATTGCTTCCCATGTGAATGTTTAGTTGGTAGTTCAGTTTAGCTTTCATTTAAAAATACTGCTTATGTGACACAGTAGGAAAGGCACATTGTTACAAATAATTCAAAGAAATTAAATTTATTTTGACTCAGATGTTGGCTGTTAGAGGGCTGTGTTTGTTTTGCAGCAAGTTTAGCTTTTTATTTTATTCTTTGCATAGAAAGTGATAAAAAGTAGCTTACATCATTCTTTAATCACTTATTAATTTGGCACTAAGAGGGAGTGGAATGAAAAATTATTTTTTAGTATAAAAATCTGTAAATTAAAAAATCCCCACTCTGGTTTTAAGTCTAAAATCAGTGTTCATAGGGACATCCTTGGTGGTCCAGTGGTTAAGGCTCTACGCTTCCACTGCAAGGGGGCATGGGTTCGATTCCTGGTTGGGGAACTAAGATTCTGCATGCCGCACCGTGTGGCCAAAATAAATACATAAATAAAATCAGCATTCATAGACATAGTTTTAGTACAGTTAAGAAAATGTGAAAAAGAGTCACTGTATATCAGCGGTCCCCAACCTGTTTGGCATCTGGGACCAGTTTGATGGAAGACAAGTTTTCCGCAGATGGATGGGGGGATGGGAAATGGTTCAGGCAGTAATGCGAGTGATGGGGAACAGCAGATGAAGCTTCACTCGCTCGCCTGCCGCTCACCTCTTGCTGTGCGGCCTGGTTCCTAACAGGCCGTGGACCGATACCAGTCCAGGGGTTGGGGACCCCTGCTATATATAAATATTGACTGCTTTAAAATCAGCATATAAACAATTTAGACTTGATAATTATATAATTACTTCTTTTTATTTCCTAGAATAGTAAATGTCCGGAGGGAACAAAACCCATGTTAATATTCGCAGGTGATGATTTTGATGTAACAGAAGACTACAGAAGGCTAAAAAACCTTCTTATTGGTAAGTATTTTAATACTTATCTGCAGGATAGCTCAGGTAGGCATTCTAAGAGTTGCCATTGGTCGTGGCAGTTTGCAACTTCACTCTAGATATACAGCTTTTTCTCTTTGATCTCTTATTTTCCTTTTCATTATTTTGTTTATTCCCCACTAGAAGCAGGAGAGAGTTAAAAGGATGTTATACTCAATAGATTATTATTACTTTTTGATGGTATAGTAACTTTGGTACCAACCTATTTATATAGCATTTTATACTTTACTAAATGCTTGCACCCATCTCCTGGCATTATTGGCATTATTGGCATTATTGAATTAAATTTAGAAAATTGAAAAGTTAAATTTTCAGGATTATTATACATCATCCACTTCCAATTCAAAAACCTCTATTAGTTTTTCTTAGTCTGATATACAAGGCTTTTCACACTATAACCCCATATAACTTGTTTTCTTAATCTCCACCAAATTCATTCCTCCCTTTTCCATTTTAAAAAAAGCAAAAAAAACCTTGTAAGGTTGTTTTATAGGTGATCGGTTCTTAGTGAACTCTGCTCATTCCTAATGTTTTATCTAATGACTACATTACTTTTTATGTGTTCACAAGCCACCTCCTTAAAATCCAATACACAATATATAGTTATTGTCTGAGATTGATGTTAAATTTACCAATTTTAAACCACTTTTTCTCTCCTTTTTTGAAAAGCTGGCATTGTTATCCATGATTTCTTAATGGTTACTAATACTTAATATTGTGTGATCACATCTGCCAGCTCTGTTCTAACTCTGGAAGGTAATTTAGTTCGTCCCTAGAGATACGAACTCTTCTTATACTCAGTGGCATTTTCTGAAGTTTAAGTAATTTATTCTCTTTGAGCTTTTCTAGCACCATTCTTACAAGCTATGGCTTAACTTTTTTGGTTGCCCTTCTTTTGGATTTTTATATACTTTGCTCTAGATGACTTTTGAAAAGTTGGTGGGGTGTATATTATAAATAAATTATATGCATGCTCTTTACAAATCTGAGCCAACCAAAGAAGGTTTGTGGGCAGACACATTGCTTTCGTTTTTCCTTATTGGGATTATTTATGCTCTTATTGTTAGGAATACAGTTTTCGGGACTTCTCATTTCCCTTGTTCATAATGGCTATTTTTGAAAAACTAAGTATCACTGTTACCTGTTTAATCCTTACTAAAGCTCTTGAGTTTGGTAACATTTCATTTTACAGATGGGAAGTTGGAGGCTCAGAGAGGTTAAGAGCTATTAAGTAGGTGAAGCAGAATCAAAAACCAAAGCCTGTGCTTTTCTGCTTCTGCTGTTCATCCTGCCCATGGTGAAATTCCTTTGCAGAGTCTTTGCTATAGGTTCTTACCTCTGTTTTCCATGAATTAAAAAAAAAAAGAGGGGCTTCCCTGGTGGCGCAGTGGTTGGGAGTCTGCCTGCCGATGCAGGGGATACGGGTTCGAGCCCTGGTCTGGGAGGATCCCGCATGCCGCGGAGCGGCTGGGCCCATGAGCCACAATTGCTGAGCCTGCGCGTCTGGAGCCTGTGCTCCGCAGCAAGAGAGGCCACGATGGTGAGAGGCCCGCGCGCCGCGGTGAGGAGTGGCCCCCGCTTGCCACAACTAGAGAAAGCCCTCGCACAGAAACGAAGACCCAACACAGCCATAAATAAATAAATAAACAAATACTTAAAAAAAAAAAAAAAAAAGAAAAAGAAAAGGGACTTCCCTGGTGACGCAGTGGTTAAGAATCCGCCTGCCAATGCAGGGGACACGGTTTCGATCCCTGGTCCGGGAAGATCCCACATGCCGCGGAGCAACTAAGCCCGTGAGCCACAACTACTGAGCCTGCGCTCTAGAGCCTGTGAGCCACAACTACTGAGCCTGCGTGCCACAACTACTGAAGTCCACGCACCTAGAGCCCGTGCTCCACAAGAGAAGCCACCTCAATGAGAAGCCCGTGCACCGCAACGAAGAGTAGCCCCCACTCACCTCAACTAGAGAAAGCCTGCGTGCAGCAACAAAGACCCAACGTAGCCAAAAAAATAAATTAAAAAAAAATCATACATGGAAGACAGCAACCAACATTTCTTTGAATATTACATAGCCCGAAACATCAAGGGAGTTTTTTTAGCCAAGATTGCTAGTACTTGTACTGCGTTGGCTCAGATTTCCTGCTTTTTTCCCCTTGTTCTTCTGTATAATTATTATTAGTAAGGGAAGTACTTATAATTTGTTGTAACAGAGCTTTGTTGCTTCTGTTTAAATGGTTTTATCTTATTATTTTGTGCTTCCACTAGATGGCAGGAATAACCACATAATGCAGTGATGAGAGGGAGGGAGTGAAAACCAAAAAGGAATAAAGAAAGAAGAAAGACAGGTAGCAGGATGGAGTGACATTGTCTGGCACTAAGCAAAATTGAGTTTTTAATATAAATAAGAAGTAAGAAAGTTGCAGACTTCTTGGTTTGTGTTGTGTGTTCAAATGAAGTAATGTAGAGCAGTAGGTAAAGAGAATTTTATCAAGGGCTTTTTTCCTGTTTGGAAGTTGTGTTTTTGTTTCCTTTTTGTAATTGGCCAGAAAGAAAAGTTAACTTCAGTATTTTCATGCCAGATACCCATTTTGTTCATTCGAATTTTGCTTCTCTTTTGCTTTAAATATTATATAGATTTGTAGTTAATCTTAGCAGGTCCTGCTTTTCTTTACAGAAAGCCAGTGCCTATTTTTTGATTCAGTCCATCCTATTTTTTTTTTTTTTTTTTTAATTCTGGTTGTGCCGTGTGGCTTGCGGGATCTCAGTTCCCCAAAAAGGACCAGGGATTGAACCCGGGCCACAGTAATGAAAGCGCCAAATCCTAACCACTAGACCGCCATGGAACTCCCAGTCTATCCTACTTTTTATGGTTACTTTTTAGTATGACTACTCCTTGTATATAAAGATGATAATGAATCAAGTAATAGGTTAGTTTTATTAAATGTCCCTTTAAAGCCTACCTTTAACTTAACTACCTAACTGGGGTTTTTTTTTTTCTTCATTGCCTTTGTCTATATTAGTGGTCATATCGACATCTGTGGTCATTGTTTTAATTTTTTTAACCTCATTTCCTAATTCTTATTCCACTTTAATACATATAATAATGAAAATAACTGCCATAGAATAGGTCAGGTAATTTATTAAATTTAATCCTTTCTCCACTCTACAGAGATAATTATATTAGTCTGCTCAGGATGCCATACAAAAGATCATAGACTGGGTGGCTTATAAGCAACAGAAATTTATTTTCTCACAATTCTAGAAGTCCAGGTCTCTGGTGAGGACTCTCTTGCTGGCTTCTTGCTTTGTGCTTACAAGACTTTTCCTTGGGGAGGAAGGGAAGGAGGGAGATAGACAGAGGAAAGAAGGGTTTAAGTTTTCTGGTGTCTCTTCTTATATGGACTCTAATCCTATGGGAGCAGACCCTACCCTTATAGCATACCTCATTTAACCTTAAGTACTTCCTTAGAGGCCTCATTTCCAAATATAGTCACACTAGAGGTTAACCAAACATTCAGTTCATCATGGTAATATTATTCCCATGTTGTGGATGAAGAAATTGAGACCAGTTCACTTATGTCCAGAGTGAAGAGTTAGTAAGTGTCAGAATCAGGATCTTATCCATTCTCTGACTCCACATACCCCGGTCTTTCCCGTCAACACCCTGGTCATCCTCCTGCGCCCTTTCCCAGTGTGTTTACTCATGGACACAGTCACACTAAAGGTGTTATTTTTGCTTGGAATTGATCCATTGAAAAAATGTCCAAATTGGGGCTTTCCTTCTAATTATAACCAATTTATCTTCTACCCCCTTATTTCTATTTAACCAGGTTTTTCTCCTTATCCCTATTCTCATAATATCTCCCTTTTTACCTCAACCATCATTCCTGCCCAGTTTAGGGTCAGCCTTTTTGACAGTGCTCTGAGTTTCAACACATTTTAATCCATCACCCCCTTGATGTTTTAGACTCCTCTTGTACTGTAATTGCTCCAGTCCTGGAATCAGCTATTTCTATAAGGATCCTGGGTTTTTTTTTAAGTGAGAAATTATTTTAGAAATCACATTTTGTGTGCTAGGGAGTATTTCTGGGTTGGTCATTGTTTCTAGGCTTTTTCAGTGGACCGAACTATGAGATTTATTTGTTAAGGTAAAATATATCCTGAGTTCATACTGAAACTTCTAACTCAAATTTAGGACAGAAGGATATGTACACATACGTACCTTCTTTCTTCCATGACAAAAATCCAGGTTCTCAATGACTCCAACATAATGATGCGTTTACTTTGTACTGTACTACACATACAACAGTCTCAGAATAAAATACCATTATTACTACTGGTAATATGAATATTGAGTGCAACTGAAGGGTGTTTGGTTTTGTTTTTTTTGTGGGTTTTTTTTGCAGTTCTATATGTCTGTATATGCTATTAGGAATATGGTCAAATTACTGTGTTTTGAAGTCACTTGAAACAGTCCTTTTCTGTATGATTATGCCTTCAGCCCAATACACAGGTTCATTTCATTTTGTTTTCAATTTTTAGGGATAACTTTGTTAAGTTTTTTCATTTTAAATTTTTTTTTTTTTTTTTTAAATTTTTTTTTTTTATTTTTTTTAATTTTATTTAATTTTATTTATTTTTTTTTTATTTATGGCTGTGTTGGGTCCTCGCCTCTGCGCGAGGGCTTTCTCCAGTTGCGGCAAGTGGGGGCCACTCTTCATCGCGGTGCGCGGGCCTCTCACTATCGCGGCCTCTCCTATCGCGGAGCACAGGCTCCAGACGCGCAGGCTCAGCAACTGTGGCTCACGGGCCCAGCCGCTCCGCGGCATGTGGGATCCTCCCAGACCAGGGCTCGAACCCGCGTCCCCTGCATTGGCAGGCAGATTCTCAACCACTGAGCCACCAGGGAAGCCCAAATTATTTTTTAAACAATTTTTGGGGTATAATTTACATACAATCAAGTGCACATATTTATTTTTAAATTCTTTTTTTAATTCTTTTTTTTAAAATTTTTATTTATTTTTTGGCTGCATTGGGTTTTTGTTGCTGCGTGCGGGCTTTCTCTAGTTGCAGCGAGTGGGGTCTACTCTTCGATGCAGTGCACAGGCAGTACCTTTTCTTGTTGCGGAGCACGGGCTGTAGGCGCGTGGGCTTCAGTAGTTGTGGCACGCAGGCTCTAGAGCACAAGCTCAGTAGTTGTGGCACACAGGCTTAGTTGCTCCGCGGCATGTGGGATCTTCCTGCACCAGGGATCGAACCCTGCATTGGCAGATGGATTCTTAACCACTGTGCCACCAGGGAAGTCCAAATGCACATATTTAAAGTTTTAAAATTTAATGGATTTTGACATATTTATATACCTCTAAAAACACCACTGCAATCAAGATACAGAACCTTTCCATCACCCCCCAGAATTTCCCTGTGCCCTTTGGCAATCCATTATTATTCTCTATTCTAAGCAAACATTGATCTGCTTTCTGTCAATTTTACATTTTGCAGAATTTTAGATAAATGGAATCATACAGTATGTACTTTTCTTGGCCTGGCTTCTTTCACTCAGTTTGTTTTGAGATTCATTCATGTTGTTGTATGTATCAATCCTCCATTTCTTTTTATAACTGAGCAGTATTCCATTTATAGCTATTCTGCAGTTTGTTTATACCTTCATCTGTCGATGGACATTTAGATTGATTCCAGCTTTTAACTATTACCAGTAGGACTGCTATGAACATTTATATACAAATTTTTGTGAGGACCTATGTTTTCATTTCCTTTGGGTAAATACCTAGGAATAGAATGGTTGGATCATTTGAATAGTGTATGTTAAACATTTTTAAGAAACTGCCAAACTGTTCTCCAACATGGTTGCACCATTTTGCATTCCCACTAACTGTAGGTGCTCTATCTCCTTGTCAATACTTGGTAGGCCGTTCTTTTTAATTTTAGTTACTCTAATAGGTGTTGAGGTGTTGAATACTGACAGTAATATGTTTCCAAAGTCAAATCTACAAAATAAAGGAGTGGTAGCGTTGCAGTTTTTTGTTTTTTGTTTTTTTTTAAATCAGTACTTTTTTTTTTTTTTGGCTGTGTTGGGTCTTCGTTTCTGTGCGAGGGCTTTCTCTAGTTGTGGCGAGCGGGGGCCACTCTTCACCGCGGTGCGCGGGCCTCTCACTGTCGCGGCCTCTCTTGTTGCGGAACACAGGCTCCAGACGTGCAGGCTCGGTAGTTGTGGCTCATGGGCCTAGTTGCTCCGCAGCATGTGGGATCTTCCCAGACCAGGGCTTGAACCCATATCCCCTGCATTGGCAGGCAGATTCTCAACCACTGCGCCACCAGGGAAGCCCCTAGGGTTGCAGTTTTAATTTGCATTTTCTGGTGACTAATAATGTTGAACATCTTTTCATGTGCTTATTGGCCATTTGTATATCTTTGGTAAAGTGTCTGTTCAGATCTTTGCCTGATTTTTTTATTTGGTTATTTGTCTTCTTATTGAGTACTAATGTGGAAGAGAGTGTGTGTGTGTGTGTGTGTGTGTGTGTGTGTATATGTGTGTGTGTGTGTGTGTGAGATAAGTCTTTTGTCTGTCTGACATATAATCTTTGAATATTTTCTCCCCCCGGTCTGTGGCTTGCCTTTTTGTTTTATTGATTTATGTATTTATTTATTGGCCACACTATGCAGCATGTGGGATCTTAGTTCCCCAACCAGGGATCGAACTCACTCCCCCTAAGCACAGAGTCTTTAACCACTGCACTGCCAGGGAAGTCCCTTGCCTTTTTGTTTTTAATGATGTCTTTTTAAAAAAAATTTTTTTTTATTGAGATATAGCTGATTTATAATATTATGTAAGTTTCAGGTGTACAACATAGTGATTCACAATTTTTAAAGATTATACTACACTTATAGTTATTATAAATTGTTGGCTATATTCCCTGTGCTGTACAGTATATCCTTGTAGTTTATTTATTTTATACATAGTAGTTTGTACCTTTAACCCCCTGTCCTTCTCTTGCCCCTCCCCTTTCCCTCTCCCCACTGGTAACCACTGGTTTGTTCTCTATATCTGTGAGTGAGCTTCCTTTTTGTTATGTGCACTAGTTTGCTGTATTTTTTAGATTCCACATACAAGTGATATCATACATTTTCTTCCTCTGACTAATTTCACTTAGCATAATGCTCTCCAAGTCCATCCATGTTGCTGCAAATGGCAAAATTTCATTCTTTTTATGGCTGAGTAGTATTTCATTGTATGTATGTGTGTGTGCGTGGATATATATACATATACACACATATATATATGTGTGTGTGTGTATATATATATATATATATATATATATATATATATGTATGTGTGTGTATACAGACACACACACCACATTTTCTTTATCCATTCATCTGTTGATGGACACTTAGGTTGCTTCCATATCTTGGCTATTGTAAATAATGCTGCTGTGAACATTGAGGTAGTACATTGTATCCTTTCAAATTAGTGTGTTGTTTTCTTTGGATATGTACCCAGGAGTGGAATTGCTGGATATGATAGTTTTATTTTTAGTTTTTTAGGAACCTCCATATTGTTTTCCTCAGTTCCTGTAGAACTTACATTCCTACAAGGGCTCCATTTTCTCTACATCCTCACCAACATTTGTTATTAGTGGTCTTTTTGATGATAGCCATTCTGATTGGTGTGAGGTGATATTTCATTGTGCTTTTGATTAACATTTTTCTGATGATTAGCAGTGTTGATCATCTTTTCATGTGCCTGTTAGCCATCAATATGTGTTCTTTGGAAAAATGTCTAGTCAGGTCTTCTGCTTTTAGGTTTAAGTAGGTCCCATTTGTTTATTTTTGCTTGTGTTTCCTTTGCCTTAGGAGACAGGTTAAAAAAAAATATTGCTATGATTTATGTCAAAGAGTGTTCTGCCTATGTTTTCTTCTAGGATTTTTATGGTTTCTGGTCTTACATTTAGATCTTTAATGCATTTTGAGTTTATTTTTATATATGGTGTGAGAAAATGTTCTGATTTCATTTTTTTACATGTAGCTGTCCAGTTTTCCCAGCACCATTTACCAAAGAGATTTTTCAACATTGTATATGCTTGCTTCCTTTGTCATAGATTAATTGACCTTAAGTATGTGAGTTTATTTCTGGGCTCTCTGTTCTGTTCCATTGATCCATGTGTCTGTTTTTGTGCCAGTATCATACTGTTTTGAGTACTGTGGCTTTGTAGTGTAGTCTGAAGTTAGGGAGCATGATTCCTTCAGCTCTGTTCTTTCTCAAGATTGTTTTGACTATTTGGGTCTTTTGTGTTTCCATACACATTTTAAAATTATTTGTTCTAGTTCTATGCCATTGGTATTTTGATAGGGATTGCATTGAATCTATAGAGTATTATGGTCATTTTAAGAATATTAATTCTTCCAATCCATGAACACAGTATATCTTTCCATGTGTTTGTGTTGTCTTCAGTTTCTTTCATCCATGTCTTACAGGTTTCCAAGTATTGGTCTTTTAACTCCCTAGGTAGGTTTATTCCTAGGTATTTCTCTGACAGTGTGCTGTTAGTGTATAGAAATGCAACAAATTTCTGTGTATTTATTTTGTATCCTGCAACTTTACTGTATTCATTGATGAACTCTAGTAGTTTTTTGGTGGCATATTTAGGATCTTCTATGTATAGTATCATGTCATCTGCAAACAGTGATGTCTTTTAAAGAGCAGAAGTTTTAAATTTTTGTGAAGTCTACTTTATCCAATTTTTTTCTTTAATGGTTGTTCATACAGTGTTTTGTTTAAGAAACCTTTGCTTATCCCAAGATTGCAAAGATTTTTTTCTCTTATAAATATTTTTTTGAAGTCTTATAACTTTAGATCTTACATTTAGGTTTATGATCCATTTTGAGTTAATTTTTGTGTATGGTGTGAGGTAAGGGTCAATGTTCTTAAAACTTTCTACCTCATTTCATTCTTTTTTTTTTTTTTTTCTTTCTTAAAAGCTTATGGAAAAAGCACATGCCTATAAGGTTTGCATTACAAAAACTGTTTCAGGGGAGACTGGAATGTACATATCTTGTTCCCCAGAATGACTCTGACTTCAATAATGCTACCACAACCGTGAGTGGGGCTTTATTAACTTGGCCACTGAAGGAGAGTCAGGTTTTGGCAAAACTATGGGAAAGTTCTTCATTAATTAAAATCAATTTTTAGATCAAAATACCTTGAAAAAGTACATATTTGGTTTATAAAAGTACCCCCAAGGGATTTTTATTTGTGGTAGTAAGGAAGGGTGGTGTGTACAAGGGTATGCACATTTAATGTCTGCTTTATGTATGTTAGTGATGTGATTTTCTTTTAGTTATCTATAAGAAGGAAAAAGCAAACTATAAAAGATGTATATGTCCATGCACATGGAGTTAATTCCCATCTTATGAGCTAATGGGAGGAGGGAAGCAAGTGCTGAGTGGCTACAGATTGGGACGGAATGAGATATTTCCTGTTTATGACATCACCTGTCTTAGGGCACCTCTTCCTAAGTAATTAATTTGGATGACCCTTTTATGCATAACTTTTTCTTAGCTAGATGTTATTCGTGTGTTTCCATTTAGCCTCCCCACAAGTTCAATCTTTTTATCTGTAAAATGAGGTGACCAAACTTGTTTGCTGTTTTCCAAACTCTTCATTCATGTGCCACCTTCATAACATTAGCCATGTCCATGTAGTATCCATAGCATTGTTCACTGGAGGTTTTTCTTTAAATTGACTCCTCTTTTTAAAAGGAAACTTTATGTCCCTACTCTCAATGGAAAATGGTGTATGATAACATAAATAATGCATTGTAGATTATATCTGCCTGTGTATCATTTAAAATTATCTCATATGTGCCACTTGGGTATTATTACCACTCTGTGGGAAAACAGTCTATTCATTGATCTTGATGGTTCTTTTCTGGATATGACACTAGATAGCTTTTCTTTGCTCATATAATTGAGATTCCTTGTTAGAATTTTCTTGCTTGTTGGCGTCTGCCATATAACAAACACTAGTTCAATTTAATAATCAAAGTTTGAACAGCCATTTTTATAGACTTTTGCCATCTTCACCTATCTGTCTTAGTTGATTAAAATTTTATACCTTGTTTTACATTTTCTAAAAAGTTACTGTTCACAGTAAACCTGTCATACTCTGGTGCTGAGCATTGGCTTAGAGGGAGAACTGCAAAACTGAAAAATTACATGGCTCAGTGAACTAAACAGAAATACAGTCATGAGATTAAATGGTAGAGGGGCGGGACCATCAGATTTTTCAGGGATCAGTTTCTGTGCTGCTTTTTAGATAAGATACAGAGAGTTGCGTTTAGAATGCAGCTGATTTGTAACTGAATTTTAAAGGTATGTTAATCTTTTTTTTTTTTTTTTTTTTTTTTTTTAAACAACCTGATGTGTGCTTTTAGATTTCTTCAGAGGCCCCACAGTATCAAACGTCCGCCTGGCTGGTTTAGAGTATGTTCTGCACTTCACTGCACTGAATGGGAAGATTTACTTTCGAAGCTATAAGTAAGTGCATTTCTTAGCATGTTTTTGTTAATCCTCAGGGTTAGCATTTTAGTGTGACTGTTTTATAGAGCTCAGACTTAGAATTGGTGTCTGGCCAAAAGTTTATTTGGAGAGTTTGCAGAATAGCAGTGACAAAGTAGCTCTGTGCTGATCCTCAGGTCTGTCACTCCCCTGCTAACTTCTGCCTCCCAGAAACCCTGCTTTTCCAGGGCCCTGGGGCATCAAACACTACACTCCCTCTGAGCTTAGAACGCTTATTCAGGCCTGACTCGCCATGCTTTTATTCAGTGTCTCCCTGTTTTTCTTGACTAAATTTAGAGCGCCAAGCCACAAGTCTTAGTCCAGCCAAAGCAAATCTCAAAGCCCTGAGTCTAAAAAATGGAGTCTGAAAGTAATAAGAAGATTCAGTGGCTAGATTCATTTTAGCTTCTTTCTCCAGCCCAGGCCTCTACCCGTACCCCTAACACAATATAAATATAAATCCTAACAAGCACATTCTGTTTTCATAAAAACCTTAATGACGTGCTGCAACTGCCTTTTGAGGTAAGCATGACTTGTTTTTTTCCTTATTTAAAATAAAGTGTTAGCGCTGATTGATGGAGCACACACTTTCTTAGAGAATACATTGACTCCCACTAACTGCCTCCCTTGGTACATTAAATTCAGCCTGATGTCTGCTTCGCGCTGTGGCTTGGCAGTGCGGCCTGAGCGCCAACAGCCCAGTGTTGACAGTGTCTTCGTGCAGTGGTGTCATTTGTGCAACCATTCGTGGACTTCATTCCATCCATGGTTTTAATTTTGTTTTTTTATCATAATGGAATACATGGTTGACCAGCTTGTGTCCAGTGAACATCCAAATGAACTAAGTAATCACCTCTTTTTTGTTAGTAATTTCCATCTTTGTCTCAACTGTATGGAGTCAGAGATGCTCGGTTCTTTTCACCACATGAGTGGTACCACCATTTCTGTTTTTCTATTTTTTTCTCATTTAAATAATAACGGGCAAAGGATTTTATAATAATTTTTAACTAGTTGAGATTGAAAGTCCCTGTAGTCTGTTGTTTGCATTTCCAAACTTGATTTTGGGGCGGTTAAGAATATTATGAAGTAGGTGACTCCTATTTATAGAGCAAGAGATAAAAGATGAAAAATCACTAACATAAAAAAAAATCTTTTTGAAAACTTATGTTAAACAAGGAGACCCTGGGATACAAAGGAGCTAAAAATATAAAGATAAAAGTCTTTGAGAATGAGAAATGAATAATAACAATAATCTAAAACTCATGGTGAACAATTTCAAAGGAAGTATTCTCTTGTATCAGAACTTGTATTTAGTGAAAAGAAACATAAATTTGTAAAGAAAGAAAGAAAATACAGAGAAAATAAAGCAAAATGGACAGAAAATTAGCAAATCAGGCTTAAGAACAAGGATAAATTGGCAGTGTAACTACACATATTCGTCCGTCCACTTACTTTAGAAGTATGTAATTGCTGGAATCACTGTTAGGTTAGCATGGCATCTACCATAATGAAAAAAAAAGATTTGAATTTTTTTTTTTTTAAATTATTTTATTTAAATTTTGCAGCTTTATTTTTTTATTTTTTAAATTTATTTATTTATTTATCTATGGCTGTGTTGGATCTTCGTTTCTGTGCGAGGGCTTTCTCTAGTTGCAGCAAGCGGGGGCCACTCTTCATCGCGGTGCGTGGGCCTCTCACTATCGCGGCCTCTCTTGTTGCGGAGCACAGGCTCCAGACGCGCAGGCTCAGTAATTGTGGCTCACAGGCCCAGTCGCTCCGCGGCACGTGGGATCTTCCCAGACCAGGGCTCGAACCCGTGTCCCCTGCATTAGCAGGCAGATTCTCAACCAGTGCGCCACCAGGGAAGCCCAAAAGATTTGAATTTTTTACGAAATTATTTTATTCATTCATTTATTTATTTATTTATTTTTGGCTGCATTGGGACTTAGTTGCGGCACTCAGGGTCTTCTTTGCGCCGTGCAGGATCTTTCAGTTGCAGCACGCAGGCTTCTCTAGTTGTGGTGCGCGGGCTCCAGAGTGCATGGGCTGTGTAGTTTGCGGCACGTGGGCTCTCTAGTTGAGGCCCATGGGCTTAGTAGTTGTGACAGGGCTTAGTTGCCCTGTGGCATGTGAGATCTTAGTTCCCTGACCAGGGATCGAACCTATGTCCCCTGCATTGGAAGGCAGGTTCTTAACCACCGGACCACCAGGGAAGTCCCAAGATCTGAATTTTTAAGATCAGAAACCCTAGTGTAAAATTTTAATCCCAGGTTTTCATATCTATATCCTGTAATACCTGCTAGCTATTGATTTGAAATAGAAAATGGACAGTGTGATTGAGAGTGAGCTGCTACTGGGGAAAATCCCTACATGTGGATTAGCTTAGCTTCCAAGGGCTGTGCTCTGCTTGGGAGGGGAAGGAAGAGGTGGTTCCGGGAATGAGCATCACCTCTGAGCCTAGTGACCTGGCTCTGTGCCAGGCTTCGCCACATGACGTGAGCAAGTCACTTCTCAGGGCCCCTGTTTTTCCTGTGATATCATGGTAATTCTGAGGTCCCTCTGAGACGGGTAATTCTCCTTTATGAGAGGGAGAGGGGTGCAGATAGAGGTGGGAATGTGCCGGGGAAGTGTGTCTGACCTAGTGCGGCTCCTCAGGCATTCTCACAGGCTGCTCTTGGGTGTCCTGCCCTCTTCCAACCAGCCCTTAGGCAGTTGGTTAAAGGTAGTAGTTAATATTGACACTTACTAATTTGTGAAGATCAGTAAGGCTTATAAAATGGTTTTGAGCTTCTTGGATGAAAGGAACTCTGAGCATGGAATTACATTAATAGAACCTTTGACCTTTCCTCTTTGGGGGAAATAAATCATAGAGTTACTGGCACCTTCCTGTATATCCTATGATAATTAATTCCTTGGAGAATTTTATTCACTATAGGGCCAGAGCTATTAATATGAAACTGAAGATCTTTAGTAACTACCACGTATGCCTTTGCCATGGCATTGGGTAGGTTTTATGGGGAGAAACATGCAAAACAGGAAGTATTAGCATACCTTAAAAAGCAAACACTACATTCTAGGCAAGGAGTTAAGTAATGAAAACAGAATGTCAACAGAAGAGAGGGATATGGAAGGGAGAAAAATAAGGAAATTGCAATTTAAACAAGAGTGGTAATGCCAGTCTTTCTCAAGAAATAGGCAAATCATATTTAAATATATTATAGAAGTTACCAATTAATATATCTAGTAGCCTAAACCCATTCTGAGAGGGAAGGTACTGAGTTCTGTTTGTCTTTGTGTCCCTGCATCTTATACCATGTAGTCTTGCAGAACTGAATGTCACTTTTGATTTAGAGCTTATAGGGAAACAAAACAAACAAAGCTTGAGGTTAAGATCTGAAATGGAGATTTACATGGCTTGTAAATGTTCTGGGCAATAGATATTTGGCTGGAGTTACGAAAGCCTGGAATCGAAATGTCTGTCTTTAAAAAGAAGTGCGGGGTCTATGATCGCATTGAGGGTAAAAGAAGTGGTTTTCATTTTGTTTTTTTAGAGTCGATGTTTAATAGACTCTTCATTTTCCTTAGCATAATCACAAAAATCCTGTATAAATTCTCTATTAATACATTTCCTCTGAGAAAGAGTAAACAGGTTGTTTTTTTAAAGGATTAACAATTGATTTTTTTTTAAGCTTTCAGTTCTTTCTTTCTTTCTTTCTTTCCTTCCTTCCTTCTTTCCCCCTTTCTGTCTTTCTTTCTTCCTTCCTTCCTTCCTTTCCTCCTTTCCTCCTTCCCTCCCTCCCTCCCACCAGGTCTTAGTTGCAGTGTGTGGGATCTTCGTTGAGGCATGTGGGATCTTTAAGTTGTGGCATGCGGGATCTTTTAGTTGTGGTATGCGGGACCTAGTCCCCCTTCCAGGGATCGAACCCAGGCCCCCTGCATTGGGAGTACAAAGTCTTAACTGCTGGACCACCAGGGAAGTCCCAATGATTTTAGATTCTAGATTTCACTGTTAAAAGCTATTAATAAAAAGAAAAGATGATAGCCCTATCATGAGAAACCATATGGAGAGAACTGACAACTGGAGAAAGTTTCCTTTTATTTCTATCAAATAGAAATAGAATAGTGAACATACTCAGTGAAGTGATTAAGATCATCTACACAGGCAGTATGGCACTGTAACTTAATTCTTCAGTAAATAGCAACATATGTAGTTATATGTAGTTACTTGGAAAAAATTTTCTATACTGCTCAAAAGATTTATTACTTCGTTAGCAGGGCACTTGCATAAATAAAAAGGTACATGAACTGTTCTGGATTGACAAGTTTTCCATTTAGCTGAAAATTAGCATCTTAAGTGGTAGAAAATTTTTTCATTGATATTTTATATATGTGATTTCCTTGATTTTTTTTTTTAAAGTAATCTACTGAACACAAGATATTAATCAAGATTTAGTCTTTTTTTTTTCCTTTTTTCTTTTTCTTTTCTTTTTTTGGCCATGCCATACAGCATGCGGGATCTTAGTTCCCTGACCAGGGAGTGAACCCGTGCCCCCTGCAGTGGAATCGTGGAGTCCTAACCACTAGACCGCCAGGGAATTCCCAAGATTTAGTCTTGATATGAGTTCAGCATGGTAAATATCATTTATTTGGAGGCACTGAACATGTGGATGCAACTGCAGAAGTACCTGTGATATAAAAGATCAAATGGTCACTGCCCCCATATGCGTGAATTAGGTATTAGGGAAGATGCCATGATGTTAGCCAACTTAAGCTCCTAAAAATGTTTTCCCTTACGGTAGGCCTGAGATAGGCCTTCTCTCAGGTCTCTTCTCCTGGAACCACTGTGAGGAGAGTGACCTAAAGACCCTTGTTTAGGTTCTTTTTCCCTGTGCTTGCTCCCTTCAAGCCCCATACTAATATTTATTGTATCTTTTAATGTTAGTATCTTTTTATTTCTTTGTTTAACATTTCTGCTCTTTACATATTCTAGGTTGTAGGTTGTGTTTTTTGGGGGTTTTTTGCCTTGTTTAATTCGGTATAAATTACTGTGTCTGATACAATGTATCTATCATTATGACTCTTCCATAGCCAGTAAATGCACCTCCCCTGTGAATGGACTGTATTGATTGGTTGTCTTCATGTGATGCAGGGCTGTTAACAAGCTTTTGCCCACTCACTCCTGCTTCCTGGTGTTTGCTGCTCTCCTGGGTATTCTTTACTCTGCTTTCCTCTTCTGTTCTTTCTCTTCTCTCATGTCACTTGTTGCCTCTTTTCACACTCCGGCTTTTATGTGAAAAGGCTGATCTTTTTAAAACATTATTATTTAGTCCTTTTTTTCCCTGTATGGAGATCTGGCCACAGTAACAAATTGAGTCTTTTAACTCAAATAACCTTCAGGTCTTTGAGCAGTTCTTGTGGTATCTCTCACAAAAAAAGAATTTGTGAGTCTCCCTTCCTCCCCATTGTATCCTTCATATGCTTTCAAATCCAGAGCTGTTTGGACATATGGTATCCAGAAAGTTGTGGTTTTGTTATATTAAGTTCATTCCAGTCTATAGAGATCAGTAAATGTCTGTGCTGTGGAGAAAAGTTGATTCTGAATAGGTCTTAGAGAAATAAGAATTTGTTAATCAATCATGTAATGTAATGTTTCAAAAACCCAATTAAGATTTTTTTATAATCATGTAAATCTTGCATAAGATGAAGAAGTCAAATCAAAGGATTCCACTTCTTAGAACTGTATCACCTGCTGTTTCTCAACAGTATTGCATACTCTTATGTTTTATTTTTGAAAATAAGTAGACTAAAGAAAATACTTGGTCTTGGGGCTTCTCTGGTGGCTCAGTGGTTAAGAATCCGCCTGCCAATGTAGGGGACACGGGTTCGAGCCCTGGTGTGGGAAGATCCCACATGCCAAAAAAAAAAGATCCCACATGCCGCAGAGCAACGAAGCCCGTGCACCACAGCTACTGAGCCTGTGCTCTAGAGCCTGTGAGCCACAACTACTGAGCCCACGTGCCACAACTACTGAAGCCCATGCAGCTAGAGCCCGTGCTCCGCAACAAGAGAAGCCACCGCAACGAGAAGCCGCGCACCGCAACGAAGAGTAGCCCCTGCTCACTGCAGCTAGAGAAAGCCCCCACAAGCAGCAACGAAGGCCCAACGCAGCCAAAAATAAATAAATAAAAAAAATAAATTTATTTAAAAAAAAAAGAAAAAGAAAATACTTGGTCTAAATATATAAAGTATTAAGCTTAGCCTTTCTTTTTTTTTTTTTTAATCTTTTTGGCCATGCCATGTGGCATCTGGGATATTAGTTCCCTGACTAGGGATCAAACCCATTCCCCCTGCATTGGAAGTGCAGAGTCTTAACCACTGGACTGCCAGGGAGGTCTCTAAGCTTAGCCTTTCTAAACATTTTACGATATTTTATGGAACTGTAATCTTCTAGAACAAAAATATTTGTGGTGGGGGGGGCGGGACTTTTATCAAAGTCAAAGCAACATTTCTGTTTTGCTATTTCAAAAAGGTTGCTGTTGAAGAAATCTGGCTGCAGAACACCTCGGATTGAATTGGAAGAGATGGGACCCTCAATGGATCTGGTTCTGAGGAGGACACACCTAGCATCAGATGACCTTTATAAGTTATCTATGAAAATGCCCAAAGCCCTCAAGGTACGTGACTTGTAGATTGGTGCCATGTTTACTTGTATATTCCATTCTTCTTTCCAAAAAAGGGTTTGTGGCATATTATATTGAAGAGCATACATAAAGAGGTCAATGAAATAGATAAAATTAGACTCTCAGAGCCAAAGAAAGGAGGAAGAAGCAAATAAGCCAACCACAATTGATAATAAAATTGTAGAAACCAGGCATCAGGTGTTGCTGAGAGCTTCCTGCTAGTCAAGACTGCCAGTTTTCAGCAAAAATGGGGCTCATTTTAGGCATTGTGAAAATGTAATTTCAAGCATAGGATGTGTAACCCATACTTGCATAAAATGTGTTTTGACTTCTGAATGGTTTTAAAAAGCAAGTAGAAATGGCATCTCTGGAATGCCAATAAAGATTGAAATGATAGTTATAATCCTTAAGCTAAACACAGGAAATTCTCTCAGTGCATGACAGTGATTAGTCTTGTTGTGTTGCTTCTTAAAGTATGGTCTGACAATTTACCTGAGAATTGTTAGAAATGCTGAATTCTCAGATCCCACCACAGTCCTGCTGAATTAGAATTGGCATTTTAATAAGCTCTGAGTGATCTGTTTATACCTAAGTTTGAGGAGAAAGGGCTGTAGGGCTATAGACTCTGTGTCATTAAAGGTGTGCTCACTAATGGAGATTGTTAATACGATAGTTGCTGTACACTAGATTTTTACCAGTTCATGGTAGTAGACCCAACTAAATATATATTTATATATTCTTGTTTCATAGCCAAAGAAGAAGAAAAATGTCTCTCATGATACTTTTGGTACAACTTATGGAAGAATTCATATGCAGAAGCAAGACCTAAGCAAACTACAAACCAGGAAAATGAAGGGGTTGAAGAAGCGACCTGCAGAAAGGAAAGCAGAAGACCAGGAGAAAAAATCAAAGAGAATTAAAAAGGATTGATGGAATATAGCCAATAACTGCATTTTTATTGTAGTCTTTACTTAGAATTATCAGCATCAGTTATTTCAGAGTTTCTTGTAAGGTTTTATTGTATATTTTTATAACTTGATAATTTACCTAAATTATATATTATATACATTGTGAACAGTAACATACTAGTATTAGGTTGAAAGTTAGGCTCTTACTGGAGACATTACACCCTGGTATGCCGTTTTCTCTCTGTGATGTGACATTTCCCTCTGCCTACCCCCTACAAAGTCTCCTATCTCATTGGATGGGTGAGTGAGGAGGGATCTCCAGAACAATCATTGGCATTTTAGAGAATTTTGGGTTAAGCTTTAGATAAAGGGAGGAAGTTATGGAAAGTAGAAATGGTCCAAAGTAACTGTATACGTGCTCACTATGAGCTACCTGGAAAGTTGACCCCATCTCCCAGCACATACATACAACCTGACTTTTATTTTTTTACTTTCCTGTTGTTTTACCTGAAATTCTACCAGTTAGAGATTAATTTTGAGATTTTAAGCTCTGTGTCTTAAAACAGATCTCTGAGATGTCCACTACCTGATCATTGACATACTACCTTACTATTGATTATTTTAAGAGATTCTGCTACTAAATGGAGCCCTATTCCTCTTCTTTGGGAGAAAGGAAGTTTTGATAAGGGTTGAAGTGAGAAAGGAGAGATTAGATAAGTTAAGACACAGGACATTTTAGGGTATTGGGTAGCTGTAGGTAGCTAAAGGTCACATGAAGGCCCTGGGTGTTTGCATACAGAGTAGGAGTAAGCCAAAGCCAAACAACTTATTTTGAAATTTTCTTGAAGACTGGCCCTGTGCCTAGGAAAATGGGGGAAAGCTTTCTGCTTCCTACTCCTAGTACTGCAAACTTGTTTTCCCTAAATGTACAATTTAGTTTCCTTGACTGAATCCCTGGCAAAGAGGCTCCTTTATACAAGCACAAGCCAATTATGCTGTAAAAGTACAAACATACATAAACCATGATGTGTTATGTAAAGTAGAAATGCTTTTGTTTTCAATTCCATGTCAAGGAACTCCTCCATGTCTATGTGTGCATGCATTTATGTGAGTTTGCTAAAAGCTAGAACCTCAATTTTACTTTTTTTATCTTTTCCCTTCCCTTGTAAACCCATTCCTTAGCCTTCCTTCTCCCCAGCCCTTTCCTGGCTAATAGTCTCTTAAAAAGGAGGGAGCTGGTATCACTCATTTACACTTGTTACTTGATTATACATTTAACCAAAGACTACACGGTTTTAGATCGGAAGTAGGCATTTGCATTATATGTCTAAATGGGGAGAGAGGGCTAAATTAAAATGATTCATATCCTGCTATCTGCAAGTAGATGGACAATGGACAATAGTTGGGGAGAAGGGGCGTCATGAAAGGAGCATCAGAAATGATGGATGCAGGACTTCTCTGGTGGCACAATGGTTAAGAATCCACCTGCCAATGCAGGAGACAAGGGTTCGAGCCCTGGTCTGGGAAGATCCCACATGCCGCGGAGCAACTAAGCCCATGCGCCACAACTACTGAGCCTGCTCTCTAGAGCGCGTGAGCCACAAGTACTGAAGCCCATGCACCTTGAGCCTGTGCTCCGCAACAAGAGAAGCCACTGCAACGAGAAGCCCACACAGTGCAACGAAGAGTAGCCCCCACTCGCCACAGGTAGAGAAAGCCCATGCGCAGCAACAAAGATCCAATGCAGACAAAAAAAAAAAAGGCAATGATGGATGCACAGCCCTTACCCAATGTGTGACCCCTGGCTGGTCCAGCTAACAATAATGAAGGCAGGCAGATTCAGGAGGCAGAGCCATGGGTCCTTTTCACCAGCCACTTACAGGAAGGACCCTGCCACACTGTATGGCTGTTAGCATAACTGATGCCATCTTGGGCCTGTTCAGTTCCTCCCGTCCTTCAGCTGACCCTACCTAGGGCTGTACTGTGTAGTAAATCTCTGTTGTCAGGGGCTTTGTAGTTAATAGATGTTGTTTAATGACCATTAGGTCCAGGTGGCCCCTGTGCTGTTAGTCTCCAAACAATAATGAAGAGCTTCGCTGACGTATTCCCGGCGCCCATGAGACTAGTTACCCGTTCATAAATCTGGACTTTGGAATTCACTTCCTGTTTCCAAGCACGTACCCCCATACCCTAGGTTAACTGTAAAATTCTCCCAGTGGCAGTTATGAATGCTTCTGGATGTCATCCGCCCTATCCCACCCTGTGAGTAAACTACCTTATAATAAGCTGATCCACTGATTACGTGGAGTGGCCTGCCTCATTTTTCGGTTTCAAGATACTGTCTCAGTTTGGTGGGCATCTTTCGTTCCCTTTGTATTTTTCCTATTTTTTAAGATGCTAATACTAATACCAAGCTATGTATGATTTCATGAAATCTGATTCCTTTTAATAACAAATGCTGCTATTTGTTTTCTTGGTATTGAACATAATCCAAAGTAGAGATGTTATTACCCAAATCAATAAAGAAAGAGGGCAAAAAAGAACTTAACCCCAAGTCACCCAAGTCAGTTTTCAGTTATCTGATTATCTAGCTGCTTCTGATCTCTCCTTCCTTTCATTTATATTTTTAGCCACTTCTCCCCACACCCAAGGGTGAGGCCAGGAAAGGATTCACAGAAGCTTTAAAAATGGAAGAAGTTAAAATCACTAAAACCACTGCTAAATTTGACCAAGAAGAGAAGGTTTGTTTTTTAATGGAATTTCAGGTATTGGTACTTTGTCCATTATAAAATTAAGAGCCTACAAAAGTACAGGGTCTTTATCATGTCCTTAATGCACTTTTAATAGATCATAGAAATGGTCAAAACATCCCATAATTGCATGAAAGGCAAATATATCCTAGTATATATATACATTATGAAATTGTATAGAATATTATTCACATCCCTTTAAATAAACTACTGTAAACAAGAAGATAAATTAGGCTTGCTGGCTTGAGGTTTATGCCAGCTGTGAGAAGAAAGTCAATTTGCTTTTAAATGTATGTTGTTTTCCTCTCATACCAACAACGTGAATGGTTCAAGTTTAAAATCAGCAAAGATAACACTGTGAGTTTCCTGTAAGTGGACCATGTTAGGCCATGTTAGAAAGTGACTGCCTTGGTTGAACTGGAGCCATTTTGCACTTTTTCCAATTCAAAACCCTTAGGGAAAAAGTTTTCGAACATGGCCAACCATGTTCTAGATAACCAACATGCATTTTAATTTTGTTCTTGTTCTGCTGCTTCCTTTAAACAACTTCCCTCCTCCCTTCCCAACGCATTCTCACCCCCCACCCCGACCCTTCACACTCTGAGCCTCAGAAAATAGGTTCTAAACAGGGAGAAAGGTCTGGCGCTGGGCAGGCACCTGCTACTTAGTGGGGTTGAGGCCTATATGAAAGAAGCTTAAAAAAAGGGAAATGGCAAAGCCTCTAGAATTCAGCAGTTAAGGCTTTTGCCAAACAAAGATCAAAGCCCTTGAGCTTTTAAGTCTTTTACTGGATTGGGATTGATTCCTCAAGCTCAAAACGGGCTCAGCTAGAAGCGGAGTGGCAGGTGTTGGATCTGTGAGGCACGCCCTCTGGCTAAGCTGGAACCCAGAGCTGCAGAGGTGCTGGCTCTGGATGCCAGATCAGGGGAAAGGACCTGTAACCAGAGTTAGAGTTGAGCTTAAGCAGAGACTGTGTTCAGGGATCTCCTCTGTCCCTCTCAAACACTGCAAGCTAGCTCAGAAAGAGGTTCCTGGAGGGCAAAGCACAACCTATTTAACGGGTGCATCTGAAATGGACTTGGAAGATTCACACCCATCAACTTGAAAAGTTTATTTTCTCAATCCCTTAGCTAGTTCCCCAGAGTCAGCTGACAAAGCAGATGGCAAGGTGACCTGAGTGGAGATATCACTTTAGATGACAACCTGCCACAGGGCCTCTGGCTTGGCACTCAGAGGCAGCCCTAGGGTTTATGGCACTGCCAGAAAGAGCACGAGAATTCATTGCTGTCCCCTTAAGCCCCATTTCCATCCATTTGACTCACCACTTAAAGCTAGTCTGTGTCACAAATGTGTCTGAGTTTTATGCCCAGCACCTTCCTTTGCATAGGGAGACCTTGGGGAAGGATTAAACTGAATCTTGAAAAATCAATAAACAATGCTCAAGTGGCTAGGAGCTCCTCAAAAGTGGAATACGTGGTAGAGAGGGACAGCAGGTAGTGCAGTGTTGGGGCCGAAAGTTGTGGCCTTAAAAGAAACTGACAGGGCTTCCCTGGTGGTGCAGTGGTTAAAGAATCTGCCTGCCAATGCAGAGAACACGGGTTCGAGCCCTGGTCCGGGAAGATCCCACATGCTGTGGAGCAACTAAGCCCGTGCGCCACAACTACTGAGCTTGCCCTCTAGAGCCCGTGTGCCACAACTACTGAAGCCCGTGCACCTAGAGCCCATGCTCTGCAACAAGAGAAACCACTGCAATGAGAAGCCCGCACACTGCAATGAAGAATATCCCCCACTCGCCACAACAGAGAAAGCCCACACGCAGCAACGAAGACCCAACGCTGCCAAAAATAAATGTTAAAAAAAAAAAAGAAACTGACATCCTCTCCTGATGCTCTCTGAGCCCTCAGCTAAGACTTAAAAGGACAAGGACCCAATTAAAGACAGGCAGGGCTTCCCTGGTGGCGCAGTGGTTGAGAGTCTGCCTGCCAATGCAGGGGACACGGGTTCGAGCCTTGATCTGGGAGGATCCCACATGCCGCGGAGCAACTAGGCCCGTGAGCCACAGTTACTGAGCCTGCGCGTCTGGAGCCTGTGCCCCGCAACAAGAGAGGCCGTGACAGTGAGAGGCCCGCGCACCGCAATGAAGAGTGGCCCCCGCTTGCTGCAACTAGAGAAAGCCCTCGCACAGAAACGAAGACCCAACACAGCCATAAATAAATAATAAATAAATTTAAAAAAAAAAAAAAAAAAAAAAAAAAAAAAAGAAACTGACATCCTCTCCTGATGCTCTCTGAGCCCTCAGCTAAGACTTAAAAGGACAAGGACCCAATTAAAGACAGGCAGGGCTTCCCTGGTGGCGCAGTGGTTGAGAGTCTGCCTGCCAATGCGGGGGACACGGGTTCGAGCCCTGGTCTGGGAGGATCCCACATGCCGCGGAGCGACTAAGCCCGTGAGCCACAATTGCTGGGCCTGCGCGTCTGGAGCTTGTGCTCTGCAATGGGAGGGGCCGCAATAGTGAGAGGCCCGCGCACCGCGATGAGGAGTGGCCCCCACTTGCCGCAACTGGAGAAAGCCCTCGCACAGAAGTGAAGACCCAACACAGCCATAAAAAAAAAAAAAAAAAAAAAAGACAGGCAAAACCATTGGCAATGCCAATTAGTGGTATGGTTCTCTAAGTAATGTTAGAAGTGTTAGCTCCCAGCGTTTTCGAGAAATGCAAAGAAAATAAATGAGGCTTTATTTTGTTTTGTGGTAGTAGTAGTAGTAGTACGACAAATAATTTTTTTAAAGGGGGCCTGATAAGGCAAGTGGTACAATGCTAGCTGACAGAGTTCTTATCTGATTTCCATGCTTAGAAACTGAGAAGAGCAGAGCCATCATGGTTGAGCAGTGGTGCTCTGTAGTCCTATCCTAACCTCAAGGTGGGTGAGATGTGGTATGGAAAGCACCAGGCTGATTGAAATGACTTGGAGTCTTAATGCCAGAAAAGGACAATCAGCTCATCTTGAAGGAATTGTGAGGAAGCAGAGTGAGGCAGAGATTTGGTCCTGGCAACATTTTGGGAAAAATCGTTATATAGGTGGCTTGTGAGCTCTTACTTAGACATGAACGTAGCCATTGCTAAGAGCCACCATGGGTTCCCTGGGAGCTAAGAGTGTCAACTGATCACATTCCTTTTTTTTAAGGAGTCCTTTCCTGGTAGATAGGGGAGTAGTCATTCACTCTACATTTATCAAGCATTATGTTTCAGGCATTGTATATGTTTACAATTTAGAAAGCATTTTCTTTAAAATACAATTTTGGGACTTCCCTGGTGGTCCAGTGGTTAGGACGCTGCGCTTCCACAGCAGGGGGCCCGGGTCTGATCCCTGGTCAGGGACTAGGCTCCCACAAGCTGGGCAGCCTGGCCATAAATGAATGAATGAATGAATAAATAAATAAAATACAATTTTGATTTTTTTCCTGATTATAAAAAACAAATCATTTTTCTGATTTTTTTTTTTTTTTTTTTGGGCTGTGTGTCATGTGGGATCTTAGTTCCCTGACCAGGGATCGAACCCACACCCCCTGCATTGGAAGTGCAGAGTCTTAACCACTGGACCACCAGGGAAGTCCCTCATTTTTCTGATTATTGAAGAGAAACTTGCAGAGAAGAAAATAAAATTATGTGTAATCTTACCATCCAGAATACCACTATTAACATTTTGCTGTATTTTTTACCACTTTAAAAATACAGGTTCTTACAATAAGAACATGATCTTACTATATTATTTGGAGTTCTGCTTTAAAAAAAAAAAAAAGTAAACTTTTTAAAGTTAAAAATTTTAAACTAATACCACAAATGGGGAAGTGTTCAGATGAGTAAATGCAATGAATTTTTACAAAGTGAATGTACTGTTATAACCATTATCCAGATAAAGAAATAGAAATATTGTCGAGACCTACAGAAGCCCTTTGTACCGCCTTCAGCCATGAGCCAGTTAACTACTAGGTACCCTGCTCTTAAAATCAATATTAAATTGTAAGCATTTTCCTGTCATTAATTTTTTTTGGAAAACACTATTTTTGATAGCTACACAATACTTGGTTATATGGATGTGTTAAAATTTTGTCATTCTACTATTGGGCATTAATGTCAATTCCTTTTGGCATTGTTACATGCAATGTGATGTATATCCTTTCAGAGAAATATTTTTAGAAAATATTTTCACATGTTGATTTCGTTTGACATTTAAAATAACCTGTGAGATGTATAGTGCAGGTGGTATTATATATAATTAGGCTCAGAAAGGTTAACTTGTCTGAAGTTACACAGCTAAAGAGGTAAAGCTGGACGTAGAACCTCTGTTTTCTAATTCCTAGTTGAGTAGATTCTCAACAGGACATCTAAGTCTCAAGGTATTCTTGTGAATCAAATGGGGAAAGGTGATGTAACTAAAAAAGCAGTTAGGCTAATGCAAAACAATTCGAAGAACTAGTATACCCAAAGAGTGTTGATGAATGATGCATAAATCTGTGGTATCTACAAAGGAAATCTTTATTGGCAAGCCTCAGGGCTCTGTCCTTGACTTTTGCTCCTTAAACAAGTTTATCTTCCACTTGAATGAAGGCAGGACACATTTGTTAAATTTGTGAATGACAAAGCAGTGAGAATATTAGAGGACATAAATGTAAAATATCTTAGCAGGCTTGGAAGGTGGACTGAAGCCAAAAGGAGAAATTTAGTAAGATAAATGAAAAGTTCAGTACTTAGAGGGGAAAATGTGAACATTTTTAGAATAAGGGAGATGTAGATCTACGTTGGGAAATGACCCAGGGGACAAACCCTATGTCAGTGATCAGTGTGAGCAGACTTCCAGAAAGGTCCACAGAAATTTAAGCTGCACTGACAGAAGTAGAACATTCAGGTTGACTGAAAGAGAATACATGAGATAGACAAGAAAGTCTGAAAACAGCAAAGCCTGATATGAATATACAGTAATAAAAAAGTGGAGGAACAGAGACCCATTGTACTCTAATCTGCTCAAACCACATCTGCAGTATTTGTCCCAGTTCTGGGCACACCCTTGGAGGAACTTGAGCTCCCTGGACTGTGTTCAGAAGATGGTGATGAAGGTAATGAAAAATCTCCAAACCTTGCCAGATCAGGCAGAAATGGTTTACCAGGAGGGGAAAAAGGCAGTCACTGAACAAACTTTGTTTTTATCAGCTTAATTGGAATATAATTTATGTACAATAAAGTACATCCACTTAAAGTGTATGATTTGGTGAGTTTTGACATTTGTGTAAACCCATGAAAACACTAGCACGATAGAGATGGGAACATTTTCATTACTCCGAAAGGATTCCTTATGCCTCTTTGTAGTCCCTTCTCCCTCTACCCCAAGGCTTAGGCAACCACTGATCTGCTTTCTGTCACTACAGAGGAATTAATATTTTCTAGAATTGTCTATAAATGGAACAGAAGAGCAGAACTCTTGTGATTGGCTTCTTGCACTCAATCTGAAGATTTTGAGGTTTGCTCATGTTACTTCATCTATCCGTAGTTCATTACTGGATGGTATGTCATCATATGGATGTACCACATTTTGTTTATCTATTTATCTGATGATAGACATTTGAGTTGTTTCCAGTTTGGGGCCATTATGGAAAAAGCTGCTATGTACATTCATGTTACAAGTTTTTGTGTGAACAAGTGTTTTCATTTCTTTTGGGTAGATGCCTAGGAATGGAATGGCTGGGTCCTGTTGAACACTCAGTTCCACTAGGAACTTTATGAACAAAAGAAACAGGTTCCCAGATTCACTTTCTAGGAGGGAAAGAGGCAGTAAAACATGTAAACAAATGGATAAGTTCAGAAAGTGATAAATGATATAAGGATGATAAAAGAGTTGCTGAAAGTGACTAAGAAGGGTTTATCTTAACTAGAGTGATGAAGGAAGATCTCTCTGTAGAGCTGACATTTAAGTTGAGCCGAGTCCGGAATGTTGAGGAGGCAATGTATGAAGGTTTGAGGGAGCACATTCCAGGAACTGGGAACTTTAAGAGCAAAGTCCTTGAGAAAGAATGGAGTTTGACTTAAGAAGGATGTAATAGTTGTCTCCAGATGTTCAAAAAACAATCAGGAGGAAAAGGGATTACATTTATTCTATGAAATTTTAGAGGCCTAAGTATGACCAGCGAGCGGACATTAGATAGAGAAGAGCTTGGGTTCAGTCGAAACTTTTCATAGTGGGATGTTTGGGGGTAGGAAAAGGACCAAGTTTTAAGTCCTTTTTTGTTGTTGAGGTTTTGTTTTCGTTCTTTATTTCTTTTTGTTGTTGTTGTTAAGACCTTTCCTACTAATATGAATAACAACTACAACTAGATGGGCATGGAACTAACTAGTGACTTTGGTCTCTCAAAGTGAATTATTGAGCAGATATAAATCCAGCTTAAAAACTAATTACACTGGCTTGTGGTAGCCAAGTGTTAAGGAAAAAAAGAAAAAAAAACTGCAGTAATTTGCACTAATTTGTAAGGCAACTGATAGAAAAAAATATTTCATTTTTCTACTAATTTTGGGCTTAACAATAGGCACTCAGAAAACATTCAGGTGTTCCTTGAGAGGCCAGAAAAAGAAGGATGCATTATCTTCTTTCAGTTAAATGACACCTTCTATGGTTAGTGTACAAGGAAGTGTGAGGACATGTTAATAAAAATAGGGATAATCCTTCAGCATTTACCTACATCTGTCCATTTAAAAATAATAATAGTGATTTGAAATTAAATGATATCTACCAAGGTATTAACGCAGGTAAAAGATGCAGTCTTTTTGAAAATGTATTAGAAGACTAAATTATATAATTACTTTTAATTATTGTGCAAACTTAAGAACAATAAAGGAACAGAAGAAGGAGGAGGAGGAAGGAAAGGAAGAGGAGGGAGGCAGAGAGGAGTAGAAAACCAGCTATTTCACTGACTTAAGAAACTGCCACTTTCATCCTTCCATGATGTCCTCAGTCCTTGTCTAGATGCTTCTGTAATCATCAGGTAAGAGTGCAGTCATGTTTTTAGTACTATACGGCTGTGTGTCATATCAATTCAATAAAGCATATCATCAATTATTGGTTCCTTACATGAATGAACAGTATATTTAGGGTCATCAGCAGGAGGATTTCTTGGCAGCTTCTTTGCTGTGGGAAGGGTGCATAAGGGATAGCAGTAAGATAAAACTCTCTAAGGCAGGGCTTCTCAAGCTGTGGTCCCATCACCTCTAGGGAATGTGGTATGACCTACTTTTCCAGCCCTTGTCATCCTCAGGGTCCTCAATTTGTGCAAGAAGACAGTTCATTTACCAGTAGCAGAGGACAGCTGTTCTCCATGAACTTGTCAGAGAGTATAATCTTTATTGGGACATATTCATGTGTCATAAAATTCACCGTTTTAAAGTGTACGTATCAGTGGTTTCAGTATATTCAGAGAGTTGTACAACCTTCAGAACATTTTTATCACCTCGAGAAGAAGTCCCATATCCATTAGCAGTCACTCCTCATTCTTCCCTCCCCTGACTAATCCAATTTCTATCTCCATGGATTTGCCTATCCTGGATATTTCATTTAAGTGGAATGGTACAATGTGTGGTCTTTTGTGATTGGCTTTCATTTAGCGTAATATTTTCAAGGTTCATCCATGTTGCAGCATGTGTAAGTACTTTACTCCTTTTTATGGCTGAATAGTATTCCTTTGTATGGATATACCAGAGTATAATCTTTTTTTTAATATTTATTTTTATTTTTAAATTTTTGACTGCTTCACGTCTCAGTTGCAGCACACGGGATCTTCCATTTCCGCGCTCAAGCTTCTCTCTAGTTGTGGCGCTCGGGCTCCAGAGTGTGCGGGCTCAGTAGTTGTGGCATGTGGGATCTTAGTTCTCCAACCAGGGATCGAACCCGCGTCTCCTGCATTGGAAGGTGGATTCTTAACCACTGGACCACCAGGGGAGTCCCCAGAGAGTATAATCTTGAACTCACTCTCACTCAGTATTCAACAGTTAGGCCCTTGGAAAAATGGGTGAAGTACTGAAATATATATGAAAAACAATGCTCTGTATGGAATTGTGCTGCAAAGGTCAAACAATGACATGAAGATTGTCTAATCAAGTTATCAAACAAATATGTTAATAAAGTTACACATCTCTAAAATGGAAGTTTGATTCACTCATATTTGTAAAAACAATATAAATTGCATAACTCTTCATAATTTTTTGTTTTATTTTTTAAGAGAGTATCTGAATCAAATCTTTCCCTCCCCACCCCACATACTATTTACTATGAAATGTTGGCTCCTGTTTTAAATGGATTTCTTTTAAACAACTTTTTTCCAATACTGATTATCTCCAACTTCAAAAGCTAACTGATCATTTCTAGGTGGTAAAATTATGGGAGGTTTTGATTTTCTCTTTTCACTTGTCTCTAGTTTCCTCAACAAACATGCATTATATTTGTAAATAAGAGAGGAAGGAAAGAAAAAAACAAACAAACAAAAAAAACAGGCTGAAAGAAACAGTTATAGGAGTTCTCCTGAAAGATGTGTTGTCTGTCCATTTCTCCAGAGTCTGTTACTGGATTAAGCCAGAGGGCACTGAATTGCATTTTCTTTAGTGCCCTACCCTGTGTTAAAGAGTATTCTAAAAACATCCTTAAGTTGTTGCATTTCTTGAAGGGTATCACTGAGACTATCACTTACCACATCTTACAGGATATACTCTGAACATCTGTCTTAGTCTCTTCAGTCTCAGTACCAGAAATAGTAGTGCTTCTTCCAAGGAAGTAGCTTACTTTTTTCTGAAAAGTACTTAGTGTTAATTTTTTAAAGAGTTTTATTGAGCTATAACTCATATACCATATAATTCATCCATTTAAAATGTATGATTCAATGGCTTTTAGAATATTCATAGAGTTGTGCAACTATCACTACAGTCAATTTTATAACATTTTCATTATCCCAAAAGAAACCTTTCTCCCCTTAGCCATCATCCTCAGTTCCCCTCTCCTTCCCTAGTCCTAGACGACTACTAACCTATTTGCTCTATGGATTTGCCTAATCTGGACATTTCATATAAATGGAACGATATGAAATAGGATCCTTTTTCACTTAGCATAATGTTTTCAGGACTCATCCATTTTGTACAATGTATCAGTACTTCATTAATTTTTTAATTGTCAAGTAATATTCCACTGTATGGATATGCCACTTTTTATTTATCCATTCTTCTGTTGATGACCATTTGGATTATTTTCACCATTTGGCTATTGTAAGCAATGCTGCTATAAATGTTTATGTACACGTATTTGTTTGAATACCTGTTTTTAATTCTTTTGGGTGTATAACTAGGGGTAGAATAAATGAATTATGTGGTAATTCTATGTTCCAATTTCTCCACATTCTTACCAAAACTTGTTATTTTTCATTTTCCTAATGGATGTTAAATGGTATCTCATTCTATGTTTTTATCTTTTGTGTTATTTACTGGCAAAGAAAGATATTTCTTTGCCAGTAAATAACAGGTTGCGGGACTTCCCTGGTGGCACAGTGGTTGAGAATCCACCTGCCAATGCAGGGGACATGGGTTCGAGCCCTGGTCCCTGAAGATCCCACATGCCGCAGAGCAACTAAGCCTGTGAGCCACAATCACTGAGCCTGCACTCTAGATCCCATAAGCCACAACTACTAAGCCTGCATGCTGCAACTACTGAAGCCTGCCTGCCTAGAGCCTGTTATTGCACAAAAGAAGCCACTGCAATGAGAAGCCCGTGCACCGCAACAAGAGTAGCCCCCGCTCGCCACAACTAGAGAAAGCCCACATGCAGCAAAGAAGACCCAATGCAGCCAAAAATTTAAAAAATAATAATAATAATAATTTTTAAAAAACAACAGGTTGCCATAAGCTGTTTTCAGACAGATTTGCTTTTCATTGTGGTTTTGATATGCATGATCAGTGATGTTAAACATCTTTTTATGTGCTTATTGGCACATAAATGCTTATTGGCATTTATTTGTAAATCTTCCTTGCAGAAATATCTATTCAGATCCTTTCCTCATATTACAATTGGGTTGTCTTTTTATTACTAAGTTGTATGGGTTCTTTATATATTCTAGAAACAAGTCCCCTATTAGATACATGACTTGTAAATATTTCCTCCTATCCTATGAGTTGTCTTTTCATTTTCTTGATGATGTCCTTTGACGCATGAAAATTTTGAATTTTGATGAAGTCCAATTTATTAATTTTTTCTTTTGTTGATTGTGTTTTGGTGTCATATCTGAGAAACCATTGCCTATTCCAATGTCACAAAGACTTCTATGTTTTATTTGAAGGGTTTTAGAGTCTTAGCTCTTAGGTCTTTGATTTTGAGTTAATTTTTGTATGGTGTGAGATAGGGGGTCCCAAATTCATTCTTTTGCATATAGATATCCAGTGGCCCTGCACCATTTGTTGAAAAGACTATTCTTTCCCAATTGAATAGTTTTGCATCCTAGTCAAAAATCAATTTACAGTAAATATAAGGGTTTATTTCTGGACTCTCTGTTCTATTCCATTGACCTATATGCCTGTCCTTATGCCAGTACCATACTGTCTTGATTACTGTAGCTTTGTAGTGAGTTTTGAAATGGAGAAATATGAGTCCTCAAATTTTGTTCTTTTTCAAAACTATTTTGACTATCCTGGGTCTCTTGAATTTTCACATGAATTTTAGGATCAGCTGCCAATTTCTGCAAAGAAGTCAGCTGTGATTTTGATAGGGATTACTTTGAAACTGTAAATCAATTTGAGGAATATTTCCATCTAAACAATTTAAAGTTTTCCAGTCCATGAACATGAGATATCTTTCCATTTATGTAGGCCTTTTTAAATTTCTTTCAATGCTGTTTTGTAGTTTTTTAGCGTAAAAACCTTGTACTTCTTTTGTTAAAATTAGCACTAAGTATTTATTCTTTCTGATGCTATTGTAAATGGAATTCTTTTCTTTATTTCATTTCCTCCTTTCCAATCTGGGTGGCTTCTATTTCTTTCTTTCTTTTTTTTAAAAATATTTATTTATTTATTTATTTAGGCTGCACCAGGTCTTTGTTGCGGCACGCGGCCTTCTTAGCTGCGGCACGCGTGTGGGAACTAGTTCCCTGACCAGGGATCAAACCCAGGCCCCCTGCATTGGGAGCGAGGAGTCTTACCCACTGGACCACCAGGGAAGTCCCTCTTCTATTTCTTATTGTTGCCTAATTGCCCTGGCTAGAATGTCCTGCACAATGATGGGGAAATGGGGAGAGCAGACATGCTGGTCTTGCTCCTCATCTTAGAGGGAAAGTAGCCAGTCTTTCACCATTAATTTGATGTTAGCTGTGGGTTTTTTGTCGATGCTTTATATCAGGTTGAAGACATTTCCTACATTGTTGAGTGTTTTTATCATGAAGGGGTCTTGAATTTTGTTAAATGCTTTTTCTGCATCTATTATGATGATCCTGTGGGGTTTGGCCTTTATTCTATTAATGCGATGTAATACATTAATTGACTTTTGGATGTTAAAAGCCAATCTTGCATTCCTGGGATAAATCCTGTTTGATCATGGTGTATAATCCTTTTTTTTTTTTAAAATAAATTTATTTATTTATTTTTGGCTGCGTTGGGTCTTCGTTACTGCACGCGGGTTTTCTCTAGTTGTGGCGAGCGGGGGCTACTCTTTGTTGCGGTGCATGGGCTTTTCATTGTGGTGGCTTCTCTTGTTGCAGAGCACAGGCTCTAGGTATGCGAGCTTCAGTAGTTGTGGCACGTGGGCTCAGTAGTTGTGGCTCGTGGGCTCTAGAGTGCAGGCCCAGTAGTTGTGGCACACAGGCTTAGTTGCTTCACAGCATGTGGGATCTTCCTGGACCAGGGCTCAAACCCATGTCCCCTGCATTGGCAGGTGGATTCTTAACCACTGCACCACCAGGGAAGCCCTATAATCCTTTTTATACTCTACAAGATAAACAAATGTGAGCCTCTAAAATCTACTTTTACAAAGATGGAAGAATTAGAAAGTGAATATTTTCATTGCAAACACATTTATTAATTTTTTTTTAAATTCAGGATAAGGAGCCCTAAAATAGTTGGCATCTTTAGATATTATATGATTTCATTTCTAAAAGTATTGTTTGCATACATCCTTCCAGGAACACAATGTCTTTTAAAATAAGGCACACCTATGGTTATAAAATGAGAAAAAGGGAAAGCTAATATTTGGATACCTTTTAGAGGAAAAGCCCTGATCTAATTATTGAGAGGATTAGCCAACTCTGTCCACATTTTATTCATTTAGCAGAAACATGGAAACATAATATTTTTGCTCCCTTTCAACATGTTCGGAGGCCTAGAAACCTTTGGGACAGAATACCTTTTGCGGTAGATTTTTTTTTTTTTTTTTTTTTAAGGATTTTCTTTTTAATTAATTAATTAATTTATTTTTGTCTGTATTGGGTCTTCGGTTCGTGCGAGGGCTTTCTCCAGTTGCGGCAAGCGGGGGCCACTCTTCATCGCGGTGCGGGGACCGCTCTTCATCGCGGTGCGCGGGCCTTTCTCCATCGCGGCCCCTCCCGTTGCGGGGCACAGGCTCCAGACGCGCAGGCTCAGCAACTGTGGCTCACGGGCCCAGCTGCTCCGTGGCATGTGGGATCTTCCCAGACCAGGGCTCGAACCCGTGTCCCCTGCATTAGCAGGCAGATTCTCAACCACTGCGCCACCAGGGAAGCCCTGCGGTAGATTTTATTTATTTATTTATTTTAAAAAATTTATTTATTTATTTATTTATTTATTTATTTATTTATTTATTTTTGGCTGTGTTGGGTCTTCGTTTCTGTGCGAGGGCTTTCTCTAGTTGCAGCAAGCGGGGGCCACTCTTCATCGCGGTGCGCGGGCCTCTCACTATCATGGCCTCTCTTGTTGCGGAGCACAAGCTCCAGACGCGCAGGCTCAGTAGTTGTGGCTCACGGGCCTAGTTGCTCCGCGGCATGTGGGATCTTCCCAGACCAGGGCTCAAACCCGTGTCCTCTGCATTGGCAGGCAGATTCTCAACCACTGCGCCACCAGGGAAGCCCTAAAAAATTTTTTTTAATTAAAAAAAATTTATTTTATTTTAGTTTTCGGCCACATGGCATGTGGGATCTTAGCTCCCTGACCAGCGATCGAACCCGTGCCTCCTGCATTGGGAGTACAGAGTCTTAACCACTGGATCCCCAGGGAAGTCCCTTGAGGTAGATTTTATTAATGGAACTCCAGTAATTCTTATTATATCCTTATTTTTAATTAGTCTCTGCATTTGCATAACCATGGATGTTTTGAAATAATATTGCATTGTTCCAACAATCTGGCAGGCATGAATTTTTCAGACCAGGAAATATTTATGGCTGGCTGAGGCAGGGCAATCACTGCTCTGAATCTTAAGATTTCACCTTAGACGTAGAGACTCTAACAGACTCTTTCTTTTTTTTTGGCTGTGTTGGGTCTTCGTTGCTGCGTGCGGACTCTCTCTAGTTGCGGTAAGCCGGGGCTACTGTTCGTTGCGGTGTGCGGGCTTCTCCTTGTGGTGGCTTCTCTTGTTGCGGAGCACGGGCTCTAGGCACATGGGCTCAGTAGTTGTGACTCATGGGCTCTAGAGCGCAGGCTCAGTAGTTGTGGCGCATGGGCTTAGTTGCTCCGCGGCATGTGGGATCTTCCTGGGCCAGGGATCGAACCCATGTCCCCTGCATTGGCAGGTGGATTCTTAACCACTGCGGCACCAGGGAGGTCCCTATAACAGACTCTTTTTACTTCTGGCTCAGTGTTAGAGACTTGGAGTAGATTCCAATTTCCATTTGATAGTCCTTTGTGGAACGTTCAGCCTTTGTGATATGTGATGATTGGAATAATTGTCCCTTCTACAAAACTTACAAAAATAGCTTGGGTTTTGCTTTTTGTTGCTGGATTGTTACAAAGGGAACACATAAGGATTTGAATACATTTGGATGTCTTCATTTAATGAACTAGGTTGAGTTTGGCGTAGAGTTGGAAAAGGATGCACTGCAGCTGATGAGATTCTGACCAACTTTAGGTCACATGATTACTTCTAACCTCTTCCTTCACCAAGTTGTTACTAGAACCACTAACAAGCAAACTGCGTGGAAGATCATCTTCACTCCATGCCAATGAGGTCAGTAAAAGGTGTTAAATGGCTTAAAGGAAGCAGGTGAGTGCCACTCTCCCCCAAAACCCCAGGAGCATATTTGTGGGTGGTGATTGTATCCAACTGCTACCCATCCTCCATCCAAAAAGGCCAGACTTGCTCTTCCTCCTCTCATTCCACACAGTTAAAAATAAATTTAACAAACAGAAAATATCAGGTAACATACATCCTATTCACTCTTTCAGAAATTATTTATGGAAGGTATAGGATGTGCTAAGCCATAGGGACACAAGTAGGAACTAGACATCTTCCTGCCCTGATGAAGCTTGAGGTCCTCTACTGGAAAGGACAAACAAAGAACATGGCAAAAGTAAACAAACAAAATTATTATAACTCATAATAACCTTTCATAAGATTTATGAGACCTGTGGGACAAGGGGTTGGTCATGTAAAGAGCAGGGGAACAGGGCTTCCCTGGTGGCGCAGTGGTTAAGAATCCACCTGCCAGTGCAGGGGACACGAGTTCGATCCCTGGTTCGGGAAGATCCCACATGCCACGGAGCAACTAAGCCCATGAGCCACAACTACTGAGCCCACGAGCCACAACTACTGAAGCCCGCGTGCCTAGAGCCCATGCTCCGCAACAAGAGAAGCCACCGCAATGAGAAGCCCGCGAGCCACAACTACTGAAGCCCGCGTACCTAGAGCCCATGCTCCGCAACAAGAGAAGCCACCGCAATGAGAAGCCCGCACACTGCAATGAAGAGTAGCCCCTGCTCACCGCAACTAGAGAAAGTCCGCGTGCAGCAACGAAGACCCAACGCAGCCAAAGATAAGTTAAAAAAAAAAAAAAAAAGCAGAGGAACAGAGCTCTAGGGAGAAGGAACAGCGCATGCCAAGGTCCAGAGCTTGGAACAGGACTCACCTGTTCTAGTAACTAAAGAAGGCCAGCTTGTCTGGAAGGTAGTAAGCAAGGGAGAATGGCACTGGCGGGAGCCCAAGGTTAGTGGGCATCCAGATCACGCTCAGCTCTTTTAAGCAACTGTATTAGTTTGCTAGGGCCTAGGATATGTGGGTTTTGTTTCGTTTTTTCTATACCATGAAGCAAGTAACTCCATTCTGACACTGTCTACCTGGAGATAGGCTTAGATCCCACAGGTTAAGGGCTTAGTCTTACAAGATGCACCCCCCTCCCCCGGGTTCAATTAATTTGCTAGAACAATTCACAGAACACTGAGAAACATTTTACTTACTAGATTGCTGCTTTATTATAAAAGAATATAACTCAAGAACAGCCAGATGGAAGAGATGCTTAGGGCAAGGTATGTGGGAAGTGGGGAGGAGCTTCCATGCTCTCTGGGAGCATCATTCTCCCTGCATTTCCATGTGCTCACCAACCCAGAAGCTCTCTGAACTCGGTCCTTTTGGGTTTTTTCGGAGGCTTCATTACATAGGCAAGATTGATTAAATTATTGGCCTTTGGTGATTGAACTCAATCTTCAGCCCCTCTCCCCTCTTTGGAGGACTGAAATTTCCAATCCTCTAATCCCTTGGTTGGTTCACCTGGCAACCAGCCCAGATCCTTAAATTACCTAGGAGCTTTCCAAAAGTCACCTTATTAACATAACAAAAGACACCTTTATTGCTCTCATCACTTTGAAAATTCCAAGGGTTTTAGGAGGTCTGTGCTAGGAAGCAGAGGAAAACCAAATATATAGTTCTTATTATAAATCACAGTATCACAGGCTACCATAACAAAATAGCACAGACTAGGTGGCTTCAACAACAGAAATTTATTTCTCACAGTGGAGAAATGGAGGCTGGAAGACTAAGATCAAGGTGTTGGCAGTGTGCTTTCTCCTGAGGCATCTTCTCATTGGTTTGCAGGTGGCTGCCTTCTCTGTGTCCTCACATGGCTTTTCCTCTGTGCCCATGCATCCCTGGTGTCTCTGTATGTTCTAATCTCTTCTTATAAGGACACTAGTCAGATTTGATTATGGCCCACCCTAAAGGCGTTTTAACTTAATTACCTCTTTAAAGGCCCTATCTCCAAATACAGTTACATTCTGAAGTAGTGGGATGTTAAAAAACAAACAACAGGCCCAAAATGGAGTTGCTTATACTAAGCCCCATGTCATCAAACTGAGACTTAATTACAGTTTCGGCTCTCCCAGAAATGGAATCTTAAACCAGTCAATCAGGAAGTGTCTGATCAGCACTAGTTAGATAATCTGCCCAAGAGACCCGTGTCATCCCCTAAAGGAAAGTGACCTTACAATAACTAACCCGCTTTTTTGCCTAATATAATTTCCTTGATCCTGTTCCCTTCTGGCTATAAAAGTCTTTCATTTTGTACAGCTCCCTGGAGCTCCTTTCTATCTGCCACATTGGCTGCTGCCCAATTCTAATTGATTTTTGCTCAAATAAACTCTTAAAATTTTTAATTTACCTTAGTTTATCTTTTAGTCATATGAACATATGAACTGGGGGGTGGGGGGAACACAATTCAGTCCATAATGGCAACATTAAGGATTTCAGATTTGCTCTTAAGAGCAATGGAAAACCATCGAAAGATTAGAAGCAAGGGCTATGTTAAAGGGGGTGTAGCCAATGCTTCCAGACATCATTTTTTTAAATTAACAAAAACCTGTTTTTTGTTCAAGGCTTCAATGTGTTCAGTCAAAAATGCAAAACTGACTGGTTCCCTTCGCACAGGGAACCTCTTGGGAGGCCATGTGACAGTATAAGTGGCTAAAGAGATAAAATTTGGAGGTCTACTGAGTGGGCTTCAATAGTCTCAGGGGAGGCTATTGCTTTACTGAAAAAAGGTATGTTCCTTTATCCTACAGTCTTTCTTCTTCTTCCTATCTGGGAAAAGGATACAATGCCTGGAGGTACAGCAGTCATCTTGCAACCATGAGGATGAAGGTTTCATGCTAAAGATATAGAGCAGGCAGATAGAAACAGCTTGGTTTTCAGATCACACCCCTGAGCTGCTACATAAGCTCTGGTCAGTCTACATCCAGACTTTTTGTTACATGTGAATAATAAATGCCTACTTATTTAAACCGCTGAGGTAGGGATTCCTGTTACAGCTGAACACACTACTTCCTGGTACACAGAGCTAGAGGAGAAGAAGGAATACCAGTTTAGAGACCTTTGCTAAAGTTCAGACCAGAGATGACAAGGACCTGCATTAGAATGGCAGCAATGGCCTTGGCGCAAAGTGGACAGATCCCAGATGCAAGATGCACTGCCTGAGCAGCCCGCACATTTGATCCCAAGAACTTCCCCTCGCTTGTTAGGGCCTTTGAGTTTGCTTTATTTGCCTTCTCTTAAAGTCCTATAGGGAACTTCCCTGGTAGTGCAGTGGTTAAGAATCTGCCTGCCAATGCAGGGAACATGGGTTCGAGCCCTGGTCCGGGAAGATCCCACAGGCCGCGGAGCAACTAAGCCTGTGTGCCACAACTACTGAGCCCACGTGCCACAACTACTGAACCTGTGCTTCTAGAGCCTGCAAGCCACAACTACTGAGCCCACGTGCCTAGAGCCTGTGCTCCACAACAAGAGAAGCCACCGCAATGAGAAGCCTGCGCACCGAAACAAAGACCCAACGCAGCCAAAAATAAAACAATAACTAAATAAATTTATAAAGTCCTATAGCATGCACAGCCTCAATAAACATTTTTGGAGCACCTACTCTGTGCTGGGTCCTATATTTTTGAGGTATTTTTCCCTGGCTGTTCACTAGTACATTGATCACTCTTTCCTATGAAGTCAGTTGTTTTCAACTTTATGTCTGTAATCCACAGTAATAAATATATTTTATATCATGACCAAAACACATGCAACTTGATATATAACTGAAAAAGAAAAGTTTCACAAAGCAGTATTTGAAATATGTGCCACAAGCTTCATTATTTTTCATTCTATTCTACTGTTTACAAAAAGATCCTGATCACATCCACCACTCACTAAGTTTGCTTTCATGATCCACCGATGACCATGGTTTGAAAACTCAATCTCTATCATTCTTATGGCCTCCGTTCTTCACTACCTAGTGATATCTCTTGAACTGATGTTTGTTTTACCATCTGGACCATGAGCCCCTCCCCACCTTACTGTATCTACCCATAGTGCCTGGCACTGTGCCAGGCACATAGTGGATTGCATGCTCCTTGAGATCAAGAGCTGCAGGGTGTGACGCTTTGGGTCCCCTCAGCACTATGAACATGAGAAGTCCACCCTTCCCATTTGTCTGGGGTTGTGTAAAGAGTGGTCTTTTTTTTTTTAATTTAATTTAATTTATTTATTTTTTATACAGCAGGTTCTTATTAGTTATCTATTTTATACATATTAGTGTATATATGTCAATCCCAATCTCCCAATTCATCTCACCACCACGACCATACCCCTGTCCCCCGCTTTTCCCCCCTTGGTGTCCATATGTTTGTTCTCTACGTCTGTGTCTCTATTTCTGCCTTGCAAACCAGTTCATCTGTTCCATTTTTCTAGATTCCACATATATGCATTAATATACGATATTTGTTTTTCTCTTTCTGACTTACTTCACTCTGTATGACAGTCTCTAGGTCCATCCACATCTCTACAAATGACCCAGTTTCGTTCTTTTTTATGGCTGAGTAATATTCCATTGTATGTATGTGCCACATCTTCTTTATCCATTCGTCTGTCGATGGTCATTTTGGTTGGTTCCATGACCTGGCTATTGTAAATAGTGCTGCAATGAACATTGGGGTGCATGTGTCTTTTTGAATTATGGTTTCCTCTGGGTATATGCCCAGTAGTGGGATTGCTGGGTCATATGGTAATTCTATCTTTAGTTTTTTAAGGAACCTCCATACTGCTCTCCATAGTGGCTGTATCAGTTTACATTCCCACCAACAGTGCAGGAGGTTTCCCTTTTCTCCACACCCTCTCCAACATTTATTGTTTGTAGAATTTTTGATGATGACCATTCTGACCGGTATGAGGTGATACCTCATTGTAGGTTTTTTTTGTTGTTTTTTTTTTTAAAATTTAATTTAATTTATTTTTTTATACAGCAGCTTCTTATTAGTCATCTATTTTATACACATCAGTGTATACATGTCAATCCCAATCGCCCAATTCAGCACACCACCATCCCCAACCCCCATGGCTTTCCCCCCCTTGGTGTCCATATGTTTGTTCTCTACATCTGTGTCTCAACTTCTGCCCTGCAAACTGGTTCATCTGTACCATTTTTCTAGGTTCCACATACATGCGTTAATATACGATATTTGTTTTTCTCTTCCTGACTTACTTCACTCTGTATGACAGTCTCTAGATCCATCCATGTCTCAACAAATGACTCAATTTCGTTCCTTTTTATGGCTGAGTAATATTCCATTGTATGTATGTACCACAACTTCTTTATCCATTCATCTGTCAATGGGCATTTAGGTTGCTTCCATGACCTGGCTATTGTAAATAGTGCTGCAATGAACATTGTGGTGCATGTGTCTTTTTGAATTATGGTTTTCTCTGGGTATATGCCCAGTAGTGGGATTGCTGGGTCATATGGTAATTCTATTTTTAGTTTTTTAGGGAACCTCCATACTGTTCTCCAGAGTGGCTGTATCAATTTACATTCCCGCCAACAGTGCGAGAGGGTTCCCTTTTCTCCACACCCTCTCCAGCATTTGTGGTTTGTAGATTTTCTGATGATGCCCATTCTAACTGGTGTGAGGTGATACCTCACTGTAGTTTTGATTTGCATTTCTCTAATGATTAGTGATGTTGAGCATCCTTTCATGTGTTTGTTGCCAATCTGTATGTCTTCTTTGGAGAAATGTCTATTTAGGTCTTCTGCCCATTTTTGGATTGGGTTGTTTGTTTTTTTGATATTGAGCTGCATGAGCTGCTTGTATATTTTAGAGATTAATCCTTTGTCAGTTGCTTCGTTTGCAAATATTTTCTCCCATTCTGAGGGTTTTCTTTTCGTCTTTTTTATGGTTTCCTTTGCTGTGCAAAAGCCTCTACGTTTCATTAGGTCCCATTTGTTTATTTTTCTTTTTATTTCCATTTCTCTAGGAGGTGGGTCAAAAAAGGATCTTGCTGTGATTTATGTCATAGAGTGTTCTGCCTATGTTTTCCTCTAAGAGTTTTATAGCGTCTGATCTTACATTTAGGTCTTTAATCCATTTTGAGTTTATTTTTGTGTATGATATTAGGGAGTGTTCTAGTTTCATTCTTTTACATGTAGCTGTCCAGTGTTCCCAGCACCACTTATTGAAGAGACTGTCTTTTCTTCATTGTATATTCTTGCCTCCTTTATCAAAGATAAGGTGACCATATGTGCGTGGGTTTATCTCTGGGCTTTCTATCCTGTTCCATTGATCTATATTTCTGTTTTTGTGCGAGTAGCATATTGTCTTGATTACTGTAGCTTTGTACATAGTCTGAAGTCAGGGAGTCTGATTCCTCCAGCTCCATTTTTTTCCCTCAAGATTGCTTTGGCTATTCGGGGTCTTTTGTGTCTCCATACAAATTTAAAGATTTTTTTGTTCTGGTTCTGTAAAACATGCCACTGGTAATTTGATAGGGATTGCATTGAATCTGTAGATTGTTTTGGGTAGTATAGTCATTTTCACAATATTGATTCTTCCAATCTAAGAACATGGTATATCTCTCCATCTGTTTGTGTCATATTTGATTTCTTTCATCAGTGTCTTATAGTTTTCTGAGTACAGGTCTTTTACCTTCTTAGGTAGGTTTATTCCCAGGTATTTTATTCTTTTTGTTGCAGTGGTAAATAGGATTGTTTCCTTAATTTCTCTTTCTGATCTTTCATTGTTAGTATATAGGAATGCAAGAGATTTCTGTGCATTTTGTACAACTTTACCAAATTTATTGATTAGCTCTAGTAGTTTTCTGGTGGCATCTTTAGGATTCTCTATGTATAATATCATGTCATCTGCAAACAGTGACAGTTTTACTTCTTCTTTTCCAATTTGTATTCCTTTTATTTCTTTTCTTCTCTAACTGCCGTGGCTAGGACTTCCAAAACCATGTTGAATAATAGTGGTGAGAGTGGACATCCTTGTCTTGTTCCTAATCGTAGAGGAAAAGCTTTCAGTTTTTCACTGTTGAGAATGATGTTTGTTGTGGGTTTGTTGTATATGGTCTTTAATATGTTGAGGTAGTTTCCCTCTATGCCCACTTTCTGGAGAGTTTTTATCATAAATGGGTGTTGAATTTTGTCAAAAGCTTTTTCTGCATCTATTGAAATGATCGTATGGTTTTTATTCTTCAGTTTATTAATATGGTATATCACATTGATTGATTTGCGTATATTGAAGAATCCTTGCATCCCTGGGATAAATCCCACTTGATCATGGTGTATGATCCTTTTAATGTGTTGTTGGATTCTGTTTGCTAGTGTTATGTTGAGAATTTTTGCATCTATATTCATCAGTGATATTGGTCTGTGATTTTCCTTTCTTGTAGTATCTTTGTCTGGTTTTGGTATCAGGGTGATGGTGGCCTCATAGAATGAGTTAGAGAGTGTTCCTCTCTCTGCTATATTTTGGAAGAGTTTGAGAAGGATAGGTGTTAGCTCTTCTCTAAATGTTTGATAGAATTCACCTGTGAAGCCATCTGGTCCTGGACTTCTGTTTGTTGGAAGATTTTTAATCACAGTTTCAAGTTCCTTACTTGTGATTCATCTGTTCATATTTTCTATTTCTTCCTGGTTCAGTCTTGGAAGGTTCAACCTTTCTAAGAATTTGTCCATTTCTTCCAGGTTGTCCATTTTATTGGCATAGAGTTGCTTGTAGTAGTCTCTTATGATGCTTTGTATTTCTGTGGTGTCTCTTGTAACTTGTCCTTTTTCATTTCTAATTTTATTAATTTGAGTCCTCTCCCTCTTTTTCTTGATAAGTCTGGGTAAAGGTTTATCAATTTCATTTATCTTCTCAAAGAACCAGCTTTTAGTTTTATTGCCCTTTGCTATTGTTTTCTTTGTTTCCATTTCATTTATTTCTCCTCTGCTCTTTATGATTTCTTTCCTTCTGCTAACTTTGGGTTTTGTTTGTTCTTCTTTCTCTAATTGCTTTAGGTGTAAGATTAGGTTGTTTATTTGATATGTTTGTTGTTTCTTGAGGTAGGCTTGTATTGCTATAAACTTCCCTCTTAGAACTGCTTTTGCTGCATCCCATAGGTTTTGGGTCATTGTGTTTTCATTGTCATTTGTTTCTAGGTAATTTTTTTTTTTTTAAAGTTTTTTTTTTTTTTTTAAGGATTTTCTTTTTAATTAATTAATTTATTTATTTTTGTCTGTATTGGGTCTTCGGTTCATGCGAGGGCTTTCTCCAGTTGCGGCAAGCGGGGGCCACTCTTCATCGCGGTGCGGGGACCGCTCTTCATCGCGGTGCGTGGGCCTTTCTCCATCGCGGCCCCTCCCGTTGCGGGGCACAGGCTCCAGACGCGCAGGCTCAGCAATTGTGGCTCACGGGCCCAGCTGCTCCGTGGCATGTGGGATCTTCCCAGACCAGGGCTCGAACCCGTGTCCCCTGCATTAGCAGGCAGATTCTCAACCACTGCGCCACCAGGGAAGCCCTCTAGGTAATTTTTGATTTCCTCTTTGACTTCTTCAGGTGATCTCTTGGTTATTTAGTAACGTATTGTTTAGCCTCCATGTGTTGGTGTTTTTTACGTTTTTTTCCCTGTAATTTATTTCTAATCTCATAGCATTGTGGTCAGAAAAGATGCATGATATGATTTCATTTTTCTTAAATTTATTGAGGCTTGATTTGTGACCCAAGATGTGATCTATCCTGGAGAATGTTCCGTGTGCACTTGAGAAGAAAGTGTAATCTGCTGTTTTCGGATGGAATGTCCTATAAATATCAATTAAATCTATCTGGTTTATTGTGTCATTTAAAGCTTGTGTATCCTTATTAATTTTCTGTCTGGATGATCTGTCCATTGGTGTAAGCGAGGTGTTAAAGTCCCCCACTATTATTGTGTTACTATCAGTTTCCTCTTTTATAGGTGTTAGCATTTGCCTTATGTATTGAGGTGCTCCTATGTTGGGTGCATATATATTTGTAATTGTTATATCTTCTTCTTGGATTGATCCCTTGATTATTATATAGTGTCCTTCCTTGTCTCTTGTAACATTCTTTTTTTTTTTATAAATTTATTTATTATTTATTTATTTATTATTTTTGGCTGCGTTGGGTCTTCGTTGCTGTGCGGGCTTTCTCTAGTTTTGGTGAGCAGGGGCTACTCTTCATTGTGGTGCACGGGCTTCTCATTGCAGTGGCTTCTCTTGTTGCAGAACACGGGCTCCAGGTGCGCGGGCTTTGGTAGTTGTGGCACACGGGCTCAGTAGTTGTGGTGCACGGGCTTAGTTGCTCTGCGGCACGTGGAATCTTCCTGGGCCAGGGCTCAAACCCGTGTCCCCTCCATTGATGGATTCTTAACCACTGTGCCACCAGGGAAGCCCAACATTCTTTATTTTAAAGTCTAGTTTTATCTGGTATGAGTATTGCTACTCCAGCTTTCTTTTGATTTCCATTTGCATGGAATATCTTTTTCCATCCCCTCACTTTCAGTCTGTATGTGTCCCTAAGTCTGAAGTGCATCTCTTGTAGACAGCATATATACAGGTCTTGATTTTGTATCCATTCAGCAAGCCTGGGTCTTTTGGTTAGAGCATTTAATCCATTCACATTTAAGGTAATTATTGATATGTATGTTCCTATTACCATTTTCTTAATTGTTTTGGGTTTGTTTTTGTAGGTCCTTTTCTTCTCTTGTGTTTCCCACTTAGAGAAGTTCATTAGCATTTGTTGTGGAGCTGGTTTGGTGGTGCTGAATTCTCTTAGCTTTTGCTTGTCTGTAAAACTTTTGATTTCTCCATCGAATCTGAATGAGATCCTTGCCAGATAGAGTAATCTTGGTTGTAGGTTCTTCCCTTTCATAACTTTAAATATATCATGCCACTCCCTTCTGGTTTGTAGAGTTTCTGCTGAGAAATTAGCTGCTAACCTTATGGGAGTTCTCTTGTATATTATTTGTTGTTTTTCTCTTGTTGCTTTTAGTAATTTTTCTTTGTCTTTAATTTTTGTCAATTTGATTACTATGTGTCTCGGTGTGTTTCTCCTTGGGTTTATCCTGCCTGGGACTCTCTGTGCTTCCTAGACTTGGGTGGCTATTTCCTTTCCCATGTTAGGGAAATTTTTGACTATAATCTCTTCAAATATTTTCTCTGGTCCTTTCTCTCTCTCTTCTCCTTCTGCGACCCCTATAATGTGAATGTTGGTGCATTTAATGTTGTCCCAGAGGTCTCTTAGGCTGTCTTCATTCCTTTTCATTCTTTTATCTTTATTCTGTTTCACGCAGTGAATTCCACCATTGTGTCTTCCAGGTCACTTATCCGTTCTTCTGCCTCGGTTATTCTGCTATTGATTCCTTCTAGTATATTTTTCATTTCAATTATTGTAGTGTTCATCTCTGTTTGTTTGTTCTTTAATTCCTCTAGGTGTCTGTTTTTTAATTCTTCTAGGTCTTTGTTAAACATTTCTTGTATCTTCTCAATCTTTGCCTCCATTCTGTTTCCGAGGTCCTGGATCATCTTCACTATCATTATTCTGAATTCTTTTCCTGGAAGGTTGCCTATCTCCACTTTGTTTAGTTGTTTTTCTGTGGTTTTATCTTGTTCCTTCATCTGGTACATAGTCCTCTGCCTTTTCATTATGTCTGTCTTTCTGCGAATGTGGTTTTCCTTCCACAGGCTGCAGGATTGTAGCTCTTCTTGTTTCTGCTGTCTGCCCTCTGGTGGATGAGGCTCTCTAAGAGGCTTGTGCAAGCTTCCTAATGGGAGGGACTGGTGGTCGGTAGAGCTGGGTGTTGCTCTGGTGGGCAGAGCTCGGTAAAACATTAATCCCCTTGTCTGCTGATGGGTGGGGCTGAGTTCCTTCCCTGTTGGTTGTTTGGCCTGAGGTGACCCAGCACTGGAGCCTACAGGCCCTTTGGTGGGGCTAATTGCGGTCTCTGGGAGGGCTCACACCAAGGAGTACCTCCCAGAACTTCTGCTGCCAGTGTCCTTGTCCCCACAGTGAGCCACAGCCACCCCTGCCTCTGCAGGAGACCCTCCAACACTACCAGGTAGGTCTGGTTCAGTCTCCTATGGGGTCACTTCTCTTTCCCCCTGGGTCCTGATGTGCACACTACTTTGTGTGTGCCCTCCAAGAGTGGAGTCTCTGTTTCCGCTAGTCCTGTCGAAGTCCTGCAATCAAATCCCGCTAACCTTCAAAGTCTGATTCTCTGGGAATTCCTCCTCCCATTGCCAGCCCCCCAGGTTGGGAAGCCTGACGTGGGGCTCAGAACCTTCACTCCAGTGGGTGGACTTCTGTGGTATAATTGTTCTGCAGTTTGTGAGTCACCCACCCAGCAGTTATGGGATTTGATTTTATTGTGATTGCACCCCTCCTACGATCTCAATGCAGCTTCTCCTTTGTCTTTGGATGTGTGGTATCTTTTTTGGTGAGTTCCAGTGTCTTCCTGTTCAGCAGTTAGTTGTGATTCCGGTGCTCTCACAAGAGGGAGTGAGCGCATGTCTTTCTACTCCACCATCTTGAACCAATCTCCAGGGGGAGTTCTTAGAAGTTCAGGAAAACATGAAAATCTTGTTTCCAACAAATACTTTAGGACACTGTCCACATCTCTCTTCATTAATCTCCCTCTTTTTAGGACTTTTAATATTATTATGATAATATCAAACCTCAGATTTTTGGTGTCTTTCTGAATATTCAGTGCATGGACTAGTTGACTTAGTAATGTAAGACACCCTAAAATGCTAGCAGGATAGAGCTAGGGCAGAAGGCATTCCTCTAACTGGGAAACGTCAAGAAAAGTAAGAGAAAAGGGCCATGGCTAGGAGATGGAGGGCTGTTTGTGGCAAGGTTGTTACACCATCCCTGGAGCAGCCCATCTATCTTTGAGGCACTGGAGAGACCGAAGGCTGGAGAGGTCTGGGGAAGTTTCCTAGAGCGTGTAGACTTGTGCAAGCCAGTGAACATGAGACAGAAAACAACCTCATATCTGGAGCAAATTTCAGTCTTCCAGTCTGGTTTTCTCTGTACTTGCTGCCTCCATTTATCAACAAGACACATTCCTGCCTCCTGGGCTTCTGAGTGCCCCCACCCTGTGGGCAGGAGATGGAGGTATCAGACTTGACATTCCTGGCTCACAGGGGCAGACCTGTCTGGCGGGCCACTTGCTGCCTGTCACCTTGGCTCAAGGGAGGGTCCCGCTGCTCCTGGGAGAGCCACCATTTGTTGCCTGCTAAGAAATTGCTTTTCCAATAGAAAGAACAAGGCAGCTTTAATTTGGTAATCTGGAACAGACTCCAAGATACACTGATAAGTGAAAAAAACAAAGTGCAGAGAGTGTGTATAATATGCTATCATTAGGGGGAGAAGAAGGAAGATTATTTATTTGTAAATGCATATTTGCATATATGTAGAATATCTCTGGAAGAACACAACAGACTGGAACTAGTACTATGTTTAAGGAGAATTGAGTGGCTGGGAGATAGGGATGGGAGAGACATTTTTCATGTATACCCTTTTTGCATTTTGAATTTTTTACCATGTACATGTTATAACTGATTCAAATAAATGATTATTTCCAATCAAAGCAAGTTATGCAGCCACTAAAAATGGTATTTATGAAACACATGTAATAACGTAGCTTATAATATCATTTTAAATGAACCATTATATTTATGCTAACACTAAACAAAACTTAACAACCTCATCATTTACTAACAATAAGCAAAACTCTTATGTATATAGGAAAAGACTGTAAGGAGATGTACCATAAGGTTAATGGTGATTTCTGAAACTATAGGTATTTTCTCCTTTTTTTCATTATTTCCAAATTTTCTTTTATTATATCTTTTATTGCATAATGGTGAAAAAAATAAACCTTATAACAAAGAAAATAAATTGCTTTTCCTTTCCAGGTTGCAGCAACTGAGCTATCCAGGAAAGGGCTAACCTGTCTACTCCTTGACTTGTGGTCTTGACTCCCCTTCTGGCTGCAAGGGTAGATTTGAACCAGAGATGAGGCCTAGAGGCATTGGGAAGAGTCAAACAAAGAAAGAAAAAGGAAGGATGTCAGCTGCTTTCTACCTGATGGATTTTCTTCACTTTTATCACAGATGTGTGTGGGAGTGTGGGAGTCAGGTATTCCTGGCAGAATATACCTGCTCCTTGGAGCTTTCTCCATCTACTGTGCTCCAACCTCCTGGATCACCAACTCTTCTAGGTTCTTTCTCGTTTGTAGCTCATCATGTCATATTTAACTCCTATACTGTGCCCATCTCTTTTTTTTTGGCCGTGCCATGTGGCGTGTGGGGATCTTAGTTCCCTGACCAGGGATCCAACCCGTGCCCCCTGCAGTGGAAGCGCGAGTCCTAACCACTGGACAGCCAGGGAAGTCCCCAGTAGTGCCCATCTTGATTCTCGACTTGTGGGTGGATCTCCTCCTGTAGGTCTGTCCCCTCCTGTGCTACAAGTCCCAACCTCCTGCTCTGCAGTCTTGTATTGTCAGCTACCTCCGAGTTTCTTGCGGAGTGCCCCAAGGTGCATTAAACAGGTTTGGAGTGAATGTGAGGTTCCCCTGCCAAACCTGCTGCCAAACTTTGTACTCCTCAGTTCTGTTAATAGCATTACCACCCATGCAGTTGCCCAGCCAGGGATCTTGGCAGTTCACCTCGACTCTTTCCTCTCCCTCCCTTCTGCAGCAGTTCTCCTTTTCCTTCCATGCCCTCACCTATCACCCTTCATCCTTAGTCTCCCAGCTTTTAGTCCAGTCTATCACCAAGCAGCTCTCCTACTTGACTCCCAGCAGAGCTCCATTCACAGGATAAAAACCCAAATTTCTTGTGGGGTAGAAAAGGTTCTTCATAGAATATTCCCAGCCTGCCTCTCTGGCCACATCCCATACCACTGCCTAAATTACACCAGCCTTCAGCTTCTTAATGTTCCTTGGACAAAATGTGTTCTTTACAGCTCTGTACTATAGTGCATGCTGTTTCTAATACTTAGCAATCTCCTACTCATCCTGCAGAATTACCTGAATTATCACCTCCTCCCTGAAGCCTTCCCAACTTCCCCAGGCAGTATCTGCAACTCCCTCCTCCGTGTGCTTTGTCCAGGCCTTAATCCTAATCCTACTGCAAGACAGAGAATGTATAGTACTCTTTTTTATATTCCCAGAACTCTCCTTACTCAATGCCCAATGCATAGTAGATTCTCAAAACATTGAATGAATTAATGAAAGATTTGCATTTCTTCTGTACTCCTCCTGTGTTATACTGGCCTTCAAATGTTGTGAAGTCACTGGGCAACACAGAGCTGTGGACAAGAGGAGCACAGGAAACTTCCCTTTCACCAGTTTCCCTGGTTCTTCCTCTCTGGCCCTTTCCCGCTTATCTTTCAAATCAGCAGACCTGGGCTCCGTGGGTGGCGGTATGCATAATAAAACACCTAAGCTTTGATTTGCCTCTGTTCTTAATTTTCATCCTACTTTATTCTTTGGGGAGTTTTGATAAATAAGCATGAATTCTTTCTGGGCATGAGGCTGCAACTGGAGTAAGAGGATTCTATTACATCTAAGAATCATCCGAGCAAACAGAGAGAAGGAGAGCATCAAGATTGTGCTGGAAGAAAAATGGCTTTCAGGCTCTTGGAAGAGTTGCCCACCCTGATCCTCTGGCTTTGATCTCCAGGCTCCATTAGAACAAGGTATTAGCTTTAACCAGCTCTTTATTTCTATGCCAGGAATGTAGACTAAGGGGTTGTACTTAGAAATAATAAAGAATAACAACAACAAATTGCTGTCAAAGTAAGACATAACACAACATTAGGGATGGGTCCTTATCCAGCAGAGACAAGAAGCGGGAGCAGCCTTGGCTGTGATCTACCTACACAGGGGAGGAGGGAATCCCCTCCAAGGGAAACTTGAGCCACGGCCCCTGCTGACCAGAGGAGACCCAGACCGAGGACTTCCTGAAGGCAGGTGCTATGGCCACACCTCCAGAGGAAGATCATCACGTGGGCAGAGTGGGGACAGGTAAGGGTGGGAGCCACCATCCCAGAAATTGACCACACAGGTGTACCAAAGGGAATTGTTGGGATGAAACGCCCAGTTTCTAAGTACTTCCCATCTCCTCACCACACACACACACACACACACACACACACACACACACACACACACACGTGGTCACAGTCATGTGCTCTTTCTTTTTTTTTTCTAATTAATTTATTTATTTATGGCTGCGTTGGGTCTTTGTTGCTTCACGAGGGCTTTCTCTAGTTGCGGCAAGCGGGGGCTACTCTTCGTTGCGGTGCGCGAGCTTCTCATTGCGGTGGCTTCTCTTATTGTGGAGCACGGGCTTTAGGCACGCAGGCTTCAGTAGTTGTGGCGCGTGGGCTCAGTAGTTGTGGCTTGCGGCCTCTTGAGTGCAGGCTTAGTAGTTGTGGTGCATGGGCTTAGTTGCTTCGAGGCATGTGGGATCTTCCTGGATCAGGGCTCGAACCCATGTCCCCTGCACTGGCAGGCGGATTCTTAACCACTGCACCACCAGGGAAGCCTTATGTGCTCTTTCTTTTGAGCTTTCTTCCAATTCTGTTTCATTGTCTGTGGCCAACTCAAGTAGAAGGTTTTAATAGCCAGGATTATGATGCAGAGATATGGTTCAATTTAATTTATGGTTCCTGTATGTATATATTTAATATACATATATGGGGTGGGAGAGAAAAAAAATAATACTAATTTTTCTCAGCCCAAGGTAACCCTTTAGCAGACAAACCACACTGATGTCCAAAGAACACACCTCGGGACTTCCTTGGCGGTCCAGTGTTAAGACTCCGAGCTCCCAATGCAGGGGGCCTGGGTTCGATCCCTGGTCAGGGAACTAGATCCCGCATGCCACAACTAAAGACCTGGCACGGCCAAATAAATAAATAAATATTTTTTAAAACCCCAAACCCTCTACTAGCCCAGCAAAGACCAGTGCTAAACTTGGTCTTTTGAACCTCCTCTCTTTCATTCCTAAACTTCAGAAGACTTTTCTTCTGACCACCTCCACTTCCTCACCACAAACTCACTCATCACTTTGCAGCGTGGCCCCCTCCTCCACTTCTTTCCTGAGAAGACACCCAGCCTCCTGAGTCTTCTCAGACTGTGTGCTCTTCTTCTCGGGGAGGATGGCAGTGCCAGCCATGGGACAGGGAGGTCAGTGGTCACTCATTTACTGGCCGTGAAACCTTCGAGTCCTCTTTGCCCCTTTTGTCCACATCCCCTTCCCCTCACCATCCCATCATCTAATGAGTCGCCAGGTCCCACCGAGTCCACCTCACGGTCTCTCTAACGTCTACCAACCCTCTTCATCCTCGTTGTCTTGGCAAAGCACAGAAGTGGGAAAGGGGACGCTGCCACCATCAACCCCAACTCTCCAACCATGACCTTCCTCCTGTCTGTATTCATTTCCTAGGGTTGCCGTAACAAATATCACAAACCGAGTGCCTTAAAACAACAGAAATTTATTCTCTCATAGTTCTGGAGGCTGTAAGTCCAATATCAGGGTGTCAGCAGGTGGGTTCCTTCTAGAGGCCCTTGAAGAGCATCTGCTCCATGTCGCTCTCCTATAGCTTCTGGTAGTTGCCGGCAATCCTTGGTATTCCTTGGTTCCTATACCCGCGTCAGTCCAACCTCTGCCTCTGTCTTTATAAGACATTCTCCTCTGTGTGTGTGTGTATTTCTGTGTCTCTGTTTTTTATGAGAATACCAATCATTGAATTTAGGATCCATCCTAATACATTATGACTTCATCTTAACTAATTACGTCTGCAAAGACACTGTGTCCAAATAAGGTGACATTCTGAAGTCCTGGTGGGCGTGGACTTTTGGAGGAGACTCTTCAGCCCAGCACAGAGTTTCTCCAGTCATCGCAGTCCCACTCCTCCCGCACTTCCTCTTTCCCTGCACGGGGACCTTCAGTCTCACTGTCTCCCTGCTTTGTCTGAGTGTGTCAGTCTTACGTCCTCCCACTTTCCTATCCAGGCTTGACCACACAGTTGATGACCTGAACCTTAACACCCTGCCTCCGACTTCCTGTTACTCACCCTACAGTCTGTCTCCCTCAACGGGATGCAGCGGCTCTGTCGTTTGCTAAAAGAAACTGCACACCCCCGAGGTCTAGGGCCCTAACAAAACCTCTGTTTCCAGCTGCAGCCAGACCCTCCATGCCCATCAGCAGTCTTCAATGACTCTTGCAAAGCGTCACCTCTCTCTCCAAGCCCCACGCGAGAGGAGAAAATTGAGCCGGGAAGCTACGAGGACCTGAAAACCCTGCTCCCCTTCCATTTAACCTACATCTCCAGCTAAGCTCACCTCCTCCCCGTCACAGGAAGCGCTGCCCCCTCTGCTCAGGCCCATCCAGCTCCCTCACAGCCCCTAGGGGAACTTGCTCCTTCAGCCAAGTCTGCTCTGTCTCTCAGCCTACACCCATGCCCAAGTCACTCTGGTGTTAAAACACACCCTCCTCTTAGCCTGTTTTCTTTTAGCTAATTCTCAATCTCTCTCTCTGTCTCAGTAAGAGCTGCTTGAAAGACAGTCTCTGTGGTAAACACACCCTCCCTTTCCGTTGACTCGGAAGCCACTTGCTCCATGGAGCGTCCCCATGGGATGCGGTCACTGCCCCCCCCCCTGCCCCGCCGCTTCCTCTAACCCCTAGTGCTCCTTTGTACCGCTGTCCAGTTAGGTGTCGTCGTATGTTCCAGATTTGCACTTGCAGACATTTGATAACTATTTGTGGCACGTGTAAAGACTGTAAAGTCAGCAGGTTCTGGGCTACACTGTGTTCCTCTAGGCCCAGTTAAAGTGTCCGTTTTCCTCGGACACCTTACCTGGACGAACGGGATGGGCTGAGGGAGACAGCAGCAGCGTAACAGGGCAAGTAAACAGACCCCGTCTCCCAGCATCTCCTCCCTGCGGAGGCCGCCCTGTCAGTGCCTTCAGTGAGCAGCAGCTAGTGGCAGTATGGCCGGGGAAAGGTGGGGAGGGGACTGGGAGGGTGGCTCTCTCAATGGTGCCAATGCCCTGCTTACCTCCCTTCTGATCTGGGGCTTACATGTGCACAAGACGGCAGAGGAAGCGTGAATTTCACTCTCCGCGTGGCCTGGCGGGCCCAGCCTTTGCCAGCCCATCCCTTCTCCCACACCTCCACTGTAACCTCTCCCCGCCTCCACATCCAGGTCTCCTCTCCTACTCTCTGGGGCAAGAAAAGCCACCCATTATTAAACACAGTATGTCAGGCTCTGAGCCAGGCGCTTTACATACCACTTCCTTACAGCAACCCAGTGAGGTAGGCATTATTTCCCCCATTTTACACGTGAGAACTTAAGACTTAAAGAGGATAAGTAACTTTCCCAGGGTCACGCTGCTGGTCGGTGGCAGAACACAGCCCCAAACCCTGGCCCCGACGCTTGTAGTCAGCCACTCACCCAGCCTGTCTTCTTTTTTTCCAGAGGCCAACCTCGATCTCAATTTGCACCTGATCTCATGCATAATGGTTCTGGGGTGTGTTTACGAGGCGTGAGCAATTCTCCCTCTTTCCATGTGTCTCACCCCCAGTTCTCTCTTCCATTATCTATCACAGAAATACACGAGGGGTGTAGATGAAGAGGGAGGGATTAAAAAGGGGGCAACAGATAAGAGCTCTTACCAGATTCCCTCCTACTTGACTAAGGACAAGGACTGGGGCTATGTTCTGTTTTCATATCTCTAATGCCCATAAATATGTGCTGAGAGAAGGAATACACTTTTACTCCTGATCAAAATCTACAGGCACATTTATTTGCCTCGGTGGTGAAAGATGTTGTGGGAGACCCTAATCTTGACACTCTTCCTGCCACATTATCGGAGTGTCATCTCAACAGGGCACAATGCTGTAGATGCCTTGGGAGAGGGAGGCCTTTGAAGTCTTAGGGATGGTTTAGACATACAGTTTTCATGATGATGTAATGTGGTAATTTAGGCAAAACCTGGCACAATCTTTATTAACAGGGAAGAGGTTAGTAAAGTAACAAAACATATAATGGCAATGCTAATCCTCTACAGTAGTATCCAGATGAATGAGGCAAAGGGGGTGGTCAGTAACTTTTGTGCCACTTGAGATGGCCATTTTATCTTAACGTTGTTCCAGCCACGGGACGTGGCACAGATAGAAACCCATCAGACGCTGCCACTCCACTGCTCTTATGGCACTCCGTCATCCTCAGAATAAACCCCACTGCCTCCTCTGACTTCAGGCCCTTCTCCCTCTGCCTCCTGCCTCCAGGATCTCATCTCACACCCTCTCCCTCTCTGGTCTCTTGGCTCGGGGAGCAGTATCTCCTTTCCTGACCACCCAGTGGTGTCTTTGTTAGTCTTTTTTTTTTTTTTTAAACCACTGTATCCTCAAGAATGCCTGGCAGGACTTCCCTGGTGGTCCAGTGGTTAAGAATCTGCCTGCCAATGCAGGGGACATGGGTTCGAGCCCTGGTCCGGGAAGATCCCACATGCTGTGGAGTGACTGAGCCCGTGCGCCACAACTGCTGAGCCCGCATGCCACAACTACTGAAGCCCACATGCCTAGAGCCTGTGCTCTGCAATAAGAGAAGCCACAGCAATGAGAAACCTGCACACCACAATGAAGAGTAGACCTCGCTCGCCGCAACTAGAGAAAGCCCACACACAGCAACGAAGGCCCAACGCAACCAAAAATAAATAAATAAATAAATTTATTTAAAAAAAAAGAATGCCTGGCAAATAGATGTTCAATAAATAGTTGTTGACAAGTGCAGGAAGGAACTGGACCATTGCCACTTTAGGTGGGAAAGGTAGGTCTTATTTTCTTGGAGTCTTATCTGTCCTCAGGGCTATTTTCAAGGTGATGCTCTGGAAAGTTTTAAAATTTTGGTGGATCTGGAAGGTACTTTAAAAAAAAACAAAACACCTTTCTGTTTGTGAGGCTAGTAGATAATTGCTTGAAATATTTTTAGCAATCCCTGAACACCATCCATTTCCTGATTTTGCCTGTTACCCTTACCCTGAGGACTAAATGTACATCAGCTTAGCTTATGGTTTCCATCAGTTTTCTTGACATGTTGCTTTCTTGATTTCTAATCTGACAAGGAAAACCTAGTTACACAGATTTTTATCCCAATTAAAATTATTCTACAACAGTAATAGGAGTACAAAATTTGCATCTTAATCCAATTGACAAACTCTTAATAAGAGTTGGTCAGTTTTGGGAATTCCCTGGTGGTCCAGTTGTTAGGACTCTGTGCTTTCACTGCTGGGGCCTAGGTTTGATCCCTGATCGGGGAACTAAGATCCTACAAGCCCTGCGGCACAGCCAAAAAAAAAAAAAAAGTGTTCATTAGTTTCAAAAAAAGAGGCCAGATTGGGACTGACCTACGGTGTCACCCAGAGATTGTTAGCAGCCAATGGCAAGGAGAGGCAGAAGGTCTAGGGATTTCTGGGGAGCTGAGGTGTTGCCTCTGAACATCATTAGGAGATGCTCTACAGGGGAGAAAGAAATGAGAGGGACCAGAAAGCTTTTCCAAGGGAAAAAAGAGTTGAGAAAAGCGAATGAATGCTTGATAATCCCATGAAAACAAAAAATGCATAAACCAGGGATATATGGTTTTATATATTCACTCCTCATTCTCTCCTACATTTATGCATGCATTCAACAAACATTTGGTGCATTGAGCAGGCACCAAACTAAGTCCGAGATGATGCAAGTGTGACTGATTCTCGGTTTACATTGTAAATAGCTCACATTACATGGCCAGATGATACGATGTTGGTGAAGAGGGTTTGTGAATGGCCCAGCACTACGTGTTAGTTATTCTTCCAACATTTAATACAGTGCTGGCACGGAGCAGGTGCTCAAAAGTGGCTGTGGAATGAAAGAATAAGGAGAGAGTCTGAAACAACAAGCTATAATATGTGAGAACTGGAGACTGTCGGGGCTGAAAACTAAAGAGGAGATCTGTGTGATTCAGTAAAACACCAAACAGGGCTTCTTGATTATTCCAAGGACTGGGAACTCGATGTTCTCGTGCCTCCTTTTCTTGTAACCATGTGACCTCGAATGACTTAATCTCTCAGGGGTTAAGTAAAGGAGTACAACCGTATCAGACTACTATCTTTGATATATTTTATTGTGAATTGGGCTCATCCTGAAGTTTGTTCAAGACAGTAGCTGGAGTTAGAATAATACATTGTAAATTCCTTCAAATCCCATGGAAGAAAACAGATAAAACTGTTGAACAAACATTTCCTTTTCTGTGTAGGAATGTGGTCATTTCAAATGGGAACCACTGGTTAAATTATAACCTTACGTGGGTGCTTACGTTAGCTCTGTCTTTCCGGGTTGACCTTCAGGAAGTTGCAATGAGGATTTAGTATCTAATTTGGGAATCAATTAGCTTGTCAGGTTTTGAAACTTGCTAGTTTCAAGAGATTTACAATAATTGTGCCAAATTAACTCCCTCAATTTTTTTATAACATAAAGTGACTATTAGTGGATATAAATATAATAAATAGAAAGATTTCAAAGGCTGTTTGACCATTAAAGCCCATATTTCTCTTAATTTGTGCCAGGTCAGGGAAAAAAAAATCCCAGAGTGAAATGTGGCCAGAAATCACAGTACAGAGAAGTCTGACAATTCCCCAAGTTCAAGAATGAGTTGGAGAGGAGTCAAAACTTAATCTTACAATCTCATAAATGCTTTATGACTATAATTATTACTTGAAGCTATCAGGTGGTATAGACATCTACCACTATTGTGGAAATTGAGTAGTATACATCTAAGTTTTCCAGCAGAAAATTACATTAAAGGTTAATTTGTCAAAATGGTAAGGATCTATTTATTTTCCATCAAAACGTTTTGACATATTTCCTTATATGATAAATAAATGTTAATTATTGAAAAATTAGAAAATGCAGATAAATGAAAAAGAGAAAAAAAAACACTCAAAATTCCACCCTGTAGAGGAAAAATCACAACATACTTTTTAAAATTAAAAAATGGGATTATACTATTTGTAACAGAAAAAAACACTCAGAAACTAAGATCAAAACTTCTGCTTTCGAGCTTCCGTGGTGGCACAGTGGTTAAAAATCCGCCTGCCAATGCAGGGGACGTGGGTTCAAGCCCTGGTCCAGGAAGATCCCACATGCCGTGGAGCAACTAAGCCCGTGTGCCACAACTACTGAGCCTGCGCTCTAGAGCCTGTGAGCCACAACTACTGAGCTCACGTGCCACAACTACTGAGCCCGCATGCCTGGAGCCTGTGTTCTGCAGCAAGAGAGGCCACCGCAGTGATAGGCCCGTGCACCACAACGAAGAATGGCCCTGCTAGCCGCAACTGGAGAAAAGCCCACGCGCAAGACCCAATGCAGCCAAAAATAAATAAATTTAAAAAAAAACAAAAAAACCCACACACACAGAAAAAATAACTTCTGCTTTCATATTCCTGTACTAGAAGAAGCATCACCTGGAAAGGGATAGGGATGGAGGCTGACACTTTTTTCATAAATTATAAATAAAAAGGAAAAGGACTTCCCTGGATGTCCAGTGGTTAAGACTCCACGCTTCCACTGCAGGGAGTGAGGGTTTGATCCCTGGTCGGGGAACTAAGATCCCGCATGCTGCACGGCACAGCCAATAAATAAATAAATACAAAGGAAAATGAAAACTTTGGGAAAAAAAAGCAACCTGATCTTAAGGCATGTTCATATGTATTATATTTATATGGTATTGCTTGAGGTCAGAGCACTTGAGTTCCTTATTTCCTGTGTTTAGTCCTCATAGATGTTTATTGAACTGTTTGCTAACTGGTAATGTTCAAGTGTTCCATTTAATCTATTAGGTATGAGTCTTTATTATACTCAAGAACCAAGCTTGCTAGGAATCAGCCTAGTACAGTGTTTTGTACCTAGTAGGTTCTCAATGAATGTTTGTTGAATATATGTATTTAAATAATAGTTTCAAATATTATTTGAGGAAACAAGCCTAGGATGTTGTACTCAGATGAGTTCAGAGGTCTTCACAAACTTCAGAACATTGTTTTCTTAGGAGACTTGACTGACATACACAGAGTGCAGACTAACACCATCACAGAGACTAAGTGACATGCTTCACAAAGTGCCCCAGAGTTTGTCTGGAAGCCTGGACCACTTGGCTACTAAGAAAAAAGTTTGCTTCCTAGCGACAATGAATGAACTGCTAACTTTTAGGGAAAATTTATGCCCTTTATCACAAGGTAGAAAGAATAGGCTAAGAACACTGGTTCAACAATTTCCCATTGGAGAATGAGTTTATTTCATAGGCAAGGAGAATTCCAGAGAAGAGGTAGTGACTTGCTCAAGGTCATACAACTAGCTAATGTTAGTGATAGGACAAGAACCCAGGCCCCCAAAATCCTGATTATTGCTTTTTCTACCACCATGCTCCCTAATAATAACATATGTCCTTCAAATGCTGGGTCAGTGGCCTCAATTTCGAATGCTCACATGACATTTCTAACTATGAAAAGCAGATGCTTACCATCCTTATGATAGACAAAATAATGGTTTTCCAAAGAAGTCCTGTGAATATGTTACCTTACACAGTAAAAGGGACTTTGAAAATGTGAGATGGGGTGATTATCCTGGATTACCATGTAGCTGTGAGCCAAGGGATGCTAGCAGCCTCTAGAAGTTGGAAGAGACAAGGAACAGATTTTCACTTGGAGCCTCCAGAAGGAACCAGCTCTGATGACATCTTGATTTTAGTCCAGTAAGACTCATTTCAAACTTCTGACCTCCAAAACTGTTTGAGAACCAATTTGTGTTGTTTTAGACCAGTAAATTTGTGGTAATTTGTTAAAGCAGCTAATAGGAAAATGATATAATCTTTATTTCAAAATAGTTCTATTATTTTTATTAGACTGTTGAAGGGTGGAAGGTGAATACATGGTAGAAGAAGAAACCTTTTGGCTCTGTGGGTAGTCAAATCTTCTCTGCTTTGCTGTTTCAGAACCTTTGTAGTATTTTGTATTTATCATATTCATCTGTTTTTGTCTCTCCTTGTAACAAGCTCTCTAGTTACATATCTGATTCCTATTTTTTCTACTCCTATTTAAGCAAACTATCATTTTTAAAAAAATTTTTTCATTTTATTTTATTTATTTATTTATTTATACAGAAGGTTCTTATTAGTCATCAATTTTATACACATCTGTGTATACATGTCAATGCCAACCGCCCAATTCATCACACCACAATCTGCACCCCCCCCCACGGCTTTCCCCCCTTGGTGTCCATACATTTGTTCTCTACATCTGTGTCTCAACTTCTGCCCTGCAAACCGGTTCATCTGTACCATTTTTCTAGGTTCCACATACATGTGTTAATATACGATATTTGTTTTCCTCTTTCTCACTTACTTCATTCTGTACGACAGTCTCTAGATCCATCCATGTCTCAACAAATGACTCAATTTCGTTCCTTTTTATGGCTGAGTAATATTCCATTGCATATATGTACCACAACTTCTTTATCCATTCGTCTGTTGATGGGCATTTAAGTTGCTTCCATGACCTGGTTATTGTAAACAGTGCTGCAATGAACATTGGGGTGCATGTGTCTTTTTGAATTATGGTTTTCTCTGGGTATATGCCCAGTAGTGGGATTGCTGGGTCATATGGTAATTCTATTTTTAGTTTTTTTTTTTTTTAAATATTTATTTATTTATTTATTTTTGGCTCTGCTGGGTCTTCGTTTCTGTGCGAGGGCTTTCTCCAGTTGTGGCAAGCAGGGGCCACTCCTCATCGCGGTGCACGGGCCCTCTCACCACCGCGGCCTCTCTTGTTGCAGAGCACAGGCTCCAGACGCGCAGGCTCAGTAATTGTGGCTCACGGGCCCAGTTGCTCCGCAGCATGTGGGATCCTCCCAGACCAGGGCTCGAACCCGTGTCCCCTGCATTAGCAGGCAGACTCTCAACCACTGTGCCACCAGGGAAGCCCCTATTTTTAGTTTTTTAAGGAACCTCCATACTGTTCTCCATAGTGGCTGTATCAATTTACATTCCCACCAACAGTGCAAGAGGGTTCCCTTTTCTCCACATCCTCTCCAGTATTTGTTGTTTGTAGATTTTCTGATGATGCCCATTCTAACTGGTGTGAGGTGATACCTCATTGTAGTTTTCATTTGCATTTCTCTAATAATTAGTGATGTTGAGTAGCTTTTCACGTGCTTCTTGGCCATCTGTATGTCTTCTTTGGAGAAATGTCTATTTAGGTCTTCTGCCCATTTTTGGATTGGGTTGTTTGTTTTTTTAATATTGAGCTGCATGAGCTGTTTATATATTTTGGAGATTAATCCTTTGTCCATTGATTCATTTCAATATTATTTGAAACGAATCAATTATTTCAATATTAATTCAATATTTAATTTGCAAATATTTTCTCCCATTCTGAGGGTTGTCTTTTTGTCTTGTTTATGGTTTCATTTGCTGTGCAAAAGCTTTTAAGTTTCATTAGGTCCCATTTGTTTATTTTTGTTTTTATTTCCATTACTCTAGGAGGTGGATCAAAAAAGATCTTGCTGTGATTTATGTCAGAGAGTGTTCTTCCTATGTTTTCCTCTAAGAGTTTTATAGTGTCCGGTCTTACATTTAGGTCTCAAATCCATTTTGAGTTTATTTTTGTGTGTAGTGTTAGGGAGGGTTCTAATTTCATTCTTTTACATGTAGCTGTCCAGTGTTCCCAGCACCACCTATTGAAGAGACTGTCTTTTCTCCATTGTATATCCCTGCCTCCTTTGTCATAGATTAGTTGACCATAGGTGTGTGGGTTTATCTGTGGGCTATCTATCTTGTTCCATTGATCTATGTTTCTGTTTTTGTGCCAGTACCATATTATCTTGATTACTGTAGCTTTGTAGTATAGTCTGAAGTCAGGGAGCCTGATTCCTCCAGCTCTGTTTTTTTCCCTCAAGACTGCTTTGGCTATTCGGGGTCTTTTGTGTCTCCATACAAATTTTAAGATTTTTTGTTCTAGTTCCGTAAAAAATGCCATTGGTAATTTGATAGGGATTGCATTGAATCTGTAGATTGCTTTGGGTAGTATAGTCATTTTCACAATATTGATTCTTCCAATCCAAGAACATGGTATATCTCTCCATCTCTTGGTATTATCTTTAATTTCTTTCATCAGTGTCATAGTTTTCTGCATACAGGTCTTTTGTCTCCCTAGGTAGGTTTATTCCTAGGTATTTTATTCTTTTTGTTGTAGTGGTAAATGGGAGTGATTCCTTAATTTCTCTTTCAGATTTTTCATCATTAGTGCATAGGAATGCAAGAGATTTCTGTGCATTAATTGTGTATCCTGCAACTTTACCAAATTCATTGATTAGCTCTAGTAGTTTTCTGGTGGCATTTTTAGGATTCTCTATGTATAGTATCCTGTCATCTGCAAACAGTGACAGTTTTACTTCTTCTTTTCCAGTTTGTATTCCTTTTATTTCTTTTTCTTCTCTGATTGCCGTGGCTAGGACTTCCAAAACTATGTTGAATAATAGTGGTGAGTGTGGACATCCTTGTCTTGTTCCTGATCTTAGAGGAAAAGCTTTCAGTTTAAGGTAATTATCGATATGTATGTTCCTATGACCATTTTCTTAATTGTTTTGGGTTTGTTTTTTTAGGTCCTTTTCTTCTCTTGTGTTTCCCACTTAGAGAAGTTCATTAGCATTTGTTGTTGGGCTGGTTTGGTGGTGCTGAATTCTCTTAGCTTTTGCTTGTCTGTAAAGCTTTTGATTTCTCCATCGAATCTGAATGAGATCCTTGCTGGGTAGAGTAATCTTGGTTGTAGGTTCTTCCCTTTCATCACTTTAAGTATATCATGCCACTCCCTTCTGGCTTGTAGAGCTTCTGCTGAGAAATCAGCTGTTAACCTTATGGGAGTTCCCTTGTATGTTATTTGTCGTTTTTCCCTTGCTGCTTTCAATAATTTTTCTTTGTCTTTAATTTTTGCCACTTTGATTACTATGTGTCTTGGCGTGTTTCTCCTTGGGTTTATCCTGTATGGGACTCGTGGACTTCCTGGACTTGTGTGGCTATTTCCTTTCCCATCATGTCAGCTTCCCTTGTGTCCCATTTGCCACGAAGATTTCTTTTGATGTATACACCTCCAGGGCCGATACACCAGCAGTCAAGAGCCCAAGAGCCACCGCAAGCACTGACCACAGCCAGAGCCTGCGGTCTGGGGCTGCAGTCAGTGCCCCAGCACTGGTGGGCGCTGCCATCATCCTCCGGGCCGCAGTCGCCACGGCTCTGGGCCTTGGTCCCCACTGCAGTAGCTCGGCTCCGGCCCAGGGGCTCCGGACTCGCCGCCGCCCGCGTCTGCCAGCACCTCCACGCCGCGATCCCCACTCGCGGCCCCAGCCGCTGCCTGCCAGCCCTCCGCCCAGACCTCTAAGCAAACTATCTTAAAAAGAGCTTATTCGGTCATTTTTTGAGTTAGGGAGAGTAAAAATTGAGGCTTCTATTTGTGCCTTTTATCACAAACGTCCCACACATGTATCATTCTTTCTCCCCAAACCATTCTTTCTTCTCTTTGTCTTTCTTTTTCTCAGGATCCCCCTTTCCTCTTGCACCTTCTTTTCTGTCCCTCTGCTCCATTTAATTCCAGTTAAATTGCTTCATCATCCACTTTCTTCCTCTCTTTTTCTCTGGAGCTCTCTCTCACCCTGTCGCATTCTTGAGTTTCCACCTGATCTTGCTCAAAATAGTACAGACAGTTTCCCTACTCCCCATGCTCTCCTGAATTTCTTACCCAGTGGCTGAAAAACAATCCTAGGAGTCAGAGATTCTTAGAATTTGAAGGGGTTTCAAAGATCATCAAGTTTAACTGCTCATTCATGTTTGAATTCATACCTCCTTCCTGATATATTTGACAAATAACCTTTCTTTCACAAGTTTTTTTGTTCTTTAATATCTGTGTGTAAGGCATGTGCTCAACCTTTGCTTGAACACTCCAAGATAGAGGGCTCATTCCTTAATGAGGCAGTCCATTCTGCCTTTGGATAGCTCTGATGGGAAAGAAGTTTTTCCTTCTCTTGAGCTAGAATCTTTTCTAACTCTGACACATGGGTTTAATTCTATCCCTTAAGTACATGGAACAATATGACAGTTCTTCAATATTTGAAGTTAATCTTCATATTTACTCTGGATTTTCCTCTTCTCCAGACTAAATATCTCTAGTTCTTTGAACAATTCCTCAAGTGATGTCTTTTTAGCTTTGCAGTTATCCTCTTTTTTTTTTTTTTTTTTTAAATTTATTTATTTATTTATTTATATTTTTGGCTGTGTTGGGTCCTCGCCTCTGTGCGAGGGCTTTCTCCAGCTGCGGCGAGTGGGGGCCATTCTTCATCACAGTGCGCGGGCCTCTCACTATCGTGGCCTCTCTTGTTGCGGAGCACAGGCTCCAGACGCACAGGCTCAGTAGTTGTGGCTCACGGGCCCAGTTGCTCCGCGGCATGTGGGATCCTCCCAGACCAGGGCTCGAACCCGCGTCCCCTGCATTGGCAGGCGGACTCTCAACCACTGCACCACCAGGGAAGCCCAGTTATCCTCTTTTGAAGTTTTTTTTTGTTTGTCTATATTTTATTTGAAGAGTGATGCATTGTGAGTGAATGCACCAGAGCAGGGGGGGAACTATTATCTTGCTCATTAGATCAGCACTGTCCAATAGAACTTTCTGTTATGGTTGAAATGTTCTGTATTTGCAATGTCCAATATGGTAGTCACCAGCTACATGTAGTTGTTGGGCATCTGAACTGTGACTAATGAGAATGAGGAAGTTTTAATTTTTAATTTTTAATTTAATTTAATTAATTTATTTTTTGGCTGCGTTGGGTCTTTGCTGCTGCGCGTGGGTTTTCTCTAGGTGCGGCGAGTGAGGACTACTCTTCGCTGCGGTGCATGGCCTTCTAATTGTGGTGGCTTCACTTGCTGCTGAGCACGGGCTCTAGGCACGTGGGCTTCAGTAGTTGCAGCACGTGGGCTCAGTAGTTGTGGCACACAGGCTTAGTTGCTCTGTGGCAGGGGGGATCTTCCCGGACCAGGGCTCGAACCCGTGTCCCCTGCATTGGCAGGTGGATTCTTAACCACTGCGCCACCAGGGAAGTCTGGAAGTTTTAATTTTATTTAACTTTAATTATTTTAAACTTAAATAGCTGCATGTGGCTAGTGGCTATCACATTGAACATCACAATTCTAGATATTGTACCTCTTATAATACAGAATAATTTTGCATTGTTTCAGAGTAGCTATAGATTCATTTTGAGGGTTTTTTTTCTTTTCTGAAAACCTTCACTTCTTTTTACTGATGCTGAGCCAATCTATCGTCATTGGTCATTTAAGTATACCTGCCGTATAATGGGAGAAAGCCATTTTGTGTTAACCAGGGAAAGCCTGTTCTCTGCTATTCTTGATTCTGACTTGTGACTATCTATGAATTCTGAGTCTAGCTCAGTCTTCTCTGCTGATTGTACTTCCTGGTGTCCAGATTGCATTCCTGGAGTCTGGAATCCAGTGTCTGAGCTGATTTTCTATAGACCTTCTGCTTATTCTCATATTGTATTTGTCAATTATTTGTTCTATAAGAATATACAAAACACCTACCAGGTGCCAGGCAGGAGCTGCATTGGGTTCTGAGCAGAGAGAGATAAATAAGACAATACTTTCTCCAGGATTCACATGTCTCTGGCTCTAACCTGCCAATTTTGCAGTTTTGCTTCCTGTCCTTGACTCCTTATCTCAAGTTCTGTATCTTGGTCTTAAGTCTTATTGTTTGCAAGTGGGATGGGGATGGGCTGGGAAGATGGCTGGGGAGAAGAAAGAAGAACTAAGAGAAGTATTGTGGTACTCTAGGGAAAAACCGATCAAACTTCCTAGAGTCTGCACATTCTTTTTCTAGGAAGAGATAAGTAAAAACCTCCCAGTCATAAGCTTTTCATGGCCAGTAGTCAATTTGTCTGTCTTCTCTAACCATTTCCTCCTCCTTGATATCTCCACAGCCTTCTTCTTCATGTTCAAAAGTATGGCCTGTGGAAAAACCAACAACAAAAAGAGGCTCTGGATTTTGTTTCTTTATTTGTTTTCCTGACTCCTTTAAATAACTGTATATAAGATAGTGCCCATCTTATCAGGAATTATTGGTTGAAAAATATATGCCCTTTAAAGGCCCCTCATGCAGGATAGGCAAAGGGGAGTAGAGCAAGGAGATGGAATGGCCTTAGGACAAGAGGGCAGAGATAGCTATTGCTTGAGGGTAAATAGGTGCTGTCTTGCTTCTCTGAAGTCCATCACAACTAGCTTTGGGACATGGGTTCCCCATCACCAGTGCCAAATTGCCCCAAACAGCTTTTGATCAACCAGAGTTAGTCATGGACCAGTTCTCTGCAGGATTCTCCCCACATCCCATCTTTCCCCATAGAAAGGAACTACCCTTTATTTTAATTTCCTGAGGACAGACTCTCAGATGACCCTTTCCAGGGGTTGGCAAACTAATCCAAAGAAAAAATCCCCACAAGCATAAGACTAGGGGGGAAATAGACACCTATAAGGGGAAATAGATACCTATACATTCCCCCCCCGCCCCCCGCAAGGGTCTCTCTTCTGGGGTCACTGGTATGTTAGGTTTTTAGGAAAAGAGCTTGCAGGGGACCCTGTTGCAGCCACAACAATGGGGGGCATCCAGGGAAGATGGGAGAGAGGAGGACACTTCATCCCCTCTCTGATAGAAGACTGATATCTTGCTCCTGAAATAGAGATAGGCAATATTATATCTCTATACAAGAAGACAGGAGAAGTAATAGGAGGTTCTGAGGGAAGGCCATGATGAGGATCAGGAGACCTGGTGCCTTGTCACTGTCATGATGTAAATGTGTGTGTCTTCGTGGAATAGTTAGCCATTTCCTTTTTCCCAGACTCAGTTTCTTCATTTGTAAGATGGGAGCATTGGACAGGATCAGTGTTTTTCAAACCTCAAACCAAAATTCATTTGTAGGTTGTAAAATCAATTTAGAGTTTTTACCAGCAGGTTGTTTTTTTTTTTCAATGAAATAAAATAGATCAGAATGCGCTGTTGTACTCAGAATGTGCTGTATCATAAAAAATTGTTTTGTTAAACTTTTGTTCCAGTTTGTGTGTGTGTCCGTGAGTGTGTGTGTATGTACTGGGTTGAGACATCAAATGTGTTTCTAACTGTGGATCACAGTAAAAATATTTTAAAAATTCACGATTCTTGAAGTTCCCTCTGCTGGTTAGGTTTCCCTGTGTCTGCAGAAGGCACTCCATAGGGATTTACTTACATGGTGATTTGGGAGAACAAGTTTCCATGACACCATCCTACACCTTCAACCCAAGCAGCCAGTCTTTGTACCGAGCCCAAGAAGAGCACAGCCCCTCAGAAAGTGAGGAGGGGCTGAGGTGTAACCGTAAGCCACGTTGTTACACAACGGATTCCATGACATCGTGTGGGCTTTTCTATACATGGACACAATTTCTCACACATCATACACTCTTTGGTTTTGCTGTGATGCTTTAGAAGAGACTCTTGCTTTAAGCAGAAAGTTGAACAAAGTAATAAGATCCCTTCTCTAGAGGTAATATCGTATGATTCCAAGAATACAAAATTTCAAGAAATATTTACAACTAAGGACATTCTTCCAGCAACAATAATGCCACAGCCCCTCCACAGGGAGGCACAGGTCACAGACAGCTTCTGGTCATTATCCTACTTCATCTCCTCAACAGTCTTAGGGCCTTGTGTCAGCAGCTTGTGAAGGGTCGAGCCAGGACTTGAGTTCAAATCTCCTGCCTCCAAAATCCTCTTAAATTCCATTGTACCACAGGGAAAGGGACTCTTGCTACCAAATTTAAATTATCGATATGTTTTCCCTTCTCATGACAGTAAATTTAATTCCATTTAGTATGCTTCAACAGTAGCAGGGTGCTAATGGTAGGACGCTGCAGTTGACAGATCTGTGCTGGGCAGCCATGCTTTGGGGACACTTGGTGTAGATGATCAAAGCATGGGGAGCCACAGGCCACCAATAGGACACACTCCTACAATTCGGGATTGGGTTGGACAGTGTTGCCCTCTGCAAATGAAGCTGATTAAGCATCTAATCCACAGTTCTCGTGCCAGAATATTTGCAAAGAAAATGCTGCTAAAGAACGGGTTTCCCCAAACCTCTTTAGTGATACTAAAATATATCTGAGATAAACTGTAGTATGACTGAGGTAGCACTGTCTGGATGGAGTGTGGGGTGGATGGATTGGGGTTAGAGGCTGAGGAATTGTGTTTGGGTTTCAAACACTGACCTGCGGGCTTCCCTGGTGGCGCAGTGGTTAAGAATCCACCTGCCAATGCAGGGGACACGGGTTCGAGCCCTGGTCCGGTAAGATCCCACATGCCGCAGAGCAACTAAGCCCATGTGCCACAACTACTGAACCTGTGCTCTAGAGGCCGCAAGCCACAACTGCTGAGCCCGCATGCCACAACTACTGAAGCCCGCGTGCCTAGAGCCTGTGCTCTGCAACAAGAGAAGCCACCGCAATGAGAATCCCGCGCACTGCAACAAAGAGTAGCCCTCACTTGCTGCAACTAGAGAAAGCCCATGCGCAGCTATGAAGACCCAATGCAGCCAAAATTAATTAATTAATTAATTAATTAAAACAAAACAAAAACAAAATTAACTGACCTGCAGATAGGCAAGTGACTGGGCCAGGGTCACACAGATGGTGAAGTGACAGAGCTCATCTTCTGATTCCAAGTGCTCTTGCCACCATAGCCTGTGTCTTCTGTTGGAGGGTGTCAGCATAGCATAGTTTGGAGACATCTTCTCTGAAGATTATTCAACCTTCTTAATTTGGTTTTGGATTCCCTAACAGGGGTTTGAGAAGGCTTATTGAACAATCAACAGTATAAGAACTGATGCACAGTGTTTTGCTTTTAAAGACACTTTATATAAAAATAAAATATGTGAAGAGAGAAGTCATTGCATTAGAAGTTGTTTGCATTAGAAAAAAGAAAATGTTGAAGTTACTTTCAATTAAGAATGTAAAATGGGTAAATGTGTACACATAGTTAAAACTTACCCATTTAAGATGTAGGATTGGATCTAACAAGCTATAAAATGATAAGAGGTTTCTTTTTTTTATTAGGCTGGTGTTCATTATCTTAATCTAGTAGATAATGCTTTACTGTCAAAGTTAGACCAAAGTAAAAATAAAAACTTAATTGTTTTTTACTGTATTAGCAACAACCAGTTAGAAGCTCTCCTGGAAAAAAATTCATTCACAAAATCAGTGACTACAACATCAGCAGCAACAATAACATGAAAGTGAAATGTCTGAAAATAATCCTAATGAGAAATGCATGGGATTTATATGAGAAACATTAGTAAACGTCACTAAGAAAAAAACATCATTTCCCTGTTGGGAAAAGTGGAGAATGACTATCAAGAGACCATTTATAAAAAAAGACATACAGATGATTAGTAAATATATTTGTCACTTATAACTAAAGATTTGAAAAATAAACTAATAATGAGATTTCATTTTAATCCTAAATTGGCAGGATTTAAAAATAATCATATTATTCCATACTTCCTGAGGGGCACTAACATGGCATTCTCATATAGTGCTGGTGGGGTTATAAACTGACAAAGTTGCTTTAAAATTTATCAATGTGTTTAGTGTCTTAAAATATGCATGTGCTTTTCACCAGTAATCTCACATCTAGAAATTTATTCTAAAAAATTATCACAGATGCTGATAAATATTTGTGTGTAAGGATGTTTATTGCAGTATTACTTATAATCGTGAAAAACCGGAAATAAGTTATATGCGCAGTGATAGGAAATGGTTACATCAATTATGGTCCATCTCTATAGTTGAAGCCTATATAGTCACTAAACATGTTTTTGAAGAATATTTAATAACATGGGAAGTTATTTATGATACAGTGGCTTAAGTGAAAAGAATGCAGTGTACAAAATTGTGCTTTGTTATGTATATTAGTTTACTAGGGCTGCCATAACAAAATATTGCAGACTGGGTGGCTCAAACAATAGAAATTTATCTCTCACAGATCTGGAGGATAGAAGTCCAAGATCAAGGTGTCAGCAGGTTTGTTTGGTTTCTTCTGAGGCCTCTCTCCTTGGCTTGCAGATGGCTGCCTTCCTCCTGTGACCTCACTTGGTTTTCCCTTGTGTCTCTCTCTTTCTGTGTCATAATCTCCTCTTCTTATAAGGACACCAGTCAGATTGGATTAGGGCCCACTCTAATGGCCTCATTCTAACTTAACTACCTTTATTATAGGCCCTATCTCCAGACACAGTCACATTCGAAGGTACTGGGGATTAAGGCTTCAATATGATTTTTTGCGTGGGGGGGGAGGGTATGCAGTCCACAATACTGTGATTCTGATTTTATTTAAAAATGCAAAGAAAAAAAAAAAGACTGGAAGGAAACAGTAGATTTGTAGCTTTGTGAGCAGTCCTGAAGATTCATAACATGTGGTAACTGGTAAATAACTTTGCTGATGTACAAATCTAAGTCACATGGACCTTTGAAGATGGCCTGCGGCAAAGTCTACTGGGAATCCTCATCTCATTGGGCTTCTTTATGTTTCATTCATCATCTTGGATGTAGCAATTTTCATTAAGGGTTAAAAGACTCGTAATTTTTTTTACGATGCCATACCATAGTTTATAGGGGAAATATGCAATAATGGTAGTTACAAAACTGATGCTCTATCCTCCATAAATACATAAATAATTAAAAACTATTAAATGTTAAGAGAGGTTATATGAGTGGTGTAAAAATAAATTTTAAAAATTTTATTATTTTTTATGGTATCTACTATAGCGAGCATGTATTACTTTTATATTGGGAAATAAATTCATGTTGTTTAAAAAATACTGACAATTTTCCACCTGAAAATATGGGATGAAGTTGATGTGATCAATTTTATGCTGTGTGATTCTTAAAAAAATTTTTTTTAATTCAATTCAATTTGGTTCAACAACTATTTGTTGTTCACTTAAACTGTGCGTGGTGCTATGGTTCAAAGCTCCATGAGACATCATCTGACCGTCTGAAAATTCTTACTCTAGTTAAGGAGACTGAAAACCACTCTGCTGACCGTGAAAAGTGTTATAAATAAAATATGGAAGCCTGGAGGGAGAATTGATAAAGGTGACTTCGTTTTAGAGTTAAGCCTTGAAGATAGAGTGAGAATTCACCATTCAAAAGAGGGGAAAGAAGGTCAGGCAAGGAGGTGTTTATTCCCCCCTTATTTATGTACTTAATCATTTATTTATATCAATATTGACTCATGGATATCTGTTTTATATTTTGTGTTATAATCCATACCTTTTTTTTTTTCGGATGTGCCTTCTTTGCTCAATGAAATGTTGTGACTTTCAAAGTCAACAGAGGTGAACATCATAACTTTTAGTGGTTATATAGTACGTATTCAATCAATTCTCTACTGATGCACACTTTTGCTTCCACTTTTTTTTTCCAGCAGTGCTGGAATAACATCCTTGTACATTCATTTTTGTGCACTTGGGCGACTGTTCTTTAGTTTACCATTCTAATCCCATCCCTAAGACATATACTTGAGCTTTGTTCCCTGTTGCTCAAGTACACCCTGCTTTCCCTTAGCTTCCGCTATTTACCTAGAATGCTCTTCCCCTATCTTTGCCCACTGAAGTTCCCTGTATGATTCAGGGCTCAGTTCAAAGGCTATTTGCTGTATAAGTTCTTCTCTAGTGTTTTGAAGGAATTTAATGGTTCCATCCCACTTCTCTTTGTTGTATATGTGTTGTCTTTGTTGTATATGTGTTGTAACACTTATTATCTGACACTCCTATTCTATCCCAGGACTTCTAATAGATTTTGAACAGGTAGAGGCAGATATGTGATCAATCACACTCATTTGTGTACTCCATCATAAAGTAACTAGCATATTTTGACTCTGAAGTGAAGAATCTGAGTAACTGAGAAATTAAGAATTGTGCTCAAGGGACTTCCCTGGTGGTCCAGTGGGTAAGAATCCGTGCTCCCAATGCAGGGGGCCCAGGTTCTATCCCTGGTCTGGGAACTAGATCCCCCATGCATGTTGCAACTAAGACCCCGTGCAGCCAAAAAAAAAAAAAAAAAAAAAAATGTGCTCAATATTGCGCAGCTAGTTACTCTTCATTTCTTTTACATACATTGTTGCTCCATGCTTCAGGGAGACAGAGGAGTTGAATACAGGTGTTAGTGTTTGTTTAAAGTACAAACAACTGTGCTGTAGTTTAGTGTTTTTCAGCTGTCTGTCAAAACTGTTTGTTATTTGAAGACTTTGGTATAACAGTCTTCCAAAATGAGCCTGTTCATTATGCCAAGTATTCACAGGAAATTGCATATGAATGCAGGAGAAATTAAACAAGGCCTCTGATCTTTCCGACTTCCTTTTTAAGTCAGCAGGTGGCATAACGTATCTTACGTATTAGAACTAGTAATAAGAGGTGAATGCCAAAAAACAAAACAAAAAGAAAACAAAGAGACAATGTTAGTTTGGTCGTGAGGCTGTCAGTGAGCTGAGGCTAAAGAAGGTCCCGCACTGTGGTCCTGATGACCCACCCAGCGTGCACCTAGGAGGAGACGCGCCCCTTCCGTTAACACTTTGTGGCGGGGTGACCTACACATCTGTGACCCCCGCCGGGTAGGAGGAGGCCCCGCTGCAGGCGCGCGCGCAGATACAGCCACCCGCAGGCACCTGGCTCCGCGCGCCGCGGGAGGGGGGGGGGGGTGGGCCGGGGTAGGTCCCACCGCCGACCACGCCCCCAGGAGGTGGGGCGGGGGGGGCGGGAGTCTTTAAGAGCGGGCTGCCAGGCCGCCTCCTCAGTCAGGGTGCGGGGCTGTGGACCGGGAGGCTCGAGTCTTATTCCTGCGCCGCCTGCCCACGGGGGGCTCCACCACCCTCACCTCGGCCTCACTAGCCCGCCAACCCAACTCGGCGGCTCCTCCGCGAGCCTGCCGGGAACTCGCGCCCCTCGCGCTCCCCGGCCCCCGAGGGGGCCGCCTCGGGCCATGGTGCCCTCCCAGGAGGAGCCCGCCGCCGCGCGGGGGACGAGCGAGGCGCAGCCGCTCGGCCCCGCACCCCCAGGGGCCGCTCCGCTGCCCGGCCCGGGACCCTTGGATGGCCCGGAGGCGGCGGGGCCCGAGAAGGTGGAGGTAGAGCTGGCGGGGCCGGCGGGGCCGGCGGGCGCTGAGCCCCTTGAGCCCCCTGAGGGCGGCTGGGGTTGGCTGGTGATGCTGGCGGCCATGTGGTGCAACGGGTCGGTATTCGGCATCCAGAACGCCTGCGGGGTGCTCTTCGTGTCCATGCTGAAGACCTTCGGGTCCAAGGACGATGACAAGATGGTCTTCAAGACAGGTGAGGCACAGCACCCGCCGCGACCAGCCCCGAGGGGGCTGGCGCTGGGACCCCCGCGCATCCCGCGTGCGGAGCGAGCGTCGGCGCCGCCTAGTGCGCCTCTGTGGGTCCGTGTGTGCTGAGGTTGTGAGGGGTGGGTCTGTCCAATTGCAAAAGCAGCCTGCTCGGTGCGCCTGTCTTTGTGTTGAATCCAGATGTAGGCACTGTATTTGGAAACAAGTCGCAAAACTTATTTGCCTAGATCTTCCTGCTTTCCTCTCTGCAGAATAGGGGCTAAGAGTCTGCGGTAGACTTTCTCTTAATTTTTGAAAACAAACAGACCCTTCCAAACCCAATTACACCGCTCCGTCATTTTTACGGTCTCTTTCGTGACCGTGACGGTTGGGTTTTTGTTCATCTGCCCCCGGCGCTGCAGAGGGCTGTTTGTGTTGCGGGGAGGCAGGGTTGGCGAGATGAAAGATATGTATTCCAAGGTCACTGGAGTTCGGAAGGGGGCCCTGAAGGAACCACGGTTTCGTGGCGTTTTTTTTGGGGGGGGGGAAGGGGATGTCACTCTGCTAAATATAGGAGACAGCCAGATCAGGGACTGGGAAGAGGGAGATGAAGGGTTGCCCTTTCCTAGTGTGTTCTTTGTCATATTTAATCATATACCAAATTAGATGAAAAAGGTGCACACTCAAAATTTTTTTCCGTGTAGAGGGTTGGTTATTACCTGATCTACCAAATCCAAGACCTTCTGTATAATGCCTTTACGTACATTATTTCACGTCATCCTGCAAGGCAGGCGTTGTCAACCCCATTTAGGTGAGAAAAGTGAAGCTTGTTGAAATAAAGTGTCTTAATGACCCCAGAATGGAGATAAGACACGCATCTTATGACTTAAAGGGCCAAGTGATTTCCATTACTAAATCAGGCTCCCTCCTTGCCATTTGGGCAACTATATGGTTAATGATCTTTTTTTCTTTTTTAACTTTAATTTTCATTTATTTTTAGAGTTTTCCTTAGGTCTTTAGTGTGCATACAAAAAATATGCAAGACTCATAACAAATTCTAAGAGAGAGGTAATGTTGGGAGTTTTAAAGCCTTATATATAAAGAGTATTATACTATATGTATCATTATTCAGCTTTTCTTCTACTCTGCATTGTGTTTGCAGTTTATCCCCATAATACCTCAATTTGAGCTGGTAGCTTAAATTCTTTACATTTTAACTCATAGTTTTCCATTGTATGAATATATTATACTTTATATGCATTTTTCCTTTAATAAACATTTAGGTTACTTCCAAATTTACTATAGACAATGCTGCCATGCATATTCTTGTACATTGGCTCCTTGCGCATGTGAATCAGGTACCATATTTAACCTGGAATTTCTGTTCCTTAAATAGCTTTTAAAGCTGTTGTGTTCTGCAGGTCACAGGGCTAGGTACAAAAAGTGTTCAAAATGTAATATGATGTACCTGCTTGGAAGGCAACTATTGTACAGTTTAGCAGGATAGATATGCATATGCAGTAGTAAACAAAAATTATTTTGTGTCTTTTCTCTACGAGTATCAGGTATCTGGGAGGAAAAAGCCCAAGGAGGCAGAATTCACAGAGTCAACATTTTAAGAGTAGTTCCTTCAGTATTTAGCATATTCTTGCCTGGGATTACAGACGTTTATTGCAGTCAAAACACCAAAACAAAACAGTCTTTTGTTTACCACTGGTTTTGCAAACTCAGGTGAGTAGATCCATTGGTGTCTGTGGAGTGTCTTATTTTTTCTCCTTCCTAACTTTTTTTTGAGAGAGAGAGTGAGCAACTGCTGGAGAGACACCATAGCTTTACCAGGGATCAGAGTTTTGCAGTGTCAAAGCTTCTGTCTCTCTACTGTCCCCAAGGTTCCCATTGCTACAATAGGCCAACTCTGGGTAGCTGAAGGGGAGGGAGGCCACAGGGACCTGCTCTCTTGAACTTTTTGAAACTCTCTATTTTCAGTTTTGTTGAATGTTTTTCTCCATTTACTCATTTAAATCCTTGACGGTTTTCAGCCGTGTTTGTGTGTGGGGGGGTGTGTACCACACAAACAGGTATACAGGTGTGCCAGCTAAATACTGAAGATCTTGGTGCTCGTCTGCCTGACTGCCATGTGTGGTTGGTTGTGCCCTTGCACAAAGGTACACAACTCAGGGTCAGTGGTGACTGGAAACCAGCCTGTGCTCTGGGTGCCCTTTATCTAATTCCTGCAGAGGGGCCCTGTGCACTTGTAATGGCCCTGTGTAACACCCCAGCTAGATGGCACAAAAGCCTGTACTTGTACTTGGTTGATATGCGAAACATGTACAGCAGATAAACTTTAAGGTCTGAGGTCACCTCATCGGTGAAAAAATGGTGACAGGATAGTCTTTTAGCCAGTTAATGTTGAGATCCACCCCCCTTCTGTCTCTCTCTCCTTTCTTCCCTCCCTTCCTCCTTCTCTTCCTCCCTCCCTTCTTCCTTCTCTTCCTCTCTCTCTTTCTCTCTCTCTCCCCCCTTTCTCTTTCCCTCCCTCCCTCCATCTCCCTCCCTCCCTCCATCTCCCTCCCTCCATCTCCCTCCCTCCCTCCATACATCTCTCTCTCTCTCTCTCTCTCTCTCTCTCTCTCTCTCACACACACACGTGTTTCATATAAAGTCTCATCTACGGTAGGCCCTGAAGTGTTTGAGAACACCTGCTTTGAAGTTTGACTCTTCAGTCTTTTTTATTTGGATATTCAAATGCTGAGTCATCTGTGATCAAACGTATGCTAACTTCAAGTACAACATAAAACATATCTGGAACTGTTTAAGGCTTTTATTTTTTCAAAGTTTCGGTCCATTTTCGAAGTCTGGAAGAGAGAGACTAGAGCCCGTGCATTCCATATCCTCTCTCTGCAGCCGCTCCCTCCTTTTCTTTTTTTTTTTTTTAATTAATTAATTAATTAATTAATTTTTGGCTGCGTTGGGTCTTCGTTTCTGTGCGCAGGCTTTCTCTAGTTGTGGCAAGCGGGGGCCACTCTTCATCGCGGTGCGCGGGCCTCTCACTATCGCGGCCTCTCTTGTTGCGGAGCACAGGCTGTAGACGCGCAGGCTCAGTAGTTGTGGCTCACAGGCTAGTTGCTCTGCGGCATGTGGGATCTTCCCAGACCAGGGCCCGAACCCGTGTCCCCTGCATTGGCAGGCAGATTCTCAACCACTGCACCACCAGGGAATCCCTCGGTCCATTTTCTATTACGTTATTCATGATTGATAATTCCGGCATTAGAGGGCAGTCTCCACGTGTTCATTAGCTTCTTTATAATTATAAGCCCAAGGATACACAGGGAGGTGGTGGTAGAATGGGAACCTAGGCTTCCAAATGATGGTTCATATTTCTTGAGAACTTCACATGTGCCAGGCCCAGTGCTAAGCACTTTACATGCATTCCTATTTTAAACCTTACTGCAACTCCATGAGATAGGCTTTATTTATTTATTTATTTTTAAAGAAACTTATCTGTTGAGCTTTTATTTATTATTTATTTAATTTATTTATGTATTTTGGCTGTGCCAGGTCTTCGTTGCGGCATGTGAGATCTTTAGTTGCGGCATGCATGTGGGATCTAGTTCCCGGACCAGAGATTGAACCCGGGCCCCCTGCATTGGCAGCATGGAGTCTTACCCACTGGACCACCAGGGAAGTCCCGAGATAGGCTTTATTTAATCTTTCTTTTCAGATGTGGAAACTCAGGCTTATAGAGATTAAGTGGTGGAGCCAGGGTTCAACCTCAGGTTTATGTGACTTCAGAAGCTAGGTTTTTAATGCTAGATCATGTTGCATTGGCTAGATAACATTCTGCTAATCCAACCTTCTTTATGTTTGGTTAATTCAAGTGTTAGAAATTGACTGAGTACTATACCAAGAATTCTGGCGTTAGAAAAGAGGTCTGAAAGATTAGGGTCCCTGTTTCTTGGTCTTACTTGGCTGTCAGTAAGCAATTGCCAGTTGTTGATGTCTCATTGAAATAGATTTTTGGGTGTTCTCTGGTGTTCTAGTGGTTAGGATTTGGTGCTTTCACTGCTGTGGCCCGGGTTCAATCCCTGGTTGGGGAACTGAGACCCTGCAAGCTGTGTGGTGTGGCCAAAATTAAAAAAGAAAGAAAGAAAGAATTAGGTTTTTGAAGTATAGGGAGATGTTCACGGAGAAGCAAGATAATTTCACATGGCATTCAAGAAGAAGTCTGGGGTTTCCTTTGAAGAACCAGGCTCCTTTAGACTGATCCATAGCAGGACAGTACTTCCAGGCAGGCTTTACTTCTTCTCTTCAGGGCTCTCTTACCTCTTTCTATGTCACTGATGATCCACCCAAAATTTCTCAGAAAAAGGGCGTGGAGAAATTCATTCACCCTAAGATATAAGCGAGTTTACATATCTTAATGTTACTCCTTATTCATTCTACAAATGTTTACCAAGTATCTGACACCCTCTGTGCTGGGCACTGGAGGTGGTAATAGAGAGAGGAAGTCAGCTGTTCCCAAAGAGAACAGCTGATTCCCTTTTGATCTGCTGTGGGATACAAATAAGTAAACAGAGTACTTCTCTTTGCAGTATACCAGGACTCAGTCTTAATGTAAGAGGCTGAAATTCTAAGGAAATTCCCACGAATGGTGGAGGCTGGGAAAGGCATTTGATGGCCTCTTCTCTGTGGCAATAAATCTCAATTAAGACTTTGGAAAGGGGAAGAAAGCCGAACTCCGATTTAGGCAGTAGAACCAATTAAAAACGTTGAGTGCATCACAGCCCTATTACGTTATCCTGGCTGCTGTTGACATGGCACTCAGAGATATGCCTTGCACGTACTGCTGTGTTAGAAAGGTCCATCAGAGGGAGCAAGCTGAGCTTGAGTTGTCTCTTTTCAGTTAAGTTTTTATCTGTTCATTTGTACGTTCTTCTTGCCGGGATGGGGGGAAATCAGACACTTTTGGGAAAACTAAAACATACTGCAATTAACTGGAACATTGTTTTCCCTTAGAAATTGCAACTTTGCTTTAACTTTGATTATTGGAAAACCTATTTTTAGTTCCTTCATGGAACTGAGAAAGATTCTAGGGTTCTTTTAGCTTCCTGACACAGTGCTGTGGATATTCTCTGGGATTTTACTAGGGTATTAGTCTAGTTTACTTATCTGCCTTCTTCCTGGAAAAAGAAAAAAATATTTTAGTGGTATATTGACGTTTAAAAAACAACTATTTAAAACAAGTATGTTCTCAGAATCAGTATTTAGGGTCATTAGTGATATTCTTTTGAAGAAATTATGTCTTTGTGGTCTAGAGGCTTGGTCAAGAAGACCCTTACTTCTTTTAGTAATTCCCAAAATGTGTTCTTTAATAGCCTTTCTTTAAAGAAGAAGGCTGTGGTTAAATAAGTTTGAGAAACACTGCACATTATCTTCCTCTTTTGGATATTTTCAAGTACAAATGAAGGTATTAAAAATCCAACAGTTTTAAAGGAAAGTAGGCTATCAAAAAGGTCCAAATGGGCTTCCCTGGTGGCGCAGTGGTTGAGAATCTGCCTGCCAATGCAGGGGACGCGGGTTCGAGCCCTGGTCTGGGAGGGTCCCACATGCCGCGGAGCAACTAGGCCCGTGCGCCACAACTACTGAGCCTGCGCGTCTGGAGCCTGTGCTCCGCAACGAGAGGCCGCGATAGTGAGAGGCCCGCGCACCGCGATGAAGAGTGGCGCCCGCTTGCCGCAGCTAGAGAAAGCCCTCGCACAGAAGCGAAGACCCAACACAGCCAAAAATAAATAAATAAATAAATAAATAAATTTAAAAATAGAGCAATAAAGTCATCAATTAAAAAAAAAAAAGTCCAAAAAGGGAGGCTCTTTGGTTATAATCATTAACGCAACTCTACCTTCCATGTGTGGAGGTAGATTGCTCTTCAGATAATACCTGACTCTTATTTGCACTCAAAGAGAGGTTGAAAAGCCAAGAGAATTCACTTATGGCAGCTGTTACGATGCTTGAATTTCCTTCATTCTCTTCCGTCTTAAAACATCCAACCTTATATTCCATGTGAATTCATCTAAACTGCCTGTTAAAATAAGTTATTAGACCACAAAAATAGTTCCGGGATTTTGGAATAATAAAGACATGAGCATGGTGTGAGCATTTCATACTCCGTTTCCAGAATGTTTCTGAGTTCAGAGCAAGACTGAAAAGTGTAAATAGTGTGTAGTGAATTCTGATTAAGTACAACAATATGTGTATTCCTGTGGTGTTTTATCGTGGAATTTTTATCAATAGAATTAACTGTCTAAAGAACCAACTCAACCAAAAATAAAAGTGTATGAATTATTTCAGGAGAGGTTTTGAGGTATCTTTTAGAATAAATTGTACTCTGTGCTCTTGATGTGATTTGTTGTATCATTTTTATAAGGGTCCTTGTTGAATCCATGTTGCAGTTCCTTGAGGCTCAGTCCCAGGCCATGTGCTTGCTTCACTTTTCCTGCCTTCCCTGGGTGTCTCATATGCCCTGTGGTTCCAGCCACTATCTTGGGGTGTTATTTCCAAATTTCTTCTTTGTGTTCAAGACCCATGTTACCTATTTCTGGAAAATTCCATTTAGATGCACAGATACATCATACTTAGCTAAAATGAACTAATTTCTTAGCCACCCTACTTAGTGTTCACCTGCCACCAAAAACAACAGCACACCTGTGGATAGGCGTAGCCTTCCTTCTGATTCTCTCAGTGCATAACACCTCTGATGGCTCATGTCAGAAACCTGGAATCCATCTTAATTTCTTATTTCTCCTCTTTCCTTTCCTATTTCGTTAAATTAGACAGTCCTTTTGTGTTTACCTCCTTAATGCCTCATAAGTCAATCCCTGTCTTTTCCTTTAGTGCTGTGCCTTAATTCATGCCTTCATTACTTTTGGCCTCAATTATTGTCATAACCCATTAACTGGTCTACCTGTCCTCAGTTATACATGTGAGTGGTTTTTCTGAAACATTGGACCATATCATTTTTCTATTTAAAAGCCGTCAGTGATACCCATTAGTTCTGGGAAAACCAAATGCCTTTGAGCACTGGCCCTTGCCTGACCCTCTAGCCGTGCTTCTCACCTCTCTCCCATCTTGTGCGGCGTGCGGGATCTTAGTTCCCTGACCAGGGATCGAACCTGGGCCCCCTTCAGTGGGAGCGTGGAGCCCTAACCACTGGACCGCCAGGGAATTCCCTCTCCCTTCTTGCTTTTTATGCTCCAGCCTAGCCGAAGGTCTTGCAGTTTCCCAAATCTGTCCTGCTGTCTTTGCCTCTGTGACTTTATGTGTGCCACTCCTCTCTTCAGTGTGGTTGTTGGTCCTTATAAGATTCTGATGAAATGGTTGGCCATTTTATTTCTTTTATCACAACTATGGGATAAACAATGCTTTTATGCAACTGTTGTTACGTTTTTGGGGGATGCATGTGGAATGTTTTGGGGGTAGCACGAATTCAAGTGGGTTACGAATTAAGCTTAGAGTAGAGTGGAAGACAGAGAACCTAATTTCAACCCATCCTAATCTAGCATTCTGTGAAAGGCACTTTTAAGATAATCCATATTTGTTTAAGTGATAATTTGCATAGTTCTTTACCATAAAGAAAGGGTTTTCATATACATTACTCAATTTTATTTTTTAGAGTAGCATTGTAGTGTGTCATTACCTCTATTTATAGATAATGAAGTTGCAACTTGCACGGTTTAAGGTTGGGACACATGATATCAGTATTAACATCTGTTAAGTTGAATTTAAGAGCATCTTGTTAGCTGGACAAAAATTTATCCTTCTGTTAAAGTTGTCTTGAAATGTAGAATACTGCCCTTTTATCCCCTTGAAACTGTTTTCTGCATATTTACCTAAATGTTCTCTAGAACCTTTAGTGTCTCCTACCCAAGTTATCAGAAATCCTGTGAAGTCGTCCAATCCATTGCATTTAGAGTTATCATAACCCAGCTAGAGATCTGATCTCATATTGAAGTGAAACAAACCTTAACGAAAACAAACGAAACCCCAAACACTGCTCCAACAGTCAGCTCACCCCAGCTCTGAGCACCCGTCTAGCCTGGTGCCACCCAGGCACAACTGTGGGTGTTTTTATCGGCAGTGTTTCAGAAGGAGCAACTCCAGCTCTTGTGGGAGCTGTGCAGAAGCACCACCCAGAGCCGCCCTCTAGGACTGGAGTAATGGAGGAGAGCAGTGCTCTTAGTTATCTGTGTACCACATGTGTGTGATCATACCTTCTTAGCTAAGTTATCTTCATGAACAGCAAAATGCCTGCATTCCGCCTTGCATGTAGCAACTAGAACTAGGAAATTGAGGAGGTGACTTGCCTTATTCCCAAATTGAAGTCTTTTTTCATTTCACTAAGTTTTTAAATTTTATTTCATTTCATTTCATTTCATTTTTTTTAAGAAAGTGGCCAGATAGAATTTCTAACTTTATTACATGCTTATATTAATGTAGTCATGATTTTCTTTTTTTTAATTAAAATTTTTTAAAATTTTTTGGCTGTGTTGGGGCTTCGTTGCTGCGCGTGGGCTTTCTCTAGTTGTGGTGAGCGGGGGCTACTCTTTTTTGCAGTTCGCGGGCTTCTCATCGCGGTGGCATCTCGTTGTGGAGCACGGGCTCTAGGCACGCGGGCTCAGTAGTTGTGGTGCACGGGTTCTAGAGTGCAGGCTCTGTAGTTGTGATGCACAGGCTTAGTTGCTCCGTGGCATGTGGGATCTTCCTGGACCAGGGATGGAGCCCATGTCCCCTGCATTGGCAGGTGGATTCTTAACCACTGTGCCACCAGGGAAGTCCCATTAAGTTTTTTTAATTGAAGTGTAGTTGATTTACAATGTTGTGTTAATTACTGCTGTACAGCAAAGTGATTCAGTTATACATATAACTGAATTATTCTTTTTTTTATATTCTTTTCCATTATGGTTTCTCATAGGATATTGAATATAGTTCTCTTTGCTATATAGGACCTGTTGTTTATCCATTCTATATATAAAAGCTTACATCTGCTAACCCCAACCTCCCAGTCCATCCCTCCTCCAACCCCCTCCCCCTTGGCAGCCACCAGTCTTCTCTATGTCCGTGATTCTGTTTCTGTTTCATAGATAGGTTCATTTGTGTCATATTTTTAGATTCCACATACAAGTGATATCATATGGTATTTGTCTTTCTCTTTCTGACTTACTTAACTTAGTATGATAATCTCTAGTTGTGTCCATGTTGCAGCAAATAGCATTATTTCATTCTTTTTAACGGCTGAGTAGTATTCCATTGTATATATGTATTAGGTTGGCCAAAAAGTTTGGGTTTTTCTGTAAGCTGACTCTAATAGTGCTTAGTTGTCTTTAAGTTCATTCGAAACAATTTTGTTGGATTGTATTGTGACAGCTGTCATATCAGCGTGCACTTAAAAAAATTATCAAAATTGGTGAATTTTTGTGTAGCCATTTTAATATTGAAGATGGAAGAAAAAGCAACATTTTTGGCATATTATGCTTTATTATTTCAAGAAAGGTAAAAATGAAAATCAAATGCAAAAAAAAGATTTGTGCAATATATGGAGAAGGTGCTGCCACTGATCGAACGTGTCAAAAGTGGTTTGCGAAGTTTAGTGCTGGAGATTTCTCGCTGGACGATGCTCCACGGTCGGGTAGTCCAATTGAAGTTGATAGCGATCAAATCGAGGCATTGAGAACAATCAAAGTTATACCACGTGGGAGACAGCCGACATACTCAAAATATCCAAATCAAGTGTTGAAAATCATTTGCACCAGCTTGGTTATGTTAATCGCTTTGATATTTGGGTTCCACATAAGTTAAGCGAAGAAAACTTTTTTGACCGTATTTCTGCCTGCAATTCTCTACTTAAGCGCAATGAAAACGTTCTGTTTTTTAAAATAAATTGTGACAGGCGGTGAAAAGTGGATACTGTACAGTAATGTGGAACAGAAGAGATTGTGGGGCAAGCGAAATGACCCACCACCAACCGCAACGAAGGCTGGTCTTCATTCATAGAAGGTGATGTTGTGTATATGGTGGGATTGGAAGGGAGTCCTCTATTATGAGTTCTTTCCAGAAAACCAAACGATTAATTCCAAGAAGTACTGCTCCCAGTTAGACCAACTGAAGGCAGCACTCGACGAAAAGCGTCCGGAATTAGTCAACAGAAAATGCATAATCTTCCATGAGGATAACGCAAGGCCGCATGTTTCTTTGATGACCAGGCAAAAACTGTTACAGCTTGGCTGGGAAGTTCTGATTCATCTGCTGTATTCACCAGACATTGCACCTTTGGATTTCGATTTATTTTGGTCTTTACAAAATCCTCTTAATGGAAAAAATTTCAATTCCCTGTAAGACTGTAAAAGACACCTGGAACAGTTCTTTGCTCAAAAAGAAAAAGTTTTGGAAGATGGAATTATGAAGTTGCCTGAAAAATGACAGAAGGTAGTGGAACAAAACAGTGAATACATTGTTCTTTAAAGTTCTTGGTGAAAATGAAAAATGTGTCTTTTATTTTTACTTAAACACTGAAGGAACTTTTTGGTCAACCCAGTACCAAATCTCCCTTATCCATTCATCTGTCAATGGACATTATTTAGGTTGTTTCCATGTCTTGGCTATTGCATTTCACTAATTTTTAATTATGGGGATACACATGAAATAAAGATTTGAATTAAGGTACGTGGACCAAAGCAGTGTTTCTAACCCCCTTTGTTCCCAAACATAAAAGTCTCATAGCTGTTGAAAATTTTGATACACACCTCCAAGGGTAGTTTAACTTTTGAGTGAGATTCCCTAATACCCGGAAGATAAAGCCATGTTTCTGTATTTTTCCACCAGCTAAGATTTTGTCCCTTTACTTTTAGTGGTATTATGGAAATAATTAAGATTTTTTTTGGCCACACCACATGGTATGTGGGATCTTAGTTCCCCGACCAGGGATTGAACCCAGGCCCCTGCAGTGAAAGTGATGAGTCCTAACCACTGGATGGCCAGGGAATTCCCTAGGATTCTTTTTTTTGTTTTTTTGAAGGCAAAATTATAATACTGAATATGCTTTTTAAAACTAAGTGTGCCTCTCTGATATGCTCCTCTTAGTGAGGGGGAACTGTGCTGCCTTCCCTCCTCCAGTCCTCCAACTTGAGAGTCAGTGACTGGAGTTTTGAATTCAGTTCAAGGTATGCTTTCCTATCATTAGATAGTTAAATCTAAATGAAAGGTCAGTGGTTAAATTAACGTATAAAATACAGGGAAAGGTGCATTGGTCTGTGGTTCAGCTTTACCCATTTTTTTTTTTTTTTTTTGCTAAAGAGTAAATTGCATCAACAGTGTTCTGCATGTGTTCAGAAAGTCAAAATTTATTTAGTCTTGTGACCAACTTAGGCTGGATCCAAAAACCAATTCTGAGATACGTTTCATTAGAGTAGAAAACCACTACTCATTAAACAGAGGTATTTATTGACTTTTTCTGTGTAGGTACTAATGCCAAGTGGGGTGGGTTAGTCTGGTGACTGGTTTTAATAGTAAAAACCTTTTCATCTTGCTTAATTATCCTTTTTATTAGTTTTGACTTCACATTCCAATTTCAAATGGCAGCATCTCAAAGGATTCACATTTGTCAATGGTTGTTTAAACAGCCGCATTCCACAAAGTTAATTGATGTTTTAGCGCAGATGGGGGCAGAAAGTTGCCATTGTTTTCCTGCAGTAATGTAACACTTGGACTTTGGCAGCAGTACCCCCGACTCCAAAGTTACCTCCCAGTGCCAGGTTTTTGGGTTTCTTAGTCTCTGTTGGTTTATCTGTAGCATCTAGTTTTTCTATGTTGAACAAGTGTTGCTTTTATAATAATAGAAATATTAATATTAAAAAATAATTAACCATTAGCATTAGAAGTATTAACTTTAATGACTGTAATAGTAAATTTGGCCTAAGATTATGCAGTTTTGTGGGAATAAATGATAGATGTATGGAGTTTTCATTGTAGTTGTTAGGTTTTGTCTCTTTCTTCTCAGAAAAATGTTAATTATGGAATAGGCTGGAACTGGTAAAGGGAACTGATTTTATTTTTATAATGACAATCTTTCGTTAATTGTATATGAACAGATTAGGAGGAGAGGCTTTTTTTTTTGGCTGTGTCGCACAGCTTGTGGGATCCTAGTTCCCCGACCAGGGACTGAACCTGTGGCCCCTACATTTGAAGTGCGGAGTCTTAACCAGTGGACCACCAGGGAAGTCCCAGGGAACTGATTTTAAATCATGTTACATTATTTGGCCACATTTTGTTTTGGATCAAAATGGAGATATTTAATATCAGATGGACAGCCGCTAAGAGCTAGATCATGAGATGCTAATCACATCTGAGCCCCAGCCAGACACAGCACAGGAAATTATTATTGATATTTCTCTTTTGGAGGGCGGGTAGAGGGACTAGAGAAGGGTCAGAAGAGATAATAGATGAATATTTGTGTTTGTATGCATGATTGTAAATCCAGAGTGATAAATAATTACTAATCAAGAATCCTCTTGTTTGGTGATTCTTTTGTGTTTCTGGTACACAGGCTACTTGTACGAGGGCAAAGGCAAATAGAGCATTCCCCACATTTTGCTGCTGGCCACCAGAAAAAAAAAAATCTCAAAGCCGCATTGTGTTGCCACCAGGAAAAAAAAAAATCTTTGCCTGGATAAAAAATGGTTACATATTAAATGACTATTTAAAGTAAAAGATTTAAAATAATACTTTTAAATGACCTAAATTTTAGCTCAGTGTTCTTTATAAAAATATGACAGTTTATCATTTCTTTTAATAAACTTGTGTCTGTAAAATGATGCTCAGTAGGACAGAAGACTGACCCTTTTCCGAAATGTGAAATCTTCTTGAATCTAAGCAAAAAGAAATTGTAATTAGTTCAGTTTTATTGGTTTGGAATTTGTAATTATTTGGAGAGGGATTTGGTTTGTCTTTTCACACACTCCTGCAGATGTAGCATTATAAGGAGCCTCCCTGAAAGAATGCACGCCTTTCAGACACTTTTTTAAAAAAATAAATTTATTTATTTTATTTATTTATTTTTGTCTGCGTTGGGTCTTTGTTGCTGCGCGTGGGCTTTCTCTAGTTGTGGCAAGCAGGGGCTACTCTTCGTTGCAGTGCGTGGGCTTCTCCTTGCAGTGGCTTCTCTTGTTGCAGAGCATGGGCTCTAGGTGCGCGGGCTTCAGCAGTTGTGGCACAAGGGCTCAGGAGTTGTGGCTCGCGGGTTCTAGAGCACAGGCTCAGTAGTTGTGGCGCACGGGCTTAGTTGCTCTGCGGTGTGTGGGATCTTCCCGGACCAGGGCTTGAACCCGTGTCCCCTGCCAATGGCAGGCGGATTCTTAACCACTGCACCACCAGGGAAGTCCCTCAGACACTTTTTTCAACAAAGCTGAGGAATACCAAACTTTAACTCTTTAAATTTACAACTGATGTCATTAGCACAGAGCCACAGTCCCTTATCTGAAACTCTTGGGGCCATACGTGTTTTGGGGTCGAATTTTTTTGATTTTAAAAAAGTAACCTGGTTCATACAGCTGTGTATTTTACCCCCCGCCCCTCCCCGCCCAGGGGAGTCTGAGGCAGCACCCTATAATCTAATACACTGATATTTCTGCAATAAAATGTATGGCTCTTCAGAGTAATTGGGACAAATAGAGACCATAAGTACCCTCATGTCAGTTCAGATCATGTTTTACTTCCAAGTGAGTATTGATGCCATCTTATAAAAAAACTTTGGGTTTGGGATTCCAAAATTGGAAATAAGGAATTGTAGATTTGTATGTGAATATTTTGTTTTCTGTTTCTCAGTGAACAATCCTTTTAAGGTACATTTTTCTTTATCAGGTAGCGTACCTGCTTCATGTTTTCAGTAAATGTGATATTCGGCTATCATACTGATCTACCCTAGATTACTCAGCCAGACCTCCTTTTGCTGGGTGTTTGAATTGCAGGCTGTGTTATGCAATGTAAATAACATATCTGTAGACATCTTTGAACAAAATTTTTTTCCCCCTCTTGGATTGCTTCCTTGGGGTATATGTCCAAAAGTGAGATTACTGGTTCAAAGGGTATGAACAACTTTATAACGCTTGTTACATATTGTCAGATTGTTCTTTAGAGAACTTGAGTCCGTTTACTGTGCACCAACAGTATACTAGCTTCCTGAAAACCCTACCAATGTTAGGTTTTATTTATATTAATATTTGCTAATTTGATAATTACCAATGGTATTTTAAAAAATTAGTTTTAAATCATATTTCCTTGCTTTTAGGGCAGTGTGTTTTACCAGCTTTTGAGCCCTTTAGAAGCAGTAAATGGCTTGGGAATTATATATAATATCTGGAAATATAAGAGGACACATACAAGTGAATATATTAGAGTAAAACTTTGTTACCACAGGTGGGAACACTAGAAAGGCCTGAGATTATCCTAGTCCTTAGATTCTCATCTGACACACCTTGGCAGGTGGGGCATGCCCTTGTTCCCTTTCCTCTGCTCTCTCAGCCCAGGTGTTGATCAGGGCCTTTTTTTGGGTTGGGAGTGGGGATGGAAATTAACCGTCTGGAGACTTGGCCATGAGGACTTAGTGACTCCTTCAGGTGACGTCTCGTCCTTGAGAGGCTCGAGCCTGCAAGAGCAGCCCTGTCTCATTCTCTGTATGTGCTGTCACCTTGCCTCAGCCTCTTCCAGACCCAGCTAATTCTGTTGAAATAGCTTTAATTAATTAATTTGGGTATATGTGTGTTTAAAATTATTATTTTTTGCTCTTATTTATTTATTTATTTATTTATTTTTTAAAAATTAATAGCTACTTTATTTATTTATTTATTTATTTTTAGCTGTGTTGGGTCTTCGTTTCGTGCGAGGGCTTTCTCTAGTTGCGGCAAGCGGGGGCCACTCTTCATCGCGGTGCGCGGGCCTCTCACTATCGCGGCCCCTCCCGTTGTGGGGGCACAGGCTCCAGACGCGCAGGCTCAGCAGTTGTGGCTCACGGGCCCAGTTGCTCCGCGGCATGTGGGATCTTCCCAGCCCAGGGCTCGAACCCGCGTCCCCTGCATTAGCAGGCAGATTCTCAACCACTGCGCCACCAGGGAAGCCCTTATTTATTTTTAAAAGTGATGTAGAAAGCATTTGGGCACAATCTATGTACTAGGGGCCATGCAAGAAACAGAAAGGCATCTGGAGTATTCCATACTCTTGAGAGGTTATGAGGGGAGACAAAATGCTATGTACATAAATAACTTGAAGGCGGTATGCCACCCATGTTAAATGCAGTGTAAACAAGATACTGGATTTTAGGGGAAGGCAAAATGACTTCTGACTGAGGTGATCAGGGAAGGCTTTAGGGAGGTAGTTTTTGAGTTAGGCTTTAAAGGATTGGTAGACTTTCTTCAACAGATTTAGTAGAAGAGGTATCCCAGGGGAGGGTACAGGCTAATAATGAACGTCTTACTGTGCTTTACTATGTATTTTATATTGTTTTATTTATTCTGTGGTATAACTACTCTTATGCCGCCTCATGTTTTAGATGGGCAACTGAGGCTAGTAGGTAGTGGAGCTGGATTTGAACTTAAGTCTCTGGCATCAGGACCCAGGTTCTTTAATACTCGACTATACACTGGGCTCATTAAATGAATGACAAGGAGTTTGGTTTGGCAAGAGCCCAGGAATTGTAGAGGAAAGTCCCAGAAGATAAGGCTGGGAAAGAATGGGGAATGGAAGGTTTGAGTTCCGAGCTAAGAAGTTTGCATGTGATTTAATAGGCAATGGGAAGATATCAAGGATGTCTGAAGTGTGCCTTAAAAAGTTGTGACTGGGTTGCAGAGGGAAAGAAAGAGGAGGAACATCAATTACGGAGGTCTTGGCTGAGAGCCGGGGTAGATTTGGGGCCCAGCAGTGGAAGTGGGAAAGAAGGGGTAGATGTGAGACATTTCAAAGGACAGACTGAGGGAAGTCTGGCAAGTGATGCATGTGGACAGTGGCATGGAAACAGATGATGCTTATGCCTGGGGACAGCATCTAAATAATTTTTGAACTAGGAGCCCCACATTTTCGTTTTGTACTCGGCCCTACTAATGATGTCGACAGTCCTGCATGGTACCGCTGACAGGACCAGGGGCATGTGGAGGAGGAGTTGACAGGGAAAGGCTGACTCAGGTGTTAGACATATGAGTGTGAAATGCCAGCAGGGCATCAGGGGATGATGTCAAGCAGATAACTGGACACGTAAACCTGGAGCCTCAGAGTGAAGCTGAGGCCAGAGGTGGAGCTTTGGAAAGAGCCTGTCTCTTTATGAGCAATGTGATGTAATCATAGAAACTGAGAAATTCTGTCTCAAGAAGCCCCAGGGGCTGCTCCTAGGTAGCTTAGTTAGTTTCCATTGAAATCATCTTATATAAAAGTAACAAAACTTCATCCTTAAAAAAAAATCTTTCCAGCATTTAGATTTCTCTAATTCAGATTTGCAACTTTCCAAAAGTCAGATTGTACTTTTTACTGTCATTGTCTTAAGTATTTCCAAAACTTAGTCCTAAGACTTGGGTTTTTTTTTTTTTCCCCTTTAGTTTTACATAACCTCTGAGCCTATCGGCATTTACTGTTTCTTGCATTCACCGTATAATTAAACCAGTCTGTAAGTCTTATTTTCAAGATGTTTTAGACCAAGAGCCTGTGGGAGTGGCTTAGAATCGTTTCAATTAATTTATATATTTATAATTTAAATGTAAAGTATTGATAGTGGTGGAAAACTTGTTCAACAGGAAGATGTTATCTTGTAGATCAGCCTTCACAGAGTTTAGGAACTGAGTCAGCTACTCGGTTCCTCAGTTGTAGCAGTGAGACTCAAGTAAGATAAAAGAATGTCAAAGTGCTTTGGATGCAGAACAGATATGTCAGACACTCTTGTTAGTGAGTAGGTTGGCACAGTCCCTGTATGTGGGTGTGTGTGTTGACTCACGTGCTGTGCTGTAATCTCTCAGAATTCAGGTTCTGAATTGCTCTCTTGTGATTGAAGCCCAGCTGAAGTTGCTGGAAGTGCAGTGACCCTGGAGGAAGAACCAGTAAAAGCAGGGGGTGGGTGAAAGGGAATTGATGATTGTGCAAGAAGAGGATATCTGCCTTATTTTGTAAGCCAAGACACCCCTACCCCCTACCCTTCCTTTCAGTAACTGTTACATCTTTTAGTACCTTTTGGCTTCATTTAAAAGGTCTGTATTAAAGCACATGTCAGGGTTTAAGGCAGTGTTTCTACCATGCTTGTCTACTGTTGTGCTTCTGGGGTTGAACTCAAGTACTGGCCTGATGACAAGTCAATTTGATATCCAGTGATCATGGGGAGGGGAGGAAGAGGGAAGGCCAACTCAAGTATTTTTTCCTCAGAGTTTGAGAAACAGAAGCCATATAGTCTTTTAAATTCCATGCCAACACACCAATGTATGTTTTTTGGTATTGACTTGAAAATACACTGTTTTGTATAACTTAGTGTTCATTATGTGTATGCTATTATAATTAGTTGGTATACGTGGTAGGTTTTTTTTGTAGCTTTGATTAGGAAACAAATATTGAGACACTTAAAGCAAAAGGCAGACTATTATTATTTTTTTGGAAAAAAATCAGATAAAAGTAATGCTTAATCCAATTAAACTGTCTCTTCCTCTAATTCATCATGATGACTTTGGGTGTCTGGTGGCAACTGAGAATGGGTTATGGAAAAATGTCAAGGCAATGTAATCCCTATTATTTATGGTCACTTAAGAGGATAAATTAATCACCAGCCACTAATCTTTGGATAATTACTCTATTTAGCTGGAAATATCCTTAATTTTTGGAAAGCAAGTCAGTGAGTTAGTGGAACTGTCATAATTAATCAGCCTTTCTAAGACTAATTATAAGTGAATGGAAACTAGTTGCCTTCACCCTTTTCTCCCCTGCATTATAGCATGATCGTTCTATAACTCTAGAAACTGTATGTGGAACCACAGGGAACATACATTAATACACTATCTTGTGGTTTTCAGGTAGGCATTCATAGGTTTACCCCAGCTAAGGATTAACAGAACTGCCTTAACAGGTTAAGGCTTGCAACTTGTGTATGTATTTCTGGTTACTAGGACTAGGCAAGAATTTTTTTTTTTTTAAGATTTTTTTTTGATGTGGATCATTTTTAAAGTCTTTATTGAATTTGTTACAGTATTGCTTCTGTTTTATGTTTTGGTTTTTTGACCACGAGGCATGTGGGATCTTAGCTCCCCAACCAGGGATTGAACCTGCACCCCTTGCATTGGAAGGCAAAGTCTTAACCACCAGGGAAGTCAAATTGTTAGGATTAGGCAAATTGATAACATTATAAAATTGGTTTGAATACAGATTGTTTAGGAAGTGAGTCTTTTGCTGACAGCAGTTCCATTTATTTATGCCTTAAGTATTTTGAAGGAGTCGACATAAACTACTGTATTTATTAGGTGCTAGGGGTGGGATGGGAATAAAGAAAAGTACACATTTCAATCCCAAGGGAATAAAATAAGGAGGAAGTCCTTGTCTTGTGTTTTCCACATGGGTACAGTGTCTCAAAGACAGGCCAGTGTTCACCTTTTGGAGTTTGAGGTCTTCATTCAAGAGGTTCCCAAAGAACCTTTTTGAGAGTCAATGAAATTGCTATGCAGGTGGAATCAGAGACATACTACTTATTTATCACAATCAGGATACTCCCATTTTGATAATAACAAAATTCACACACTTACATTGTAAATTGTTGCCTTGATAAGGTTTCTGGAAATAAAACAGAATTCTATGTATTGTTTCCAGTCAGTTAGAGAAGGATTTGTATTATTATGAGAAACACAATATCTATATAGGACTGAATTACCATAGAACAAAAATATGAATTAGGACTATGGAAAGCAAATGCAGACACAGAAATCTTAAGTAGAATGCATTTTATTTTTAAAATTTATTTATTTATTTATTTTTGGCTGCTTTGGATCTTTGTTGCTGCTCACGGGCTTTCTCTGGTTGTGGCGAGCAGGGGCTACTCTTCGTTGCGGTATGTGGGCTTCTCATTGTGGTGGCTTCTCTTGTTGCGGAACACGGGCTGTAGGTGTGCAGGCTTCAGTAGTTGTGGCATGCGGGCTCAGTAGTTGTCGCTCCTGGGCTCTAGAGCATGGGCTCAGTAGTTGTGGCACATGAGCTTAGTTACTCCGCGGCATGTGGGATCTTCCCGGACCAGAGCTCGAACCTGTGTCCCCTGCATTGGCAGGCACATTCTCGAGTACTGCGCTACCAGGGAAGTCCCTAGGATGCATTTTAGAAGATTCACTTTAACTTTTGGAAGTCAGCTTTATTGAGGGATAATTTACATATGATAAAATTCACCAATTTTAAGTCTACAATTTGATGAGTTTTGACAAATGTATACGGTAATGTAATCACCATTGAAGTCATGATACAGGGCCTTCCATCACCCCAGGATGTTGCTGCATGCCCCTTTGCAGCCAGTCTATCCTTGGAACCTCTGTCCCTGACAACTATTGATCTGCTTTCTGTCACTATAGTTTTGCTTTTTCTAAAATTTTCTATAAATGGAATCCCACAGTATGTTTTCTTTTGTGTCTAGCTTTCACTCAGCATGATGCTTTTGAGACTCTACCATGTCGTTGCATGTGCAGTTGGCCCTCCATATCCATGGTTTTGCTATCCTGGGTTCAACCAACCACAGAAAAAAAATATTCAGAAAAAAAATTCCAGAAAGCTCCAAAAAGCAAAACTGTAATTTGCCACATGCTGGCAACTGTTTACATAGTATTTACATTAGGTATTATAAGTAACCTGTTACTGAACCAAATTGGGTCTGCTCGAGGCAGGCGGTAAAGCCAGTCTACTGACAGCAAGTTGTGGTGAAGGAGAGCACAGCGTTTATTGCAGAGCCTCAAGCAAGGAGTCTAGGACAACTTGTGACAAAACACCTGAACCCCCCATGGGTTTCAGCAAAACATTTTTAAAAGCCAGGTGTGGGAGGGGAGTCCCAGGGTGTGTGATCAGCTCATGCACAATTCTCTGATTGGTTGATGGTGAGGTAACAGGGCAGGGTCACAGGGGTTAACATTATCAATCCTCAGGTGCCATTAGGTCTGGGGGCTACATGCTCATGGTCAAGTAGTTAATTTCTTCCATTTGGTGGTGGTTTTAGCATGTGTAAAATAACTCAGGAAATGTGCATCAGACACTATTATCTATGCACTTCAGAGAGGAGCTAAAGCAGGGGATATGGGGGAGGGGTCTGTCCCAGAAAGGCCCCAGAGGGTCCTGCTGGGTTACAACCTAGAGATGGTTTAAAGTATGTATACAAGAGGATGTGAATAGGTTATATGCAAATACTTTGTCACTTTATGTAAGGGACTTGAGCACCTGCAGACTTTGGTATCTGCTGGGTTGCTGGAACCAACTCCTCTTAGATACTGAGGGACGACTGTACTAGGAGTTCAGTCCTTTTTATTGCTGAGTAGTAGTCCATTGCATGCCTGTACTACAATTTTTTATCCATTCACATGTTGATGGACATTTGGGTTGTTTCCAGTTTTTGCCTGCTATGAATAGTGCTGCTATGAGCATTTGTGTGCAGGTGTTTGTGTGGACATATGTTTTTGTCTCTCGTGCACCTTATTTTAATTTTCATTTTATTCTATAAGCTTACCTGTATTTTTTAATTTAACAAGAGGATAATACTATGTATTTTTGTGTGTGTACGTGTGTGTGTGTGTGACTGAATGAGGAGGTGAAATAGTATGCAAGGACTCTGGAAAGGCAGGTTTTTCACTTGGGTGATTTTAGGTGAATGGTGGTACTGCTGATCAAGAGAGTCAAATATGGCTGAGATTTTCTATTTTTAAGAAAAACTGAAGAGGGTCCATTGAAATGAGTCATTGGGAAATCACTGATGTCTTCAGCTAGCGTACACTTATTGGCCTGGGTGTGCAGGGAGTGGGGCCTGACTGTAGTCTGTGGAGCAGTGACTGGGAGGTAGGGATGGTGGTGCAAGCTTAGAAATGAGAAAGGGGAGAAATAGGGTGGTAGCTAGAAGAGGATTAGGGTTGGGGGGGAAACAATTTTTTTTAAACATGGGAGTAGCTTGAGGAGAAGGAGCCTGTAGAGAGGGAGAAGGTCAAGTTACCAAGTGGCTACTTGATGGAATAAGATTCATGAGCAGGTCACAGATGAGGGAATTCAGAGCACAGCTGCTGCTGCTGGTGGGGTGGGGGGCAGTGCATTTGCCAGAGATGCCACCTATTCAGGACCTGGAGAGGGGAAAGTAAGAACGGATACAAATGGAGGGGTAGGGTTGGTGAGGATCAGGAAACTGAGGGGGCCTTTGCTTCCTCTGAGAAGGAGGGTATGTGTTAAGCATAATGTGGGATTTAACAGCAGATTTGAGAGAGTGGCAAAGGTTTGGGAACTGATTACTGTTAAGGAAAAGGATTGAGAAGAGTTCTGAGAACTCAACCGAGATTGGAAATGTTGGAAATTGTGAATTTGTAGTGAAACCCGTTTCTAAGGTTGTGGCTTTTTTTTTTTTTTTCCTTCTCAGCTGTGCTCTACAGGCTGTGTGAGCAGAGCAGGTGAACTGAACAATTCAGTAAGGTTAGAAGAGAATTGAAGCAGTTTCACATTTTCTGTCTGCTTTCAGCTGTGTGCTGTATGACTTCCTCTTCTCTCCACCTTTTATGTACCATTCTGAGATGCGGAAGTACTCACGTGTTATAAGTCTTTGTTGAAGTTGATTCAACATTTAACAACCTAATATAATTTTTAAATGCTGTTTTTTATTGTAGTAAAATATATATAACAAAATCTATCATTTTAACCATTTTTAAGTGTCCACTTCAGTGGCATTAAGTACATTCACAGTGTTGTGCATCCATCACCACTATACCACAATTTTAATTTGAAGCATGACTGTCATCTCTTTTCCTCCCTTTGTATCACTCCTGATTTATAACTTTAACATAGTTCTTTACTGGGTAGACTATTTGTATTTTTGAAATTGAGGTAATGATAACAGTATGTACTGAGCTTAACTTTGGCAGGTGCTGTGCAAGGCACGAATTGTGGCATTAGCTTTCTCTCTGTTTGGTTGTAATTATGTGTTAATGTCTGTCTTCCTTACTAAATGTGTAAGGCCCATGAGAGCGGGGGCTATCTATGTCTGCCTTGTTTACAATTATATCTGTATTGCCCAGCACAGTGCTTGACACATAGTGGGCATTCAGTGAAGTTTTTGAACAAATGAAAGTCCTTCACTGAGAGAATTTATTTGTTTAATAAGTTCTTTCTGAATGCTTCATATGAAGTAGGCAAAACTTGTATTCACACATTAATACAGATTATACGGCATGGTACTTTCCAATGTCTAGTTAATGAGAAAAAATCAAAAAGGGTTTATATTTGCAGGTTCACCATGGAAGGTATTAGAGCAGACTGCATTAAACAAATGGTTGTACAGAATTGACAGCAATAATCCCAAAGCTTGAAGGCTGTGGGTTAATTAGGATAACTTGACAGAAAGTGAGTTAATCAAACTTGACAGCTGAAAGACTGTTCCAATAATTTATGTTCAAATACACGTCAAATATGTCAGCAAGTAACAGGAACTTAAGTTGCAGAATGCTCCAAAACACCAGAATACCTGCAGATTTTATGGCTTACAGAATGTTTTGGAGAAAGAAAATCAGTAAAATGGTTGGGGACTGTTTAGTTCTATTACTTTATACTAAATAAAATACACTAGAGTTTAAAATATTATCTTTGTTAAAGATAAAAGATATAGTTTATTAATAAATTAATTGAGGAATTCTATTTTTCTTTAAAAGGTACATTTATTAATGAATTCAGTAATACTTTTATTTTTTTAAGAAATATGCATAAAATATGCAGAGAAACATATGTTTCTTTGTTAGCTGCTATTAGATAAACTAGTGTCATAAGCTTGTGGTTAAATGGAGATAAAGGGGCAAAATACAATCTAAGTGTTAATTCTTACAGGGACGTATTATATTGCTAATTATCACAGTATGTCCTCTGATTCTGGAAGGTAAGGACTCTGTGTGTGTGTTTGGCCACTGAGGCTCTTTTTAGAAATAAAATCTGCCTCCACCAAGGTATTTTTGTATCATATGGAAAGAGAAAAGAAAAAGCTATTAGGAACTCTAGTCCTATTATTTTCTTACCTTTTAAAACTCTGAATGAGCTAAAACTGGAGTTTGGCTTTAGGAACCAGTAATGGAAATTTTCTTATGTCTCATCAGCAAAATCTAGTACTGAGTGATCATTATGGCTTTTCACTGAATGATTGTGCGTGTGTGTCTATGTGTGTAGGAGAGCAGACAGACAGTGGACACAGGTCTTCGAGTAGACTTCCTCAAGTAAAGTAATAGAAAGGAGGAAAGTAAATGAGCAGGGGAGGGGAGTGGAGAGAGGAGGTGGGATGGAGGGGCGGGGAGGAGCAGAAGCAGAGGAAGCAGACGGAGACTGCAGTCCCTGTTGTGTGAATGCCGCTTGTTTGTCGTCTCTCCGTCCCTGTGGCCTGCCCTGTCCTGTCCTGATGCTGGTGTTGGGCCCCCTTGGGGTCAGTGAGCGAAGTTGGCTGGGTAAAGGTGGGTGGGGTCTGGGGTCTCAGTGCCTGCTTGGTTGACATGAGCAGACTGCATCTCCAGCTGGGCTCTGGAGTAGCAACAGCACAGATTTCCAGGGAACAGTTCCTCCTGTCATCATTTTTATTCCTGAATCATCATGTTTAGTTATGCAGTTGTCTGCTGTCCCCAGCTACTTACGTATCAAGGAAGCATCTTCTGTTTATCTTCTTTCCTTCCCTTTTTTCTTATTTCCATCTTGTTACTCCTTTTCTTTGTTTTAGCCAAGCACACACATTTGAGCAATAATGGTTGCCATTTTCACTAGCTAGCATAGGACTTGCTCCTTACCTAGAGGGCTCCTAATCTTGTGGTGTGTAGTGGTGAGTTAAGAACATTTAAAGATGCCACATACATGTAACAGCATTGGTAAATCTCATAGTATGGGATGAAAATATGAAGTTGTACAATGTTTAACATGATACCATTTACATTTCTTTTTAAAAAAAACATGGAAAAAATACTACCACATTTCATAGAATCTAAACAACTGTTGCTGAGATGCACCCCTATTTTATGTACACTGACAAAGGGGAAAACCTGCAGATTAAATTGTGATGTAATGCTTTATTGGGGATTGTAAGGTGCATCCCAGTTTTAGAGATATAATATGAAAAGGCATGCGTTTTAGAATTGAATAAGGTAAATATATTTTATTGAAACATGCTTATGTAATAAAAATATAAAAACACGCATTGAAATGATATATAGCCAATTCAGGATGTGATTTATCTCTATGAAGGGAGGGAGGGAAACAGATAACGGGGGCACACGAGGGGCTTCAACTCTATATATTTTTAAATCTAAAGCAAATATTGCAAAACGTTAGATTAGATAAAGCTGGTTGGGGACTTCCCTGGTCGCGCAGTGGTTAAGACTCTGCGCTCCCAATGGAGGGGGCCTGGCTTCGATCCCTGGTCAGGGAACTAGATCCCACATGCATGCCGCAACTAAGAGTTCTCATGCTGCAGCTAAGAGTTTACGTGCCAAAACTAAGGAGCCCGCCTGCCGCAACTAAGACCCAGCACAACCAAATAAAAATAAATAAACAAATAAATATTAAAAAAGATAAAGCTGGTTGGTGAGTTCCTATAACTTTATGTATGCTGTAAATATTTCCTAATGAAAAGTATATATTTAGAAGCTACATTAAAAGCAAGTTGCAAAAGCCTATATATAATGGATCTTGTTTTACTTTCTAGTATAGTATTGTTGGCCCTCCATGTCTACGGTTCTGTATCTGCAAATTCAACCAACTGTGGATCGAAAATATTCCGGGAAAAAAAATTCCAGGAAGTTCCAAAACACAAAACTTGAATTTGCCACATGCCTGGCAACTATTTACGTAGTATTTACATTGCATTTACAACTATTTACATAGCATTTACATTGTATTAGATATTATAAGTAATCTAGAGATGATTTAAAGTATATAGGAGGATGTACACCATTTTATATAAGGGACTTAAGCATCCCTGGAATTTGGTATCCAAGAGGGGTCCTGGAACCAATCCCCTGCAGGTACTGAGGGACGACTGCATTTGATTTTGTGTTCTTTCAGACTTTTTCCTATATCTATCATACCACAGCATTGGGGTTTGTTGTTGTTGTTGTTGGAAGGCCGAGGGCTTTCTACATCTCCGTTTTTGTGTATGAATTAAAAGATAATACTGAAGCCCATGCGCCCTAGAGCCCGTGCTCCACAGCAAGAGAAGCCACCGCAATGAGAAGACCGTGCACCACAACGAAGAGTAGCCCCCGCTCGCTGCAACTAGAGAAAGGCCGTGCGCAGCAATGAAGACCCAACGCAGCCAAAAATAAATAAAATTAAAAAAAAAAAGAACAGAAATACTTAAAAAAAAAAAAGATGTATCATGTGTTGTCTTAGTAATGATAAAAAGGGGAAAGTTGTTAATGATAAAGATGTTACAGGTTGAATAGAATTGGCTGGCATTATTTGCTGTTTATAAGTAGTAAGAAAGTGTTTCCATTATTTGTTTCTTTGAAGCCATTTTTCTGGTTGCTCCCTTATTCTTTCTTTTTCAGTCGTGGTGTCTAGAGAAGAATCAGGTCTTCAGAAAAAGGATCACTGTACAAGTTGAACAAAAATAAGTACTGTCTCTTCAGATTTCTAGGTGTGATACTTTTAAAATAGGGTCATGAACCTTACAAACTCTTTCTTTATCCTTTTACTGAAACCTAAAGGATTGTTTTGCCCTCCTACCACCAGATGAAAGGACTGTAGTAGGATGTTTGCTTATTATGTCCCAAGCGTTGAGGAATCAGGGACCGAAGGAGTGTAGTGTGTCTTATCACACTGCCTTTAGTGACCCATTACCTCCCACACCCATGAAAAGGGAATATTTCTCACATCCCATAATATTTTTAGCATCACACTTAGGTGTTTAATAATCCTTACTGTTTGACTGAAAGAACAATTTGGCAAGATCTATTTAAAAAATGCCAAATATAGTCACACCACTTAACCCAGAATCTCATTCCCTAGGACCTTGCCTAATGACTCCTAAGAAAAAGCTTTATGCCTGAAGATCTTCACGATACCATTACTGTAAAAGAGTAAAACTTTGGAGTCAAACGCCCCCAAATATAGAAGTGGTTAAATTAATGATGTTGATCTACTTTATGAATTATGTTGCAACTGATAATGATAATGACTTCTATGTAGCAACATGGAAAATGTTTGATGGTGATACATAGTCAGGATGTATCACCCGACTGTGACTCTAAAAATGTGCATGAACGTGAACGAAGATGAAGGGAATATGAAGAAACAAACAAGCAATAGTTGTATTAGAATGGTAGAATTTTGAGTGGATTTCTCCCCTCACCATTTGTTAAAAAAAAAAAAAAATTGTACTTATATTTTTTGGGGAGCCAGATCTTTTAAAGAAAACTTTGAATTTCTAAGAAAATAGCAGATATTAGGATGGGCGATACTAGAAAATGCAAAGTAGTGGCCCTTTTGATGATAAAACCAAAACATTCTAAACCAGGTTTGCTTTAGCAACGCACAAATTGATTATTTAAATTTTGTCTTTTAGAAGTAAGTTGGCTGAGGGCAAGTGTGTGGAAATCAGAATATTGAAGAGGATTGGTACAAGAAGTGGGAGGATCAGAGCTGATGTGACTAGCTTATTCTTTTGCACTACCAAATAAACCAAAATTTTGGACTGTGTCTGCTTTAGTCAATATTTGGTTATTTGCTTTGAAGTTATTTGTTTGCAATAATGCCATTAACATCCTCAGCAGAGCCAAAGTCTGACCCTGAGATGGTAGAATCTTAACTAATTTTACCATTTACATAGAAACAAACTTCTGAGGGCATGAAGGACTATTTCTTTTCTCTGTACTTCTTCCTTTGATTTTTACATCACCAGTGATTTATGGCTACCAAAAAAAAAAGTCCTATAATGAACTCACAGTTAAGTCATCTTACCATCACAGGTAGAATGAGACTAGTGATGATTGGGGGAGGGAATAGAAAAAGACTAATAGACTAAAGAATTTTAGACATCTAAGGCCTTGCTGACCAGTTGATCCAGCCCCTTCACTTTATATGTAAGTAGATAAATCCCAGGGACTCAGCAATGAACCTGCGTTTTAGGCCTCCAAATTTAGTGCCCTTTCTACTGTACCACAAGAAAAGAAGGAGGGAAAGGGAGAGAGAGCAGAGCCAAATTATTGACATTTTAGGGGCCATTTTTTCAGGATGGACAGAACATTGGATATGATGTCATTATTATCTTATAGTTTTTACAAAGACTACCACTCCAAAACAAAGATAGGTAAAAGACATCAACAGACAATTGACCAAAGAAGAAATACAATATAACACGAAAAAATATGCAATGTCATTGAAGAAATGTAAAATATAAAGTAAATGCATCTTGCTGCCTCAAGGTGAAACATTCACAGATGAACTTTATCATTCAGACCATTGGCCTTGTAGGGCTTCTTGTTGACAATCTATTTTTAGGAAATTAATTATAATTGAAAAACTGATGCAAACAGTAAAAGGCAAAGTACAACCTGGAAAGTGAATTTCATGAAAGTTGTGGTAGCCTTACACCTCTTTTTATTCATTCACTCAGTCCTATGTGGCACCCATAGATGATTTAGCCCAGGTGGTTTTGCTGAAGTGGACCACTAAGAAGGAAGCTGTGAAGGGCTCAAAGCAGTTGAGAATAGGTATCAGCACATAATTTTACTTTCCTCTCCTGCCCCACACAACTAGAGAAGCTGGTTCAGATCTGACTAAGGAAATGTCCTCATCCCCATCCAGAAGATACTACAGGGCCTCAGGAAGACAAAACCAGGGAAAGAGAATCATCAAAACAGGAGTGGGACCAAAGGCAAGCACAGTAACAGGAGATGTCCTGCTGAAGAAGATGGGGGTGGGACTTTGCTGTGACTTTGAAGGCAAGTGTGGTTCAGCGAAGCCAAGATCAAGGGGACTGAGTGGGCTCTCTTTCCTTGGTAACCATGTGCCACATCTTCTGAACAGACCTTATCATCTGGGCTAAATCAGCCCAGGAGTTCTGAAAAGAGGATTGAACTTAATATTACTGACACACAGGTACTTCCCTGGTTAAGACTCTGTGCTCCCAATACAGGGGGCATGGGTTTGATCCCTGGTCAGGAAATTAAGATCCCACGTGCTGTGCAGTGCAGCCAAAAAAAAAAAAAAAATCACCGACACACAAATAGGTCCCCTCAGATTCTAATTGGAAGTAAACGGGGTAAAAGTAGTAAATATTCAATGTTGCTTTCTAAACTAAATTATATATATAAGAGATGGGCCCAGTCAGACCACATAGAGATGCTTCATTCTTTTTCATCATCTGTAGCAAGAGTTGACAAATGGTTTTATATCCTAAAAGGGAAAGTTCTGGGTCAAAGGGTATGTGCATTTTTCCACACTTTTAAAAACGTTGTTTAACAATAAAGTTGCAAGAATAAGAATAGTATAAAGAATTGCTGAAAACCCTTTATCATCTCCTAACATTTTATTCCATTTGCTTTATCATTTGCTCTCTTCTCTCTCTCGTGCTATCTGTGTGTGTGTGTGTGTGTGCATTTACATATACATACATGTATTCGAGGAAACATTTTTTCTGAGCCGTTTAAGTTGAATATATTATTGCCCTTTTCCTTTAAATGCTTTAATGTGTATTTTCTCAAAATAAGGATATCCTCTTATATAACCACAAGTTATTAACTTCAATAAATTGAACATAGATACAATATATTTCTCTAATATATGCCATCTGAATTTAATTTCATCATTTGACCCAATAATATGCTTTTTGGTATGTATTTCTAATTTTAACAAAAATTACCATATTGTCTCCATAGAGGTAGTGCCACTTTACATCCCCCAAAGTAGTATATGAGAATGCACAATTTACCCTCAATTGCACTAACACAATTAGTTAACAGCTTTTGACAGTATGTTAGAGAAAGAGTGGTATTTCATTATAACATGTTTCTCTTATTCTGGGTAAAATTATATTATGGAAAATTGTAATAGGTAATCATTATGGTATCTTATATGGGTAATTTTAATAATTATGGATAAGGTTGAGGATCTTTTGTGTTCAGAGAGTCACTTATTTGTATTTCCTTCTTCTAAACTGTCTCTTACATCCTTTGTTTTTCTACCGGGATGTTGGCTTTTTTATTGATTTGTAGGAATTCCTAATTTATTGAGAAGCTCAGCCATTTGTCAGTGATATGAGCTGCAAATATTTTTCCTAGTTTGTCATTTGCTTTTTGTCTTTATGGTGTTTTTGTTTTTTTTAAAAAAATTTTATTTATTTATTTAGACTGTGTTGGGTCTTAGTTGTGGCACATGGGATCTTTAGTTGCAGCATGTGGGATCTAGTTCCCCGACCAGGGATCGAACCTGGGCTCCCTGCATTGGAAGTGCGGAGTCTTACCCACTGGACCACCAGGGAAGTCCCCTACAATGTTTTAAAAATTGTTGCTGTTTGTTTGCATTCGGGACATTTTGAAGCCATGAAGTACTGGCAGGAATATTTTGTATTATATTTAGATTTTATAATCAAATACACAGATGTGCTTAGATATCAGTAGATATCCTAATATAAGAAAGGAAGAGGCAGATTTTCACCTCTTGGTATAAGGAGTGAGTAAGCCAAATAAAATAGGATGCATTTATTTTGGACTTAAATAATTGCTGTTAACCCCACTGTGCCATGGGTTGTTAACTCTGGCTCTCAGAAAAAAATGAAAAACAGTTATGGTGAATATATTTAAAGTTGTCTGAAACTTGATCATATCCAGGCCTTATCTAGGACTTGGAATTTTGGAAACTAAAGAACACTACAAAAGAACTCCATAACCTTACTAGTTTGGAAACCATGGTACTGGTAGGATTTCTGGTTTTTATTTTTATTATTTTGGATGTCTTCCTTCAAATATTTTATGTATCTACACTCATAATTTCCATGATAAAGGAATTTCTTTTAAAGCTGATTAGGGGCAGGTTTTTTTTAGATTTTTTTTTTTATGTGGACCGTTTTTAAAGTCTTTATTGAATTTGTTACAATATTGCTTCTGTTTCATGTTTTGTTTTTTTGGCCCTGAGGCATGTGGGATCTTAGCTCCCCTACCAGGGATCGAACCCATGCCACCTGCATTGGAAGGTGAAGTCTTAACCACTGGACCACCAGGGAAGTCCCATAGGGGCAGTTTTTAAATATGTAGCTGGTTTAAATCATTAAGTAGTATTAATGGGAATATCCATCATAGAAATTAACTTAAAATATTTAGAAATATTAAAAATGTGGTCACAACTGTATTGCTTGCATCTGTCTCTATAAATGCTGATTTGCATGTCTTCACTTGCAGAATCACACTGATATTCAGAGAAAGACGCTGACATTGTTCTTCCAACATCTCTAGTTTGGGTTTCATGAAGGATTTCTTCCATTTCTCCTTTTCCTCTGTGTAATACGTTCTCAGATTCTTGGAAAAATAATCAAGACATTTTCCTCTGGGTCTACTTATAATCACTGGCATAATACCAGTGTGAAATGTGCTCATTAACATTGTTTTAAAGTATACATAAGTACACAAAAATGGGCCCCTGCACCAGAGATTAGAGTTGAGACATGTTAGTTTTCCTACATGTCACTGTTTTAGAGATTTAACTTAGTTTAATTTAGGGCAAGATAACTCTGGCAGCCTTTGCATTTTCAATATGTTTTTCTGCACTTAAGAGTTTCTACACAGTATAAATTTCATACCTTAAATGGAAGTAAAGTAAAATGCCAGTAGGAATCTGTTATTGTGTGTATATCTCCAGTCCAAAATTACTAAAAAAGGAAAAAAAGCAACATATGTTGGATTTGTATTTTATATTATAAATCTATCAGACATAAAATTCCCCTTTCAAATTGCTATAAACATTTCTAAACACTCTCAGTTTCTTTAGTTATCTTGTCGTGAACTGGTAATAAGTAGTTGATGGACCAGCACCCATCCATGAACCATTTTAAGCACTGATCTTGGTGACTTTAACTTACGCTGTGTGCCAACAGGTACTGTAGTTTACTTGACAGCCTTTTTGGAAAGAGGATGGCCATCATGTCATAGTGATGATTATTAGTATTTGAACAAGATATTAGAGTTGTTGCAATCACTGCAGAATGGTTAATTTTTTTTTTTTTTAAGAATTGATGGGACTTCCCTGGCGGTCCAGTGGTTAAAGACTCTGAGCTTCCAATGCAGGGGGGCGCAGGTTGGATCCCTGGTCGGGGAACTGGGATCCTGCATGCTGTGCAGCATGACAAAAAAAAAAAAAAAGAAAAAGAAAAGGAAAAAGGAAGAATTGATTTGACAAAATCTATCTTAAGGTGTCAGGGTTATTTTTACTCTTCAGAACTTCTGGTATAATCTGAGCCACTCTGAAATACAGCTTATCTTGTGGGGAATAATTTTTAAATTGTGTGTGTGTGTGTGTGTGGATATGAGGCAAGTGGGAATTTTGTTTCCCTAATGGAAAAAATATAAAGTGTTTAGTCAAATATTTCTATTCATTTATTTATTTATTCAAAGTGTATTTGGAATGTTTATTGCCAAGTGATTTTGTGTATACAATACGACCATCTTCTTAAACCTCCAGTTTAAATGAGTCACGGGTCAAATAATAACCTGGAAAACACAATGACACACATGCTTCCCTCACTCTGTTGGAGGAGGTGAAGCAGTCTAATTACCCTGCAGGCCCGGATTAGTTTAGTTCTTTGGCACCAGCATTATCAAGATTTCATTGTATTTGGAAGAACATATTTTTTAGAGAAATTGTGTTGTTACTCCATTTCCACTTAAAGCATAGTTTAAGGAGACTCCGTGGAAAGCTACAGACTAGCCTCCTTTAAAATTTTTTTTCATGTTATAGCAGAGAATCACGCAGGGCTGGCTTCCTGGACATGTGGCCTGTGCAGTCCCAAAGGGCTCTGTGCTCAGAAGGGTTCCGTGCTTGGTTTAATGTTTTGCTGTCAGCATCTTGAAATTCTTGATAATTTTATATTTGATCTTGTTTTGTAAATGAGGTCCAGTGGGACAATGGAGCCTGTGCTGGAGGTCTGGGGCCTTGGCTCATGTGCAGTTCTACCTTTCCATATCCCTAGGCCCTGTTCTGCTTCCCCTTCCAGCCACCGGCCATGTCCACTGCTACCCTTCACCTGGGGTGGTGACTGGCTCATGTTGGGGAGGAGGCGGCCCATGTTCTACTGTCGCCCTCCACCTCCTGCTGGGGCCTGGGTACAAGTTCAGGGAGGGTTGGGGTCAGGTGCCTACGTCTCACAGCGTTGTGGGGAGTGGTGGCAGCCAGCCCCGCCCCAGGCTGGCAGCGCGCTGGCACATTTGGTGTGTCCGCCTCTAGCTCGCCCCCAATCCAGGTGTCTACTCTGTCCAGATGTGGAGGTTTAAAAACCCTTGGGTGTCCCTTAGCGTGGATTGTAGTGTCTGGCCAATGGGCAGGAGAGATGCCCAGCTCTATTTCCCCACAGCCTTGGTCTGGTTGGTGGTCAGAAGAGAAAAGCCAGCAGCCATCAGGCCTGAGCGTGTGCTTGCAACACTGCCCCCCTTCCCCACCCGCCCCTGAGAGCCCACGCTCTTCCCACGAGTACCCTGGTGCCCAGAGGAATGCTCCTGTTGCTTTGGCTGCACGCGCACAGCACCTTCTCTTCTTCCTTCCAACCTTCTTGAGCCTGGCTTGAATTTGTCTCTTTTGGCTAGCTCCAGGTACCTTCTGGGGATGGGGTGTGAAATGTAAATTGTGTAATTTCAATGATTCTGCATATGAGTTAAACATTCTTATATTTGCATTTAAGACTGGCATTGCACAGCATAAAGATAATTATTAGCGTGAATTTTATCATTAAAAATTTTTATTTTTCTTTACTGTGACTGCACAGTTTCAGTGGCCTCTGTTGATTTGTTTCAGATAGAAAGGTAAGCTCTCTTCAAGTTGGATCATACAAACATGAAATCTAATGTGTGATAAAACAGACCTGTGAAGCTTTTTGGTCAGAAGAGTAATTCCCCTGAATTTACTATATTCCCACTATATACAGTAAATTCTGCAGGAACACATCTTTACTATACTAAGCAGGTGGTTTTTACGTGAGCATGTAATGCCAGGAATGATTTCTGCTCCAAACTAAGTTTCCTTCCTGTCCCCCTGTCCCTTTGCCTGTCAACGTCCTGGTTTCTCACTTTGGGAGCCGGTGGGCTTTTTGACCATGGCTTGCCCTTACGGTTGCTTGTGAGTCTCTTGGCCTTGATAGATATGGCCCTTCGTTCATGCATTCCCCTCACTGACAGCCTCTCGTGTCTTGCTCTTATATGTCCTAAACCTGGACCTGACTCTGCCCCTTTGCTTTAGTCTAGCCTGCTTCTTGGTATTCCCTAGAAACCCACTTCAGTTGCATAGACAAAGAAGGAGATGATTTGGGATTTTAAAGATGGAACCCAATATGCTGTCAGAAAGGAGTTGCAATTCTGGCTGGACTGGGTCACTGATTTTCCAGGCAAGAGAAACTTTAATGCTTGTTGGACTGTGCACCAGTGAGAACTCCCTTCTCCACGGTGGCTGGCTGGGGAGGAACTCTGGCCTTTTGTCTCACTCTGCTCTGAAAGCTTCCAGGACACGATTGAGATCCTTCAGGTGCAGCTCTTCTATGCAGACGTAACGCCTGGTTTAGGTGAGAGCTCTTGTTGCCCGGTTCTTATCAAGTTCTTAGCACACTCAGCACAGCTTCTGCTTCCCAGAGAGAATTGGTGGGTTCTTTTTAGGCTGTTTGCTGGGTTGGATTCACCCTCAGCTGCTGACCATTGCCCATCTCCTGGGAGAGGGGTGCTGAGCATAATGACTAGATACTGCTGTTGGTATTTTATTTACTACCAGTTCTTCATTACTGAGAATCATTTCATTTAGAAAATAAACATTGCCTCACCTGTTCGTGGCATAATATTTTTCACCTTTGCCTTTTACTCACATGTTGCATATTAACTTTCCTTCTGCAAAGATCAGCATGATCTTGGAGCCGGTGTGAGCTGGATCTTATTACTCCCCATGTGTGTGTTTTTATCTTCAGGCGTTTCTTCGGACTCTAGCCCATTCCTCCCACCTGTCCCCATCCTAGCAGGCTGATCTCTGCCTGGTTCCACAATAACTGCTTCTGGATTTTCATTTCTTCTTCTTCAAAGAAGTCTCTTCAGATTACTACAGTGTAAAAGAATCCTTTCCCTTTCAGCCTCTGGATCAATTATTTATTCACTTGTGTAATTCACGCCCACGCTCAGGTATGTGTTAGTGTTCCTCCCTCTGGAGAAGGATCTGTGTCTGACAGTCTCCTTCCTCGGTGTCTAATTTAGTGAGGATTAAATCAGGGAGACCTACTGGCTGAGGCTCACTGCCCCTCAGTTACTTGGTTCACTGTTTGAACCCCAGAATCAGGAGTTGGCAGTAACTTCATCTGATTCTGTTGTATTCCAGTAGACTAACAACCAATAGAAGTTCCTAAATATTCTGATGTAGGCCTAAGGGGCAAATAGGAATCGGAGCCCCTCATCAGAGATAGTTTCCCTGGGGTGCTGGATTTGTTTTTGTCCTTCTTCATACTAACTTCTGTGACCCTCAGCTCGAAGGGTCCTTTCTCACCTAAATGCCCTCCGGAAAGGAGGCACCAACATTCATTCATCAGAAAAAGAGCAGTACAGTTTCTGTTATGTTACCATCAGAGAGACACTGGCTTAAATCCCACCTCCTCCCCTTTTTTCCTTTTTAAATCTCCAAGAAGACCCAGAGTTGGGGGTCAGGACTGGATGAGAAGAAGCAGGAAAGTTAGCCGGTCAGAGGTGGGAAAAAGCCATGGGCTCCAGGGTTCTACTCCAGGACACGCTGACAGGAAACATTAGGGCAAACCAAACACCCTGAGGTCCTAAGAGAAAATTGGTCTAAGTCCAGGGTGATCTCATTCGCAGACATAAGATGGAGGGGTTCTTGATTAGCAGTGGGCTTTGTAGTTGCCATGAAGTAAGTAAACTTTGGGTGGTGGGATTGGCCATAGAAATACAGAGGGCCCTATGCTTTCAGCTCTTAAGTTAGGGCCTTTTATCTGCTCATTCTGAACCTAATTATTCAGGGTTGGTTGATGGCTGAGAAATAGAGTTTTGTACTTATAGCTTGAAAAAAAAATTTAAAAGTTTTTCAATTTCCCCAATAGAGTGCTTTTCCTTCATTGAATCCCTAAAACTTTATTCTGGCTTAGGTTATTGAGTGGGAGTGGCAGAGAGTGATAATTTTTAGTGTGATCTTTAGTATGATGTAAAAATAAATCTCTGAAGACATGAAGTAGGAAATGTTCCTTACAGACTTTCTATAGGAAAAACAAATGTTTATAAACTCTGCTTATCAACTGTTTTTCCTACCTCTGCAGCTTCATTCATTAATAACTGTCAGAGTTCAGTTCATTGTGCAGTATCTGGAAATTTTCCTCACTGTTGATTAGTAAGACTTTGAATTGTAAGTGTGCTCATGTGCCCGTGGCACAGAAAGCCAAACTCTGACAGCGGGTGTCTGTAGCAAAGTAAGGGCTTAGTGCAGGGCGCCAAGCAAGGGAGTGAGAGACAAGCCTCAGATCTGCTTCATCGTGGTCTTAGAGTTGGGGATGTTTCAAAGGGGAAGAACAAAGAAGCTGGGGTTACTCATCGTCTTGTGACATCTCTGTGACATTTCTCAATTGTGGTTTCGGAGTCAGGATGTCTCCGGTTTACAAATCTCTTGCCAGGTGGTCTTTGAGCTCATCTGGTCCTGGAGAGACAACCTGAGTTTGTACTTTAATGATAATATCGACAACAGCAATTTTAGTACATTAACGATGTTATCTACAACAGCAACCTTAGTCATCGGACTCTGGTTGATTAGTGTTCAGTTAGCACAGGACTGAGGTCAGAGGGGACAAGAAAGGGAATAAAGTTTTGGATAGAGAGTAGTTATAAACTTGGTAAGGGAACTCAGTTTTAGGGGCACTTGGTTTCATAAGTGCTGATGGCTAAATAGCACAATTCATCAGAGATAATCATACTTTAACCTTAGTACTGCTATACTGGGAAGATGAAATATAGTTAGAAAAGTATTTTATTAAAATATCTTAAATTTTATTAATAAAAATAATTTTAACTCTGAATTAGTCTTTATTTTTGTTTCTAAGTTCCTCAACTAGATCTAAATAGATCATGAAATCTGCAGAGACTTATTTTAATCCAAAGATCTTTCTGTTTCTGTAACTAACCGCACTAAAGCTCACATTATCGACCTTTAAAGCAGTGTTATTAAGTTACAGATTATTAGTTCATCTCCAGGACTAATGGAAGTAGTTTGGGGTGAGCCTTTGTAGAATTGGTAGTATGTTTTGATAAATGTATATGGGCATGGAGTGATTTTCACTTACCTCCCTTGAAATTTCTGGAAAGGCATATTCTGGAAAACCAGGACACACAGTAAGACGTTAAGATTAATACTCACTGAAAGAGTATCTGACTTGACGAGTTTGCCAAAAAACTACTCTCTCGATGTCTCATCAAATTGCCCTTGAGATCTTTTTGCCTCTATTAAGTTTCTAGACAGTCTGAATAAGGGAGTGTAATTCCTTGGATATTTCTATGGTTAAATAAGTATTTCCTACAACTCTCTTCATTCCTGAATATCAATAAAAGTTTTTATTTATACTGGATATTTGCTGTTAGGATTGCCAATTTCTATATAAAAAATGTAAAGTCTGTTTACTGCTTTATGCTTTCTGGTGTATTTTTGCATAAATAACACCCTTAATCCTAACTTGACCAACATGTAGGATGGTGGTGGTATTATTATTGTCATCATCATTATCATCATCCTCACTGTGCAGTTGAGGAAACTGAGGCTCAGATTGACTAGATCAAACAGGAGGTACCTGCAAACCCTACGGCACAAACCTAGACCTTTGGACTCCAAACGCTATGTTCCTTCTTCTTCTCTATACCGATTGACTTACATGATACATTCTTAGCGAAGACACGCATGGCAATTGTAACTTGAATCAGTAGTGGCTTTGTTCAGACACAGGCACATGTACATTTTATGGCATACGTTTATGTGTATATCAGATTTGTCATAAATGTTAGAATTATAATCAATCGTGCCTTATTTTTAGATTTGCAGTTGAGAACCACTTACTTCAGTGAAAATTATCTTAAAGTCCTAGAATCAGAGATACAAAGATTTTGAAGACTGTTCCAGTTATCTCATGTTTTCCCACATGATGAATGAGGAACCAGTTTGCTGGTGTTTGGTTATAAAGGTGAAGCTGACTTCACCAGGAGTATTTTCTTGGTATTTATAGGTCTTCTTTTTAACATTAATCCTTTGGTTGGCTTCTTCCCATACTTCATAGTTATGCAGTAGCAGCGGAAGGGTAGGTGGGTAGAACATGCATTGACTTATGCTGAAATATATCTAGGAGTGTCAGATTCACGCCACTGCTGACAGTTGTACCAGAGATGAAGTGTGAGATTAAAGAATTTTATTGCTTACCGAGTTTCTTTTTGACCTAGTTAGATGTATCCTAGGCAGTTCGTGACTATTTTAGGATATTGTAATATATCTGCATAGCACTTTATATTTTCCAATCTGTTCTTATGTATTTGTTCCTCATAATAAACATGTTAAGTCATGTGAGATGACATGGTTATTATCATATTACAAATGAAGAAATCTGAGTTGGAGATAGTATAGCACCATGGCTAAGAATATAAATTTTTATATTCTTATATATATATTTTTAAAATTTATTTATTTTATTTCACTGCATTGGGTCTTCATTGCTGCACGCAGGCTTTCTCTAGTTGCGGCGAGCAGGGGCTACTGTTCGTTGTGATGCGTGGTCTTTTCATTATGGTGGCTTCTCTTGTTGCAGAGCACGGGGCTCTAGGCATGCGGGCTTCAGCAGTTGTGGCTCGCAGGCTCTAGAACGCAGGTTCAGTAGTTGTGGCACATGGGCTTAGGTGCTCCGTGGCATGTGGGATCTTCCCAGACCAGGGCTCGAACCCATGTCCACTGCATTGGCAGGTGGATTCTTAACCACTGCGCCACCAGGGAAGCCCCTATTCTTATATCCTTATATATTCTTTTATGAATCAGACCAGAATCCTGGCTCTGCCAATTACTGTCTGAGTGACCTTACAACAAGTTAATCTCTCTTAGCCTTGGTATTCTAATACGTAAAATGGGGAACCTTGTAATGTTTTCTGTGTGTTTAAATGAGATAATGAGTACAAAGTATTTAGAACAGTGGAGGCAAACAGTAGGCAATCAATAACTATTAGGTAGCATTATCACCTTCAGAGGTTATCACTCATTTATTTATTAACTCCACAAAAATCAAGAGCCCTTTTCTATGTGCTAGTCACTGGGCTAGGGATCAGAGACACAGTGGTGAACTAGATAGATAGCGTCCTTACTCTAATTGAAGTTACATTTTAGTGGTAGAAATGGTAAAAGAGTCAATATGAAGTTCATGGAGTGGCAGGGACTTTGAGGAAAGTAACAGGGGACAATGCTTGAAAGGGGCATTCTTAGTTGGGAAGTCTTGTTGGAGAAAGTGCCGTTTAATCTGAGACCCGAGTGGCCATAGCCATGTGAAGATCTGGGGAAATAGCCTTCCAGGAGGGGGAAGACAGAAGTGCAAAGGCTGAGAGGCAGGATGAGGGTGGCACAGAACCGAAAGACGTTGTCCAGTGTAGAGGGGTGGAGGGGCCGGGGTAAAGAGCTTGATTTTCTTCTAAGTGTGGGGTTTTGAGCAGGCAAGGGATGTGTCCAGTTGGGGAAAAGCCCAGGCCAGGTGCTGTGAAAGAAACAAAGGTATGGATGAAACATTTATTTCCTCCTGTAGCTAGCAGTCTTCTGTGTCATAAGACTAGTGTACAGCAGATTAGCAGTTTCAGCACTGCACAGTGTTCCTGCTGGTGTACGCCTTATCTGATAAGGGATGCTGTTTATCATGTATTCTCACAGAGTCAGCTCTCCAGTGACACGGTTCTTGTTATCTGCTTCTCTAACAATTTATGTGAAGGGCATGGAACGTGGAGACAGAGTGGAAGAAAAGGGTAAAGAGGCTATTTCTGAACACTGGATACAAAATAGAGATTAGGAAGTAGAGGAGTGAAGGGAAAAGCAAGATTCTGTTGTGCACAGAGATGAGGGATGCTGTTTAAACTGTGGCTCCTTGAGGTGGCCTAAGTGAGCCTGCATGGGCTGGACCACTTCTCTCCCAGGTTCCCTGTGAATTCAGGCAGCACAACCCCTGATGCTGCCTCCTTGGCTCTTGACCTGAGACTCTGTCAGTATCTTTTCTCATCTCCACTGAGGCCAAAAGGCACAGGGATACTCTTGTGTTATCTTCTCAGAACAGGGTTCTAGTCCCTTGGAAGTTTGTTTCTTTGAATCATTCCATCAGTTTAGCTATGATAATTATCAATTAACATTATAATAATTATATATAAGTATTATGATATTAGCTAACATTTACTGAGTGCTTACTGAGAACTAGTTACACACTTTTTTACCTACATTATTCTACTAATCCTTAAACCCTCCAAGGTAGGCGATATCTTTCCACTTTTGAGGAAAATGAGGCACAGAGAGTTTAATTAATCTGCTTGTGGTCACAGAGCAGGTCAGTGAAGCCAGGGCTCAAACCCATGCTTAACTCTAGACTAGAGACTATGCTTTTAATCACTTTTTCACACTTTTGTATATTTATCGGTTACTAATTGGTTATTTAGTGGTCTGGTAAGAAGGGGGGGGGGTGGCACTCTTCTATTGGAAAAAGGCTAGCTGATCAAGACAATACCAGCTGGTTTTAAGAAGGAATATAGAAGTTTGTTCCATGGACCATATAATACACCTCTCTATTCTGAATAGTTCCACCTGTATACACATGAAGTGCAATCTGTTAAGAAAGGCTATTTATTGAGGAGAGAACCAATACCTCTCTTTCTTCAAAGAGGATGTGTTGTCCCTTATAGAAGGGTGCTTAACCAGTGACAGATTGTGATTATTACCTCTTTAGTGGTTTTTTTTTATTGCACAAACACTATAATAATAATAGTATTTTATAAATCAAGAAAAATCTTTACCCCAGCAAATTAACTGCTTTTAGTTTTTCACATTCACTTCCAGTTCTTGTGTTTATTTGTGTACAGTTTGTACATAGTTATAGCGTATTAATTTTTCATTTAACATTACGTTATAATGGGTTTTTAAGCTAAGTAGTAAGCCTCTCCAGTGAAAAGGAAAAGAGTGGAATGTGAAAAGGCCGCAAGGCATTAATAATTGATTGGGGTGATGCCTACGAGGCGGCCACGTCTGTTGTAGAGCTGGCCTTGGAAGGAGCAGCTGTACGTTTGGACCTTGGAAAGCCTTCATCTTTCCATGCAGTCTGTCAGGCTTCCAAGAAAGCCAGGTGGAAATGGAAAAATACAGTGATTTGGAACCATGTGAAACTTACAATATGGTTGAGTTCAGTGTTGGAAAAGAGGAAAAACAATCCCTACCTGATATGGTACTTTGAGGGTAAAGCTTTAGCGAGTAGGCAGTGCAATCAGAGTCTGTCAGAATTATCAATATTTTGCTCTTTTCAGTGGCTTTAGTAGTTACTTATTGTTTATAAAACCAGTTTTATCAGAGTGGAAGAACAGAGTACGTACTTGACAAATACGATTTTAGTGATAAATCTGTTATTCTGTACTTAAATTCAGTTTAATTCAAAGTGATTTTTAAGTTTCAGATTTGTATAACTACAGACTAACCACTTGGCACTCAAGTCCTCCATGATCTAAATCCAAACACTCTGAGGATGGAGTCCTGTGTTCAGAATGTTTACTGAGAGCTCCCCCACCCAAATTGCCCTTTCTCTTGGGCTTCTGGACGTGACAAGAGGTAAGGGAAAGGCAATGGGACAAAGTAGAAATCCTGTTAAACCTGTTTGGAGAAGGCCTGAGACAGTTGATAGAGACACATGTTTCCTCTTTTTGCCTTCATAATTACTTTGAATTTTACTTTCTTTCTTTCTTTCTTTTTTGGCTTTGGCACATTGGATTCCATCTGGTTGAGAGAAAATAATTTATATAGACTAGAATTCCAAAATCAGGTTTTATGTTAAGTTCAGGCCATCACACTTTAAATTAAGGAAGCCTACATTTGAGTGATGAAGTGGAATATTTAATTATGAGACACATCACTGTATCAGAATATGTAGTTTACTTTAAAGCACCTCTTTGTATGCCCTAAGGCTTTGCCCCCTACTTCTATCACAACAAAAATGTGAGACAAACGTTGGTACTGAAGCATATATATTGATATATAGGTCAGGGGAATGCGTTCTAGATGAAATGCGCTGCAGTGGAGTCAGCACAGTGAGATTTCCAGGGGAGCAGATCTTCCTGTTAAATTCACATACAGGCTTTCTTCTGTAGTATGGAAACTTGTTTATGTGACAGTCTTCAGTGAACCTGTCGCTGACATGTGGCCATTTCCTTGATGTTTACATATGAATAGTGCCTGGAAGGAAGCATCTTTCCCCAGGCTGTTCTTTTTTGGGTGGCCTTTACCTTTTTTGGGTGCCCTGGTTGATTTACTCTCAGCACCAGGCATGTAGAGCTGCCTTGTGGTCTGGTAGGCATTACATCTGCCCTCAGGGAGGCTGCAGTCTTATCAGGCAGAAAGGCCACTCTTGTTTGCTGCTGCTGTTAACGAGGTACCTCTCTTTCTGTTAGTGTACCCCCCATCCCTGGGCCCCAGACTTGAGCTCCATTTAGCCATCATCCATGCTGCCACCTGCCCATCTCTGCTTTGTTTGAGTCCTCTAGGATAATAGAGTAGCTTTTTCCCACCAGGATAGTCTGGTTTGTTCTGTTTTGTTTTTCAGGATAATCTGTTTTTTAACAGACAGGTAACAATGTATAGCAGTTAAGAGCACGATTCAACTGCTTGTGTTTGAATCCTGGCTAGGTTACTTACTAGCTATGTAATCTTGGGCAAATTAATTTCTCTATTCCTTGGTTTCCTTAGGTAAAAGGGGGATCCTAATGATGCCTTCCTCATAGGGCTGTTATGAGGGTTAAATAAGTTAATATTTAAAAAAACACTTAGAACTTTGCCTGGTATATAGTATACATTATATAAGCATAAAGTGAAACAAATACTTTTTTTTCCAATTATAGAAGTAATACACTAACATTGCAGAAGACTTGGAGAATTCAGAAAAGTTGTATTACCTAGTAAGAGTTGGAATAAATAAATAAATGGGGTACAGGATGGCAGGAGTGTATTTCAGGCAGGGAGGTGTGTGTGTCAAGGAGCTGAGACTAGAATCTGGTCTTTGAACCCCTAGCCTGGTTGTCTTATTCATCTTGATGATTTGCTTGTTTTTCCAATTCCTAGATCTTTCTTCCATCATTGATGAATCAATAACTTTGGTGTATTTGATGAATGAATCTTCAGCACACTGACCTTGAGCCAGCACTCTACTAACTAGCTCTGTGGCCTTTCGGAGAAAAAATCTTTGTGAGCTTTAGCTTTCCTACCAGTGAAATGGAGCCCGTGCTCCCTGTCTGGCAGAGTTGCTGCAAGGATTAAATGACATATGTATGTGGAAAGCCCTTGGCTCTGTGCCTGGCCTGCCACGGTGCTGTTTGGATGTGCTTTTCCCTTGGTTCCCTCCCAGCTCTTCTGATAGTATTGGAGTTGATCTGTGTAGAAGGTCCCTGGTTGCCTCACGGAGCAATGGTCCTGGAGAGTTGTATGTTTGATTCAAATCCTCCAGAAGCTGAATTCACATACAAAGTGAGCATAGTGACTCTACTTCACCCATTCTTTTTTTTTTTTTTTCCTTTTGCCGTGCCACACGGCATGCGGGATCCTAGTTTCCCAACCAGGGATTGAACTTGTGCCCCTTGCGGTGGAAGCACGGAGTCTTAACCACTGGACCGCCCAGGGAAGTTCACCCATTATTTATGCCAAGTTTAGTTGGAAGGTGTATAGTGTTCATTAGGGTCATGTAATGTGACTTTCTGAGCTGCTTTTTTCCTTTTCCTTTTCTCTTTCTTTTACTGTGAAATATAACCTATGTATAGAAAAGAGCAAAAACTTACCTGTATAGTTTGAAGGATAATTACAAACATACTTATGAAGAAACAGAATGTTGCCAGCCCAGCCTGCTTCTAAAGTACAAATGGGACTTCCCTGGTGGCACAGTGGTTAAGAATCCACTTGCCAATGCAGGGGACATGGGTTCGAGCCCTGGCCCGGGAAGATCCCACATGCCACAGAGCAACTAAGCCCGTGCACCACAACTACTGAGCCTGCGCTCTACAGCCTGTGAGCCACAACTACTGAGCCCACGTGCCACAACTACTGAAGCCCGCAGGCCTAGAGCCCATGCTCTGCCACAACAGAAGCCACTGCAATGAGAAGCTTGTGCACCACAATGAGGAGTAGCTCCCGCTCGCTGCAACTAGAGGAAGCCCACACACAGCAACGAAGACCCAGTGCAGCCAAAAATAAATAAATTAAAAAAAAAAAAAAGTACAAATGAAGTCCTATACACCTTATGTCTAAAAACGGTTAAAATATGCTCTCTACCTTGACAACCTTCATAGCAACAAAACTAGGAAATATGTAAAGTTATGGCTTTAAATAATTGAAAGTTAGCAAAATGTCAAAGATGACTGAATTCAATTATTATTTAAAATGTCTTAGTATTCTTTTGATAGGCCTGTGATGTTTGGATGAGTAATAAAGTAAAATAAAGACAGATATTTAAAAATTACTATAATTATTCTATACAATTAATTATTTACTTTGTTTCAGCAAAATCACTATGTTATTATCAAGATATTTTGGTGTACTAGTAACAAGATCTAGTCTTATGATGATTTAAGGATTAAAAAATAATGTATTTGTATTCAAACCACAGTCTTTTTATAAAGATGTAAATTAAAGTAACTGTAGGAATTCCCTGGTGGTCCAGTGGTTAGGACTCCATGCTTCCACTGCAGGGGGCACGGGTTCAATCCATGGTCTGGGAGACACAAAAGACCCAGAATAGCCAAAGCAATTTTGAAAAAGAAAAACAGAGCTGGAGGAATCAGGCTCCCTGACTTCAAACTATACTACAAAGCTACAGTAATCAAGACAGTATGGTACTGGCACAAAAACAGAAATACAGATCAATGGAACAGGATAGAAAACCCAGAGATAAACCCACGAACCTATGGTCACCTAATCTATGACAAAGGAGGCAAGAATATACAATGGAGAAAAGACAGTCTCTTCAATAAGTGGTGCTGGGAAAACTGGACAGCTACATGTAAAAGAATGAAATTAGAACACTCCCTAACACCATACACAGAAATAAACTCAAAATGGATTAAAAACCTAAATGTGAGGCTGGACACTATAAAACTGTTAGACGAAAACATAGGCAGAACACTTTTTGACATAAATTGCCACAAGATCTTTTTTTTTTTTTTTTTTTTTTGCCTTTCTAGGGTGTTTCTTTTTATTTTTCCAATGAGTAAGCATTACTTTTAAGACTCCTTAAAAAGATTCCTCGGGGGCTTCCCTGGTGGCGCAGTGGTTGAGAGTCTGCCTGCCAATGCAGGGGACACGGGTTCGAGCCCTGGTCTGGGAAGATCCCACATGCCACGGAGCAACTGGGCCCGTGAGCCACAATTACTGAGCCTGCGTGTCTGGAGCCTGTGCTCCGCAACAAGAGAGGCCGCGATGGCGAGAGGCCCGCGCACCGCGATGAAGAGGGGTCCCCACCTGCCACAACTGGAGAAAGCCCTCGCACAGAAACGAAGACTCAACACAGTCATAAATAAATAAATAAATAACTAAAAGAACGTGAATTTCTTTAAAAAAAAAAAAAAAGATTCCTCCACTTTGGATGTGGCCTGGGAGGAGTGGTTAGCAAGATCTTTTTTTGAAATTTTTTTAATTAAAAAAAAATTTTTTTTAAACATCTTTATTGGAGTATAGTTGCTTTACAATGGTGTGTTAGTTTCTGCTTTATAACAAAGTGAATCAGTTATACATATACATATGTTCCCATAGCAAGATCTTTTTTGACCCACCTCCTAGAGTAATGAAAATAAAAACAAAAATAAACAAATGGGATCTAATTAAACATAAAAACTTTTGCACAACAAAGGAAACCATAAACAAAATGGAAAGACAGCCCTCAGAATGGAAGAAAATATTTGTAAAGGAAGCAGCTGACAAGGGCTTAATCTCCAAAATATACAAATAGCTCATACAGATCAATATAAAAAAAAAACCCAAAAAACCCAATGAAAAAATGGGTGGAAGACCTAAATAGACATTTCTCCAAAGAAGACTTAGAGATGACCAATGAATACATGAAAAGATGTTCAACATCACTAATTATTAGAGAAATGCAAATCAAAACTACAATGAGGTACGACCCAGCAATCCCACTACTGGGCATATACCCTGAGAAAACCATAGGTCAAAAAGAGTCATGTACCAAAATGTTCATTGCAGCTCTATTTACAATAGCCAGGACATGGAAGCAACCTAAATGTCCATCGACAGATGAATGGATAAAGAAGATGTGGCACATATATACAATGGAATATTACTCAGCCATCAAAAGAAATGAAATGGAGGTATTTGTAATGAGGTGGATGGAGTTAGAGTCTGTCATACAGAGTGAAGTAAGTCAGAAAGAGAAAAACAAATACAGTATGCTAACACATATATATGGAATCTAAGGGAAAAAAAAAAAAAAAAAGGCCATGAAGAACCTAGTGGCAAGACGGGAATAAAGACACAGACCTACTAGAGAATGGACTTGAGGATATGGGGAGGGGGTGGGGTGAGATGTGACAGGGTAAGAGAGTGTCATGGACATATATACACTACCAAATGTAAAATAGATAGCTAGTGGGAAGCAGCCGCATAGCACAGGGAGATCAGCTCGGTGCTTTGTGACCACCTAGAGGGGTGGGATGGGGAGGGTGGGAGGGAGGGAGATGCAAGAGGGAAGAGAAATGGGAACATATTGTATATGTATAACAGATTCACTTTGTTATAAAGCAGATGCTAACACACTATTGTAAGGCAATTATACTTCAATAAAGATGTTTGAAAAAAAAAAAAAAAAAACTACAATGAGGTATCACCTCATACCAGTCAGAATGACCATCATCAAAAAATCTGCAAACAATAAATGCTGGAGAGGGTGTGGAGAACAGGAAACCCTCCTACACTGTTGGTGGGAATGTAAATTGATGCAGCCACTATGGAGTAACAGTATGGAGGTTCCTTAAAAAACTAAAAATAGAACTACTGTATGACCCAGGAATCCCACTCCTGGGCATATACCCAGAGAAAACCATTATTCGAAAGGATACATGCACCCCAGTGTTCATTGCAGCACTATTTACAATAGCCAGGACATGGGAGCAACCTAAATGTCCATCAACAGAGGAATGGATAAAGAAGATATGGTACATATATACAATGGAATATTACTCAACCATAAAAAGGAACGAAATAGTGCCATTTGCAGAGACGTGGATGGACCTAGAGACTGTCATATAGAGTGAAGTAAGTCAGAAAGAGAAAAACAAATATCATGTAATATCGCTTATATGTGGAATCTAGAAAAATGGTACAGATGAACTTATTTGCAAAGCAGAAATAGAGACACAGATGTAGAGAACAAACTTATGGATACCAAGGGGGAAGGGGCGGTGGGATGAATTGGGTGATTGGGATAGACATATATACACTACTATGTATAAAATAGATAACTAATGAGAACCTACTGTATAGCACAGGGAACTCTACTCAGTGTTCTGTGGTGACTTAAATGGGAAGGAAATCTAAAAAAGAGGGGATATATGTATACATATAACTGATTCACTTTGCTGTACTTTGCTTTGCAACATTATAAAGTGACTATACTCCAATAAAAATTAATAAAAAATAGAATAAGCTAAAAAAATGTATTGGTATTCAAACCACAGTCTTTGAATAATTTTCTACAAAGCTGTAAATTAAGTGTAGGAATGTAATTAAATGTAAATAAATGTAGGAATTCCCTGGCACTCCAGTGGTTAGTATTCTGCGCTTCCACTGCAGTGAGCACAGATTTGATCCATGGTTGGGGAACTAAGATCCTGCATGCTGCATGGCGTGGCAAAAAAAAAAGTAAAAGTAAATGTAAAAGTAAAAACTAAAATAGATATAGTATGATTCCATTTATGTAAAAGTCTAAAACATGGAAACTATAGTGACAGAAAATGAATCAGTGTTGTCTGGCGAGTGACAAGAGGAAGGAATTACAGTGGGGCATGAAGAAACTTTTGGAGTGATAGAAATATTCATTATCTTGATTGTGACAATGGTTTCATGAGTGTATACTCATGCCAGAGCTTCTCATTGAACACTTTATGTGCGGTTTATTGCATAACAAGTATGTCTGTAAAACTGTAAAAAATAAATGAAAATCTTACTTGTTTTCAAAATGGTATGATTTTTGTTCTAAATATTAAAAATTATTAAGATAAAAAAGCAAGCCAAAACAATTCAGTGGGGGAAAGGATAGTCTTTTTAACTAATGGCATTGGGAAAACTGGACAGCCACTTGAAGAATGAAGTTGGACTCTTTTTTTATAAATTTCTATTTATTTATTTATTTATTTATTTATTTATTTTTGGCCGCGTTGGGTCTTTATTGCTGTGCGTGGGCTTTCTCTAGTTGTGACGAGGGGTGGCTACTCTTTGTTGCAGGGCACGGCCTTCTCATTGCAGGAGCTTCTCTTGTTGCAGAGCATGGGCTCTAGGCACACGGGCTTCAGTAGTTGTGGCACATGGGCTCAGTAGTTGTGGCTTGCGGGCTCTAGAGTGCAGGCTCAGTAGTTGTGGCACACGGGCTTAGTTGCTCTACGGCATGTGGGATCTTCCTGGACCAGGGATCGAACCCATGTCCCCTGCATTGGTAGGCAGATTCTTAAGCACTGTGCCACCAGGGAAGTACCTGAAGTTGGACTCTTTCTCTCACACCATATACACAAATTAATTCAAAATGGATCAAAGATTTGAATACAAGTGCTAAAACTATAAAACTATCAGAAGAAAACATAGACATAGATCTTCATGACCTTGGATTAGGCAATGATTTCTTAGATATGACATCAGAAGCACAGGCAACAAAAGGAAAAATAGATAAATTGAGCTTCATCAAAATTAAAAACTTTTGTGTTTCAAAGGACACTATGAAGAAAGGGAAAAGAGAACCCACAGAATGGGGAAAATTTTTTGCAAATCCTGAATATATAAAGAACTCTTACGATGCAACAATAAAAAGACAAGTAACACAATTTAAAAATGGGCAAAGCATTTGAATAGACATTTCTCCAAAAAAGATGTACAGACGGCCAATGAGCATATGAAAAGATACTCAACATCAGTAGTCATTAGGGACATGCAGATAGAAATCCAGTGAGATACACTTCACTCCCACTAGAATAGCTGTAATAAAAAAAAGATGAACAATAACAAATGTTGGCAAGGATGTGGAAATATTAGAACCTTCATACATTACTGGTGGGAATGTGAAATGGTGCAACCACTTTGGAAAATAGTCTGGCAATTCCTCAAAAAGTGGCCATATGACGCAGCAGTTCTACCCAAGAGAATTGAAAATATATGTGCACGGGACTTCCCTGGCAGTCCAGTGGTTAAGACTCCACACTTCCACTGCAGCAGGCATGGGTTCGATTCTTGGTCAGGGAACTAAGATCCCGCATGCTGTGTGGTGTGATCAAAAGATTAAAAAAAAAGAATAAAGAAAACATATGTGCACACAGAACTTCGTTCACAAACATTCATAGTAGTGTTATTCATAATAACTGGAAAGAGGAAACAACCTAGATGTCTATTAGTGAATGAGTGGATAAATGACATGTGGTATATTCATAAATGGAATATTATTCAGTCACAAATAGGAACAAAGTACTAACAAAGTACTAACACAAAGTGGATGAGCTTTGAAAACATTGTATTAAATGAAAGAAGCTACACAAAAATGGAAGCATGTTTTATGTCCAGAATAGGCAATTCTGTAAAGACAGAAAGCAGATTAGTGGCTGCCAGGGGCTGTGGGGAAGAAGGAATGGGAGTGACTGCTAATGGGTACAGGGTTTCTGTGGGGATGAGGAAAATGGTCTGTAATTAGATCATGATGGTTGTACGTACAACTTTGTGGATATACTGAACACCACTGACTTCACTATTTTAAAAAAAGTTCAAATTTTATGGTATGTGAGTTATATCTCATTAAAATAGTTACGTGAGGAAAAAAATCAAGGCAAAATAAAGAATGTAAATCAGAATTTTAATTTTGAAATACAGACTATTTATAGCTGAATTTATTTTTGGAAGTTATTAAAGTCTTATTAAATAGTTCTGTAAAATCAAAACTGTTCGAGTATTCAGTGTCTATTAATTCCCAGCATAAACTGTCAGTGTCCTGTGTCACTCATATTAGATTCACCAAGATGTGTACTTATTTAAGAGTAATAGCTATGACTACCATGCTACTTAGTACACCAGAACCATGAATTGCACAGGAAATGAACACTCAGCAGTACTCGTAAGTAAAGCTTCATTATGCAAGAATCTATTGTAGGACTTCCCTGGTGGTGCAGTGGTTAAGAATCCGCCTGCCAATGCAGGGGACATGGGTTTGAACCCTGGTCAGGGAAGATCCCACGTGCCATGGAGCAACTAAGCCCGTGAGCCACAACTACTGAGCCCGTGTGCCACAACTACTGAAGCCCGTGCTCTAGAGCCTGAGAGCCGCAGCTACTGAGCCCGCGTGCCTAGAGCCCAGACTCTGCAACAAAGAGAAGCCACCGCAACGATGAATAGGCACCGCTCGCTGCAACTAGAGAAAGCCTGTGCGCAGCAATAAAGACCCAATGTGGCTAAAAATAAATAAATAAGTAAGTAAATAAATAAATTTATAATTAAAAAAACACAAAGAACCTATTGCGTTTGGGCTGTCATAGAGGAAGGGCTTTACTCGTCTCTTACCTAAGTGCTTCCACTGCTCATATCCTCTGCACACACTCAAGCCCTCTGTGGTGCCAGAGTTTGAGTGTGGCAGTGGCACGGCCACAACGTCATGACATTTAGGCGGAATCCCTTTTGTTTCATGGACACAGGACAGCAGGTGTGGAGATGTGCTTCTCTGAGGCCTGAACAAGGCAAAGTGTTAAGAGTTATGAGTCTCACTGTATCAGCGCCAAGAGTCCATGTATTGTTTGATGAGATTTCTGTGAGAGTGTGTATCTGTGGTCTGTAGGGGACCAGGGCAGGGGTCACATCACACCCATTTTAGGCCTTACTTGGTTATCCGTCTACCTTTTCACTCGTACACTTTCCATAGCCTGTTATGTTTGATTTTGAGATTAAACAGAATGGCAGAGATAATTTTGATTTGGCTAAGACAAATCTTTCTTTCCTTTCGTGCTGTGGGCAAGAAGATAAAGATTTCTATCAAAACTACAATGAGGGGCTTCCCTGGTGGCGCAGTGGTTGAGAATCTGCCTGCCAATGCGGAGGACATGGGTTCAAGCCCTGGTCTGGGAAGTTCCCACATGCCGCGGAGCAACTAGTCCCGAGAGCCACAATTACTGAGCCTGCGCGTCTGGAGCCTGTGCTCCGCAACAAGAGAGGCCGCGATAGTGAGAGGCCCGCGCACCATGATGAAGAGTGGCCCCCGCTTGCCACAACTGGAGAAAGCCCTTGCACAGAAACGAAGACCCAACACAGCCAAAAATAAATAAATAAATAAATAAGTAAATAAATAAAATAAAATAAGGTACCCCTTACTTTAAAAAAAACAAAACAAAACAAACAAACAAACAAAACTACAATGAGATATCACCTCACACCAGTCAGAATGGCCATCATCAAAAAGTCTACAAATAATAAATGCTGGAGAGGGTGTGGAGAAAAGGGACACCCCCCTGCACTATTGTTGGAAATGTAAATGGATAGAGCCACTATGGAGAACAGTGTGGAGGTTCCTTAAAAAACTAAAAATAGAGCTACCATATGATCCTGCAATCCCACTCCTGGGCATATACCCGGAGAAAACCATAACTCAAAAAGATACATGAGGGACTTCCCTGGTGGCGCAGTGGTTATGGGTTCGATGCAGGGGACATGGGTTCGATCCCTGGTCCAGGAAGATCCCACATGCTGTGGAGCATCTAAGCCTATGTGCCACAACTACTGAGCCTGTGCTCTAGAGCCCACGAGCCACAACTGCTGAGCCCACGTGCTGCAGCTACTGAAGCCCACGCACCTAGAGCCCATGCTCTGCAACAAGAGAAGCCACCGCAATGAGAAGCCCGCGCACTGCAACGAAGAGTAGCCCCACTCACTGCAACTAGAGAGAGCCCGTGAGCAGCAACAAAGACCCAATACGGCCAAAAATAAAACTAGCTTAAAAAAAAGAGAAAGATACATGCACCCCTGTGTTCATTGCAACACTGTTTACAATAGCCAGGACATAGAAGCAACCTAAATGTCCAATGACAGGTTAACAGAATACCATTCAGCCATAAAAAAGAATGAAATAATGCCATTTGCAGCAACATGGATGAACATAGAGATTATCATACGAAGTGAACTGTCAGAGAAAGACAAATATCATATATTACTTATATGTGGAATCTGAAAAGTGATACAAATGAACTTATTTACAAAACCGAAACAGACTCACAGGCATAGAAAACAAACTTATGGTTACCAAAGGGGAAAGGGGGTGGGGGAGGGATAAATTAGGAATTTGGTAATAACATATACACACTGCTATATATAAAATTGGTAAACAAGGACCTACTGTATAGCACAGGGAACTATACTCAATATTTTTTAATAACCTATATTGGAAAAGAATCTGAAAAAGAATATATATATGTGTGTGTGTGTGTGTATGTATAACTGAATCATTTTTCTGTACACCTGAAACTAACAAAACATTGTAAATCAACTACAATTAAAAAAAAAGATCAAGATTTCTAGAACCGAGTAGAACAGAGCAAAGGATGAATGGTTTTGGTATCCTTTCTATCTTTCTTTTAAGCTATTTTTTTCCCCTCAATCATTCATCAACTCAACTTGTCTTAGTAAATCCTTTTGTATAAAAGATGATCTGGGTCCAATATCCACTGTCAGGGAGGAATGTGAGTGAGAGACTTGTCTTGCAATCCAGTCTATACATGCAGTTTATGGTTTATTTTGGCAGTTTAAATGATATCTCTTAATGTTCTGCTACTTGATAGTAACTCACTCCCTGGCAGAATTACTTGTAGCTAGGAATGCTGTTATCACAGCATGTTTGTTTAGTTGGTACTTCGGAGGGCAAGGAGGCACTGGTTTTACTGAGATGGGTTTCTGCCTAACAGATGGATTCTTATCTGTGTGGGTCGATGCTTTCTTAGATTATCAAGATATGTTTGTATGTGACAGTTTCAGGAGGAGGTGCTCCCGTGTGTCTCCAAAGGTTTGCTGTAGCTCTTTACAGGAGCTTGGCTGCTGTTGGTGGGGAGTGTGGCGTGGTGAAGAACATGGCCTCCAGACTATCGGGTTCCCTTCTTCCGCTCTATCTTTGGGGCCTTGGGCAATCTGTTTAACCATTCTTTGCCTCAGTTTCTTCTGCTGTACAAGGATAACAAGAATTAGATGAGTAATGCGTACAAAGCACTTAAACAGTGCCCTGCACATAGTAAGCACTTAATAAAAGTTACTTAGCACAAAACTATAGGAAATGTATGCATAGATCTGTGTTGGGCTGCAGAAGGGGTGATGGTGTGAGATTAACTGGAAATTTTACCCTTGAGTTTGTCCTAGACCTACCTAATTTACTTGTACTCAGGTAAACCCCTTTGAGTGGAGTAGGCAGTTCTTTCTTCACTCTTGAAGGGAATGCGGAGAATGTAGCTGTCTGGAATGACCTCTGAACTCTCCTAGGTGTAATATTCCTCTTTATTTCTTAAAACAAGTCATGCTGTTGTTCAGTATTAAATAGCAAGATAAAGTTATATTATTGTAAATCACTTTGAAATTCTCTAAAATCTCACAAAGTGCTTTTTTGGGGAAATACTTGTCTTCCTTTGCTTGTGCTGGCCTGATAGCTACCCTCCTCAGCACAACTGATGACTTGCTTAGCAAAGCAGCCTGTCCATAGTCAGGACCCTTCTCTGGCTTGCTCTCTAGCTATTACTTTAACCCTCCATTTCCCCTTCACATTGCCTTCACATTCCTTCACAATATTCTTATTGTTAAAGGAAGGATAGTTGTATTTATGCTTTTAAGGGTTAGATGTTCTGTCAAGTTAGTAATTGAGCTAGGTTTCTAGCTCAGACAAAACTAGTTATAAGCATAAGGCTGCTTTTTACTACCCACCCGTCTGCTCCCTGATCAGGAGAAACTGTATTCTGATTGCGGCTAGGGAAGACTGCTCTGTCTTTGAAATCTGACCCACAGATTTAGTCTATTCCTAGGAATATTTAAAAAAGAAAATTATTTATTTGGCTGCACCAGGTCTTAGTTTGCGGCATGCAGGATCTTTTTCTTTTTTTAAGTTTTAAAAATTAATTAATTACTTTATTTAAATTACTTTATTTATTTTTGGCTGCGTTAGGTCTTTGTTGCTGTGCGCGGGCTTCTCCAGTTGCAGCGAGTGGGGCGACTCTTCATTCTGGTGCACGGACTTCTCATTGCAGTGGCTTCTCTTGTTGTGGAGCACGGGCTCTAGGCACGTGGGCTTTCTCTAGTTGCGGCTACCGGGGGCTACTCTAAGTTGTGGTGTGTGGGCTTCTCATTGCGGTGGCTTCGCTTGTTGCGGATCACGGGCTCTAGGCACGCGGGCTTCAGTAGTTGCAGCATGTGGGCTCAGTAGTTGGGGCACGTGGGCCCTAGAGTGCATGGGCCCTAGAGTGTGTGGGCTTCAGTAGTTGTGGTGTGTGGGCTCAGCAGTTGGGGTGCATGGGCTTAGTTGTTCCGTGGCATGTGGGGTCTTCCTGGACCAGGGATCGAACGCATGTCCCCTGCATTGGCAGGCAGATTCTTAACCACTCTGCCACCTGGGAAGTCCCAGGAGCGTGGAGTCTTAACTGAGGTCCCCAACCTTTTTGACATCAGGGACTGGTTTCGTGGAAGACAGTTTTTCCACAGACAGGGGAGGGGGGATTGTTCAGGCGGTAATGCAAGCGATGGGGAGTGGCAGATGAAGCTTCGCTCACACCGCCCACTGCTCACCTCCGGCTGTGTGGCCGGGTTCCTAACAGGCCGTGGACTGGTACCGGTCCACGGCCTGGGGGTTGGGGACCCCTGGTCTTAACCACTGGACCACCAGGGAAGTCCCTCAAATTAATTTTTATGATTAAAGTTATATATGTATGTAGTATAAAAGATCCAATTTCTGTAAGGCTTGTAATAGAAAGTAGCATTTCCCTGTCCCACTCCCCCTCACCCTGGGCATCCTGCTCCAAAGGCAACTGCTTTCAGCTCTTTCAGCTGTTTCTTGTGGTTACCTTCATATTTTTAAATGAAATGCTTATATGGCTATATTATGAATTTTCAAACTTATCTATAGACTTCCTTCTATGGAAGATGAAGATTTAGCTCTTTTATTCTACCTCTTTTCTAATTCTTTTAATATAGACTGTATTACAGTTTTTGGTTAAATCATTTCAAAGGCAGAATAGCATAGTGGCAAAGAGTGAGGGCTCAGGGCTCGAATTCCAGCCTCACCATCCACTAGTTTTTTGTGATTTGGAGCAAGTTTTTTAATCTTAGTGCCTCAGTTTCCTCAAGAATAACCTACCTCATAGGATTGCTGTGGTTTTTTTTTTTTTCCTCTCAATTCTTTTTTTTTCTTTTTCATAGATCTTTATTGGAGTATATTTGCTTCACAGTACTGTGTTAGTTTCTGTTGCACAACAAAGTGAATCAGCCATATGCATACACATGTCCCCATGTCCCCTCCCTCTTGGGCCACCCTCCCACCCACCCCTCTAGGTCATCGTGAAGCACCAGGCTGATCTCCCTGTGCTATGCTGCTGCTTCCCACTAGCTATTTTACAGTTGGTAGTATATATATGTGTGTATATATATATATATGTCAATGCTACTCTCACTTTGCCCCAGCTTCCCCCTCCACCCCCCACACCCCCACCATGTCCTCAAGTACATTCTCTATGTTTATGTCTTTATTCCTGCCCTGCCACTAGGTTCATCAGTACCATTTTTTTTTTTTTTAGATTCCATATATATGCGTTAGCATACGGTATTTTTCTCTTTCTGACTTACTTCACTCTGTATGACAGACTGTAGTTCCATCCACCTCACTACAGATAACTCAATTTCGTTTCTTTTTATGGCTGAGTAATATTCCATTGTATATATGGGCCACATCTTCTTTATCCATTCATCTGTTGATGGACACTTAGGTTGCTTCCATGTCCTGGCTATTGTAAATAGTGCTGCAATGAACATTGTGGTGCATGACTCTTTTTGAATTATGGTTTCCTCAGGGTATATGCTCAGTAGTGGGATTGCTGGGTCATATGGTAGTTCTATTTTTAGTTTTTTAAGGAACCTGCATACTGTTCTCCATAGTGGTTGTATCAATTTACAATCCCACCAGCAGTGAAGGAGGGTTCCCTTTTCACCACACCCTTTCCAGCATTTATTGTTTCTAGATTTTTTGATAATGGCCATTCTGACCAGTGTGAGGTGATACCTCATTGTAGTTTTGATTTGCATTTCTTTAATGTTGAGCATTTTTTCATGTGCCTCTTGGCCATCTGTATGTCGGCTTTGGTGAAATGTCTATTTAGGTCTTCCACCCATTTTTTAATTGGACTGTTTGTTTTTTTGATATTGAGCTCCATGAGCTGTTTGTATATTTTGGAGATTAATCCTTTGTCCGTTGTTTCATTTGCAAATATTTTCTCCCATTCTGAGGGTTGTCTTTTCGTCTTGTTTATGGTTTCCTTTAATGTGCAAAAGCTTTTAAGTTTCATTAGGTCCCATTTGTTTATTTTTGTTTTTATTTTCATTACTCTAGGAGGTGGGTCAAAAAAGATCTTGACATGGTTTATGTCAAAGCATGTTTTTCCTTTGTTTTCCTCTAAGAGTTTTATAGTGCCTGGTGTTATATTTAGGTCTTTAATCCATTTGGAGTTTATTTTTGTGTATGGTGTCAGGGAGTGTTCTAATTTCATTCTTTTACATGTAGCTGTCCAGTTTTCCCAGCACCACTTATTGAAGAGGCTGTCTTTTCTCCATTGTATGTTCTTGCCTCCTTTGTTGTAAATTAGGTGACCATATGTGCGTGGGTTTATCTCTGGGTTTTCTATCCTGTACCATTGATCTATGTTTCTGTTTTTGTGCCAGTACCATACTGTCTTGATTACTGTAGCTTTGTAGTATAGCCTGAAGTCAGGGAGTCTGATTCCTCCAGCTCTGTTTTTCTTTCTCAAGATTGCTTTGGCTATTTGGGGTCTTTTGTGTTTCCATACGAATTGTAAAATTTTTTGTTCTAATTCTGTGAAGAATACCATTGGTAGTTTGATAGGGATTGCCTTGAATCTGTAGATTATGTTGGGTAGTATAGTCATTTTCACAATATTGATTCTTCCAATCCCGGAACATGGTATATTTCTTCATCTGTTTATGTCATCTTTGATTTCTTTCATCAGTGTTTTATAGTTTTCTGATTACAAGTCTTTTGCTTCCTTAGGTAGGTTTATTCCTAGGTATTTTATTCTTTTTGTTGTGATGGGAAATGGGATTGTTTGCTTAATTTCTCTTTTTAATTTTTCATTGTTATTGTATAGGAGTGCCAGAGGTTTCTCTGTGGATATTAAACAACTTAATAAGTATGGAGCATCCAGAGTGTCTGGCACACAGTGAGTTTTAAGTAAATTTCAGCTATCATCATCATCATCGTCATCAATATCATTATGATCTATGGCCATCTAAATATCTCTCTTTGCATTTAAAGGATGGGGCTGGTGTGGTGGCATTTACAGTTGAAGTGGTCAGCTGTAAATCTCTCCTGCAGGCTTTACCCTGTAGGCTTGTATCCTGAATGGTCAGAGAATTTGGACCTCCTGAGGACAAGCCACTAGGAAGGAGGAGAGAAGCCCAGAAGGGAGCTGACTGAGCATGCTCAGTTCCTTCTACCAAAGGCACCTAGCCGATAGTCATCTTCCCCAGGAGTAGTTGCTGAGGGGTGGAGACAGGCCTTGTGTTGACTCCCCTGGGAAGCCCCTGAATGGAAACTAGAGGCTGGGGAATAAGGAAGGTTCCTTGTGGCAAGTCCCTACCCAAACAATGTTAGGACAGATGCTTTTGTCCTATGGATACATATTTGTGATCTCTGCAACATATCTGCTTACTATGTAGCTTTTTGAAATTTGTTACATTTAAACATGCAAATGTGAGGTATGCTCCCAGGAGAATTATAAATCGGTGTTAAGTTTCTTTGCTCCTGTTTAACCAATTCCAACTATCAGGTGAGCTCAGGTAGCATCAGGTGATCTCAGGTAGCAACAGTTGAGGTAGTTTCTGGCTTATTTGTCTTCTCCAACAATAATTTTTCAAAATATAGAAATTGAGAAAGTGCCCCATGTTATGGAAACCTTTGAAAGAGAATTTAATATAAAGCAACTACATCTTCACTGAGGAATACTTCTGGAAAAAGAAACTTACCTTACATTCAGGTATATTGAGTAAGTTGCTGGCATTTTCAAACCAACTCATCATCTTCCCTTTCTCCACTCCCCAAATCCGTTCATTTTCTTTATTCTTAGGCTCTGTCTCTGCCCCTCCCTGACTTTGTCACCTAGTCAGATCTCTTAAGCGTCAACCTTGTTGCCACTCCCTTCATCTTTTTATATCTAAAGAATCATAAGTTCTGTTGATTCCATCACTCACATCTCTTTGGTCTGTCCCTTTGGATACCACACTACTTCTGAGTTCAGATCATTGCCATTTGTCACTTGTAGGAGCCTTCCTGCTGCCTCCCTTCCAATCTCCCCCATGAAGAGCCCGCTCTCCAACCTTGGCAGAGTGAAGTTTTTTAAAGGACCATCTGATGATGTGAATTCACAGGTTGAAACCTAATGATGACTCCGTAACATCTAAAGGATAAAGTCTGTATTTGACAGGCATGGCTGTGCTGTGATTCTGGCTGCACCCTTAGACAACCACTTACTGATATTAATTTTGCTCATGCTTTTTCCCCTCTACTTGGAATGCTCCTGCGTCCTCTCCCCATCCCCCCACCCCCCAATCCTTGCCTGATTAAGGCCAGTTCATCCTCCAAGACAGTTTGGGTGTTACCCTGAGGAAAGAGTGGATAGGTCTTTCCCTCCCATGTCTGGGGTGGGTACCCCTCCTAAATGGTCCCATAATACAAGTTTCACACCAGGGTCAGTTATCACACTGTACACTGTTCTGTCCTTGTCTGTCTCTTTTGATTATGAGCTTCTTGAGATTAGAGACTTGAGATCTCCAGTGCCCAGAAGTCTAGGACTCAGTACATGTTATTGCATGAATAAAGTTGTATTTCCCACTCATATTTGTCCATTTAATTTCCTGGACTCTACATGTAAAATGCTATATTTTTTCCCCATTAAATTTGATGTTGTTGCTTTCAATTTTTCTTTGTATGGATTTTGAGTCCTGATTTTGCCAACCAGCATGTCAACCATTCTTCCTAGGTTTTTGTTCCCTAGTTTTTTGCTCTGAATATATTTTAAGTGTTCCTGTTGACCATCATTAGTTATGATTTTAGTTCTTGGTGTAGCTACCACTCTTACAGTTCCAGCAATTAAGAAAAGAGACAAAGGTTTGCCATGAAGGAGAAGAGGTGCACAGAATTGGGTGTAGGGAAAATGGATGTTTGAAGGGGATCTAATTAGGAAAGTATTTTTCTTGATAGTCTAGAAAATGATGGTCAGGTGAAAAACAGCTTATTTCCTTGCAATTTTGGAGAATATTTTTCAATATTTTATATATGAATTTAGTAAAAAATGTTACTCTTAACTAAGTTTCCCACTGTAGGCCATTAATCCTGTTATTACTGCAAAGTTTAAACAACTGTAGTAATAATAGGATTATATGTGTATTAATTTATACTACCACATTCCACAAAGGATTTGAAGTAGTTTCAGAAGTATAAAACACTACACAAAATAAAATGGTAATATGAGAACAGAAAATAAGAAATCAGGAACCATTGAAAATATACGGTATGTGGGTAAGACCAGGGGGAAAATTATACCTAATCCATAAATCACAGGGCCTATGTTGTTGTAATGCAATAACAAATTTGACTGTAAGCTTCCTGGCAACCAAAATGAAAAGGGAAGCACAGTGGAGGTGTACAGAGAAGAACGTTTACCTAGTACTCACGGAAGCCGAGTGTTCGCTAACTCTTAGCTTTTTGTAGGAAGCACTGAGTGATGAAGGAATGTTGGCATTACCCTTACAGTAGATGTAATAATGGATTTCATCAGGCAGTTTCTCTAAGTGTCTCCTGATGAAAGCCAAGACTATGACTTCAAGACACAGCTCTGAAAGCAGCTATTCCAGAGGCCAGCGTGATCCAATCCAAGCTCATAGGTTCCAGGGCAGGCTGGATCCAAGGTAACGTGGAGGGTGCACTGTACAATTTTCCCAACTTCTTTACGTATGCTTGCTTTCAACAGGTCTTTTGATAAGAGCTGTCTAGGAGTTTAGGACCTGTATTGTGGGTATGTTGAGGGACACTGGGTTAATCTCCTTTAGAGATCAAACAAGCAGACTGTCAGGTTGGCATCCTCTTGTGGAAACTGAGAACCTAATCAACACCCACATTTAGCCATATGACTAGCACACTGCCTATGGACGTGGGCTGGGGGATTTTATCTTCTACTTTAAACAGTGGTAAGGTTAGAAAGTGTTCATTACTCTTGGTGTAAGTTTTAATAAATAAGAAGTGAGGAGCTTTGTATTAGAGGCCAGAATTGTGAATCTAAGTTAGGAGTGAAAAAAAAAAAATCCTCAAACTCAAGACTGTAAGTCTACTACTTTGAATTTCTCAGAGCCATCAATTAAAGGTGAACCCTGGAGACTTAGCCGTTGATATGGGTATGAGGCACCCATGTGTTTTAACCGTGGACTTTGTTACTTTTCATATATTAGGAATGTGTGATACACAATTCCAGAAATCTCTGTAGTAGTGCTTAGAGCTATGTTACTTCAGTTCAGTGCTTCCCAGGCTAGGTGAATGGTTACGGGTGAGCATCCCTGTTGATTCCCTCAGTGCTTCTGAGTCCCATGTCCCCGAGCCATTGCCTCCAGCCATGAGCAGCCTTGTCCATCTTGCCTCAGTGGGCTGTACAAATGTTATTATTTTCTATGTATGCCATGACCTGGAAAATATGGGGAAGAGAAGTTTTAGTTCACTTTACATTTGGGTGAACAGTGTTGCTTTAAAGTTCTTTATTTATAGAGTCTTGATATTATGAACAAGACAGAAAAATATGCTTATTTGGAGAAGTGATTTCCTTTCAAAGCATAAGTTCATTTCCCCTTTTACTTGTGTAACTTTCTGAGGTGAAAAGTAGGAGATTTTCAATGTAAAAATGGAAGGTACAGACAAGCAGGGGAGAAGGTTAGAATGACTCATGCAATAATGGATTAGAGTTGGAGATAACAGTACGAATTCATGTTTACTTTAATATAGATATGAATAGTTACATATAGAGAATATTTATAGATATGTGTATGTACATGGGTTAGTGTACATGCTTGTATTTCCTGCTCTGTCAGGTAAGCAGGCCTAGAAGCAACAGCACCTCTGTAGCAACAAGCACACCTAGCACCCAGGTCTTGGTTTCTAACACCATTCTCTAATACAAGGAACTAGGGCTCTTTATAGAAATAGGGTTGGAGCAGAAAATATACACAATGAGCCTGGAGCATGTTATAGTACCAGAAAGCCAGGAGGAAGTACTCAACAAACAAACAAACAAACAAACAAACCCAAAACAAAACCAAAAAAACCCTCACAAAAACCCACAAGAAAACCCTCCTCCACAATAATTGGGGTATGTCAAAGGGTGATGGGAGCCAACTGAAAGAGCTCCCAATGGCCAACCAAAAAAAGCAGTATTGGATTATAAGTCAAATTGTAAAATAAATATCCATGAGTCCAAATTGATATAAGTAAATGATTGAATAACTAAGTAAATGTAGGAGAATAGAAAAATCTCCCATGCAGAAGAATTCCAAATAATTTATGTAGGTAGATACTTTGCCCTCAAGGAAGTGGAGTGTAATTCCCTATTCCTTAAATGTGGGCTGTGGTTAGTGACTTGCAAGAATGCAGTATGAAAAGGAGGAATAGAAGGTAAACTTTACAGTGGGAAAACCTGACAGATACTACCTCAGCCAGGTGATCAAGGTTAATGTCAAAAGTGATGTCATGTTAATACTATGGACTCTTGATATGAAGTGATGAAATGGCACTTCCGTGGTCTAACTTCTAAAAAACTCCTAACTGCAATCTAATGAGAAAAAAATCAGACAAATCTCAATTGAGGAATATTCTACAAAATATCTGATCAGTACTTCTCAATACTGTCAAGGTCTTCAAAAACAAGGAAAATGACAAACTGTCACAGTCAAGAGGAGCCTAAGGAGACATGATGACTTAAATGTAAGGTGGTGTCCTTGATGGGATCCTGGGACAGAAAAAGGACATTAGGTTAAAACTAAGGAAATCTGAATGAAGAATGGACTTCAGTACAGACTGAATAATGTACCATTATTGGTTCATTAATTTTGACAAGTGTACCATACTAATGTAAGATGTAACAGGGAAACTGGATGGGGAGTATATGGGCACTCTCTGTACTGTCTTCACGATTTTTCTGTAAATCTAACAATATTCTAAAATAAAATTTGTTTTTAAAAAAGCAGAAAAGTCTCAAGTTTTGATCTTATGGGTGAGATAAGACTTGGGTGTTTTTATCTGAGAATGAGGTTTCTGAGAATTGTAGATACAAGTTAGCCAGGCAGTCAGTATGAGTGAAACCATAGAATATAACCTCAAACTACTTGTATTGACACTTTTAAGGCAAATGTGTGCCTTCGATCATAATCAGAACTATGATCCTAACTGCCAGCATTTAGGAATTTGTAGCCCCCAAAGGTGCTTTTCTCAACTGTAAGCATCATGAAATGCTATCGGTATACAGAAGTGATGGAGGAGGGGGGGGGGAATAACAGAGAGCTTTTCTGTTTGTTTTTTTTTTTAAACATCTTAATTGGAGTATAATTGCTTTACAGTGTTGTGTTAGTTTCTGCTGTATAAAAAAGTGAATCAGCTATATGCATACATATATCCCCATATCCCCTCCCTCTTGTGTCTCCCTCCCATCCTCCTTATCCCACCCCTCTAGGTGGTCACAAAGCACCAAGCTGATCTCCCTGTGTGATGCAGCTGCTTCCCACTAGCTATCTATTTTACATTTGGTAGTGTACATATGTCAATGCTACTCTCTTACTTCATCGCAGCTTACCCTTCCCCCTCCCCGTGTCCTCAAGTCCATTCTCTACGTCTGTGTCTTCATTCTTGTCCTGCTCCTAGGTTCATCAGAACCATTTTTTTTTTTTTAGATTCCATATATATGTATTAGCATATGGTATTTGTTTTTCTCCTTCTGACTTACTTCACTCTCTATGCCAGACTCTAGGTCCATCCACCTCACTACAAATAACTCAATTTCGTTTCCTTTTATGGCTGAGTAATATTCCATTGTATATATGTGCCACATCTTCTTTATCCATTCATCTGTCGATGGACACTTAGGTTGCTTCCATGTCCTGGCTATTGTAAATAGTGCTGCAATGAACATTGTGGTACATGACTCTTTTTGAATTATGGTTTTCTCAGGGTATATACCCAGTAGTGGGATTGCTGGGTCATATGGTAGTTCTATTTTTAGTTTTTTAAGGAACCTCCTTACTGTTCTCCATAGTGGCTGTATCAATTTACATTCCCACCAACAGTGCAAGAGGGTTCCCTTTTCTCCACACCCTCTCCAACATTTATTGTTTGTAGATTTTTTTGATGATGACCATTCTGACCTGTATGAGGTGATACCTCATTGTAGTTTTGATTTGCATTTCTCTAATGATTAGTGATGTTGAGCATCCTTTCATGTGTTTGTTGCCAATCTGTATATCTTCTTTGGAGAAATGTCTATTTAGGTCTTCTGCCCATTTTTGGATTGGGTTGTTTGTTTTTTTGATATTGAGCTGCGTGGGCTGCTTGTATATTTTAGAGATTAATCCTTTGTCAGTTGCTTCATTTGCAAATATTTTCTCCCATTCTGAGGGTTGTCTTTTCGTCTTTTTTATGGTCTCCTTTGCTGTGCAAAAACCTTTACGTTTCATTAGGTCTCATTTGTTTATTTTTGTTTGTTTTTTTCAACAACAATGAGTCAACAAGGTAAAACAGAACCCCAATCTAAAAGAGGAAAAAAGAAAAAAAAAAGCCTTGTCTGTGGGGGGTGGAGTTTAGGCAGGGGTGGGATTTAGGCAGGGTCCGGTTTTGGGTGGGGCGGGACCTAGGCGGGGCGATGTTGAAGCATGGGACGGGGCCTCTCCTTAGGACCTGCGTGGAAGAGAGGCAGCACATGGAAAGGAGGGCCTCTGGAGTGTGGAATTCCAGAGTTTGGAGGTAGGGCCCTGAGTGAGGCTGTGTGGATGGGGTTTGGGCCCAGTGCATTGGAAGGGGTCTCGGGAGTGTAGAGGTAGGGCCCTGGTGGGGGTGCAGGGGCGGGGCTTGGGTTCTGTGGGGCAGGAGGGAGGTTCTGAGGGCACAGGATTAGGCCCGGGAGCCCAACAGCCTTCCCGGTGCCTAAGCGGACAGGGAAAGCACTGGCCCTGTCCCCTTCCGTTCCTTAGCGCCCCTCCCCCACCATCTCCCCCAGGGTTTCCCCCATCACCACTGGACCCCTAACTGTGGGTGGGTCCCGCTGGGTGTAGGAACTCCTCCTCTCCCCTGGCCACCCCTCAGGGGTGCTGGTCCTGGAGGTCTGGCCTTTACTTTTGCTCCCCCTTCCCTTCCTCCAATTCCCTCAGGACCCGCACGGCTGGAGGGGACCTCGGTGGGCAGAGGGTCAGGCCTGGGATCTCAGCAGGCTCCTGGGGGCCCAAGTGGGCAGGGGAAGCCTGGCCAAGCTCCCTTTTGATCCTCTGCCCTCCCAATGGCCCCCCAATTTCCCCCTTCGGGCGTGGGATCCCTTCCCCTCCCCCAGCCACCCCTCAGGGACGCCAGTCCCATCCCGCTTCCACTTCTCTTCCCCCCTCACTCCCCCCACGCCCCACGTCCTACCCTGTCGCTGGGGGTTCCTCCCGTCCCCTTAGGTGTCTGTGGTCCCCCACCGGTGCCTGGTAGGTGCCCTAGTTGTGAGGAGACGTGAATTCCGCGTCCTCCTAGTTCGCCCTCTTGACTCCACTCCTTCTGTTGTATTCATGTTTTAAAAGAACTAGTAAGTGAGATTTGAAGGTTTCCGTTTTGCCAAAATGACATCTCTCTCATTTTTAAAGCAAGCTTTAAAATGGAGGGAGTTTGAAGTTGTTGTCTCTGTTTTTAGCCCTTTCCTGTAAAGCTATTTTGCCTCTGCTAGAATAACCTTTTCAGGATCTGAAAACTAACTTTATGTATCTTTTTTATTTAGTATTTCAAACAGAGGAATGTAGAGAATAATATAACAAATGCCTGTTCTATATAACTACTTAGTAGTCAGATTCTAGTGTTTTCTCCTTTTAAAAAGATGTAAAACATTACAGAATCAATTGTAGTCCCCTTTGTACCCTTCTCCATTCCTAATCTTTATCCATGCCTTCCCAGAGGTAATCACTATCCTGAATTTGCTTTTATTATTTCCATCATGTTTTATACTGTTACTTCATATGTGTGAGTCCATATTCCATTGTATATGTTAATACCCACATTTATTTATTTGTTCTAATGCTGATGGGCATTTAGGTTGTTTCCAGTTCTTTTACTATTACAGACAATGCTTTGGTGAACATTCTTAATCATGTCTCCTTGTGCACATGTGTTAGGTTTCTCTGGTGTACACACCTGGGAGTGGAATTGCTAGAATTTGGGTATGCACATCTTTGGCTTTTCTAGATGTTGCCAAATTACTGTTCACAATGGTTATTTCAATTTATGTTGGTTTGCATAAGAGTTCTTATTTTCCCATAGTCTCACTAAAACGTGGTGTGGTCAGACTTCTTAATTTTTGCCAAATTATGGTGATTTATTATTCTTTTAATTTGCATTTTTCTGATTGCTAATGAGCATCTTTATAAATGTTAGTTGGCCATTGTGTTTTCTCTTTTGTATATTTCCTCTCAACTCTTTTGCCTGTGTTTTTGCTGTGCTGTCTTTTTCTTAATGACTCATAGGCTATTTTTATAAATGCAAGATGATAATTTACTAGTGATATGTACTGCAGTGATCTCCCATTCTGTGGCTCATCTCTTCTTGCTTTGGTTCTAGTGTCTTTTGTTGCACAGAATTTGTATTTTAGTGAGGTCAGATTTTATCCATATTTTCCTTTATGATTTATGCTTATGTCTAGAAGTCCTTTTCTATCATGAGGTCAAGATTTTCTCCTTTATTTTAAGATCCTTAAGTTTGTTTGTTTGTTTTTTAGCTTTGTAATCTGGAATAAAAAGTTTTTTCCATTATTGAATTTTTTAATTTCAGTGACTATTTTTTTCATATCCAGGATTTCTAATGAATACATTTTTATGCACTTGTTTTAGTTTTGCTTGTTTCATTTTTTAATGTACTTGTTTTATTTTTGCTTATTTGTTTCATAATTTCTTATTTTCTAAAATGAAAATTATTCTTTTATTTCTTCGAAAGTTCTAAACATAGTTATTTTGGAGTGGTCAGATTGGTCTATAGAATTAATTTCATCTGGAGTGACTGTATTTGCTAATTGGTGATTTTGTTGGCTGTCTTAGCATTGGATTGGCTTCAGTTTTTTGGAATTTGAGTTTACAGAATCATTCTGAGTGGGAGGTATATTGTTTTGTTTGATTCTCTCCTTTTTTTACCCTCCCTACCTATCGGTTTATACTTTCTTCCACCTGGCTCCCTGAATTCTCAGTTTAGAATTAGGCCTTTTAAGTTTCTTGTTCCACAGTAACACTGAAAATCTTACAGACCCAGCCAGAGAGCCAGTGGGTACCTTGTTTCAGGGCCTGGTCATGAGGCTGAGTCTGTATCCTCCTCCTCCCCTAGAGGCTTGTAGGGTTTCAAATCTTTAATGTATATAGAAATCACTAACTTCTCACCTTTAGCCTCCTGTCACAAGGTGTGGGGGGAGTTCTGGCTCTCACCTCAGCCGGTGAGCTTGGCTCTCCTTTTCTATCTCACAGGGAGCACTTTTTGTCCTCTTTACAATTGCCAATGCCTGCTTCCTGACCTGGGCCCCAGAAGGCAGGCTCAACTTACTGCCCCATCCCTTTTTGCAGCTAGTCTGTAGCTCATGGCTAGGTGTTTGTTTGTTTGTTTTTGTCAGTATCCTTTTCTTTTTTAAAAAAATATTTTGACTGTATTGTTAATTTGTGTTTGGAACAGAGGATGAATTCACTGTGTCATCTTGACTGAGGTCTAGATTTTGTAATTAAGTTAGATTGTGAGCTTCTCCGGGGAGGGATAGCTTTTCATCAAGCATGGTGCCTGGCTCTGAGCGCCTGGTGGGATTTTTCTATTTTTTTGAGGTGTACAATGTGTTTATTTTATATACATACATAGTGTGAAATGATTACCACAAATAGGTTAGTTAACACATCTATCATCTCACATAGTTAAAATTTTATTTTTGTGGTGAGCATTTTAGGATTTATGCTCTTAGCAACTTCCAAGTGTACAATAGAGTACTGTTAACCTATAGTCACCATGCTGTACATGTACATTTACAATATTATTTGAGTCCTGTCTTTTTTTTTTTTTTTTGGTTAGTCTAGCTAAAGGCTTCTCAGTTTTGTTTATCTTTCCAAAGAAACAACTCTTAGTTTTGTTAATCTTTTATATTGTTTTCCTATGCTCTCTTTTATTTCTTTGCTATTTAATGAAATTATTATTTTTAAAATTGAAGTATAGTTAATTTACAGGGTGTTAGTTTCTGGTGTACAGCACAGTGATTCAGATATATATACATGTGTATATATATATAGTTTCTAGTGTACAGCAGAGTGATTCAGATATATACATATAAATATATATTTCATATTATTTTCCATTATGATTTATTACAGGATATTGAATAAAGTTCCCTGTGCTATATAGTAGGACCTTGTTGTTTATCTATTTTATATATAGTAGTTTTTATCTGCTAATCCCAAACTTCTAATTTATCCCTCCCCCACCCCCTTTCCCCTTTGGTAACAAGTTTGTTTTCTATGTCTGTGAGTGTTTCTGTTTTGTAAATAAGTTCATTTGTATCATATTTTAGTTTCCACATATCAGTGATATAAGATGGTATTTGTCTTTCTCTTTCCCGTTTACTTCACTTAGTATGATAATCTCTAGGTCCATCCATGTTGGTGCAAATGGCATTATTTCATTATTTTTTATGGCTGAGTAGTATTCCATAGTGTATATATATACATACCACATCTTCTTAACCATTCATCTGTCGATGGACAGTTAGGTTGCTTCCATGTCTTGGCTATTGAAAATAGTGCTATGAACATTGGGGTGCATGTATCTTTTTGAGTTAAAGTTTTTGTTTTTCCAGATGTATGCCCAGGAGTGGGATTGCTGGATCATATGGTAACTCTATTTTTTGTTTTTTAAGGAACCTCCATACTGTTCTCCATAGTGGCTGCACCAATTTACATTCCCACCAACAGTGTAGGAGGGTTCCCTTTTCTTTGGTGGATTATTTTTTTAAATTAAATAATTAATTAATTTTATTTTTGGCTGTGTTGGGTCTTTGTTGCTGCACGAGGGCTTTCTCTAGTTGCGGCGAGTGTGGGCTACTCTTCATTGCGGTGCGCAGGCCTCTCATTGTGGTGGCTTCTCTTGTTGTGGAGCGTGGGCTCTAAGTGTGCGGGCTTCAGTAGTTGTGGCACATGGGCTCAGTAGTTGTAGCTTGTGGGCTCTAGAGTGCAGGCTCAGTAGGTTTGGTGCATGGGCTTAGTTGCTCTGTGGCATGTGGGATCTTCCTGGACCAGGGCTCGAACCCATGTCCCCTGCACTGGCAGGCAGATTCTTTTTTTTTTTTTTTTTTTTTTAATTAATTAATTTATTTTTTATTTTTGGCTCTGTTGGGTCTTCGTTTCTGTGTGAGGGCTTTCTCTCCTTGCGGCAAGCGGGGGCCACTCTTCACTGCGGTGCGCGGGCCTCTCACTATCGCGGCCTCTCCCGTTGCGGAGCACAGGCTCCAGACGCGCAGGCTCAGCAGTTGTGGCTCACGGGCCTAGTTGCTCCGCGGCATGTGGGATCTTCCCAGACCAGGGCTCGAACCCGTGTCCCCTGCATTGGCAGGCAGATTCTCAACCACTGCGCCACCAGGGAAGCCCGGCAGGCAGATTCTTAACCACTGCTCCACCAGGGAAGCCCTGGTAGATGTTTTTTAATGAAGGACTCTTGGGCATGTCTTCTTATTCCTTTTTCCACTTGGAATCTCACCAAAGTTGCATAACCTTGGTAAGTTGCTAAATATCAATACCTCTTATCTCTTTTTCCCCCATCTTTAAAATGAACCTAATACCTCACAGCGTTGCCTGAGAATCTGATGACAGTTTTATGCAGGCGCTACCCATGGATTAGGAGGCATTTTATGTGTGTTAGTTCTCTTTCTATCTTTCCCCATCCCACCCTCATCAGTGATTAACAGTTTCCTTGGCAGAGCAAACAGTTACCTGCAATTGGTGTTGGATGTGTTCTATAAATGTCAGTTAGGTTAAGATGCTTGATAGTGTCATCCAGATTTTTATATTTAACTCAAAATTTTGGTCTTCCTGTTCTCTTAATTATTGAGAGTTCTGTGCTAAAATATACAACTGTGATTGTGGATTTGTCTAGTTCTCCCTTTAGTTCTGTCAGTTTTGTTTTGTGTGTTTGTCTTTTTATGATATCTGGTTTTTGTTGTTGATGTTGAAATCTTCCATATAGGTTTGTATTTTTTCCTTCCACTTTTATTGAGATGCACAGTGCTGTATGTCAGTTACAAGTATAAGGTATACAGCATAATGATTTGACTTACATACATCATGAAATGATTATCACAATTAAGTTCAGTGAACATCCACCATCTCATATAAATACAAGGTTTCTCTTATTTTTTTTTGAAGAGCAGCATTATTATATAATTGACATGAAATAAGCTACATGTTTAAAATATATAATTTGATGAGTTTGTCACATGTATACACCAGTGAAACACCACCACCACAGTCAAGATAGGGAACATATCCATCACACTCGGGTTTCTTTGTGTCTTTGGCAATCCCTCCCTCCAGATGCCTCCCCACAACCAGGTGAACACTGATATGCTTCCTGTCCTGTATATTAATTTGTATTTTTTAGAATTTTTTATAAATGGAATCATGCTTTATGTACTCCTTTTTGATCTGACTTTTTTCACTGAGAGTGATTATTTTGGTATTCATCCATGTTGTTGTACTTATTAATAGTTCACTCCTGGTTTTTTGGTGAGTAGTATTCCATTATATGAATATACCATAATTTGTTTATCCAGTCACTTATTTCTGGATGTTTGGATTCTTTGCAGTTTTTGACTATTAGAAATAAAGCAGCTATAAACATCTATACACAAGTTTTGTATGGACATATGCTCTTGTTTCTCTTAGGTAAATACCTAGGAGTGGAATGGCTGGGTCATATGATAGGGGTATATTTAACTTAAAAAAAATTCCTAAACAGTTCTAAGTGGTTGTGCAATTTTATATTCCCGGTAGCAGCGTATGACAGTCCAGTTGCTAAACATCCTTACCAACAGTTGGTATGATTAGACATTTTAGCCATTCTAATAGGTGTGTGTGTTTTTTCATTGTCATTTTAATTTCTATTTCCCTCATGACTAATGATGTTGAGCATCTCTTCAAAAATGCATATTTTCGGGCTTCCCTGGTGGCGCAGTGGTTGAGAATCTGCCTGCTAATGCAGGGGACACGGGTTCGAGCCCTGGTCTGGGAAGATCCCACATGCCACGGAGCAGCTGGGCCCGTGAGCCACAACTACTGAGCCTGCGCGTCTGGAGCCTGTGCCCCGCAACGGGAGGGGCCGCAATAGTGAAAGGCCCGCGCACCGCGATGAAGAGCGGTCCCCACACCGCGATGAAGAGTGGCCCCCACTTGCCGCAACTAGAGAAAGCCCTCGCACGAACCGAAGACCCAACACAGCCAAAAATAAATAAATAAATAAATAAAGTAGCTATAAAATTAAAAAAAAAAAAATGCATATTTTCCATTTGTATAATCTTTTGTGAAGTGAGTATTCAAATCTTTTACCTATTTTTTTTAATTGGGTTGCTTGGTTATTGAGTTTTGAGAATTCTTTATATAATCTGGATACAGGTTTTTTGGTAAGATATATAAATTTGCCAATCTTTCCTCCCAGTTGTGGCTTGTATTTTCATTCTTTTAACAGTGTCTTTCAAATAGAAGTTCTTAGTTTGGCTGAAGTGAAGTTTATCAGTTTTTTCTTATGGACTATGTTTTTTTTTTTTTTTAGTATTCATTCTTCCCTCCCTCCCTCACTCCCTTCCTCCCTCCTTCCGTCCCTTCCTTCCTTTTTTCATTGGGTCTTCATTGCTGCACCCGGGCTTTCTCTAGTTGTGGCAAGCGGGGGCTACTCTTCCTTGCGGTGCGCGGGCTTCTCATTGTGGTGGCTTCTCTTGTTGCGGAGCATGGACTCTAGGCGCGTGGGCCTCAGTAATTGTGGCATGCGGGCTCAGTAGTTGTGGCTCACGGGCTCTAGAGCGCAGGCTCAGTAGTTTAGGCGCACGGGCTTAGTTGCTCCGCAGCATGTGGGATCTTCGCGGACCAGGGATCAAACTGTGTCCCCTGCATTGGCAGGCGGATTCTTAACCACTGTGCCACCAGGGAAGTCCCTGGATTATGTTTTTGCTGTTGTATCTAAGAAATCTTTGCCTAACCCAAGGTCACAAAAGATTTTCTTCTAGACGTTTTATACTTTTCAGTTTCACATTTCAGTTTTGTGATCCATTTTGAGGTAATTTTAAAATATGGTATAAGGTAGGGATCACATTTCCTTCCTGTATTTCTGAAGCTCTGTTATATTAGGTGTACATAAGCTTGTCATTGTTATATCTTCCTGATGTGTTGAGACTTTTATCATTATGAAGTAGCCCTCTTTGTTTCTTGTAATACTACTTGTCTTGAAGTCTATTTTGTCTAATATTAGTACAGTCACTCCAGCCTTCTTGGGGTTATTATTTACATGACATATCCTTTTTATTTCCAAGTTATTTGTGTATTTATATTTAAAGTGCATCTCTTTAAACAGAATATAATTGATTCTTGATTTTTTTTTATCCAGTTAGACAATCTTGTCATTTGATTGGAGTCTTTATTTAATGTCATTACTGATATGGGCATATTTAGGTCTGACATTTTGCTATTTGTTTTTTATATGTGTCATCTGCCTCTTATTCTTCTGTTCTTTCTCTTCTTCCTTCCTTTCATTAATCAACTAATTTTTAGTAATCAATTTTAATTTCTCTATTGGCTTTTGAGCTGTATCTCTTTGCATTTTTTAAAGTGCTTTCTCTAGGGATTACAACATACATCTCAATGTATTTTAAGTTGATATGAAATTGCTTCAGATGAAATATAGGAATCTTGTGGCAGTATATTTTTGTTTACCTTCATCTTTAGTGCTGTTGTCGTCATGTATATAATACATCTTTATACGGTATTATAATTTTTGCTTTAAATAGTCATATATCTTATAAAGAAATCAGGAGAAAACAGTGTGTTGTGTGTGTTTGTATGTTTCAGTCCTTCCTTTGGACCCAAATTGCTAGCTGGTATCATTTCCCTTCAGTCTATAGAACTTTCTTTACGATTTCTTGCAGTGGAAATCTGGTGACACAGTCTCTCAGTTTTTATTATCTGAAAATATCTTTATTTTGCCTTCACTTTTTGAAGGCTAGTAGCTGGTTGTAGACTTCATGATTGACAGTTTATTCTCTTTCAGCACTTTTAATATGACAGTTCCAGTGTCTTCTGTCCTCCATTAGTTTTTATGAGAAGCCAACTGATAATGGTATCATTGTTCTCCCTCGGTATGTCGTTTTTCTCTGGATGCTTTCAGAATTGTCTCTTTATCTTTGGCATTCAGAAGATTAACCATGATGTGCTTAGGAATGGTGTGCTTAGAGTTTATACTGCTGGCATTTCTCTGAGCTTCTTAGATTTGTAAGTTAATGTTTTTTTTTTGTTTTGTTTTTGTAAATTAATGTTTTTCACAAAATTTGTGATTTTGGGGTGGGGGGCATTATTTCTTCATATATCTTTTTCTGCTCTTTTTTCTTTTCTTCCTTCCTTCCTTCCTCCCTCCCTTCCTCCCTCCCTCCCTCCCTCCCTTGTCTTTGTTGCTGCATGCGGCTTTCTCTAGTTGCAGTGAGCGGGGGCTACTCTTCGTTGTGGTGCACGGGCTTCTCATTGCGGTGGCTTCTCTTGTTGCAGAGCAGGGGCTCTAGACGCACAGGCTTCAGTAGTTGTGGCTTGTGGGCTCTAGAGCACAGGCTCAGTAGTTGTGGCACACGGGCTTAGTTGCTCTGCGACATGTGGGATATTCCTGGACCAGGGCTCGAACCTGTGACCCCTGCATTGGCAGGCTGATTCTTAACCACTGCGCTACCAGGGAAGACCTTCTGCTCTTTTCTCTTTCTCTCTTTTCTAAGACTTCAGTTATATTTATGTTGGGCCTCTTGATTTTTTTTTTATGATTTATTTATTTGTTTTATTTAGTTTTGGCTGCGTCAGGTCTTAGTTTTGGCACGCGGGATCTTTGTTGAGGCATGCAGGATCTGTCGTTGTGGCACATGGGCTCTTCCTTGTGGTGCGCGGGCTTCTCTCTAGTTGTGGCATGTGGGTTTTCTCTTCTCTAGTTGTGGCGTGCAGGCTCCAGGGTGCGTGGGCTCTGTAATGTGTGGCACACGGGCTCTAGTTGAGGTGCGTGAGCTCAGTAGTTGTGGCGTGCAGAGCTGCCCCGCGGCATGTGAGATCTTAGTTCCCTGACCAGGGATCAAACCTGCGTCCCCTGCATTGTAAGGTGGATTCTTTACCACTGGACCACCAGGGAAGTCCCCGGGCCTCTTGATTTTTGTCCTACAGACCTCTAAGACTTTGTTCATTCTTTTTCAATATTATTTTTCTCTCTTTTCTTGGATTGGGTAATTTTTGTCTTCAAATTCCCAGATTCATTGTTAAGTTTTATCTCCAAGTTGCTAGTGATCCTATTGAAATGCATTTTTTTCAGCTGTTGTACTTTTCACCCCTAGAATTTCCATTTTTTTCTAGTTTACATTTCACTGTTGAGATTCACTATCTGTTCACTCAATAAGACCAGATTTTTAACTTACTTTGAAAATATTATCCTTTAATACTTCTAACATAATTGTAATAGACGTTTTGTAGTCTTTGTTTTCTGAATTCAACATCTTAGTCCATTCAGAGTCAGTTAATATTGATTACCTGTTTCTTTGCGTGTCTAGTAATTTTAGGTTCAATACTTGGACATTGCAGATAATATTTGAAGCAACTCTTATTCCATTGTATTCTTCCAAGGGTTATTGAGTTTTTGTTCTTAGGAGGCAGTTAGTTTGCCTGGACTCAGACTGCAAAGTCTGTCTCTCTGTGCTAGGTAGCAGCTGCTATCTCTGTTCAGTTCATACAGTTTCCAACTGTTGCTTTTTTTCTTTTTCTCCATCTCTTGCTTTTGTTTAGTTTGACCCCTTACTAGTCTACCCAGCACCTGCATAGTTTGTTGATCCTCAAGAAAGCCCACAAACTTGTAATTCTTATTTCTTCCAGTTTCAGCTTCTCAAGTGTAAACTCTCCTCTAACTTCTGTTTTTAGACATTTTCCAGTGTGTTTAAATAAGTCCCCCCCACACACAGTTATTATCTGCAGGAGGATTTACTTGACCACTTCACTCCGATGCCGTTAACAGAAGTTGATAGCAAATAATTTAAAAACCACTCCTAAGTGACATTTAACTACCAAATAACCTTTAGGGTGGCAATAAAATGGTCAAATCAAGTACAATTTACTCATTCCTAAATTGTGTAGTTGCCAGACAACACCATGCTCCAAAAGTCATTGGGACTTTGTTAAATACTATTTTGCATTTTAATCTCAGTTTTGATATGTTGTTTCATTTTATTTGAGGCTATTAGACCAAGGATCAGATATTATAGAGCAAAGCTGTCTTGAAAGAGGCCAAGATCAAGTGGAAATGGGGGTTGGATCTCTCAAAACAGGGCAAAAGAATATTTATCAACCTTAAACTAACTATAGTCAATCTTCCCTGTTGGTGTTTTCAATTGTAAACACTTTGTCCTTGCAATCATTTACATCTGCATAATTATAACATCTTTGTTTTACTTAATATGCAAGTAAAAATCTTTTAAAATATTAAACCTAACCACTTTCTCCGAGTTATTTGCATTCTCCTTTGGCCATGCACTGAGAGCTGAGGATTTGTTCTCAGTATGGAGTTGGAAACAAAGAGGGTCTGGATAGGGAAATTGGAAAGCTGATTGTTATTTTTAAAAAAAGATTTCCCAACCTGGCTATTTTTTGGATGTTTATCTCTGTAACATCAAACACGCACACATTCAAATAAGAGTATACAAGCACATTCTAAAGCCTTTCTTTATTCTTTTTTTTTTTTTTAAGGGAAATGGGCTTTTGTGTTATAGCTGACTTGAATCATAGAGGAGTGCCAACAACCTCAAAATCAATTCCTAAGATACATGTGTACGCCACTCCTCCAACAGCAGTAAATATATAAAGTACAATTCATTGAGAAATACCTAATGAGAAAGAGGTCTACTATGAAGTCATTAGCATTTTAAAATGTATCCATATTTTATCACTAACATACATTTGAAAAACAGTATTGCAAATGTGAAGAAGGTACAACAGTCTGTAACAATGTTTGCTGATTAGGGATTCCAAGCTGGTAAAATTTCAGGAGATCTTTAAGTCCTTCTTCATTACATATTTTTTGACATCTGTGTTTTTTAAGGTGATTAGCACATTCTATATGGTGTTCTGGTTGGACCTCTATTTGCATATATGTTACTAGATGGAAATTATTGGAAGGTAGAGAAATCTTTTAGTTGTTTTTATATTCTCAGCAGCCTAGGATAGTGCCTAGAACATAATAGGCACTTTTACTCGGAAAAGTTGTTATTCCATATTTTAAATAGTACCTCTTCCATTGAAAAATATTTGCTCTTCAACAACATTAGGAAACCCTGTGTGGGTGTTTGGTTGAATTACATAGAGGGATTAGGGCTAGTTTGCATTTTTTTAAACAAGAATTTTACCATGGTGGGTATAGTGACTATGTCTTTCAGTTTCTCTGTTTCTGTTATTAATAATAATCATAGTCAGACTTGGAAGGGGTAAAAGAGAACAACAGTCTCTTTTATTTTTATGGTGTATAGCATAAAACCCATAAGACCTTGGATTCTTTGTCATGCCATGTTAAAATTTTACAAAAACGGGAAATTTTATGAGTTCACAGTGCCGAGTAATATATTCATTCAAGAATTAATTTCTTGGTCACCTAATCTATGATGAAGGAGTCAAGAATATACAGTGGAGAAAAGACAACCTCTTCAATAAATGGTGCTGGGGAAACTGGACAGCTACATGTAAAAGAATGAAATTAGAACACTCCCTAACACCATACACAAAAATAAGTTCAAAATGGATTAAAAACCTAAATGTAAGGCCGGACACTATAAAACTCTTAGGTGAAAACATAGGCAGAACACTCTTTGACATAAATCGCAGCAAGATCTTTTTTGACCCACCTCCTAGAGTAATGAAAATAAAAACAAAAATAAACAAATGGGATCTAATTAAACTTAAAAGTGCATAGCAGGGCTTCCCTGGTGGCGCAGTGGTTGAGAATCTGCCTGCTAATGCAGGAAACACGGGTTCGAGCCCTGGTCTGGGAAGATCCCACATGCCGCGGAGCAACTAGGCCCGTGAGCCACAACTACTGAGCCTGCGCGTCTGGAGCCTGTGCTCCGCAACAAGAGAGGCCACAATAGTGAGAGGCCCGCGCACCGCGATGAAGAGTGGCCCCCACTTGCCACAACTGGAGAAAGCCATAGCACAAAAACGAAGACCCAACATAGCAATCAATCAGTCAATAAAGAAATCTTAAAAAAAAAAAAAAAAAAAAAAAAGTGCATAGCAAAGGAAACCATAAACAAAAGAAAAAGACAACCCTCAGAATGGGAGAAAATATTTGCAAATGAAGCAACCAACAAGGGATTAATCTCCAAAATATACAAACAGCTCATGCAGCTCAATATCAAGAAAACAACCCAATCAAAAAATGGGTGGAAGATCTAAATAGACATTTCTCCAAAGAAGACGTATAGATGGCCAAAAAGCACATGAAAAGATGCTCAACATCACTGATTATTAGAGAAACGCAAATCAAAACTACAATGAGGTATCACCTCACACTGGTCAGAATGGGCATCGTCAAAAAATCTACAAATGGGGACTTACCTGGTGGCGCAGTGGATAAGACTCCGCACTCCCAATGCAGGGGGCCCTCGTTAGATTGCTGGTCAGGGAACTAGATCCCACACACACGCTACAGCTAAGGAGCCCGCCTGCTGCAACTAAGACCCAGCACAACCAAATAAATAAATAAATATTTTTTAAAAACCCTACAAACAATAAATGCTGGAGAGGGTGTGGAGAAAAGGGAACCCTCCTACACTGTTGGTGGGGATATAAATTGGTAGCCACTATGGAGAACAGTATGGAAGTTCCTTAAAAAACTAAAAATAGAGCTACCGTATGACCCAGCAGTTTCACTCCTGGGCATATATTCGGAGAAAATCATAATTTGAAAAGATACATGTACCCCCAGTGTTCGCTGCAGCACTGTTTACCATAGCCAGAACATGGAAACAACCTAAATGTCCATCAACAGAGGAATGGATAAAGAAGATGTGGTACATATATACAGTGGAATATTAGTCATAAAAAAGAACAACATAATGCCATTTGCAGCAACATGGATGGACCTAGAGATTGTCATACTGAGTGAAGTAAGTCAGACACAGAAAGACAAATATCATATGATATTGCTTATATGTGGAATCTTAAAAAAAAAAAAAAGGCACAAATGAACTTATTTACAAAGCAGAAGTAGAGTCACAGGTGTGGAAAACAAACTTATGGTTACCAGGGGATAAGAGGGGAAGGGATAAATTGGAAGATTGAGATTGACATATACACACTACTATATATAAAATAGATAACTAATAAGAACCTGCTGTATAGCACAGGGAACTGTACTCAGTACTCTCTGTAATGGCCTATATGAGAAAAGAATATTAGAAAAAAAGAGTGGATGTATGTATATGTATAACTGATTCATTTTGCAGTACACCTGAAGCTAACACAACATTGTAAATCAACTATACTCCAATAAAAATTTTTTTTAAAAAATGAATTTCTTGAATTCCCTGGTGGTCCAGTGGTTAGGACTACCTGCTTCCACTGCAGGGGACATGAGTTCAATCTCTGGTTCGGGAAGTTAAGATCCCGCATGCAGTGCAGTGCGGCCAAAAATTAAAAAAAAAAAAAAAAAGTCTCGCTTAATCTTCACAAGAATTAATTTCTACCGTAATTCAAAAAGACACATGCACCCAAATGTTCATTGCAGCACTATTTACAATAGCCAGGTCATGGAAGCAACCTAAATGCCCATCAACAGACGAATGGATAAAGAAGTTGTGGTACATATATACAATGGAATATTACTCAGCCATAAAAAGGAACAAAATTGAGTCATTTGTTGAGACGTGGATGGATCTAGAGACTGTCATACAGAGTGAAGTAAGTCAGAAAGAGAAAAACAAATATCGTATATTAACGCATGTATGTGGAACCTAGAAAAATGGTACAGATGAGCTGGTTTTCAGGGCAGAAGTTGAGACACAGATGTAGAGAACAGACATATGGACACCAAGGGGGGAAAACTGCGGTGGGGTGGGGATGGTGGTGTGCTGAATTGGGCGATTGGGATTGACATGTATACACTGATGTATATAAAATTGATGACTAATAAGAACCTGCAGTATAAAAAAACAAACAAAACAACTAATACTAAACTTTCATTGGGTTATTTGTATGGAAATATGTTAATATAAATGTTTCAGACGTTACATGAAATTTCTAAAAATCTTATATGTTCTGGTATAATGTTATAAGCCATAATCCTAGTTATTACTTTAAAATGTATATCTCAGAAATAACTAATTTTCTTGTCAACTGCATTATTATGAACTTTCATCAAATCTTCAAGATTTAAAAAAAAAAAAAGAATTAATTTCTTCTTGAATTTGATCAGAAGATAGACCTAACCTCATCTGTTCCTAATTTTTATTGTAACATAAGATGTTGGGGGACTTCCCTCGTGGTCCAGTGGTTAAGACTCCCCACTTCCACTGCAGGGGGCACGGGTTCCGTCACTGGTCGGGGAACTAAGATCCTGCATGCTGCGTGGTGCGGCCAAAAATTAAAAAAAAAAAAAAAAGATGTTGGAACTCTAGCAGAGGCATTAAGGTACAAGAGTGTGAAATTTGGAAGTGGGGTATTTCATGTTCAAGAACCAGTTAGAGGCTCTAAAACACATAAGAAGGATACTTATGGGTCATGGAAGAACATTTTGTGAGGATTCTTTTAAAAATTATGCTGTTGCTTCCCCCGACACACACACACCATGGGAGAACTGGGGGTACAAACTCTCTCACTTGATATCTAGTGAGAGGAGCTTTAGAGGGACCACTTAGAGATTTAAAGAATTCTCTTCAGTTAGGGGGTACAGAGGACTGAGGTCTGGATCCCCTGAGAAATCCATCAAGGAGAGAAATGTAGCTGGCTGACTGCTCCCACAGCAAGAGGTAGGCTGTGTTGGAATTTGCCTACACTCCAGTGTTTGTCAGGGCAAAGGAAATATGAGTACTTCCTGCAGAGCAGAGGCAGGCCTAGTGGAGGAGAGAGGCGGCCTGGAGCTGTTTTAATTCCTGCCCAAATAAACCGCCTAGAAGGGCAATGAGGCTCCAACAGTGAGTCTTTTAAGTGACAGCCAAAAAGCCAGGAGGAGAATGAACTATCCACTGAACTATCCACGTCGGTGGAGCTATAGCCAGAAGAAACTCTGAGGTGAGACTCTGAAGAACCCACAGAAGTGCATCTGAGGAAAAGAGTCCACTTCAGACATCACCAGACAGGCCTTTTGGCAGGACCTCTTAAGTTGGAATCTTGTTGCCTTCCGTCTCCCAGCACTCCTCTCTCTCATGCCCACTTTGGAGACAACAGCAGCTAGGGAAGGGGAGAAGGGTCATGGAAAAGAGACATAGCTGAGCTTACTCTTTTCCCAGCTGGGGGTGGGAAAAGAGATTTGATTACCTAGTGAAGATTGGTTTGTAACCTAAAGTGACTGTAGGACTTTGTTACTTAGCACTGGCTAGAAGAATCGTGTGGGCCTGCTGAGTGGTCATCCAGTGCCAGGGGAACATTTTCTCCCTGCATACATTTTAAGAGGATAGCTGAGACAAAAATAAAGTTATATTTGATTATATCCTGCAGTTAGTGCATGTTCAGTGGACATAAAAATTCTGTAAAAATGTTCACGTTTGGCATTGCAGTAGTCCGACATCTATGGTAATGCATTAAGCCTTGTTTTTATTCTTGAAAAGTGCCTTGACTTATGTGAGCATTACATACAATGCAAGTATATGTTCTTAGATTTCTTTTTTTTTGGCCGAACCACACGGAATGCGGGATCCTAGTTTCCTGACCTGGGATCGAACCTGTGCCCCCTGCAGTGGAAATGCGGAGTCCTAACCACTGGACCTCCAGGGAATTCCACTCTTGGATTTCTTAATGTGGGCTCCTATTTAGTGTTGGTGTTTCACTTAATTGTAAAAGCACCTTTATCCAAAAATAAACGTTAGGATGCTATTCTTCTAGTCTGCCTAGGTTGTTTAGATTGTTTCATAAACAGGATAGATGACTAAACTTTTTTTGAATAAGATTAAATTATTATAAATCAGTGACATTTTTATATAACATAGACTAAAAAATTTGCACTTCTCCTTGAGCAAGCCCATACTAAACAGCTCTGCACATCTGGGGTTGAGGTTGTGCTAGTTCATCTGGCCAATCGCCTCTCTACTGTCCACTTCTGAATTCCCCCACCAACACCTAAGCCAAGACTGCATTTTTTGTACAGTCTCTTCATTGTGTGTGTGTGTGTGTTTTATTGAAGTGTAGTTGATTTACAGTGTTGTACCAATCTCTGCTGTACAGCAAAGTGACTCAGTTATACACATATAGACATTCTTTTTTTGTATATTCTTTTCCATTTATGGTTTATCACAGGATATTGAATATAGTTCCCTGTGCTATACATTAGGACCTTGTTGTTTATCCATTCTAAACTAAATGTAATAGTTTGCGTCTACCAACCCCAAACTCCCAGTCAATCCCTCTCCCTTTTCCCTCCTCCTTGGCAACCACAAGTCTGCTTTCTATGTCTATGAGTCTGTTTCTGTTTTGTAGATAGGTTCATTTGTGCCATATTTTAGATTCCACATATAAGTGATATCATATGGTATTTGTCTTTCTCTTTCTGACTTACTTCACTTAGTATAATAATCTCTATTTGCATCCCATTGTGTTTTGTTTTAAGATCATAGTCTCCTTTCTGGTAAGGGAAGAAAGGAAAGAGAATTATGGCTGATTAAAATATACATAATTTAAAAAATAATTTAAAAGGTAAGAAGGCAAAGAATTAAATGAAATTGTTAGTCTGGTGAAGATCCATTTGGACCACATTATTAAGAAATGGTCTTTAGTCCAGGATCTGGACTGAATTCCTTTGATGAGGAAATAGAGTAATATACTAGTAGACTGTCAGAGCTGGATGGAGCGCTGGAGATCATCTGTTTCATTTTATAAGACAATTTGTTGTTGTTGTTAAAACTCTGAATTATTAATTGTTCCTGTGCTAGATGCAGTGGTTTAGATACATTTTCTGTAATCCTTAGTAATTCTGGAAAAGTCTGTGTTCAATTCCCTTTCAAGATGAGAAAACAGACTCAGAGGAAGTGACCTGCTGAAGGATATATTGTAGTTACAGAGCTGGGGGATTTGGACCCAGGTCTGTTTGTTTTATAGCTCATGTTCACTTAGGCCCCACTAGTTTATATACTTTTTAAGAATTTACAGATTTTATATCCTATAAGATCACTCATTTCTTGGGCACAAATTTATGATCATTTGTACTCAGTATGTTTCTCTTTTTGGCTTTCCTTTTGCTTTGGTCTTTACAGATCAGAACAGGAAATTATGACCTGATTCTTAAATCTTTTCTATTGTGAAAGATAGCATACTTTCAGAAAAGAAGGTAAAATGTATGTATGGTTTTATAAATAAAGTGAATACACAGTAACTGTTATCCAGGTCAGCAAACAGCCTACCTGTGTACGACGTGATTCCTTTAACAAAAGCACAAAGCCCAGACTCTAGGCAAATGTTCAGTTCTTATCTACTGGGTACAGATGATTATAATTCCTTTTTCTCCCCTGAGTTTCACCACTGTATTGAGTTCGGTGGTCATCATTTCTTTGCAGTTTCATCACCTAGGCATGCGTTCCTAAACGTATCTCAATTTTTTGAAATAAATTTCTTTCCATAGATTTGAAGTTGTTTAAAATTAACTATAGATATCAGGATATAGATTAATCGTGTGTAGGTCACAGGAGAATGTTTGATTTATTTAAGAATACAAACTTTTCAAGAGTTCCATTAAACACAAATAATTGCTTTGCTAATTATAATTAGTATTGGTCAATCCTTTGATCTGTGATTCAAATTTGTTACTTATTCCAACTTCCCCCCATTCATCAATCTGGGTAATATCTTTTCTGCATTAATACTTTTCTGAATATGTATTATATCTTATTAGGTAAGGACGAATAGAATTTACCATGTCATAACATCCCTTTTTTTCCTCTTTTACAGCATGGGTAAGTTCTCTCTCCATGGGGATGATTTTCTTCTGCTGCCCAATCGTCAGCGTCTTCACAGACGTGTTTGGTTGCCGGAGAACAGCTGTCGTGGGTGCTGCTGTTGGATTTGTTGGACTCGTGTCAAGTTCTTTTGTAAGGTAAGGACTTGGCTTCTTCATGTCGCTTTTCAAAAACTGTTAGCTACCTTAAAGATTTCCTTTCAGAAACTTCGCAGTTTACAAGGAAAAATCCTCCATTTCAGTGCTTAAACTGTAAGCAGTGTCACTTACGCATTGCTGTCTACAGCAGCAAATCAGAGCTTGTGAATTTGAATGCTTTTGCTTGCAGTGCCTCAGAGTTAGATGTCAGTCAGGATACATATGTTCTCTGGAGCCAAGAAAAAATGTTTCTCCTTTTGTTTTTTCCATTCATAGAAAAATCTTAACTCCTAACAGTAAGTTGTCTAAAACAATGGGCTTAGTTTAAGGTCAGCTCAGTCTGAGCACCAAAGGGTACAAGAAGTAGTATTTTGAAGTGCTTGCTCATAGGCTTGATATGAAATATTTTTATTAATGAAATCCAGACTTTGCTATTTATTTCAACCCAGGTAGAGAATTCCTGCCTGCATTGTTTTTTTGTTTTATTTTATTTAATTTTTTTTTGAATTTTATTTATTTTTTTATATAGCAGGTTCTTATTAGTTATCCATTTTATACTTATTAGTGTATACATGTCAATCCCAATCTCCCAATTCATCACACCACCACCCTGCCCCCCGCCACTCTCCCCCACTGGTGTCCATACGTTTGTTCTCTGCATCTACATCTCTGCCCTGCAGACTGGTTCATGTGTACCGTTTTTCTAGGTTCCACATATATGCGTTAATATACGATATTTGTTTTTCTCTTTCTCACTTACTTTACTCTGTATGACAGTCTCTAGATCCATCCACATCTCTACAAATGACCCAATTTCGTTCCTTTTTATGGCTGAGTAATATTCCATTGTATATATGTACCACATCTTCTTTATCCATTCGTCTGTCGATGGGCATTTAGGTTGCTTCCATGACCTGGCTATTGTAAATAGTGCTGCAATGAACATTGGGGTGCATGTGTCTTTTTGAATTACGGTTTTCTCTGGGTATATGCCCAGTAGTGGGATTGCTGGGTCATATGGTAATTCTGTCTTTAGTTTTTTAAGGAACCTCCGTACTGTTCTCCATAGTGGCTGTATCAATTTACATTCCCACCAACAGTGCAAGAAGGTTCCCTTTTTTCCACACCCTCTCCAGCATTTGTTGTTGGTAGATTTTCTGATGACGCCCATTCTGACTGGTGTGAGGTTATACCTCATTGTGGTTTTGATTTGCATTTCTCTAATAATTAGTGATGTTGAGTAGCTTTTCATGTGCTTCTTGGCCATCTGTGTGTCTTCTTTGGAGAAATGTCTGTTTAGGTCTTCTGCCCATTTTTTTTTTTTTTTTTTTTTTTTATTTATATTTATTTTTTTTTGGCTGTGTTGGATCTTCGTTTTCTGTGAGAGGGCTTTCTCCAGTTGCGGCGAGCGGGGGCCACTCTTCATCGCGGTGCGCGGGCCTCTCACCGTCGCGGCCTCTCCCGTTGCGGAGCACAGGCTCCAGACGCGCAAGCTCAGTAATTGTGGCTCACGGGTTTAGTCGCTCCGCGGCATGTGGGATCTTCCCAGACCAGGGCTCGAACCCGTGTCCCCTGCATTGGCAGGCAGATTCTCAACCACTGCGCCACCAGGGAAGCCCCTTCTGCCCATTTTTTGATTGGGTTGTTTGTTTTTTAAATATTGAACTGCATGAGCTATTTATATATTTTAGAGATTAACCCTTGGTCAGTTGATTCGTTTGCAAATATTTTCTCTCATTCTGAGGGTTGTCGTGTCGTCTTGTTTGTAGTTTCCTTTGCTTTGCAAAAGCTTTGAAGTTTCATTAGGTCCCATTTGTTTATTTTTGTTTTTATTTCCATTACTCTAGGAGGTAGATCAAAAAAGATCTTGCTGTGATGTATGTCAAAGAGTGTTCTTCCTATGTTTTCCCCTAAGAGTTTTATAGTGTCTGATCTTACATTTAGGTCTTTAATCCTTTTGACTTTATTTTTGTGTATGGTGTCAGGGAGTGTTCTAATTTCATTCTTTTACATATAGCTGTCCAGTTTTCCCAGCACCACTTATTGAAGAGACTGTCTTTTCTCCATTGTATATCCTTGCCTCCTTTGTCATAGATTAGTTGACCATAGGTGCGTGGGTTTATCTCTGGGCTTTCTATCCTGTGCCATTGATCTATATTTCTGTTTTTGTGCCAGTACCATACTTTCTTGATTACTGTAGCTTTTGTAGTATAGTCTGAAGTCAGGGAGTCTGATTCCTCCAGCTCCGTTTTTCTTTCTCAAGATTGCTTTGGCTATTCAGGGTCTTTTGTGTTTCCATACAAATTGTGAAATTTTTTGTTCTAGTTCTGTGAAAAACGCCATTGGTAGTTTGATACGGATTGCATTGAATCTGTAGATTGCTTTGGGTAGTATAGTCATTTTCACAATGTTGATCCTTCCAAACCAAGAACATGGTATATCTCTCCATCTGTTGGTATCATCTTTAATTTCTTTCATCAGTGTCTTCTAGTTTTCTGCATACAGGTCTTTTGTCACCTTAGGTAGGTTTTTCCTAGGTATTTTATTCTTTTTGTTGCAGTGGTAAATGGGAGTGTTTCCTTAATTTCTCTTTCAGATTTTTCATCATTAGTGTATAGGAATGCAAGAGATTTCTGTGCATTAATTCTGTATCCCGCTATTCTACCAAATTCACTGATTAGCTTCTAGTCGTTTTCTGGTGGCATCTTTAGGATTCTCTACGTATAGTATCAAGTCATCTGTAAACAGTGACTGTTTTACTTCTTCTTTTCCAGTTTGTATTCCTTTTATTTCTTTTTCTTCTCTGATTGCTGTGGCTAAGACTTCCAAAACTATGTTGAATAATAGCGGCGAGAATGGACATCCTTGTCTTGTTCCTGATCTTAGAAGAAATGCTTTCAGTTTTTCACCATTGAGAACGATGTTTGCTGTGGGTTTGTCGTATATGGCCTTTATTATGTTGAGGTAGGTTCCCTCTATGCCCACTTTCTGGAGAGTTTTTATCATAAATGGGTGTTGAATTTTGTCAAAAGCTTTTTCTGCATCTATTGAGATGATCATATGGTTTTTATTCTTCAGTTTGTTAATATGGTGTATCACATTGATTGATTTTCGTATATTGAAGAATCCTTGCATCCCTGGGATAAATCCGACTTGATCACGGTGTATGATCCTTTTAATGTGTTGTTGGATTCTGTTTGCTACTCTTTTGTTGAGAATTGTTGCGTCTATATTCATCAGTGATACTAGTCTGTAATTTTCTTTTTTTGTAGTATCTTTGTCTGGTTTTGGTATCAGGGTGCTGGTGGCCTCATAGAATGAGTTTGGGAGTGTTCCTTCCTCTGCAATATTTTGGAAGAGTTTGAGAAGGATAGGTGTTAGCTCTTCTCTAAATGTTTGATAGAATTTACCGGTGAAGCCATCTGGTCCTGCACTTTTGTTTGTTGGAAGATTTTTAATCACAGTTTCAATTTCCTTACTTGTGAGTGGTCTGTTCATATCTTCTGTTTCTTCTTGCTTCAGTCTTGGAAGGTTTAACCTTTCTAAGAATTTGTCCATTTCTTCCAGGTTGTCCATTTTATTGGCACAGAGTTGCTTGTAGCAGTCTCTTAGGATGCTTTGTATTTCTGTGGTGTCTGTTGTTAAATTCTCCTATTTCATTTCTAATTTTATTGATTTGAGTCCTCTCCCTCTTTTTCTTGGTGTGTCTGGCTAAAGGTTTATCAATTTTCTTTATCTTCTCAAAGAACCAGCTTTTAGTTTTATTGATCTTTGCTGTTGTTTTCTTTGTTTCTATTTCATTTATTTCTGCTCTGATATTTATGATTTCTTTCCGTCTACTAACTTTGGATTTTGTTTGCTCTTTCTCTAGTTCTTTTACGTATAAGGTTAGATTGTTTATTTGAGATTTTTCTTGTTTCTTGAGGTAGGCTTGTATTGCTATAAACTTCCCTCTTAGAACTGCTTTTGCTGCATCCCATAGGTTTTGGATCATCGTGTTTTCATTGTCATTTGTCTCTAGGTATTTTTTGATTTCCTCTTTGATGTCTTCAGTGATCTCTTGGTTATTTAGTAACGTATTGTTTAGCCTCCCTGTGTTTGTGTTTTTTACGTTTTTTTTCCCTGTAATTGATTTCTAATCTCATAGCGTTGTGGTCAGAAAAGATGCTTGATATGATTTCAATGTTCTTAAATTTACTGAGGCTTGATTTGTGACCCAAGATGTGATCTATCCTGGAGAATGTTGCGTGTGCACTTGAGAAGATAGTGTAATCTGCTGTTTTTGGATGGAATGTCCTATAAATATCAATAAAATCTATCTGGTCTATTGTGTCATTTAAAGCTTGTGTTTCCTTATTAATTTTCTGTTTGGATGATCTGTCTGTTGGTGTAAGTGAGGTGTTAAAAGTCCCCCACTATTATTGTGTTACTGTCGATTTCCTCTTTTATAGCTGATGACAGTTGTCATATATATTGAGGTGCTCCTATGTTGGGTGCATAAATATTTACAATTGTTATATCTTCTTCTTGGATAGATCCCTTGATCATTATGTGGTGTCCTTCCTTGTCTCTTGTAACATTCTTTATTTTAAAGTCTATTTTATCTGATATGAGTATTGCTACTCCAGCTTTCTTTTGATTTCCATTTGCATTGAATATCTTTTTCTATCCCCTCACTTTCAGTCTGAATGTGTCCCTAGGTCTGAAGTGGGTCTCTTGTAGACAGCATATATATGGGTCTTGTTTTTGTATCCATTCAGTGAGCCTGTGTCTTTTGGTTGGAGCATTTAATCCATTCACATTTAAGGTAATTATTGATATGCATGTTCCTATGACCATTTTCTTAATTGTTTTGGGTTTGTTTTTGTAGGTCCTTCTCTTGTGTTTCCCACTTTGAGAAGTTCCTTTAGCATTTGTTGTAGAGCTGGTTTGGTGGTGCTGAATTCTCTTAGCTTTGGCTTGTCTGTAAACCTTTTGACTTCTCCATCGAATCTGAATGACATCCTTTTTGGGTAGAGTAATCTTTGTTGTAGGTTCTTCCCTTTTATCACTTTAAATATATCATGCCACTGCCTTCTGGCTTGTAGAGTTTCTGCTGAGAAATCAGCTGTTAACCTTCTGGAAGTTCCCTTGTATGTTATTTGTCACTTTTCCCTTGTTGCTTTCAATAATTTTTCTTTGTCTTTAATTTTTGTCAGCTTGATTACTATGTGTCTCGGCGTGTTTCTCCTTGGGTTTATCTTGCCTGGGACTCTTTTTAAAAAAAGAACAATGCTGAAATTTAAAAAGATCATGACAAAATGAAGTGGTCAAATGCAGCTTAAAATAAAACTTCCTATCAACACACTTTTCCCTGTGTCTATTAAAAGCTGTAGTGCACTGCAGAGGAACTAAGTGCAAAGAGCTGGTGGGCACATTACCATAGAAGCACCTCTCCCTCCAGCTCCAGTTCTACCCATAAATCCCCTTTCATTATCAGAATAATCCCCACTTAGTGAAACACTGGTTTAATAGGTAGGTCTGGCTAACAGGAGGTGATTAACAAGAAAAACCTTAAGATGATTTTCATCCTGTCTCTACTTCAGTAGTTTATTTTCATCCTGTGCCTTTCTCTTCCCTAGCTATCTTCGTGCTCTAGTTGAAAAGCATTATCGTGGTTATTAGAAAAAAAAAATCAAACTTATGTTGCTTGCCATGTTTATTTTTTTTAATTTATTTTATTTATTTTATTTTTGGCTGCTTGGGTTTTCGTTGTTGCTGTGGGCTTTCTCTAGTAGCGGTGAGTGGGCTCGTTGCGGTGTGCGGGCTTCTCATTGCGGTGGCTTCTCTTGTTACGGAGCATGGGCTCTAGGCACGTGGGCTTCAGTAGTTGTGGCATGCGGGCTCAGTAGTTATGGCTCATGGGCTCTGGAGCACAGGCTCAGTAGTTGTGGCACATGGGCTTAGTTGCTCCGCAGCATGTGGGATCTTCCTTGACCAGGGCTGGAACCCGTGTCCCCTGCATTGGCAGGTGGATTCTTAACCACTGTGCCAGCAGGGAAGCCCCTACCCTGTTTATTTTTATTTTCTATTTTATTTTTTTGTTCCTGTAATCTTTATTTATTTATTTGTTTATTTATTTTGGTCGAACCACGCAACATATAGGATCTTAGTTCCCCAACCAGAGATCAAACCCAGGCCCTCTGCAGTGGAAGCATGGCATCCTAACCACTGGACCACCAGGGAACTCCCTCCCTGTTTATTTTTAAATATTCAGGCTTTAGTCAACAGAATCCTTGGTTTGCTAATTTTACCCCCATTCTTCCCACACATACCCCTTCCTGAACTCTAAAGTAAGCCTCTTTCTTTCACCTAACTTAGATATTTTATTTGGATTCTAAACAATTATTTTAATTTTTTGTTAGAAAATAAATATTCCACCTTTAAAGTGCCTTTGTGGTTTGTTTTTTTTTTCCAAAGTTTTTTTTTAAAGAAACAAAAACCAGTTTTGTTTGGAATAAGATTCTGCTTAGGTAGTTCTGTGAGATCATTTACTTTTAGTTCTTCTTTATCAGTAATACAGCATTGTATGATAACCACCTTGTCAGATACCCACTTGGTCTGGAAGCTTCCAGGTACCCATTGTCAGTGATCTTAGCGCTTGCTGAAGTATTAACACTCAGGCTTTGGTGAAGAGAGAAACTAAGAGATAGAAAATCCATGTAACTTATTACCTGATTTGGTAGACAAAACACATATACACAAACCTGCTTATAGCAAGCAGTGTTTCTCAAACATTTTTGACCATTGAGAAATAAAAATTATGAAATGTATTTTACATTGTGACCTAGTTCTTTCTTTTTCCCTCCCCCATCCCCACCCCTAACTAAAACAAAATGTCTTGAAGCCATCTTTACCTTACTATATGTAATGTTGTCATGTTTTCTATTCAGTTTCATTATTTAACCCCCCACTGACCAAAAGCTACCAAACTTTCAGAACAATACATAGGCGCAAGGGGGAGACGTAGTGTAAATTCCAAGTGTCGAACAGTGGACCAGCCCTCTTTTCCTCTAGTTCAAGTTCTGCCTTTTTAGGAAAGCCTTCTCTAGCAACCCCAGGTTGCATCAGTGTGTCTTCTTTGAATCTTTTTTCCACACATACTTGATATCTTACTGATTTACACTGTACAGATTCAGTTGTCATACTTCAATAGTTTGAACCATCTGTTACAAAGGTGAAAATTTAGAAGTAAAAAAGGTTCCAGCAGCAGTGAAAATGCCATTACAAAGCTTATGTGCTTTACTCTGTGGGAGAGATACAAAGTTAATCTTACCCAGCACTCTCTATTTAAATGTTGTGCAAAAGAATGTCTGTGATTTATGTCAGTGGCTCTCTGGTTTTCCAACTGACAGCTTTATAATAATGTGGTATAATTGTATAGATATTGGTGTTCATGATGATACTTTGCTGTCAATACTATTTTTAATATACACTTTGAAGAAGGCAGAGAAATGTATTTAGATTTAGATTTTTCCTTTAAAAATGTTAAATAAAAATAAATTAGCACCTTAAGAAGTTGCAGTTACCTGGAAAACTACTTAGGTGGAAAAACTGATGCAGAATGAATGAAGTATTATTTATATTTTGTTCTATATTCTTATTATTTGGGGTAGATGTCTTGTTTCACTAAGCAGACTAGAAGTAAGGCATAACCACATTTTAAATATTTTTTTCACCGAGTATCTGGAACATAGTAGCTGTTAAATATATGTTTATCGAATAAAGAGTGGAGTTTCAATAAAGGGTGATCAGAGTGAGGTAAGGTTAATCTGGGAGAGTCTGGGAGTGGCTCTTGAGCCTGATTTGAAGATGGTTCTAACTGTGAATTCATAGAGGGGGAAAGGGCATCTCAGGGAGAGAGGATTGCCAACCTGCCTTAATTTTATCAGATTCTAGAATTCCTTGTGATTACCTCAGCATATTGCTAGGCTAGAATTATTGTCCAAAATTTAATTATTAACTAACTTTATCTATCTTAGTTTCTAATAAATAGCTTGCCTTTACTACTGATAAACAGCCTTTTGAATTGAACTTTTCAAAAGAAAAAAAACTTGAGTTTTCTTTCACTCCTTACCTTAATTGTTTCAAAGTATGTAATGCTGTATGTTCCTTTACTGTTTTGTTTTGTTTTTTTACTTCCTTCCATCTGCAGCCTCCTCTTGCTTCAGCCCTCTCTTTCTTTTTCTTTTTTTTTTTGCCCCACCGTGAGGCTTGTGGGATCTTAGTTCCCTGACCAGAGATCGAACTCAGGCCTTCGGCAGTGAGAACGAAGAGTCGTAACCACTGGGCCGCCAGGGAATTCCCTATGTTCATTTACATTTATAAGAAGTGTATAATTAAGTTATTTGGTTAAAATAAAGAATTCTTAATCCTTTATTGTGTTTTTGAGACATACACGGCCCTAAAGCTTACAAAGTGGGATCACTAGTGAACACACTTCATTTAGTATTCCTGCAATCAGAATATGATTTCTCCTTATCTTGCACAATACCAAGAACAGTGCAGTACAGGGCGAAGGTTGGTCTGCAGCCCTTAGGCCAGCAAAATGCAACAGAACTGCTCCCCTGTGCAAACGTTTGTGACATAACCTTGTGGAGAAAATATCAGATACAGCCTTTTCTTTGAGTAGATTGCTTAGTAAGTGCCTGGGAAAACTCCATTGAAAAAGTGAGCTTTCTTAGTTAAATTATACTTTTTAAAAACTTTTATCAAGACTAGTTTTTTTTAATTTTTTATTTTAATCATTGTCAGTTTTACTGAGGCCCTTCCTGGCACTGTCCTTTGTTTCTGAGTTGCGGAGAACACAACAGTTTTTACCCAATGGTGCATGGTTTGCCTGAAATCCATAGAAAGAGAAGGAGGAATCAAATCACTGATGACCTTAACGGTCATTTTTTCACATCCTCAAGGCATTTTTTTATTACACGTTCACATTAAATTAAACTATTTCAGCGTTGTATTCTTGACTTACTAAGTTTTTCACCTCTGTTTTTGGTTAATTTTTATTTGTAGAAAATATTTTGATTAACTGAAACCCAGTTTTACAATAAGGTTTTATTCTACCAAGCACGTGATAAAAATAATGAAAGCTGCTTTCCATCTTTTTCGTCTTTACACAGCTCCATCGAGCCTCTGTACCTGACCTATGGAATCATATTTGCCTGTGGCTGCTCCTTTGCCTACCAGCCTTCATTGGTCATTTTGGGACACTATTTCAAGAAACGCCTTGGACTGGTGAACGGCATTGTCACCGCTGGCAGCAGTATCTTCACAATTCTGCTGCCTTTCCTTTTAAGGGTACTGACTGACAGCGTGGGCCTCTTTTATACCCTGAGGGTCCTCTGCATCTTCATGTTTGTTCTCTTTCTGGCTGGCTTTACTTACCGACCTCTTGCTTCCAGTGCCAAAGATAAAGACAGTGGAACCAAAGGAGGCAACAGATTCTCCCTCTTTTCCAGGAGAAAGTTCAGTCCTCCAAAAAAAATTTTCAATTTTGCCATCTTCAAGGTGACAGCATATGCAGTGTGGGCAGTTGGAATACCACTTGCACTTTTTGGATACTTTGTGCCTTATGTTCACTTGGTAAGTATACTTCTCTGGCTTTGCTGGTAACGGATATTATTATTTCATACAGAAAAACTTCTTAGAAGAGCAATAGAGATCAGGTTGAAGTTGGCCTTAAGTATTATCTTGTTTGTAATTCAGGGGCTCTTGAAATTCAAGGTCTCCTAAGACAAGGTCATCACATCTATCAGATCATTAAACAGATAATATGTTTCATGGTGTGCTTTGGTATTTTTAAAAATCGCCAAACCTACACAAACAAAAACAGGTTCTTTAAAAAAAAAAAAAAAAAAGACTAAAATGTTGGAACAAATGTCATCAATACAAAAAATTTGATAGGTCACTTTTTCTTCAAGTGGCTTACAAATCATAATCAGGGACAAAGATGGTGCAATGATTCTGTCAACATCAATAAATTATTTTTCAACAGAAGGGTACAAAAATTAAGTAAATAGTAAAAGCCAACGGCCTTGACACAAAGAAACATTTTGTCTACTTGTGGGACACTTCTGAGAAAATGGAAATTCTACTCAGAGGATTATTTGAGAAATGTTAGCAAGTTCCAGATGATGGGAGAGAGCAAGGGTTTCGTAGGAAATTAGGATTTCAAGTGCTCAAGCACTTTATTATCATTATTATTATTATTTTTGTTTGATAGGTAAGAAATGGATTTATTTAGAGAGAAACACATTCCACAGAGTGTGGGCCATCTCAGAAGGCGAGAGCGGCCAGCCTCAAGCACTTTATATTGTTTGTTTATATTGCAAAGGCAAATTTTGGCCTCTTTATAATGAAATAAGAGTAAGCAGTGTCTAAAGTATTTGCCCCTGGCAGAATTTCCTCAAAAATGCTTATTATTATGTTTCTTCCTTTTTTCTTACTGTTATGACTGAAAATGTATGTACAGTTCAACATAGTTGATAAATGATAAACAAAAATGGTAGTGGGATAAGTTTTTCTTTTGTGTGTATACTGTGTGTGTGACTTGAAGCCTTTCTAGCTTTCAGTCTACTTTTGGACATTTGTGCAATTTTTCTTTAGTTAAAGTTCTGGTGCAAGTTGGCAATATAGTTCAGAGAATTACTGGGGTCAAGGGGTCAGCTAGTAAACTACATCATCAGTCCTTTGTGGGTTCCTATGCTTAGTTCAGAAAGGAATTAGGTCAAGGAAACCCAAAGAGGGGTGGTAGGCATGTCCTGTATCTAAGATAATTTTGAATTCTCAATTCTCCTTATTTTCTTTTTGCCATAGGTACTGAGAAAGCAGCTGGGATGACCAGTGGGGAGACAAGGAGAGGACTAGTTTTAGTACTCTGAGCCACATGGCATTTTGCAGAGACTGAGATACTAGGTAAAATGACCTAGTATGTGACGCTTGTCACATATGAAGTCTCTGGCTACATCTTGATCTGATAATCCATTTTCACACTTTTAGGAAGGCTGAACCATTTGAAGATATTTTTTAAAAAAATATATAGATCCATTGTGGAAAGATCAACTTTACCAGTTACCTCTTCCATAGCTCTGTAGATAAGAAAGTGTTTGTTGTGTCCTTCTCAGAGACAAGTAGATTTTTTATTTTTCTTTTTTTTTAAATGCCTGCTGTTTTTTCTTTTTTTTTTTTTGGCCACGCCCTGAGGCTTGAGGGATCTTAGTTCCCCAACCAGGGATTGAACCCAGGCCCTTGGCAGTGAAAGCCTGGAGTGCTAACCACTGGACCCCCAGGGAATTCCTGAGTAGATTTTTATTTTCTTATTTTATAGTTCTTTTCATTTTTTTAATTTAATTTAATTTTTTGGCCACGCTGCACAGCATGTGGGATCTTAGTTCCCAGACCAGGGATCAAATCTGCGCCCCCTGCAGTGGAAGTGCGGAGTCTTAACCACTGGGACCACCAAGGAAGTCCCCCGAGTAGATTTTTTAAAAAATTCTCTTTGTTACTCTAAGGTGAACACACTCAGAGAAATTAGTACGTCAGCTTTGCTAGTATGTGACATTTACTAAAGGACAAGTGGTAGGTGATTGTCTAGTTATTTCTGGTAATACAATTTATAAATTAATTTCACATATATTATTTCATTTGACCTTCACAGTAAACTTGTGAGGTAGGCAAAATAATATTAGCTTATGTTTTACAGAGTGGAAAACAGATCCATCATTAACAGAGATGTTAAGTGGCTTCCCAAGAATCACATATCAGCAGAGCAGGGGCTGGTTCCCTTCTGCTGTGCTTACTTGGTAGCAAATCTAGCACAGTCTTAGTCTGGTGCATATTGACTCCCGTCCTTGGATATACTACTAGATATGTCCATCTCACTGAGGGGGATGTGAGTATGCCTAAGGAAATTTAATAAATATGTTATTGGTCTTTTTCTTAAAGTAAATGAAATTTCACAGTGAGTAATGAGTTAGACGGTGTTATAGTTACTACTGTCATCAGGAAGCTGTAAATCAGATAGTACACAAAACAATGAGGTCTCTGTTAACTCGGATAACAAACCAGGCCTTATTCTGCTCTCCCTCCTTCCGGGCATGTTTTCTTACAAAATGTGTTGATATTTTTCGTTTGGGATTTTCTCCCTTTTGAACTGTTATGGCACTAAAGCCACGTTGGAAAGGAAACACCAGACAGTTAAATGTCATGCAGGCTGTTTAAATCTCATGTTTGATGGGTACATTGAGTTTGTCACTATGTTGTAATTTAAGGTTTGGATTACGGATACTTAATCCCAGGCTTCATGCAATGGGACACCACTTACTTTCCTCCTCAGAGGGGGAAAAGGTGTCTCAAATTTTTCCAAAGACTAGTAGATGTTCAATTCATGTTAAACCCTTTACTGGGTGTTGAAGGGAATATGCATGTAAGGCATAAGAACCTGTTCTGAAGGAGCATAAAATCTAGTACGTGTAATAATATAAACAATTATAGTTTATAAAGGACTTTTACATACATTATCTTATATAATCTTCACCACAATGCAGTACCTGTAATGTATTATCCTCATTTCATGGATGAGAAGAATGAGGCACTGAGAAGTTTAGAAACTTGCCCAGGGTCACAGGACACAGCAGCTGGTAATTATTAGTGTAATACTTTCATGCAAGAGGTAGTACTGCATAGTGGGTAAAAGTGAAGGCTCTGAGGTAAAACAGATCTGGGTTTAAATGCTGATTTTGTCCCTTACTCATTGTGTAACCTTGGATAACACACTCTAAGCATCAGTTTCTACATCTATAAAATAGGGATAAACCCAATTTTGCAGAGTTGTTGTAGGATGAGAGAAAATGTCTGTAAAGCATCTATTCAGTTCTGGTATAAAAATGAGAGTTATTTAAATTTCAGACAACGTGATTGTGAATTGCTGGTTTTAGTGAGGCTGTGGAAGAGTCAAAGGAGAGAGATGGTGTCCATTTGCAAAAGTGGTTAGTACAAGCTTCATAGGATTGGAGTTGGTCCTTAAGCCTGAGATTTGTTGTTGAAACTGGATCCTTAATTAACTAGGGAACTAATTTATCTATCTAGGCCTCCTTTGAAGATTCTGAAATACAGTGAAGTGCTCTCATGGTTATGTTAAAAATCCTAAGATCTTTACCTATTTATTACATTATACATGATGATCTGAGAGAAAATATGTATGCTTTGTGGCATTCTTTTTCTCAGAGCAAGGTTGGAAGGTTTCTTTTAGTAGTTGACTTTTAAAAATGAAGAATCATATTGCTTCATGGAAAGGGTCAGTGATCTCTTTTAGGCCTACCCACTTGTAGTCTCTATTGTAAGGGTATGGATCTGTTTTTTCTTCTACTGTTATTGAGATATAGTTGACATACAGCACGATATAAGTTTAAGGTGTACAGCATAATGATTTGACTTACATACATCATGAAATGATTATCACAACAAGTTTAGTAAACATCCATCATCTCATAGATACAAAATTAAAGAAATAGAGTAAGTGTACAAATCTTATAGATCAATTTAGGTGAGACATAACTTTCTAAATAGGCATTCCCAGTAACAGCTGCTTTAGTTGTTGTGAATTGCCCATTTTGCCTGAGAATTGTTTTGTTTTGGTTTTCTGGATTTTTTTTTTTAATTGGAGTATAGCTGATTTACAATGTTGTGTTAGTTTCTGCTATACAGCAAAGTGAATCAGTTATACATTATAATACATATATCTACCCTTTTTTTTTTAATTTATTCTTTTTCAGATTCTTTTCCCATATAGGTCATTACAGAGTATTGAGTAGAGTTCCCTGTGCTATACAGTAAGTTCTCATTAGTTATCTATTTTATATATAGTGGTGTGTATACGTCAATGCCAATCTCTCAGTTTATCCCTCCACCCTTCCCTTTGGTAACCATAAGTTTGTTTTCTACATCTGTGACTCTATTTCTGTTTTGTAAATAGGTTCATTTGTACCATTAAAAAAATTCCACATATAAGCGATGTCATATGATATTTGTCTTTCTATGTCTGACTTAACTTCACTCAGTATGACAATCTCTAGGTCCATCCATGTTGCTGCAAATGGCATTATTTCATTCCTTTTTTTATGGCTGAGTAATATTCCGTTGTATATATGTACCATATCTTCTTTATCCATTCCTCTGTTGATGGACATTTAGATTGCTTCCATGTCCTGGCTATTGTAAATAGTGCTGCAGTGAACATTGAGGGTACATGTATCTTTTCAATTACGATTTTCTCCAGATATATGCCCAGGAGTGGGATTGCTGGGTTGTATGGTAGCTCTATTTTTAGTTTTTTAAGGAACCTGCATACTGTTCTCTGTAGTGGCTGCACCAGTTACAGTCCCACCAACAGTGTAGGGAGGGTTCCCTTCTCTCCTCACCCTCTCCAGCGTTTATTGTGATGCTGGCCATAATGGTGATGGCCATTCTGACTGGTGTGGGGTGATACCTCACTGTAGTTTTGATTTGCATTTCTCTAGTAATTAATGATGTTGAGCAGCTTTTCATGTGCCTCTTGGCCATCTGTATGTCTTCTTTGGAGAAATGACTATTTAGATCTTCTGCTCATTTTTTGATTGGGTTGTTTGTTTTTTTGATATTGAGCTGCATGAGCTGTTTATATATTTTGGAGATTAATCCCTTGTCGGTTGCTTGGATTGAAGTTTTTTTTTTTTAATAAATTTATCTATTTATTCATTCATTTATTTATTTTAGTTTTGGCTGCATTGGGTCTTCATTGCTGTGCATGGGCTTTCTCTAGTTGCAGCGAGTGGGGGCTACTCTTCATTGCAGTGCGCGGGCTTCTCACTGCGGTGGCTTCTCTTGTTGCGGAGCACGAGCTCTAGGTGCGCGGGCTTCAGTAGTTGTGGCGTGCAGGCTCAGTAGTTACGGCACAGGGGCTTAGTTGCTCTGCGGCATGTGGGATCTTCCTGGACCAGGGCTCGAACCTGTGTCTCCTGCATTGGCAGGCGGATTCTTAACCACTGCTCCACAAGGGAAGCCCAGGATTGAAGTTTTTATGGCTCCTCCTTATCCAGTTTTTCTTCATTAGCTTCCAGAAACATAACATGCTCTTAGTTTTCCTCATACCTCTCTATCACTCCTTCTTAGTTTCTTTTCTGGTTCCTTATTTTTCACCCTGACCCTGAATATCAGTCCTAGGGCTTACCGCTTGATCTTTTTCTCTACTCATTCCAAATGATGGTTTCATCTAATTTCCTACATTCAGATATCATATATATGCCAGTGGCTCAAAATTTATATTTAGCTCAGGCCTCTTTTGAATTCTTCACCAGACTCTTATAGCCATCTGCTTACTTAATATCTCCACTTGGATGATTGTTAGATGTTTCAGATTTAACATGTCCAGCCCTGAAGTCCTGATTTTACCCCTGTCCCCAAAACCTGCTCTGCCCTCAGCCATCCTTATCTCAGGAGATGGCAGTTCCATCAGGCCCCAAACCTTGGAGTCATCCTTGGCTCCTGTTTCTTTCATACCACACTCCTGATCCAGGCCAGAAATCCTGGTGGTTCTCCTTTCAAAATGTATCCTTCCCTGCCCCCTGTAGTCTGTACTCTACACAGAAGCCACAGGTGTTCTTTCAACACACAAGTCACTCTGCTCAAAATCTTTGGGTGGCTCCCCATTGCTCTGAGAGTAAAAACTAATGTCCTTATAGTGGCCTACAAGGTCCTCCATGGTCTGTCCCCTCCTATCTCTGATCTCATCTGGCCCGGTCCCCCTCACCCATTCTGCTATCGCCACTCTGCTCTCTTTGCTATTCAGCTTTTAGTGAGGCTCACCCTGACCACCTGGTTAAAACCCCCTTCTTCCCTCTCCCCTCCACATACTCCCAAACCCCCTCACACTGCTATTTCTTTTTCCATAGCGCTTCATACCTTCTTTTTCTTTTGAATATATTTATTTATTTATTTGGCTGCATTGGGTCTTAGTTGTGGCATGTGGGATCTTCGTTGTGGCATGTGGGATCTTTCTTTGCGGTTAGCGGGCTCTTCGTTGCGCCTTGAAGGCTTCTCTCTAGTTGTGGTGTGTGGGCTCCAGAGTGCATGGGCTCAGTAGTTGCAGTACATGGGCTTAGTTGCCCCGAGGCATGTGGGATCTTAGTTCCCCGACCAGGGATCGAACCCGCGTCCCCTGCATTGGAAGGCGGATTCTTAACCACTGGACCACCAGGGAAGTCTCCATACCTTCTAACATGTTACATAATTTACTTGTGATGATTATTGTTTGCTCTCTGTGTGTATACCTCTGCCAGAATGTAAACTTCACGAGGCTAAGGGTCCTTCTCTGTCTTGTTCAGTGAATGAACCCAAGCATCTACCACAGTGCCTAACATACAGTGAGTGCTCAAATATTTGTTGAATGACTATCTTATGGATAAGTCTAAAGTGACACCATATAAGGAGTATTCATTTTCTCTCCATTTTGATCTTTAAAATTCTCTACTTTGATACCAGAATGATGTTTCACATGTTATACCTATAGGACATGATGGTATTCATATCCATTCAACACTTAATCAATAAGCTCAAATTCAGCAAACCTAAGACTAAGTAACACTAATGCTATCTGTTGATGGGGAAAAGAGTTGATGTGTTTTGCTTTTGACCCATAGCTTTATATGCATGTTGAAATTGAAACTTTATAAATGGAAGAAATTTCTGTGTCTCTGTCACTATTGTGTAAGTGTATGGAAGGAATGAATGGCTATCCCCATTAACAGGGAAAGCTAGACAACTGGTGTCTGCTCTACTGTGTAGCAACTGAAAATCTTGCAGAGCCTTGGGTGGTGTGTGTGAGAACAGGATGAGGATGCAGGACCAGAGCCTGACCACAAGTCTGCACTGCTTTGGTAGAGCACTGACCACAGGGCCACGTCAGCCGGATGACTGATAAATGCCTACAAATGACAATGATGATGCAGCTCTTCTCAGCGGCAATGTTCCATCCTCAGTACGAGAATGATGACTTAGTTTTTATTGCTTTCACATCTGTCCACCACTACTCGCCTTGAAAAGCTGCACCTGTGTTCTCTGACTCCATAACATATGGCAGTCAAGTTTTGGTTTTTAAGCTCTGACCCACATAGTTCTCTATCGGAGAGAAGATGACTGACTCATGCGTTGAAATCTGCAGCATATGTGTTTATTGGCCCATTTTGAAAAAACTCCGTAAGTTATAAGTGTGTCAGTTTTGTGGCAGATAGTAATTGTTCTCAAAAGAAACTCTGATCTGGTAGGGAAGATCCCACTTTTCTGAGACTGATTGAAGGCACCATCATTTGCCTGCTGACAGGGCACTTAAGTGGACACCAAGTCCAGCTGTAATTGGGAACAAAAAGTTGTGTTTTTATTTTTTAATTATATTTATTTGGTTGCATTGGGTCTTAGTTGCAGCACGTGGACTCCTTAGTTGTGGCTTGCCGGCCACAACTATTTGTGGCATGTGGGCTCTTAGTTGTGGCCTGCGTGTGGGATCTAGTTCCTGGATAAGGGATCGAACCTGGGCCCCCTGCATTGGGAGCGCAGAGTCTTAACCACTGTGCCACCAGGCAAGTCCTAACAAGTTGTGTTTTTAAACTAGAAATGAAATTTTGAGGCAAATAAGCCAATAAATGGGACATGTAGTACCTCAGGAGATATTTTATGGCTTTGATTTAATGCCAAATGCTCTGTGGGTCAGTACTGGAATGTAGCTGTTAGACCTCACTGGCCAGGTCACCTCTGGCCATGTTGTGGTGACAGCAGGAATATTATCCCAAGCCAGAGCTCAGGGCACTGAGCCATGCAAATAGGAACAGCAGACATGCTTTCATCTCTTTTGTGGCTTCCTCAGAGGGGGATTCAGGTAACATTTGTCAAGAATCTGTCATGTGCCAAGCATCTCCACAAAATCTCAGGTAACCATCACAAGGATGAGTGTAATAAGTGTAATAAATAACTATATACTTGGAGCTAAGGAAACAACTCTGCTAAGTTAAGCTATGCTCAGTCGAGGTCACTCACTGAGTTTACTCAGAGCTGGGATTTGAACATAGATCTCGGACTCTAAGTCCCATGTTCTTTTCATAAAATAGTCTGCTGTTCCTTCATCGGATCACCTCAGAGGTGGAGTGCCGCCTACTGTCAGCCACACTGGGCCTGGACCAGAGTTTTCTTTGCCTTGCAAGTTTCCCTCTATTCTCTCAGAACGAAGCACAGAGGCAGGGTTGGACCATCCCGGCGCTCAGAGGATGCTGCCCAGCCACGGAGAGGACTCCTGAGGAAACAGGCTAATGGGGCTGATGGGATACCACCTAACCTTTCTTCCAGACCCCACATCTCCTCTTTTGGTCTTTAGTACGTTGTGAATATGAGAAAACTGAATTGCTTTTCACAGCCTGTGACAAGCAGAACATGGAATATATATAGTTTTACGTTCAATTGTGTTTCCTACAATAAACATTGAGCATAGCAGAAGAAAAAATGGACAAATGTATAAATTTATAGCAAGAGCTATCTTATATTTGATTAATAACATAAGTACTATTATAGGAAAATGGAAAAAAGCAAATTGCTTGAATTTTAGAGTTATATATAAACTCTCTGAGGCCACTGATGGATCATTAAGTGTCCTGAGAAGGCCCTAAAAGCCTTGGAAAAGCTGTTCCTTCTCTTTTGTTTTTTTTCCCCCCAGCTATATCTGTAATGTTTTTCTTCTTTTTAAAATGAAGTATAGTTGATTTACAATATTATATTAGTTTCAGGTGTACAGCATAGTGATTCAATATTTTTATAGGTTATACTCCATTTAAAGTTATTATAAGATATTGGCTATATTCTCTGTGCTATACAATATATCCTAGTAGCTTAATTATTTTATACATAATAGTTTGCACCTCTTCATGTCCTACCCTCTATTTTGCCCCTCCCCCCTTTCCTCTCCCCACTGGTAACCACTAGTTTGTTCTCTGTATCTGTCCTTCTGTCTTGTTAATGTGTAAATTTCACCAGGTCTTTTGTTTTTAACTGTCTCATGTTTTATTTGTCAAAATATAATATACTTTTGAATAATCTCAAAATTTAACTAATACGGATATTTGCTTATCCCTCAACTCATTGTATTAATATCAAATTAAAGTTTGTTCAAGTTTGAGGAACCTAAATTTAGCTGATAAGGGTTCTATCATGATTTTTATATCAACTAGAAAATAAATTGTTATGATAGAGGATTAATAGAAATAGAAATCTTAATTTGAAGAATCTTCCTTTGTGAGGCTATACCTGGTCACTGGCTTTTACCCCACATTTACCAGGTGGCTCTGGTGAGGGGAAAGAATTGTCTGATCCATTGAGAGTATATTTCTGCTGGTTTAACCTCATCTCTAAGTTCTGACACACCTCTTTGGAAAAGCCCTCACAGACACTAAATTCAAGGATTACAGAGCACCAGGAGAAAAGGCCACTTTATTCATACTGTAGGGAAGAGTCTTTAGATCCAAAGAAAGTTTGAGGGCTGCACATCTCTTATGTATTAGCTCCCAGATGCCCTGCCACTTTCCATTTTCCCCTTTGCTTTCCCCACTTTCTAGCCCCATTATCTGTATCTAGTTTTTTTCACCCCTCTACTTGTTGGCAGCTCACTTGTAATCAGAAAGTTTATATTCCCTCGTAACAAATTGGAGAAAAGCTCATTTAATGGTAGGTAGTGCCTACCATTTGGAGGCAAAATTGCAAACATGGACAACTGGTGTGCAGTTATGTAATCCAGCTGTGTCTGCATCCATGTCAAATTCAACTGATTTATTCTCAGAGTAACATGACCAGAACAACTGTAGCATTCAGTCTTCAGAGCACGGTTTAAGATTCTGTATGCCCAGTCCTCACAGCCATGCAAGGGTTTGTTTTAAACTATAAGTTTCTTTTAAACACATATAGTATTTTTTATTTCCCACGTGTTTAATTAACATTTAGTTTATAAGGAGCTCCCACAAATGTTCTCTCTCACTGGAGCCTCAGGGCCACCCTATGAGATGGGCAGGATCGTTTTCCATTCAGCAGGAAAGGAACCGGACTTGGGGTTGTTAAGACAACTTGCTTAGGGTTGCAGGGCCGGTGCCTGGTGCAGCTGGGGCTTGAGCCTGGTCTTCTTAAGAGTGTGGCTTTGAAGTAAGATATTTAAATGCCTGCAAAAAAAAGTAGGACAGTAATTTAGGCATTGAAGGGATTGTACAGGTCATTTAATTGCACTTTTCTTTTTTTTAAGTCTGGTAGAGGGACTAAGACAGAAAGGTTAAGTTGCTTGCCAAAAGTTACATAGCTATAAAAGTGGCAGAACCTGGTGTAACATGTCAGAATATCCGTGGAAAATGAATGGAAGCTAATCGTAGCCTAAAGTGTAAATGTGTATGTGGTAGAAACTGAATCATTAGAGGAATGAAGGTGTCTCACCTTACATAACTCTAGTCAATTTAGAGGGTTCATTTCCCAATCGGGAGGTTGCTTTCCCATTTTGACACAGTCTAGTTCTTCAAAGCTGCCAGTAACAGTTGTACTGGCTTTGTCGTCTTTCTTTCATGGATATATTTAGAGCTCAGGGTTATGGTTATTGTGTGGCAGAGCCCTGAGAATGCAGGATTCATAGCAGAATCCATGTAAACCAAAGGCTACTGTATATTGGGCCAGGACTGGGCTGCTGAGCTGACCTCTCCTGTTGTGTTTATCTCTGTTCATTGTAAGGTTCTGACAGGAGAAAAGCCTTGGTGCCCATTACATGTCCTCAGCCCTGGAATGATGATTGCAGAGTTTTGGAAACATTTTTAAAATGATTTCCAATGGAGTTGTATAATCTGAAGAGTTGCCCTATCTCAGTCTTCTTGGCACTACAACCAAATAAAAGAGGCAGAGTTGACATTTTAATTTTGTTTTTAGCCTGGACACTAAACACTAGAGGCTAAATACTAGGGGCTAAAGTTTCATTATTTCCTCCCTCCTTCCCTCCCTCCCCCCCTTCCTTCTTTTTGTTCTTGATTTGGTTTATTATTCTGATTATTGTTACTTTAACACTTATTAGCTATGCAGAATGCTCTGGTAGTTTGCAGAATAAAAAGTAATCACATTGCTTTTTCACCAAGATTGTCTAATTTAAATAATTTTTGTTCTTCTATTTTTCATTCAAAAATAGGCTTATAAAATTTCTTTGACACAAGAATATTTCTTTGTATAGTGTATTAATTTAAATATCAGAATTAACCATTAAGATTCCCTGTGTGCTGATTATATAGACATGCACAACTCCTACATTTTTTCCCTATTATGTGGTCTGGAAATGTTTTGTTTGTTCACTTATTTTCATTTCATTCATTCATTCCCATCCCAGTGAACTTCCAGAAAGAACATAAAGGTATTTCCTTCACACGTATATTTTTTGAATCAACTCTCATAGCAGCCTTTTATGAGGAAAGCAGTGCTAATACTGGTTTCTCCCACTAATAGATAAGAACCTTGACCATCAGAGAGGTTTTATTTTGCTCAAAGTTGCGCAGTCAGTGGCAGGGATGTTATTAGAATAGAATTAGAATGGGTTATTCCATTCTGTCACTGTTGTATTTTCTTGAACGTATGTGACTTCCTCTAATTACAACTCAGTTGTACAGATTCAGGTTGAGCAGATTCAAGCATTCAAGTGAATATCTGACAAGTATTCACTGAGCACCTGTTGGGTGCCTCTAGGTGTGGGGATGCAGTGGTGAGAAGAGACGTGATCTCTGCTCTCACGGAGCTCAATAAATAAGTAAGCACATAAATAAACAAGGTAGTTTTCATATAGTGATATTTTCTTTGAAGAAAATAAAATGAGATGGAAGGTGATGGTGGGACGTAACCTTAGTTTGTAAAGTCAGGGACAGCCTCTTTGAGGAGGTGCGAGGAGGTGCCAGGAGGTTCCTTCTCTCGATGAAGGGCAGCATTAGGTATTTGGAAGATACAAAAATGATACAGCTTCCTATTGCCCTCAGGAAGCCTATGACATGGAATTTCTCTAGTTTCCATCTTTAAGGCCAGCCAACAGTTGATGAATTTTTTAATTCAACTTATTTTTATCTGATATATTCAAATCTGCATGTTAGAAACTTAAAATTCTTGCATAGGACCCAAGCATTGCTTTTTCTCCAGATACTTCATTCACAACTTATAACTTCTGATAATACACTACAGTTTCTCAGTTCTCATGTGATTATTACAGGAGTGAGTAGACATCCTCTCTCCATCACTTTATCCCCACTTTTTTTTCAGATTTTTTCAATGGTGTCTATGCTTTTCTTGCTTTTCTAACCTTGCATTTATTTCCCTGCAGATCTCAACATCTGCTGAAATTTGACTACTCAGGTTAGTGAAAATTTGCCCATTTATCAGTTTTGTGCCTTAGGCAGTATTCACCAGCATTCTCCTACTTGAGATGAATAAGGATCTTTACTTCTCTGGCCACTTGTGTGTGACTAATTAATGGCGACGTTAAATATCTACAGAACATTTTCATCAAAAAAAAAGCTAGCCGGGTTTTTTTTTTTTTTTTGGAATTTTTTTCTTTCGAATTGTAATACACTAGCATAGGAACATGATAGGAAGACATTACGTAACTAATACATAAGAAATCTAGAAAACTGATTATTTACAAATAAACTAAAACAGAGCTGCTGCTTTTAGTAAGGTAGAGTAAGTTTGTCATGTGTTCCAAATTATTTAGCCAAAAATAAGTATTTACAAATAATTCAACAGTAGTTTTTAGAAGTGATGCATGGTTTATTCAGGCATGAAAATTATCCCTAGAATGTAGGCCCCAAACTGCTAAAAGATTTAAAATTTGTGGGGGAGAACGAAATCCACAAACATTTAAGAATATCTAATTTTAACTTAAGTTGAAAAGCAGCAGTAGCGTATTTTTGTTAGGCCCTTATCCTGTATAATGTATTCAATATAAGTATGGGAAAGGCTGGTGAAAACTGTGGATTTATCTACAAAATACATTGGGGAGTTTTGTGTGGGGAGTGTCCTAACGCCTCAGGAAATGATAGAGAAGAACCAGCTAAGATAGATTAGACAAGGGTAGGGACAGAGCCTCCTCTCCGTTGCTCCATCCCCAGCACGGAGCATGTGCCTGGCACACAAATACTTTTTGACCAGTTTGAGGCTGAGCTATAGGTTGGTTGAATTGCTGGAATATGATGTCTACTAATTTCCCTACTTGTGACTACTTTTCATTCTAATAGTACTTTATGTTCTTCAAATTCTTTTTTCTTTGATCTTCAATATACAACCCCTGGAGGTGAGAACAGTTTTATCTCCATTTTATAGGGAGAGGAGTTAGTTGGTTTTGAGACTTTCTCTGGCCACATACAAATAGTGACAGGGTGTGGTTTAAGGGTTAAATAATAGAAGTAAAAGTATGCTTATCTAGACTAGTGTCAATGTGGAGTAATTTAAAGATACGGAAATGGGTGGCTCGAGGTACATAGTCAGCCCTGCTGAAGTGAAACAACACCTCTTAGGCCTTGTACCATCTCCCAAGCTGCTTCCAGGAGAATGGGATGCCTAGGTGACCACAGCCCAATAAGTAGCCTAACAGATGACCCACGCTCTTGACCCATGTACACATCTGTGCAATTTAAAATGTTGCCATATGTTGATTATTTAATTTATGAAGCATTATAATAGCCTCAACATACATCCGGTATCCCTGTTCCTACTTAACTGTATCTGCTTCTGTGAATACATTTTTTCCTTTTATGTTTCTTTCTCCTCGGGAGCTGTCTCAGGGACTTCTCACAATTCCCTGCCAGTGTCTCCTGGCTCCTGTTCTTCAGCTCTTGGGGCTGCCTTGGATCCTGGAGTAGGGATTGCCCAGTCCTAGGGTTCCCGTCCTACCTCTTCCTTGTGAGGTGCTTTATAAGTTCTGTATCACGTTCACCTTCACAGCCACCCTGTCACACATCTAAAGCAGTGTGTCAGACCCAGTGCCTCCTTTTCTCTCCTGAAACAAAATTCCTAGGTCATGAAACCTACCTATATACATAATTTTTAAAAAAATCAGTAATGTCCCACTTGTCACACAAGGAGAAATAAAAAGTAATTCTTGAATAAAATAATGCATATTTTAAAAGGTAATGCTTGGGATACATGTGACAACATAGAGGAACCTTGAAGACATCATGCTAAATGAAATAAGCCAGATAAAAAGTCTATGATTCCACTTAGATGAGATACCTAGAGGAGTCGAATTCATAGAGACGAAAGTAGAATGGGGGCTACCAGGGACTTGGAGAAGGGGGGAAAATGGGGGGTTATTATTTAATGGGTACAGAGTTTCAGTTTGAGAAAATGAAAAAGTTCTGGAGATGGATGGTGGTGATGGTTGCACAAGAAGGTGAATACTTAATGCCAGTGACTGTATACACTCAAAACTGGTTTAAATGGTAAATGTTATGTGATATAAATGTTGTTAAAATAAAAAAAAATAATTGGAAAAAAGGTAATGTTTGGGCACAACTATATCAGAAAGATAAAAATAGCCTCCACAGATTTCCAAAACACCCCCAAGGGAGTGGTACTGCCACTATTGTGAACCAGTGTGCAGTATTGGTTTGAAACTAAGAAACTGATGCCCAAGATCTTAGACTCAGTAAGGAGTAGAGCTCATAATTTGACTCCAAAGACTTTTTTCTTCTTGCTATGCCTAGGCCTTCCAACTCTCAGTCCACAAAAGTTTTCTCTCTGCCATGCCAGCTGCCTTAATCCAGACCACTCAGGCTTTGTACTTTCTTATCTATCCTAAAGGGGTGTGGTCCTTTTCTTCCTGAACACTAAAATCACAAGACAGGACTGAACATGTTTAAAATAATGTTAATCACCAACATCCCCAAACTCTGAAATAGTCTTACTCTTAAGAAAGGGGTAAAAAATCAGGGTAGACAATCTCAGAAGTATGTGAAAGCGACAGCAGTGGAAGGAAAACTTTTCTGGGCCTAATCCTAACAATTGGTTTTTTTTTTTTTTTTTTTGGACGTGCCCCGCAGCATGCGGGATCTTAGTTCCCCAACTAGGGATCGAACCCATGCCCCCTTCAGTGGAAGCTCGGAGTCCTAACCAGTGGACTGACAGGGAATTCCCCAATCCTAACAATTTTTAATCTTCATTCAGATAAAAATTTTTTTGAATTTTATGTGATACTAGGGAGAGAGTTGGCAATTAGATAACTCTTAGAATTAATAGAAAAGACACTCACTATGGTGTGACTTACGAAGACTAGAGGAGAAAGGAGGACAGATGGTTTTCGGTAAAAGGGTTCTCTAGCCAGCACCACTAGTCTGAGGGAATCTTAGTGAGGAGAGGGTAGAAGAAGGTAGAATTTTCATGGAAGGATCAATCTTTTTTCACTTTAGAATTAAGTGCAAAATTAAGCTGAATAAGAACTAATAGTGCTCTAATTTCTCTCAAAAATTAGATCTACCTTAAACAAATTAAAATTTCAGTAAAACAACAGTCTACACGTCTTTCTGTGTTCAAGAAGAAATAGAACCAATTATGATAATTTACAAAATATCTGGCTTATTAGCATTATAGCCAGGGTCATTAAGTAAAGTTATAAAATCACCCAGGAATCCTAGTGATTTAAATAATACTTTCTGAAATTATCCCCTTCTATTTTAAGATGAAGTCTATCTTAAACTTCTAAAATTTAACCTTATTGAACTAGCCTTTCGTTGGGTGCATTTGTTCATCTTGGACTACTTTTCCAAATTCATGCAATTCAACTAATGACTGCAGACTCCATAACCCACACCTACCTATTTGCATATACATTTAGCTGATAGGTGATTTTATCACCAGATAAATCCAGGAGTAAGTTTAAAAGAGCATATCCCCCCCTCCCCACCTTTTTTTAAACAAATGCAAACATAGAAACACATGATGCCTCAGAAGAGCATTAATCACAACCAGGAGTCCACATCTTCGGAGACCTTTCTATCACCGTGTATCTTCTAAGTACTCTACTAAAGCGTTAGTCAGGCGGTCATGCCGTGGACCATGGCTGAGACCTCCCGAGCCATCTTGACCAGAGCAGAGGCAGTCTACCTCCTTCACAGATGGGCACTGTCTTAACAATTCGCAGTCCATTGTGTTCATCCAAACTATCCAGGAACCAGGGGTCTGAGAGAGTGGTGACCCTGGTGTGCCAAGAATGAGACTTCAAGAAAGAAACTATTCAGAATCATATTTGGGTTTAGGTGGAATGAATTAAAAAAAAATGGATTAAACATCTTTCATTGTTCTGGAAGGACTAGAATAATTTTTGATAATTTGAGAAATATCTGACACAGAAATTATTGTCAGGGTCACTACATAATTTCAAGTTACCTAAAAATCCTAGTGACTTATTTTTTATTTTAAGATAAAGTTCATCTTAACTTCTATAATTCAGGATTATTTGAACTGGTATCTGAATCCAAATTGGTTTTGATAGACAATTCCTCTAGAACATGTTGCCGAATCTTGATCTGATCTAAATAATGCTATGTTAAGGATGGACTTTTCTTTTTTAATCTAAGGAAAATTATTTTTCAAAAAAACAAAAAGAAAAATAATAAAGGGTTTAAAGAATTTTTAGAGTTAGAAAATGTTTTCAAAATCAGACCAAGGTTTTCCAAACCATTAGCTATCTTCCTTCCTTCCAAACTCTTTTTCTACCCCTTGGTGGCTGTTAAATAATTTTCCTGGAAACTCTTCCCTCTTTTTTTCTCAGTCCTGACATTTATCTGTCTTAATAGCACCATGTGTGAATACTGGCACCATGGAAACCCATCTTAATGAAATGGAAAGACTGGCCGTTTAAAAAAACAAACAGAACCAACTACCCATGCCTCCTAGAGTCCTGCCAGGCCAAAGGTCTGCCCTCCACTGGGTCAGCTGCTGAGCAGGCAGGCGGTACCCGCACCACAGGTTTAGTCGTGTCAAATATCTTACTAGTAAAGAGACAGTGGGCTGCCTAAGATGTTAGTCCTTAAAAATGTTGGCAGGCAAGGAAATTCTGTTTTCACTTCAAGTACATCTTGGAGCTGTTTTATTTCAAAGCACAGTTTATCAAATTTAACCAGTTAAAATGATGTTTTGAGGCTGACCTAATCAATGACTGTCTTACGGCTATAGAGTCCTATTTCAATGTTATATGATATAAAGGGCTTAATTTTAGGTACCCATATCTATGGACTTAGTTTCCTGCTATCTTTAGTTACCTCACTGGGCTTGCTGGTGTACACTGCCCATGTAAAACTTCCTCAGGGAATGAATGCCCTTATTCTTTTTCTTAGCAAAAACAAGAGATAGAGAAAACATAGTTGTTTAAAAAAGAAAGAAAAAACCAAACCAAACCCTCATTCCATTCAGAAGATTTCTGTTCATCTTTCTTTGAAGTCAAAGGGTAATATAAAGTTTTGATTTGCAACAAAATCTGAGATTATCCATTAACCACTCTAGCAGGCCTTCTACTGCCTTTCAAATGTACATCTAATTTTTAAAGGGACCAGGCTCTTTTCTTTGTGTTTACCTTTCAAAAAGTATATTTAAGTAGAATGGTCTTTTAGAGTTATGGAGTAGCTGTTCAGATGTTGAAAGGATATATTCTTAGAAATTAAAACTGCATGCAAGTGAGAGGCAACAAGCTGAAACCGCTAATCTCAGGAGTGAACAGCAAGTGAGCAGAAGTGCTCTGAATGCAGCATCTCCGTTGGGAAGTAGGAAGCTGCAGAAATCATTCTGAATTCCACAACCCCTGAAAATATTGTGTAGCATTTACTATCCCATTTTTGAATGTACTGTGTAAATGTAAATGATACAGGTCCCCTGTCCCCGCCAAGAGTTTATTCTCTTAGACACAAAAGGAGTGCACGTGACTACCTGTTGCCCACCTTCTTTTCAGCTTGATGGTGTGGATCTGAAGAGGAGGGCAGAGGATCAGGGAATCAAATGCTCACAGACAAGGACAGATGATGACTGCTATCAGGAATCTGTTAATCTCCCAAAGGGCGTAGTAACTGCAACAGCAGTGGATGATAAATATTGTCATTTTGTTTTTCTTCCTCAGTCCTGCAAAGGCAGTTGTAGTTTCATTAGTCCCATAGCCTGCAGTGCTCTACTGGGCCTGGTTTTACTCTGCTTTCCTGGCCTTCCTAAAATACTGCCTTTGTTAGCACTTGGTACTTGAGTCAGTCAGCTGTTCCCACAAGTCCACTGTCAGAAATAAAGTTATCTTTGTTTTACGTCTCCTGTAGTTTCCCTTCTTTCTTAACTACTATACCCCCAAAGATGTATAGTTTAAATTGTATATACCAAAGTTTTATCATGTTGTTATGTAATAAGTTACATAAAAGATATTAAACAAAAACGACCCATCCCCTTAAAAAGTTGTGTGTGTGGAAGGACAGTGAGGCTAATGACCATCATCGCATGGCCAAATAACACAATCTTAGAAAACAGTATAAGTAATTATTAGACTTTTTTTTTTTTTTTTTTTTGGCTGCACCGTACGGCTTGTGGGATCTTAGTTCCCTGACCAGGCATTGAACCCGGGCCCTCGGCAGTGAAAGTGCCGAGTCCTAACCACTGGACCGCCAGGGAATTCCCTAATTATTGGACCTTTTGGACCAGTGACCTCCTTGTTTTGCAGATGCGTAGCATCACTGGATTTCAGGGGCTTCCGTAAAGAAAGTGAGTTGGGATTCCCTTCTGTTGGGCCATCTTCTGTTGTGAAACCATTTGTCAAGGAGAAGCTTGAGTTTCTAATGCACTTACGTCAGCTGTATTGGACCTGGTTTTGTACTATGGCCACCCCAAACTGAGCTTCCTTCATGGTTGACTCTCTGACAGCCAGAGGACTCAGCCTGGGATCTCAGTGGAAGAACACTATCTGATGTCTGCAAATGTCTGGCACTGAGGCTCCCTGTAGGGAAGAGGTAGAGAGGGGAGAAGCCAGGGCTAGGCCGATCCAGCAGGAGGGTCACTTTCTTAGGCTGCTGCCCTCGACCTCTCAAAACAGCTCTGCCTCTGGGCTCTAGTGAGGGGGGAGGAACTTCTCTCTTCAGTTGGCTGGTCAGAAACATGTCATCTATAGAGAGAGGCTGAATCACCATTTACTTGAAGTGGGGTTGGTTAGGAGGAAAGGGGGTAAACTGTGAGCTAGTGTGTCTTTCTTTCACCCGTGGATAAAGAATGAGCAGATATTATGGGATTTAAGTTCTTGGTTATTTTTGGATAACAAAACAATAAATAGGGTTTCACACAATCCAAAAATGGCTTCTGTGGTTAGCGAAAGTTGTTTGAATGATGGAAAATGTTTCAGGAGCAGGCAGCGTTCAAGCTGTCAGTCAGCAAGGCTCTGGTAATCCCTGAGAGATGTGCAGCCCTGGAGTAAACAAATGTTTAGAATAGAAACAAAAGACTAATTCCCTAAAGGCACTTACACATTTGGATAAAGTCCACTTTAAACCACTGCCGTACAAAATGGCGTTATCCCCTGTGTAGATAGTGGCTTCTAATATAAACTTTGCATCGGTTTAAATAAGTTAGGTTAAATACGGAAACATCTGTTCAACATTTTCATGTCCCTTTCCATGTGACTGTTTATTGGAAATAATCAGTTTTGCCCAGCATTCATGCCTTCTCCTAAAACTAAAATGTGTGCCAGTCTCCAGAGGATAGAGAGATGGGCAGGGATTCGTAGAATAGTTGGCGGCAGTCATGGGAGGCCCAGGCTGTAAGTAGAACACACCAGCTTTCCTGGGTACTGCTCCCTCACCAAGAAAGGCTCTCTAGGACCCAGAGATGCAGCATCCCCAGATTCCATTCTCCAATCACCCAGATTCCCTTACTTCCTGACAAAAACCCAAAAAACAAAACCAAAATAAACCACAACTTTATTTTGCAAATTTTGGCTGAGGGTAGGGAAGGAGGTATTAGAAGCTGAAGTTCTTGCTTTACTTAAACAATGACAACAATAATAAAATTCAATGAAATAATGCCGCTTATAGCTGAAGAAGTTTCCACTTAAGCGTAATTTGAATTTACCAAATTTACCTTATTTCAAGAGACCCAAAACATTTCACCTCATTATTTCTTTTAAGGATTACAAAGTGTAGAGCAGGGGGAAAAAATAAACCACTAATAAAGGATAATAGCAATTTGGCAGACAGGTGTTCTTAGTTTCTTCAAAAGAATTCAGTCTTTTTTGAATACTAAAGAATGTCTTAAAAAGTTATTCTAGATCCTTTGGGTGTTTCCTAAAGTGGATGAATACATCAGAGTCTGGATTCAAATTCCAAATAAAGCTGATGAATACACATAATTATTATCTCACCTGCCTTAGATCAGGTTATTTGTTTTCTTCAGAATTGAGCTGGAATCCATCTCTGATAAGGACTTGGAGGAATTAGCCAGTTTGAGGTCACTTTTATCAATAGCTGTTTTATCTTTTGTGGCCACAAGTGAATTTCTTAGACCAGCACTGTTCAATAGAAATATAATGCAAGCCACATATGTAATTTAAAATTTTCTAGTAGCCATATCTTTAAAAGTTAAAAAAAAACAGAAATGAAATTAGTTTCATAATATATTTTATTTAGCCAATATAGCCAAAATGTTATTCTAACATGGAATCTGTATTTTAAAATTATTGAGATATTTTGTGTGTTTTTTTTTCCACTAAGTTTTCTAAAAATTTTTTTGTGTGTGTTTTACACTTAAAGCACATCTCAGTTCAAACTAGCCACATTTCAAGTGCTGGATAGCCCACGCGTGGCTAGCACCTACTGTACTGGACAGCACAGTGCTGACACGGTGAGGCTCGGCAGCAAAGTAGGGAGGCTTTATCGGTCAAACCAGGAGTTTGAGCTTTACTCTGAAGGCCGTGGGGTCATAGCAGAGCAGTGTTATTTTTAATTTTGAACTTAATCAGGTGGTCTCAGAGAATGCAGGTTAGAGATTCAGGAGTGGGGGCTGTAGCATGAAGCACGTTAAAGGCTGTTGTAGGGGTCCAGGTGAGGAGTGATAACCCAGACTCAAACACTGCGGGGGACATGGACCAAAGGAAGAGTGTCTGAGAGATTTAGGAGGTAAAATCATCAGAACTGGGTGGTGACTGCTGGATCTGAAGGGAGGGAGGGGGTAACCTAGGATGGTTGTCCAGTTTCTAAACCTGGGTAGTTGAGCCAGCAGTAGTGGTGGTAACTGAAACGGAGGGAGGCAGGCTGTGAGGGGGTGAGTGCGGCAGGGTACCAGCTGGGCCATCGCGCTTTCCGGCAAATTTGCTTTGCAGGCTTTCAGAATTCAGGCCAGCGTTTGGTGTAGGGGACAGTGAGTCTGATTGTTTGAAACAACTGTTTGTTACAATAGCTCAGTGATTTCAGAGAAAGCAGTGGGAGTACAGACATGCTTTTTCTCCTTGCTGTGAGCACAGATAGGTGATCACTGAGAAAGTGGAACTGCTGAGCAAGAGGTGGAAAGCGTGGAACTTAGGGGCCGTGGGAGCAAAGCTTGTGTTAGACGGTGGGTGCTGAGCCACAGGTTTTGTCACCCATTATAACACCTGCCAGTCACACTCCTTTTAAAACATTGTCGGGTTGTAGATTTGCAGTCACTATTCTAAGCAGACTGTAAATTGAGGGAAAAGTTCCTTTAAAAACAAAAGGCTAAAATTAATATCACTCTTAACTGTGTGTCAGGCACTAAGTTCTCTACAGAGGTATTTTATTTAACCCTCACAAGCACCCTCTTGAAGCACTGTTGCTGTCTGCAGTTTACAGACAAGGAGACTGAGGCCCTAGAGGTTAACAACTTACCCAAGGTCACAAGGCTAGCAAGGAATGGAACCAGGACTTAAATGCAAACATTCTCTCTCCAGGCCTTTCTTCTTTCTGTTAAACTGACTCGTATTTTTTTCTGTTCTAATGCCACACAAATAGGCAAATCCTCAGGCCGAGAACCTTATGCTTTTATCCTGTAAGCTCCAGTATAACTTATTTCAGTTTGGTTCAGGTCCTCCTAGAAGAGACGAAACTCCAGAATTGAGCCTTAAACTGCCTTTCAGGGGAGCAGATGATGGCCGGATCCTTGGGTGACCTTGTGAGGACAAGGTGGCATGGTGTGTTCAAAGGTCTCTTCCTTTAGCTCATGGCCCAGTGGTAACTGATAAAGGGTGTGCTGGTTACTTTTTATTAAAAATGTTTTTTAAACCCTCTTATAAAAATTCTTATTTCGTTTATAAACAAGCGAAACCATGTTAGCTTTTCTTCATGTGTTCTCATGAAAAATTTTATAAATTTTTTTTACAGAACAAATTTTATAAATATTTGAATTTGGAAGGGGATGAGAGTCCATAACATGGTAGAGACACAAAGGCATTTGTACAAAGCTTCAAAACTTGTCCAGTTTTCCTACCATATTTAGTGTGGCTTCTTTCTCTTTGGTCTACAGATGAAACACGTGAATGAAAGGTTTCAAGATGAGAAAAATAAAGAGGTGGTTCTCATGTGCATTGGCATCACTTCAGGAGTTGGACGGCTGCTCTTCGGCCGGATCGCAGATTATGTGCCTGGTGTGAAGAAAGTTTATCTACAGGTACTTTCTTAATAAGCCTTTTTTTCCTCCAGCAAATTTATCCTTATCACCTAATGGCTCATTATATGTACTTATTTGCTTAAATTCTTCTGTAAAAATGAGAAATATTTTCTAGAACTTAACTTTTACAAGCAGTCTTTCAAGGGCAAAATCAGTTATGAGTTTTGGGTTTTCAACATGAGAAATTGGCGAACAAACAACAATCTTTGTCTTGTCATGGAACTCCACCAAACCAAAATGGTTTTTGCCCATTGCTTTTTCTAAGAATGCTTTATTTTTGGCATAGTTCTCATAGTCACGTGCCTTTTGCAATACCCTGTGAAATTCAGGGGTGTGCGTGTCTTTTGAGTTTCTTTACTGCAGATCGCCTCCTGGGTATTGTGGGGTGTGCTATTCCAAGATCACGTCGACACTTATTTGACAAGTATTTAAGTGACTCCTCCGTGCCAGACACTGTGCTAAACGCTACAGATGAAATATGGTCTGTGTGCTCAGTAGTTAATGGTCTCCTGGGAAGACAGATAAAGCAGTGCTGCAGCACGGTGGAATAATGGTATGCTAGATGGGTACCATAGAAACATAGGCGCAAAGCATCTAAACCACTGGAGGAGGTCTGAGCAGGCTTCCTGGGCTGGCGGAGTGTTAAGAGGTGAGTAATAGTTAAATAGATAAGGAAGACAGAAAAGGGTGTTTGTTGCAAGCAGAGGAAGCCACATGGGCAAAGAGATGTTAGGTCTGGGAAACAATGTTTGAATGGACTAAAGAGAGAATAGTAGATTGATTGGCTGAGGGTTAGGCAGGAGTCAAGTTGGGAATGGCCTTTATGAGCACAGAAGAGGCTGAACTGTATGCTGAAATCTACCAGGAGCCATTAAGGATTTTAAGCAAGGGAGTGACATGACATGAGTTGTATTTTATAAAGCTTAACCTAGTGACTGTGAAGGGCGGAATGCAGAGGAGGAAGGGCAAGAGTTCAGACAGTCACAAAAGGCCACATATCGTGTGGTTCCCTTTATACGAAGTGTCCAGAATAGGCAGATCCAGAGACAGAAAGTGTAGCTTAGTGGTTGCCAGCGGCTGTGGGAAGGAGGGTATGGGGAGTGACTGCTCCTGGGTATGGGGTTTCTTTCGGGGTGATGTAAATATTCTAAAACTAGATGGTAGTGATGGTTGTACAATCTTGTTATTAAACTAAAACCCACTGTGAATTGTGCACTTTAAATGGGTGGGTGAATTTTTTGGTATGTGAATTTATATTTCAATAAAGCTATTATTATTATTTTTTTTAAAAAGCGGAGGCACAGGGACTAGTTGGAGAATACTGAAATAGTCTAGGCAGGAGGAACCAGGGCAGAGATGTTGGGATCAAACAGGGATACAGGAAATGAGAATTCAGTGGAGCCACCTAAGCTGGGTCTGAGATTTGTGGCTCAGGTAACAGTGGAAGGTTTTGCTATTTTATCGAGATCAGTAATTCAGTAGAACAGAGTAAGATGATGAGTTTGTTTTTGCCATGTTACGTTGGTAGTGCTTGTGGGAAAGCCAAGTTGAGTTTGGAGCTCGCGGGAGAGCGTGGCTAAGAGACCTGTGGGACTTCGGCATTCGTGGGCTTGTATGGGGTGAGTAAAGCGTGTGCAGGGGACCCCGAAAGGGAGTGGCCAGACTGGTAGGAAAAAAGCGAGGCATATAGTGTTTCCAGGGGCGGGAGTGGTCATCAGTGTCAGTAACTAGTGAGAAGGCAGGCACGTTAAAGACTAATAGGTTTTCACTGGATTTAGCAGCAGAGGGGAGTTTCAGTGGAGTGGCAGGTGCAAAAGACTGATCATGATCAGCTGATTAAATGGAAATACAGGCAACTTTGTCAAGGGCTTGGCTGTGGAAGAAAGGTAAAGGAGAGACAAAAGGGGGGCTTGGGACTGGGGATTCAGCACGTCTGTTCACTGTAGAGATGAGGGGCAGTATCTGAGCAGGACCTTGAAGGAAAGGTAGAACTTGGGCGAAGGACATGGTTGGAAAAGACATTTATTACAGATAAATTGCCTTTAATTGATTTGAAGTAGTAACCATCACCATTTACTGAGCGCTTCCACGTGCCAGACGATGAACTGAATGCTGTACGTACATTATCTTCTTTCCTCCTTGCCCAGCCCTTTGAGGAAGGTACCGTCGCTGTTTCCACTTATGGATGCCAACACGGAAGAACAGAGAGGCTACCTCACTGTGGGTGTTTGTGTATAGGGCCAGGCAGAGAGCCGCAGGAAGGAGTCTGGTCACACAGCTAGAAGGAAGTGCAGACAGCTGGTAGAGTGCTACTTTTTAAAATATTCACTGTGTTAGGATCATTCCCCCTTTTATTAATACCCAACTGCTGATATCCCTGTCGAACACTTAGCAGAACATTGTCTTGTTCTCAAGTGTCAAGGGAGCCCTCTAATGGAAATTGGTTGTATTACAGACTTTTGGCTTCCTTTCATTTATTAAAATAAAAAAGGAGTGCCCATTGTGCCCCAAGCACCAGCCCAGACCCTGGTGGGGGTGATACAAACAAGACAGACGTGGTCCCTGAGTTCCTGGAGCAAGACTTGAGGCAGGAGAAAGCTGGGCGTGAGTGGGAACTCAAGAAGACAGGGAGAGTGGCCTGGGAAGAGGTTGGGAAGAGCAGGGCATGGGAAGAGGAGGGCCCAGATTAAACAGGGCCTTGAAATCCCTGATGCAGACATTTTACTTGAAGCGTAGTAGGTCTTTGTTGGAGAATGACGGGATTTTACATTTTAAAGTCGCTGTGGTCGCTCTGTGTGTGGAGGCTGTATTACTGGGAGGGAAGCAGGAGTGCTGGAGGGAGGCAGACCAGTTAGGAGGCCAATACTGTGTCCCGGGTAGAGGCGATGGGGGCCCAGACTAAGGTGCTGTGATGGATGAAGTCATGGTATGTTTTATACATCAGCACTTTACTCCGGAACAACTATAACTTTAGAAAGTTTCCCCCTACAGGCAGGGCAGTCGGGTCACTTACAACATATTGGGGGCACATATGTTAGTATTTCATGTGATTTATGAAAGAAAATATAGCCTTTCCTAGCTTGTCCCATGTTTGGTCTGCAGTTACACAGCAGTGTGTTAAGAATCAGTAATTTCATTTTGGATGAAAGGTTAGTCACAGCCTGGCTTCTTTTAGGTCGCATCTGATTTTTTTCATCCAAATGTGGTGCAGTGTGTGTAGCACCTGGTAGTACGGGCTGAGTCACAGGCGAGATGACTGCAGTCCAGCCCGGGGAGGCCGACGGAGGAGAAAGGCGGCCTTCAGTGTGTCCTGTGCTGCTGGGAGCCACCGACAGCACAGGGGCCAACGCAGGCCTACCCCACGCAGGCGGCTGGGCTCACCACCCCGCTCTGTCCCTCCTTTTTCCTGGCTTCCCTGCCCCAACTCCCAAACATTCAGTGTGGGTTTTGATTCTTGGCTCTTTCTTCTCTGCTGTGACCAACTCCAGCTCTGCCTGTTTGCTTATTCTTCCTTCTCTCCCTCTCCCTCTCTCCCTGCCTGGCTGTCCGCCCTTTGGCGGCCTTTAAGGGTTGGAATGCTTCTGCTGCTTACCTTCCTCTCCTGCCTTTCGTTGGTGCTGTGTTTTCTCAGACATGCCTGCTCCCTGCTTTCGTCTGTTACAGCTCAACCTGGTGGGGCCACGGCAGTTCCCCTCCCTCTCTGTCCCCATCACACGGGTTCTGAGTAGCCTCCGGGCCCAGAACACACTTCACAGCCTCCCACATGGTCTACTTTTGGGGCACAGTCATCTTGGGTTTGGGAGGCTGCAGAGTAGAAAAGCACAGGCTCTGGAGTGTTATATGACTTGTCTCTAGATCTGGCAGAGGGCTGTGTGAGGACTCATGGTGACAGCTTGCTTGCTTGCTTATTTATTTATTTAAATTTATTTATTTATTTTATTTAATTTATTTTTGGCTGTTGGGTCTTCGTTGCTGCACACAGGCTTTCTCTAGTTGCGGCGAGCGGGGACTACTTTTCGTTGTGGTGCACAGGTTTCTCATTGCGGTGGCTTCTCTTGTTGCGGAGCACGGGCTCTAGGCGCACGGGCTTCAGTAGTTGTGGCTCGTGGGCTCAGTAGGTGTGGCTCGCGGGCTCTAGAGCGCAGGCTCGGTAGTTGTGGCACATGGGCTTAGTTGCTCCGCGGCATGTGGGATCTTCCCAGACCAGGGCTCGAACCCGTGTCCCCTGCATTGGCAGGCAGATTCTTAACCACTCTGCCACCGGGGAAGCCCCTCTTATATGATTTCTTACAAAACTGACCAAAGAACAAAAATTTGAAGGGGCCAAAAATGGATAGAAAGATCAGGATAACTACCATAAGTGCCTTGGTCTCATCTTACATAAATTGGTCCAAGAAAACATTTGTTTATTGAGCAAAAATGACTTTGTGCTAAGCTTTCAACAGTCACTCTGGTTGTCTTACCTTGGAAGAGATTTGTTCTGAACAAAATAGTAAAAGAATAGGAAGCACATTGAAAGCTAACCTAGTAGAATTACAGTTGTGTGGTTGGGAATATTTGGTATACGGCTTTACCAATTAAACCCATTGCATCTGGCCCCGTGATGTCCTAACATTTTACTCCAGGTTCTCCGGAATTTGTAATGATAGATACATTTCTAAGATTCAAGTATTTATCTCCTTTTGTGTTTGTAGATAGAGTAAAAATGTATCTAATTAATAATATTAGGATTTGTCTTTATTAGTTTTTCAATAAAAATAACTCAAATCTTCACTTACTTGCTAGTTTCAACCCACTTTCTACATTCTGATTTATCTTTAAATCTCTTTTTGTGTAGATGGGCAGCATCAGGGAGTCTTTTTTATCAAGGTCACAGAGAGCTAGAACCTGGTCTGTCCCTCTGAGCCTTATTAGTTCTTTCCAATCTATAGGCTGCAAACCCAGTAATTACCCACCACTAAGAAATTATGCTTACGCTTTGAGGGAAATTGGATTGGAGAAAAAGATGTTTAAGTAGAACATAAAAAATCAGAATGTGGAGATTATCTTCTTTAGAAAATGTGAAGTGCCAGACTTATTTTTCAAATAGCCAACTCAGAGTCTTAAACTAATTATAATTCTGCCATAAAGCTATATTTTAATAATGAAGAAGAAAAATTGACTCAGCTATATAATATGATGTTGTCAAAAAGTGACCAACTTGGAGTTTAAAACCTTTTTCAAGAGTATGTTTCTTATTGTGGCGTCAGTGAACAACTTGTGTCAAAGTCACCTGGGGAGCTTGTGAAAATCACCGTTCCCAGATCCCTGTTCCTCAGGTGATCTTGATGTGCACTAAGGTTGTGAGGGGCTGCCCTGAGGCGTGCAACCAAGTTTGGTATGCCATAGACGTGCCTAGTGGGTCCTGGGAAAAACAGAGCAGATGAAGACGGTGATCCAGATGGCTGCTTTATGTGGCCTCTCCCTTCCTCCCCAGCCCCACTGTCATCGGAGGGTACCTTCTAGAAATTGTTCCATTGTTCCCTGCTACCTACTGCCCAGGCAGACCATGGGTTCCAGGCTGGCTCCACCCAGGGTTACTAAACCTCCCAGCATCATTCTCTTCATCTGTAAAATGGGGAAAACATTAGTACCCAACTCATAAAATTGTTATGAGAATCACGATCTAAAGTCCTTAGAAAAATGCCTGGCATTTCATAAACATTAAATAAATAATAGTTGCTATTATATGAATAGTTTTTAAAAAAGCTGATTCTTTTTAAAACATTTCTTCCACTAATGAGTGAATGATCCAATTTTAATTAGTTCTTTGCCTAAAAAAGCTATTGAATTGGCCACTCCTTCCTTTTTTGTACCCACCATACTTTGAATATACAACTACAGCAACATCTAGAACACTTCATGTGCATTTATTTATTTACATGGTCATCTCCCCACAACCCAAGGGTAGGAACCAGATGTTATTCACATAGCACCGTACACAGAACATAGCACAGTAGCTACCAAATGGCAGGGAAAATCAAGTGTTTGATTCTATTAATTACTCTAACGCTAAAATGAAAGTGTTCAGTGGTGCAAAATACTTCTCAGCCTTTACTCTGGGGTGCTTAAATAGGGTATATCTATGACTTAGCATCAAAAGACATAATGTTTGAAAATATTCTTTGGTAATAATAGTCATTGATTTACACCGTAAATAAAACTGGATTATATAAATTAGTTCTTAGGATGTTATAGCAGAATGTGTTCACTGTTTTCACTGCATATTATGCATCATATATTTCCTCTGACAGTCAAAATTTAATTGGAATTTGAATAATCAAAATTCAGTACACATTTATAGAATATCAAATCATAGTTACTTATTTTAATCTCTCTCACTTGATCTACCTATGCTCACCATGTCTGGAATATTAGCAGGCACTATATTCTAAATTGATTATTTAAATATCTAAAACTTACATCTCTGTATTCTTCAAACTAGAAGTTCTGTGATGTGAAGGACGGATCTGGCTGGCATATTTTCATTATGCAAAGGGCTAATACCAGTAAAGTGCATTCAATTTCAAGGGTAAAATTTTTAAATCATGTCTGATGAGTGAATTTGAGCTGATATTCAAAGAACAAATATGTATTGAGCACTGACCAGGTACAAGATCCTTAAACCTTATAATATGTAGTTCAAAGATGACTTTTGTACAGATTCTGATCTCAAAGAGCTTTCAGCCTGGAAAGAAAAGTAAGTATATAAAAACCCTTACTTTTGGGCTTCCCTGGTGGCGCAGTGGTTAAGAATCCGCCTGCCAATGCAGGGGACACGGGTTCGAGCCCTGGTCCGGGAAGATCCCACATGCCGTGGAGCCAACTGAGCCCATGCGCCGCAACTACTGAGCCTGCACTCTAGAGCCCATGAGCCACAACTACTGAGCCCAAGTGCCACAACTACTGAAGCCCACACGCCTAGAGCCCATGCTCTGCAACAAAAGAAGCCATGAGAAGCCCACGCTCCGCAATGAAGAGTAGCCCCCACTCGCCGCAACTAGAGAAAGCCCGTGCAGCAATGAAGACCCAATGCAGCCAAAAAAAAAAAAAAATTTATTAAAAAAAAATCCTTACTTTCTTCTTGTCCCTTAATGGAAATATTGAGAAAGTGCTAGGGGAACTTGGGGGAGATGATTATGGGAGTTGATTATGTATATAAAATCAAGGTGAACTGGGCTGAGGAGGCGACTGACCAGTAACCACTTAGAAGTCCTAAGCCTGTTGCTCAGTAATCGTGACGTTCACTTTTCCCGAGAGCAGAGTTGACATTGTGGTGTCTGTCCTAGGTCCTGTCCTTTTTCTTCATTGGTCTGATGTCCATGATGATTCCCCTGTGCAGCGTCTTTGGGGCCCTCATTGCTGTCTGTCTCATCATGGGTCTCTTCGATGGATGCTTCATTTCCATTATGGCCCCCATTGCCTTTGAGTTAGTTGGTGCCCAGGATGTCTCACAAGCAATTGGATTTCTACTCGGATTCATGTCTATACCCATGACTGTGGGCCCACCCATTGCAGGTAAATTATATTAATTCATAGCATTTTCTACTGTAGGTCCTAAGTCTCACTTATATGTTAAATATATTATGATTTATTGGTTTCTGGTGTCTTGCTTTGTATGTGCCTTATCTATAACATTTTTAATAAGACCAGCTGTAGATGGCATGTTGGAAAAATTTGCCGATGAGTCCTCTTATTCTTACTGATATCTAAAACACTCAGTGAAATGTGTAGCAGTTAGGTTCTGGACTTTGAGCTTTCAGAGTTCCTATATTTCACTTAGTATGTGTTTTGGAGGAATAGCAGTGTGATTTCTTTTTAGGAAGAGGTGAAGATTCTAAAAGATTTCTAAATATGTATGCTTTGTGTAAGAGATCATAGCTCCCTGAGAAGTAGTTAATGAAAAATAACACTTAGTAGAAACAACCCAAATGTCCATCAGCAGATTAATGGATAAACAAAATGTGGTATATCCATACAGTGGAGTATTATTCAGCCATAAAAAGGAATGAAGTGCTGTACTGATACATGCTACCAGGTAGATGAACCTCAAACATGTGCTAAGTGAAAGAAGCCAAATACAAAAGGTCCCATATTATATGATTCTATTTCTGTGAAATATCCAGAATAGGTAAATCCATAGAGACAGAGAACAGATTGGTGGTTGCCAGGGGATGGAGGGAAGGGGGATTAGGGAGTAACTGCATAATGGGTGTGGAGTTTTCTTTTGGTGTGATGAAAATATTTTGGAACTAGAGAGAGGTGGTGGTTGTACAACATTGTTAGTATACTAAATGCCACTAAAATGGTTAATTTTATGTTATGTGAATTTCACCTTTAGAAATCTTCTGCATGATAGTATAAAGATGTCTCACGTTCAGTATTAGTTGGTGCCACTGTAAATTATTATAAGATTTGATAAAATTATTCTAAAATTTAAATGTATGTACTATCATCTGTGTCTGGTATCTGAGTGGCTCAGTGAAAGTTCAGTTCAATTCATTCTCATATTCAGAACCACACGTATCAGCAAATTTGCCAGTTGGGAACCTAGTCATGTATCAAGCAAGCAGAACCACTACTGAGCAGACCAAATAAAAGATAAGTTCTAAAGATCACAGTCTCCTTTTAGGGAAAACCCTCCAGTCCTTCCCCTCTCCCCCAGGTAATACACTATGTTTACATCTTACAAGCTTAGTTTGTTAGGGTTTCCAAGTCCACAGCAAATTACAAGCAGCACTTTCGTAGAAATGGTGTTTGCTACTAGAAGTGACTATAACAGATCAAGAATGAAGGAGTTAACAGGAAACTTTCAAAGCAGGCAGAAGAACAACAGGAGGTTCTGAGGGATCATAGTATTACAACCAAACATATTAATTTGTTTTCATAAGGATGAAAGGTTCAGTTATATGTGGAATATTCTGATTCAGGGGATAGGAAAAGCATATATTTAGATATGTTGTATATTTTAGGTTTCTATTTGGAATGACTGTACACATTTTTTTTTTTTTATGTTGGTACTTACCTGAACAAATCCTCAGCTGTTTACTTAGCAGAGTCAGATATTCAGTACAATGTGTTCCTAGAACATTTCAGATAACTTAGGTTGTATAGTAAAAGTTTAAAACACTAAGATAACTTTTTAAATCTGGATTTTGTTAGAGAAATTAGAAATAAGTAGTATTCTGACAGTTTTTAGAAGCAGAGCCCTAGGATCTATTAGAGTACCACACATATATTCTTATATTTTCCTCCCATGTGCTGACAAACCTCAGTTTCTTTCCAAAATGTATTTAACAACCTAGTTATTTTCATCCTGACTCTTAGATTTATAATTTTTCATGATTTTGGATTATGCTTTTAAATAGTTTCATGTTATTTCATAAACAGGCCCAAGAAAGGTTTGACATGTAGACATTTTGAGGTCTGTGTGTATGAGAGAAGTTTCAGCTTGACGGTCCGTCCACCTTCAGCTAAAACGGGACCTTTACACCATGTGTCAGAATATCCCAAATGGCCTCTGAAGGGTTTTGAGAAAGCCAAAGCTTGGTTGCAAATATTTTTTCCATGTAATATCTTGGTAGGAAAACTCAGAGGCCTGTCACAGACTTGCAACAAGATTAAAGAAATGCAATCTTTTCCTTCCTCATATCAGAAAAGGTTTATATTTCAGACCCATTTCCTTAAAAATGTCTGATATCTGAGACGTTTGAACTAGCCTGCTGAGATGAAGATACTAGGTTGGCAGTAGGCCACCAGAGTGACTAATCTGAGACCCCAAGAGCCATACTTGTTCTCTCCTGGTGACAGTTTTTTCCCTTCCCAGGGTTACTCCGTGACAAGCTGGGCTCCTATGATGTGGCCTTCTACCTCGCTGGAATCCCTCCCCTTATTGGAGGTGCTGTCCTTTGTTTTATCCCACGGATCCATAGTAAGAAGCAAAGAGAGATCAATAAAACCACTGGAGGAGAAAAGATGGAGAAAATGTTGGAGAACCAGAACTCTCTGTTGTCAAGCTCATCTGGAATCTTTAAGAAGGAATCTGACTCTGTTATTTAATGTCTTATATACCTCCACCAGACTGGACTTGCTTTTAGAAGTTTAAGCAAGTTTTCCTTTTATATGAATTGCAAATTTCTTATTTTTTTAATCGCATCCTAGGAATAGCACAATAATCGGGAAATAGAACCCTTATTACTACAAGAACCATTTTCTGCCACTGAATAGCTGTCCAATATTTCCATGAGTCTGAGACCGGAGACTCAGACTCAATTTCATGTACAAGAAAACCTGTCTGAAAGTCAAATATTATGAGAACATGAAGCTATCTCAGTAAAAAGTAACTTCAGAAACTGTGAACGCTATTTAGCTTATACAAATATTTAAAAATACCTCAAGCTATATTGAAAGGGTTGCAGTTTGGTTAGGACTGGAAATATTGTTTGTCGTCTCACATGGTGTTTTTAGTTTTGGTATCTCTGTTTTAATTTCTTCTGCTATTTGGAAACAAAATTTAAGCCTGGATTCTAGATAATATCAGATCTACTTAAATCTCAAGTCTATGTTAAAATTGCTCGCCTGCTCTTAAATAAGCTTTGAAAGTAAGTTATTCTGACTTGCTTCAGTGTCAAGGGACCTCCTGGGAGCAGGTACTGACAAGGTGTTCAGAATCAGTGTGTGAGATGAACAGGAATGAACAGAATCCTGTTCATAAGGGCAGAGCAGTTCAGAAATCAGACATTTCTTCCATTTACATTTTTCCCCTTTGGATTTGCAGTGTGTTTTACTCAAGTAGCCAGAAACACCCCAGATTTCTGAATTTGTTTAAATTGTAACAATAAAGTAAAATAGAAGAATTGAAAGATATTTTAACTTAGAATTTTTCTGACTTCTGATTTGTTGCACTAGGACCTGATATTTAAACAAAGTCTTACTGAGCATGTTATCAAGTTGCAGTTTTAGGCACAAATGGGAAAAAAACATCTTTGTGAAGAAAATATCTATTTCTGATAGAAAGAATTGCTCAAATTGGTAAAACTTTCTGGCAAAAATTTGCATTCATACGTACTTATCCTATTGTGTTCCCCTTTAACATTGCCTGTATTTTAAAAAATATTTTTATACACAAATATAAGAAGGCTATTTGAGTTTTAAAGACTTAAAATTAAAACCGAAGTCATGGCATGACCCATACTCATCTAAAAAACATCAGAACACGTCCCTCATCCCTGAAATTATATTTTAGTACATTTTTCTTTCTTATTTAGGTCTTTCTTTAAGTTAATATGTGCAAAGCATATTTAAATCCTAAATACATATGTATATTAGATCTTCCTCAAATGTAGCTTGTTCATCTGGGAAAATGCTGTCTTTTTATAAAGCACCTCCAGGATCCACCTGTTTCTAAATTCTCTGTGCTGAGAGAAATGCAACCTATTATCTCCCTACTTCTCTTTTCAGCTTCGATCGTTTGTGAAAGGCAAAGTCCTTCCATTCCTGTCTCTAGCTGAGGATGGAGATGCCTGGAAAGCATATGGATTTGTAGTTGTTGGTGGGGGAGGAGGGCAGGCAGGGGGAGGAGTAAAGTGAGGCTGTTAATTACACATCTAGAAAACCCAATAACTTTTCCTCTTAGTATCAGCTTTCTCACCTGCAACCTTGAAGGTTCAAAGTGTAAATACTAAATACGGAATTTATTTCTAATAGAACTTTAAATAATTTTGATCTTGGAGACATTCTGCAACTTACTACTTCCAATTCTTCCACATTTCATATTCAGGGGACTTAGATAATTTGTTTTTTGGAAAGTTCTGTTGCATTAAAAAAAAAAAAATCTACATTTTGACCATGCTGCCCTTTCATGTTCTTATTTTAAGCTTTTACAAAATGACTTAGAAATGATAATGTAATACATTATTAGGTTCTTCATTTATTCATGCCCTGTTATATAAAACATTATTTCCTCATTATTATCAGTGCTTTTGAAATCAGCAAAACCATACAACTAAGTACAATCATCAAACCTGCCATTATGTTTATTTTTCCTACAGTTTCAGCATAAACTCCTGACTACCCCCCAATTTTACAGAAAGACTAGATCTAAAATAGAAAATTTATTTTGTAAAGACCTCCAAAATGTTTTTCCTTTCAAAATGTTGCTGATTTTAGGGGAAGAAAAGTAATAATCTGAAACTCAAAGACTTGATCTTGCTTATTTTCCATGATAAAAGAGCAACATGACAAGTATTTATAATAAAACTTAGATCTCAGAATATTGTTTGTGTATAATATTATACATATGTTAGTTTTCAGTTTAATGGAATGAATTAAACAGGATCTATTAACACTGAAAAGGCTCCACTAAAATAGACTCTTATGGAGAGTTCTGTGCTGTAATAATATAAAGTTAAAAAGTATGAAAGGTAAGATGCTAAATTCCATAAAATGCATATTTACTAATATGTTGTTTGGTACAAATAGTTATAAACGTCTAAAATATATACTAAGAAAATAAAAAATATTAATATTCACAAAGATTTGTTTTAGACCAAGAAATATTACTTTAATCTTTCAAAGTAAATCCTTTCTAATTTCTGAACAGAGTGTTACTATTGCAGTAAAGTGACCTGATGGGCCTACATTTTTTTTGTTCAGTCCAAGACACTTGTTTAAAAGAATAGATACAAACTGTCACTTTGCTGTATAGCAGAAATTCACACATTATAATTCAAATACAATAAAATATTTTTGTTTGTAGAAATAAATAAATAAATAAAAATAAAATAAAATACCTTTGTTTAGCTCACAGGAAACATCCTGACCAGGCCCACCTGTGAATGACTGCACGGGGGAAGAAATTAACACATCCCCTCCGGAGGCTGAACAGAACCAGGAAATGTTTGACTTTACTCCCTCCCCTTTTAGTATAAAAGAAGCCTGAATTCTAACTCAGGTGCGATGGCTCTCAGGACACGAGTCCACCGTCTTCTTGTTCGGCTGGCTTTCTGAATAAAGTTGCTATTCCTTGCCCACTCCCCACCCCCAAAAAGGAATAGATACAGAACTCCGCTTTCTCATCTCACCCTCCTAATTCTGATAGGACTCAGCAAACTCAAATTTAAAAGGTTCTGGCATTTGAGGCCAACAATAGCATAAGAAGGGGAGCAACTTTACAGAAAGGCTGGATAGGGTATTATTGTAACAGATGCCCAAGGATCTTACAGAAATATTCTGGTTAAATTTTATTGCAGTAGACATTGCTGGGATGCATCCATTTAAGTAATAATGAACTACCCAGATTATTGTTACTATATTCAAAATTTATAAATCTCTTTGATCACGGTTGTAATGCTTAGTCTATAGCCCTACTACAAGATGTGTAATTTCCACTGAAAACTGCATAGTGCTTGCCTTAAGCTTCAAATTCTATTCATAAATAGAAACAGGACTTCATTTGCATTTCATGATCATGCATTATCTGTTTATACATGTTTGCAGACGATCCCATGGGCTCTGCCCAAGTATGGGAAAAAAAACTTTTAATGCTGTTAGCTTCAACTTCACACTTTTAAAGTCAATGTACACTTGGTTGTAAAGTAAACATATGTTTACTTCTGGTAATTACAATCCTTTTAACTGCACTTAAGAACATTTTAATTTGTGCCATTGTTATTTGTAAGCTGTCCCATGTCCAGATAACTCTTGATGTTAAATCAAGTAAGACTGAATAGAAAATGTGGTATGAGATTAGAGGTAGGCAACCTATAGCATGGGTGGCTCTGAGGACTTCCTGGTGATGGTAAACTTTCAGACCCTTTAGTATGCCTCTTTTTATATTATCTTTATCATTTTTCCCTTTACTTCCCCACATCCTTCAAAAACCTGCTGAAAAGTCCATTAACATCCTTGCTTAGTGCTGCTGGTTGCTTAGCTGCACTGCTTACCAGTCCCTATGATTTCAGAGGACGGAACCCCATCCAATTTTGTGTAACCTGGAGAATGGCTTGCTCTCAGCTTTCAACTTAGAGTTCTAATGATACACCGAAAAAAATTTTAATTACATGATTAAAACTGGGAGAGGTAATAAGTTTCATATAATTGTCATCTTTTGTGCTAACATAAAACTTTAAATGTTTAAGGTAAATGCTTTGAGAGGAAAGACTGTCAAGTTCTTAATATAAATATTTTCAGAGAGCTCACTTTTTAAACTTTGATTTTCATATTCCATTAAAGTTTTGCTAAATCATAGTCCTGAAAGCACATCATGGAGGATGCCTTGGAATGTAGTGGGCCTCTGGGATGCAGTTCCTAATGAACCTGCCTTAGGCTGGGTTTCACTTTATGGTGAACGGTATTAAGAGTAACATCCCAGAGTCTAGAGATACAAGTGGAAAGTATAAGCTAATTAAGTCCGTAGTTTTAAAATATGTGACTAATTTATGTAAGTATTTAAAACTCTGCGGGAAATTTCTAACTGAAAACTTCATTGTAGCTGGCAAAGAAGGAGCAAAGAATAATAAGGTGGAGAACAGGCACACACAGCTCCCAGGCTCGCTGTGATGGGATAGCCACAGCCATATTTTATCATTTTATTTGTTGGCAGAGACTAATGCTTTGTTTTATAAATACACTACAAGTGATAGGCTACAATTTTCAAGAATAAAGGGCCAAATGCCCATAGCTAAATATGAAACCTGCACATAACTTAGAATCATAATTCCTGATAAATATGGATTTTATCAGATAACTCCTTATGACTCATGAAACAATTCATTGTCACATCTTTGAATCACCCAAACCTTGATATTTGGGACATAGTAGTCTATTTAGCTTGTCCTTTTAAAAATTATTAATTTGGGGGGACTTCCCTGGCGGTCCAGTGGTTAAGACTCCGCACACCCAATACAGGGGGCAGGGGTTCGATCCCTGGTCAGGAAACTAAGATCGCGCATGCCGCCTGGCACAGCCAAAAAAAAAAAATTATTAATTTTTTAAAAAGTAAATATTAATCATCTTGGCCTCTATACATTCAAGGAAATTCTCCACGGTACTATTTTTTTTTTGACAGATATAAAATAGGAGGCTACCTCATTTATGAAACAAGATTTCAATCTTTTATTAGTATGTTGGAAAGACAGTGGGAATGAAATGAAACCTTTCTAAGTGCTTGATCATGACACTCACTTGATCATGGCAGTCCACCTACCTCAGCTTTCAGCGTCTGACTAAAAATCCAGCTTAATTCTTGCTTAGTCAGTGAGTTAATGGTGATTCTGGGATTAAAAGGCAAGGGAATACAAGTTGTTAAGGGGGTCGAAATATCGATAAAATTTAAGTGTTCTGATAAATGGAGTTAAAAGGAACAAAAATGGAACATTAACTATTGTGGCCTGTGGATAATCTGAAAAAGGAAAGTGAAGAAATTTATAATCTATATACAATAATGAACACTTACTAATATGCTTCACCAGTGGCTTTTCAAATTACACTGGCAGCTTGACGATGAGGTTGTTTTCAACTGTGTTTTCTTTGGCAGGAAGATGGATGATCACTGACAAGAGATTGTATGCTTGTGCCTTAACCTTACAGCTTACGTGTTAAACAACTCCTGTAAGAGGCACCCCTTTCCTAGTGGAACAGGGACAGTGGCAATGAATTTTTGTCCTGCTGGAGTTTTTGAAAATGCTACCGTTGAGTGTGGCAATAGTGTAGGAGTTAACCCACAAGTTCCCAATCTAATTAAAGATGTTTCTAGCCTTTCGATATGGGTGCTGTAAGAAGAGTATTTTGGAGTTGAATGTCACTAAGCATGTAAGTGATATCACTATCAATATAAAACATTTAGAAATCAAATTAGATCTGTGACACTATTTTGGAGCCTCTGATACATGACTTTTATTCTTTATCAGATAATACTTTTCAGTATCTGTCAGTTATTAGAAGAGTCAATTTGTTAAATATGTGTGTAAACACAAACCTTTTCTACTGTTATCTTCACCAAATGTAATCTTCTATAGTATGTTCTAAAATGCTAGACAGTAATGGGTCAACATATCTTTCATAATTTAGCCTATATTGGAATACTATTTCAGGGACCCAGGGTTTGTTATCAAGAGTGCTGTATTTTGACCCGAGGCTATGAACTGACTGTATTTGGTGCCTTTTTTTCCTACCAGAGAAAGATCAGATCAAGACTGGTGCTAAATTTCATGTTCCTTGCAAAATTATTTTTTCCTTTTTAAATATATATGTCAATAAGAAATGTGTAGATCTAGCAGTATTATGCATGTTGCATTTTGTAGATATGTCTGAGGAGAAAAACCTCCTGTAAAACAATTACTGAGTTCAAAATCTACTTAGAGGTATGCAATTTTTGTTAACACAGAAGGCGTTCAGTATGAAAGTCAAAAAATGATCACCAAATGAAAACTCAATGATGAACACAACCCCCCAAGGTAATGCCTTTAAAGAAAAATCCCTGGTCAATGTTTCTAGCATAAAGTTAGCTATTCAAAGTATTCTGTGACTCGGAGGGTATGTGAAAAAAATTGTTATGTATATTTTATTATACATATAGCTCTATATATATATACAAAATAGCTTTCTATTGAGCTTGTTTAAGTAGATATTTTAAGCTATTTTTCAGGCTAAGATTAGAGTTTTGGGAGTCATCAATCTTAAAACTTGGACAATGAGTTACCTTTGAAAAACAATGACACTGAAAGTATCACTGTTCATCTTTCAGATTTAACATAAAGAAATTAGAAAGGACTGTGTCTGGGTCAGTGTCAGCAAATCTCAGACCTATGATTATCAAGGGCTCTCAGCATCATGGTCATGGCTGACTGTGTGACATGCACCTAAAACTCTACCCCAAATTCCATGTGGGTCTCTGAGTCCTAATGTACCTGTAAGTAGTATTCACAGGAAGTGGGGACCACAGGTTTTTATTTAACCTTGCTGTCTTTATAGACTTTGCCTTAACTCTATTTTGTGAAGATTTAAAAAATATAAATTAGGAAAATAATACACACTATCATTTTCCTAATTAGGAAAACCAGACATTTAGAATCTACTAGAGTATACTGGATTCTCTGTTAACTAATGATAATTCCATTCTACTGTTAACATGAGTTGTATGTGGAAGGGAGAATGGGGGCTTGTTAATCTGAAGTTACAGGGGGAAGATAAATTGGGAGATTGGGATTGACATATCACACTACTATATATAAAATAGGTAACTAATAAGGACCTACTGTACAGCACAGGGAACTCTACTCAATACTCTGTAATGACCTATATGCGAAAAGAGTCTAAAAACAAAGAGTGGATATATGTATATGTATAACTGATTCACTTTGCTGTACAGCAGAAACTAACACAACATTGTAAATCAACTATACTCCAATAAAAATTTTAAAAAAATTTACACTAGAGTTGAAATATCCCTTTAGTAATAACTTCTCATGTAATTGTTAAAATATTGTGGTTTGAGAAATGTAAGATTATAAAGGCATTGCCCAATGCTTGATAAATTTGCATTTTGTCATTTTGTTCTCCTACCAGTTTATTTTAGCCTGAAAGTTATAGCTATGACAAACTGAACCCTGCAGTATTACTGAGAGAGAGCTTGGATATTTTAAGTATCTCCTAGTATAACATGATATTTTTTATGTCAACTTGTTTTATTTTAATGTTTACCTGAAAAGTAATTTTTAAATTATTTTGCATATTTTCAAAGTTAGAAAAACATGTTTTATTTTAGACATCAAAACCAAGTTATTCCAAGTGCACGCTGCACTCTGCAGTGTGAGTCTGCTTCTCTACCTACCTACACAGGATGCCATTTTTGGCACAGTAGTTGTTTAAATATAGATCACTATGTGAAATGATTATGCTGGGTTTGATCAGTGTGCAGTATTTTAGTACTTGCCTTATGTTTCTTTTTAAAGAGTATGATTTATAACTGATTTTTTTTATAATGTGCAATTTAATATAGATAACCGAAACCTTTTTAATGAAGAGTGCTTTGTAATCATTTGGAGGATAAGATCATTTTACTGTGGAACAATGTGATGTTCTCAGTAAATACAATAAAAAATTTTAGCAAATTTCTATAAGGCTTTGTGATTATATTTATGAAATTCCCTGGGGAGAGGGGGGAAGGAAAAATTACTAAAGTGAAGGAAACAGTCTGTGTTGAATAAAAGAGAAATAAGCTGTGTGCTTTTAAAGCTTCCTATATGTATTTCAAGTGTGTTTGGGTATTGTTATTTCTCTAGGGCAAAGAACACAGATAGAAATAAACCAAAAGCACCGGATAGCCCAAAAACGATTTCTATTTGATACTTTTTTTTTTTTTTTTTGCAGTTGACTTACATTATTGCTTCTTTAACTTACACTGATTAAACTTATTAAATTCAGCTGGTACTAAGTGATCTCCTACTCACTGAAAATTTCAGGGGATGATCAAGAGCCAGGCTGGAATTTTTTAAGAAATCCCCTGCTATTGTGGATTACTCACTTGGAGAAAAACTGGCTGCAGTCAGAAGATGTTTATTATTTGATGAGACCTAACTACAAAGCAAATCACTATTGATGTTTAATGGTGCTAAATAGATTTTATACATCAAACATGAAATTTGCAATATGCATTGAATATATTAATTATTTATATGCCTGTAAATAGGTATCAGACGTACAGGCCATTGGAGGGCTTTTGAGGGAAATGGAAGAGAATGGATATGACAAATTGTTACTGATCCTAAGCAGGATAAAATTCACTTGCTTTTTTTTTTTTTAATTAAAATGATAGGAGATTGTTTACTTTGCAAAGTAAACTCATTCCATAGTTGAGCAATTCTTTTTTAAATTTTTTAATTTAATTTAATTTATTTTTTTATACAGCAGGTTCTTATTAATCATTTTATACACATCAGTGTATACATGTCAATCCCAATCTCCCAATTCATCCCACCACACCCACCCCCACTTTCCCCCCTTGGTGTCCATACGTTTGTTCTCTACATCTGTGTCTCTATTTCTGCCCTGCAAACAGGTTCATCTGTACCATTTTTCTAGGTTCCACATATATGTGTTAATATACGATATTTGTTTTTCTCTTTCTCACTTACTTCACTCTGTATGACAGTCTCTAGATCCATCCACGTCTCTACAAATGACCCAATTTCGTTCCTTTTTATGGCTGAGTAATATTCCATTGTATATATGTACCACTTCTTTATCCATTCGTGTCGATGGGCATTTAGGTTGCTTCCATGACCTGGCTATTGTAAATAGTGCTGCAATGAACATTGGGGTGCATGTGTCTTTTTTTTTTTTTTTTTTTTTTTAAATATTTATTTATTTATTTATGGTTGTGTTGGGTCTTCGTTTCTGTGCGAGGGCTTTCTCTAGTTGCGGCAAGCGGGGGCCACTCTTCATCGCGGTGTGCAGCCCTCTCACTATCGCGGCCTCTCTTGTTGCAGAGCACAGGCTCCAGACGCACAGGCTCAGTAATTGTGGCTCACGGGCCCAGTTGCTCCGCGGCATGTGGGATCTTCCCGGACCAGGGCTTGAACCCGTGTCCCCTGCATTGGCAGGCAGATTCTCAACCACTGCGCCACCAGGGAAGCCCCATGTGTCTTTTTGAATTATGGTTTTCTCTGGGTATATGCCAAGTAGTGGGATTGCTGGATCATATGGTAATTCTATTTTTAGTTTTTTAAGGAACCTCCATACTGTTCTCCATAGTGGCTGTATCAATTTACATTCCCACCAACAGTGCAAGAAGGTTCCCTTTTCTCCACACCCTCTCCAGCATTTGTTGTTTGTAGATTTTCTGCTGATGCCCATTCTAACTGGTGTGAGGTGATACCTCACTGTAGTTTTGATTTGCATTTCTCTAATGATTAGTGATGTTGAGCATCCTTTCATGTGTTTGTTGCCAATCTGTATATCTTCTTTGGAGAAATGTCTATTTAGGTCTTCTGCCCACTTTTGGATTGAGTTGTTTGTTTTTTTGATATTGAGCTGCATGAGCTGTTTATATATTTTAGAGATTAATCCTTTGTCAGTTGCTTCGTTTGCAAATATTTTCTCCCATTCTGAGGGTTGTCTTTTCGTCTTGTTTATGGTTTCCTTTGCTGTGCAAAAGCCTTTAAGTTTCATTAGCTCCCATTTGTTTATTTTTCTTTTTATTTCCATTATCTAGGAAGTGGATCAAAAAAAGATCTTGTTGTGATTTATGTCAAAGAGTGTTCTTCCTATGTTTTCCTCTAAGAGTTTTATATTGTCCGGTCTTACATTTAGGTCTTTAATCCATTTTGAGTTTATTTTTGTGTATGGTGTCAGGGAGTGTTCTAATTTCATTCTTTTACATGTAGCTGTCCAGTTTACCCAGCACCACTTATTGAAGAGACTGTCTTTTCTCCATTGTATATTCTTGCCTCCTTTGTCATAGATTAGTTGACCATAGGTGCGTGGGTTTATCTCTGGGCTTTCTATCTTGTTTCATTGATCTATGTTTCTGTTTCTGTGCCAGTACCATATTGTCTTGCTTACAATAGCTTTGTAGCTATTGTAGTATAGTCTGAAGTCAGGGAGTCTGATTCCTCCAGCTCCAGTTTTTTCCCTCAAGACTGCTTTGGCTATTCGGGGTCTTTTCTGCCTCCATAACAATTTTAAGATTTTTTGTTCTAGTTCTGTAAAAAAAATGCCACTGGTAATTTGACAGGGATTGCATTGAATCTGTAGATTGCTTTAGGTAGTATAGTCATTTTCACAATATTGATTCTTCTAATCCAAGAACATGGTATATCTCTCCATCTGTTTGTGTCATCTTTGATTTCTTTCATCAGTGTCTTGTAGTTTTCTGAGTACAGGTCTTTTACCTCCTTAGGTAGGTTTATTCCTAGGTATTTTATTCTTTTTGTTGCAATGGTAAATGGGAGTGTTTCCTTAATTTCTCTTTCTGATCTTTTGTTATTAGTGTATAGGAATGCAAGAGATTTCTGTGCATTAATTTTGTATCCTGAAACTACCAAATTCACTGATTAGGTCTAGTAGTTTTCTGGTGGCGTCTTTACGATTCTCTATGTATAGTATCATATCATCTGCAAACAGTGACAGTTTTACTTCTTCTTCTCCAATATGAATTCCTTTAAAACTATGTTGAATAATAGTGGTGAGAGTGGACATCCTTGTCTTGTTCCTGATCTTAGAGGAAATGCTTTCAGTTTTTCACCATTGAGAATGATTTTTGCTGTGCGTTTGTTGTATATGGCCTTTATTATGTTGAGGTAGGTTCCCTCTATGGCCACTTTCTGGAGAGTTTTTGTCATAAATGGGTGTTGAATTTTGTCAAAAGCTTTCTCTGCATCTACTGAGATGATCATATGGTTTTTATTCTTCAATTTGTTAATATGGTGTATCACATTGATTTGCGTATATTGAAGAATCCTTGCATCCCTGGGATAAATCCCACTTGATCATGGTGTATGATCCTTTTAATGTGTTGTTGGATTCTGTTTGTTAGTATTTTGTTGAGGATTTTTGCATCTATAATCATCCTCTTTTATAGCTGTTGGTAGTTGCCTTATGTATTGAGGTGCTCCTATGTTAGGTGCATATGTATTTATAATTGTTATATCTTCTTCTTGGATTGATCCCTTGATCATTATGTAGTGTCCTTCCTTGTCTCTTGTAACATTCTTTATTTTAAAGTCTATTTTATCTGATAGGAGTATTGCTACTCCAGCTTTCTTTTGATTTCCATTTGCATGGAATATCTTTTTCCATCCCCTCACTTTCAGTCTGTATGTGTCCCTAGGTCTGAAGAGGGTCTCTTGTAGACAGCACATATATGGGTCTTATTTTTGTATCCATTCAGCCAGCCTGTGTCTTTTGATTGGAGCATTTAATCCATTCACATTTAAGGTAATTATTGATATGTATGTTCCTATTACCATTTTCTTAATTGTTATGGGTTTGTTTTTGTAGGTCCTTTTCTTCTCTTGTGTTTCCCACTTAGAGAAGTTCCTTTAGCATTTGTTGTAGAGCTGGTTTGGTGGTGCTGAATTCTCTTAGCTTTTGCTTGTCTGTAAAGCTTTTGATTTCTCCATTGAATCTGAATGAGATCCTTGCCGGGTAGAGTAATCTTGGTTGTCGGGTCTTCCCTTTCATCACTTTAAGTATATCATGCCACTCCCTTCTGGCTTCTAGAGTTTCTGCTGAGAAATCAGCTGTTAACCTTATGGGAGTTCCCTTGTATGTTATTTGTTTTTTTTTTTCCCCTGTTGCTTTCAATAATTTTTCTTTGTCTTTAATTTTTGTCAGTTTGATTACTGTGTGTCTCGGCATGTTTCTCCTTGGGTTTATCCTGCCTGGGACTCTCTGCGCTTCTTGGACTTGGGTGGCTATTTCCTTTTCCATGTTAAGGAAGTTTTTGACTGTAATCTCTTCAAATATTTTCTTGGGTCCTTCCTTTCTCTCTTCTCCTTCTGGGACCCCTATAATGTGAATGTTGGTGCATTTAATGTTGTCCCAGACGTCTCTTAGGTTGTCTTCATTTATTTTCATTCTTTTTTCTTTATTCTGTTCTGCAGCAGTGAATTCCACCATTGTGTCTTCCAGGTCACTAATCCGTTCTTCTGCCTCAGTTATTCTGCTATTGATTCCTTCTAGTGTATTTTTCATTTCAGTTATTGTATTGTTCATCTCTGTTTGTTTGTTCTTTAATTCTTCTAGGTCTTTGTTAAACATTTCTTGTATCTTCTCAATCTTTGCCTCCATTCTTTTTCCGAGGTCCTGGATCATCTTCACTATCATTATTCTGAATTCTTTTTTTGGAAGGTTGCCTCTCTATCTCCACTTCATTTAGTTGTTTTTCTGGGGTTTTATCTTGTTCCTTCATGTGGTACAAAGTCCTCTGCCTTTTCATCTTGTCTATCTTTCTGTGAATGTGGTTTTCCTTCCACAGGCTGCAGAATTGTAGTTCTTCTTGTTTCTGCTGTCTGCCCTCTGGTGGATGAGGCTATCTAAGAGGCTTGTGCAAGGTTCCTGATGGGAGGGACCGGTGGTGGGTAGAGCTGGGTGTTGCTCTGGTGGGCAGAGCTCAGTAAAACTTTAATCTGCTTGTCTGCTGATGGGTGGGGCTGGGTTCCCTCCCTGTTGGTTGTTTGGCCTGTGGTGACCCAGCACTGGAGCCTACAGGCCCTTTCGGGGGGGCTAATGGTGGACTCTGGGAGGGCTCACGCCAAAGAGTACCTCCCAGAACTTCTGCTGCCAGTGTCGTTGTCCCCGCAGTGAGCCACAGCCACCCCTCGCTTCTGCAGGAGACCCTCCAACACTAGCAGGTAGGTCTGGTTCAGTCTCCTATGGGGTCACTTCTCCTTCCCCTGGGTCCCGATGCACACACTACTTGTGTGTGCCTCCAAGAGTGGAGTCTCTGTTTCCCCCAGTCCTGTCGAAGTCCTGCAATCAAATCCCGCTAGCCTTCAAAGTCTGATTCTCTAGGAATTCCTCCTCCCGTTGCCAGACCCCCAGGTTGGGAAGGCTGACGTGGGGCTCAGAACCTTCACTCCAGTGGGTGGACTTCTGTGGTATAAGTGTTCTCCAGTTTGTGAGTCACCCACCCAGCACTTATGGGATTTGATTTTATTGTGAATGTGCCCCTCCTACCGTCTCATTGCAGCTTCTCCTTTGTCTTTGGATGTGGGGTATCTTTTTTGGTGAGTTCCAGTGTCTTCCTGTCGATGACTGTTCAGCAGTTAGTTGTGATTCCAGTGCTCTCGCAAGAGGGAGTGAGCACACATCCTTATACTCTGCCATCTTGAACCAGTCTCTAAAATTTACTCTCTTGAGGAAGTAATTTTTATAGGAAAATAATAGAATTCTAATGTATACAGAAAACAAAGTTTCTAGAGGTATGACTCAATCAAAGAATTATCATAGTATCAGACTTTCAGGGTTTAAAGTTCTCTTCTCACAGTCTCCTACAGATGAACCTAAATCCTTAAATACAAGAGTTCTTCTTTAAAATCCTCAGGAGTCACCAGTGTCTTCTTGGACCTTCCAGAACTAGGACGTTCGCTACCACAGGTGATGGTCTGCAGCATAACCGGGCCCTCTGCCTCCCGTGCTTAGCCCACCCAGCCCTACCACCCTTACCTGCCCTTGTCTCGGTCACCTGCCAACCTCCCTTGTCACTCCTACACATCCATCAGTTACCCAGCAGATAGTTTTTGGTTCACTGTTCATTATTCATGTGGAACAACTTTATTTCTACGCAGACTTAACGGCGACACTTGGAAACTTGTCTTCTCTGGAAATTGCTTCATCTTTGAAATCTTAAATACCAGCATCCTGCTCTCTTATCACAGCTTATTGCTTATCACTTCATTCCCTCTTCCTCACTTCCCTCACCCTGCTCTTCAGGTTTGAGATCATTTTCCCATTGACTCCTCCATCCCCTCCATTCTCTCTCAACCTATCAGATCTCTTCAGTCTTTACTTCATTACCTAACCCTTACCCCTGGGTCTGCAGCACTCCAATCAGCTCTTGGAATATTCTGCTCACTAGCTGCCCCTGCATCTCTCCCACCCCCAAATTAAACACTTCCAGCTTCTTTCCTCAACTACCTATTCCCTCTCTTGTAACATCAATTTTTCCCTCTGTACAGGATCATTTCCATTAGCATATGTATACATATATGCTATTCTTTGTCTCATCTTGGGGAAATAAAAAGACCTCTTTTAAATCCACAAGCCCCTTGCAGCTATTGCTTCATTTCTTTCCATCCATTTACAAATGAAAGAAACCAAAACCAAAAACAGAGAGTTCTTGAAAAAATTTCTATTCACTCTCTCCAATTTTATCTCCTACTATTCTCTTTTGAATCTGCTCCATCAGGATTTTGCCCCTACCACTCCACTGAAATTGCCCTTCTCAAGGTTACCACTGACCTCCACATCCCTAAATCAAATAGTCATTTTTCAGTCCTCATTTTATTTGAATGATCAGCAGCATGTGTTACAGTGAATCAGTTCCTGATCTCTGAATCAGAGTTCCAGTATAACACACCTACCTGGTTTATCTCTGATTTCTAGTCACTTCTTCTCAGTTGGCTTTGCTGGGCCCTGCTCATATAACCTCTAAATATTGGGAGTACATCATGGCTTAGTTTCTGAACCTCTTCTCTAGAAGATCGGGACTGGGGAGATCCTGGCTGACATGGCTGCTCCAGGGCAGAGGAGAGGGCCCCCAGAGTTGGGAGATTTGATTCTTATATGGGGCTTGAACAGATAAGTAAATAGACTGAAGATAGTAAGGACCAGCTTTCCACTGTTGGAGAAGGGAGGTACATATATGGAAAGGTGGAAGGCTAGAATAAACACTATGGTGATAGAGTAGGATTAGAAAATTCTAGTGTATATACATATACATACATATGTATATACATACACATAAGTAGGTGTGTGTAGATGTATGTGTGTTCATACATATGTTCCCTCCTCCATCCGCTGAGGAAGAGCAATGACATCCCGGTAGCAATGAGTCTATCTCCATAGTCAACCTTGTAACCGCAGGGACTCAGATGATAGATATTTGGCTAAAGAGAAGCCCCCGTATATATTTTAAATCTAAAATATAATGTTGGCATAGTAGAGCTGAAGGGGACACTCACGGAAATCCTTCTTCTAATTTTACAGAAAGAGAAAGGCTCGTCTTGAGACATTAAGCAAGAATAAAATAAAAAGCACCCACAATCTGCTCATCCACAGATAATTGCCTTTATCATTACAGAATATGTCCCTTAAGACTCTATCTATGAAAATGTTTTGTAAAAGTGAGGAAATATGCATACTATTTTGCAACATGCTTTTTTAACTCCCTGACTTTTTGTTGTTGTTATTAGGTGATAAAAAACAAAATTTAACTGGCTTAAGCCAAAGGGTGAAAAGTTCAGGTGCAGTCTGAAATCAGACTGCTAGGATCTAGGGTCAAATGATGTCATAGGAGCTGTATCCTTGCCATGTCTCAATTCTACTTATTTTTCTGTAGGCTTAATTCAGGCAAGCTCTTCCCAACAACTCTAAGCTATCCTTTTTATCAACTCTAGCAGAAAAAAAGAGCTGCTCTTTTCCAATTTTGGACAAATTCCTGGGATTGAAACATCTTGGTCTAACATAGGTCAGGTGCCTAACTCTGAACCCATCACTGAGGCTGGAAGATAGAATACGCTGATTCAACCAGGCCTCAGCCTCATGCCACCTGAAGCTGGCTAGTGGTCAACCCACTTCATGGAATAAGAGGAGAAGGGGTCGTCCCTTCTAAGAAAACTGGAGTTCTGTTGCCTGATAAAGGGGTGAATGGATTCTGGGAAGGCATAATAACAGAAGTTTACCACATATATCGGTTAATATAATTCTACATCATTTTTTTGATGGGTGCACAATTATCCCATGACATAGATGAACTATTAATTTGATGTAACTCTATAATTGGATATCTGGAGTAGTTTCACGTTCCACAATAATAAACACTACTGCTATGAACAATCTAATAGCTAAATTTTTATGCTCATCTTTATTTCCTTTAGGCTGGATTCCTAGTAGTGGGATTTCTAGGTAGAAGGACAAGTACTTTTTATTTTTACTATGTTTTACCAAACTGTATTACCACATGTTTTCTCTGCACCTTTCTAACACTAGGTATTATTATTTTTTAAATTCTAAAAACTGAAAATTTGATAGGTTATAAAAAACCTCATGTTAAATTTGCGTTTTTGTTTTTTTTTCAACTGTGGTAAAATCTACATAACATAAAATTTACCATTTGAACCATTTTAAAGTGTATTGTGGCATTAAGTACATTCACACTACTGGGCAACCATCACTACCATCCATCTCCTGAATGCTTCCATCATCCTAAACTGAAACTCTGTACCCATTAAACACTAACTCCCCATTCCTCTCTCCCCTTAGTCCCTGACAACCACCATTCTACTTTCTGTCTCTATGAATTGACCATGCTAGGTGCTTCATATAGTGGAATCATACAATATTTGTCCACACTTGCATTTTTTATGACTAATTAGTGTAAATATTTTTTCATAAACTTCTCAGCCATGGCATTTCTTCTTTGGGGTATTATCTATTCTTATGCTTTTTCTATTTTTCTGTTGGGGGGTATATCTTTTTCTTACTGGTTTGTGAGCACTCTTCATATATTATGTGAGACTCTAATTAAAGTGTTGGTAAAAATTTCCCGTTTGTCTTTTTACATTGATTTTTTTTTTCAAATTAAAGTTTTCACTTTTATAGACTCCCTCATTGCTTATATGTTTAGAAAGGCCTACCCTATTATGTAACTATATTCTTAAAATCCCTTCTAATATCTTTATGGCTTCATTTTTACATTAAATCTCTAAACTCTATGATTTATTTTGAGGTATGGTATGAAGTAGGAATCTATTTCTTTAATGTTTATCCGATTTGATACTAGACATTACTCATTGAATAATCCATCTTCTCCCTCCTCATCTGACAGTGTCTAATAATTTTCTACTATGAACAAAGACAAAATTAATAAATACCCTTTTCCTCCTTGTCCCCACCCTTTTCTCCATCACCTTTTTTTAGTAGGTAATAGCTCTCTTAGTGTTTACCTCTGCATTGTTCAAAAGAATACTTATAACTCTACTACTTGAATTACTAGCATTAAGAGATAACTTTGACCCCTAGTTATTGAAGATGAAGAAATCAGTATACTTTTACCCCTCTCCACTCTTTGCTTCCCACCTTTCATTAGTGATGTAACTAATTTAATGATATAACTAATTTTTGATATTATTTCTACATTATCAGGGCTAACAACGTTTATATTCTGTTCTGTCACCAAAATCCCCACATTTGTCCTAGTCGTACAGTTCATGTCAATAATCATTGCCAATCCCTTTGCAGTTGTTTTTCCACTCATCTCTTGGTTGGCTGAATCTTCTAACAGATTTCTCCAATAGGGTCAAGGAAATAACATTCCCTGTGTTCTTTCATGTTCAGACTATTTGTCTTTTGCCTGTATACCTGAGAGTTTGGCTCATGCCTTCTTTCCTTTGAGATCTTGTAGGCATTGCTTCAAAATCTTTGAGGATTGAAGTTTGCTATGAAAAAAGACTGAGGCCAACCTCTGGATTCCCTCCGCTACATCATGCCAAGAAAGCTCTAGCATCTCAACCTCATTAACTGTAGACCACCACTGACTCCAAATTTTAGTCAACCAAGTAAGCTGTTACAGCCAACTCCAGCTGCATGATCTAACCCTTTGAATTCACAATATCCAGTAAAGTGTACCCATATCAATGAATTCAGCTGGATCTAATGTTATATTCTGCTCTCCTTGCTCTAATATCCTTAGCATCTACTCCTACACACTCACCAGGTTTCTGCTAATATATATTAATGAAGTATTGCAATTCTTTTGGTGTGCAACCTATGTCCTCCTGGATCACAGTGTGTACCTGTCCCCCTGAATCATGTTGAGATTTGATCTTTGTTATGGGCCTAGTGGCAATAGAGAATGGTAATGGTTGTCATGGGCCTTAAGGAGAATGGCATTTCTTACAAGGCATCTGTCCCAGGTGACATTATCACAGTTTTTAGACAAAGACTAGTCTCTTTAGATACTAGAGAGCAAGCAACTTTCATTGGTAAGGGAAGCTCTGCCACCTAGCAATGACAATCCTTTATCACTGTATGCCTATAAATTTTTAAAAGCTTTGAAGCTTACGAACAAAGGTAGTACCCCTGAATTTCTCATCACATATGAACTTTTACTATGAAGCATCTTGTAAAAGAATACTTTTATCTAGAATCCTTATAGCATACAACAGAAATGTCACTAACTTCTGTTGCCCCTGGCCATTTCAGAGAATACTATTTGCCAAGCTTTGAGGCAGACAGTTGACATGAGTAGTTTTCAGTTGAAGTCTTATTGCACCCAGAGGGTACTCTGGAAATCTGTGAGGGTGTCATAGTAACCGGGAGTTGCTACTAGCATTTAGTGGGCAGGGGTCAGAGATGCTAGACATCCTACAATGTGTGGGATAGTCCCACACACTGTCCAACTTTTGAATGTCCTGCTAAATATTCACTGAGTGAAAAAAAGCTGGCTTTTAATTATCTGAGCCTAGACTCTAAACCTCTTGTACATTTAAACATAAATTTTTTTGCATAGTTCCAATAAACACCAAATTTTCCAAACCCATAAACTATCATGTAACTCAAGGGAAGACTGCATTTTGTTTTAGTTAGAACTCTACCATGAGTGGGTCTCCATTTTGGAAAATCATCAAGGGAATGCCACTCATGGTATTTGAGTAGTCGATACTCATCTAATACAGCTTAAGTCTGTATTTGTAATGTGGCATTCACAGCAATTTGATCTACAAGGATATACTTATTTATTCATTTCATTAATTATAGAGAAAAAGTATCAATATTCAGTTGAATATTTCAAGTTGGGTTTTATATCTTTGCCCAAAAATGAACGGTTACCATATGCCCATTTTGTTAACATGTTTTTCTCTAATGAAGCAATGAAACCATCAAGATTAAGTGACCACTTTACAAGGAAACATGGTGAAAACTTGGCAACGATAGTAGCATTCTTGTGAGATAAAGCATTCTGAAAAGTCTGAAAACTGTCTTACTATTTACTGGGATGTTTAACAAAGTTTTCCTAAACCGGAAAGATGGTTTTATTGTTTCTTTCAGAATAGCACAAATGATTGCAAAATGTGGTAAGCTTCATGACATTGGTCTTGGCAATGATTTCATGGATATGACACCAAAAGCACAGGCAACAAGAACAAAAATAAACAAGTGCAACTACATCCGCACAGCAAAGGAAACAATCATTGCAGTGGAAAGGTAACCTATGGAATGGGAGAAAATATTTGCAAACCATATATGTGATAAGGGGTTAATCTCCAAATTATATAAGAAACTTCTACAACTCCACAGTGGAAAAAAAATGAATACCACACTTTAAAAATAGTGTAAGGACTTGAATAAACATTTCTCCAAAGAGGACATACAAATTGCCAGCATGTATATGAAAAAATGCTCGACTCACAAGTCATTAGGGAAATGCAAATCAAAACCACAATGAGATGTCACCTCCCACCTGTCAGGATGGCTATCATTAAAAAAAAAAAAAAAGACAGCAAGTGTTGGTGAAGATGTGGAGAAACTGGAACCCTTGCACACTGTTGGTGGGAATGCAAAATGGTGCAGCTGCTGTGGAAAACAGAATAGCGGTTCCTCCAAAAGATTAAAAATAGAACTACCATATCATCCAGCAATCCCACTTCTGGGTATTTATCCAAAAGAATTGACATCAGTATGTTGAAGAGATATTAGCACTCAATGTTCATTGCAGCACTATTCACAATAGCCAAGATGTGTAAATAATCTAGATTTCCATCAATAGATGAATGCATAAAGAAAATGTGGTATACACATACAATGGAATACTATTCGGCCTTGAAAAAGAAGGAAATTCTCCAATACTTGGTGACATGGATGAACCTTGAGGACATTATGCTAAGTGAAATAAGTCACTCACAGAAAGCCAAGTACTGTGTGATTACACTTAAATAAGGTATCTAAAATAGTCAAATTCATAGAATCAAAGAGTGGAGTGGTGATTGCCAGAGGCTGAGAGGAGAAGGAAATGGGGAGTTACTAACCAATGGGCATAAAGTTTCAGTGAAGCAAAATGAGTAAGTTGTAGAGATCTGCTATACAACATTGTACCTGTAGTTAACAGTAATGTATTGTACACTTAAACATTTGTTAAAAGGAGGAATATAGCAACTCTACATGAATCTGAAATCATCTATAGACAGAACCTGAAATTTTAAAAAGCCTTAGAAATGACAATACTGCTTGATATCTTGCGTTAGTGGTTAGGCAAAAGAGTTAAGCCTTTTTGGTTTTAGTTTCCTTACTTGTAAACTGGGACTAGTAATACCTACTTTTCAGGTGAGAATTAGATATAAGGTATGGAAAGTACATAATGTCTTATACTCCCTAAGAAATGGTAGCTTAATTGGTGTGTCTACATGTGTTTGTGCGTATGTGCTTTTCCCTAAATGTTTAATAGTAAAATCACCTTTAAAAAGGTAATACAGGCCTACAATCCCTTATCTGGCAGCCTTGGATGCACATGTTTCAGAATCCAGATTTTTTTTTTAATTATGGGAAGGTAATATAGCAATGTATTGTCTATTACCTAATACGCCCAATGGGGTATGTAATCAAACATTAATATCACATTCACACCAAGTGAATAAAAATCATAAGTAGCTTCATATCAGCTTGGGTCAGATTTTGCTGCCAATTAAGTTTTGATGCCAAAGTTATGAAAAACTTACTGTTTTCAGAGATTTGGGGATTTTGGAATTGTGAAAAAGAGAATGTGAACTTATAAATGTTATCTCTTTTTAGAAATATTTTTAAAACTTCAAATTATTTTTTCTCACCTTTATCTTATATAACATGAGCAGAATAACTGTATGTGTTAAAGATCCCAAAAGTACTGGGACAGAAAACAAAAAACAAAACAAACAAAATCTGGTTAGCCGTACAGTGTTAGAGAAAACATAATCTGGCCACCCATGCAAGACGTTATTAGTATGAAGATGAAAAGAAATTAAACTGAAATAGTTTCTTCTATTTCATAGAGCAATGGTGCTGTTTCAAGAAGAACTGAGATGGCAAAAAAAGACAGTGGAAAATTGGCCATGTAATGACTTGCAGTCAAGTGAGTTTCAGTACAAATGGATGGAAGCATTTCTCATGATAGTGCATCTTTATTATGTGCATATGTAACATTCACAAGGAAAAAATCATTTAAGAAAATTTACTTCCAAAAATACTAAGAATGGATACAATAATTGAAACTAAAAGAAAATCTGGATCGTCGTGCAGTCCCTGAAGGCTGTGGCGCCCGTGATGAACAACGACAAACACTGCTTTGAGTGCTATGGCTATGACATCATCATCGACGACAAGCTGAAGCCCTGGCTGATCCAGGTGAACGCGTCCCCACCCCTCACCTCCAGCCCTGCCAACGACCGAATCCTTAAGTATAACCTGATTAATGACACCCTCAACATCGCCATCCCTAACGGCGAAATTCCAGACTGTAAATGGAACAAGTCACCCCCAGAGGAAGTCCTTGGCTATTATGAAATTCTGTACGAAGAGGAGCTGGCACAGGGCGACGGGGCTGACCGAGAGCTGAGAAGTCGGCCGGGCCAGTCGCTGGGGCCCAGAGGGGGCCGATCGAGAGACTCCGGGAGGACCGTCCTCACAACCTGGAAGTGACCACCAGCGAGAGCAAGACTCCAGCCTGCACCCACCCTTGCTGAAGACCTATTTTGGAAACTTCCTTTTTCTAGAGCTTTTTTCCTTTCCTAAACCCTGTAAATAAATAAAGGCATTTCTTTGGAAGGTTAAAAGTAAATAAATAAATAAAAGAAAATCTTGAGAAAATATTTATCTTTTTCAGTGTCACTGCTTTGCAACATATGAAACAACAGCTATGTTTGGGTTACAGCCAACTTAAATTAGCATCAGGTACACGAAATACTAATTCAAAAAGTTATATGCAGCCCTATGTTCATGCCAGTATTATTTACAGTAACCAAGATATGGCTATATCTTGGGGCTTCCCTGGTGGTGCAGTGGTTGAGAATCCGCCTGCCAATGCAGGGGACACGGGTTTGAGCCCTGGTCCAGGAAGATCCCACATGCCACAGAGCAACTAAGCCTGAGCACCACAACTACTGAGCCTGCGCTCTAGAGCCCGTGCTCCACAAGAGAAGCCACCGCAATGAGAAGCCCGCGCAACGCAACGAAGAGTAGCCCCTGCTCACCACAACTAGAGAAAAGCCCGCATGCAGCAACGAAGACCCAATGCAGCCAAAAATAAATAAATAAATAAATTTATTAAAAAAAAAAAAAAGAAATGGCTATACCTTGTATCTCACAGTTGCTACAGTAATAATGATGATACTCTAACAGTGATGACAGCAATAATGAAAATGATAGCAGCAAAAAAACAAAGGAGAAGCCCCTTTCCTCCTACAATGTCCCTCCAGTGCCCTTTACTGAGAATTTCAGCACTGTGCCCACTGTAAAAGAGAAATGCTTAATGGTCCAATCCATTATTGCAGAGCAGGTACTTAAGGGTGAATATGGTGCTAAGAGGCAATCAATCGATAACCAGCTGACAGGACGCTAAAAGCTACCAATAATTGCTCATTTGAACCTTTCTGACCAGCAGGAAAAAACTTCCTTCTATGATTCAATATTGAGAAACTGAGATGGTCAGTGCATGCTGTGGGTCACCCTTGATCTAACAGCTACAGATGCAACACACTCTAAGAATTTGTGGACAAAGTCAGAAAATGTCACCCCGAAAATGGAAGGGGGAAATTCATTTTGAAACTAATAAGAACCAACTTTAAATGGACAGAGGTAGCTATCTGTGGAAATCTTCTGAGGAAATAACATACTAAAGTAATGATTTATAAAGATACTGCTGATAATAAAAGTAGGTGCTATCTAAATCTTAGCACAGGCTAGGTCATCTCCCTAAAACGAAAGACAGAAATTTAGAAATCATAACAATGAGAGATAAACTGATGGGAAGACTGTAATTCAGAAGTCAAGGATGTTTTTAAAAAGAACATTAGATGGTAAGCATTTGTCAGTATATGCCCAGCAATTCTAGGGTTCTGATTTTGCTAATATAGCCCTCAAATGAACCTGACAGTGGGAAAGGACAGTTTATCTGGTTCTACAGTTTTAAGGACATATATAATTCCTTCTGCTTAATTTTTTGCTTTAATAGAGAACCTTCAAATATAGTGGTCATGAAACTTTTTCTGTAAAGGGCCAGGCGGTAAATACTTCAGACTTTGTGGTCCATGAGGTCTCTGTCACAACTACTCAACTCTGTCACTGTAATGCAAAATTAGCCATAGATAATGTGTAAATGAATATGCGTGGCTATGTTCTAATAAAACTTTATTTACAAAAACAGAATGTATCCAGATATGGCCTGTGGGCTTTAGTTTGTTGACCCTTGTTTAATCTATCATTTGACTTCCAGACTGGTCCTGCTCACTGGGGAGGAGTGCCTAGATCTAGGGAATACTAGATACAGAGCAGATCACTCTGTTTATAAATTATCATCTTGTGGTCTGCTCATATCAGTCAGTTTTCTGGGAGCTGATCAGTTCTAGATGAACTAATAATTGAGTTCCTAACCTTGGAAAGTTGAGCTCTGAAGAGACTTGACCTTGGGGTCTAGCCTGAATAGCTGATCTATCTCACTTATTCATCATTCTCTCTCTCTTTTCACCATCTCTAAATGGCAGCATCAATACAATTTTAACAGGTTAATAGATATTACTAAACAAACAGGGCTTTTTTAGGTTTAATAACCACAGTCTACATTTAAAATAGTTGTGTATAAGAGAAAATATGCAGTTTTAAAGATTAACTCAGCTATTATCATGAAGAGTTTAATGCATGCCTGCATTAAAAACACAAAACAATACTGTGAAGGATTCTATCCTAGTCGGCTCAGGCTGCCATAACAAAATGCCTTAGAATGGGTGGCTTAAACAACAGGAATTTACTTTTCACAGTCCTGGAGGCTGGGAAGTAAGATCAGAGTTCTGATTGATTCAGTTCCCTGGTGAAGGCTCTCTTCCTGGCTCTCAGATCCCTGCCCTCCTCTCTCTGTGACCTCACATGGCAGAAAGAGAGCGAGTGTGCTCTGGTGTCTATTCCTCTTCTTAAAAGAACACTAATCCCATCATGCGGGCTCCACCCTCGTGACCTCATCTAAACCTAATCACCTCCTAAAGGGTCTACCTCCAAATACTATCACACTGGGGGTTAGGGCGTCAACACATGAACTTTGGGAGAAACACAATTTAGCCCACAGCACATTACTTTTACTTCTTTATGAAATTATCATCAAAGAAGCCAGGAATCATTTGAAAACCTAATCAGGGAGATCCAATAAACCATTATTGAGTAATTCTTTTGATTATACAGTTAATGTTCCCTAATTGTCAAGAAACATAGTAATATAATAAACTATTTGTGGTAACTGACATTACATAAACCAGATATAAGTTTGGCTTGATGAACACGCCATTTTGGCATGCTAGGTCCATGTCCTTGCCTTAACTCCTCATTCTTGTGGCTTCTCAACCCCTTTATTTTAGCTCATTATTTCAGCTCCTATTCTTCACCAGGCCCCTTTGCTTAATGACTCAGTCTGACCCATTCTCATGGATTTTGACTACTTCAGCTCCCCTTCACTGAACTCCCAATAGGTCTAGCCACCACTGAGACAAGAGGTAAGAATCATTTCTGTCCCAAGCTAATGGACAACTGAGCTGACCCTTGCCCAGCCTCCTCATAAAGAGCTGGGTTGGGTGAACATTTTCCGCTGTACATAATTTCTCTCTTTGAAGTGGCCTGAAAGCTAGATCTAAGTTCTTTTGGCCATATTCTTCACATCGTTTGAGCCTTTACTCAGGGGTGGCTTGTGGTGGGATAGGGGAGTGGTTTGGCCTACTCAAAATCTCCATTAGTTCCTTACGCTCAGCCACTCTAAATAAAGCTACAATCGAAGTAAAAATGACTTATCGTGAATACAAGTCCCCTAATTCTCCCCACATTCCAACCAACTTGCAATCTTATGCCCTCTTATATAGAAATTCTGGTACTGCCATGGAACATGTACATACAGAAGAAAACAGACAAAAAAGAAAGGTCATGGGAATTATTGCCTCCATACCCACCCTTCCATTCTCACCAAACCACTGTGGCACAAAGACAATTATCTCTTTGCTGAACTACGTAATAAAACTACTAAAATCATTTCCCATTCTCTAGTTTTTTCCTGCTCCAATTCAACTGGCCAATACTGCCTGCTAATGTTCTTAATCCTCTGCTTTCATCTTGATACTCTTTACTACTCAAAAACCTGTAATAGTTTCCTAAATTCAAGAGATAGAGTCCTCAGTTTGGTTTTCCAGATTTACCTACTTGGAAAGTGAGGCTGAGGAAAGTTACATAATTATTTAAGAACATGTGTGTGATTCTATAAATCCAGTGTATTCTCCACCGATTACAGTTGATCACACGCCTTCTTGAATTTTGTTTACTTGGCCTCTAAAACCACACATTCTTGATTTCCTTCTTATTTTAGTCTCTTTTGCAGGATACTCCTCATCTTTCCTACCTTTACATGTGGGATGCCCTCAGGGCTTACTCCCTGGCCCTCTTCTGTCTATACTCACAATTTAGGTGATCTCACCCCGTTACACAGTATTAAATACCATCTACACGCTGATAACACCCAGTTTATATCTACTGTTCTGATCCTTCCACTGAACTGAATATCCAGCTGCCCACTTGATGCCTTCATTTAATTATCTAATAAATATCATAATCTTAACACATTCAACCTGAATTCTTGATTTTCTTCCATTTCCCAGCAGCGCTCATGCTCCTTCCACAATCTTTTCCACCTGAATAAATAGGAGCACTATTTACCAGTTGCTTAGACAACAGTCTCTCCTGAATCCTTTTCCCAACAGGGCCTCAGCTTGTGGACTACCATTTGCATCACCCAGCTTCAGCAAGAATCCTGCTACAGCGGCTTAGCCAGAGCCCCGCCCCCTAGATAGCTGAGCAGTCCGATATCTGATTGGGTTGCTCATCCCCACCATCCCCCTGGTGATGCCGGATCAGCCTGGCCTGCCCTCAGCAAGACTCCTGCTAGGCTAGTTTAGCCAGAACCCCCCTTACTCTGTTCCCTCTTAATAATTTTCTATCCACTGATCTTTCCCCCAGCCCTCAACCAGGATCCTTGGCTATAAATCCTCACTTTTCCTTGTTGTATTCGGAATTGAGCCCAGTTCTACACTGAGGTCTCTTTTCCTTTATTATAATAGTTCCTGAGTAAAATCTGTTTTTATAGCCTTAACTACTGTCCAGCTCTGGGTTTCTTTGACATAGGTCAAAATCCTTGAAGACTTTTTTTTTTTTTTTTAATTTTTTGGCCACACCGCGTGGCATGTGGGATCTTAGTTCCCCGACCAGGGATCGAACCTGCACCCCCTGCGGTGGAAGCGGGGAGTCCTAACCACTGGACCGCCAGGGAAGTCCCTGAAGTCATTTTTTATATTCCTTCTCTCATACACCCAGTTCATTGGCAAATACTATTATCTTTATCTTCAATATAGTTCCCAAATCTGACCGCTCTCACCAACTACACAAATCTGACCTAATCAAATAACCTAATTAGATCTTTGTTCTCTCTACTCTCCAACCTGCCCCCCTCTAGTGTATTCTTCTAACATATCCAGAAAGTCCTTAACACAAGGCATACACGGTCAGGAACACTGCTTGATCTCAGCCTTTCTTATTTCTCCAACACAACAAGCTCACTCTTGTTAATGGATCCTTGCACCTGTTGTTCTCTCTGGACTGCTCTTCCTGCACTTCAGTTCCCTCATTTCAGTTAGGGTTCTGTTCAAACGTCACTCACAGAGCCTTAGAACAATGCCATTGTTAGAACAATGCCTGGCACATGCTAGGTGTTTAATAGCTATTTAATGACTAAATAGATGAACAGGTGGGATTTTATATAGTTTGCTTGAAACTTAAAAAGAAATACTGTTACTGGCATTTGTTCCTAGTTCAGCAACACAACAGTCCTTGTCATTGTGGGGATTTCTGCAAAGGTTTTGGACTTTTTCCAAGCAGGTAGTATCAAGTGTGGTATCAGATGGCAGTGATTAAACAAGAATGCTAAAAGCCATCTGTAATTTCCAGTTTTTCCTTTGTTCCAGGGCAGAGCAGTGTACAACTCTGGATAAGTGGCCTCTTCTTTGTACAGATGGAGATCATATCCCTTACAAAGTACCTAAAGCCCTAAAGTGGCTTTCTTTTTTGATGCAGATGACCCTAATTGCTTCTGAAGCCCTTAGTACCTTAAGAAATGTTATTCTATTTTTCTGTGCAGAGTCTACAGTAGCCATGCTCTCACTTTTGGTCACTTTGTTTTTATTCTCTTGATATATTGATTTTGGCTAATAATGGTACAGTACAGCAAAGATTTTATCTGATCAATACAGCCTAGGAGACCATTATGATGGTAGAGTCAAAGAGTCCTGCAGCCCTAAATGTTACAATGAATCCAGTTAAAGGAAATTTTAAGTTTATATTTTTAAAAGGAAATTTAATGAAAAACCAGTAATTTTTTATTTTTAATAAGATAAAAAGTTAATTCCATCAAACAGACACCAATGTTAGATACTTTCAATATTATTTCTCACTTTTCAGAATACATAGCACAAACATGAAAGTTATCTTACTGAAATTAAATCTTTGTGAGAGTTGGTTTTAATAGACTGGGTTTTTAGTCATGAGGTTAAAGAATGATCGTTTAGTATGCTGATAGAAATAGTTATGATGACACCTAGTTTTTCATGATACACTTTAAGCACTAATGAGACATTTATTGATAAGTAAAAAGGATGGTCCCTCCAGAGAATAAAGATTAAATAGGTCCTAACAGTGATATGCAGTCCCTAAACATAATCCATCTAACTTCTCATTCTCGTCCAAAGTAAAATTTTAAGTTGAAAGATGAAAAACCTGCCTCCCTGTTGCCATTTCACAAATATGCCAAGGTAGTACCATATTTGCCACTAAGACCCAGATATTTTCTTCAAAGATAAATTGTCATATATATTGTAAAATATCCATTTTTTCAAGGGAATCAATAAAACTATATTTATTTAAAGAATGGCCCATCAACATTTTTATTTCTCTTGAATTGTCTCACACAAAAAGATTTATTCTCAAAAATGGTCTAAAGAGAAAGCTGCATGAAGCAATGCCCTATTTTAATCACCCCTTTTTAAAAAAAAGGTGGTGAGTGACCTCTGGAGGCAAGCGGAAAAAGTATCCTGCTGCTTTCAGGAGTGAAGTGGGGAGAATCAGAAAGTAGATCTTTCCATCTAGAGAAAAAATTTTTTTGATGTTTAATCAGGGTGAATTAAAACATTTAACTTTAAAATTAGTTAACTGAACCTCAATTCAATTATGTAATATCTTAAGTATATAATACAATGCCACAGGGGAGATAGAGACATGAGATCCATAGTTTCCATCTCATTGAGCTTACAATCTCCTAGGGAACTAAAGAGAAGTGTTGAAATAACTATAACACAAGCTAGAATGTGTGAGAACATTTAGGAGTAGCATAGCTACATAGGAATTCTGATTTTTGGTTAGGTTGTTCAGAAAAAGTCTACTACATTCAACAAACATTTACTGAAGACAAACTGTGTGCCAGGCACTATGCTCGAGGATAAATAAGACACAGTACCTTCCTTCAGGCACTCTTGGTATAAAAGGGAAGCTGACACGTAAATAGGAAAATTCTATATGGAGTAGCTGGTGGCCTATTAGAATTATGCACAAAGGAGGGAAACTAAAACAGTCCCGAGACTGAGAGGAGGGTCAGAAGAGGCTTCCTAGAGGAAGTAACACCTCAGCTGACTCTTCAAAGATAGGTAGGGATAGTTCTGGTTCGGTGTTGCCATCATAAGCCTACTCCAGCCCCTCTCCCACTGATGACAACTAACAACTCATGATGAAATACAAAGAGCAAGTACCTGAGGACTCTGAAGAGTCAACAAAGGCGGGGAATCAAAACTTAGGAAAAAACCCTTCAAGGCAATGAGTTGCCTGGCCTGGGTAACTAAAACTCTGATAGAAACCCCATCTTCCTTGTTCAAGGAACTGAGAAATGGAGACGCTCTGGGTTGGAAAGTGAGTGGGGAGGTGGGTAGGGGAGAGCTAGAGAAGGTGATCACTAAAATTTTGTGTATGAACCACGCAAGCGCCTTGGGTTTGCCCGTGTGTGTGACAGACACCCGAAGCAGCACAGCAACGGCTTTGACAACTGATTTGAGCGTTAAACCATTGCCCAAGTCTCAGATGAACGCCCGAGGGGTGCATGTTCAGGACTGGCCCAGAGCAGCACAGCACAGGCTTTGATGACTGAACTGAGATTGGAACCATCATCCACAGAAGACGATATGAAACTTGCAGCCTGAACTCAATCAGGTTGATTGCCTGCTTAAACAAACATTCTCCAGAGGAGGATTTTAACAGGACCCAGAGTCTGCGTAATGTAACTGTCACAATGTCCAGGATACAATAGAAAATTACCTGTCATACAAAGAAACAAGAAAAAAAAATGTGACCAAATCCCAAGGGAAATGACAAGCAACAAACACAAACCCTGAGATAACACAGATGTTGGCATTTTCCTAGAATTTAAAGCAGCTATTACATGCTCCAGGAGGTAAAGATAAATGTAAAGAAAGGCATCTTCAGCAGAGAAAAAGAAACGATGAAAAAGAACCAGGTGGAAATTTTGAACTGAAAAGTACAATAACTGAAATAAACAAATTCAGTGGATACAGCAGAATGGAGATGAGGAAAGAGGCAGTGCACTTGAAGATAGAGACATCAACAGAAATTATCTAAACTGAAGAGCAGAGGGGGGAAAAAACAACTAGAAAAAAAAAAAGAGAACATATGAGCATCAAGGATCTCTGCAATAATATCAAAAGGTCTAACATACAAGTCATCAGAGTCCCAGAAGGAGAGGAGAAAGAGATGGAGGCAGAAGAATTATTTGCCCTTAACAATTTGGACCTAACTTACTTCTCCCATATCATATTCTATTCTCTTTAACATATGTATATGCCTTTTGTTTCAATCACATTACACTTTTCTCAAAGAGACATTCCCTGACTCTGAAAAACTAAAACAGGTTCTCTTAAATCGTAACACCTGTACTTTCTGGGGTAAACTGGGAAGTGATTAATGACCAAATGGATGGGGCTGGAGAGATGGGTTGCAAGGGAAATGATGATGAGACTCAGGTGTGTATAATCTGGGAGCCTAAGTGGGTGAGCTGGAGAGTAATCAGGTGGAAAAGAACATTTCAGATAAATGAGAAAGAAAAATATTTACACATTTTGAGGCTGTGGTCTCTTTGGTCAAAGAGCAAAAGGAAACAAAAAGCTAGAGTAGGATACACAAAACAAGGCCTTTCCTTCATCCACCGGCATAACTTTGTTGGGTCTTTGTTGCTGCGTGCGGGCTTTCTCTAGTTGCGGCGAGCAGGGGCTACTCTTCCTTGCGGTGCACGGGCTTCTCATCCCAGTGGCTTCTCTTGTTGTGGAGCACGGGCTCTAGGCGCGCCGGCTTCAGTAGTTGCAGCACATGGGCTCGGTAGTTGTGGCTCACGGGCTCTAGAGCACAGGCTCAGTAGTTGTGGCGCACGGGCTTAGTTGCTCCGCAGCATGTGGGATCTTCCCGGCCCAGTGCTCGAACCCGTGTCCCCTGCACTGGCAGATGGATTCCTAACCACCGCGCCACCAGGGAAGCCCCCACTGGCATAACCTTATTCAGGCATTCTGCAAATCAAAGCCCTGCTCCACTTCCTTACAACAATGGAATTATTTGAAGGGACTGGGGGTGAGAGTGTGCTTGAAACCGAAGTTTTGGCTCCAGATTTCTTGAGCTATTGTGTCCACTGATTCGCTGACTGACTTTGGGCAAGTTGCTACTTTCTATGACTCAATCCTCCTATCTTAAAATCAGGATAACACGAAATTTAGAGTGTTGTTATGAGGATCAATTGAGATCATACACGTGAAAGCTTACATATGTGGTTCAACAAATGCTGTGGAGTAACAGATGAACGGCAGATCAATAGACGACAGACCTTAAAGGAACTAGGGCAGGAATTTTAGAAAGTTGTATAAGGGACAGACATTGGGGTTCCCTTTACTCCCCAGGAGACCCGGGGAGAGGGAGCGAAGCCATACCTTGTATTTCTTGGCCAGCACTTCCTTCTGACGGCTTGGCTGCATCTTCCCTCCTGATTCGTCGGGTCCCAGGATGCGCCTTCAGCTCGCTCCGCCGCGCGGCGCCCGCCCGCAGGGCCTCTGTGCGCTCAGCTAAGTGGGATGCTGAGGCCCGAGCGCGGCGTCCAGTCTCCTGGGCAACCATATAAACTTCCGGTTTGAGGTAAGGCCGCGGTTGGCTAGAGTCCACATTTCCGTCACGTGACCGGGCAGGCGCCCTGCGTGTGCGAGGGCGCGCGTCCGCTGCCGGCGACACCCGGCGCATTCCGAAGTTCTACTCCTCGGCCCGGACTAGGGCCTCCCCCGGGGAGGTGGCGCCAGCTGATACCGCCGGCTCTGGAGGAGCGGGGCCGGGGCAGGGCTCGGAGTTCTCGAGGCTCCGCTGAGAAGCCGGACGGCAGCAAGACCGCTGCTCGCGAGCCTCCAAGCTGGAGCTGGAACTGGAACCCTGTGGGGCCGGGGCCCTGGCTGCCGGGCAGCGGCTGTTCCCGGCCGAGGCCCCAGCGGAGAATGAGCCGGAGGCGGTGGCGGGCTCCCGGCGGAGCGGCCGGGCTGGGAGCATGCTGCGCTGGTTCATCACCGTCCTCCTGTGTGCCGCCTTCCTGGGGCTGGTGAGAGCCGGGGCTGGAACCCTCCCAGGCCGAGTCGTGAGCAGAAGTCCTGCAGAGAACGCGGCCTTCCGAGCTCCTGTCTCGTTTCCGCCGCTTGCAGACTGGGTGTCCTTGGGCTCCTTAATCTGCCGGAGCCTCAGTTTCATAATCTGAAAAATGGGCACAATTGTAATCTTAGAGGGTTATTGTCAAGTGTGAAACCGATTTTCGTAAAATATTTTCCAGCTCCAGCAAACCTTTCTACCTCTCCTCCGTGGGGTCGGGGGGATGCAAGAGGGGTTGCCAGGTCTATAGCCGCCCCCGCACTCCCCCCCCCCGCCTCCTGCGTTCACCCAACCCCCAAATTATTGCACAAAGTTGCTCTACTGGGTTTTCCTCTTCCTCGTCTGACCAAATTCACCCCTTATTTTTGCAGGTGGGGAAATAGACCCAGAGAGGGAAAGTGACTTCTTTGTACCACACAGCTGGTTAAGTGGTTGAGCCAGGAATAATGTTTCTTATTCTGCCTACAATCTTATGTAAAACAAAATTTCAGGTCCTTCAATGTTTTTCTAAGAACAAACTGCAAGGCTAGTTTGGCCTTTTGCCAACCCCTTTGGCCGCCTTCTGGTCACTTGTCTTAAATATTGGGATCCTGGGGAGTTGGGAGAGTAAGTCCTCTGAGCAGAGTCACTTCTGACCACTTAGTGTCTCTTCCTTTGAGCCACGCTTGATTCTTAGAGTATTTGTATTTGAAGAAAACTCATTGCAGATGATGTGCTAGGTCCTTTTAAGTGCTTTGCAGGCGGGAACTAACTTGGTTACAGCTGGGGCGCAGCCTTCCCTTCCTGTACTAGGCACTTACTCTGCGCCTGTGCCCAAGCCTGCCCGTAGCTGGGGACTGCTCAGGCCTGGAGAGGGGCTACACCCAAGCGTTTAGAGCAAATTCGTGCAATTAGAATCACTTATTCTTGAAATGTAGACCGATTGGAAACATTTTTTGTGTGTCCAACGAATTTCCTGTGAAAGCCAACTGCAGCCCCTAATTTTTGCTAAAGCTACATGTCTCTGAGTAAAATTTTATTTTTAAAGTCATTGCATACACGTGTATGTAATACTCTCTAAGAAAGCCTTACAGATGGTACTCCTGAGGCTTTGGTTTTCTTTGAAGAAAAATGTAGATTTAGAAACATTCAAATTGTTTATCTCTTGCATGTTTTATATGTGTAATTCAGAGGAAGGACCCCATGTACATCCAGAAATATTGCTGTTTTAACAACATCAAAAAATGGGGATAATATTTTGATGGTTTGCTAACTTAAATTTTCAACATCAAAATTCTGGTGTTATTTGTGCATGCAGTATATTTCAGACTATTCAAAACTATTTCACAAATTTTTTAATGTCACATTTTACTGTTAATACAAATACTGTAGTTTTTTTCTGGTATTGTTCAAAAAGGAAACAGAATTGCAGCAAAGAGCCAAAAGAATTAAAGAATTTTGTAAAAATCGAGAGTTGTCAAAACTAGAAAAACACTAGGACTTGACACACCAGAAATAGGAGTCTATAGCTCTACTAGTACTAGTATTTTCATTATGAATTTGTCTTAACTGTGGGGCTTAATCTCCTACGTTACATTGAAATCCCCTCCTCTCTTTTTAATACTGAAAAAAAGCTACCACCTAGATAGACAGTATTTTAATGATTGTAAATGAAAACTTCTGTCTTTTTAAATTTTAGGGAATGAGTGTCGCTATACTGGGACCCACGTTTCAAGATTTGGCAACAAATGTGAACCACAATATCAGCAGTCTTTCTCTGATTTTTGTGGGCCGTGCCTTTGGATATTTGGGTGGCTCTGTGATTGGTGGAGTTCTTTTTGACAATATGAATCATTTTCTTCTTTTGGGTAAGTAAACAACAATTTTCGCTTCTTTGTGACTTTCGAGGAATTTACAGTTTGTTTTTAAATATGAAACATACTGGCTTGCAGAATGGTTGACAACTTAAGGGTAGTGTTTAGGTATCCTCAGTGGAAGTCAGGTTTCCCTGGTGCCTGCTTTCATCTTGGCAGTTACTGGGAATCCGGTCTAAACCCCTCTGGAAATTTAGATTAGCTCTAGAGTGTGTTAGCGATCCTTAGCCTTCCCGACCTTCATTGTAGTTTAGGCACCACCGCTGGATAACATACTAGTTGTCCAAAGAGCTCTGATTGTCAGGGTTTAGGGCAGATCTCCTGGGGCCATAGATCAGAATAAACTCCTTGAACCTCCCCAGATTAGACCCTGAACTGAGAATGAGGTGGGAGGGGATGGTGGGTGAAATGATGAAGGCTCAATTTTTGTCCCAGCTGCCCCATGTTAATGATTACCCCAGGCCTCTCTACCTCACTCTCAAAATAGATGGCAAAGCTTTTAACTTACTCTTTTTTTGGATAAATTGACATGTTTAAAGAAAATGTAGATTAATGTGATAAAACTGGTTTGGACGTAAGGAGATAATTTACCATTGTTGATGAATGAGTAAATAATCTCTCTGATTTCCATAGTGTGTCGAAAGAATATACTTCTTATATTTCCCTCCCTATTCCCCAAATTTGTTTAATACATTTCTACTATGAACTACTATAGTAATTGCATTTAATTTTTGTCTTTTTTATTTTTTACCTCATATCTAAACATCTCTTTAGGTTGTTAAATATGAAACATTTAAATGAATAATTTTTGAGCTCTGTTTTGCTATAAAACTTTGCCTTGTGGTATAATGTATGGTTTGATTATTAGCAGTACTAGAAATGTATTTATATTAGAATAACTTATATTTTATAGTCCATAAAGATGGTAAAAGCTTTTAAATGAAATAACTGTTAGTAGAAGCTGAACCTCTCATCTACTCATTATTACTCAATTTTAATTTGACCTGTTTTACATTTTTGGGAGTTTCTATTGATGTTGACTTGATCCATAACCCTTTCCCATAAATAGTGTTTTTTATAGCTGACTTTTACTTTTCTTCTCAGGGGCGTCAATGTTCGCTACCACAATTGGTCTTTATCTTGTTCCATTTTGTAAGACTGCGGTGTTACTGATCGTCGTCACGTCCATCTTTGGTGTTTCAATTGGCATTCTGGATACAGGTCAGTGAGCCCTTCATTGTCAACTCTGGGAGTAGGGACTTTCTACTAGAAAAAGTAGAGCATATGATATTAAATTGTCACTTGCAGTGTCCCCTAAAATGACACTGACCTACTGAGTTGGTCATGGGGTCTCCAGGTCAGAACCACCTTTCCGGCAACTACTCTTCTTGCCAAGTAGGGTGCCCATTTTTGAGCAGCCAACCACAGAGTGAATTCAGAGAATTTTGTTCTTTGAGAGATTGTTGATTTACAGTATCCAAACAGGGGAGGGGCCCCCAGGTGGGTAATTACAGTGCAGGTGAGCAGGTTTTCATTTCGGGATAGAACTTTATCATTGTAATATGGCAGGAATTGATGGGTTAATAGAACAAACCAAGTTTGGAACCACTGTTTGGCCGAGGAAACATAGAAGCAGCTCTCCAATTTAAAATGCACTCTGCCTTTTGAACTAAGAGAAACCTGTGCTGTGTATTATTTCCCTTCTTTTCCTATTCTCTCAGAAGATCCTGCCCTCCTGCAGGAGATCCTCTGCATGTATCTTCATATCTTTTAAAACCTACTAAATAACATGTGACATTTGTTCACCCCTAAAACCAACGTTCTCCCCCTCTTCCTTGCTCCCCTGTTATTTGATAGGTTGGGGAAATATTTTTTTACTTTGGGCTTAATTTGGTTGTGAAATTACAGGATGGAATTGTATGTTTATCTGCAAATATATTAAAAAGAAAGAGAGAAAACACAAGACTTGAGACTTCTTGCCTTTCACCATGTATATACATAGACAGTGTAACTGAGGGTGTTAAAAGGTGTCCGTGTTCCTTGTTTCCTGCAATGGGCACAGCAGAATGCTGTAATGTTCAGGTTCCTGAACATGTGTTTTGCATCTGCCATATACATAAATAATTTTCTTCAAGTGGCTACCGATTGCAGGTACAGAAAAATTTGGTAATTTGGCCACTATCTGATGATAATATATATTTAAAATGTTTAAAAATAAATAACTATATAAATATCCTTCCCTACCCCCACCCCTCCTATCCCTGGTATTAGAACTGTATTATAAAAAGCCTTGGGCTAATGTACTTGGCTCTAGGAAATAGTGGTTTATTAGCTTGTAGAATCCCATTTGTGAGTGTGTGATGTTCAGTGCTTAGAGGTCGCTGGTGGTATTGGTGAGTTAGAGTTTCTTAATCATAGAATTGACTTAGTTGCAACAGTTGATAACTTAGAATATTATAATCCTTGTGCCATGTAAAATAGACTCATCTATTCTGAACTTTTTTTTACTAAGTTACTATGATTAAATCATTCTCCCCATCTTTCATTGGTAGGTGGTAACGTCCTAATCTTGGCTATTTGGGGGGACAAAGGAGCCCCCCATATGCAGGCCTTACACTTCAGTTTTGCCTTGGGTGCCTTTTTGGCTCCCCTGCTGGCTAAATTGGCATTGGGCAGGATGGTGTCTGCTGAAAACCACACAGAGGCTGACTTTAACCATTCTGCCTTCAGCCAGTCATCTGAAGCTGACTCAGAATCTCTGCTTGGAATACCTGACGATATGAATTTACTGTGGGCTTATGCTGTTATCGGTGCTTATATTTTTGTAGTTTCTCTCTTTTTTTTCGCTCTGTTTATGAAGAAAAGCTCAAGGCAGGAAAAAGCAAAAGCATCTGCTCAGAGGTTTCGAAGAGCTAAATATCACAATGCCCTTCTTTGTCTCCTTTTTCTGTTCTTCTTTTTTTATGTTGGAGCCGAGGTAACATATGGCTCTTACGTTTTCTCCTTTGCAACCAGCCATGCTGGCATGAAAGAAAGTGAAGCGGCTGGGTTGAACTCCATCTTCTGGGGGACCTTTGCCGCCTGCAGGGGTATGGCAATCTTTTTTGCTACGTGTTTACAACCTGGAACCATGATTGTGTTGAGCAACATCGGCAGCCTGGCTTCATCTTTATTTCTGGTGCTTTTCGACAAGAGCCGAGTTTGCCTCTGGATAGCAACTTCAGTGTATGGTGCCTCAATGGCAACCACATTTCCCAGTGGTGTGTCTTGGATTGAGCAGTACACGACCGTCCATGGGAAAGCTGCAGCATTTTTTGTAGTCGGTGCTGCCCTGGGAGAAATGGCTATTCCTGCGGTAATTGGAATTCTTCAAGGAAAATACCCTGATTTGCCTGTAGTTTTGTACACCTGTTTGGGGTCATCAGTAGCCACTGCTGTTTTATTTCCTGTGCTGTATAAATTAGCCACCTTGCCTATCAGTTGTCAGCAAAAAGAACACAGTAAAAGCTAGGACCAGAAAGCTTTGCTCTCTAGCTCTGGGCTAAATGACTATGAGGAAGAGAATGAAGAAGAAGATGCAGAAAAATGGAATGAAATGGACTTTGAAGTGATCGAAATGAATGATACAATGAGGAATTCTGTAATAGAGACATCTAGATATATTTTGATGGAGCCCACAGCTGACGTCTCCAACCAATCCCACTCAAATGCGTTAATGTTTGAGTCCTCTCCAGTTAATATGGGCAAGTCCCCTGGGAATCACCTTGCAAGAAACCGGGACAAAAGGGACTAAGGCCTAGAGAAGAGGGATTATTTACTGACTTCCCTGAATAATCACCAGTTCTAAAGAGGCCAGTCAGAGCAAAGCATAACAGATTTCAACAAGCTTTGGGGGTCAAAATTTCTAGGTCCGAGTATAGCAAATGCTAAAAGGTTTTGAAATGTTTTGTCATTCCCAGAGCCTTTCATAAAGAACCAATGATCTCATACAGCTGGATCCTGTTGTGAGGCTCACGTTTGGTGGCATGTGGCTGATTAGGCACTATTTTATGGCCTCAGAGTGTGCAGAGAAGGCATTTGTTTTTGAGAAGTTGGGTGCCATTCAGATAGAATGAAACTGTTTAGTAGTTGAATTGGTTAGCTGAACAAGTTATCCGTCGTCAGTATTCTGCCAGGGAAGTTGAGGAGAATCATTTCATAAAAGAGCATCTTTGAAAATGGACAGAGATTTTTATTAATTGTTTCACTCTGTCTGTAGTGTTGGACCAGAAAATGCTAATTACTCATATGATTTCTTATTTCTATGAAGAGAACACAGAACAGGCACAGACCTGGCTTCAGGCCTCCACTGCTGCTTACTAGTCTTCTGGCCCTGTACTCAGTCATTTAACTTATGTAGGTCTCGTTTATCTCATCTCCGATCTGTGATCCTCTAATGAAAACGCGATGACTTTCAAACTGGGAATCCATAATTTTTAAAGTTTGTGCAAGATAGCTGCTAGAAATGAATATAAGTGCCACCCCATTCTTCATTTCAAATGAGAAGTGAAAAAAATTGATAGCTTTAAGAATGTGCTACTATGAATAGTGTCAATTTAAGACTCAGTGTTTAATACTTTATTTGAATAATTGTCTGAAGAATACATTTTTAGTACTGTATTTCATCGATTCTGAGATGCACCTTTTTCACATTTTTAACATCTCTGAAATCAGAATATGTGTTGAAATCAATGATCATTTAACATTGTGGCAAAACTTAATTGACAGTTTTTTCCCATATACTTCTATAAAGTAGTGTTGCATTTTACAGTCAGTGTCTTAGTTTCAGTGACTATAGTAATTCATTCAATTATGGAGATTATACTATTTTTACAGACATTTTAAAAAGAGAAGTTATTTTTATATGCTTATTTTCTCTAATTATGTTCAAACAGGATTTGGAGATGCCTTGTTCCGATTTTTAAAGCTGTTTCAGGGTTACTATGTTAGTAGTAGGGCTGTGGACAGGATCTCTTGAGATCCTTTGCCTAGCTCAGTGACACCGTCTGGGAATGAGCCTTGCTGTTCCAGGAATTGCCCCTCATTGAGTCTGGTTGGTAATCATGTTGTACTGCGCTGTAAATTAGGTTGCTAGTTTAATTTACAATGAGACACAGTCTTTTCCAATGATTGGAATGCTTGTATCCCCCTCCACTTGTATCCCCCTCCACTTGTATCCTCTGGATACAAGTGGATACAATACTCTGGATACAATACTTGAAGCCGTCTGGGCTTCCTCTTTGCTGAGTTTGAAATACCTGGGAAACCAAAGTAATGATTAGAAAGTGGCTTGGGAGCCTGAGAGTCAGGGATCATGAGTATGGCAAATGGGCTATCCTTTGATAAATGACTGGCATTGATGACAGATTTTATTCACTTTTTTTAGCACATTTTATGCTGAATAATACCTAATTTCTACTTGGTTGCAGTATGTCTACTTTTTATCTAATTTCTATAAATTTGCCTTTGTTTTTTCTTAAGTGGAAAACTACCTTTCTTGGCCATTGTCCATTATTGGTTCATATAAACAATCTGACAGTTTTGGAGAGGGCTGGTGAAGAAATTAGCAGTGAAAAGCCTATTCTTCTTGCTCTTTTTATACTGTATTTTTTTTTAAAGTAATCTTTTATTTATTTATTTATTTTTATTTATTTTTTATTTTTGGCTGTGTTGGGTCTTCGTTTCTGTGCGAGGGCTTTCTCCAGTTGCGGCAAGCGGGGGCCACTGTTCATCGCGGTGCGCGGGCCTCTCACTATCGCGGCCTCTCTTGTTGCGGAGCACAGGCTCCAGACGCGCAGGCTCAGTAGTTGTGGCTCACGGGCCCAGTTGCTCCACGGCATGTGGGATCTTCCCATACCAGGGCTCGAACCCGTGTCCCTTGCATTAGCAGGCAGATTCTCAACCACTGCACCACCAGGGAAGCCCCTATACTGTATTTTTGTCTAGGCTAGAACTTGGAGATTATCTCTGCTCCATTTACTGCTTTTTCTCAGGTTGTTGGAATTTAGGCAGTAGCAACTATTTGGCATCTGCACGGCTTGCTAGAATAGGGATTCTACCTGCAGCATCTACATTTAAAGGGTAAAAAGGCAACTCAGGGAAAGAAGGTAATAAGAACATGGCAGAAAATTTGGAAATCCATGAAAAATGAATTAGAATTCCGCAAACCAAAATGTGAATGGCCAGATGAGATTATAGGCATTGTTAAAGTTTGATAATGTATTTCCATATTGGAAGGATAAGAGTACAATTCAGGAATTAGCATTCATCCTAATAATCAGTTCTTAGTTAAGTAAGTGTCTGCTGATACACAGGTAACCAATACCGAAATTTTCTATTGCTGAGTAACAAATTACCACAAATTTAACAGCTTAAAACAGCAGAGTTTGTTTCTTTAACCTTATAGTTTCCTTGAGTCAGGAGTTTGGGCACGGTGTCACTGGGTTCTCTGCTCACGGTTTCACAGGGCTGCAGTCAGGCTGTTGGAAGAGTTGTGCTTCTTTGTGGAGCTTGGGCTTCCCTTCCAGGGCCGTGTGGTTTTTGACAGTATTCAGTTCCTTGCTGTGGTGGACTGAGGTCTCCGTTTTTTGCTGGCTGTCAGCAGGCACCATTCTCGATTGTTAGAACCTCCCACAGATCCTTGCTGTGTGGCCCTCTCTTAGATCCTCTCAGAAGTATGGCAGCTTGTTTCTTCAAAGCCAGTGGGAGAATCTTACCAGAGCCGGCTAAGCTGGTGTCTTTTATAATATAGTGTAATCACAGGAGTGACATCCTGTCACCTTTGCCATATTCTGTTGGCTAGAAGGAAGTCGCAGATCTGCCCAAACTCAAGGGGAGAAGCTAGTATAGAGATGTATCTGATTATTGGGGGTCACCCTGTAGTGTGTCTGCTGTAGTCAGGTACCTGCAAAACTCAAGAGAGCTAGAAAGTTTGAGCTGGGGGGAAGAAAGACCTTCAGCAGTCATTGAAAGTGATTATAGATACAGCCCACTGAACGTACTAGTGAGGGGATGGAAAGTGCCCCATAGACCAGGCCAATAAACCTAACTCGGAGTTAGGCTTTTTTTTCTTGAGATTTTATTTTGTGTCCTTTACCACTGTGCTTTTTAAAACCCGTTCAAATGCAGCATAATAGGAGGGAAGTAGGTAAGTTTCAGTTTAATTGTATTTTCATAGTAAAGTCCAAGAACACTTTGAGAGCATTTTTCAATTACTATTATTTTTTAAAGAAAAATCTTTTTAAAATTTATTTATTTATTTATTTTTGGCTGTGTTGGGTCTTCGTTTTCTATGCGAGGGCTTCCTCTAGTTGCGGCAAGTGGGGGCCACTCCTCATCGCGGTGCGTGGGCCTCTCACTGCTGCAGCCTCTCCTGTGACGGAACACAAGCTCCAGACGCGCAGGCTCAGTAGTTGTGGCTCACGGGCCCAGTTGCTCCGCGGCATGTGGGATCCTCCCAGACCAGGGCTCGAACTTGTGTCCCCTGCATTGGCAGGCAGACTCTCAACCACTGCGCCACCAGGGAAGCCCGAAAAATCTTTTTTAAAAATCAGTTTTTATTATACAAGTAATGAAGGTATAAAGAAAGGTCATGATAGAAGATTAGGGAAGTACCTAAAAATATAAGGGACAAATACAAGTAATCATAATCCTAAACACCTAGAAAGTTCTTACATTTCTAATCAACTTAATTTCCTAAGTCAAGGGTAAAGGGGTAAAAAAAAAAGTTTCCTTCTACCAGATAAGGTATCAGAAACAACTTGAATTTTGTGTCCAGATTAAACTGATACTACATTTGGTGGACTGGTTTTTAGTTTGAAGAATTGTAGTTTATTAAAAACAAAAACAGTGTAACAACACATTCCTGAAAAATGTGTGAGACCCAGATTACATGTAAAATGATTTTGTTTCAGGTAGATTTACTGAATAGTCAGGATAGCTTTCCCATAACCAGAACTTTTGTTTTACCATAGCAATGTACCATTTTCAATCCTGCTGCTTAAAAAGTTATTACTAAAATAGAGCTTAAAATTCTTAGTGGAAGTAGATATATTCTTCTGGGATGCCCTGTATTTGTGTTTGTTAAGTGCCCTTGTTTTGTTCATAGTGTTGTAAATGTTTGTGTGTGTTTGTATATGTGAACCCACAGATATTGATGTTTTCTTATACTATGGGGGTGCTGTGGAGGTAGGGGTGATAGGGAAGGGATACAGAAAAGCTTCCTGTATGATTCAAAGTTTGTTAGAAATGTTCTTTTTTTAAAAAAAAATTTATTTATTTATTTTGGCTGCGCCGGCTCTTAGTTGTGGCACGTGGAACCTTTGTTGCAGCGTGCAGGATCTTTAGTTGTGGCATACATGTGGGATCTAGTTCCCTGACTAGGGATTGAACCTGGCCGCCTTCATTGGGAGCGCAGAGTCTTTCCCATTGGACCACCAGGGAAGTCCCAGAAATGTTTTTTTTTTAATTTAAATTTTTATGAAGATTACTGTAGATTTACATACAGTTGTATGTAGTGTTTTTTTCAAATTTGCTGAGAGAGGGTTACTTGCTCAATGTGGAAGGGTAGAGAACTAGACTAGTGCTTCTCATACTTTAATGTGCATTAGAATTGCTTGTTAAAATACAGATTCTAATTCAGTTGGACTGGGGTAGGACTGAGATTCTACATTTCTAACAAGCTCCTAGGTGCTCTTGGCCCTTGGATTGACCACACTTTGGGTAGCAAGGTCCACTTTTTGGGAATGTCAGGTTCTTTGCTACTTTTGGGAATTTCATTTGTTTTGTTTTAGCTTTTCTTTTCTTTTTTTTTTTTAAATGGATGACCACAACAAAAGCAACAATGATTGCAATTGCCAAACACGAAACACACTCATACTATGTCATAATATTGACATTCAGTCCAGTAATCCTCTACTGTAACAGCTCCTTTACTTTGCATTGAAAATTGATTTGTATATTTTTTGCCTCTGAGTCCTTGTGGGATTTTTTTTTTATTCAAACAGAAAGTCACAAAAATTATAATCATCCTCATCAGTTCACTCAGTCCCATGTAATCAATTTTTTTTTCATCTTGATCTTTTGTTAGCACTTTTATGAATTCATCAGTTTTCCATTAGAATTCTGAAAATGCCTAATTCATTCAGTTCAGCAGTATAGTCAGTTACCAGAAACCTGTACTTGTCAGAGTCTTTTCCATGAATTCCTTGAAGATGAAACCCTTTTATAGGAACATTTTTGCAAAAGCATCAGAGTACACCTAGAACTCTCTGTAAATGACAAAAGACTTAAAAATGACCGCGGTTACAGATTTGATGAAAGTTCATAATAATGCAATTGACAAGGAAATTTAGTTATTTCTGAGATATACATTTTAAAGTAATAACAAGAATTATGACTTATAACATTATACCAGAACATATAAGATTTTTAGAAATTTCATGTGATGTCTGAAACATTTATATTAACATATTTCCATACAAATAACCCAGGAAGGTTTAGTATTAGTTGTTTTTTTTTGTTTGTTTTATACTGCAGGTTCTTATTAGTCATCAATTTTATACACATCACTGTATACATGTCAATCCCAATCGCCCAATTCAGCACACCACCATCCCCACCCCACCGTGGTTTTCCCCCCGTGGTGTCCGTACGTTTGTTCTCTACATCTGTGTCTCAACTTCTGCCCTGCAAACCGGTTCATCTGTACCATTTTTCTAGGTTCCACATACATGCGTTAATATACGATATTTGTTTTTCTCTTCCTGACTTACTTCACTCTGTATGACAGTCTCTAGATCCACCAACGTCTCAACAAATGACTCAATTTCGTTCCTTTTTATGGCTGAGTAATATTCCATTGTATATATGTACCACAACTTCTTTATCCATTTGTTTGTCGATGGGCATTTAGGTTGCTTCCATGACCTGGCTGTTGTAAATAGTGCTGCAATGAACATTGGGGTGCATGTGTCTTTTTGAATTATGGTTTTCTCTGGGTATATGCCCAGTAGTGGCATTGCTGGATCATATGATAATTCTATTTTTAGCTTTTTAAGGAACCTCCATACTGTTCTCCATAGTGGCTGTGTCAATTTACATTCCCACCAACAGTGCAGGAGGGTTCCCTTTTCTCCACGCCCTCTCCAGCATTTGTTGTTTGTAGATTTTCTGATGACGCCCATTCTAACTGGTGTGAGGTGATACCTCATTGTAGTTTTGATTTGCATTTCTCTAATAATTAGTGATGTTGAGCAGCTTTTCATGTGCTTCTTGGCCATCTGTATGTCTTCTTTAGAGAAATGTCTATTTAGGTCTTCTGCCCATTTTTGGATTGGGTTGTTTGTTTCTTTAATGTTGAGCTGCATGAGCTGTTTATATTTTTTGGAGATTAATCCTTTGTCCGTTGATTCGTTTGCAAATATTTTCTCCCATTCTGAGGGTTGTCTTTTCGTCTTGTTTATGGTTTCCTTTGCTGTGCAAAAGCTTTTAAGTTTCATTAGGTCCCATTTGTTTATTTTTGTTTTTATTTCCATTACTCTAGGAGGTGGATCAAAAAAGATCTTGCTGTGATTTATGTCAAAGAGTGTTCTTCCTATGTTTTCCTCCAAGAGTTTTATAGTGTCCCGTCTTACATTTAGGTCTCGAATCCATTTTGAGTTTATTTTTGTGTATGGTGTTAGGGAGGGTTCTAATTTCATTCTTTTACATGTAGCTGTCCAGTTTTCCCAGCACCACTTATTGAAGAGACTGTCTTTTTTCCATTGTATATGCTTGCCTCCTTTACCATAGATTAGTTGACTATAGGTGTGTGGGTTTATCTCTGGGCTTTCTATCTCGTTCCATTGATCTATGTTTCTGTTTTTGTGCCAGTACCATATTGTCTTGATTACTGTAGCTTTGTAGTATAGTCTGAAGTCAGGGAGTCTGATTCCTCCAGCTCTGTTTTTTTCCCTCAAGACTGCTTTGGGTATTCGGGGTCTTTTGTGTCTCCATACAAATTTTAAGATTTTTTGTTCTAATTCTGTAAAAAATGCCATTGGTAATTTGATAGGGACTGCATTGAATCTGTAGATTGCTTTGGGTAGTATAGTCATTTTCACAATATTGATTCTTCCAATCCAGGAGCATGGTATGTCTCTCCATCTTTTGGTATCATCTTTAATTTCTTTCATCAGTGTCTTATAGTTTTCTGCATACAGGTCTTTTATCTCCCTAGGTAGGTTTATTCCTAGGTATTTTATTCTTTTTGTTGCAATGGTAAATGGGAGTGTTTCCATAATTTCGCTTTCAGATTTTTCATTAGTGTATAGGAATGCAAGAGATTTCAGTGCATTAATTTTGTATCCTGCAACTTTACCAAATTCATTGATTAGCTCTAGTAGTTTTCTGGTGGCAGTTTTAGGATTCTCTATGTATAGTATCATGTTATCTGCAAACAGTGACTGTTTTACTTCTTCTTTTCCAATTTGTATTCCTTTTATTTCTTTTTCTTCTCTGATTGCCATGGCTAGGACTTCCAAAACTGTGTTGAATAATAGTGGTGAGAGTGGACATTCTTGTCTTGTTCCTGATCTTAGAGGAAATGCTTTCAGTTTTTCACCATTGAGAATGATGTTTGCTGTGCGTTTGTTGTATATGGCCTTTATTATGTTGAGGTAGGTTCCCTCTATGCCCACTTTCTGGAGAGTTTTTATCATAAATGGGTGTTGAATTTTGTCAAAAGCTTTTTCTGCATCTATTGAGATGATCATATGGTTTTTATTCTTCAGTTTGTTAATATGGTGTATCACATCGATTGATTTGCATATATTGAAGAATCCTTGCATCCCTGGGATAAATCCCACTTGATTGTGGTGTATGATCCCTTTAATGTGTTGTTGGATTCTGTTTGCTAGTATTTTGTTGATGATTTTTGCATCTATATTCATCAGTGATATTGGTCTGTAATTTTCTTTTTTTGTAGTATCTTTGTCTGGTTTTGGTATCAGGGTGATGGTGGCCTCATAGAATGAGTTTGGGAGTGTTCCTTCCTCCACAATTTTTTGGAAGTGTTTGAGAAGGATGGGTGTTAGCTCTCCTCTAAATGTTTGATAGAATTCACCTGTGAAGCCATCTGGTCCTGGACTTTTGTTTTTTGGAAGATTTTTAATCACAGTTTCAATTCATTACTTGTGATTGGTCTGGTCATATTTTCTCTTTCTTCCTGGTTCAGTCTTGGAAGGTTATACCTTTGTAAGAATTTTTCCATTTCTTCCAGGTTGTCCATTTTATTGGCATAGAGTTGCTTGTAGTATTCTCTTAGGATGCTTTGTATTTCTGCCATGTCTGTTGTAACTTCTCCTTTTTCATTTCTAATTTTATTGATTTGAGTCCTCTCCCTCTTTTTCTTGATGCGTCTGGCTGATGGTTTATCAATTTTGTTTATCTTCTCAAAGAACCAGCTTTTAGTTTTATTGATCTTTGCTGTTGTTTTCTTTGTTGCTATTTCATTTATTTCTGCTCTGATCTTTATGATTTCTTTCCTTCTGCTAACTTTGGGTTTTGTTTGTTCTTCTTTCTCTAGTTTCTTTAGGTGTAAGGTTAGATTGTTTACTTGAGATGTTTCATGTTTCTTGAGGGAGACTTGTATAGCTATAAACTTCCCTCTTAGAACTGCTTTTGCTGCATCCCATAGGTTTTGGATTGTAGTGTTTTCATTGTCATTTGTCTCTAGGTATTTTTTGATTTCCTCTTTGATTTCTTTAGTGATCTGTTGGTTATTTAGTAACGTATTGTTTAGCCTCCATGTGTTTGTGTTTTTTACATTTTTTTCCCTTTAATGCATTTCTTATAGTGTTGTGGTCAGAAAAGATGCTTGATATGATTTCAATTTTCTTAAATTTACTGAGGCTTGATTTGTGACCCAAGATGTGATCTATCCTGGAGAATGTTCCGTGCGCACTTGAGAAGAAAGTGTACTCTGCTGTTTTTGGATGGAATGTCCTATAAATACCAATTAAATCTATCTGGTCTATTGTGTCATTTAAAGCTTGTGTTTCCTTATTTATTTTCATTTTGGATGATCTGTCCATTGGTGTAAGTGAGGTGTAAAAGTCCCCCACTATTATTGTGTTACTGTCGATTTCCTCTTTTATAGCTGTTAGCAGTTGCCTTATGTATTGAGGTGCTCTTATGTTGGGTGTATATATATTTATAATTGTATATCTTCTTCTTGGATTGATCCCTTGATCATTATGTAGTGTCCTTCCTTGTCTCTTGTAACATTCTTTATTTTAAAGTCTGTTTTATCTGATATGAGTATAGCTACTCCAGCTTTCTTTTAATTTCCATTTGCATGGAATATCTTTTTCCATCCCCTCACTTTCAGTCTGTATGTGTCCCTAGGTGTGAAGTGGGTCTCTTGTAGACAGCATATATATGGGTCTTGTTTTTGTATCCATTCAGCAAGCATGTGTCTTTTGGTTGGAGCATTTAATCCATTCACGTTTAAGGTAATTATCGATATGTATGTTCCTATGACCATTTTCTTAATTGTTTTGGGTTTGTTTTTGTAGGTCCTTTTCTTCTCTTGTGTTTCCCACTTAGAGAAGTTCCTTTAGCATTTGTTGTAGAGCTGGTTTGGTGGTGCTGAATTCTCTTAGCTTTTGCTTGTCTGTAAAGCTTTTGATTTCTCCATCGAATCTGAATGAGATCCTTGCTGGGTAGAGTAATCTTGGTTGTCAGTTCTTCCCTTTCATTACTTTAAGTATATCATGCCACTCCCTTCTGGCTTGTAGAGTTTCTGCTGAGAAATCAGCTGTTAACCTTCTGGGAGTTCCCTTGTATGTTATTTGTTGTTTTCCCCTTGTTGCTTTCAATAATTTTTCTTTGTCTTTAATTTTTGCCCATTTGATTACTATGTGTCTCAGCATGTTTCTCCTTGGGTTTATCCTGTATGGGACTCGCTGCGCTTCCTGGACTTGGGTGGCTATTTCCTTTCCCGTGTTAGGGAAGTTTTCAACTGTAATCTCTTCAGATATTTTCTCTGGTTCCTTCTCTCTCTCTTCTCCTTCTGGGACCCCTATAAAGCGAATGTTGTTGCATTTAATGTTGTTCCATAGGTCTTAGGCTGTCTTCATTTCTTTTCATTCTTTTTTCTTTAGTCTGTTCCACAGCAGTGAATTGCACCATTCTGTCTGCCAGGTCACTTATCCGTTCTTCTGCCTCAGTTATTCTGCTATTGATTCCTTCTAGTGTAGTTTTCATTTCAGTTATTGTATTGTTCATCTCTGTTTTTTCTTTAATTCTTCTAGGTCTTTGTTAAACATTGCTTGCATCTTCTTGATCTTTGCCTCCATCCTTTTTCCGAGGTCCTGGATCATCTTCAGTATTATTATTCTGAATTCTTTTTCTGGAAGGTTGCCTATCTCCATTTCATTTAGTTGTTTTTCTGGGGTCTTATCTTGTTCCTTCATCTGGTATATAGCCCTGTGCCTTTTCATCTTGTCTATCTTTCTGTGAATGTGGTTTTTGTTCCCCAGGCTGCAGGATTGTAGTTCTTCTTGCTTCTGCTCTCTGCCCTCTGGTGGATGAGGCTATCTAAGAGGCTTGATGGGAGGGACTGGTGGTGGGTAGAGCTGACTTTTGCTCTGGTGGGCAGAGCTCAGTAAAACTTTAATCCACTTGACTGTTGATGGGTGGGGCTGGGTTCCCTCCCTGTTGGTTGTTTTGCCTGAGGCAACCCAACACTGGAGACTACCTGGGCTCTTTGGTGGGGCTAATGACAGACTCTGGGAGGGCTCATGCCAAGGAGTACTTCCCAGAACTTCTGCTGTCAGTGTCCTTGTCCCCACGGTGAAACAGAGCCACCCCCTGCCGCTGCAGGAGACCCTCCAACACTAGCAGGTAGGTCTGGTTCAGTCTCCCCCAGGGTCACTGCTCCTTCCCCTGGGTCCCGATGTGCACACTACTTTGTGTGTGCCCTCCAAGAGTGGAGTGTCTGTTTCCCCCAGTCCTGTCGAAGTCCTGCAGTCAATTCCCACTAGACTTCAAAGTCTGATTCTCTAGGAATTCCTCCTCCCGTAGCTGGACCCCCAGGTTGGGAAGCCTGAGGTGGGGCTCAGAACCTTCACTCCAGTGGGTGGACTTATGTGGTATAAGTGTTCACCAGTCTGTGAGTCACCCACCCACCAGTTATGGGTTTTGATTTTGCTGTGATTGTGCCCCTCCTACCGTCTCATTGTGGCTTCTCCTTTGTCTTTGGACGTGGGGTATCTTTTTCGGTGAGTTCCAGTGTCTTCCTGTCGATGATTGTCCAGCAGCTAGTTGTGGTTCTGGTGTTCTCACAAGAGGGAGTGAGAGCACGTCCTTCTACTCCGCCATCTTGGTTCCTCCTCCTGTTTTAGCTGTTCTAAATCTGACCCTAAATCTCTGGGAGTCTGCAGTCCCCATGAATCCCCTCCTCTTACACACACTATTCTGAGTTCTCTTCAGTCCTCTCCATTTACCACATTAGCTGTTGAATGTTTACTTCACATGTTTATTGAATGCCTCCTATTTGGCATTTTCTGTGGGAGGTGCTAAGTGTGCACTGGTGAAAAGGTCAGAAGTTTCCTGCCTTCAGGGAACTTACCTCTAATGCAGTACTGTCCAGTATCTACTTGGGTTGGTGGATAGCACAGGTCCAGTTGGAGAAGCAAAGTATCAAACAAGTAATCACACAGATATTTCCAGGAAGTCTTTATTTCCTGTTGTACTAGAGATTAATTATCTACTATCTGGGGTCACAAAGTTTGTGATAGATACCTTGTCAAATGTCGTAGTATAAATTGTGGCATTTAAGATAGACCTGGTGATCTAAAAGAGAAGGTTTTGGTTTTCCTTGTGAATAAAAGAAGCAAACCAAGGCTGGTGACCTTGGTTGTCAGAGGAGTATTTAAGCTCTTTCCTTTAATGCACTTTGGCCAGTTGGTATTTGAGCTAGGTTGAACTTGAGTTGGATTTTTATTTAGGTTTAAATAGTTTCATATTTAATGATTTAAAATTGTATAGCACTGAATTTTTACAGTCAAAGAGAATTATTTTGAACATTTTTCTGTGGTTATCGTAATTATGTCTTTTCTTGTCCTCTATTTCTGCCCTATTTATTTCTTTTAATTCTTTTAGAGAGGATCCCATAGGTTCTTGCCCTGTGGCTATTAATTCTTGCATATTGTTTCATGTCTTCCTTTTGGCTTATGTATATATACATTTTAATTTATCTATTTTTGGCTTCGTTGGGTCTTCGTTGCTGCGCGCGGGCTTTCTCTGTTGCAGTGAGTGGGGGCCACTCTTCGTTGCAGTGTGCGGGCTTCTCATTGCAGTGGCTTTTCTTGTTGCAGAGCATGGGCTGTAGGCACGTGGGCTTCAGTAATTGTGGCTCACGGGCTCAGTAGTTGTGGCTCGCAGGCTCTAAAGCACAGGCTCAGTAGTTGTGATGCACGGGCTTAGCTGCTCCGCGGCGTTTGGGATCTTCCCGGACCAGGGATCGAACCCGTGTCCCCTGCATTGGCAGGCGGATTCTTAACCCCTGCGCCACCAGGGAAGTCCCTTGACTTATATTTTTAATTGCAGAATGCCTTAGTTTCTGGCCTGTAAATTATTGCAGCTCACCTTTGATGCATTTGGTTATGTTAGTTAATGGATGGCCTGGAGAAATGTTTTGAAGTTGTAAGATGACATGAATAGCTTAAGAGGTTGGGTTTTCTAGCTTCTGAACAATTTGTTGAGATTAATAAGGTCCTTTCTTTTTTTTAATTTTATTTTTATTTTTTAAAATTTATTTATTTATTTATTTATTTTTTGGCTCTGTTGGGTCTTCGTTTCTGTGTGAGGGCTTTCTCCAGTTGTGGCGAACGGGGGCCACTCTTCATCGTGGTGCGCGGGCCTCTCACTGTCGCTGCCTCTCTTGTTGCGGAGCACAGGCTCCAGACGCGCAGGCTCAGTAGTTGAGGCTCACGGGCTTAGTTGCTCTGCGGCATGTGAGATCTTCCCAGACCAGGGCTCGAACCCGTGTCCCCTGCATTGGCAGGCAGATTCTCAACCACTGCGCCACCAGGGAAGCCTGGTCCTTTCTTTTTTTTTAAAAAAAAATTCTTTTTAGTCGTGATAAAATATACGTAACATAAAGTTTATCATTTTAACCATTTGTAAGTTCAGTGGCATTAAGTACATTCTCATTATTGTGCTACAATCACTGCCATCATCTGCAGAACATTTGTCATCTTGCAAAACTGAAACTCTCAATCCATTGAACAGTAACTCCCCATTCCACCCTCCTTTCAGCACCTGACAACCATCATTCTATTTTCGGTCTCTGTAAATTTGACTGCTCTTAAGTACCTCATATAAGTGGATTCAAACAGTATTTGTCCTTTCATGACCAGATTATTTTACTTAGCATAACGTCTTCAGGGTTCATTTGTGTTGTAGCATGTTTCAGAATTTCCTTTGTAAGAATAAATAATATTCCATTGTATGCATATATTGTTTATCCATTTATCTGTTGATGGATACTTGCTTTGCTTCCATCTTTTGGCAGTTGTGATTAATGCTGCTATGAACGTTGATGTACAAATATCTTTTCGAGTGTCTACTTTTCTAAAAAGTTTTTTTAAATTGAAGTATAGTTGATTTAAAGTGTTGTGTTTCAGGTGCACAGCACAGTTATTCATATATGTGTGTGTGTATATATATATATATATATATATATATATATATATGTTCTTTTTTAGATTCCTTTTCCTTATAGATTATTACAAAATTTTGAGTACTGTTCCCTGTGCTATGCAGTAGGTCCTCGAGTCTCTGCTTTTAATTCTTTTAGGTATATCCCCACAAGTGAAATTGTTCAATCATATGATGATTCTATTTTTAATTTGGGGAGGTGCTTTATTTTTATTATTCTGCTTAGATATTATCCTAATGCACTTCTTCCAGAAGAGACCAGTTATAGGAAGAGGAGAAACACTTTCATTAGTATTGCTTCAAACTCTAGGCAGACTTTTGGCCCATTATAATCAGCTTAGTATCACCCATATACTGAATAAATGAACTCATATGTCAGGTATCTACTTCAAAGTTTTGTTATCTCTGCTTCCAATCTTTGTTCAGTCACTGAGCAAATGATTGAGAGCTTACTTTATGCTAGGCACTGTAGACTAAGTATTAATGACCTTCCTCTCCTGTCCTTGGAGTACCAAGTATCATTATCATGTGTTTTGGAGTTTTGATCCCAGTTTTCTCCTAAATGGCTGGTCTTGTGTCATGTTCTCCTTTGTTTATAAACACAGAGACCCCTCTGGCCACCTTGGAACCAGGTGGTGGTGTGGTCAGGGAACCATGGGCTGGGGTGGGTCCAGGGCTGCGGCCAGGCTGCTTGCTCTCTGCTTGTTTCTCAAAGCAGCTCTGCCTCTCTGTGGAACTTCTCCCTGTTCCTCCTTCCTTTGGCCCATCCTCTGTATATCTCTAGTCCAAATTCCAGAAGAAACCTGTCTGAATGACTTGAGTAGCTGCCATTGCCCTTACTGGGCAGAGCCTGGCCTCAGGAGTTGCTGATCAGCCTGTTAATGGGCCCCCCTTGGATCAGTGCCTGTTGCCCCCATCCAGAGAGTGGCCATCTCGACATTCCTCCCCCCGCTGCTCTGAGTCAGGAGCTGTGACAACCAAAAATGAAGTTCCCCTGTCTGCTCTGTACCTGGGGTAGTGCTGGGCTTAATGGATATTTGCTAGCAGATGCTCGAATGGAATTCAAATTGTTAGGCCCTGGGTATGATGGTCTTGTTCATGTTTTGAATCAAAAATTGGAAAAACAAAGTCACACCGAATGGCAGATCTTTTTTGAAGAGCTTATTAGGCAAGGTTAGTAGTGAACTGTTTGATTTCAATCAAGGAAAAAAGCTCTCTCTTAATAAGGTAGCATTTGTACTTGAGTGAGATACAAGAGGATTTCCAGTTGTCAAGAGGTATTATTTTATTTTATTTTATTTTTTATAAGAGGAATTTTCCCATTCACTTTTTTTAAAATTATTTATTTATATTTATTTATTTATTTATGGCTGTGCTGGGTCTTCGTTTCTGTGCGAGGGCTTTCTCCAGTTGCGGCAAGTGGGGGCCACTCTTCATCGCGATGCACGGGCCTCTCACTATCACGGCTTCTCTTGTTGCGGAGCACAGGCTCCAGACGCGCAGGCTCAGTAATTGTGGGTCACGGACCTAGCTGCTCTGCGGCATGTGGGATCTTCCCAGACCAGGGCTTGAACCCGTGTCCCCTGCATTGGCAGGCAGATTCTCAACCGCTGCGCCACCAGGGAAGCCCAAGAGGTATTATTAAAGCTCTAATCTCTGTGAACCAGAAAGATTTCCAAGTCTAAACATTTCAGTCATTTAACAGATAATCTACTGAGCATTTACCACGCTCAGTAATCAGCCCTGGGAATATAGCAGAGGACAAGCCAGATGAGAGTCTTGCCTTCATCAAACTTATACTTACTATTTCAACTAAGATATGCTATGACAGTCTTTCTGTTAGCTGAAGAGTCAGTAAAGTCTATTGTAATAGGTTTTACCCAGTTCCAGAAAAGTCAGTAAAGTAACCAAGCTCTTGTTTCCTTGGTGCATGTTTGTGTCTGTTCATTTCCAGTATTTTTACATGTAATCTTTGGAGTGATTCTTGATTTAGAGTTTTATAAAAATTCTTTAGCACAGTGCAGTTGAGGTTAAATATAGTGAAAACCTGCTGAAGAAGGCTGCAGCAGAGGAGTCTGACACCAGCCCCGGCATTTGTTCAGAGCAGCCAAAGGAGGCATTTATGGTTGAATTGGATCTTGGGTTAACTGAGCAGGTTCTCATTCCTCAGCTCTTTCACTTAATCACTTGCAGAGAACTTTTTGCCCTTAGGAGGAGATACCCAGTTCTGGGTCCACATACTCTTTGGGCCTTTACCCTTGTTCAATAAACTCAGAGATGGAAGCGTTTAGGAAAGGAAAAGTTTACCTGCAAGAGAGCAAGAGAAGGACTGGCTTGCTAAACAGAAACACAAGTATTTAAAGGAAAAAAGCAATACCTATCAAGGTTTCCAAGTTTGCATTAGTCTGTTCATAATGGAAAAGCAGTAACTCTCCCACATGATTATCTTATTCACAAAGGTCACTACAAGTCTTCAGATATCAGCGCAGCAAAAACCAGGGATAGAATTGCTTTGTTAGGGAGTCAGGCTTACAGGAGATGTTTGTGGCTTTATTGTTTTTGAGATCAGAACCAGTTAGATGACCCTGTTACCTTGGGTTTATCTCAGCGGGCCCCAGAGGCGGGGGTTGGGGAGGGTGGTCCCTGACTGTGATATGAGAAGAGCTTAGTCATAGAGAAGCAGGGCAAAGTGACATTTTGCTGCTACACCCTCCAGAACCCATAAGCTCTAGGAGGAAAAACGGCCTGAGGGGAAAAACGTGATTGCGGCATGTATTCTTGTCCCCTGGTCTAGTGATGAGTCTTTGCTCCAGTGGTTTTTAAACGTAACTGCTGTTAGAATCACCTAGGAGTGTTCAAAAACTACTGATGCCAGCATTTTCACTTAAATAAGAATTTAATTGCTCTGAAGTGGAGCCTGAGTGTTGACGTTTTTGAAGGTACCCCCGGTAATGTAATGTGCAGTAGAGATTGAGAACCACTGCTTTTATCAATGCAAAGAACTGGAACTTCTGCTAGTTACAATGGTTTTTAAAGGCTCATTTACAGCTTGGTTACGTCATGCTTCTTTTATGGATGCTTGAAATTCTGTGCGCTTTCTCTGAAGGAAAAATGGAGAAGAAGAACTCTCCTATTTCCTGTTACCTCCTCTGCTGCTTGGTGAGTTAAAGGGAGTAACCAATATTGTTTGAAATTCTGCCCAAAACAAAACCGAACCCAGACCTTTTGGAGGTTGCCCTTCTAGACAGGTTTTTGCTAGTCAGTTTTGATTTGGGGGGCTTAATGGAGTAAGGGTGGTGATCTTGTAGATTTACTACATCCAGATTTAAGCCTGCTCACTGTTTACGTGGCTTTGTACAATGTAAAAGCTTGTTTGAGTAAAATATTGATATAAGTAAATACTAATACTGCTTTAAGGTAAGATTTGTGTCTCATTTCGTTTCATGGATGTTTAAAAGTGAGTTTGGCATCTCTCCAGAAATTAGTCAAGAATATTTCTAGATTTTGGCTTGTGAGTGCTCCAAAATGTATGTGATAGTGTATTGGTCCCTAAAATGTGAACAGTATTTTATTTTCACTTCACATGGATATTTTAGAAATGACGTCTAATATCTTTGATGACATCTAGCACTTCTGGTCCTTCAGTTCCTCTTAAGAAGTTTATGACCTAATTGTTAAACTTAAAAAAAGTCCACCAAAGAAGCTATTACTAGCTGCATATTTTAGTTAATATTTTACTTGAATGATACTTCCCTGATTAAGAGGATTACAGATATGTCTGTGTTACAGAATGGAAAGGAGATTTTTAAAATTGCACATCAGGCAGAAACTGGTATGCCTCTCCTTGCTTCCCTTCTGTACAGCACCCAGCAGCTGAAAAACTGCCTGTTTTTTAACTTGTTTAAAACAACTATGGTGATAATTTGGTTAAATACTTCTAACTTGGATCATGATTCAGGTATACAGCAACTTCCCCACCCCCTTCATACTTTACTGGAGTCTTGGGAAAGGATGTTTTTTAAAGTGGGATGTTTAAGCTGAGAGAAACTAAATGATCACATGCTCCCTTGTCTTATGGGAGCAGTTATAAGTGACCTTCCGGTGTCCTTATTTGGCTATTACGATCTCTGCTTTCAGTGACCTAGTTTACAGCTGTGCACTTCACTCTGTGCAGGGATCCTCTTGTACCTTTGCCTCATGCCAGGGACTGTGGGCAAAGCTTGGCCTTTCCTGGCTCCTCATAAATAAAAACCTCTAGAAGCCTTGGCATTGGGCCAGATATGATAGGATTTCAAGCATAACTGACTGCAATGTCCAAGGGTCCCCAACGCTTTCCATGAAGAAGCAGGGGCTTGGTTTATTGTTACATGCCCATTTCATCTTCCATGAACTTGATTAGGCCTGAGAGTGGCATTATTTCATTCTTTTTTATGGCTGAGCAATAGTCCATTGCATATAAGTACCACATCTTCTGCATCCATTCCTCTGTTGATGGACATTTAGGTTGCTTCCATGACCTGGCTATTGTAAATAGTGCTGCTATGAACATTGGAGTGCTTTTATCTTTTCGGATTAGAATTTCCTCTGGTTATATGCCCAGGAGTGGGATTGCTCAGTCATATAGTTTTTAAGGAACGTCCATACTGTTCTTCATAGTGGTTTTACCAATTTACATTCCCACCAGCAGTATAGGAGGGTTCCCTTTTCTCCACACCCTCTCCAGCATTTATTGTTTGTAGGTTTTTGATGATGGCCGTCCTGACTGGTGTGAGGTGATACCTCAATGTAGTTTTAATTTTCATTTCTCTGATAACTGGTGATATTGAGCATCTTTTCATGTGCTTTTTGGCCATCTGTATGTTGTCTTTGGAGAAATGTCTGTTTAGATCTTCTGCCCATTTTTTGATTGGGTTGTTTTCTTTTGATGTAGAGCTGCATGAGCTGTTTGTATATTTTGGAGATTAATCCTTTGTTGGTCCCTTTGTTTGCAAATATTTTCTCCCATTCAGTGAGTTGTCTTTTCATTTTGTTTATGGTTTCCTTTGTTGTGCTCAGTACACTACTGTTAACTACAGTCACCATGCTGTCTTTTATATCACCAGGACTTATTTATTTTATAACTGGAAGTTTTTACCTTTTGACCCCCTTCGCCCATTTTGCCTACTCCTTATCCCCCACCTCTGGCAATCACCAATCTGTTCTATGTATCTATGAGCTCAGCTTTTTTTTTTTTTTTAGATTCCACATAAAAGTGATATTATACAGTATTTGTCTTTCTCTGAGTTAGTTCACTTAGCATAATACTGTAAGGTCCATTCATGTAGTTGCAAATGGCAGGATTTTCTTCTTTTTTATGATTGATATTCCACCATATACACACACACACACACACACACACACACACACACACACACACACACACACACACACACATATATACATGTACATACATATCACATTTTCTTTATCCATTCATCTGTTGATAGACACTTAGGTTGTTTCCATGTCTTGGTTGTTGTATATAATGCTGCAGTGAACATAGACATGCATATATCTTTTCAAGAAAGTGATTTAATTTTCTTTGAAAAATACCCAGAAGTGAAATTGCTGGATCATATGATAGTTGTATTCTATTTGAAGACACTCCATACTGTTCACCATAGTGGCTGCACCAATTTACAATTCCATCAACTGTGCACAAGTGTTCCGTTTTCTCTACATCTTTGCTTATACTTGTTATTTCATACCTTTTTGATAATAGCCATTCTAACAGATGTGAGGTGTTGTCTCTTTGATTTTGATTTGCATTTGCCTGATGATTAATGATGCTGAGCACCTTTTCAAATAACTGTAGGCCATCTGTATGTCTTCTCTGGAAAAATGTCTATTCTGATCCCCTGCCTGTTTTTAGATCAGATTGCCTTTTTTTTCCTATTTATTTATGTGAGTTCTTTATCTATTTTGGATATTAAATATTTTCTCCCATTTGGTAGGTTGCCATTTTTTTAAAAATTAATTAATTAATTTATTTTTGGCTGTGTTGGGTCTTCATTTCTGTGCGAGGGCTTTCTCTAGTTGCGGCAAGCGGGGGCCACTCTTCATCGCGGTGCGCGGGCCTCTCACTATCGCGGCCTCTCTTGTTGCGGAGCACAGGCTCCAGACGCGCAGGCTCAGTAGCTGTGGCTCACGGGCCTAGTTGCTCCGCGGCATATGGGATCCTCCCAGACCAGGGCTCGAACCTGTGTCCCCTGCATTAGCAGGCAGATTCTCAACCACTGCGCCACCAGGGAAGCCCTGCCATTTTGTTTTGTTGATGGTTTCCTTTGCTGTGCAGAAACTTTTTGATATTGTCCCATTTGTTTATTTTTGCTTTTGTTGCCTTTGCTTTTGGTGTCAAATCCAGAAAATCATAGCCAAGACAGATGTCAGGATGCTTACTGCCTGTTTTCTTCTAGGATTTTTATGGTTTAAGGTTTTACATTCAAGTCTTTAATCCATTTTGAGTTAATTTTTGTGTATGGTGTAAAATAGTGGTCCAGTTTCATTCTTTTGCAGGTAGCTATCCAGTTTTCCCAACACCATTTATTGAAGAGACTGTCCTTTCCCCATTGTATCCTCTTGACTCCTCTGTTGTAAATTAACTGATCATATATGTGTGGGTTTATTTCTGGGCTCTCTATAGGTTTCATTGATCTATGTATCTTCACTTCCCCCAATACCATACTGTTTTGATTACTGTAGCTCCATAATATAGTTTGAAACCAGGGTGCATGATGCCTCCAGCTTTGTTCTTCTTTCTCAAAATGGCTTTGACTACCTGGGGTTTTTGTGCTTCCATACAAATTTTAAAATTGTTTATTCTATTTTTGTGAAAAATACCATTGGAATTTTGATGAGGACTGCATTGAATCTGTAGATTTCTTTGAGTGGTATGGACAGTCTAACAATATTAATTCTTTCAATCCATGAGCATGGGATATCTTTCCATTTGTTTGTGTTTTCAATTTCTTTTATCAGTGTCTTACAGTTTTCACTGTATAGGGTTTTTACCTCCTTGGTTAAATTTATTATTTATTTATTCTTTTTGATGCAATTGTAAATTATAAAAAGGACTGTTGTCTTAATTTCACTTTCTGTTTGTTTTTAGTGTCTAGAAACACAGCAGTTTTTCTGTATATTGATTTTTGTATCCTGAAACTTCACTGAATTTATTGATGAGCTCTAGTAGTTTTCTGGTAGCATCTTTAGGATTTTCTATGTATAGTATCATGTAACCTACACACAGTGCAGTTTTACTTCTTCCTTTCTGATTTAGATGCCTTTTACTTCTTTTTCTTCTCTGATTGCTGTGGTCAGGACTTCCAAAACTATGTTAAATAAAAGTGGCGAGAGTGGATATCCTTGTCTTGTTCCTGATCTTAGAGGAAATGCTTTCAGCTTTTCCCCACAGCGTATGATGCTGGCTGTAGGTTTATCATATCTGGCCTTTATTATGTTGAGGTAGGTTTCCTCTATGCCCACTTTCTGGAGAATTTTTATCATAAATGGGTGTTGAATTTTGTCAGCAGCTTTTTTTGCATCTGTTGAGGTGGTCATTTTTTTTTTAACTTTTTATTTTATGTTGGAGTATAGTTGATTAACAATATTGTGTTAGTTTCAGGTATACACGAAAGTGATTCAGTTATATATATACATGTGTCTATTCTTTTCCAAATTCTTTTCACATTTAGGTTGTTACATAATATTGAGCAGAGTTCCCTGTGCTATACAGTAGATCCTTGTTGGTTATCCATTTTATTTTATTTTATTTTATTTTTTAACATCTTTATTGGAGTATAATTGCTTTACAATGGTGTGTTAGTTTCTGCTTTATAACAAAGTGAATCAGTTATACATATACATATGTTCCCATATCTCTTCCCTCTTGTGTCTCCCTCCCTCCCACCCTCCCTATCCCACCCCTCTAGGTGGTCACAAGGCACCGAGCTGATCTCCCTGTGCTATGCGGCTGCTTCCCACTAGCTATCTATTTTACGTTTGGTAGTGTATATATGTCCATGCCACTCTCTCACTTTGTCACAGCTTACCCTTCCCCCTCCCCATATCCTCAAGTCCATTCTCTAGTAGGTCTGTGTTTTTTTTTTTCTTAGATTCCATATATATGTGTTAGCATATGGTATTTGTTTTTCTCTTTCTGACTTGCTTCACTCTGTATGACAGACTGTAGGTCCATCCACCTCACTACGAATAACTCAATTTCGTTTCTTTTTATGACTGAGTAATATTCCATTGTATATATGTGCCACATCTTCTTTATCCATTCATCTGTTGATGGACACTTAGGTTGCTTCCATGTCCTGGCTATTGTAAATAGAGTTGCAGTGAACATTTTGGTACATGACTCTTTTTGAATTATGGTTTTCTCAGGGTATATGCCCAGTAGTGGGATTGCTGGGTCGTATGGTAGTTCTATTTTTAGTTTTTTAAGGAACCTCCATACTGTTCTCCATAGTGGCTGTATCAATTTACATTCCCATCAACAGTGCAAGAGGGTTCCCTTTTCTCCACACCCTCTCCAGCATTTATTGTTTGTAGATTTTTTGATGATGGCCATTCTGACCGGTGTGAGATGATATCTCATTGTAGTTTTGATTTGCATTTCTCTAATGATTAATGATGTTGAGCATTCTTTCATGTGTTTGTTGGCAATCTGTATATCTTCTTTGGAGAAATGTCAATTTAGGTCTTCTGCCCATTTTTGGATTGGGTTGTTGGTTTTTTTGATATTGAGCTGCATGAGCTGCTTGTAAATTTTGGAGATTAATCCTTTGTCAGTTGCTTCATTTGCAAATATTTTCTCCCATTCTGAGGGTTGTCTTTTCATCTTGTTTATGGTTTCCTTTGCTGTGCAAAAGCTTTTCAGTTTCATTAGGTCCCATTTGTTTATTTTTGTTTGTATTTCCATTTCTCTAGGAGGTGGGTCAAAAAGGATCTTGCTGTGATTTATGTCACAGAGTGTTCTGCCTATGTTTTCCTCTAAGAGTTTGTTAGTGTCTGGCCTTACATTTAGGTCTTGAATCCATTTTGAGTTTATTTTTGTGTTTGGTATTAGGGAGTGTTCTAATTTCATACTTTCACATGTACCTGTCGAGTTTTCCCAGCACCACTTATTGAAGAGGATGTCTTCTCTCCACTGTATATTCTTGCCTCCTTTATGGTTATCCATTTTAAATATAGCAGTGTGTACATGTCAATCCCAAGCTCCCTAACTATCTCACCCCCTACCCTTCTTCCCTGGTAACCGTAAGTTCATTTTTTAAGTCTGTGAGTCTGTTTCTGTTTTGTAAGTAAGATCATTTGTATTATTGTTTTTTAGATTCCTTATATAACTGATATCACATGATATTTGTCTTCCTCTGTCTTACTTCACTCAGTATGACAATCTCTAGGTCCATCCATGTTGCTGCAAATGGCATTATTTCATTCTTTTTAATGGCTGAGTAATATTCCATTGTATATATGTACCACATCATCTTTATCCATTCCTCTGTCGATGGACATTTAGGTTGTTTCCTTGTCTTGGCTATTGTAAACAGTGCTGCAATGAACCCTGGGGTGCATGTATCCTTTCAGACCATGTTTTTCTCTGGATATATGCCTAGGAGTGGGATTGCAGAATCATATGGTAGCTCTATTTTTAGTTTTTTAAGGAACCTCCATACTGTTCTCCATAGTGGCTGTACCAGTTTACATTCCCACCAACAGTATAGGAGAGTTCTCTTTTCTCCATACCCTCTCCAGCATTTTTTGTTTGTAGATTTTTTGATGATGGCCATTCTGACCAGTGTGAGGTGATATCTCATTGTAGTTTTTTTTTTAATTGGAGTATAATTCCTTTTTTATTGGCATATAATTGCTTTACAATGTTTTGTTGGTTGCTGCCATACAATGAAGTGAATCAGCTATATGTATACCGATATACACCAGCCCCCCATCCCACCCATCTTGGTCGTCACAGAGCACCGAGCAGAGCTTCCTATGCTTTATAGCATGTTCCCACTAGCTATCTGTTTTATGCACGGTAGTGTAAATATGTCAATCCTAGTCTCCCAATTCGTCCCACCCTCCCCTTCCCCCACTGTGTCCACATGTCCATTCTCTATGTCTGCGTCTCTATTCCTGCCCTGCAGATAGGTTCATCTGTACCATTTTTCTAGATTTCACATATATGCGTTAATATACGATATTTGTTTTTCTCTTTCTGGCTTACTTCACTCTGTATGACAGACTTTAGGTCCATCCACGTCTACAAATGATCCAATTTCATTCCCTTTTATGGCTGAGTAATATTCCATTGTATATATGTACCACATCTTCTTTACCCATTCATCTGTCGATGGATGTTTAGGTTGTTTCTGTGTCCTGGTTATTGTAAATAGTACTGCAATGAACATTGGGTACACGTTTCCTTTTGAATTGTGGTTTTCTCAGGGTATATGCCCAGTAGTGGGATTGCAGGATCATATGGTAGTTCTATTTTTAGTTTTTTAAGGAACCTCCATACTGTTCTCCACAATGCTGTACCAATTTACATTCCCACCAACAGCATAGGAGGGTACCCTTTTCTCCACACCCTCTCCAGCATTTATTGTTTATAGATTTTTTTGATGATGGCCATTCTGAACAGTGTGAGGTGATATCTCATTGTAGTTTTGATTTTCATTTTTCTTATAATTAGTGACGTTGAACATCTTTTCATGTGCCTCTTGGTCATCTGTATGTCTTCTTTGGAGAAATGTCTATTTAGGTCTTCTGCCCATTTTTTGATTGGATTGTTTGTTTTTATGATATTAAGCCACATGAGCTCTTTGTAAATTTTGGAGATTAATCCCTTGTTGGTTGCATTGCTTGCAAATATTTTTTCCCATTTTGTGTGTTGTCTTTTTTTTTTTTTAATTGATTGATTGATTTCTTTTTGGCTCTGTTGGGTCTTCATCTCTGTGCGAGGGCTTTCTCTAGTTGCGGCAAGCGGGGGGCCACTCTTCATCGCGGTGCGCGGGCCTCTCACTGTCGCGGCCTCTCGTTGCAGACCACAGGCTCCAGATGCGCAGGCTCAGTAGTTGTGGCTCACAGGCTTAGTTGCTCCGCGGCATGTGGGATCCTCCCAGAGCAGGGCTCGAACCCGTGTCCCCTGCATCGGCAGGCAAGACTCTCAACCACTGCGCCACCAGGGAAGCCCGTGTGTGTTGTCTTTTGATTTTGTTTATGGTTTCTTTTGCTGTGCAAAAGCTTTTGAGTTATTAGGTCCCATTTGTTTTTATTTCCATTACTCTGAGAGACAGATCGAAAAAGATATTGCTGCGATTTATGTCAGAGAGTGTTCTGCCTATGTTTTCCTCTAAGAGTTTTATAGTATCCGGTCTTTCATTTAGGTCTTTAATCCGTTTTGAGTTTATTTTTGTGTATAGTGTTAAAGAGTGTTCTAATATCATTTTTTTACATGTAGCTGTCCAGTTTTCCCAGCACCATTTATTGATGAGTCTGTCTTTCCTCCATTGTATAGTCTTGCCTACTTTGTCATAGATTAATTGACCATAGGTGCGTGGGTTTATTTCTGGGCTTTCTACCCTGTTCCGTTGATCGATTTCTGTTTTTGTGCCAGTACCATACTGTTTTGATGACTATAGCTTTGTAGTATAGTCTGAAGTCAGGGAGCCTGATATCTCCAGCTCTTTTTTTCTTTCTCAGGATTGCTTTGGCTATTTGGGGCCTTTTGTATCTCCATACAAATAAAAATTTTTTTTGTTCTAGTTCTTTGAAAAATGCCATTGGTAATTTGATAGGGATTGCATTGAATCTGTAGATTGCCTTGGGAAGTATAGTCTTTTTGACACTATTGATTCTTCCAATCCAAGAACATGGTATATCTTTCCATCTGTTTATGTCATCTTCAGTTTCTTTCATCAGCATCTTACAGTTTTTGGAGTACAGGTCTTTTGCCTCCTTAAGTAGATTTATTCCTAGGTGTCTTATTCTTTTTGCTGTGATGGTAAATGGGCTTGTTTCTTGAATTTCTGTTTCTGATCTTTCATTGTTAGTGTATAGAAATGCAACAGATTTCTGTGTATTAATTTTGTATACTGCAACTTTACCAGATTCATTGATGAGCTCTAGTAGTTTTCTGGTAGTGTCTTTAGGATTTTCTATGTATAGTATTGTGTCATCTGCACACAGTGACAGTTTTACTTCTTCTTTTCCAATTTGGATTCCTTTTATTTCTTTCTCTTCTCTGCTGTGGTTAGGACTTCCCAAACTATGTTGAATAAAAGTGGCAAGACTGGGCATCCTTGTCTTGTTTCTGATCTTAGAGGAAATGCTTTCAAGTTTTTCCCACTGAATATGATGCTGGCTGTAGATTTGTCATATTTGGCCTTTATTATGTTGAGGTATGCTCCCTCTATGCCCTCTTTCTGGAGGGGTTTTTTTTTTTTTAATCATAAGTGGGTGTTGAATTTTGTCAAAAGCTTTTTCTGCATCTGTTAAGATGATCATATGGTTTTTTGGGTTTTTAAAAAAAATTTTTTTGTTTTTGATGTGGACATTTTTAAAGTCTTTATTGAATTTGTTACAGTATTGCTTCTTTATTTTGTTACAATATTGCTTCTACAATATTGGGTTTTTTTTATGTTTTGGTTTTTTGGCCATGAGGCATGTGGGATCTTAGCTACCCAACCAGGGATCGAACCCACACCCCCTGCATTGGAAGGTGAAGTTTTAACCACTGGACTGCCAGGGAAGTCCTGCTCATATGGTTTTTATCCTTCAATTTGTTGATATGGTTTATCACACTGATTGATTTGCGGATATTGAAAAATCCTTGCATCCCTGGGATAAATCCCACTTGTCGTGGTGTATAATCATTTTAATGTATTGTTGAATTCAGTTTGCTCAGATTTTGTTGAGGATTTTTGCATTTTTTTTTTTATCAATGACGTTAGCCTGTAATTTTCTTTCTGTGTGATATCTTTGTCTGGTTTTGGTATCAGGGTGATGCTGGCCTCATAGAATGAGTTCGAAAGCACCCCTTCCTCTGAAATTTTTTGGAATAGTATGAGAAGGGTAGGTATTAACTCTTCTCTACATGTTTGGTAGAATTCACCAGTGAAGCCATCTGGTCCTGAACTTTTGTTTGTAGGGTTTTTCTTTTTTTTGTTAAATTACTGATTCAGTTTTGTTACTGGTAATTTGTTCAATATTTTCTGTTTCTTCCTGGTGGTTCACTGTTGGGAGATAGTATGTTTCTAGGAATTTGTCCATTTATTGTAGGTTCCCCATTTTGGGGGCATATAGTTGTTTGTAGTAGTCTCTTAACGATCCTTTGTCGTTCTGTGGTGTCCATTGTAACTTCTCCTTTTTCATTTCTGATTTTATTGATTTGGGCCCTCTCTCTTTTTTTTCTTGATGAGTGTGGCTAAAGGTTTATTAATTTTGTTTGCCTTTTCAAAGAACCAGCTCTTAGTTTCATTTATTTTTTTTTCAATTTTCTTTTTTAGTCTGTATTTCATTTCTTTCTTTTTAAAAAAATTTTATTTTGTGTTGGAGTATAGTTGATAACAATGCTGTGTTAGTTTCAGGTGTACAGCAAAGTGTTTCAGTTATACGTATACATGTATCCATTCTTTTTCAAGTTCTTCTCCCATTTAGGTTATTACAGAATATTGAGCAGAGTTCCCTATGCTATACAGTAGGTCCTTACTTTCAGCTTTTAGTTTCATTGATTTTTTTCTATTGTTTTTTAGTCTCTATTTCATTTATTTCTGCTCTGATCTTTATGCTTTCTTTTCTTCTATCAATTTTGGGTATTTATTCTTCTTTTTCTAGTTCCTTTAGGTGTAAGTTTAGGTTGTTTATTTGAGATTTTTCTCGTTTCCTGAGGTAAGCTTGTATTGCTGTAAACTGCTCTTTTTGAACTGCTTTTGCTGTGTCCCGTAGATTTTGGATCATTTTGTTTTTGTTTTCATTTGTCTCCAGGTATTTTTCTATTTCCTGTTTGATTTCTTCAGTGATTCTTTAGTTGTTTAGTAGCATATTGTTTAGCCTCTGCCTATTTGTGGTTTTTTTGTAGTTTTCTTCTTGTAGTTGTTATTTTAGTCTCATAGTGTTGTGGTCACAAAAAATCCTCGATATGATTTCAGTTTTCTCAAATTTAGTAAGGTTTGTTCTGTGGCCTAGCATGTGATCTATCCCGGAGAATGTTCCATGTGCATTTGAAAAGAATGTGTAGTCTGCTGCTTTTGGATGGAATCTTCTATCTGTATCTGCTAAGTGTGCCTGATATAATATGTCATTTGAGGCCAATGTTTCCTTAGTGATTTTTTGTCTGGATGATCTGTTCATTGATGTAAGAGGGGTATTAAAGTCCCCTACTACTATTGTGTTACTGTCAATTTCTCCCTTTCTGTCCATTAATATTTGCTTTATGTATTTAAGTGCTCCTGTGTTGGGTGCATATATATATATATATTTTTAAATAAATTTATTTATTTATTTTTTAGCTGTGTTGGGTCTTTGTTGTTCCGTGCGGGCTTTTCTCTAGTTGCAGCGAGCGGGGGCTCCTCTTCGTTGTGGTGCATGGGCTTCTCATTGTGGTGGCTTCTCTTGTTGCGGTGTGCGGTCTCTAGGCACACGGGCTTCAGTAGTTGCGGTGCGTGGGCTCAGTAGTAGCGGCGCATGGGCTGTAGGGCATGCACCCTTCACTAGTTGTGGCTCACAGGCTCTAGAGCGCAGGCTTACTAGTTGTGGCCCATAGGCTTAGTTGCTCTGCAGCATGTGGGATCTTCCTGGACCAGGGCTCGAACCCGTGTTGCCTGCATTGGCAGGCGGATTCTTAACTACTGCGCCACCAGGGAAGTCGTGGGTGTATATATATTTACAGTTGTTGTGTCTTCTTGAATTGATCCCTTGATCACATGTAAAGTCTTTCTTTGTCTCTTGTAGAAATATTTGTTTTAAAGTCTATTTTTTCTGATATAGATATTGCTATTCAGGCATTTTTTGATTTCCATTTGCATAGAACACCTTTTTCTGTCCCCTCACTCACAGCTTTTCTGTGTCTTTAAGATATGAAGTGAATCTTTTGTAGGCAGCATATACAGGTCTTGTTTTTGTATCCATTTAGCCACTCTGTGTCTTTTGATTGGGGCATTTAGTCGATTTACATTTATGATGATTATTGATTATGTATGTTCTTATGGCTATTTTGTTCATTGTTTTGGGGTTGTTTTGTAGGTCTTTATTTTTCTTTCTTCTTTTGTTCTCTTGTGATTTGATGACTATCTTTAGTGTTAGGTTTTTTTTTGCATTTTTTTTTAATCAGTCATCAATTTTATACACATCCGTGTATACATGTCAATCCTAATCGCCCAATTCAGGACACCACCATCCCCACCCCACCGCGGTTTCCCGCCTTGGTGTCCATACGTTTGTTCTCTACATCTGTGTCTCAACTTCTGCCCTGCAAACCGGTTCATCTACCATTTTTCTAGGTTCCACATACATGCGTTAATATACGATATTTGTTTTTCTCTTCCTGACTTACTTCACTCTGTATGATAGTCTCTAGATCCATCCACGTCTCAACAAATGACTCAATTTCATTCCTTTCTATGGCTGAATAATATTCCATTGTATATATGTACCACAACTTCTTTATCCATTCGTCTGTCGATGGGCATTTAGGTTGCTTCCATGACCTGGCTATTGTAAATAGTGCTGCAATGAACATTGGGGTGCATATGTCTTTTTGAATTATGGTTTTCTCTGGGTATATGCCCAATAGTGGGATTGCTGGGTCATATGGTAATTCTATTTTTAGTTTTTTAAGGAACCTCCATATTGTTCTCCATAGTGGCTGTGTCAATTTACATTCCCACCAACAGTGCACAAGGGTTCGCTTTTCTCCACACCCTCTCCAGCATTTGTTGTTTGTAGATTTTCTGATGATGCCCATTCTAACTGGTGTGAGGTGATACCTCACTGTAGTTTTGATTTGCATTTCTCTAATAATTAGTGATGTTGAGCATCTTTTCATGTGCTTCTTGACCATCTGTATGTCTTCTTTGGAGAAACGTCTATTTAGGTCTTCTGCCCATTTTTGGATTGGGTTGTTTGTTTCTTTAATATTGAGCTGCATGAGCTGTTTATATATTTTGGAGATTAATCCTTTGTCCGTTGATTCGTTTGCAAATATTTTCTCCCATTCTGAGGGTTGTCTTTTCGTCTTGTTTATGGTTTCCTTTGCTGTGCAAAAGCTTTTAAGTTTCATTAGGTCCCATTTGTTTATTTTTGTTTTTATTTCCATTACTCTAGGAGGTGGATCAAAAAAGATCTTGCTGTGATTTATGTCAAAGAGTGTTCTTCCTATGATTTCCTCCAGGAGTTTTATAGTGTCCCATCTTACATTTAGGTCTCGAATCCATTTTGAGTTTATTTTTGTGTATGGTGTTAGGGAGGGTTCTAATTTCATTCTTTTACATGTAGCTGTCCAGTTTTCCCAGCACCATTTATTGAAGAGACTGTCTTTTTTCCATTGTATATCCTTGCCTCCTTTACCATAGATTAGTTGACTATAGGTGTGTGGGTTTATCTCTGGGCTTTCTATCTCGTTCCATTGATCTATGTTTCTGTTTTTGTGCCAGTACCATATTGTCTTGATTACTGTAGCTTTGTAGTATAGTCTGAAGTCAGGGAGTCTGATTCCTCCAGCTCCATTTTTTTGCCTCAAGACTGCTTTGGCTATTCGGGGGCTTTTGTGTCTCCATACAGATTTTAAGATGATTTGTTCTAGTTCCGTAAAAAATGCCATTGGTAATTTGATATGTATTGCATTGAATCTGTAGATTCCTTTGGGTAGTATAGTCATTTTCACAATATTGATTCTTCCAATCCAAGAACATGGTATATCTCTCCATCTGTTGGTATCATCTTTAATTTCTTTCATCAATGTCTTATAGTTTTGTGCATACAGGTCTTTTGTCTCCCTAGGTAGGTTTATTCCTAGGTATTTTATTCTTTTTGTTGCAATGGTAAATGGGAGTGTTTCCATAACTTGTCTTTCAGATTTTTCATCATTAATTTATAGGAATGCAAGAGATTTCTGTGCATTAATTTTGTATCCTGCAACTTTACCAAATTCATTGATTAGCTCTAGTAGTTTTCTGGTGGCATTTTTAGGATTCTCTATGTATAGTATCCTGTCATCTGCAAACAGTGACAGTTTTACTTCTTCTTTTCCAATTTGTATTCCTTTTATTTCTTTTTCTTCTCTGATTGCCGTGGCTAGGACTTCCAAAACTATGTTGAATACTAGTGGTGAGAGTGGACATCCTTGTCTCATTCCTGATCTTAGAGGAAATGCTTTCAGTTTTTCACCATTGAGAATGATGTTTGCTGTGGGTTTGTCGTATACGGCCTTTATTATGTTGAGGTAGGTTCCCTCTATGCCCACTTTCTGGAGAGTTTTTATCATAAATGGGTGTTGAATTTTGTCAAAAGCTTTTTCTGCATCTATTGAGATGATCATATGGTTTTTATTCTTCAATTTGTTAATATGGTGTATCACATTGATTGATTTGCATATATTGAAGAATCCTTGCATCCCTGGGATAAATCCCACTTGATCGTGGTGTATGATCCTTTTAATGTGTTGTTGGATTCTGTTTGCTAGTATTTTGTTGATGATTTTTGCATCTATATTCATCAGTGATATTGGTCGGTAATTTTCTTTTTTTGTAGTATCTTTGTCTGGTTTTGGTATCAGGGTGCTGGTGGCCTCATAGAATGAGTTTGGGAGTGTTCCTTCCTCTGCAATTCTTTGGAAGGGGTTGAGAAGGATGGGTGTTAGCTCTTCTCTAAATGTTTGATAGAATTCACCTGTGAAGCCATCTGGTCCTGGACTTTTGTTTTTTGGAAGATTTTTTTTTAAAATTTATTTATTTATGGCTGTGTTGGGTCTTCGTTTCTGTGCGAGGGCTTTCTCTAGTTGTGGCAAGCGGGGGCCACTCTTCATCGCGGTGCGTGGGCCTCTCACTATCGCGGCCTCTCTTGTTGCGGAGCACAGGCTCCAGAGGCGCAGGCTCAGTAATTGTGGCTCACGGGCCCAGTTGCTCCGCAGCATGTGGGATCTTCCCAGACCAGGGCTCAAACCTGTGTCCCCTGCCTTGGCAGGCAGACTCTCAACCACTGCGCCACCAGGGAAGCCCTGTTGGAAGATTTTTTTTTTTTTTCACACACACACACTGTATTTTATTTTTACAAGAGATAAATAGACTGACACCAAGCATTGTACATGGATGACCACAACAAAAGCAACAATGATTGCGATTACCAAACATGAAACACACTCATACTATGTCATAATATTGACATTCAGTCCAGTAATCCTCCACTGTAACAGCTCCTTTACTTTGCAGTGAAAATTGATTTGTATATTCTTTGCCTCTGAGTCCTTGTGGGATTTTTTTTTTAATTCAGACAGAAAGTCACAGAAATTATACTCATCTTCATCAGTTCACTCAGTCCCATGTAATTAATTTTTTTTTCATATTGATCTTTTGTTAGCACTTTTATGAGTTCATCAGTTTTTCATTAGAGTTCTGAAAATGCTTATTCATTCAGTTCAGCAGTACAGTCAGTTACCAGAAACCTGTACTTGTCAGAGTCTTTTCCATGAATTTCTTGAAGATGAAACCCTTTTATAGGAACATATTTGCAAAAGCATCAGAGTACACCCAGAACTGTCTGTAAATGACAAAAGACTTAAAAATGACCACTGTTAAAGATTTGATGAAAGTTCATTATAATGCAGTTGACAAGAAAATTAGTTATTTCTGAGATATACATTTTAAAGTAATAACTAGGATTATTACTTATAACATTTTAGCAGAACATATAAGATTTTTAGAAATTTCATGTAATGTCTGAAACATTTATATTAACATATTTCCATACATATTTCCATACAAATACAAATACAAGATATTTAGAAATTTCATATGTCTGAAACCTTTATATTAACATATTTCCATACATATTTCCATACATATTTCCATACAAATACAAATATAAGATTTTTAGAAATTTCATGTAATGTCTGAAACATTTATATTAACATATTTCCATACAAATAACCCAATGAAAGTTTAGTATTAGTTGTTTTGTTTGTTTTTTTTATACTGCAGGTTCTTATTAGGCATCAGTTTTATACACATCAGTGTATACATGTCAATCCCAATCGCCCAATTCAGCACACCACCATCCCCACCTCACTGCAGTTTTCCCCCCTTGGTGTCCATATGTCCATTCTCTACATCTGTGTCTCAACTTCTGCCCTGCAAACTGGCTCATCTGTACCATTTTTCTAGGTTCCACATACATGCATTAATATACGATATTTGTTTTTCTCTTTCTGACTTACTTCACTCTGTATGACAGTCTCTAGATCCATCCACGTCTCAACAAATGACTCAATTTCATTCCTTTTTATGGCTGAGTAATATTCCATTGTATATATGTACCACAACTTCTTTATCCATTCGTCTGTTGATGGGCATTTAGGTTGCTTCCATGACCTGGCTATTGTAAATAGTGCTGCAATGAACATTCGGGTGCATGTGTCTTTTTGAATTACGGTTTTCTCTGGGTATATGCCCAGTAGTGGGATTGCTGGGTCATATGGTAATTCTATTTTTAGTTTTTTAAGGAACCTCCATATTGTTCTCCATAGTGGCTGTATCAGTTTACATTCCCACCAACAGTGCAAGAGGTTTCCCTTTTCTCCACAGCCTCTCCAGCATTTGTTGTTTGTAGATTTTCTGATGATGCCCATTCTAACAGGAGTGAGGTGATACCTCATTGTAGTTTTGATTTGCATTTCTCTAATAATTAGTGATGTTGAGCATCTTTTCATGTGCTTCGTGGCCGTCTGTATGTCTTCTTTGGAGAAATGTCTATTTAGGTCTTCTGCCCATTTTTGGATTTGGGTGTTTGTTTCTTTGGTATTGAGCTGAATGAGCTGTTTATATATTTTGGAGATTAATCCTTTGTCCGTTGATTCGTTTGCAAATATTTTCTCCCATTCTGAGGGTTGTCTTTTCGTCTTGTTTATGGTTTCCTTTGCTGTGCAAAAGCTTTGAAGTTTCATTAGGTTCCACTTGTTTATTTTTGTTTTTATTTCCATTACTCTAGGAGGTGGATCAGAAAAGATCTTGCTGTGATTTATGTCAAAGAGTGTTCTTCCTATGTTTTCCTCTAAGAGTTTTATAGTGTCCAGTCTTATATTTAGGTCTCTAATCCATTTTGAGTTTATTTTTGTGTATGGTGTTAGGGAGTATTCTAATTTCATTCTTTTACATGTAGCTGTCCAGTTTTCCCAGCACCATTTATTGAAGAGACTGTCTTTTCTCCACTGTATATCTTTGCCTCCTTTGTCATAGATTAGTTGACCATAGGTGCGTGGGTTAATCTCTGGGCTTTCTATCTTGTTCCATTGATCTATGTTTCTGTTTTTGTGCCAGTACCATATTGTCTTGATTACTGTAGCTTTGTAGTATAGTCTGAAGTCAGGGAGTCTGATTCCTCCAGCTCCATTTTTTTGCCTCAAGACTGCTTTGGGTATTCGGGGTCTTTTGTGTCCCCATACAAATTTTAAGATGATTTGTTCTAGCTCCGTAAAAAATGCCATTGGTAATTTGATAGGGATTGCATTGAATCTGTAGATTGCTTTGGGTAGTATAGTCATTTTCACAATATTGATTCTTCCAATCCAAGAACATGGTATATCTCTCCATCTGTTGGTATCATCTTTAATTTCTTTCATCAGTGTCTTATAGTTTTGTGCATACAGGTCTTTTGTCTCCCTAGGTAGGTTTATTCCTAGGTATTTTATTCTTTTTGTTGCAATGGTAAATGGGAGTGTTTCCATAATTTCTCTTTCAGATTTTTCATCATTAGTGTATAGGAATGCAAGAGATTTCTGTGCATTAATTTTGTATCCTGCAACTTTACCATATTCATTAATTAGCTCTAGCAGTTTTCTGGTGGCAGTTTTAGGATTCTCTATGTATAGTATCATGTCATCCGCAAACAGTGACAGTTTTACTTCTTCTTTTCCAATTTGTATTCCTTTTATTTCTTTTTCTTCTCTGATTGCCGTGGCTAGGACTTCCAGAACTATGTTGAATAATAGTGGTGAGAGTGGACATCCTTGTCTTGTTCCTGATCTTAGAGGAAATGCTTTCAGTTTTTCACCATTGAGAATGATGTTTGCTGTGGGTTTGTCATATATGGCCTTTATTATGTTGAGGTAGGTTCCCTCTATGCCCACTTTCTGGAGAGTTTTTATCATAAATGGGTGTTGAAGTTTGTCAAAAGCTTTTTCTGCATCTATTGAGATGATCATATGGTTTTTATTCTTCAATTTGTTAATATGGTGTATCACACTGATTGATTTGCGTATACTGAAGAATCCTTGCATCCCTGGGATAAATCCCACTTGATCGTGGTGTATGATCCTTTTAATGTGTTGTTGGATTCTGTTTGCTAGTATTTTGTTGAGGATTTTTGCATCTATATTCATCAGTGATATTGGTCTGTAATTTTCTTTTTTTGTAGTGTCTTTGTCTGGTTTTGGTATCAGGGTGATGGTGGCCTCATAGAATGAGTTTGGGAGTGTTCCTTCCTCTGCAATTTTTTGGAAGAGTTTGAGAAGGATGGGTGTTAGCTCTTCTCTAAATGTTTGATAGAATTCACCTGTGAAGCCATCTGGTCCTGGACTTTTGTTTGTTGGAAGATTTTTAATCACAGTTTCAATTTCATTACTTGTGATTGGTCTGTTGATATTTTCTGTTTCTTCCTGGTTCAGTCTTGGAAGGTTATACCTTTCTAAGAATTTGTCCATTTCTTCCAGGTTGTCCATTTTATTGGCATAAAGTTGCTTGTAGTAGTCTCTTAGGATGCTTTGTATTTCTGCGGTATCTGTTGTAACTTCTCCTTTTTCATTTCTGATTTTATTGATTTGAGTCCTCTCCCTCTTTTTCTTGATGAGTCTGGCTAATGGCTTATCAATTTTGTTTATCTTCTCAAAGAACCAACTTTTAGTTTTATTGATCTTTGCTATTGTTTTCTTTGTTTCTATTTCATTTATTTCTGCTCTGATCATTATGATTTATTTCCTTCTGCTAACTTTGGGTTTTGTTTGTTCTTCTTTCTCTAGTTTCTTTAGGTGTAAGGTTAGATTGTTTACTTGAGATGTTTCATGTTTCTTGAGGTAGGCTTGTATAGCTATAAACTTCCCTCTTAGAACCGCTTTTGCTGCATCCCATAGGTTTTGGGTCGTCGTGTTTTCATTGTCATTTGTCTCTAGGTATTTTTTGATTTCCTCTTTGATTTCTTCAGTGATCTCTTGGTTATTTAGTAACGTATTGTTTAGCCTCCATGTGTTTGTCTTTTTTACGTTTTTTTCCCTGTAATTCATTTCTAATCTCATAGCGTTGTGGTCAGAAAAGATGCTTGATATGATTTCAATTTTCTTAAATTTACTGAGGCTTGTTTTGTGACCCAAGATGTGATCTATCCTGGAGAATGTTCCGTGTGCACTTGAGAAGAACGTGTAATCTGCTGTTTTTGGATGCAATGTCCTATATATATCAATTAAATCTATCTGGTCTATTGTGTCATTTAAAGCTTCTGTTTCCTTATTTATTTTCATTTTGGATGATCTGTCCATTGGTGTAAGTGAGGTGTTAAAGTCCCCCACTATTATTGTGTTACTGTCGATTTCGTCTTTTAGAGCTGTTAGCAGTTGCCTTATGTATTGAGGTGCTCTTATGTTGGGTGCATATATATTTATAATTGTTATATCTTCTTCTTGGATTGATCTCTGGATCATTATGTAGTGTCCTTCCTTGTCTCTTGTAACATTCTTTATTTTAAAGTCAATTTTATCTGATATGAGTATAGCTACTCCAGCTTTCTTTTGATTTCCATTTGCGTGGAATATCTTTTTCCATCCCCTCACTTTCAGTCTGTATGTGTCCCTAGGTCTAAAGTGGGTCTCTTGTAGACAGCATATATATGGGTCTTGTTTTTGTATCCATTCAGCCAGTCTATGTCTTTTGGTTGGGGCATTTAATCCATTCACATTTAAGGTAATTATCGATATGTATGTTCCTATGACCATTTTCTGAATTGTTTTGGGTTTGTTTTTGTAGGTCCTTTTCTTCTCTTGTGTTTCCCACTTAGAGAAGTTCCTTTAGCATTTGTTGTAGAGCTGGTTTGGTGGTGCTGAATTCTCTTAGCTTTTGCTTGTCTGTAAAGCTTTTGATTTCTCCATCAAATCTGAATGAGATCCTTGCTGGGTAGAGTAATCTTGGTTGTAGGTTCTTCCCTTTCATTACTTTAAGTATATCATGCCACTCCCTTCTGGCTTGCAGAGTTTCTGCTGAGAAATCAGCTGTTAACCTTATGGGAGTTCCCTTGTATGTTATTTGTCGTTTTTCCCTTGCTGCTTTCAATAATTTTTCTTTGTCTTTAGTTTTTGCCCATTTGATTACTATGTGTCTCGGCGTGTTTCTCCTTGGGTTTATCCTGTATGGGACTCTCTGCGCTTCCTGGACTTGGGTGGCTATTTCCTTTCCCATGTTAGGGAAGTTTTCGACTATAATCTCTTCAAATATTTTCTCTGGTCCTTTCTCTCTCTCTTCTCCTTCTGGGACCGCTATAATGCGAATGTTGTTGCGTTTAATGTTGTCCCAGACGTCTCTTAGGCTGTCTTCATTTCTTTTCATTCTTTTTTCTTTAGTCTGTTCCGCAGCAGTGAATTCCACCATTCTGTCTTCCAGGTCACTTATCCGTTCTTCTGCCTCAGTTATTCTGCTATTGATTCCTTCTAGTGTAGTTTTCATTTCAGTTATTGTATTGGTCATCTCTGTTTGTTTGTTCTTTAATTCTTCTAGGTCTTTGTTAATCATTTCTTGCATCTTCTCGATCTTTGCCTCCATTCTTATTCCGAGGTCCTGGATCATCTTCACTATCATTATTCTGAATTCTTTCTCTGGAAGGTTGCCTATCTCCACTTCATTTAGTTGTTTTTCTGGGGTTTTTTCTTGTTCCTTCATCTGGTACATAGCCCTCTGCCTTTTCATCTTCTCTATCTTTCTGTAACTGTGGTTTTTGGTCCACAGGCTGCAGGATTGTAGTTTTTCTTGCTTCTGTTGTCTGCTCTCTGGTGGTTGAGGCTATCTAAGAGGCTTGATGGGAGGCTCTGCTGGTGGGTAGAGCTGACTGTTGCTGTGGCGGTCAGAGCTCAGTAAAACCTTAGTCCACTTGACTGTTGATGGGTGGGGCTGGGTTCCCTCCCTGTTGCTGTGGCGGTCAGAGCTCAGTAAAACCTTAATCCACTTGACTGTTGATGGGTGGGGCTGGGTTCCCTCCCTGTTGGTTGTTTTGCCTGAGGCAACCCAACACTGGAGCCTACCCGTGCTCTTTGGTGGGGTTAATGGCAGACTCTGGGAGGGCTCACGCCAAGGAGAACTTCCCAGAACCTCTGCTGCCGGTGCCCTTATCCCCACGGTGAAACAGAGCCACCACTCGCCTCTGCAGGAGACCCCCCAACACCAGCAGGTACGTCTGGTTCAGTCTCCCCCAGCGTCACTGCTCCTTCCCCTGGGTCCCGATGCACACATTACTTTGTGTGTGCCCTCCAAGAGTGGGGTCTCTGTTTCCCCCAGTCCTGTCACAGTCCTGCAATCAATTCCCACTAGACTTCAAAGTCTGATTCTCTAGGAATTCCTCCTCCCGTTGCCGGACCCCCAGGTTGGGAAGCCTGACGTGGGGCTCAGAACCTTCACTCCAGTGGGTGGACTTCTGTGGTATAAGTGTTCTCCAGTCTGTGAGTCACCCACCCAGCAGTTATGGGATTTGATTTTACTTTGATTGCGCCCCTCCTACCGTCTCACTGTGGCTTCTCCTCTGTCCTTGGACGTGGGGTATCCTCCTTGGTGAAGTCCAGGGTCTTCCTGTCAATGATTGTCCAGCAGCCAGTTGTGATTCTGGTGCTCTCACAAGAGGGAGTCTGTTTTGTGTATCTTTTATAGATTTTTTGGTTTGTGGTTACCATGAGGTAGGGGTGTGTGTGTGTGTGTGAGAGAGAGTATGTATATGTGTATGATTGTTTTAAGTTGCTGATCTCTTAATTTGAAATGCTTTTTAACAACCATGCATTTGTACTCTCACAGTTACTTTTTTTGATGTCATTATTTTACATCTGATTATTTTGTGTATCCCTTAACTGCTCATTGTGGATATAAATGATTTTACTTTTGTAATTTAACCTTTCTAGTAGCTTTGTATGTCGATGATTTACTACCTTTACTGTATATTTGGCTTTACTGATGAGGCTTTTCCTTTCATAAGTTCCAAGTTTTTAGTTGTGGTCATTTCTTTTTGCTTAGAGAAGTTCCTTTAACATTTCTTGTAGTGCTGGTGTGGTGGTGCTGAACTCTTTTAGCTTTTGCTTGTCTATAAAACTTTTGATGTATCCATCAAATCTGAACAAGAGCCTAGCTGGGTATTCTTGGTTGTAGGCTTTTCCCTTTCATCACTTTAAATATGTCATGCCACTCCCTTCTGGCCTGCAGAGTTTTTGCTGAAAAGCCAGCTGATAGCGTTATGGGAGTTCCCGGTATTAACTTCCTGCTTTTCCCTTTCTGCTTTTAATATTCTCTCTTTATCTTTAATTTTTGCCATTTTTAATTACAGTGTGTCTTGGTGTGGTCTTCTTTGAGTTAATCCTGTCTGCGACTCTCTGTGCTTCCTGGACTTGAATGTCTTTTTCCTTTCCCAGGTTAGGCAAGTTTTCAGCTGTTGTGTCTTCAAATTTTTTCTCAGCTTCTTTCTCTCTCTGTTTTCCCTCTGGAATCTCCCTATAATGTGAATATTAGTGCCACTTAATGTTGTCCCAGAGGTCTCTTAAACTGTTCTCATTTCTTTTAGTTATTTTTTCTTTTTTCTGTTCAGCATCAGTGATTTCCACTACTCTGTCAGCTAGCTGATTCATTCCTCTGTGTCACTTAATCTACTGTGGATTCCTACTAGTGTTTTTCATTGTAGTTATTGTATTCTTCATCTCTGGTAGGTAGTCCTTTATATTTTCTAACTCTTTGTTGTAAACTTCTAACTTCTTGCTCTGTGCATCCATTCTCCCAAGTTCTTTGATCATCTTTATGATTATTACCGTGAATTCTTTCTTGGATAGACTGCCTATATCCACTTCACTTAGTTCTTCTTCTGGAGTTTATCTTGTTCCTTCGTTTGAAATATGTTCCTCTATCACCTCATTTTCCCTAACTTAAATTTCTGTGTATCTGGTAGGTTGGTTACATTTCCTGACCTTGGAGAAGCAGCCTTTTGCAGGAGATGTCCTGTGTATCCCAGCAGTGCACTCCCCTCTCATCACCAGATCTGTATGCTCTAGGGATGCCTCCTCTGTTGGCTGCATGGCTCTTTCTGTTGTGGCAGGCTGACTGGTGTGGGCAGTCTAGTAGGCTTGGTTGGCCCCTGGTCCAGTTGGTTGCCAGGCCCTGTCTTGTGCAGAGGCTACTTACTGCCTGCTAGTTGCCAGGGTTGGGTCATGAGGTGGCTGGCTGTGGAATCCCAGGGGGCCCCAGGGCTAGTGCTGGCTCAGGGGTCAGCAGAGTCAGGGTCCAGGAGACCCCAGGCAGGGCTGGTGCCTGCGCACTAGTGGGTGAAGCCTGGTCCTGGGGCTAGTGCTGGCCTACTAGACTAACCGCTCCTTTTAAATATTCAGTTCCCAGCTGGGGTCTTACATTGCTAAGCCTTCCTGGAGTTCTCTAACAGTGATCAATTCTGGCATTCTCTTTTTTATTTTTGGGTTTATATGATGGAGGAGGAAGAGGCAAAAAATCTATATCATCTTGAAACCAATGTCAATTATCTGTCTTTACTAATAGACTGTGATATACATGAGGACGGGGGATTACCTTGGTTTCTCTGGATGAGCAAAATGCGGGACATATCTTAAATGCTCATTAAATATTTATTGAATGACTAATACTTTACATTTGTGTAACTATTTTGCATTCGCCACATTTCCATTCATAAAGCCTCTATTAGGGCAGGTGGCATTATCCTCAGTTTTCAAAGAATATGACTATTTTTAAACTTCTTAGTATCTGTGACCAAATTAGTTGCTTTTCCAAAGGGCTGCATTACCATGAACGATCATATGAAACCCCAGGGCACAGGGTTTCCTTACTCTTAACCTATTATTATTTACCCCCAACCTCCCTGTCCTTCCCTCCAACAAGAAGTAAGTCAGTAAAAGACTCCCAGGCAGTAAGATGATATTTTGATTTGTCTCCCTGGTCGCATTTTCTCCCCACATGTATACGGAAACCTGATTTTACAAATCTGAAATTTCCTCTACAAGATATTTTTCTTTGTAAGCCACTCTTGGAGCTGGCCAAAGTGACAAAACAGAGTTATGAGGGTGAGGAAATGAGACAGATGCTGTGGGTTTAGTGCTGTATCTTATGACTTCCTCCTCAGATCCCAAATGCTAGAAACAATCCATGACTATTTTCCTATATAAAGCTACTTATTAAGCAGAACTCCAGAGCATTAATGGTATCAGAATTCGTTCACTTGTATAAAACCAAAAATGTTTAAAGGTAACATGTCTCCTCACATCAGGGGACAGATGGGTATTTAGGGGGGTGACAATGAGTAGAGTGCAATTGGCAGACTGTCCTCCCAAGAGGTGCAGGTCTCACTGAGAGAGATCAGGACATATCCAGCCTGAAAATAGCTGCTTGTGCACTGCTGCCTTCCCTTCTCTTCCCCCTTTTCTTGGCAGAGTGCTAGTAATTTCATTTATAGCCAGGTTTATTTTTACTTTATAAAATCAAATGTGTATTTTAAGAAATACCATTCTGAAGCTGAGAAATCAGTTTAAATCTTATTTGATAGGTGTTTAAGGAATATCCATGTGCTCAGCTATTTTTTTAAAAATAAATTTATTTTTATTTATTTTTTTTGGCTGTGTTGGGTCTTTGTTGCTGCAGGCGGGCTTTCTCTAGTTGCAGCGAGCAGGGGCTACTCTTCCTTGCGGTGTGTGGGCTTCTCATTGCGGTGGCTTCTCTTGTTGCGGAGCACGGGCTCTAGGCGCATGGGCTTCAGAAGCTGTGGCTCGCGGGCTCTAGAGCGCAGGCTCAGTAGTTGTGGTGCACGGGCTCAGTTGCTCCGCGGCATGTGGGATCTTCCCGGACCAGGGCTCGAACCCGTGTCCCCTGCATTGGCAGGCAGATTCTTAACCACTGCGCCACCAGGGAAGCCCCCTGTGCTTCAGCTATTATGAAGACAACGGAGAGTAGATGGAAAGGTGAAGATTATTCAGCAGCAAGACTCTACTAGTATAAAATACAGCTCTAGAAGGGCAGCATTCTTGATGGCAGGGACCGTGCTTCTTCTGAGACTAGTGAGGTCATGTCATGTGACAGTTGGCAGGGCTGAATACAGTCTACAAACTCTCCAGCCCTCACAGGACTACCTCCTCTAAGAAATCTTTATAACTGCTCTTCTGTTCACATTTTAATGTTTCTCCCCAACGTTTTGGCCTCCTTCACAGACACTATTGGAAAATTGAAGTTCGTGTAGACTTAGTATTACATGGCTCAGCATCTGCCTCTTTCCCACTGTTGACTGGGACCTCTGTGGGAGTGAAGAGGGGAGCTAGAGTCGTAAGTAGTTTTTGTTAATACTTCACACCTAGGGAAGCATGTTGGTGGGAAGTGGTCAGAATGAGAGAAAATGATGTTTTAACAACCTTAAGGGAATGTTTAATGAGATTATTTCTTTAGCATTACTCAGAAAATGAACTTTTTTTTTTTTTTCTGGTCTGGGTGAAACACAAAACTTTATTAATAGCTGTTCTAAAAGGGAGGGGAAATAATTATGAAAGTATGCTGGAAGCTTCTTATGAAATATTTTTTGGTAAAATAGGTCCATGTTTCAGCACCCTCACTGGTGACAGTTACTGAAACAGCAGATGCATCTCATTAAAAGGCAGTTAGGCTACAGACTCTGAGGACAGAGTTAGAAGGGAGGCATTTCCCTGCACAAAAGGGAACCAGAGATATGCTAAGCGCTTAAAACTAGTTTTGAGCTTGCTTTGGGCACTAGTATTGAATAACCATTTGCTAGTTTGGCTATGTCCAATTATAAAGAGGTTAAGAATGATTATTCTGTTGAGAATAGTGTCTAGCTATACTGATGAGAAAAATATAAGTGGAAGTCCTGATAACACAGAACTTAGAAAAGGGAAAGTAATAGATAAGTTCATCAATGGCCACCCATGCAAAGGTAAGAAAATCCTAATTCTAAGGACTAGCTCTAGACTCCCAAACAAAAAAAGATCCACAGAAGTGGCGATTTATGATGTCTCCACAGGGCTTAGGAGAAATATGTGCAGACATGAATTATATATCTCTTTGATTACATATTTACCATATAATTTTCAGAAAACAAATCCCAATATTTGGAAGTACTGAATTCGGCAGTACCTAGACCTACTTCTGGTGCATAACCAGATGAGCTTTCTATCTTAAAATTAATTTTTTTCTATTGAAAATATTGGCATTAAGTTTTTAAAAAATATATTTATTTTTGGCTGTGTTGGGTCTTTGTTGCTGTGTGCGGGCTTTCTCTAGTTGCGGTGAGCAGGCTTCTCATTGCGGTGGCTTCTCTTGTTGCGGAGCACAGGCTTTAGGTGCACGGGCTTCAGTAGTTGTGGCACGCAGGCTTAGTTGCTCCGCAGCATGTGGGATCTTCTGGGATCTTCCTGGACCAGGGCTCGAACCTGTGTCTCCTGCTTTGGCAGGCAGATTCTTAACCACTGTGCCACCAGGGAAGTCCTGGCATTAAGTTTTAAAAAAGTACTAATAAAATTTTTGCTTTCCTGTTGGAAAGTCTTGGCTTCAAAATTAATTACTATCTATCTATCTAAATGAATATGAACATGCATGAGAGCTAAACATTTCCTAGACTACTTTTGCTCCCATTAAAAAAAAAAAATCTTAAAGTTTTGGTTAGGGAATTGCAACATCAATTAGTATATAACGAGTTAAATTTACCTCATTAAAATTCAGAGAAGGTAGGGAGGATGTAACTAATGTAGGCTTATAAAATAGATGAAGATCATTCTATTTATAGCAAGATAAAACCACACTGCTGTATTTCGTAGTTTATTCAATTTTAATATGGTTTCCATCATTAACTTTTAAAACAATGATTTCCAGTTTAGAAAACAATGCACTGACCACATAATTCCTTTTTTATTTTATACAGTTATACAAATATTCTAAATACACATTTTGTGTTCAAGATGATGGCAAATAAGATTAACTGTACAGTACATAAGGAAAGAAAATATTTTAAGCATATTTAGAAGCAATAGAAATGTCTATACAAAACAATCAAAAATGGAATAAAATTTTTTATTTTTAAAGTATTGCAACAGGCCCACAGGTTTGTAACAAAAAAGTCTTTGCACAGTTCCTCACAATGCCCCATTAATAGCTAAAGCAAGACAGCGGTTTTAGAAAATAATGTTTCAAAATGCTACACATGGTACTATTGTTTGCACAATTTGATCAAAATAACAACTCTACTCTGAGTCAAGCAAAACCTAGAGGAAATATATACCAAACAACTTGAAAATCATTTGTATAAAATTCATTGCACATTATTTTACTTAGTTTGAAAAGTAAAAAAGTGTATTTACAAAATATTTCGCAGTCAAAATTATAAAGTGAATGGATAACACGTCTTGATACAGACAGTTCAAGGAAAACACGAATGTTTTTTAAAGGTTTTCAGTGCTCCTTCCACAGGGAAGTAAACATAATCTACTCAAATGGATTTACAAGATGTTACGCATACCGTAGCAAATTCGACACCTGCATTATAAAACAATGTTGAAAAGGGGAAAGGATGAGGGGTTTGTACACTGTAAGAAGTGAGCTATTCAGAGATCAACAAGTACAATTTTTAACTCAGCATAAAAGTCTTCATAGTCTTCAGATAACAGACAGACAATGAACATACTTGACTTGACTTGATGAAAGTTGAAAAAGCACCATGCACAACAGTTTAGTGGTAAACACTGAAAAAAATAGCACCTGGAATTCTGTGATATTGACAATTTAAAACTGGTCTAGTAATTGCCGGAGATATGGTGCCTTGGATAATTCTCTATTTACTCGGGAGAGTTTGTAAAGTACTGGGCAGTTCAGAGAAACACACGGGATATGTCGATCAAGGCAACCTGTACAGTTCTTGCATATCTGAAAGTACAAGAGGAGTACATCAAATGATAGGAAAGTTTCTATCTAGATGTATAAACAACAAACTTGTATAACCCCTCCTTTGTGACCCACCACAGATTACAGGCAGACATATGGCACATATTACAGAAAGGTTCATTAATTTTCATCTCTTTGAAGCAGAGCCAACCCTAAGTTGAGACATTTCTACAGGATATTATTTCACAAACCACAGAGCACAAAACTCCCTAAGGATTCATTTCATCCCAGAGATCAAATTTCATTTATGGTAGAATCCTATTATATTAACATCCACATAATAGGCTACCCAATTACTGTTCAAAGACTGTCTCTTAAATGTGCTATGTACACTATTTTTTCAAGTTACTCATAGTAAACGTTTTGTATGCCAATCATAAAAAAGTTACCCACTTTCTTATTTCAGAAGAGAAAATGCTAGTATGGAAAAAAAAAAAAAATGAAAGCATGTGAATTTGAAAGTAGTAGTCTAGACCAGTAGTTTCAACCCTGGCTATACATGAGCCTAAAAATAGACTAATGCCTCAGCCCCATCCCAGACCAATGAATCAGGATCTCTGGGCATAAAAGCCTAAGAATCTGTACATTTTAGGGCTCTCAGGTGATTCTGATGTATAATGAGATCTGATCTAAAGGAAAATAATAAATCATAATAATGTCTTACCCAGTGATCAGATTTTAATATGTAAAGTCTCAAGTTATACATACAGTTTAAAAAACTGATACAACATGAAAAACATTAAAGGCTACTAGTGAGGGCCCCAAGGGTCAAGAAAATATATGCTGATTTTTTATGTGAATAGTGTATCCAAGTGATTAAAAAAGGGGATAGCAAATAGCAGCTACCATAAAATCAGATCTGCTCTACTTAATTCTCTGATCTGTATCTAAGAGCTTCTGTTTTAGAGGTCTCACAGGGCAAAAAATTTGTTCTTTGCACCAGTATCTTCCAGTCAATTGAAAGGCCAGTTTTTCTGAGCACACTGGTTACTGTATCCAGTATTATGATACTGCCACAAGCAAACTACTGAGAGCCCTGTACTTCAGCGTGCTCTCTTGAAGAGTAAGTGTGCTGTTCTCCTCTGAAGACTTTCACCAGTTAGATCTCTGCCAAGAGACTCAAACCTACTCCCAAATATGGAATGTCTGCACTGCAGCTCTATGTACTGCAGCTACGTTCAGGTGCCAGGACAAACTGATAAATATTTATGCACTCGCTGTGCTTGCCTGATAAATAAACCAGGATGGAATTACTTGCCTCACTAAATTTAACTCAATGTTTAGTTTCAAGATCCTTTACTGGTGATTTAAACCCCGAGCAGCTTACGTTTAAAACTTTAAACACCACAACCTGGAAACTTACATTTTAGCAAACATAAAACAAAAACAAAACTGCTTTAATATTTATTGATTCTTTCTTTTTGCTATCCTTTGGCTTACTTTCTTGTTTTTTAAAAAAATTTTCAGTCAGATGCTTAAGTTCATTTTTTAATGTTTATTATTAAAAGTGTTTAAGTTGATGAATTTTTCTTTGAGATCTGCTATGGTTGTCTAGAATCTTATATGTGTTGTTTGTTTAACAGGGAGTGTTAAAATTTCCAAGTAGAAGGATCATTTTGTTTTCTGAGTTTATAATTAACTACTAGCTTTATAGAATTGTATTGATAAAATGTAATATTTCAATTTTCTGAAGTTTATTAAGGTTTTCTTTATAGACTAAAATATGTTCAATTTTTTAACATTCCATAAACACTTGAAAAGAAGGTATAGTTTCTAATGTTGGGTTACAGAGTTTGATATATAATCAAAAGGTCTATCTTACAATGTTGTTTAGATCTTTAATAATTGTACTGATTTCTGATCACTTGACTGGTCTTGGGCTGAGAGAGGTGTATCAAAATCTATTACTAATGTTTCTGACAATTTCTCATTTTATCTCCTGTAATTTCTGCTTTATGAAAATTGCTACAGATTATTTAGTGCATAGGAGACACACATTTTAATTCTCTTAGGAAAAAAACAATCCTAAAATTAAAATATCTCTTTAAAGATGATGAACCATCCTTATTTTAAACAGCGTTACTTTTAAAACTGCATTTTTATAAGAAATAAGACCTAATATTGAAGGAAGGTTCTGGTTAAATTGATGGCACCAACTAGCGTAGTGCATGTTGCTGGCGGCAGAAGACAGTAAGGTCCAGGGAGGAGGCCACTCACAGCCTCTGACGTCAGTGGAGCTCTGGAGGTCCTGCCCATGTTTGCACCTTGTACTAGACGCCAACTAGGGAGTTTTCTATGAGGGCTGGTTGCTGCCATTGGGGTAGTAACCTAAAAAACAGAAGCTGGGCTCACCCAGTGACTAGTGGTTGTACTAACCAGAACCACTAGTACAAAGTGGTACAAAAACTGGGACAGAGTGGCTGAAAATTGGTTGGCCACCACTCCAGAGACTTACTGCTGCTTTAACTGTGCATTCAGCAAGAAGCTGTTTCTTCATTTAATACATGTACGACCCACCATGGGCTGGACTCTGTGCTAGGCACAGCCAACTCAGCAAGGGAAGGGCAGGGCCTCTGCCCTCACTGGGCTCACTTTCTCTTCGGTGGGGAAGCTCGAGCTAGTGTTGAGAATGGACAGGATGGCAGGGGGTCAGGGTAGGAGGCTGTTGCAGGAGTCTGGGGAGAGATAATGGTAACAGGACTAGGATGGACTCGGATGGTAATACAAAAGGAATTATGTGGTCAGTGCACTGAACTAGGATGGTAACAGAAGGGAAGGAGAAAAGTGAGCGTGCTTAACAACTATTTAGGAGAGGGAAAAGTCACTTTATCATTTCAGTAAGCTAGGCTTCTGTGGTTGCATCAATATAATCATACTTTGAGATCTTACTGTCCTTAATGAAATCTGTTTAATGCATTCTGGATGACTGGCTATACACTATACAACTTAAGAGTTTTCTGCCAGTGCAGAATAGCAGCTAGAATGGTGCAGAGGAAACAGTATATACTTTACCAGTCCTTAATCATCCTTCTATTCTAAGAGCCTAGTCTCCCAAGAGATGGCTTCTCTCCCTTTTCAACTGTGTGGCAGCTAGGTTGTCCTCCTAGGAGGTTGTGGATACTCTGACTTGGTTCAAAAGCCTTTTTACCTTGAGGGGCATGGTGTAGAACCTGGCCTTTACATACTGGCGGTTGGATTACATTAGGCATGTGAGCAGACGAGCTGCCAGGAGTGATCGTTTAGGAGAATTCACAATGATAGAGCTAGATAGGACCTAGGAAAGAGCATCAACCCACATTCTGAGAAAACGGGGGCCAGAGGACATGGCCAATACTATGAAGTCCAGACTGGAATCCTGATGTTCTTACTATCAGCTTGATTCATTTTCTACTATATCACACCAGTAGTTGCCTCACACTGCCTCTCAATTATGTGGTTGGTTTTAAAACACTCCAATAACCTTATATATTGCTCTTCTAAAGACAAAACAAAACAAACTCCACCTCAAAATTGTTATTCTCTCGCCTGAAAGCTAAAATTGTAACTTGAAACATGATGGTATAAGAAGATATAATCAGTCCTTTAAGAAATATACTACTTAAAACAAATGTGCTATAATATTTTTTCTTTAGATTTAATTTTCTAACTTATTTCAAGAGATTTCTATTGTTTATTTCTGCTGGAATTCCACATTTGAAAAATTATCTCTACATTTTATGTCTGTATCCCACCTCAGCTGCTTATTACCAGTGGAACATGGGGCAAATTACTTAATCCCTCTGTGTCAGTTTACTCTTCTGTAAGAGGGCCTAGAACAGCCAGCCTCTGGCAGACAGGAAGATTCAATCATGTTAACTGTTAATTTTCTATCTTGACTCTCAGAATTGCAAACCTTCCAAGTTTACTAGCAATTCTCTAGGTAGGAAAACCAGATTTTTATGAGAATGGTAAGTAGATATGGTAGACAAAGCAATTAGTACTTTTCTTTCTTTTTTAGAAATACTATTATAAAAGAAATTGGGTGGCTGGACATTGTAGTTCTATGGTTCTAATAAGCATAATACACTATTCTATAAAAACAAAAACTAAATTATAAAACAAATTTAGCCATTTTTAATAGTTTAGTTCAATTATGATATTTTTAGGATTTTAGGAAGTTTATTAACTTAGAATCCTTATTCCACTTTCACACCAGTTTCACACCTTACACTACACCTCCCTCAAGAGTTGACTACATTTCCCTGAAGAATCAGATTGCTTGGGATTCTGGGTCTTTTGAACAAGGTTGTACCTTTACAAGTTGTTCCTGCTGACGTTCCAACTCTCGAATTTCTTGGTTGAGGATGACTGCAACATGCTGAGGTTGGCTGCGACAGTTACTACAGATGCCGTGCTGAGTCAGGTCATCACACACAGGACAGTGTAAGGTAGTAAAATACTGTGAGATAGTGCCTTTCCGCCCTTCCGGTTCACTTCGAGAGGAGCTGGTGGCTTTCTGGATCTATAAAGACCACAGTTCAGAAAAACATCAATTCAGAAATAAGTCTGAGCCAGCTTCATAGCAGAGTGGCTATTCTCATGCTAATTACAGGTTTACTAAGGCATTATTTCATTTGTTCAACAAATACTGAATAGCTACTATATGTCAGGCACTGTTCTAGGCAATGGGGCTACAGAAACGAACAAAGTCCTTCCTTTACACCTTAATATCATCAGATAATATTGTTTTTGTTTTTTGGGAAAAAAATAGTCTCAAGAGGCACAAACTTCCAGTTATAAAATAAGTAAGTCACTGGGATATAATATACAGAATAGGAAATATAGTTAATAATATTATAATAAATTTAAATGGTAAAAGATGATAACTAGACTTTATCATGGTGATCATCTCATAATGTATATAAATGTCAAACCACTATGTCGTACACTTGAAACTAATACCAGATTGTATGTCAATTATACTTCAATAAAAAAGAAAAATAGGGCTTCCCTGGTGGCACAGTGGTTGAGAATCTGCCTGCCAATGCAGGGGACACGGGTTCGAGCCCTGGTCTGGGAAGATCCCACATGCCGCGGAGCAGCAAGGCCCGTAAGCCACGGCTGCTGAGCCTGCGTGTCTGGAGCTTGTGCTCCGCAACAAGAGGCCGCGACAGTGAGAGGCCCCCGCTTGCCGCAACTAGAGAAAGCCCTCGCACAGAAACGAAGACCCAACACAGCCATAAATGAATGGATAAATAAAATAAACCCAAAGTTTAAAAAAAACCTGTCATCTTTATAAAAAAAAAAAAAAAAAAGAAAAATAGTCTCCTGTCACTCAGTTTTTTGTTTTTTAAAAAATTTATTTATTTTTGGCTGCATTGGGTCTTTGTTGCTATGCACGGGCTTTCTCTAGTTGCAGCGAGCGGGGGCTACTCTTCGTTGCAGTGCGGGGGCTTCTTACTGCGGTGGCTTCTCTTGTTGTGGAGCATGGGCTCTAGGTGCTCAGGCTTCAGTAGTTGTGGTGCATGGGCTTAGTTGCTCCGTGGCGTGTGGGATCTTCCCGGACCAGGGATCAAACCCGTGTCCTGTGTCCTGTGCATTGGCAGGCGGATTCTCAACCACTGCACCACCAGGGAAATCCCTGTCACTCAGTTTTTTGGTTGAGATATGTAGATGTATGAGATCATATGGGGCAATGGAGATCACAGAGGACAAAGGAAGAAATTCAGGTTGAGAGTAGATACTGTTTAAGGCTGCACAATTTGGGCCATGGAAGCAAGGTAAGTGGAAGGTTAAAAATAACTTGTTAGGCAGTAAGGTGCAAAATTCAAGCAAAAGTAAACCTGGAACATTTCAAATGAAATTAGATACATGTTACCTAAGCATTCCTCATTTGAAGTAATACTGGTTTCAGAGATGTCTTCTGATACTGTTTTTCACACTGAAATAACATTATCATCTCACAATCGTACTCTTGGTGTACTCCCTTGCTGTCTTATAAGTCACTCTGCATAAAAGTTATTAGGTCAGCCTTTTATAAATGCCATTGTTTTAACATTCTTGCTGGTGATGAAATGAAAAATAGTAATAGCTTTGTGGCGTAGAGCCAGGACACAGCATTACAGATGTTGGCCAGCACAGATTCTCTGAAGCACAGCTTCAACCTCAGCTTCCCAGCTTATTCTTTTCCTTGAGGCCCTAAGTGCTTACTGAGAAAGTAAAAATAATTTAAGTATCAACTTTTATCAGTTTTCCTGAATACGCTCAGCCTTTCATAGTCTGAGCAAATGACAGCAGATCTAATTCTAAACATCAGATAACAACTGCTACTCTCCTAGAGTAATGTATCCCAGATTATTACAGAACCACAAATCGTTCCTTCAGGCTTCTAATGGGTAAACTAAGAAAAAAAGAGTACAAGCAAAACTCCCTTTGGTAAGATTCCACATTGCATGTTTTACTTTAGTAAAATGCTATTTTAACATTATTTCCTTAGTCTGGTTTCTGCAGGACTATGTCTAGCTACTATATCCTATACAGTTCTTTCTTTTTTTTAAAAAAAATTATTTATTTATTTATTTATTTTTGGCTGTGTTGGGTCTTCGTTTCTGTGCGAGGGCTTTCTCTAGTTGCGGCAAGTGGGGGCCACTCTTCATCGCGGTGCACGGGCCTCTCACTATCGCGGCCTCTCTTGTTGCAGAGCACAGGCTCCAGACGCGCAGGCTCAGTAGTTGTGGCTCACGGGCCTAGTTGCTCCGCGGCATGTGGGATCTTCCCAGACCAGGGCTCGAACCCGTGTCCCCTGCATTGGCAGGCAGATTCTCAACCACTGCACCACCAGGGAAGCCCCAACATCCTATACGTTTCTTAAACACCCATTTTGAAGGGATTTTCTGCTCTCCTTTGTTTAATTTTTATTAGCTGCTTTGAGTTATTTTATAGTTACGTGTTTACCATTGAAGTAGTTGTTGGATTTATTTTAATCTTCTATAATTTGGCCAATCTGACAGAAGCTGGGAAGGTGTTTGTAGAAAACCAAACCAGAAAAATGTAGCACCTTTGTTGGCATAGGATAATAAAGCATTTGCTTTGCTCTGACAGCATGTAAATAAAATCTTTAGTTCTACTGAAAATTTTAAGTGAATTCTCTCTCTAGAGTCATAGCACAGGTACTATTTAGTAGGCTTACCCTTGGTAATTCATGATACCAGTTGAAGACATCAATACCAATAAGTGAGAAGATTCTTGCCAGGGGTGGAAGGATTTGCTTGGTGATATAGTAAGTGGCATTCAGTCTCAGAGTCGGGTCCTGCAGGACTTCCACTGGGCGCCTTACCAGCTGGATGAGTGGTACTCCGGGGGTCCCATAAATGATGACATATGGCACTCGTTCCCCAACTCGAGGCTCAGAGCGCCGATCATAAGTAAGCATTTTCCTATTTAAATCCAGATAAAACAGTCACTCAAAGACTGTCATGGAAGGCATCTTTCCAGAAAATTAAATGAGAATTAAACAATAATGAAACCATGAGAAATTGACAAGGGGAACCTTCAAGTAACTTTTTTGACAACTATACACTTCACTTAGTTGGCACCAAGTGGATATGCTGTAAGAGTTTAATAAAACTTACTTTGTAAATTACTGTTACATGGAGAACGATATGAGTTGGCAGATATCAGCTACCTTAAATTGTTTTCTGTCCCCTAAGAGTAAGAATTAACTATTGTAAATCTAATAATGGAAGATAAAATTTAGCTGATTAGAGAGATGATCTGATTCTAGAATGATACCATCTCAGTGCTTTCGTAGATCAAAATTAAGGACTACCTAGTGATTCTGATATGGGAAAAACAATCAATTCTAGCTCTGTAACAGATTACAATTTCACTGAATTTAGTTTCTGCAGGGAAGGCCAGAAGAGGAGCTCTTTCTTCTTCTTTAGAACTTGCAACGTATGGGGGTCACCCACTCACTTTAGCGAGACTTCACGTGGGCAGGGGAATAGACAATTGTGTATCTGTGCCTGCGGACTGGGTGTCTTTTCATCTACTCCAAACCATTCCGAATCCCAGGACAACACTTACTAGGTATTAGGGGTTGTGCTGTTGTGCGCATCATTACCTTGTAAGTTCCAGGGCTGGCACACACGCGCCAGGTTTGTAAGAGGCACTTCCTCTGTATTCCTTTGCAAAGATAAAATCTTGTATGCTGGCCTTTCCTTCCAGAAGCTTCATACATTGTCGTTGAACATACTGTTTAATTAAACTTATATCTCTTGTTTCAAATAGCAGCTTCAGAGAACGCTCAAGTATCTTTAAAAAAAAATGGATATGTTCATAAGGATAAAATATCCCCCAATATATTTCATCATTACTGTTATACTTTCAATTACGTAATTACTGAAACTTGCTGATCTGTCTGAACAATCTGCTATTTACAATGACTGGATAATAAAAATTATTGAAACTGGAAAATATTTTGGAGACTTTATTTAACTTGTGATTTCTAAAAATAGAATATTATGTAGTTTGAGGAAAATCATATCAGAATGACATGCAGATGAAACATTTGCTGTGTGTGATGAGCCACATGAAACATTTAAGTTGTCCTAAATAGCCAAGAGCACTCCAGGCACAAAAAGCCAGACATCATTTCATGTATTATTTTTTATTTACCCTATTACAGAAAGGGCTGGATTCAGGTGGACAGGGAGAAGTTTAAACATCACCAAGCAGTGAAATAAAGTCAGTCTTTTTGCCTTTTTATAGTGTCAGTAAATATATACTAACTGTGATAGAATTTTCTGTGCTGGAGTATTTCTACTAGAAAATGACTGACATGCAGTAGATTTATGCAGTGGAATGAATTTAAATTAGTTCCAGGTGAAAGCTCTGTATCTTATTCTGAGTACTGGAATCCATACATATTTACACAAGAAGTTGCTAACTTAGCCAAGGCACCGTTCTTCCCTCAGAGGAAGAATGCACTGGATATCTTTTCCAGAAACTAGTATTAAAAAATATCTCAAATTTACATAATATTATATATGACATAATAGGCTGCTATCAGTCAATCTATTATGCTTTTAATGCTCTCGTAAAACTCAGTGTATAGAGTGCTATTCCATTTATACCATTTATTTTTGGTTTGTTATAGAAGGAATCTGGGCCTGAATAAAGAAAAAATAAATATAAGATACTATGGTTGAGAAATTTAGGTAATTTATATTACCATTGTTCAGAAATCTCCCTAACTTGTATTTGGTAACCCAAGTAAACAGGATTTCAGTTCATCTAGGATGGATTATATTACTTATGAAATTTCTCTGTTCAGTTTCTCTTCTTTATCCTGCTCCATAGCTTTTGGGTGTTGCCATATGATAACGTGTCATATCATCTCTAGGTGATTAGGCAGGAAATTTTTATCAAGTTCAAGTGTTGGTTTTTAGCAATTGTGATAAAAGGTAAGGTGTGGGAGAAATCAGAAACTAAGGACTTAAATAAGTTGTTTTCATTAGAAATGAAATTCTCAAAAAATCATACAGTTCCTCTTATAGTTATACATAGTCATATAGGCTATATAGTTCCTCCACCTAGATATGTGCTTAAGGATTTGTACTGGATTCTTTAGCCACTTATTTCTTTTTTAAAATTATTATTATTTTTTTGGCTGCGTGGGGTCTTCGTTGCTGCACGTGTGCTTTTCTCTAGTTGCGGTGAACGGGGGCTGCTCTTCGTTGTGTGCAGGCTTCTTGTTGCGGAGCACGGGCTCTAGGTGTGCGGGCTTCAGCAGTTGCAGCATGCGGGTTTGGGAGTTGTGGCACGCGGGGTCCTAGAGTGTGCAGGCTCAGTAGGTGTGGCGCATGGGCTCTAGGACACATGGGCTTCAGTAGTTGCAACATGTGGGCTCAGTAGTTGTGGCTCTCAGGCTCTAGAACGCAGGCTCAGTAGTTGTGGCACACGGGCTTAAGTTGCTCTGCGGCATGTGGGATCTTCCCGGACCACGGATCGAATCGTGTCCCCTGCGTTGGCAGGTGGATTCTTAACCACTGTGCCAGCAGGGAACTCCTAGACACTTATTTCTTAAAGACGACAACAAGATAGATAAAACTTACCTTAGAAACAGCAGGGCAGGAATCTCTTCTGACTGTTTCTATTCCTTTTGCATCAAATACTGGGTCCTTTTGATCCAGTGTTTCATACATGTAACCCACATACCTCTTTTTTGTTTGTAAGACACAGGGCAAATATACCTGTGATGAAATTAATAAAATGTCTATCAATAACCATTTTTTCCCAACCATGAATATCTTATTTTTATATGCCTTTTTCTCTCTTTAACCAGATGTCAATTATAAAAAATTCTAAATGTGGCTTAGGGCCCAACAAATTCATGATACAAAATGAGACAACACTTGCAGGTAAAAGCACACAAAGCGAGTTGTTCTACTTCCTCACTCACTCCTTTACTTGCACTATCAATTTTGCTCCTTCCTCAGCTGATACTGCTCTCTCAAAGTCATCAATCACATCTTTTTAAACAATTTAAAAAATGACTTTAAGTAACACCTACATATGGTACAAATTAAAAAGTTATAAGAGAATATACAATGAAAAGTCTACCTTCCCCTCCACAGAGGCATCCGGTGATTGATTTCCTGTATATTCTTCCAGAAATATTCTATCTAAGTACATGTACTTATATACATAAGAGTAGCTTACCTTCCACATCACTCTGCACTTTGCTTATTTCATTTAATAACTTATCTTGGAGAGCATTCCATCCTGCACAGAAAGCTCATTTTGTTTTGTAGCTACATAGCAGTCCACTTTATGAGGATATAATAATTTTTGTAACCAGTTACCTACTATGGGTTATTTAGGATGTTTCCAATCTTTTGGAGTTACAAATAGTGTTCCAGTGAACAACCTTGCATGGATAAATCCGCAGGATAAACACTTTGAATTGGAATTCCTGGATGAATGGGTGTGTGTCCCCACCCCTTTTTATGTTACCAAATTGGTCCTTTCCTCTGCCCCAAAGAAATGATCAGATTAGATCCCATCAAAAAGATACAACAATATGCTTTCTACTAGAAATCCACTTTAAATATAAGGACATAGAAAGGTTAGAAAAAAGATACACTTGTTAATACTAACCAAAACAAAGCTGTTGTGGCTATATTAATATCAGAAAAAGTAGATATCCAGACAAGGAATATTATCAAAGATAAAAGTATCAATTTGTCAAGAAGATACATAACCATAAATGTATATGCACCTAATAAGAAAACTTCAAAATGCATGAAATAGAAACTGGCAGAACTAAAAGGAGGAAACAGGCAAATCTATGATTATACTTGGAGACTTTAGCACCTCTCTTCTAGAAATTGACAGAAAATGAGTAGGATTGTTGTTGGCTTCAACAACACTATCAGTTAACCTAAGTGACATTATAGAACATTCCACCCAATAACCAGAATACACAGGGATTTTCAAGGTCACATGGGAACATTCACTAAGAGACCATATGCTAGACCAAACAATGAACTTTAACAAGCTTAAAAGCATTGAAATTATATAGACTATGTTCTTTGACCACAGTGGAATTAAAATTAATAACAAAAAGATGTCTGGAATACCCTTAAAAATTTGGAACTTAACACACTTCTAAATAACCTACAGGTCATTATCACTGAAGTAAACGAATAATAATAAAAGCACAAGATATCAAAATTTGAACCTAAAGTAGTGTTTTGAGAGAAATTTGTTATCGTTAAACGCTTATATTAAAATTTTTTGTTTAAAATCAATGATTCAAGTTTCTAAATTAAGAAGACAGGAAAAGAGAAGCAAACTAAACCCAAAGTAAGTGTAAGGAAGGGGATAATAAAGAGTGGAAATTAATGATACGGTTCTTCAGAAAGTTCTATAAATGGATAAACCACTAGCTAGAATGATCCAGGGGGGGAAAAAATGGAAAAACAAATTATCAAAAGTGAAAGGAGGGACGTTACTAAAGATTTTACAGATATCAAAATCACAATAAGGAAGTATAAATAGTTCATGCCAATAAATTTGACAACTTAGGAGAAATGGACAAACTCCTTGACAATCACAAGTTTTAAAACTGACATGAGAAGAAAACCTGAATAATATATATTAAAGATATTTAATTTGTAATTGAAAATCCGTTCCCCCCCATAAAATTTCAGGACTAGACTGCTTCACTGATGAATTTTACCAATCATTTAAGAAAAAATTGTACCGATTTTACACACTTTTTCTTTCAGAAAGTAGAACAGGAAACACTTCCAACTCATTTTCTGAGGTCAGATTTTTTTTTTCCTGTCCCCAAACCAGAAAAAGACAATACAAGAAAAAAAAAACAAAAAAACTACAGACTGATATTCATGAACATATGCATCACAATTCTTAACAAATGTCTGTTTTCTTTGAGAAGTTTTGCAGTTTTTGCTTTTATGTTTAGGCCTGTGATCTATCTCAGGGAAATTTTCACGTCTGGTGTTATTTTCTAAGGACACCATGCTCTTCACTTTGCCAGATAGGCTGAGTGTGCACAGCATCACACACATACTTCTAGAATAGCACTCATCATCGCTCTGTCTTCTAATTTTTCTTCCCTCTCTCCCTGCAATTAGAATGCTCACTCTTCAGGGCAGATACCGTATCCAAGTCCTCTCTGAATCTCTTCTAGCACAATTCTTGCTTCAGAGTAGGTGCATGATAAACATTTGGGAGTCATCTTTGATTCTCTTCTCCCTCTTTTATCTTTTCCACACCTGCTCTCCCAAATCAACCACTTTTAACTCCTGCCTATCCTTCTTTCCATTTTCTCTTGAATTGTTTATTTTCGCTAGTTTATCTCACTACATCAGGATATACAGGTTGCAAGCAAGAGGCATCCTGTCTTGAGATTCTCCTCTTTCCAATCCATCTCCGCACCACTGCGAGGCCAGTCCTCCCCAAAAAGCTCTGTCATGCTTTTGTTTGATAAACTTTCCTGAATAAAGTTTAAACACTTTAGCTTGGCATTCAAGACACTCTATAATCTGGTCTTAACTTTATTTTTCCAGACTTCTCTCCTGCTACTCTGTATTCCCATGTTGTGCGTTTCCAACTCCATATCCTTCTATATACCATTTTCTTCTGTGCAGAATGACTGCAGCACCGTGGCTGCCTACTGAAATTCTAACCATCTTCTGAGACAGAATGCAATGTACACCTCCTCCATGGAGTCTCCCCATCCAGCCTAGGAGGACACGATACCTCCTTTTCTTTGCACTCTTACAGTGCTTAGAGAGACTGCTTCCTAAGTTTACAATGAAAGATCATTTACATACATTTCTAATCTTTCCTTTTAGATTATTGGCTCTTAGAGGGCAGGACTGTGTCTCATGCTTCTTTGCATTCCACACCTCTCCTAGCTCAGTATCTTTTATATAGAAAGAACTAAATGCATATTTCATATCCAAAGTAAAGTGAAAACAGTCGAAGGTCCTGTGGCAGACTGCATTCTCCAAAGAAATAATATCTTCCATCCCACATAGCCTTCTCACAATGTGACTCTGACATTCTTCCCATTAAGAGAAGGGGACCTATGTTCCCTCTCAAATCTAGACAGGCTATGATGCTATATGACTTTGAGACTAGGTCATAAAAAGCAAAAGAGCTTTCATCTGGTTCTCTTTGGGATGTTCATTCCTAGAACTCAGCTATCATGCTGTGAGGAAGAACAAGTAGCCCCAGGGAAAGGCCAAGTGTAGGTGTTCCAGCTCACAGCCCCACTTCGTGTCCCAAATGGCAGCCAGCATCAACCCCCAGACATGAGAGTGAGCAAGCTTCAGGTGATTTCAGTCCTTAGCTGTCAGCTAAGGACCTAGACATTGTGGAGCAGAGACATGCCATCCCAGCTGCACCCTTCATGAATTCCTGACCCATAAAAATCTGTAAGCTCAATAAAATGGTGCTTGTTTTACACCATTAAGTTTGGGGTTACACAGCAATAGTTAACTGGAACAGTCTTTTCATTTCTTTATATAAGACATTACAAAAAAAATTGAGAAAATTATACAAAAATAAGGGAAAAATACTCTAAATTTAACGCTTTCACAGACCCATATACCATTACAAAATCTGAAAATGTATTGAAAAAGTCAGAAATCTACAGAAGGTATGTGAATTTTATATGTGGTTAGTAGTATTACATTTCTCTTACCTTTTCAAACTTCAGTTTCACTGGTTTAGGATTGGTAGCAGTTACAGCTTCAGCAATTTCCTGACCAATCTTAAAAGACTGCTCCTTAGTGGCTCCTTTCAGTAGCACAAACATACTAAGAGGATTAAAAATAAAGTAGGGTAATGAGGAAGGCATTGTAACAAAAAAAAAAATCTCATCAATAGTAACTTTCCTGGATAATACTCTAAAACCAAGGAAAACCTTTTTTTTTTCCCCCTTATTCTTCCTTATTAAGTTGCTCCCTACCTGAGTTTTCTTGTTTTGTCACACTTTCCTGTGTGCTCACAGTATATCTTGTTACAGATCTTCAAGACATCTAATGTTTCTAGTTTAGCTACACACAGAACAGCTATCACAGCTGCCAAGAAGGTCCTGGGTCATTCCTATATATTTACAGTTTTCCATGACACACAATTATGTCAGTCACAAAATAAAAGATGATGACTATAAAGAAATGGAAAATTTACTTGTGATATGGGAGGGAATTTCCTTCCAGAACCACCCAACTTAGAAAAGAACACATGTATATTTTGTAAAAATATGTTCATAGAAGAACAGTTAGAAAAACACAAAAAGGCACAAAGAAAACAGCCATTTATAATCTCACCATTCAGAAAAAAGACACTAGAAGCCTTTTGTGTACATCTGTAAATCTTTTCTCATTTGGGATCACAGATCACACAGTTTGATAACTTTCTCCTTTCATTTAATGGTATATTGTGAACATTTTCCCATGTGACTTAGTTCTTTTACATTATTTTAACAGTTGTACTGTATTTCAATGTATGGATGTAGTATAATTTAACCAAACCCCTACCACTGGAAATCTAAGTCATTAAATTTTTTTTCTAATATTTAATATATAATAATAACTTGGCAAGCTATATCCTTAGAATAAATTCCTAGAAGAGGAATTTCTAGATAAGTGGTATATACTAAAAATATTTTTTGAAAGATAATGTGAAACTGAAGTCCAGAAAGATATTTCTGACATACAATCCCACCATCAGTATACGCACGTCAAGAGGGAAGGATTTCTAATATGGATTAAAAAAATTCTAATATGAAAAATACTAAAAAATAACTGATAAAAGTATTGGGCATTTTTTCCTAATATAATCCAGCTAACTCTGTAATAGCACTTTACATTTCAGTATATACCACAATCTGAGACCAAGAGAAGTAATGGCAAATAAATATACTTAAGGAAGAGAGATTATAAAGCTGATCTTCATTTATAAATTTAGTGGAAAGACATTAAATAGTAGAAATGAATACTTTCTTGAAACATGGACTTTAAGATTCTTGGAGCCACATAAACCAATCTTATTATTTCTTAAATGCTTTTATATTGGACTTTCAATCTCATTTGGATGGTTTTTTTTTGAAAAGCTCTTTCTCTGCCAATATTGCAGATAGTACTTGTGTTAGAGTTTGATCTGAAAAGCTTAAGGAGTATTTATTTAATATTACTTAAGGCCTTGAAAATAAAAATTTATCAATCTGAATTAATTTTAACATAAGGCACAACAAATAGGCCTTAGATAGCTAATTATACTTTTAAGCTAGGCTATATTCTGAACCACCTAAAGCTTTTTATAATATTTTCTTTCTAGGCCCATCTGATGCTCATTATACCAGTATAGCCCTTAAAAAAAAATAGATTATTACAACATTTCCTTTTGAAAGATTATTTAAAAAATCAACTTCATTGAGATATAATTTGCATATAATAAAATGAATACATTCTCATTCTAAGTGTACAGTTCCATGAATGTTGACAAACATATAGGCTTGCTAGGGGCTGAACTGTGCCCCTTAAATTCATACGTTGAAACCTTAACCCCCATTGTGAATGTGACTGTATTCGGAGATAGGGCCTTTAAAGAGATGATTAAGTTAAAATGACGCTCTAATTTAGGTGGTTAGGGTGAGCCTAATCTGGTCTTTTTATAAGAGGAAATTACACAAAGAAACACCAAGAATGCACATGAACAGAGGAAAGATCATGTGAGGACAAAGTGAGGAGGTGGCTACCTGCAGGCCAAGGAGAGAGGCTTCAGGAGAAACCACAGCTACTGGCTAACACCTTGATCTTGGACTTCAAACCTCCAGAACTGTGAGAAAGTAAATTTCTGTGCTTAAGCTACCAAATCTGTGACAGCCCTAGAAAATTAATATATTTGTGTAACTACCACCAGAATCAAGATATAGGGACATTTTCATGACCCCATAAAGTTCCCTTGTACTCCTTTGCAATAATTCTCCACTCCACTCCCAGCAACACATGACCAGCTTTCAATTACTATAGATTAGTTTTGTTTTTCAAGAATTTTATATAATATACAGTACATACTCATGTCTGGCTTCTTTCACTCAGCGTATTTTTGAGATACACCCATGTTGCTAAAGTAGCAGTAACTGGTTGCTTTTTATTGCTGAATAGTATTCCATTGTATGGATATGCTACATTTGTTCATCCATTCATCTGTTGATGAACATTTGGACCGTATGCAGTTTTGGACTATCAAGAATAAAACTGCAGTGAAGAGGTGCATCAAGTCTTTGTGTGGACCTAAGTTTTCATTTCTCTTAGGTAAATATCAAGGAGTAGGATTGTTGACTCATGCTAAGGGTATGTTTAACTTTAGATGTAAACACCAAACTTAAAATAAAAAGATTATGCTTAAAATGTTCAGATGCAATAATGAATTGAAGTGTTTCTACACACATTTCTATAAAGCTCTAGAACAGAGAAACTAAGCTATGGTAATAGACATCAGGTAAGTGGTTGCCTGGGGGTAGGGGATGAAAGTGAGGGACTGACTGCAAAGTAGCATGGCAGAACTTTCTACAGTAATAGAAATATTCTATATCTTGACTGGGGTGGCAGCTGATTACATGGGTCTATACATTTTGTATATTGAACTATGCACTTTTTTGTTAAAAATTATACCTTGATAAAGTTGATAAAAAATTAAAGGAACACATACTTTACATCTTAAAAGTTATTATAGGGTATATATTTGAGATTTTACCTAGTAGTGTTAGGGGTTTTACTTGAGTTCATCTGTGCTGTTTTGGCTAGTTTTAGTTGGAGCTAAGCTTCAAGAGAGCTGACCAGGATTAATGGAAGTTTTGGGTCACTTAACAGAATGTAGGTGACCAGCCTACAAAGAGAAAGACTGTTTTAAAATAAGTTTCTAGGGAATTCCCTCATGGTCCAGTTGGTTAGGACTCCATGCTTTCACTGGTCGGGGAACTAAGATCCTGCAAGCTGTGTGGCATAGCCAAAAAAAAAAAAAAAAAAAAAAGTTTCTATTTGTCTGTTACTGGTGCTTTTAATGTAGTTAAATAATGTTTATCTTTGGGTTGATAGATCCAAGTTCACATTTAAAGCAGTGATTTTCATTTCACATGGGGTGGGGAGTTAAGTGGGGATATTAGAATCACCTAGGAGGCTTTTCTCAATTATACTCAGATGAATTTCCCAAGAGATTTTTGTTCTAGTTCCCCACCACCCTTCTGCTGCCTCGGCAGTATGTGTGTTGTCAAACGTCCTTCCCTACCCTGCCTGAGAATCACTACTACAGAGAGCTTCAATAACTGATGGAAGTAGGTCTATCCCACTAGGGTGGGATAAATATTATTGATAACCACTATTATATAGAATAATTGTTTGGACCACTACAATATAAAGAAATTCAGGGTGTTTACATTTATACTGTCTAAATGGACAATAATGCATAACTGCTTGAGAGAGAGAAACACCCTTCTAACAGAGTAATTTTGATGCTTTGTTAACCAATCTCCCTTAGCTAGACTCCAAGATTCATAAAGTCAGCAGTCCTGAAACTGGAGGGAGGCAATGGTCATTCTTCATCATGTATCAGATTTCCTTCATTCTGACGATAGCCTCAGGGAGGCTAAGCGACTTTTTGATGGCCATGCAATCAGCTAGGAGCACAGCTAGAAAGAGAAGCCAGATCTCACTCTTGGTTAAGAACTCTTTCCCTCCACCAAGCATACATTTATTATCCCTAGAGCAGTGCTTCTCAGTATGTTATCATTATTGTCCTCCCGCCCAAAAAAGTTAAAAGTAAATTTAACAAGAGAAAATAATTACTAAGGATTAAAATGCTTTTGGGTAGGGTTGAGCTCTGTGGGGCCAAAACCCACTGTACTTCTTTGCTCCTCGAGGACCAACTTGTACACTGCTGGGCAGTATTATTACCATTGAGAATGCATGCCCTAGAGTGAACTGCCCTCATACAGTGTATTTCAGTAAACATTTGTTGAATGAATCAGATGGTGAATGGTAATCAAAAGCTCTAATGATACTGCAGGGAATTCCCTGGCAGTCCAGTGGTTAGGACTCAGCGCTCTCACCGCCCAGGGTCCGGGTTTGATCCCTGGCCGGGGAACTAAAATCCCACAAGTGGGGAAGTGCGGCCAAAAAAAAAAAAAAGATACTGCACATCTGCAAATACAATTTCTTTCTTTCTTTTCCTTCTTTTCTCTCTCTCTCTCTCCCTCCCTTTCTCCTTCTCTCCCTCTCTCTCTCTCCCTTCCTTCCTTCCTTCCTATCTATCTATCTATCTATCCTGTGCTGTGTGGCACATGGGATCTTAGCTCCCCAACCAGGGATCAAACCTGTGCCCCCTGCATTGGGAGTGCAGAGTCTTAACCACTGGACTGCCAGGGAAGTCCCTACACTTTTTTGATTAGAATAATAAAAACCTGTGATGTCTTATGTAGAGAGATACCAATTTATGGCTCCACTGCTAACTAGTTGGGCAATCTTAGACAAATTTCTTATTCCAGGGGAATCTGCTCTTAAGTAGCATCTGAGAATGTGCCCCCCTAGGGTTTTCTCCCAACCCTTTTAGGTCATGAAAACTCCTGACCTAAAAGTCCTCTTCCAGCTCTGACATTCTAAGTCTGTGTTTTTTGGTTTGTTTGAATTCCTAAAAATCTTACAGTCAGAATCATGCCAACTTCTGCTTCTGGGTGCGTGTTGTCAACTACTGACGTGTTTAAACCCTGAATTAAACTCAACAATTTAAAGTTTAACTTTCTCCTCTTCCCTAAATATTTTGTGAGGAGCTCTGCTAACAAGGTGAAAAACTATGTTCCAGTAATTTTTATTTGGCTAGACTATTCAGCAGAAGTGGTTTTACAGAGCAGTGAAATACCCAAAGTCAAAGTGAGGAGTGGCTTTTGACGGGGAACAGTAGAGACTATGGATAACTGGGGCCTGGATAACTTGGAACTATCCCCACCTGCTGATAATGAAGCTGCTATAGGAGGAAAGGTCTCATTCAGCATTAATATGATTATGCTGATTGTATGTGCATTAAAAAACCGGAGAAGATTAAATGCTGTTTAAAGATTACCTAGAAGCTATTTTCAGTGATTAGAAGCATTATCTCTGCTTGCTCCACTGCACTGTAAAGTGATCAGAGCTCCTGAGGCAAGTGCTCTTAGCATGATCATACTGTGACTCTAAGCCTTCAATATGAAAAAAATTTCAGACTCTAAGAAATTTGCATAATACCTATATTCTAGAAAAATTTTAATAAGTCTTATAAATAAGATGTTACATAAATAACTGGGCCCTGAAAAATATCAAAGCAAGCAAGCAGGCTGAGGTTATTCAGGATTCAAAGGCAATTCTATCCTTTGGAAAGAATGGGCTTCAGGATGATGGCTTCATGAAGTCTGTGATCCTCTGGAATCAAATGGAAAATGTATCTAGAATCTGCACTGTTTATAGAAGAAGGTCAACAGATTTTGGGGCCCAGTGAAAAGTTAACCACTCACATCTTTGGCAACTGTCTTTCAAAAACAGTTTGATTATTTTAAGATATATATTTAAATTCAGAGAGCTGCAGCTATCTGAGGGATTCTTCACATCAAAAGCTGTTTCTTTAAACAGATTAGACTGCTGTGTATACAGTTTTTACAGATCCCTATCTACTTGGCTACCTGGAGGGATGCCTTGGGAATTTTCGCACTCTGTGGCTCAGGTCATATACATTTTCTGTCTCTTAAGATCATATCTGGTAAATCAGGACCTGTGTTAACTCCAATCACAAGATCATAAGGACTGAAAAGAACTTAGGTAGAACTCTATTTTTAGGAAGGATTACCCTTAAGCCATTTCAAACACTGAAATGAGTATCTGAGGAGATGCAAAAAGACAACTACAAAACAGAAAGTTCATTACCTGTCAGTATCACCGTATACAACCCTAGCACCCCACTTCTTGGTATCATTCACCAGTTTAATAGCTCGTTCCAAGGTTTCTCTGGCTTTGTGAACAATACTATCACCAACCTGTTGGTACAAACACATTGAAAATAATTTCTTAATGTAGTTTAGTATAAGACAATAGACTTTAATATATAATACTTAACTTTAATTATTAAATATTTCTAAAAATGAAACAAGGAGAAAAGAACATTAAAAAAAAAGTCACCAGTGCCATCATTCTGTCTACAAGTACTCAAGAAGAAAATGAGATGAATGAATAATTTAAAAGAAACCAATCAATATACAGACTTGCCTGTGAGTGTATCAGTGAGTACAATGGACTGCACTATACACATAGCTACATTTGATCCTAGAAGAATAAGCCTTATTTACTCAAGGACTTTCTAAAATGCCTTTATAACCAACTAGGCAGGAAATTACACTATGTATGTGCATGTGGGTCTTTCAAAATTTTTCTGTTGGAGTGTTATAATTTCTTTCAGTATCAGTAAAGCTTATGCTGAACCTATATCTCAGTGATTGGTTATACATATTTTTTAGATGATACTAAATATTGATACAAGGAAAAATGCATAATTATATGATAGAAAATATATTACAAGGGTTCAATTTAAATCAAGTAGGCAGATATATGTCTAAGTTCTTTCATTGGTGATTGGTGAGTTTTAACAATGATCATGGCATGAGTTGACAAAACAAGAAGATGGTGGATCTTGACAAATATGAGAAGCAGGCTAATTATATTTCATAGTTAAAGAACTTAAGGAGACTAGTATATATAGCACTGCTGCTTCATTTATCAAACTCATTAAAGCTAAGGGTTGGGGAAACTGCCATTCAGCATAAATGGAACATTACTTTTTAAAGTTTTAAAATAAGAATTATGCATATTTTCTTTTGTGTTAAGATGCAAACAGTATTTATAATGATCTTTCCCCTTTTACTGTAAAGTCTGAATTATCTGAACTAAATGCAGGATTGAATAACATTTATTTTAAAAGCCTGTTTAAAGTTGTTACACAGGAAATATTAAGTGTATGAACAAAGGAATAAATAAAAAACTGATAGCAGAAACTTAATTTGGGTTTTAAATTAAGATCATGAATCCTGTTGAGACCTTTAGTGCATTAGAAAACCTTGAGAATATGAACTATAGCCTAATACATTAAAAAAAAATCATGTCACCTAATTGAAATTCAAGTTTGAATAAAATATTCAATGTCATCTTTTGCCACTTTCACACAAGATAAAAATACGTGGCAGCAAATAGCTAAATGGGTGAGCCATAGTGTTAGAGTCCAATATGCTTTTGAGATACACACAAATACACACATATACTGGTCCTAAATGTCTGCCTCCTACTGTCTAGTCTGACCCATTTAAGCTATATCTGGAAGAGTCAGAACTCTTTTGCAGTTGGCCCTGAAGTCCACGCAGTGTGAAGGACTTAGAGGCGTGAGAGGGAGGGGCACGGGGGAGGGGGGGGGAGCAGTGGGAGAGAAGAAAGGAGTGGCAATTACATTAAAACTGATTCTGCGACTTTGTGTCATAGTTCCTAATTTGAAAAACATTACAGGGCCAAGAGACTGGATTTAAAAAGAGGAAATTAATTGATTTCACAATTTAGGCAATGGTTGGGATCCTGAAAAGTCATAATAAGAAAAATACTTAAAGTAAAAATTCTCTGAAAACAATGTTGGTGAGGATGTGGAGAGAAGGGAACTCTCCTGCACTGTTGGTGGGAATGTAAATTGGTGCAGCCACTATGGAGAACAGTATGGGGGTTCCTCAAAAAATTAAAAGTAGAACAACATATGATCCAGCAATTCTACTTCTGGGTATTTATCTGAAGGAAACAAAAACACTAACTGGAAAAGATAATTTGTATCCCCGTGTTCACTGCAGCATTATTTATAATAGCCAAGACATGGAAACAAGCTAAGTGTCCACTGATGGATGAATGGATAAAGAAAATGGGGTTTATATACAATGAAATATTATTTAGCCATACAAAAGAAGGTAATCTTGCCGTTTGCAACAACATGGATGGACGCTGAGGGTATTATGCTTAGTGAAATAAGACAGAGAAAGACAAATACTTTATGATCTCACTTATACGTGGAATCTAAAACAAAAAAAAAACCCAAACCCCACTGAACTCATAGATACAGAGAAGAGACTGGTGGTTGCCAGAAGCAGGAGGTGGCGGGGTGGGGGGGCAGAAATGGGTGAAGGTGGTCAAGGGTACCAACTTCCAGTTATACAATAGTAAGTCTTAGAGATGTAAGGTACAGCATGGTGACTATAGTTAATAATAATATTGTATATTTTAAAGTTGCTCAGAGAGTAGATCTTAAAAGCTCTCATCACAAGAAAAAAATTGTAACTGTGTGGTGAGGGATGTTAACTGGACTTATTGTGGTCTAAATGATATTGATCATTTTGTAATATATCCAAATATTGAATCATTATGTTGTATACTTGAAACTAATATAATGTGTTATGTCAATTATATCTCACAAAAAAAGAAAAAGAGACAATGAACAGCCAGTTGAAAAAGTTGTCAGATATACATGTATGTGTATATACAGCTTTATCACGAACAGTAAATAGTTTAGGAGAAACATGTGAAGACATAAAATTTTTATTTTATGAAATAAACACATCAGTGACAGTGTTGAGCTGAGACAGAAACATTAACCTACAACTATTAGCTACATTACTCATTCTCTGCATTCTTATAGGAATTCTTGCTTACAAAGTCTTGTCTTTCTCTTTGATAGTCTAGATCTAGCATATTTTATGTGATCTTGGTGGTACTGTCAAATTTTTTTTTAAAGGAATTCCTTTATTTTTATTTATTTATTTATTTATTTATTTATTTATTTTTATTTATTTAGTTTTGCCTGTGTTGGGTCTTCGTTTCTGTGCAAGGGCTTTCTCTAGTTGCGGCAAGCGGGGGCCACTCTTCATCGCGGTGCACGGGCCTCTCACTATCGCGGCCTCTCTTGTTGCGGAGCACAAGCTCCAGACGTGCAGGCTCAGTAGTTGTGGCTCACGGGCCTAGTTGCTCCGCGGCATGTGGGATCTTCCCAGACCAGGGCTTGAACCCGTGTCCCCTGCGTTGGCAGGCAGATTCTCAACCACTGCGCCACCAGGGAACCCCTGTCAAATATATTTGATTGTGTGTTCATTGAAGGAAAGCACATGGCCATAGTCAGTAGTCTATTTGCCTTTAAAGACAATAGCTTCCATTTTGACTCCACTGGAGCTAACTTTTGACATGTTCATGAGAGACCCTTTCTGTGATGTTGACAGCTTTATCCACTAATGACTTCATAAATAAGTTAACATTATTAAATTGTGATGTTGGCATGTAAAGAAGGGCCGAATGCAAGCTTGCAGTCATTAACCTCAGAATATCTGAAAAGTCCAGGGTCAAGGAGGCAGATGTTGCTTGGCAGTCAGTTTTCAACATGTTAGGTAGTAGCGTACTTCCTGGCAGAACTCCACTCCTCAACTTCTACGGCCAGATCAAAACCCCCAAATTCTACTTATTCTAAGGTTAGGAGATATATATATACACACACACACACACACACACACACACACACAATATATACACATACATATATATATATTTTAAATTGAAGTACAGTTAATTTACAATGTTGTATTAATTTCAAGTATACAGCAAAGTGATTCAAGTATATATCTATATTCTTTTTCAGTCTTTTCCATTATTGGTTATTACGAGATATTGAATATAGTTCCCTGTTGTATACAGTAGATCTTTGTAGTTTACCTATTTTACATATAGTAGTGTGTATAAGTTAATCCCAAAGTCCTAATTTATCCCACCCCCCCCGAATATTTATATAGTTTAAAAAGAAATGTTAATTTCTGTATTATTTTGCTACAAAATACATTAATAAACAAATTTTAAATTGAGAGGTAGGAAAAATATTAGTGGAATGTGGAAATGGCCTAAGAAAAGATTTGCTATTCTGGTTCTACATTATTAATAAAATAATTTCCACTTTTTCTATCAGGTCATTTAGATGAGTGTTTTTCTAATGTGAGTAATAATATGAATCCCTAGGACTGACAAAGTATTTTTTAATATTACCTAAAAACATACAAACTTGAAACTAGATATAAACATCTTATAATACAGTATTTATTGAAAAAGAGCCAAATATAAATGGACCCAGGCATTTCAAACCTGTGTTGTTCAAGAGTCAACCGTAGTTTCAATGCCCTAAAAATCCTCTGTGTTCTGACTATTCATCTTTCCCCCTCCCCTCTACTCTAACAATGACTGATCTTTTTATTGTTTCCATAGTTTTGACTTTTCTAGAATGTCATATAGTTGGAATCACACAGTATGCAGCCTTTTCAGATGGGCTTCTTTCATTTAGTAATATGCATTTAGGCTTCCTCCATGTCTTTCGTGGCTTGACAGCTCATTTCTTTTTAGTGCTCGATACTAGTCTACTATCTGAATGTACCACAGTTTACTTACCCATTCACTTATGGAAGGACATCTTGGTTGCTTCCAAATGTTGGCAATTATGAATAAAGCTGCTATAATGATAATCTGTGTGCAGGTTTTTGTGTGAACATACATTTTCAACTCCTTTGGGTAAATAACAAGGAGAGTGATGGCTGGGCTTTCGTTAGTTGCAGCGAACAGAGGCTACTCTTCGTTTCAGTGTGTGGGCTTCTCATTGCAGTGGCTTCTCTTGTTGTGGAGCACAGGCTGTAGGTGCACGGGCTCAGTAGTTGTGGCTCGTGGGCTCTAGAGCTCAGGCTCAGTAGTTGTGGTGCGTGGGCTTAGCTGCTCCACGGCATGTGGGATCTTCCCAGACCAGGGATCGAACCCGTGTCCCCTGCATGGGCAGGTGGATTCTTAACCACTGCGTCACCAGGGAAGCCCTCTTTTTGTTCTTTTGACAGTGCCTTTTGTAGAGCAGAAAATTTTAATTTTAATTAAGTCCAGCTCATCATTCTTTCTTTCATGGATCATGCCTTTGGTGGTGTTACATCTAAAAAGCCAAGGTGTTACATCACCAAATCCAAGGTTATCTAGATTTTTTTCATGTTATTCTAGGAGTTTTATAGTTTTGCATTATATATTTAGGTCTGTGATACAATTTGAGTTAATTTTTGTGAAGGGTGTAAGGTTAGTATCTAGATTCATTTTTTTTTGCATGTGGATGTCCAGTTATTCCAGAGCCATTTGTTGAAAACACTGTCTTTGCTCTACTGTATTGCCTTTGCTCCTCTGTTAAAGATCAGTTGACTGTATTTATGTGGGTCTATTTTTGGAATCTCTATTCTGTTCCATTGATCTACTTGTCTATTCTTTTGCCAATACTACACTGCCTTGACTACTGTAGCTTTATAGTAAGTCAGTCCTCTGACTTTATTCTTCTTTAATGCTATGTTGGCTATTCTGAGTCTTTTACCTCTTCATGTAAACTTTTTTTTTTTGGCCGAGTGGCTTGTGGGATCTCAGTTCCCCAACCAGGGATTGAACCCAGGCTATGGCAGTGAAAGCCCAAAATCCTAACCACTAGGCCACCAGGGAATTCCCCTTCATGTAAACTTTAGAATCAGTCTGTCAATATCAAGAAAATAACTTGCTGGGATTTTGACTGTGATTGCATTGAATCTCTATGTCAATTTGGGATGAACTAACATCTTGACAATACTGAGTCTTCTTTTTTTTTTTTTTTTTAAGTTTTACTTGATTTTATTTATTTATTTATTTATTTTTGGCTGTGTTGGGTCTTCGGTTCATGCGAGGGCTTTCTCCAGTTGCGGCAAGCGGGGGCCACTCTTCATCGCGGTGTGGGGACCGCTCTTCATCGCGGTGCGCGGGCCTTTCTCTATGGCGGCCCCTCCCGTCGCGGGGCACAGGCTCCAGATGCGCAGGCTCAGCAATTGTGGCTCACGGGCCCAGCTGCTCCGTGGCATGTGGGATCTTCCCAGACCAGGGCTCGAACCCGTGTCCCCTGCATTAGCAGGCAGATTCTCAACCACTGCGCCACCAGGGAAGCCCCCTGAGTCTTCTTAACCATGAACGTGGAATATCTTTCCATTTATTTAGTTCTTTGATTTCTTTCATCAGAGTTTTGGGATTTTCCTCATATAGATCTGGTACATATTTTGTTAGGTTTACACCAAAGTATTTCATTTTGGGGGGTGCTAATACAAATGGTATTGTGTTTTTAATTTCGAATTCCACTTGTTCATTGCTGGTATACACTGTGTATTAACCTTGTATCCTGCAACCCTGCTACATGATCACTTATTAGTTCCAGGAGGATTTTTTTTTGTGTCATTTTTTTGGGGATTTTCTGCATAGAGGATTATGTCATCTGGAAACAAAGACAGTTTTACCTTCCTTTCCAATGTGCATACCTTTTTTTTTTTTTTGATAGGTTTATTTTTTATTGTATTGGCCGCATGGCACGGCATGTGGGATCATAGTGCCCCAACCAAGGATCGAACTTGCACCCCCTACATTGGAAGTGTGGAGTCTTAACCACTGGACCGCCAGGGAAGTCTCCCAATCTGCATACCTTTTATTTCCTTTTGCCTGTTTTATTGCATTAGCTAGGACTTCTAGTATGATGGTGAAAAACAGTGATGAGTTGGGACATCCTTGTCTTGTTCTTGACCTTAGTGAGAAAGCTTCAAGTTTCTCATGGTTAAGTATAATATGAGCTGCAGGTTTTTTGGTGGATATTCTCCATCAAACTGACAAAGTTCTCCTCTATTCCTAGTCTCCTGTGAGTTTGTATCATGAATGGGTATTGGGTTTTGTTAAGTGCCTTTTCTGCATGTTAACATTATCATGTGATTTTTCTTACTTAACCTGAATGTGATGTGATGGCTCTCAGCTGATTTTTCAATGTTGAACCAACCTTGCATACTTGGAATAAATCTCACTTGGTTGTGGTGTACAACTGTTTTTAGATATTTTTGGATTTGATTTGCTAATATTCATTGAGGATTTTTACATCTATGTTCGTGAGAGATATTGATCTGTAGTTTTCTTACAATGTCTTTGTCTGGTTTTGGTATTAGGGTAATTAGAATGAGTTAGAAAGTACTCCTTCTGCTTGCATCTTCTGAAAGAGACTGTAGAGAGATGGTATAATTCGTCCATAAATATTTGGTAGAATTTAGCAGTGAACCCATCTGGGTGTGGTGCTTTCTGTTTTAGAAGGCTATTAATTAATGATTCAATTTCTTTAATAGATATAGGCCTACTCAGATTGCCTATTTCTTCTTGTACAAGTTTTGGCAGATTATGTCTTTCAAGTAATTGGTTCATTCCATCTAGGTTATCAAATTTGTGTGCATAATATTCTTTTATTATCCTTTTAATGTCCATGGAAACTGAAGTGATGTCCCCTCTTTTGTTTCTGATATTTGCAATTTGTGTACTCTTTTCTTTTTTTTTTTCTTAGTTAGGCTGGCTAGAGGTTTACTGATTTTATTGATCTTTTCAAAAGACTAGCTTTGGGGTTCTCTGAAAACATGAAATCAATTGAGAAAATCAATTTCACTGATTTCTGCTGTAGTTTTTATTATTTCTTTTCTTCTGCTTGCTTTGGATTTAATTTGTTCTTTTTCTGGTTTCCTAAGGTAAAAGCTTAGTTGATGATTGCTTTTAGGTCTTTTTCCCACTAATATATGCATTCAATCTATAAATTTCCTAACTGTTTTTGCTGACTTCCACAAATTGTGATAAGCTGTGTTTTCATTTTCATTTAGTTCAAAATATTTAAAAATTTCTCGAGATTTTTTTTCTTTGACCCATGCATTACTTAGAAATATGCTGCTTAATCTCTAAGTATTTGGGGGATTTTCCAGCTATCTTTCTGTTATTGATTTCTAGTTTAATTCCATTGTGATCTGAAAGCAGACATTGTATGATTTATTCTTTCAAAGTTGTTAAAGTGCTTTATGGCCCAGAATGTGGTCTATCCTTGGTGCATGTTCCATGTGAGCTTGAGAATACGTATTCAGCTGTTGTTGGATTAAGTAGTCTATAAATGTCCATTATGGGCTTCCCTGGTGGCGCAGTGGTTGAGAATCCGCCTGCCAATGCAGGGGACACGGGTTCGAGCCCTGGTCTGGGAAGATCCCACATGCCGCGGAGCAGCTGGGCCCGTGAGCCACAACTGCTGAGCCTGCGCGTCTGGAGCCTGTGCTCCGCAACAAGAGAGGCCGCGATAGCGAGAGGCCTGCGCACCGTGATGAAGAGTGGCCCCCACTTGCCACAACTGGAGAAAGCCCTCGCACAGAAACGAAGACCCAACACAGCCATAAATTTAAAAAAAAAAAAAAAAAAAAAAATGTCCATTATATCCGGTTGATTATGTTATTCAACCGTGTCCTTCCTGATTTTATTTTCTGTGTGTTGCCTTTGTTTTTGTTCCTATTTTTATTTTCCACTCTTTTACTGCCTTTTGTGGTTTTGACTATTTTATATGATTCCGTTTTCTCTTCTTCTTACACATTAGTTGTATTTTTTTTAAACTTTTTATAGTGGTTGCCCCAAATTTTGCAATATTTATATTTACTTAAAATATACCACTTTCAAAACCACTATACCACTTCACAGGTAGCGTGGGTACTTTATAATAAAATAATCCTAATCCCTTCCTCCCATTCCTTGTACCATTTGTTATTCATTTTACTTACACATACATGTATATAAACATACATAATCAAATACATTGTTGCTATTATTATTTTGAATAAATTGTTAATTGTTAGATTAAGAATAAGAAAAATAAAAGTGTTTATTTTACCTTTACTTATTCCTTCTCTGATGCTCTTCCATTCTTTTGTATTGATCTAGGTAGGTTTCTGACCTATTATCATTTTCCTTCTCACTGAAGAGTTTTTTCTAGCATTTCTTGCAAGGCAGGTCTACTGCCAACAGATTCCCTCAATTTTTACTTGTCTGAGAAAAATCTTAATTTCTCCTTCACTTTTGAATGATAATTTTGTAGGGTAGAGATTTCTAGTTGAAGGGTTTTATCTCTTAACACTTTAAATAGTTTACTCCATTTTCTTCTTGCTTGCATGGTTTCTGAGGAAAAGCTGGATATAATTCTTATCTTTGCTTCTCTATAAGCAAGGTGTTTTTTCCCTCTGGCTTCTTTCAGGATTTTTAATTTAGTGTTGATTTTCTGCAGTATGAAAATGATGTCCCTAGGTTTAGTTTTTGGGGCATTTATTCTGTTTGGTGTTCTCTGAACTTCCTGGATCTGTGGTTTGGTGTCTGACATTAATTTGGGGAAATTCTCAGTCATTATTGTTTCAGTATTTCTTCTGTTCCTTTCTCTCTTCTCCTTCTGGAATTCCTATTACATGTATGTTACACCTTCTGTAGCTGTCCCACAGTTTTAGGATATCTCTTTTTTTCAGTCTTTTTTTCTCTTTTTCAGTTTTAGCAGTTTCTGCTAAGATTTCCTCAAGCTCCGAGATTCTTTTCTCAGCCATGTTCAGTGTAGTAGTCAGAGGCATTCTTCATTTCTGTTACAGGATTTTTGATTTCCAGCACTTCTTTTTGGTTCTTTCTTAGAATTTCCACCTCTCTGCTTACATTGCCCATCTGTTCTTGCATGCTGTCTACTTTAGCTATTGGAGGGAGCTCTTAGCATCCTAATCATAGTTTTAGATTTGCAGTCTAATTCCAACATCCCTGCCTTATCTGAGTCTGGTTCTGATGCTTTCTCTGTCTCTTCAAACTGTGTTTTTTGGCTTTTAGTAAGTCTTGCAATTTTTTTTGATAGCCAGACATGATGTATTGGGTAAAAGGAACTGCTATAAATAGGCCTTTAGTAATGTGGTGGTAAGGTGTCGGGGGAGGGGAAGGGCTCCTTAGTCCTACGAGTAGGTCTCAGTCTTTCAGTGAACCTGTGCCTCTGGACTGTACACCTCACATGTGATTTTCAGTTTTTCACCCCACTCTGGTGGGACACTTTGGTGGGACTAGAGTGGGCTGCAGTATTTTTCTTCCATGTAGAAGGCTAGAGCAGTTGGAGTTGGGTATTTCCCTTTCTCCAGGTCAGTTAGGCTCTGATAAAACTCCAGCAGGTTAAGCTCTGGTTAAATAGTTTCTCCTGAGGGCAGACTTTGTTAAAAACAGAATGCTCTGGTGTATTTCAAAATGGTTCTTTTCCTCTCTCTGTGCCAGAAGCACAAGGGAATTTTTCTCATATTCACTGTTAGAACCTGGTTGAGCTCCTAGAGGTAAAATTCATAAAAGTGTGGGGACCCTGATGACTGGGTCCTTTGGAGTTTTTATCGCTCAGATTTGTCCACCCTGAGCCTCCAGCGGTTCATCAGTTATAGTTCGGTTTTCCCTACCATGGCACTGGTTCTCACAGAGATTTGTGCTCTTGATTTCTGCTCTGGTAAGTTGTGACTCTCTGTATACACTTCTTCAATTTTGGGGGCAGCAGTTTACCCTGTGACTTCACCTCTCTGACAGATCTAAGAAGAGTTGTTGATTTTTCTGTCTGTTCAGCTTACTCGGTGTGAGGACAGAGTAGAGACTTCCAGTTTCTTACATGTTGGACATGAAACCGGAAGTCCCTTGCACAGGTTTTTGGAGTTTACTTTGCCTACTGTGAGCTCTGTGGGAACTTGATTCTTCCAATACTTTTCCCTTATTGAACTACTGCAAATATGGTATACCACAATGCTCTAGCCTTCATCTGGCATGAAAAGATCATCAAGCAAATAAGCCTACTCTGTTCCTTTCTCAACCATTAGTAAATTATTGTATTACTCTGTCATACTATACTGACTGTATTCATGTCAAATTAACACCCTAATTTAGTAAATAACAAGAAATTAGTCTTGTTTAATGAAAAGTGTCTTTTAATTGCAACTACCACTGCAAAAGAAAGGTTCTGCTTTATATCTACTGGTACACTAGTAAATATGGAATGATTGTTTTTATTCTGACATTTGGAGAAGACAACTGAACTATCATCAGACTTCTATCTATACATTAAAAGGAATTATTTAGTACCAGTGTTACTGTAAACAATGCTGTAAAGGTGGCACTGAAATCTCATGTCAGTAATTGGTTACAGTATGGTCATCCAGATTATGCAGAAATATGTGTATGCTAATTTCTAAAATTATCATTGAACAAAACACAAAGAGTTCTCATAGAGAAAACGCACAAATTCCTAAGAATATGTATATATCAATATATAAGTCCTGGTTTGAGAAAAACTGATCCTATGTCATGGAAATGAAACCCTTTTGTCTAAAGTTTCAAAACAAAATGGTTTAATAAATAGGCATTCATTTAATGCTGCTTTAGTCTCTTTTGAAAAAAAACTATAGACTTGTATCACTTACCTCAATGCATGGCATTCTCCCAGAAAAATTAGCAGCTGTGTAGCCAAATGTGACATTTGCTATCAGCTTAAGTCCTAGCTGACGTGCATCGAGCATTCGTGAAAGGGCTCTGTCTTGCTTGTAAGCCTTCATCGACTGCTTCACCATCAGTCTAGTCTTCAGAATCTCTTCGAGCATTCTTGGTAGCACACCCTTTCTTACTGAAGGCTATCATAAAGGAAAAAAAGAATGTTTAAATCCCTTAAACATTATAGATTTAGACAATTAAGAAGGAAGCACAAAGTATAACAATGGCCAACTGTCATGAATTGAAACATACGAACAATAGCGTGGCCACAGGACCAGTGGCCATCAATATAAAATCATCACATTTTCTTTCTTTTGAAGAGGACTTTTCTCCTAAAAGGTTCCTGTAATGTTTATAAATCTAATGTAGTACTACTATGTGAGTTCAAAGACCTCCAGGGAGGAGGATGCCAACTAGTACATAAGAGACCATATAATGAGTTCAGAGGGAAATTTTGTCAAAACTTTGATCCAAACCCCCACTCTTTCAGAAAGACACACGGGATTTGTATCACTCATAACAAACCTCAGTTTTTAAAGATCTCATCCTAATGACCCCACACAGTAATCTGCATGGAACTCCATTTATCTACCTTGGAAGAATGAAGAGCTGGGTTGACTCTGCTGACATTCAAACCTGCAGTTCCAGGGACTCTAGGTATTTCAAATCTGATGCTTAGACCACTAAGCCATCCCCTCCGGCCTATATTTATTAGCAATCTGGAAGAGGGGATGAATAGTGAGGTGATAAAATTTGTTGATGCCAAAAAAAGAAAAAAAAAATCATTTGTATTAATCAAGACTAGGGAGAATTTATGAGAACTCCACTAGGAATGAAAACCACAAAACAGTATTAACTCTGAAGATGATTCACAGACACGTGCAAGGTAATGCATGTTGGACTGAACAATTAAAATCTCAGGAATAGGATAATCACACTCCTGAATATTAAAAAATCTAGTTTTCATTAAGCTTTACACATTGGGTCAAAAGGTAGATGCAAGTTCTTAAAATGCTGTTAAAGGGAGATAAAATAATAAGCTGCTAGATATGTGACAATGAAAACATATTGTAACCTCTAATTCATTCTGTGTACCTTCTGAAGCAGCCATAATGTTTATATTAAGACATAATATATGTTATTATGTTAAAATGTAGTATTTTCCAAAATGGAATATATCATGAACTCACTTGGTAAAAATTTTCCTCATATCTAAATGGCTAATTTTATAGTACTCTTTAAACACAGCATCCTCTTACTAGTAGAGAACGATGATACTTTTGCTAAGTACACCAGAATGAATTTGAGGGCTAGTGGGGTCCATGCTACCATCACCAACCACCCTACCATCCCACAATTCTAGTACAGACTCACTGCTAAGGAAATAGAAAAGAAAGGAATGAAGTTGGCATATGAGAGGCAATATAATCTTCTCCTAGATCTCTTCCTATTTGTCTTTATTCATTTATGAGGCTTTTTTAGTTTCTTTTGAGGGGAGACAAGGGAGAGAAAAAAGGGACTCTGTTATTAGTTTGGGTATCTTCTTAAAAAATACAATCAATAAATACATTAGAATATCATTATTTCTAAGACAGTCTTAATTTAATTTAAAATATATAAAACAATTAGTAAAGTATACACCTTAAGGCAATTTTAATCTTTATAAGTTAACATTGTTGTGATCATCAAATAGCTACTTAAGCCTGCCAGATTCTAATAGAGGGCAGAAGGTATATAGGCACATTTATTTCTTGCAATAGTTCATTAAAAACTAAAATCTAATAATTAAAAGATTTTAAACCTAAATTCATGCAAAACAAGATTACTATTTTTTTTAAAAAAATGATTAAAAAAATTTCTTAGAAGATTCCCTATATCTTTGACTTTCTGAGATAAGATATTGAAGCAAACTTTCTTTCTTTTTTTTTTTTGGTATTATATGCCAACAACATCTAAACGATTAGCTCTCCAAAGGTTAAGCCACAGTTGATACCTTTCATTTATAAGAGAGTATTACCTTGACAAAAGCTATTCCATTGGGGGACACTGTGATATCATGCCTAATTTGGTAAAGTAAATCTGGAGGTACTCTTAGAGAGGTACAGCCAAATTTGAACTCATCATACCTGTTAAGAAAAAAAAAAATTAAGCAAATACTTTCTCAAATCACAGAACAGAGATTCTAGGCAATTTTAGGAATCTTTCTAATTCCATTGGAAACTCATTTTTAAACATCTAAACATGAACTAGTATACTTAGTAATATGTTTATTTGTTTAGTTACCAAAAAGCAGTTCTTCAAATATTAGAAACATTTCTTAAACAGCACTATCCTAAAGTACATGGGAAAAATCTATACTAAAATACCAAATTTCAGCTCAACATATGACTACCTTACACTAAGTTCCCTAAAGAAAAATTTAAGCCTTAAGTGAAAAGACTGCAACTAACTTTTCCAAATTCCTGTTCTTACTAAAAAGACAATTACCAATACAATTTCCATAAAAGCTTTCTATAAGGAGTGAATATACTTCAGACTAAAACTATAACACCTGGTTTTAATTACACAGAAATCATTATAAAGGAAGACTGTATTTCTTATGAGAAAAAATTTGGTTGACAGGAAAAAATAAAATCTAACATTTGGCAATTTAACTTTTTTTTTAGAAAACAAACTATTTCTAAGAAAAGTCAAGAGGAGGTCATAGCTGAAGTTATAAGATCATAATCCTCAAACTGTTCCACTGAAAAGTGATTTATACCAACAAATTAAATATAACTCATTTAAAAAAGACCATAGATATACACGAAGATGGAACAGATAAATCGCAAGGCTGATCGTATTCACAATCTTCTTCATGTGAGTTAATCATCCATGACGCTCAATCAGTCATACGGTGATCCATGTTAATTATTAGTAAGGTAACTACAAACAGCAGACTAGATGCGCTACAGCCCATTCACCTTGCTTGTAAGGGCAGTCTCATGTGCAAAGAGGCACTCAAAGAAAGTCTAATTTTAGTAAGAAATACAAAGTACAACAAACTAATTGTAAATATGAAAAAAAACTTACTTCCCCAAGTTTTCCACATGGCCAAGGCAGGTGGAGAAACAGTAGTTGTATGCAATCACAATAGAAGGATACAGTGACTGGAAATCCAGAACGAGAACAGAGTTGCTATAGAAACGAGATTCAGGCTCCATAATTAGAGGAACACACTGTGGAGCTCTCATCTGGGATCTCTGCTGTACACTAGGTGTCACAGGAATATAGTTCATTGGTTTAGCAATACGCAACATCATTGATTCCACACGGTACTGCAGGCAGAGAGGTAGAAGTAGGGAGGGAAGAAGAAACTTAAATACAAATATATTGGTCTTTTGAATATGTGAAAATCATTTGGGGGATGTTTTGCTCTTCAAAATACGGCTGTAAGACTTCTTACAACACAGTTACATAACGTTGGTTATTTAATCGGCTTTCAGGTATCTGAAGGGAACCCTTTGTAAGTCCTTTTCCTATTCCCATAACTTTTATAAAAACTGCAAAATATGTCAAATAACTTACACAATAAGTTATTTTTGAAAAGACAGGCACAATTAGATTTCTTTTAATATTTAAAGATAGCAATATCATAATAAACAGATGTAGAAAAGACAGTTGTACAATTTGACAATTTCATTAAAAAAGTTGGCCAATAATCTTTGACAAATTTATTTGGGAAAATTAGAGAATGGGGGTCAGGACACTTGAGATGGATAAATGTTATCTCAATTTCCCAAGAAGGAACACAGGATTCCAGAATTGAAAGGTAGTCAGGTTAATACTGGTCCCTCACAAAAATTAATCAAGCAATTACTGATAGTTTATAATAACTGCTATAAAGCAGATGGTTTATAGTTTAGAAGAAGAAAGCACTCACAAGAACCAGCATGGGTTCACTGAAGTATTCTCATATGGTTTTAAAGTATCTTTGCCTTTTATTATAAGCCAGCTCAAATAGTTTTTAAAACTTGTGGGAGTATAAATAAGTAAAATAAATAGCTTTATAAGCTATTTAATAATAGCAATAAAACTAAATACAGCAACAGGTAATGCCAAAGTAGTTAGCGCTCTAGTTTTGCTATATTTACTGAATTGGTAGATTGGGGGAATGTTATAGACATAAAATAATTAAAATAAAAGATTTTATGAGGTTAAGGAAACTAAGCGATTTAATGTAGTATCCCAGATGGCTAGCACAGTGTTTATTTAACACACTAAAAGTATTCAAATAAACATTTGTGGAATAAAAGCATGAAACCATTTTCAGCAAGGCATTTAAACAAAAATCTTTCATTATATCCTTGGGAAACTAGTTAGAAAGAGATGAGTTAAATGGCTTCCAAGCTCCCATTTTTCTTTAACTTAAAAAAAAAGTGATACAGCCCACTTACGTTGATTCCCAAATCCTCCTTCTTCTTTTTTTTATATTAAAGTTATCTGCTGGGAGTTGGAACAGCCAAAAGTAGGAATGTAAAACAAAAGAGAGGTAGACTTTCTTTGCCACATCCCCAGTTCTGAGTGGCCTTTCAAGTCATCCCTAATCACACTGATGGTATTCAGGAACATAATACCATCCTCAAGGGCATAGCCATTTATTTTCTTATTATCATGCAAAACTCAGCAGTGGCCAAAAAGTTGGTGGGGAGAAAAAATAAAAAGCGGAGCTGTTAAGTAAATTAAAGCTTTTCCAGAAAATGAAATGACAAGATTTGATTAACTAGCTACATGTATGTATTAGTTGGTACCAGATAGAAAGTTAAAAAAAAAAAAATCAAATCACCTCAAACATCTCAAAAGTACGTGTATCATTCACATAGAACTTTCAAGTGTGCAAGAAAATTGATTTCCTACCTGTGAACCCCTTGTCAGTACATGTAAAAACTGAATGCCAAAAAGTCTAGCCATTTCACTGGTTTTCCCAATCAGGTCCAGCTGTTCTAACATTTGGAGATTTCCACGGACACGGCTAATGTAATGATCAACCATTTTCCATCTGTTAAAAGAGAATCCATGCTATGAACGTTTGGGAAAAATTTGTATACTTGAAACTAGTACTGTTTTCATTATGTCAAAAACTACCTATTAAAAGTGAGGTTATTTACGGAGGGAGTCATGATCGAGCCTTTAGCAAAGTAGGTTAATTAGTTAAACATTAGAAAATTTCAGATACTTCAAGGGCATAAAACCTAGTGCAAATATGTCAAGTTTAAAATAATGCTTGTGATAAGACTAAGGATAATTATTTTCAACATTTTGCTTGATTTTACTCTATTTTTATTATAAAAAATTAACATTGTCTCTTAGATGCCACTGCTAATGATGCAATAATTATCCAATTATAATTATGCTATCTATAGGCTTTTAATAAACATGGAGGCTTTGGGTTATCATTGTTAATACCAGTCTAAAAAAAAGTATGCACTGGTGTCTTATGGAAAGAAACAGAGTAATTTGGTGAAGATTTAGAAAAATCAGGAAAATAATTTTAATGAGACCATACGTGGGGTAAATATATATGTCAGATCAGTATTTCCTGTGAAAATACAAATATTCTGTTGATTTAAGCCATGAAAACCTCTTTACCCTACTTTTTTTGTTAAGAAAATAAGCAAACAACAACAAAAACCTTCACCAAAGCTATGAAAGGAAGTTTTGATTTAATATTTTGTTAATAAAATGTAAAAATTATCCAAAGGTATATGATAAAGAATAAAATTTATTCATTTAAGGAATATTAAGATTCAAATATATTGCAACCTTTAATTATGTGGGTTTTAAAACAATATAGTCACATAATATAGTTCAATAAAAAGTTTAAAAACCTGTTCCTATGACACATGACTAATCGTACAGAAAAACTAGAAAATGAACATGAAAAGAAAAAAAAAAAATCACCCTATAATTAAAAACACTCCTTACAAGTGTTAGTGAGGATGCAGAGAAATTATAACCCTTATACACTGCTGGTGGGAATGTAAAATAGTGCAGTTGCATTGGAAACAGACTGACAATCCCTCAAATTGTTAAAAATAGAGTTACGATATAATTGACCAATTCCACTCGTAAGTATATATCCAAGAGGTATAAAAATATTCATCTACACCAAAACTTGTATACAAATGTTCCTAACAGCATTTTTCAGAGTAGCCAAAATGTGGAAGTAACCCAAGTGTCCATCAACTCATGAGTGAGTAAATAAATAAAATGTGGTATATACCCACACAATGGAATATTATTTGGCAATAAAAGGAAATGAAGTATTGACACATGCTACAAATTCATAATAGCTTCAAACCAGAAACAACTCAACTGTCCATCAACAGGTGACTGGATAAATTGTAGTATACTCATACAATTGAATATTATTTAGTAATAAAAATAGGAACAAACTCTGGTTCATGCAACAACATGGTTGCATCTCAGAAAACATGCTGAGTTTCTTGAAAGCAGACACAAAGCGGTAGACTGTAAATAATTCTAATAATACAAAGTTCTAAAACTGACAAAACTAATCTATAGTAATAGAAATTCAATTCATACTTACCTGGGTGGTTAAGGAATAGGTAGATTAACTACAAAGCTATATAAGGGAATTTTCTGGGTGTTAGAAATGTTCTTTATCTTGATTGGGGTAGTGATTACAGGGTGTATACATTTTTCAAAGTCATTGCACAATATACTTTAAATGTGTGCATTTTATTGTATATAAATTATACTCCAATAATACTGATTTTTAAAAAGAGATATTATCCTCTTCAGAGTTATAAAACATTACCTGTATAGATCTGTCTTGTTATCAAACCAATCTGATAAGACTCGAAAAGTAAAGAGGGGAAAACGCTGATGAAGAACATGAAAGCTCACATTTTCAAAGGTGTAGTTAGTTAGAGCCACCTAGGGAAAAAAAGGGAAAACTCCATTATAATAATGCTCATACTTACATGCAAATTTGGTTCTAAAAAATCCTAAATATTATTTCTAACTTTTCATAGTAGATATGAAAGCTACTTGTAAAAATGATTTGTGTTACAACTGAATCATAATTAACTTAAAACTATACATATAGCCTACTAGACAGAAATGTTTGTAATAAATTAATATTTAATTAGAAAAGTAATCAGACCTGAAGAGATTCAACTTGGTCATATAATACTTACTTTAGAGATCCCAGTTCTTATCACTTCTGTTTATACTCTATGCCAATACAAATACTGACAAACAGAAGCATTGTCAAGCAAGTTAATTTTTTGTTCTTTCCATACTTACTTTTTGATCCTGGATGACATGCTGATTAACAGGCTCCCACAGATTCGAGGATGAGTTATCTAGTTAAAGGCAGGCATTCATCCTGCTCCCAAGAATTACATCAGTACTAAGACCCAATATATGGACATTATAGAGTCAATTTCATTCCGAAAGCAAAAGATTAAAAAGAAATGACAGAAATGTTTCCCATCTTCAAAATATGTAGGTGAAAGCTGTGTTACTGGGAGAAGAATACTGAAAAAGGGTCCAAATTCATAAAACATACCTCTAGCTAGATGATCTCTCAGAAATACCTACAAGACACAAGCAATCTAAACAATGGCAGGTATTTCAGTGTAAAATGGAAATTAAGGAACCAGCAGTCACCATTCTTAGGTCAGCTCGAGGTTCTGAGGAATAGTTCAAACAGCACTTCACATTTGTATATTACAATTTTAAAATATATTCTTTTCCACTTCTACAATCCAGCAAGTACAAAACAGGGATAGACTGTTAAGCTCATCTCAGTGCAGTGACCCAAAAAAAACTGGTCTTCTTTATCTACAATTTCTATCAATCTCCAGAACGACAGCATCAGAATGTGGCATACTTTGGAGTATGTGTATGTACTTACACTTAGACAGACAGACAGACAGACAGACAGACACACACACAGACTTTTAAACTTTGGAATGAGCATATCTATTCTAAAGTCACCAGTATAAAGCAGGTACTAACCCATTATGGGGGTAAATGGAAGTAAATTACCATTTCTTTTACAAAAATCAGTATTGCCCTGGAGTACTTCTCTCAAAAATAAATAACTCATTTTATTATAAAATTCCCATATTTAAGTGACTCTTCTACATGCTAATGAATATTTTAATTTAGTTTAAAATTTTTTTCTCTTTAGGTTCATAGAGAATGGAACCAAATATCTGGTCTCAGGTAGTTACATGATTACCTAATAAAGAGTATATAGCACTTTAGACCAAACCTAAACTTCTGCTAGAGTATATATCATCATTAAAACAATCAAAAAATCTCTACAGAAAAGATCACCATGTTGTCCTGCAGCTCTCTCATTATGGGAGAACTTGGAAGTTTGCCATGTAGGTTGACCTATAAGGATTAACTAGGGGATTCTGTGATCTCAAACTAAACTTAAATTTTAGAAATTGGTCCCCAATATCTGAGGCAGATGGCAGACCTATGTTCTGAGTTGAGTTTATTTCAAATAGAACTATGCCATAAATTGGATTAAGACTAAAATATGATAACCTTATAGCACCCACTCTACTTTGGGTCTTCTTAGTGTCACAGAAGCGTAAAAATGGTCACCTATAATCCCAGCTGTGAGTAAAATTAAAGGAAGGAAACATGAACTCTAAAATTAAGATGATCCACCTTTAGAATGTTCCAATCTTTAGAGTGATTTACTCCATAAGTTGACAGTGAATCTAAAACTATGAATTAGGAGTTTGTTACTTGTTTTAGAAGGCAATCTGAGTAAGTTAAACATTGGAAAAATGTACTATGTAGATCAAAGTCAGAACTGATAGAGGAAGAAAGTGTTACAGTCCTTGGCCATTTATTTTACTGATAAAGGAATCAGCTGATAGAGCTATGGTTACACTTTTATATTCACAGAGTCAATGTGCAGTACCCAATGGTTAGTCCCTTCAGAAACAAATTATTCAGAATGGGGAGAGGCGATCAGAGAATTAGTGCAAGGGAACTGAGAAAATAAAGAGGAAAGTGGAAGGAGACCATAAGGAAGCACCTGTGCCCTATTATCCTCTATCGCCTTATTCCCGCAGTTGTTCCTCATTTCCCCAGAGTCTTCAATTAAAAATTCTGGTTGACATAAACTTTCTATAGAAGAATACACAAATTTAAAGTGAACAACTCATGAATTTTTATGTATACATCCATGTAACCACCATGCATATGAAGAAATTTTTAGGACACTGGAAGGCTCCCTTGTGCCCTTTCCCACTCAATACTCACCAAAGTTATAGATTAGTCTTGCTATTTTTTTTTTTTTTTTTTTTTTTTAAGGATTTTCTTATTTATTTATTTATTTATTTATTTATTTTTGGCTGTGTTGGGTCTTCGGTTCGTGCGAGGGCTTTCTCCAGTTGCGGCAAGCGGGGGCCACTCTTCATCGCGGTGCGGGGACCGCTCTTCATCGCGGTGCGCGGGCCTTTCTCTATCGCGGCCCCTCCCGTCGCGGGGCACAGGCTCCAGACGCGCAGGCTCAGCAATTGTGGCTCACGGGCCCAGCTGCTCCGTGGCATGTGGGATCTTCCCAGACCAGGGCTCGAACCCGTGTCCCCTGCATTAGCAGGCAGATTCTCAACCACTGCGCCACCAGGGAAGCCCAGTCTTGCTATTTTTAAACTTCATATAAATGGAAATATTTAATATGTACTATTATTTATCTGGTTTCTTTTGGTCAGCATTGTTTGAGATTCATCTATTGTTCAACGTGGCAATATTTCATTCTTTTTCATTGCCATGTGGTATTTTTTGTTTCAGCTACTTACTCTGTACCCTAAAACACACCAATTATTGGTGACAAGTCTATCTCCTTTTCTAGAGTGTTCTTTGACAGCAAGATCATCTCTGTACCTCCTTCCCACTCCCTCCTCACTCTGCACCAAGACTCAACAGTCTTTCCTCTAAATGTATATATATCATTTATGTCTCATTTGGCTCTTACATGCCTATGGGGTCAGTGATAGATGCCCTATCAAAGCCATATAATATATATGGGATATGTGTGTATATACATACAGACACATACTCATTTTAAACATGCTCTCTGTTCTCAGAGAGCTTATTTTATATATTTTATTTTACACATGTTTTACCTTATATATACTTAAAATAAAATATACAAAATAAGACAGAGCGCATGCCCACAATCCTGATTCTTAACCCCATACTAGCTATGAAGCTTTTAGGCAAGTCACTTCTGTGAATGTCAGTTTTCTCATCTGGAATAATACCTCACTACTTTCTTGTCTTACTTATCCTGCAAGTTCGTGAGTATCAGAAGTTAAAAATGACAAGTCTATAAAAGTGCCTTATAAATGATAAGACAATATATGAATACAAGGGAGCATATTATTTTACCTAACAGATGCTTACTGACAGACTGACGCTGTAACAGGGAATATTAGAACCAGATTCCAATGTTCCAAACTGAGATGGAGGCCTACATGCTTGTATGGAAGCATCTCATCTTCCTAGTGACTGTTGGGAGTGTTCTTCACTATCTTGTCTGACAACTCCTTCGTAGCATCTGATGCCTCTGTTGGCTCCTCAAAATGTTTTCATTCACAAAATTGTGCTTGGCTCAATCCTGATCATCGCTCTCTCCATTCACTTCTTGGTGAGCTCATCCACACTCTCAGGTGACTTTCAAGGCTGTACCTTTAATCCAGACTCTACCCCATATTTGAGACTTTCCTATTGAAATGTCTGTTGAGTATCTTTCACCTGGATATCTGACTGATACCTCATGCTCTATATCCTTAATCTTCATTTTCCCACCTAAACATGATCTTAAATCATCTATGCCAGAACACTGATAATCATTCTTGACACCTCCTCCTCTTCATCTTTTTGTACATCCAATTCTTGTGGATTTACTCTCTAAATTGTTTTGTGAATCGCTATATCACTGTCAACTTTTATTTGAGCTACTACAATAATGTTCTCACTGGTTTCCTACCTCTGGTCTTGCCCCCTTCCACACTGCTACCAGAAGACAAGTCTCAGAGGTAATTGACATCACTGCCTCCATATCACCTTAGCCACTCCGACGATCATACTCCAAGACCTGTGATTACCGGTAATTGTACCCTCTCCATAATCTCATGTAACCCATCCTCTGACCGCCGTCTCCTTCCGGGTTACTCCCCGTGAGATGCCCTGACCTCTTTGCTCCTAACCTAGCTCAAATTCCACAGTCATTATAATCCCAATTTTGCACTAACATTCAGTTCTCTGCCCCCTCTTGTCCTTTTAATTAATTAAGTTTTAGTAAAGCCATAACCCTTTGCTTGTGAGCTGTGCTCAAATCTAACCCTCTGATACTCTGCACTTATATCTGTGAATTTGAACACAGCTGGCAGGTATCTCTTTAATTTACTGATGCAAATCTCAAATGGGCTGTCAATGCCTAGCTTCTATATTTTCTTAATCAAATTCTCCTAAATAACTCTTCTCTCCTCAAACCCAAAGAGCCCCTCCCCAGCTGAGAACAGTGGTTCCTATTTCACTGAGAAAACTGAAGCAACCAGAAGAGAACTTCCACAGATTCTCATCCTCACATCTACCCATCTAACAACATCTGCACCCAGATAATCTGCCTGCTAAAATGGAGGAACCAGCTATACCCTTAATCTTAATTTGATCTAAACCGAGGCCCAAATCTGTGCACTAGCGATGGCATTCCGTAATATTTGTTGAATTGAATCAGATCTATTTCCAACCTAGTTAGCAAATTCTTGAAAGGCCTGGATTAAGTTGATATCCAGAAGGCCTCTAAATATAATCCACTGGGGAAGAGTCATTTATTCTTTCATTCAAGCAGTCAAGTATATCATGAGCACTATTTCAGAGGCACTTCGTTTGTTACTGAGGATTCAAAGTCTGGAGGGAACAGCAGTAATTCTATGTTAAGCAGGAGAGTGAAAACTAGTATGTTAAAAAACAAATTAAAAAAAAATTTAAAAATCCAAAGTAGCATTAAAAAAAAAAAGGTATCCATTCAACTGTAAATTGTATCTGGGGAGTGCAACTGTTGTGGAGATGTTGGATTTCACTTTCATTTTACATACTCTTCTGCATTTTTTATAGTGAATATAAATTATTTTTAATAAGGGACATTAAAAACAAACTATAGGGCTTCCCTGGTGGCGCAGTGGTTGAGAGTCTGCCTGCTAATGCAGGGGACACGGGTTCGAGCCCTGGTCTGGGAAGATCCCACATGCCGCGGAGCGGCTGGGCCCGTGAGCCACAGCTGCTGAGCCTGCGCGTCTGGAGCCTGTGCCCCGCAACGGGAGGGGCCGCGATAGTGAAAGGCCCGCGCACCGCGATGAAGAGCGGTCCCCGCACCGCAATGAAGAGTGGCCCCCGCTTGCCGCAACTGGAGAAAGCCCTCGCACGAACCGAAGACCCAACACAGCCAAAAATAAATAAATAAATAAATAAAGTAGGGGAAAAAAAAAATTATAAAAAAAAAAAAAACAAACTATAAATATTTAAGAAAACAATAATAGAGCTAGAAACAGCTAAGTGTCATGACGGAGATACAGATAAAAGAAATAAAGATAAAAAAGGAGCTTCTGGAACTGTTTAAATCCAGAAAAAATAGTTTGAGGGCCTCTAATATGAAGAAACTCTTAGGGCCAAAGTCATAACCCTTAAAATTCTATAACAACTAGAGATACAAGACAGTACTTCCCACAAGTTCATTCAGGATTTCACGGAAATTTCCAAATTGCCAGAAGTATTTAGGGTTAGGAAAAAAGTGATAATCTAATTTGGCGCATCTAGGAAGTAGAGGTGGTGGTGGTGTAAATTACCCTACTCATAACTTTTTCACAGTTGTTCCGCACAGATACAAATAAAGATCAGAGACGGTATACATTTAGCCTAGAATTAGAGAAAGCCTTTGACCCTGAATTTTCAGTAAGGACTAAAGAAAGCCCTAAACTCTGAAAAAATATTTACTCTCTAATTTGTGATTTTTAAGCTAACAGTTGATAATTGCTATAGTTGCCCTTTGGATCTTCAGGAATGAAGAAAAGACCCCTAAAACTAAGTAAGACTCAATAATTTAATTTTGTGTTTATATACTTAATTTATGTGTTCATTCAGGCAATATCGGAAACTGAAGTTTGAAATACATAATGGAATATACAAACCAAATACATCACAATCTCTGAACCTTCCATATCCTATGCCGTGTCACTAGGAATTACAGTGGACCCTTGAACAACACAGGGGTTAGGGCACCAACCCCCATGCAGTTGAAAATCTGTGTATAACTTTACAGTTAGCTCTTCGTATCTGCAAATCTGCACTGCAGATTCAACCAACCCGTGGATCATGTAGTATTGTAGTATGTATTTATCGGAGAAAAAAAAAATCCACCAATAAGTGGATCTGTATAGTTCAAACCCATGTTGTTTGAGGGTCAACTGTATTTTTGAAGTCACTGGAGGATTCTTGTGCTGACAATATTTTAAGAAGAAACAACAGGATAAAATTATCCTCAATCAGATACATATATGGTACATTTTCAAATTAGATAAAATGTGAGTATAACTTTAAGCTCATGGTGCAGAGAGAAAATAAAAATAAAAATGGGAATACCTAAATTTTATATAAAGAGCATATTTTCTTATCTGGAAGAATTACTCTGTGATTGGTCCCAAAAGAATTGCAGAGGGCATGCTTGGAAACTCAAATTTTTATATAAATCTAGAAGAGCCAGAAAAGATCACAGCGAATGAGTGTATAATAGAAAAAGAAAGTATTTTCAAAGGGAAGTAGTTGAAGAATAGAGTTCTCTCTTAAATTTAAACATTTTATCTGATATTACAAGTCCAAAATCTGAGAATAGAGCAATTTATTGTAGGTATCTTTTTTCTTAACATTTCTGGTGACAGAATTATTTCTCTGAGTGATTGCATATTAATAAGATAGTTTCATACTACCAAAAATCCTTACCTGGGCCCCCAGAGACTCAACTGGATGCTGCTATTAACTATTTCCAAGTAATGTGTTTCCAATTGACCCAGGTTTTAAATATCCTTAGTTCAAAAAGTTCTTTCCTATATCTAGACTAAATTTTTCTTACTGTAATAAATCAAAAAGGTCAAGCTGAGTTTATCTGGCCTTGAGTGTAAAAATGATTTAAGAGCAAAAAATGATGAAATTATACAACATTCCATACATACAAGATAACATTTTATGATAGCTGTAGACTTTTATAGCCACTGCTATTTGTGCTTAGACAGAAACAGGGGAAAAAAAATCATCAATAACAAAGTTAAATACTTCTATAGCTTTGCATTTTAGAAAGTAGTATTTATTTTTGAAACTCTAAGTATAATAAAAATAATTCACAAATAAGCATAAGCTATATAGGAAGCTATACTAATATTCTATAATGATTAAAATCACTATATATTGATCTGATCTCTTATTTCAAACCAAATTTCAGATAAAGTACCTTACCTCATTTCTCATGATTCTCCAAAGATTTAGTGTAATTCGGCCAACGATATTTATCTCACTCATTGTATCCGACCCATACTCATCTCTTTCGGCTGCAAATCTGTTCTCAACTTTGTCATCTATAGAAATGAATATAGGTTGCATCAGGACTCACAGATACCAAATTTCCAAGCAAACCATGCAAAAGAAAATGAGAATAATAAAAATTCAAGATGAAGATTAAAGATTAAATGTAATTCACAGTTTATTTTGTATTAGACTTAAGAGAATAATCATTGACTAATAAAAGTTTTTCTTTCCTCTTTAAGTTATAAAAGAATTTTGTGAAATATATCTGAAAACTGTATATATTTTTTAACAATAAAACACATATATACACACACGTTTTTTTAAAAATAAATGCTTTTCTCTTTAAATATGATAATTACTGGTGCTATTTGTTTTTTAAATAAATTTATTTATTTATTTTTGGCTGTGTTGGGTCTTCGTTGCTGCGCAGTCCTTCTCTAGTTGTGGTGAGCGGGGGCTACTCTTTGTTGCAGTGCACGGGCTTCTCACTGCAGTGGCTTCTTTTGTTGCAGAGCACGGGCTCTAGGCACGTGGGCTCAGTAGTTGTGGCTCACGGGCTCTAAAGCGCAGGCTCAGTAGTTGTGGTGCACGGGCTTAGTTGCTCCGCGGCATGTGGGATCTTCCCAGACCAGGGCTCGAACCCGTGTCCCCTGCATTGGCAGGAGGATTCTTAACCACTGCGCCACCAGGGAAGCCCTGGTGCTATTTTTATGAATACCTAACACCACATCATTTCTTTGGTGTTTGGATGAAAAATATTTGTTATTAAACTGGTCATTTCTTGGGGAAAAAAATGGTAGAATTTTTAACCTAAACAATTCTCTGAAAATTTGTTGACATTAATTAATGATGTTCATATTCAGGGTGAAATTCTATTAACTACGTATGGAAAACTAGATGAAGAGTTCCTCTTACAGCGAACAGAGTTCTGAGTCTAGTTTCTAAGTGATGATTTTATCTAGAATTAGAAATTAAAATTTATTTCTCCTATATAACACTGGGTATACATGAATGTTGTTGATAGAGGCTCTAGAATAATAAATATATTTACCATATTTGAATGTCTATTATGTTCTAAGAACTTTACTAACATTATTTATTTTATTTTAATACAGCCACTTTATTATGTTAGTATAATTTTTATTTTGCACTATAGTACATTCTACTCGGAAATGTTTTATCTTGCCCCAGGCCATATAGTAACAAAACCAGTATTCTAAACCTGGGTTACCTGATTCCAAAGACCATGTACACAAACCTACTGCTCTTCTTTATTTTAAAAACATAATGTTTAAAAGATTTTTTTCAAGTGTACAGCATAGTGATTCAGTATTTTTGCAGATTATATTCCATTATAGGTTATTACAAGATAATGGATATAATTCCCTGTGCTATACTGTGTGAAACTAATACAATATTGTAAATCAATTAAAAAAGAAAGTTAAAAAAAGTGTTTTTTTTCTTTCACTTTTTCATTTAACAAACACATAATGTTTACTATGTTCTCAGGCACTGTTCTAAGTATTTTATAATAGCCCTATGAGATAAGTTCTATTACGTCCCTATTTTACAGATGAACAAATTGAGGTATCGATAAGTTAAGAAACCTATCCTGTTGGATGTCTGAATCCTGCTGGCCAGGATTTGAACCCAGGTGGTCTTTCTCCAGAATGTGTGCTCTTTACCATTGGTGCTCTTTACTATGCCTCCCTAAGCATGCCCTTTCTACTGCACCATGTTGCCTCATAAAAAGGGTTTCAGCAGTGATCTAAAAGGACAGGAGCTTTCATTCATTATTCTGAAGTCATATACCTTACTCATTACAATTAATTAATTAATAAGTGCACTGAACACTCATGCTACCTATCCTGAATGGTTCAGAAACCTATCCCCAATGAAATGTTGAAAAATTTGAGATATATCACTATTCCTATCACTCAAGGGACAGAGAAGCTACAAACAATTAATGCAATGAAAAACTAAAAGCAGCTCTGCCATTTTTTCTAAACTTCTGCAAAACTCAAAATATTTACTGTCCTTGAATCTTCTAGCTTCAACTTTTCCCTTTACATTTACCAACACTTTAGATATTTTATTGACTTCATAACCCCTTTCAGGAGGTATCTTGATTGGTTTTACTAATTTTGTATTTGATCTTTACGCCTCCCAAAGTATATGCTACTTTGTCCTAGTCCGACTTGGGCGGGGGGGCCTTTAAAACAAAGTTATTAAAAATTCAGTAACTATAAACAAAACATAATTTAAAAAATGCTTGAAAAACTAATTTTGATATGAATATTATTACTGCCCCTCTCTTCAATTAGAATCACACTTTTGGGGAACAGCCTTCAAAATTCATGTAATTTTTTAGCCTGACACCCAAATAAAAAAAGTTAGTGTTCCTCTACCATCTCCTCCTTCCTCACCAAATGGATAAAACATAGAACCAGACAAATAAAATAAAATTATGGTATATCAAGTCAAAGAAATGTTACGTGCTTCATAATGATTATAAAGACTATCTCATAATGCAGAAAAATATTTATGTTAAAATGCTGGATAAAAATGGGATATATGTATGATTAAAGTTTATAATGGAGTTATGATATATCTAGAACTTACACAATTTAGTATTAAAAATCAGGCTAAAATAATAATCTTGTCTTTATTTATTTGTAATTTGCCCTGTAGTTAACAATAAAACATTCATAGTGCTTCCTACCTGGCACCCGAGAGATCATCTGGCATAAGTCAACACTCAGTACAGCAGCCCTCTGTAAGAGGTAACCCCAGGAATGCATCTGAATCTCATATCCTAGCAGAATATCAGGATCATACCTAAAGAAGGAATGAAAAAATTAAACAAGGACCACACATTTGAACCTTTAACCAGAAGAACTACTTCTTCATGATATAAATGACAAAATTAAAAATCTATATTTTATAATGTTTCTCAGGTGATATAGTGATACCTATAGAATTTCTTCAGAGGAAGGGATGGGGTGGTTAGAGTTCTTAGTTCGAAGCTACTTTTGTAAAGCAAAAGTAGTTTTTACTTAGATTATGTATTTACTTGATATGACTTGGCAAAGAGGCTGCTAAAAATTGGGGTGGGAGGCAGGCATTACCAGTAAAGTGTATAAGTGAGGGTATAATTGAGATATAATGTGGGTAGGGGTGGGGTGAAGTATGAGGGCACGTGTGGATACTGTATTTTGAAAATGATCCCTGTTTGTTGTCACTTCTCTACCCCTCTACCCTCTACTGTCCTTAAACAGTTGTAATGCTGAGAAAGAAAATGAAAATTTCTTCCTTTTCCCTCTTAGTAAAGACTTGGTCCTCACATAAAGTAAGGCCTCCGTAATGATAAGTTTGTCCTCTAAACTTAAGAGGAAGGTGACTCAGTTTAATGGAAGAATTAAATATTAATAGGGGTGAGATTAATGTGGGGAAGCTAAACATCAGAAACTAGGTGAAAAATATGCTTACTGGGGTCACACAGTTGCACTGGTAGAACTGAACTGACAATCTGCATCCACCTTAGAAGGAGCTGTTTTGTGCTTCTTCTGAGGACTTCCACAGTGACCACCATAAAAAAATGTTTGATCATAGTACAAAGGAAAATAAGCATGAAGATTTACTTCAATGGGAAAATTGTGTGGGCAAGAGAAGAACTGATTACAGTCTTAAGTGGAGAACAAAAACTTTTGAGAGTGAAAACTACTGTAATGCTATCAAATTAGAAGTTCCAAGTTACTCTGATTATTGTACCATTATTCATAAAAGCCAAAAAAGCAGAGTGAAAGATCACAAAAATTTATAAAGTTGGGTTTTACATAACTGCTTATAAAGTCACTCTGAATTATGGGATGTGCAGCCTGTCCAGATTACATCACTTAACACTTTAAGTTTCATCAAATCTGCAGTTATAGATTACCCCAATTTACTAATGTAAGCAATATATGGCTACTCTGCAAGTCTGTGGTATAACAATGGATCATGGGCAGACCAGATCTATTTTTAGAACTGGTTTGCTAATATTTTATCATACTTCCATAGCTAATTTCTTTAAATGGGTATTGAATGACATTAGTTTTTACTTAGATAACAAAAATAAGAATGTCACAAAAATGTCTCCTTACTTAAGTGGCTAATGTCAAAAGAACTAGGTTCAAACTTCTGCAATAATATTCTTTTCATTTTTCCTATTCCTTAAAGGCCCTATAAAATACATTCCCTAACGTAAATTTCAATATCTGGTGATCTGCTTGTGATCCATTGTTATACTACAGACTTACAAAGTAGCCTTCAAACTTGTCAGGAGAAAAAGATAACATATATCCATGTGCTTTCCTCTATATAAAAAGGACTGAAATTTCTGAGAAAACCACTTAATTTAATAAAACTGATTAATTTAAGAGAACAGCCAAATGGATCTTTTCACCGACCTATAAAAGTGTTTTCTTGGTAGAAAGTGCCACGTGGCTGGTAATTTTGGAACAAAGAGCAGGATTATAACACGAGAGAGTGGGGAGAAGCCAAAGAAAGTAAGGCAATGTGCAACAATGAGGCAAAGGCTCAGTCTCAGAGATCAGAGGTTAAAAGGGTAGATTAATTCTTAAAAAGGAAGTCCAGAAAAGTCCTAGGGCTTCAAGAAAAGAGAAGTCCCCCAAAACCCTTCCTGCTCATTAGTCTTCTAAAATAACATCCAATATCTCAACACATCTTTGTTGATAGCAACTTCATCAACTCTTCCATTAAAGTTAAACTCTTCTCAGAGCAGTCAAAGATGATCTGCATGACAAGTGCATCTCCCTATAAAACTAACTATGTAATGTCTAAATTTGAGAAACTGGGGCAGAAGTGTTAAGTGACTCTAAGGATCGTCAGGGAAAGGAGATTTGAAGGATTCCCATACACACACTAAAGAACCCATGCAGCTGACTGCATTAATACTAAGAATATTTAGAACAGGCATTACAATTTGGTCACAGTTAACCTTGATCTTAAGAGAAGACTTTGGAAGACTGCTGGAGTACCTATCACATACATTTCTAAACATGGGTACAACATGAAGATGCCAGATGATTACAGAGCCCTTATGTTATAACTCTTACATAGTTCTTCCACCTTCTTCATCTGAATTTTTTTGATTCATAAAACATCTACTTATTAAGAATTATTATTCCAATCAGCTACTTGCTCCGTTGTGGTAAATGACTAATAGAGTGATTAAGTACACTTATTTTCTGATAATGTTTTGAAAGTATTTTTTTCTCAATTAACAAGTACCTATTTTATAAACCACTACTGCTCAGAGATGACCGCTGAAAAAACAAAAAGCTACCCTTAATGCTTCTCTTAATGGATTTATTAAATAGATTTTGTTTTTAGAATAACTGTCATTTCAGTATTTTTCAGATTATGTATATTTATTTTTTGACCTAGAGGCTGTTTAGTTTTTACAAGACTCTCAAAGCTGATAAAACATCTTTTTCAAGTTCAAAGTCCCAAGGATTCCGTATTTCTTCTGTGAAAACATTCAGTGACAATAACAAAATCTTGGTGACTTGTTCTGCAATTTCTGTAAATTTCATTCACTCTACCAGGTTTCTAAAAGTTATAAAAAGAACAAGGTTGGGTAGATAGGATTAGTAGTGAAGAACAAAACTGTGCTTCTGATGAAGCATCAGAAAAAGCAGCAAATATGAAAATAATTTTATTTGCTTAGGCAGAAAAAAGCTGCTTTACAATTAATATTTTAGATAACCCAATAACATCTGTACAGATGAGAGGTGAGGGGGCTCTAACTAGAGGAATGGCAATGGGCATGGGGAAGGGAGAAGGAATGATCTTGAAAGATAATTCTGAGGTTAAATGGATAGGATGTAATGCATGGATTAGAGAAGAAAAAAAGGAAGGACTCAAAACTTAAATTATTTAAGTTAGGGAGTCTGGGGAAATGTGAAATTAATAGTTCAAGGAAATACAGAAGGAGAAAAATGTTTGTGACAAGAAGATAATGGATTTGGTTTTACTTGTGTAATATCGCTTTACACTGTTTTATGTGTTTGCCACCTGAGCAGGTAAATATTAAGAATAGAAAAATAAGGACAATAAAACTCTGAGAATATGCATCTATATCTTATTCAATCTTATATTCAGCACTTAAGAACTGTATCTTACACACAGTTAACATTTAAGTACTGACCAGGCTAAGAGTTTTATGTGCTTTATCTCACTTAATTCTCATATCTATTACCCCTTTTACAGATGAGGAAACCGAAGTTTAGAGAGATAAGTAACTTGCTCAAGACAAAAAGACAGAGCTGGCTGACTCCCAAGGCTACGCTCTTAGCAAAACCTGTGTAGAGTAGGTACTCAACAAATGAGGTGTAAGAAGGAAATAATCTTTTAGGGAGTTGTTTGGACTAATATATAAAGGACATTACAGAATTTAAATGTTGATATTTAAGCATTTTTCTTCTTTTTCTAATAGCCATATGATCTTTTGAGTAAGAACCAGAAGTTAGCTTTATTTTGTTTACTGCATTTTTCTTAACAACTAGTGTAAGTCATGTTATGGACATTTAAGAAAGTTCCTACACTTGCAAATGATTGACAAGATTCTCAATTTTCGCAGGTAATCCTATTGCTGGGAATAAACCTAACAAGGAGAAGACAAGCATACAAAGCCCAGGGACATTACTGGATATGTGCTGGTCCATAGAATGGCATCTGCCTAAAACTCTTACATGTTCCTTTTGCTAAGTTGCTTGCAGTGGGGGCACTGAAAGTACCTGACATGTTGACATCTCTAAGAGAAGATAAAAGGTAGGACTGACAATGGCAAGACTCAAATGGATGGGAACCCATCCAGTCACCAGTGCTATAAATAGTAAAAATATATTCCTCTTTTTTCCTCCCTAGAGTGGTGGGTAGCAGCATATCATTTTTTTTATGCTTTGACAATTAATCTAATTTTGTTTCACTGAAAACGTTTTCTGCTTTTCTGATTTTCAAAATGGTTTATGTTAACCCATCTGGGATGCAATCAGATGTTGAGTCAGTAAAACATCACCTTGATCTTTAATGCAGGATATCGTCTCAGTTTTATAGGAAAAAGTTCGACTACAAAAGCAGAACAGAAAGGCTTGGGTGTAACAACACGCTCAAGGACAGCTTTTATCCATACATCAGGATCCAAAGAGTATTTTCCAGCCTGCTTTAGGCATTTAAAAACCTAAATCTAGCAATGGGCAATGGCTACTAAGAGTTATACTCTTGAGAAAATGCAAAAGCGATCCACTTAATTGTTTAATTTTTAAATTAAAATTTTTTTGGTTAAAAAATCTTTTTCATAAATTTTGACAAGATTCTACTATCAAGCATCAAAGCCAACTATCAAATGGTCAAAAGAGATTTTTAAGAAACTATGTACACAAAAGAGTATGTACCAGATAGTCCTAAATTTATGAACAAATTACATTCCAAAGTTTTTTGGAAATACTGATTTGTTTAAAACTCAGAAAACATTTTCTTTAAAAAAACAAAGAAAAAGAAAAAAGGTACTGAAATGGTGGCTGGCTCCCAAGGTAGAAGACTATTTAATGAATAATACAATTTAACTTTAGTACAGTTCCCCATTATTTCTTCACCATAGAAAAATGCTAAAATCCAACTGGGAAAGCTAGAGGCTAAGCTAATATTTCTCTTTCACTGGCCCCAAATCCTGAGACTAGAATAATCTTTTTCTTATCCCTAATCTGCTGGAAATGGTGATGGTGGTTGGAGGTGAGGGCAAAATCCTTTCCAGGCTAACTTTTCTTTCAAGGGCCATAGGAAGGGATTCACTTCCTATTTTTAAAAATTAAAAAAAATTTTTTTTCTTTTTTATTTATTTATTTTTGGCTGAGTTGGGTCTTTGTTGCTGCACGCGGGCTTTCTCTAGTTGCGGCGAGTGGGGGCTACTCTTCGTCGCAGTGCGTGGGCTTCTCCTTGCGGTGGCTTCTCGTTGCAGAGCACAGGCTCTAGGTGCGTGGGCTTCAGTAGTTGTAGCACACGGGCTTTAGTAGTTGTGGCTCGCAGGTTCTAGAGCGCAGGCTCAGTAGTTGTGGCTCACGGGCTTAGTTGCTCCACGGCATCATGTGGGATCTTCCCAGACCAGGGCTTGAACCCGTGTCCCCTGCACTGGCAGGCAGATTCCTAACCACCACACCACCAGGGAAGCCCATCACTTCCTATTTTTAACTTTCACCTATATTAATCAACAGTAGCACAAAAGGACTCTGAACAAAAACTGGAAAAAAAAATCAGAAAATACAAAATAATACCTCTTTATTATATGTGCAATTTCTTGAAAAAGTGCCTTCTCATCAGCAGCATAGGTAACTTCTAGTCCTGTAACTCCAGATCTAATAAGTAATGGGGTCTGATATCTGATATCTAAGAATAAACAAAATATTTATTATATATAATTGTTTAAGTAATATTATCCCTTACTTTTGAGTAAGACTATGCAACTAAAATACTTTAAAATGAGACAGCATTCCCCAAAGTAAATACATAATTAGCTCAGTTTCTTGAAAATTTTCTTAAAGGTTTTCTAGTACAACATGTAACTGAAAATTCAAACTTCATATTTTCAATTATTTTCCGGAAAAGTCTACATTCACAAAATTCCCCAGATAATGTGTCACCCAAAAAGAAATATTATTACTTTGTTTCTTCCTACAGGAAGAGGCTTGCTTAGTGGAGAATATTTTACTCAGTGGTATGCTGGAGAATGCTTATAAGCACCTCTCCAGGAAAAAAAAAAAAAAAAAGCCCTGATTTGTACTGCTTGCCTATATCCAAGATGTGAAAACTTCCCACCATGGCTAATTTGAAACTACCAATGTGACATCAACTAGTTCAAATAATTCATGAAAATTTAGCAATTGGCTTGTGAACTGGTACAAGCCAGCTCAAGCACATCACCGATTAAACTGCAAATTCCTGTACAGTTTTGTTATAGGTTAAGACTTCCTCCTCAATTGACTGAATTCACAAATTACTATTTAAAATTGCAGAGGAACAATTGGTATTTTATAAAGTGCCTTACATAGTATCCTATATGAAGAACCTCTGAACCAAAAGTGTATGTATTTAGGAAGAGATATCAACAAAATTAGAATATATCTTGTCTTTTATAAACCATTAACTTACAGTAGTAACTTAACTTCTTAAAGTAAAGAGAAACTCTGTATTAGCAGCAAAATACCAGCATGCATATATAAGGAAGACTGTCCACCCAACCTAGAGATACACAATCATCTGACTTCAGTATTAACAAGTAGTATTTTATATGATAATATTTAGATCAAATTAGATATGCTAATTGGAAATTTTATTAAGCTCTTTATATTGTATTGTTTCTGACTTCTAACAATAATTCAAGAATAATGAATTTAGGACAAAGCTATAGACAACACTTCCTACTCCCACCTCAGCAAACATTTTAGAGAGGAGTTCCTTATGCTTGCTTGGTTTAGATCTTGAGCACAGAAACTGCCCCATTAAAAGGTTCATCCTAGTTTAGGTAGGTATAAAATTAATAAAAATGAACAATACCTTGACTAGAGACTGTCTTGTTTTTATCAATCACTATTACACCTGTGAGTTCTGTTTTGTCTGTATCCAGTAGTGGAGTGTCAGATGAGATGCAGTAGAACAGAGCACAGATTGGGTCAAATTCAGGATCTGGTTCTAAGTCTCGTCTAGTTCGAGCATGTAATTCCACACTGATTAGAGTAAGATTTTGTATCTATAAAAGGAAATAAAAATCACGCTTTTAAACATTTTTTTTGAGACATGCCGAAAGAAGTCTGTTTCACTAAGACTCTAAGGAAATACATGTGTAAAATTACAGAAAAAAACAGTTATAAAGGACACATTCACAATTTAACACTCCAGAAATTAAAACTAGATTTTTACTTCTAAGATTAGGTTAAATCAATTCACGTTTTTCTTTTAGAAAATCTGCTTACGCTGTAATTTCTTAATGACAACACATACTTAAAACTATCTGTCTAGAGTACATGCAGTGCCTCTCAATTTTTGCAATTTCTATTTGAGAAAGAGAATGACTAGTCCAGGTGGTTGTACATTCAAACCAAAGTCTGTTGCTTTTACTTTTTACTTTCTACCCAGTTAATTAAATTACAGTTTTACCTATAGTTTAAACTGAAAAGACATATATTTTTTAGTTTGAAACTCCTACCTATTAATCCTCTGAGGGCTACTTAAATTTAGACTTTTGTACATAATAGGCAGATTTTTAATTACAGTTTTTCCTGAAAAAAAAAAAATCATAAGAATTGTATGGTGTCAACTACACAATAGCCAGATTTTTGCGCATGCACATTTTCTCTTTGACATATAATGCAAAAAATATAATATTTTGCTTTTTACACTTATTTTCCTATGTTAATAACTCTTCTTAACTGTAATCCTTTGTTCTCTTTCTAAGACACAGTAAGAATAAACTCTGGGTAAGAAAAACAAGATATATGTTGGATGATTAATGATTACAGCTAGAATTATAGCCATCACTGTACCAGTAATATACATATACCTGGCAATGAAAAATTAGTAGACTACTGGTAATTACTCAGATCATATACATTTAATAAAGAATTTATATTTTGTATTTATCTTGCATGCCATCTGTTGAAGAAATGTAAATGCAAGGCTCTCCTTAGTGATGGGAGTAGAATTTGGTAGATATCTTTGGAGGACAACTTAGAAATATCTACCAAAATTTTAAAAGGACAGAACAAATTAGGGGTTACCAGTGGGAAGAGAGAAGGGGAGAAGGTCAAGATAGGGGCAGGGGATTAAGAGATAAAAAACACTATGTATAAAATAAATAAGCAACAAGGATATTTTGTACAGTACAGGGAAATACAGCCATTATTTTATAATACCTTTAAATGGATTATCATCTATAAAAATATTGAATCACTATGCTGTACACCTAAAACTATATAATGTTGTAAATCAACTATACTTCAATTAAAAAAAAAAAGACATATCCTTTGATCTAGCATTTCTACTCTTGAGAATAAGCCTGTAGATATATTCATATATGCAGCCAATATATATGCACAAAGATATTCACTAAAGATGATAATATTTTCAGTTTTTTGTAAGTTAAAAAGACTAAAAACCTAAATGTCTATCAGTTGGGAACTGGTTACATAAATTATGTGGCTTCCATAAAAACTACAGAATGGAAACTCAAAAAGAATGAGCCAGATCTACATGTCCTAAAATGGAAAGACCACCATAATACATTGATAAATGGAATGAGTATAGTATGCTTCCATGTATGTAAAAAATGTTAAGTATATGCATAGAAAATGTCTGAAAAGAGACAAAAAACATAAAACTGTTTATTGCCTTTGGGGAAGTGGACTGCTTAGTCAGGTGGGAGAGAAGCTTACTTTTCAATGGAAATCTTTTTTTCTTTAACATCTGTATTGGAGTATAATTGCTTTACAATGGTGTGTTAGTTTCTGCTTTATAACAAAGTGAATCAGCTATACATATACATATATCACCATATCTCCTCCCTCTTGCGTCTCCTTCCCACCCTCCACATCCCGCCCCTCTAGGTGAACAGAAAGCACCGAGCTGATCTCCCTGTGCTATGTGGCTGCTTCCCACTAGCTATCTATTTTACATTTGGTAGTGTATATATGTCCATGCCACTCTCTCACTTTGTCACAGCTTACCCTTCCCCCTCCCCGTGTCCTCAAGTCCATTCTCTACGTCTGCATCTTTATTCCTGTCCTGCCCCTAGGTTCTTCAGAACAATTTTTTCCTTTTCTTTTTTTAGATTCCATATATATGTTAGCATACAGTATTTGTTTTTCTCCTTCTGACTTACTTCAACTCTGTATGACAGACTCTAGGTCCATCCACCTCACTACAAATAACTCAATTTTGTTTCTTTTTATGGCTGAGTAATATTCCATTGTATATATGTGCCACATCTTCTTTATCCATTCATCTGTTGATACACACTTAGGTTGCTTCCGTGTCCTGGCTATTGTAAATAGAGCTGCAATGAACATTGTGGTAATCTTTTTGTCATGATGTGAAATTTTTTACCATGTACGTGTATGTAATAGTGCATGCATTCATTAGTAAATTTGTTATTAAGTACTTTTTAAAATATAAGAACATTAATTATGCATGTATAAGGCATATAGAATAATAAAACAAATTTCCAAAAAATCCACCACTTTCCTTAAGAAATATATATTGCTGTTTCTATTTTTTTAAAAAACAAGTAATATTAAAAAAAAAATCAAACCAAGTAAAATGGGGAGCTAATGAAAAGAACTTTTACTTTTAAATATATACTCTTCAGGATTTATTCTTTTAAACAATAAGCATGTACAAAAATGTGAAATGGAAAACCTCTCTCCAAACCCAAACAAAACAAAACAAAAAGCCCACTTTAATTAGAAAACAATGAGCACATGGAAAGACTATGGAGAAGACTGAAGACAATTTCAGGTCAAAAAGAGTCTTGGAGGTTGACTTATTTATATACCAGGCCAAATTGCACACTCAAATTTTGCCTTTTTATTCCTCGACATAAAATGCATTAGTGTTCTTACTGGCATTTTTTTCTTAAGCCAACATATGGAATGAAGAGATGGAGAGAGAGATTTACTGAGTGTTATCAGTAAAGAGGTGGGTAAGAAAGGGACAAGAGGGGCAGAGTCAAGATGGCATAATAGGAGAACGTGGATTCACATCTCCTCAAAACTAGGGCACCTACCAGACACCAGTGGGGGACCATAGACACCTAAGGGGATGGGAGGAACCCCCAGCGACCGGGTAGGATGTGGGGCATGGGGGGAGTGAAGGGGGAGGAGAAGTGGAGGTGGCCTGGGACTGCCATCCCTGAGGGGCGGCTGGGGGAGGGGAAGGGATCCCATGACTGAAGGGGGAAATTGGGGGACCACTGGAAGGGCAGAGGATCAAAAGGGATCATGGCCAGGCTTCCCCTGCCCACATGGACCCCCAGGAACCTGCTGAGATCCCGGGCCTGATCCTCTGCCCACCTAGGTGCCCTCCAGCCACGTGGGTCCTGAAGGAATGGGAGGGAGGAAAGGGGGAGCAAAAAAGTAAAAGGCTGGACCTCTGGGACCGGCACCCCTGAGGGGTGGCTGGGGGAGGGGAGGAGTTCCTACACCCAGTGGGACCCACCCATGGTTAGGGGTCCAGCGGCGACAGGGGAGACCCTGGGGGATACGGTGCAGGAGGGGTGCGAGGGAATGGAAGGGAACAGGGCCAGTGCTTTCCCTGTCCACTTAGGCATTGGGAAGCCTGTTGGGCTCCCGGGCCTAATCCTGTGCCCTCGGAGCCTCCCTCCTGCCCCGCAGAACCCAAGCCCCGCCCCTACACCCCCACCAGGGCCCCACCTCTACACTCCGAGACCCCCTCCAACGAGCTGGACCTAAACCCCGCCCACAGAGCCTCACTCAGGGTCCCACCTCCAAACTCCAGAACCCCACACTCCAGAGGCCCTCCTTTCCACCTGCTGCCTCTCTCCTTCTGCGCAGGTCCTAAGGAGAGGCCCCGTCCCACGCTTGAACATCACCCCACCACCACCCGCCTAGGTCCTGCCCCACCCTAAACCCCGCCCCTGCCTAAGTTCCACCCCCCACTTAAACTCCGCCCCCATAGCCAAGGCTTTTTTTCTTTTTTTCCTTTCTTCTTTTTTCCTCTTTTAGACTGGGGTTCTGTTTTGCTTTGTTGATTCAATGTTGTTGATTCTTTTATATTTTTATTTTTCCTAATAAATCTTTTATTTTTCTAATTTTATTTTATTCTTTATACTTTGTTATTGTTCTCTCCTTTTGGCTTGTTCCCCCCCACCCTTTCTTTTTTTCTGTTGTGGTTTTATTTTACCTTGTTGCAGTTGTTTCAATTATAGTTTTATTCTTCCTAATATATTTTTTATCTTTCTAATTTTATATTTTTATTCTTTGATATTGTACTGCTCCTTTTTCTCTCTCTCTCTCTTTTTTTTAACCATGCCACGAAGCTTGCAGGATCTTGGTTCACAGGCTGGAAGTTGGGCCCGAGTTCCTGTGGTGGACACTCCAAGTCCAAACTGCTGGACTAACAGCGGACCTCAGACCCCAGGGAATATCAATCGGAGTGAGGCCTCCCAGAGGTCCTCATCTCAGCACCAAAACCCAGCTCTATCTAACTGCCTGCAAACTCCAGTGCTGGACGTCTCAGGTCAAATAACCAGTGAGACAGAAATACAGCACAACCCATCAAAAAAAAAAAAAAAAAAGAAACTACAAAAAAATACGTTACAGACGAAGGAGCAAGGTAAAACCCACAAGACCAAATAAATGAAGAGGAAATAGGCAACCTACCTGAAAAAGACTTCAGAGTAATGATAGTAAAGATGATCCAAAATCTCGGAAACAGAATGGAGAAAATACAAGAAACATTTAACAAGGATCTAGAAGAACTAAAGAGCAAACAAAGAGTAATGAACAACACAACTACTGAAATTAAAAATACTCTAGAAGGAATCAACAGCAGAATAACTGAGGCAGAAGAATGGATAAGTGACCTGGAAGATAAAGTAGTGGAAATAACTACCACAGAGCAGAATAAAGAAAAAAGGATGAAAAGAATTGAGGACAATCTCAGAGACCTCTGGGACAACATTAGAAGCACCAACATTCGAATTATAGGGGTCCCAGAAAAAGAAGAGAAAAAGAAAGAGACTGAGAAAATATTTGAAGAGATTATAGTCAAAAACTTCCCTAACATGGGAAAGGAAATAGTCAAGTCCAGGGAGCACAGAGAGTACCATACAGGATAAACCCAAAGAGAAACATGCCAAGACACATATTAATCAAACTATCAAAAATTAAATACAAAGAAAAAATATTAAAAGCAGCGAGGGAAAAGCAACAAATAACATACAAGGGACTCCCCATAAGGTTAATAGCTGATTTTTCAACAAAAACACTGCAAACCAGAAGGGACTGGCAGGACATATTTAAAGTGATGAAAGGGAAGAAACTACAACCAAGATTACTCTACCCAGCAAGGATCTCATTCACATTTGATGGAGAAATTAAAAACTTCAAAGATAAAGCAAAAGTTAAGAGAATTCACCACCAAACCAGCTTTACAACAAATGCTAAAGGAACTTCACTAGGCAGGAAACACAAGAAAAGGAAAAGACCTACAAAAACAAACCCAAAACAATTAAGAAAATGGTAATAGGAACATACATATCAATAATCACCTTAAATGTAAATGAATTAAATGCTACAATCAAAAGACATAGACTGGCTGAATGGATACAGAAACAAGACCTGTACATATGCTGTCTACAAGAGACCCACTTTAGACCTAGGGACACATACAGACTGAAAGTGAGGGGACGGAAAAAGATATTCCACGCAAATGGAAATCAAAAGAAAGCTGGAGTAGCAATTCTCATATCAGACAAAATAGACTTTAAAATAAAGACTATTACAAGAGAAAAAGAAGGATACTACATAATGATCAAGGGATCAATCCAAGAAGAAGATATAACAATTGTAAATATTTATGCACCCAACACAGGAGCACCTCAGTACATAAGGCAAATGCTAACAGCCATAAAAGGGGAAATCGACAGTAACATAGTAATAGTAGGGGACTTTAACACCCCACTTTCACCAATGGACAGATCATCCTAAATGAAAATAAATAAGGAAACACAAGCTTTAAATGACACATTAAGATGGACTTAATTGATATTTATAGGGCATTCCATCCAAAAACAACAGAATACACTTTCTTCTCAAGTGCTCATGGAACATTCTCCAGGATAGATCATATCTTGGGTCACAAATCAAGCCTAGGTAAATTTAAGAAAATTGAAATTGTATCAAGTATCTTTTCCGACCACAACGCTATGAGACTAGATATCAATTACAGGAAAAAAACTGTAAAAAAATACAAACACATGGAGGCTAAACAATACACTACTAAATAACCAAGAGATCACTGAAGAAATCAAAGAGGAAATCAAAAAACACCTAGAAACAAATGACAATGAAAGCACAACGACCCAAAAGCTATGGGATGAAGCAAAAGCAGTTCTAAGAGGGAAGTTTATAGCAATACAATCCTACCTCAAGAAACAAGAAAAATCTCAAATAAACAATCTAAACTTACACCTAGAGCAATTAGAGAAAGAAGAACAAAAAACCCCAAAGTCAGCAGAAGGAAAGAAATCATAAAGATCAGATCAGAAATAAGAAATAAATGAAAAAGAAATGAAGGAAACAACAGCAAAGATCAATAAAACTAAAAGCTGGTTCTTTGAGAAGATAAACAAAGTTGATAAACCATTAGCCAGACTCATCTAGAAAAAAAGGGAGAAGACTCAAATCAATAGAATTAGAAATGAAAAAGGAGAAGTAACAAATTACACTGCAGAAATACAAAGGATCATGAGAGACTTCTACAAGCAACTATATATATGCCAATAAAATGGACAACCTGGAAGAAATGGACAAATTCTTAGAAAAGCACAACCTGCCGAAACTGAACCGGGAAGAAATAGAAAATATAAACAGACAAATGACAAGCACTGAAATTGAAACTGTGATTAAAAATCTTCCAACAAACAAAAGCCCAGGACCAGATGGCTTCACAGGTGAATTCTATCAAACATTTAGAGAAGAGCTAACACCCATCCTTCTCAAACTCTTCGAAAATATAGCAAAGGGAGGAACACTCCCAGACTCATTCTATGAGGCCACCATCACCCTGATACCAAAATCAGACAAAGATGTCACAGAAAAAGAAAACTACAGGCCAATATCTCTGATGAACATAGATGCAAAAATCCTCAACAAAATACTAGCGAGCAGAATCCAACAGCACATTAAAAGGATCATACACCATGATCAATGGGGTTTATCCCAGGAATGAAGGATTCTTCAATGTATGCAATATCAATCAATGTGATACACCATATTAACAAACTGAAGGAGAAAAACCATATGATCATCTCAACAGATGCAGAAAAAGCTTTTGACAAAATTCAACACCCATTTATGATAAAAACTCTCCAGAAAGTAGGCATAGAGGGAACCTACCACAACATAATAAAGGCCATATATGACAAACCCACAGCCAACATCGTTCTCAATGCTGAAAAACTGAAACCATTTCCTCTAAGATCAGGAACAAGACAAGGTTGCTCACTCTCATGACTATTATTCAACATAGTTTTGGAAGTTTTAGCCACGGCAATCAGAGAAGAAAAAGAAATAAAAGGAATACAAATCGGAAAAGAAGAAGTAAAACTGTCACTGTTTGCAGATGACATGATACTATACATAGAGAATCCCAAAGATGCTACCAGAAAACTACTAGAGCTAATCAATAAATTCAGTAGAAGAGCAGGATACAAAATTAATGCACAGAAATCTATTGCATTCCTATACACTAATGATGAAAAATCTGAAAGAGAAATTAAGGAAACACTCCCATTTACCACTGCAACAAAAAGAACAAAATACCTAGGAATAAACCTACCTAGGGAGACAAAAGACCTGTATGCACAAAACTATAAGACACTGATGAAAGAAATTAAAGATGATACAAACAGATGGAGAGATATACTGTGTTCTTGGATTGGAAGAATCAACATTGTGAAAATGACTATACTACCAAAGCAATCTACAGATTCAGTGCAATCCCTATCAAACTACCAATGGCATTTTTCACAGAACTAGAACAAAAAATTGCACAATTTGCATGGAAACACAAAAGACCCCAAATAGCCAAGGCAATCTTGAGAAAGAAAAACGGAGCTGGAGGAATCAGGCTCCTGGACTTCAGACTATACTACAAAGCTACAGTAATCAAGACAGTATGGTACTGGCACAAAAACAGAAATATAGATTAATGGAACAGGATAGCAAGCCCAGAGATAAACCCATGCACCTATGGTCAACTCGTCTATGACAAAGGAGGCAAGGATATACAATGGAGAAAAGACAGCCTCTTCAGTAAGTGCTGCTGGGAAAACTGGACAGCTACATGTAAAAGAATGAAATTAGAACACTTCCTAACACCATACACAAAAATAAACTCAAAATGGATTAAAGACCTAAATGTAAGGCCAGACACTATAAAACTCTTAGAGGAAAACACAGGCAGAACACTCTATGACATAAATCACAGCAAGATCCTTTTTGACCCACCTCCTAGAGAAATGGAAATAAAAATAAACAAATGGGACCTAATGAAACTAAAAGCTTTTGCATAGCAAAGGATACCATAAAAGACAAAATGACAACCCTCAGAATGGGAGAAAATATTTGCAAATGAAGCAACGGACAAAGGATTAATCCCCAAAGCATACAAACAGCTTATGCAGCTCAATATCAAAGAAACAAACAACCCAATCCAAAAATGGGCAGAAGACCTAAACAGACATTTCTCCAAAGAAGATATACAGATTGCCAACAAACACATGAAAACATGCTCAATATCACTAATCATTAGAGAAATGCAAATCAAAACTACAATGAGGTATCACCACACACAGGTCAGAATGGCCATCATCAAAAAATCTACAAACAATAAATGCTGGAGAGGGTGTGGAGAAAAGGGAACCCTCTTGCACTGTTGGTGAGAATGTAAATTGATACAGCCACTAGGGAGAAGAGTATGGAGGTTACTTAAAAAACTAAAAATAGGGGCTTCCCTGGTGGCGCAGTGGTTGAGAGTCTGCCTGCCAATGCAGGGGACGTGGGTTCGAGCCCTGGTCTGGGAAGATCCCACATTCCACGGAGCGACTAGGCCGGCCCGTGAGCCACACCTACTGAGCCTGCGTGTCTGGAGCCTGTGCTCCGCAACAAGAGAGGCTGTGATAGTAAGAGGCCCGCACACCGCAATGAAGAGTGGCCCCCGCTTGCCACAACTAGAGAAAGCCCTTGCACAGAAACGAAGACCCAACACAGCCAAAAATAAATTAAATTAATAATAAAAAAAAAACTAAAAATAGAACTACCATATGACCCAGCAATCCCACTATTGAGCATATACCCTAAGAAAACCATAATTCAAAAAGAGTCATGTACCACAATGTTCACTGCAGCACTATTTACAATAGCCAGGACATGGAAGCAACCTATGTGTCCATCGACAGATGAATGGATAAAGAAGATGTAGCACATATATACCATGGAATATTACTCAGCCATAAAAAGAAACGAAACTGAGTTATTTGTAATGAGGTGGATGGACCTAGAGTCTGTCATACAGAGTGAAGCAAGTCAGAAAGAGAAAAACAAATACCATATGCTAACACATATATATGGAATCTAAAAAAAAAAAAAAAAAGGTTCTGAAGAACCTAGGGGCAGGACAGGAATAAAGACACAGACGTACAGAATGGACTTCAGGACACGGGGAGGGGGAAGGGTAAGCTGGGGCAAAGTGAGAGAGTAACAAAGACACTACCAAATGTAAAATAGATAGCTAGTGGGAAGCAGTTGCATAGCATAGGGAGATCAGCTCATGCTTTGTGACCACATAGAGGGGTGGGATAAGGAGGGTGGGAGGGAGACGCAAGAGGGAGGGGATATGGGGATACACGTATGCATATAGCTGATTCACTTTGTTATACAGCAGAAACTAAACATTGTAAAGCAATTATACTCCAATAAAGATGTTAACAAAAGAAAGGGCAACGATTGCAAATTTTCCCTTCTGAATTGAGTATTTATATGCAGAAGAGAGAGAGAGATTCGCCCAGGGTAACAGGAAACAGGAAAAAATGCTGTGAGCACAATTTTGTAGAAAACAGAATAGAGTATAGTAGATATTTGTTTCGTTCATTCCCTATTTGACCACCAGGTAGCTATTTGGAGTGTGCCTTGAGATAAAGGAAGCATGTGATGGGAAGCTATGAGTAACCTGCTGGATCCCCAAAGTGATTTTAAGTTCAGGAAGGCCCAGGATTCTGAAACAGGGTTACATAGAATAAAATAACAGTATTAGAAGAAAAATATGTTTTTCAAATAATAACAGAAAAATCAAATGTAACAAGTCTTTTTGTTAAGGTCTATCAAATTTGCTTTAATAAATATTTTTTAACAAAGTATTTAAAATTTTGAATTTCGGGTGTGTACTTGATAAGATAAATATTCCTGAGTTTGTTACTTAATTTATCTGGGCTTCAGGGGAGAGTACAAGGCCAGGTATAAAACAGGAACTAAATGAATGCTGTTGAATGAAAAAATGTACAAATAAACAATGAGGGAGTTAGACTATGTTCCAATCTAATTCTCAAAAGTACAATTCTTAGTTCAAATTTAGGGTAAAAATGAGGACAATATTTAAATTTTCCTCTTAGTCTACTCATCCAATTCTTAGAAGACAGAACTGACTTGAGACCAAAAAGCCAACAAAAGAATCAAATTCTCTGCTATAAGGGCAAAAACATAAAACGACTATATAAACCAGCAATGACCAAAAGAAATATCATGAAAGTCACATACATAATTTAAAATTTTCTAGCTGTCATATTAAAAAAAGGTAAAAATAGGTTAATTTTAAAATATTTTCATTTAATCCAATACATCAAAAACTACCCTTACAACATGTAATCAATATAAAAAATTACTGATAAGGTACTTATATTCTATTTTCCTATTAAGTCTTTGAAAGCAATATGCATTTTACATTTATAGCACATCTCAATGAGGTTGCAAAATTTTTAATGGAAACAAATTAGTTAAACAAAATTTAAAATTCCATTCCTAGATGTATAAGCCAAATTTAAAATTCTCAATAGCCACGTAGCTAGTGGCTACCATACTGACAGCTCAGGTATAAACAGTGAAAATATATTCTAATTTTCACCTCATTGCCAGTCACATGTTACTGTTGTGTTTTCTTTAATACAGATAAATTTACAGTGAACCATTCATACATATTCTCCAGTGAGAATGTACATTTTTTCAAGACAGCTTCCTAGTCTTTGCATACAGTGTGTGCTGTGAAAGTAACTGGGTTATAAAGATTATGTGAACAAATGAACTGTAGCAACAAGCACTAATCCACTGAGCCAACCAAACAGAAAATACAAGTAGACACCACATTTGGGATAGGATATAATATAATCCCAGAGTAACATACAGAGTTTCCAATAGCTAAACAACCTTTTCTAATTTTAGCTTCTTTTTAAATTTCAGGTATAAGTTTTGTGAAAATTGTGAAACCACAAAGCAGTCTCAGTAACTGATGACTAGTTTTAACGTTTCTCTGTTTTATATAAATATACAAAATAGAAAGGATAATAAGAACAAAATAAAGATTAACAGGTATAGAATTCAATGTATTCCTCCATCAGTAAAAAACTTCTGTACTTGTACCATAGAATAAAACGTAAGAGTTAAAGTGCATGTGTCCTTACTGTTACCGTTTTACCTCATGTAAAGCTTTTGCCTCCTGTAAGTTTTGTATGCTGACTTTGAAACCATAAGTATTGTTTAAAGATGGTCCATCAATCTGGGAAGTGTCTTTCTTTGGAGTATTTACTGCTGCACATTGATTCTATTAAAAAAAAACACAGAGCCAGAAAAAGATAAATGAGCAATTATTTCCTTTCTTTTGATTACTTATTTCTGCTTAGACAACATACTTTATGTACTTAGTAATACACAATAAACTAGTATCATTTCTTTAGATCCAAGAAGGAACTTAAGTATTTTATTAGCATTTTTTTTTTCAGGCTAGTAATTCAAGATACTAGAACTGTATATATGTAGAAATATCTGATATAATCTGTAAGCCAACCATAAATTGATTTTTGAGTTTACAAACCCCAAATATTGAAAATAATAGTCTTGTAGAGAGTTGACATTTTACCACATGGACGTTTATCTTGACCTTTCTTGGAAGTATGACAAGCAAGCAAGCAAGCAAGCAATGTATTTGCAACTAGTTTGGCTAAAGTTTAAAGAAGATTTGAAATTGTGGGTTTTTATTTTACCCTAATACAACATGTATCTGAAAGATAAACTAAAGCATAAATAATTTTCAAGGGGTTAGAAAGAACAGAATCTATTTTTTAAAAAAATATTTTTTTCTGATTTCCACATCCATTAACGATTTTCCCCAAAGTGTTGATTTATGTTCACAATACACTCGTACTTGTTTTTAATATATATGACTTGTAATTCAATAATACTGATTTAAAAATGAAAGTTTTAAAAAGCATTTGTAATCTCAAAATAAAAATACTAAAATATATTTTATGTAGTTAATGATATTTATGAGAAGTGACCAATAGAGAAGTGATCACTATCATATATTTCTAAGGATACATGTCTAATGTATACTTTTTTCACATAACCATATATTTCTAGGTTAAGTATTACCATAATTTTTAGTATTTGAATAAAGGCATTTATGATTTTTCAGAGTTTCAGTAGTAAATAATGTTGCTTTCCTTTGCTACTTAGTAAAATGGACTGAAAAATCAATAATGTTATATTTGAGAAAAAAGTAATAAACCCAGAAAAAGGATATATTTTTGGTGGGATCAAAAATCACTTACTTGAGCTCTGCTGTCATTGGATTGTTCTGATTTTGCCAGTAATCAGTTAATGTATTTGTATCCTCATAATCCACATTTTGGCTATCATATTCACTTTCTCTGTAATATTTGTATTTACATATAAGAATCTTTTAGATCCCAACAACAAAAAAAACTTTAAAAAAATTAGGCAATTTCTTGTTGTCTCAAAGATATGTAAATAAAATGATGCAAAAATATAATAAAATTATTAAAAAATTGAGACACAAAGTTATCAATTATCTAACTGAAATCTAAGAATAAGAATGGATCTTATCCACTGATTTTTAAATATGTTTAGCATAGTTACCTTTGCTTGTGTTAAGAGTACTCTTCTAAAAGCGTCAGTGTTACTTCCTTTCTTATGACTCAATTTCTGGGTTTTTGGTTCTGTAGAAAGAAATTTTATATTTAACATGCATATCAAAATTGCCTGCTTCTGTGGGGTTTTTTTGTTTTTTTGTTGTTGTTGTTGTTCCAAACTCTTAGGTACCATTCATGAGTATTGTCCTATAAATTCCTCACAAAGACCTCATAATTTAAAAATGAAACTAATTCAAACCTGTGTTCCCCACGCTAACTTTTAAAATTTGTATTATTAAATAAAAACATTTAGATTTTAATTATTGATTTTTATACCTAAGTTATGATCCTAGGGAATCACTTAATCCATTTATTCACTGATTTATCAAGTATTTATGATGATAAGGAAAAGACAGTTATCTACCCTTGTGGGGTCTAGAGAGAAAATCAGACGTTCATCAAATATCAATACACACAGAAAAATAAAATTATAACTGGGGTAAGTACAACAAAGGGGAATATAATTGGGAATTTTTAGCCAGGGAGATTAGGAAGGGTTTTTTGAGCTAAAATCAGAAGAAAGAGTAGGAATTAACTAGGAACAGAGCGTGGATTTTCCCTGATTACTGAGCAAAAAAACACTGGAGATTGGGAAGGGTGAATAAGAAGGCTAGGGTAGAAGCCCAGGTGAGAGATGAGGGCTTGGTAGTGGCAGAGACAGAGGTAGAGAGATCTGGGTAATTTAGGAAACAAAGAAGTGTGGAAACCACAGGATAGGCAGTGAGGCAATCAGGTGAGTATTATAAATAAATCCCTTGTTTCTGACCTGTGTAACTCAGTGACAGAGAAATCGTGGTACTATTCATTGAAATAAGGAAAAATGAAAGAGGACCAATGGTTTTCAATGTGCAGGCATGTGTGTGCATAAAGTGTGCTATGTGGTTGGTGGTGAATGAATGCAGTGAGATCATAAATTAAGTTTAAAAAATACTGACCTTGTGGTGGCTTTGAGCATTCAAGTAGAAATGCCAAAGGCAGCTGGATATAGTGTTCTGGAGCTTAAAAGAGAGTTCTGAACTGGAAATTTAAATTTGTGTTATCTATAGTAATCCTGTGGGCAAGAATTAGGTCATTGAGGGAGAGAACAGAGAGAGAAAGCTTAAGGCTAAGCCTTAATAAACTCCAACATTCAGATAATAACTGAGAATGTGAGATAAGCTTCAAAGGAAAGCAAGTAGGAAGAAACAGAGGAGTAGGGGAAAAGCTAAGGGGAGAAGCTCAAAGAAGGAAGGTGTGGTCAGCAGGACAATGGCTGCTTAGAGGGTATGTGATAGGAAGACTGAAAAACATCCATTAGCTTTAGCTACATGAAGGTTATAAAGAATCTTTACAAGAGCCATACTGGTGGGATGATGGGGGCACAATCCAGTTTGGAGTGGGTTGAGAAATGAGTAGAAGGTAAAGAAATAGAGTTGTCAAATTGGACAAATCTTTTAAGAAATTTGGCTTTAAAGGAGAGAAGCAGAGAAAAAAGAGCAGAAGCCAGAAGATGTAAGGTCAAGGCAGGTGTTTGGTTTTTTTTCTATTTCAAAGGGTGGGAGAGATTTGGGTATATATCAAAGCCAATGGGAAAAATCAAGTTGAGAAGAAGGTAAGGTTTCTGAAAGGGCTCTTATATTTTACCGAGAAGGCAAGAAGATAGGATGGAAGTAGATGTAAGTATATTTCACAGCAGAAAGATAAAAAAGTTTCCATGTGATGTCTTTCCAAGACATGATAAAATAATAATCTCTCATTAGCTGAGCTAAAATTTCATTTAAAAAGCTCTGATTTTCATTACTTAGTCTAATGCTGCTTTCATTTCTAATATTTGAAAAGCTTTATGGAGGCTTTGTTACTTGTAAACTTACCTGTTGACAAAGGGCTAAGGCCAGTTGCCTCAGGAAGCCTTTCCACAAGTTTTCTCTGTATGATTGGTGTACTATGAAGGCAAAGTGATCCACATATCCCAGTTCTTTTCCTAACATTAATTGGGGATATCACTAGAGGTTCCTGAGGCTCACTGCAGGGGCTTTTCTGTATACCATCTTTTACAGGCTTTAAGAAGTTCTCAATAGTCAGAGAATGTAGGTCCTCTACTAATGTTGAGGGTCTGTCACCTCCATTTAATGTTTTGGAATCTGGTGATGTTGCTTCTTGCCAAGGGGGAATCACTGGAGAATCAGGGGAGCTATAACCAACACAATAGTCATCATCATCATCCTCTTCTTTCTCAGCATCATCTGCAGAAGCAACTGGTGGCAGCGTGTGACTTTCACTTGCAGTTCGACTGCATTCTGTGGTTGGTGCTTGTAAAGCAATCTGAGAATTATCAACATCTTCCTTGGTATGTGCTGTAGTGGGGAGTATGTGTGCAGTTGTATCCATTTTTGGAGGCACTACAGGTTTGTCATCTGGATTAACTGAGGAGCTGAAGTTCTCATCAGATTTTACAACTCCAGTTGGCTCCGTTTTAGACAGTTTCTTGGAACGTTCGTATTCTTCTTTGGCTTGAAGCCATGCTTGAACCAGTTGTCGACTTGGGGCACATTTGCAAGGCATAATCACAATTTTTTTATCTTCAACCATTTTATGGCTATTACTTGACCCTTTATTGACAATTGCTTGGCCATTGTGAGGGGGTGACCCAGATCTTGGATTTTGAGTCATTGCTGAGAATGCTGTTTTCCATAGGCGAAGTCCTTCCAAGGAAAAGTCTCCCTCAAACTCAGCCAGATCATTTGGAAGTCGTGTTTCTACCATGAGAAGCCGTCCACCGATCTCCCTATAAACAACATAATTTAGAACGACTGTTTTGCCTCAAAGAGCAATTACCAAAATATTTAGCTCCTTAACCTAGAAATTTTTAAAAGTTCCTTTTGGAGTCTTAAAAATGCCCACCTCTTTCTTCCTTTTCCACACCCTACCCACCCCCTCCAACACACACATTTTATGCAGGCAGGTACACTCTATCTTTAGTCTCAATATGCTTTTCCTCACAGGTATATGACTACTAAATTAACTTCCTTCAGAAGGTATCATCAATACCAGGGAAAGAAGGTATTTTTTTTGTCTGAAGTGTCCAATGAAGTCTTCTTTTCTTCAAGGAGATAGTACAAACTCATCAGATTCCCTTCCTCTGATCTTAAATAATTTTCCACTGTCACCAGATAAGGATAAAAACAATGGAAGAGTTTATCATCTGAGACTATATCCCTGGATTTTATCTATAGCCTCTTTCTACATTCGCTACTCTCTGTACATAGTAGTTCAGCAAAGCCAGTCAGTTCAAACAAATCTTCGTACCCTACCAAATTCCCTTAAATATTACAAAAAATTACATACAGTTGAGGTAAACTACCATAATTCTTTCTTCCTTTTACATGACAAGGTTTAATACTAACATAAGAACTTAGGAGTTGGCAGAGCCCACACAATTTAAGTGCTACTAATGTATGTGTATGTGAGGAATCACTAATTAAAAGGCAACCTGGTTTAGTTTCCAACAGTTATTATAAATATTAAGCTAAACCTCTCTCCTTCTCTAACATATCCATTGGTACTATTTCTGCCTTCTGCAGCGACATAAAATAACTCTTTTTCTTCTTCATGGTATCTCTTTCATGGATATGAAGATAGTTCTTAGTTTCTTCAGTTACTTCTCATAGGGCATGATTTCCCAAATGACCTGGTCATTCTCTAGATAAAACTCAATGAACTGAATTCTTGTTTTCTGATTGAAGCTGAAGGAGCAGCACCAGAGTTACCACATTTCCTTTTCCCCTTTACATGGAAAGATTTTGGCCCCTACTATTTAACTCCATAATCAGGATCTAATACCTTCCCAACACCCACCTTGCAGCTTTATGAAAAATTAGAAGCAGGATTATTGCTATTGAAGGAAGTGAGTACACATGTCATGTGACTATACCCAACTCTAATATTAATAATACAGAGATCATAATGAAGTAAAAAATAGCAAAAATTGCTGAGGTGTGGTAAGTTCAGCTTTCTTGAATACTGTCAGCAGCATGCTAATTGCTACAGCTCATGTTGTAATTAATATATATGAAGAGCCTGAAATTTTTCAGTAATCCTACTTCGAGAGCTGTAAGTAAAAATTCCAAAATAGAAGAAATGCTTTATGAAGAAGATACTAATCACATAATTATGTATAGTAGCAAAACAGAGAACAACCTTTCTGTCCAGTAATAATCACATGATAGAATATTATGCAGCCATTAAAATGATGCTTCAACAGACTCAAATTTAGAAAATGTTTACATTATAATGGTAAGTGAATCAATTTCAATGCAATATTGTGACTACAGTAAGAACATTTCATAAAACAAAATAAAAGCTATACTTTAAAAAAGTAAGAAAACACATTAAAATATTAATAGTGGTTGTTACTAGGTAGAGAAATGGTGCAATTTTTACTTCTTTTATACTTCCTAAATTTTCTACAGTGAATACACAGTTTTTAATTTAAAAAAAATTGTTTTTCAAATATCATGACTATCATCCTTTTATTTCAGCCGCAGAACAAGTGTCAAAGTTGGACAACAACTAACAGCAACACAGAGTAAATGACTAGCACATGATTAATTAACTGGGAATTAAAAAGATGTGTAAGGCTGAGGAAGAAAATATAGGTCAATGAAAAAATATACCATAATCACTACTGGTAAAGTCAAAGCCTCCAAAATAATGGAAACTAATGTCTAAGGATTATACATTCATATATTCTGGCAGTGAAATAAAAAGAAAGAGTTCCATTCATGTTAAAAGGCCACATGTGGGTACTGGGCAAAACAGAACAGCAAAACTGTGTTTTAGGAAGTGCGGGGGTAAGGTAGGGGGAGGGATTTTCTGCCCTTCACTTCAAGTCCTTAGAAGAGGGAACTTCTTCTACTCTATATTTCTGATGACTTTTTCTCACCCCTTTCTTAAATGGACTCCTGCAGAAATTATTGCTAATCTTCGGGTAAAAAGCCCAGCACTCACTGTCTCTTTCACTAGGGTCAGGAGCATTGTGGTGCTCAAGGTCAGTGCATACATGCAGGGTGGCCTCTTGCCTTAGTTGGCACTTCATATCTCTTTCCATCATTTAGACTAAGCAGGGTCTGCCTCAGCAGTCCTAGCCATTCTTCTCTGCTTCTGACTGGATGTGTGAAATGAACTGCCTCTCTCTGCAGCTGATTAGGAAAAGGGATGAAAGACACAGGGGCAGGACCAAAAGCCATCACTTAAACTTCCTGGATTAAGCCATGTTCCCCAACTTAACTCTTATCAGATATGTTCTATCTTGATGAAGCAGGCAGGACAGGATACCTACTTAACTACTGGTTTACAAATAGGCCAGTGCTGTGATTCCTTCAGATTTTGCTATTGGCCATGTGTGTATGTGCACGCGCATCTGTCTCTCTGTTTACCACTTCTCTGAAAAGATTCTTGAAAGAAAGAAGAGATAAGGGGAACCAAAATCCATATTGCACCCCTAATAACTATACAAACTAACAATAGTAACAATATGATTGAAGATGTTGGCAACATGAAAAGAGAGTGGTATGTAATAGAAACAACTTAAAATAATCTTCATTTAGAGATATATCATAAGAGTATTTAAAACATATGTATGCTTATTTTCAAACACTTAAAAGATGAAGTTTTTAAAATTATGAAAGTTTACCATTTTAGAAATAAATACTATCTTTAAAATGATAATTATAATATTTTTATAAGTATTATGTATTAAGTATTATGACATCCTTAATTTGGCATCATGTCACAGTGAGCCTCTAATCCTTAATGTTGACACAGTGCAAAATAATAGTAGATCCAAGACCAACACTGATCAACTTAAATAAATTTCTCTAGGTGCAACCGTCCAGCTAGTTTGTGGATTTTCTTAATATGTCCATAATTATAAATTGTTTTCACAATGATATACTTACAAATACAATATCACAGCCAAAAAAGTAGTAGTCAGGTACCAAATGTTGTTACATACATTATAATTATTCAGAGTGACCCAAGGGGAAAAAATAATTCTGATTACCTGGGCTTTTCTGGTACATCAGAAGGATTACTGCAAAATGGTTCCTGATAAATAGTTTCTGAAAGGTCATGATCCAACAAAGTTGCCATAATTTCTTCCCTACTTGGTGGGGACATAAGTGGTTTCAGAATGTGAGCAGTTCGAGGGGTGAAACTGCCATTTTTAGATTGTGAGGGAGAGCTGGTAGACCTTGGTGAACTATCAGGAGTTGGTGTCAACATATCATTGTTTCTTGAAACATACAATTCTAAATCTTCAGAGGCTGCATCTACAAGTTCACCATCAGGGGAGGATAGTATTGTAGTAAAAGAGGTATTGACTGCATCAAGAGACTGTCCCATTTCTTTTCTGGTATGACTTTGAATCCAGTCTGAATTGCCTGGCTGTGAGAGGCTAAGAAACACTTCTTTGCTTACTGAACTCCTATTCAATCTAGATTTTTCATTTAGACAGTCCTCTGACTGCTGGACACAGAAAGACTCCATTATTGAATTAGGCCGAGTTGTTAGAGGATGAAAGGTATTTTTCCATTGATTGTGGCGATGATTCTCATTGCTATCTATGGATGATTTCTCAAATAATTCAGGACTTAGAGTACCAGATCTAATCCATGAGGTTGAATCTGAGGCATGATGTTTGTCTTCATCACACTTCTGGTTATCATGACTTAAAAATTCAGTTTTTTCTACAGTTTGTCCTGGGAAAAGATCCTGAACTGCATCACTTAGGAACTTTTGAGGCAAATTCTGATCAGCTGGGACAAACTGACTTCCAGAATAAAAGCTACAAAATCCAGTCTGACCTATTGTATTAATATCAAAATTATAATTATGTTCAGGAGACAAGCTATCTTCAAGTGAATAACAACTTTCAAATCCTGGATCTGAAAAAAAGATGGGACTATCGTCCGATAGGGAGTTATCCAACTGGCCAGAGGTTGGTAAATTTAGAGAGTCTACTTTAAGAAGTTTGGGAATTTTTTCTTTAGGTTTTGTACTTCTGGGAGTTCGAGGTTTTCTTGGAGATGTTACTGATCGTGTTCGTTTAATTGATTTGTTATGCTCAAGGGAACGAGAGATAGTTTTGTTTGGCTGCTGTTTATTAGGTAATGGGTCTTGCATACTATTTGCATTCTGTGCTTTCTGCTGTCTTTTCTGTAACAATTCTTTTAGAACTGCCAGTCCAGACTGTCCTTCACCAAATGTTGAAGGTGTTGACACATTTCGATTTCTACACTGAGAAAGTGCTTTGGTTTGTGAAATTGCTTCTGACAATGACCTTTGCTTTACCCTTTCAGGTTTAAAATTTGACATATCTAAAATAAAGCCCCTTTGTTTTTGCTCCCATGTTATTTGTTTGATTGGGCTTCTCAAGGAAGTTACAAAGCAATTATTAGGCATCTGACTTTCCTCTGAAGCTGCTTTTCCTGGAGAACAAATTTCACTGTGCTTTGACTGTTCTGCCATGCACACAATCTGCTGCTGACTGTCTTTGCAATGCAAAAAATTAGGGGCATACGTCTGGTCTGGCTTTGATTCTACGGAATTACGATATTCATTTAACTTTCCAAGAGACGACAAATAGTTTTTTTGTACATTTGCATTCTCTTCTATCTTTGGAGACATGATACCAGAAGACATCTGTGTATTCTGTGCTACCTGAGACAAATGGTTTGAAAGGTCAAATATATTTTTTTGAATCAAAGTTGATTCTTTTCGAGTAAACATAGCATTTTGATTATGAGACCGCTGAACATTAATTTTTGAGATTCCAGGTCCCAAAGAACTACAAACAACTGATGAATGCAAATCATCCTGTGGACTGGGGAATGCTTGCAAATCTACAGGCTTCTTGCTTTCTAGGAAAGAAGAAAAGCAGCCAGATAAATTCTGTTGTGCATGAATTCCAGTGGGGAGAGGAGCAGAAAGGGGATGATCTATAGCAGAGCCCATTAGTGACACATCTTTCTGTTTAAAAAGTAGTTGAGAGCCTCCAGAACTATTTGAGGTCTCAGACACATTCTGATGTTTCAGGGCAAACTTAACTTCAGCACCAGCTTGAGATTTTAGTTTTTCATCTTTTAGTGTTATGTGCTTTCTTGGTGTAGTTTTCTCATTTGCTTTTTGTTTCTGTTTTGCTCTTGGTTTCTTTTTTCCATCATCTACTAGTTTATTTGTCTGATTTCGTTTGTTCCTTTTCTTAGTAACTACAGAGGGATTAACAAGCTTTGTTTTTGATTTCTTAACCTGCGTTCTTGCTCGACTATTTTTTCCTATACGGGAATTAACAGTCTTGCTATTATATGCATTAGGACCCTTAAAAAGCATTGCTTCTTTATTGGCAGCAGCCATAATTTCTTCAGCTCTTGGATCTGTGGGAGACCAGCAGCGAGGCGGAGAAGAGTTTATGGGACTTGTGCTTCTCTCAGAAAGAAAACCTAGTTTAGACATAACATCACTATAATTTAAGTCACAGTCTTCGGTTTCAGCATTATAAGATGGTGAGGGAGGAGAAAGAATAGCATGTGACCGTTTTTTCCTGAAAGACAAAGTTCTTTTAATATTTTCACTATTTGTCCTTTGTTGCTTACCAGTTTTTTTCTTAGCAGACTTATGTTTTGATTTTCTTCTGTGGCTTTTCTTTGGTGTTAGTGGATAAATAGGATATTTGGTTGCAGGGGAGTCAGGAACTTTTGGCCAAAAATCCTTCAAAGGTGCAAGCTTTTTATACAGTTCCATTTTTTCCTCTGTTAATATTACTTGTTTTTCTTTAGAGTCTATTTTTCCTAGCTTTACAAGCATATTTTTCCTCCCTCTAAATCTATTAATGATAATATACTTTATGATGACAGGGGGCAGCTTTTTAGACATTTTTCTGCGTTTTCGAGATTTGAGAGTTCCATCTAAACTTTCACCAATTTCCATGGGATGAGGTAGGCTAATTTTTGAGCTGTGTGTTATAAAACTTGACTCAATATCTTCATTCTCATAATTTACCTTGCGTTTGGCTCTAAGTGTGTATTTATTTCCATACAATCCAAAGGACTGCTCCGTTTCTAAGGCTCCTTCTCCAAAGTGACAGTCTACAAAACTGTCTGTAGATGTTTTATTTTCAAAAGCTCCACGGGTGGCCTTAATTAAATCACTGGCCAATACGTTATCCTTCTCAGAATTACTATTACAAGGATTATTTTGTATACAATTATCTTTTGAGGATCCAGTCTCAGTAGTTCCGGCAGAATTCTCTCGATGACCTACAAGCTTCTTTTTATTCATTTTTAACCGGGACTGTTTACTGCCAGGATGTAGTTTATATGTGACAGGAGAGAGTTTTTGTGGCCTGCTGAGACAATTAGAAAGAACAACACTGGGAAAAAACATATAATGTGCTGCTTGCTGGCTGAGGCTTGGTTTTTCTGTTTTATGTTCTTGAAATTCTTCATATCTAATTTTAAGTTTATTTAGTCCACTTTCATCAGCAATGCTATCAAGAGAATGCACCATAGTTCTATTCTCCCCTGAGCATGATAGCAATTCACAATTTTCAGTTAATGATGAAGGGAATAAACTATTCCGAGCTGTGCTGTTTCCTTTTTCATTTCCTTCAGAGGATAATTTACTTTTTGAATGATTTAAGTCAGAAAAGTTGAAAGAATTTTTGCCCAATGTATTTTCGTTAGTGTGACGGTTCATATGTATAAAAGGGGCATCCTTATCAATTTTTCTAATGTTTGTGTACTTTCTACTTGGTACTTGTCTTGTAACAGATGGAATATCTTCTTCATAATCAAAAATACTACTTTCACAGGAAGATACTGGGAGGACATCTTTCTTACTACTCTCTTTATGAGAGTTTTCTGAATGGACAGTACTGCTTAAAGACCCAGGGTATTTCACAGAGTAAGTGCTTTCATTTGTAAAAGAAGCAACTGAATGATCTAGACTTTTCTCTAGGTTGTTTGGCTGTGAAAGGTCTTCAATTAAATCTTCCTTGTTCAAAACATGGGAAGAAAGGGCACTTGTGTGTTTACACTGAAAGGTAATCTTAGCGGAAGATGGGGGTTCTAATGTAGCAGCATCTTTGTGAAAGATGGAAGGTTTTACTGATAGCTTGCTTGTTGCAATCACAGAAGAGTGGGTTCTAGAATTTTCATTGTTCAGTGGATTGTCTGAAATGGGGGAAAAAAGAATTTACTTCACTTCCACTCTTAATTTTTAAAATATTTTCCCATACCATGATACTATCACCATGAAAGAAATTATATGAAATTAAATTCGTATGTTTAAAACAGTTATCTCAACAAAAAGATCATTCCTATCATTAGGATAATACCACAACCTAAATAATCAAGAGTCAGTTACATTTGATTAGTAGTCATTATTTTAAACACATATTTCTTTGATCAGAAATAGATGATATCAATATTCATGCCTTTTGGGAGAATAAGGGGAAAAATACTGTCACCTTCAAAATTTTCCATAAAATAACATGTCTTTGCATTATCACTTCAAATAAGCTGAGCATATTTCTTATAGTTTCCTATGCTACTTAAATGTTATGATGATAAACTGATTAAAGTTTATAAAGCTCTAAATCAGTGATTAATAAATGCTATACTCTTAGAAATGAGAAAAAATCATATATCTACATTCTCTCAAAAGAAATCATCCTGCAGAAGGACAAAATCTAACAGTATTGTCATAGCCTCACTTAGCCAACTATGCAGAGAGTGTGATTATATTTTTCAAAATCAAATCTATTTTCTGCCCCTAAATAATGAAATACTCACAGTAGAGTACTTTACTTACCACTGTTTTCATCTGCAGTTCCATCTAACTGAGGTATAGAAAGATTGGCTAGAAGCAAACTGTTATTACTCCATTCCATTTCTTCTTCTGAAGATGAATCATCGTCTTCTGTTGAGCTTCTATGGGTATTTCTGCACAGTGATCTAGAGAATATTAAGATTCACCAGTGAGTATGAGCATTAGAAAAAAGCACGTCAGACTCAATTTGCCTAATTTGATCCTATAAAACTGAATAAACAGGATCTGAAAATTATAACTTTAAAAAGAAAAGCAGATTTACTTTGCTTTGGTATCATGCCCTACCAAAAGTTATTGTAAATAGACTTTATAATCCATTTCATGTGAGCTAGAAGACACCATCATTCCTGTATTCATAGCTCCACAATATCCTGGATTACCATATCTAATTATGTTCTTCCTTATATTCTCCCCCTCAGCTTATCATTAGATATACACATAACAGCTTGGGTGAGAACCCGGTAATTTCTAAAAAGGTGGCATCCTAGCATATTTTAAGAAGTCTCCATAAATACACAATCACTACATTATTAATTGGAAAAAATAAACAAAAAGGTAGGCAAGTGGGTATTCAGGTCCGGGCTGAAAGAGAAAATAAAAGGGATCAGAAACAGGAAAGGAAGCAGTACAGGTGTTGAGTCAATCCCAGCAGTGGCTATAAAGTAGGGTTGCTGAGGAATGCAGATGGACTGTGAAACCCAGATGGATACTCTCCTTAAGTTTCATCTCATATTGATTTAAATTTTTCACTAGATCCTAGCTTGATACTTTCCCTTCTATCTGGATGGGCAAACTTACTTTCTATCCATACCTTAATTTTTTCTTTCACTTGTCCTGAAAATTTGAAAATATTGCTTTATTATACATGGAACAGTTTTTCCATTAAGCCTTCCCCAAATCACAATTTGTCCTAAAATCACTCTTAAGAGATGAAAGAGTTATTAGAGGTCATCTAGTCTAGCTTTCTACCCAATGCGAAAATCTTATCTTTAACAGACCCTACAATCTCCACTTTTATATTCTCAGTATAAAGGGCTTGCTGTCTCACAGGGTAATCTTTTCTGTTATTAATGGCTCTAATTGTTAGTAATTTTCTTCCTATATTACACAAAATCTTTCATTCCTGCCTTTGTCCTGTGTAGCCATATGTAGCAGGTCTATGCCATGTTCCACATGATAACCTTTAAAATATTTGAAGGCATTATCATTTGTTCCATAATTCATCTTTAATCAGACCAAACATTATCTATTCTTTCTACTGTTCTTTAAAAGTGACAGCGTTAACAAATCCTTCTAGTTTTCTTCCTCTTCTTTCCCTTTCCTTTCCTTTTTCAGTATTCTTAAAATATGGTACTCAGGAGGAATATAATATTAAATGTACAAGTATCAATAGAATTAAATGACTCCTTTTCTAGACAATATACTTCTATTATTCAATCTCTCTTTAACATACATTTATAAAATGTTCAGGACTGTTTTTTCAAGGTTAACCTGGGGTGGTTTTCACAGAATTGGTCCAGTCAATGAACACACAAGCATTAATTAATCATGGGATAAACCAGGCCTATTATTTTAAACATGTTGGCACCACTGGGAACAAGGAGATGGTGATTTTATAAGAATGTTACATATTTGAATGTGTATCTACTTAATATGGGCATGAAAGTATAAATAGCTAAACCAGGTATAATCTAAGAAACCGTAGAAGAAATGCTAATAATAGGTTGAAGGTAAAAATCAAATGGACAATATCAAAATAAAACAATGAAAGATGAAGAAAAAGAAAAACAAATGGAAGTAAGGAAAATGCATCATGAAATGCCACATGATCAAATAAAAATATCAGTCAACAAATTTAGCTAAAATATCAAAGAAGCAATCCTATTTATTACAGCAAGATTTAAATACATCAGATAAATACTATAATTATTTTACTAATAAAATCCAAAATCTGTCAGAATAATAAATGTTACCCCCAGTACAGCTGGTAGACAATAATTAAATTCACTATTTTGGCAACCATACAACACTACAGATTTATTGTGCTCGTAATAAAGTAAAATTTATGACCTTCCCACAGGAATTGTTAAGCCCAGAATGAATCGTAGGTCTCTCTAGTCTATATTTGTGAAGCTGACTGATTGAACATAAAACCTATGACTCTACACTTTATTAGGCATCATCTTTTTAGTTTCAAGATATTTTTGAATCTATATTTTGTCATTCAATGAATTACCAATCTCCAATGTTTCTGACAATCTGAATTCAATCTAGCATGAAACTTGGCACACAGCAGCATTTAAGTGGTTTTTGAATGCAAAATCATGCAAGTTCTCTGTGAACCCACCTAATCAGTCACTATTACCATGTATACTCCTTATCCACAAGGATGCTATGTAAGACTTTGTTTAATATCTGGCTGAAATTAAGACTCAGTATGATTATTACATTTCTCTAAGTAACCATATTTAAAATGGATATAAAGGCAGTAGAGTACGACTTGCACTCATGAAGGGTCTTGATAGTCTCTGCTTCTCTAAGTGCCCACAAAGTGTTTATTTAATAATCGTAAGTATCACCCCTATTATAGGGGAGCAGAACTAGAAGCAAGCAGACCAGTTAAAAAGTGATTTCATAGTATTCCAGATAAATAATAATGAAGGCTTAAATTAGATAGGCTTAACAACAAATAGAGGTGTAAAGGAGAGCAAATTAAATATGACACTGAAGTTACAAACTTCCAGAAGTTGAAGGCAAAGTGGTGTCATTACAGAAATAAGAACCAGAGACACAAGAACAAAGCCATTTTATACCACTGCCTATTATCATTTAGAATTGCTTATGTTCCAAAAGATGTTGATGTGGTTGAGGTATTTCTGAACAGGATATTTCATTAAAAGATTTATAAAGTTTATACAGAAAAAAATTGACAAAAAAATTTATAGAATAGCTACAAGAAATTGTATGTCTTTCACCCCCCCTTTTTTTAAACAGATTAGGAAATATCAGCAAAAGGCACTTTTATGACACTGTTGAGGGTCAAATCTATCAGGAAATAGAACATTGATTCTGTCTGGCTCAGGTAAAATTAGGTCTTCAAAGGTCAAGGAGCTGAGTCTTTGACCGATTTAACACTGTGACAGCAAAGGGAACCGAGTATGTGAAACTAGGAAGGAAGTATGAAATAATATTTCACAGGTTTGGAATTTACTACTCACAGAATAAAAATGGAATTCTTTGTAGGAGCATACTGTGAAAATATAGAAGAGAGGGTTCTGATATATACTCAGATAACAGGAGATGGTATCAGAAATTTTATTTTTTTATATTAGATAATGTTGAGAAACTAGAGCTACATTACATATATATTTATAATACTATATATGTATATATGTAATACATATGTGTGTAAATATGATATATAGGTTAATCTCATTCATCTTTCAAAAACAGACTTTAGAAGTTTTAGTACTGCCTACACAAGTTTGAAGTAGAGGCACACTCAGTGTTTTAAGCTCAGAGGCCCAACTTTTTCCACACACAGAGCATACAGCTCAGGGGCAGACTCAAACCAATCAACCTCACAAGAAACTGATTTAGAAAAACACACTGCCAAGGAGAGTGGCCAAGATGGCAGAGCAGAAGGACACTAAGCTCACCTCCTCTCACGAGCATACCAAAATCACAACTAACTGCAGAACAATCATTGATGAAAAAGACAGGAAGCCACCAGAAAAGATCGTCTACAACTAAAGACATAAAGAAGGAACCACAGTGAGTTGGGTATGAGTGGCAGACTTGCAGTATAATCAAATTCCATACCCCTTGGGTGGGGGACCCACAAACTGGAGAATAATTATATTAGAGTGAGAGGTTTGAGCACCATGTCAGCTCCCCCAGCCCAGAGGTCTGCAATTGGAAACAGGAACCACCAGAGCATTTGGTTTTGAAGGCCAGCAGGGCTTGATTGCAGAAACTCCGCAGGATTGGGGGAAATAGAGACTTCAGTCTTAAACAGTGCACACAAAATCTCACACACACTGGGACCAAGAGCAAAAACAGTAATTTGATAGGAGCCTGGGCCAGACCTACCTGCTGGTCTGGGAGGGTCTCCTGGGGAAGCAGGGGGTGGCTGTGGCTCACCCTGGGGACACAGGCACTGGTGGCAGACATATTGGGGAGCATTCATCTGTGTGAACTCTCCTGGAGGTTGACATCTTGGCACCAAGACCTAGGCCCACCCAATAGCCTTTAGGTTCCAGTGCTGGGACGCCTCAGGCCGAACAACAAACTGGGTGGGGACATAGCCCCATCCATCAGCAGACAGGCGGCATAAGGACTTCCTGAGCCCACAGCCACCTCTAGACGAGCTGCTAAACACAGCCCTGCCCACCAGAGGGTCAAGACCCAGCTCCAACCACCAGTGGGCAGGCACTGGCCCCTCCCAACAGGAAGCCTGTACAAGCCTCTAGACCGGCCTCGCACACCAGGGGGCAGACACCAGAAGCAAGAACACTTCAAGCAAGACCAAGTCCGCAAATGCAGACTAGACGCTACCCTGGGACCACCTGGACTTGGGCCCTTGAGTGATGAGAGGGGAGTGCACTGCTGGGACACATACAACATCTCCTACAATGGGCCACTTCTCCAAGGTCGAGAAACATAACTAACCTACCACATACATAAAAATACAAACAGCAATTTAGACAAAATGAGAAGACAGAGGAATATGTTTCACATGAAGGAAAAAGATAAAACCCCAGAAGAAGAACTAAGTGACGTGAAGATAGGCAATCTACCTGAGGAAGAGTTCAGAGTAATGATTGTAAAGATGATCAAAGAACTCAGGAGAAAAATGGATGCAGATAATGAGAAATCAGAAGTTTTTAAAAAAGGATTAGAAAATATAAAGAACAATCAAACAGAACTGAAGAATATAATAAATGAAAAGAAAAAAACAAAAGAAGGAATCAACAGTGGACTAAATGAGGAAGAAAAATGGATCACTGAACTGGAAGACAAAGTACTGGAAATCACTGCTGCTGAACAGAAAAAAAGAAAAAAGAAGAAAAAAAAAAGACATGAGGACAGTTTAAGAGACCTCTAGGACAACATCAAGAGTGCTAACTTCTGCATTACAGGGGTCCAGAAGGAGAAGACAGAGAGCAAGAGCATGAGAAAATATTTGAAGAGATAATAGCTGAAAACTTCCCTAACTTGGGAAAGTCACCCAAGTCCAGGAAGCAAAGACAGTCGCATAGAGGATTAACCTAAGGAGGAACATACTGAGATACACAGAAATCAAATTGACAAAAATTAAAGATAAAGAGAGAATATTAAAAACAACAAGGGAAAAGCAACAAATAACATACAAGGGTACTCCCATAAGGCTATCAGCTGATTTTTCAGCAGAAACTCTGCAGGCCAGATGGAGTGGCACAATATACTTAAACGTGATGAAAGAGAAAAACCTACACCCCAGAATACTCTACCCAGCAAAGTTCCTTGATTTGATGGAGAAATCAAAAGCTTTATAGACAAGCAAAAGCCAGAAGAACTGAGCACCACCAAACCAGCTTTACAACAAATGCTAAAGGAACTTCTCTAGGCAGAAAAGGCCACAACTGGAAAAAAGAAAATGACAAAATGGAAAAGCTCACTGGTAAAGGCAAACATACAATAAAGGTAGGAAATCATCCATACACAAAGCTAGTAGGGAGTTTAAGAGACAAAAGTAGTAAAATCATCTGTATCCACAATAAGCAGTTAAGGTATACATAAAACAATTATATGTAAAATATAATATCAAAAATAGTAATCACGACAGGAGGAGAGTACAAATAGAGTGTATCTAAAATGCATTTGAAATTAAGAGATCAGCAACTCAAAATAAGCACGTATGTATATAGACTGCTATACAAAAACCTCATGGTAACCCCAAAACAAAAAATCTATAATATATACACAAAAAAGAAAAAGGAATCCAAACGTAACACTAAAGACAGTCATCAAATCACAGGAGAACAAAAGAAAGGGGAAAAAAAGACCTACAAAAACAAATCCAAAACAATTAACAAAATGGCAATAAGAACATATATCAATGAATACCTTAAATGAAAACAGACTAAATGCTCTAACCAAAAGACACAGACTGACTGAATGGATACAAAAACAGGACCTGTATATATGATGCCTACAAGAGACTCACTTCAGATCCAGAGACACATACAGACTGAAAGTGAGGGTACGGAAAAAGGTATTCCACACAAATGGAAATCAAAAGAAAGCCAGAGTCGCAAGACTTACATCAGACAAAATAGACTTTAAAATAAAGATGTTATAAGAGACAAAGAAGGACACTACATAATGATCAAAGGATCAATCCAAGAAGATACAACAATTGCAAATATATATGCACACAACATAAGAGCACCTCAAAATGTTAACAGGCATAAAAGGAGAAATTGACAGTAACAGAATAATAGTGGGGGACTTTAACACCCCACTTTCATCAATGGACAGATCATCCAGACAGAAAACCAGTAAGGAAACACAGGCCTTAAATGACATATTAGACCAGATGGACTAAATTGATATATATAGGGCACTCCATCCAAAAGCAACAGAATACACATTCTTCTCAAGTGCACAGAGAACATTTTCAAGGATATATCACATACTGGGCCACAAAGCAAGCCTCAGTAAATCTGAGAAAACTGAAATCATATCAAGCATCTTTCCCAACCACAACACTATGAGGCTAGAAATCAACTACAAGAAAAAAACTGCAAAAACCACAAACATACAGAGGCTAAACAATATGTTACTAAACAACTAATGAATCACTGAATAAGTCAAAGAGGAAATCTAAAAATATCTAGAGTCAAATGAAAATACTATGATCCAAAACATATGGGATGCAGCAAAAGCAGTTCTAAGAGGGAAGTTTATAACAATAACGATACAAGCTTACCCCAGGAAACAAGAAAAATCTCAAATAAACAACCTAATCTTACACCTAAAGTAACTAGAGAAAGAAGAACAAACAAAACCCAAAGTTAGTAGAGGGAAAGAAATCATAAGGATCAGAGCAGAAATAAAGGAAATAGAGACTAAAAAAAAAAATACAAAAGATCAATGAAACTAAGAAGCTGGTTCTTTGAAAAGATAAACAAAATCGATAAACCTTTAGCCAGATTCATCAAGAGAAAAAGGGACAGGGCCCAAATCAATAAAATCAGAAATGAAAAAGGAGAAGGTACAACTGACACCACAGAAATACAAAGGATCATAAGAGACTACTACAAGGAACTACACGCCAATAAAATGGACAACTTAAAAGAAATGGAAGGACTTCCCTGGTGGTCCAGTGGCTGGGACTCCACGCTCCCAATGCAGGGGGCCCAGGTTCAATCCCTGATCATGGAACTAGATCCCACATGCCGCAACTAAGACCTGACGCAGCTAAATAAATATTAAAAAAGAAAAAAAAAGAAATGGAAATAGAAAATATGAGCAGACCAATCACCAGTATTGAAATTGAGTCAGTAATTTAAAAACTCCCAAGAAACAAAAGTCCAGGACCAGATGGCTTCACTGGTGAATTCTACCTAACATTTAGAGAAGAGTTAACACCTACCCTTCTGAAACTACTCCAAAAAACTGCAGAGGAAGGAATGCTTTCACACTCATTCTATGAGGCCACCATCACCCTGATACAAAAACCAGACAAAGATATCACATAAAAAGAAAATTACTGGCCAATATTACTGATGAACATAGGTGCAAAAATCCTCAATAAAATACTTGCAAGCTGACTCCAACAATACATTAAATACCATACACCATGATCAAGTGGGATTTACCCCAGGGATGCAAGGAATTTTCAATACATGCAAATCAATCAATGTAATACAACACATCAACCAACTGAAGAATAAAAATCGTATGATCATCTCAATAGATGCAGAAAAAGCTTTTGATAAAATTCAACATCCATTTATGATAAAAACTCTCCAGAAAGTTGGCATAGAGGGAACACATCTCAACAAAATAAAGGCCGTATATCACAAACCCACACCTAACATCATACTAAATGGTTAAAAGCTGAAAGCATTTCCTCTAAGATCAGGAACAAGACAAGGATACTCACTCTTGCCACTTGTATTCAACATAGTTTTGGAAGTGCCAGCCACAGCAATCAGAGAAAAAAAAATAAAAGGGATTCAAATTGGAAAGAAGTAAAACTCACTGTTTGTAGATGACACGATGCTATACATAGAAAATCCAAAAGACGCCACCAAAATACTACTAGAGCTCAACAATGAATTTGGTAAAGTTGCAGGATACAAAATTAATACCAGAAATCTGTTGCATTTCTATACGCTTACAATGAAAGATCAGAAAGAGAGGACTTCCCTGGTGGCACAGTGGTTAAGAATCCGCCTGCCAATGCAGGGGACACGGGTTTGATCCCTGGTCTGGGAAGATCCCACATGCTGCAGAGCAACTAAGCCCATGCACCACAACTACTGAGCCTGTGCTCTAGAGTCCGTGAGCCACAACTACTGAAGCCCACATGCCTAGAGTCTGCATAACAAGAGAAGCCACCGCAATGAGAAGCCTGCGCAATGCAACAAAGAGTAGCCCCCACTTGCCACAACTAGAGAAAGCCCACTCACAGCAAAAAAGACCCAAAAATAAATAAATAAAATAAATAAATTTATATTAAAAAAAAAAGATCAGAAAGAGAAATTAAAGAAACAACTCCATTTACCATCACAGCAAAAAGAATAAAATACCTAGGAATAAACCTACCTAAGGAGGCAAAAGACCTGTACTCCAAAAACTATGATGCTGATGAAGAAATTGAAGATGACACAAACAGCTGGAAAAATACACTGTGTTCTTGGATTGACAGAATCAGTGTTGTTAAAAATGACCATACTACCCAAAGCAGTCTACAGATTCAATACAATCCCTACCAAATTACCAATAACATTTTTCACAGAACTGGAACAAAAAATTTTTAAATTTGTACGGAAACACAAAGGACCCTAAATAGCCGAACAATCTTGAGAAGGAAGAACAGAGCTGGAGGAATCAGGCTCCCTGACTTCAGAGTATACTATGAAACTACAGTAATCAAAACAGTATGGTACTGGCACAAACACACACACACAGATCAATGGAACTGGACAGAAAGTCCAGAAATAAACTCATGCACTTAAGGTCAATTAATCTACAACACAGGAGGCAAGAATATACAACAGAGAAAAGACAGTCTCTTCAACAAGTGGTGCTGGGAAAACTGGACAGCTACATGCAAAAGAATGAAATTAGGACATTCTCTACACCATTTACAAAAATAAACTCAAAATGGATCAAAGACCTGAATGTGAGACTGGATACTATGAAACTCCTAGAGGAAAACATAGACAGCACAGTCTTTGACATAAATTGCAGCAAAATTTTTTTGGATCCATCTCCTAGATTAATGGAAATAAAAACAAAAATAAACAAATGGGACCTAACTAAACTTAAAAGCTTTTGCACAGCAAAGGAAAACACAAACAAAATGAAAAGACAACCTATGGAATGGGAGAAAATATTTGCAAATGATGTGACCAACAAGGGCTTAATTTCCAAAATATACAAACAGCTCATGCAGCTTAATATAAAAAAAAAAAAAACAAGGCTTCCCTGGTGGTGCAGTGGGTTAAGAATCCGCCGGCCAATGCAGGGGACACAGGTTTGAGCCCTGGTCCAGGAATATCCCACATGCCATGGAGCAACTAAGCCCACGCCACAACTACTGAGCCTGCACTCAAGAGCCTGCGAGCCACAACTACTGAAGCCTGTGCGCCTACAGCCCATGCTCTGCAACAAGAAAAGCCACCGCAATGAGAAGCCTACGCACCACAACAAACAGTAGCCCTCACTCACCGCAACTACAGAAAGCCCACACGCAGCAACGAAGACCCAACGCAGCCATAAATAAATAAATTTAAAATAAAATAAAAGGAATAAACATTTTAAAAGAAATTTAAAAAAACCAAACAATCCAATCAAACAACTGGCAGAAGACCTAAACAGACATTTCTCCAAAGAAGACATACAGATGGCCAACAGGCACATGAAAAGATGCTCAATATCACTAATTGTTAGAGAAATCCAAATTGAAACTACAATGAGGTATCACTTGACAGCAGTCAGAACTTCCATCATTAAAAAGTCTACAAATAACAAATGCTGAAGAGGGTGTGGAGAAAAAGGAACCCTCCTGCACTGTTGGTGGGAATGTAGATTGGTGCAGCCACTATGGAGAACAGTATGGAGGTGGTTTAAAATGCTAAAAATAGAGCTACCATATGATTCTGCAATCCCACTCCTGGACATATATCTGGAGAAAACTCTACTTCAAAAAGATACATGCATCCCGATGTTCACAGCAGCACTATTCAGAATAGCCAAGACATGGAAGCCACCTAAGTGTCAATCAACAGATGAATCGAGAAAGAAGATGTGGGATATATATACACACACACACACACACACACACACACACACACACACACACACACACACACACACACACATATATGCATGAATATTACTCAGCCATAAAAAAGAATGAAATAATGCCATTTGCAGCAGCATGGATGGACCAAGAGCTTATCATATTAAGGGAACTAAGTCAGACAGAGAAAGACAAATATCATATAATATCACTTATATGTGGAATCTAAAATATGATACAAATGGGGACTTCCCTGGTGGTCCAGTGGGTAAGACGCCACACTCCAAATGCAGGGGGCCAGGGTTTGATCCCTGGTCAGGGAGCTAGATCCCGCATGCCGTAACTAAGAAGTCTGCATGCCACAACTAAGACCCTGCATGCCGCAACTAAAGATCCTGCATGCCACAACAAAGATCCTGTGTGCCGCAACTAAGACCCAGCACAGCCAAAATAAATAAATAAATATTTTTAAAAATATGATACGAATGAATTTATTTACAAAGCAGAAAGACTCACAGACACAGAAAACAAACTTATGGTTACCAAAGGGGACAGTGGGGGAGAGGGGAGATAAATTAGGAATTTGGGATTAACATATACATACTACTTTATGTAAAATAGATAAACAATAAGGGCCTACTGTATAGCACAGGGAACTATATTCAATATCTTGTAATAATCTATAAGGGAAAAGAATCTGAAAAAGAATATATATATAAAAAACCAAATCACTTTGCTATACACCTGAAACTAACACAACATTGTAAATTAACTATACTTTAAAAAAAAGTTTAAAATGTAAAAAGAAGGGAAAAAAAAAAGAACAAAAAGAAAACCACACTGCCATCTTACTCATTTTCTTTGAGAAATGGAACAGAATATCAGTGACTGCTTCTGACATTCATTCATTCATTAATATTTAACTCCTTCGATCTAATCAGACATAGAAGCCATTCCTTGTCTTCAAGCTGACTCTATATTTGTTGCTCCAACCCATAAGAGTTTAACTCTCAAAGGGCATTCTTTTCTCCTCAAGTTCTGAGATAAGGAGGCACTTCTATTTTGCCCCATTTATGACCCACATATTACTACTGTATATACAGACAGATGATTTCTAAGTTAGGTTTATGAGGAGAGCACAAATTGGAGCAAGGTAGTCAAAAGACACAAACTTTGTTATAAGACAAATAAGTACTAGGGATATAATGTACAACACGGTGACGATAGTTACCACTGCTATATAATACATATGTACATATATGCTGTATGTATGATATATATGAAAGTTCTCATTACAAGGAGACAAAAAATTTCCCCCATTTCTTTTTATTGTAATTATATGAGATGATGGATGTTAACTAAATCTGTTGTGGTAATCATTTCATAATATATTGTAAATCAAACCTTTACGCTGTACATCGAAAATTCATACATTGGTGTATATCAATTATATCTTGTTAATAATGGAAAAAAATAAAGTTAGGTTTAATCTTTTTAAATGTACCAAAATTTTATTTTGCTTGGAATATAAAGTTTACACACTATTTAAAAGAGATTTCAAAGAAGTCAATTTAGTTTATTAGGTATTTTTTATTATGAATAATAGTAAGAAATAATTTCTGATTAAAGAACAATGATAATGACCAAAGGAAGTTATTAAAGCAACTGAAATAACTAAAAAGTTACCTCTTTTTGGCACAATGTTCTTCAATATTGCTGTCCCATCTCTGAGACATTACTAAACTAAGCTCCATTTCTTCTTTTTCAATCTGTGGTTCATTTTCTTCATCATCACTATTTTGAGGATTTTTACTGTTTCCAAAGGAACGACATGATGATGGCATCCTATTTCTTCCCCCCTGATATCCGTCATTTTCCAAACCAGCAAGAAGATGTACCAGAGCCTCATCAGGACTACTGTCCACTATAAAACAAGTGAAGCATCACCAACAAACAACTTAAATTTTCTGAATAACTCAATAATTCAGATCAATTATATATAAAACAACAACAAGAATCACAGATGCTGGCACATGCTGAAAGGATACAGCTGGTACAAAGATTTATGTATTGATGCAGTTCTTCCATTAAAGTGTAATCTTTGGACCACCTGCATTAGAAATGATTTTGTGTCCTTAAAAAGAAAATTCCCAGACACCATCTCACACCTACTGAATTAGAATTTCTGAGGTAGGGCCCAGGAATTTGCATGTTAACAAGCTGCCCAATCTCTTACTGCACAAGCAAGGTTGAGGAGCACTAAACCAAATATAATCACAACTGATCAAACTAAGTATAAAATATATAATAAATATATGAATTAATGCTAAGAAAGTGCCTTAAAAATGATAATGTGAACAACTTATCCCTCTCTTAAGCTGTATTTAGCTCACAGGACAGTCAAAACCTGTAGTTGAAAAACACGAGAGAGCTTTAAAAGTGATTAATAACATTACTTAAAAACCTTGAAGACCACCACTGAAATATCACCATCATATGCAGTAGGGTTGCTAACATCAAAGACAGATAATAACAAGTGTTGACAAGGATGTGAAGAAATTGGAGCCCTCATACACTGCTGGTCGAATTGTACAATGGTGCAGTTGCTTTGGGGAAAAAAAGTTTGGCAGTTCCTCAAAATGTTAAACACAGAGTTACCAGATAAGGCAGTAATTCCATTCCTAGGTATGTATCCAAGAGAAGTGAAAACATATGTCCACATGAAAACCTATACATGAATAATCATAGCAGCATTACCCCAATGGCCAAAAAAGTGGAATCAACACAAATATCCATCAACAGAAAGATGGAAAAATGAAATATGGTATATATCCATATGATGCAACATTATTCAATAGAAAAAAGGAATGCAATACTGATATATACCTCAACATGAATGAATCTTGAAAACATTATGCTAAGTGAAATACAGAAACAAAAGGTTATATGATTCTGTTTATATGAAATGCCCAAAATAAGTAAATCCAGCAAAAGAGAAAATAGATTAGAGGTTGCCAGAGGCTGAGAGGAGGGAAAAATGGGAAGTGACTACAAATGGGTATTGGGTTTCTTTTTAGGGTGATAAAAATGTCCTGGAATTAGATAGTGGAAATGGTTGCATAAATACCTGAAATGCTAAAAACCACTGAACTGTACATGTTAGAAGGTGAGTTTTACAATATGTGAATTATATCCCAATAAAAGCTATTATTTTTTTAAAAAAGATCATAAAGATGGAGGTTTGTTCTAATCTAGTACACAACCTTTTTCTCTGTAAAATGAGATCATAGATTCCCCATTTACTAAACTATTAAGTTTCAGGTTTTCTTTGTTGACATTAAAGAAACTGGTTCAATCATGCTACTAACTGTAAGGCAAAATTGAAGATATTTGCTTATAAGAGCCATTTTGGCAAAAATCCATTTCTTAAACCTAGAATTGCAGTTAATTTTTCCTGCCTCATACTTTAAAAATGGTTAATATTGGCAAATAATGTATAGATATTTGACTCTCAGATCTCTAACACTGAGACTGCATTCTTTGTAACCTTATGCAAGGTGGAATTATATCAGCTGGTGATACATTATATTTGCCTAATATAATGAAATAAGGATATGTCTCTCCTCTTTTTCAATTTCTTTGTTTTTTTATAACTAAAATATAACTTAGGTATATACATATTTATTTACTCAGAGAAATAAAACATTTTAGATTATAAACTTCAAATTAATTTTTAAATGTGGTCTTTGGATCATTTCTTTCTACGTATGTCATGTCATTCATTTAAAAAAGAAAAAAGCTACCTACCTCCATAGAAAATGTTCTTGAAATATGACTGTGTACAATAATTTTGGTACTGTCCCTAGTCATTCAATTAATCTTCCACTCAAATGAAAATGTAAATAACAGAGAGAGGACACTGTAGAGAGGTAGGGTAACATTTGATGCTATACCTCATTTGATACAGTAAGAATGGAAAAACAGAAAGTGAGCAAGAAACATAAAATCACTATACCAAGCAAAGCAAGAGGCATGAAGTTCAATGATATCTCACTTTTTGCAAAGAAAATTTAAATAAATTTCTGAAAAATGTCAGTAATTTAGACTAAATTATTGAAATGAAATCTAGCAAATGGTTTATCATATTAATGAAAATGCATTTATGGAGATGCAAAGATACTCAGAAATAACTGTCATGTTCTACATGCTAGTCAAAAATTAACAGCTCGAAAGGAATTGTCCAGGGAAGTTCCTGATACTTACCAAGAAAGAATCAATTATGGTATTTTATTAATGTTCTTAACTTTGGAGAATTTTAATTCAAAATAAGCATATTTCCCCTTAAAGCAATATGGTTCTCTTCCAAACAAAGTCAAGTTAAAAAAAAAAAAAAAAAAAAAAAGAATTATTTTCTTTCACAACTATTTTTCAGAAAAAGCTGTGCAGAAAACAAAAAGGAAGCTACTACATCTTGTAATTCAAGATTTCATTTTTATACTGAGCAAGAATTTATCAAACATGCAATATTAACCTCTTCAAATCAAAGAAAAAACTACGGCCTGACATACGCACTTTTGTTGATATAAGACACTGAAAATTTATGGCACAATTGTTACTTACAGAAAGCTGGTGACTCACTCAGTCTTTGGGTCAAAGGCTGAAAAGTCTGACTGTTTTCCATGAGGTTCAAAATTGCTTCTTCATTAATAACAGCTTCCTCCACTTTGTGTCTAATATGACCTTAAGAGGACAAAGAATACAAAAACATTAAAGTAAATGACCTAAATCTGAAATTTACTGTTTAGAATTTCTGTAAATTAGGAAACATTACAATGTAAACCTATTTAAAATTTTGAAGTGTTACTGACGTATGTTAAATAAAAACATAATAAAACTTAATGAAAGCCACAGGAATATCTAACCAGTCACACAGAGTAATTAAAAAAACATAAATAAAAAACCCTGAAACTGTGAATCACTAAATATTTACAATCTCTTTAGCCTCTAAATCCTACCTAGTATGTACAGACAGTTATATCACTCTGATAAAAATCAATGTACATTAAAATTTGTAAAACGAGTTCTTAGAGGGAAGTTCATAGTGATACAGGCCTTCTTTAAGAAAAAAGAAAAAGCTCAAATAAACAATCTAACACATCACCTAGAAGAATTAGAAAAAGAAGAACAAACAAAACCTAAAGTCAGCAGAAGGAAGGAGATAATAAAGATCAGAGAGTAAATAAATAAAATAGAGATTTAAAAAAATAGAAAAAAATCAATAATACCAAGAGCTGATTCTTTGAAAGCGTAAACAAAATTGACAAACCTCTGGCCAGGCTTACCAAGAAAAAAGAGAGAAGACCCCAATAAACAAAATAAGAAATCAAAGAGGAGAAATCACAACTGATACTGCAGAAGTACAAAAAACCATAAGACAATACTATGAACAATTACACAACCTAGAAGAAATGGACAACTTTCTAGGAACATACAGCCCTCCAAAACTGAAACAAGAAGAAATAGATAACTTGAACAGATCATCTGATCACTAGAAGTGAAACAGAATCTGTAATAAGAAAAAACTCCCTGCAAACAAAAGTCCAGAACCAGATGTTTCACAGGTGAATTCTACCAAACGCACAAAGAAGAACTTATACCGATCCTTCTCAAACTCTTCCAAAAGACTGAAGAGGAAGGAATACTCCCAAAGACATTCTATGAAGCCACCATCACCCTGATACCAAAACTAGACAAAGACACTACCCAAAAAAGAAAATTACAGGCCAATATCTTTGATGAATATAGATGCAAAAATTCTCAATAAAATATTAGCAAACTGCATCCAACAACACGTAAAAAAGATCATACACCATGACCAAGTTGGATTCATCCCAGGGTCAAAAGGATGGTTCAACATATGCAAATCAGTCAATGTGATACACCACATCAACAAAAGAAAAGACAAAAACCACATAATCATCTCAATAGATGCAGAAAAAGTATCTGATAAAATTCAACATCCATTCATGATAAAAACCCTTACAAAAGTGAGTATAGAGGGAACATACCTCAACATAACACAAGCTATTTATGACAAACCCACAGCCAATATAATACTCAATGATGAAAAGCTGAAAACCTTCCTGCTAAAATCTGGAACAAGACAAGGATGCCCACTCTCAACATTTCTCTTCACAATAGTATTGGAAGCCCTAGCAACAGCAATCATACAAGAAAAAGAAATAAAAGGTATTCAAATTGGTAGGGAAGAGGTAAAACTGTCATTATATGCAGATGACATGATAGTATATATAGAAAACCCTAAAGACTCCACACAAAAACTACTAGAACTGATAAATGAATACAAGGTAGCAGGATACAAGATTAACATATAGAAATTGGTTGCATTTCTTTACACTAAATGAAATACCAGAAAGGGAATGTAAACAAACAATCCCTTTTAAAATCACATCAAAAAAAATTAAAATACTTAGGAATAAACCTCACCAAGGAGGTAAAAGACTTATATGCTGAGAACTATTGATACAAAACATTAATAAAGGAAACTGAAGATGACTCAAAGAAATGTAAAGATATCCCATGCTCCTGGATTGGAAAAATTAATATTGTTAAAATGGCTATACTACCCAAAGCAATATACAGATTTAAGGCAATACCCATCAAAATACCCATGACATTTTTCACAGAACTAGAATAAATATTCCTAAAATTTATATGGAATCATAAGAGACCCAGAATTGTCTAAACAATCCTGAGGAAAAAGAACAAAGCAGGAGGCATAACCCTTCCAGACTTCTGACAATACTACAAAATTACAGTAATCAAAAAACAGCATAGTATTGGCACAAAAACAGACATATAGATCAATGGAACAGAATAGAGAGCCCAGAAATAAACCCACACATGTACTGACAATTAATCTTCAACAAAGGAGGCAAGAATATACAATGGGGAAAAAAGTCTCTTCAGCAAGTGGTGTTGGGAAAGTTGGACAGCTGCATGTAAATCAATGAAACTAGAACACACCCTCATACCATGCACAAAAATAAACTCAAAATGGCCTAAAGACTTAAATATAAGACAAGACATCATAAAACTCCTAGAAGAGAACATAGGTAAAACATTCTCTGACATAAACTGTACCAGTGTTTTCTTAGGACAGCCTCCCAAGGCAACAGAAATAAAAACAAAAATAAACAAATGGGTCCTAATCAAATGTATAAGCTTTTGCACAGCAAAGGAAACTGTAAACAAACCCACAGAATGGGAGAAAATATTTGCAAATCATGTGACTGACAAGGGCTTAATTTCCAAAATATACAAACAGCTCCTACAATTCAATAACAAAAAAGCAAACATCCCAATTGAAAAATGGGCAGAAGACCTAAACAGACATTTCTCCAAAGAATACATATAGATGGCCATTAGGCACATGAAAGATGCTCATCATTGCTAATTATTAGAGAAATGCAAATCAAAACTACAATGAGGTATAACCTCACACCAGTGAGAATGGCCATCATTAAAAAGACTACAAATAACAAATGCTGGAGAGGGTGCATAGAAAAGGGAACCCTCCTACACTGTTGGTGGGAATGTAAATTGGTACAGCCACTATAGAAAACAGTATGAAGGTCCTCAAAAAACTAAAAACAGAGTTGCCCTATGATCCAGCAATGCCATTCTTGGGCATATACCCAGACAAAACTATAATTCAAAAAGATACATGCACCCCTATGTTCATAGAAGCACTATTCACAACAGACAAGACATGGAAACAACCTAAATGTCCACTGATAGATGAATGGATAAAGAAGATGTGGTATATTTATACAATGGAATATTACTCAGCCATTAGAAAGAATGAAATAAGGCCATTTTCAGCAACATGGATGGACGTAGAGATTATCATACTGAGCAAAGTAAGTCAGAAAGAGAAAGACAAATACCATATGTTATCATTTCTATGTGGAATCTAAATATGACACAAATGAACTTCTCTACGAAACAGAAACAGACTCACAGAGACTTGTGGTTGCCAAAGGGGAGGGGAGGGGAGTGGAGAAGGGAAGGATTGAGAGTTTGGGATTAGCAAATGCAAACTATTATATATAGGATAGATAAACAACAAGGTCCAACTATATGGCACAGGGAACTATATTCAATATCCTGTAATAAACCATAATGGAAAAGAATATGAAAAAGAATATATACATATATGTATAACGGAGTCACTTTGCTATACAGCAGAAATTATTGTACACAACAGTGAATCAACGATACTTCAAAAAAAATTTTTTTAAATATAAAAATTTCACCACTTACAAAAAATAAAATAAAATTTATAAAATGAACAGAAAAGACAAGTTGTCCAATTTGAATAATAAAATTCTCTATAGTTTAAAAATTTCAAATAATTCATTTTACATTAACTTTATATTTCTCAATATCTTTTAATTCATGATTTTAAAATGTAAGTCTTTTGCCATGTGATTTTTATAGAAGGTCTAATGTACAGAGGGATTAAATAATTTTTAGAAGATAAAATGAATCTCATAATCTAATCAAAGGGAGAGGGAGAATAAAAAGCACATAATAGTAGGGGAAAAAAAGACTATATAGGACTTCCCTGGTGGCACAGTGGTGAAGAATCTGCCTGCCAATGCAGAGGACATGGGTTCGATCCCTGGTCTGGGAAGATGCCACATGCCGTGGAGCAACTGGGCCCGTGAGCCACAACTACTGAGCCTGTGCGTCTGGAGCCTGTGCTCCGCAACAAGAGAGGCCGCGATAGTGAGAGGCCCGCGCACCGCGATGAAGAGTGGCCCCCGCTTGCCACAACTGGAGAAAGCCCTCGCACAGAAACGAAGACCCAACACAGCCAAAAATAAATAAATAAGTAAATAAAAAATTAAAAACAAAACAAAACATTAGAATAAAAAAAAACACATTTGGTAAAATTTCATATCCATTCATGATTTTAAAAAACCCAAACTTCTTAACAAGCAAGAAATAGAAGAGATAATAAACTGATTAAAGTTTATCTACCAATATCCTGTAGTAAATTTCATACTTAATGATGAAATATAAAAGCATTCACTTTAAAGCCAAGAAAAATGTTTTTTTCATATCTACTTAATATTACTGTTAAGTTCTTAAGCACTGCATTAAAACATTAAAAAAGAAAAAGTATAAGGATGGGAAGGGAAGTAATACAATTATTATTTTCTGACGATGACTCTATCCACAGAAAATCCAATCAAAAAGACATAAACTATTAGCACTAAGCACTAATAAAAGTTGCTGGATATAAGACTGACACACAAGGTCAGTGAAGTTCCTAATACCAGATGATGTTAATTTTTGAAAGATAAACTTAAAACTGCAACATTTATAAGGCACCTGGAGTATATCTAATAAAAGATATAAAATAATTTTACCAGAAAAATTGCAGAACTTTATTGAAAGACATGAAAGAAGACCAAATAAACTGAGAAATATATCATGTGCATAAATGAGCTAATTTGGTATATAGAAAGACTTAAAATGTTTCTAAATTGGTCTATAAATTCAATAAATTTCCAATAAAATCTCAACAGGGTTCTTCCCAGAAACAAAACAATCTGATCTTAAAATTAACATGGGAAAACTTTTTTTAAAGATCAAGAGTAAATACAACAATTTTGTAGATGGCTAGCAGGAAGCTGCTGCATAGCACAGGGAGATCATCTTGGTGCTTTGTGACGACCTAGAGGGGTGGGATAGGGAGGGTGGGATAGGGAGGGTGGGATAGGGAGGGTGGGATAGGGAGGGTGGGAGGGAGGCTTAAGAGGGAGGGGTTATGGGGATGTATGTATACATATAACTGATTCACTTTGTTGTACAGCAGAAACTAACACAACACGGTAAAGCAATTAGACTCCAATAAAGATGTATTAAAAAAGAAAGAGTAAATAAGATAATTTTGAAGCTAAATAGGGCAGATCTGCTCCTGATATATATCATTACTTACAAAGCAACAGTAATTACAACAGTATGATATTAACATGGGAGAACAAAACTGAGGTTGGGAAATTCAGTGGAAAAAAAAACTTTTAAATAAATATGTTGGAACCACTAGCTCTTTATATCTAGAAAAATAAATAACAATAAGATCCTTACTATATACACAAGTAAAATGTCAGATGAATTGAAGACCTATATGTGAAAATCCAATCTGTAAGCACACATAAACCTTAAGGATGAAAACTTTCATTACATCCGGATAGGGAAGGAATTGTAAACCAGGTTCAAAAACCAAACAGTAAAGGAAAAAAATCGTTAAATTTAAGGTTAAAATTAAAGACACGTAAAACACTTTTTAAAAAAAGGGAAGAAAATTGAAAAAAAAAGCTAACAAAAATTTTGTGGAGACTTTAAAGTGTAATTCTACATGAGGAGAAAATATCTCTACAATGAATATAACTGAGAAAGGCTTGATATCCAGAAAATATGAGTAATTCCTACAAATTAGTAAGAAAAAGAGTACAGATCCAATAGAAAATGAGCAAAAAACATGAATAAGCAATTCTCATATAAAGAGATCCAAATGCTCAAACTTATTAGTAATCAGGAAATGCAGATTAAACTAAGGAGATTTAGATTTCAAAGAATGAGAATGGCAAAAAATTTTTACATCTTACACTATGAAATATTGTTGAGGATGTAGGGAAGTATAAGCTCTAACACATCGTGGGAATATAAACTTAGGTACATTCTATAGAGCAACTTTGAAATACTGGCTTTACTACCAAATGTGATAGTTTTACTGTTAACATACCTCAAAATCTGAAAAATTAAGCACTAAAATTGAGCTTATAAGGAAAATAAAAGGCTAAGACAAAACTTATGCAACTCTGTAATGAGAACACTAACAAAATCAATAATTGGTACCCGAGGAAATAAACTGCTCAGTCAGGCAGGCAGCTCAGTGTGGCTGGAGGCTGTCATAGCAGATATTAAAAATGCACAGAAAATAATAGCATGGAAATTCTGGGTACATTTCGATTAGGATGGGGCTGGCAGATGCTAAGACAAAGCAAATGGAAGTAGAGCTCTGAGCCAGAAGGCTGCCATTAAAGTACTGAGGAGAGGGTGAAACCTGCCATGAGTCACCGAGGGCACAATGCTAGGATGCAACTCTAGGGAAGGAGGAAGCCCTGGGTGAGTGTAGGTGCTCATTTCTAGCTGTTGTTTAATACAGTCAAAAGAGCCCCTGCTGCCAATGCAGCACTGAAAAGAGGGCTTTTCCTTTCCTTCTGAAGGCTGCAATTCTACTCCTCCTGTTCTGGCTCCCCTTGCCTAGAAAAGTTTTATGCGAAACAACATGACTTCTAAGTAAAACTTTCATTATTCTCTTATTTACCAATCATGTGTAAGCTAACTGTATTACAAAAACCCTGTTAGAATAGATGCTATCTAGGTAGAGTATAATACATACACCCTAAGACCTGGCAAATTACACTTCTGTATGTCTTCTGTAGAGAAACTCTTGCACATGGCCACAAGGTGACAGACGTAACACTGTTAACAACAGTGCAAAAGTGAAAACCATCTAATAGTTGTAGAGAACAGAAACACTTGTTTAGTCTTACAAAAGAATGCTAATCAGCAGCTAAAATGAATGACCTAGAAACATGTAAGAACAAGGATAGATTTCAAAGTTATTATTGCTGACACAAAAGATACTCAACATCATTATTCATAAGGGATATGATGATTAAACCATAATGAGATGCCATTTCACACATACTAGAATGGCTATATAAAAAAAGACAGATAATAACAAGTGTTAGTGAGAACGTGGGGTTTCTGAAACCCTCATATACTGCTGGTGGGAATGTAAAACAGTGCAGTCACTTTGGAAAATAGTTTGGCAATTTATTAAAAATTAAACACAAATTTATCAAACGATCCAGCAATTCTCTTCCTTGGTATCTACTCAAGAAAAATGAAAATATATACCCATACAAAGACATAAATGTTCAGAGCAGCATTATTCTTAAGGACCAAAAAGTGAAAACAACTCAAATTTTCATCAACTAATGAATTAGTCAATAAAATATATCAGTAGAATGCAATACTACTAGGCAATAAAATGGAATGAAATACTGATAGAGATACTCCAATATGGATGAGCCTGAAAACATTATGCTAAGTGAAAGAAGCAAGGCACAAAAGATCACATTTTGTATGATTTCATTTACATGACATATCCAGAAAAGGCAAATCTTAAGAGACAAGAAAGTAGATGAGTGGTTACTTGGGGTTGGAGGTATGACTGCAAATGGACAAAAAGAATCTTTTGAGAAGGAACTATTCTAAAATTGAATTATGGAGATGTTAGTACAACTCTGTAAACTTACTATAAATCACTAAATTATACACTTAAAATGAGTGAATTTTATGTTACATAAATTATACCCCAATTAAGTTGTTAAAAAACATAATGCTGAATGAAAAAAGCAAGTTGCTTAATCTACGCCAAGTAGGACACCATTTATGTAAAATCTAAAACCTAAAATAATAGTATATGTTTTGGACATACATATATAAGAAAATATAAAATCATATATGGTAACAGTTTGTACCAACTTCAAAATAGTGCTTACCTCTAGAGATGAAGAAAAGGTAAAAGAATGGGAGAGAGGTTTCTGCTAGCTACATCAATGATGTTTACTTCTTAGGAAAAAAAAATTTAGCTAACTCAACCAAATACTAATATCTCAGTGCTAGATACACAGGATGTCTGTTATGGTATTTTCTGTACACTTGAAAGAAAACCTCACCTTTGCTCAACTCTGTGTCTTTGTGGACTTCTACCATATTAGCCGGTGTACAGTGAGGAATTTCAGGAGACAGAACCTCAGAGTGCAATGTTAATTCAGCAGAGAACTCCTGGGATCCATCGCTGTAGTCGACAGATCCTGATAATGTTCTGCTTAATTAAAACATATCCTTTATAACAAACTATATATCAAAGCAATAAAATTAGTTCTGAGATCTATAATAAATAACCACTTACACAGAGAAATCATTCTGTTTGAGAATTTCCTGGAGTCTCTTCTGAAAATTTTTTTCACTTTCTGTTGCTGGCACAAACCTGCGATCTTTGAATTTTAAAAGTGCATTAAAAAATGTAGATAGCAAATGAATGAAATATTTTCCTTTTTCCTAGAAGAGCTTTTAAAATGGTAGCAATTTCCTATCCTTGACACATATAACACCACCTAAAAGTAGTCCTATTATAAATCAAACAAAAGAGAAATGGTTGTTACTGAAGCTATGAAATTAAGCACTTAAAGTCAGTCTAAGATTAAGTTCTATAACTTAAATCTAAAAGAGAAAAACATTATTTTCTACCTATAAATGTATCATACAACCTGAACCTAGAAATTTTCCCTTTATAAAATATTTCTATTTTAAAAGGCATTAAAGGCTTTCAAAACTTATCAAAGGATTTTTAGTGTCCAAGAGATTATAATATAAATTTTAATTGGACTTCAGTACAGGCTTACTACTGTATTTCAGATACATTTGCCTTTTGAATTATGTCTTCTATTCTTTTACCTTTATTTAAAAATTTTTGTTGTATCCATGGCATTACTTAAGCCCCTTCAAATTCTTTTTGAATATAGCAGGGTTTAGTAAAAAATAAAATTTTTTTTACTATTTACTATTTTTAGAGTATTTTCTTCAGAGATATACAAGGTAATCAAAGTCAGAATTTATATGACATACCCAGAAAATAACATGGGGGCAGAATTTCATGGGTGACATTTTCAAGGCGTAATGAACTAAACGAAGTGTTTCTAAGTTGGGATTCATGCTCTTCTGTAAGTATTCTATAGCTCATTTGGAAATACAAGAGGTTAAAACATACCACAGAATGAAAAAGGAGAAAAAGGTACTACCAGTGAAAACCAAGGCCAATGAAGATGTCAATTTCTCATGCGAACAGAGACAATGAGTGACACTTTGGAGGTACAGAATTATGGTTCAGAGCAATGAGAATAGGGAAAATATATATAGAAAATTTAAAGGTAGTTTGAAAAGCAAAATCTAATGTCAAGGTAAAAATTCAATGGCTTAAACTTTTCCATTAAAATATCCAGTTAAAAGAAAATCATTTATACCTTGTGATTCGGGTTGACTAATTTGAGAAGTTTCATTTTTGTTTCTTCGCCGTTGCTTTTCATCTTCCCATATGGCCTGTAGACCAGGGTTTCCACCAATTTGAGCTGTAATCATAATAATACTTCAATACTACAAGGGTCAAAGTGAAAAATACTTGCTTAAAAAAATCCATACTGGGCTTCCCTGGTGGCACAGTGGTTGAGAATCTGCCTGCCAACGCAGGGGACACGGGTTCGAGCCCTGCTCTGGGAAGATCCCACATGCGGCGGAGCAGCTAGGCCCGTGAGCCACAACTACTGAGCCTGTGCGTCTGGAGCCTGTGCTCCGCAACAGGAGAGGCCGCGACAGTGAGAGGCCCACGCACCGCGATGAAGAGTGGCCCCCACTCGCCGCAACTAGAGAAAGCCCTCACACAGAAACGAAGACCCAACACAGCCAAAAATAAATTAAATAAATTAAAAAAAATAAAAATCCATACTTAAAAAAAAATACTGTATTTTAAGAAAAACAATTACCTACTTTGTGTAATAAAACAGACAAATTATCCCAACCTATATTTACTATATTACTCCTTTTTTAGTTTTCCTACTAGTTCCCAAAAACACAGCAAGTGAATAAGATTCAAACATTTGATGATAGCTAACAGACCTGAAAGTCTCCTCCCTGGTATATAACCTGAAAATAAAAAAATTAAAAGGCAGAGCATAGTAAATTCTTTTATAATGGCTAATTTATTTAGTGTCACACTTACTTTAGGTTCATGTCTATGCAAACAAACTCATATGAATGAAAGCATAAATGAAAAAATAATGACTATCCCATCAGAGGTACAGAAAAAAATCTTCATAACATTTTACATCCTCCTTCTTTAAATAATTTCACTTCCCTAGTAATGTTTTCTTCCCTACTTTTTCCATCCTTTGGTCACGGATTTTTAAAAATAAAAACATATATTAAGAATAACTGTGTATATACCTTCAATGTCCAAGCGATTTAAGATATCAGCAGCTACAGCATCCACTTCTAATTCACAAGTACTCTGTGGTTCAACACCTTCCAGTATTAAAGAGCTGTATTAAAGAAGTATCAAAAGACACAATAATTATGTAAGAGAAAATTTTCTTAAGATTTTTATTACTTAACAATTTTTCATGTTTACGTGGTAACCAGGAAAGCCAGTGACCCTATATTAATTCACAATTATTCATGACATAATTGATACTCTGTGTGTATATACAAAGAAATGAAAAACAGGAAGAGAAACACAAAATTCACAACTCCATTGAGATACTTTTGGAGTCTATTTTACATATTTTGGTTCATTATATTTTATAGAAAAGGAATGTACAATGTTTCAGCATGTGGGTCACATCCAGGGCAGGACGGGATAAAATAACAGAGGGACAACAGAGGGGATGCATCAAAAACCATACACACATGCAATTTATTTGCCCAGAGGCATCTATCTCCGCAATCATAGATGGTTTTTAAAAATGAGGAGGGAATATATATATAACAAGAGATGAGGGGAGGTGAACATACTGAAAAGTGGGCAAATGATACTGTTCTCCCTGCCCTCAACTACTGCTGAGCTGGGGAATGTTTAAAAATTTTCCATAACTATAGAATTGAGAAACCACATGAGTCCAATAGTGGGATCACAGCTAGGAAAAGAGGTGACACCATGAGGTCACTACTTTTTATGAGAACTACAGAGAACTATTTCCCACTAATGCTCTTTGACTCAAAAGCATTTTTGTTTTTCATCAGAGCCACATGAAAGATTTAAGATGACACCATATACATGTCCCTGCTTGACAGAATAAACATAAGACAACTAGTATGGATCCCAGTTTATCCATTCCAAAATTCAGATCTCCTACCAATAGGGACACCAAATGAAAAGGAGAGAACTTTTACTAGAAAGTGGGTGATAGAAGATTTCATTAATATTTGAAACATTTTAAAATGTTTTATGAGAAACATTAACAAAACCTCATTTTCCATTGTCTATACCTAAGGAATGGGTGTTTGAATAGAAATTTTGATGGAATATTAGAGATTAATTTGTTAAACCACAGAACTTTTACTATTTATATATATGCATAGACACAACACACACATATATCTTTTTACCATTGATAGAGAAGGGACATATTAGTCAACCTATCACAATATATCCATCCCTTTAACTTTCAGAAAAAGTAATTCTCAATATAGCTTGTCTTCTTTACCCATATAATTTACCAACATCAGTTATGCCATGAATTAAAGTACCAGATAAAATAGTTTTTGGCCAACAGTTTTCTCCTTTATACTAAAAAGTTTCACACTTTTGGAAGCGTTGTATTATACATTTCAAGGGTGAATTTTCCAGGAGTAGAACATTTGTGACAAAGGAGGGAAACAATAACATTAAAAGATGCAATCTCATAGTAGAAATTTACAACTATTTCTTGCCTACTTCAGACATTCAGTATAGGAGGAGTTCCTAGGGAAAGGAAGTAGTTTTCAGAATTAAAAATTTGTTTCCAGTAAACAGAAAAAGTGAGTAAAAAAATTGAGTCAGCAAATACATGTAGACCATTCACTTTAGTCATGAAAGGTAGATAAGCAGTACAATGGTATTTAGACAACCATGCCTCTCTGAACATTTCTGTTCATAGCTTAACACAACAGACAATTACAGTCAGTAATTACAATCACTGAGGGTGGAGCTCAGACATCTACAATTTAAAAAATCTCTTCAGATCATTCTGATGGACAGCCAGGTTGATATTACTGCAGTAGACTCAACTTCTGTGAATTCAACACTCTGGCAAATGACCCTGAAGGTCCAGGATATGTGGTAATTTACAACAAGCTAGCAGGTAAGGTTAGTACAGCTGCTAACTCAGCACTCTTATTATGAGTTTGTTGTTCTCTATTTGTTATGGCCCTTGAAATAATATTTGTGAAGGGATATAAAATACTTTTGGGTTAAAAAAAAACCAAACAAAAAAAGGTACCCAGAGGAAGGTGCTAGTACTGGGGATAAAAATGAGACTAATAAAATTTAAGAGCACTGATTTGGCAAAAATGTTTGACATTATATTATCTGTATTTGATGAAATTATGGATTTTCATGTTTAATATAAGAATCCTAAAAACTTGGGACAAAAATATATAGTTAGCCTACATTTATTATAAATTCTAATTCTGAATACCTTGTCTAGTTTCACTAGTTTGCCTTTTCATACCTTTGCTCTTAAAAGTAATGATTCAAACTTTTCATTATAATACAGAGAGCTTCTCCAAACTAAGTCATAAGCAGTGAAGCTTTACTATAGTCTTATGACCTAACCAGAAAGATGTTTGTTCAAAAAGGCTTCAAATAAAAATAAACCTGAACTTGAATTGATCATGCAAAAAACAAGTTACTCAGTGTAGAACTTTGAAAACCACAGGATCTAGTGAGTAGGTAAAATCCTTGGGTTAAGTTGATTTGCTCCAATTTTAGAGACATAGAGGAACTGTATCACAGGCATAAAAATGAGACAGTAAATAGTTTGTCAGTCACTTTGCTCTGGACTGATTAGAAATTGAATTTGATGTGGTAAATAATGCTCTCTCTAAAGTTGATACCACTTCAACACAATTATAAAAACAATTCTGCTGTATCTGAGAAGGAACCTACAAGTACATGTGTATGTGTACATATACAACTTTTACCAAAAAGTCCTGATACATGTTGACTGAATCCAGAGGTAAAGCAAGTCACTGTCCATTTGAAGTCTTTGAAGTCTCATTCTGGTATAATATTCCAGTCATGAAACAATGTATTTCAATCATTATTTAATGAGATTCTCTCTTAATTTTAGGTCTTAAAAAGCCCAAGTGATTCTATAATATGGAAATTCTATGAAGAACATATTAAGATCTTAAACTATATATATTAAGCTCTGAACAAATATTTTGACAGTTTATCTTCAACTGATTAATAAATTCACATTTTCTTACTTTGAAATAAAAAATAAAGTCATTTAACTTAACACTTTTTCTACTTTGCACTTTACATAAAAAATATCTGCTTAAAAACGTATCAGGAGGGCTTCCCTGGTGGCGCAGTGGTTGAGAATCTGCCTGCCAATGCAGGGAACACAGGTTCGAGCCCTGGTCTGGGAAGATCCCACATGCCGCGGAGCGACTAGGCCCGTGAGCCACAATTGCTGAGCCTGCGCGTCTGGAGCCTGTGCTCCGCAACAAGAGAGGCCGCGATAGTGAGAGGCCCGCGCGCCGCGATGAAGAGTGGCCCCCGCTTGCTGCAACTGGAGAAAGCCCTCGCAGAGAAACGAAGACCCAACACAGCCATAAATAAATAAATAAATACATACATACATACATACATAAATAAAATTTTAAAAAAAGTATCAGGTGACATATGTGTAGTGAAAAGAGGAAACCATACCACCCTATCAATATCCAAATGATCAATAAAAGGATCAAGAAAGCTTGGGCAACAACTTTGTGGCATAAAACAGAAATCCTATGAGTTCTATGTAGATTAAGCTATTACTGATAATTTAGATAGGTACTGATTATATATCTGCTTTATGGTAGGGAAATCTAAACATTTGGAATATGTTACCGTCTCTAAGAAAGTCTAATAAATAATAAAAGTCAAAAGAAATTATAAGTTGTATTATTCATATACACTATGTCAACCCACTTTTTTCCCCACAAATATTTAATATTTGGAAATAATTAGGGGTTATTTTTATTAAAAATATTCGCCACTTAGGGTTTTTTTTTGGCTGTGTTGGGTCTCTTTTGCTATGCGTGGGCTTTCTCTATTTGCAGCGAGCGGAGGCTACTCTTCACTGCGGTGTGTGGGCTTCTCACTGCGGTGTCTTCTCTTCTTGCAGAGCACAGGCTCTAGGTACGTGGGCTCAGAAGTCGTGGCTCACGGGCTCTAGAGCACAGGCTCAGTAGTTGTGGCACAGGGGCTTAGTTGCTACGCGGCATGTGGGATCTTCCCAGACCACGGATCGAACCCGTGTCCCCTGCACTGGCAGATGGATTCTTAACCACTACGCCACCAGGGAAGTCCTGCCATTTAGGTTTTAAATTGTTATTTTATTATGCGATTTTTACTTGACAAGTTATAGGATGTCAATTTAGAATGTACAAAGAAGATGGATGTTGGAGAGAAGTATAAACACATCCAGATTTCTTTTATTAATTAGGTAATAACTAGGTATATTTTCATGCTATTTTCACAGTCTGTTCTTAAAATCTATGATCCATGTAATACACTAATGTTGAGATTTGCTTTTTTGATAAACTTATAGATAAAAAGCAATTATAATAAAGGTTAAAATTAAATTATGCTAACCACTGATTTCTGAATAGAGTAGGATATATGTAAATAACTTTTCCTTTCCTTTACAACATAAACTAACCTTGGTATTTCGTCTTCTTCCCACCGAAATAAAGTACCAGTAAGAGAATTTCTTCCTGGTAGCTGATTCTTGCAAGATCCACTCGCACGTAATGGATCACCTAGGAATAAAAAGGTAAAAGGGGTAAGTTCCACTTTTAACTTACATATAATTACCCTTTAAGTATATTAGTATACAACCCATATGACCAGTTCCTAAAATTGTATCCTAAAAATTCATAAACATACCGGAATGCATATGCACAGCGGAGAGTAACGATTCCAAACCGAGATGGGGAAAAGTATTTGCAATATATGGATATGAAAGAGAAATGGCCACAATACTTTCATACTAGAATAAAAGTATGATACATTTAAATGCGCTATTGTGATAGGTATGCTTCAAATCTCATTTTAAAAATAAAGAACTAAGAATTTTTGTAGACTTTACATTCCTAGGGTATTCTATATGAGCCTCAACTAAAATTCTAGTGGAAATCAGATTCCAGATAAAATTCAAAACATACTTTAATGCTAATCCCTGAATAAAAAGAAAATACACAATGCATTTCGAAAGTAATGGCAGTAACAGTGAGTGGAAACCTGGGGCAAATGCAAATACAATTTGACGAGCAGTTGGAGGGAACTATGCATTTGCTTAGTTATCCCAACTGCAGAAACTGAGTCCTGGGGCCATGCTTTGGAAGTAGTCTCTAAATTTTAGCAATTTTTTTGTGATCTCTTACGGGGAATTTAAATTTTCAGATAAAGCAAGCTTGAGTGAGTGGCAAAGAAGGAATCCTAACATTAAGAAAGATATTAAATTTGCAATCCTCTCCAACTAAATTTGATACTTTTTCTTATTTGGTTAGCTTGATCACAAAATTATGTAATTAATTAGACTTACCATCTTTGCTATTTTAACAAAACACATAACAAACCATGTAACTGATTCTATATACCTTCAGAAGTTTTTGAAGGCTTTGCTGTTATGTGGCTAGGGCATTTATATGAAATTACTTTTCAAGTTGTAAATTAAAACACAAATATTATCTTCTAAGAAATTTATATGAGTGAAAAATCTATACAAGTTTACTAATTCAAAGTTATCTATCACAGTATAAGAATTCACACTTTACCTCTACTTTATGTATTATTTTCTTTTATAAATACATATATAATTCTTTTCAACTCTGGATGTTAAAAATGTAATATAAAGCCACTATGGAGAACTGTAAAAAAATCCCTCTGTGATGCTAAAGATATTTACTCTATTTAATTACTTCTATATACTTCACCTTAACAACAGTAATTAGCAACATCTCCGTTTCATTTGTCAACTGAGTATATAACTGAATAATAAGACAAAATGGTATATGCATATGTAATATTAAAATTTCTAAATATTTTTCACTTTTGAATTTACTTGCAAAAGACTACATTATGTGCTAAATTAACTTGTCTTACAAGATTAAAATGTTAAGTTGTGCATATATATGTAACATATTTACAATAAGAAGTTTACTGTCCATTTAATTATGAGTCTGATATTACGTGACAAAATACAAAAAAAATTCACCTATTCTTTTCATGATTTCATTATAATCTTTTATCTATTTTTTTTTTACAAAACAAAAACCTAAAATAAACATTTTATTTCACCATACTTGAAATTTCCCTGCTTTTAATTTCCCCCAACGAAATTTCATTTATTTCTGCCTTCAGATTGTAAAAATTTTCCATATTTTGAAAAAAAATCCCTTCCAATACTCATCTAACTTTTATAACTAAAATAAATGGCTTACATATATTTGCTAATTCAAACTTTTCTCATGCTTTTTCACCTACTGGAAACAAACTTTTGTAAAACTGACCTCCTTTTCCTATAAATACCTCCCGTACATTCTCTAGAACCTTTTCCATTCGTCAATTCTTCTTGAACTCCCAGCTATATTTGACACTGATAACCAAACTGTTATTCTTTTTTCCCCCAATAACCTTTTTATTTTGGAATAATTTTAAATACAGGAAAGTTACAAGGATGGTACAGTTTCTGAATCTGCTTACCACACCCCTCCCATTGTTAACATTTTACATTATAGCACATCTGTCAAAACAAAAAAACTGACACAGATACCTTCGTATTAGCTACACTATACACTTTATTTGAATTTCAGCAGTTTATCCACTACTCTCCATTTTCTGTTTCAGGATCCAATGTAGGGTACCACATTGTAGTTAGTTATCATGTCTCCCTAGTCTCCTCTGGTCTATTTCTCAGTCTTTCCTTGTTTTTCATGACCTTGACAGTCATGAGTACTGGTCAGTTCACCTACAGGACGTCCTCCAATCTGGGTTCGTTGATGTTTTCCTCGTGATTAGATTGTTATTATGGGTTTCCATGAAGAATACCACAGATGTGAAGCAGCCTCATCATATCATATGAGAGGGGACACGATATCCACATGCCATCACTGGAGATGTTAACCACCAATACTTGGTTAAGGTACAATTTCATGGGTTTCAAGAATGCACAGAATCATACCACCATGCCAGTAACATACAGAATAATTCCTTCATCCTAAAATTTCCCCTATATATTGGCTTTGTAGTCAACATTCTCCTCTTCTCCAACTCCTGGCAACCATTAATATGTTTTACATTTCTACAGTTTTGCCTTTACCAGAATGTTGTATGAATAAAATCAAACAACTTGTAGTCCTTTGGGTCTGGCTTCTTTCACTTAGTAAAATGCATTAAAGATTCATCGATGTTGTATGAATCAAGAGCTTGATGTGTTTTACTGATAAATAACATTCCACTGTATTGGTATATTAACAGTTTATCCATTGCCCCATTGAGTGGACATCTTGGTTACTTTAGATTTTTAGCAATTATGAAATAAAGTTGCTATATACATTTGCATACAGGTTTTTAGGTGGACATGAGTTTTAAATCACTTGGTAAACATACAGGAGTGTAACTGCTGGGTCATATGGTAAGTCCATATTTAACATTACAAGAAACTGCCAAACTGTCTTCCAAAGTGACTACACCATTTTGCCTTCCCACAAGCAATGAATGAGAGTTGATGCTGTTCCCATCCTTACCAGCATTTGTTTATGCCTAGTTTTTTTTGGATTTTAACCATTCTAATAGGCGTGTAATGGTTGCTCTTTGTGGTTTTAAAATGCATTTCCCGGGCTTCCCTGGTGGCGCAGTGGTTGAGAATCTGCCTGCCAATGCAGGGGACACGGGTTCGAGCCCTGGTCTGGGAAGATCCCACATGCCGCGGAGCAACTAGGCCCGTGAGCCACAACTACTGAGCCTGCGCGTCTGCAGCCTGTGCCCCGCAACAAGAGAGGCCGCGACAGTGAAAAGCCCGCGCACCGCAATGAAGAGTGGTCCCTGCTCGCCGCAACTAGAGAAAGCCCTCGCACAGAAACGAAGACCCAACACAGTCAAATAAATAAATAAATAAATAAATAAGTCAGGAGCTCTTTAAAAATAAATAAATAAAATAAAATGCATTTCCCTAATGATATATACTGTTGAGAATCATCTATTCCTGTTTGCCATCCTTATATCTTCTTCTTTGTTGACGTGTCTGTTCAGGTCTTTTGACCATTTTTAATGGGGTTGTTTGCTTTCCTATTATCGAGTTTTAGGAATTCTTTATATATTCAAGATATAAGTACTTTATCAGATATTTAATTTGAAAATATTCTCTCCCAGTCTGTGACTTATCTTTTTATTCTCTTAATATTATTTTTTACAGAGAAAAAGTTTTTAACTTTGACGAAATCAACTTGTCAGGAGATTTTCTCATTGTTTTCTTCTAGAAGTCTGATAGATTTATATTTTACATTTAAGTCTATGATCCATTTTGAGTTAATTTTTATACAAGGTATGAAGTATCTGTCTGGTCTCTTATTTTTATTTTCTGGCATATGGATACCCAATGATTCCACCACCTAAGATGAAGTTCTAGATTTGGGAATCTCTTTTAGTCCCAGGAGATTCAAACTGGGCTGAAATGCCTCAAAGTTGTGCCACTTCCTAGTTTGGGTCTATCTCTTTGAAACCCTACCTTACTCTGGAGGGTTCCAACCTGTCCAGCAGGCCCTGAGTTGTTGTTTCTGGCTCCCTCACCTAGTAAGGCTGTCTCAATGGAGGCAGCCAGGATTAGCAAACCCCTCAGGGCAAAGGCTGTTTTCAGCACTCTATCTCCTCTTTCGGCCAGTACTTCTTTATTGTTTAAAGTCTCTGCGATAGATTAAGATTAAAAAAAAAAATCTTACCTAGTTCTTAAATTGGTTTTAGTAGGAGGGTGGATCCCAATAACCTAACCCACCATTCAGGGGGAAAAAGTCCTCCCTGGTTACTTTTCAGAGCACAGTTTGGGTATGGTAAAAGAAACCCAAGGAGTTAAACCAAAAGAGAATAGCTGGTAAACAACAAGAGAAAAAAAAAGCTAACTTTTGGTTTTAAAAGTTTGTCAGTGAAAGAGAAGAAAATAATTATAACAGAAAGGACAGCAGGGTTGGAGGAAAAATGTTGGTTTCACTTTGCTTTAAGTAGAGGAGAAGGAATCCAACGATAAAATGCAAAAGATGTTACAGCATTTTAACCAGAAATTCTATTCCTAGGTATATGCCCAAGAGAAATGAAAACATACGGCTACACGAATACTTGTACATGAATGTTCACAGCAGCACTGTTCATAAGAGCCAAAAGGAGGAAACCCAAACATCCGTCAATTGATGACTCAATAAACGATGTAGCATATTCATAGCAGAATATTACCTGGCCATAAAAAGGAATGAAATACTGATACATGCCACAACATGGATGAACCATGAAAACATTAGGCTAAGTGAAAACAAACAAACATATGATTCCATTTATATGAGATGTGCAGAATGGGCTAACAGAGAGACAGAAAGAAGATTCATGGTTGCTAAGGGGTGGAGGCATGGGAGGATTGGGGGTGATTGATAAAGACTACAGGATTTCCTTTAGAGGTGTTGAAAATGTTCTAAATTTGACTGTGGTGATGGATGCACAGCTCTGTGAATATATTAAAAACCACAGAGGTGTCCATTTTAAATGAGTGAATTGTAAGGCGTGTGAATTATATCTCAATAAAGCTATTACCAAAAAAATTTATTTTGAGATTCTTTTCCTGATACACTCTAAGACATTTTTGCATATTTCTTTTTATTCTTTATCCACTCAGCATTTATCTTCTAAATATATATTATTTTATAAATCATAAATTATATAATACTTGTTCAAAGCTTTAATTTGAACTTGCAAAATTAACCTTACTTTTCCTCCTTGCTTTTCGGAACTTGACAGCAGCCAGATTTATTAAATTCATTCCATACAGATTGTAGTCAATGAAGAGCTGTAGGAGGTAGGGAATATGCGCTTCATGAGGCTGATAAAATTTATTCATTATGGCTCCACTTTGCAAAAGTTCACATATCCTAAATTAGAAAAAAAAAGTTATATCATAAAATTATGTCTCCTAAAATGTTAAGTGAAATGGTGATTATACAAATATAGAGAATAAAACACATTATACTAGCACACAAAATTTTGATTTCAATTATACTGGAAATTTGTATTTTGTTGGAAATTGAAAGTTTAAAATCAAGTTTTAAAGTAAGCTGCATGCTCTGAAAGAAAATGACAAAAAATGCCTTGAATGAAGAATATTTTGACTTCTAAAACTAATTTAATGCTAACTATACTGAAAAACCTAAAATGTCAAAAGGATTTTTTAAATATGAGCTTTTTAAAAAAGTTCAGAAAAAAAACTGAAAAGATTATACAAAAATTCTAAAAAAGGACATATGACTCAATCAACCACACAGAGATGTTACCACTTTTGATATTTTTATTCTCTGAGTTATTTTTCCTTCATGATGGGGAATACAAACAATAGGCAATTATAAATAGTGCAAGTGCTATGCAGGGGAAGTATATGAAACATCTAGAAGGGATATTAACCAGACTGTAGCTTCTGCAAAGCCTTCTTGAAGAGAAGTCTCTAAAGCAGGAGACTAAACAATGAACTGGAAATACTTTTTCTCAGAGAGGAGAAGAGTATTTCATGCAAATAAAATTGCACATGTAAAGGGTCACAAGAAAATGTGGTTTATTCAAGAACTGAAACCACTGAGTGAGGCTTAGAGACAGAGGCTATGGTGGTGGTGGGGGGAGGGTAGAGAGGTAATGAGAAGTCATATCATGCAGAGCCTATTAAAGACATCTGAAAAGGTGGTGGAATTTGCCTGTGAAGTGAAGAGCAGGAAAATGAAATGACCAGGTTAGCTAGAGAATGCAGAACACTAGAGACAGAGAGTGAGAGATTACTGTGGAAAAACTAAGATGATGGTGGCTTTAACAAGGATCATGGAAATGTGTTGATTCAGGAGACATATAAGAAATAAAATGGTCAGGCCTTGATGACTAACTAGATATGGAGGGTGAGACAATATGAGTTGAGGATAATGCCTAGATATCTTGGTTAAGCAGCTAGTTGGTGGTGCTACATTACTGGAAGAAAACAGGTTTGTTTGGGGATTTTATTTGGAGAGGAAATAAAGACAAACTCAGTTTTAGACATACTGGAGTTTAGGTATACTGGAGCATTCAGGGAGATTTCTATAAAAATATTAGAAATAAATGATAATAAAGATGAGGATAAGGATAATTTTATTAACAGAGTAGAGGAAGCAAACATATTTTGGGGCACTATGTACTGGACACTGTGTTAGGTGCTCTAAATGCTTAATCTCAAGTAATTCTTACTACCTATGGTACTACTATCTCCATTTTATAAACAGAGAAACTGGGTCTTAGATCAAAATGTTGTCCAAAATCACACAAATAAAAAGTGGAAGAGCTAAAATTCAACCCAAATTTTCTCTGACTTGACCCCTCACTCTTAACTATAGTGCTATTCTATTTATCCAGTAGATGGTTTGATATACTGGTCAGGAGCTCTGGAGGAAAATTCAAGCTACTGATATACATTTGGAAGCCAAATGCATAAACATTTAAAAAAATGGGAGTATATAAGACTGTAAAGTGAAGGGCACATATAGAGAGAAAAAAATCAATGCCTAAGACAAAAGTCCAAGAAACAACCACAATGTTAAAAGAGGAATCGACAAAAATGTTGTAAATATGAATGACCAGAAAGGTATGAGGAAAACCAGAAAAGGTTTACATCAAAGCAGCTTTATTTTAAGGTACCTAAGCACTGACAAGCAGTCAAAAGGTAAGGACAAAGAGGTGTTAATTGGGTTTAACAACACTGAGGTCACTAATGAAGGCAATTTGAGTGAAATGGTTGAAGTAGAGCCTATATTGGAGTAAGTTAAAGAGTGAATGGGAGGTAAGATACTGAACACACAAAATATAGATAAAGTCTTCCGGGAAGGGACTTCCCTGGTGGCGCAGTGGTTGAGAATCCGTCTGCCAATGCAGGGGACACGGGTTCGATCCCTGGTCCGGGAAGATCCCACATGCTGCGGAGCAACTAAGCCCATGTGCCAAAACTACTGAGCCTGCACGCCACAACTACTGAAGCCTGCGCACCTAGAGTTCGTGCTCTGCAACAAGAGAAGCCACCACAATGAGAAGCCCGTGCACTGCAAGGAAGAGTAGCCCCCGCTCGCTACAACTAGAGGAAAGCCCATGCGCAGCAACAAAGACCCAACACAGGCCAAAAAAAAAAAAAAAAAATCTTCTGGGAGAATAGCTGTAAGTATGAATGTCTTTGAGTATGAATGTGTGTATGTGTAAAATTAACAGAGTCTTATTAATATTTAAATGGTGTGGAAAGGGAGATGGGGATAACTGATAGATGGAAGAAAAGGTCAAAGAGGGTGGAATATGAGCTTTAGAGGTAAGGGGGTAAATCTCTTCCACTGTAATAGGCAGTGAGAAGGACAGAATGGCTGTGAACAGATTTTAAGAATCTGTGACAGAAAATTAAGAGAGCTTTATTTTTATGGTTCTCAAACTTTTGGCCCCAGGACCCCTTTTCATTCTTAAAAATTATTGACAGCGTCAAAGAGCTTTTGTTTATGTGGCTTATATCCATTGACACTTACCAAATCAAGTTAAAACAGAAAATTTTAAGAAACTTATTTACTAATTTTAAAATAACAACAATAAACCCATTATATGTTAACATAAATAACAGTGTTTTATATATTACAAAATCCTATGTTTTCCAAAACAAAAACAATTTAGTGAAAAGAGGAATTGTTTTACATCTTTGCAAACCTCTGTTTTAATAGAAGACAGTTGGATTCGCACATCTGCTTCAGCCCAGTCTGTTCTGATATATTGTTTGGTTGAAGCATATGAAGAAAATCCAGCCTTACACAGATAAATAATTGGAAAAAGGAAGAGTAACTGAATAGTCTTTTCAGGTAAACGTTGATCTTTGTTTCTACTACACGGAAATGCAATGGAGTGGTAGTTTCTTAAAGGTCAGCAATAATGTGGAATTTGAAACCATATCAATGAACTTTTTGTACTCTGTTATATTAAAATCTATTGGTCTACCTAACACTTGGAGTATTTTTACCCATGCATAATTTTCTAACGTCATGCACTGGTCGTTTGGAAAATATAGATCCACTAAGTTATATAAATCTTCTAAATGGTGATACATTTCATTAAACAATATGGAAAAAAATGTTAATAACATCACCTATCTCATCAGAAAAATCTTTTAAGTACTGAAAAGTGGTTAAGTTCACAGTAGAAAGCTCTCCCACTCTGGCCTCACTCTCACATATTTCTCCTTGCTTTGAAACTGAAGAATGAATTTCTCTTGGTATTGAACATTTGGTCTGGCTAGCAGGGCAGTAGGATTATTATACAAGGCAGCCAACCATCTCTCTTTATATACTTCTACAAACTCTCTAAATCTAAAACAGAAAAGAAGCAGTTGGGTGTAAAACAAGGTCCCTTACCCTTAAAATAGCCTTCCTAGAGTCCAAGCCATGACTCTCTCTCTTTACACATGTATGTACATATTATGGTCTCTTTCTTTAATAACGCTACAAACTATACAGGCCTTTCTTCTAGATTTTTCTTTTTATTATTAAAATACTTAAGTGATAGTTATTCATTTTTTATTTCATTTATCTTTGTACCTTTTCACCATTGCAGGGTTGTAAAGATAGATCTTCATAAAGTGTCTTTCCTTCTCATGATAACCATAAAAAGGCCTGAAATAAAAGAAAAAGATATTTCAATTTATTTTCATCAGAGATGAAATAATGCAACTTATTGCCCTAAATGGACTCAGCTGGCTTAATTCAGTCTTACTTACATTGAATATTACCAACCCCCCCCACAAAAGAACCTCCAAGACTTTTCAATTAAACCTACCACAAGGTTAACATATGACATGATAAACTCTTGTTACTTCTTTTAAAAAAGTTTAAAAATACCACTTAAAAAAAAACTACGGACAAAAAGGAGCAGCAAACTATTTATAACTTAATTTCAATCAGCATGGCTCTATTAAAAAGTGACTCTTTACTCAGACCATGTATGAGAAGAACAGAGACCTTTCTGATACCTTTTCCCATTTCCCACTTTTTCTGTCAAAAACTAAAGCTGTTCATCAACAAAGTCCTTTAATTGACAGAATTTGTATCACTTTCCTTATTTGTCTCTGCTATTAATTTTACAAGTTCACTAAGCAGAGACAATTTACCTGTTATACATATGTACATATGCGTATGTGTGTATAAAACACACACTCAAATCAAAGGAAACCTGTGAAAACTATGTAGACAGGAACTTAAGAGATTGAAAAGACGACGGCTTTACTAAGGACCCTATTTATGTTGAGGCTCGGTTCTTCTCAGGGTATCAGCTAGAGGGGGGAAAGGGAGAAGCAAAAATCTATGTGATAGGGAGAGAAACAAGTCCTCAATGCAAGAAGGAATAAGTTGGGCTATCATGTTATATCATTTCAGGAGGATCTGAAACTCTGATATACAGACTACCATTTTCAAAGATGATGTAATTAGAAACAATATATAAATAGGTCTGAATTTATAGACAAAATAAAAAGTATTTGCCTAGAGTTTGTCTGTAAATAGTGGCTGGTTAAATCTTTAGGTGGATAAACTCAATTTCTTTTCATTAAAAAAATATTTTCCCCTTATGATGGGCACTAGATAGAACTTACCCTCATTAGGACACCATTTCTCTCTGTCATGTCTGACAGTGTAGTAGACCTTAAATACAGGAGTAAGTTGGCAACAGAGTCATTATTTGAGGTATATTTAAACAACTTTTTTTTAATATAAGCTATTTCAAGCCTTTAGGTCAGAACCATCTGTATGGTTGCTGTAAAGCAATTTCTATTAAAAAAAAAAGGGGGGGGGGAGGGCTTCCCTGGTGGCGCAGTGGTTGAGAATCTGCCTGCTAATGCAAGGGACACGGGTTCGAGCCCTGGTCTGGGAAGATCCCACATGCCGCGGAGCAACTAGGCTCATGAGCCACAACTACTGAGCCTGCGCGTCTGGAGCCTGTGCTCCGCAACAAGAGAGGCCGCGATAGTGAGAGGCCCGCGCACCGCGATGAAGAGTGGCCCCCGCTTGCCACAACTAGAGAAAGCCCTCGCACAGAAACGAAGACCCAACACAGCCAAAAATAAATAAATAAATAAAAAGGTCTAAAATGTTCTTTGTCTCATCCTTACCACTCACTCCAATCTTATCTCACACCCACGCTTCCTTTTTCCTCCAGCCATTCTAAACATTTCAGCCCCTTCTAACTTGATCCACTCTCAAGTAATTTGCCATTTCCTCTGCCTAGAAAGTTCTGCCCTGAACCTTTGTATGGCTTACTTTCAGTCTTCATTCAGGTCTCTGCTTAAACTCACCTCCTCAGAAAGGCCTACTCTGACCATCACTCCCTATCCCCTACCCTTTACCCTTTTTTTTTCTAGTTTTAAAATAACACTTACCCTTTCCTGTCTAGTTTGATGCTGTTCACCCCATTTTTGTTGCCATGAAGGAAGGGGTGAAACACACATTATATGACTGATCTCATTCTCTCTCACCAGCAAAATTCAATTCTTTATTCCTCCTGCTTTGGTATTTTTCATATACATAAATATAGCTCTCTGTCTAAAGACAGAAGTTATACCTTTAGCCAGATAAATGTAAAAAAAAGAGAATTAAATCTGCACTGGTGTGGTCCACATTATCTTTGCTTTGTTTTTGCTAAAAATCTTTAGGTTTTTACAATTAGAATCTTATAAATTTCAAAAACTGAATACAAGACTATCAAATCCCTACAATTCTTTGTAAATCTAGGATTCTGCTTTTGTATCTATTGCCCCAAAATATAGCCTGGAAATTCTATAAATTCAGTTTTCTGCTTCTTCTGGCCAAGAAAGTCTCTGTATAATTTAACCTGCAATCCTTACTTTCTGCTGTTGACTTTAGTTGATTTTGCCAAAAGAATTTCTCCACAGGGAGACTCTCTGGGAGAAAGAAAGTAGAATGGAGCAGAGTTCAAGAGTAGATATTTTTATATTTAAAAAATTATATCTCATAATTGGAGTTAGTTTTTTAATATAACAATGAGAATAAAAATGAGCACAGATAGTGAAAAAAAAAACCTCATTTAATTAATTTAGATGGATTAAGAATCTTTTCATAGAATATTTTCTAGAATCATGATAGCTAAGTGACAAGGAACCCCTGAAATGAGCCTAAGATCATGGTCCTCTCTCTTAACCCAGCTTCAGTATAGTATACAGTCTAGGAAGACTGGAATTAAATTTGTTCAAGTTTTAATTTGATAGCTAGATGGAACTTGCCTACTTAAAGAAGTAGGCAATACTGAAGGAGTAAAGGAATCATAGAAGTTACAATGCATGGTAAGGGAAAAGGGGACCTATATAAGAAAAAAACATAGAAAACATGAGAATGGGAGAAAAAAAGAGAATGGCAGCCATAAATTAGACTGAACAGCTCATCTTTTGCTTCCAGGTCTCCAGATTTGTAACTCAACTAACTTAAAAGTATGGCTATGCTTTTAACAAATGCCCACCAAAAATATAGAAAGACTGGTGACTCATTATTCATTCCACTAGGCTGTTTGGAGATTCAACTTTGAAATGAGAATATATATAGGAAAGTTCTGAGGAATCATTAAACATAAAAAAATTAGAATATAAAGCTGATAATTATCTTTAACCTAACTGTTGCTATCATAGGATGGGTGTGAACTTTTACCTCATTCATTTATTCAAACAAATAATTATTGAGCCTTGTCTACTAAGTGCCCAACACCATACAAGGTGCAAGGGATATAATGATGGACAGACAAACATGGTCTTTTTTCTCATGGAACTTACATGCTAGTGGGAGAAACACATAAGAACTAATAAACAAAAAATTAAAATAACTGCAAACTATAGTAAAGTACTAAAGGAAACAAAGAATGGGCTAAGATACAGAATAATAATATTAACAACCTATTTTAAGGAGGGAAGTCAGAGAAAACTTCTCTGGAGAGGTGAAGGATTTGAAGGACTGGAGAGGGGTAGAGCACTCAAGGAAAGGAAACTGCATGTACAAAGGTGGGAAAGAGCTCAGCACATCAGAGGAACTGAAAGAAGACCAGTGTTTCTGGATGGAACACAGTGAGCAAAGTTACAGAGGCAGGCAGGGGTCAGATCACATAGGCTGTGGTTAGAAGCTTAAATTTTATTCTATAAACAGTATGAAGCCACTCAAGGATTTTAAATGATTTTAAAAGGGTCCAATTTACATTACAAGACAGGTACTTCTGCAGCTCTGGAGTGAGATAAGAACAGAAGAAGGAAATTCAATTAAAAGGATACTGTGGTGGTCCAGGAGAAAACTTGGATTAAGGTGGAAGAAGTAGACAGATTTAAGATGGATTTCATACAGATGTATTCAACTCATATGTTCCAGTATGAGCTCTAAAGCTTTCCTGCCAGCCTGCTCTATCTGCACAGACTCAAAATTTTGTAGTCATCCCTGACTCCTCTCACAAACCTCATCCAATCAGACAGCAAATCTTGGGGACTCAACCCTCAGAATAGATCTAGAAGCTGACCACTTCTCACTAGTCCCCTGCTACTACCCTAGTTCAAGCCACCATATTTTCTCACCCAGATTAATGTTTCAACTCTTATGCCCCTATGATCTATTCTTCCCACAGTTGCTAAAGGAACCCTTTCAAGTATATGTTAGATCCTGGCTGCTCAAAATCATGCAATAGCTCAGAGTAAAAGCCAAAGTCCTTAGAATAGCCTACTGCGGTGGTTTCTCAAACTTGAGTATGCATCAGAATCAGCAGAAAGGCTCACAAATTTCTGGGTCCCACCACCAGAGTATCTGCTTCATTAGATGTGGGGTGAGACCAAAGAATGTATTTTGACTAAGTTCTCAAGTGTGTTAGTCTGAGTCCTCCAAGAAGTAGATGTCAAAATGTGCAAGAAATTTGTTAGTGGAAACACATGTGAGAGAATATGAGGATGAACTCGGGAGAGGGTGGGACAGCCACAAGACTTAGATACAGGTCTGATCTAAGTGAAGGAGAGAGGGACATAGGGAAGATGAGTGGAAGTGTCTTTTATTGCAGTGTGATTCTAGTGAAAGTTCAGAAAGGCTGCCCCAGAGTTCCCAAGTGTCTCCCAGAAACAGGCCTGCCTTAGTAGCCTTGCTCTGCTTAGCCACTGGCTGGGAGTAGCCTATGGAAAGCAGCTTCAGTTTACACAGAATGATAGATGGATTTTAGTGCAGTAGCTGGGACCACTGTTCAATTATGCTCTTTGTATTTGGAGATCTGAGAGGTGCATTCTCATGGCTGTCAAACCAGGTAAAAGTGGTTTTGGCGATCCACTGGCCAACATGATCTCCATTCTCTCATATCTCTCTAACCTCATTTTGCCCACTCTCCTTTCCCTCCACTCCAGACACCTGGCCTCCTTTTTGTTCCCACCCCCTCACCTTCAAGTCTTTGCTCAAATGTCATTTACCATGTCAATGACACCTTCCCTGATTACCCTATATAAAACTGCCACCGGTCTACTTCCCCACCCCATACTACTGATCCTTCTTACCTGTTCTACATATTTTGTTCTATAGTATTAATTATCATGTAATAAATAAATTTATTTCATGTTCTATCTATTGGTTATTTTCTGTTTTCCATTACTAGAATGTAACCTCCATGGGGGCAGGGATCTTTGTTTTGTTCACCAATATACAAGGTGCTCAATAAATACTTGATGAATAAATTACATGACTTTCTACAGTTCTAAGAAGCAGAGAAATAGAAAAAGTTAAAACAAAAATTACTGTTAACCATCTATCTTTCATTGCAATAAAAATTGACTTTAAAAAGTTACAGTAAGAAATTCACCCTGGTTCCATCAGATTAGAAATAAAAGAAAAATGAACAGAGTATATTTGAATTGGATATGTTTTCTTTTAACTAGAACAGTAATATAAATACAGATAAATAGAAATTTTAAAAGATGTTATCATATACTTACATTCCTGATACTAATGACACTTTGAACACGTGCTGAGCAGTGGAAGATGGATTGCCTAAAGCCACATTAAGTGCTCTGTCGATACTGAATGCCATCTGAGAAAGATAGCTTTCTGGCTGCTGTCCATAACCATCATATGGCACATAGAGGTAAGGAAAGACGCCATGTAGATGAAGACACGTCTTCTGACCTAAAATGTAACACATTGTAAAGCTTAGACTTGAGATGCATTTTAAAACCTTAACATTACAAAGCTCAGAATACAAGTCATTTAAATGGTCTAATGACAACACAGCTTATCTGAGGGAAGGGTTGAAGAAACTAACCCATAGTTAAAGCCACCTGTATTGACTATATTTTACAACAGAACATTTAGAAGCATTTTATAAATATAAGCATTATAGTTTGATTTAAATAGTAGTTTTGGTGAAAATACGTTTGAATATTTCACCCTCACAATCTAACTACTTTTATGTACTTCACTGAACTGCCTTGTAACAGCGGTCCCCAATCTTTTTGGCATGAGGGACCGGTTTCAAGGAAGACAATTTTTCCACGGAATGGGGCGGGGGTGGGGGGGATGGTTCAGGCAGTAATTCGAGCGATGGGGAGCAGCAGATTAAGCTTTGCTTGCTCGCCTGCCACTCACCTCCTGCTATGCGGCCGGGTTCCTAACAGGCCACTGACTGGTAAACCGGTCCACAGCCCAGGGGCTGGGGACCCTTGCCCTATAATACCACTTAACTCAGTGTTATGAAGCTTACAAAAGTTCACTGAAAGTTTACTAAATAAACCAATCAACGTGTCTGTCTTGGCATTCCAGTGTGTGGAGTTTTGCTATGGGGGGGGGGCGTGGGTTGGGAAGGGTAAAAATGAAATTTTGCTATTAGGGAAAAAAAATCAAAACAGACAAAAACAAATCAAAAGAAAACCCCTACAAATCAATTGTCTGTAATGGACTTCTGGATATTTAAATTGCACATTTGATGGAGTGGGACAGGGGAGACACAAAGACGGAAAAAAACCAGCATGCACACTTTCCAGGAAGCCATTACATCAGGCAAGGTGTAGAAGGGGTAAATGGTGCTGATTTGCCAACAGACAATCCCGTATAGCCATGATAGAGAAAGTAATATGAGTAAGAACCCACAAAAGAAGTGCTACAGAAACAGTAATGTATCCATGACAAGGTTAAGTAACAACAGCAGCAACAAAAAGCAGATGCATCATTATTCTCATGAATCTGGCAGGGCTGTATAAAAGTGGTTCCTTTCCTCTGAACACTGTCCCTCGTTCCCCTTGGGCACATGCCATTTGTCTAACTCAAACAGAGAGGAGAACAGCAGTGATGGAAGAACACATGCATTTTTCTCATGCTGTCACTTACTACTGCCCTGCCAACACAATCCTAGGGCTTCTCTCCCACCTCTTATCCCACTCTGTTCCACTGGCTTTTTCTTTTGGTAGAAAAGTATTTGTTTGATCACTATTTCCTGTTTATAATTTAGGGTGATTTATATAAAATACACAGAAAATAGTTCTATGTTCTGTTGATACTTGTATTTACACTTTTTATAGTAAATAACATCACCTTGTCTTATTTTTAAGGTACAGCTATAACAGAATTAACAAATAAATCTGGAATAGTATTACATAAAGTATAGCAAAACTGGAAAGGTCACATAATGGAATAAGATCTATGCCCTCCCGAGTACAGTATTCTGATTTGAGCTACCAACTTTGACGTTTTTGAAGAATTACAAATTGTGTTGCTGTCAGACCAATTTGTTTCTAATTTTATGTTACTTAATTTCAAAGGAATGAAAAAAATATTTTCAGTTAAAAGCAAATTCTTTAACTATTCTATTTCTAAATACGGCATGATACTATTTCCTAAATATTGCAGCTTTCAATTCTTCAAATAGAAAAAATGCAAATTGTAATGATGAGTGAGTCTTAAGAAAATATATTGATATTTTATCAATTTATTGATGATCTATTTGAATGCTTTTTAAACATCTCATGAAAAAAGGTTATAACCATTACACTTCTGGATATAAACCACAATTCGGTTAAAAGTAACTGGCTTGCTAAACTACAGGGTGAGGGAGGTGAGGAGACAGAAAAGTATCCCCTTTTTAAGTTGACAAATAAAATATAAGACCGGTGATTACAAAATTACTAGCATATTTCACAAGCAATATTGTAAGTTCTTAAGATATGAATTTTACAGTCCATATCTTAGTAATGGAAATCTGGGTAAACTTTATAAGAAATAATTATAAAATTTGATTTCTGATAGTTTCTTTATAGGCAGGATGTTCACAAAGTTCATAAAAATTTTATAATATCCTCTTTTCACATCTCCTATGAAGTAGGGGCCAGAGAAATGATCTTTCTATTTATAGGCTTCGGAACAATAATTTGCGGTGTATGATTTAGAAAAAAAAAAGCAGAAATCATTTATTCAGCAGGCACTGGACTAAGTGCTTTATATATATTTATTTCTAAAACTTAGAACAACTTTGCAAGTATCACAAAGGTTAACTTTCCCAAAGTCACATACCTATTAAGTAATTGAATCAGGATTTAAAAGCAGATCAACAAAATCTAAAACCAATACTCTTTCCATTTAACCATTCTGGTTCAATGTTTTTAAGAAAGTAAATATTGGCTTCCTTAATCCTTAATTCCTCAGTTCTTATTTTGTACTGTAAACACCTGTTTCCTTATCTGACTCTCCCATTTGACTGCAAATTCTTGGGAGCTGGTGTTGTGTTTGAATGATAGTAATATCCCCAGGATCCAGCACAAGACACATTAATATGTGTTTAACAGATATTTATTAAACGAATGAACGAACCACCAGCAAAACAGAATAGTTGCTTAAGGAGAAGGAATGGTGTGAAAGCCTAGAATATCTGAAAAAACAAATCTATGAAAACAGAGGGACTCTGATACAACTAAGGCACCACCATCAGGGTTACAGAAGGACATAAAGGATCTCCAGCTTATTGCACTTTCCTACCCTGAATGAGCCGACGTCCCATGCAAAGCTGTAGTCACTAAATCAAGACAGATGCACCTCCATCTAGTTCTCCAGCAGCTGGGATAGCTCAGTGCTTTACTCATCACCCTTCCTCAAGAACAATCTCCTGAAGAACAACCACAGCCTAAGGAATTCTTGGCAGAACCATAACAGCTCTAATACAGAATAAGTGTCACAGAAATTATGAGAAACAAGATAAAATAAGGAAACTCAAAAGTTAAACAAAGAAAGAGAAATGTGTAAAAATGAACGAGAGTCAATTTCTTTTTGGCAACAGTATGTCTTTTATCATTATAAAATTTGTGGTTCTGTCAGAGCATTGCTTTATCTGGACAAGATACAGACCACTTTTATTTTTTCCCCTCCATCAGCTCTATCCCACACAAACATGTGGAGCCATACAGATGTAAAGTCCCTCAGAGATAAACTCGTCTACCCTGACCCCCCTCACTTAGGATTATTTTCGGCTGTGAGAAAACACCCTAAAATCAGTGCTTGTAAGCATTAAATTAGTGGCTTCTCTCTCATAAAAGAAGTCCAGGTAGCTGGCTACGGATTCAGGTTTTTTCAACATCTATTTAGCGGCCTAGTGAAGAGGAACGCTTGACTTCAGCCTAGAGGCTTTTCTACTATACTCCAAAGAGTTCCACACACAGGATTCTTTTAAGAAACTTTTTATAAAATTAATAAAAGCTATGCTGTTTCGAAACCTTACTAAATGATTTGGGATCCTGGATATTAGCTATTTCCAGGTAACGTGGATCCAAAGAAAGAAAATATCCCTACTTTCTGAATGCCCCCTGTTGTTGTCATGTGAAACTGAATTAAGGCAACAAATCCAGTAGGGATAAAGACTGTCATTGGGGGAATAAGCCTATGTACACAGGTTTCAAAAAATTTTTAAGAGTGTGAATTTTCCAATTTGACTGATGTCGTCTCATTCAGCAACTGCAACAAGGTTGTTTCACGAAAAGTGCCACGGAACTTGTCACAGTATAACTTGCTCGCTTTTAAAGACACTATAGCAAAACTTTGTGGAACTGGCTATTTTCCAACTGTGTGTAAGAAGGGCTTTTATAACTAAGGTAGGTGCCTCTGTAACAGCCAGTACTTGGGTGCTCTAAATCTAATCTTTCACATAACTTAGAATTACACTACACATTAAGTCCTCTGTATTCCAACATTTCTTATATTGTTTTCTCACATGTTCTACATTTTAAGAGCCCAGATTTGGGCTCTGAATTAATTGTGCTTCTAAAACCTTGTTAGTTTATCTGTAGCAAAATTACTTTTGCTTTTGTGGATCCATTTTCAATAAATAGAAAGACTAACATGTGCCATTCCTCTAATTCTAGGGTCTGCAAATTTTCTTCTGTAAAGTGGCAGATAGTAAATACTTTAGGCTTTCTGGACTATACTGTCTCTGACAACTACTTAACTCTGTTGTTGTAGTCGAAAAGCAATCATAGACAGTACTTAAGTGAATGGGCATGGCTGTGTTCCAATAAAATTTCACTTACAAAAACAGGCAACAGGAGGGATTTTGTCCATGGATAGTAATTTGCCAATCCCTGATCTAACTGATTAGACTTCCTTGTCAACCAGAACAGGAAAATTTAACGGCGTCTTCTTTTTTCTTTCTTTTTTTAAAAAAACAAGCTGATTGGTAATCACAATCAAAATCATGCTGACCTAAGAGTATCTTAGGAGACTGAAAAAGAAATGCTCATTTTGTAATTTGCAAACCCCATCTCCCAAATCTCAATCTACACAAGATTTTAAACAAAACTCTACAGAGCTATCAAACAAACAAAAACACTTGGTTATATGAACAGGAAAATCTGTACTCATGAAATTTTTCATATTTTCTTCTTCATGGAACATCTCTTTTTAAATTTTATATTACTATCGTTAACTCAATGTTTCCCTCCAGTCTTTCTTTTTCCATCCCCACAAAACCCACAAAACTAATCAAGCAAAACTCCTCATAGTCACAGTTTGAAAGCCAAGTGTTATATCACCTATTCTCGTTTAAAAAAGAGAAGTCTTAAAGATGTACTCTTAGCCCTAGAAATTACATTTTTTCAGAATTTATGCTAAGGAAAAAATTAAGAATGTACATAGAGATTTAGATATTAAGATGCTAAGAGAGTATAACTAATAATAGTAAAAAATTGAAGATAATAAACTTCCCCAAGACTAATTATGGCGCATCTGTATCACAGAACAGATCTATGGCTCTCACACCAAATCCTGCTTGCCACTTGTTTTTGTAAATAAAGTTTTATTGGAATACACCCATTTGGAATGGTCTATGGCTGCTTTTGCTACAGGAAGAGTTGAATAGCTGTGACAGAGACCTTCTAGCCCCTCAAAGCTTCAAAAATGTACTATGTGGCCCTATAAAGAAAAGTCTGCTAACCTCAGCAATAGGTGGTATTGATGTATATTTCCTAGCATAAAGAGATGTTTATGACATATCTATTTCTGGTGATGTTCAGATTTAATTCAGTTATGAAACTATATATAATACATTAAATCAGATAATGGGTGATTTCATTTTTTTGTTGTTGCTTATACATATTTTCTAAATATTATACAATTTGTGTAAAAGAAAGGCAGGAAGGAAGAAGTCACCTACTTCTCAATGACCCAGAAATTAAAAACAAAATAAAACAAAAACTAAGTATAAACACTAACTTTATAAAGGGCATATGTATATAACTTCCTGTTGAATAGTTTCTCTTCATTTTCTCCTTTCATTTATAAATAATGCTTTGGAGTCTCACATATATTCATGCCATTTTATTTCTTCAACTAAGGTATACAGGACTTTATTTAGAATCATTGGCTTTAAGTTACTAATCCTACATTACTAACAGCTATATCCCTCAAACACCAGATGTTTCAAAGGCCTATTTTATTTATACGTTTGCCTAATATATCTTTGTATTCTCAGTGCTGAACATGGTTGGTTCTGTCATTCATACACGTAGGCATAAATTCTCTATTCATCAAATAATTTGTGGAAGCCCAATGTTCGGCGCTAAGCCACAGGCTGCTCATAATCACAGCCCTGGATCTCATGGACTTGACATTCTACTTGGAGATAAAGATGAGTAAATAGGCCATTACAGTATGGTAATTCTATATCCAGAAGTATCTAACTCAGTTTGTGAGAATATAAGAAGGCTTCCCTGAGGAAGCAATAAAAAAGCAAAGTGAGAAAGAATACTGCAGTATGTATAGATACCTGAAAGCAAACAAGAACATGACATGGTCTGGAAATAGGAAAAAGGCAATTAGGATGGAGCAAGGAATGCAATGGAGAGAAGGGCAAAGTGTGTGTGTGTGTGTGTGTGTGTGTGTGTGTGTGTGTGTGTGTGTGTGTGTGTGTGTGTGTGTGTGTGTGTGTGTGTGTGTCTGCATGGACTCTGTGACCTATTTGGATTTGCATTTTATAAAGTTCCCTTGTGGACACACTGTGGAGAAGCTGGGGACAGAACTATAATGGGAAGATCTGTTTTGGAGGCTGTTGGAATAATTCAGGCAGGAGATGTCAGTAGAGATAAAGAAAACCTAAATCGAAAGATTTAGGGCACAGAACTGAAAGGTAACTTACTGTAATTTGAAGGTAGGGTAAAGGAGAAATAATAAAAAATGACCCATATTTTTGGTTTAGGCAGCTAGATAAATGGGAATGTCATTCTAAGAAAACTGAGAAAGAAGAATAGGCTGATTTCTGTTTTGAACTTTGAGGAATTCTACATGTCTGTAGAAATTCCAAATGAAGATTTATGTTAAGCAAAATTAGATACAGATGAGGAGCTTAAGACAGAGATCTAGGCTAAAGAAGAAGACAGATTTGAGAGTATGAGCAAAAACTGGGTAAGAATGTTCAGGGAAAATAGACAAGAGAAGGGGTGTAAGCCAGAAACTTGAGGAATACTACTATTTAAGGGAGGAATAGAGGATTTTGATTTATGTGGGGTGTGAGAGAATCAGCCCCTGAAAGGGCTGCCTGGCAAGAAAGGGAGGTAATAGTCAGTGAATAATTGAGAATATAAGTATGTTAGCCGTGGAACCAGAGTTCCAAAGGTCCAGTAGAAATGTATAAGAGAAAGGCAAGCAATGAGAGGCTGCATCAGAGACTGGAAGCAGAATGCTGATAAAAATATACAAGAATGGGAAGAGGCACTTCCAGAATGGCAGAGGAAGGACCTTGAAAAACCTGCTCCTCCATAAAAGCAACAAGAATACTGGCAAATACTGTCAAAGGAAAAGACAAGCTACTCAATGGGAGAAAATATTTGCAAATGATATGACGGATAAGGGGTTAATGTCCAAAATATATAAACAGCTCATACAACTCAACATCAAAAACACAACCCAATTTAAAAATGGGCAGTAGACCTGAACATTTTTCCAAAGAGGAAATGCAGATGGCCAACAGGCACATGAAAAGATGCTCAACACTGCATCTTTTAGCTCAACACTGTTAATCATTCACACCTGTCAGAATGGCTATCATAAAAAGAACACAAATAACAAATGTTGGTTAAGGATGTGGAGAAAAGGAAACCCTCATACACTGTCAGTGGAAATGTAAATTGGTGCAGCCACTGTGGAAAACAGTATGGAAGTTTCTCAAAAAAACTGAAAACAGAACTACCATATGACCCAGCAATTCCACTCCTGGGTATATATCCAAAGAAAATGAAAACACTGATTCAAAAAGATATATGCACCCCAATGTTCAGAGCAGCATTATTTATAATTGCCAAGATACAGAAGCATCCTAAGTGTTCATCAACAGATAAATGGATAAAGAAGCTGTGCAATATGCACACACACACACACGGAATACTACTCAGCCATAAAAAAGAATGAAATTTTGCCATTTGCAACAACAGGGATGGACTTGGAGGGTTATTATGCTAAGTGAAATAAATCAGACAGAGAAAGACAAATATTTTATGATTATCACTTATATGTGGAATCTAAAAAAATACAACAAACTAGTGAATACGACAAAAAAGAAAGACTCACAGATATAGAGAACAAACCAGTAGTTACCAGTAGGGAGAGGGAAGGGAGGAGGGGCAATACAGGGGTAGAGGATTAAGAGATACAAACTATTATGTATAAAATAAGCTACAAGGATATATTTTACAACACAGGGAATATAGCCAATATTTTATAATAACTATAAATGGAGTATAATATTTGAAATCTTTAAACCACTATTATTAACCATTATTGTACACCTGTAACATATAATATTGTACATCAACTATACTTCAAGAAAAAAAATTTTTAAAGAATACTGCAAAACACTGTCAAAATCAACTTTTTTTTTAGCTTGTGACATTAAATTAAAGGCTTGGGACAATCTAAGGAATGTTTATTCAAGAAAACCAGTTGACTCTTAGCAAGAAGAGCAAGCTTTCTAGTGTCTTAATTTGACCGAATTCAATCTCTCATCCCCAGCTCCAGATCAGCCTTGAAAACCAAAATCTTGCCAATATGGTAGCTGTGAAACCCCAAAGCCAAGCAGATACTGGAGAGACCAGAATAGATTTGAAGTTCTCCCAAAGCCTCAGAAAACTGTTACTATTTGACGTGCCTGGCAGCTTGCTAAAATACTCCATTCTCAGGGCTTGTCTTTGTTTGATAAGACTCAAGAGCTCATTCTATGTGTATAGTCCTATCTGCAGCATATTTGTTGAAAATAGTCAACAACAACTGTTTAACACTGCAGTTGCCTGAGTGATTTTTACTAGTTGCAGCTAATAAGAGGCTGACCAAAATATTTAAAAGAAAAAACTGAGGAATGAAATGTCCATAAGGGGCTTTGAAAATCTCTGCAATAGTCCTGGGAATTTAGAAGGCTACACACATGTGAGGAGCTGTGTGAATGTGCAGGAAGACCTGAGAAGGCCCTAATCTTTCACTTCTGGTTGACCTTGAAGCTCTGCCCCAACACATGCACACAAACAAAGCCCCTCAGCAAAAGCTGAATAGAGACCTATTGGTTCAAGTCATTTAAAGAAATCTCTGGCTAATCAGTAACTGACCACTGAGCTAGCTGAGCAGACTTCAAAGAACAAAGACTGAACAGAATTAGCTCAGGAAAATCACTAAAGAAACAAACAGCAACACCAATAACAGAGCAAAACAAATCCTGGGAGTAGGAAGAAATATGCTTTTCTTAACTGTCACATTATTTAAACTGTGACAGTTTTATTATATTTAAAATGTCTAGTTTCCAACAAAAAAATTATGACATACAAAGAAATAGGGAAGTATGGCCCATACATAGGAAAAAAAGTCAACAGAAACTGTCTCTGAAGAAGCCCAGATGTTGGTCTTACTAGACAAAACCTTAAACCAGCTATTATAAATATTTCAAAGAAATAAAGCAAATTATGTCTAAAGAATTAAAGGAGTTTGAGAGTCATGTTTTACCTAATGGAGACTATAAATGAAGAAACAGAAATTATAAAAAAGAATCAAATAGAAAGCTGGCATTTAAATATGAAAAGGGTATTTCCACCCAGTGCAATTAAAACAATAATAAGAAGACTCAGACAGACATTTTCAAGTTGAAAAGAGCAATAACAGAAATGAAAAATTTACTAGAGGGGGTAAACAGCACATTTGAACTGGCAGAAGAACCAGTGAACTTCAGACAGGTCAGCTGAGATTCTCCCCAATCTGAGGAACAAAAAGAGTAAAGAAAAATGAACAGAGCCTCAGAGATCTGTGGTTCTCCATCAAGTATACCAACATATACACAATGTAAGTTTCTGAAGGAGAGGAGAGAGAGAAAGGAGTGGAAAGAATATTTGAAAAAATTATGACAAAAAACTTCCCAAATTTGATGGAAAACATTAGTATGTATACCTAAAAAGTTCAATAAACGCCAAGTAGGACAAAGTTGAAGAGATCCACATCTAGATGTTTCATAGCCAAACTGTCAAAAGACAGAAAGAGAATCATGAAAGCAGCAAAAACAAAACAAAACAATTCTCAGATACAAAGTTTCCTCAAGAAGATTAGTAGCTGACTTCTCATTAGAAACCATGGAGACCAGTGGGCAGTAGTAGGATGACATGGTCAAAGGATGAAAGAAAAAGACTGTCATCCAGGAATTCTATATCTAGCAAAAGTACCCTTCAAAAGTGAAGGAGAGCTAGGTGAGGTGGGGAAAAAAGAAATTAAGACATTCCTAGATAAATGAAAACAGAGAATTCATCACTAGCAGACCTGCCCTACAAGAAATACTAAAGGGTATTTCATTTCAGGCTGAAACGAAAGGAACAGACAGTAACTTAAATCCACACTAAGCAATAAAGATCAGGAATAAAGGTAGCTATATAAGTAAACACAAAAGATAATAAAAATGTATATTTGTAACTCTTTTCTTCTCCTAACTCATTTAAAGGACAGGTGCATAAAATAATTATTATAAAATTGTGCTGATGGGCTTATAATGTATAAAGATGTAATGTGTATAAATGGTGTTACACTGGAGCAAAGTTTTTATATATTAAAATTAAATTGAGATTAATCCAAACTAGACTGTTTTAAATTAAGATGTCAACTGTAATCGCCATGGCACCACAAGGAAAATAACCTAAATATACACAAACACATATATACACAAGCAACAATAACAGAATTAAAATAGTATACTAGAAAATATCTATTCAGCATAAAATAAGGTTGTAATGGAGGAGCAGAGCAACAAAAAAGCTTCCTGCTCTTATACACAGAGAAAACAAAGAGCAAAATAGCAGATGTTAAACTATAACATAACTGTGTAGGTGGCCAAAGGGCACATAATATCTTGAGCTGCAGTTCTCTACTCATTGGGGAAGACCAATTTTCCCACTTTTACGTTCACCAGTACAATTTGGGGTACTATGCAAAATAAGAAGAAGTTACAGAAGTACCACAAGCCAAAGAAACTCTGGAGATTAGACTCCTTTGCCTCAGCCATGTCTCAGATGTGCTCAGTACATTCCCTTGAATTAATTAACATACTCTATAACCAGAAGAATCACTGAGAAAATAGGAAAGAGACTGACATAAAGAGTACCTTTTTAAAGAGAATTTTTTGAAGAAAATAAAGTGTATAATTAGTATTTGGACGGAAAACACTAACTGCATCTCATTCTTGAAGCACGAGCTCACTTGCTAATTCAACTATGAACATCTTCCTTTACTACAAAAGTAAGTTTAAAACTTGTTTTCTCATTTATGTCCTCAGAGCACCTGTATAAATCTATTATGGCACTTATTATGTTATACATATGCTTATACACAGTGGAATCACATGATGTAAGCGTCTTATTTACTGGGTAGGAAGGGATCGAGGGAGATGGGAAAAGACACAGAGAAGGAGACCAAATGAATAATATGAGAACACAATTAAATGGTACCAGTATGTCCAGTCAATAAATTTATCCTCCAGCACTATGAGATATATAAATCTGCTGTTCCTTAGATAGTCTCTCAGTTCCTACGTGCCTCTAACAGTGGAAGCAGCTCTTATTGAGAGAGGCAACTAAATATGATCCTATTGTTTAAAAGATACAGTTAATAGTGTTCATAAAACATGGCCCTGATCGCAGACCAACTATCTTAACTAGAGCTCAACTGAGGAGACCATGATTACTGTCAAAACTGAGGAAAACTAAGCTGTTGGACTCATTGAAAGGTAGTGTGATAGATTTCATGCAATTTAAAAGACTGTTGGAGAAATTCTCCCTATGAGGTTTTAATCTTATACCTTTAGCTTCAGACCCTAACCCCCTGTAATATACAACTTCACTGTCTCTGTCTTCACACCTACAGTGTGAGTTCCTTCAACACACACATCATGTCTTCTTATTCTTCCTATTCTTAATGTCTAGCAGAGAGCCTGAAATATAGCAGGTTTTTGATATATGTTAGATAAGCATGTGTGGTATAATTTTAAAAATATGTATATATTTGATCTTTGTGCCTTATTCCTGATACAGAGCTCCTATAACCGCTGGTATTTCCTGAGTGACAGGAGTATCTTTTGTTATTCATAACGAACCCCTTTTGACCATACCTGAGTTTACGCTAATAAGGTGACTCTTGGTGGGGTCTTTAGATAGCTTCAGAATGGGGGCTGGTTACCCAGGAATCAACCATATCATCAGAGGGTTGCAACTTTCAACACCATTCCCCCCATCTCATCTTCAGGTTCAATCACCAATGGTCAATGACTTAATCAATTATGCCTCTGTAAGGAAACTTCAATAAAAACTTGAACAATGAGGCTTTGGGGAGTTTCCTGATTAGTGATGCCATCTCAGCTCCATGGAGACAGAGGCATCTGCGCTCAGGAGCCTTCTGAAACTTGCCCTATGTATCTCTTCATCAGGCTGCTCATTTGTATCTTTTTAAATAAACTGTATTAAGTATAGCACTTTTCTGAATTCTGTAAGTTATAGCAATTTATTGAACCTGACAGGGAGCTGAGGGAGGGGTTGTGGGATTAGTTCATCCAACTAAACTGTAGTTGGATGAACAGAAGTGCAGGTGGCCCCGGGGACCCCATTTGTGGCTGGGGACAATGGGGACAATCTTATGGGGCTGATCCCTTACCTTGCGGGGTCTGCACAAACTTCAGGTAGTTAGTGTCACAACTGAATTGAACTGTAGAACCTCCAAAGTTGATGTCAGAGAATTGAGAATCTATGGTTAGAAAACTGAAACAACAGGATTTTTTCATACTGGGTAACTCCTAATAGGGCTTTCAAAAATTGAGTCTAGTAGAAAATTTGACTGCTTTTATTTTTTCTCCTTATAAATATTGCTTTTCAAATGCTAATGAAGATATTCATAATGTCCTCCTATCTCCCCCTATTTGCAAGGGACTAGAAGGGACTAAATTAAGGACCACCTTTCGATATTAAACAGCAGTAAAATAACCAACAGCAAAATATAACATACAAATTCTTTTATGATTAACATGTCAAAAAACTGATGAAATGACTTGCCCAAAGTTTATATGTAATTTAGTTTGCAATTATTATTATAGAAAGGAAATGAGTAATTACCTTTACTTTCACTGTGATTGTGAGCCTCAGTTTGGATACTATTTCACACACCATGGTATACCATCAAACTTTTAGCCTTAAAAAATTAAACTGCTAACAGTGGTTTCAAGCTAGAATCTCCAAGAAAATGTGTACCCTTCAGACTAAATTTCATTTAAAAAACTAGTGCTTATTAACCTTTCCTAAAAATAAAATTCTGACTTGTAAAACAAATGTTGTTTTAGTTTCCGACGTTTGAGCCAGAATGGTCACACATATTAAATCTTTGTGGTATTTTGACTAAAAGGTTAAGTAATCCAAGGTCTTGCAGTAAAATTAATAATCTGATTACAATTTGAAAATTCAACTCAGATGATTTAAAGCAATATTAATAGCTAATCAAAATAAACTTAAACCGTCCAGTCAAATTTGTATATAAATGCCTGAATTTTCTTTCAAAGGCACATCAATAAAATGTTACAAATAATTAAATTATGCAAATCTAGTAAGTTGCTCAACCATACTTTATGGTAGCTAAACAATCAAGGACCTTAAAAGTTTACCTATCTAAAAGAAAGTAAAAAGACAACTTAAGAAATAAAAGAAAGTATTTGGAAATCATATTTTATAAGGGACTTGTAACTAGAATAAACACTCTTACAACTTAACAAGAAAAAAGACAAATAACCCAGTTTTTAAATGGGCAAAGGATCTGAATTGATATTTCTACAAGAAAACATAAAAATGGCCAATAAGTACATAAAAGATGCTCAACATCAGTAGCCATCAGTGAAATGCAAATCAAAACCACAATTAAATATGACTTTACACCCACTAGGATGGCTATAATCAAAAAGTCAGACTATAAAAAGTGTTATAGAGAAATTGGAAACCTCATACACTGCTGGTGGAAATGTTAAATGCTGTGGTTGGTTTGGAAAGTAGACTGGCAGTTTTTCAAAAGGTTAAACAAAGAGTTTATCATATGACCAGCAATTCCACTCCTATATATATGCCCAAGATAAATGAAAATATACATCCACACAAAAACCTGCACATAAATGCTCATAGCAGCATTATTCGTAACAGCCAAAAGGTAGTAATAACCCAACTGTTCATCAATTGATGAATGGATAAATATAGTGTGGCATCCATACAATGGAATATTTATTCAGCCATAAAAACGAATTAACTGATAAATGCTACAACATGGATGAACCTTAAAAACCTTATACTAAGTTAAAGAAGCCAGACACACAAAAAATCACATACTGTATGATTCCGTTTACATGAAATGTCTAAAATACACAAACTTACAGGAACAGAAAGGTTATTAGAGGTTTTAAGGACTGATGGTGTTGGGTGGAGTGAGTAGTGACTGCTACTGGATATGGTGTTTCTTTTTAGAGTGACAGAAATGTTCTAGGGCTTCCCTGGTGGCGCGGTGGTTGAGAGTCTGCCTGCCAGTGCAGGGGACACGGGTTCGAGCCCTGGTCTGGGAGGATCCCGCATGCCGCGGAGCGGCTGGGCCCGTGGGCCGCAATTGCTGAGCCTGCGCGTCTGGAGCCTGTGCTCTGCAACAGGAGAGGCCGCGATAGTGAGAGGCCCGCGCACCGTGATGAGGAGTGGCCCCCGCTTGCCACAGCTGGAGAAAGCCCTCGCACAGCAGCGAAGACCCAACACAGCCATAAATAAATAAAAATAAATAAATTAAAAAAAAAAAAAAGTTCTAAAACTGTGGTGATGGTTACACAACTCTGTGAATATACTCAAAAACATTGAATTGTACACTTTAAACAGGTAAACTGTATGGTATGTGAACTACATCTGAATAAAGCTATTGTATATATATAATTATATATATAATTGAAGTATAGTTGATTTACAATATTGTGTTACGTATATTTTTTAACCTATCCATACTCATTGTTTTCTTTAGAGGTCTCTAATGAGAAGATTTAATTTTTAATATACCATTAGAGTCAATGCATTCATTAAAATGAATTAGTGGATTTGTATCACAGAAATAAATTATGAATAAAATAAGAAATACAAACATTAGCCACTAAAACCACTTATACATCTTTTTTTTTTTTTTCACTTATACATCTTTATCTCCATATAATGATGCACTTAGTACTGAATCCTGAATCACATTAAGATATTTTGTCAAATTATAGAGAGATGTTCCACTTAAACTGATCATTACCAATACAGATAAAGAAATTAAGGATCAAGAAAGAGCTGTCAATGTAAGAAAGTTTTTTTTCAGACAATAAAAACTAAATGACAACAAAACTGAACTACTACACTGTATTTTTTTTTCTTTTTCATCTTTATTGGAGTATAATTGTTTTACAATGGTGTGTTAGTTTCTGCTTTATAACAAAGTGAATCAGCTATACATATACATATATCCCCATATCCCCTCCCTCTTGCGTCTCCCTCCCACCCTCTCTATCCCACCCCTCTAGGTGGTCATAAAGCACCGAGCTGATCTCCTGGTGCTATGCGGCTGCTTCCCACTAGCTATCTATTTTACATTTGGTAGTGTATATATGTCCATGCCACTCTCTCACTTCATCCCAGCTTACCCCTCCCCCTCTCCATATCCTCTAGTCCATTCCCTAAGTCCGTGTCTTTATTCCTGTCCTGCCCCTAGGTTCTTCAGAACCATTTTTTTTTTTTAGATTCCATATATATGTGTTAGCATATGGTATTTCTTTTTCTCTTTATGACTTACTTCACACTGTATGACAGACTCTAGGTCCATCCACCTCATTACAAAAAACTCAATTTCGTTTCGTTTTATGGCTGAGTAATATTCCACTGTATATATGTGCCACATCTTCTTTATCCATTCATCTGTCGATGGACACTTAGGTTGCTTCCATGTCCTGGATATTGTAAATAGAGATGCAGTGAACACTGTGGTACATGACTCTTTTTGAATTATGGTTTTCTCAGGGTATATGCCCAGTAGTGGGATTGCTGCGTCATATAGTAGTTCTATTTTTAGTTTTTAAAGGAACCTCCATACTGTTCTCCATAGTGGCTGTATCAATTTACATTCCCACCAACAGTGCAAGAGGGTTCCCTTTTCTCCACACCCTCTCCAGCATTTATTGTTTGTAGATTTTTTGATGGTGGCCATTCTAACTGGCGTGAGGTGATACCTCATTGTAGTTTTCATTTGCATTTCTCTAATGATTAATGATGTTGAGCACTCTTTCATGTGTTTGTTGGCAATCTGTATATCTTCTTTGGAGAAATGTCTATTTAGGTCTTCTGCCCATTTTTGGATTGGGTTGTTTGTTTTTTTGATATTGAGCTGCATGAGCTGCTTGTAAATTTTGCAGATTAATCCTTTGCCAGTTGCTTCATTTGTAAATATTTTCTCCCATTCTGAGGGCTGTCTTTTCGTCTTGTTTATGGTTTCCTTTGCTGTGCAAAAGCTTTGAAGTTTCATTAGGTCCCATTTGTTTATTTTTGTTTTTATTTCCATTTCTCTAGGAGGTGAGTCAAAAAGGATCTTGCTGTGATTTATGTCACAGAGTGTTCTGCCTATGTTTTCCTCTAAGAGTTTGATAGTGTCTGGTCTTACATTTAGGTCTTTAATCCATTTTGAGTTTATTTTTGTGTATGGTGTTAGGGAGTGTTCTAATTCCATTCTTTTACATGTAGCTGTCCAGTTTTCCCAGCACCACTATTGAAGAGGCTGTCTTTTCTCCATTGTATATTCTTGCCTCCTTTATCAAACATAAGGTGACCATATGTGCGTGGGTTTATCTCTAGGCTTTCTATCTTGTTCCATTGATCTATATTTCTGTTTTTGTGCCAGTACCATACTGTCTTGATTACTGTAGCTTTGTAGTATAGTCTGAAGTCCAGGAGCCTGATTCCTCCAGCTCCGTTTTTCTTTCTCAAGATTGCTTTGGCTATTTGGGGTCTTTTGTGTTTCCATACAAATTGTGAAATTTTCTGTTCTAGTTCTGTGAAAAATGCCAGTGGTAGTTTGATAGGGATTGCATTGAATCTGTAGATTGCTTTGGGTAGCATAGTCATTTTCACAATGTTGATTCTTCCAATCCAAGAACATGGTATATCTCTCCATCTGTTTCTATCATCTTTAATTTCTTTCATCAGTGTCTTATAGTTTTCTGCATACAGGTCTTTTGTCTCCTTAGGTAGGCTTATTCCTGGGTATTTTATTCTTTTTGTTGCAATGGTAAATGGGAGTGTTTCCTTAATTTCTCTTTCAGATTTTTCATCATTAGTGTATAGGAATGCAAGAGATTTCTGTGAATTTTGTACTCTGCTACTTTACCAAATTTATTGATTAGCTTTAGTAGTTTTCTGGCACTACACTGTATTTAATACTTGCTCTCTCAAAAGGCAGAAGCAGCAAAGCCTTCTCCCGCTCCTCAACCCCTCCTCCCCCGAATACCCTACAACTTTTGTATATGAATTAAAGGGAAGTTTTCTTAGGACTATGTTTAGTTATTTAATAGTACCGAACTGATATGGCCAGTCAGTGCTACTAAGCATACAATTGGTCACATGGGGGCCCAAATTAAGCAGAGTTATAAATCATGAAAATCGGGAGTCCAAAATTTGGGGCAGAAACATATTGCCAAACCTATCTAAAACAATGCAAACCAGAGTCAGTGGAGTGACACCTTCAAAGTATTAAAAGGAAAAACTGAATTTTGTGGTTGCTTTAGAGTGTGCAGCATACATTTAAATCTAATCTACATCCACTGTCAAATAACACTATATGGACTGCACTTCACAGGTAGTACAAGTACTTTATAACAGTATTCCAAGTTTTTAATAATAGTATTCCAGATTCTTCCCTCTTTTCCCTTATAACATTGCTATCATTCATTTCACTTCTCCAAAACCTATAATTACTCAATACGTTGCTTCTATTATTATTTTGAACAGTTATCTATTATGTCAATTAAGAATAAGAAAACAAAGGTCTTATTTTACCTTCACTTGGTCTTCTCTAATGCTCTTCCTTTCTAAACATTTTACTCTACTCTCTTCTTGCTTGCATGGTTTGTGAAGAAGTCCAATGTAATTCTTCACAATTTGAAAATGATATGCCTAAGTGTAAATTTGGTATTTATCATATTTGGTGTCTTCTGAGCTTCCTAGATTGGTGGTTTGGTGTCTGTCATTAATTCTGGAAAATTCTCAGCCCATTACTTCAAATATTTCTTTTGTTCCTTCCTACATTTTCCTTCTGATGAGTCCATCAAAGGCATTCTTCATTTCTATTACAGTGCTTTTGATTTCTAGTATTTCCCTTTGATGCTTTCTTAGAGTTTCCATCTCTCTGCTTGCATTACCAATCTGTTTTTATGTGTTATCCACTTTTCCAATTAGAGCCCTTAGTATATTAATCAGTTTAATTTTAAATTCCCAGTCTGACCATTCTAAAATCCCTGCCATATTTGACTAGGAGTTAGCCTGTATTTACTGTAGCTACAGGTATCAGAGGCTAAAATTTCCTCTAATGTCCTTATCTTTGTCTCTCCTGTTGTCTTTGAGTTTCCCAAGAAACTCCTTAAATAAAGTGCAAGCCTTGTAGTTTTTCCATCTGTAATCCTCTGTTACTATACAGGAGCCCCGTTGACGTGGTGGTAAGATATAAGGGGAAGGAAAAATGTTCTGTAATCTTATGGTTAGGTCTGAGTCTTTCAGTGGCCCTGTGTTCCTGGCTGTGGCCTTCGCAAGTGCCTCTCGGCCTTTTCTCCCCTCTTAGATGAGGCAACAAGGCTAGAGAGAGCTGGAGCTGGGTATTTCCCTTTCCCCAAGTTGGTTAGGCTCTGGTAGTTTCCCCCTTTGGGCAGGGGAAGAACAGAATGCTCTGAGCATATTTCAAAATGGTTACTATTCCACTCCCTCTGCTGGAAGCATAAAGGGATTTCCCCCCCAATCTTTGCTGTGAGAACCTGGTAGAGCTCGTAGAAGAAAAACTCATAGAAGTGTGGGACCCCTTCCCTAAAACTGAGCACCCAGGAATTTTTAACTCTCAAGCTAATCCACACTCACCTTCTGGAAGTTCATCAGTTACAGTTTAAGTTTTCCTACCAGTTCCTGGCTCCATCAGCTTCTGCTCCTGGTAAGCTGTGATTCTCTGTATTTGTCTCTCTAGTTTCCAGGATATTGGTTTGCTGTGAGACCTCAATTCTCTTATGGATCTAAGCAGAGTTATTGATTTTTAGATCGTTCAACTTTGTTCTTGTGAGGACAAGAGTGACAACTTCTAATTTTTTCATGTCTGAGTGGAAACCAGAATTCTTGTGTCCTTTTGATATGTTCCCATCACTACCTGAACACATTCTTATTTTCTGGAACAATAAGATGTTCCAGGCTCATCTTGCACATTCTCTGCCCCAGCCATGCAATCAGCTCTCTCTCAAAGGTACATTTAGTGAGAACGTTATTTAGAAATCAAGATCTGGATGTAAAGTGTGTTCATTGCTATTGCTATGGGGGTGTCAATAATTCCAGAACCTCTAAGCAAACAGAGCTAGGAAATTTATATATTTATATACATATACACACCGCTATATTGATTTCTCTCTTTCTTCCTTCCCTCATTTCTTTCTCTCTCTCTCTGTTTCTCTCCCACCCAATCTACCAACCTACTTATCTATCTTTCTCTCTATATAGTAAAAACTGAGTTCATACTGGTACCTCCAATTCCAACCTAATATCCCAGAGACATTCTAGTTGTTCCCATTTCCATGTTTCTCTCTTGTCCAACAGTGTGAAACCTGGCTACCATTTTCCTAAATATATTTACTTGTCTGCATAAACTTAGAAAACATAAAAAGTAGTTTTAGAATTACTAGCCACTTCCACTGAGAAAGGCATATCTACTAACTAGAATTCAGTATTTGTTTAGTGTTCTTTTCTGGGAGGAATGGGGGACGAGTCATAACATTTCCATTTGGTGAAATGCACAGGCACTGTGCCTTGATTAATTTTGACAAACATGTGTATCTTCATCAAGTTATGGAACATTTCCCATTTTCATCACCCCCAAAATTCCCTTGTGCTGCTTTTCAGTCAATCCCTACCTCCTCTGAGGCAATCACTGTTCTGATTTTTCACAACAGTTTTGTCCAGCACTTCATAAAAATGAAATCACACTGTACATATCCCTTTTGTGCCTGACTTCTCTTGTCCAGCACAGTGATTTTGATGTTCACCCATGACATCACATGTATCAGTAGTTCATTCCTTTTAATTGCTCCATAGTAACTCCTTGTATGGGTATATCTCAGTTTGTTTACCCATTTAATATATGAAACAAGAGATTCAGAGTGCCTAAAGTCACACATTTAACTGACTGAGAAGAAGTTCAAGGACCTCAGAACCCGAAGAACTCTAAGCTCCTGATTCTTAGTCTAGTGTTCTTTTCACTTTACCAAGGCACCACTTCAAACAAGTTAAAAAAATAAAAACAAAAACTCCAGGGACATATTTTTTATCAAATGAAATTAGTGATTAAAAGGAAGTACCTATTCACAGTTAACAACATTGATGTTTCTTCCATAATCCATACTCCATCCTAATCTTTACTTCTGCCAATGCTGACTGCAAATTTATCTGGCGTTTGTCAAATAATATCTCCTATATTATTAACCTATATTCTGTCCTAAATGAAAATAATTTATATGTTCACCAATTTCTCCTATTTAATTTTATCAATTGCCAAGAGGAGTACTCTCCTAATTCTAGCATTACTAGACAATTTTTAGCCTTCCGAGTCTCTTCTCAAATCTGTCAAATCATCCATTTCTAATCTCCTATTTAGAAAATGTACCAATCTGTCTCTCTTTAAAACATATCATAGGGACTTCCCTGGTGGTCCAGTGGTTAAGAATCCGCCTTCCAATGCAGGGGACGTGGGTTCAATCTCTGGTCAGGGAACTAAGATCCCACATGCTGCAGGGCAATTAAACCTGCGCGTCACAACTACTGAGCCCGCGCACCTCAAATAGAGAGCCCAGTGCCACAAACTACAGAGCCCACATGCTCTGGAGTCTGCGCACCTCAACTAGAGAGCCCGCACACTGCAACTAGAGAGAAGCCCACGCGCTGCAACGAAGAGTCCGTGCGCCTCAACTAAAGATCCCACATGCTGCAATGAAGATCTAGCATGCCGCAACTAAGACCCGACACAGCCAAAAATAAAATAAGGTACATAAAAATTAAAATAAAAATCCAACCTCTAGAAAACAAAACAAAAAAATGCTCACTTAAATAAATAAAACATATCATAAAAGACAGTTCTTCAACCCATAATCTTTAAGCTCCTTCTCAGACCACAATTAACTTTGTTATTCTGATTTAAGGATGAGAATTTTTCTGCACTATTAAATGCTACTACTTTCCCCTCTTGATGAAGGTCTATGGTGACACAATTCAAGGTGACCCTAAGTCATCACCGCAGACTGAAGGGCCAAACACTGAGACTGAGATTGCAATTTGGTTGGACTGTCCCACCATCTCCCCCACTGCCCCAAACATACATAACCTGCCTCTTGGCCCAATCTAGATGAATTTCCAGAAGTGGAAGTAACTGGAAGAATTTGATGTCTCTTCCTTAAAGTCTATGAAAGAATCTATTGGTCCATTATATCTGATGTAAACCCCACTGTAAGGTTCCCCCTAATAGGTTTCCAAAGCTCTCAGGTATTTCAAACCAACATCCACCTCACAAGAACATGGTGAAATATAAAGTGTACCTTTAAGTGCTGAGCAGCTGAAGATACTATATTAATTTGAAATGCTCCAACAAGTCAGTGGTGTTATAATCCTAATTCTCCTAACATGAGAAAATATTAACTTTAGACTTAATTTATCTATCACATACATGATGACCCAAGAACGGAGTCTATAACACAAATGAGGTAGATGAGATCAACTGACTTATCCTATTTCACTTATAAGCCACAATCCTCAGTTCATAAGTTATGTGAGATAAAAAGCTAATTATTAATCTGAGTGAAGAAAATGAGAAGTTTAAGATACGATCAGAGTACTGATTAGAATTCTGTAACAAAACTTCCCAACTGACATTCACTAGATCAAGGACAAATGATGGCTTGATTATTAACAGTTATGGCACAAAAACAGACATATGGATCAATGGAACAGGATAGAGAGCCCAGAAATAGACACACACTACTGTCAATTAATCTTCATCAAAGGAGGCAAGAATATACAATGGGAAAAAGACAGTTTCTTCAGCAAGTGGTGTTGGGAGAGTTGGACAGCCGCATGTAAACCAATGAAGCTAGAACACACCCTCACACCATACACAAAAATAAACTCAAATGGCTTAAAGACTTAAATATAAGACAAGACATCATAAAACTCCTAGAAGAGAACATAAGCAAAACATTCTCTAATGTAACTGTCGCAATGTTTTCTTAGGTCAGTCTCTCAAGGCAACAGAAATAAAAGCAAAAAAACCAAATGGGATCTAATCAAACTTACAAGCTTTTGTACAGCAAAGGAAACCATAAACAAAAAGACAACCTATGGAATAGGAGAAAATATATGCAAACAATGCAACAGACAAGGGCTTAAATTTCCAAAATATACAAACAGCTCACACAACTCAACAACCAAAAAATAACCCAATCAAAAAACGGGCAGAAGACCTAAATAGACATTTCTCCAAAGACACACAGATGGCCAACAGGCACATGAAAAGATGCTCAACATCGCTAATTATTAGAGAAATGCAAATCAAAACTACAATGAGATACAACCTCACACCAGTCAGAATAGCCATCATTAAAAAGCCTACAACTAACAAATGCTGGAGAAAAAGAACCCTCCTACATGGTTGGTGGGAATGTAAGTTGGTGCAGCCACTATGGAAAACAGTAGGGAGGTTCCTCAAGAAACCAAAAAATAGAGTTGCCATATGATCCAGCAATCCCACTCCTGGGCATATATCCAGACTAAACTATAATTCAAAAAGATACACACACCCCTATGTTCACAGCAGCACTATTCACAAAAGCCAAGACATAGAAACAACATAAATGTCCATCAACAGTTGAATGGATAGGAGATATTGTGTGTGTCACACACACAAACACACACACATACAATGGAATACTAGTTGGCCATAAAAAAAGAATGAAGTAATGCCATTTGCAGCAACATGGATGGACCTAGAGATTATCATATTAAGTGAAGAAAGTCAGAAAAAGACAAATACCATATGATATCACTTATACGTGGAATCTAAAATATGACACAAATGAACTTATCTACGAAACAGAAACAGACTCGCAGACATAGAGAACAGACTTGTGGTTGCCAAGGGGGAGGGGGGTGGGGAAGGGATGGAGTGGGAGTTTGGGGTTAGCAGATGCAAACTAGTATATATAGAATGGATAAACAACAAGGTCCTACTGTATAGCACAGGGAACTATATTTAATATCCTGTGATAAACCATAACAGAAAAGAATATAAAAAAGAATGTATGTGTATATATATATATCTGAATCACTTTGCTGTACAGCAGAAATTAACACAACATTGTAAATCAACTATACTTCAATTAAAAAAAAAGAATGCAGGTAGAACAAAGAAACAATAATTAAAGGTATTAAATAAATTTAGAAATTGGCATATTAAAGTTACCCTTACAAAGCTCACAAAGAAAATCTCTTTTTAAAATATTTCCTGTATCTCTTAAAATATCTCTTTATCTCTAGTAATGCTATTGCCTTAAAATTTACTTTGTCTTATATTGGAATAGTAAGCTTTCTTTTGGTTAGTGTTGCATGATACATTTTTTCCATATTTTTACCTGTGCTTTATATTTAAACTTTGTATCATGTAAGGAGCATATATATGGATTTTGTTTTGTTGTATACACTCTAGCAATCTCTGTGTCTTCACTGGAGTATTTACCTCATTTACATTTAATGTATTTATTAATAAATTTAGGTATAAATCTACTAAAAAATTTTTTTAAAATATTTTCTAGCCTAGCTGTTCTAAAGAAATTAGAGGAATACAGGAACAATTGACCATACATTTTTTCTGAACACCTAGTATCTAAAAGGCTTTGTATATGCATTGTAGATTTTAAAATGAATTAAATACAGTCTCTTGCCTTTAAAGAGCTAGGGACAGAGTTGGGGCACCAAGTTACATGATAAGACATAACAGAGATGGAAACAAAATGCTTAGGGAACCTTTAAAGAGAATTTAATTAGAATGGGGGTGTGGCAAAAAAGGCTTTGTGGAAGTAATGTCTGCGTTGCACTTTAAAAGATGGGTAGGAATTTAACAGACATAGATAGGAGGAGACTGGAAAACGTAGAGCAGGAAAAAATTAAAAGGAACAATATAAGAAAGGTATGAAAATTAGAAAAGGCATAGAATATATTCAGGAAAATCCAACTATATGAGTGGGGCTGAAATATGGGTTCATGGGAAAGAGAAAGAAAAATAGGAAAAGAAGAGCCTAGAAAAGAAGATTGGAGAGAGACTGAGAAAGTCCTTAGACACTACAAAAAAAAGTTCACTGTTAGCAGTGATTCAAAGGGGATTCAAAGGATTTTGAGCTGTAGAAACTCACAAAATCTAGGTTCTTGCTATCAGATGAGCCTATGTGTGAGTTAAGTTTCACTTTAACAACTGTATTGTCTTGCAGCCATCAATCTACCAACTCTCCTGTGAGAATTAGGATCAGAATAAATGCTGAGGCTGGTTAAATGCTAAAGCTTAAAGCAGGTTCAGCTGCTCAGTGGTCAACATGATTATAGATCAAGAGGATAACCATATAATGTCACCCAAACTAGGATTTTTGACAATAAAGGGGGGCACTATTAATAATTACGTTAGGGTTAATTAGGAACATCCCAAGGAAACTGGGATGTATGGTTATCTTAGTTATAAAAACTCCCCCAATCACAGGGGCTCTTTACTTTTTCTTTCTTAGATTCTCTACAGCGGGAATCTCCTGTGGAGCAGGAGGAGAATCTAGCATCTGATACTGAGATTAGTGGCTATCGCATTTAGAAGAGATAAGCACATATTAAAAATGAATAACATCACGCTTCCCTGGTGGCGCAGTGGTTGGGAATCTGCCTGCTAGTGCGGGGGACACGGGTTCGAGCCCTGGTCTGGGGGGATCCCGCATGCCGCGGAGCAACTAGGCCCGTGAGCCACAACTACTGAGCCTGCGCGTCTGGAGCCTGTGCTCCGCAACGGGGGGGGGGGCCGCGATGGGGGGTGGCCCCCGCTTGCCACAGCTGGAGAAGGCCCTCGTACAGAAACAAAGACCCAACACAGCCAAAATAAAAATAAAAATAAATAAATAAAAATTTTTAAAAATGAATAACATCTATTCTTTTCATAGTAGCAGAGACTTGAAGGGTGAATAACTTCATGCAAATCTGTATAAGACTTCTTTACCTTAACTAATGATACTGTGAACAGAAAGGAACTACATACTAAACTCACAAGCACATTTAAGACTCAGATGGTATTTCCTGAGGTTCTGTGTTTAATTTTTACATTTGAAAACAAGTTAATTTTCAACTATACTTACCATCTCAAAACATATTACTTTTTTGTTTTAACATACTGCAGGGGAAAAAATCTGGTTTTATTTCTAAAATTACAGAAGGCATTTGATGGTTTGCAAAAGACTGTTATGTGGGTGGTTGCAACACTTGGCCTTTAGCCTCTTGCCAAATACCACGCCACATGTGTTCTGAATCACCAGTAAACCCAGATGCCCTCATGTGAGATATCTCAAATCCAACCAGAAATTAACTAAGAGACAAAACAATCCTATGGTCTTAATTAATGAAACCGAGAACTTCTAATCTAATGTCAGGACTTTAGGAAAGAAATTTAACCTCTTTATAAATATTCATTTTGGTCAAAGTCTAAGACCTGATTAAAGAAGGTCCTAACACTGCAAAAAGAAGTCAAACTTTTTATATTTAAAAAAATGTATATAATCACCCTATGCCAAGGGTCGGCAACTTCCGTAACAGGACAAATAGTAAAATTTTAGGCTTTGTGGGTCATAGTCTCTGTTGCAACTACTCAGATCCTATTGAAGCATGAAAACGGCCACAGATAACACAAAAATGAATGAGAGGGGCTGTGATCCAATAAAATTTTACTTATAAAAATAGGTGGTGGGGCTGGATTTGGATCTCAGGGCTGTAGTTTGCCAACCCCTTTTCTAGAGTATAAACTTGTTTGAATCACTAGTGCCTTGGACAGTGTCTGGTATATAACATATGCTCGGTGAATGTTTTCTGAAGAACCATGGTATTTATTAATCAAAAAACATCAGCAGGGCTTCCCTGGTGGTGCAGTGGTTGAGAATCCACCTGCCAAAGCAGGGGACGTGGGTTCGAGCCCTGGTCCAGGAAGATCACACAGGGCGCGGAGCAACTAAGCCCGTGTGCCACAGCTACTGAGCCTGCACTCTAGAGCCTGCGCGCCACAACTACTGAGCCCATGTGCCACAACTACTGAAGCCCACACGCCTAGAGCCCGTGCTCTGCAACAAGAGAAGCCACCGCAATGAGAAGCCCGCACACCACAACAAAGAGTAGCACCCGCTCGCCACAACTGGAGAAAGCCCATGCGAAGCAACGAACACCCAACGCAGGCAAAAATAAGTCAATCAATTTATTAAAAAAAAACCAAAAAAATCAGCAAAATGTCTGAGCTACCTTGGTACAAACATTGTGTTTATTGAGTATTATTTGAGACTTTAACTTCCCAGTTGGTATTTACAGGTTGATATTTCTCATGCAAGATACTTGTTTTAAAATGCTTATTAATTAAAAAATTTTACTTTTATTTAATATTAATCATGGTCATGTCACTACTGAACCCTGCTAATCCAAGATTAATATTAATTTTCTGGCTCCTAAGGGCTATTCTCATAAATAGGTAATCTGATTACATAGTATAAGGACTAGAGCTGAAAGGTCATATTAAGTTAAAGCCAGAGTTAATACCCTGGCAAAGGAGAGTCAAAGGTAAATGGAAAGAACTCTGCCGAGGAAACTGGTGTGCAGAGAAGAGAATGGAAAAAAAGACCATGCAATGAAGATCTGAAAGATTTCTCCGTATTATAATAAATCTTTTTGTTAGAGCTTCTTTGAAAGGGCTTCTGTTCATTGCAACTAAATGATTCCTGACTAAAAAACGGATTATGCAACATTTTGGAGGAGCGCTAATACTTGAGTTGAATTTATAACAAATGAATAGACAGGACTTCCAAGTCTAGATGGAGTAATAGGGAACAGATTTACCCTCCTACCTGAAACAATGAAAAAAACAGAAAAATATATGAAACAATGGTTTTCAGACACTGGACAAAGGCTAGTACATGAGAGTAAGTCTGAGAGAAGGGAAACAAAGTGAGCTCCTTCCAATAGCTCCCTGCTTAGAGTTTCCAGGCAGCAGAGGGAGAAGGAACCTAGGTGGAGCCCAGCAATATCCCTCAGTTGAGGAAATTGCTAGGATTTGTCTGGTAGAGTATCAGAGAGGAGAAAGTTGCAGAGAGAGAGTGGGGTTGATCTGCAGAGGGTCCCCCCTCAAGTCTTTCTAGAGCAATATCACCACATTCTTGTGAGGAATCTACCCCAAGCAGGAAAAGAACTAAAAGGAGCAGAGGCAACAATTCCAGGGGCTCAGACAGTGGCAGGAATAATCTGTGTTTCATTCAGAAAGGGAATAAATCTCATACCTCACAGGACATCAGGTGGAATAATCATAAGTTATTTCCTCAGTAGTGGAGCAAAATGAGCCCTAGATAAATTCTGCTCTGGTCCCACCTAACCAAGCATAAAAATAAGCACTGAAAGTGTCAAACTACTTCCAAATCACTCAACAGTGTCCCAGAATAAAACTCAAGAATATTTCTAGAAATATAAAAATATCCAGAACACAACAAGGTAAAATTCATAATGTCTGGCATCGAATAAAAAAGTATCAGGCATGAAAAGAAACAGGAAAATATGACCTATAATGAGAAGAAAAAGCAGCAATAGAAATAGGCCAAGAAATGACAGATATTAATTAGCAAAGATATCAAGATAGTTATTATAACTGTAATCGATATGTTAAGGAAAGTAGAAGAATGCTTAAACATGTTAAGCAGAGACATGGACAATATAAAAAGAACACAAATCAAAATTTTCATCTCATCAAAGATGAAAAATAAATGTTTGAGATGAAAAATACAATGGATGAATTAATAGCACATTATAAATGCCAGAATTAAAAATTAATAAACTTGAAGGCACAGCAATAGAAACTGTCCAAAATAAAGCACAAAGAAATAAGTCTGAAAAAAAAAAATGAACATCAGTAACCTATGTGACAACTTTACACAGACTCACATACATGGAATTTTGAGTCCCCAAAGTGGAGGCTAAGTGCTATACACAACTACAAAAAAAAAAAAAAAAAAAAAAGATAGGAAAATATAGACTTAAAGTAGTACACAAGAGCAAGCTATTATAGATTATGGATAGGAGGGAAAAAATGAGAAAATCTGTACATCTGGACAATTAATTTGACAATAACAGAGAAGGAGCACAAATAGAAGTTGTTGCCCCTAAGAATGAAGCAATAAGGACCCGGACTAGAATGTGACAACAGGAAAAGAGAGAAATGAAAATATTTTAAATGAATAATAGGAACTAGTGATTAACTGTATACTGGGAAGAAGAATGCAAGAGGTTAAAATTTTGAAAAGGACCAACTGAGTTTGAATCCCAGCTTCTCTACTTACTAACTATATGAACTAGGAGAGGTTACTTAATCCCCCTCTGCCTCAATTTCCTCATTAGTAAACTGGAGATAATAATACCTAGGTAATAGTACTGTTTTAAGAATTAAATAAGTAAAAACATGTAATAAGTCCTCAATAAACCCTAGCTATTGCAGTTCTGAAAACTTTTGGTCTCAGGACTGCTTTTCACTCTTGAAAGTTATGGAGGACCCCACAGAATTTTGTTTATGTGGGTTATACCAATGCTAACCATATTAGAAACCATATTAATACTGAGAAATACATAAAGTATGGACATTTTCATCCATTAAAAATAATAAACCTATTACACATTAACACGAGTAACATTTCATTTTGTTTTCCAAAAGAAAAAAATTAGTGCAAAGACAAATTGCTTTACATTTTTGTAAATCTCTCTAATGTCTGGCTTACTAAGAGAATGCTGGGTTCTCATATCTGCTTCTGCTCAATCTGTTGCTTATGCTGTTTTGGCTGGGAAGGACAACCAACCAGTCTGTGTTATGTGGAAGCAATACACCCAAGAAACCTAAGATACCACCTCCTGAGTGGAATGACTAAGTATAAAAAGGGGGAAAGGATAGTATTGGTTCTGTAAATCTTAAAAGAGTACTCAAGAGTGGAATGAGGTATTAAACATCCTAGTCATCTCACAAGAGAAAGAGCCAGAAAAGTGATTTGTTCATTAAATTTATCCCACATGGGTTACAGGAGAACTTCAGAAAGGAGATAGAATCATGAAGAGTTCCCATATAAAATAATATAGATTCACAACTCTACATGAAGAGTACGGAAATGCCTTGGGCCTGAGCTGGGAGTTTGGGAAGTTCTAAGTGTAAGAAGCCATTCTCCAAAGGACACAGAGAAAAGGGGAGCAGGGCCAAGTAATGGAATAATGTGGCAGGGGGACCAGAGCAGAAGGAAAACAATATTTTTAATGGGCAAAGGATTTGAATAGATACTTCATCAAAGAAGATATGTCAAGGGCAAATAAGCACATTAAAAGATGTTCAGTACCCTTAGTCCTTAGAAATGAAAACTGAAATGACACTGAGATATCATTATACTCCCACTAGAAAGAACTCAATTTTAAAAAGACTAAACTGGAACCAAATGTTGATGAGAGTATGGAGAAAATGGACCTCCCAAACACTGCTGGAGGTAATGCAAAATGATACAGCTACTTTGGAAAAGAGTTTGGTGGTTTCTTATGCAGTAAACTTATGACCCAGCAATCCCACTCCTAAGTATTTATAAGAGAAATGAAAATATATATTCATACAAAGACTTGTACATGAGTGTTCACAGCATCTTTATTCATAATAGACCAACCTGGAAACAACCTCCATATGTCCAGCTCCCAGTGAATGGTATATCCATATAATGGAATATGACTCAGCCATATAAAGGAACACACTACTGATACATGGAACAATGTGGATGAAGACACAAATGACTACATACTGTATGACTGCATTTATACGAAACTCTAGAAAAGGCAAAACTATAGTAATTAGACCAGTGGTTGCTGGAGGTGGGGAGGGGGGTTTGACTGAAGGAGCAGAAGGGAACTTTTTAGGGTGATAGAAATGTCCTAAATATCATGATTCTGGTGATGGCTGTTACATGACCACACACATTTGTCGAAACTTACCTAATTGTATACTTAAAATTGGTCAATTCTGTTGTATGTAAATTATACCTCAATAAAACTGATTAAAGAAAAAGAACAGAGAAATGAACATATCTTCCCTTCATCATGCCTGTCACTCACCAGGATTTATCAACACCTGACAGACAATGGCAAAAGGTAAGAAAGTAGAGATGTAAAGATCATTGACAAGAACAGGGAGTTGATAGGAATGATATAGTCATAAGGAGAAATAATAATATGCCTTTCTTATTACATTTTAACCATTCCAATAATGAGAATAATTTGCTACTAAAAGAGACCCTGACCAGTCCAAAATGTCATGTTTCATCAAAACAGTATTTCTTATATAATGTTCTAAGGGCTACCTAAATCAGAAGCATCTCAGACCTTCTCCATCAGACATTCTAGGTGAAAAGTCCCCAAATCTACCTTTTGAACTGCTCCCAAAGAAATAATTTTGCAAACTGAGTCTGAGAGAACCACTGTATTGGAAGGAATGCACACATATGCATGCACACACACATACAACTGGGTTTGCAATGGTTCCAGGTCAATAGTATTTAACAGCACATATGCTTTTCTTACAGGAGCATAGAATCGTCTCTACTTCATGGAGCTACAAGGGGCTCAAATGAGATCCTCTATAAAAACCACTTAGGATACTGCCAAGGTACTCAACGTGTCACTTGACAATCATCCTGGACTTGAGCAGGAAAACAATTCCAAGTAGAGGAAAAAAGATCCTTTGACCTTACCAAGTCTGAAATTCCACAATGCAATACTGCTTCTGTTTCATCAATATATACTGGTTAGTAGCAGGTGACAGCCACTTCAATCTTAATTACTATTTGTAATATCATAATAATATTTTCTTTAAATATGTGACTTTTTAAAGGTAGATACTATGTTTCTCCCCTTTACTTTATAAATTATGTTGATTTGTTATAGATTTTCCTATGGGCCTTCTCTGTACATCAATTTCAAACATCTTTATAATCAAGTACTACCACGTCAAAAGAAAACAATTAACAACGAAACTAAACAACATTAGGAACAGCAGAGAAGAAAGTTGAGTAAATAGGTCAAGGCCTTTACCTTCATGAGGTGGTTTTGTCTTTTTTTTGTTTTTGGTGCCACCACATATACAAAATTTACCATCTTAATCCTTTCTGAGTATACAATTCAATGGTATGAAGTACATTCACACTGTTGTGTAACCATTACCACCATCCATCTCTAGAACATTTCTTTCCATCAACCCAAACTGAAACTCTGCACCCATTAAACAACAAATTCCCATTTCCCATTTTCCCCCAGCCCCTGGTAACCACTAATCTACTTTCTTTCTCTATGAATTTGACTATTCTAGATACCCCATATAAGTGGAATCATACAATATTTGTCCTTCCACTATGAGTTTTTTCTACTAATTTTTACTGCATGTCTAGGCAACAAGCACTAAGGACACAAAGACTGGCAGCATACTGCTGTACCCTCATGAAACTTACACTCTAAATAGGGAAGCCAGACAAGTCAATATGATAACTGCTCTAACAGAGATACAAGTACAATGACAGCACAAAGGAGCAATCAACTCTGAGTTGACTGAAGTCAGGAGAGCTTCACAATAGAGGTGATATCTCAGGACAGTTTTGAAATATGAAGAATTCACTGAATGGACATGGTCATTCCAGTCATCAAACACTCTATGAGGGACAAAATTATGCCAGGTACTCCACACCCAGAACAGCCAGAGTTCCTGCTTTCCTTAAGGTAAAAGCAAATGCAGAGCCATGAAATATGCACCTGAGCAAGGGCCAGCAGTTCAAACTGAAGAGCAAAGTGCTTGGGGAGGAAGATGAGGCTGCAAAGGCACTCAGGTGTCAGATCACGGAGAAGTTTTATGTCATCCAGAGTTTTACTGAATACTGCAGGCCAATTTGACAACTTCAGAATATGTAACGATCAGAGGTGGCTCTTGCTAGTACACGTTCCTAGGATAACCCCAAAGGTTTTTATTTCATATGCCTGGGGTGGACCCCAGAAATTTACTTTTAATAAGTACACCAGGTGATTCTAAAGCAGTTATATCCATGGACTACTTTTGGGGAAATACCTCTGTAGAATATGGGAAGCTAGTGATGGCTTCAAACAGGAGAATAATGTGAATAGCTTATATGTTTGGGTTTATTAATTTTCTCCCTAACTATAAAGTGCTTTTATTCAAAACATAGAAAAAAACACAAAAAAGAAAAACATTACTCAATTCTACCACCTGGAGATAAACAGTTCATACTCTGGTGTATTTGTTTTTCTCTGTGTTTACAGTATATACATTTTTTAAGACTTTATTGAATTTGTTACAATATCGCTTCTGTTTCATGTTTTGGTTTTTTGGCCATGAGGCACGAGGACTCTTAGCTCCCTCACCCAGGATTGAACCCACACCCCCTGCATTGGAAGGCAAAGTCTTAATCACTTGACTGCCAGGGAAGTCCCTACATTATATACATTTTTAAACAGAAGGATCATACTGTACAAACTACTCTGAAGAAGCCTATTTTCTTCACTTAGTCATGCAAGTGGACATTTCTCCCTTCTATTCTTTCTTAGTAAGATTTCTGATGACTGCATAGCAGACCATAGGTACCATATAGGTGTAATTATCCCTTACTTTTAAACATTTAGGTTATTAGCTGTTTTTCACCTATTTTCCTGTACCATTGTCAATGTCAACATTTGGATGGTATCTGGGTTTAAAAAAGATCACGTTAGTGACCTTATAAGGGCTAGATGTGAAAAAAGGTGAAGTTAGGGGACTTCCCTGGTGGCACAGTGGTTAAGAATCCACCTGCCAATGCAGGGGACACAGGTTCGATCCCTGGTCCAGGAAGATCCCACATGCTGCGGAGCAACTAAGCCCGTGCACCACAACTACTGAGCCTGCGCTCTAGAGTCCGTGAGCCACAACTACTGAGCCCGCATGCTGCAACTAACTACTGGAGCCCGTGCACTCTAGGGCCTGCGTGCCGCAACCACTGAAGCCCATGCACCTAGAGCCCGTGCTCTGCAACAAGAGAAGCCACTGCAATGAGAAGCCCGCGAACCTCAATGAAGAGAAGCCCCTGCTCACCGCAACTAGAGAAAGCCCACACACAGCAACACAGACCCAATGCAGCCAAAAAATTAAAATAAATAAATAAATAAAGGTGAAGTTAAAGGCAAGGTGAGAGGCTATTATGATGGTCCAAGCAAAAATAATGAGACCTCAATTAAAGAAGTAACAATAGAAATGGACAGAGAATGGATTTGAAAGTCCATAATCTATAATACATGTAAGGGTTTGTCACCTGTTTAAGACAATATGCAAAGAATTCTTCTTTTCTTCAATAAATATTTATCAAAGCCCTATAATGTATCAAAGAATAATTATGGAAAAAAAAGTATTAGGATTAAAAAAAAATCACCATACATGTTTCACTTTTCTTTTCTGTGTGTGTACATATGTCAATATGCGTAGGATCAGGTTTCCAATTGCATTTAAGTAATTCAGAGTATTCCTTTTTATCAGAGGAAAAACAATTCCGTGTTCCAGTTCTACAACTGCAAAAATAGAGCCAGAAAATATCACAGTTGTCAGCAAAAGCCTAACCCTCTGTTATTGAGTCTATGGTGCGGCTACAGTGGGAATTTAACATACTAAACAAGAAACTGCCCATGATCAAGTTTACTTCAATTTTTTAAAAGAATCTGTATATACTGGGGCTTTCGGCCAAAAAAGAAAATTCTTCCTGCATTTGGCTCCTTGTCCTTTTTTTTTTTTTAAAGGAATTCCTTTATTTTTATTATTTATTTATTTATTTATTTATTTATTTATGGCTGTGTTGGGTCTTCGTTTCTGTGCGAGGGCTTTCTCTAGTTGCGGCAAGCGGGGGCCACTCTTCATCGCGGTGCGCGGGCCTCTCACTATCGCGGCCTCTCTTGTTGCGGAGCACAAGCTCCAGATGCGCAGGCTCAGTAGTTGTGGCTCACGGGCCCAGTTGCTCCTTGGCATGTGGGATCTTCCCAGACCAGGGCTCGAACCCGTGTCCCCTGCATTAGCAGGCAGATTCTCAACCACTGCGCCACCAGGGAAGCCCTCCTTGTCCTTTTATGTGACTATTCTCCAGTATCAACTTAGAGATATCCTCATTTCAAAATCTGCCAGCTACTGGGACATGGGTCAAAAAAAACACTTTTCCTCTCTGTGAAAAAGTAAAATTCATCAATGACAAGATATCTTATTAGGTAAAGCTGAGACCACACAAAAATGCTTACAATGAACTAGTTCATTCCCCTCAAACAACTTTTGTAAAGATACTAATACCCTCTCCACACTCTTAAGCTCCAGATTTCAAATGTAAGGTTTTTTTATGATTAAACTTTTAGACACTTGAAACAGACATATCCAAAGACTCCTTTTTTTTTTGTAAGTCTGACACACCTCAGTGGATGTAAAGGAAAAAATTAGAAGCATCTCTTCCTTTCTTCTAAGATAGTATTCCTTTTTATTCATCTACCTTATAATATAAAAAGAAACTAGATAAGTCTCATTTATTACTTTTGATAATTCAAAGCATCTTGATCTACTCAAAAAAACTTTTTTTTACTCTTTGAAATTCCCAAGCTTTAAATTTGTTTTATTTATACTAATTGTTTTATTAATTTTTAATGATCTTGAAAAATCTCTCCTTTAAAAGGTATTCCATTTATACCTCCAAAACACTTTCTCAAATAACAGGTTAAAAAAAACAAAACAAAACAATGCTAAATTCTTACTTATACTGTAACTAATGTCTATGTAATTCTATACAGTCCTAGGAGAGTAAAATAAACATATCTGGGTCTAGCTACTTGGTAATATGTAATATTATTTTCTTATTCCAAATTAAATATGTAAAGTTCTAATAACAACTTTCAGTTGTTTCATAATTCAGAATGAAAATCCAACGAATTTCAAGTGATTAACATAGAAAAATAAGAATATGTTTCAGCATATAAAACTAAAACATACCTTACTTCATAAGTTACTAGAATTATTACATTATATTCTATCTTCACAATAACAACAATTCTGGGCCATATCTCATAGTACACAAATCTAATCAGACTGGTTTTAGTTGGAACAAAAATTATTACAAATTTATATTTTACTAATAATGTGAAAGATCTCAGGACATGACAAAAAGTATATGCCTCTATAGTGTAACTTCACATTCTGACATAACAATACTTAAGGAATATCAACAACAACTATTATCATCAAGAAAATCTCCCTAAAGATAAATCTCACCATATTGCGGGGGGGGGGGGGGGCAGGGCAGAGTGGGAAAAAAACAGAAAAAACCCAGAACAAATCACACAAGAGCTATGAGACAGTATCTTATGATCTAACATACATATAATTGAAATCACACACGAAAAGGAGACAGAGAACAGGTCAAAAAAAAAAAAAAAAAGATAATGGCTGAGATTCTTCCAAATTAAATAAAAGATAGAAAACCACAGAACCAAGAAGTTCAGAGAACACCAAACAAAACAAGACACATCATGTTCAAAGGTAAAGACACACCATATGCAAAGACAGAGAAAATCTTAAAGACAGACCAAGAAAAAAGAAGACATTTATTATACAGAGAATCAAAGAATTACAGCAAAACCACACAAGCCAGACAACAGAGTGACATCTTTTTTTGTTGTTTTTTGCTGCACCATGAGGCTTGTGGGGATTTTAATTCCCCAACCAGGGATCGAACCCAGGCCCTGGCAGTGAAAGTGCCAAGTCGTATCCACTTGAATGCCAGGGAATTCCCTAGAGTGACATCTTTTAAGTGCTAAAAGAAAAGAAAATGGCAATCTAAAATTCTATACTCAGCAAAAGTATTCTATAAAAATGAAGGAAAAATAAAGTCTCTTTCAGAAAATAAAAAAACTGAGTAATTCATTACCGCCAGACTTGTCCTACAATAAATAATAAAGGAAGTTCTTCAGGCAGATGGAATATGATAGCAGACAGAAACTTGGATCCATAAAGAAATCAACAGCACTAGAAATGACATAAATGGAAGTAAATATAAAACCTCATTTACACCTTATTTGTAATTTCTCTAAAAGATAACTGTCTAAAGCAAAAATAGAAGTAATCTATTGTGTGCTAATAGCACATATAAAAGTGAAATGCATGACAACAAATGCACAAAGGATGAGCAGGAAGAATTTGGAGGAAACAGCTATAAAGTTGTTATAGTATATATGGAATTAGGTACTAGTATATAATGGAAGACTTGATTAGTTACAAATATATATTACAAACCCTAAGACTACCACTTAATTTCAAAAAGAGATATAAATAAATGAGCAGATAGTAGAGAGAAAGGGAATAATAAAAAATATCCAGGTAATCCAAAAGAGGAAAAAAGCAAAGAACAGATAGAATAACAGAAACCAGCTAGCATGAGAAGCAAGAAGAACTACAACCCTGCAGCCTGTGGAACAAAAACCACATTCACAGAAAGATAGAGAAGATGAAAAGGCAGAAGGCTATGTACCAGATAAAGGAACAAGAAAAAAACCCAGAAAAACAGCTAAATGAAGTGGAGATAGGCAACCTTCCAGAAAAAGAATTCAAAATAATGATAGCGAAGATGATGCAGGACCTTGGAAAAACAATGGAAGCAAGGATCAAAAAGATGCAAGAAATGTTTAACAAGGACCTAGAAGAATTAAAGAACAAACAAACAGTGATGAACAATACAATAACTGAAATAAAAACTACACTAGAATGAATCAGTAGCAGAATAACTGAGGCAGAAGAACAGATAAGTGACCTGGAAGAAAGAATGGTGGAATTCACTGCTGCGGAACAGAAAAAAGGAACGAAAAGAAATGAAGACAACCTAAGAGACCTCTGGGACAACATGAAACACAACAACATTCGCATTATAGGGGTCCCAGAAGGAGAAGAGAGAGAGAAAGGACCCAAGAAAATATTTGAAGAGATTATAGTTGAAAACTTCCCTAACATGGGAAAGGAAATAGCCACCCAAGTCCAGGAAGTGCAGATAGTCCCATACAAGATAAACCCAAGGAGAAACACACCGAGACACATAGTAATCAAACTGGCAAAAATTAAAAACAAAGAAAAATTATTGAAAGCAGCAAGGGAAAAACAACAAATAACATACAAGAGAACTCCCATAAGGTTAACAGCTTATTTCTCAGCAGAAACTCTACAAGCCAGAAGGGAGTGGCACGACATATTTGAAATGATGAAAGGGAAGAACCTACAACCAAGATTACTCTACCCGGCAAGGATCTCATTCAGATTCCATGGAGAAATCAAACGCTTTATACACAAGCAAAAGCTAAGAGAATTCAGCACCACCAAACCAGCTCTACAACAAATGCTAAAGGAACTTCTCTAAGTGGAAAACAAGAGAAGAAAAGGACCTACAAAAACAAAAACAAAACAATTAAGAAAATGGTCACAGGAACATACATATCGATAATTACCTTAAACGTGAATGGATTAAATGCTCCAACCAAAAGACACAGGCTCACTGAATGGATACAAAAACAAGACCCATATATATGCTGTCTACAAGAGACCCAGTTCAGACCTAGGGACATATACAGACTGAAAGTGAGGGGATGGAAAAAGATATTCCATGCAAATGGAAATCAAAAGAAAGCTGGAGTAGCTATACTCATATCAGATAAAATAGACTTTAAAATGAAGAATGTTACAAGAGACAAGGAAGGACACTACATAATGATCAAGGGATCAATCCAAGAAGAACATAGAACAATTATAAATATATATGCACCCAACATAGGAGCACCTCATACATAAGGCAACTGCCAACAGCTATAAAAGAGGAAATCGACAGTAACACAGTAATAGTGGGGGACTTTAACACCTCACTTACACCAAAGGACAGATCATCTAAACAGAAAATTAATAAGGAAACACAAGCTTTAAATGACACAATAGACCAGATAGATTTAATTGATATTTATGGGACATTCCATCCAAAAACAGCAGATTACACGTTCTTCTCAAGTGCGCACAGAACATTCTCCAGGACAGATCACATCTTGGGTCACAAATCAAGCCTCAGTAAATTTTAAAAAACTGAAATCATATCAAGCATCTTTTCTGACCACAATGCTATGAGGTTAGAAATCAATTCCAGGGAAAAAAATGTAAAAAACACAAACACACGGAGGCTAGACAATACGTTACTGAATAACCAAGAGATCACTGAAGAAATCAAAAAATACCTAGAGACAGATGACAATGAAAACACGACAATCCAAAACCTATGGGATGCAGCAAAAGCAGTTGTAAAAGGGAAGTTTATAGCAATACAAGCCTACCTCAAGAAACAAGAAACATCTCAAATAAACAATCTAACCTTACACCTAAAGGAACTAGAGAAAGAAGAATAAACAAAACCCAAACTTAGCAGAAGGAAAGAAATCATAAAGATCAGAGCAGAAATAAATGAAATAGAAACAAAGAAAATAGCAAACATCAATAAAACTAATAGCTGGTTCTTTGAGAAGATAAACAAAATTGATAAACCATCAGCCAGACTCATCAAGAAATAGAGGGAGAGGACTCAAATCAATAAAATCAGAAATGAAAAAGGAGAAGTTACAACAGACACCGCAGAAATACAAAGCATCCTAAGAGACTACTACAAGCAACTCTATGCCAATAAAGTGGACAACCTGGAAGAAATGGACAGATTCTTAGAAATGTATAACCTTCCAAGACTGAACCAGGAAGAAACAGAAAATATGAACAGACCAATCACAAGTAATGAATTGAAACTGTGATTAAAAATCTTCCAACAAACAAAAGTCCAGGACCAGATGGCTTCACAGGTAAATTCTATCAATTCTATTAAACATTTAGAGAAGAGCTAACACCCATCCTTCTCAAACTCTTCCCAAAAATTGCAGAGGAAGGAACACTCCCAAACTCATTCTATGAGGCCACCATCACCCTGATACCAAAACCAGACAAAGATACTACAAAAAAAAATTACAGACCAATATCACTGATGAATATAGATGCAAAAATTCTCAACAAAATACTAGCAAACAGAATCCAACAACACATTAAAAGGATCATACACCATAATCAAGTGGGATTTATCCCAAGGATGCAAGGATTCTTCAGTATACGCAAATCAATCAATGTGATACACCATATTAACAAATTGAAGAATAAAAACCATATGATCATCTCAATAGATGCAGAAAAAGCTTTTGACAAAATTCAACACCCATTTATGATAAAAACTCTCCAGAAAGTGGGCATAGAGGGAACCTACCTCAACATAATAAAGGCCATATATGACAAACACACAGCAAACATCATTCTCAATGCTGAAAAACTGAAACCATTTCCTCTAAGATCAGGAACAAGACAAGGATGTCCACTCTCACCACTATTATTCAACATAGTTCTGGAAGTCCTAGCCACGGCAATCAGAGAGGAAAAAGAAATAAAAGGAATACAAATTGGAAAAGAAGAAGTAAAAGTGTCACTGTTTGCAGATGACATGATACTATACATAGAGAATCCTAAAGATGCCAGAAGAAAACTACTAGAGCTAATCAATGAATTTGGTAAAGTTGCAGGGTACAAAATTAATGCACAGAAATCTATTGCATTCCTATACACTAATGATGAAAAATCTGAAAGAGAAATTAAAGAAACACTCCCATTTACCACTGCAACAAAAAGAATAAAATACCTAGGAATAAACCTACCTAGGGAGACAAAAGACCTGTATGCAGAAAACTATAAGACAATGATGAAAGAAATTAAAGATGATACCAACAGATGGAGATATATACCATGCCCTTGGATTGGAAGAATCAATATTGTGAAAATGACTATACTACCCAAAGCAATCTACAGATTCAATGCAATCCCTATCAAATAACCAATGGCATTTTTTACAGAACTAGAACAAAAAATCTTAAAATTTGTATGGAGACACAAAAGACCCTGAATAGCCAAAGCAGTCTTGAGGGAAAAACTGGAGCTGGAGGAATCAGACTCCCTGACTTCAGACTATACTACAAAGCTACAGTAATCAAGACAATATGGTACTGGCACAAAAACAGAAATATAGATCAATGGAACAAGATAGAAAGCCCAGAGACAAACCCACGCACCTATGGTCAACTAATCCATGGTAAAGGAGGCAAGGATACACACTGGAGAAAAGACAGTCTCTTCAATAAGTGATGCTGGGAAAACTGGACAGCTACGTGTAAAAGAATGAAATTAGAACACTCCTTAACACCATACACAAAAATAAATTCAAAATGGATTCGAGACCTAAATGTAAGACCAGACACTATAAAACTCTTAGAGGAAAACATAGGAAGAACACTCTTTGACATAAATCACAGCAAGATCTTTTTTGATCCACCTCCTAGAGTAATGGAAATAAAAACAAAAATAAACAAATGGGATCTAATGAAACTGAAAAGCTATTGCACAGCAAAGGAAACCATAAACAAGATGAAAAGACAACCCTCAGAATAGGAGAAAATATTTGCAAACTAATCAATGGACAAAGGATTAATCTCCAAAATATATAAACAGCTCATGCAGCTCAATATTAAAAAAAAAAACAACCCAATCCAAAAATGGGCAGAAGACCTAAATAGACATTTCTCTAAAGAAGACATACAGATGGCCAAGAAGCACATGAAACACTGCTCAACGTCACTAATTATTAGAGAAATGCAAATCAAAACTACAATGAGGTATCACCTCACACCAGTTAGAATGGGCATCATCAGAAAATCCACAAACAACAAATGCTGGAGAGGGTGTGGAGAAAAGGGAACCCTCTTGCATTGTTGGTAGGAATGTAAATTGATACAGCCACTATGGAGAACAGTATGGAGGTTCCTTAAAAAACTAAAAATAGAATTACCATATGACCCAGCAATCCCACTACTGGGCATATACCCAGAGAAAACCACAGTTCAAAAAGACACATGCACCCAGTGTTCATTGCAGCACTATTTACAATAGCCAGGTCACGGAAGCAACCTAAATGCCCACTGACAGACGAATGGATAAAGAAAATGTTGTACATATATACAATGGAATATTACTCCGCCATAAAAAGGAACAAAATTGGGTCATTTGTAGAGACATGGATGGATCTAGAGACTGTCATACAGAGTGAAGTAAGTCAGAAAGAGAAAAACAAATATCACATATTAACGCATATATGTGGAACCTAGAAAAATGGTACAGATGAACCGGTTTGCAGAGCAGAAACTTGAGACACAGATACAGAGAACAAACGTATGGACACCAAGGGGGGAAAGTGGCGGGGGGTGTGGGTGATGGTGTGATGATTTGGGACATTGGGATTGACATGTATACACTGATGTGTATAAAATGGATGACTAATAAGAATAAAAAAAAAAAGAAAACAGCTGGCACAGTGATAGAGTTTAGTCCAACCATGTTATTAATTACATTAAATGTAAAAAACCTAAACACATCAATTAAAAGACAGAGACTGTCAGACTAGGTAAACAAATAAGCCCAACTATATACTATCTACAAGAAACCCATTTTAAATATAAAACCAGAAGTAGGTTGAAAGTAAAAGGATGGGAAAAGGTATGTTAGGAGACAATTCTCCATGGGTCTGTACTGTGGTAGTTGTCTTTGAATCTACTTCTCAGTACTTGACTTGCAACTATCTCCCAACTGCTATTCCTCCTTATTAGTAGTCAATAAATTGGAAAGTCAGGAATCTACTGTCTAATGCCAGCATCTATGAAATTTGTGGCAAGTTAACTTGTTAGCTTGCAAGAATGTAAAAATCTCAGACCCTTCACAAGTCTTGACATGATATACCATGTTAAAAGCTAATTAAAAGAAAGCTGGAGTGGCTATATTATTAACGGACAAGGAAGACTTTCAGAATAAGGAATATTACCAGGGATTAAGAAGCCATTTCACCAAGAAGATATAATAATCCTAAATATGTAAGAACCCAACTAAAGCTTCAAAATACTTGAAGCAAAAACTGATAAAACTGAAAGAGAAACCAGCAAATCCACAAGTTGGAGACTTTAACATTCCTCTCAATATTTGATAGGACAAGCGGATGATAAACATACGGAAAAATTCAACCTTACTAGTGAGAGAAAATATACAAACTCACAATGAGGGAGATCATTTACGCCTATAAGAATTCATTTAAAACTTAAGTTTGACAAATCTAAGTGTTGGTGAAGATGGGGAACATCAAAAACTCTCATACACTGCTGGTGGGCATATAATTTGATAGAACCACTCTGGAAAACAATTTGGCATTACCCAATAAAAAAGAGATGTACACATCATACCACAGCAATTCCACCCCTAGTACAGCCATGATAAATTCTTATACACATGCTCTAGAAGACACGTACAACAGTTTTCATAACAGCATTGTTAGTAATTGGGGATTAAAAAAAAAAAAAAAGACCAGGAAACAACTCAGATGTTCACAGATAGGAGAATGAATAAATAAAATTGTGATATACTCATATAACACAATACTATACAGCAGTAAAAAGGAATGAACTACAGCTATATAATTCAACATAGGTGATTCCCTAAAACATAATGTTGGGTTGGGGCAGGGGGAAATCACAGACGAACAGACACACATAAGTAACTCTAAAGAGATAAAACCAAATAATATATTGTTTAGGGATATTTACAAATGAGGTAAAACTATAAAGAAAAACAAAGAAACGATTAACCAAAATTAGATAAGAGAGGAGGAGGCAATCAGAGACTTCAAAGATATTTGTAATGTTTATTCTGGGTAGTAAATAGATGTTTTTTATATTCCTTACCCTATACATATTACAGATATTCTCATATTATATATTTATAATTTAAAATTCTTACTAAGAATAAGTAATAAATACAGCTTCACTCAGCAAATATTGAAAACAAAAAAAAAAATGTTACATAAAATCACCAAACACAAGAACAACACCACTATTGTTAGTAGACACTGAGACATACATGACCCAAAGAGGCCACACTAGATACTGGTTATACTTAGCAAGATATAAAACATGAAACAACATGCCAGCAAGGCAGTGTCAGGTAGTTATTCTTCAGTAGGAGTCTTCACAGCAATTCAGGGAGTATTCTCTTTGGCCCCCAGGTGGCAGGTCAGGTAAAAGAGAACGCAATCACAAGGACCAGTGCAGTAACTACCCTAGCTTGAAAGTACCAAATAGTAACCACAAACTCCAGTCCTAAAGACATAGATTCCCAGTCTCACAATAGACTCGCTCAACTATAAGAGTTATCACACCCAGGAAAGCCCAAAGCTGTTGCCTCACACTGGTATTTACAGTTTATTCACAGTCCTCCCAGTCCATATGTACTTTACTAATCATGATTCATTATTACCAAAAGCAATGGTGCTTGGTTACACAACTGACCTTCTATCTCTATCAGGTTTCCAGGTGAATAAAGCTAGAGAGTTAACCCAAGACCAAAATAGTCAGGGGGAAAAAAGCTATTAATTTTTTACCCACAAGAAGTGAGGAGATTAAATTTAGAATGGCACTAAGCTAAACATCTATTTATATATTTCACTGAATGTAAAATGCCAATGATTATAAGACATCATTTTTTGTACTACTAAGAAAGAATATGCTTCCAATTAAATATGGTGCATCACTGATTGTAAGACCCATCCCAATTACTGAGATGTAAAAATGGCGGCGGGGGAGGATAAACATCTTAGAATCAATGAAATACAAAATAACTCTTCCAATTTTTCACTAAAATATTTAAGATATACAGCACTATTCTCTACCTTGGAGATATAATCTGCTCCAACAGAAACCAGTTCCCTACTAAAATCTTTCTAAAATATGTAAGATTGTATTTTCTCACTCAATACCAAGGTTATATTTTCTCACTCAATACCTCTCTTCATCTATTCTAAAAACACAACTCCTAGTATCAACAAAACTGATGGAGCATAGCTCTCTCCATTCTGGATGTTAAATGAGCTTCCCTCACTGATAAAAACCACCAGAAGTCCTAAGGGCCTTTACAACCTGGAGACTTTCATGTAATGCTCTGAAGAAAGATAGAAAGACAGACAGACAGAAAGAGAAGACAGAAAAACAGACAGAAAGAAAGATCCTCAGGTTATCTGGGAATAAGTTTGCTCCCACATGACAGAGACTGTGCAGTCAGAACGGGGGAAAACTCTTAAACCTCAATCTAGTAGGGGCATACTAAATGAATGTTTTCATCTAAGTGGGCTGTGCTCAATTATTAGCTCTGTATATCTGGGAAGGCAATTCTATCAGTTTATAAGCAAAAATGAAGATAATCAATTGGACTTTCCATACTCTGCCTACTTGCAAACACCAGGAGTGGATAAATAGCCTCTTGTTCATAGAAGGATGAACTTGGGACCTATACAAACATTCAGCACACCTTCTTAAGATGCCAAAGAAAAGAATCTGTGATAATTTACATTAGGAAACAGAAGAAATATAGACAGTATCTGCTGTGTTCTCGATAAGATACAAGAAAATACAGTTTCTGTGAAACATCTTTTATAAGGAAAGATGATCAGTTAAAAAAGAAAGGAATAAAAACACAATAGACATACACAGACTAAGATATAAATGGAATGCTAAGAGATAAGGAAAAGGAAAGAAATATAAACAACAAAATTAAAATCCATACTGGAGATAAGAAAGAATAGAATCTGTGTTACAGGAAAATATATCAGTAATGTAAGAAGATGAAAACAAAAAGGATCACCAAGAATGTGAAAGGACAAAGTTAAAAATAAGAGGGGGGCTTCCCTGGTGGTGCAGTGGTTGAGAATCCGCCTGCCAATGCAGGGAACACAGGTTCAAGCCCCGGTCTGGGAAGATCCCACATGCCGCGGAGCAACTAGGCCCGTGAGCCACAACTACTGAGCCTGCGCGTCTGGAGCCTGTGCTCCGCAACAAGAGAGGCCGTGATAGTGAGAGGCCCGTGCACTGCGATTAAGAGTGGCCCCCGCTCGCCGCAACTAGAGAAAGCCCTCGCACAGAAACAAAGACCCAACACAGCCAAAAATAAATAAATAAATTTAAAAAAAAAAAAATAAGAGGGAAGACAGGTATAGAAAAGAAATGTGAACCAATCCACAAATAACAGGTATTTCATTAATTTAAAAACAAAAACAGCATAACAAATGGAATGAAAGCAATAATCAAAGGCATAATGGAAGAACTATCCCAAAATAAAAAAACACCAGCATCTCTACATCAAAAGGACTTTCTTATCTCAGTCAAAATTCAAAGACACCAGAATAATGTTTAGAGAATTTTAAAGGAAAAGCCTGGGACACAAGAATACCATTTTGAGCCATGCTCTCATTAACATGTACACACAAAAAAAGCCATTTTCAGATATTCAAGGGTTCAGAAAAGTAAACCACCTGGATATCTCCTGAAAAATAGTACCTGGAAATGTATTTGAGGCAACCAAAAAAAAAAAAAAAAAAAAAATTACACCTGGAACTCAAGAATGGGTATAAACGGTGTGGTATATAAATAGATGAGTGGTGGTGCTCCATACAAAATTAATACATAGAGGTAAGTCTAAATTGTTCTACTGAAATTTAACACATAAGCTAAAAATTTTTTTAAAGAGAAGATATACTGTTTAAAACATTCAACATTTATAAGTTAAAGACTCAGAAGCTGAGAGTATAAAAATTAAAATAAGCTAAATTCCTTGTATCACATAAAAGAAAATATTTTTTATTTGTTCCCAAATTTTATCATTAAAACTACATTTCTGGGCTTCCCTGGTGGCGCAGTGGTTGAGAGTCTGCCTGCTAATGCAGGGGACACGGGTTCGAGCCCCGGTCTGGGAAGATCCCACATGCCGCGGAGCAACTGGGCCCGTGAGCCACAACTACTGAGCCTGCACGTCTGGAGCCTGTGCTCCGCAACAAGAGAGGCCGCGATAGTGAGAGGCCCGCGCACCGCGATGAAGAGTGGCCCCCACTCACTGCAACTAGAGAAAGGCCTCACACAGAAACGAAGACCCAACACAGCCAAAACAAATAAATAAATTTAAAAGGCATTAAAAAAAAAACTACATTTCTGTATATATGCTTTTAAAAGTGATTACTGTATCATGCTTTTTAACAATGCACATAAAAGAGTTTATGCTGCAAAAAACAGAAAGCAAAGAGTAAAACAGAATAATTAAAAAGTATAAAATTATAGGAGTAAAAATCAAATACATCAATTATAGCAAATTTTTATAGTTTAAAACCTCTACTGGAAAGATCCTCAGATGGGGTTAAAAAAATGAAATGACTTAAGAATTAAAAATAGTGACAGGCAATTATACAACATGGAAATAGTCAAACTAAAAGGAAATAGTTAATAATTTTGATGTGGAACAAGAAACAGGACTCAAGAAAATTAAAAGGTCTCTTTAGACTGATTAAAAAAAGATATCTACAGTGCTACTCAAATGCAGTCTATGAAGGAGTTGTTTGTTATAGGTTTGCAACAAGACAAGTATCAAACCAGAAACTCTTATAGCAATTTGACAGGAATTCTATATCTGTTTAATAATATAATAATACAAAAAGGGAGCTTGCTGGGTTTTCTTTCTCATTTCATTTTTCTAGTAATTCACTTTTTTTTTTTTAAGAGGTGGATTTTTTTTTAATTTATTTATTATTTATTTTTGGCTCTGTTGGGTCTTCATTGCTGCGCGCGGGCTTTCTCTAGTTGCGGCGAGCGGGGGCTACTCTTCGTTGCGGTGTGTGGGCTTCTCAATGTGGTGGCTTCTCTTGTTGCGGAGCACAGGCTCTAGGCATGCGGGCTTCAGTAGTTGTGGCACGTGGGCTCAGCAGTTGTGGCTTGCGGGCTCTAAAGCACAGGCTCAGTAGTTGTGGTGCACGGGCTTAGCTGCCCCGCAGCATGTGGGATCCTCCGGGACCAGGGATCAAACCCGTGTCCCCTGCACTGGCAGGCAGATTCTTAACCACTGCACCACCAGGGAAGCCCCTAGTAATTCATTTTTAATGTATTTTAAAGAGGTTATCAGAAAAAATTGATTCTTCACCACAATTAGTTTGAAAGGTACTGCTATAAAAGACCTATCAGTTATAAAGCTTTATGTGCCAATAACACAACATCAAAATATACAAAAGTTAAAACAATTAGAGATGCAAAGCAAAAATGAAGAACAAAATAAAGTGGGAAAGTCTCATTCCATGACAGATTAGATTAAAAATAAGTAGAGAATGAAAACAAATGATGAAAAAAAAAAAAAAAGAAAACAAATTATGAAATGTCACATTTCCTTCAGGAAGTCATCTATTATAAGATGTACCATCAGTTGAATACTAGCTTTTCAGGAGAAAAAATTACTGTGTTAAATGTACACATTGTGAGATGTATTACAACCTCAGAAATATTAGAATTTTTTTAAAAGAATCAATCAAGGAAATAATAGTATGTCAACAATTTGGTATCAAATAAATAGAAAAATTTAATTGTCAATGAAACATTTATAAAGATAGCGATGATATAACAGACCCTAAAGAATACCTTGACAACTCTGAAAAATTAAAAACCATGTAAAGCATGGCAAAAAAGGGTTTTCTACTATTCCTCACTATAAATCACTTAAGGATTCCTGTTTGGTTTTGCTTTTATTGATGCTGCTGGGTAAAATTATTATGAAGAAAGGGTTTGCCAACTTTAAAAACTTTTGAGAACTACATTAAATGACTTAAAACATGCTAATCTCTTTAGCCTTGCAGTTTTCTAATCCACTTTTATATAGAACTCAAGGGAAGAAGTCAAAGTATTTCATAATGTCAGATGCTGCATATATCATAGATGCCTCTGCTATCCTCTTCCTACCTCGTTACAATCTTATTAAAAATGTAGGATATTATTTGGGTTTCGGGTAGCATTATTGCTTTCTCAAAAAAGGTCACAGTCTGCTTGTCTTTCTTCTTTGTGGCCCACTGGAAAAACAACAGCCAAATGCAGCCACACTAATATAGCTGTATGGTTGATTACGTAAAGGCTGGCTAAAGAGATAAAGGGTTATACGAGAGCATTGCTTGAAACACTACCACTATATATATGTGTATATACTGTACACATTACACACACACACACAATGCACACTGAACTAGACAAGACTCAAAGCAATATTATTCTAAGTAACACAAATGTATTTTCCACCTATGCTCTACAGTCAATCATCTAAAAATTACCCTCCAAAGGATGATCCTACTTCTTGGACTGGTCTGTCAAAAAGAGTGGTCTCATGATAGCACCAAACTTAGAAGAGAAAAAAGTATATCAAAGATAGGATCCTTCTGAAACTTTTCATTTTAAGTCAGGGTTTTGAAAGGTAAGTTCTCTAAATAAGTGTTCTTCCATTCTCAAAGCTAATACTTAAACCTAACCTCAACTAAATGTGTTCTAAAAGCGTCATTTAAGATACAAACTTCGTTATAAAATGAAAAAAAATTATTTAAATAAAATGTATTTACCATAAGAATAAACAAACTAGAAAAAATATTTGCAACTCAATTCACAGATAGAGACCAATTTTCCTAATATATGAAGAGCTCCTTGGAATCAGTAAGCAAAAGACCAAGACTCACAACAGAAAAGTGGGTAAAAGATAAACGAGTAGTATCCTGAAAAAGAAATACAAATGGCTCTCAAGTATCTGGAAGGACATCCAATCTCACTCATAATAAAAGAATGCAAATTAAAACTACACTGAGATCCATAATTTTTATCTATTAGATTGGTAAAGATCAAAACATTTGAGATCATAACCTTGGTGAAAATCTGGAACAAGTCTCATTACTGCTGGTGGGAGTACAGATTGAAACAACCTCTGTATTATAGTTCTTCTTACTGGAAGAAATCCTTGTAAGACATTTAAAAAATGTAGTACATAAGATATATTCAGGCTGGTGTGAGCTGTTGGTCATTTAAAAAAATCTGTTGGTAATTGTCTGCTTTTATAGAATATTGTTCATATAATGAAGCAGACAGGTGGACAAGTTTAAGAAACTTTGATGATGAACACAGTAGTATTGCTCCATCTGCTCCTCATCTCATGATGGCCTATTGTGCACTTAGTGGGTGATCAATTAAATTTGCTGGGTGAATGGGACCAGGAATGATGCTAAAGGATGATGAGAATGGAATAAAACAACTGAGAACAAGAAATTAACTAAATTTATCTGAAATGGTAAATAAATTGCTTAAACACTATACTTTTTCAAGAGCAGGGCACTGTACACTGACAAATGTTTCCTGAAAAATGAGTCGGCCAGCAACAGAGGTATAGCAGATTGTTGCAGTAATGGCTCCCTAATGAGTCACACACTTTCAGGAAATTCCTCCCACACAGACTCTGGGCTTGGCCATGTGATTTGCTTTGGTCCATCAGAAAAGACAAAATATATGGGCTTGCCTTCACTTGCTGCTCCTACAAACCCTACTACTGCCTCCACATGAAGGCTAGCCTGCTGGAGACACATGGCTCTCCACCACCCCAGCACCAATATCCAGACATAGGAGTGAAGCCATTCTAGGCCAACTGGCTTCCAGACGACCTCTCAGCTGACTGCAGCCGCATAAGCAAGCCCAGCCAGAAGCAGGAGCAGAAATGCTGAACTGAGCCCATGCCAGAATCATGGGCTAACAAATGGCTATTGTTTTATACACTAAGTTTTGGGGCAGGTTTGTTATACAAAAATTGATACAAGTGGGGAGGTGAATAGGATTAGTGGCCAAGGAAAGTTTTTGTTTTACCTGTTTCTGCTTTTTAAAATTTCACAATGAGAATATATCCATACACTATTTAATTAACTTATAAAAATATTTTATATGATTGATATTATAGTAAAGCCCTACCATCACCTTATAAACACATACACATAAAAACAAAATAATCCAGTTCAAATGGGAACATGAATTTGAGAGGAGACATTAATATTGCTCAGGAAAAAAAGGGTCAGTACAGAGTAGCAGGGTATATTTATTACAAAAAAAATTAATGAATAAGAATACATTCATGGTCACTGTCATGTCTCAATAATGGCTATTATCAGATTCTGGATGTGTTAGGAGACATACATCTCAGATTTTGCTTCTCTGCTTCTTCTGTTTAGGCAGGTAATGGCCTAATACATGTTCCCTCATTTTAATTCTCACATGCTATGAGGTAAACATATGCTGAATAACTTCAGGCAAAAGTTAATTAACCTCTTCATGCCTTATTTCCTCAAATGTAAAATGGGGATAGTAGTAACTATTTTATAGAGTTGTGAAAATTAAACACTTAGAATAAGGCACACAGTAAGGGCTCAATAAATGGTCTATAACCTCTGTTAGTAAAATGATGTAACCTTAAAGTCTTTTGACTAACTTGGCTTCTATTTTATAATCACTAAGCAACATCAACCAAAGTGTGATTCATCAAAATTAATTTGAAAATCTTTCTAATAACTTCATGAAAAATCCAGAAGACAATGCCATTAAAAAACAAAACAAAACAAAACCTGGGAATATATGTAGAAAAAATATGGTGAAGAAAATTGAAACTCTAGGCAATAATGAATTCATTTGGTCCACATTCCACAATACTAAATGGGTTTAAAAACCAAAGGCTTCAATTTTTGTGTGTGTGTTACTAATTCACAAAAGGCAAAAAAAGAAGAGAGTGATAGTTCCCACTGTCACCTCTACTATGATCTCTGGTGCACACACACTTCCAACTCATTCTACCATCATTTAAAAAAAAGAAGGCACTACTAATGGCTTTGGAAAATAAGGCTCTTTCACAAGAAATACACTTAACCTAAATGGCAGTATTGGAAAACTGTAGTTACTCCTTGATCAATGGCTTAACACTGCCCTTTTTCAAGGCAAGATCAGGCTTGGATAATTTTGTCTCTCTCTCTCTCTCTCTATATATATATACACACACACACACATATATGTATATATATGTATATGTATAGACACACATACACACACACATCAACAGTTTAAAAAGAAAACTCAGGCCTGGGTAGGGTACTTATAAAAAATAGCCGATTTTTTAAAAGTGTTTTAAACCAGTAATTACCTAGACTTTAGACATGTGAGTCAGTGACCTACTGTAAAGAGCCTTACACCACAATGTACAGGTATTTTAGTTTGTCCTATTCTGAGGAATGAATAAATGCTACAAAAATTCCATTTTTCATTTCAATTCAACTCAAACATTTTAAAGAGTGCTTGGTATATATGCAGTAATGTGGCAGATCCTGGAGTTAGAAGGGTTAGAAAGAAAGTAACAGTTATGTTACTATATATGCCAGATATTTGCTGCTTACCATGTTTAATCATAATAATCCAGTGAGGTAGAAATGATTAAAACTCACTTTACAGAGGAGGAAATTAAGGCTCACAGAACTAAAATAACTTATCCAGGGTTTCTTAGCAGCAGAGGCAGTGTGGAGGGTCCTGGGGCAGGGGTGAGGGGCAGGAGGCACACGAGGGTAGTGCCATATGACTATTCCTACAGACAAACACAACACTCAGTGTAGTCAGTCCTTTATCAGCCATGTGAAAAGAGGCTAGGACTGTGGAAGACCAAAGAGATAATCTTTTGGGAATGGGCAAAGGAGTCACAGAAGGCTTTAAAGTGGTTAATATTTGAGTTGTTACTTTAAGGATGAGTAGATTTATCAACTTCAATGCCAAGGTTCACCCCCACCTCCCCTCATCCCCAATATATTAACCAAAATAAATTACTTACTTGAAATTGAGAAAAACAATTTTGAGAGAAATCTTCCTCAGATATATTATTCCATAGTTTTAAAACAAATAATATGATGACAGTTTAATTTTTAGGTTGCTTTTATGTGGCTTGTCTTGGTTTTTATTCTGAAATGAAATTTAGATTAGTCATTTTCTTGTTCTGAGAAACTAGGAGTATGCCAACATGTTTTAACTTCACATTTTTTCACATATCAACATGTATTCTTACTTACAAAGTCTTTCATTTCACCATCTCAAACAAAACCTAATTTAATGTATAAATTACTTTGAAGTATAAATATGTATGCAAAATAATTTATTTCTTTTAATCCTTGTTATACTTCCTTGGTAGTTGTAATAAATGGAAGAAAAATAGAAAACTCTTGTTAAACTGTTACATATTACACAAGCATTTTTGAGGTAACATGCTTTCTTTTATTCTTTGAATCATATATATAGTAAATGCTCTCTTAATCCAAAGAAAATTAAATAACTGTCCCCAAGGAAATTGACCTCAAAATCTTAGTACTTCTCACAGCTATCATCTAAAAAGAAAACAGAATTGGACAAAAAAAAAACCCTAAGTTTTCTGAAGACAATTACTGCCCTTTTTTCTCCAAATTTACTTTCCTAGGCATATATCCAATTTCTGCTGCAGAAAACAGTCCAGTTTGCCAATACTAATTAAGCAACAAAATATTTTTCACTTAAAAAAGTGAAATACTTAAAAATCTACAGAGAACTGGAAGAAACACAGAAGATCATCTGGAAAACTTAAAAGAAATGACAAAAAAATAAATAAAAACCAAAAACAAACAAAAAAACCCCACCCAACCACACACCAAAAGGTTACATAGCTGTCATTAAGAGGGTTTTACTTATAATTTGTTCTGGTCTCAAAATGCATCTACTTTATGTCTAGACAGTGAAGTGTTTTTCTTTAAATTGCCTAAGACACCTACTCCTGCCTTATCTGTATCTTATCTGGAAACTATAAGTTAACACAATTTTACCCAAAGTTTACTGTACCTTAACTCCCATTATTTATTTCCTCTCTTATCTAGCATCACTGTGGTGTTAAAATGGCAGCCAGGTACCAAAGTGAGATATACCATCCCATATCCCATACCTTAATAAGTTTCTAAGTATTTCTCTGAAATATCTAAGGCTAATGGCAACATTCTTTGAAGCCTATTTAACCCCAACCTACTTAAACCCCAATCATTTTTCACTCATTTTTAATTGAACAAATTCTAATCCAATCAAAAGCAAGACCAGAAAAAGTTTAATTACAGCACCAGAGGAACTTGAAAGGTCTCCTGATTCATTCCCCTTTTCTTTGGAAAACTATATACATACAATTCTAGTATCAATTTTTGTTTATATCTGTCCTAAATTCCTCTTGTTATAGTCTAACCTTTATATTATTCTTTAAAAGAAGATAGCTACAGTCATCACAAAACAAATCCTACTATAACCTAGTCTACAGGAAGAGTCTAAGCACTATCGGACACCGCAGGCCCTCAAAGATTTCTAAACTGCGTACGTGCATTTTTTTCCTCTAAACGTCGGTATGTTAGTCTTTCAATTATAACCAATGCCTTTCCAGTTTTCCCTCAGGTCTGGGGAGCCAGTGTGAGGCAGGCAGTAAGGGCCGAGAGTCAAGATCCCCAGTGTTCAGACCCAGCCCCACACCAACCAACTGTAAAGTGGACAAATCCCTGAGCTTATCTATCTAGATATCAGTTTTCTTTAAATAAAACGAGAGAATTTCACCAGAACAGTGTTTTCCAACCCCTTTCACACTGTAAATAATATTTGTTCAGCACACTGGCCAACAAGAGGGCATTTGGAGGCACTGACATGGTGCTTGCCGAAAAAAATTTATCACATTTTCTTTATATAATCATGGAAGAAAAATTTTAATTTAAATAAAATTTGTAACAATTTGAATGAATTTCAAATCCAACCTTCTTCACATCAGGAACAATATTTCAAAATAACAATGATGATTTATTTTTGCAGAACACACACGCACTATTAGGCAGCCACCTTGCAGGAAGCTAAATGGCACGTCAGACAAACAGCTAAGAGGATCCAATACAGGCGAAATTCAGGCGTAGAGCTAGGTCCCCCAGGGCAACATCCCTGCTACCCAGTCCTCTCATCATCAGTGGCTGCACCTTGCACTGGATGACATGCTCCTCAAGCACCCAGAATGCAAACTCCAATAACAGCTCCATGACCCTTTCTTGACAAGAGGCAGCTGCATACTCTGGCTGGCTGAAGTAGATTCCAAGTAGTAAAGCACCTTCTTTAATGTACTTAAAATATCAAACACAGCAATAACTGCTAGTTAACGCTCATCATGCTCTCTGCTTACAGGAACCCCACACCCTACCTTCACACCCCACTCCACTAGCGCCCAGAGCCACATAACATCAACTGGAAGCTCTGAATTAGAAGACCTCAAATTAAACAGTACTGCAGTAATCATTTGACAACTATTTAGGACTACTAGGCCCTTTTATTTTTGTTCTTCCTTACCAATTCTTGCAAGCACAACATAACCTAAAAAAATTAACTTTGAACAGGTATCACATGCACATGGCAAAAAACATCCCAAAGTTACCAAACAGTACACTATAAAAAAATTAGACTCCCACTTTTGTCCTCTAGGCCACCAGTTACCCTCACTGGAGGCAACCACTGTTACAAAACTCTCATGTATCCTTCCAGATATATGTGTACAATATATATACTTACTTATAAATATATTTTTTTATTTACATATATTTATTTATATTTATACATTTTATACATACATATGTATTTTTTAAGCCACACAAATGGCAGCATACCACACATGGAGTCTTGCATCTTGCTTTTTTTCCTCTTAATATATCAGACACGGCACCACAGCAGTACACATAGTGTTGCCTCATTATTTTAAAGACTGCCTAGTATTCCACTGAATAGATATGCCATAATAATACTTAACTACTCCCCTACTGGTTTATGTTTAGGTTGTTTCCAACCTTTTGCAATGACAAACAATGCTGCCACAAATATTCTTATATGCTCATTTGACACATATATAAAATCTTTCAGAGGATAAAATCCTTGAATGAAGTTGCTAGATCAAAATATACGTGAAAAAGGAAAAAAAGAACTAAAAAAAAAAATGGGAATTCCCTGGCGATCCAGTGGTTAGGACTCTGCGCTTCCACTGCCAGGGGCCCAGGTTCGATCCTTAGTAGGGTAAGTTCCCACAAGCTGCGCGACACGGCCAAAAAAAAAAAAAAAAAAAACACACACCACTAAAATATACGTGCACTTTTAAATTCTGAAAATGACTCCCAAATTGCTTTCCATAGAAAATGAACATTTTATACTCCCACCAGCAATATATGAGAATGCCCATTTCCCCTTCCTCTCACCCTCCCCAAGTTATACTATGTATCAATCTTTCCTAATTAGATAGGTGATATATGGTATGCTGTAGCTTTAATTTACATCTTCATTATAATAAAATTGCGCATCTTTTCATATGAATTCTCTTTGCTCACTTTCTCTACTGGATTGTTTTCTAGGAGCTCTTTGTATATTAAGAGGAAATTAGTCCTTTGTGAAAAGTGTACAAATAATTTTTACTAGTCTACTTCTCTTTTAACTTTATGATTTTTGTCGTTATACAGAATTTTATTTTTACAGTGTAAAATTCAGCAATCTGGCTTCAGTTGTTTCATACTTTGAAAGACCTTCATCATTCCTAGATTAAATTAAAATAATTATCCTACTTTTTTGTTTGTTTTCACATTTCAATCTTCTGACTTATCTGGAAGCCAACACTTTATTAAAGAATTCTTTTCACTACTGATAGGAAAGGTAGCATCCATTATCATACACTAAGTTCTTACATATATTAGAGTCAATTTCTGCTCTGTTTCAACCTCTGCTCTTGTTTCATTGCTGTCATGTGCCAAAGCCATCCTACTCTGCAAAACATTTTAAAATTAAAATCAGTTTACATATAAATGAGTATAATAAAACTAGAAATTACTGGCTTCCTTTAATATAAGAATCATTTTGCAGTTCCTAAACTGAATTTATATAATCAAGTTTAACACTATCATCATGCAATCATGCATTTTAGTTGATACTTATCTGGGAGACCAATATCAACCTCAAGTCTTTTTCCCATCTTTCTAATAGCTTTTCCTTAATCTTGTATAGTTTTTTTTTTCCAAATTATAAAATCAATATATGTTCTCTGAAGAAAATCTGAAAAATACAAAATACACCTCCCAGAGATAACCAACCTTTATATTCTGGTGCATTTTTTCTGCATAAATGACTATTTTGCAAACTGATTTTTTCATATAATATACTGATAGCATTTTCCCATATTATTTTATATTATATTTATATTATAATCGTGAAAACATGACTTTAATGACATAAATTCTACTAAATGAATGTCCAATTTATGTAACCATTTCTCAGTTGTTGAACATTTGGAGTTGTTCCCTGTTATGCCTATCATCTATTGATTAATTCTTGCAACAAATGCTTGAGTTTCAAGCACTGTGGTCAGCATTGGCTGTATAATGGTGAGCAAAAATGAACGCATTACCAGCATTTACGGAGGTTACTGGGAAAGACAAACATTAATCTCCAATGTATATAAAAATTACAACTATAACAAGTGTTATGAAGGAGAGTTTATGGAGCTTTGAGAGTCTATGGAAGGCTTCCCTGAGGAATGACAAATTGGAGTTTAGGTGAAGGAAAAGGAAAAACATTCTAGGCAGAGGGAACAGCAGGTACAAAGGCCTCATTGAGGGAGGAGCATGGCAAGAATAAGGGACTGAAATAAGGTCAATATGGCTGGAACATAAAGAGCAAGGCAAGAAGGACATGGCTCAAGCCATTGACTGGATAGAGAGGTAGGGACCAGACTGTGCAAGACCTTGTAAGACATGTAGATGCCACCACATAAGACACGTAGCTTTGTCCTTATCCTAAATGCAATGGAAAGCTACTGAAGCATACCAAGTAGTATGGTGATATAATCAGGTTTGCATTTTGAAAAGATCCCTCTGATTACAGTGTAGAAAACAGATTAGAAGGGAACAGAAAAGACTGGGGTAGGCCAAGATTAGGAGGCTATTTGTTGTAAATGCATCCAAAAATGCTAGTAGTTTAGACTAGGGTGGTGATGGATAATGAAAGAAGTAGATGGATTCAAAAGATAATCAGATTTTGCCAAAAGATTTACATTCATAGATTAAAATCCCTAAAACTGGAATTATTGGGTCAAAAAACAACATTTCAAGGATTCTGACATGCATTGCCAAGCTGCCCAGCCAAGAGCAGTTTTCTCTCCATTTGTGAATTACCTTGTAACTGTTCCTCTATCAGAATTTTTATATTCTTTTGAAATTGCTTTAAAATGACTTAATCCATACTTCCTTCATGAAGCCTTCCCTGACTCCCCTTTTTGCCTGCTAGGTGGTCACTGAACATGTCCTCCTTTGAGTCCTCACTTTGTCTTACACATTTCTTTTATATTCCAATTAAACTATGTTTGACTTATGTTTACATGTCTATCATCCCTCCTACATTGTGAGCTTCTGGAGGGTAAAAGTTGTTCATAACGACGGCACTTACAAAATAGCTCAATATATATGCAGTAGGTTCTCATTAAGTGTTCAGTGAATGAACTGAATCACATATTACAAGATTCCACTGTGTCCACAGATTTAAGAGGACTCCTGCTTAATAAGCTTCTGATTAACTGATGGTTATTTTAAGTCAAACACAATACAGAAGACTAATAAAATTTGCAACTCAAGCTTCAAATACCTACTAAATAAAGTGACTAATTTTGCTTGTGGTAAATCACTAAATCTCAGTAGTGCTCCTGAAAAATCTTTCTAATATTTATATCAAATAGGCATTATATGATGTTAAAATATTTTTAAATGGTTTAGCAAAAAAAAAAAAAGCCTATGAACAAGACTTTTATTAGAGAAATTATTCATAATCTGAGTTGTTGATAAATGCTTTAGCTTTCAAAATTGTACTCATCTCAAATTTATTTAATAATCCACCAAAATACCAAAAAAGTGAGGTTATTTTGCAACTACATAACTTTATATAGCATTTCACAATTATCAATTTCTTATGTTGAATAACCTGATTTCATAGCATCTAGAACCATCTACTAAAATTTTCACTAGCTGGAGGAAGACTTAGAGGGGGGGAGATGGCAGAGTTCCTTACAGTAATCTTAAAGTCAAGCAGCTCCCTCTATAGTCTGTTTGTCCTACTTTGTTTAATTACTTGCTTTGTGAACATCTCACTCACACTCTTCTATTTACTCCTACTCTGCATCTCAGCAGGGAAGCTTTTTGAAAGGATAATTCTGTTTAAATTGATGTTGAGAAAACTGAGAAAGCTGTCTAAGCTCAACATGAAATGAGTTACATCAGGCAACTAATAAGCAAGAGTTAGTATGTGGTAACTGGGCAGCTTCCCAGATCCACCTGAGTCACATCCTTACAATAAAGCCTTAGGATTTTATTTGAAGTGAATTCCCAGAGCACTCATACCCACATTCAAATCTAAGTGAAAAAACGCTGTCCTGTACTTTAGTTATTTATAACCTTGCTTCCCACCACTAAAACAAGTTACCAAAAAATTGTTATATTGCTCAATGCATTGTATGTCAAAACAATATTCAAGACATTTTTAAATGAGTGAAAGAAAAGCAGAAGAGGTTTTTGGTTTTTCAAAAATAATTCCATCACTTATATATAGAAAATTTAATTGATTCTCTCAGGAACCAATATCCTCAACCACCAAGGGATTAAATCAGTCAGTCAGGATTTATCATTCAAATTTGAATGTACAACTTTTTAAAATACCTTTTCAAATTTCACCAACTTAAGATATGAGAGCTTTTAAGCCTAAGACAATTTATTTCTTAAATTACTCAAATATGCCCTCAAAACACAGGACAATCAGAAGTCAACTGGACTGTTTTCTAAAGCAGAAAAATACTTTTCATGCAATAATAGGAAAACTGAACTAGTAAAAATGTAATAAACCAATCGGTTCAAAATTTATAATATAAATCTGAAATGGTCACTTTATTTGGGAGAAAATTTCTTCTGCTGCTATTTTTCACAACTTCATTTGAAAAGCAAACTCAGTTTAAAAACATATTTTCTCCAAACCAAGGTAAAGAATTGAGGACTTCCAAAATTTCCTATGTATGAAAGACAAGTTTATAACACTCTAACATAGATTTATCATGTGTTACAATTTTTCATTAATTTTACTAATTAGTAGATAAATAGTTTGTGCTTTCAAACAATAAATCTGTCTTCATTAAAAATTCTAGCATTCAGACTTTTACTAAGCCAAATTGACTTCTTTTTTATATTATTTTCAAAATTTATTTTACTAGGTGGACTGGACTACTTTTCTTTGGGGAGAGAATTCAGAAGCAGATAATTATACAGTTTTTGTTTATGTTCAATTAATATTAATTTTACCGGGAGTTTCTGACATGCTAAAAATGCTGGCTTGATTCTGAAAGCTGTAAACTCTAAACGTATGCCAGTGATGTCAAAATTTTTCACCTTTTGAGGAAACACAAAAATTTTTATGTTTGTGAACTATATTTATAGCAAACTCAATTCAATTATCCTTAACAACTTGTAGTTTGGGTTTCTCTGTATCAGGTTTTATATCTTTCAATGTATGTACAAAAAAGTCTAACTTTTATATTGATTTACATTATACATTTCAAAGTGATTTTTTAATCCAGTTTTTTTTAAGGGGTGGGAGGGGGAGATGCTGGTAATCTATTGTAAGATGTCCAAGAGGAAGAAACACGTATTTCTTTTTATAGACTAGTTCACATGTCTATTTTTTTTATATTGAGAAACACAAAAGTACACCATACTCTTTATTTTTTAAAGAATATTTTTTCACATAATAAAATTCCTCCTAGCTCACTCTGAAATTCACTTTTTTTCCACAAACAAAATTTCCCTATAAAACAGAGCTTGCAAATCACTCAGGGATACATATTTCATGACTTGTGCAGAGAAAAAAAAAACTATGTGTAGAAAAGTAACCCAAACCATACAAACTGTAATACACAGCAATGCCACAGTATATCCTATTAGCATGTCCCTTTATAATTTCACAATCTGGCTGAACAGAGCTATATCAACATGCCTATCTTATTCCTTCTCTGCACCTGAAGTGAAAAAAAAAACAAAAAACAGTATATTACACTGAAATTCCAATTAGAAACAAAGACAGCACCACTGTATTTAAAAGGGCAGAAAATCTATCCTTCAGAACTCTTTATTGCCTCCAAAGTTTCAGGTGTTCTACTTTCAACAAATTGTTAACAGCACCCAAATGTCCCATCTTAAGAAGTCCATATCATCAAAATCTTTTTCACTATTTTAAAAAGAAGCATTCTATCAAATCTCACTAACAACACTGAAATTTTTAACAAAGAGAATTCACATTAAAAGATAACTGCTTTAAAAAAAAAAAAGATAACTGCTTAGAATGAGTGCTTGTGTTTGGGAAAGTGCTATTATCTTGATAGCCCACAGGAAAACTGACTGCAGTAATAAGATGAATGGTGATTAGGGCAAGGAGCATCAAGTGGGAAACGCTATCTAAAATCCCAAAGGGCAGTACATAGCTAGAGGTAAGAGCATCTCTTTCTAGGAGGCAGCTCCATTATTTCACGTAGGCAGTTCAAAGCATGTAGAAAAGCAAAACAATTTAAAAACCTTGTAAATTTGGCCACTATCCTACTTACATTATCATAAATCCCCAAGAGCTTTTGAGAACGTAGCTTCTGTCTCCCCACCCCACTGATTCTTCAAAATAGTTTTCATCTTAAATGTACGTGTATTTAAAATGCAATGCTACACCCCAGCACAGGGGCATTTTTTTTTAATGTTTGCGTTGCTGGGCTTAGCTGTGGTTCCTATGAAATTCACGCTATTAAGTGGGATGTTATACGTTGGGCAACATAAACACGCATTTCCTACTTCCGTGGATACACATTTCCCTGAAAGCAATGCACCTGGGGACGCAGCCCTGTGCCCCAGACTCTGAGGCTTTACTTTAAACTCTAAGGAGTTACGACCTGCACTCACAGCAGAACCACATGGTCACTTCAACAAGAAAGATTATCTGGCCCCAGGCGCCACTCTTCAGCCCACAGCATCTCCAGAAGGGGCAGAGGAGAGCGCTAGTGAGAAGAGGCGACGAGGAGCGACTGACAACAGAGCTGACACTTCCCCACTCCTCAGAAAGCCATTTCCAGCAAGGGGAACTTGGGAGACGCAGAGGGTGTCCGCGGTCCCACCAGCGACCGACCTCAGAGCGGGGCCCCGCGCACCCATTCACGGAGGACATGGCGCGGCCACCTGACCCGTCCTCCGGGGCGAGAGCAGTGCCCGCTCCGCCCGCCCGCGACCCCGAGTGCGGACCCGGCTCCCGACCGCCGCACACAGTGTAAACACTCGGCGCCCGCCGCCTCCCCGCCTGGGGTGGGATGGGGCGGGCGGCGCGCAACGCTCGCGCGGACCCCCATTTTTGCGCCTCTCGTCAGGCTCAGGCTCGAGAGGAAAGGCGAGGAGGGCCAAGGGGAGGGAAGACGCGGCAGCGATCTGCGGAGAGGGCCGGCAGCGTGCGCGCGAGTGCGCGGCGGGGAGGGCTGCCCGGGCGTCCGCCGCTTCCGCCCGCGCCCGCTTACCTGCCGGGGTCGCTCCGAAGACTCGCACCACCGGCACCTTCTTGACAGGGGCCTGGGTGAGGGGGGATTGGCAGATATCCAGCCCCTGCAGCGGGCTGGCCATGTAGTAGTCGGCAGTCACTATCCTCACTGAAAACATGTTCGCCGCCGCCACTACCTCCTCTTCACTAGAGACCTGGCACCGGCAGCAGCAGCGGCGGCTCCTTCCGCAGCGGCGGCCCCACAGCCGCGGTGGCGGCGGCGCCCCCTCCTCTCCGCGGCTCGGCCCCCTCCCCTCACACTCAGACACGGCGAGCAGCGGCGGCGGGCGGGGCGGTGTGGGCACTGCTGCCGCCGCCTCCTCAGGAGCACCCGGCGAGGGGCGACAGGAGAGAAGCTCTCGCGCTTTCGTCGGTGCTGGTGCTGCTACTGCTGCTGCCGCCACTGCCGCCGCCGCCGCCGGGAATCACACGGGCTCCTCCGTCCCAGGCTGCAGCTCTTGTTGCCATGATGATGATGTCACGGACGCAACCACTGGGGGAGGGAAGAAGGGGGGTTGTGTGTGCGGCGAACAGAGGGCTGTGAGTAGCTGGGGGAGGGGAAGCGGCGGGAAAGGGAGGGAACCGGGCGGGCGCCCCAGCGGGACATCCAGGCGGGGGCCGAGTAGGTGTTTTCTACCCCGCCCCCGGGCACGCAGTGAGGGCGGAGGCTGCCGGAAAGCTCGGCCAGCGCCGGGCGCGGGGGATCGATGACTCGGCCGGTGGGCACGGCCACCTGGGTGAGGGGCAGCGGAGGGAGGGGGCGGCGGAGCGCCGATGTCATGGATGGGCTCGGAGGGCCTGGCGGGAGGGGGGCGCCAGTGTTCAGGGCCGTTTTGGTGGCTAGGCGGGATTGGCCGGAGCCCCGGTGATCGCGCTCGCCTCGCCGACCGCCATTTCACATCCTGCAGAGAAGGCGGGGGCAGCCGCGGAAACGGCTTTTTACAAGGTAAGAAAACCCGCCCGCAGGGAGGCGAGGCGCAGCTCTCGTGCCGCCGCAGCCTCGCGGGAGGGCGGGCGGCGGACGCAGCCGGCCCTTTTCAGGTAACGCTGCGGCCTCGCGCGTGGCCCAGGGGCGGTGCGAGGGGCGGGGGCGCGCGAGCGCGGGCTTCGGCCTATAAAAGAGCCGCCCCGCCGTTTGTTCCCCTACGTGCGGCGCGATCCGGCGCGCCCCCTTTTCCGCGGCTGTTGCGCAGTGCGTGCGCCCGGCTGCTTAATGAGTTTTATTCACTCTCAGCTCTGCTTAGGTTTGCCAGGGCTTGGCAGATGCAGTGCACAGGAATTTCCCACCGCGGTGTCTTTCTCCCGCCCCTTTCCTCCCCTCTCGCCCTAGTATGTCCTTCCTTGGTTTCCTCCTAGGGCCCACAGGCTGTGTCCCGGGCGCGCTCCTGGACATGTAAGGACTTGTCAGTTCCCAGTGACCTCCCTCCTCCCCTTCCTCCCCTCCCTTCCCCGCGGAACGTAGGATTAAGAGCCTTTTGGCGAAATTTTCGGCCGAAGAAAAAGGCCCAAGAAAGTCACCACGTCAGATGTGGACTTCCAGTGTTATTCATTAACAGTTTGTGTAAGGGTTTACTATCCTAAGGCATAAAAGCAAAAGAGGGTGGGGAAAGACCGTTAGACAAAACAACTTTATCCAAAAGCGGGGGTGGGGGAGGGGGGAATAGGGGTGCAGTTGTGAAACGGAGAGCAAAAAAAGGGTAGTAACAGATGCAGCTGGCTTGGCCATTATATTGGAACCGTTGGGTTTTTGTCTCACTTGGTCACTAATATTGGGCATGACCTTAGACAAATAATTTGGTTTCTTCGGGCCTCAGTTTCCTCATCCGTGCAACGAGAGTTTCACTTGAAAATCCATTAGGGTTTCTTCCCATCAAAAAGATTGAAGCAGTAGAAGGCAGAAACCGTGGTTTCAAGTTTGAAATATGCCACAGAATTAGGACTTTTGACAGTCATTTTCAGTCTACTCAAATTAGAGATCATTCTTTCACACGTGTATTATACAGGTGTTATTTTAATGGTTAGTAGGTTGCCGTATATTTGAAGTGGTGTGAGAGATCCTCATTTGGAACCATTGTGGTTCTTAAAGTAGGAAAATCAAAAGGCCTAGAGGGACAGATCACTCACTGGTCAGCTGTCTATAAATCCCATAACATGCAATGCTAATAAGAGTTTATGTTCCTAGGGATCCGAGACTGATTACCACAGCAAATTAGCCTGCAGTTTTCAACCTGAGAGCATGATTGTAAACATAGGTGGCAAGATTTCTACTAATATACAGGACCTTACCTAATATTTTAAGAGGCAAAATCTAAGCTGATTTTAGTTTTAGAAAGCTATAGAAGTGACTTAAAAATAGGACTACCATACTAAATGCGTTTTCTGGTAAAATATTTTGTACAAGCTGAATATCAGATGCACAGTACCAGTGATTCTCACAGTATTTCATGGCACTAGTGTGTTCTTTAAAATTTAATATTTTGGCACTTACTAAATTACATTTTTTGGGGATGGGGCCTGGACCACCCACCTCTGTCGTGATTCTTAAGTAATATAAAATCGAGAATCCCTGTACTATATTATAATCAAGTACATCCATAATATTTAAATTATATTATTCCTAACTAGAAAAAGGTAAAAGTATGAGATTCACAGATGAGCTATTTCTAGAAAAGGGTTTCTTTCCTCCTACCTCTTGAATCAACTCATTTACTTTAAAAAAAAAAGGCAGTTGCAACCATCATTCAAATCCTTCTAGAACTCCAAGGAAAGAATGTTCACTCTTGAAGAAAAACATTTGCAGCATGAAATTAGGATATTGTGTCCATTGCATGTAATCAAATTTAAGTTAATGCTCAAACTGAAAACCTGACAATACTCCCCTAATTAATCATTATCAAATGTGTTTTATAATTATATTCTCCTGAGGTAAGAAAGAGCTCTGGAGTTTTGAGTCAGAGAATGAAAAATTAAACCATCAGTTACTAGGTAAATGAGTTTGGAAAGGTAACTGTATTTTGGGGGGTTTCTTTTCTCATCTATGAAATGGATAGTAATTCCTGTTTTAACTTTTCAGGGATATTGTAAGGCTTAATCAAATGAGATAATGTATGTGAAAGTATCATAATAAACTTTGACATCCAGAAATTTAACTCATCTGAAAACAGTAAAATCATTTGGAATTGTTATCTACATACAATATGAGAAATGCCAAAATTGAACTCTATACTTAACAAACTTAAAGCATCTCTTTTTGTTATTGTTGTTAATGTTGAGTGACTATTTGCCAGGTGATTTGAGATACAGCGAGAAACAAAACAGACATGGTTCCTGCCCTGAGAGAGTTAATAGTCCAGCATCATAGAAGTATATTTCAGTCATATCAAGTGACATTTTATCATCCCTTCTAGTTCACTAACCTATACTCACCATGTCATGCCTTTAGTAAAAGCCTGCTCAGCGTTCTGTACCAATACTGTTCAATGTCTGTTAGCAATTTATAATCTAGAACAGAAGGCAATGGATACCATAATTTTTTGGCAGATATTATAAGATGGGTTATTCAACATTTATCCAACCCCCCTTCTAGCTTGCTTCTCTGTACTTTAGAAGCTAGAAAATTTAAAAATACTAGAGTACTGGAATGGATGCGTGGTGTGCTGGTAAATCATTAACAATGGCTGGAGGAGGGGAAAGACCCTGATTTGTAGCATTGACCCATTTTCATGGTGTGAATACTCCCAAGCTACCAAAGGGACTTCACTGAATGGGGAGTTAGTTGGAGAAGATGCTAACAATTATATGTTGGCTTCAGCGTTTCACTACATGTAACCTAGTTTCCAGCAATCAGATGCACCCATTCAAGACATAGATCTGCCTCAGTTGCACTCAGGGAGATGGGATTTTCTGGCAGACACCGTGGTGGAGGTATGGTTCTTCCGGGTAGCTGGGGAGGAGTTCTGGCATCCATTTTGAGAGCCATAGGTGCTGACTGGCAAGTGGTGCTAGGATGGCTTTCTGCTAGAATAGCGGATGTGATGTGGGATGAAGTGTTCTTCCCGGTTTGGTTTTTCCTGGATGTTGTTTCTAGCCGTGTATTATCCAAGCCTGGTTCTCTGGTCCTCTCAGAGATCTATGAGCTAAATACTATCCTTTAATCCCTTTCTGCTTAAACTAGCTCAGTCACAGTCAGCTACACAATTTGTTGAGCCCAGAGCAAAATGAAAAATGAAAGGCCCCTGTTCAAAAAGCAGGAAAAAAGTGCCATTATATGTACTAAAATACAAAGCCTTTTCTTTCTTCCGTCGTCTCTCCCTCAACTTGTCATGCTGTTTTTTAATTTGCTTTTTAATGTCATTCTAAGAAAAATTAGAATTTCAATTATTAGAATGAATTTTACCATTTGTCTTTATATTGTGCAGTGCCATTTATAAATGCAAATATAAGAGCATTTAACTCATATATGGAATCACCAAAATGACACAATTCATATTTCGTAGCTTGTACATGCCACGAGGATGTATTTTGTGCTTATCAGAACAGTGTAGATGCAGCACAAAACTAACTCAGCTGTTTTTCTTTCCCTTCTTGATATGCATACATCCTACCAACCTGAGTAAGGAAGGACTGAACAGAAAGGAACTATGGGTTACCCTGCCTTTCCCCTTCCTTCTGTGTCATCATTTTCAGTGTAAATGGTCATACAGGGAAGTAACACACACAAGTAAGGCTACGATAGAGTTCTTTGGTCACTTGTATATCTTAGGATGCCATTACCTTCTTTCTGCAGCTGAAGCAAGTTCTGGTTGAAATGGAAAGCATAGCCTCTTGGAACTGTCAGCGCCTCCACTAAATCAGTCATAGATATAACATGTTTGCCTTGTAATCACTTTGTAACTCCCTGAGTTCCTGTACGCTTAGGTTCACCAGCATCCTGTGCTTGTGAGGCATTATGCAGACTGTATGCAAACTGGGTAGTAAGCAAGAAGACAAACAGATTGCCTCCTCTGCTTGCAGGTATGATCCATTGTACCACTTCTTTTATAAAACAGACATTCAAACATAAAAGTATTAAGATTTTCAGAATGGTAACTGCAGAGCATTAAAGCAAGCAGTGGGCCCTGTATGACTGCACAGTTTGCATGCCCATGAAATTGACCCTGAGCTCAGTGTTTCTCAAGGGGGCTTCTCCTGATATTTTGGATGAAACAATTCTTTATTGTGCAGGATATTTAACATCCCTGGCCCCTGGGCACTACATGCCACTGTGATAAAAATGCCCTCATACATTTCTAAGTGCCCCCCAAAGAGGAGTTACTTCTCTCTACTGAACTCCTGTAGTGGACTCCACTGTCTGCAGCTAGGAACCATGATCATTGCAGATCCTGGAAAGGTCATGTGCAGTTTTTGCTATGGATTCTCAAGCAAAGCAAAATACAGAGTTGAGTTAAAAAGATTTCAAAATTCTCATACCTGGGAGAGCAGAATTATGGTGACCTTTTTTCCATTGTCAGAAAAATAATACCACCTACCTTGGTGATGAAACAAACATTTGGGATGAAAGTTTAAAGGGGATCAGTGGGTTTTAGGTGTCACATGCATATAAATGGTAGTTGATCTTTTCTAAGGGAAATTTTTACCCAATCCTTCATACAGTGTCTGGCCTCTATGAAACCATGATGGTAAAGAAACTCATTTCCTCCCAGAAGGGATTTGGAAGACCTAATTAAGTATGGCAAACTCTGGAGGCAATTGCCATCAGCTCTCCTCACTCTCAAAAGACTTCATGCAGGTTTCCCCCAATTTATTCATAGCAGCTGTCTGGGTATAAGGTAGACACATAAATATGTACTGCCTGAATGATAAAATATTTTTTGACTAAAAGAATGGGGTTTTATGTCTCTTTTTAAAAGAAACTAAAGGAAAGTCAAATTAATCATTGTGGTGAGAGCTGAATTTCCCTCTGTTCTTATCTTTTTAACCAATTAATCTACTCAGTTACAGGGAGAAGCAAAACTTTGAAAAAACAACTCTCAACTCTTCCACTTCCATAAATTAGCAGTAAGTTTTAAGGGAGAGACCATTGAGCCTATAAATTAAAGATGATGTTTGAGAAACAAAAAAGAAGCTTTCAGAATAAAGTAATATTAGAATTGATGATTGAGCTTTCCAGGACCCTCATTTAAATTACATGTCCAGAACTGATATTGGGGCATTTCTGATGGATCATGACGAGGCAGGAAGAAACCAAACACACATGGAGGAAGATTAGATTAAGTTCTCAGTTTAAATAATCAAGATTCAAAATCTCAGAAGCAGTGTGTCTGTAGAGCAGCATATCTCAGGCTGGTTTTCCCTGGCCCCAGAGTCCCCACTGCACTTACATATTCACAGCCTAAATCACATTCCAGGAAAACATCCACTAATAATTTTTGTTATTGACAGTGAACTCTCCTGGGTTTTGATCCTAATTTTACATCCCCATTCCAGGGACCAGGAAAGACTATTTACTGTCAGATGTGTAGGTTACAGACCAACACTTATATTTCCTTATTTTCTCAATAAAATGTATTTTTCCAATCTTAAAGGTTTGAAATACATAGGAAAGAAATTATGGAAAACCATAAAGAAAATATAGGACACTCAATCCCACCCAAAGGCAGTCATGATTAACATTTTGGTCCTTTTTTTCCTAGAAAACTTTTCTATAAATATATTACACAGTGGAAGTAATCCCCTGGTATTTTTCACTCTACATTGTAGCAGATTAGAATTTTTCTATAAATTAGAATTTTTCTATAAATTATTCTAATGGATACATAATATGCTGTGCCGTGGACATACAACAGTTTTCCATTTTCCTACTGTTGACCAATAACAGAATGTTTCAAATTTTACACTGTTATAAATATCCCATCGATTAGCTCCATTTTGGATCCTACTCTTAACTTTGAAGGAACTTACTTTATTGTTCATTATTTAACAAGAATATCAGTTTCCAGTACATGCCATGTTCTTTCTCTCCAAAGAAGAGAGAATTGTATGTGATATTCTTTCTGCCTGGTTTGCTCTTCCTCTATCCACCTCTTTTTGCACAGTTAGTTCATTCTTTAAATTTCAGGTTGGGACTTTCCTGGTGGTCCAGTGGTAAAGAATCCGCCTTCCAATGCAGGGAACGTGGGTTTGATCCCTGGTTGGGGAACGAAGATCCTACATGCCTCAGGGAAACTAAGCCCATGCACCACAACTACTGAACCCACGCACCTCAACTAGAGAGACTGTGTGCTGCAAACTACAGAGCCCATGCTCTCTGGAGCCCGGGTGCCACAACTAGAGAGAAGCCTGTGTGCCGCAGCAGAAAGATCCCGCATGCCGCAATGAAGAAAGATCCCGCATGCCACAAAGGCCCGATGCAGCCAAAAATAAAATAATTAATTAATTAATTAATATTTTTTAAAAAGAGAGATCTTTTTAAAATAAATAAATAAATAAATTTCAGGTCAAAGGTCACTTCCTCAGGGAAGCCTTTCCAAGCTATATATTTGATTATGGTTCTCTGTTACACACTCTAATTGTACTATGTTTCTTTTTTTCCAGAGCACTTACCTGTGGTTGCAATAATCCATTCATTTGTGTTTTATTTGATTAATTTCTCTACCTGCCTTGGACTAGAATACTGCAATCATTATCTGAATAAGCAGTGATTATAATGCTGTTATAAACACAGGCCAGTTAACGTGATCTCATTCATATCACTGACAAGATGGGTTAAAGCTTGAGGCTGAAATACAATTAGTCCAAAAATACTTATGTACCAGGTATTATGCTAGGTGCTGGGAATATAGAAGTGAGAATGACAGGCATGATTTCAGCCTTCATGCTAATAGTCTAGTGCAGGGTTTGGCAAACATTTCCTGTGAAGGGACAGATAAATTTTAGGCTTATCAGGCCATATGGTCTCTCTCACAACTACTCAACTTTGCCATTGAAACACAAAAGCAATCATCAACAATACATATAGGAAAGAGTGTCTGGGTTCCAATAAAACGTTATTTAAAAAACAGGCGGGGGGACTGGGTTTGATCCATGGACTATTGTTTACTGACCCCTGGTCTAGTGGACAAGACAGCCATTAAACAGATCATTTGAGATGACAAATACTTCAAAAGAAAAGGACAGGGTGACATAAAGTCACATGGCAGAGCTGTCCAACTTCGTCTAGAGAGAAGAATAAAGACTTTCTTGAAGAATATGACTTTAAGCTAATATTTAAAGAGGAAGAGGAGTTACCCGGATAAAAGTAAGGGCAACAGGCTTGATGAAGATCTAAAGCATGGAAAGAGCGAGAATAGAAATAAATTCATTCTTAAACTTGGCGATTGATACGGAGAGGGAGATGAAATTGTGTAAGGATAGAGTACAGAGTGAAAAGGCAAACTAAGAGTGTTGAAAAAATTTCAGAACCTAGTACTTCCCTAGAGGAAGAGATGCCAGCAGGAAAGACTCAGAAGGAATGATCGGTGAGGTGTAGCAGTAGCAGGACATTTAAGACCTTCCATCTTGTGACCTAAATGGGAAGGAAATCCAAAAAAGAGGGGATATATGTATATGTACAGCTGATTCACTTTTGCTGTGCAGTAGAAACTAACACAACATTGTAAAGCAACTATACTCCAATAAAAATTTAAAAATAAATAAAAGGTGAATAGTTTGTATAAAAAGAAAAGACCTTCCATTTTGTGTGTTGGATATGTAAGTTGGGAGATACCAGCCTAAAGGCTGGGAACCTCTGAGAACTGGTACACGTTCTGAAGGACTAGATAGATAGATAGATAGATATAAAAGAATAGACCTGAGGACTGACAAAGTGTGAATGGTAGGGTAGAAAATGAAGAGGTAGTGAAGGAATCAGAAATAATAGATAGGAACACATCACTGGTATATAGTAGGTGCTCAATAATGTTTTGATAAGTGAATGGAAGGATAACAGTATAATTTAAAATCAAAGCACCCAAGAGGGAAAGGGTTTCAGTAACAGGTTGACCTATAGTTTCACATGCTTAAAAGAGCTATTGCTCAAGGCTAGTTTCCTTGACTGTCTGAGAAAGGTTGCGGGTAAGGACTCAGTTACTTTTGATGCCCTAGTGCAGTATAAGCCTGACCTCTAATTCCTTCCTCTAAGGAAAGCTGACCTGGCTCTTTTCTTCCCTGAAGATTTCAATGAGTAGGAATAGGGACCTTCCTGTGTCAGTACATGTTCAAACTAAAAATATAAAATTAGAATAGGAGCAAGATTTTTCATAGATTGCAATGACACAAGGTCAACTGTTTTCTCTTGGTCATTTATATTAAACATGTATTTTATTACTTAATTCTAAACATTTTGTATTGCTGTTTTAACTTTTTATTAACTTCTTGTTGATATCTATAAAGTCCTGTGTCAGATGCTGTGGGTGATTCAAAAAAATGTAAGACATAGCTCTGGGCTAAAGTATTATGTAACTGACAAGTAAATTGTAAGTTTCTTGACATTAGGAATCATATTTGGCATTTCCTATTTTTCCTTGCACAGTATCAGACTTACAGTTGGCACTGCAGAAATAATTTTCCCCTGCCCTCTGCCTTGCACCATTTGGTGACCAAATGGTATCCATAATATAGCCACTTCTGTATGACTTGGACAAAACATGATGCTTTCTGAAGAAGACAATATTCTGAAGGCATCAGTAACAGTAATTTTAGCTTGTTGAAGGTTGGGGTTCTTTGTGTAAAGGTCAGCCTGTCAGTAAATAGCATGCCACCCTGTTCTTTCAAGATTATAAGAAACCTTTGTATGTGTGTTTTTATACCTAAAGAAGAAAAAAAAAAAAAAAAGGGTAGTGGGAAACTGTACCCAGTGGTCTCACCAGATGTTTTCAAACCAGAACTAGGGCAATTGAGTTGTAATTTGTTTTTAAAACATTTATTTTCAGAAATTTTTGAGAGTAGGGAGCTGAGATTTTTCTTGCCTGAATTAGCAGGTAAGTTCATTTTCCATTCGACTTTAGCAGAGAAGACCTCTCCTTAAGATGAAAATGTGAAGCAGAGGTTCTTGCCAAATCTAAAAAGTAGAGCAAAGATTAGTCTTAAGAAAACTCATAGATAAGGGGGAAGGATACCTTTTTAGAATACACAGTCCCCTGTACTAAGCATATCCAGAGCCTTTGAAGACTTAATTTACTAATGACTGTGACACGTGGCTTACGTCTTCCTCTTTACCTGCATTCCTCCCGTTATCCTGAGTGAATTCATCACTCAAGTAGACAGCTCACCCAGCACCAGCCTCAAAGTTCCTTGATGTGATCTTCAGCCACTCGCTTGTATTGCCACATCCTGGATTTGTCATACACCCAATCTGTTTCACCTCTAACCTCATAAATGCAGGCTTGACTTTGACTAGCTGCAGACAGTGGAGTCCACTACAGGAGTTCAGTAGAGAGAAGTAACTCCTCTTTGGGGGGCACTTAGAAATGTATGAGGGCATTTTTATCACAGTGGCATGTAGTGCCCAGGGGCCAGGGATGTTAAATATCCTGCACAATAAAGAATTGTTTCATCCTAGCTCTGTCACTCAGTTACTCCCAGTACAGCCATTCTCAGTTCCCTGACATCTCATTTCCAGTCCTCTTCCTCACTCTGCTGCAGCCTCTCACCCTTCTCAGGTTTCTCTGACTTGGGACCCCCAGTCCATAGACTTCTCTTCTTTCTCCCTATCAGCCCTCTCCTGCCTTCACTTCTTTCATCTCCTGCTGCGCTCTATTTTAAACTACCACTCTCTTGCCAGGAACCACATCTCCTTTGCCCTGTTACCCTGACATCACTTACCTGACAAAACAACAGCTCTAACTGGGTGTCTGCTCCCAGATTGCTGAGTGCACCCAGACAGAAAAAATAACTGCTATGCAGATTGGCATTTAACACTAAATTCAGGACCACCAACCTCGGCTAGATTATTCTTTATCTATACTGTTGGGAAGAGAAGGTTATACTTATAATGTATTAGTCTCTACCATCTGAACCTCATACTTCATAAGCCAAGGTATAGTGTTAATACATTCTTTGTATACCCCAAATTAGTATTAGGCTGGATCATTTCAATCATTACCCTCTCTCTGACACTCTAACTTGGCTTTTGTGCTTACTTTCCTGTTTTACTTTATGGTTTTGGGTCTAGTCCATCCAATAAGGTAAATTTCTAATGTTTTTAAAATTAATATTTGATCAGTCAAAAAGAACATGTCTTAGACATTATGGAATGAAATGATAATGGAAGGGAAATCATTCCTACACGTAATTACCCTTTTTAGAGGCCTTTGTGAATCCAAGTGGTCTCTAGTTGTTGTCACTCAGGACAGGGGTCTTAGGCTCAGCTCACTTAAGTCATTTCATTCTTGCCTTCCCCAGCTTCCCCTTTCCATCATTTCTGATCCCACAAATTTCTAAAAACACACCCTTTTTTTCCCCCAGAAGTAGCAGGGAAAGCAGTGCTATGTGTATGGGGAGCAGGGATGGGTATGTTTGTACGTATAGTTCATTTATTGAATGGCAGCGTAGCATACTGGTTAAGAGTTCAGGCTCTACGGCCCAATTTCCCTAGTTACCTGCTCTGTGATTTTGGGCAAATTACTTTCTGTACCTCAGTTCTCCCATCTGTAATATACAGATGATAATACTAGTTCCTACCTCATGGTGTGATTGTGAAGATTAAATTACATACTTTAAATGAGTTAATACCTTAGAACTGGTAAGCACTTAGTAACTGTAAGCTATTATTCATAATTTAGAATAAATTATTATTATAATAATTACAGCTTCTCTATTTCCTAAAATACACTTATTCATTAAGAAGAGAATAATGATGAAAGTTAGGAGCTGTTAAAAGTCCATTGATTGGATGGAAAAAGTAGAGTTTCAGAATCTCAAAGGACCCAAGAAATTATTTAGACCATTGGTTCTTAGCCAGTAATATGCATCAGAATCCCTTATGAAATATTATAAAGTCACAGTTACCCAGGCCCTCCCTTCTCACATCTACCAAGTCAGAAATGTCCACAGGCAGTTCCAATGCATCTTCCTTGCAAGAACCACCGAACTAATTCAAGTCTTCAGATTTTATGATGAGGAAATTGAGACTTAGAATAAATAACTCGCCTAAGACCCCAAGTGTAAGTGGGACCCAGGTAATGTAGCTCCTTGGTAAGTGATCTTCCTACTCTTCTATGTTGCTTGCCAAATATTAATTTTTAAAGAAATTAATATGGGAGTTTATCCTTCTCTCAGTAATATCAGGAAGAATAATATAGGTTTTAAAAGTATAATTTATTCAGCATTTAATTCAAAATAAAATTTATTTTACAATAAAAATAAATGCAGAGGACTTTTGTAGAGGACTTCATGCAGAGGACTTTTGCATATTTACAGTAGGATTTAAAGTGAATTTTGCTGTGCTTTTCATGTGGACATTAGTTTTTGCCACAATGCTTCATGCTAATTAGTACAAGGAAACACTGTGCATTTTTGCTCCTCAACCCAACCTCACAGATTGACAGGCAAACAAAACAAATGGTTTATAGGGCAAGGTAGGTTGTAGGAATTAAATTCTTCAGAGCTATCAATAATAAAATATGCATTTCTTATAATTAGGATTTTTTTTGTTTTGCATTAAAATTTTTTTAAAAAACCTTTGTGAAATATTCTTGGAATTTTCCAGTCTATGAACAGTCAACGTAGGAAAATCAGTGGTTATTAGGTATAGTTTTCTTATTGTAGCTTTACTGATTGGTAGATTGAAAGTCTAAAAAATATAGCAAAAATTTTTTTCTGAATATTTCTATTTGGTATTGAGTACTATGATACTATATCTCTTAAAATATGTTTTTCTTTATCCATAATATAAAGGAATCAAAAAATACATTAGAACTTGGATGTGAACTTGTGCAAAGGTGTGAAATAAATTAAGATGACAGGGCAGAAGCAAGAAAATGGAGCTCAAATTAAATCTACCCCTCAAAGAAGGCCTGTTTATATTTTCCTATGTTTGCTATTATAAATTTATTTCCATGTATGTGTTTCTTTGCTAGAAATGATAAATAGCTGCCAGCCCAACTTCTGATTCTTAGGCAACTCCATTTTACCAACAAACCACTCATTTTGATTTGGTAAGTGCCATGAAGTCCACTATCCCAGATCCCCATCAACCTGTTTTAAACTTTTGTTGCTTCTACTGTGTCTTTGCCTGATTCCATACCCTTTGCTCTACACTTCATCTCAGGTTTGACCTTTGGATCTTTTTACTTGACGCATGTGTCTGGCCTCCTGGCATTTGACTACAACCTGATCATCTTCGGTTTAGACTCACCTTCTAGTTCCAAGCTACCAAGATTTATACCCCCTGATTCCAGCAGTTCAGGAATTCCCGGCACAGCCACTGGCTGCTATCTAAAGGGGATCTACTTCAAACACTAGCCCTATATTATAAACATCCATCTTTTCATTTGTTCAACAGATTATACTCATCACTACTATGTGTAAGGCACTAGAGTAGTTTCTGGGAAATACAGAAAATTAATTAGTAGTAGAAAGCTCCTTAATGCTCTTAAAATCTGGTAAAACAAATAATACAAGTATATAATGATAGTTTAAGATAGTATATGTTCAACTCTTATGAAGTATTTATACAAACAAGACATTAATTTTAAATAGCTTCAAATAGAAAATCCTTAACCTGGAATTAAGGGGTATGGGGTACAAGAAGACATGACCAAAAGAACCTGGGATGTGATTCATGGATTAAAAAAGATTAGGAACACTGACAGGTGTTTAACAAGACTTTGGAGGTAGGGTAGGATAGACACATGCAACAAACACGTTCCAAAAAGTGGAACCAAACCAACAAGAGCAGAAAAGGTTAAGTTAAAGAAACGTTATTCGTCTAGACTGATTGACAGTATATGTAAGGAGTGGAAGAAAGCCTAGAAAAGTTTGTTGGAACCAGATTATGGAAGGGTTTGAATACTGAGGAGTTTAGAGTTGGCAAGCATGTTTTGGGGAGTCAGAAAGTTTTGAGCAGGAAATGATGATTGGCTTGATTTAGCAGTGCTATACAGGAAGGATTTGGTAGTGAGGAGATAGGCAGGCAGAGACTGCAGACCAGGGAATCAGGAGGCTAATACAGACAGTAATCTAAAGTAAGGAGGGCCTGGAGACGATTTCTTAAGTGCCTGTTATGAGCTGGTGCTGGTGATACAATGAGGACTGGGTCCTTTTGAGGAGGAAGTTTTTAGTCTAGCGAGATATTGATCTCTTAAAGGCTCCTAGAGGGGTCTCTATGCAAAACTTTGGGACCACTTCTGATCGTTTCCCGGTTACTAGGTTAATTAGATCGATCCTCATTTTATAATAGGATGTATTCTCTACCTTCTAAAATTACTTTTCCGTTTTATCAGTCTGCTAAGGCAAAAGTATCCCAACCACTTGCACATAAAAGCAATTTATTACATAAAACAAGATAAGACAGGAACACGACACCATACAAGGCAAAGAAGAAAACGACGTTTTAAAGAGATAACTGAAGATGATGAGGAGAATGAACTGCAGGTTAGATTAGGGGCAAGAAAACCAGTTAAGAGGTTGTTGTAGTAATCCACCTGCTTGATTATGAGGGTCTGAACTAAGACAGTATGAAAGAAGAGGAGTCCTTGGCTGGCTACTTCCACCATAATCCTTTCTGTCACTGCCCTGGTACAACTCGGGGGTGGGTAAAGGACTCTCATTTAGAATTGATCTTGAACAGAGGCACTCAAGAACACAAGAAACACTTGTTCACTTCTGCAGACTTAGAGGTAAGGCTCCTACTGTCAAGCAGTCTCTCTTCTTGTTCCTTTCTTATTTGGAACATGGTTTACCAGCCTTCACATTGATTCTGTGAACTCCCTGATAAATTCTTGTTTTGCTTTAGTTAGCCCAAGTTGGTTCCTAGGGCTTACAATAAAAAACCTCCAATTGACACTGTATGTGATTTTTGAGGCACCTGTGGATAACCAGGTGGAGACTGTTAGAAATATGAAACTAGAATAGTGGTTCTCAAAGTGATGCATCAGCATTACCTGAGAACTTGTTAGAAATGTAAGTTCTCAGGCCCCGCCCCAGACTAACTGAATATGAAACTTGAGGAGTGGGGCCCTAGCAATCTGAATATCAGTAAGCCCTCTGGGTGATTCTAATGCACACTATAGTTTGAGAACCAATTGAACTAGAGCTTAGAAGGGAGATTGGGGGGTGGAGATAAAGATGTGTGAGTCAAATGAATGACAGTTGCTGTTAGGGGGAATGAATAACCTCCCAGAAGAGTGGAAGAGAGAAGATAAGCCCCTGAAGTAGATGAACTAATCAAAGAAATTGAGACTAGTGCCGTACAGTCAAGGAGGGGGAAATTTAACAGAGGTGTCAGGTGATCTACAGTGTCAGGTGCTATACAGAGGCCAAGGTGGATGAGAGAGCCAAGCGATAGGACTGACCATTAAGAGGTTTTTGGTGTCAATTAAGAGAGAATTGGTACAGATAATGAAAATAAGTGGTGAGAGAACAAAGGCAAAAAAAAAAAAACAGGATACTTTTTTGCAGTAGGTTGGGAGTGCAAGAAAGAAAGTTGGGGTAGATGTCTCAGTTTTTACTGCATAATAAACACTCAAACACAATGGCTTAAGACAGTAATTATTATTATAGCTCAAGTGTCTGAAGGTTGGCTGATCTCAGCTGGGCTTGCTCATATATCTGAAAGCCTAATGTGGGCTTTCCTCTAGGCTGGGTTCTGTTTCACATATCTGTCATCCTCCTGGGACTCTTTGGCTTGCCCTGAGCATGCCTTTCTCATGGAGACGGAAGAAGAGTTTGGTTTTGGCTTTGGTTTTTTTTTGGTTTTGGTTTTTTTGCAGCATTTTTTTAATTGAAGTTAGCTGGTGTACAATATTATATGTAAGTTACAGGTGAACATTATAGTGATTCACATTTTTTAAAGGCTATACTCCATTTATAGTTATTATACAGTATTGGCTATTTTCCCTGTGTTGTACAGTATATTCTTGTAGCTTATTTTATACATAATAGTTTGTACCTCTTAATCCCCAACCCCTATATTGTCCCTCCCCCTTCCCTCTCCCCACTGGTAACCACTAGTTTGTTCTCTATATCTGTCAGTCTGCTTTTTTTTTTTAACTATATTCACTAGTTTGTTGTATTTTTTAGATTCCACATATGAGATATACAGTATCTGTCTTTCTCTGACGTTTCATTTGGCATAATGCTAAAGTCCATCCATGTTGCTGCAAATGGCAAAATTTCATTCTTTTTTATGGCTGAGTAGTATTCCATTGGATGTATATACCACATCTTCTTTATCCATTCATTTGTTGATGGACACTTAGGTTGCTCCCATATCTTGGCAATTGTAAATAATGCTGCTGTGAACATTGGGGTACATGTATCTTTTCGAATTAGTGTTTTTGTTTTTTTCAGATGTTTTTGTTTTTTTCTTATCTGGAAGAAGAGCTTTAAGAGGGCAAGCAGAAACATACAAGGCTTCTTGAGGCCTAGACTCCAAACTGGCACACTGGCACTTCTGCCTCATATTGGACAGAGCAGGTTGTGTGACCAAGCCCAGATTCAAGGGGGCGGGAAATAGAATTCACCTTTTAGAGAAACTGCAAAGTGACATGGCAAAGGGCATGAGTTCACACAGGGGTGGAGAATTGGGACCATTAATACCATGGTAGGAATGACCAGAGCATGCTTGAAAGTAGAAAGGAAGGGATATGTAGGATAAAGAAGAAAGTGAAGTAAGGAGGAAAGATCAATACCATAGGTCAGAGAATTAACCTTTGAAAAAAGGAAGGGTACTTCTGGGAATGGAAAGAGGGGAATTCGGTTGAATTAGATTTAACAAATTAAAATACAGGATTCCCAGTAAAATTTTAACTTCAGGTAAACAATGAATAACTTCTGAGTATTAAGTATGTTCTATGCAATATTTGGTAGGCTCTCGGTACACAGTTTGCTATTTTTATTAGTTTAAATACCATTTAAATATTTCTATAATGCAGTACTTGGGACACATTTATCCTAAAATATGTTTCCTTATTTATTTGAAATTCAAATATCACCAGGCAACCTGTATTTTGACAACCCTACTTTGGATGAATTTTAAATAAAGCCATGGTAAGATAATCTACAAAGGGCTAGACGGGTGCATTTGGGGATTTAATCCTGGGAGAAGTTTGGAACAGCTGCTATGGATGCTGTGCAGTGTCAGTGAAAGGACTGCTGATCAGTAGTGAGGCCCACTTACCAACAGGCAGCATGACTTTTTCTTGGATCAGCAGTAATGCTTGACTGCTGGGAAGCAGTGGTAGGAACAGAGACAGCCAGTGCAGGCGACCACCTTGGTCTGACTGCGTAGGAGACGCCTGGGGAGGAGTTTGGGGCATAGTTGAAATGACTAGGGGTCCAGATTGTACACGGAAGCAGGTGAAACCAGAAGGTGAATTGGGAGGCAGAAGATGAACAATTATTCATTTTCATTGGAAGAGGTGGAAGTTCACAGAGAAGAAACAGAATTTACAGTCTTGGAAGAATAGTTCTGTGATAGTGGGGTTAAAAATCCAATTTCATGAGACAGAACTGGAGCTAAATTTAAAGCAAGAGCTCTGGAGACAAGGTACCTAGTTTTGCATTCTAGTTAGGTGATCTTGGTCAAATAATTAAATTTCTGTATGACTTACATTTTTTTTTGTGGTAAAACATGAATAATAATGGTTCTTACCTCATAGGGTTACTGTGAGGATTAAGTGAAATAAACTATATGAAGTACCTAGAACAGTATGTCTGGTGTTTACTATGTTTTATTATTTTAAATACCACTTACATGTATCTATAATCAATAAATGTGAATACTTTAGAGAATATTATTTGAATGACAGTGGCAAGTATACATTGTATGTTCTGCCTTAGCTAACAAATGCTGTGTCTGGAAAATACATACACAATTAGCTACCTGTTGAAGTTGGAACTCATGCAGCCTTTACCACTTAAGGTTTTCTTTACTGTTACTACAAGAAAATAATTATCATGCTCAAGTCATATCTGTCTCCTCATTTCCCCCTAGGTGAACATGCTTTGGGATTTTCATAGTTTGAGTGATTCCTGTGGGCTCTACCACGCAGCAAGTTAAAGAGGACAAGATTCCTCCCTGGGGATTGTGGTTCTGGGAACGTGAGCAGCTTGTTTTCATGAGAGCTGCACCCTGACGGGGCCTACTGTTAGGAGCTGTTGTGTGGGTGGCTGTGTTGTTTTTAGTTGTTTCTTCCATCCTACACTGTTGTTTGTATATAAAGATTTTTGAAAAGTGAATGTTTTACGGGGCTGTTTTGCTTATACAAAGAAAATTAAAACAATTTCAAAGTAATTACTTGTGTTTTATATTTTCTCTTTTAAAATAAATGAAAGTATTAATTGATATTGCCTGGAAAGAAAATGAAGACCAAAGAAATGGCTATACTCTTAATGTTTTAAAATAGGGTAATGTTATTCTCTGTTTGAATGGAGCCTTCTAAGGAATGACCACAGTCTCATACACAATCGACTTAAATGCATTCTTTATCTTTAAAAGGAAGCAGAATAGGATCATTGAATAAATCACATGTGTTCACAGCCTTGTCTGATGAAATCATATACTACACAAACACATTATTCTCTAGTCAGGAGGGTAAGCGGACATTTGAAGCGGGGCTTGCCCTGGCGGAAACCTTTTTTTGTTTAAAAAATAGTGCAGTGAAAGACCACACAGTAGATGATAACAGAAAATATCTTCCATGCCTTCCTCTACCTTTATACTTTCTCATTCTCCTTTGTTCTCTAGGGACATCTGTTGTAATGATTATTCGGTATAACTCATAGGTACATAGCAGAAGGCATATCATATTTCATTTATTATTTTGTTTATTATAATTATTGCTCTCTTTTACATCATGACATTGTAGGTTTTTAAAATATTTTGTTTATAAAAGATACGAAAGATGTTATAGGAAATTTATTAGTTGGCTGTAAATATCTAAAGAGTAAATGTTTTAACTCTGAATTTAATAAAATTATATTTTAGGAAGTCTAGTAGACTTTTATCAAGCTAAATCTTAACGAGATAAATATACTGAAAGATGAATTTCATTTTCCTTTTTTACATCAATTGCAATGTTTTGTTTTTTTTACTTAGGCATTTGAAAGATTCGTAATTATAAACAACATTGATAGGAGATTTTGGAGGCTTTAAAATAGGTCCATTATTTCAAATGTTTTCAACATTTTGATAGCTGATTTGCTGTATCTATATTATGGATGCAATTCAAAATTCAAGTTTTTATGTCTTATTAGGTGTTCTTATATTGCCTCCCAATTTTGCCCTAGGTTGATCCCCTGAGGATTTTTGAAATTTATGTTTGAAACGGTTTTTTTTAAATGAAATGCAGTATTTTTATTTGAAAGAATTTCAAATAAATGTTATTTTTATTACGAAAAATGTCAAACATACACAAAAGTAGAGCAAATAGTATGACAAACCCCCAAGTTATGTCTGAACTTTAAGTGATATGTTAGTACAGGTACTACACTACATTTGTTAATGCAGCATGTTCAGGGACTCAAGAAATGCTTGTGGCTTACTGCACACTTGAAAGAATTTGTATAAATCAAAGTTTTACAAATATTCAGTCATTTCCCAATCTATAACAGATTGTATTTCAAATGTTTGTTGGTCGTTAGCCAATTTTTGGACCTACAAATGTGTTTCTCATAGAAACAATCTTGAAATGGCTATTAGCTTTTCGGGCTAGCTCTCAGTAATTTATCTAATTCACAGTTAAGGGAACCCAAACACCATTTTTAACATTTCAGTGAGAAAATGCTTCCTTTGAAGCATTTGAAGTCCTAGGGAACAGCACCACCCATCTTCCCTTCCACTAAGTATGGGAGATAATGGGAGCAGAGTCAGAAGACTGTAATGAAGATTCACATCCATGATGCGTCTTCAACAAAAGTAGCAGGAACTCAGGACAGTAGGAGTGTGGGGATGGGAGTGCACTCTGTACATTCCATTCTGAAATGATTTACTATTTCCTCTGCCAGTGGAGTTTGTTTGTATCCTTTTTTTTTTTAAAGGACTTTTTATTAAAAAAAAAAAAACACCTTCACAAATACTCTGTTGTATCCAAAGTTTTCATTTTACAGACTTTTTTAAAAGCAGGCTTCTGGTTATTTTCTTCTTTGAATAAGTTTCTGACACAGGGGGAAGTTATTTTCACTGGCTGAGATATGCCCAAGACAACAGGAAAAGATTCCTGACTAGTAAAACGTAAAATTGGAATATAAACATAGGTACTAAACTGCAAATAAGTCAGGTTGTTGGAATAATGTCTATAGTGAGCTTACAAGTAGTATTAACCTTTTAGAGTATCTGGGAATGACAAATGAAAGCACACCTTTGTCATGCTAACCTATACGCTCATTCTTCCAAATTGACCTTACATTCCTACTCTTCCAGGCTCTTATCCTGGCAGCTATTATAGGCTCCAGTCTTAACCTCCTCTGTAGGGAACGTGTATGCTTGTGAGCGACTTGACAGCGGGCCCCCAATGCTAGCTAGCCTCATTTTCCAGAGGTAGTAATGCCAGTACCCTTATGTACAAAGAAAATCAAACATCCTTTGTGATGAGTCCGCTGAAGGTCCCACAGCATGATATGCCACAGCTTCACTCTGACCCACGCTCCCAGAAGATAAAGAGGGTCCTGCTGTGTGTCGAGTACTGAGCTAACAAGGTGCTTTACATATGTTACTGTATTAGTCCTCATAGTAACTCTGAGGGATGGGGGTGCTGTCCTCATTTTACAGATGAGGAAAATTTCCAAGAACTAGTTAGCAGTGGAGTTAGTGAGTGGCTGGATTCAAACTGGGTTCAAACCACGATGAGGGGAATGAACCCACATATCCCTCATTTGAACTTGCCCACCAAACCAGCTAAGGGAAGAAAACCAAAAAGCCTTCTCTGAGTTAGCTTTACACTTACCAGCAACTCTTAGAACTGTGGTTCCTCTGCCTGGGGGACCTGGGCCCTGCAGCTCCAAGAGCTAGCTCATATCCTCAAGATCCCCCCAAATCCAGGGTAAGCATGTCTCATCTCTGCCCTTCTGAAGTCTCAGGTAAATGCCTTGCCATTATCACTAGGCTCCTGCAGCTAGAAACCCAGTCATCCCTAACCCAGATTAGGAAACTCTGGAGCTTGATATTAAGGCACTGCTCCGGAAGAACCCTTCCACTGGAGTGCCTCCCTGCCTACTGACGGTGCTGAGAGTGCCAGAGGAGAGGCTCCTCTGCCAACCAGCGTAACGTGGGAAAATCTGCGTGAAGATAGTAGTCAAGAGGAAAAGAAATAAGATTCAAGGAACTGGAGTTGTCAGGTGATCCTACAAAAGAGCCTCTAGGCCCACAGACGTTTCGTCTGCATTAGTAACTTCTCCAGTAACTTCAAAGATAGCTACTTCTAGATCTCTGAATTCCTAACCACTGATGGAGAGTCCAAATTTAAGATATCAGGCTCAGAAACTCCCAGAAATAGCCTAGGGCAGTCTCAAAATATGTTCCTGGGAACTTGTTAAAAATGCAAATTAATGAGCCATCTCAGACTTACTGAATCAAAAGTGGGGTCCAGGAATCTGTGTTTTAACAAGCCCTCCAGGTGACCCTGGTATTCACTAAGGTTTGAAAACCACTGGCCTAGGAAGATGAAGGATGATCCCAGGTTCTCCACATTAACCTAGAATTAATCTGCAACAGCTACCTGAGGTTAGATTCTACCCTCCCACCTCCCACCCACCTCTAACCAGTGCTGTGGTTAGAGTCGGGTGACTCCCTCAACCAAGACTAACTGCCTAGTTGCTCATTTTTTCCCTTGAAAACTCCAAGGAAAATTCTGGGTAGACAGCAGATGACTGAATTGAAATTTTAAGACTCATTGTTTATGATAGGGGAATTGGAAATAATTTAAATGTCTATTAATAGGGATTCGATTAAAAACAAATTCTATGAGGGTTGGGACCAATGCTGACCAACACTACGTTTGCTATATTCTCATTGCCTAATACAGCATAAGTATTCAATATTCATTAATTGAATGAATAAGTGAATATATATTCATATACCTTCAAATTCTGAAGTACAATGCAGCCTTTAAAAAAGTTTTCTAATTGCAATCTCATTCCCACAGATTTACCCCAAAACCTGAAAGCCAGTGTTTATAGCAACTTTATAATTGCCAAAAACTGGAAACAACCCAAATGTCCTTCACCTGGTGAATGGATCAGGAAGGGACTGCATTTGGGGAAGTAGTTGAGGGCACCTCATTTTACATGTTACTGTTTTAATGATAAGAATTTATTTGTGTATTATATAATTAAGAAATAAACAACATTTTATAGACTGGCAGGATAAACACCCAAAATGTCAATAGAAGTCATCTGTGGTTGGTGGGATGACAAGTGATTTTTTTTTATAGAAAAATTTTATTTTATAGAAAAATTAATTTCTAATTTTTCTATATAAACAGGTTATGCTTTTATAACTAGAATAAAAAACAAGTTATTTTAAAAACAGGGAGTGGGAAACCCAGGAAGCATGACACATGAAAAATTTATACAAATTAGAAACGTGGGGGACTTCCCTGGCAGTCCAGCAGTGAAGACGCCGCACTTCCATTGCAAGGGGCATGGGTTCCTGCTCGGGGAACTAGATCCCTCATGCCACACGGTGTGGCCCAAAACGAAATAAGAAAAGAGAAAGTTATAAAAATAGCCAAAACAAAGTTTCACTGGAAAAAGAATTTGTATACTCCCTCCTCAAATTTAATGTCCATACAAATTACCTGGAGTACTTGTTAAGATGCAGATTCTGATTCCAAGGATTTGAATTTCTAACAAGCTCCTGGTCCATAGAGCACTTGAACAACAGGCTGTAACACTGTTGTCAAAAGAACAGGCACTAACTAGCCACATATGCACTTGAAATGTGACTAGTCCAAATTGAGGTGTACAGGTGTAAAATACACACTGGATTTTGAAGACTTAACACACACACCAAAAATTGAAACAATATTTTTGGACATATGGCGTTAAATAATATATTAAAATTAATTTAAGCCTGTTTCTTTTCATTGTTTTAATATGGCTACCAGAATATTTTAAATTACATTTGTGGTTTGTATTTTTTGGCTTGTATTTTATTTTTATTGGACAGCACTGATCTAGAATAACTATTAACAGGATTTTACTTCACTCTGGGTCTTAAATCACTAAAATAATGCAGGAAAAGGATTAACACCTCATTAATGACCAAATTGGCAACTTTTGTATATTATTCATTAAGTAAACATCCTTAGGATTTCTTAAAATCTATAGGTAGAGGTTGAGACAAATAGAAATCATAGACTTTTAGATCAGAAGAGAAACTTTAAGGTCATCAAGTTCAAACACCTTGTCTTATGGAATTATTTATCAATTTGACAAAGATATATTCGGTACTTAATATCTGTAAGTACTGAATAGGTACTTACGTGATGGGCAAGTAAGTAAGGTGAGCGCCTACGCTGGAGAAGCTGAGAATGATGGTAGTGGTCTGTAACGGCACCCCATGAGGCATGGGGACAGAGTGTTCTCAGACACAAAGGCAGAGGCCAGCACAGACTCCATTTTCCTGAGGAAGATCTAACAAGCTCCAAACAAAGAGGGCTTACTTGGGCTGGCTCTGAGTTTCCCCAGGTTTTATAGCTTCTGTTTGATATCAATGATGCACATAAGGCTTTAGGATTAGATGTGTATTTAAATAATCAACATAAGGGGGCTTCCCTGGTGGCGCAGTGGTTGAGAATCTGCCTGCCAATGCAGGGGACACGGGTTCGAGCCCTGGTCTGGGAAGATCCCACATGCCGCAGAGCAACTAGGCCCGTGAGCCACAATTACTGAGCCTGCGCGTCTGGAGCCTGTGCTCCGCAACAAGAGAGGCCGCGATAGTGAGAGGCCCGCGCACCGCGATGAAGAGTGGCCCCCCGCTTGCCACAACTAGAGAAAGCCCTCGCACAGAAACGAAGACCCAACACAGCCATAAATAAATAAATAAATAAATAAATAAATATTAAAAAAAAAAAAAAAAAAAACATAAGGCATGCTCTCTCCTCTTTCACACAAAATAGATGCACTATTATCAGAAAGCAAGGAAATTTAAACCTGAGAAACTTTGGAAGTTTGAACATGGTTGATGGAAGCAGAATGAAATTTGAAGTGTAGCACAGCCAACCTTCAATTATATGTGCAAATGAGGGGCAAGAATTGCTGAGATGATTAAAAGCTATGAATAAAAGAAGATGCTCAGTTCAGCAATTATTTTTTAAAACTTATTTATGAGGAATATTTTATATCAGGGGCATTATGACTGAAATTTTTTCTTATTTGTTACATTTCCTTTCTGTGAAGGAATGAAAAGACAAATTTAGGATAAATAATAAAGCATTTCAGTGAGCTAAAAAAATTCTTGTTACTTCAAGTGGTAACATGGGCTGAAAATATGAATAGCCCTTTACAATTTTTTTACGTTAATATCTGGGTCCCTCCCCCCCATAATATTTCAAGCATTAATAATGTAGTGCTTCTTTAAATCAGGTTGCTTTGGTATGCATTCTTAACCTATAGAGAAGCAGCTTCAGCGGACAAGCTTCCCTCAGTACATCCACAGACCCAAAGGCCCTCGTGATCATGGGTTGGATCTAATCTGAACATTTGTATTACTCATTTTCAACCAATATTTTTAAAACTGCCCATCTGGAAAAAGTCAAACCTACCTGAGAATGGCTGGACAGCCCTTGCCCAAGAGTGAAAAACTGCCTAAAGCCATTCAAAACCAAAACTTGAACTAAGCAGAATAAATAGTTCTGCCTAGGAATTGTAACTACATTCCCCTGTCTTTGAGAGTAATTGGAGAGACTTCCCTGGTGGCGAAGTGGTTAAGAATCCACCTGCCAATGCAGGGGACACGGGTTTGAGCCCTGGTGCAGGAAGATCCCACATGCCAGGGAGCAGCTAAGCCTGTGCACCACAACTACTGAGCCTGCTCTCTAGAGCCTGTGAGCCACAACTACTCAGCCCGCATGCCACAACTGCTGAAGCCTGTGTGCCTAGAGCCCGAGCTCCGCAGCAAGAGAAGTCACCGCAATGAGAAGCCTGCGCACCGCAATGAAGAGTAGCCCCCGCTCTCAGCAACTAGAGAAAGCCGGCGCGCAGCAACGAAGACCCAACGCAGCCAAAAATTTAAAAAACAAAAGAGTAATTGGAACAGCATATTTAGAACCCAGAATGTTTGCTTAAGAACCAGCAAGTTTTGCCTCATTCACACCAAAAGGTAGAGTGTATTGAGTCTTCAGTTGGCTTTAAATATTCCTAATGATTTTTTAAAAATCTTATTCCCAAACATGAGCAGCAATTATTATAGGAAGTGGCCTAATCTTCTTAAATAATAATCTGCCATCCCCCCACATACAAAAGGAAAACCCATTACGACATCATTTAAAAATGTATCTGTTGGGGCTTCCCTGGTGGCGCAGTGGTTGAGAATCTGCCTGCTAATGCAGGGGACACGGGTTCGAGCCCTGGTCTGGGAAGATCCCACATGCCGCGGAGCAACTAGGCCCGTGAGGCACAACTACTGAGCCTGCGCGTCTGGAGCCTGTGCTCTGCAACAAGAGAGGCCACAAATAGTGAGAGGCCCGCGCACCGCGATGAACAGTGGCCCTGGCTTGCCGCACCTAGAGAAAGCCCTAGCACAGAAACGAAGACCCAACATAGCAATCAATCAATCAATCAATCAATCTTTAAAAATTAAAAAATGTATCTGTTGTAAAGACACCTGTTCTTTGGATCAACATGCTGGGGGTGCAGGAGGTACCCATCTTGGAATATCGACACGTAGAGATCCCGAATTAGGGGCATTTGGGATGATGAGACATTTACAAAAGGTTTAGATTCTGGAAAAATATATACATGTAAGTGTAGTCCAATAATGTGGTAATTTAGGTATGAATTCTTTTTTTCTCAAATACAGAGTTTTAGGAGAGGATGTTTTAGAAGAACCAACACACTGCTCATGTCTTTTATAATACCAAGCTTGCTTTGCTATTTTCCTGAGTTGCGTCAATAGAAGAAATATAAAATGATAATTAGTCTCCTTGCCACGTCATCAGAGGTTTTATAAATTTATAATTTTGGCATGTTTATGACACAACTTTCACCCTTATTTATTTCAGATGATTTTATTAGCTGGTATCTTCAGGCTATGAAAAAACACTTATCTTTTCTAAGCTTTCCATGTCAGTTGGTCATTAGAAAATTCATGGTCTTTTTGGAAAAAATTCTAACATTCCAGCCTCTTAAATAAGTATTTTTTCCCTCTATGACATTAATTTCTTCCTTTAAGGTTTTACTTCAGCTATAATTTTAGAGTACAGGTAAATGGGAAATACACATAATAATAACTGCATTTAAATTTATAATGTGCTGAATCTCTTTTGAAGGTAGTCTTGTAATAAAGAAGGAATTCAAAAACAGAGAACCTCAATCTAGTTTCTGTGAAAACATAAGAAAGCTACAAATCTGCCAACATTTCATTCACATTGAGCTATACATTTCCTAGGCACATCTACCCTTACTAGCAGGCAGAATTTTCTTTCTCTCTCCAGAATAGAATATGGATAATAAAGATAGATAGACATTGGTAATTACTTGGCTTCAAAATTATGCTTTCTTCATGTACATAGATTCAGGAGCAAAATGTTTAGAGAACTGTTTCAAATGTATCTTGGGTTGTGAACACCAACCACGGCAAATCCAAACTATTCATTCTCTTACTCTCCTAATCCACTGTTTCATACCTTCTCCTCCTCAAGCCACCAATACCTCCTTCCCTCTTTCTTTTTCAGCCCTTGTGTCCTATTTCACTGAGAAATAGGAGTAATCAGAGAAGAATATCCAGAGATCCCCTGGCCACCAGCACAGTCACCTGCCAGTATCTGTGCATATTCTCTGCCTTCCTTCCTTGGAATGAAACATACCAAGCTCTGTATCTCTGCGGCTTGTGCACTAGATCCTATCCCTTCCCCCCTACTCAAAGACAGTGAATCAGCAACCTTTCCCTCTCTCCTGCATCATCATTCCCACCTTCTCTACTGGCTCATTCGCATTCGCATAAACTGCTACCACTTTGGTGGAAGCAGCTCTCAGCGCTCTTCCTGGATTCTTGCAGTAGCCTCCTAAGTGGTCTCCTTCTTTCAGCCCTTGCTCCCCTTCAATCTGTACTCACCTCAACAGCCAGAATGCTTCTGTGAAAATCCAAAATTTTACTGCTCCTTTGCGCAAAACCCTCCAGAGGCTTCACATCTCACTGAGGGTAAAAGCTGAAGTCCCTACCAAGGCTTTCAAGGCCCTATTTGGTCTTCCCTGCCCTCGGCCTCCCCTTACCCTCTAACTCAATCTTCTGCTTTTCTCCCTGGGCTCTTCCTGCACCAGCCGCAGGGACCTCTTCATCTTACCTCCAACACCAGGCACACTCATACCACTTGTACCAGATTGTTACATGGTCCGTTCCCTTACTTTCTTTTGATCTTTCCTCAAACATCACCTTCTCAATAAAGCCTTTCCTGTCCACTCTTTAAAATTACAGCTGCCCCGCCCCACTCCGCCTTCCTTGCTCTATTTTTCACTTATTCCATGTGGTGAAATACTATGTATTTTCACTTATTAATTGCTGTTTATAGTCTGTCTGCCCCCATCCCAAGCAAAATCCATGAGTGGATGAGACTTTTTTTACTTCCCTCCCATATTCCTGGTATATTCCTGAAACATAGTAAATGCTCAATAAATATTTGTTGAAAGTATGACTCTGTCTTTATGAGAATGTAACTGGAAAATGACGTGGGAGTATTAGTCATGCTGACTAAAATTTTAAAATCTATTTCGCCAATTCTATTTTACAGACATAATTTAAACATACTTTTAGCTTCAGTTGGGTCTCTATAGGCATTTCTTTTCATTTAGAGGTATTGTGGGACTCTCGTATACTTTAAGAGAAATATACTGTGGAAAAAAAAGGTATGTATCAATTCCTTTTGAACTCTCATATCTTTCAATAGCTTGCTATTTAATTTTTTTTAATTCAATTCAGACATTCAAGTATTTATACTTATTTTTTTATGGTTCCTAATCAAAGATGATCTGCTATAAATTTCCCTCTAAGCACTGCTTTATGTGCATTGTACAAATTTTGATATGTTGTATTTTCATTATTATTCAGTTCAAAATACTTTCTTGTAATTTCCCTTGTAATTTCTTCTTTGACCTATGGGCTATTTAAAAATATGTTAACTTCTAGATATTTGGGGATTTTGCACATGTTTATATTGACTTCTAATTTAATTCTATTTTATGGTCAGAAACTGTATTTTTATAATTTCATTTTAATTTTTTTGAGACTTGCTCTACAGCCCAGCAAATAATCTTTCTTGGTGAATGTTCTGTGTGCACTTGAAAAGAAATGCGTATCCTGAAGTTTTCAGATAAGGCGTTCTATATATGTTAATTAGACTAAGTCCGTTGATTGTGTTATAAAAGTCATGTTTATCTTTGCAGATTTTCTGTCTATTTGTTCTATCAATTATTTTATCAGTCAAACAGGAGTAGAAATCTCTGTTAGTGTGAATTTGTCTGTATCTCCCTTTGGTTTTATTAGTTTTTACTTCTTGTATTTTGAAGCTCTGTTATTAAGTGAATGCATATTTAGAATTGTTATATATCTTTCTAATGATTGACTCTTTTATTATTATGAAACATCCCTCTTTATTTTTGGTAATGTTCTTTGACCTAAAGTATACTTTAATATTAATATAGCCATTTCAGTTTTCTTATAATTAGTGTTTATATTGTCTATATTTTTCAATCCTTTTGCTTTTAATCTATCTCTATGTTTAACATGTATTTCTCATAGACAGTATACAGTTAGGTCTTGCTTTATTTTCCAGTGAGATTTCTCTGCCTTTTAATTGATGTGCTTAGTCCATTTACAGCTACTATAATTATTGATATGGTTGATTTAAGTCCGCTCTCTTGCTCTTTGTTTTCTATTTATCCCATCTGTTTTAAGTTCTTTTTTCTTCTTTTCCTGCCTTCTTTTGGGATATTTGAGTATTTTTAAATCATTCTATCTTCTCTATTGTTTATTAGTTATGCCTCTGTTTTAGCTTTTTAAGGATTACTTTAGGGTAAAACACATATCTTTAACTTACCAGAGTCTACCTTCAAATAATATTATATCAATACTATTCACCTTACAATAGTATACTTCCATTTCTCCCTTCCAATCCTGTGTTTTTATTGTCATTTTACTTCTGCATATGTTTTATACACCCACAGTACATTGTGATTATTTTTGTTTTAAATAGTTAATAATCTTTTAAAAATTTATTTTATTTTTTGGCTGCACCACACACCTTGTGGGCTCTTAGTTCCCTGACCAGGGATTGAACCCAGGCCCCAGCAGTGAAAGCACAGAGTCCTAACCACTGGACCACCAGGGAATTCCCTAAAATTTATTTTATATTTATCCATATGTATACCATTTCCAATGTTCATTCCTTTGTGTGTATTCAATTTTCCATCTGGTATTATTTTCTTCAGCCTGAAGAATTTTCTTTACAATTTTTTGTAGTCCAGGTCTGTTGTTGACAAATTCTCTCACTTTTGTTTGTCAGAAAGGGTCTTTTTTTTTTTCTTCAGTTTTTAAATTCTTTAATTTGTTTCAAAGTTAAACCCAAGACACACTGACTTCATAGGAAATCCACTGAGAAATGTTTTTCTAGGCTGAACACCTCTTTTCCTTTAGTCTCCCCCAACAGAGTATGTACATGTTAATTACTTTCATTTTATAATCACTGCTGTCCCACCACTATACCAAGATCACCTAAACTGTGTGTGTAGTATTCTGAATGTTCTTAGTTATACCCTAATTTCACTAACTGCAAAAGATTTTCTGGGATAGCCTGTCACTTGAATTCTTTGGCTACTTTTGAAGATGAAGTCCAAAGAACTCTTAAATGATTCTCCTTTTGTGGGGGGGGGGGGTGGCGCTGGTGGTGGTATTTTATAGGCATTAGCAACTAGCACCTGGGGCTGTGCTGATCCCATCTGGCATCCCTGGGAGGCAACCTATAAAACCAAAGAATCACTTGATGCAGCAGCCAACTAAGTGACTCAAAACTGAAGGTTAAATTTAAAGAAAAAACTAATTTAGAGAAAAAATGGTAATCCTAGAGCAACTCATTCTAAGCAATCAATCATTATGCGCGTGTGTGTGTGTGTGTGTGTGTGTGTGTGTGTGTGTGTAAGGCACAACCAGAATGGTAATCCTAGAGGAACTCATTCTAAGCAATCAGTCATTATGCCTGTGTGTGTGTGGGGCGGGGGGGGGGGGGGGCGGTGTGTGGAAGGCACAACCAGATCAATTCAGTGCAGCCTGGTAGGTCCCAGATGACTCTCCTTTTCGGGAGACTGTGATCTGAGAGAGCAGAATCTGGCAAGTGGCCAGTACCAGTAAAGAGCAGCCATGAAGTGCTGGCAACATTTATATTCCACCCTGCTCTGGAGTCAAACCTACAGGTTCTGGAATTCCCTGGCGGTCCAGTGGTTAGGACTCATCACTCTCACTGCCAAGGGCCAGGGTTCAATCCCTGGTTGAGGAACTAAGATCCCACAAGCTGTGCGGCACAGCTTTAAAAAAACAAAAGCAGCAACAAACCTACAGGTTCACTTGGGTCCCACAGAGCAGTCAAGTCCACTCAGAAGCAGACTATAACCCAGCAGGTAGACTTTCCCACTTGCGAACACGTCCAGAAAGGGTCTTTCTTTTGTTTTCATTTTCAAGGTTACATTTTCTGTATAAAGAATTCTAAGTTGATGATGTTTATTTATTTGCACGTTTGTTTGCTTTCAACACTTGTCTTCTGGCTTGCTTTGTTTCTGATGAAAAATCGGTAATCATTCTTATTTCTGTTCCCCTCTATGTAATATATCTTTTTTTCCTCTGGCTGCTTTTAAGATTTTCTCTTTATCATTGGTTTATGGCAACTTAATTATGATGTTCCTTGGTGTGATGATCTTGTGTTTATCCCTCTTGGGGTTTATTGAATTTCTTCAATCTATGAGTTAATGGTTCTCATCTACTGTGGGAACATTTCAATCATCATTTCTTCAAATATTTTTTTCTTGCCACACTCTTTCTTCTACTTCTGAATTATACTCCTTGATGTTGTTCCACACTTCACTAGGGCTCTGTCCTTCTTTTATTTCTCCCCAGTGCTTCAGGTTGTATAATTCCCATTGTCCATTTTTCAGGTTCACTGATCTTCCACAGTGTATAATCTGCTGCTGTAATGCCCTTCCAAAGAAATTTTAAATTTTTTATTTCAAATAATGTATTTTCAGCTCTAGAAGTTATATATGATTTTTAAAACTTCTTAATGTCTCTATTTAGATACTTTACTTGTTTCCAAATTATTTCATGTTTTCTATTACATCGTTGAACATATTTATAAGAGATATTTTAAAGTCCTTTCCTATTAATTGTAATAGACTGAGTTTATCCTAGTTATGAGTTACATTTCCTTGCTTCTCTATGCATCTACTAATTTTCTTTGCTGCTGGACATTGTACTCACCATACTGTTGAGCTTCTAGACTTTCTTGTCTTCCTTTTGAGAGTATTTTATTCCAGCAGGCAGTTAATTTACTTCCAGATCAGCTTGGTCCTTTCAAGTCTTGTTTTAAAGCTTTGTTAAGATGGTTTTAAAGCAAAAGGAGTCAAAATTTTTCTTTAAAGGGCCAGGTAGTAAGTATTTTAGGCTCTACAGGCTATATATAGTCTCTTTTGCATCTTCTTTTTTTTTTTAAACAACACTTTAAATACGTAAAAAACATTTTTGTCTCAAAAGGCATTCGAAACCAGTTGGATTTGTTCTGTAGGCTGGATTTGCCAACGCCTGTTTTAAAGAACTCTTTAGGGCTACTTTAGCTGTACGTTTATAGTATGGCCTTTCTGAAGTCTCTATTAAATGCTGTCAGTCAGGGACTATTCAGTGTCTGAGATTTTACCCTACTTGCAAGCCTACAACAGTAGCCTAGATGCCGGCAGAAAACAGGAGACTCCTAGGTCAGAGACAAAGGATTTTATTACAGCACAACAGGCATCCTGCGCTTCATATTCTCCTTGGTTTCCTTTGGTCCCTGTACATCATGGGGGCATTGCAGAGTGGATCCAAGTGGATGTTACACACACAGTGGATCTGTATCACAGCTGAGGAACCCTGAGCTTAGGAAACCTCTCATAAGATAGCTGCTAGCAAACCTGTCCAAACTTTGCCCTGGAAGGAGCCATTCTCTTTATTACCCTGGTCAGGAAACAAATTTGCCCTTTGTCCTGGAGGGTGACACTATAGCATCGAAAGGCTATTGGATATACAAATATCCTTGGAAAGGTAATCTGGGACAAAATTGTCACAAGACATGGAAAAATGTCATGGAAGATTGTTTCTTAGCACCCACATGTTCAAGAGGTCTCTCTACCGGTTGAACTCAAATGCTTCCCATCTCTGTTAAAGTGTTGCTTAAGTCTCAGATCCCCAGTAGTTCTTTCTCTGAGAGTTGTTCTTCTCCCAGTAGTTTTGCCTGGCCTTATGGGGTCCTATTTTATGCATGTGCATCTTAATATTCAAACAAACACTCAAGATGACCCTTGCGCAGATTTCTGGAACTCTTGTCTCTGCACATCTTTCTCCTCTCTGCTACTCTGTTCCTCAAACTGCAGTTACTTCCTGAGCTCCAATCTCTTAAACTCAGCAAAACCACCGTCCTCTGCTTAAGTTTTCCTTCTTTGTGAATTCACAGAGAGCCTCCAGGCAGAAAGCTGGGGCATTTGTGGAACTCAACTCATTTGTTTTCTTTTCCCAGGAAACAAAGTCCCATACAAACCGTTGTTCAACTTCTGAAAATGGTTGTTTTATATATTGTTTTATTTGTATAACTTTTTATAGCAGATCTAGTCTGGTACTGCTTACTCTATCATTGCACAACTGTCTTTTTAGCATTAACTTCTTTGTGTTTTGGAATTTTGATTTGCACAATCACTGAGTGGGAGTTATTTCTGTTATTCTTTCTTACCCCATCTCCAATTTAATGAATATTTTCATCTGCCCTTATCCCCATTCCAGGCTCCAGTCCAGAAACAAGATCTTAAAATGGCTTTAGAGGACTCCTGCTCCTTATCGATATTAGGAATACGTCTAATCTAGTAACTGAGCCAGCTGGTATCTTAGTTCACTTGCTGTAATGATGTTTTTTGTCCTTTTCCTTTCCTGGGTCCACTGCTTCTGATAAACCCACAGCTCCAGGAAGTATATTGGCAGTAGTTTTGTCCAGCCTCCTTTTATGAGGCTGGGAAAAGTCAGGTGACCAATCATCACTGGTTACCTGGAACTAAGGGATTTCCAGAAACTCAGGAGTTTCACTGGTAAAGCAGAGAGTGTCCTAGGGAAACCAGGATGGTGGGTCTGCACCAGTTCCTGGCTTTCAGAACAATGCTGGCTTTGGTCTCCATCTTGACTAGAGCATTTTAGCCTTGGTATTCCACCAGAGCTAAATTTCCAGTTGCCACTAGCTGTTTCAAGACCCAGGCCCTGCCTGATAGGCTGCAGCTTTAGCCCAGCTCACTGCTTTGCATTTCTGTTGTGTTTCTAGTGCACAAAGATGTTTATCTTGTTTTTTTGAGCCCAGCAATGACCTTTTGGTTTTCTCTTTTTCTACTTTATCTGCCTTACCATGTGTTTAGAGCATACAGGATGAATTGAAGCATGAATTCACTGTGCCACCTGACTGGAAATTCTACCGATTCTTTTTCAATTTGATATTGACTTAGTTTAGGAAATAATGCAATTTAATAGCCTGCTTTGTTTAGAAACCCTCCAAGCCCTTCCAGTCATTTTGAGGGACTTCAAATTACAGAAATTCAGGTGAATAGTCTCTGTCCATGCAGTGGCTGAATTCTCTGTTTGAGGGCATTGTAACTCAGTACTTGAGTTAGCATAGAACAAAGGAGAAATAGCATCCTAACTGTGCTCCACTGCACAACTTTCATCAACTTGGTTGATGAAAATGGCACCAAATACTGCTTTGCCATCATCTCCACTTCCACTTACAGCTACCCTCCTTTTCTTATTCATCCCTTCCTGAAGACGCAGAAGGAAGAAAGTCAAAGGGAGGCTTGGGGCAGTGGTTTCCAACCTCTTTCTTACGCAACCCTCAAACTGTTTTTGGAGAATATGTGGATTTTCAGACCCTTTGACATAACTATGGAGCCCTCCCATATAGTTACTACCCTTGAAATTGGGCAAAAGGAGCAGGATAAGCCTTTCTGCTTCCTTGTTTGCCTCAAATTATGCTGTCTACATTCTCTTAGATATGAAGATTTTTAAAAAGTTTTCAGCCTTTTGCTGTTGCATTCTGTTGACAATAACAATCCAGTTATTTGTCTTGCAGATTTGCACTGTGATCTACAGTAAGCGTTCAAACTATTTCTACTGGATTAAAGAGTTTTTGAACATAGGGGTTTTCACATTTCAAACCCAAGTATCTAAATATCATGTAAACCAAGCTTCTATCATAATGCAAAACTAGCGAAGTAGCAAAAATACTTTCTAGAGCAAAGTAGTTCACGTAAACAGCTTAGCTCTACTTAGAAAAATAGTCCCATCACCCAGCTTTGGACTTCTGTTTTTAACTGAAGTGGTAGAAATGTGTACGTGGCCATTCACACCGAGACATTTAAAAGTTGGTATCTTTAAGAGCTAGTCTATTTTTAACAAAAATAAAATAAATATGTGAGTTAACTGCTCACGTGATGGAATTAAATATTTTCTGGGAAGTAATTTAGTAATGATTCAAGAAATGATTACCTTATTGTTTTGTTAAAGAAACTACTTGGAAAACGCCTTGCTGGGTATCTTAAAATAACTCCATAGGTAGCTGGTCTGTGACTCCTGACCCGGGTTGGGGGTGTGTACGGAAAAGTTGCAAAATGAAATAGAGAGCCATTAGCAATTGAGAACACACTTATTTAACTGGGACTAAATATTGCCAGACCAAGTTTTGTGCTAAAATTAGACATTGGGGTTGGTCCAATAGCAGCACAAGTTATAATCCTTTAGAAATCAGAGTCTGTTGGTTCAAATCAGGACACCACAACATGAGAATATAAATCACTTACATCTCCATTGCAGGACAGTAGAGTTACCAAAGCTAGAATTACTTCTACCTAAAGGTTGGATTTTATTTTATTTTTTCTTTTTTTGCTTTTCTTTCATATATGAAAAGACCCTTTGAAAATGATATTTAATTTCCTAGTGCTTTGGCCCCATGCATCAAATGTATATATATATGCATTTAGGTAGGTACTAGGAACAGCATACTAGAACCTAAGAAAATTAATGGGAAAGGTAATGTGGTATAGTGGAAAGAGAGTATATCTTGGAGTCAGACCCACCTGCCTGTGAATCCCAGCTCCACCACACCTTCTAAAACCTTGGAGAAATCACTTCATTTCTATGGACCTCAGGTTTCTTACCTGGTTTTTTAAAAAAGCAGAAAATGTCAGGCACTGAGAAAATGCCTTCCCCTTTCCCCTCTGCACCACCATCAGAAGACATTTAGATAGACAGAATTTCATTAACTTAATATTTACTGTGTGCCAGGCATTGTGCTACGTATTATCTCATTTAGTCTTGACATACCTATGAAGTAGCGGGGCTTAAACAGTCCTTATATATGTCTTTAGGCTTTGCTTGCCTAAAGGTACATGGCTAGAAAGTGACAGACCCAAGACTAGAGCTCAGCACTCTTAACCACTATGATTTCAGACTCACAAAAAATCAAAACTTAAAGATATCCTACCAATTAAATGCTGCGAGAAATGTAATGACAAACCATTAGTTTCTCACCAGATTTAAATTTTTTTTTTAACCAAATTTAATTTTGATACATGTATTAGTTAGGGCTGCCATACAAAATACCACAGACTGGGTGACTTAAACAACAGAAGATTTTTTCTCACATTTCTGGAGGCTAGAAGTCAAAGGTCAAGGTGTGGTAGGTTTGGTTTCTTCTCAGGCCTCTCTCCTTGGGTTGCAGATTGCTGCCTTCTCTGTGTCCTCACATGATTATCCCTCTGTCTATTTGTCTGTGTCCTAATCTCCTCTTCTTATGAGGACACTAGTCATTTTGGATTAATGACCCCATTTTAACTTAATTACTGCTTTAAAGGCCCTGCCTCTAATAGAGACAGTCACATTCAGAGGTCTTTGGGGTTAGGGCTTCAATATATGAATTTGAAGGGACACAATTCAGCCCATAACAATGCATATATAGCATAAACCATGTGATGCCGAATAAAGAAAGCAACTAAACCCCCCAGAGTGTTCTCTATGTGTCACACACTGTTCAAAACACTTTACACATATTTATTTAATCCATATGAGCTAGGTACTATTCTTAGCCCCATTTGTTACTGAGAGGTTAAGTAGTTTATCAAGTCACGTAGCTAGTAAGTAATAGGATAGGATTTGAATCCACACAGTCTGACGCTAGAGTCTGTATTCATCCACTACATTATACTGCCCCTCTCAACAAGAAGCATCCCATTTGGGCCAAAGAAACAGAAAACACAGTAATATCTATTTGAAGTAAAATTATGATTAAACTTCAGAAGTCTGTATATGTTTAATTAGCAATTACTATGCTGTCCTACATGAAAAATAATGAAGCAGCTTTCGTTTATTCCTTGGTTATGGCTGAAGTAATAAATCAGAGTCACTTAGAAAATGGCAAAGAAAAATTCTAAGTAAATTTCTAGCATTCTATTCTATGTAATGAAGAATTAATACAAAGCATTTCTCTTCTAAATCTTCAAAGGCAAATAGTACCCACAATGAAGCATTAATATTTGAAGACCTAGGACACATATGCCTCACCTCTGATTTTTCTCGTTAAGTGGGCATCATTCCTGCTTCAGCCCACTTACTGAAACAAGAAAAGGAGCTGAGTTCCATGTCTGGAGATGGTGGTCTCGGGGATAGCAATACGCTCCTTCCAGCTACTGAAGTCTGCAGGCCTACAGAAGCAAGAACTTGGAGCCAGATGTGACTAGAAAGAGAAATTGTAAACTACCCCCACCCCCTTCCAGAATCCCCCAAACAGTTAGGAAGGAATGTAGGGTTCCCACTGCACAAAGGAACAGGACTTGAGCCAATTTAGTTGAGTCTCAAAGGAGAGCGTTCATCAGCTCACATCTGGTTTAAATCCAAAGTGAACACAAGAATAGATTTGGGGTTAGGAATAAAATCACTGCTGTGGTACTCTTTGCCAGTCATTTTAGTTTGTCAACAGAGCCTCTGCCTTCAAGATGCTTACAATTTGATGACGGTGGGTATTTACAAAGATGGGATAACGAGAGTTTACAGAGCACTCACAGTCAAGTTCTAAGGTGAACATAATCAATATGAAAATGAAGAGTGGAGATACTTGTTACTGCTGTTCAGGATTTTAGAGACCATTGCTGACTGGAGTTAAAGGCAAGCTGACTGGAGTTAAAGGCACACTCACTGGAGAAAAGTTGGGTGTTGAGATGGGCCTTGAAAGACGGTGTAGGATTTGCTTGGGTGGGGGGAAGTGAAGGCATGTTAGAGGATTCAGTAGCAGCTGGGGCACGAAGGCAGGAGTGAGGGAGCCCTCCAGGAACAACAAAGAGACCTCGTCTCTGGAACGGACAGATTTGGGGGAGTCATGGGAGGTACTTTAGGATTAGACACAGTGGGGTCAGATGATGAATATGGCTCAAGCTGGAGGTCAGAATAATTCTGTTAGTTGAATTGCTCATTGCAATCATCTCAATTCTCTAAACATGTTGGTAAGAGCATGTCTCAATAGAACTAAGTGCTTTGCCACTACTGTATATAAAAGGATAACTAGTAAGAACCTACTGTACAGCACAGGGAACTCTACTCAATACTCTATAATGACCTACATGGAAAAGGATCTAAAAAGGAGTGGACATATGTATATGTATATGTCATATGTATATGATTCACTTTGCTGTACCACAGAAACTAACAACATTGTAAATCAACCATACTCCAATAAAAATAATAAAAAAAGAACTAAGTGCTTTGCATTCAGTGGCATGTTTGTTATCCTTAAGGCTGCTCAGACTACAACATACACTGTGGACCGCTGGCCCTTCAGATTTCTGTCATGCCTAATTGAGCTGGGGGATCATGCACCTGTTAGCCGTAGGCCTGCATAGACTCAGGCCTGGCAGGAGGCCTTGGAGCAAACTCACGTGGTTTCTAAGGGCCCTGCTGGAGTTGGGAGGAGGGTGCCACTGCCCCGCGAAGGCATACAGCCTCAGAAATGACTTCAACTTTTTTGAATCAATGAAATACACATTCTCTGTCTGCATTTTATAACCCTTCAGGAGGGAGAGCTCTAGGGAGTTCTGAGACGCCCCACCCGCTCACCGCCCCGCCATGCTGTCTTGTAGTAGAAAGTTTTACAGTCTCACAGACGTTTGACTTCTGACCCTCCTGTGTGACGTTAGACAAGTTACTAAAGTTTCTGAGCCTGTTATATTTTTTAAATCTGTAAAACAGTCCAGTAACTATGCAGTTACTGTTCATTCTCTTCCTCCTCTTTTGTGACTTCTCTCAGTTGCTGACATTTTTGAAGAACATCTTTTTCTAATCATAAATGCTCTCTGCTATCAAGGAGGTGAAAACCTTACCATTTAGGAGGCCTATGGATCCTGAAGGAAATATGGCGGTGGGTAGAGTTGGCCTGCCCCTCCCCCCCCCCCAATCATGTATTTATCTCCTCAGGCTAGGATTTCAAGTCAACCAGAGCCACTCCTCCGGACAGCACAGAGCTCAATAGGGTCCAGAGTTCTTGGAAATCATGTCAGAGTAGAGGGATCAACTATCTTTATTCGTATTGCGTTTAAAAGAAGAAATAATGGCTTAAAGCCATTATGTGGCCTAAAGCATATAAAAATTAAGGTTACATGTGACAAAGCATTTTATGAGTTCAGAAACAGTTGGGCAAGGCCATAAACTATCATATTACTAAATTGCTACCATTTCTAATGTTCAAGTCTCCAACTACAAGTTTGTCCTTAGAAATTGCAATGTGCTCTCAGTAATTTGGGTGTACCCAGTTGTGCTTCCAGCTAAGAAGCACATAGGGTTTGCTGGTTAGTATTCTGCCTATATTTGAATCCTAAAAATAACCACCTCATGAGAACAAGATGAGCTTTGTGAAGATTATATTCCAGTTGGTTAGAAACGGAAGGTACATTTTTCCCATTGCCTCTTGCCTTTCATTTCTAAACACATTTGTCTCTGCTCTGAAGCAGAGGAGACTATTAGAGCAGCTGCAGTGAGCAGCTGTAGAATCTTCTGTCATCTGCTCTCTGGCTTTGCAGACTTTGTCCCATCCTCTGCTCCCAGTTGTCCTTTTCTTTCTTTTTAAAATCACCTGCCCTCCTCAGGTCCTGGCTCTGTCCCTGCAGTGATTTTAGGGGATTTTGCCTGGTGTCTCCCCGCTTTTACCATTCTTTACCGTAAACAAACAAACAAAAAATCAATAGTGAAAACATTTTTATCTTATGAACAACAGCTGGAAGGGGGAAAAAGTCTATCAGCCAATATAGACCTGCTTGCTGCCGCCCCTGCAAGTTCTGTCGGTCATTTTTGGTGGTGCTCTTTTCCATGTGCTGCCATTTCAGTACAACAGAATGCTCTACTTTTACATTTGCATGCAGAGGCCAGACGATTACGACTCTTTGAGGGGAAGCCCGCCACAGATTACCTTGAGAGAAATGATTTATTCATCCTGTGCACAGTCAACAGCTCTCCCAGAGGCCCTAACCCACAACTTCGCACCGAGTGCTTGGGGACTGTCTGAGCCACTCCCAGCATCCCTCTCAGTGCACAATAAGCTGTTACGAACCAGCAGCTATAGAACGCTTTTTTTCCCCCTAATGTGTAGTTGAGCATAAACCTCTCTCTAAGGCAGCTTATGGGAGCTAGTGCAGGACAAGTTCCTTTGCAGAGTATGTTAAAGTAATTTATGTTCCATGGCTTTTAGGGAAGAGCCAGCTCATTTTGACAGGTCCTTTTAATGTTGTTTGATTTTGAACACTTAGAAAATAAGCTTGCATTCTTTTTCTCCTTTTGAAAAGCTATTATGTGGTTTTGAAACATACATATTTTAGATCCCACATAATATATTACCCAAATATTAATTTAAAACAAAGTATTATTTAATATATCTGATTTATAACACATGACGTGCACCAAGCATAGAAATCAGGTAAAAACATATTATAAGTCTTATTCTACTATGTCAGCAACAGAGAATTCTGCCTTAAAAAACAATATAAATCATCTTTTGCCACTGCTCTCTGAAAATAATTGGTGGTTAACAAAATCAAAATTGCACCTGCAAGAACTGCCAGGAATACCTTCAATGTTCACTGACTGCACTCTCCCTTCTCTCCCCCCGCATCTTTAGACTCAGGGAACAGCAGCACGGCGTCCACAATAAAAAACAAAAGTGAAAGAAAGGAAAGGAAGAATTTGTAAAATTTCTTTGGGTGTGAAAGAGGATGGATCCTAGCATGAACAGCATATAAGTACACAGACAAAGCATACCTAAAATAAGGCAGTACACACACACCAGACTACATATGTGGATATGTGTGCACATGTGCGTGTGCCACTGCCCATTTTCTCACAGAAGTACAGCAGCTTCACTACCTAGAGGTAAATATCAATATATCAATGCTATATGTGAAAAAGAAAACCCAACACTAAATTGCCTTTTTAAATATCGCAAAAAAACAATAAGAGTATCTTTGCTTAGAAATGTAAAAATAATGTGCTTGCAAATGCTAATTAATTAGAACTGAGAGTAGATACTTTGTGAAGAGTAGATAAGAAACTAGAACAGTTAGACCTCAGTTGGCCTGGGCCAAGTGTGAAAATATAGAATCACAGAAGCTTGGAGCCAGAAGGATTTGATTAGGCTTCTATAAATCACATCTTAGAGGCATGAATCCCCTTGGAAACATCCCAGTCAGGTGGTCATTCTGCCCTGGTTTTAAATACTTCTGTTGTAAAGATACTCATTACTTCCAATGCAACCAGCCTCAAGTTCTTATTTAGGGAAGATAAACTTATCTGTACCTATGTACATCCATTTGGTTCTTCTTCCCCTTCAACCCACAGAGACTAGATCTAATCCCTCCTTCAACCCTTCAAATATTTGAAGACAACCATGATGCCTTATAACTGCCCTGTAACTGAGCTGTCACTAACCTGGATTGTCTCCTAAACCGGTCAGCCAGGCACTTTATCCATCCACAACGCTCTGCAGCTGAAAGATCTTCATTCCTGGAGTAGACTGGTGGTGGTGCTTCTCAGGTGATGGGCCTGTGATGTGACTGTACTGTGTTGACGAGTTACTGCTGAAGACACTGGAGCCAGAGAGGGGAGATCCTAAACCGAGAGAGCCCAGGGAAGAGCTTGAGTCTTAATTAAGGTGATGGCAACAAAGGCAGGCACTGTGATGTTTCACCTGTGCCGAAAAAACAAAAACAAAAACTATTACTTCATGTCACTGACATTCAACCAAGCCTGTAACTTTGGAGTTAGCACCTTGAGCTCTAGTTGTACCATCAGTTCTGCCACTGGCCAGTTGCATGCCCTGGGGAAATATTCCCCACCTTTCCAGAGTTGCCTCTGTGATGTTCAAAGGTATATGCTGCTTTTCTGCCTAGAAATGGGGCTCCTCTCCCGGTCTCAGTTTAGATGTCATTTCTCCAGGAACCCTTTCCTGACTCCCACCCCTACCTCACCCTGAGACTGGCCTCTGTCTTCCATTGCACCCTATGTTCACCTCTATTGTAGCCTCACTCCATTGTGTTTTAATCACCTGTTCACTTGTCTGTGTCCACTGTACTGGAAGTTCTTTAAGGCTAAGAACTCAGTTTTGGTCTCCAGCACTTAGCTCAGTGCCTGGTGTATACCAGAACTCAGAAAATATTTGTTGAAAAAAGAAGAAAGGAAAGAAAAGACTAAGAGGGAGAAGATAAGATGAGGAAGTTGGGGTATATTATCTATCTAGCTTCTTATAGCTAAAACTCTGCAATTCCTTGTTCTTAAGTTCCATCTTTAATGTCAACCACAGACTTTTAGAAATTCAGATTTTTCTCTAGTAAGAAGATAAGTTTCAAGTGGTTACACCAATTAGAAAAGCTATAAATATTTATACATGTAATACAATTTTAGGACTGAGATTTAGAGTTCATTTAACGAACTCGAAGTTTATTTTATATATGAAGAAACTGAGGCAAAATGAGTTTAAATTTGCCCAAACCCACCTGGTTAGTGGGAAAACCAGGTTTCAGACACTGATCTCTTTGTCCCTGTTGGGCTGTACCCCCCAACCCTTCAAGCTCTGTAGTTGCCCAGCCTCAGAGACTGAAGAAAGAGCCCGGAGATAGCAACAGAGCCATCAGTGGTTTATTGGATAGGGGGAGCTTACACAAAGGATCCTGGAGGGAAACCGCACCATGTGCGGCAGACAACGGGCAGGACGTGACAGCAGTCTTCACTACCGGGGCAGCGGAGAAGGAGGCTACCATCTACAGGGGGAAGCCTGGTCAGGTGGGCTCACCAGTTACCAGGGACAAATTAAGCCCTATAATTAAGAGGATTGGATAGTCATGTGAGTGACGCAGGCACTGGTCAAGCAGGGGATGTATAGAGAGCAAGAACACAGCCATCTTGAATGGCCTAACCATACAGCGCCCAAACCAGGATAGCTGGTCTCTAGTCTTCCTTTTTGAAAGAGCTGCTACAAACACGGCTACAAATGAAAGTGACAGATGTTTCTCCTTTTATGTGATGGTTATATCAATCCACAAGTTTCTGGCTGTAAATGCAGCTTTGATAAACACCCTTCTCTGCTCCTAGAGAAACTTATGAAAATTACTTCTCTTTCTCCCAGAAATGTGGGAGGGTGGTACCATGCTTCACCAGGTTGTCACCATAAGTTGTTTGCTAAACAGAGTTGCAGTCATATGAATTGCTTTCAGCCAGGTTCGCTATCAAGGCTCAGTGTTCTGGTATTAAGCCATAGGGTAGTGCTGCAATGAGACCAGCTTCTTGGCGAGTAGCCCTGAGGTGCAGCTGTAAGGTGACCCTGTGCAGGCTTGAGGCCAGAGCTCAGTGCTCAGTGCCAGAAACCTGAGCCAAACATTGGAACTAATTCCCAGGGCACTGAATTGGTCTAAAGTAAAATTTTAGATGAAAAGATTTTTTTGTTTACTCTGAAGAACCACTTCATTTTTTTAAGCTCACAGGAAAGTTAGATGTTTTGCCACTATACTTGAAATATTCTCCAGAGGCCAAACCTTTAAAAAAGAAGACGAGGAAGGGGAAGAGGAAGAAGAAGAGGAGGAGGAGAATAAGAGGCTTTAGATTATTTGAAAATATCACGAGAATATTTCCTGAAAGCAACATCTTTCATAAGATATGCTAACTGGAGAACCTTTATTTCTCTGTCTTGGAATATGCTGTGAAAGTTGTCAGGTGGTATTGGGGTGGAAATGGTAGAGTACTGGTCAAGGTGATGGTAATGACTGAACCAAACTCTGAACCCACACAGATTTTTTTTTTTTAATTTTATTTATTTATTTATTTATGGCTGTGTTGGGTCTTCGTTTCTGTGTGAGGGCTTTCTCTAGTTGTGGCAAGTGGGGGCCACTCTTCATCGCGGTGCGCGGGCCTCTCACTATCGTGGCCTCTCCCGTTGCGGAGCACAGGCTCCAGACGTGCAGGCTCAGCAATTGTGGCTCACGGGCCTAGTTGCTCCGCGGCATGTGGGATCTTCCCAGACCAGGGCTCGAACCCGTGTCCCCTGCATTGGCAGGCAGATTCTCAACCACTGCGCCACCAGGGAAGCCCCCCACACAGATTTGAATTCAGCACACAGTCCCACCACTTCCTAGCAGCTGACCTTGGGTAGTATACTTAAGCATGGAGACTATGTTATGTATTGGGGTTTTCAACCTGGCTGTGGTAGAATCACCTGGATGCTTTCCAAAACATCCTTGCCTGGGCCCCAGACCAGATGAATTAAGTCAGACTCTCTGGGGTGAGACCCAGACAAGGATAGTTTTGGAATGCTCTCTGGTGATTCTAATGTTGCAGACCAATGGCACAGTGATTATAACTTTGGTGCTGGAGTCAAATTGCTTGGGCTCAAATGACAGATATGCCCTTTCATGATATTTGACCTTGGCCAATTTACTTAACCTGTGTGACCCTCAATGTTCTCATCTGTAAAAATGGGTTAATAGGAGTTTAGAGTTATTAGAGGATTAAGTTAAGTAAGTCATGTAAAAGCACAGTGTTGTGCTTGTGTAAAAGCATGTGTTGTGGGGCTTCCCTGGTGGCGCAGTGGTTGAGAATCTGCCTGCCAATGCAGGGGACACAGGTTTGAGCCCTGGTCTGGGAAGATCCCACATGCCGCAGAGCAACTAGGCCCGTGAGCCACAACTACTGAGCCTGTGCATCTGGAGCCTGTGCTCCGCAACAAGAGAGGCCGCGATAGTGAGAGGCCCGCGCACCGCGATGAAGAGTGGCCCCCGCTTGCCACAACTAGAGAAAGCCCTCGCACAGAAACGAAGACCCAACACAGCCAAAAATAAATAAAAAAATAAAAAATAAAAAATAAAGCATGTGTTGTAAGCACAGTGCTTACAACATAGTAAGTATTCAATCATAGCTGCTATTGTAATTTTTATTATCCATAATTCCTTTAATTCACATTGGGTGTAAAGCCCAGTTAGATCCTGTTCACAGTCCCACAGAGAACACTGAAAAATGAAAGATAGCTTACTAATGAACATGAAAATAAGTGGAAAATTTTTATAGGGATAAATATTTGTGTGCAACCTTCTTGTTAGATTTTGAGCGAAAGGGTAAAGTTGAGTGAAAGGAGTCTGCACTGACTCAAGCACCCATGGGAACTTCATTTTATCATTTCTCCACCTCATGGTCCCAGTTTTAAAAACCTGAAAATAGGTAAACACAGAGGGAATCAAGGGGATACTTTTTGGAAGGAGGGAAATAGAGGCTGGAGGCCTCTAGGTCGGAAGATATTTCTTAGTTCAACAGTGCATCTCAGTAGTTCTCAAACTTTAATAAACATCAGAGAATCATCTGGGTGCTTGTGAAAACACAGATTGTTGGGCTGTGCCCCTGGAGATTCTGGGAGTCGGTCTGGAATGGGACCTAAGAATTTGCATTTCTGACAAGTTCCCAGGTGATGCTGATACTGCTGCTTTAGGAACCACACTTTGAGAACCACTAGTGGCTAGACATGGAGCACTTGGTAATCTGGATGTTCTTAGACCCTGTTGGCTGTTCAGGTTGCTTTCCCATCTGTGCCCATAGAGAGGTGGTAGGCACCCCCAAAATCTCTCTTCTGATGACTTAGGTACTGCCATCGAACAGTGTTGGTTTTCTATTCATTGGTCCTTTCTCAGCCTGGAGTCTCAAACTGCACTTGAAGTTTCCTTATTGTACAGTCTTAAGTTCCAACAGTAGAGTTGCATAGTTCATTCCAGAGAATGGTTGGGTATTCATTTTTGCCCACTGACCAACCATACACCACCTTATTCCCAATTCTGCCAGGGTTGTTGCATATCAAGACAGAGCCCGGATCCAACAGTGTCTTTCTACAGAGGCCTCTTCCTCCTACCTAGCATAGTTCAAACTCAAGAACCTGGGATTTTTGGTACAGTCTCAACCTCTTTGTTTAAAGGACATCAGGGCACATAGGCAAATCAAGACTACCATTCCCCAAATCCAAGACCAAACTCTGTGACAATCCTGGGTCACATATGTTATTAGAAACTTGGGATGATAAAGGACTATCACTCAATACACCCACACTGAATCTTGCTTGAAGATCATCTTATCCTTCCAACTTCACAGTTTCTGTTAACATCACTTTTATCATAGCTACCCAGACTCAAAATTTAGGCATAATGATCTCTAATATTTGTTGAGTACTTAATCCTCACAACAGTATGAATGGATGTTATTCTTTCCATTTTATGCATGAGGAAACTGAGTCTTAGCAAGGTTAAGACATAGCTAGAACCCGGAATCTTTGTCAGTTTTATTCTCTGATATAGCCCAAGTGCCTAGAACAATGTCTGGCCCATACTGGTGTTCAATATATATTCACTGAATGAAGGGAGGAGGGTCATACAACAAACACGTGGAAACTGGGATTTGAAACCAGACCTGTGTTAACCACTACGCCACACTTGCTCTTGCTTCAGCTTTGGCTCTCCTTTTGTAATCCCATAAACTCATTCCCCCAAATCAGTTATGAGTCCTAGCAAGTCCATTATCATGATATTTCTTGAATTTGGCCCTTTCCCCCCCACCATTTCTGCTGCCACCAACCTACTTAAAGTGTTTGCTATTTATTTCCTGAACTATTGCTATTTTTTCCCAACATGCAGTCTTTGCAGACCCCTGTGTTACCTGCACGACTTTTACCAGATGGTTTTTCACAAAGCACATTCAATACGCATCATACCTCTCCTCAAAGACAAGGGAAATCATGTGGTATAATGAAATATTAAGGAACTAAGGATAAGAAAACCAGGGTTCTGGTCTCAATTCTGTGACCTTGGACAAGTTGTGTGTCCTTCTTAGGCTTCAGTGGCCCATTAATAACATTAGGAAGTTGGACTGGGTGATCTCTTCCCACCCCAGCATTGTCTGGTGGTTAGATGCACCCTGACTGTAGAATCCTACCTGGAATCCTACCTTGTGCCTCCAAGGGGTTCAGAATGAGATGAATACATACATTTTCATCAAACAAGGCAGAGCAGTGTAAGTGCCCTCAAAGAAGTAAAGTTAGGAGCTATAGCTGTTGGGGAAGGGAGAGATCACATCTGGTTACTAACGGGGAGTATGGATGGGGCACAGATGCTGCTCTTCCTGTCATGTCAGCCCATCCGTAGCGTGCAGGTCCTTACCTCACTGATGAGAAGAGGAGAAGCTGCTGAGATCCCAACAGTTTTTTTTTTTTTAAATTAATTAGTTAATTTATTTATTTTTGGCTGTCTTGGGTCTTCGTTTCTGTGTGCGGGCTTTCTCCAGTTGCGGCGAGCGGGGGCCGCTCCTCACCGCGGTGCGCGGGCCTCTCACCGTCGCGGCCTCTCTCCTTGCGGAGCACAGGCTCCAGACGCGCAGGCTCAGCAATTGTGGCTCACGGGCCCAGCTGCTCCGCGGCATGTGGGATCCCCCCAGACCAGGGCTCGAACCCGTGTCCCCTGCATTGGCAGGCAGACTCTCAACCACTGCGCCACCAGGGAAGCCCCCAACAGTTTTAAGCTTTAAGCTGTGGCAGAAATCCATCATGAGCACTAAATCTCTAATTCAGAAGCTATTGGCTCAAGACACACAAATTGGTCTAATGCTTAGGAAAGTGCTTATGGGGCAAAAAGGAAAGAGAAAACAAAAGTGGTTGACATGTTCCTGATAAACGCTCCGTGTCTTGCTCTGACGCTTAATAGTCAGGCGGCCTTGGACAGGCCACTTATCCTCTCTGAGCCTTGGTCTCACCTTGGTTCCCCATCTAGAGATTGGGGATGATAATATCGACCATGCAGGATGGCTGTGAGGAGATGTAGTATGTGAAGCCACACTGGGAACACAGTAGATGTTCAGGAACTTTTATCCTCCATGTTACCTCCTGCCCCTGTAACGTGGCCGTGTTGAGAAACGCCCTTTAAATAACCCCTGGGGGCAGAGAGAGAGAGAGAGAGAGAGAGAGAGAGAGAGAGAGAGAGAGATCCTCCCACATTGGTAACTCAATAGTATTCTATATACTCTGCCCTTGCATACATTCAGGTATTGGAAATCATGTGCCATATTTACTTAAGAAGCTTCCCTACCCCTTTGTAGCTATTAAAAGAACAGGGTAGCAAGGGAAAATCAGAAGTTGTCCCTGATTTATCTGTGGCTGAAGAAGGAACTAGGGAGGTACAGCGAGCAGCATTATTTCTTCCTCCAGGTGAACTAATGAAGGCTTAGAAGAAACAGCTGCATCATGGCCAGGGTGGCCTAACCTTGTCCTTTCAGTTTCATTATATGCTTATCCGGCCTTCAAGCAGCTGTTGTTGACAGTCATCACTGCAACCAAGGAAAATGTATGTGACCAAAAAAACTACATTTCATTAAACTTTGGATTGAGGAAGTAAATGTATAGGATATAATTATTATTTTTTAGAAATTAAGGAAAATCATCCACTCATTCAGCCTTCAAATATTTATTGACAGCTACTATTGTAACAAACACCATTCTGGGCACTGAGGATACAACAGCAACTAAAACAAAAATCCCTGCCGTTTGCAATTTCTATTCTAGTGGAAGATGTAGAAAGTAAAAAAGATAAATTAGTAAGATATATAGTATGTTAGGAAGTAGTTAGTGCTCAGAGGAAAAATAAGGTAGAAAAGAGGACTATAAAATATCAAGAGGTATGTTGGATGGTGATCCAGGGAAGGTCTCATTGATAAGGTGCTTTTGAAGTAAAGAACTGATGGAAGTGACAAGCCAGCCTTGAGGATGTCTGAGGGACAGCTTTCAAGACAAGGGGTCCTGAGATGAGAGGGTGCCTGGTGTGTCTGAGGAGCAGCCTGGAGGCCAGCGTGTGAGCTGAGCATAGAGGGAAAGCAGTCTGAGATCTGGTCAGAAAGAAAACAGGCCAGTTGTATGGGGCCTTAGAGGACATGATAAGGATGTCGGCTTTCACTGGTAGTAAGAGGAAAAGCTCCAGGGAGTTTGGGCAGAGGAAAGATATTATACAACCATTTTTATTGAGTGCTTGCTCTGTTAGATTCTATTTTAAATGCTTTATTTGTAATCCTCACAATTATCTTATGAGGTAGGACCCACTATCTTCTCCATTTTACAGCCGAGGAAACAGAGGCCCAGAGAGGTTAAGTAATAACTTGCATGAGGTCACACAGCTGATAGGGACGTGGTGAAAATTTAGACCCAGGCCAACACTTAACCACCTCATTGTCCTGACCCCAAATGCTTAAGAGATTGAGACTGAGGGGTGTATTTTCTTTCTTGATATCTGTATTTCCAGAGTACACTTACAATGAAATCACTTCATACTCATTCATAAATACAGAACTTCTTTGCTTAAACTGATAAATATTCCAAGTATTCTGCTTTATGATTTCAAGTTTAAAAAAAAAAAAAAAAGCCCTCAGGGACTTCCCTGGTGGTGCAGTGGTTAAGAATCCGCCTGCCAATGCAAGGCACATGGGTTCGATCCCTGTTCCAGGAAGATCCCACATGCTGCGGAGCAACCAAGCCTGTGCGCCACAACTACTGAGCCCATGTGCTGCAACTACTGAAGCCCATGTGCCTAGAGCCGGTGCTCTGCAACAAGAGAAGCCACTGCAATGAGAAGCCCACGCACTGCAACGAAGAGTGCCCCCGCTCGCCACAACTAAAGAAAAGCCCTCAAGCAGCAGTGAAGACCCAAGCAGCCAAAAAAAAAAAAAAAAAGCCCTCAGATTAGCATATTAACAAGCATCTTGACATGTTTCGCTTTAATTATGCAGACAGCAATTTCTTTTTTGCTTCTAATGTAGAGGTTGATCTGGAAATTTTTTATTTTATTGCTTACAATCTTACCCTAGCTACCTAAATCACTACTATAAGATTTGACATCTATAATTTATCATTTTCCTCTGTTATTAGATGAAATGCCCTTTAAAACATTCCACAGCAAGGTGAACACAAGTCAAGCTTGCAAAGTTCTAGAAAAAAGAATTGCAAAGAATCATTAAAGAATAATGAAAGTTGATTTATATAGCATATGATATCAGGGCTGCCCAGTTTAACAAATATAATTATTCCAAGTCATTTTCAGAAGGCCTCTAAATTTCAGCACTTAATTTTCATCATCTTTCAAGGAATAACAACAAAAATATGTTACTTTTATAAAGACTCTAAAAGCGAACTCTTTAATTCATTTCTCTGGATTTCACTAAAGTGAAGCATGAAACAATAGACAATTTAAAATATAGGAAACCCAGCTTCCTTTTACTGTTGTGTGACTTTAACATTTTACTGCTATAGCCAAGAGTCCTTAGTTTCTGGGGCCAACAGCCTTTTGCATGCTGATTTTGCAGAGAGAGTCTCTCAGGAGTTATTACTTTTGAGTACTATCTACGATGACTCTACTCTCTGCAGGAAGTGGGAGGTAGCAGAGTTTGGGAATGAAAACACTGAGGGAAAAATCTCTCCAGATAGAACTGTCAACTCAATCTAATTTTAGGTTTCGGGCAGAACACATAGCTGTACCTTCAGCTACCTGCAAACATTTGCCTCTCAGGTGCCCATCATTGAAGGACTACAACCAGGACAAACAAAAATAATGAAGTTTTCTATCATAATATTTTTTAGTAAAATAGGTGATGTGTCAGAGTATGTGTGTGTATGCAAGCACGCGGGCAAACCATGTGCGTGTACCCCTACATTCAAGGTTTCATAGCGTTCAGAATAAGGAAGATGGTCCAAAAGGATTTCTTTCTATTTTTCATAAACTCTATTTAATTTTTCCTTCCAGTCCCTCACAACCAAAAGGACTAATAGTCCCAGGCTCAAGACCTCAGAAACATGTTATTGAGTTATGCGAAACAGGAATAGGAGACATTTTTAGTCATACTTTTTATGTGGTAGCTATTTTGGTATTGAAACAACTAAATCAAATCTAACAAAGGTTTTTGAGAGGAAATGGTTAAAAGGGCACGTCTTTCCTTTTCTAAAAGGAAAACCACAGCAAAGTATTCCGATTAGGAATAAATTAAAGAGCACTACACTTTTCTGTAAGGGTCAGGAAGCCAAACTCTTGGCCTTGAGCTGCTTCTCAGCCCCACCCCAGCTGACCCTGGGAACGAGGCACCCCCCATCTCTGTGTGAACTCAACAGTTGCTGTCAAGTCCTGCCATTCCTCTGCAGAAAAGAGCCAGGGATTTTCTGGCTCTTGCCAGAAATCAGAGTCAGAAGGAGGTAGCTAAGGTGCCGGGGGGCTTTCTATAGTGTCCCAGGGCCAGCTTTCTGTCGCCAAAGGAAAATTCCCTAAACTCACTAAAGCCAAATCTCACATTTTGAAAAGTCTCCAAAAGAAGTTTCATAAGCTGTTTTGCTGCTAGAAGATTAAGCTCTCATTTCCCAGATTACATTTTTAAAATATAATTTCCTTAAATTCAGCAGCACTTTTAATCCATGACACTCGCTGGTAGACAAGAAAAACAATTCTGCTGTCTTCACAATCAATTTAAAGTTTACAGATGTGACGTCTCAGCACTTCATGTCGTGGTTAATTGCCTTATACTAACATCTGATGAATATATATATATATATATATATATATATATATATAAAATGTTCTTTAGATAACCTGTGCAGCTGACATGTGATTAGCTGGGAAATTGGGGCTGTGAGGTGTCCCAAACAGCTGAATTTGATCAAGATGTCATGCACTCTTGACCTCTTTAATAGACTATTTTGCTCTTTTGACAGCATTCAAAATCTACTTGTCCTTCAAGGTCTAGCTCAGTTCCTGCCTCCAGCCCAAATCCTTGCCTGACCATTTAAGTTCTCACTGAGATCTTCCCCCTGGCACCACCTTAAGGCCCTATTACCTGTGCTGCTACTATGGCATTTGGATATGTCATCGTACACCCTATTTTATTCACTGACTTTCAAGGGCTGTGCGCTTTCTCTTTGGCTCCCCATAGTGCCCAGTGTGGTGCTGAGGACATGTGGATGCTCCGAGGTGGAAGTGAATCAAATGGACTTACAGCCTTTTTCATCATTTTCCCTATGATCATATCTAGGGCTAAAATTTGCATTATTGCTTTTTATTTCTCCAGTCACTGTTCCTTAGTGACCCAGGAGCATCTAGAAGGAGCTGCAAGTTAGACCACTCCTGGAATAGGTTGGTCACCTGTGGTTTTTGGCTTGGATGTCACTGTCTGTACCACCCATGGAAATGGGAGACAAGTTATATCCCTTATGACTGTAGTCATTAGGGAATTACCAGTGAATATAAAGAGAAAAAATAAGCTAATGGAACAGAGAAAGAAAATATAGAAAAGGATGAGGGGAAAAGAGATGGGGAAGAGGCAAAAAAAAAAAAAGCTCCCGCAATCCTACCCTCTGATGTACATACGTTTCCTTTTTAAATGACAAAACATGAAGACTCCTCGCAAGTATATTTAATGGATGATTACTTGCACATCTTAATAATGTTTGCTCTCTGGGGAATCATATACAGAAACAACTGCCTTTCCAGTTTGAATTAGGAATAAAGTGGAAAGGCAGTTGCTTTGGGAGGAAGTAAAAGCAAAGCCTAGTAACACTGGTGCATTGTATGAGGCAGTGAGAAATGACAGTTCAGAATGAGGCAGACTTCTCTCTTCAGTGATCAGCCTGCTCGGCCCTCAATGAGTCCGTGAGATTCCGCATTTTATAGGTTGAGCTTCCCACTGGCAGCAACTGAAGCAGTTTATTATGCACATCTGTCACGTGATCCACTTCATCAACCAAATGGAACTGGGAGAATAAGCCACCCTAACAAGATCCTCAGTACCCTCTTAAAAACTACTTACAGATGTACTCTTCCTCTGAGGGGGTACAATGCGTTTCCTTGTACTGTGCCACATGATACAGGAAATGCATTATCCCCATCCAAATTCAGGCATACCAGGAGGAAGCCCATGAAAAGAAAGCAGCTCAGAAAAGCACACATGGCTTTTGCAAAAGTCCTGAGAGGGGCTCCCACACCAATTTGTGATAACGGCGGATAAAATCCCAGGCCTCTGAAGCTCGGTTCATTATAAATGCTAATGTCCACGCAGGGGAAAGGAAACCACATCAGCAGTCGGCATCGACACAAATGTCGCTAATGCTTTCTATTTATGGTTGTCGCTGAGTCCCCTCAGCAGTATGCCAGATCTCTATTTGTGTTGTAGCTTTAACTACTTTATGTGCTTTCACAACTCGCTATGTTACGTACCCATAGGTGATTTGTGCTTTCAGACTGTGTCTGGTGAGATGAGCGGCCACACGTCTAATCTTGAGTCGGGAACCATCTTGTTCCCATTCAGATAAGATCAAAAGAATGCTTTTGTAGATGCATCCAGGAATAGTAACACCTGCCATTGTTAAATCTTTCTGTTTCAGTTGGGGTGATCAATTTATCATTCAGTCCGTCAGCCAACAGATATTTATTGAATACCTGCCACGTGCCAGGCACTGTTCCAGGCATTGGAGATATAACAGTGAATAGAGCCCTACCATCAAAAAGATTACATTCTAGATGGGGGAACGGGGAGACAGCAAACAAATATGGAATATGTCAGAGTGTGTCAGTCAGGATAGGCTAGTTATTTTGTGGTAATAAACAACCCAATCTCAGTGGCTTAAAACAACCAAGTTTATCTCTGACTTACACTGGGTGTTCACTGCAGGTCAGCTGGGGGCTCAGCTCTGTGCAGCTACACTCTGGGACCCAGGCTGCCTGGAGAATACCCATCTGGAGCATGGCCAGTCTCTGTGGGAGAAGGAGAAGATAGAGTGGTGAACTGTGCACTGGCTTATGCCCGAAAGTGACACACGACCCTTCTCCTCACGTGGCACTGGACAAAGTAAGTCAGGTGGCTGCACCCAACTTCAAAAGGTGAGGAAGTGCAATCATATCATATGTTTAGGAAAATCAGGCACACTTGGTGGGCAGAACTGTCCCAATGATGATGATTGCTATGAAGAAAAAAAGCAAGGTAAAGGAGATGGTGTCTGGGGAGGTGGTTTCCACTTACAGAGATGGTCAGGAAAGGTCTCTCTGATATGGTGACATTTGAGGAGAGATCCCAAGGGAGAGAGAGAGGGCCGTTTGGATGGGGTGGGGACAGCATCCTGCAGAGAATACAGCAAGGGCATAGTGTGCCTGGCATGTTTGAGGAACAGCAAGGAAGTCAAGATGGCTAGAGGGGAGCGAGCAAGGGGAGAGCTGTAGAAAAGTAGGTCAGAGACATAAGAGAGAGTTGTGGGACCCAAGTGAGCACCTTATTATAAGGGTTATGGCCATTGCAGATTTTTGGGTGAAGACATGATCTGAGTTAGGTTTTAAAAGAATCCTGTAGCTGCTGTGAGGAAAGTTGAGAGGTTCTTGCAATAATCCAAGTAAGATAAGAGAGTGGGTAGTAGTCAGACTCTGGAGAGAGTTTGAAGGTAGAACAAACAGAATTTGCCAATGTATTGCTGTAAGAGAAAGAAAGGATTCAAGGATGACCAGAAAGGTTTGTTTCTTCTAGTAATCCCTGGATACACATAAGGACTACTTCATGTGACTTTTGAGAATCTTCAAATTTGGCAAAATCATATAGCACATAACCTCCCTCCAAAATGAGTTGAGAGTTGAAGAGCCAAGTGGAGAGATGGTTGCTGGGTGGTCAGCTTGATTCATGGACCATCTAAGGGACATCTCTCCCACACTGGCCTAATATCCAGTCTCTCTTAGGGTTTTGATCCATGTTACTTTATAAAACCAGAAAAATGAGCTTCATAATTACAAGCAAAACAGGAGCTTATGACTGAGTCATCCCAACCTCATCCCACTTCTCCACTCCTCTGTGAACCTCGGGTATCACTACCAAGAAACTCAGCTATACAACACAAGATCTGTCCTCAATATATGCTGGTATAGTGATGTGTCACCAATTCTCCTAAAAATAGGTTGAATAGAAATCTTAATAAATACAATAAAATAACATTATGGTGTTCTTCTGAATAGTTTCCCCTCTTTCTCCTCACCCTGTCTTCCCATCACATGGTTCTCCCCATTCGCCACCACCCATCAAATGGCCACTAGAGCTCCCTACTACACCTGGGCCTTCTCTTATGTCTTCTCCAGCTTAGGAGAGCACAGGTTGAATGCACAGTTTGCCAACTACCGTAATGGAATGAATAAGTAAAGGTCATTGCTGTTTTGTTGTTTTTTTTCCTTGGCCGCACTGCGCAGCTTGCGGGTTCTCAGTTCCCCCATCAGGGATTGAACCCGGCCCACTGCACTGAAAGCCCAGAATCCTAACCACCAGGCCACTGGGGAACTCCTTATTGCTGTTTTTAAAAACTGTATATTTTTGGTATTTGTAATCAAAAGCATTCGTTCATTCAAAACATCTTCTTGAACTCCTACCATGTGCCATTTCCTCTTCTAAGCACTGGAGACACAGCCATGAATAGAATGTGGAAGTAATACATATTGTTGAAAACTGGGAGAGCATAGAAAAGTATTAAGAAAAGATAAACTTTCCACTAACTCACCACTGAAACATAACTGCTAGTAACATCTTGGTGCCCTATCTTTTTCCAAGCATACATATTGTTCCTCCCTGCTCTTTTGAATAAAATTTACAACTTTGGACTTATATAGTACATTTTTTTCTTTAAAAATTCTTTCGTCTTATAAAAATAAATCATAGCAGATGCTCAGTAAGTATTTGTTGAATGAAAGAATTAATTATAGAAACAGTAAATTACAGAGAAGCAAAAAATTAAAAATGAAAGTCATCAATAATATCACTACTAAGAGATAGCATCACTACTAATAGTTTGGGTTGTTCAGCATGGTTTTGAATAATCAACATATTTTTATAACATCGCTCCACAATGATTATTTTGTAAATGACAACTTTCTCTTTTTTCCTAATTACAAAAGCAACATGCCATTGTAGATATTTTGGAAAATACTGAAAACTACAAAAGGAAAAACCAAAAGTTATTTGTAGTCCCACTGCGCTGAGACTACTGCTATTAATATTCTCCAATCTTCTTGGAAATTTTTTTCCAATCTTTTTTTTTTGAGCAGTACAGTAGGTTAGTTAAGAGCCTGGGCAAGTTACTCAGCCTCTCTGAGCCTCAGATTCTTCATCTGTAAAATGATACTAGTAGTACCCACTTTGTAAGATTGGTGTGAAATTTAAATGAGATAAGATACACAAACTGTTTAGTTTAACATCTGACTGACCCATTATAAGTGCTTAATATGGGAACTCTTACCACTTTGCAAGACATTTCTACATAGTTGGTCAGACTTTATACGTGAATTTTTTGTCCTCTTTTTCTTGAAGAAAGAAACAACATTCCTCAATCTCATTAAATTTAAAATTCTGAGACGATCTCAAATTTTCAGAAAAGTTGCAAGCAAAGTACAAAGATCTTTTCTCCCCTGAAATATTTGAAAGGAAGTTGTCAGTCCGATTCCTCCATCACCCCTGAATATCATAGCTCACATTCTACAACTCAAACAGAGACATAGCTCAAACAGAGACATTCCCCTACAACTCCAGTGCAAACAGCAAAATTGAGAAATTAACATTGGTACACTGGGGTCTAATCCTCAGACTCCAGTCAAATTTCTCCATACATACCTTATAACAAAAGGATTCCAGTTCCAAACCACACCATGCAATTATTCCCCATGTCTCTCCAGTCTCCTTCAATCTGGAATAGTTCCTCCGTCTTTCCTTGACTTTAATATCCTTGACACTTTGAAGGAATATGGGCCAGTCATTCTGTAGAATGTCCCTCATATGATGTTTACTCATGATTAAGTTATGCCTATGTCTTTGTCAGGAGTACCACAGAAGTGATGCCGTGTTCTTATTGTATCTCATTAGGTAACATACCCGTTTTGGCTCTAACAACCTGTGCTGGACCACCTTCCTACACGGATACTCCTCTCACCCCACCTGGGCTCTGAAACATCCTCTTCACCTGCCTCGACGCCAACATCTCGCACTAGGCGATGCCTTTGCAAGAACACTCCTCTTACCCCACGTGGGCTCTGAAACCTCCTGCCAGGCTGTCCCTCCCACCCTCAATCCTCAGCCCACCTGGGCCACCCTGCACTGAGCCATCCTCTCAGCCTGCTTTGGCTCTGACACTGAGCTAAGCCGACCCTCTGCAGGGGTGGCTCTCTTGAGCTGCTTGGGCCCAACACTGGCACCAGGTGTCCCACTCGTGGGATGCCCTCCTCACCCCACTTTTGCGGTGTTCTAATTCTTTAAAGATTTCTATTATCTATGTATATAGTATCAGTTTTTCCTCAAACTAGAGGTCTGCGTATGTATTATTGATGATCCATCAGTAATAATGTGTTGTCATTTTAATGATGATCTAAAAAAAACTTACATTATAAAATATAAGCATATCTGGGATGTTTGTTTTATCACCACATACTTTTAGTGTTGGTGCTTTGTGTTTAAAATTGGGTTGGTACCACGTGATTGTTAATGTGTCAATATTTAACTTTTAAATTGGTGGTAGTTTTAGATTGGCATTCCCGGCATCAAAATACAAAAACCATCTTGATTTCTGTTCAGTAAAAATTATATTGCGTTTTCTTACCAACTATAAATCTAAAACTGCTCAGTGATGAGATTTATGTCTTTATTTAATAAATTAATTTTGACTTTCCATCATAAAAATAACCATGCTACTTTAATTGTCACAGGCTGATGAAAAAAGAACTGAGCTGGCTGACTTAATACACAAATGATGCACTCATGCAAAGTGAAAGCCAAATGAATCATGGCACTGGTATAAATGAAGCTTTACAATAGTTCAAATAGAGGAAAGTAGAGAGAAAACTGAGTCATTACAGGTCTCTTGGTATCATAGGTTGAACTCAAAAGAAGCTAGGCAAAGCAGTCACTTTTTTCAGATTATTGACAGATGTGTTTGTGTGTGTGTGTTTATATGACATATCAGCTTGCAAATATTCTCCATGAAGGACTTTTGTTAGGAGCTTTTTAAAAAAATAATTATCAATATTATATTTTGGAGAAAACCATTTTTAGATGAGTTGGACCAATTAAAATAATCAACTGGTGGTTTCAACTGAGTAACCTGATGGAAGGAAAAATTATGGTAATGATAATGATTGTGAATCAAAGGACTGTCCATCGTGCTCAAAATCAAATATTTAGGTCAACAATTGAGACATAAAATGCATAAAAGCATCTTATGCTTTTATAATTACATGTATAAATTGTAATTAAATCCAACATTGGCTACTTAGTTTCAGCAAAATTTTACCACTTTTACACTAAATTAATGTTTCTTATTTGAATTTATCTGGTGATCTTGTTTTTATCTAGCTTGTTAAATTTGATTTCTTCTTATGGTTTGTTTTAATTGTGGTAAAAAAAAAAACACATAACCTAAAACTTACTGTCTTAACCATTTTTAAGTGTACAGCTTGGTAGTATTGAGTATATTCACACTGTGTGCAACAGATGTCTAGAACTTTTTCATTTTGTGTACTTATAGTTTTTAATGAGCTATAAGTATAAAGCATTTATACCTAATTATACATTGGCACATATTTAAGGAAAAAGATGATGAAAATTATTTAAGTCAGCATGGAAGGTGGTCTCAAGAGAACTTTTTCCTTTTGGGAAAAAAGGAAGAGGTTTAAGAAACACTAATCAATATGGTAATTAATTTCCAATCTAAATGTTTGTTTAGGCCCACCCCCACTTTTCTCCCTGGCTGGATAGTTCACAGTGGGCTGTGAGGAGAAGGCAGTGATACCTCATTTCTTGGAAAAGCAGAGCCAGGGGCGAGCATAGCAGTTTTCCCAACCTGAATTCAAAACTTCCTTTTAAGTAATAGGTATAATATGAACACAACACTGCCTTTCAAATTACTTTTCAAAATAGTTTCAAATCCATTATCCTATTTTTGAGGCCCCATTGTAAATCTCTAAAGTTAGTTTCCTTTAAAGTCAAACCTCATTGCCAAGTTTGATATGTTATAACTCTAATCATCCAAGCCAGTGCTGCTGGAGTTTTGCTCCTTAGCAAGACGCTGGAGGGAAGAAGGCTGTCTCCAGGTGCTGTGATTGTTCTGAGTCTGCTATGGCCTCTTGCAGGCCTTATTAAGAAAACAAACCGTGCTGATTAGTTTCTCTGAAAAACTAGATGGAAGTTTTCAGCTTAAAAGCTCATATGCTGACCTCTCCTAAGGCTTCATTTTTAAAATGAAAGTTTTTTGTTGTTGTTAGGATTTGCTATTTGACTTTTTAGAAATAAGAAAATATCCAAAGTTCCCATAAATAATCATTAATTATGAGGTGGAAAGCAAGAAGGAAAGGGCAAGAAAGGAAGGAAAATTTATTATTTACTATGTGCCAGGCACTATTCTAGAAGCTTTATATCACCCATCTTACCTTATCCTGACAACCCCCCTAGGAGTTGGTTCTGTTGTCCCCATTTCAATGGCTGAGACTCTGAGAGGTAAAGTAACTTGCCAAAGATCACACAGCTTGTTAGCGAACAGGGATTCAAACTCAGGTTTGTCTGATTACCACTCACTCAAGTACGAAACATGTCAAGACACATCACAGATCAGCTTGGTCAGTTTTCTGCCGCAGATTTTGTCTGGGGAAACTGGACCATGCCGATACTCATTCATGGAGAAAGTCTCTCTGCCCATTCCAGCACATTATCATTCTCTGCTCTCTCGCTCAGTTACTTGTGTATTTAGCTGACAGACTCAACTTTGAACACTCCCCAGACCCTACCCAACAGAGTGCAGAAATCCCTTTGCTCTCTCGCAGCTGATCCCAGCACCGGCTAGGTTTCTGCTCCCCCAGATGTGGAGGCCGCAGTGTAAAAAGCACTTCCTCACCTTGCCACTACAGTATTGTCTGCAGTATTGTCTGGCACTTCTTGAGGCACGGGTCTAAGCTGCTCTTTAGAGAGGCCTGATGTATGCCCTGTGGGCTGCACTGTCATTTACTGGTTTAATATGCACACTCTGTGATGCATTTTTATACTTCCCCATTTCTTAAATTCCATCTCCTAACTCAGATCTCATTTACATGGTGATTTATAGGGCCTGAATATTATAATCTAAAAGGTGCATGCGGAGAGGAGTGAGCACATCTTCTATTTATTAGGAAAAGTCTCCAATCATCTGCTTCTTTGAAAATCTGACCTTGAAACTGCATAAATGAGAGCTCAGTCCCCGATCATAGTGAGGAGCAGGGAAAAGGGACCAGCTGGCCCATTTGCTTAGCATCTACTGTACGCTGCCTTGGGTTATCTCTTTTCACATGATGGCCTCTCTCCCCAGTTAGATTTTAAATAATTGGAGGGCAAGAGCATGTATCACTGATCGTTGTGCCAAGCATAAGCCCCTTGCACATAGTAGGCATTTAGTAAATAACTGGATGTTGGTTGCTGATCTGTGACTCACTGCTGCTTAAACCTCCCCATTCCCCACCACACCCCTGACCTTTCTGGTTTAGCTTTTACATGACAGTTTCATTAGAAATGGTAGCAGGAGCTTCCCTGGTGGCGCAGTGGTTGAGAATCTGCCTGCCAATGCAGGGGACACGGGTTCGAGCCCTGGTCTGGGAAGATCCCACATGCCGCGGAGCAACTGGGCCTGTGAGCCACAACTACTGAGCCTGCGCGTCTGGAGCCTGTGCTCTGCAACAAGAGAGGCCGCGATAATGAGAGGCCCGCGCACCGCGATGAAGAGTGGCCCCCACTTGCCACAACTAGAGAAAGCCCTCGCACAGAAACGAAGACCCAACACAGCCATAAATAAATAAATAAATAAATAAATAAATAAGTTAAAAAAAAAAAAAAAAGAAATGGTAGCAGGATGGAACCAGAACTTTCATGCTCACACTGGGGTATCAGAGACTTCTGCTTCACGTGTCTTTTCAAAGAATAAGTATAGGCTGGTATCCAAAGACCTAGTTCAGAATCTTGAATTTTAAAAACTTGACTGTGGGAAGGCCCTGCCCACTCACTTTGGAATGCCCCCCCCCCCTTAAGCATACTATACAGCATGGTTTAGTGCCTGGACTTGGTGACACCACTTTGCCTGGGAGGGCTAGTGCATGAGACCCTTTCCACACTGACACCACAGCTTAAATTCATTCTTCAGGCAGCCATTGTTTTTTCTTATTAGGGTCAAAGATAAGGTGATGGGTGGAAGGGCAGCCGGGGCTGGGGGGACAGGACTCTACAAGAGGGGCAGGAGCTGATGCTGGGCATGTCGTTGGAGGAAAGAAGGAGCCCATACAGAAGCAGGGGATGGGGTTCAGGTGCTGTGGAGCATTAACTGCTGCCTGAGAGTTCTGCACTCAGCCGGCTGGCCCTGACTGCACAGTTCTCCTCCGGCTGGCTGTTTTGCCCAAACCTAGTTTAGAATTGTCCGTGTTCTAGGAACCTCTTATGAATGAGCATCTTGCTTTGAAAATCAATTTGAAGCCAGAGTGGAAGTTTTCTTTTAGTTACAAAGTGAGAGCAAAGAAAATAGGACTATCCTGCTGTATTATTTTTGGCCTTGTAACAGTACAAAGTCAACTTTTCTTTCTGACTCAGGAGCGTTTTATAAAATCTCCACATTTTGTGTACATTTCAGACACGAGAATCTGCCACCCCAGACCCCATTTGAGAGGGATGATTTAAAGCTCAGGGAAACAGCAGCTCTCTGCAAGTTTCTGAGTAACTGAACTTCGTTATAACAACAGATTGGAAGATAGAATCTGTTAATCTCCAAACTCAAGGAACCCTTGACCCCTATCCCGGATAACACAGGATGCTGAAAATTGGTCGGGTCCCTGACTCACCTTCTCACATTTCTCCTCCCCCTGGAAGAATGCAGCTTTTGACCACCGTGCGAGCATGAGAGCTGGGCCTCCCTGTCACACCTCAATGAATGCGTGACCAGGTGGATTTCTGTGCCGGGCGTCGCCTGGAAGGTGGCAAAAGCCAGACAGGTACCTGTGGCCCAGCTGCTGCTCAGCTACGAGGCTGGCAGCCAAGCCGAGCGCCAGCTTTTCGAAAGCAGCCCTTTTGATAACACCGATTCCATTTCCCTCACCAGAGCCTTGGGCTGATTGAGCAACAGCCAGCTTCTCTGGGTAACAGAGGAGGGGAAAGTAATCCAAACACAGGTTTTATTATAAAAACCTGGGAGTGAGAGAAGTATATTTATTCTGTAAGATAACACACCTGCTCAGTGCCCGGGAGGCTCATTTCCATCAGTTGCCATGGCAAACTCGTTATACTTCAAGGCCATGTGGCTTTGTTTCCTTTTGAGAGCTGGTCCTTGTCCTACCTTTTCTAACAACTGCAACACAATGACATGGAGGCCTGCGACAGCATAATTGATTTCTCCTTCCCTCTATCAACGGTTCACATTTGTTCCGCACAGGACTGAGCCTGCCTCTTCCTTTGAACTCCTGGCTAACCACGAAGGCATGCTTCAGAGAGCCGTCCTCATTAACATTCCAGGTCTCCCTTCCCTGTCAGCGATAAACAAGCCCCGCATCAACGGCCTCCTTCCTTCCAGCTTTACAAATGAGTGGCTCAGTTCCATGTTTCGCTGCAGATCCAGGTGCCCAGGCGCACAATGCGGGGCTAAGAAGCACGCGGGAGAGACTAAAAATAGAACAGCAGTTTTGGACGCATACCAGAGCAGCTACTTCATCTCAACTTGCTTTGCACACTAAGCCTAATGGGATCCATCAGGCATGAGTTCTCTCACTCTCGCCGCCCTCCCTCTCCCACTCGCTCTCCCTCCCCCCCCCCCCCCACCTGCCATCTACCGTTGTCAGCACCTTCCTGGTGAAGGGAGCAAAGCAGGTCAGGCCAGGGACAAGAAGTGTGTGCCCTCCTGGTCTTAGTTTACGAGTCCTGGGAGATCTGGGGGCTGCAATTCCTCCTTCCGTACAAGCGTTTCTAGAAAAGAGCAGGCAGGTCCAGAACATGGTCACCTTTGCCCAGGTACACTTCGCTCCTCCAAGACTTTCATTGTTTAGCAAAGGCTCAACTATCACTTCCTACACACTGCAGTAAGTGTGACCTAGCCCCAAACTCAGAAGTTTCTTGGGCAGTTAAATAGAGAACTAAACTACACTATAGCGTTCCTCTCACAGGTCCCACCTGCTTGGCTTGAGGCTAAAGATTTGGGAGCAAATGCACCATCACAGATGGTGGGGCTGTGGCTCACGTGGGTGGGTGGGAAGCACGTGACTGCCCAGGGTCTGCGAAAGCCTCCCACCAGCAATTCTATCTGAAAAGCCTTTTGCAATAGAAAATGGAACAAATCAGTATGAAGTTAGGAACATGCTGTCCTGCCTGGGCACCAGGCCTCCCCAGTGCCAGCTGTATTGAATGAGCGAGGCTCCTTTGTGTTGTTGACGTGTCTCCCTTCTTGCAGCCTCCCTCCACCCAAAGGAGAGTTAGCCAGACCCACACATTTCTCATGAAGGCTAATGCAGGTGTTCCAAACAGCTAAGTATTACTCCAAGGAGTACCACTCGTGTGGAATTAGGAGAGGGAGGGAGAAAAAACAGAAAAGAAGAAGAGAGAGGGAAAGATGACTATCACAGTGTTAAAAAATAAAAGCCTTTTCATTGTTGTTGTTTTGGAGATTGGCCAGATACAACGAAAAGAAATCAATCTACTGGCGGGTTTTGTCTGTAAGCTTCTGGAAGGTGTCAAGATCTTTTCAATTGTGCCTTGGTTTCATAGAATAGCAGGATAAAGTAAACATGCCAAACTACTTCAAGAAAAGTCACCCTCCGTACAGCAATAATTAACCCCCCAAAGAATTTCCCACAGAACAAGTTGCAACGTGATCGTTTAATCCTCCAGTCGCCAGAGGACAGAGGTGCATCTTCCCTCAGCCTTCTCCTATGTTCATGAGGCTCAGTTTACCTCCAGGAGATACTGGGTCATTTGTTGAATAAATCTACCATCAAAACCTAGAAAGTTTTCTAGGTTCACCGAATAAATGTCTGTAGACTGGAAGCCAGGGTGTTCTAGCCCAAGGGTGAGTTTAGCAGAGCCACGGTGCCTCTGCACCTCACTTTTCTCATGCCTAAAGCAAAACTGCAGAGGTGCATGATTTCTAGAGTCCTTTCCAGACTGAAGATTCCCCGGCAGAAATAAATGATATGGGAATTAAATTTTTGTTGGTGATTTCATTCATCCTTTCTCGTTCTGGTGGTGGTTTATTTGGTTGGTGGGCCCTTATAGAACGATGTAGCTTGAAAAATATTGCATAATTCTTCAGGGGGAGAGGCATTTCTTCTTTGTGGCATTTTCCCACAGTCTAACCTTCCTTCTCTTTCATTTGCCACTAGGAGGTGGGTCTCACTGATTCTTCTTGGTTCATTAAGAAGAAACAGAAAGATCGTGTGTTTTGAGAGACTCTTTCTGGATCATTTCCCAGTGGTCACAGGACTTTGCAATTCATTTGGCAAAGGTGATGGTGACAATGGGGCATTTGGCAAAGTGGCTGAGGTGGCAGATGAAGTGACTGAGGTTAAGAAGGCTCCTGGCAAAACATCATGAAACAAGGTCCGGAATGTTCGAAACGGAGGACCTGCCTCCCTCGCAGACACGGCTCCGAGAAGAGCTCAGTCTTTAAACAGGTGATTTGTTTAATAAGAAGCAAAGAAAAAGGGTATCAACAACAATTCTGGGGGTCACTGAGCCGAGAAAGAGCTAGTCTAATACTTTGATTGTAGCCATGAACTGAGATGCCTTTGAATAATACAGAAATTGAACTAACCAGGCAGATATTCTGAAACCAGTCACTGAAATTAAAAATCACGTTTTAAGTTTTCAGTTAGTCACTAAATATCAGACAAGACTCTAGCCTTGCACTCCGCACACGTCACCCCTAACATCAGTTTAGGTCTGAATAAAGCTTTGAGGCTAAGAGGTTATTTTTACTGAGTCAGCCCTAGCCCACTTCCATCCCCTGCATACCTGCAGATGAATGCAAGAGGACCAGGGTAACTTCCCTCATTGTTCACCTCGGGGAGGAATAGTGGCTGAGGGCTCAGGACAGGCCTCCGAAGTGAGGAAGGGGTAATAACATCACATTATTAAACCTCCACACACTAGAAACATTTCAGAGTAATCATTGCTGATGCCATTTTTGTACAACTGTGTGTAGAATCTTTAATGATGGTGTCACCTCCAAAAAAAAAAACAATAAAAAGAGAGGAGGAAGCCTTGATGTTTGTGTCTGGGGTGTTTTCCAGGCATTTTGAGTTAACTAAACAAGCACATCAGTTTTACCAGGTCCCAAATGCTATGACACTAAAGGTACTCGTCATAGAGTCTTACAAATGAGGACTTCGGGTATACTAGCTTTTCTTTTCTTTTCCAATTTTAAAAACAAAGACATTCACTGTACCCAGCAGACATCTAGGTTATAATGTAAAGAAAACCAGTGTTCTTTGCAATTCATCAGCAAAGTTTCTTATTTATAGTTGATAAGTACTCGTCTTCCTGAGAACTATGATTTTATTTAGAATCATGGTTGTGTGTGGTACAAACAAAGTTGTTTTGTTCAAAAAATTCTACTGCAGGAATAAAGCTTTCAAGATTAAGTTAAAAGGGATTGTTTAACTCTCTGGCCTCAATCCTTTAATACAAAGTAGTCTGTTACATTTGTCTAATATTCTATTTAAGCAGCTTTATTGATGTCCTTGGAAGCACCTGCCCAGATAAATTAATATCTATCTATGTCCTTTGAGATAAGCGAAACACAATTTTACAAAAGAGTAAATATTTTATTATTTGTACATGAATCAGTTTGGTCTGAAGACACACAGCATCTGGCTAACTCAGAAAAGTAGCCCAAAGCGATGGGAGAGTGCTTGCAGTCGTTGACATTTATCGCAACGTCACTTGTATTGTCTACTTGCTAAGTGCTGAGAGCCCATTCTGGACACAGTCAGACTCTTAGGAGGAACCTGCAATGGGCTTAAGAAGCAGGGAATGCAGAGCATCCATGGCCTCTGTTTCAAAGACAAGGTCCTTTGAAGTCTGGGGTGGCCGGGAGGAAGAGGACCCTGCAGAACAGGTTTTCTGGGGTGGGAGGGCCCCTCAGGGAGAGACTGAAAACAACAGCCCTGAACGCGGCCACACAGCCTCAGCCAGAAGAGTGCCCGGCAGAACAGGGGCCCAAACGGGGCACGGCCCCCCGAGATCTGGGGATGGAGGGAGTCACAAGGGAACCACCTGAAGTGTGGGCAGAGGCCCTCGGGGCGGAGCTACATACTCTTCCTCTCTGAGTAGCCGCAGCAGGATATTTTTTTTATTCTTCGGCCAGCTGTAGATGTGAGTGTTCTGAAGCCAGGTGGGCACATGCTCCTTGGGGAGAGAGAGTGACAGAAGCAAAAGCCATTAGAGGAAAAACCTGGACTTCTAGATCCCAGATTCAGTTCCCAATTTTTCCTTCATGGGCGTCTCCTACTAAATTCTTCCGGGAGTCGTACCGTTCTGCTTTCGGAAGGGGTTCGAGTGTGAAATGTTCTTGGCTCCGGGTGCAAGCTGTGTAGCTTGTTATGGAAAGCACCAGGTGTCCAGCATCTTCCTTCAGTCTCCCAGGCTACCTGCCCTTTGCATCTCAGTGTGCTTTTCACCACCCTCCCATAAAAGGGGTAGGACAGAAGTCATGCAGAGGGATGTGAATTCCCCTGTGGCTTCCGCAGAAGGGTGCCAAGGCTTTGGGCTTAATCTAATTCATTATCCTTTCACTCCAGCGACAGGGCTGGCTCACAGAAGAAGAAGCCCACCAGATCCCAGTTATCGGGCAAAAGCAGAACCTGTAAGCCAGGGATCGTGAGGGTGCAGTTTCAGAGTGCCCTCGGGGAGTGGACATTCTGTTGGGGAAAGGAAGACAATAAGTAAAATATATAGTGGGTTCAATGGTAATGCAGGCTGTGGAGAAAAATAAAACAGAGAAAAGGGGTAGGGAGTTCTGGGCAGGGATGAAAGATCTGCAGTTTTAAATAGGGTGTGAGGGACAGGTCTCACTGAGAAAACAAGCAAAGACGTGACAGAGTAGAGGGAGCAAGCTTTGTGGATGTCTGGTTCCAGGCGGATAGGAGAGCCAGTGCAAAGGCCCTGTGGTGGAAGCATGCTTGCCAGTGCGGCCAGAGAAGAGTGAATGAAAGAGAGTAGGGGAGGGGTTTTGGAAGTAGAGGGGGCTGTATCAGATAGGACCTCATAGATTTTTCACTGAGTAGATAGGACTCCTTTGGGGATTGCAGGATGAGCTTAGACACAGCACCTGCTGCAGGTCAGGCGCCGTGCTGGGTATTGACGATGCCCAAATGAAAAAGACACAATTACTGCCTTGAGGAGTTCACAGTCTTAGGATGGAGTCAAAATGTAACTATTTTCTAGGCCATAGCATGCCAAGTGGAGCAGTCTGCCCTGAGAGCCGGTAACAAGGGGACTGTTTGAAGAAGTTTAAAAAACATTAACAAACCCAACTAAAAGCTGGTCTGCTTTTTTCTATCACCATAACGCTCCAGTAATTCTAAACAATTACTCCCAACAGCCACAGCCCCAGCCCCAGCCACGCACCACTGACTCAAGGTACTATAATTAAGAGCTCTCAAGAGAGGGACTATTCAGTACCTCGGCATGGGGGAGGAGCCGTCAGGAGAGGCTAGAGGGATTGGGTGCTATGGGGATAAGCGAGAGTTCGCCGGACAGACAACCAAGGAAGGGCACTGCAGAGCAGTGAGAGCACAAGTACAAAGGCACAGAAACATGAAAGAGTGGGGCGTGTGTGAGGGCAAGCTGACAGAGGCCACCGTGCCCAGAGTGTAGTGTCATCTGTGCACACGGTGGCACGAGGGAAGGCCAGGCAAGCGGCACAGCCCTCTTCTGAAGGGCCAAGCACGCCATACTAAGGAAGACCGATGTGATCTTGTAGTCAGTAGGAAACCACCACAAAATTTCTAAGCTGGACAGAGACAGATCAGATCTACATTTCGGATGTTCTTGTTTGATGGCAGGACAGAGGATGGCTTGTACCAGGTCAAAGCGGACACAGGGAGACCAGGAAGAACATGTTGCAGTGAAAGCAGTCAGAGCCGCCTGGGCGAGGGATGGAAAGCACACTGTTGGCAGGCTGTGAACTGCGCAACCCCAGGGGTCCCGTTCCCATAAATGGAACCCTCCCTCACCCAGGGCAGAAGTCTCAGTGCAGTCCTGACATCTAGGGATCCTCCAGGGTGGGGCTGGGCCTGAGCTCAGGGTGCTGTGGTCTGGCTCCCAAGATGTTTACTACACTGCTGCCTTTGCTTCTCCAAGCCTGGCTTGGGGCCTCAGATGGTTTTGCCCCCGTTCTCCAAATCTGCTGGCCTGCCCTTCCAGTGAAAAAACCCTCATATGACCCACAGCAAAGTTCCCTTCGGTAACTGTATGGGTTTAATTCCCGCATTCTACAGCTTTGAGAGCTGAACTATGTGCAACAAAACATTTCCTTGGAACAGCCTGCAAAAAATGCACACATCTTGACTTTTATGTGCAAGAGATAAGAAGTATCAGATGAACAGTCTCTTTTCGTCTCACGAGTTAAAACACAAACTACTTCTTTGTGTGTGATGGCTGCTTGAACAATTAGGAGGGTCTATCAGGTTAAGCTCTGAAACCTTCCTGACTCATGCTGGTCAACTGAGTGCTACAACCTGTTGATCTTTCTGGCAACACTGCAATCTCGAAGGATGGATAAAGAGCTGACAAGCTTTTCCACTTAAAGTCCCAGATAACAAACAAACCGTTTGTTTGTTTACCTTCTTAGCACTTGGGAAGAGCACAGGGATGAATCTGAAGTTCATACTTCCTTGTTTTATGAACTCAATCTGCATCTGGAAGAGAACACACTTGAAGGATTAATTTCAGGAATGAGGATGAGGAGTTAATGGTACCTACGATCATGCAAGCCCGCACAGGATTTTTATTCTGATTTCCTTCAGTGCCGCACACTCATAATCTTAAACTCTCCATCACACGTGTATGCCATTTGCTCATTCATCCGTCATGTATCAAAGGCCTATTGAAAGTCATGCTCTGTGGTCAGGGGGCCCGGCCAGCACCACCACCTTCCCCGCCATGCTGTGAAGGCAGGCCCCGCACCCCAGTGCCCTGGTCGCGCTCGCACTGGACTCTCCATCTTGTGCATATCTTTAACAACAGCTTCTGTCTCTCCCCAATCTTCTAAAGACACTCTCTTTATCTTCTCATGCCATGGGTCCCTTTGACAGTCTGGTAAGGACCCCTTCTCCAAATAAAATACGTAAGAAAATAAAACACCTAAGAGAACAAGAAAGAATAGAATATCTAAGAAAATAAAGGAACTATTGTTACTGTTATTGAAAACCACTTGTCAAATATTTTTGAAATATGTAAAAAACCTATTTGAGATTAAAAAAAAAAAAGTCATGCTCTGTGCTGGACTGGGGGTTTCAAGGACTAGGATACTTTACAGGGTGTGCTGAGCTGCCTCATAGCAGTTCACGGAAGCCACTCACGTGCATCTCTTCCCAATTCTGTGTTCAGTGACTTCACATTGGTAGCTTGAAATCGGCCATGTGAGAGTATTTGTACCATGGAAATGGGCAAATGCTACAAATCAGGATCCTTTTTTTTTTTTTGAGAACCAGTTTACCAGACACCATGGATATAATTCCTATCCTCACAAAGCCAGCAGTTTAATGAGCAGGCAGAAAGGAAAACTACCGACCACAGTGCAGTGTGAAAGGTATGAACAAATCGCTGTGGAAGCCCAGTGGGGGCCATCCTTTTCTACACCAGTGGCTTGAAGGAGTTACAAGGGGGTTGTCATCTGGATACTAAAAGAAAATAAGAATTTGGTCAGGCAGGGAAAATGGGGGGAGGGGAAGAACATTCTCAGCAGAGGAAACAGCATGAGCAAGTGTCTGGAGGTGTGAAGGAATGTTTGTGGGGTTGGGACCAGCTAGTAATGCGTTGAGGCCGGAGCACAGGAGGGCAAGGGAGGCCAAGGGAGGCCGAGGGAGGCCGAGGGAGGAGAGGCTAGGAGGTCAATGAGAAAAGCTTCATCTGCCAAGCTTTAGGTTTCCCACACTACTTCCAATTTGCTCTGACACAGTGGTGGCCCCACAAGATTTAGCTGCCAAGAACTCTATCAAAACCAGAATTTTCAATGTGAGAGGAGTTAAGAGTCTTCCAAATCCTGTAACCAGAACAAAGCTTTCAGTCATCTGATGACAAAGGAGATGAGGAATTATGTGTTCCCAACTATCTCATCTTCCAACTGATTTTTATAACTGAGAAGTCTTCACCATGCATGGGAATAAAAACAGAACAGAGAAGAAAGTGACAGTGGTGATGACTGAAATCACCATAGAAACAGCCTCATAAACACTCACTCTTACACTCACACACACACACACACACACACACAGAGTCACAACACACACAAACCGTCCATGAGGTGTTTTCTCAGAGCCATCTCACATTAAAAATCAGAAGACGACACCAAAGGCATATTTTAAAATGGCCCGAGTGAGGTGCAACTAAAAGCACCAACCACATGAGTACAAACAAGTGAGAGGAAGGGTGTAGGGCTTGTAAGTTAAAAGTGAAGAACTGGATTTAGTCCCTGACTTCCAGGACACTGCATACTGTACAATTTTGCTTGTCCATTACGCTACCCCGGCGGCGGTGCATTTTTATTGTCTCTTATGTTTCCAGAGATGGGCCTTCTGGGAGCCGTTGGCTCTATGATGCAGTTACTTATGGGTACCTCTTCGCTCTCTCTGTCCTGGAGTTTCCTGCTGCCTGGAGGGGACCAGGAAGTCAGCCAGGTGGGCAGGAAGGCACTTCTGCAGCTGGCCTCTTCGACCCCTCCAGTGATGAGGAAGGGCCCGAGACATTGTTGCCCCAAGAGACCAAGTTTGGGGACAATCTGGTTCATGGCTGGGCACCGTCAGAAAAGCCCTGAGGTTCAGCTGCCTATTACTGCCTGGCGTCACCACACACCAGCAGAGCTTGACAGGACCTGGAGCCCTTCACACGCAAGAGCTGTCGGCCCCGGGACGGGCAGTTCCTAGAGATGAGAGCTTCGGGGCCACGCAGACAGCCAAGGGGTAGCAGCACCCAGAGCCAGCCATGACCTTTTAGGGCAGAAAGGGTGGCTCATCTGGGCCCCACCAGGGTCTGTCAGGCTGGGTAAGAATGGAATAGGAGGGATGCTTATCTCCTGACTCCCTGACCTCACTCTCTGACCTCCCTACCTTGCCTTGGCTTTTGCTTTGGGTTGGTTCTGAGCTCAAGTAAGTGGTCGGCACTTGGTAGAAGAGGAGCCAGAGACCCTGAAGACCCAGATGGGGAACACCCACCCAGCCAGCCTGCCTTTTTCCGGTGCTCCCGACCCACAGGACAGACCTGGATTTCAGTCCGCCTCCCCTGAGGTGAAGCTGCATGTCCTTGACCGCCTGACTGCCTCCTGCCTGGTGCTGCTTACTTATTCCGTCTGGGCCGTGTCTGCTTCCTGCCCCATCTTCCTGTCTTAATCAGTGACCTTTTATGCCCATTCCAGGTGCCTTCCCCCCTTGTGGAATGTTCGAGCTGAAATGGAGCTTACAAGTTCTAGTCCAGTGAGTTTCAAGCCTTTTCAAGTCTCAGAATCCTTGGTAAACCAGCCTGAGAAAGGCAGACAGCTCTGGGTGGGGTGGGAGGCCCAGAGCCCCCAGCACATATGGGCACCTGGAGGGACTCTACAGGAGAGTGTGACAGTCACAAGTCTAGTCCGGCGTCCTAGTCAAGCAGGCACCGTCTCCACAGGGTCTATACGGTCATGGAGAGCAGGGAGGTTGCTTGCCCATAACACAGCCAGTTCCAAAGCTGGTGATACCTTCAGCCAGAATGTTCTGTCAGATGCTGCGTAAGTCAAACTTCCTATAAATGTCTCCCCCTGGTTTTAGTTTGACCAGGCCCCCATAGTTCAGGTGTTGCTCATGTATCATGAGCTAGAACCATCCCTTCCCTTGACCGAGCATCTGATCTGTGCCATGTGCTCCACAGACATTAGTTCATCCAGTCTTCACAACAACGCGGTGTTAGTGACCCATTTTCTGAATAGGGACATGGAGGCACAAAGAGGTTTAAGCCTTTGGCCGGTGGTCACACAGCCTGTACAGGAGGAAGCTGGATTTGAACAGTCTCTTTGACACAACAGGCGGTGTCCTTTTGGCTGTGCTACTCTGGCTCTCTGAAAAGGCAGGGGACAGAGCAGGACACAGATGCAGGCATCCACTCCCCTCACAGCCCTGTCTCCCGCCACCCCACCGCACCTCCCAGACTTCACATTTGTTGATAAACAACCAAGCCAGTGAAGCACTGCTTTCCAGCATCTTGGAACTTAGAGATCACAGATTAATCTCCCTGTTACTGAGATGTACACTGAGTCCCAGAGATGTGGGGACTTGCCCCAGGTCCTGAAGGTAAGCGGAGCGAGAACCAACACCCGCCTCTCCTGCGGGGGTTCTTCACCCATCAGCTGGCCTTCCTCAGTTGGCCTCTGGTGAAGGACAGGCCTTCACAGAAGAAAGAGCCTGACTCCGAGGCCCCAGGGCCGCCGAGGTGCTGTGGTTTCCTCACTCACCATTCGATGAATGTACTTAGTATGTAAGCCATGCTCATCCTCGTCCAGCTGCGACTCAGCACCTTCCACATCCTGTTTGTATTTGGGGCTGATTGCTACAATTATCATCACTGTCTTCTGTTAATGAGAGGGAGAAAGCATGTTTATGGAAGTGTGGAGTGCGGTCCATTTGGTGACGGCAGGCTGGAGACCGGCCAGCAGGATTGTGAGCATTCTCTGATACACTGCGGGATGGGGGGCCGGCCTCCATCCGCAGAAAGTGAAAGGCACGGCCCCAGCCCAGGCAGACTCCCGCCTCCCCTCCTCCCCTCTGTCTCCCTCCCCAGCTCCCTTCAAACACCAAGAGCGAATGGCTCCGGCTCTCCTAAATGGATGCGGTTCTGCACACCGATTTCTACAACCATTGCCAGTAAATGTCTAATGAAAACCGGAATCACTAAGTGACTATGCATTGTGGCAAAATGGCTCTGCAACGGCAACGATGTAAACCCCCTCCCTCGGGCAGCAGGATCTAAGCTGTCAGTTACTGCACCCTTGACTGCCCTGCTTGCTGAGGAGCAGACCCTGCAGCACAAAGCAAACATCAGGCTGCAGACAAAAGGAAAAGCCTCAAAACCCCAGCCTGCTGAGACTCTGTCCCCCACCGCTCCCTCCGAAAGAGGCGGCCGACACGGACAGGCTGGCAGCAATCAATTTCTATCTTGTTAAAGCACAAAGTGTCCCAGTGGTCGGTATAGATTCTGTCAGTGGAAAACAAATCACAAGGCTGTGAGGGGGCGTCGGGGGCTGGGGGTGTGTGGGCAATGTGCTGCACGGCCTGTGAGGCGGCCCTGGAAACCTCTTCAGCCTGATCCCACAAAACATTTGGGGTGGCCTCAGATTCAATTGAATTCTGCCACTCCCACCCCACTCCCCGCCTTCATTTCCTCCTTTCCTATTCTGGTCAAAAAATTGTTTGCTGTGATTGTTATCAACCACCTGTGTCTGGTTCGACAGTTATTTCCTGCCTGTGCATGTCCAGGAGGGTGACCCCATCCTTCCTTTCCAAGTCTTTGCACGGCTGCCAACAAGGGAAGCTTTGTTGGGACTTGGTCAGCTTTGGCCTTGGTGGGTATGCCAGTGCTTCTTTCATAAAATAACTCCACAAGCTAATTGTCTTTCTCACCAGAAAACAAGTTCAGAATTTTGGAAAGTACTTACATCCCTAAGGTAGCGTTCCATCCACTTAATGATATCAATGCCTCGGATTCTATCCTCAAATATGTCAATCTACAAGAAAAAGATGTGGAAAGTGACTCTTAATGAGAAGCTCTGTCTAGATGCAAAGCAAGAGAAAGCACAGGAAGCTATATACATTTAAGACTGAAAAAGTCACTAACGCTTTTTGCAAGGAGGAGCCTGTAAATTTAAAAATCAAGATACAATTTTCTTAAAATGTTTCCTATTTCAAGATTAGTAGGCATTTGAGTATTTAGTATTTGTAATTATGTTTTAAAAATCTAGGAGACATAGTAGACCACCAGTTGCATGTAAGCCAGCAACATATGCATATATATATGTCTGTAATTTGGAAGGCAAACATGATTCTGGAGCATTTTAATGGATGTGTAGTATGTGCGTACTGAGATACGACATGGTACTTTGCTTGCATTAGCCAGGTCATTATTATGGTATTATGTCCAGTTTCGATCTATATATTTAGAAAGGATTGCATGAAACCTGAAACAAGTCCAAGAAACAGTCACAAAAACAATTACTGAGATGGTCGGGGAAAGGTTTATGATGAAAGTCAAGAAGTAGAACTCCTGGGCCTTGAAAAGACTGGTATTAAATATCAAGCCTTCGAAGGGGAGAAAAACCAGTTACTTTCTGTTTTACAGAAGACCAAATAAGAAGGCCTTTCCTGAGTTCAGCCTTGTTCTGCAGCCAGAGAGCAGTGTGTTTGTGCACAAGGCGCTCTTGATTGGAAGAGGGATTATATACGGGAATGGGTAATACAAGGAGAGTGTCCTTGAAGAGGGGTTATTTGATTCAGCCACACTGCTCCCAGATCAATTGTCCTAAATGTTATGCCGCCATTTAGGGCCCATCAAGTCAAGTCTCAGCCATGCAGCAAGCTTCTGTGCCACCCGTGATCCAGGCTTACCTCTCTTTTCCACACATGTCCTGTCTACTTTACTCCCCACATTGGTGTCCCCTGCACCCTAAAAGCACAGTGCAAGCCCCCCTGCTCTGTGAATCCTCCTCACACACTGACTTCCTTCTCCTCACCTTAATGAACTCTACCCCTTTGTGACCACTGGTGGTACTGGACACTGAACACATTATTATAGCATTCTTTCATTTACTGAATGTCTCATTGATGTCTGTCTTATCTCTTCAACCTAGTTCTAAGCTTCCTATGGAACAAGATCCTGCCTTGTGTACACCAAACTCAGATACATATAGTACAAATATGAGTTCAGAATGTTTTTCTTTTTAACTGATGGAACATCAAAAATGGAATGGCTTTCCTTTTGGTTTGGATGATTCCTGCTTTAAAATGTCCGATGGCCAGTGGCTACATTAGGTAATCTGGAGAGAGCTTCTGCAGCTCTCCGAGGTTGTGCCAATTATCCATTTCTGTGCTACGAGAGAGAAGCAATGTGATGTCAGGGCTGAGAAGAGACAGGCAGCTTGGCTTTCCTCTTGGCTGCTGCCCTTCCCACTTGCATGACTTTGGAAACGTTCCTGAAACTCTCTAAGTCTTAATATTTTCATTTGTAATATGTGGTTAATAAACCTACTTCCTAGGGTGGTTGTGAGGATTAAAATGAGTTAGCGTGGAAAAGGCGCATCAAAATGCCAGACATGAAGTAAGTACTCAATAAATGGTCATTCTCATTATTACCCCAGCACCTAATTCCTTCCTTGCTATGGAGGTGGACATTCTGGGCGGCACAATGTGCTGGAGATCTTCCATGAGTCTCTCCAGATCTCTACTAAAATCCACAGCTCCTGTCAGGCCAACTTTTCCACCCAGCCACTATTATGAGCTGAATCGCCTCCCTCCAAATTCGTATGTCTCAACATATGTCTTAACCCGCAGTGCCTCAGACTGTGACTGTATTTGGAGATAGGGCCTTTAAAAGGGTGATTAAAGTAAAATGGGGTCTTATGGGTGGGCCCTGATCCAATATGACTGGTGTCCTTATAAGAGGAGATTATAAAGAAAGACCAGAGGAAAGACCGGGTGAAGACACAGGGAGAAGATGGCCATCTACAAGCCAAGGAAAACACCTCAGAATGAAAGCAACCCTGCTGACACCTTGATCTTACACTACTAGCCTCCACAACTGTGAGGAAATAAATGTCTGTTGTGTAAGCTCCCCCACCTGTGGTACTCTGTGGAGGCCCTGGCCAGCCAATACAGCACCCCCTTTAGGTTGCAGGCGTCACTGTTCCCTTGCCTCTTTAGACCTCAGGGTGGTAGGAACTCCTGCTTTTGCTAGTCCTGGGATATTGAACTATTTATTCCCTGTGGATTCCCTAAAACTCACCTAGAACTTTGGAAAATTGTCCCTTTATTAAATTACCCATTAAGTTTATTTTTCTCCACTAAGGGGATCTTGATGTATCCATATAGTAACTTAGCTGTCCAGGATGGGGCTATGGGATTCTACCACAGGCTTCATAGTGATGAGGGTCAAGGACAAATTTAAACTCGGCCTAAGCAGCCCCTGATTGTTAAGGTCACAAAAACCTGTCCTCTTCTCCAGAGACAAGCAGTATGCTTATTTGGAAAGGACCAAAAGTAAGATCTTTTCTGAAATGTTGACCTTATGTCTTGTAATTTGATTTTATATCATGGTTGCCACAGTGTTTCTTATCCCAGAAATGAGAAATTGAAATGTTGGTCTCTATATAGTCATATAGTTATATAGTCATGAAGTCATGAAGTGTATAAAGTCATGAAGTGTATAAAGTGTATACTTTTAACAACTTTCATGTACTTCCATTTAAAAAGAATTATAGACTGAAGAAAAAATTTGAATAAAACTCTTGTTAGAAATGCTAAATAATCTTTAAAATTGACATTTAGCTACTAAATGACAACATTTATCCTTTATCCTTCAACATTCCTATTTGTAGGTATTTCCCTTAATTTTTCACCACTCTTTAGAATTGACTGGCCCTAAATACCCAGAGGAGGTCTCTGGGAAGGAAGAGAAGCGATCTCAGCGTTTGAGGAAAGTCAGTCCTCCAAGCAGCCTCCTGTGGTTCTCTATTTATCCTAAGGAAAACTTACATGGGTTTAAGCTGAGCTTTTTCAAAGCACGGCAGGGGACTTGAGGTGCATGTGCTTCCTGAGATTTCTTAGGCTAAGATCACAGTGAACTGCAGGGCTGGGGTGTCTACCTTCCTGAACTAGCCTAGACCAGCCGAGAACCTGGCCAGGTACCTCCCCGTCCAGAAGCATTGCTGCTGCAGCAAAGTGTGGTCCAGCAGCTTTGCACAGCGGGGCCCCAGGCTGCAGGGGCCTCCACTGCAAACCTCACAACCCAGTGCAGAACGAAAGGACCTTGTAAGATGAGTAGGTGACCTGGTGAAGCCTGCAGCCTCCTGTACCACAGGAAGCATAACCAAAGCGGGCATGATTGGTGAGGATGGGCAAAGATGTCAAGTGCAGCGAGAGCCTGGCGTTTTCTTCAGGCCGGGCGCCAGCTGCATACATGCTCAGCGTTTACGCCGTTCTGGCTGTTCGGAGGCACTCGGGGTCGCGCAAAAGGCATGCAGGAAAAACATGCTGGAGACTTTGGGTAGTTTAAACTCTAGAAAATAATTACCTAAATCCATAAGCATTTAGTTCATAATCACGTAAATCAAATAACATAGCTTAAAACATCAACAGCTCTTTACAATTTTTCTTGTTTTTCTTTTCATTATACTCACTTTAACTGTTCAGTCTTCTCTTTGGATAAAATACTTACTGCAGTTTGGAAGCCATTTACCAACAAAAAGTTCACAAATTTCACCACCTCCATGGCCGTGTCCATAGAATAAGTGATAAAGACTTTCCCTAAGAGAGATTTTTCACATTTATTAGAAACTAGTCAAATAATTCTACTCTAAACCACACTTGAAAAGTGTATGCAATGTCTTTTGTCCTTCTAGAATAATGAAGGGAAGCCTCAGGATGGGAGTGGTCTAAGGGCTTATGGCTACAGCAGGGTGAATTGCTGTCCTCAGGACATAGATCTGCAGGCCCAAAGGGGCAGGGGGGTCTGTCCAAGGGAATGCAGACTGCTCAGGGTGCATGGAAAGGAGAGAGAGTTCTGGCAGGCTGAGACAAGCAGAGGAGGTCTTCTGAAAAACCACATGATGCGTTAACAAAAAAATCCATCACCCAGAACCTGCAGGGCCTTAAGATCAGGCCACCCCTGGTATATTAGAGACACTTGGCTCTGTGCCCACAAAATACTCTCACAGCAGGCCAGGAAGTTAAGCCCTGCTAAGGGGCCACCCAGCAGCGTCCTCTTTTGATCTCATGATGCTCTCCACTGCCCTGAACTTGACAAGAGCAAGTGAGGAGAGGGAGAAAGTGGTTCTCCTCCCCCTCCTCCCCCTCCTCCCCTCACTGGTGGGGGAAAGGCCAGGAAGTTGGAGTAGACTAAAACGCAGCTCAGAAACATTACTAAGAACTTCAGCAGCTTGAAGGAGAGAGCCCGCCTCTGGCAGGTCCAGCATCATTGACTCCCTTATTTCTCCCTGAGTCAGCCTAGAGCAGCAGATGGGATTGTGCCCATAAGCCTAACCCAGTCAGGGTGGGAACCAGTGTTTTCCCAGGCTAAAGTCTTGGGTAAATTATCTGGCTAGCGTGTTAATGTGGTAGATGAATAATCTCTCTGTGTTGGCTTTTAGTCTGGAATCAACTGGCTACATCTCAGGAAGCCCTGGGGCAGAGGGTGAAGAAGAAAGCAGGGGCTGGAGAGAACCTACTTATCTACGCTTAGGCTCTTGTTTTTTGAAGCACACCTCTCAAATGGAAGTATGTTCAATGGTCATATTGACTCATTTAAGCAGCCAGGCATATTGATGGCACTCTATTTTCTTCTCGACACCTAGTATTCAACCAATTCCTCTGTAAGAATTTTAGGACTCCCTTTATAGGTTATGGTAGGATAAATATGGTCTATAAACTGACACCCAGACTATATGTTAACATCTTCCATTCTCCAGAAATGCTCGAAATTTAAAGGTCTAAGATTTTAAGAAGATTAAAACAAAAATTTTTAATAAAAAACAACAATGGATAATTGTCATAGAAATCTTTCAGAGCCTTAAACGACCAAAGAGCATGGATTCCCCCAGTTGGAATTAACAAATGCAAAGGGCTTAATTTTAAGTTTGGTTCAAAGCAGTGCCTAGATTTGGAAAGGGCTTATTAGAATTCCAGCAAGCACAGCAGAATGTAACAATTTCACAAGTAGTGACTGTTTTCTTAAGATTTCTGGAACTTACTGTCCTGACAGACCTTAATATGAGAACATTTTGGTGATATTTCAACATTTCTGGTTCTGGCTGCAAAATGTGGAAAAAGCATCATCACCTGACACTTAGTCGAATGTTTCTTTAAATAAAAGGCTTAGTTTGCATTTGGTTGTAAAGCAGTATGGAGAATGTGAGACTGCTTTTTCCAAACAAGATTGCTTATTCCCACAGGAAATGACCTCGTTCTTGAAGGCTGCTGCTAATTTATGGTGAGACGCTAGATCCCTGGCGAGACGCTAGATCCCTGGCCAATACCACATGGACATCTAATCAATCTATCCAGGGACAAATCCACTCAAGAGCATCATTTAGAAGAAGGAAAAAGCGTGGGGGTCATTTGTTGTTGGAGTACATGTTGAAGAAAATCTAGTTGTTAAGCACTTTGTGAGTATTGCAGGTAGTGTCAGGATCACTACAAACAGTCCTACAAAATGCTGGTTACTTTTTTAACAAAAAGCAAAAAAGGAAATTTCATTTCACTGTGTAGTATGTGAGAGATATCCAAGATTATGGATGAATAATCATCAAGTACTCTTAAAGTATAAGACCTGACAAGAAGAAGGAAAAAACAACATTGCAAACAACTTACGCAGTTCTTCTGGCAAATTGCTTGTTTTCAGAGTTCCTCTGGCTGGAGGGTTACTTGGGGGTCTAGGGATAGCAGCTGGGGATGGAGTCTGGGGACCCTGCGGTCTCAACTCTGCAGGACACTCCAAGGACTCCTCAGGAACACCAGCTCTGTGAGGTGGCTGGTTGTAAAGCCGGTCTCTGGAAAGGAATACATTCACAGTAAATGTTCATGTTTTATAAACACAAACCTAGGGGGACAGAAAGACTTTAATGACTATGGGAAATACCAGTGAGCTATCTCTCTCCTCTGCCTCCATTTCTTTCCTGACCCAGAAGGACAAGGTTTTTTTCTGCAGAGATTTTGGTCCATGAGCAATTTGGCTGGCTGCCATTTGTAAGGGCCTGTGCTAGGGGTCAAAGACGGAAGAAGGATTTGACTTCTCGATTTAAGGACTGTCTAATGGGGAAGATAAGTCTCTCGTACAGATCAGACAAGATCACCAACAAAACAAAGTAATACAATGGGTGACATACAAGGTTTGGCGTTTAGGCATTCTGATAAAAAGACAACTTTTAGCTCACGATACATAACATTTAACTATATCTCAAAAGATGGAAAAGACCATGTAGGTTTAAAAGTATCTATGTTAATGTACGAATGAAAATCTGATTTTGAAGACCCTTTAAAGAGGTTTGTACCATATTATTATATGGCATCTTTATTATTATTTTGGTCATCAAAATATTCCCATGAACAGTCTGCTGAGAGGAACAACCAGATGCCCTCGTGTGAGATTTGGAAGGTAGACGGAAATGGAGGCCATGCTTCTGCCACTTCTGTGGTTTCTGTTGTTAAGGGCTGTCTGTCATGAGGTGCCGAGTTCATCAGGAGGCATCCCAGTGTCCCGTTACAGCTTCACAGTGTCAAGGGCAGGGCATGGGCATCCGTTTTTTGCCACTGCAGACCTAGCAGGAACAAAATGTTTCCAGTAGCTGAGGTGGTGGCAGCTTCCGGACTCTGGATTGTGCTGTGGGAGCATGGCCTAGAATGGAGAGCTCCGTGGTGGCTTTCTGACCCTCCGCCTCTCTGACCATGCCAGAGGAAGCAGCCTCTTTGGTCTCCTGTTCTGTGACGTTGCTCTGGGATCATTCCTGGAAGCCCAGCCTAAAACTCGTTCCTCCAACCTCCAACAATGTCGTTAAGTACCCAATCCCCTATATTAAATCCCTTCTGTTTACAATAGCTAGAGTTGTTTCTGTTTTCTGTAACTGAATTCTAACTGATACGGAGACTAAAACTGTGTCTGTAATGTTTTATTTCTTCAAAAAAATACGAAGTAAATGTGGCATTGTTAACATTTTTAAAAACCTAGGTAGTGGGAACAGGAATGTTTGTTATTTGTTATGTTTGAAATTGTTTTATATTCTAAATTTTACAAAAGTTTTGAATATAAAAATCTGTGTGTATATGCCTAGATTGTTGCTTATGATTTCATACCCAAAAGAGTATTAAAAAAATTCTGAAAGTCCTATGTAACAAGATTTAAAATAAAATTATACAGAATCTCAGCTATATTATATTTCTTTTTTTTTTAAATTAATTATTTAATTAATTAATTTTTGGCTCTGTTGGGTCTTCGCTTTCTGTGTGAGGGCTTTCTCTAGTTGCGGTGAGTGGGGGCCACTCTTCATAGCGGTGCGCGGGCCTCTCACTATCATGGCCTCTCTTGTTGCGGAGCACAGGCTCCAGACGCGCAGGCTCAGTAATTGTGGCTCACGGGCCTAGTTGCTCCGTGGCATGTGGGACCTTCCCAGACCAGGGCTCGAACCCGTGTCCCCTGCATTGGCAGGCAGATTCTCAACCACTGCGCCACCAGGGAAGCCCATCAACTATATTATATTTCTAATTGTGAATGCTTGAGGAAGTTATTTTTATTTTATATTAATATAGAAAAAAAATTTTATGACATATGCCTTCATCTAATGGGGATCCAGTTCCATATTCTTTTTGGATTAAATGCCTTTGTACCCAAAGTTGCTTAGTTGTTATAAAAGACGGTTACTCATTTGACAAAGCAATGTTAAGGCCTTGATAATATTCAAAAACTTTCATATAAAACAATATCATGGAGAGTAATGACAAAGTAAATTTTCTGTATTAAGGTTCTCTTTCAAAAGACCAGTAAGAGGGGAATTAGCTTCATTACCTGTACTTATTTTTCATTATCTTAAAATGATAAAATAAATCCAAGGAGACCATAGCAGGCTTAAATTGATGTTACAAAAGCAATTACTCTGTACTACATTTGCTATTCTTCTGTATATCTAAAATTATTTCAAAATAAACATTTATTTTAAAAATTACTATTGTCTCTCCTATTCAACACTAAACATAAAGATGCTTAAATTTTGTTTGTTTTCTTGGAATTTTAGATATTTTTTCTGCAAGAGTGCTTATCTGGCTGTGAATCATTACTTAATTCCATTATATAAATTCCATGCAATTTTGTTTTTAAAAAAATAAGGCATCTGTCTGCAAAGAAAATCTGAGGGCTTGTCAGTTTTTGAGTGAAGAGGAAAGGCAGATGTGCCTTATCTGCCATTGTAAATAGAGTGGGCTTTTTTCTTTCAATAAACTTTTTGAGCTGATTACCGATTTCTCTATTTCTGAAAAAAACTGCTTTAATAGGACCTTCATATCTCATTCCGTTCTCAAAACAGAATATAGATTTACCCTGAGTGGTATATAAAAGTCATGCTTGAGCAAGAGCAAACATTTTATCTACTCTCTTTCCAATTTTGTCATAAATTAGGAAGCTCCATTTACATGAGTTGTTCCTGTATATTTTAGATCTATAAATTAAGAGAAAAAGAAAACTTGAAAAGTCAAAAGAAAACAATGGGGCTTCCCTGGTGGTACAGTGGTTAAGAATCTGCCTGCCTATGCAGGGGACAAGGGTTCGAGCCCTGGTCTGGGAAGATCCCACATGCCGCGGAGCAACTAGGCCCGTGTGCCACAACTACTGAGCCTGCGCTCTAGAGCCCGCGAGTCACAACTACTGAAGCCCGCGCACCTAGAGCCCGTGCTCCGCGACAAGAGAAGCCACCGCAATGAGAAGCCCACACACCACAAGGAAGAGTAGCCCCCTCTCGCCGCAACTAGAGAAAGCCCGCACGCAGCAACGAAGACCCAACACAGCCAAAAATAAATAAATAAATTTATAAAAAAACGAGAGAACAATGAAGAGAAATATGATTAAAGGATTAGACAATTAAATTAGACAATTAAACAATTAAAGTCAAGAAAAACCAAAATTGTTTTTCTGGAAGAAGTATCGGAAAGACCTAATAATGGTGTTCAACATGTGTGAATTCTTTTATTACAAAAGAAAATAACAGGTTATTTTAAATTTCTATTAAAAGCGAATTGAATTTAAAATTTCAAAGTAAGAAATGGGCTTAAACAGGTGTAGAAACTAGGGATATAAAAAAGAACTTCATAGCTTTGGAAGTCAGTCATAGTAAAACTAAAAACCTATTTCGTGGGCTAAAAGGCCAGGGGATCTGAAAGTAAAAGAAGCAGGTGTGACTTAGCATCTTAAGAGCCTTTCCTTCAAGAGCATTTTGACTAGTCACCAGTGGCTTTATGTGTCTGGTAAAGAGATTCTTATCAACCAGCTTCCCTTTCCTCCTGACCTGAAAAGTCTATGTGGGGCGTTCCAGTGTGTGACTTGGTCAGCAGCCTGGGTAGCAAACCAACAGAGAGTTTAGATACATTTTGATTGCATTGGCATCATTCTTTTTCATGTTAGAACTGTTTGAAATTTGGCCCCATCGTACTTACTGATACCTCAGGAGCCCTAGGGAGGAGTAGTCTCTTTGTGGAGGCCTCTCCTCTTGGTCCCAGGGGCTGGGATAGTTCAGGATGACCTTCTGCACAGGGTGCAGGCCTCTCACACTGGCTCCAGGTGGGGCCTGCCCAGGTAGAGCCGGCTGGATCACTTGCTGGTAGGCTGCTCGAGGGTAGTCGTGGCCATCTGCAGGTAAAGACAGCAAAGAAAACAGGGAAGGCTGACCCTAGCTCCTTTGTGTGAAAGGAGAGGTAAGCTCAGTGCAAATTTTTGTCCTGATACCAACTGAGGGTTCCAGATAATGTTTACCACCTCTAAGATGTTTGCCATATTTCTGTACTATTATTTACTTGATTTCTTTCATGAAATTGAGTCATTGTTTTTATTTTTTTCCTAAATAAAAATGTCTGTGAAATCATGAGTTTGGTGTTCTAATTGGAAAGCACAAAGCTCCACATAGGCCCCTATTTAAATAAGATGCTTAAAATAATCCAAACTGAGCCTATTCCAGCTGCCTGGCTGATAAAGACCAGGACTTGGAGGGCATCTCTAAGAATGGGGAGGTAGGACCACAGAGACCCCTTTGGTCTAGGACAAGATATACTGCCCAGGTTTTGCTGTTACAACCTTCCTGGGGCAGGTGAGATACATCCCAAGGGGTCCAGATCACCACTATTCCTACCATAATTCCCCAAGTTTTTAGAACCCAAGGCTAGGAGAAATTATCCTAAGGGTAGATACAGAATCACTACTTGCTCTTTTCCTTCCCTGGACACACACACACACACACACCAATCCCTCAAGAAGAAGTCAATGAATGAAAACTTGGCTCACACCTCTGGGAAGTAGCCAACCAGTTGGCAACACCTCCCAACTTTCTCAGTCCTCTTTTGCTAAAGGCTATGTGCACCTGGGGCCAGGGCAGTTAGAAGAGGGCAGTCTCAGAGCAAAGCCAGGCCTGGCAGTGATTTATATGAATTTGTAACCTAGGAGAAAGTTGGTCCCAGCCAGACCCAGGAGTAGCAGAGTCCCAAAGGAAGAAGGGCAACCTGCCTGACCAGGTGAGAGAAGAGAAGCAAAGGTCAGAGGAGGCATGCAAGGGAACACAGGAAGGGTGGGAGAGGAAGGCTCTGGGGGAGAACTGTCCAGGCCCAAAGGGGCTCAGGTGTGGGAAATCTGAGAGCTTTGATATATCTTAGGGGTAGGCCTAGCTTGGAGAGGGACTGGAGAGAGCCAGGTGGACAACCCTGCAAAATGAACCATGAGCATGTCCTGGTAATCCAAGCATTGCCACCTCTGCCCAAGCAAGAACTTGGATGATCGAGGAGGCATAGCTAGTTAGGGCAAGAAAGAACCTTGGTTTTCAAAAGATATTTATTGGTCTTTATTCTTTTTCTGATTATATAAATAATAACCAATTTGCCTGCTGTGTAGGTAGGATACATGCCGGGATGTAAAGTGAAATAAAACTAGGAAGTGAGCAAGAAAGTAACAGATAGAGAAGGTTCGAACCAGAATGCGGAGAGCGAGAATGTGGTTAAGAACTTTATTCTAGTTTGGTAAGTAGTCAGCAACCACTGAAGTTTTCCTGGGAATATCTAGGGGACTATGGCCTCAAGTACAGAAGACAAATAATACGTGTATTCACTAGTGTGGCCCCACTGTCTGGACTCAGGAAACTTGGCTGGGTGACCCTGGAAATGTGCACAAGCCAGTCTCTCAAGCATGGTCAGAATCCCTGGATTTAGTCTATTGTCTGCTCTGACCTGTGACACCAGCTAGGTCCTTCCTGTCCTGCTTCCTTTGGCAAAACTGACCACACCCCTCTTAACCCAGGTTGTCTCCCAGCCCTGACCGTGACCCTTGCCCTGCTATTGCTTAAGCCTGGTCATGATATTAGGGGCTTAATAAAAGGGAGGAGGATAAAAGGATCTGACTGGGTCTATCCCAGCCCCTTGGCTGATAAAGACCAGGACATGGAAGGCATCTCTAAGAATGGGGAGACAGGACCACAGAGCCCCCTATGGTCTAGAACAAGATAGACCACCGAGGTTTTGTTTTTACAGCCTTCCTGGGGCAGGTCAGACACATTCCAAGGGGTCCAGCTCACCAGTTGGAGTTTCAGGGCTACAGGGCTGGTCTCTCCTGCTGCTCTTTTCCACAGCTAGAACAGGGTACAAAGTGCCACTGCTATCAGGTCACTAGGCCAGCCATGTTTTTAGGTGTCTTGTATGAGTGGACCATTTACAAAACCAGCTATAGATACAACCCTCCAGAGATTTCCCATTGCATTTAAAATCCACCTTGCATGATCGGGTCTCTGCCCTTCTTGATTTTATCTCCTATTATACTCTGCTCATCAAGCCCCAGCTATCCTGGCTGTCTTTCTTCTTCTTGAACGCCCCAAGCTAGTCCCCACCTCTGGGACCCTGAGTCTGCCATCCCCTCTGCTCAGAATGTTTTGCCCTGTGTCTTTACAGATCAACATCTCGACATTCAGGGCTCAGCTCAGATATCACCTGTTCACCAGTGGATTCACCTGTTCAAATCCCATCTCCCTATTTTATTTTCTTCCTAACGCTTATCATGTTTGTGTAAGTAAGCATGACTCTTACTTGTCACCTTCTTACCTGCCTTCCGTACGAGACTCTAAGCTCTGTGAAAGCATGAACTGTGTCTGTTTGCCACCACATCTCCAGGCACAGTGCCGACACCCAGGGGATGCTCAATAAATGAATGAATGAAGACTGAAGAGTTACAAAGCCAACTTGACACACGCACACAAGCGAAGCCATGGAGCACTGCACAATCTGCCTGGTAGGTCTTGGGTCTTCTAGACTGTCTATGTCTCATCTGCTATCCATTTGCGGTATTTTCAGTGTGCATCCTCTTCCTACTTCTCTGGAAGTAGGAAGAAAGAAGACAAGGAGAAGAGGAGCAACGTTGCCAGTGGCCTTGAAAGTTTTTAATGCTTAGAGCCATTCTTGTTTCCCATATCCATTAAAAAGTGGCTAATAAGGTTTTATTTGCTTTAAAAGGACTACCAAGCTCTAATCATAGGGTTTGTTTCTTTTCCAGAAGGCGGATGTTAGTGCCGTTAATCAAAAGCCTTTGAATCAAGGACATATGATTTCTAACAGATTATTCCTCACACAACAGGTTTTTGTCTCATAGCAACCAATCATATCATTAAAATCACTAAGGCATGTGGGCTAAGTGTTTGATTAGCTGTAACTCTCATTTCTGAAATGGCCACCTGTAATAAAAACTTACACTGGTTTGTGTGAGCAGATGAAAATGATCCACCTCATCTATTTTTGAAATTAGGGTACTGACAATATAGTTCTCTATGCTGTCCTTTGATTGTTAAAGCAAAGAAATATTGAATATCAGAGGGTCAATCAAAAATAAGATTTCCTTTTTTTAAAAATACATTTATTTTATTTATTTATTTTTGGCTGCATTGGATCTTCATTGCTGCACGTGGACTTTCTCTAGTTGCACCGAGTGGGACTACTCTTTGATGCGGTGCGTGGGCTTCTCATTGCGGTGGTTTCTCTTGTTGTGGAGCACGGGCTCTAGGCTTGCGGGCTTCTCTGGTTGTGGCACGTGGGCTCAGTAGTTGTGGTGCATGGGCTTAGTTGCTCCGCAGGATGTGGGATCTTCCTGGTCCAGGGCTTGAACCCGTGTCCCCTGCATTGGCAGGCAGATTCTTAACCACTGTGCCACCAGGGAAGCCCAAGGTTTCCTTTTTGTAAGTGGAACTTGACTGGTTTTGTCTGGAATTTGGTTTGTTGTGTGGAAAAGTTGTGAAATAAAATCTGTATTTGTCGGGTAAATGAATGTCTTTTCATCGCTCAAATTTTGATAGTTTTGTTTCACTATTTTGACCAAGGCTTGCTAGTTTAGCTGGGTACTATATATATAATGGCTAACATTTATCGAGTACTTGTTACATGCCAAGTACTGTTCTAAGTTCCTTATTCAGGATTATAGGGTTCAATTTTTTGTTTTCCTAAAGAAGAAGTTTAACTTAGAAAAAAAATCCAAATTCCTTACCACAGTCCTTGCCTCCTTCATTTTCTAGCATATCATTCTCTCCCTGCTCACCCTGCTCCAGCCCCACTCGCTTGCTTTTGGTACATTAACTACACCAAACTCCTTGCTTCCCGGACCTTCTTTTCCTTTAGATTTCAGCTCACACGTGTCCTACTCAAAGAGGTCTCCTCTCACCATCCTGTCTATTAATGTCTGTTCTAACACCTGGCTATTTCCTTTATAACACGTACACTTTGTTATTTTGTTTGCCGATTTCTTATCTATAGACTTATCTCCAGTAGACTGTGAACTCCGCAAAGATAGGACCATGTGTGTTGTATTCACCCCTGCACACCCAGTGCCTAGCAGAGAACTGGGCAAATATTTGTTGAATAAGTTGATAAATGAATGAACAAGGTCTGTTTCCAAATCTCATTGACCTCCTTTCTTTCCTCTGCTCTCCCATTTGACAAGTAAAGGTGGCCTTTCCAAGGCTTGATGTCACAAAGTCTCTACTCACGATTAGGGAATCACTCCTTTTCCCAGGAAGTAGGGAACAGATTTCTTTTTGTTCATTCAACAAATATTATTGAACCTCTATGGCTAGGCAGGCGGTGAATAGAAATAAATAGGTTATAGTTCTCCTGAGTAGCTCAAAACAAATGGAGAGAGAAAGAGGAAATCTGTGTGTCTATGGATGTGTTTGGAAACACAAACCCACACTCAGTGCGTAAGAGAGGTGTGCAAGCCAGCAGCCACCTACATGGTAGACTTAAGAATCACTGCCTAAAATATCTCCCCCAATGACTTGTCCTCATGCTTAAAATTCCATAAAGAGAGTGCATTCTGTAGAATGTGATAGACAAGTGATTTGTTAGCACAGTAACTCCTAGATTCTGATGCAGTGTTAATCACAAAATAAAAATACAAATCTTGCACAATCATGAATAGGTGCCCAGAACTGTATGTTACTTGTCAATCTTATGATCCTCTTGGCCTGGGTACACACGGTCTTTGTGTTACTGGGCTTTGACCACTTGGAATTTGTAAACCAAATCCTAAACGAGGTTTTCCACTTATCAGTCAAAACATTCAACATTTTTCTTCCTTATTAAGAATGGTATTAAAAGAATTTATGAGAGAGAAAATAAAATCTGATTTTCAAGTTGTCAAAAGACATGATGATATAACGCAATCACTTTAGCCAGGAAAACAAAATGGCCAGCATAAACTATTACAGGAACTCCCACAGCTGTGAACAGCTGTAGTTCCTGAAAGGCAACACCTTTCTTTATCATCTCTTCCATCTGGTTTGTTTTTTCCTTACTTTTAATTCTGCATGCATTCTAGCATACAAATAATCACTCTTTGGGGTCCATATGAGCAATAGTAGGCATGTGTCCACAGGTTTATTTTATTCAGTCTCCTTGGTAGAGAAAGCAAGAATTTTACAGTAAAATAAGAGTCTTTTAGACTTAATACATTCTTTTCTCCCAATTTATTTGCGTCATGGGTTTTATTTGATTGCATAGCTATGATCTCCAGTCTGGTGACCTTCAGTGGAAGGATTTTGAGGCAGTAAGAGGTTGACTTCTCCCGGGGGTGGGGGGAAGGAAAGAAACAGTCTTTTCCCACTTCTTGTTTTCACCTGCTTTGATAACTTTTTTTTTTTTTGACATGAAAGGGGTGACCTGTAACCATTTTTGCTTTAACTTGCAAAGGCTAAGGTATGCCATTTGCATGGTGATCATTATTTATTTATATTTTCATTAATGGATGAGGAAGTAATACTCTTCTAAAGCCGAGTAGAACCACGTAGCCATGGTTTCCAACTGCACAAGCATCACTTAGGTGAACAGCTCTTTTGAAGTGGTTTTGTTGGCAATTAAATGCAGTTACAGCCCTGACATGAAACTAAGGATTTATACACCTGCTTTGAATGCTTAAAATCTGTGCCAGCAAGGGGGATCTAGAAGTAGAGGGGTACTTTACAGGGCTGGCTACAGGATCCGTTTAGATAATAGCAATAATAACTAAGAGCAGCTAGTTATTGAGAGCTTACTACAAGCCAGCCACTTTCCTAGTGTCTTTAATACATTATCTCATTTAATCCTCAGAGCCACCTTCCTGGGAGCCATTGCTATCGGAGGCTTCATAAATATTTTGGGCTTGCAGTGCCCTGAAGAAAAACTGTAAGCACTGAATTTCCCTGACAAACCCAGCCCGACCCTGACCCTCTTCCCTGTGATTAGATGCCCCTGGGAACCAGGACCAAGGCACATGCAAGGTGGATTAGGCTGAGCCCACCTGTACACTCTCATGCCCCTTACTTTTCTTTTTCCTTTTTAACTTTTATTTATTTTTAAAAATTATTTATTTATTTATTTTTGGCTGTTTTGGGTCTTCGTTGCTGCGCACTGGCTTTCTCTAGTTGCAGCTAGCGGGGCTACTCTTCGTTGCGGTGTGTGGGCTTCTCATTGCTGTGGCTTCTCTTGTTGCGGAGCACAGGCTCTAGGCATGCAGGCTTCAGTAGTTGTGGCTCGCAGGCTCTAGAGCGCAGGTTCAGTAGTTGTGGCACATGGGCTTAGCTGCTCCGTGGCATGTGGGATCTTCCCGGACCAGGGCTCAAACCCGTGTCCCCTGCCTAGGCAGGCAGATTCTTAACCACTGCACCACCAGGGAAGTCCCTTTACTTATTTTTTAAATTATAAAAGTAATGCCTGTTTGCTCTAACAAATTCAACAAAATTATGTAGAGTTAGAAGAAAAATCTCCCTGTCTCTTCCTAATTCCTTGTTCCCCTTCCCCCATGATCACAGTTAACAGTTGGGGCCATCTTACACACTTTTTAATGGAGTTTTTAACATATATAATAAAAAAAAATAACATGTATGGGATCAACACTTCATGCTTCTCCCTTAATCTTTTTTATGTCAGAGTGTGTATTTTAGTCTACATAACAGGGGCCTAGTAGTCTATGGTATAAATAAATCACAACTTATTTACAATGATGTATATTCTTTATAACATAATTTGATAATTATTTATAATTTACTAATTTATAATTATTTACGATAATCTGTCCCCTTATTGATAGGCATTTTAGTGTTTTTATTCTTACTCTAATACAAGCATCCTCATTCAGGTATTTCTATATGTTCATTTAATGTGTCTATAGGACAGATTCCTACAAGTGAGACTACTGGACCAAAGAGGACACATTTAAAATTTTGATAGTGAAATTGTCTCTTGGAAGATTGTACCAGTTTATATTCCTATCAAGGGTAGATGGGAAAGTTCATTTCCCCATAAACCCACTAACACTAGATGTTGTCCCAGGGTTCTTTTCTTTTTGTGCACCTGATTGGGAAAAATACATCTTTAAAAATTTTGCATTTCTCAAATTCAGTAATAGTAAACTTGGTTTCATATGCTTATTGGCTGCTTATAAGTCTTCTGTGAATTATTCCCTTCTCCTGTCCAAGTTCTCTCCTCTCTGCCTTTCATCATTTATCTTCACTCCCAGGATCCTAGGCCTCCCTTTCCTCCCTAACTTCAATAGAAGGAAACAATATAGAGAGCAAGGGAAGGGGATCTGATGAGAGAAAGCAAGTGTTAGAGACTAAAAGTATTCCCAGTGGGAGTGTTTGCATTTTAACAGAGCCTGCCCAAAGAGGGCAATGCTTACCTCCAAAGACTATATTGCTAACGATGCCATTTCAGGGTTCAACAGGAAAAATATTTTCAAGTGAGACGATCTTCCTGGAACCCTCAAATTATGAGTCCATGCTTTCTCTGTCTATCACAATGGGCCTTTCTCCTGTTAGTGGTTAAAGGCAACTGCTTGGGACTTAGTATCACAAAGCCCTTGATGAAGTATTCACACTTCTACATATTAATCTAAGAAACTAATCAGAAATGCAGGTAAAAACTTATGTACATGATGTATCATATCATTGCTTATTGGATCAGAAATTGGAAACTATTTAAAATGTCCAACAACAGAGAATAGCTTAAAAACAACTTGATAGATCCATCTGATGAAATAATATGCAGCATTTTTAGGTGATGCTGGAAGAATTACACTGAAATTATTTTAGTTTTATATTAAATATATATGCAAAAACCCAGTAAATATGTCAAACCCCAGTAAGGAATTATTTTTGGGTGATGGAAACATGGCTTTTGGGCATATTTCAACTTTGAGAGTGAACAAACATTAGTATTATGATCAGAAAAACTATCTTTAAATGCAGATAGTAGAATGTTAAAAAAAAGTATTTTGTGGTATTATTTCCACAAAATTATTCCTTTTTAACCTAGAAATCTTTGAGAAAAAAATGCAAATCCTGACCCTGCCAAGGTTCAGTTTTCAGTAAGTGATTCATGCTCAAGGAACTCTGCCACCACACCCATCCTATCCCTGGGTGCTCAGAGTAAAAGGGACGTCCTTGCTTCCCAATCAGCTAACTTCCCAACATCCCACACCAACACCAGAGTCACACTTGTAGACCTTAGGGGCTCTTTCTCCCGAAGCTCCGCTGCTTCCTTATCTCTTAGCCTCACTCTTAACTCACATTCATTCTTGCCTGTTTTCTTCCAAGCATCTTCTAAGTTAAATTCCTTTACCTCACTTTTTTATTTTTTTATTATGAATTACTCTGTTGCTCCATTTGCTTTAGGAAGCTTTATATTAAATGCACATGTATAAATACATAAATTGTGATTGATTATAGGATGTGTAATTATTTCTATAATTTATTTTAAAGCTAGGCACCAGATTTGGTCAGACTCTTTGGTCAGACCATTTGAACTGCTTTCGATACGGTGTTTTTTTGCTAAGAAAAATATTGCATCTCCCAGCCCCATGTTTCATCTGTAAAGCCCTATTGTTATTTTCCAGCAGCCTCTTAGAGAGCTGACATCAAGAATTGTGATGAACCTTTTATCTCAGTCTAAGACTTTATCACTTTCAGAGATGCTTACTGCACTGATACATATTATTCATTCATTCATTCATTCATTCAGAAATAATTTATTGAGAATCTAGTATATGCTGGTCACTGTGCTAAATGCTGGGGAATTATGGATTGAAAATACACCTTTGCTGAATGTGCAAAAACTTACAGTCTGGAAAGAGAAGTAAACAATTCCGTAAGTAAATGCCATACTGGCATTAGGTGCCCCAACAGGCAGAGTATAAGGAAACAGAGAGCCCAAAGGAGGGACTGATCTGGGGAGACTGCCAGAGGGACACTTGAGCTAAGTCTTAAAAGAGGTATATAGTGATGGTTGTATAACTCTAAATTGCATTGTACACCTAAATGGGGGCAGGGTGAACTTCATAGTATATAAATTAGATCTCAAAAAAGCAGTTAAAGAAAAAAAGGTATAGAACTGGTTCAAATGTACAAGAAGGGGAAAAACATCCTGGGTAGAGAGAAGAGTGTGGGCAAATGCAGGGGGATGTGAAACAGCTCAACAAGTTAGGGGGACTGCCACTCCTCAAGTGTGGCTAGATGGTAGGGTAGATGTTGGTGGTTCCACCTCCAAAGGCCTTTAAGCAATATAATCACAGGAGCAACTGGATCTTCATGTAATGCATGAATTCAGAGTCTCCATGACATTCTGGGCACCTTCTGATTTTTTTTGACAGAAGGCCCCTTCCTCTGAAAACTCTAAGGTGGAGAAGAAGCACGTAAAGAAGGAAAACCCCAGATGCCCAAGAATTTGGATAACAAACAAGTTTTCTAGAAGTTATTTGCATCGTCTCCCTGCCTCTCGGCAAGTTTCACTTAACACTACCCTGGAGAGGAATCTGTTTTAGACTTACAGTTTCCTAGAGAAGCAGGTTCCAAGCGGAACGAACGGGCTTTGGGCCAAGATAAAGCATTATTCTAAAGCCCCTTGCAAATCCAATCACGTGCGGAAGGCCCCATAGGAAGCAAAATGTCCTCCCTGCCTTCTGACCTGTCTGTGCTGGTCTAACCCTGCAAGACATTGACGTGAGATTCCCGTTTACTCAGTTACCCAGCCCAGAATGTCCAGAGGAGGTAAAGCTCACTTACATGGTACCAGGTGATCGGGGCCTCCAGGACAATAGTAGTGATAGTTCCACTGAGCCTGTGGGGAAGAGCTGGGAGGCAGCATCTGTGCACATGCTGGATATCTCTGAGGTTCAAACTGATGGAACTCCCTGGATCTGAGAGGCCTGGGGAGGTCCTGGGGGTAACACACGGAGGTGAGGGGCAGGGGCCTTTCCAGCTGCCTGATGCCCAGGACGTCCTGGGGCTGTGAATCATATCCCGTGTCTATCGTACACAGGTCTGGGGCTGCTCGGTTCCTGTGGGTCCGGGCCCGTGGTACCATCTCTTGGCTACTGCCCGGGGGGTCTGCTGAGGCATTAGGTAAACTTTGGTCTGATTTGTCTGAGTCATGGCCAGGGTCAGGAGAAGCTGCTGAAAGCCGAGATCCCAGCCATTGATTACGTTTTTCCATAAGTGAAAACTGATGTTCCGGGGGGAGGGCTCCAGCCACAGACTCAGCCTCAGGCTCGCTGGCTGCAGAGCAGCCCAAGGGAAAATCTTTGCCCGGGTCTGGGTGTCTCCTCCAGAAGCTGTCTTCACTCTCTGCCAGGACTTTAGTGCGCAGGCAGGTGACCTGCTGGGACACAGGCTGCTGGTGATTTGAAAGCTTCAGGGTTGGGTGAGCGTGAGAAAAGTCTCCTGAGGAAGAGTGAGGGGTTTGAGGTGCAGATAAGCTGTTGGGTACCATGTTCCTTGTATTTAGAGCAGGTAGTTCGGATTCTTCTTCCAGGGAATATTCTGAGAGCGGTTTCAGCAACTGACTTGGGTATGGTTCTGATTCATCAACCTCCACAGGAATGCTTCGGCTCATCCTAGTTTCTGGAACGAGAGAAAACATGCCACAGCCTCAGAAGTCAGATCATTTCTTGGAGTCCCCCGCCTTATGACCTTAAGGGACCTCATTCAAGATGTGGTTTAAATTAACAGTAGAGTGACACCAATGCGCTGGCAGAGCCCTGATCACGTAAAATTGTTCACTTATCCTCCAGGCAAAGGCACTAAGGCTTATTAAGATATTTTTATCTGGAAGGCGATTCAAAGAATGTGACTGGACCATTATGTGGTAGAAGTCATACACCAGCAAGGGAAAGACATGGATGAAAATCAACAGCCAAGTTTTGAGGAAGGAGAAGTAATCAGCATGTGGGTTGTTTCATGTGTATTTGGAATCCATGATGAAAGAAATCTCAGTAACGAATGTGGAATGATCTCTAAAATATACTGTTAAGTGATTAAAAAAAAGCAAGGTGCAGACCAATGTGTATACGATGCTGCTATTTTGTGTGAAAAAATAAAGAGAGGGGAATGTGTGTGTGTGTGTGAGCACAACTGCTTGCACACATATAAAACGTGTATGGAGGACACACAAGACATTGGTGCATTGGGTGCCTTTGAGAATGGAGCTAAGCTGAGGGAGACGGGGGAGGGGGAAAGTTTTTACCTTCTGAAGTTTTAAACTTTTGCCCCCTGTGACTATTGCCCAATTTAAAAAAAAGATTTTTAAAGCCTGAGTTTAAAAAGCACTGGAAAAAAGGTCATAGTGACATTTTCCACTTACAACTATAGGTTATTTGGAGGGCTTAATTCCCTCTTGCACAATGCCTGCATGACCATCTGGTCTGTGATGTAGTAGCTGCACGGACAAGGCTCGCTAAACTAGCCTTTAGCCCACAGAGCAGTTAGCCCACAGTCCAGGTAATATTGGCTTTACCTATAAAAATAGAACTCTCAATCAACATAACAGAATGAGAAAGAAAATTCGCCTCCCCTTATCAGAAGATTGGTTGAGATGATGTCCCAGGATGCTTAGGCTCCAGGGGAAGGAAGGAGGCAGGTCACGGAAAAAGATGTCACAGGGTGATGACGGGAGGCCTGCAGAAGTCTCCGGAGCAGGGATAGTGGGAGTGAGGAAGTGAAAAGAAAAAATCCTGGCTGTCTGTTCCGTGCAGGCCTCGTACATAGCATACCTCAAGTGCCATACAGGGAGAAAGGGTGGTGCTGGGGGTGGTGGATTTTTAAATTCCTATTTTATCCATGTAGAATTTCAAACACAAACACTCACTGAGGGCTTACTGTGCCCAAAGGCACGATGCCCATCAGTTATTGTGCTAAGACAAGTTGGAAAATTATGAATTCCCCTTCTCTTGTGCCCGGTACCCAACCCAATGGCAACAAGACAGCACGCATTTTAAAAGGCTGCCCCAAAGAGCAGAAATGGGATCAGTAGTTTCCCACCAAATTTATCTTCCCGGCCTGTAGAAAGAGACCTCAATCTGCCCTGCACTCGCTGCCAAATGAATGCCCTCTAACACTTCTCTGACTCTCACTTGGTATCAGACTTACCCATCTGCTGCAAACAACCTTTGTACCATTTTCTGGCACAACAGAGAATTCCCTCAGGCTCCAAGTCCCTGCCAGCCCTCCCTCCTTGCCTTGGTGTCCCCTGCCCCGGGCTGGCTCTTTTCTAGGCTGCTGTCTAGGCTGGGTGTGCTTCCTGCCCCTTGACTCTGCAGAGGATAGACCTCATCACCTAAATTGCTTAGACCCCGTAAAAACACACAAATTTCAACTGATTTCAGTTGATGAGACCTACCCAAAACACACATATTTCAAATACTGAGTATTTTAAAATGTTCACCATTGTTTTCCTTTCTTTCTTACAATTTTTCTACAGCTATGAAATTGGATATGCCATACAACATGCTCTTCAGCTGGTCAGGAAACAGAAGTATTTTCCGAAGGGCTGGCTGAGTGTTGCGTAATCTCCTGCAAGCATCTGTGGGCCCACAGCTGAAAGGGGGGGGGTGTCGGGGGGGGGATGTCGGGGTAAGAGGGTCAGCCAGCAAGCCAGCCCGCAAGAGAACTAAATGCTGTCAGCTATTTCTTGGTATGCAATTCATTTTCATTTTCTACACTTCAGGTACAATTGTTTATATTCTCCCTGGGTCTTCAAATGTGAATACCTTAGAAGTGCTTCCCTAAAAAAATTAAATTTAAAAAGTTGCAAATTCTCTTCTAGCTGAGGAACCTTCAAGGACTTGGAGGAAGCTAATAAAAAGGGTGACAAATGGGGTCATCTCTGGAGCGCGGTCACTGCCTGGGAATCTGAGGTCCATCCTAGGGTGGGAATTCTAGAGTTGAAACTGGTAATGAACAGATGGTTCCTCGGATGATAGTGAATAAACCTGGTATGGCAATAAACAACCTTTCAGGAAAGCTATGGGATTAGTAATCTTTAAAAAACAAAATGAACTCTGATGTTTTAAATTTGTCATTACAAATATTCAAACAGCAAATGATTACTGAACCTTACTATGTGTCCGGCTCTATGCTGTGTACCCCCTCTTCTGAGGCATAAGCTCAGTTAAAATTTTTTTACAAATGGTAATACCTACAAGTGACACAAAACTCAAAAGGTACAAGAGGGTATATTGTGAAAGGTAAACAAAATTATTTCTAAAGTCATAAAACATTATTCCTACCTTCAAGTTGCTTGTGATCCAGCTAAAGGAAGACAACTAATACAGGAAATCAAAGGCCCTACCTCAGGGCCTTTGCACTTCCTGTGCCTTCTTCTTGGAACACTCTTCCCCTACATATCTGCATGGCTTGATTCCTTTCTTTTTTAGGTGTTTACTCAGCTCTCGCTTTCTCAGTGAGGGCTCCCTGGTCACCCTCTAAAATTTTTACATGCTCCTTGCACTCTCTGTCTCCCTTCCCTGCTTTATCATTCTCTCTAGCAGTTATCACCACTGTATATACTATAAAACATATGTTATAAATACAAATATCTAGTACATTCCTTGTTTATTGTCTCCCCCCTTCCCCAGAATGTAAATTTCATGAGGGCGTGATTTTTGACTCTTCTGTTCACAGCTGTATTCCCAGCATCTAGAACTATACCTGGTACATAGTAGGTGCTCAACAAATATTTGTTGAATGAATGAATGAATGATTGATGCCTGTTTCAGAGAGGAGACAGATCCATGTAGCTGGAAGGATCCCGGACAGTGAGGATGTCAGGCTCATGAAAGGTGGCAGGGAGGATTTCAGAGTTCTTGAAATTATACCCTTCCCTCTTCCTCTCTTTCTCTCAAATATGTATTAAGTTCCCCTAAGTGTCAGGCCCCGAGGCGGGCCTGGGCCGTGCCTGAAGAGGTCCCACCCACCCACAGCAGGGTTGACCTGAACCCTCGCTGGCAGAATAACAGTGAGTCCACCAGCCAGCGTGCTGGGACATCTGCTCTTCTGCTCCAGACAGGAAGGCGGCTGGTCTCCTCTTGCATCCTCAGAGCCTCTCGAAGAACAGCAGAGGGTGGGGCAGGCCTGCAGTCACCACGAGGGCCCCTCCAGCCCTAGACCCCGGCCAGAACTGACAGAAAAACCCTGCCACCCTCCTGAGGGTGTCACAGAGAAAAACTACACGCCGACACCACATCAGAAGGCCTTGGGCAGATCAGTGGGTTGGGTCGGAAATGACAGTTTTACTTTTTGGTCTTTAATGTCAATATTGTAAAAAATAAATAATGCACATTGAAAAAAATTAACTCAGTATCTCATTGCTCCTAACCATTTCTAATTTCCCTGTTTTATTCCAGACCCTTCTCTATATGATGTCCAGGCGGTTGTAACCCTGGCACAGCCTGTGCTCCCATCCTTAACAGCGGGTGGCAATTGGTTTTAAGTGGAAAAGCCCTGTTTTCTAGCCATGACCTAGAGGAGAAGTCTATGACCCCTGAGGGGGACAGAAGACCTGCCAGCCAGGCCCTGGTGAGCCCCAGGGCTGGCGGTGCTCTAGACAGTCTCAGCTTATCAGCATGATGCTGAGCTTGGAAGCCGGAAGCCAGGGAGAGGCTGGAGCAGACAGCCATGTCTAGCTCATTGCTTCAAGCCCCTGGGGGAAGGGAGAGGCTGGCTGGCCAGGGACCCCAGGAGAGTTTCTGTTTCAGAAGCGCTTTCTGAGGCTCACAATACAGATGTCCAGGCCTCACACCTAGAGATTCTGAGGCGGGGCCAGGGCTCCCTTTTTCTTCTGTTTTAAGTCCCACAGGTAAATAGGTTCTCTCATATTTTGCCAAGGGGAGTGTAATCTGTACAATTTGGCCATAACTATCAGAATTTTAAAATCTTATGTCCTTTGACCTAGTAATTTCATTTCCAAGAATTTCCTCTACAGAGATATGCACGTATTATGTAAAATGAAGAGGCTATGAGGATAGGCAATGCAGCAATGTTTGTAACAGCAAAGACTACAAACAACCCACGCGTCCAAAAAGGTTCTGCTTTTTAAAACTATGGTCCAGCCTTACAATGAACACTCTGCATCTTTTTGAAAAGACTGAGGAAGGGCTGTGTGAACTGATGTGGAACCATCTCCAAGATTTACTGTGAAGTTAAAAAAGGAAAGAGCAGAACAGTGTGTAGAGTACACTACCCTCTGTACGATCTGAGATTGTATATGCCCACACCGTCACGTCCGAAAGCTGCAACAGAGGATGCCTCTGGGAAGGGAACTGGGTGACTGGGAACAGGGGCAGGAGAGGGACTTGCTTTTCAGAGCATTTTTTACCTTTTAAGTTTTGTACCAAGTGCCTGTATATCTACTTAAAAGATAAAAAAAGGAAAAGGAGAAGCTCCACCAGTGATTCTGATGTTCACAAAGATTAAGAACCAATGTGAGAGAGGCACTGCTGAGACCACCCAGGAGAGAGTGAACCGTCCCATAAAAATACAAAAGACCAGGGCTTCCCTGGTGGCGCAGTGGTTGAGAGTCTGCCTGCCAATGCAGGGGACACGGGTTCGGGCCCTGGTCTGGGAAGATCCCGCATGCCGCGGAGCAACTAGGCCCTTGAGCCACAATTACTGAGCCTGCGCGTCTGGAGCTTGTGCTCCGCAACAAGGGAGGCCGCAATAGTGAGAGGCCCGCGCACCGAGATGAAGAGTGGCCCCCACTTGCCGCAACTAGAGAAAGCCCTCGCACAGAAACAAAGACCCAACACAGCCATAAATAAATTAAAAACAAACAAACAAACAAACAAACTCAGTGGATCTCAAAAAAAAAAAAAAATACAAAAGACCGTTCAGCAGATGGTGGGGACATTTGTCCGCGGTGGGAGTGGGTGGGATTGGGGTGGGACTGGGGTGGCACAAGCTAGGAATGGAGGGCTAGTCCCAGGGCCACACAACCAGGTGAAACCGTGGTGTATGTGAGCCTGGTTCTTACTCTGATCTGACCCAAGAGACAGCAGTTTTCCTTCTCTGGAATCTCACTGCCCTTTGGACGGTGAGCTGTGATTCCAGCTCTTAGATTCTGACCAGCATCTTTCTCCAAATCCCTCTGTCAGTTTTTCTGTCCCAGCCTCTCTCGCTTCCTTTCTGCCCCCTACCCTTCCTGCGTAGCCTGGTTTTGCAGATAAGACCTTATCCAGACATCAGCAGCTTTGACATCCCCTGTGACAATGCTCCCTGGTGTCCCATTCACAGAATTTCCCATTCATTCTCTCTTTCTCTCTCTTTTGCTGCCTCCAAGTCTTTGCTCATGTCTGTTCCCAGCAACCTTTCTCTCCTCCAGCACATTCTGCCTTCAATTATTAGTTTCTCGAAACAGAGCCTACCAGTCTTCGCAGCACTACCTTTCTTATCTCATGGTTCATCCAAAAGCTTCTTTTCCTCCCATCATGCCCGCCTCGCTTTCTGCAGGTCTCTTAGACCCCAGCCTGGTGTGCATAGGACACAAGTCTCTCTCAGGGCACATATTCACAGATATGATGTCCACGTTCACAGTTAACTGTGGCTTCTACCATCCAGACGGGCTTACCCTGAATCAATACATATTTCTAGGATGTGGAAAATATGCAGGACTTAAATGCACAGGCTCTAGATTCAAGCTCCCCATGATTAAATTCTTTCTCTGCTAGCTGCACGATTAGATGTGTGACCTTGAGAAAATTACTTAACTTCTCTGGGCCTCATTTTTCTCATCTGTAAAGTGGGGAAAATAACAGCATTTGCCCCATAGGAGGGTATTGTGAGAGTAAAAGAAGAAGGTGTAAATAAAGTGCTGGCTGTAGGGCCTGGCCCATATTAAGCTCTCCAAAAACAATGGCTATTTTGTTATTTTTACAACAACAAGTGATTTGGCTTTAGAACTGTTTTCTAGACAATGTTCACTTGTTTTATACCTGGACGCTAAACCTATTATATGAACCTAATGTATGGAGACCATATCTTTTTAACCAACATGTGTATTTCTGGCAGATTTGATATACATCATCTCATCTGGTCCTTAAAACAGCTGGGTCACAGGCGGGGTATGTGGTTTCACTTCACCATTCCTATTGCACAGAGCCTTGGGCACATTAAGTAGCTTTTCCAAAGTCACCGCCAATTCTAGCCTATAGATCTCCTACCTCTTTCCATTAAACCACATAGATCAGGCACTGGCAAACCTTTTCTGTAAAGAACCAGATAGTAGAAAATAGTTCACATTTGTGGACCACATACCGTCTCTGTCTCATACTCTGCTTTTCAGTTAGTTTGTTCTTAAACAACCCTTTAAAAATATAAATTCTTAGCAATAGGCAGGTACAGAAACAGACCATAGGCCACCTTTGGCTCGAGTTGTAGTTTATCAAGCTCTGACATAGATTATGCTGATAAGTCAATATAAACTTAATGAAATGGATATACTTAAGAAACCTTACCCTTTGTTAACAATAATTGTTAATATTTGTTAAATGTTTACTATGTGTCAAATACTGTTCCAAGTGTTTTACATGTATTAACTTATCCTCTCAGCCACCCTATTTGTAGGTACTGTTGTCAGCCCCATTTTTGGAATGGGGAAACTGAACACAGGGAGGGTAAGTAACTTTCGCAACATCACAGGGCTAGTAAGTAGCCGAGCTAGGGTTCAAATCCAAGCAGTTCAGCACCAGAGCCTGGGCACTGAACCCACTTGATTCTCGGCTAGGAGCACTGACTTGTACAGCAATGTGGGGCGAGGGGAGAAAGGGACTGGCAGGAGCTGAGTAAACCCTAGACGCTCCTGGAATAGATAGGTTTCAGAACCATTCACCCTGAAGCTAAGGAGGCGTGGATACATGCCACCTGTGTTTTATGAAGAATGGCCAGGCTGGAAACCTGTGGTGGCTCTCCTTCATGCCACTACAATAGAGGATATGGATGAGACTGCAGAGGCATCTTGATTTGAGAAAAGCACTTGATTGGATCTCATTAAATTTTAATCATAAACTGAATTCAAAGTAAATTGAAAACTTGTTGACAGAGCACAAACAAAGGGTGACGATAAATGGCGATGCATCTAGAGAGGGGATATCTTCCAGGGGACGCCTCGGAGGCAAGGATGGATGGGATTTAATGAAGGTGTTATGTCCCTGGAAGAAGACAAATAGCAGAGCAAGAAACAGAGGAAGGGCAGGAGTGAGCAGCCTGAGTAATTAATAAACCACATTACCAGCTCCTAAATGATCAAAGCTTGCTGTTACAAACTGCTTGGATTTTTTTTAAAAAGCATTCTTTGGGTCAACAATAGGGTTGAAGGGTCCTAGAGACACACAGCATGAATATTTCAGGTGGACATATTAATAAATATATAAATTTACAGCTAGGAAGATCCTCAGATGCAATTTGGACCAGATCCTTGCAGCCACAGATTCTCAAGGTCTCACTTCATTCTCCAGAGAGTAATTTTTTTTCAGAACTGTCCCAAAATTTCGGATTTTAAAAAGATCTTTAAACTCATTAATGTTCTTTGTTTACTGCCCCAACGCATGCAAACTCTCCCAACATCGGTTTGCTTAGTGGAAGTTGGTTTTGAGTGAACCGTGTGGCTCAGGTTCAAATTCCAGTGAAGAAATATTTCCAAGTTTACTTGCAGAATTTCCCAGACAGAGAAGTTCTTCCATTTGGTTTGCCAGAGGATTGGAAGCAGTGGTGAGCCCTGGAGACAAGGGAACATTTACTGGCCCTTGTTCATACCCTGCACAGTACGGCTCACAGCAGGCTGAAGGCGGTGCAGCGTGACCTGACCTGATGTGCAGAAGTTCGCTCTGCAACTCCTCTGAGCTGCTGAACTCAATGCCGGGGCTAATGGGAAAGGACTGACTCCACCACGCTGGAAGCTGGTAAAAACCGTTTAGAGAACAACCTCAAACCAGCCCATGGGTTCTCTTGTTTGTTTGTTTTGTTTCAGATAAGGTTTCTCTAAACACACGTTCGTGATTCTTAATTCAGTCCAGACCCCAGAGTGAGGAAAAGAAGGGGCAGAAAGGAAAAAATCGGCAGAGGGAGGAGAAGGAATAGGAAGAAAGGAAGAAAGGAAAATGGAAGAGAAGCAAGGAGTGTGGGAAACCTTGAAGGAAAAGTTTAAAAAACTTGTCCTTTATTGGTGGAGGAGAGAGGCTTGCTTAAACTGTGATTTTTACATATTGCTTAAACTGTGATTTTTACGTATTACAGTTGGAAGGGAAGGGAAAGAATGAATGCAGGCAAAAGGCAAGAGTGTTAGAGGTAAGCTGCTGAGCTGGGAGGAGTCTGGGCAGACAGCACAGAGGAGGAGGAAGGGAAATCGGAGTTGGGAGGGAGACCTGGGGACCCCGCCTGGGAGAGGAAGAAGGAAAAACACTGGAACCATGAGTGCAGGAAAACAGTGAGGTGGGGAAGAGCCAAGTTTCCATCATCGCTCAGGGAGCTGCCCAGACCCCAGCCAGCCTGCGTCTTCAGGATGAAGGAAGGGGGTCAAGCAGGCTGGGGGCTCCAGTCAGTCCTGAATAGCTTGATCTCAGCTGCTTTATCAGAGAAGCACGCCAAACTGGCTCAGCTCTGCGAATCACGAGGGGATGAAAGCCCACCTCCCTCCCTCAGCCAATTTACAACTTCTGGTCCCCAGGAAGGTCTGTGTACACATCTATACACATGCACACACACACACACACACACACGCACACACAGGCACAGAGTGAGCTTAACACTCAGGCATCGAAGCACATGTGGGCGAGTAGGAGGCCTGCTGGGCAAGAGACGCAAAGAATGGCAAAGAATGTCAAATGTCGGAGGGAGAAGGACAGCCTGGGCTTCAGGAACTAAAAATATCTCGGTGACAATGCACTAGGAAGAAACAGGAGAGGCCCAGGGGGAGAGCTTCTTGATTCTAATCCTCAGATGCTTTCTCACGGAAGGCCTGCAGGGTTGTTTTGATAAGGAACTGTGATCAAACATTAGGGGTCATTTCGTTGGATCTGAAAGGAATTTAAAGTTTAATATGGCTCATCTGTGTGCTCTTTTTTGTTTTCCCTGCAGCAGTTGCCTGCAATTCATATGTGTTTTGAAAGGCTAATCTAAATTTTCCTGTAGCAGAAAAATGATTAGAATTCAGGATATTTCCGAGATTTCGATTCTTCGAAACATAGATTTAATTTAGACAAACTACCCGCATAATCGATCTTTCTGAGTGCCTGCAACTATGATTCTGAATTCGTGCAACTATGACTGCCTTCTTCTCTTCTTCTTCTCAGAGCATTTGAAAATCACTAACACCTTAATCTTGAGAGAAGCAGGCTTAAATATTTTCCATCTTTGCACCCTCCCAAAGTGAGTACCCCCAAGTTAAAAGTCTTCTCCCCAACACGCTTTCACTCCTAGTCAGCCCACCCCAGGCACAGAGCAGAGCAGGGGGCTTCTGTCTAGTGCCACCCCATCACAAATGACACCAGATGAAGAATGACTGTGGGTAGCCTTTCTGGATCAAAGCTAGGCTGGCAGCAAATAACAGCCTGATTTCAGATAGTGGTGCATGTTATTTGAAAAAAAAAAAAAAAATCAGTAACTCATCACAGGTGAAACATCTTGAAATTCCTGTCCTCCCATCCCAGGGTGATAGAGAGAGCCATCTAAAAACGTGACAAGGACCATACCAGGGCCTTGATATTCCACAGAAACAGCTGAGCAATACCAAAAGCCGTGAGTCAGTCCATCCCACACAGTCAGGGCCTGTTTGAACTGTATGGAGGGAGAGTAACAGCTCAAAAGAAACAATCAGGATCTTTTAAAAAGTAGTGGTTTGGAAAAGGTTAAGGATTCTGTGTGTCGGTCATCTAATAATGCGTCTGATCCTAGTCATCACCCTTACATGGTATCAGGATGTGCTTCACAGCTTCCCTTCACCCCCCCCCCATTAAAGGCCCCCCACACAGTGACTGGTCTAGCCAAGGAGTGGTTTCCAGCTCCTGCTAAGTCAGTAACGTAGCCTTCTGGAGCCAGGCTCGTCTGCCAGCTCTCGGGCCTGCCTTGACTTTGTGGGCAAGTGCACGGACTGGTTTTTCCTGGGTAACCCAAATGGGACATAAACTAATTCAAGAAACCCCCTGCTTTCTCCTATTTAACTAGAGCCAATAATACCACCTAAATTCCAGGCAGCCTCCTGCAGAGCCACGAGGCGGCCCAGCACACCACGCTGCCACTCTCAGCCTTTTATTCAGACTACGGCTTCACCTTTTGCCTCCAGAGCAGATGAGTGAAACAAATCAGAGCAGCTTATATGGAAGAAACCTGAGTGCCTACAAGGTGTTTGATAGTATGCTGAGTGCTCGAGGGTAGAGAAGGATTAAGAAAGGAGTCCTTTTCCTCCAGGGACTAACTATCTCTTAGTAGCGAGAGGTAAGATGAACGTATTTGAGTAATCAGTAAACAAAACGCACTCTTCTAAGACCACCCATTATGGCTACCCCTCTGGGATTCCCATCACCCCAGCCTTATTTCGTTAGAAGGGAATTTCGACATAATCTTGTTAGTTCACCACCCCACACATATTTTATTGATGAAGAAATCCAGGCCTAGGGAAACCAAAGTAATATTGCACAAGTCACAGGGCCAGCAAGGAGTGGAGTGAGAACTTGAAACCAAGTTTCTTGTCCTCTGCTTTTATTATTTATTTGGTCTCTTTTTTTTCCCCGTTCATTGAAAAATATCCCCCTATGCTAAGAAATCATCTTGAACTTGAAAGTCACAGGAAGCTCGATTAGCTTCTAAGATCAAATAATAGCACTTCTCCCCGGGTTTTCCCTAAAGGCTCAGGCCTACTGTCCGTGCCAGCAAATGTCTGGGTCATTTGGGAGGGTGGAGGGCTGTGGGAGAGGAGCTGAGAAGGCACCACAGCCAGCACAGAGCGGAGATGAACTTACTGGCCCAAGAACGTGGTGTTGATTTTTTTTTTTCCCCCCGAGTGTAACAGGGATCAAGAAAACTTGGGAGTTCTCCTTCCATCTCTGCCACTGATGTGTCTGAGGCTGGAAGCCAATTCCTTAATCTGTGCCATCCCCCGCTCCCTCCCCGGAGAATGGCACTTGTCTTCTTAATCGAAACTTGTGGGGACACTAAGTACTCAAACACAGGCATGTGTGTGTCTCCACTCCTCAAAGAGTTAATCTTCGCTCGCCCGTCTGAAATACTAAACCACCAGCATTTTCTCACAGCAGAAATGTAGCTGTCATTTTCTCAGCCCAAGCTGGCCTCTCTGTACACAAACAAACGAAAGGTGGGGAGAGGCGGGTGGAGGAAAGTAAGGCAGCACATTTCAGTAAAGGAGAAAACTGTTTTGGGAAACGGGTCAAAAGTTAAGAAGTAAGGCGAGGCAGGTGACAACTCTGAACAACTTACCTTAGAGCCACCACGGACAGACAGACCGGGCCACGGGGTGATCACGCTCTCTCCTTCTTGGGTCACTCCACCTTGGGTCGCTCCGGGCCTCCCTCCACCCTCTCCCGGCCCAGGTAAGCAGGAACAGGCTCCGAAGCAGGAAGTGGAAGTTGTATGCAAATTTCTACCGAGGCTAGGAAGCCTCAGCTCAAAAATCTCCCTGTGGGCAGTGAATCAACAGCCGCGGAGAAGTCACTTTATTTCTTAAAACAGAAACCTCCTTCATTCACTAGAAAAGGCCACTGGCCAATTAGGCTGCATTTTTTTTTTTCGCCACCCAGCTAAGTAACTGCTGAGGAATGTTCCCACTGCCCCGGACCTCAGCGTTGTCGTCGTAGTACCCTGGCCTGAGATGGTGCCCGGGGACCGGATTGAACTTGGGTGTTAAGATCGGTTATTCATTAGCAGCTCCAGAGGAGGAAACTGGGGGCAGATCATGGGGAGGAGTATGAAGCAAAAACTTCTTACTGTCTCTAACTGCATTTGCTGCTCTTAATCACAAAGGGAGGACTCACTGCCCATCCCCCTACACACACGCGCGCACACACACCCCCTGCCCCATCCACAGGCATGAAAAAGTGGCTAGTTTTGAGAACCACCCCCCCCCCCACACACACACAGTCCTCCTCTGGCTGCATTTTTCATGTCCTCAAGTTTATTTCCTCGCCTTTCCTTCTCCTTGCTTAATGAGTGCCTACGGAGTTTATGGCCAAAGGAGATGCTAGAAACAGGACGACCAGGACGGCAGACTGTAATGGGAGCTGTGTTGGCCGCAGCTCTGGAGTCAGAGGGACCCGGGTGTGAACTCAGTTATCCACTGGCCAGTTGGGTGCTGGGCAGGCGCACCGTGCTCCTGGACGCCCCGCCTGCCTGCTGAGTCCCGAGGGTCCGCCCACTCGGCTGGCCACCCCTCTACCCTCGAGCAGGGGACAGGCCCCAGAGCATCCCCATCCAGACCTCCGGGGTCTGCTCAAGTGAGCCATGTGGAGCAGGTTGCTCTATGTTCTGCAAGCAGAGGGAATGCTGCTTGTTTTTAAAACAACATATACAGGGTGTATCCTTACAGTGGAATACTACACAGCTGTTAAAAACCATAAATATTTATTTATGTATATATTTATTTCTACATACAAGGAAAAGTGGCTCTGAGATATTATTTATTGAGAAACATAATCTCATTTTTGCCAAGAGATATGACAAATACATGTGTCTGTGTGTGTGTATATATATATATATATATATATATATTTATTTATTTATTTATTTATTTATGTTTACTCACCATTGGTTCCAACACCTATCACTCTGCCCAGAATGTAGTTGGCAAGTACTACGTATCTGCTAAATGACCAAAAATGACAGAAATGTCTGGAAGAATGCATACTAGACTGTTAAGTGGTGGTCACCTCTAGGGAAAAGGATTGAGGGGAATGGGTCAGAACGGAGGGCTTTTATCCTATTTATAGTATTGATATAAAATATGTATACTATACATATGTATATGTATAGTATACATATGTTGGATTCCTTTTCCCACAAGTGTGTAGTACTTCATTCATTAAAAAAAAAGATTTAAGGGCTTCCCTGGTGGTGCAGTGGTTGAGAATCTGCCTGCCAATGCAGGGGACACGGGTTCAGGCCCTGGTCTGGGAAGATCCCACATGCCGTGGAGCAACTGGGCCCGTGAGCCACAACTGCTGAGCCTGCGCGTCTGGAGCCTGTGCTCTGCAACAAGAGAGGCCGCGATAGTGAGAGGCCCGTGCACCGCGATGAAGAGTGGCCCCCACTTGCCGAAACTAGAGAAAGCCCTCGCACAGAAACGAAGACTCAACACGGCCAAAAATAAATAAATAAATAAATAAATAAATAAACCCAAAAAGTTAAAAAAAAAAAAATTGTATTTATTACCTTGGCCTTGAGCTTTCTGCCTCAAAATTATTATTATAATAATCTTTTTTTAGTTTAGGGGAAAATATCTTTTTTTTGCATATGGAGCAGTTGATACCAGGATACTTTGAAAAAGCTATCAGTATTAGGAGATGAGAATAGAAAAGACACGAAGAATGACAAGAGGAGGAAAAAAGAGGGAGATCAAAGAAAGGGCAGGGTGAAGATAATTTTCATTTCTCTTAGATGCCCTTAAATGGATTGGGAAAAGCCTGAAAGATGCTTCTGTCAAGTACTGCCTTTGGAATACAACCCATCAGCAAGAACAAGAGGAATCTTTTTTTCCAATTCTCCCACCAACTGTTTCCCCAGATGTGAGCCTAAGGGAGATACCAAGTGTTGCAGTGCTGCTTTTAATTGCTGGTAGCTGGGCCTTCCTCCCATCTCAGTTTATCCCGAGCAGAAAGGCAGCACTTGGGGTAGGAGTTAACGGTTCCTACCTAGGAGCCCTTGCTGGGGCCCCACTGGAAAGCGGCCTGAGGATGTAAACTGTTTAGAGAGGGTATCCTGAACACAAGAAACTTCCATCTGAACATGCCTGAGGCAGTTACAGTGAAATATGGATGACAGGGAAAGTGTCAGAGAGCCTAGGAAATGAACACCTCCGGCCCCCAGGAGTACCCCCTGCTGTTCTCAGGCTAATACACACACCCTTTTAGCTGGCATCACAGGACACGAACTCTTTTTTAAAGTTTTTTTTTTTTAACACACTTTCTTCTAAATTTCTTTTTTTTTTTTTTTAATTTATTTAATTTATTTATTTATGGCTGTGTTGGGTCTTCATTTCTGTGCGAGGGCTTTCTCTAGTTGCGGCAAGTGGGGGCCACTCCTCATCGCGGTGCGCGGGTCTCTTACTGTTGCGGCCTCTCTTGTTGCGGAGCACAGGCTCCAGACGCGCAGGCTCAGTAGTTGTGGCTCATGGGCCTAGTTGCTCCGCGGCATGTGGGATCTTTCCAGACCAGGGCTCGAACCCGTGTCCCCTGCATTGGCAGGCAGATTCTCAACCACTGCGCCACCAGGGAAGCCCACGAACTCTTTTTTAAAAAAATATTTCTCATTTATTTATTTATTCATTTATTAATTTATTTTGGTTGCACCGGGTCTTAGATGCAGCATGCGGGATCTTCAGTGGCGGTGTGCGTGCAGGATCTAGTTCCCTGACCAGGGATCGAACCCTCGCCCCCTGCATTGGGAACATGCAATCTCACCCACTGGACCACCAGGGAAGTCCCAGGAGAGGAACTCTTCACTGAGGACCTACCATATACTATTTGTTAGTGCATTTTATCCTGCAAAGGGTCCTGTGAGATGCATTTACTACTGTCATTCCCACTTTACCTTTGAGGTATCTGAGGCTCAAGACTTGGAGTAACCTCTCCAGGGTCACCCAGCTAGTCTGTGGAGGATTCCTGAACTGTCACTTCTAGGTGGATGTTACCTCCCCTTCCTTTGTTGCCCTGCTGTAGTCTGTCCTTCCTATGTGCTTGGATGGAGCCCACATAACTTGCTTTCTTGGCACAATTCTTGACAACGCTTAATGTGGGTGGGGAAAGGTGTAGGCAATAAAAGGGTGGGGCTGAGACTGTGCCAGTTACCATGCTGCAGTGTTTATATGGTGATGGCTGCTGTGTACATAATAGGTAGAGTAGTCAAGCGGTGGGCCAGCCCTCTCCCTCTAGGTAAAAGTCTAGGAGGGGAGGATTTGTGTTTGCCAGATTCTAGAGTTGCTCAGTATTCTTGCAAAAGGCATAATTCCATAAAGGTCAGCTTTCCCCACCTTTGTAAACAAAACCGTTTGGACCTAATGCCCAGAACTTGCCATTCTACAGCTTTAATAGTTGGAAAGAAAGGAAAAAAGAAAAAAGGAAAAGATCCATTCCTTGGACAAACCTTGATTTTCCATTTTTAAATGCTATGATTTTAAGTGCTGAAATGGCAGAGTGAAACTATGACACACCATGAGGAAGAGAAGGAAACTCCTGTCCTGCATTTCTCTGAGGATGGTCCTCACCCAAAGTGTCCCTAGCATTGGCTAACTCTCCCCATAGCTCAGTTCTGGCGTCACTGCTGGAACCGAGGCAGGAAGAAGAGAAACGCCCAGGCTCCCAGTGCCTGGTCCTGCCCTTCTGGCTAACTCCAGTCCCACAACCTTTAGTGAGCCTTGCCTTATTCCAGATGTGCACTGGGTGCTAGGCACGCAAACTGTAAGATTCTCAACATGTTCTTGTGTCTCTTTCGGAAGCAAAAACTGTGGAGATACAGGCAGTTCGAAATAAACTAGCCACTAGACAAAGCCGTAGAGCCACTGGTTACTTCTCCACTGCTTTGGTGGGATGTTTCTAGTCCAGAGGGTCAGCCAGACGCAGGCAGAAGCCAGAGCCCATCACCACCCTTCTCACCCACCCCCGCTGAGCCCCGGGATCCTGCCCCACCGTCCAGGTGGCCCTCCTTCTCAGTGAGTTGCCCTCTAGAACTGTTTCCTGTTCTGTCAGCTGATTCAGTCAGGACCTCACAAATCTAGCAGAGAGGTCCTGGAAACACAAACTCTCACGTGGAAAGGATTACCTCTCAATCTTTTTCTTTTCGAGAGGTTCCTTGAGCCCCGTACAGATTTATTCATCTCCTTCCCCTACAAAGGGTATATTGGGAACAGCACCTTCTGTCAAGCTACAAAAGCTCTGTCATTCCATTACCCCAGGGCAATGGCGTCTATTCACCTTACATTTGCATACTTAAAGGGGAACACTTGAAAGTTCTGGAAAAGCCAAAGATTATCTGCTCCAAGGTGACTTTCCTCAGACTGGTCAACTGGACCTGAAGTGGTTGGCAGCATCTCTTGCTAAAAAGTGATTAAATCCTAACAAACTGAGCTCCCCATTACTACCAGTACAATAATAACAGCTAACCTCAGCACTTGAGCGTTCTAAGAACTTTGTGTGCATTTATTTACTCACTTAACTGTTCACAGTACCCCTGTGAGATAGGTACCAGAAGATTAGCTAGCATTTATTATCTACTATATGTCAAGTGATTTTCATTATCTGTATAATGAAGTGGAAAATTTTATTCACCAGAATTCCAGACAGCTGCTTTCCAAGAGAGAAAAGCACACAGAGACCAGATTCTACTTCCTGTGGAGGCTGAACACAGAAGAGCAAGTCAGATGAGAGAGGAACGTTTGGAAAGGGATGATGAGAAAGTAGCACGAGCCCCACAGAGGAGGTGGAGGAGACACAGAGTAGTAGTGAGAGAGCAGGAGGGATCCTCTGCCCTTCAAGAAAGTCTGTGATAAATAATCCCATGTTATTCTCCAAGTCTCCTCTGTACTCATTTGTTTGACTTTTGGACATGTACATGGGCAGCTTTATTCAGGTTATATTTAAAAATTAGGATGGTTAGGGCAGAAGAACTAAATAAACATTTCTCCAAAGGAGACATACAGATGGCCAACAGGCACATGAAAAGATGCTCAAATCGCTAATTATTAGAAAAATGCAAATCAAAACTACAATGAGGTGTCACCTCACATGGGTCAGAATGGCCATCCTTAAAAAGTCTATAAATAATAAATGCTGGAGAGGGTGTGGAGAAAAGGGAACCCTCCTACACTGTTGGTGGGAATGTAAATTGGTACAGTCACTATGGAGAACAGTATGGAGGTTCCTTAAAAAAACTAAAAATAGGGACTTCCCTGGTGGTGCAGTGGTTAAGAATCCGCCTGCCAATGCAGGGGACACAGGTTCAAGCCCTGGTCTGGGAAGATCCCACATGCTGCAGAGCAACTAAGCCTGTGCACCACAACTACTGAGCCTGTGCTTTAAAGCCGGCGCGCCACAACTACTGAGCCCGCGAGCCACAACTACTGAAGCCCATGCGCCTAGAGCCCGTGCTCCGCAACAAGAGAAGCCACCGCAATGAGAAGCCCACGCACCACAATGAAGAGTAGCCCCCACTCACCGCAACTAGAGAAAGCCTGCGCGCAGCAACGAAGACCCAGTGTAGCCATAAATAAATAAATAAATAAATAAACAAACAAAAACTAAAAGGAGAGTTACTATATGATCCAGCAATCTCACTCCTGGGCATATATCTGGAAAAGATGAAAACTAATTTGAAAAGATACATGCACCCCAATGTTCATAGCAGCACTAGTGCTTACAATAGCCAAGACATGGAAGCAAGCTAAGTGTCCATTGACAGATGAATGGATAAAGAAGATGTGGTACATATATACAATGGAATATTACTCAGCCATAAAAAAGAATAAACTAATGCCATTTGCAACAACATGGATGGACCTAGAGATTATCATACTAAGTGAAGTAAGTCAAAGACAAATATCATGTGATATCACTTATATGTGGAATCTAAAATATGATACAGAAGAACTTATTTACAAAACAGAAACAGACTCACGGACATCGAGACAAGACTTATGGTTACTGAAGGGGAAGGGTGGGGAAGGATAAATTGGGAGTATGGGATTAACGGATGCACACTACCATATATAAAATAGATAAACAACAAGGACTTACTGTATAGCACAGGGAACTATATTGAATATCTTGTAATAAACTATAATGGAAAAGAATAGAAAAAAGAATATATGTATACATATACATGCATAACCAAATCACTTTGCTGTACACCTGAAACTAACACAATATTGTAAATCAACTATACTTCAATTAAAAAAAATTAGGATAGTTACTATAAAAAAAGAGAAAATAACAAGTGTCAGGGAGAACGCAGAGAAATTGGAATCCATGTGCACCATTGGTGGAATGTGAAATGGTGCAGCCTGTGTGAAAAATAGTATGGCAATTTCTCAAAAAATTAAAAATAGAATTACCATATGACCCAATAATTCCATTTCTGGGTATATACCCAGAAGAACTGAGGGTCTCAAAGAAACCCTCAAGTAAAGAGAGTCTTGAAGAGAAATTTGTACACCATGTTCATAGTAGCATTATACACTACAGCCAAGGTAGAAGGCAACCCAAGTGTCCATCGATGGATGGATGGATAAACAAAATGTGGTATACACATGCAATGGAATATTAATCAGCCTTATAAAAGGAAGGAATTTCTGACATGTACTATGACAGGGATGAACCTGGAGGACATTATTCTAAGTGAAATAAGCCAGTCATAAAAGGACAAGTACTGTATGATTCCACTTAGCTGAGGCACCTAGAGCAGTCAAATTCATAGAGACAGAAAGTAGAATGGTGGTTATCAAAGACTGAGAAGAGGCAGGAATGCAGAGTTATTGCTTAATGGGTATAGAGTTTCAGTTTTGCAAGATGAAAAGAGTTCTGGAAATAAATAGTGGTGCTGGTTACACAACAATGTGAATGTACTTAATGCCACTGAATTGTACACTTAAAAGTGGTTAAGACGGTAAATTTTATGTTATTTCATCACAATTAAAATAAAATAGTCCCCAAAGCAGGCCTGCATGGTGGGTTTTATTTCCCTCATTTTACAGGTGAGGAAATTAAGGTGCACAGAAGTCAGGCAGCTTGTTAGGGCTGCACAGCTGGGTTTCAGACCAGAGCTGACTCCCTAAGAAAGCCACGCCTCTCCCCTGCACCGGGCTGCCCAGTACCCACCGGGGGCTCAAGGTGGGTGCGGACATATGCTGAGGCCACACAGATTCACCTCCTTCCTGTGCCCTTTACCCTCTCTAGACTGTCCTTTCTCCAGCACCGGTTACCGGTTTTTCTAGTATCCTTATTCTCTCTTCTGCCTTTCCCTCATCAAAAGGTCCTCTCAGGAAAAAACCTGATCCCTCATTTATACCTCAGCTACATGGTGTGAATTTAAATCACTGTGCTACCTCTCTGAGGGGCGCTTGCATTTTAAGCTTCAGCACTCTCTATGAAATGAAAGCCTTTGTTCCATGTTCAAGGAATTTCAGGCATCAGGGAGCAAGCAGGAAGGAACCGGAGGGTGCTGGTGGCAGGTAGGACAACTATAACCCAGAGAAATGCATTAAATGGTGGGAATTGGGGTGCAAAGTTAGAAGGCAGATATATTTTATGGACAGACTGATCTTTCAAGGCTCCACAAAGATGTGAGGTGTGGGTGCGAGGGAGGTAGGTGGACAGTTCTTGTTAAGCTTTCCCCACTGAGCAAACTGGGCTGCCTGACCTCCAGACTCCAAACTTTTGTTTGTCGTCAGAATCTAGAGGGTTGATTTCCTCAGGGTGTTGTTTCCCTGACAGTTCTCAATGCCTCTTCTCTTCCTGTTACATCGTGAAATTCCAGTCTAAAGCAGCTGGCTGCAGTAGCTGGAGATCTCTGCCCAAAGATCTGAGCAATCATTCCTTTAGTGTCAAGAATGCATCTCATCTGCTCACTGATGTAGCGTGTTGTGTAGAACCCAAGGCAACTCATGTGGACATGAATGCTTGTCTTCTGGGCACTCACAACCTAAGACTGAGCATTCCCAAGGGTGGGAAAGACACTACACCAATAGCATCTGGGTTAAGAGCCTGGGCTGCAAGTTTGGCTGCCGGACTAGTCTCTCGACCACCTCCTGCTAGCTGTGTGACCTTAGGGAAGTTCTTAACCTCTTTGTACCTCGGTTTCTTAATCTGGATAATGGGAGACATAAGGTATCTCTTTCATTGGCGGTCAAGGCTCCCCATGCACTGATTCTGGCTGCTGCCTTTGTGTAAAGAAGACATCTCCTTTCCTCCAGGGGCACGAGACCTCTGCTCCAGCACAGAGCTTGGTGGGTGGGGGACCAGGGTTGATTTTGCCTTCTCAGCCGGGCGCCAACTGCATAACTAACTGTGTACCACAGCCCTGAGATTGTTATGGAAGATTAGATAAAATGACCTCTGTGCAGTGTCTGGCATTGCACTTGATAAATATTAGCTAGTATTATAATAATAAGTATTAAATAAATGCATAATTCAATTAGTATACCAAGAGTCAGTTATCGGTCAATACTGTAAAGGAAAAAAACTCAACAAAATAGTAGATGATATTAAAATATTCGTATGCAGCAATAAGATATTCTTATGCTAACAGTTAAATAAGGGTGTGTTGTATGTTAGAGAATTTACTGCAAATCAGAGAATCCAAACACATGTGAGGATCCAGTTGAGCAAAAACCAAAGGCCCAACCACGTACCTCTTGAGGGCTTTTGCCGGCTCTGTTCTGCGTTCTGTTCTGGGAGCAGAGTGACCACCTCACCTCTCAGGCCACCTGAAAGCTTAGGTATTACAAGCAGACTTGTCTTCACTTGCTCAGCTTGTTGCCTTGATGCTCACACCTTCCTGGCAGGAGAAAAATTATGTATTCTTTTAATTTAAAAGATCTTCCCTTTCAGCTTTGCCTGGCTGGCAGATTGCATACAGAAGAAAGCGTAAACAGGGATAGCGGTGGTTCCACCTGTAAGAAAGATGCTCTTAGAACTTCATCTTAAAAACAATAGGCCAGTAAATTTTACTCGTGTATGTGTGTGTGTGTGTCAGAGAGAGAGAGAGAGAGTTGTAACTTTTAGGTTACGTCAAAACCCCCCAAACTCCACAACCCTTTTTTTTTTTTTGGCCGTGCTATTCGGTGGCATGCGGAATCTTAGTTCCCTGATCAGGGATCGAACCCACATACCCTGCAGTGGAAGCACAGGGTCTTAACCACTGGACCGCCAGGGAAGTCCCTCCACAACCTTTTTTTTCTATAGCTATTCTACCTCTCCTCGTGAGCTCCCATTCCACTAAATTGTGGGGAAAGGACCATATGCTTGCCAGTGAGAGTAATTCAGTCTCCTTCAGTTCTGTCTCTCCTTGGTAATTATTGAACATTTTGGCATTTCTCCCTCTTTCTCTTCGGCATAGGGTCTAGATGTAGAGGAGAGCCTGTGGGTCTTCCCATTAGTGAAGGCAGAGCCTCAGGTCCATGTTGGGGTTTTCTGTTCTCTGTGAAAACAGTGTCCCACTGGGCACCTTGCTCTTATCTGAAGATGGTGACAACGCGAGCACCTTCTAAGTGCTCACCTCGGCTCTCCTGGAGGGTAAGCTGACTTGTTCTTCACCTTCCCCGGGACACTCTCTCAGGGAACTGGACCAAGCTTGGTGCAGCTCAACCCAGTTTGGGTTGTTGATGTCTGAGCGGAGGCTCAGTGTGAACCCCAGCATTCACTCTCTTCTTCTGCCATAGTAGTAGAATCTTTTGTTGGGCAAATGGCTCCCCAGAATAAAGACCCTGTTACCCAGCCTTCCTGTCAGTAGGGATGGCCATGTGGACTAAGTTCTGATCAAGAAATGAGAAGTGTCATGCCCTTTGAGCAAAGGGGCATGTCTTCCTCTTCTTCCCTTTCTCATTGGCTAGAGCGTGGATTTGGTGGTGGGGGTGAGCTGTTGGGGGACCATGTGGTGACAGCAACACCCTAAGGATGGGGGAGCAACAAGAGGAAAGGAGTCTGGGTCCCTGATAACACCAGAACCGATATCCTAGATATGTAATGTTGTACAAGACTCCTACTGGGCTCTGATTTGATTGTCTTACTGGAATTTTCACACTAAAATTGCATCTGAAACCATTTTCCCCCCAAGAGCTTTAGGTAGAGGATAGATTTTCCTTGAAGCTTATTAATCACCTTGAGAAGAGCTCAACCATAGAAAGGATTTGAGGACTAAGACAGGCCTTGGAACAGAATGGGATACTAAGCTCTTCCCCTCTTGGGGCCTCCCGGATAGGGCCAGGCCCCAGGAGAGAGGGCACGTCCTCTGAAGGGAGGGAAGCTCGTCTAAGCGAGGAAGTTGCCGGCTGGGACTCCCTGAAGATGGCCTAGTTCGGGGTTGGAAACATACAAGCAAAGAAGAGCCTGCCTCTGACAGTCATTGAGGCTGACAAGGAAGCTGAGGCCATGAGACCCTCACAACGCACCAGACAACCTCCCTCTCTCGTACACACACACACACGGTAGAAATGTCAGCCTTCTGGGGAGCTTTCAGGCCCTTTGAGAGGCTGGGTTTCCAGCAATTTGTGGGGCTCAAGTCCTCACCCTTTGACTATTTTAAAGGAAGTGTTACTCGGCATTTGGGTGAGAGGGAGAAGGCTGGTGCTAACAACCTGGGAAGGAGGTGATGTGTGTCTTTGACCTTTTTTCATTAATCGTTTCCCTTCATCGGTTCTGGGTGCCCTTCTTTCAGGGCACCATCTTCCCGGGAGACTCCTCGCACAGAGGCTGCTGCCTGTTCTGTCTCACCTCCTCACTGGCTGCCCGCTCTGGGCCTCCCAGCGTGACTGCCACGTGGCCCTTTGCCCTCCTTGACCCTTTCCTGCCCCGGATCTGCCCCAACTCTCTGCCTTCCGAGGGCACACTAGCTTCCGATACTCTCCCCGAGGTAGAAACAGAGTAGGAAATGGAAGCTTAAGCCACTTCCCCAAGGCCACAGGCTAGTCCGTGGTGGAGCTGGGAATTTAACCCTTGCAATCCAACTCCAGGCTCTGGACTCCTTGTCCTGAGTCCTCCAGACTTTAGAAATCATCCTTCCTTTAACAAATAAATAAAATGCCTTAAGTCCATCTCCTGCATCCTGTGGGAAGTCCAGTGCCTCCCCAACATTTCCAAGGGCTCCTGGGGGGTGAATGGTGAGTCATGTCCTCCTGGGTATTCCCACTTAAATTCCTGATCCTTTGAGTCCTCTTGCCTCCAACATGTGGGGTCCTCTCTCTCCTTCCCTCACCCCGTGCAGGAGCACTGTCTCCCCACCGATTCCCCAAAGCACACCTAAGCCCAAACCAGCACGTTAAGCGTGTTCTTAAGGATTGGGGATGCGTGGTGATAACAGAGAGCCACCATGCCATAGCAGAGCTCAGGAAAGAGCTGCAAACTCAAAATGGGGCAAGCCTATAATGCAGGCCCACTCCTACATTTACAGGGATGGGGCAAGAAAGCACTGGAAGCCCAACTCTCACCCTCTCTCCCATGCCCTTCCTAACACCAGCTACATCCTGCACACGAGGGACCTCAGCTGTGAACACTGTGGCACGTGTTTAAACTCTGAATCACCCCCTTTGGGAAGAGGCCTGCATAGCATCAGGGAATTCCAAGGTCCTGAAGGACGGGGAGAGACTCGGTGTAGACACACCCCACTGGCCCCATGCAGTGGTGTGCCGGTTAGCACAGGCTCTTGAGAGTCAAATCATTGCTTCCTGGACTTCCCTGGTGGCGCAGTGGTTGAGAATCTGCCTGCCAAGGCAGGGGACACGGGTTCAAGCCCTGGTCTGGGAGGATCCCACATGCTGCGGAGCAGCTAAGCCCGTGCGCCACAACTACTGAAGCCCGCGCGCCTAGAGCCCGTGCTCCACGACAAGAGAAGCCACCGCAATGAGAAGCCCGTGCACCGCAAGGAAGAGTAGCCCCCGCTCACCGCAACTAGAGAAAGCCCGCGTGCAGCAACGAAGACCCAATGCAGCCAAAAACAAATAAGTAAATTTATATAAAAAAAAAAAAAAAGTCATTGCTTCCTAACTTCACTTTCAGGGCGTTGCACTGGTAGCTTGAAATCAGCTGTGTTGTGGGAGGAGTGGAAACTGGCAAACATTTCAATCTACAAATCAACCTTTTTTTTTCTGGATAGCCTGTTTATCAGTGCACCCCCGGACCATGGATACCTCCCACCACACACAGGGGCACAGCCAGAAAAAGCCCAGATTGGAGCCCTCTAAGGCAGTGGTTCTCAGATTTTGCTACGTATTAGAATCACCTGAGAGTTCTGGTGGTGAGTTGTCAGTATTTTTAAAAGTTTCCTGGGCAATTCCAATGCACAGCCAAAGCTGCAGACCAATGCTCTAAAAACATGGCTTATGAAAATTTAGTGTACATATAAATTGCCTGGGGAGCTTTGACATGACAGATTCTGGTCCAGTAAAGTCTGGGGTGGGGCCTGGGATTCTGCATTTTTAACAAGCTCTTAGGCGCTACTGATGCTGCTATTCTGTGGACCACAATTTAAGCAGCAAAATTCTACAGCACAGGCCCGAGGAGGTATCGCTATTCTGAGGACCCGCAGCTTTGCCTGTCATGGAGAGTTTCTCACTGGAGTTACTTTTCTCCTTAAGCCCTGACCTTAGCCATTTTTGGAGCCTATTCTGATCCCTTTTACCCTATTCTGGGTAATGGGGCACAAGTCTCCCTTGATGCCTGGGGGGAAGCCCCTAATTCCTACAACCTCGTTATGCAGATGACTTCGGTTCTCCTGGCAGATGATGCCAGAATGCTCACCTTTCATAACCAAACAGGTGTTTTCCTAAACAATCAAGCCATTTTTCTTCTGCTTCCTCTCCTCCTCACCCCGTCCAACTACCCTCCATCTCTAGAATTCAGACATGCACCTATAGTGGTTTATTTTTTGTATCATTTGTTTTCCTTTCCTGTGTTGGCAAAGACTGAGACTTAGTGATAAGGGCTCTGATGCAGGTGTGAACAACCTACACGGAGCAGACGATGTGGGATGAGAACAAGGTAGGACGTGTAGAAGAGGGACCAGTCTGAGGAGACGGGGTTGGGGGGGGGGGGTAATCCCTTAGTCATGTGGGCTCTAATCCCCAGAACTTCAGCTAAGAGACAGGACTTGTTTCAGAACTAAAATGATAGTGAATCTTTTAGTTTGCTGTGTAAAAGTGTAACTAGAGATGAATGAAATGACACCTCAGTCTTCCTACAGAGTGTGGGTCCATTTCATGATAACAAGTCTTTCGTTGCTTACAGTCTTGATGAAAGAAACCTCCCTTGTGTTTCTACAGATGAATCTCTGGACAGAGGTGACCCAGTCTGATCATCAAGGTCAGGGTTCTGATACCCACGGTGGCCTTACTGAGGTGCCAGCCCGGTATGAGGTCCTGTTTCAGTGTGAGCGTCTCTGTCTGGGCAAGTTCACATTCCCAGGCCAGTCCCTGCTCTGCATCGCCCCGGAGTGACTCGTTGGGGGAATGTTCCTCATGGTAATGGGAATTTAGATCTAAACTAAGCTGCCCCAGTGTCACCCAGCTCCCTGAAAGCCACAGGGTTGTTTCACAGGCTGTGCATTTTGCCGAAACTTGGCTCCAAGAGGGCGAGTCTCTGTTTCTGGCCTGCTAGAACATTCACTAATATTCTGCCCACATATGATGCTGGAGCTTCACCGCCAGTGGCCCTGGTTCTTCTGCGCAAAGGCATGGTATTCTCGGGATGACCCGGAAAGCCCCAAGTCTTCCCTTTGTCTGCAATTGTCTTTTCCTTTAATTTCTACTCCAAGTGGCTGCAGTCCCCGCCTCATTTCCCGTAGGATTTGACGTGCCCCACAGGAACCCCGCACTCAGTTCCTGCTTCCGCTCAGCATGGGTGCAGCCCATCTCCCCCAACTTTGGAGAGCCCCTCTCCCCCCTCTCTGTCCCTCCCATTTGCTCACAGGGCCTTGCACATAAGAGATTTTAGCTGAAGGTTTAGGGACAATGGAGGGGAATTACAGCCCAGGGCAGACCAAGTAAGCAATTTCTCAATAAAATCGACTATGAGGCATTCTAGCTTCATTGGCAAAGATCTCCTTGGTCATCTTTCACCTTAGGACCCCGGACCCTGGTGGTGCAGAGCTTGGCCCCCTCTCTCCAGAGACTTCTCTCCCTTCTTTCAGGGTCTTAGACCCCTGCCTCAGCACCACCCAGGGAAGACAATATTCTTGCAACTTTATCAGGCCAATACCGTCTAGTTCCTTTTTCTGGGTGGTAACCTTTCTCCTGATCACTGAAAGGGATCTCACCTTTCACAGCCAACCATGTCCTATCAAGGTCATTCCATAAACAGCCATCTACTACGGAGATCAGTTCTATTCCCTAAACGACAAAAGAGATCATTATTTTATCTTTTTGTAATGATTTTTTTCCTTTCTGTTACATGAGAAATTAGGGAAATAGTTAAATTAGGAAACAGTCTGGTGATTCCTCAAAAAGTTAAACATAGATAGACTTACCATGTGATCCAGCAATTCTACATCAGGGTATATACCCAGAAGAACTGAAAGCAGGGACTTGAACAGATATTTGTTCACCCACGTTCATTGTAGCACTATTCATAGTGGTCAAAAGATAAAAAGAGCCTAAATGTCCTCCATGGATGAATGGATACACAAAACGTGGTGCAGACATAAAACAGAATATTATTCAGCCTTAAACAGGAATGAAGTACTGATACATGTTACAACACGAATGAACCTTGGAAACATTATGCTAAGTGAAATAAGCCAGACACAAAAGAACAAGTATTACATGATTCCACTTATATGAGATGCCTAGAGTACTCAAATTTATAGGGATAGAAAGTAGAATAGAGGTTACCAGGGGCTGGGAGAGGGGAGAATGAGGAACTCTTGTTTAATGGGTGCAGAGTTTCTGTTTGGGATGATGAAAAAATTCTGGAAACTGGTAGTGGTGATGGTTGCAGACCATTGTGAATGTACTTAATGCTACCGAACTGGAAATGGTTAAAATGATAAATTTTATGTCATGTATATTTTACTACAATAAAAAAAAAAAAACAAATTAGAAGTCTTGGCTCTTTCATCTTGCACAGCCTCAGGCCAGGCCTTTCTCATACAAGTCCCTGAGGAACCCCCGAGGGGACAGGTGAGGGCTGAGGGCATGGTGGGCTGGTCTTGCAGCACAGCAGTGCCTGTGAAGCAGGCGGGGCTGTTCTGCAGATTCTGCTTCTCTTTAGGACTCAGCATCAACGCCTGGCTCACAGGTAAGCCTTCCCTCTAAAGATCCCAAGTGCTTTGCTGTTCTCAGTTTTCACCTGTCTTTTGATTGGGTTGAAGCCAGCTCCCTCCCTGGGATTAATATTCACAACAAGCAGTGAGCGATTAATTTAACCAGTTGAAATTTATTGTGCACTCGCCTTAACTCCAAGCCAGCTTCTGCTGGGTGTTTATTTTTCATCGTTGATGCATTGCACATGACAGCCCCTAAGCATCTGAATTTAAAGCACACCGTTGTGCAGAATTCCTGCTGCCCCCCTTCCTCTCGCCCAAACCTCTGAAATCCACAGAGCTCTGAGTTCCACACCACGTCTCAGAGAAGGGAATTCTTGACTGCTGGCCTATGGGAACAGTTGTGAGCCTTGGGACAGTTTCAGATTTGGATTTCATGCCTGGCGCAGGGAGCTGGTGACTCATTTCATTTCAGGGGGCTTCAGTCAATAAATTCTGACTCTGACCTACCGGCACATCCTACCCTACCACCAGCTGTCACAGAAACAACCAGAGTCCGAGCCTACCTCTCAGAGCGTTCAAAAAACCCTCTCTGATGGGTCCATCCGCACCCGGGTTGCACATGGGCCACCGGGCATTGTGTCGCTTCTCCAGCCCAACCCCTCTCCTCCCGCCTCACCCCACTGGCCACCCTGCAAAGTGTCTGTCTGGAGAGGACTCTACTGCTGGCACTAAAAAGGCAGAACAAAGGCCTGCGTGCTCGCAGACTTCCATTCGGAGTGCGCGACAATTTCAGAGCACAAATGGAAAAAGAAAAAAAAAAGAAGGTTTGAAATCTATAGCTGGCTTTTATTAAACCAGAACTTGTAGCTCTCAGCTGACAATCAGCCAGCAGCTAAAACCCATGAGGGACGGTTCTTTCTCGCAGCCTCTGGCTGGCTATTAGCTACCAGCAGCCTTCTGACCCCCTTTCCAGGGAAGTAACAGCTGGCAGCTGACAAAGGCGCTGGCAGAGTGGGCAACTTTCTCTTCTCTGGAAACAGATATAAGATTGGCAGGAAATAAGGCATTTAAAATATGACGATTATAAGCATTTTTCACTTGCTTTCTTTATTATGCTTTTGGATTCTGGCTCTGATTGCTGAAATGTATTATGTGCTAAGGAGCTTTGATGGCTTTTTTTTTTTTTTTCTTTTCCAAAATAGAAGTCCCAGCTCTTTTCCCTGTCACTAACACCAAGCCAGATAAAGGTGCATTCCACCAGTGTTGTCTACTTAGCTGTCTTTCTTCTTTTTTTTTTAAAATTTTATTTATTTTTTTATACAGCAGGTTCTTATTAGGCACCCATTTTATACACATCAGTGTATACATGTCAATCCTAATCTCCCAATTAGCTGTCTTTAAAACAATTGTCAATAAACAAAGATAATTGACTAATGGCCACAAGTATAAAGGAACTTAAATGTGATGCTCTTGACTGATTAAAACATGGCTCTAGCTTATCTGAGCCTGTCGGGCAGGGCCTTCTGTGGTGTTTGTGGCAGTTGAGGAGAAGTGGAATTGGGAAATATGAGGTATACATGGATTCATGGGCGGCGGGTTGGATAAAGATCAATTTAGCTTAATTTCTCTCTTCTATGCACCACCCAGCCCTCCATTTTTCTGTCAGAAAGGGCAGAGGTAGTAGGTATACAGCAGGAGGCCCCAGCCAAGGACACAGTTATTGCGAGAGGGGACACTCATCCTCAGGAGAGGGGAAGGACACGGTGGGAGGGTCTGAAACTTCAGCCACTTTGGTTCTAGCTGCTTTGCCACTGTGTCTCTCTTCACAGGGCATAGTACTCTGGGCTTGTAACCAATACACTATTTGCAATATTGCTGTTTTTATCCTGATAATAATATTACAATCTGCCATTGTAACAGTTGACCTATGCGGAAAATTTTAAAGTGTAGATGTTCAAGGTAATGTTTGTCCAAAGAGCACCAGATGGATGAGGACGAAAAGCCTGGGTTCTGAACTCAAGTGGCCAATAGGACAGAGAAATATCTAGAAGGTCAAAAGGACTAGACTAGATGGAAGAAGTATGTTTTCCATTACAGACTTAAATGATACACATATATATGCATTTTGACTTGGCAAGCAGAGAATTTTCAGAGCACTGGATTCTGTTTCTTAAGTTGTTCCCTAAGAAAAAATTGAGTCAACCTTGAGAGGAAGGCTTATTTTTCAAGATGGCAGACTGTGTACATGGGTGTCTGTCTGCTCCCTTCCTAGGACCCATTAGAATGACAATGAAGGAATATGAAAAAGATACAACCCACAACATGAAGAGAACTGAGGAGCAGGAATCAGTGGATGGTGGGAGAAGGAAGGTAAAAGAGAGGACAGTTGATTCTCTAAATAAGCCGTCTGTAAAATTGGTTTTTTAAATTGTGTAGATATGTTGCTTTTTTATTCTGTTTTGTTTTAATTTGGATGGGAACTTGGCTGTTGTCTTGTTCCTACTCCTGCTTTTAATCAAGACCACACGTACACCATCCTAAAGACACAAGCTGCCATCCTATTCTTTTTTTTTTTTTATTTTTTTTTATTTATTATTTATTTATTTATTTATTTATTTATTTATTTATTTATTTTTGGCTGTGCTGGGTCTTCGGTTCGTGCGAGGGCTTTCTCCAGTTGCGGCAAGTGGGGGCCACTCTTCATCGCGGTGCGGGGACCGCTCTTCATCGCGGTGCGCAGGCCTTTCACTATCGCGGCCCCTCCCGTTGCGGGGCACAGGCTCCAGACGCGCAGGCTCAGCAGCTGTGGCTCACGGGCCCAGCCGCTCCGTGGCATGTGGGATCTTCCCAGACCAGGGCTCGAACCCGTGTCTCCTGCATTAGCAGGCAGATTCTCAACCACTGCGCCACCAGGGAAGCCCCATCCTATTCTTAATAATCCCCAGAGAAAGGCAATGCCAGCCTCTCCTTAACTGAGCCATTTCATTGTCTGACAATCCTCATAGTTTTGATTCACGTTTTCCTTGCAGCCTGAAGGTGATAATGTCCTGTCTGAAGGAGCTAATGTACATCCAGGGAGTAGCCTGGCTCTGTTCAATGAAATAAAATGTCCAGAGCTGTCCTCTTTCTGTTTTCTATGGCAACACACTTTTATGTGTGATTAAGAAACAAAACAACAAAGGGAAATGTACGGAGCTTAACAAAGTGCAATAGCTGCTGCTTCACCAGAAAAACTAGGCTTTCATTCTATTTCTGGTGCTCTTAGGCTGACCCTAGGGAACCAAAGATGTTTTGCACTGAGATAAAGATTAACACTTAACAGTTACAGTCAGCCCATGGCAAAACTGTGAAATAGGCAAAGTTTGTCATTAGGATTTTTCCAACATCCCCTGCTGGGTCTTTCTTCTTATGGTCCCCTCTCTCAGCTCCAAGGCACCTGCTGCTCTCTAGATGCCAGGAAAACAAAACAAAACTGTTTTACACTAAAGTGTCATTGACTGCCTGTGAATTCAACCCCAAGGACATTTGCATCCCATATCACTCTGGATGCAATCAAGAGGGAAAATCTATACAGTAATTTGGACAGAGAAAGTATAATATAAAAAATTATTAACGATAACAGGAGATTAAAGTAGCAAAGAGTTAGTAAGAAGTAAAGAGAGCTCCAAAGAATTTAGGAATGGCAGATAAGGAACAACAACCCATAGGGCTGAGATAGAGGTCTTGAGGAAGAGGCCCCCAGGGCCGAGATTCAGACCTTCTTGAAGAGGGCACAGCTGTGGCTCACCAGATGGCAGAGAAGACTCCGGGATGCTGCACCGGGGGAACTTGCTGGAAATCTGCTTTCTAGGGTTTCAGGAAAAGCTGATCACAGGGCGATATCTCACCAGAAGTACTCTGCTATAAAACTACCCAAGGTGAGGGGCTTCCCTGGTGGTGCAGTGGTTGAGAATCTGCCTGCCAATGCAGGGGACACGGGTTCGAGCCCCGGTCTGGGAAGATCCCACATGCCGCGGAGCAACTGGGCCCGTCAGCCACGATTGCTGAGCCTGCGCGTCTGGAGCCTGTGCTCCGCAACAAGCGAGGCCGCGATAGTGAGAGGCCCGCGCACCGCGATGAAGAGTGGCCCCCACTTGCCACAACTAGCGAAAGCCCTCGCACGGAAACGAAGACCCAACACTGCCAAAAGTAAATAAATAAATACGTTTAAACTGCTCTGCAACATACTAATTAAGTCTGGGACCCGATTCTCAGATTTAAAAAAAAAAAAAAAAAAACTACCCAAGATGAGGGAAGCGCCAGGGAAGCTGCTGACCACTGGGTGCCGCTGGCCACTGTGCATTACAGGAGCTGGGCACTGGAGAAGCTGCTGGTGCTACGGGAGCCTGGTAAGCTGCAGCAGTCTGCCAGGCAAGCATAAGGGAGCCAGGACAGAATCCCCTTCCTCCTGCAGTGTCTCTCCAGCATCCTCTATTGATGTAACTTACAATGGCGCCAGCTGCGAAGGAAAATATTTAAAGGGTACAGGTCCATTTTTGAAGAGCAGGTAATGAAGGATAAATTTGGAGCTGGGGAGGCAATACATTGATAACTGGCACGCATCTTAAAAGAGACAGACAAGATCAAGATGATGCTGAAGCCAATGGGATGATTCTCTAATGGTAAAGTCCCAGAATAGGCAGGCAAGAGAACGTATTTTGGAGCACAGAGCTTTCTAATGGTCCAGAAATCACACTATGTAGGTGACATAAATGTATATTAGGATTGAGTGGGATTATTAAATGTTGCTTCTTGGTAGAACAGGGATGCTGTCAGGCCTTGAACTCTTAGTTCAGGTTCACCTCCATTCCTAGATGTGGTGGAGACTGGCTAGATTGCCACCAGTTCTATTTCTTCTTTCAAGCACATGCGGAGACAGCATTCCCCAGAGTATGCAACATGTTCTAGTTGATGGAATGTGGGAAGAAGTAATAAATGCCACTTTCAGATCTAGCCCCTAAAATGTCCCATTAGACTGTGAGTTCATTGTCCCTTCACTGATGGGCAGATGAAGGCAGAGGATCCAGTAGAGGCTTCAGAGAAGCTCTCGGGAATGGTGTTGCCATAAGATGGAAAGAGCCTGAGTCACGGCTCAGAGGAAAGATATACAGGTGAGCCGCTCAGCCCACATTACATTAGAATGGGACTAAATTGTGTTAAGCTTCTGAGACTTCTGGGATTTTGTTACTGCAGCTAGTGTTAATTTCCCTGGGTAAATTAAGACCCCTAGGACAGCCTCAATCTTAAATAGGAGAGAGATGGGACCCATCATTCCTTTTGTTTGAGCTCGTTAAAACCAGGAAGATGAATCGTATATTCTCTTCCATCCTGTGTCTCATAAGTGTGGGATATCAGAGTCCCGAAATAATTTTCCATGGCCCACTGTGGAGGGCAAAGCATGGCAACTAGGTTTCCTTACGGAGCAGAACAAAGACTCCCTGAAGGTGAACATCAGGGCCCGTTTTTTTCTCACTTCTGGGAGTTAGTTGTTGGTACAAAAAGGATTGACCTGGAGGCCCACGGTTGGCCTCAGTGCCCAAGAGAACTTGTCCTGGTGTAGGAAGGGAGCAGATTCCTGCCAAAGCTCAGCCTCCGCCACTTCAGATGGCTCTACTTCTGGTCCACACCGAGTGCCCCCGGAAGAGCCCCAAGCTCTGGGTTCCACTCTTCTCTCCGTTATTCACCAAACAGCAGAGGCAGATTTGACCCCCTCTGCAAATATTTAGAAAATGCATTGTTTTCTATATTTAAATGGATAAATATTAAATATGTTTTCCCCTTCATTTCTTTCCTTTCAACACGTCCAGACTCTTTCTGAGTGTGCATTGGTAATGAAGGATATTACACATGGGTTTTCTGCCATCTGCAAAAACCAAGTAAGATCCACCTCTGCCGCCTCCTCTGTTTTACGGCTGTCAGGATTTAAAGCCACCAGGAGACACCTCTGCCACGTCAGCCTTGGAGGAGCATCACCCCAGACCTCTGCCGTCTGAGGCCCTCAGGAACACTGCTCTGAGTCTTGGGGGCTGACTTTATGTGACTCGAGTAGGGTTAGCGCAAACCCCGTGAAGGTCTGCCTCCTGCCCTCCAACACCCGCTGAGCAAATCACTTTCGACAGCAGCGTGGCACTGTGTAAAGTCCATGTAGGATGGTCTGGAAAGAGCACAGTTTCCTGTGGTGACAGGCAGCTAGGCTGGTGTGCTCTAACACCCGCTCACTCCTTTATTAGATTGCAAATTATATCAGCCGGAGGCCTTTGGAGCAGAACAGAACACACAAGGAGGGCCTGGGGAGGGGGAAACACTGGCAAACGGTATCTGAACCCAGACTCGGAAAAGCTTTTTATATTGTGAGGTTTCTTGGTGTAGGAAATCTGTTACCCTGACGGCAGCCCCCTCTAACCCCAAACAGACACCTTTCTGGAGGTTATGATGAACTTCAGAGAAACCAGAGAATTAGAAAGATGGGGGGGGGGGTGACAACAGTTTTATTCTCTGACACATGGTTACATGGTTCCACCTTAGAATTCTGGTTTGGGACAAAGGAGCTCCGAAAGAACTCACTGAACCAAACATTTGAGGGGCTTTTTACATGAAATCTCTTATCAGTCCCCCAGCATCGCTGCAGGATCCACATTTTCAGCTTTGTCTTTGATTTAACAGGGTGGCATAGGTTGACATTTGTGAACACAAGGGACCTTGGAGTCTACAGAATTGAGGGCTTTTCACACACCTAAGCCCCAAACCACGTTCGCCCTGACAGACTTGCTTATGGCGACGGCTAGGCTGCCCAGGTGCTATAAATCATTGCTCTCCAAAAAAGGGGTGGGTGTTAGAGGAGGGAAATGTCATCTTCAAAAAATGTCAAGTGGCATGTCTGGGTTAGCCCTGGAGCATCCCCAAATGCCAGATCATTAGAGGCAGCTTTGCAGGTCTGGAAGAGGATAAGGCTAGAGAGGAAGCTGAGTGCCACTAGGGGCAGTGAACTCTGCCCTGGGGGAGCCTGGACCACGAAGGCTGCTATGGATCCTTCAGCCCCAAAAAGGTGAGGTGGAGAAGGGAGGGGGCGAGGTGCATCAAGCAGTGATTCATGTCCCAGAAGGGTTCCCACAAAAGCTGAGCCCACGTTAGGGAGGCGGCACAATGCGGAGATTAGAGAGTGGATTCCGGCTCCGGGCTGGCTGCACTCAGTCCTGGCTTCCCCCACGTATTACCTTGGGCAAGTCACCTGGCCACCTTGTTTGCTAGTTCTCTCAACTGTGATGTGAGGATAATAGGCCTTTCGACGTGTAAACTGTTTAGAAGGGAACCTGGCATATCAGGGGTAATTTAGGAGCAGTGGTCATCCAAGTACCTACAGGGGAAGAGGAGGCAGAAGTGCCTCTCCTCCCCTCACCGTATGCTTCACGACCGCGGACACTCTGCTGGCAGACACGGAGGGCCAGGCACATGAAAATCAACACAGAATTCATACTTGCCCCATTCCTCCCATTTATTCAGGCAGTGAGTGCCGGTGGAAAGACCTCCCGGTGGAACGTCAAGGGACCGGGGGCGGGGTGGGGGGGTGTGTGGGGGGTGGGGGGTGGGGGGTTTTATCTCAGCCTTGTCACAGGAGTCAGAGGCCATAGCCTAATCTTCCTGGCTTTTGTTTTACAGATGCCTCCAGCAGCTCAATGGGCCTTGAAGTTAATCTGGTCCGTATTCATAATGTCGACAACAGCAGTAACAGCTGCTACTATTAGCATTTATCGAAAGCTTCCTGTGTCATACACTGTTCTTACTGCTTTCTGTGAAGTAGCTCAGAATTATTGAGGTAGTTACTACTTTTATACTCATTTTACAGATGGGAAGACTGAGGGAGAGAGAAGTTAGATGACGTATTTTACATACATTAGCTCATTATCAAAATAGTAGAGGTATTATCTACTATTTACAGATGAGATATTATCTCATAATGAGGTATTATCTCTACTTACAGATGAGAAACTGAGGCCCAGAGAAGGTAAACATTCCTTCTGACTCCCAAAGAGAGAGTAGACTTAAATTTAAACCCTTGTAGAGTCTCTTTCAATATGAGAAGTCTTTCTCAATTATTTATTTCTTTTTCTCTTTTTTTGGCCGGGCAGAGCAGCATGTGGGATCTTAGTTACCAGGGATGGAACCCACGCCCCCCTGCAGTGGAAGCACGGAGTCCTAGCCACTGGACCGCCAGGGAAGTCCCTCAATTATTTATTTTTATCAAGGAACAACTTACATTTAATAATGTGCGCTAGTCTTAAGCGTGCAGCTCAGTGGATTTTTACTGATGTATACACCAGTGGAACCACCAACCTGATCAAGATTTATAACATTTCCTTCACTGCAGAAGGTTCTCCCAGTTAACACTCTCCCAACCCCAATATAGCCCTAGGTTAACTTCTATCACCATTGATCAGTTCTGTCTGTTTTAAAACTTCATATAAATGGACTCACACAGAATGCACTCTTCTGTGCGCCGTTTCTTTCACTCAACATAGTAAGTGTGAGATTTCATCCGTGTTTTGGCGTGTATCAGTAGCTTGTTCTTCTTTATTGATTGCTATGTAGTATACTCAGTTGTAACGAATTTATCCACAATTTCACGGATCCATTCTTCTATTGATGAACGTATAGATTGTTTCCAGTTTTTGGCTATTAAGAATAAAGTTGCTATGAATATTCATGTACAAGTAGGTATATGCAGTAATTTCTCATGAATATATACCTGGAGTGAAATTGCTGGGACATAGGGTAGTAGGCATACGCTTAACTTTGCTGCCAATTTTCCAAAACAGTGGAACAAAGTTATACTCCTACCAGCAATAAATGACCTTTTAATCGCTCTACATCCTCACCCAACATCGATATTGTCAGCCCTTTTGCTGTTAGCCAATCAGTGCTATCCCATTGTGACTTTAATTTGCATTTCCTTGATAAGTAATGTTGTAAAGTACCTTTTCCAGTGCTTACTGGCCATCTGGATATCCTCATTTGTGAAGGGCCTGTACAAGTCTTTTGACCATTTTTAAATGGATTATTTGTCTTTTTCTTATAGACCTATAGTTCTTATACATTCTGGGTTTGAGTGCCTTGTAAGAAATATGTATTGCAAATATCTTCTTCAAGTCTGTGACTTGCTTATTCACTTGCTTAATGGTGTTTCTGATGAACATGAGTTCTTATGCTTAATAAGGTCCAATTTATCTTTTTTTTTTTCTTTTGGCCATGCCGCATGGCATGCGGGATCTTAGTTCCCCCAGCAGGGATTGAATCTGTGACCCCTGCAATGGAAGCTCGGAGTCTTAACCACTGGACCACCAGGGAAGTCCCTATCACTTTCTCATTTTATAATTTTTCTTTTAAAAAGGTCCAATTTATCATGTTTTACTTTTATAGTTGAAAGAAGTCTGCCTACTCCAAGGTGAAGATAATCTACTATGTTTTCCTCTAGAGTTCTTATTGTTTTACCTTTAGAAGTATGATTCACCCTCAAATTAATATTTGTGTATAGAGTGTGGTAAATGTGAAGGTTCATTTTTTTTCACATGTATATGCAAAATGATTTAGCGGCATTATATTGAAAAGACCATCCTTTTCCTGTTAGATTACAATGGTGCCTTTGTTGCAAACCAAATGACTGTATTTGTTTGGGTCTGTTTCTGGAGTATATTTTGTTCCACTGGTCTATTTGTTTATTATTTCCCCAGTACCACTCTGCTTCATAGTTTTATAGTAAGTCTTCAAATCTGATAGTATAACTTCTCCAACTTTATTATTCTTCTTCAAAATGGTTTTGGTTATTCTAAGTCCTTTGCATTTCCTTATAAATTTTAGAATCTTGTTGTCAATTTCCATAAAATCTTCCATTGGAATTTTGACTGGGATTGCCTTGACTCAACGGATCAATGTAGAGAGAACTGACATCTTAATAATATTAAATTTTCCAGTCCATGAAGATAGAATATCTTTCCCCAATTATTTAGTTTCAATAACAGTATTTGAGTAAATCTTTAGTATTTTTAAACAGTTAAGCATAGAGTTACCATATAATCCAGTAATTCCATACCTAGGTATATACCCAAGAGAACTGAAAACATATGTCCTCATAAGAACTTATTATACATGAATGTTCACAGCAGCATATTCACATTAGCCAAAAAAGTAGAAACAACTCAAATGTCCATCAGCTGATGAATGAATGGATCATAAAATCTGGTATATCCATATAATGGAACATTATTTGGCAATAAACTAATAAAGTACCAATATATGCTACAACATGCATAAACCTTGAAAATATTATGCTAAATGAAAAAGGCCAGTCACAAATGATCACATATTGTATGATACTATTTAAATGAAATGTCCAGAATAGGCAAATCTATAGAGACAGAAAACAGAGAGTGGTTGCCTAGAGCTCGGGGGATGGGAAGAAAATGAGTGAGTGATGGCTAAGGGGCTTGGGATTTCTTTTGGGGTAATGAAAATGTTCTAAAATTGATAGTGGTGATGGTTACACAACTCTGTGAATCTACGAAAAGCATTAAATTGTATGAATCAGATGGCATGTGAATTATATAAATAAGTGAATCAAATTATATCTCAATAAAGCTGTTTAAAATTTTTAAAAGTTATTTTGTCCATAATCTATTGTTAGGGGCTGAATTGTGTCCCTCCAAAATTCGTATGTTGAAGCCCTTACCCCCAGTCCCTCAGAATGTGACTGTATTTGGACATAAGGCCTTTGAGAGGTGATTAAGTTAAAATGAGGCCATAAGGTGGGACCTAATCTAATCTGACTGGGGAAGATGAGGACACAGAGACGTTAGGGGTTCATGCACACAGAGGAATGACCACGTGAGGAAAGCAAGAAGGTTCCATCTGCACACCAAGGAGAAAGACCCTGAAGAAGAAACCAAACCTGCAGACACTTTGATCCTGGACTTCTAGCCTCCAGAACTGTGAGAGATAAATTTCTATTGTTTAAGCCATCCAGGCTGTGGTATTTTGTTATAGCAGCCCTAGCAAACTAATACATCTATGTTGCTTTTTATATTCTTCAATGACCAATTTAGTCTAAAATGTATCAATATGTAAACTTCCCAAGTCTAAAGAGGAGTCAAACTGGGCCATGTTTTCAGCATCTGTAGAGGTTTTTTTGTGTGTGTGTGTGTGTGTGAAAACATTTTGATTGTAAGCAGTGCTTTGGAATTCCTGAGGGTTTTTTCCTTTTTAAAATTTTAAACAAATGAGACTAAATTTTGGGGGAAAAGATAATTATTGAGAAATAGAAGTTTGAAATACACAGAATTCTAAAAAATTCTCAAGTTAAAAATTCTCAATCTGAATTTCATATAGTAAATAATTATAACATGATAATTTTTGACGCTATTTAATTGACAGTTTCTGTGTGTATTAATGCTTTAGAGCTCAATAAAAAGTTCAAAAATAGATAAAATTATTGGAAAACTCCACTTAATCATTTTTGGGTTGTTCATTTTTAAAATTGAAATCTTTTAAGGAATTATGGTAATTACTGTATTTTTTTTTTCTTTGAAAAAAATAAACTAAGTGAATCTTTCTAAACCCCACTTGAATGAACACAAAGGAAGGTGTAAGTATCACATTAATGAGAGGATGCAAGGGAACCAGGACTTGATTTTCTAACTTGAAGCCATGTGTGTTTCACGGGGAAACTGAACAACCCTGCCACTACAAAAGCAGTTTTGAAATCTAATTTAAAAATTAAATATTAAAAGTAGACACTTGTCTAAAGCAAATATTAAAGTTGACCAAAACATGTTTTTGGTGAGGATCATCTCAACACAACAATGGGGAGTAACAGCCCTATACAGTTGACCATTGAACAACACAGGTTGGAACTGCCCAGGTCCACTTATACACAAATTTCTTTCAATAAATATGTACTGCAGAGCTATATGATCCTGGGTTGGTTGAATCTGTGAATATGGAACTGTGGATATGGAGCGCCAACTGTAAAGTTAAAAGCAGGTTTTTGACTACGCAGGGGTGGGTGCCCCTAACCTCCGAGTTGTTCAGTGGTCAACTATATTTGGTAATTTCCCCAAGGTCACATAGGCAGGGGTTCAAAATCAGGTGGTTCTGGAGCCAAAGCCTGTGCCCTTAACCACTATGGTAGACTGGAGTGAAAGAACTGGTCCTGATTCTTCACTTCCCTTTGCTGTAACTTTGCAGAGCTCCCACCAAGGACCGGTATACTCTCTTGCCCTACTGATGTGCGTTTGGCCACATGACGTGTCATCAGTGATCACAACGCAAGCAGAGGTCTTAAAGGAGTATGAGTATGGTCTTAGATATATTGTCGGCCCTCCTTATCCACAGGTTCCGCATCTGAGAATTTAACCAACTCAGGATGGAAAATATTAAAAAAATAATTTGAAAAAAATTCCAGAAAGCTCCAAAAAGCAAAAGTTGAATCTGTGCACTGGCAACTATTTACATAGCATTTACATCTTATTTACAACTATTCATATAGTATTTGCATTGTATTAGGTATTATAAGTGATCTAGAGATTATTTAAAGTGTGTACGAGGATGTGTGTACGTTGTATGCAAATACTACACAATTTTATATAAGGGACTTGAGCATCCATGGATTTTGGTGTTTGCGGGGGTCACGGAAACCAATCCCCTGCTTACCAAGAAACGACCGTACTTAAAACGTATGCAGGTTTGGCTTGACTGGGTGTAATAGCCATAAGATAAGCGTTTCTACGAAGCCACTGACCCCTTCAACCTGGACCCCAGCACAAACACTCCTGGAACAGACCTGAACTTGACCTGAAGCCTGGATCCAAGTCCTGCAGTGGGCAACTTGGAACTCTGAGCCTAGAGTCCAGCTAAGCCTAGCTGGGTTGTGGTCCAACTGTAGATCACACCGAGAAAAAATCCCCTGAAACTTGTTATTTTAAGCCACTGGGTTTGGGGATAACTTCTGTAAGTGTAGTATTATTGCAGCCATGGTCAGCCAATACAAACACTATATTCTCATAGTATGGTCCTTAGACACCCGCATCCAAATCATCTAGGCACTTGTTAAAAAGATGAAGATTCCAGGAAAATGATTACTTACATACACTGATTAAGTGGTTTGATGGGACAATTCAGCAGTACATATTAAACTTAAGAATGTATTTAAATGAATAGCAAAGCAATTCCACTTTCGGACATTTCTCCAAGAGAAATCCTTGCTGATATCCACCAAAAAATGTGCAAGGATGTAGGTTGTTTGTAACAGTGAAAATCTGGAAATAACTAACTATCCATCAATGGAAGAATGGTTAAATGAATGATGCTATTTTCATTCTATGGAATCCTATTGAATACTATTCGTTAAAAAGAAGAAAGTAAATCTCAATGTGTAGACACGGAGAGTACTCTGAGACAGATTACTCAGTGAAAAGTCAAGGTGCACGCACACTACTATATTTAAAATACATAACCAACAAGAACCTGCTGTATAGCACAGGGAACTCTCCTCAATATTCTGTAATAACCTAAATGGGAAAAGAATTTGAAAAAGAATAGATACATGTATATGTATACTTTGCTGTACACCTGAAACTAACACAACATTGTTAATAAACTATGTTACAGTATAAAATAAAAGTTAGGGGCTTCCCTGGTGGCGCAGTGGTTGAGAATCTGCCTGCCAATGCAGGGGACACGGGTTCGAGCACTGGTCTGGGAAGATCCCACATGCCGCGGAGCAACTGGGCCCGTGAGCCACAACTACTGAGCCTGAGCGTCTGGAGCCTCTGCTCCGCAACAAGAGAGGCCGCGATAGTGACAGGCCCGTGCACCGCGATGAAGAGTGGCCCCCACTCGCCGCAACTGGAGAAAGCCCTCACACAAAAACGAAGACCCAACACAGCCAAAAATAAACATAATAAATAAATAATAAATAAAAATTAAAAAAAAAAAAGTTAAAAAAAATAAAGTACTCTATAAATTAAAAAAAAAAAAAAGTCAAGGTGCAGAACAGTATGTGTAGTATGGCTTCATTCATGTAAATAAAAAGCCCTGGGCTTCCCTGGTGGTGCAGTGGTTAAGAATCTGCCTGCCAGTGCAGGGGACACGGGTTTGAGCCCTGGTCTGGGAAGATTCCACATACCGTGGAGCAACTAAGCCGGTGTGCCACAAGTACTGAGCCTGCGTTCTAGAGCCTGCGAGCCACAACTACTGAGCCCACGTGCCACAACTACTGAAGCCCCCGCGCCTAGAGCCCGTGCTCCACAACAAGAGAAGCCACCGCAATGAGAAGCCCGCACACCGCAACGAAGAGTAGCCCCTGCTTGCCACAACTACTGAGCCCACTTGCCACAACTACTGAAGCCCCCGTGCCTAGAGCCCGTGCTCCACAACAAGAGAAGCCACCACAATGAGAAGCCTGTGCACTGCAACGAAGAGTAGCCCCTGCTCGCCACAACTAGAGAAAGCCTGCACGCAGCAACGAAGACCCAATGCAGCCAAAAATAAATAAATAAATAAATAAATTTATTAAAAAAAAAAAAAAGAAAAGAAAAAGCCCTGTCCATGTATCTGTTCCAAGACGATTATAAGGACACAAACCAAGATGATAAGTGATAACCTGTGGGAAGGAATGGTGTTGGGAAGGGGTGGGGGGCATTGCTTTGTGTGAACGTTTATTGTTTTTACACTGAGTAGATACTACATATATCTACATATATTACACTTGTGCCATCAAAAAGAAAAACTTTATGTATTCAAAAATGTACATTTCTGCATATCGCCCCAAGATCAGAAGAGTCCAGGAATCTGCACTGAATGGAAATTTCAGACCCTGTTCTCTCAGCTGCCTGAGTCAGCAGTGAGCTTTCGAGGAGGCAGCCAGCCAGGGTAAGAGCTGCTAACTGAACTAGGCAGGGCCAAAGACAAACAGTAGGATTTCCCCTGTGAGCCGGAGGTGGAGGACAACTTTACCCAAGGGTTTCTCAGTTTTAAGAACACCAACTGGGGCACAAAGCTCTAGAGTCATTCTGCTTCTGGAGAAAGTTGCTGTCAGTTACAAGAATCCCCTCTACACAGCATTCTCCATCCCACCTCTGCAGGCGCATATCTGAATCTCTGAAGGGTAAGGGGAGGTACTTGAGAGAGTTACATTTATCAAAAGAGGGCGTGAGGGGCTTCCCTGGTGGCGCAGTGGTTGAGAGTCTGCCTGCCAATGCAGGGGACACGGGTTCGAGCCCTGGTCTGGGAAGATCCCACATGCCGCGGAGCAACTAGGCCCGTGAGCCACAACTGCTGAGCCTGTGCGTCTGGAGCCTGTGCTCCGCAACAAGAGAGGCCGCGATAGTGAGAGGCCCATGCACTGCGATGAAGAGTGGCCCCCACTTGCCGCAACTAGAGAAAGCCCTCGCACAGAAACTAAGACCCAACACAGCCATAAATAAAATAAATAAATAAAATTAAAAAAAAACAAACTAAAAGAGGGCGTGAGGAGTGAGGCAGGGCATCCGTCACTGTGACCAGCCCCGGGACAGGACCCTGCAGGCCATTCCACATGGAGACACTCTCATTATGGAAAGGACAAGGTCGGGGGCAGGATAAAGCACATGGGAGCTTCAGTGAGTTTTTCTTCTTTTACTAGTTTCATCTATAAAACTAGGGGTTTGCTCTGAAAACCAGTCCCGTGTGCTGTGTTAAGTCTGTGATCTTCCGGGACGCTCTGCTAGAGGTCAAGTTCATCAAATGCAATAGGACGGCACCTCCTTGAAGTGCTGGGGTTGATATCCAGGCTGAGGCCCTGCTTTGCGGCCCCAGATCAGGCGGGAGAAGAGGTGTGAGCCGGGCATCTCACCTGGCGTGACGGGAGTCAGGTTATCCCGCTCTCCAAATCCCAGTCCCACCTGTCAGCTGCTCCCACGAGACTGGCCACTGGTCACCGTCCTTGTTGCAGCAGGGACCTGCTTTCTCAGGGGTTGAGTCGGGTCAGGCCCACCTGACCTGGCCTGGTTGGCTTCTCCAAAAGCTGAAGGCCTGTGGCCAAGACCGCCCTGCTGCCCTGTCTGGAGCAGAGCACCCACTGCTGTGTCCTGAGGGCTCCCATCACCAGCTCCTTTGGTGTCTCTCCTCCCCAGCAGGGTTTCCCTCCCTCCCTGGACTCAGGGGCAAGGGCCTGGCTCACCCCGTGACCTAGAGCCCCAAACCCAGCCCCTGGTCCAGAGGGAGCCTGGGCAGCTGGGCGGGGAGTGTGATGGGGAGAGCAAGCCCAGGGATGAGCCCCAGGCAGAGGGCCCTGGAGGAGCGGCCAGGCCATGGCTGCAGTCAGGATTCTGGTGGGGAAATTCTCACACACTGGCAAAACGCAGCCATTGTCTCAAGCGCTGTCTGCACGAGCAGCTGTTTTCTATTCTCGACATGGGTCCGCAGGATCTTGAATCCAAGTGGACATGTGAGAACATGCAACACAGACACACCCTCTCTTGATCCGCTGGAAGCCAGGTGTGCCTGTAACTCCAGCGAAGGGCGGGGCTCTACAGGTCCCCCGTCAACAATGGAAGCTTCTTCTAAGTCAGGCCTTCTGGATTCACTAGCCAGTTTCAGCAAGAGACACGGGAGCTTTAATGTCAGACGAGAACATCCACTTACAGTAAAGAGGTGACAGACTTTCCACCAGGCTAGAAGTTTCACCAAGTTTTATATTCCAGCAACAAATCCAGTGTTACGGTTCTAATCATTTCAGGAAACAAAATGTCTAAATTTACTTGGGTCTGCAAGACTCAGAACTCCTGGCCAAAAATGTGCCCTTTGATCTTTATGCCTTTAATCTGAAGCATTCTCTAAATGCATTTCCATTTTAACCAACAATGCCTTACACTGGCATAATACTCTTTATTGAAGAAACTCAGATCGTATCTTAAGTTTCACAACCCTTGGAGTAAATTCAGTGTAATATCTGAGTGTCAAGTTCCTACTGGCAGTGAGTACAGAGGCGAGAAGGAGCCCTGAGGAAGAAGGGTGCAGGAGGCCCTGGGGTGACCGGAGCCGAGTGCGGGGAATTCTTGGGAGGGGCCACCATTTACGACTGAGGGATCAGAGAGGGCTTCAGGAGGGAGGAGAGGTTTGAGCTGGGCCTCCAAGGATGGATAGGCTGCTAAGAAGAGAAGAGATGGCAAAAGACTGTTGGTGGGAATGTAAATTGATACAGCCCCTATGGAGAACAGTATGGAGGTTCCTTAAAAAACTAAAAATAGAATTACCATACGACCCAGCAATCCCACTACTGGGCATATACCCTGAGAAAACCATAATTCAAAAAGAGTCATGTACCACAATGTTCACTGCAGCTCTGTTTACAATAGCCAGGACATGGAAGCAACCTAAGTGTCCATCGACAGATGAATGGATAAAGAAGATGTGGCACATATATACAGTGGAATATTACTCAGCCATAAAACGAAACGAAATTGAGTTTTTTGTAATGAGGTGGATGGACCTAGAGTCTATCATGCAGAGTGAAGTAAGTCAGAAAGAGGAAAACAAATACTGTATGCTCACACATATATATGGAATCTTAAAAAAAAAAAAAAAATTGGTTCTGAAGAACCTAGGGGCAGGACAGGAATAAAGACGCAGACGTACAGAATAGACTTGAGGACACAGGGAGGGGGAAGGGTAAGCTGGGACAAAGTGAGAGAGTGGCATGGACATATATACACTACCAAATGTAAAATAGATAGCTAGTGGGAAGCAGCCGCATAGCACAGGGCGATCAGCTCGGTGCTTTGTGTCCACCTAGAGGGGTGGGATTGGGAGGGTGGGAGGGAGATGCAAGAGGGAGGAGATATGGGGATATATGTATATGTATAGCTGATTCACTTTGTTATAAAGCAGAAATTAACACACCATTGTAAAGCAATTATACTCCAATAAAGATGTTAAAAAAAGAAACAAGGCTGGGAACATCATCTAATTCTGTACAAAGTGATACAACCTAGAACGTCTTTTGCTGCTGAGCAGGAAACAGTGCAAAGTGAAATAAATTTTAATTCTGAAATGAAAAAATGACTGACTTGAACAAAAAATATGATTGACTCATTTTTACAAAATGTTAAATAAAAATGACGCTCAAAAAAAAAAAAAAAAGAAGAGACGAGACGGCAAAAGAACATTCCAGGCAAGGGGTAAACACTGGAGCAGTGCAGAGCATGCTTGAGGAGTTGTGGGCAGTTCAGCAGCCAGGATCCAGGGCGGGGGTGATGGTAGAGGGGACAGGAGAGATGAGGCTGGCAAACAGTGGAGCTGGACTGCAGGGGCCTAAACTCCCTGGAATTAGCTCCACTGACAAAATGGTATCTTCAGGGGTCTAAGGAATCTCATAGAAATGGTGCTCAGGAAGTAGAGTTGGACCTGCAGATACAGGCGCTGGATAGCAGCTGTTCCCAGGCACTCTTTCTCTGGTGGCCCATGGTCTCCAGCCACTGATTCTCTCTGCAGACTGCATCCTCTGCTCCCCCATGGGGCCATCTCTGGTCCTGACTCAACCTAACCTGTAGGCCAAGCGTCTGTCACCACAGCCTCTTAATTCTTGGTCCTAACTTAAAGGAGACAACTCCATTAGCTAGTGGCCAGTCAATGGACTGGTTTCCCCGTCAGGCATCTGACCTGGTATCATCAGCTGTTCTGGTGTCGGGGAGGGTCATATGGTAAAAACCTGACCTTCAATAGAGAGTGTAGTGCTGTGGGGTAGGGAGTTTAAAGAAAGGGGTGTGGCCTGGGCAGCCCCTCCAAACGTGTCCCCTTCCACCAGTGGGGGTCAGTGGGAACCATTATATTTTTAAAATAGGAGAACACCACAATCACAGCTGAGATTTTAGGTTACTCTCCACCACGTGAAGGATAGACTGAAGATGAAGGGGAGGTGCCCACACAGATCAAATGCCTTCCACGTACCAAGCACTATGCTAGATGCTGTGTGCATATTCCCTTATTTCATTTTGACAAGAGTCCATTTCACTTGTGAGGAGACAGAAGCTAAGAGGCTTGGAGATGTGAAAAAGTAGCTGGCCCAAAGTCATACAGTTAGTAATGGAAGAATTGTGATTTGAACCTAAAACTGGGCAAGACTTGAAATCATGCTTTCCCACCACACCAAGCAGGAAATCAGCCAGGACAGCCTCTCACGATGTCTGCAGGCACCTCATGTGCCTGAGTCCACACCGAGTCCACAAGCTCCTGCCTACTCTTAGCTCCTCCTCCTGGGACTTTCACCTCCGTTAATGCTCTCACCATTTACCCAGTCATCCAGGCCCAATCTCTCTAAATCTCAGTTTCCTTCTCTGTAAAGCAGAGATTATAACGGTACGTTCCAAAGGTTGTTGTGAGAACTAAATAAGACGGTTCTCATGGAGTGCTCAGAGCTGAGATTGGAGCTTGGCACATGTGTCCGCAGAATGGACAGAGCGATTGATTGGGTGTGGGGACAACAGGATCCTGACTTGGAGTTTTATTTGTCTAATGCAGGAGTTGGCAAACATTTTCTGTGAAAAACCAGGTAGTAAATATTTTCAGCTCTTGGGTTATACAGTCTCTTTTGCAACTGCTGAAATTTGCCACTGTAGGGAAACATCAGCTGTAGCCAAGACAGAAGTGAATGGGCGTGGCTGTGTTCCAAGAAAACAAAATGAACAGGGGGCTGATTTTGCCTGAGGGTAGTAGTTTGCTGTCTCCTGGTCTTTGCCTTGGCTCCTTCCATGAGGGTGGAGCCATGTCTGTTTAGTTCATAGGTTTTTCTCCAGGTCTAGCACAATGCCTGGCACGTGGTAAATATGCCATAAATATTTGCCGAAGGAATGATTAAATGAGAGAAAGCAAGCAAGCAAGAACAAAAGTGGCTGAGAAGGGGCCGCATGTTAAGGATCACCTGGGTGTCAGTTGCAGGGTTCAATGTAGGAAATAGGAACCACGCTAGGGATTTTAAGCAAAAAGGTGGAATTACACACTTGCTGGAAGGGCTGGAAGAGAGGGCTCTATGCTGGATTTCCGGGAATGACTCCCAGAATGTGGCAGAACTGACCTGCCAGGAGGGCAGCCCCCTCTCCCACATTCAGGAAGGTGGGACTCAGGAGGCTGCCACTGGCACTGTTGACCTCATGGACATTGTAGCTGCAATACAATGGTCAGAATGCGGTCAGAAAGTTGGGAACATCTGCCTGCATGTTGGGATGTCGAGCTTAGCCACTGCCACCTCCTCAGCTGACTCCTGACACCTATGAAGCTGGAGATTGGACCTCAGTGGCCCCATGACCTTGCTTTCCAGCAGAACACAGACAAGATCTGCAGGAAATTGGCTTCTGCTTCACTTCTGCCTTCCCAACTTTGCGTTAATATGTCTCATTGGCCTGATTGACACTCGTGATCCTCATGGTAAGGGAGTCTGGGAAATGTAGTTTTCTTCGCTTCCTTGATTCCACAGCACCGGGAGGCAGCACAGAAAGATGTGGGAATGGATCCACACCACGTTCAGCCCCACCTGTACATTCTGGTGATCTACTCCTGCAGAACAAGCCATCCCAAACTTCAGTGGCTTAAAACCAGTCATTTATTTTTCTCAGAAATTTGAAATTTGGGCAGGGCTTAGTGGGGGCAACTTGTCTCTGCTCCATGAGGCATCCGCTGGGGTGGTTCAACTGGTGGTTTAGCATGGGCTCCATGGTGTCAACAAGCCCTCACAGCCGCCTGGGAGCGCAAATGGAGAGGAACCAAAGCCCTCGGCAAGAGCCCCAGCCGAGCTCCTGGGCAGCAGCCAGCATCTGGGCAGCAGCCAGCATCAACGCACCAGCCGTGTGGACGTGTGTAAGCCGCTGGGAAGGCGGGTCCTTCCGTCCCAAGGGGCTGCCCCAGCTGATGCCACACGGAGCAGAGATGTCCGTGATGAGTGTTGTCCAAGTCGCAGACTCGTGGGCAAAATAAATGACTGTTTCTATTTCTGCTACTAAGTTTTGGGGTAGTTTGTTTTGCGGCAAAAGATCATCAGAACATGCAGGTTGTGCTGAATGTGAAGGAGGGAGGGGAACAGAAGGGGCGATCAACAAGAAGCGAAGCAGCCGATGCCAGGGAGGGGGAATGGTTGACCTAAATATAAGCCAAGTTCACTTTCCTCCTGCACCCACAGCATTGAGACTTACCAGCTTTCTAACTGATGCTTCCTGAAAATCAGCCCAATGTGGTTTGGGCTATATCTGCCCAGCCAGCAGGCCAAATCTTGGGCTGAATCAAGAGCCCTTTATTCTTGTAAGAATTGCTGCCTGGGGGTTCTCTGTCTCTTCCAGAAATTGCCTCTCAGCAATTTTTGATCATGGTTGAAAGATTTAGATTTTGAAATTGCCAACCGTCATAAAAAGGCAAGACTGATCTGCTGTGTTCTTACTTTTACAACCAGCTTCCAGGATAACTCAGGTGATTTCCAAGTACAGGGTTGTCACATACAGTTGTGCCAGTTGTATACTGCACAATTCTAGGGGGCATCATTTGCATTCCAGTCATGATCTCTTGGCATATTTTTTTAATTTTTTTATTTTTTTTAAAATTAATTAATTAATTTATTTATGGCTGTGTTGGGTCTTCGTTTCTGTGCGAGGGCTTTCTCTAGTTGCGGCAAGTGGGGGCCACTCTCCATCGCGGTGCGCAGGCCTCTCATTATCGCGGCCTCTCTTGTTGCGGAGCACAGGCTCCAGACGCGCAGGCTCAGTAATTGTGGCTCACGGGCCTAGTTGCTCCGCGGCACGTGGGATCTCCCCAGACCAGGGCTCGAACCCGTGTCCCCTGCATTGGCAGGCAGATTCTCAACCACTGCGCCACCAGGGAAGCCCTTGGCATATTTATTACAATAGTTTTCTGGCAGGTGGCAGCAAACTGTCTTGAGGTAGAGTAGCTTTTTCTAATTTGCAAAAAGGCAATTTATAGCTAGTGGCAAGAGGCATAGGGACAAAACTAGTGTCTAATAAATCTTCGGCCAGTGGCAGGGGTTAGTAGGAGAAAAGGAAGAAGTGGGGAGGAGTAGTAGGATTGGGGGGGGGGCCCTTTGCTCATCCAAAACAGGCACCCAAGAGATAGAAGTGCTGAGATTTGTGGGGTTCAAGATTCAGCTTCTTGGGGCCAGCAGGGTTTTAGAGGAGGCAGGATTTGGCCAACAAAAGAAGAGTACTCAGGAGAAGCAGAGAGAATCAGCTACACACTTGCCCTGAAAAGTTGAGATTTAAGGGCTCACTGGAATAAGTAAATAATGACCCTTTGTGGAGAAATGGGGATGAAGAGAATGAGTGAATATCTGAAGAAAATTTCTATGGTTCTGGTGGGGGTGGGGAGCAGAGGGAGAGGAAGGAAAATGAACACTGATTGCCATGGGAACGCACTGTTTGAGTGGAGGGTACCCAGTCCACTGCCGGAATTCCACACCACCTCTGACCACTCTGGTTCTGGAAACCTCCATTAGTCAGGAACCAGTATCATAACTCATAGCAATAGCACAGCTTCTGAATGTCAAGGTGGATTACATGATGCCTTTCTATTTCAGATATTATAGACTGCAAAATCTTTGCAGTTGAAACAATGTTCTCCATTTTGCATTTGATTCTGAAAGAGAGTCCCAGCCAAGCACAGCTTTTTGTTTTATCTATGTATCTTCCAAGGTCTCCTTTGGCTGTGCACCGTTGCTTTGGTTCTTGGCTTGCTGTTTTAAGTACAGCTTTGCTACATTTCCATTTTCCCTAGTATTCAAAAACTAGTACTTATTTGCATTAAAGCAGAAAAATACTGAATAGAATGAAGCATTGCTTTCCCCCTCTCAAACATGGTGAGGTCATGGTTTAGTGATAGCAGTGACAATGATGAATGCCTTGCACTTTCACTTAGAGACCTTCAGGAGCGTATAAACAAATATTTTCCAAAATGCACAGGTGAGGGAGGAGGCGAAGTGGTTCACACAGGATTGGGCTGATTACGGTCTGATTCCTCTTTCCCTTTCCAATTATCTCACAAATTATGCTTTGGTGAACAGGACTGGAGCTGTGCATATTTTAAATCAAACTAAAGTCCACTGAAGTAGGAAAATTATGCATTTTACGTAAATGATGTGGGCAAATTATTATTCAATTTTTAACAGGGTTTTTCCATCACTTTGCTGTGCACAATGTAATATGGTTAATTTACCAGAAAGCATTGTTATTCATTCCCTAATTCTCTATGCAACTGCTGCCATTTGCTTACCATTTCCTCACTGCTGTCTGGGAACTGACAGACCTTCAGGCTCCATTTAGGGTGGTTTGTGTTCCAGGGCAATCTCTAGGGGCTCCGCTCACCCCTTGGGAGGAGTCTGAAAACGAAAGGATTCACACACCTGGATTTAGTTTCTGGGTGGCTTTAAATGAATCCTTTTGTACACACATACATACACACACACACACACTAAAATCTCTTGCTATTTACTAGTATTTCCCCACAGTTTTACATGTACGTCGTCTGTTAAAAACACTATCTGAATAATACGTATTTCATTCTCTTACTGCCAATTAGCTGCTCATTGATTACATAGCAAGCACTTGAAAATTAACCAAAGGGAAAAGAATTCCAAAACAAAACAAACAGAATACCTTGCAACAGCTAGCATATACCTTCTTTCATGAGTTTACATATTGCTTGACGATTCAAGCAAAATAGCCTCATAAATAGGAGGAGAGGGAAGAATGAAATGGGGGTCATCAATGGGAGAAAACCCCCTACTAACTGTTATTAAGAGAGGAAGTGAGGCGTTATTATAAGCCCCTTTCCCTGCAATTCTCTTATTCTCGTACTCAGTCCAAACCACATTCCAAAACCCCACCTGAAACCTTACTCTCTGTCCTTTTATGGTACTATCTCCCATCCCTCCAGGTAGCAGTGCACTAATCAGAATAAATGATGTACCTACATACCTTTTAATGTCCGCGTTTGTGGGGAGGAGGGAGAAAAAGAGATTTAGATTTTTCTTTGCTTCGTTTTGGTTTCTCTTCATTTAGATGCATTTGCTGAGCACCTTCTACATTTAAAGCATGAGCTGGACCCTAATGGGGTTGGGGATCAGAAGGAAACACATCCAAAGGCAAAAAACACTGAGCTTACCATTAAGCATTACATAATCCACCTTGCTTGTCCTTTAGGAACACCTCCTCTAGGAAGTCTCCCATGCACTCCCCATTCCGGGCCATCTGGCACTCCTTTGCTGCCACCCATCTTTCCTCCCAACAGAGAGCTTATTGCAACTATCTCTTATGGGTCTCCATCCTCACTGGACTGGGGATACTAATTGTCTCTTTGGCTTTCTAGTGCTAAGCACAGGGTCTAACCCATAATAAGTACTCAACAAATGTTTGCAGAAGAAATGAATGGTTAAGTCCTTGCACATACCCAAAGTCATCTCTCTGGTCATCCCACTGCCTTGAAGAGCCCTGGCAAAGGGCTCCTTTCATCCCAGTTCTGGTTTCTTCCTCCTTGACCAACATCTCCACCCCGTCTACACCCATTTGCTGCCATCTTGTACCAGCAGGCTGACCTGACCAAACCTTCACTTCCAGGCAGCTCTGGATGGTTTTCCTCTTCCCATTATCAAACCCTCCCATCTTCTGTCCCATTCTCAGCCAGGGGGCTACTTTTTGCTGGGTGAAAAAGGGAATCAAATAAAGAGAATCCATATTGATGGGGGTTAATGTTACCTCTCCCGACTACAGTATTTTCATGTTAGCAGTGCTATTTTATGGACAACATCTTCATGTGGTGTGGTTCTCAAGCGGGGCACATGCACTCCCTGGGTCATGCAGAGGTTTGCCAGGGATACTACAAGCCATAGGCTGGTTAACAATGCACAACCTGAAGGATGGGAAAAGTATTTTAGATGAAGACGAAAAATGGATACCTTAGAAAAAATACCAATTTTTCATAAAATGACTAAGTTAGAATGAGACTTTGAAGGCCCCAGGTCCCAGGGGGTACAGGTTTAGTCCCATTGATGTTGGGACGAGTTCTGGGGCAAGGTTCGGGAAGCACTAACGGTGTTCATTTCAGGCTACAGACTGGGGCTTCAAATCATGTATGGACACTGGTGAGCCCACATTCACAATGGCAGCGCTAGTGCCTTGGGCAGCTCACAGCAAATCCCGGGACGCGCAGCAGGCCCTTAGGTGTGTTATTCTCAGGTCTACCTTTCACTCCACAGGACGGCATCACCCATCTAGCCATCCACCCACTCATCCAACATCGGCCATCAGCTCATCACTGCCCTTGGTGCAGAAGACTGGTGAACAAGTAAGGCAGTTTCTGTTCTCAAGGAGCTCACAATCTGGCAGGGAAAATGCATTAAGAGAAGAGTCATATTATTAAACACATTATTAGAAGAGCAGTAAGTATTCTGGAAAGGAGCATAGGGTTCTGGCTGCTGGGGGGAGCAGTCATTTGTCACTGATCACATTCTCCTTAGAACAGTCCCTGTCATACTGGAAAACCACTTATTTTTCTTTCCAGTCCTCAGAATTAATTTAAAAAATAAGGTATATCTCCATGCCCCCCCCAATGGAATTCTGAATATTTTGCATGTTTGGAAAGAATGAGGTATGATTTAGGAATTTATTATGAAAAATTTCTGAGAATGTAGGTATACATAAATTATGAAGTTTCATTTGATATTGCAAAGATATTAGAGATACTAATTTTTCATTCTATTGAAAAGTATTCAGTATTTCATGAAATACTAATTTCATTCTTCTCTGTGGTCACAATCTACATTTGAGAAATAAAATACATATACTATTAGTACCTGCCTTAGTAAATCTGTACCCCACAATATCATTTTTAGGATAAGAATTTGTTTGAGCTTCCTTTCTTCTCGCTCCCCCTTTTGCCCTTCCGGAATTATTTCCTCCCTCCCTCCCTCCCTTCCTTATCTCCTTTCCCCTTATTCTCTCCCTCCCTCCCTCCCAGCAAATATTTTGGAGGGCCTAATTGAATTCCAACAGTTTAATATATAGTGGTAAGAAAGCCAACAAAACTTATCTAAACCTATTAAAATACCTTTCAGCAATGAATCGACCAAACGCCATTTTATCCCAGTGCAACTTGTTAGGAAATGCCTATTATGTCAAGTGAGGTTCTCTTGTCTGGAGCCATGACAAAGGAGCAGATGACATGCTTCATGCAGCGGGCTTCAGTGCCATCCTCCTCTGCATCCTGCTGAAAAACTTACCTTCTTTAGGACTCATGAAAGAACTATTCCAATTAATATAGTATACATTCTTAAAGTCCCATAGGAAATTTCAGATAAAAATTTTGCAGCTCTAATACAACTAGAAAAGTCCTCTGGTGCCAAGATTTAACCACAGGAGGATTCCTGTCTTTCTCGAGGCAGGTAAACACCCTCTGGCGCTTGTCAGGGAATCTTCAGTTGTGTGGCTGTATTTGAAGGACTATGAATACATTGAACTTATCTTGTGGAAATGCCTGGCTCCTCATACACCTTTCTTCGCCATGAACGAGGTAGACCGGAATACATCATTGGCTTCAGTCTACACCTTGATGCCCTAACACGGGGGAGGCCCTGCATCTACTGGTCTTCTCGCTGGTCCTCCCGGCCCTTCAGTACGCTGTGAACAAAGCGGACTCGGAGGAGAGTGTGAGGGGTGAGCACAGGTGAACAGAAATCATTTTGTCTCATTTACAACATCTGAGCTTTGGCAAGTTGTCTTCTCCGGTAGGTTTATTATTTGATTTTAAGAAAGTAAAAAGATGAATTGGGAGATTGGGATTGACATATATACACCAATATGTATAAAATAGATAACTAATCAGAACCTGCTGTACAGCACAGGGGATTCTACCTCACTTCGCTGTACAGTAGAAACTAACACAACATTGTAAAACACCTATACCCCAATTAAAAAAAAAAAGAAAGTAAAAAGAACTAGATTATTAGGAAGCCTCCCTACGAAGCAGAGCAATGCCAGATGCCAGCTCTCCTCAGGGAACAGAGCAGGTCCTTACTCACTGCCAGGTTACGAAAGACAAAAAAATATTTCACCATCACTTGCCGCTAAGGCACCTTTCAAGATACAAGAGAACTTTTTGGTTAGTGCATTTAGTTTCCTAACCCCAAACTTCTAAAACTTTCGAGGGAGGGAGGCTTCTTGGGAGGTGTTGGGACTCCCTGGAGGTGGTGTTTCGTTTGCCTGGACTGGTCTGCCTCGGCAAGATCTCTTGGCATCACATAAGTTTCTTGGAAGAAAAAACCTGAAATGTCTCTGATTTCTTCATATTTATAGCTACTCTTTTCCCTTTAGTCTGCAACCCTACTCTGTTTCAGAACGGTTCCAGCGAGCTGCATTTCATAAGTGTGTCCTCAAGTTAACCCAAGTCTTGAGTTTTGCTTCATGTGAGAGAATCCACAGTTAACTCAATTGAAGAATTGAAGGCTATACTTTGAAGAGACTGCTTTCCTTTAAAAATCTGTTTAAAACTGGCTGTTATGACTTTTTCATATCTTTTTGAATGACCAAGTCAAAAACAAACACAAAAATCCCCCAGAGAGTACTTGAAAATTATCTGACCTACTGGGATGTGAAGATGAAAAACAGTTATATCTTTAAAAATATCTAGAATGTGTTAATAACTTGCCCAGTATTGTGATAACAATTTTATGTAACAAGATCTTTGAAATTTTATCAATTTAGCAATTAATACCAAAACCAATACCATGAAAACTTGGTTAGCCAGAAAATCCCTGTTTCACTTAAAAAATGTCAGAAACTTTCTAAATATAAAGGCTACTTCAGCAAGAAAACTGTCTTCTTTGTGTAATTCTACACATCATCAGTTATCTTAGAATCCCAGGATCTCAGATGTAGGAGCCTACAGCAAATCTCATCCAACCCTCTCGTTTCTACAGGCAGGACCTGAAAGGGAGAGATTCCAGGTGGCTGTTGAATGAGTGCAGCTGAATGAGTGTGGAGCCAGGCCCGGCCTCTTGGCCCACTCCACCTACTGCCCCTTCTGCAACACCAGGCTGTTCCCCTGCTTAGCGACTTCATTACAGGGGTGGAAGGACACTGGGAAACATATGTATTGACTCCAGGACAAGAAAGATTCTTCTTGCAATTGTCTCTTTCTCCTACAAGTGGGACACAGAAAATTTTAGTTAGCAAAAATGCCTGATAAATTAAAATGTTAAGGTATGCCTAGTCTTGCTTTAACAATCCTCTGAATTAACTAGACAATAGCCCAGCCTTTCTTGGTGGGGGGGGAACCCCACTCCAGGTGTTCTGAATGTTTCTGTCATTTGGAAATCACTGCGCAATGGTTAAATTCTCCAGGTGGCTCCTTACCACTCAGTATGGGACAGATATGTCACTCCTAGAGTACCTTCCATGATTTAAACAAATGAACAAAAAAAAATTCAAATGTAAAATGCTCTCTTTTTAATTACTAAATTAAGAAAGTTAAACAATTTAAAAATGTAAACTCACAAAGAAATGATAACAAAAAAGGAATTAAGACTTCAGAGTTGCCACTCAGTATTAAAAACTCAGTAGAAATAGAGTTTTTGATTTGTTGTTAAACATACGTAATTCAAGGTTGGTACAAACAGCGACTAAAAATGTAACACTTTTTTTTTGGGCATCCCCATGAGATGTAAAGTAGTGCATAGTTATTTCACTGGAGGACCCTTGGACATAGAGAAAGTCATTTCATTAGCAGTACAGGACATTCAAACACTTATTTTACAATGGGAAATGTACGACCTCCCACCCTCACCTTCCCGTAAGGGTTAGTTGAATGAGAAAGTTTAGCAGGTTGCCATGACTACAGTGCTATGGGTTTCAGACCATTTAAATGTGGTTACAAGGTTTATTAAATTAAAAAAGTTGGAAACATTTCAGCATTCATGTTTTATACAAGAAGTTTGTGTGATATCCATCTTCTAGTCCCCCTGGTAGTATTGGCCACTTGCTTGCTTTAAAGAGGCTCACTTTTAAGTTTCAAGAACAAATCGTAAGTCGAAGCAAATACTGGAAACAGAACTTGTGAATTCAGCTCGGGGGGCTGCTGAAAAGAGTCAAAGTAACAGCCATCTACAGGCACAGTCATGAACCAGAAAAGTGCCATCCAAATTAAAAAAAAAAAAAAAAATCAAATCATGTTTTGCAAAAGCCAAAGAAGGAGGCCACTGGTTTTCAGAATAACACTGGTGCTTTTATGTTGATTTTCCAGTCAAATCCTCACTCTGGGTCCCGAAGCTCTGTGGCCCACATCGGCCACGGTCTCCACGTTAGCACCCACATGGTGTATGTACAGGGATGTATATATTATATACATTCATATTTATAAAAAAGAAAAAAAAACAAACACCTGTCCTGGTTGGTTTTTGTTAAAACATGAAAAAAAATTTTATTGTTTTAGACAAAGAGGCCACTTTTGGAAAATAATACTTTTTTTTTTTAGTTGAATCAGGTGAAGACAGAGTTAAAATCACATAGGATTTGCATTTTAAAAAAAGGAAAGCACTAGGATCGTTGGCACTGGAATAACTATTTACACTGAACAGAGGTTTGGCCTGTTACATAACATCGATACAACGCATTTTCCAAAGTCTGAGAAATAACAAGGTTCTGTCTCGTATGCTTCACAGAGGAGGTTCGGATTTGGGGACAAGTGTCATTAATGAGGGCCATGGAAGTTCGTCAGCTTCAGAGTCACATGCAATCTGATCCTGGACAGTTCTCGCTGCTCTGCTCGGAGCAGCTGGCTACGGAATTGAAAGCTAATGGGGAGGGGGCGGGGAAGCCTCTTGGACCAGGCCTCTCGCGGCAGACCCAGGTCTCACAGGTTTTCACCAGGCTGATACTGGGGCTCTGTCGCGGTGAAGTAGTCTTCCAGGAAGCCCTGCAAGTACTCGAAAGTGGGCCGCTCTTCGGGGTCCTTTTTCCAGCAGTGGATCATGAGCTCATGGAGGGAGATGGGGCAGTCCTGCGGGCAGGGCATCCTGTAGCCGCGTTCCACCTGCTCCAGCACCTCCCGGTTGTTCATGCCTGCAAAGACAAGGGCCGTGAGCGCGGGCGCTCCGGGCGGCCCAGCCAGGGCCACCGCCCCTGCACCTCCTCCTGCTTCTGCTTGGAGCCTGCAGGTGGTTAAAACATGTTGAGGGCTGTCTTAAATTAGACCCTGTCTTTAATGGGCTATCACACCACTCAGAAGTAAAAAAGGACCCCACTACTGACACACGCAAAGCCCCAGAGGATGAATCTCAAAAGCATTGTAAGTGAAAGAAGCCAGACACAAAAGGCAACATACTGTGTGATTTCATTTATATGAAATTCTAGGAAAGGTAAAACTACAGTGATAGAAAGCAGATCAGTGGTTGCCAGGGGGTGAGGGGGAGGGGAATCCTGCAAAGGGGCCGCAGGGAACACCAAGGAGTGATGGAAACATTCTGTGTCAGCAAACCATCCCCGTAAAGGCCAGATGGTAAAGATTTTAGGTGCTGTGCGTTGCATACGGTCTCTGTCGCATATTCTTCATTTTATTTATTTTTCTACAACTCTAAAAAGGTACAAAACAAAAACAGGGTGGGAGCCGGATTTGGCCCACAGGCTGTAGTCTGCCAACACATGTTCTATATCCTGTATGTGGAGGTGTGACTGTTTATGTTTGTCAAAACTCATTGAATTCTTAAAATTGTTGAATTCTATTGTATGTAAATTACACTTCAATTAAACTGAGAAAAATATGAATGAAGCAGATAAAAACAAATCCATGGAATGAAAAATAAACTGTCCTTTGTTCACAGGACCCATGAGCTCCATTGATGAACTTCATAAATTGGCTGCCCTCGTGCCTGGGCAAGCTCTTGGTGCCCCGCTGTCTGAGATCTGACATCACGCCACCACGCTGGGCACCATCCAGCCCAGCGACCCCTAGGTGCCCTGAGGTTTGATGACTGCGATGGGGAGACAGGGTGTCTGCGTTTACTGATGACCTTGGACAGGCCATCTATCATTGGAGACCTTTGCGACCCTCCGGGGGAGCTGCCTGATAGTGAAACATCAGGATGCCTGGAGCTAACAGGAGACATTCTGGGAGATTGCTAACCCTCTGGAGAATGCAACCTCCCTGCACGTTGGCCTTCTTGACAGAACAGGAAATACCACACTGGGGGTGAGCCGAATGCCCTGACCCCTTTCCCAATCACTGCCAGGCTCTCTTCTCTGGTTTTCCCTCCCTTTTCTGCCATATCATGTTCTGCCATTGCCTGCCAAGTCCTTGTATGTTTTGGCTGCTCCTTGGCCCTGAGCCTATAATCCTCTCCCAAATTCTGACCCAGTTAATTTACAAAAGCAAGAGCCTCAGTTCCAGCCATTCAGAAACCCAGATTTCTTCCCCCAGCTCTCAGGGATGTAATCAGCAGGACACAGCGCATACATGTAGCAGCTCCCTTTAATGCTGGAGGAGGTGGCAACCTGCTGGCTAGAACCCTGTAAGCCTGGCCAGAGCAGCTGGGCCCAGGTCACAACCCTGTCCCCCTGAGTAGGGGACACTCAGACTTTGGGATCTGTTGTCAGTTCTCTTTGTTGTTGCTTTTGGAGCTGGGTTGATCCCGGCTCCGGTGGCTGTCAAGCACAGCCCTGTCAGTCACATGCTTATCCAAACCCTTTCAGGATGCCTTCTTATTCTCTGCCACTGTAATTCCTTGAGGGGATAAAATCCGTGTATTATTCCTGCTGTGTTGAAGTAGGCCTTCAATTTAATTATTCTAATATAACCTTGGTCACATTTTGGGGGTGACCCTTATTATTAGTGAGAGAGGCTCGGTGAGTGAATCTGGGTCCCCTGCCTCTGCACCATGCCTGTCTTTACAGGGGCCCACTTCAGTTGGATGTTCGGTCAGCTCTGAGGCTTATTACCTTAAATCCTCCTCCAACTACTGAAAACTCATTTTGACAGCTCGGGATGGAACGGGGAGCTGGAAGCAAGGAGAGACACTGGAGTGTCCTGCAGCGCTCTGGACAAACCAGGGCACGGGACAGGGACCAGCATGTCCTTATCCACGATCCCCAAATCCAACAAGCTCTGAAAAGCGAAAGTTCTGGAAACTCACTTGGCAGCAAAATTGATCCGAACTCACCTCATTCGGCCGTAAAACTTGACCTGGTGTGAGGCTATCGACTGTTTCTCTTCATGCCTACATATCGCTACAGAAGTAAGAATGTGTTTGAACACAGAGGGCAGCCCCGGACTCCCCCAGGGTGTTATATAAATTATGCTCTAAGCATTGTATGGACTTTCTAAAAAAACCCAAAAACCAACGAGTCAGACTCTGAGGCTCATCCAGTCCCAAGGGTTTCGGCTGGGATGCTCCGGCATGAGGAGGGGCAGCAGCTACCACATTCCAGCCCCCCCGAAAGGGTGAGGAAGAGAGCAGAAGCACGTATCGGGACTGGCCTTCTCCAGAGTGTCTGCTTTGTACTTCAGTACAGACCTTGGCTTCATAGTACCGGTATCTCAGAGGCCACAGGTGGAAGGTCTAAAACCTCGGAAGGTGTGACAGGCCCTTCTGGAGGTGGTACAACCCACCCCCAAATGCCTTCTGATGCTTTATTCTGGCACTGAGACCACCCAAAACTACACCACGGAGTTTAACTAATCGTTCTCCTATTGCTCCGTGGCCCTGTGTCAGTAAATGTTGCATGTCCTTGGAAAACAAACTACTCAAATGCAAAGATTGCATGTATGTTTTAAAAACTCTTGATTCAGTCTCCACCAACGGGAGGTTTAATTGGCCACTTGGGTCAAGCCTGTTTTTCTAGTGCTCTGCCTGAGCCTGGGACACAGCGGATGCAGCGGCCTGACCCGCAGCATGCAGCGTCTCCCGAGGCAGCCTGCTTCCCAGGCAGCTGTGACCAGGGACGGAGCTGGACCTTGGCCCACGTGGGACAGGGCACGAGCAGCCTCGCCGCCAGCACCCGTGCACACTCTCCACCTCCTTTCTGCCTGCACCCTCTTCCCGCTTCTCCTCTTTCCCCTCTCTTGCCTCTCCCCAGGCTCCCCAGGCGTGGGGAGCACACAGAACCGATTCCACGCACCAGGCCAAAGAGAAACATCCCAACGTCAGCTTCGCTGGAAAAGTGGGATATAAGACAACGCACTTGGCTGACAATGACAGTGTGAATGGGGCTGGCTCTTTTCCAACCAACCATAAGCCAGAAGTGGACCTGGCACCTTCACGATGGGCCTCGGCAGCAGTAACTGCACAACCAAGATATGCCCGCTCAGCAAGGCTTGGGTCAGTTTTTATTTCACAAACAACAGCCTGAATAAGTGGGTTGTGTTCCTGTTTTTTAAAAAATAGTACTCTTGGCTATAAGAACTTTGAAAAATCATATTTAAGAATTTCTTTTTAGCAAAAATGGATTCTCCTCTTTATACTACTATTTCATGTTTTCTTTTTAGATGGCTTCATATTTTTGTTACAAAGAAAACTGTTATTTCCCCTCTCTTAGACACTTTTCCCAAGACATTGGCTTTATCCAACACCTGGGAGGTGAGGGCCAGGGACTGGGAAGGGAACACACACAAGACTGAGTGCCAGGGCGGTCAGCAGAGTCCCGAGGGACACGGGAACACTGGAAGAGAAGAATCTTCGTATCTTACTTCCAATTGAGGAAGCAGACGGGGGGTGGGCAGGGATGGGGGCGGCGGCAGTGGAGGAGGGTGCCTGGGAATGTTCTGCCGTTTTCTTCCTTCTTAAGTGGGGAGAAGGCCAGGGGAGAAACAGAAAAGGTAGAAACTTTAAAATATGGTGTATGTTTTAGGGAAACTTTGTCACCAACAGCTCTCAGTGGAAGCTGCAGTAGAGGCTGTTTTTCAATAGGAGGGTGGTCTCCACCAGCCGGTGGTGTCTCACCGTGGGAAGTGTCATAGCCACAAAGCCCCCCAGGGTGTGTTGCCTGGTCCCCAACCTCTGCGTCAGAGAAGGGGCGCAGGGCTTGGCGGCCAGCGAGCAGACACGCTCTCTGTTTTCACTCCAGCCTGCCCTCCTTTGCTCTCACCTCAGCAGTTCCTTACCTTCCTGCTCTCCCTGGGGTCAGTCAGGAAAATGGGCCATTTCCACTGGTCACTCTCACAGGGCACAACCCAGTGGGCCTCAGTTCACAGAAAATCTGTGTAGTCTGCTGTGCTGGGGTTTGCTTTTCAAATTGCTCTTCCCTGCATCTTCCATGAGGGCCTCCTGTCACCCTGAATTTCGGGCTCTCAAACGTGGTCACTAGTATCATCCTTTCCAGTTGGTCTGCCCCAAACCCTGCAGCTGAGATTCTCTGGCTGAGTGGACTGCATTTGCTTCCTGCCATTATGACCATGTTATCCTTCCAAATCACGGTGCTGGCTTCCTCGAGGTTCCCGAATTAAGGTCCAGTTTCCAACTCTCACTTTGCAACCCTTACTACGTATGGTTGCCAACAATGTCTGCTTTCACGTGTGTGTGTTTTCCTTCCCTCTCTCCTTTTTTTCCCCTCCCTCCTTTTCTTTTACACTTTCTTATTCCTCTTCTTTGAGCTAGATATTAACTCAGTGGCATCTCCTCGCTTTTCTTTTGGATTCTTTAGGGAAGAAAACAATTCATTTTCATTGTCAGAGCCACTTCACTACTTCGACTCTGTGTCTCTCAGCAGATGACTTGACTTCCCCTGGCCTCAGTTTCTCTATTTGTCAAGAGAATACCTCCACATTCACTGTGCTTTTTTAGCTCTTTGAAAAAAAATGTCTTCTATGAACGGAAGGTGTTGGGCTTTATAGCTCTCCGTTTGTGCAGATTCCTAACATGGATCTCCGAGGGGCCATCTCTATACAATCGGGGATCTTCACTGTTATCCGTTCAGGTTTGCATCTGGATTGGACTAGGGGTTGCAAGAACCTGGATTTTTGTGCCATGTTTATAATTAAGCACTTTGACAATGGGAATGATGCTCAGGTTCCCAGATATCCAGCTTACTTTAGCAAACCGAGCTTTCCATTGAAACGAAATTAGACTCTATTGTGCATAAGGGTTTCCGTCAGAGGCTCCCCCTGGCTTCTCTGCGTAAACCCTGGAAAAAGCCCTTCTGTTTACTTGTCTGCTGAGCATTTCTGGGAGTGCCGGGAGGGCGGAAGGACGGAGGGCGCAGGTAATGGTGCTTGCTCAGCCCGAGAGCGTGCTATCAGATCACCGTGTGCTCTAGTTATCTTACCGGGCTACAACTGGGACGCTTCAAGTTAGGTTTTGGTTATGAGATCAAAGTACAGATTTTGGGCAGATAGATGTTGTTCCAAGAGTATAGTTGAAAATAAAGGAGTGACCTTGAGAAGGCACAATGATGACTAGTTTTGTTTCCCTTTCTGCATCTTAACCAGATGTTAAGCTCAGGACAGCTGTTTTTATTAAGCCCACTCTCTTAATAAATACAGAAATGACGGCTACTCAGGTGCCATAACACACAAAGGTTGTTTAAAGTTGATAATACAGTATCAGGAACAGCTCCTTTGTCCCAGAAACGTGAAAAAGGGACAGTGAGGGTAAGGGTGCCCCCCGGGAAGGCCATGGAAACGCACAGTGATAGGGGAGAGCTGCCCTCTTCTCCTGCACTCTCCTCCCGCCCTCGCTCCTTCACCTGCCACACTGGCCAAGAGAAGCTTTGTGGGGGGAGGTGACAACACGACTCCTGGGCATTCCAGGCCAGATTCCCTCTGGAGGGAACACCAGGAGCTGAAAGAAAAAGCCTGCAGACTGTGGATGGGGGCAGGGAGGACAAAGCACCCTTGGCTGAGATTCGAAGTTTCATCCCACCTCCCATTCTCCGGGCTGCAGAGTCCTAACTTCTTCCCCACCCAAGAGAAACCTGCTCCTGTCATCATGCTGGGCACAGTGGGGATAAGAGTGCAGGAGACAATGATGGGCTGCTGAACACAGAGGAATTTAAGTCTACAGTTCAGGCTCTGTCTGAGGCATCTGAGTGGGGCAGAGGGAGGACAAAGGTGGAGACTTCTAATTCTTTAAGGAAAATGCTATACATTCACTATTTATCTTCCTCTTCAAGTCATTATCAAGTGACTAGATGCATTCACGAAAGTCAGGCAGCTGTCAGTTGTTAAAAGAGTTGAAAGTGCTTCAAATGGATGAATAAATGTGATATACTTAAGAGAATGTTCCTGCTTTGTCAGATCCTGCCAAATTCCCAAAGCAGGTGTTCAGCTGAGAGCCAGGGCACTGAACGGCCAGGACATTCTGCCTAGAATGGTGCTGGGACATGGTGTTTGAACTGATCACGGGGTCAATTTCTCAGAACAACTTTGAGGACAGAGGCTACTTTGTGGCTGGGAAAAAACATGCTATATTTATTTGTGGAGATGATGAAATAGAGCTGAAAGGCTTTGCAGGCTATGGACAAAGTCTTGTTTTAGAAGCCTCATAGGCATAATCTTTTCTCCCCCTGCCTATATCCATCCATGCATGCATGCATCCATGCATTCACTTAGACTTCCTGAGAGTGTACTATGGGGCAGACACTGTGCTGGGCATGGGGAACACATAAAAGGAGCCCCCTTCTCAAGAGTTCAGAGCTACTGGGAAATAGAGACACAAAGACAAGGGCTTCAGCAGAGATGTACCCAGTGGCACGGAAGCAAGCAGAAGGTGCGACCCAGGAAGAGACATGGAGGAGGCTACACAAAGAAGGGGGTGGGCGTTTGGGCCGGGCTTTGAAGGATTCAGAGGCAGAGAGTGGAGCTGAAAAGAGAGACTTGCGTGTTTGAGAGAGATCTCTTGGTGCGAAGGGTTGGCGAGCGGCAAGCAAGAAATCACGTCTGGTCATGTCACCCGCTCAAAACCCATCAGTCACTCCTCATCTCACTAACAGTAAAAGCAGAAGTCCTAACCATGACCTAGGAAGACCCTACTGATCTGCCTGGGGCCTCTTGGCCCTCCTGCTCCCTCCGCCCTAGACACACGGGCCTCGCGGCGGTTCTTCAGGGCCTCTGTGCTCCGGTTGCCTCTGAAGGGAGGCTCCTCCCCCAGGTATCAACGCTGAGCCTTGCTTCCTCAGATGTCATCTTCCTGGGGAGGTCCTCCCTTGCTACCCTCTATCCCCTTCCCCGTTTTATTCTTCTCCTTACCCATTACCACCAGCCAGTGCTGAATACATTTTGCTTATTTGTTTTATTGTCTGTCTCCTCTAAGGAATGAAAAGTTCAGGAGGACAGTTTTTGTCTTTTGGTTCACAGCTACACTCCTGGGGCCTAAACAGTACCTGGCATATAGTAGGTATTCAATAAATATTTGTGGCATGACTGAAGGGAAGAGGTATGAAGGACTATGCCACACAAAGGCTTCCGGAGTTTATCTGGAAGGCAAGGGGAAGCCGTGGACTTGTTAACTAGTAGAGTAGGATAAGCGGGTCTGTGTTTTCCAGGATAACTCTGGTGGTGACAGTGACAGAACGGTGGGGGAGGGGAAGGGGGGAGAGACCGGAAGCAGGAAATTCTATGAAAGGGGGTCACTGCACCAGAGGATGACAGCCTACCATGGGGCAGTGGGGAAGTCACTTTCCCTTCCCCCTTGACCCCCATCCTCACCACCAGCCGAAGTAACTTTCCTGTGTGTGAAGGTGACAGAAAGCCACTCTCAGGTATCAAAGAGTTCAGAAAAATGTATCTCCACCTACTGCTCTTGAAACAAGAATTACTTGAAAATACACTCTAGCCAACTGAGAAATAACTGCATCGAGAAGTCAGGATGGAAATCACGGTGGAAGGGGACTAGGAGTCTGTCCTGGGTGCTGTCCACAGGCACGAGGACGCAGGGCAGCGGAGAAGCAGCCCCTCGGCACACACTGCCCACGCGGCGCACCAACAGACGGCGAGAACGCGGACAGGAAGGGCCTTCCTTCCATGGCGACGCTGGGTGAAGCTGAATGACTGTCTGCTCCTTAGCAGTTGTTCTTCTTCATTAAGGTAATCATCCTATAATTGGAATCCCTCTCTGTAAAAGGGATCCCTCAAGAAGGGTGTACTGTGAGATTCAGAAGTCCAATTAAATGTGATTACAGCTGTGTTAAAGAACAAAAACAAGCAGCATCCACGGCGAGGGGCAGGTCAGGGAACAACTTTCCGTGGCTCCCATCACGCCCTCGCTGACACGGCCCCCCCGGCCACCACTGCAGACCGGCCAGGCCTCCCTGTGGCAGCACCAGGCCCCTCACGATGGGCTCTGGCCAGGCTTTCCAGCTGCTGGTCCGGGTACCCCTGCCTCACGGCCTTCTCTGCAGACTAAGCCTGCGGCTCCTTGAGCGGGCGCCCCCCCACATGCCCGTCCTTGTCTGGGACCCTCTTCCTCCACTTGAGGGGGAAACCCCACATGCCTTCTTCTCCGTGAAGCTTCCCAGTCGTGGACCCTTCTCTCTGCCGCCCTCGCAGAATTAGGGTGGCTATCAAAGCCCCCGGCACGTCAGCAGTTGCTCAGAGTGTGTAACTACGCGCAATAAAGCGGACTTAGTTCCCCTGTCAAACTCCTTTGCCATCCTCACAGGATTCTGAGTGAAAGGCCCTTCTCAGGACCCGCTGTATGCAGACACCTGAATCGGGGCCCCTCCCCCATTATCAGAATTAAGACTGGGGGCCCATGGTGGGTGAGTTCAAGTACTCCATCCCTCGAAGATGATTTCCTCTAATGATAGAGAAGTAAGAAAAAAGGCTGATTTCTTCCTGGATTTGATGCACACTTTATCCATCTGACTGTAAGCTCTATGAGTGCAGGGACTGAATTTCTTTCTTTGCTCACTGTTCTAGCTCCAGCCACTAAAACAGCGTCTTGCTTGAGGACCGTTCTCATCAATGCTTGCTGAGAGTATGAATGCCTTGTTTATATTTATTTCCCAGGTCGAGCAAAATGCCAGGCACGGTCACACTTACTGACGCTACGCCGAATGAATGAAAATCCTAGCCTAAGTTGTAAAACGAGGCTGCTTTCTTTATGCCAAAACCAAACTTGACAAAAGACCCTCCCTCAGAAACACACACCTGCCTTCCTCCTCCGAGGCTGCCGCCCCCCTCCCCCCTTTGTCTTGGTTTCTGCGTGTGACCCTGAGAAACAAAAAGCAGCTTTGTCTTCCTGGAAGGAAAGGCTTCACAGAAACGCAAAACGTTAACCTTCCCCCACAGCTGCGTTTAACACATCGGGTGGCTGGAAACTTGGGGGGCTCAGGAAGAGATTCATTCAAAATTCAGACAATAAAAAAAGAGGTGCCTTCACATCTTGAAAATCCCGAGACCCGCACATTCTCCCCCCTTGAGGAGCAATTCAAAAATGCCCGTGCTGTGCTCCAGGCCCCTCCAGGGCGGCCCTTTCTGCCGTGCTCGTTGGCTATTCCCAGAGCAGCTGCCCACCTGGTGCGTGCCGGGGGCAGCAGTCGCCGCAGCATCAATAAAACTGCCTTCCGCCCGCATCTCTAACTGCCCAGTGCTGGTGCTTCAGAGACAGGGAATTTGTCAATTTTGCCTCTGTGCCAACCTGGCTCTCCTAGGAGTCCTGAGGCTACGACCAACCCAGAAAGAGATCGTCTTTACTTCTCTGCATTCTCCCAAGATGACCAGAAACAATCATAAAAAGGGAACAAAGGGACTACAAATTAATCGGCCCTCGCTGGCTCCTCTGACTGCGAAGATATGATTACAAACCCAGGATTTGCAAGAGCCCTCAATTCCTCATTAATCTCCACTATCGTTTCTATCGCTGCTTTTTTATTTTTAAAAGCTCCTTTCTTAGGCGGGGAATGATGGGGAGCTAGGTTCTTTCTTCACTCAACAGTAACTGAAAAATATGTCCTTAACATTTCAGAAAGCAGATTGCCCCTGCGCTATAACCACTAAAGCGTGGAGGTAAAATGGCATGAGTATCCTTTATGTCACCATCCGTCTAAATTAATGAATTCAAGCGAGAATAACCTAAAACCCGTGGTTTCTTTGGAGAGCATGACTCTGATAATCCAGAAAAATTCCAGGGCTTAAGAATCTCCAATGTCTTCACACTATACTTGCTTTTGTAGAGCATATTTTAACTGTTCAGAAACGTGCAGTGAGGGAGTTCCCTGGTTGCCTAGTGGTTAGGATTCTGGGCTTTCACTACCGTGGCCTGGGTTCAATTCCTGGTCTGGGAACTGAGATCCTGCAAGCCGCATGGCATGGCCAAAAACACCCCCCCACCAAAAAAAAAAACGAACAAAAAACCCCACAGAAAACAAAACCAAGAAACGTGCAGTGAGTGGCTTCTAAATTGCGTTTCCCATGTGCCTCTGCTGTCTCCGGCCATCTGGAGCGGGGCCTGCAGAGAGGGCAGGTCCTGACATCTTCCTGCCAGGTTCACTCCATGGGTCAGTGCTACAGAGTAATCAGAAAGCAGTGAGGGCGTTTCTCCTCTTTCCCAGAAGTGTCTGCAAACTCCATTTGGGCGGAGGTTTTGCCAGTGACATTTCTGCCCTGGGAGCCAGGGACCCACACTCTTCCTGAGAGGGGAGAGAACCCATGAACTGGGGTGGACTGAAGCACTCACCAGCTACTAATTGCATTAATCCTGGCACACGATTCACGGTGGCTGCTTGTCTACATACCACGGGGGCTCCCACTTCTGCTTTTCTCTGGCTAAATACATGTCCATGTGCTTCAAACTCATGCTTGGCAGAAAGCTGAGGATGGGGCTTAGAAGGCAAACGAGGTGAAGGTTCCCCAAATGCTGTTGGGAGAGCATCCACCCAGGCCCATTTCTGCTGTGCCCTGCCCTTACCTGGGTACGGAACTCTTCCTTTGGTGACCAGCTCTGTAAGTAAGATTCCAAAAGACCACACGTCAGACTTGATCGTGAACCTCCCGTACAGGGCTGCTTCGGGGGCTGTCCACTTAATGGGGAACTTTGCACCTGCAGGAAGAACACCTGGTTACTTGTCAGGCAGAGAGCATGGCGCTGGGCGTGGGGCTGGGAAGGAAGAGCAGGTGGAAGTGCTTTCCTGGGATCAGGTTCAGAGAGGAGGGTGGGAAGGAGGGGAGACAGGACACAGATTAGGATTGGGCAGCTGGGGGGGCTGCTTCTGGCTCTGCGACCTTAAGCAAGTCCCATCAAAGGGCTGGGCTTCAAGGCTGCTTAAAGTTCTGGCCTTTAGAACTTGAACCTACAAACCTATTGAAAGACATAGGTTTGGTCTGGAGGTAGGGCTAACTTGTGATTTAGGAAACTATATATTTTTTCTTTTGCTTTCAAATAAAGTTATACTTTAATAAATACACATAGTATTAAATCATACTGCTACTCTCAAGAAATCTTTAGTATGTAAGACCACAGTCTGCTCTTACTGAGGTACATAAAAACCAGATCAAGCCACCACGCTTCTCCCAGGGTAGAGACAATTTGCTGCAGCCCAGGTGTTAAGCTGAGATGGGCTGTATTTCCCCAATGCCTCCTACCTCTACAGCAGAGAAATGACTTTGCCTCTGGCTACTTCCCCTGTACACTCTCTTTCTTCCTTCCACCCTTTCCCCTGATAGTGGCCACCTTTAATTCTGGGATAGGTTTTTCTTCTGCACTGTATGATCCCTTGCTTACCTCCCTAACTTTCTCCTACCAGCCAGATAGGGTACTATCTAATGTCTGTTTTTAAACAGTGGTTTTATCTCAATGACTGTCTTATGAGTCTGATTTCTCAAGACCAAGAAGCAAATTTTGTGCCAAAGTGAGTAGAATCTTTTCTTTCAAATGTCTCCGATTAAAAGAATCCTTTCTCTAGTCAAAAAGGAAGGGTGGGGTCCACCCTGCTTCTTCTGAAGCGAGATGTATATATGGGGAATTAAAATTGATTCAGCAGCCTGCGCTCTCACACATTAGGCTCAGCAATGATAAAGCAGTTTCAGATATTTCATTGAACAAACTGAAAGGGAAACACAGGCAATTTTTATTAGTGATGTAAACACAATTATATGTTTAAAGCATGTTAGTTTTACTTAGGAACTCCTAAAAAAAAATCATACAAAGGCTGACAAAATGAGAAATTTTCATAGTATCTTCTATGAAAAGCCATTATGTGTAAAACTGGCAAATGATTAAAATCTTTGAATTAGCAGGGTTTTAATAACCAGAGGTATGATAAATTACAGCAATTAGATTTTTGTTTTAAATACAGTACATGATAACATCTTCAGCAAATCTACCCTGGCATTTTCTGGCAATATAATTTTCCTCTCCATCTCTTCTATGCCCGTGTGAAATGAAATTAAAAAAAAAATCCTACTATTTTATTCCATTGCATCTCACATTAACACTGGAGCAGAGAAGTTATTCTATAGTTTTTCTTCCTTTTATGCATCGAGTTATTTTTAATTAGCTATGTTTCTCAAGCATAATTACTTTTATCTTTGCTTAAGTGTTGCAAGGTCTGGTATTCTCTGAACAGTCATTTTGTTTTTAAAGTTTCTTTCAAAGCATTCTTCTCACACTTCCTATCCTCCAGCATTCTGTTCACGCAGCTTTGGACTCAGAGCCTCTGGGATTAATGTGATAGATTTTCTTCAGTGTCGAGAGCCGACTTTGCCCTGGACCAAACCTCAGCTGGAATTCTCTTATTTCAGAGAATTAAAGGTATATTAAATTCATTCCTATTTAAACCATCTCTTGAGCCAAATGGCTTGGAAATCTATGTCTGTCTCCGAAGCAAATAGAACATTTTTCTCCACTGTGCAGACGCAAATCCTGCAAATAAAATGACAAGCAAAAAAAGCCTTTCTTCCCTTCTTGGAATCACTCCACGTTGCTCAAGATGTGAGTGTTGCTGAAAGTAAACTATTTAAAATTGGGATAAAGTCATTTTGGATTTTCTGAGAGAAGATTTCATAATTTCAGATTAAAAAAAGCAATTATCAATATATCAGTCAGTTGTGCTAGTCTGCTTTATTATTTTCTCATTGTATCATCTACAACAAGAACTATAATATATAAACCTTCAAAATATAAGTTGAAACAAAGGTTGTAATGGATCTCTGATAGGAAATCATTTGTAGATATGTGCTTTGACTTACGAGCAGGAGCTTATTTACATAAATTTATTTTGCATTAGTTTTCTTTCTAAGATAAGCAATGTATTTACACCTAATACATTTTGGAGGAGAAAAAATGGAGAATGTCTTTGTCTGATTTCTCCTACTTTGTTTTGGGCTCAAAATAGCAGCCACTGTTGACAAAAGAAGGTTCTCTAAAGATAACTCACAGTTTCAAGGAAGACAAAATGTTAAATTAAAGCAGTGATAAGCTATTAGTGATTAAGTGAGGTTTCAAGTGAGAAGAACTAATCAATGCTCACTCTTCTACTCATCTCATTACCTCAATTTCCCCTCATTTTGGTTTCTCCCCTCCTGAGGGTACAGATGCAGCTCCACATCAGGGAGAGTTCACCTGGGGCTTGGGCAGGGGTCTCTGCAAATGACCATGCAGTTGCACACTGCAAACCCCAGTCTATGAGAACAGCATCCCTAAGGTTGCCCAGGATACCACCCTGCTGGGGGCTAGATGGGCTCTCTCCTCGGTAAAGTTAGGAAACCTCAGAAGCCTGGAAGGAAGGACCTCCTAGGTGTAAACATTGCCTTTTCCTTCAAAATAAAGTTCTCCTCCCTCAGATTTTTTCACAGATATCACAGCAGGCATAAAGCCAGGATCAAAGCTGTCTTCTAATTGGTATGGATTTGTAGAAAAAAGGGGACAATGTCAGGACACCTACACCACAATGAACTTGGTGTTGTCATGTAACTAGCTGATTTGCTCTTCCTGAAATTCTCTTGTTTGGGAACAGGATTAGATGCCAACACAATTTCCTCTCCTCTGTACTTCACTGGAGGAAATACAGCAGCCGATGCAGGTATGATGATCTGTGCCACTGATACCACAGCCTATGAAGGACCTGGAAACTCTTAGTGTGCTTGTTCAATGTTTAGGTGAACTAAAAAACATGGAAATTATCACTCTAGTTTTTATTCCTTACTGAATTAAACAGTTTAGGATTCTTTTAAGCCAACAGACAAAGGCCACACATAATCTATATGTATTTATGTATGGACTTGAAAGCATCTTTTCCACTGATGTTTTCCAGGCAGTGTCTGCAGATTTTACCAACTTCCCAAGGTTAACTCATTGCTGAAAGCCTGACTTGGTGCTGTCATTGGGGCCCAGGTCCTGGAACCACTCTACAGGTAGAGTATCTTTGTACTTTGGTCATTTACCTCCCAGAATAGCAAGAGGACCAGCTAGCCTCAGGCTAAATCATTCTCTGTGTCGAGTAAACATCGCAGTGTTTTAAATAATCATTTCTTATGGATACCTCAAACCTGCTTCTCTAAAGTCTACGGAGATGTGAAACGAGTGGGCATCAGCTTTGTGACCAACAGGGGGATTCTACTCCCGTGGCTTCAACGACTACCCTGACTCCAGTGATGCCTGCATTTGTATCATCCGATAGGACCTCCCCTCCTGAGTTCCTGACCCGTAAAACCAATTCCCTCCTCAGAGCCTCCACTGGGACCTCATAGGGCCTCTCAAACACAATATCCAAAATTTATCCTCCCCACGATTCTGCTGCTTTTTCAGTGTTTGCTGCCTTGCAAGCTGCCTAAGTGAGGACACCAGAATGCTGAGAATACTCCTTCTGGATGCCGTGTCTATTGGTTCTTCACTGTGCACTCAGATAAGCAGCACAGAGCCTACCTAGAGGAGCTCGACAGACCTTCATGGAGTCATCTTTGGCCTCTCCTGCTTTGGCGTCGTCCACATTGAGTCTACTTCACACCCTTGAAGGTGTCTGTCCCTCTTCATCTTCACTACCTGCACTCCAGTCCTCACTTGCTCCCTGCCACCTGCCTCCTTCCTGCACTGCCTTCCACTGGGGCCCACATGCACAATCTGGTCCCTCCTTCCCACTCCCCAGCCTCCTCCTGTTATCCTGAGCCTCACCTCCTCTGCTGCCTCACTGGCCCCATGACCTTCTCTGACAGTCCTTCCTGCTGCAGGGCCTCCAGGCAGGCTGTTGCATTTGCCGCAAGTCCCACCCTACTCCTGCCCCACGGTCAACTCCTGCTCTCCTTTGTTCCTGGCCTAAGTGCTTCTGGCATGGGAACCCTGGCCCGGGCACTAAGACTGGGGCAGTTTCCCTAGCTCTGCACTGCCAGAGTGTCTGGTTCTTTGCAGCTGTTACCATTTAAGTGCAGTAAGCATGTGAGTTGTCAGAAGTGCGTTTCTCTCCATAGATAGAGACTGTCCTTGGGGGCCGGCGCATGTCTTTCTGGATGGCCACCACGTCTCCAGTATTGAGCCCACTGCCTCATGCACAGAAGGCACTAGATAAGGGGGTGCTGAATGAATGAATGACTGGACACTGATTAGCCCTTCCGGCCTTCCCTTCCAGGCTGAACAACCTCAGTTCCTTATGGGGCTTATTATCGGTTCCCTGTTCTCTGGCGAGTCCTCGCCTTGTCCTCAGTGACCAGTGTCACTGTCTATCCCCATCTGGGTGCGCTTTTAAGTGTTTGACAACTGTCAACTACAGTAGAAGAGCATCTGTCACACACTAATGAAACTTAAAAACACCTGGAAAAACCCTGATTTTAGTGCCAGATGAAGTGTGTTCAGAACCCCTTTGGGTCTGAGTGAACCTGTCTGAGGTGGTGGGAATCCTGGACTTGGCTCTCTGAGGGGCCTGGGGCTGCAGCTGGGTGGTTAGAGCTGCAGAAAGACAAGGTGGCCAGAGGCCTTGGAGCATTCACAGCAAAAGAAAGTGGAAAATCTTTTTTTTTTTAACAGACTGGGATGGAAGCAGGTGACTGGATAGCAATCGTTCAACCTCACTGGTCTTTAGAGTAAGGTTAACAACCACCCATGTTTTAAGTAAGAGAAAGGAGAGAGTTGTGGATTTATTCAGTTATCAAAGTTTGTCCACAAGACAACAAAAGACCCCACCCCTGCTGGACTGGTTTTGTTCTCTCTCTTCCTACCGTAAGTATTTCTGGAGTTTTCCTATGTGCCTGGCATGGTCCTTAGTGCCGGGGCTACCATAGTGAATGCAACCTCCTGCTCTCAGGGGGCCTGCAGGCTAGATTGGGAAGGAGATAAAACAAACGAATGGCCATTATATATGTCAGACAGCGACAAGTGCTATAAAGAAGAAGAAAATGGGCTACAAGCACAGATTCTGTGGGTTCTTCAGGTCACACTAAGGACTCCGGATCCCATCTGGGTGTCGTGGGGAGCCACTGGGGCCTGTGAGTGTCCTCTACCTCACCCTCTCCTTGTCTTTAAAACATGGAAATAACACGTTAGTACCTAGAGAATGATCTGTGATGAGCCAGAATGTGAAAAGCATTTTGACTTTTCAAAACTCTTGAAAAGCATCATGACATTTCAAGGCCTGTGGGTGTCTATTAGCAATTAGGTAGGTCAGCGGTCCCCAACCTTTTTGGCACCAGGGACCAGTTTCGTGGAAGACAATTTTTCCACGGACTGGGGTGGGGGTGGGGTGTTGGTCCAGGAAGTCATGTGAGCGATGGGGAGTGATGCGGAGCGGCAGATGAACCTTCGCTCGCTCGCCCGCCGCTCACCTCCTGCTGTGCGGTCCGGTTCCTAACAGGCCGCAGACTGATACCGGTCCGGGGGTTCGGGACCCCTGGGGTAGATGATGTGCCTATTGTCACTTCTGTCATCATGTTTAACTTGTGGCTCTAGTCACATTTGTGCTATTTTAGCACACTTTTCACATTTGGGTAATACAAATCATCTCAGAAACAAAGGAGTGAAACTTAGCATACTCCAACACTTTGTAAAGCTCAAACATTTCTACGAGACATGAATGATCTTTTCTGAGTTTATTCTTCCCTGATGCTCTTCCTTTCTTTCTAAGCATTTCTCTTGTCTCTGCTGTAGGCTTTTCCTCAGTCTCCCTCTCTCTAATTCCAAGTGTGTTAGAGGCCTAAGTGCTGTAGACCCTTCTCTCTGCTGATTCCCCGGGGGAACATGCCCTCTCTCATGACTAACCCTGCCTGGCATCTCTGTGTGAACTGGGTGGGAAACACTGGACAGACTCTGTCTTTCATCTGAAGTCTTGGTTCTCAATTTGCAAACGTCTAAGGGACAAAGCCTCTAGGATGTCCCGCCTTTATCTCAAAGGTGGCAACTACAAATCTAAATTTATTTTTCATTAAATCATTTCACTATGAATAAGACAGTTTGTTGTAAAAGAAATTCTTGTAGGTGGAAAATTTTACTAGATGACTGACAAAGTTGATTCTCACTTTAATATTCTAAGATGCAAATGGAGTTCCTTTCTACTATCCCTTTTCTGGGGGTCAGATTCCTACTCTGCCAGGCTTCAAGGTGAAAAACCTGAAAGCCGTCTGGGACTTCTCCCTCTCCTTAAACCCCAATATCCAATCCATCACCAAGGCCTCTTGTTTCCCTCTTTGACAAGTCTCTCAAACTTCCCCTTTCCTGTTTAAGTTCTCTGCCAAAACCTGATTTGGGTCCTCTGGTCCTCGAGCCATGGTGCCCTGCTTTCAGCTCATTGTCTTTCCAATTAATCCTTTTAAACCTCAGCTTCCTAACGTCCACACCTGCCTCTCCGGCAACCATACAGCGTTCCCTACTGCATTAAGTCAAAATCCCCCACCCAGTTTTCTAGGACCCATGTATCTTTTCAACTTTGGTTCTTGCTGCCCCAAACACACAGTTACTCTGGCCTAGTTTGCTTTCCCGTAACCTGAACCCTGCACTCAGCATAACCATGAACTTGCCTCTTCTACATTAACATACCCTAAATGTCATCTCTCCTTCCACCTGCTCAGCTCAAGTCCCACCTCCCTCATCAAGTCACCTGTGACTACTCCAGCCTTCATCGTTCTCACCAGTGCTCTTGGGAATCAGCGCTATAAACAACAGTTTAATGCTTGACAATAGTAGCTCCCACAATAGCTAAACATATATTGAGGGCTTGCTAAGTGTCAAGCGTCATGCTAAGTGCTTTACACATACGAGGCAGATACCAAAAACGGTCCTGTTCTACAGATGAGAAAACTGAACAGAGGTAAAACGATATGCCAGAGGATGCATGTAAATGGTGGAATTGGGATTTGAGCCAAGGGAGTCTGGCTCCAGATCCCAAACACTCAACCACTACTGCCACACCCATGTTTCCAACACGTCTCTCTACTAGGTATTTCGTCTTTCCTTAAATAGAATGTAAATCCTTTGAGGTTGGAGACCATGTTTTATACTGATCTTCTCCACAGTACCGTGCCTAAGGCTGGTTAAACAGCCACTGCTCAATAAATGTTTTAATTGGCTAAAGGGTCAACCTAGCAATTTATTCAACACTGAAGGCCACAGAGATTCTCTTCCTTTACACAAATTTAATCAAACGGAACAAAGAAGAGAGTGACACGTTGCAGCTGTGGAACAAATAATTATTTACACCCTTAGAGTTACAGGAAGCAAATCCTCCTCACCACACTCCAGGACAGTCTGACTGAAGGCTCTTGGTTTTTAAGTGAAAACAGGATGACCAGCTAAATTCATTAGGTCAGGATGGCTCGTCCCAACCCCCAGGTCCCAATCAAGTTAATGAAGGTCCTTTATCCCCAGGGGCCAGGCAATCTGCTTTCTTCTGCCTTAAACAGAAACAGCTCTCACTTGATTCAGTTACTGACAGTACTTTATGCATCTTGGTGCATTAAGGCGATGGGCAGTAGCATTTCAAATGCTCAAATGAAGGCTGCAGAGACTTTCACTCTCCGGTCCGCCTCCTGGACTACGCGTGTGGAAGTCAGCCAGGAAACGGGGAGCGAATGTTCTTTGAGACAATGCAAAGACGTCAAATTGTGGGCTGGGCTGGTCATTTGTGGAAGGCCAGGGCAGTCATCTAGGAAAGGGGCTCCAGAGTCAGGCAGACCTGGGTGTGCACACTGGCTTTGTTGGGTGACCATTTAAAAGCCCCCTCAGTCTCAGTCTCCTTGTCTGTAAACTGGGGATGATGACAACCTCATGAGGTTGTGATGAGAATTATAATAATTTAAAGGGCTCGGTACAGCACCTGGCACCTCATTATACCTAAATAAGTGCCACCTATTATTTTACTTGGATCTTAATGCAAAGGCACTGAGTTGCATCAGGCCAGCCAAAGCTCTCCAAACTTCAAGGGAGGGAAGGGGGATGAAGAAAACCCAATACACTCAGCAACCAATCACTGAGAACTTACTCAGCATCCAGCGAGTCCCCAGCACAGTGGGAGTCACCTCCTGCCCTAGGACATTCCAGGCAGCTGTGGGACAGAGCTCACAGGCAAACCCAACAGAAAGCTAAATTGTGGTGCTGGCTTTAGGAACAAGACGGCTCAGGAGAGAGGGGAAGAGGAAGTACCCAGGGATCGGGGGCTTGGGTAGAGGCGGCCACATGAGAATGCTGCAATGTGACCCTCGGTTCTTCCTGGGGCTCCAGGAAGGGGCCAGGAGAGGCCTGGGTGGGGGTGGGGGGCAGGCGGTGGGTAGCTCACATCACCGGCTCTTACTGGAGAGCTGGACTGTCAAGCCTTTTTTTTCTCTCTGTCTCTTTTTTTTTTTTTCATGGTGACCAGGCCAATTCCACAGCCCTGAAAATATCCCCTATGGCTAAAACCTGGGCCAAGGTGGAGAAGGCAAAGCCAATGGAGAGTAAAAGCAGCCAAACCCTCCCCACAGAGAATGCAAGTGGTGCCCTAATAGCATTTGCAAGGAGGAAAGGCATTAATATCTACAACAGACACTCTTTTTCTGAACCAAAGATCCACCCAGAACCCTCTTTAGTTATGAAGCTTCAAACTCTGCAAATTATTACATCCAGTATTAAATAATGTGAAGTATTTCAACTTTAAAGTTACCCTGGAGAATAAAAGAAACCATGAACCATTCCAATAACAGGAAGCTGATTATATTGGTGGGGGGCGGGGGGAAAGGAGCGGTAACAAGGCAGGACTAGGGCAGGATATCCTGTGAAGGAGGTAAAGCTGATCTGACCTGGAACTTTGTGGTTACTCAAACAAAACAATGATTTCAAACCCAATAAAACCTGGCAAAGCAAAACTCAGAATTTTCACATGAGGCCAAAGGAATGACTTTGGAATTTCCCAAACATGTCTGGAGTAATACAACTGTGTGTTTTCCAGTTATTCCTGGTGACACATTCTGTGGCAATTTCTACTTTAGGTTCATAAGGTTTTAGCACCATGTTTAAAAAAAAAATAAACGAAAAGTAAATGGTACAATGGATTGAGATGATATTCCATCCGAAATGCATAACGGCAAGCGGGCAGCCTGAGAAGGAAGGAGGTGGGGAGTAGGGAGGAGTGCTCTCCCCACTGGGGATGTGGGTGGAGGAGGACCAAGTTCGGCTAAGGAAGACAAGAACCCAGGACCAGAGGCAGGGCCTGAACACGCTGCAAACACGAGGGTTGATTAGTCAGGCATGGATCCCAAGTCTAGTGTGGCTGAATTCACGGAAGGAATATTCAGGCTGAGAGGGATGAGCCAAGTCCCAAGTTGAGCCCCAAATCGAGGACCAGACAGGAAGGAGTAGATGGTCCATCAGCGGGTATTAAAAGCCTAATCAGGACAACTAGAGGACAGAGGGGAGCAAACCCAGCACCCGGGAGAATGGGGGATGAGGCTGGAGGCAAGGCACTGGTCCTGGAGTCTTGCAGTTGAGGAACGACAGGCAGGCAGGTAAACTGTGGAGGGGCAGAAGTGCCTTACATGGAGGAGAACAGAAAGCAGTCTGTGACATTTCTTCTACAAATCTATGGGGGAGCCAGAAGGTGAGGGGAGGAGCTCGGGCTGCTTGCCTTTCCCCATCACCCTCCTCCCAATGGTGACCAATGACAACCCAGGATAACTCTCACTTGCAACACAAAAGTAAAGAATGAAATTAATTAGCATCTCCTGAAATCATGGGTGTTTGGTCCCTGTGCTCTCAGGAAGGAGATCTAAGACTCATCAGGAAGACTTTGCCTGGGACTTCCCTGGCGGTCCAGTGGTTAAGACTCTGTGCTTCCACTGCAGGGGGCATGGGTTCGATCCCTGGTTGGGGAACTAAAATCCCGCATGCTGCGCAGTATGGCCAAAAAGAAAAACGAAAAAAAAAAAGACTTTGTCTGAAGTGCCAACTCTGTGTGTGTGTGTGTGTGTGTGTGTGTGTGTGTGGTGGGGGGGGGTACTTGTGGAAGTGGCTATCTTGGGTGGAGCTGAGGAAAGGAGGAGCCCTGCTTGCTGTTCTAGAACACCAAAGTGCTGAATAATTCCAATTATCCTTCAGCAAAAGCAGAACAAAAACTCTGATTCATAGCCTGAGTATGACGGACACCACATTTGTGATCTTTTATCCAGAACAAAAGGTAAGAAAGCTGCATGTAGGGCTCTGGAACCATCTGTATGCTGCTGTTCAGGGTGGTGAGAATTCAGAGCTAAGTAAAAAACGGATGTCTGGGGTTTAGCTCAACACAGAAATCACCTCAAGAATCCAGTCACCCCCTGTAGGGGCACTGGACCTGGGTCAGTCTGACATCATGTCACAAAGTCTGCTAGGCATCAAGGAAAAGCACTGGGGTTGGAGATACTGCTTGGGAACAGCTGGTGGCCATACTGAGGGTCTGGTTGGGAGTCATGAAGAAATGGAAGGAAGAGACGATGTACAGAAGACAATAACCACCTTGGGCTGCTTTTCCACACCACTCCCCCGGCCCCCGGCCCGTGCCTTGGGGGAGACCAGCCTCAAGCTGCTGTGCGCTCTCCTTCAAAACACGGGACAGTTTTCACTCGCACTGTCTGTCCCTGATTATCAGGATGATGCAAATGCAGGAGTTCCTTCTGCCAGCAAAGCAAGACAAGGAAGCCAAGTGACATTTTTGATGTTTGCTGGCAGTATGTAGCTCCTATTTACACACTTTAAAATCACAGAGGGTGACCATCTGCTTCCTTCTTGATGATTACTAAGAAACATGGGTGCACAGACCAAGGACTTGCTCTGACCGTTCAGAAACAACCGCCAAATTGCTTTGCTCAAGGCAGCACAAAGGAGAGAGAGACCCACACGGAATACAAAACGTGACCGCCCAGTTCAGAGAAACGGGAAAGGTATTCAGACAAGCGGGCTCTCAGTGACCAGGGCTTACAGCAGGCCCATCTGTCCCCCACCCCCCGGCCCCCGGGAGCAGAGTCAGGGGGCAGCCGGACTATGCGCACGGAAGGAATGAGTCCACCTCCTCCCTGCAAACAGTTTTAATTTGAAATGAAAGAGTGGAGGAGGAAGGGGTGAATTTTCTTTTCCTTTTAGTCTTTGGCTTCCACATGTCCTTTTTCCGAGGATAACACGGTCTGCACCACCCACGTGCCTCTCCCCAGCACTGTGACCCGCTCCCCCTGCGCTTAACCTGGCCCCGGGGCTCCGCTGTGACCGCGCACGTAAACAAAGCATCCCTCTCGGAAAAGCCGGTGGAAGCCCGGGTGCGCGGTGGAATACAAATGAAGGCCCTCTCTGCCTGTGACGGCAGTGCACCAAACTCGGGATCTGGGAGGCTTGATTGGAACCAGGCTCGGCTCAGGCATGCAGCCCTCAGCTCAGCAGGAAGGAGGGCTGGGACCTGGCCGAGGGCAGGGCGTTCTGCGGGGGAGCCCCGGGCTCTCAGCAGACACCCCCGTGACCAGCAGCCCTGACCGTGGCACGGGCGGCGGCGTGGTCAGTTCAAACAGACGAGCTTCCTGCTCAGAGCTTAAAACAATGGCTGCCCTGGAAAGGGGTCTGCTTTTCGTCAAAGGATGATTTGCTTCTCTAGCATGGGAAGAATTAGATTAAATTCAATAATTAAAAGGGTTTCTTCCCCTCCTCCCCTGACATTTGCTGTTCAGGTCACAGCACACTGTGTGGGAACTGCAGTGCTGTTGTTGACAGAGAACAAGAAACGCATGTGCCGACGGGGGCAGAGGGAGGGCATCTCATGGCGAGATCAGCCTTGATCTGCCACCGGATTACAGGGGCCTCAGAAGAGGCTGATTAATAATTCTGCAGGAGCCCTTGAGCTGGAAAGCTGGCGTTCTGAGTCTGATAATCCCCAGTCATTGCAATACAAAGGAAGGACAGGAATTGAATTCACAGTTCTGAATTGTGAAATTCAAAATTTGAAAGAAACAGGGATCCACTTCTTCCTGACTGTGTTTCTCAACCTAGCTGCCTGCTTGTTTGTGTTAAATGGCTACTGTGCTTTCTGAATCCAAAATCTGATTATATTTAATTAGTACAGGCATCTGGGATTTCTAATACACAAAGAGTTATTAAAGTAACAAATCTTTCTAAAATATGTTCTCCATGAAAGAATGTGTTAATTTATGCAGTAACAATTTTTTAACATGAAATAATTAACATGAAAACCGCAACAATTATGAATTCTTTGCAGTCAAATTTATACGTGAATTTCCTCCAGATAATAATCTATTCAACTTAAACCCTCAATACTGGGAGCATTTGAACAGATGTTTTTCTTCTATTTAATACACAAACCTAAACCTACAGCAGGTTTTATACAAAGTCCTACATGCCCCTATTTTTACATACATTCCAAAGATCCAAAGATTAAATCGCCTTGACATTTGCTTTCTCAACAATGATCCTGTCATTAACTTAGACCTTAAAACAAACAAAAAACCCTAAATACAGAGCAACTCTAAGTTCCTGTCTTTGTGATGATTCAAATCAGGAGAGGAAAGGGTTAAATAGGCAGGTCTTCCATGTGGGAGACCCTATGGAGGGGGGTCAGGAAAGACCAAGAGAGGGTGTGCGTGTGTGTGTGTGTGTGTGTGTGTGTGTGTGTGTGTGTGGAGAGACAGAGACAGAGAGGAGGGAGAGAAGGAAGGAAGGAAGGAGGGAGGGAGGGAGGGAGCAAGCACGCAGTACTATCACTCCACTGGATCAACAGTAGTGATGTTACTATTGGTACCTCTACTAACTAAAATTATCAGCTCAGCATCTGCTTTGTGCTAAGTGCTTTATGTATATTCTCAGGGAAGTATACAACAATTCTCTGATGAAGATAACTATTATTATCCCTGTTTTCAGAGGAGGAAATAAAGGCTTAGAGAGGTTAAGTAACTCGTCCAAAGCCTCACAGCTAATTAGCAGTGATGCTAATGTTCACATCAAGATAATTTGATTTCATGGGTCATGCTCTTAACCAATCCAGTCCCTGCCATCTCTGGAAGGGGGTGGTACATTCGCACATGCATGTGTGTGTGCGCGTGCAGACGCATGCACAACCATCAGTGACACTGCTGAGAATGCCCATCGGATGTTCAGAGTTGACAAGATTAAAAACAACAGTGGCAAGGAGGCAGGGACAGTTCTCAACAGAGAAGGCAAATCTGCTGGAGAAGATGGTGAGTAGACCACCAGCTCCCAGCTGTGTGGTCAGAGGGGCCCTTGGGCATGTAGGTAATACGAAATGGTGACTGCCCAGATAAATAGAATTGGCTGTAAAATAATGAAATAATATATTTTTTCTCTTACAAGATTGATTTTTCTTTACTGATTACTAATAGTTTTTTTCTTAAAAATCTTTTTTAGGTAAGAAAATAAAGACCCCTTTCAAGGAAAGTTTACATCAAACACAAAAAGTTCAGGTTATAAGAATGGTTTTTATATTTCACAACCCTCCAACAACTTTTATAGAGAGCCCATTTAATTCTCACACTAATTATGTGAGGTTATTATTTTTATTACCTCCATTTTACAGATGCTAAAAAATGAGGCTCAGAAAGGTTAAGTGATTTGCCTGGGGACACACCAACCTTGTAAGTGAGAGCTAGTTCAGATTCGGGCTTCCTGACTGCCAACCACGGCTTCCTCAGCCTCATCAGGCTGCCTTAGCAGCCTACAGGGAAGTACACCACCAGTAAACAACACAGTGACTGTGTATTCTATCTTTAAAGATATGGCCACAAAACCTGCTGGGTGGCATAGGCCTGTCCTAAGACCAACAATTCCACTGCAGGGAATATACCCAGGAGATAGGAGGACATGACCGCCACCACGGCAGCTAAATTCATAAAGACCCTCAGTTAGAAATACCAGTAGAATGGATACACGGATCTATTTGTACAATGGAATACTACTCAGCAAGGAAAAGGAAAGAACTACTGTTACGTGCAGCAACATGGATAAATCTCACCGACCTGATGAGAAAGAAACTAGACACAAAAGAGTAATACTGTATGATTTGTTTATATGAAGTTCAGTTACAGGAAAAAGGAATCTCTGGTGATAGAGGTAAAATAGCGGCTATACCCCTTGGAGTGGTGACTGGCTGAAGGGGATGAGGAGGTCCTTAGGGGGCTGGCAGTGTCTGTATCTTCATCTGTGGGTGGTTTCAGGGGCACATACGTACGTAAAAGTTCACTGAGTTGTACACTTCAGACTTATTCATTTTATTGTATGTATATTATGGCTCAATTAAAAAAAAAAAAAAGTGTCCACGAAAGCAAGCCATTCTGATACATAAGCCAGGTCTATCTGAGCTTGTTATGCTTAAATCAACATTAGTCAGCACGGAGCCTCCTGAAAACTCATGAAGAAAGTGTGTCAAGAATTCTCCCATGGTCTGTGTGAGCTCTGGAGGAGCTGATGGCTGGAGGGGTTGTGATCGGACCTCAGGGGAGGGTGCAGGCGGCTTGGGGGTGAGAGGCCACGGTCAGCTAAGGGGTGGTGCCGTGGTGGGGAGGGCTGGGAGGTGAGGCCCCATGGCAGTGGGAGCAGGTGAAGGCACCCCGACTGACCTCTCTGGGCTTGGGCACCAAGCTTGGACATACTGCCCCAACCACCTCAAGCTCAACAAATCCCAAGCCAAACTCACCCTCGTTCTTTGAAAATAAGACCTTCTTCCCAACTCACTCATTCCTGTTGTTGGCAACTTCATCCTTGTGATTACACGCATGTGACCACCAGGGAATTACCTTTGATCCCTCTCTCCCTTTCCAGAATGGTGTTTGAGCCTTTCCACATGTCTACAGCCCATTTTCGCATCTGTTTATCCCCCAAGAACTTAGTCTTGTCCAGGATATGATAACAAGAGTCCTTTTTCGTTTACCAGTCGCTACGTGCTGGGCACTGCGCTAAACAATTTACATGTGCTGTTTCACTTAATCTTTGCAAAAATTAAAGCACAAAGCAGGTGAAGTATATTTCCACTTTACAGATAAGCAATCTGAGGTGTGGAAATGTTAAGTAACTTGCCCGAGGCCCCAGAGCTGGTGGATAGCAGGGCTGGGTTTCAAATCTGGTTCTACTACTCCAGGCTTGCTGCCTGCCCCCGTGCAGTCTTTGGCTTCTTTCTATCAGCAGCTCCTAGCAATGCCCTTTCACTTTGAAAGGTGCTCAAATAATTAATTTTGCCATTGCTCAGAGATCCTGATTGGACAGAACATAACAAGAGTTTGTGACTAAAGAAGATCTAGCTGCTGTCACTGGGGGACACGCAGAGATAACAGAGAATGAGCGATACCAAATGATTTCTAGCGACCTCCAGAATGCTGTCGGCCGAGGACCACCCTCCCAGGTTTTGGGTCTGGTCTTGACCTTCTCCCTGACAGTCCAGTGGGGCAGAGAGGAGGAAAGGAACAGAGGAGGGGCAGTTTAACCCAGGTCCCAATTCCAGCTCTGCTGGTGCCTGGGGAAATGCCAGCTCATCCACTTGGGGGTGGGGGGGCGACAGACATTTCCATGTGCCTTAGATGGGAACCTCACAACTGTGCTGAGAAACAATGGTCACCCACAGTCCTAAAATACCTGTGATTGGCACACGCTTCTGAACAATGCCCACACTTCCATAATCAAGATGCGGCCTGGCTGTGGCCTGTGGGGAACATAAAACCTGATGTGCAAATATCTTCAGGCACGTGGAGCAGCTGTCTGGAGGAGCTGACTAATCCGCTGCAGAAACTTCAGCATGAAGCACGCGTGCCATCTGCAGAGCACACAGGCAGATACACACCAGGCCCTTCCTGCCTCGTAAAGCGGCCCGGGGAAGGCCGGCCCTCGGGAGGCATTTTGTAAACAGCTGGGCTGTCTCAGAGCTGGCAAATGAAGGTCTTCCAACTCCCTCACACATGCACTTTAGAAGGTGCCCCTTAAAACCTTTTCCATAAAATAAAGGGGAAAAGGAGCTTATGACTAACCTTCTCAATTTTTATTTTCTGTTCTTTTAATCACTGTCTTGATGAGAGACAGTCAGCATAGCTTAAGAGGGCAGATGCGATAGGGCCAGCCATACCAGGATTCAAATCCTGCCTCTGCCATTTTACTAGCTGTGTGACTTTGTACACGTTACTTAACCCCTCTGAGCCTGTTTCTATCTTTCCCGCTCCACTTCTCACATTTGCCCGCTCGGGCCTGGCACTGGGTAGGTATCCTATAAACGTCCCTGCTCCTTCTTTTTCCTCTGTTGTAGCATTTCTTTTATTCTCCTTGAAAATCCCGGGGCCCCAGTCTTTGTTTGTTTTCCCCCCGGTTCAGTTCTCCAGTTCATTTACTTCTACTTACTTATCTCCTTCCAGTGTTTGGTGTGGATGGGAAGATACTTGTAAAAGGGAAGAGAAAAGAAAAAAGAATTTTAAGAGGGAAGGGTGGAGGATTCTATTTGGAAATTAAGGGTGTGAAGCTGACCCTTTGAAGGGCATCAGGACAGCATCTGGAAAGGTGATGGTGGAGGTGAGGAAGCCACCAGAAAGGCAGTCAGGACAGCTCTCCAGGGAGGAAGGCAGGGTGGCCAGGGCTGAGGGTGGCCACGCGGGCCCTGCCTCACAGCAGCAGCACACTGTGAGGGGACAGCATCGAGGGGCTCCTGACATGCCTGCCCCCGGACTCCAATCACCCAGCGCCACAGCCAGGGGCATCTCACCCCGTGAACTAAATACCCAGCCCCGTCAACAGCATCCCTGCCAGCGTGCTCGGGCTTCTGGCCCTGCAACCTTCTCAGTTATTGATGGTTCAAGGCTGTTAACAACAAATTCTAGAGAGTCCAGGGCCCAGGAGAAGGGGAGAAACAAATCCTGAACCGCTCCCTCCAGCCGCAGAATTCCACTCACACACGGAACGATGCTGACACGACCCACTCCATTCCCACCCCTTCCTAAATCAAAGATTCATGTCTCACAACCTTCACCTGCTCTCCTCTCCTTCCGGGTCCATGAGCTGGGATCTCACAGGTTTGCCTCAGGGTAAACTCTCTCATTGAGGCCCAGGTCTCAGACCCGGGGGCACTTCAGACCCTCTTAGCTCATCTTGACTCAAGATCACATCCACGTTCCTCTTTGGACTGTGGAGCCAATCAAAGCTGCCTGTGTGCCTTTGATTAGTGATATGGCACAGTGTGTGTGTGTGTGTGTGTGTGTGCGCGCGCGCGCGCGCGCGCGCGTGTGTGTGTTGCTTGTTGTGTGGGCATTTGGCTCCAGGACAAGAACTGCCACGTGCTGGGGAAATTCAAATAGCCGAGCTGTCTGACCGACCTGTAATTTAGCCTTTGGACAGCATCTGTGAGAGGCAAGGTCTTAGTTTAGCGTTTTTCCTCATCACTTGAGACTGCTGAGAAGGATAAAAGGAGGGAAGAATTGGCATGAAATGAAAGAATTGAAAAAGAAGGAAAGAAAGAAGAAGAATGGCAGAGGTGGCCATGATAACCTCTAGCAGAAAGCACTGCCCTGTAATCCACTCCGGTCACTGCTCAGCCTTGCTCGGAATGACTAGGCTTTGGTTAAAAACAATAACAATGAAGGTGACCCCTTTCCTTCAGACACGAGCATTATCTTTTCCACGAGGAGCCTACATTGACTGCAAACTGCACACTTAGTTCCACACACTTATCCTTTGACCACTACGTGAGGTTCCAGGAAGAAAGGAAATAACGCCGGGAATTTCCTCCCCGGTATCTAGTGCTCTAGAAGCATCTGAAAAGCTGTCTCACTGGAGTGGCTGCTGGTTTGAGATGTATTTTATGTAGAAGTTAATTCCTATAAATCTTTGGAGGGGGCAGGATGGAGGGGATGGTTAAAGGAGGTGGAGCTTCTCCAGGGACTGAGTTATTCTCTTCTGTCGGCCCTCTACATCCCCTTTCTACTCGTCTTCTCCCTGCTCTGGACCCGTCAGGACTCGTCAATGGGCTCCTTTGACCGCTGGCTCTAGTGGGGCTTGGCAGAAGATCTGGAGGAGGGCTGAAGAGTGAGCTCGGCCACGCACCCCCCAGATCCGCCCCAGCTGCCCGTCTCCACCCGAGGGGGCCTCTCTGCACAGCTGCGCGTTCTTAGTTCTGATGCTGTTACCAGCTCTGGGATGCCGCATCATGCCCTGTCGGTTTTCCTAAACTCTGCCCGGGCCATTGTAAATAACTCCTTTACTAAATTCTCCAATGAGCGTGCCTTCTGTTTCTGGCTGAGACTCTGATGGAGTGTTGAGCTACTATTCGACTGCTCTCTTGGCCTTCCGCAGCCCTCTCCTCCCAAGGCAAAGTGTCCCGAGCCTGGGTGCAGGGAGGAGGGCGGCACGAGCCAGGAGGACATCAGCAGACGCTCACGCACCAAAAAGCAACATCTCGTTCACGCACTGAACCCACCACAGTCTCCCACCTGCAGAGCTGTCAGATTCCTGCCAGATCAAGAAGGAAGAACCCAGCCAAAGAACGACAGTCCAAACATTTTCTGGAGGAAGGAAGGGAAGGAGGGAGGAAGGGCTGGGTGGGATGTGATCACGAGCCTTCCTCATTCAAGTGCCCACCTTGTCTTGCTGTGTACTCATTGTCCTCGATCAACCTGGCCAATCCGAAGTCGGCGATCTTGCAAATTAGTCCATTCCCCACGAGAATGTTTGCTGACCGCAAGTCTCTGTGGATATAATTCATGCGCTCGATATACGCCATTCCCGCAGCAACCTGTGGAAACCGAGGAACACACGTTACATGTTGGCTCCATGTACTCACAAGTCAGTAAATCTAAGGCAGGAATCAAGGTACCACAGGGCCTACCTGTGCTGCCATGTCCACAAGGTTTGGTAACTTCAGAGCTCTTCCTTCTCCATCTTTTAAGAAATCGAGTAAACTTCCTATGAACAAAACATAAAACCATTCCGATTTCCTTTGCAAGATAAAAATTCCCGACGAAGGGCTGTATTTGGTTTTCTTATTAGAAGTAACGAGGTAATTAAATGAAATAGTGCTATCGATTAAAAAAAAAAGGTTTACACACAAAAAAAAACAGGGCAGAAGAAAATCTATGCGTTGGAAGGCGGCAGTTTTACCTTTTAAAAATAAACTATGGTGGGACTTCCCTGGTGGTCCAGTGGGTAAGACTCCGAGCTCCCAATGCAGGGGGCCTGGGTTTGATCCCTGGTAGGGGAACTAGATCCCACATGCATGCCGCAACTAAGAGTCCGCATGCCACAACTAAGAAGTCCTGCAGATCCTGCATGCCGCAACCAAAAACATGCTGCAACGAAGATCCCGCGTGCTGCAACTAAGACCTGGTGCAGCCAAAATAAACAAAAATTTTAAATAAATAAATAAATAAAAACAAAGTTGATAACTTTAAAGAAAAAACTATGGTGACTCCATTTCTAGGGACACCAGAAATGGGATTAAAACTAGAAAAAACAGGACTCAATTCCCTTTATGTCACAGGAAGAACATATTGAAAGGCTGCACCACTTCAATCTCATTCCCAATCAGCACCCCCAACAAGAGTGAAGTGGGGAAAAGAGCACCCAGCCAAGTGGTTCCCAAAATGTGGTCCTGGACCAGCAAGAATGGCAACCCCGGGGGAACTAGTTAGAAATGCAAACTCTCAGGTCCCACCCCACATCTACTGAATCAGCAACTTGGGAGTTCTGGCCTAGAAACTTGTATTTTAAGAAGCCCATTAGGTGACTCTGATACAAAGTAAAGTTTAGAATCATTGGCCCAGCTTATTGACAGATTTTAAATCAAGAAAAGAGTATCTGAGGAATACAGGGTGGGGCAGGTAGCTCCCCACATTAGATCATGGCCAATCAGGCCTTAAAAGATATCTGAAACAAAACGGCTGGAGCTTCGGAGCCACTGTGATGACACAGCCTAAGGAGCTCAGAATGAACACTGGGGCTGAAACAATCACAGGCAGAGGCTGGAGGCTCATGTGATCATTGGTGACTTTTTTCATGCTTTAATCACAAAGTTATTTACCAAATAACCCTGGGTACAAAGGACAAACAATCTTTCAGGGAATAATTCCAAATATATTTTAAAAGAAAGTACGTGGAAAGGAAAAATTATACTGGTGTCCTCTGATGTACAACGAATTGCCTTTTAAGGCTGTTTCTTGTTTGGTTCATCTATTTTTCCAAAACAAAGTGATCTTTGGCCTTATCCCCAACAATATTGCTTTGATTAGAAAGAGAGAAAAAGAATGAGACTAAAATGTGCTCTTTAAAAGCATGTCTTTCTACGTCTGATGTTTAAGAAGGGAGCTGAAAAAAAAAAGATGTTGAAAAGATGGAGACTAAATTTAACCCAGAGATCAGTGTCTGATATTAATTGTTCAGCCCTGCAAAAAATTTAATTTTTAACACAAGCTCTGGCATTCCAAATAACAGCAAACTATTATAGCTCTCTGTATCACCCCTGATACTAAAAATGAATTTCTTTAATTATGGAGAGAAGATGGAACTTCTGACACGTGCAGCATGCAAAAGGTACTGCGCTTCACAAGAATCCGGGGGGCAAATTCAAGGTCATAGACTGTTCTTAAAATGTTTTCATTAGTGAGCACACAATTTGTGCGTATTGATAAGAATGCTTGATTCATGGAGAAAGGAGGAAAAAAGCAAGCAGGCAGCTCCATTTCCCTCCCCCAAAAAAGCCTGCAGGTCCCCGTGAGGGGAAGCCCCAGAGGCCTGGCCTGACCTTTATTCATATACTCGGTGACAATGTAGATGGGCTCCTCGGACACCACCGCATAGAGCTGGACCAGTTTGTCATGCTTCAACTTCTTCATGATCTGTGCCTCCTCAAGGAACGATTCAGGGGACATTGTGCCGGGTTTAAGAGTCTTTATGGCTACTTTTGTGTTTCCATTCCAGGTACCTGCAGACACCCCATAATATCAAGTCAAACCAAAGATCCTCTTTTGACGGGAAAAAAAGTTGTTTAGTGAGTAGCTATTTGCATAAAGTCGGATTTTAACTTAAAAAAAACTTAACATATTTTTTTTGTTGAACAAAGACAATCAAATGTAAGGACTCTGTCAAGTATTTTCAACAGGAAAAATGTGTTTAGTTATGGCTATATCATGGTTTATAATTTTTTAAAATTTTTTTGTAATTTTGATATATATCACTTTCCTTTTCTGGCTCAGCCATGTGATTACAAATTTGTATCAAAAGCTCTGGATGGATACATCTTTTTTTTTCCTTCCAGTTTTACTGAGATATAACTGACATACAGCACTGTATAGGTTTAAGGTGTAAAGCATAATGATTTGATTTACGTACATCACGGAGTGATTATCACAATTAAGTTTAGTGAAATCCATCATCTCATATAGATACAAAATTAAAGAAATAGAAACAATTTTTTTCTTGAGAACTCAGGATTTATTCTCTAAACAATTTTCATATATAACATACAGCAGCATTAATTATATTTATCATGTTGTACGTTAGATCCCTAGTACTTTCTGGACACTTCTTTATAAGGATGAAAGTCTACGGGTTAGAACAGGACTGGCCATCCAAGAGCCATCCCTTAGGCAGTAGAGTGAGCGTGGAAGAAATTAGACTAAGTTCTATTTTATGGGGTATGCCATTTAAAAATACATGGCAACACACTGAGGATGTTTGGCGATTACCTCTAGACTTTCAGTTGTCAGCAATGGATAAGCTGCTTGACTGAGTCCTTGAAAAGCTGAGCTACGTGTGCTGATAAGCATTGGCAAGAAGCTCTCGGTCCACTTGCCAACACTTCAACCAGTAAAGGAAAATTCCTCACGCTTACTGATGGTCAGCCACAAGAACAGTGACTTCTATCAGACAGACTGGAAAAATTAAACAGCAGCTAAGAGGGAATACAGATATCTGAACTTCACATGTTTAAAAAAAAATCTAGGAGGTTCAGAGGCAGGCCTGGTTTATGATCACCATCATTTACCTCATCTGTAAAATATAGAAATGGAACTGGATTCTCTCTCCAGTCTCTTCCAGCACCAAAATTAAAGAAAAAAAATCTAAATTCTATGTGTATCCATTATTAGTCCTATGACTTTGAATTAAAACTATAAGGGAAACAGAAAAATCTACTAAGATTATATTGTTTTCTATTTGGAAAAGAGGGCTGGTTTGAATTAACTTTATATTTAATATAACTGATTTTAGAACTAAAAGATTCTATAAAGTGGAGCAACTCTTGTTACCCTGTTAAAAACATGATTCATAAAATCACAGCATGCAACCTACAAAAATATAAATTATCAAAGAATAAGTGGTTTAA